>NC_132924.1:14114169-16614169 GCF_047675955.1 Chlorocebus sabaeus | reverse complement strand
GATCATGAAAATCTCAACTGTCTTTGCTAATGCCCTTAGGCATGAACTTCCCCATCCTCTATTCTAAATGAAGTCAGTTCCACTGGGGAGAGCTATACAGCTCTCTGTTCTTACTGATTTTCTCTCCCTCTGAGAAGCAGCTCTGTGCTACTGCTCTGAAGCTGGGGTTCAGGACAGTAGCTTGCTTCTCTTGGAGTAACACCCTGCTCCACCCTTGGGGTGATGAACATAGTCAGTAGACTCTGGTCTTCTTGGCTTGCCTATCCTGGCATTGAATCTCCATCCTATAAGCAACCTGGTTTGAGGACAGTTGGGCCCAGAATTTTTTCACCCTGCTGTACCTGTGTAGAGCTTCTGCCGTATGAATAGGGGTTGGGTGAAAAGAGATCCCACGAGTTCTCAGCCACATTTGCTGGAATTAGAGATTCTTCAACACAGAGCTGAGGTGGGGGAATGAGAAATGTTGGTGTCTTGCCTCTCCTAGTGAATAATTATAATTCTAGATCAGAAAGTAGGGGGAGAAGGAGCCTCATCTTCTTGACTCCACCTGCCCAGAGTACAGGTTTCATCACACTGAGCTCTGGGAAGGGGTTTGTTGAAAGAGTGGGTTGGTCCTCAAATGCCATAGTATGTTACCATTCTTTCTGAGATTATTCAGAGTCTCCTGAATAGTGTTACTCCATTGGCTGTATGCCTTTGGGACAATTTCCAGACATTTTAAATGATTGTTTTTGTTAAAATTTTTTTCCTCCACCATTTAGCGTCATTTTGCCGAGAATAAAGTTTGCAGACCTCCTCATGCCACCATTCCAGAAGTGCTTGCCTTTGTTTTCGAAACATATTTTTGTTGGGTATGGGAGTCTAAGTTTACACTTTTTGTATGGTACTTTAAAGGTTTTGCTTCACTATCTTCTTGCTTGACTTGCTTCTGCTATCATCCTTGTCTTGCTTCCTTTCTGTGTTTCATGCCATTTTCCTGTGGCTAATTTCAAGATTTTCTAGTTGCAAGTATTTTGGTTATAATATGCCTTTGTGTATTTCTTTCATGTTTCTTTGGAGTTTGTTGAGTTTCTTGGATCTGTGATCTTATAGCTTTCATTAAATTTGTAAAAATATTTGGCCCTGTTTTTTTCAGACCTTTTATTTCCTGTTAACCCTCCTACATGATCTTGATTTAGAGACTCCAACTCCATGTTTATTAGGTCACTTGAAGTTATTCCTCAGTGCACTGGTACTTTTTTAAATTTTTGAGTGAAAACTTCATTTTTACTTCACTTCATTTTCAATAGTTTCTATTGCTATGTCTTCAAATTCACTATTCTTTTCTACTTCAGTGTCTAACCTGTCGTTAATTTCATCCAGCGCATATTTCATATCAGTTATTACAGTTTTCACCTCTAGAAGTTTACCTTGGGATTGTAAAAATACTTCTGTGTTACTACTTTAAAGCATTAAATCTTCCCTTTAGCTTTTTGAATACAGTTATAGTATTCTGTATATATATAGTATTATTTACATGTTTTTATGTCCTTGTGTGCTACTTTTGTGTCCGTTCTGGGTCACTTTTGATTGATTGATTTTACACCTTATTATAAATTGTATTATCCTGCTTATTTGCCTGTCTTATAATTTTTGATTAAATACCATGTATTATGAATTTTATCTTGTTTGTGCTGGGTATTTTTGTATTTATAGAAATATCCCGAGTCCTGTTCTTGGATGCAGTGATCTTCACAGAAATCATCTGAATCTTTCAGGTCCTGCTGTTAAAGTTTGCTAGGCTGTACCAGAACAATGTGTAGTCTTGGGCTAATTATTTCCCACTGCTAAAGTTAGACCGTATGAGTACTTGATTCAGTGAACTGTGAATTATGAGGTTTTCCAATTTGGCTGGTGGGAATAGGTATTGTTACCAGCTCTGCAGTGCTGGGGTAGTGTAAATACTGGATCCTATTTTCTCTAACCCTTTGAAGTGGCTCTTTTCCTGGCTTCAGGTAATTTCTTCATGCATGTAGTGATCATTTTTAACTGAAGACTCAAGGAGAACCCTCTGCATATCTTCAGAACTCTCTCTCTCTGTGCAGCTTGAATCATATCTTGTTACATGTCCTGAACACTCTAGTCCCCTGAGTCTCTCAGCTCCGTATTCTCAACTCCCCCTCTCTATTCTACAACCTGAAAATTCTAAGACAGTAAGCTGGGGCATCCTAGGGCTCATCTTGCTTGTTTTCCAGCTCTCAGGGACCATTGTCCTTCATTATTTGATGTCCAGTATTTTGAAAACGGTTGTATTTTATCAATTGTCCCTCCCTCCCTCCCTCCTTTCTTCCTTTCCTTTCCTTTCTTGCATTTTCAGACTGGCAGGTAACTACATTTCCTGACACTGCTCCTTGACTTGCAGCATACATCCTAGTCTCATAATTTCCTCTTCAACGCCTGCATTTCCTATTGTGATTCTGTCTCAGAAAATAGATCCATCTTTTATTAAACTCTCTAACCCAGAGCTGGAGAATAATACATGACTCCTCCCTCTCCCAGATTCCACACCCATGCAGTCCCCAAAGTCTATTCTTTCTACAGCTTTAATCCTTTCTTTCTTTGTTCCTTCTGCCACTGGGCTAGTTTAGACCAGTGTATTTTCTCATTTGGACTATTACATCTTCCTGTTCTCTCTTCTCAACCCCTTCACATCTCTACTGAGATTCTGCCTCTTCTTGTATTCAGTGAGTGACATATTCATCCACTAAGTTAACTAAGGCAGAAACAAGAGTCGTTCTGGTTTTTGTCCTTTATACTAAGCCCAATACCTAGGATATGGTGGGTGTCAATAGGGATTATTTTATTGAAATAACTTTTACACATGCGAAAAGATGTTCAACCTCATTAAAATAAGAAATACACAATTTAAACTGTATGAAGATATCATCATTCTTCACTATCAGACTGGCAAAAGTCTAAAGGTGGCCAGGTGATATGGCTCATGCCTATAATCTCAGTACTTTGGGAGACCAGGGTGGGTGGGTGGATCACCTGAGGTCGGGAGTTTGAGACCAGCCTGACCAACATGGAGAAACTCCATCTCTACTAAAAATACAAAATTAGCAGGGCATGGTGGTGCATGTCTGTAATCCCAGCTACTCTGGAGGCTGAGGCAGGAGAATGGCTTGAACGTGGGAGGCAGGAGAATGGCTTGAACCTGGGAGGCAGACGCTGCTATGAGCTGAGATCGTGCCATTGCACTCCAGCTTGGGCAATAAGAGTGAAACTCCATCAAAAAAAGAAAAAAAGAAGTCTAAAAGTGTAATAATACACTGTGTCGGAGAAGGTGCAAAGAAAAAGGTACTCTCATATGTTGTTGCTGGGGGTATAAATTGGGACAGTGTTTGTGGAGGGCAGTTTGGCAGTATCTTTTACACAACATTGGAGGCCAAGCACAGTGGCTCATGTCTGTAATCCCAGCACTCTGAAAGGCAGAGACAGGAGGATTGCTTGAGCCTAGGAGTTTAAGACCAGCCTGGGCAACATAGGGAGACTGCAACTCTACAAAAAAATTTAGCTGGGCATGGTGGTACATGCCTGTAGTCCCAGCTACTCAGGAGGCTGAGGTGGGAGAATGGCTTGAACCTGGGAGGTTGAGGCTGCAGTGAACTGTGATTGCGCCACTGTGCTCCAGCCTGGGCAACAGCATGAGACCATGTCTCAAAACAAAAACAAAAACAAAAACAAAACAAAACAAAACAAAACAAAAACCAAAACCCAAAATCAAAAAACAAACAAAACCCATTGGAAATGCGTATACCTTTGACTCATCAATTTCACTTGAAGAAATTCATCTTACTGATATACTTGCACATATATATCTATAAGAATATTTATTGCAGCAAAAGCTAGAGAGCAACCTAATTGTTCAGGAACCAAATTCTAGTTAAGTACGAATGCAATGTGGTCCCTTCAATGTGTGTTGAGTGGGGATAGTCTTCCTGGTGTGTTATCAGGTGAAAAGGCCCAGGTGCAGAGAAGTCTATGCTTCATGGCCCCTCCTAGACCCACTCAGGGAGGAGACAGATGCCTGGGGTATGGGCGTGGAAAGAATGCCCACTCTTCATGATATGACTTTTTGTAGTCCTTGAATATTAAACCATGTATGTGTATTATCTATTCCAAAAATAGTGAGTATTCAAAAATGTGTTGCTGAGACTTATTGAATTACCCTAATAGCCCTCCCCTACTGCCACATCCAATCAGTCTTCAAGCCCTATTGATTCTACCATCGAAATTTTTCTCAAATGTGTTCCCACCTTCTCTCCATCCTCTTTCCCAGCTCTGCCTCCTACTCTGCTGCAAGGTCCAATTTAAAGACTTCCTCATCTGTAAAGTCTCCCTGACCTCCTCCCACCGTATGAGTTCTGTTCTAGACACATTAGGTTTGAGCTATGTGGGGTTCACATCTACATCTGGAGCTTAGGTGAGAGATTTAGGCTAAGAGCTAGATGTGGGAGTCATTAGGTACATTTTGTGACTGCATTCTTGAGTGCTTGAGTTAATGGGTGGCTACCAGAAATGACAGGATTTTTGTCTGGGACTGCAGAGTGGAAGCTGTTGTTTCTGGGATAGTGTCTGATTGTTAGGTGTAGCTGCTCCCAGACCTTCAATTTGATATTGGTCTTTCAAACAGCTGCAGGAGCTATAAAACACACCAAGTTATATCTAGCAGGATTTCCTGTTGCTGCCCATGGGGTCGCACTACATGTGATTCCCCTAAAGTTAAAGGATGTTATTCTGGAAGCCCCACCCATGCCTGGCACCATGCAGGACTTTGCAGAGAGGAAGGCCATTAGAAGAAGGTGAGTTTCCTTCCATTGTCTCCTGGGACGTTCCCAAGAGCTTTCATTTGAAAAGTGTCCACTCATGACGCAACTGCTGTGTGATCCCCACTTAGGTCAGCTTGGGCTGTGTGGGCAGCATCTTTGAGGGAAAGCTCAGATGATCGTCTGACTTGGTGCCTTCACTCTGTGTGGCTCTAGGAGAAAACTTGGCACTGCCCAGGGATTGACTGAGGGCCTGAGAGGGTAGTGGTGTTTACAAGTCAAGGTGGAGCCATTCTGGGCATTAATTTTGAATGGAAAATCCTCAAATTTGTCCTGGATGCCTACTGTTGCTTCATGTGATGGCCATACTTTCTGCCCTTGGAATGAGTAGAAGCCCTGAGATCTGACGCATCAGACTGAGGACTGGCATGGGAAGGGCTGCTGCTGCAGGAGTGCTGAGAAGCCACCTGTTTTGGGCCATTTGCTCATTCAGTTTCCTCCTTCCTTCCCTTCTGACCTAATTAACATCTCATCCTCCTGTTCTGAGCTCCTTACCTCCCCAGAAAACCTGATAGGCCCAAAGTCTCCTGTTTCACATGCCCCTTGTAGCATGAAGGATACTGGTGGCCATTCAAAACATTAAATCAATGCATTTTTATTTCTCCTCAGATCCTGTAGTCCTGTGGCTCCCATCTACTGATTTAATAACACTCTGGATAGGACACAAATGCCATTGCTTGGCTTTGAGTTTTGACCCACTGACTAGGATTTCTAGTGAGGCAAGAGTCTAGCACGCCAGGCTTCATTGTGCTAGGATAGGGAGGTGGAAAATTCACACCTCCCATTTTGTGTGGAGCTTGGAGGTCTGAGGACACAGGGCATGATACGAAGAAGGGGAAATAGGAACATAGGGTGCAGACATGGGCACACTCTGGCAGATTGCCCTGTATGACCCCAGTCCTTCTCCTCTTTCTTCCCCAATTGGGAGAGAACACCAGGCAGGTGGTAGAAACTTGCAGACGGGACTTTTGTTAAGTGTGGTGGGGTAACATTCATTTCCCCAAATTCCACTCAATGAACAGAGAAGTAACACACAAGGACAAAGAGAATAAAAAAGGGAATGACAGCCAAGGAGAGATGTCAGCAAGATTTTGGGAGACAGAAAGTGGCTGAACTTTGCAGAGTGAGGGAACGTGAGACCTACAAACCTGGGTGGGACAGTGGGGAGCAAGCCATGGGGTCCCAGACCCCAGACCCCAGAGAGGCTCAGAACTGGAGGGAAGCGAGAACACTGGCCCAGGTGGGTTGTGGGCTGGTTAAGTCCCTGAGCCCTTTCCCACGCTACAGGAGACCCGCTGGGGTGGAAGGTGAATAAGTGAGACTGTGGAAGGTGAGGTTCAGCTGCTTTTCCCGCTGGGCTTCTAGAATGTTCCATTCCTCCATAAACAGCCTGGAAAATCCTCCTTCCTATGCCGAGAAAACTGATCAACTCAGAGGACAGAGCCATGGATGCTGTCCTTTAGGGCTCCCCTGGGAGGTTGTGGGGCAGGGTCTGATTGTCCCCTCCATGGCACCTCAGTGCCCAGGCCCTGCCCTCTCCTGGAGAGCCTCCAGCCAGTGTTCTAATGTTTTCCCCTTAAATATTCACTTTCAGCCAAGAATCGGCTGACTTCAAGGAGAGCCTCCAAACCGTACCTCAGAACAACAGAGACTGAAGCAAACAAAGCAGACAGCAGTAGCAGCACCAGAACTGCTATCTTAGGTGGGGCAGGAGAAGACGTCACATCCAAATAAGCAGGACACCTGTGAACAGGCATTCAGAGGACAAGAAAGAGATCAGAAAAACGAAATGTCAGGGAGAGCAAAAACATCCAGTTGAAGGGTTGAATGCGAATGCTCTCCCTTTTGTGGCTGTCCCCAGTGCCCGTGACCTTGTTTTGCTGCTGCTGTGTGTGTGGTGAATGGGGTGCTGTCAGTCGCTGGAGGAAGCAGAGGTTCCCCCCACTCCTCAGCAGGCTCAGCAGCTGCCCCATCCTCATGGGCATTTGGAAAGAGGGGATATTTATGTTTTCCAGGTGCCACAATGGAGGTAGATAAGGGAATGGGAGTGAGTGTTGGGTCCATCAACCAGTCCTGTCGCACAGGCCTAGGCCTAGAGTGCCTTTTCTTGGCCATTCTCCTCCTTTTATCATCATTGACCTGGGCTGTGCTCAGTGCCCTAGGGCAGTTAATCCTGTGATGAGCAGCATCCTCTATGAGCATTTGAGTGAAGCTCTGTGAGAGTCTCTTTAGGATGTATACCCAGGAGCTGAATTCCTTAATTTGCTGAATGCCAGCGTATTACTTTCCCAGATGGCTGAAACCAGTTCCTTCTCCTTTTGATAGGGAGGAGGATTCCTGCTTCTTCACATCTTAGCCAACAGTTGGTATTATACGCCTTTCTAGTTTTTTTGTGTGAGATTCCATTGGGTGTAAAGTGGCACCTCACTCTAAAAGTTATTCTTTATCATATTACTAGTAACTGTGATTATTTCTTCATATACTTGTTACCATTTGGGCTTCCTTTTCAGCAGGTGCCTGTTCATCACCTGGCTTTTTATTATTCATTTATAGGAATTACTAATATAGTCCAGATAGTCCAGATTTTACTCTTTTGTAAGTTTTAGATAAGGCTGTCATCTGTTAATTTACAAATGATGCTTTTCACTGAACCATACTTCTTAATTTTTTTTTTTTTTTTTTTGAGGCAAGATCTTACTCTGTTGCCCAGACTGGAGTGCAGTGGTGCAATCATGGCTCACTGCAGCCTCACCCACCCTGGGCTCAAGTGATCCTCCTGCCTCAGCCTCCCAAGTAGCTGGGACTATAGGCACATGCCACCATGCCTAATTTTTGTATTTTTTTGTAGAGATGGGGTTTCACCATGTTGCCTAGGCTGGTCTTAAGCTCAAGCAAAACACTCACCCCATACAGTTTTACAGGTGTGAGCCATCATGCCTGGCCCATAGTCCTTAATTTGAATGTTGTCAGATCTATTTATCTTTCACCTTATGATGTGTGCCTTGATCATTTTACTTAAGAAGACTTTCTTTATTGTATTGTTTTATTTAAGAAGACTTTATCCCTAGTCACAGAGACACACTCTTCTCATGGTTTTGTTAGCCAAAAAGTGACTGACTGAGGCAGGTGTCTCAACTGATAGAGGTTTATTTAGCCAAAGGTTAAGGATATGCCCAAGAAAAACACAGGTCGCAGGAGCATCTGTGCCCTTTGCTTTCCAAAGAGAGTTTGGGAGTATTTCAAGTGGAAAGAGCAAGCAGGAGGAAAAAAAGGAGGGAGGGTAGAAGTGAGGCAAATGGTTATTTCTTGTGAAGCTCCCATTAGTGCACAGTATATCCACATTTCACACATGAAAGGAGCAAGTAGAGGAAAAAGTGAATTATGCCTTCCTCTCAGGGTAGGTGGAGGGATGATTTCTGGACTTTCTCCATACCTGTGAAGATAAGCTGGTAACTGACCTTGTCAGGGTGAGACTCAACAGAATTCAGCTTTAGGGCTAATTTACAGGGCAGGTGTATATATCCCGAAAGACTGAGGGGTTCATGAGGAATTTACTTGTGAGCAATTTGTGAGGGAGGCCATCTGGGGAGATATGTGGCCTTCCATCCTGGTGGGAACATGGCTTATGGATGAGGCTATGACACAGGGTTGTGAAATGACAGTGATGTTTGGGAAAAAAAGGAAGGCTGTGTCGTGTGACTCAGATCTCAAGCTTAACTCTGCTTTTGGCATAGTGAGTTTGGGGTCCGGAGATTTCATTTTCTTTCTCAGTTTTATAATTATACCTCTCCATTTTCAGTCTTGAATTCGTATGACATCCACCTCTGTAAGTGGTGTCATGTATAGAGTCAGGTTTTGCTTGTCTCAGGAGTGATTTCTCCAATGCCACCTCTGGAGCTCTCCTCTCTCCTCTGCTCTCCTCTCTCCTCTCTCCTCTGCTCTCCTCTCTCTTCTGCTCTCCTCTCTCCTCTGCTCTCCCCTCTCCTCTCTCCTCTCTCCTCTGCTCTCCTCTCTCCTCTCTCCTCTGCTCTCCTCTCTCCTCTGCTCTCCTCTCTCTGTCTTACTCCAAGCTCCACCTGGGTCTTCTGCTTGTGTGTTCTGAGACCCAGAGAAGCTGCTGTCACTAAAGGGTTGAAGCGGTTCAGTGCCCGGGGGAGTTAGTCCTCCATGCTCTTCCTTTTCAAAAGTGTGGTGAGCTCTCCGCAGATCTTTCCTGCCCCAAATGAACTACAGAAAAAGATTGTTCAGATTCTTCTCAAATCCCTGCTGGCATTTTGCGAAGGTTGGTATGAATTTGTGGTTTATACAATTGCAGGGTTACATGTGCTTGTGTGATGGTTGACGGGGTCTTATCTTCTGTAGTGGACTGAGCCCAGGAGGGCAGGGGATGTGTCTGCTTCCTACATTCTTGGCTCCCCAGGATTCACGCAGCATGTGGGTTGCAGAAGTAGCTCAACAACGGTTTGTTGCTGAAAGCTGCTGAATTGAGTGTGGAATGATGATGTCTGTGACAGTACTCAGCAAACCAGGAGGTGCCTCAGAGAGTGGTCCACACCACCTGCTCCAGCACCAACTTGGGTTGACTTCTGTTTCTCTGGCTTCCTGGGAGGTGGGGGCTGGGCTCCTTCATCCACATGAGGACCCTTTGGGAGGGTGAACATGGTAATGCCAGCACGCAGGGAGCACTGTGTGTGTCACTCCCAGTGCTATTGCTGAAGCCTGCCTGGGAGTAGGGGATGCTAATTTCACTTAGAAAACCACCTCCTTGATGGCTGATGCACATCAGCTGGCAGGGCCACCCCAGGCGCACTCCACGTGCTTTGCCATCTGTGTTAGCTCAGGCTGTCTTCTCCGTGTGTCTTCACATGGGCGGGGAGAGAAGAGGGAGAGAGAGAAAGAAGGGGAGGGAGGGAGAGAGAGAAAGAAGGGGAGGGAGGGAGAGAGAGAAAGAAGGGGGGGAGAGAGAGAAAGAAGGGGGGAGAGAGAGAGAGAGAGTGAGTGAGTTCCCTCTTTTTCTTCTGATAAGGGCGCTTATTCTATCAGATTAGCACCCCGCCCTTATGACCTCATAATTTAACCTTACTTAGCTCCTGAAAGCTCTGTCTCCAATACAGTCACACTGGGGGTTAGGGCTTCAATGCCAGAATTTTGGGGGACACCCTTTAGCCCACAACACCATCCTACAGCACAGGACCTGGGAATGGAAGTGCGTCCCTGTCAGTTTTGCCGAGGGAGGTGAGGGACTGGATACACAGCGGAGGGTCAGAGCCAGTGATGCTCCTCGCCCTCTCACACTCATGGAGAGCCTGATGAGCTCCTCCTGCTGTTTGAGGATGCTGTGCTCAGGGAGGGCCTGGGGAGCATCCTCAGTTGCTTCAGACACTGCCTGGCCAGAGGAGAGCAAGGCAGTGCCTGTCCCACACCCCCCACTTGCATTCCTTACTTGCTGCAGCCTGGGGAAGCTGGCAGCTTGGGGAAGGAAGAAGGAAGCCGAGTACCAGCCTTCCCGCTGCAGGTGGTCCCCACACAGCGCCACTCAGGGCATGTTTTGGTTATTTTGATGGACCGGCCATTTTCACGACTGTGGACTGTTTAGGACCAGTATGACTCTTGTTATCTGAGAGTGACCGGAAAAGTGGGGGCCTACCTCAGTGGGCCTCTGAGGGTGAGGCAGGGATCCCAGTGGAGGGGATGCAGGGCAGTGGGGCAGAGAGAGGTTGAGTTTCCATCGTGCCCACACACCCACCACACCAAATGACTGTATCCTCGGCTCCTTGGTGGGAAGTGCTTGGTGCCAGAAAGCTGTGCACTGAGGGCTCTTTCCTGGCGGCTTTAAAAGGGTCTGAGCCATAGAGTTCCCGGGAGCCAAAAAGTCTGGTCATTCCATCGTGTGTGGGCACGATGGAAACTCAGCTTCTCTCTGCCCCTCCAGCATCTCGCCAGCATCTCACAGCCCTCGGAGGGCTCAGCACACTCCTTCGCACCTAGCTGGTCATGGGCGACACCTGGGAGCCTCTAAGCTATGCCAGCAAGCGCTACCAGGCTCAGAGAGGGGATCTGGGCTCACACCTGAACCCCAGGAAGGAGTGTTCAAGTGCCTTTCAGTGAGGGTTCCCTGTGGAGGGAGCAAAGGAGGAGCTGTTGGCATTCTAGAAAACCACAGCAGAAATGGGCACACCCTCCTCTCATTGCAGAGGTGGGGAGGCTAAGGCCCAGAGAGCAATGTATTTAGGTTGGTGCAAAAGTAATTGCCGTTTTGATATTACTTTCAAGGGCAAAAACTGCAAGTACGTTTGCACCAACATAATAGCTTTTTCCCAAGTCTCTTGGTGAGCTGGTGGCAGAGTTGGGACCAAAACTCCTACCCTCTGGGGCCAGCTCGCCTTGAGCCCACTGCCCTGATGGGGCCTGGCTGGCTCTCACTGGACATTCTCCTTGTGCCCAGCAGGGGAGCAGCACCCATCTGCACTGGGGGACTGTCTGGCCGGTTGGTTCGCTGGGCCCCCTCCCATGGCCAGTCCTTCTTGTCCAGCTGCACTGAGATGCAGGGTTGCCCTGCTTCTGCCTCTTGCCTCCAGTTGGGAGATTGTGCTGCTGGGGAGAGCTGGACTGAGCCAAAGGAACTGGTTCAGTTTCTGGGTGAGGTTAAGGGTAGGCTAAGATATGCACCAAAAATTGAGGAATTTGGTCTCTAGGAAAGACTAAACAAAGAATGCATAGTTGAAAGGAACAAGAAAAAAGGTGGGGGGCGAGACAAATTCTGGAAAGAGTTTTTATGTCCTTGTATATAGGTCTAGCTATGGGAGGCAAAGTTGGGTGATATTCTCTCATCGGCGTGGGGTCCCTTGGAAGGTGGTTTTGCGCCCTGTCCCCACCCCCATGGTACTCCTGATACCTAGAATGGGAACTTCTCCTCACACCCATAACTGCATCAATACCACTTCTTACAAAATAGGCTTGCTTGACATAGATATAATGTAAGAACCATAGTTTATTGCAAACCTTGAAACAAGGATTTTGAGAGTCCTCCACGCCAGAGCATTTTCTGTAAGCCCCCTTTGGGGGAAGGGAGGTAACTTTAATTAATGAGGGCCCAGAAGTTATAAAGCCTTGTGAGGTCAAGGAATCCCTGAGGAAATGATAGCTGTGTTGGATTTTTTGCTTTTTAGAAAAGCAAAAATAGAGAAGAAAAGACAACTCCATGTTGTCTATACTGGTGATTAATAAACATGGCATATTTATCAATCACTATAGTATCTTATATCTAGCTTGGCAAGACTGTTTCGACATTTCTGACTATAAACCTGTGTTTTTCAAATGCTCCTTAATCCTCTTCCTTGTCTTTATGTTGGTTCTCTTATTAATGAGTTACAGCAAAATTTGACATGTGCTCGTAGATGCACTTGGATAAGAATTATTCTTTGCACTAACTTGAGAATTATGCATTTAGTGTGAGGAATGGTTCCTTGTGTAAATATGCATGTGGCGTCTGTCTTCCTTCTTCTTCTTCTTCTTTTTTTTTTATTGAGACAGGGCCTCACTCTGTTGCCCAGGCTGGAGTGCAGTGGTGGGATCATAGTTCATTGCACCCTTGAACTCCCGGACTCAAACAAGCCTACCTCCTCAGCCTCCTGAGTAGCTGAGACTACAGGCATGCACCACCAATTCCAGCTTTTATATATATATATATATATATATTTTTTTTTTTTTTTTTTGTAGGGACAGTGTCTCGCTATGTTACCCAGGCTGATCTTGAACTTCTTGGCTTAAGTGATCCTCCCGCCTCAGCCTCCCCAAATTCTGGGATTATAGGTGTGAGCCACTGCCCTCTGCCTGTCTTCCCTTCTCAACACCCACAGGGTGAGCCTTGTCTTGGCGTGGATTCAGGCATCAGTGCTGCTTCTATTGCAATCCTGCTGTTTCACTTTGATCCAGCTCACACTTCTGGGGGCCTGTATTAGTGTTCTGTTACTGTCATAACCAATTACTGCACACATGGTGGCTTAAAACAAACCAGATTTATTATGTGACCCACAGGAACTGTGGGTCAGAAGCCTGGCACAGAGTGGCTCAGGGGCTCCTCTGCTCCGGGTCTCACCAGTCTCAAGTAGAGGTGAAGGCTGGGCTGTGTTCCTCCCTGGAGGCTCTCAAATGAATCTGCCTCTAGACCTACTCAGGTTCCTGGTATGATGCAGCTCCCTGTGGGTGCCTGCCTGAGGCCGGTGTCCTCTGAGCCGCAGCAGAGCTGCTCTTTGTCCTGGAGGCCGGTCTCTAGCCCCTGTGTGTGGCCCTATGCCTCAGAACTAGCCAGGTTATCTCAAACTCTCTCTATGCTTGGTGTCTCTCCTGCTTCTCTTTTCTCTTTTTTTTCTGCTTCCTATTGGGTCCACCTGGATAATCCAGGATTATCTTTCTATTTTAATGTCAGCAGATTAGTGGCTTAATTATACTCGCAAGGCCCCTTGCAGCAGTGCCTAGATTTGTGTTTGAATCACCAGGGCTGGGGACCTTGGGGGGCTTCTTTAGATGTCCTGCATGGAAACACTGGCAGCATGTGGTGCCCCCAGCTTCTTGCTGTCTGTGTGGGGGTGTGGGAAGTGAGAGGGAGGGAGGAATCATTGTAGCTTCTCCTCCATCTGCCTCCTGTGCCTGAGGTCCTGTCTCTGCAGAAGGGCTTCTCCCTCTGGATCCAGCAGCCACTCTACCCTCTGCCCCAGCAGTCGCTCCCTGGGGCTTCCCTACACCTTGTCCACACGTTGGCCTTTGTGGAGCCTCCTCCTGCTGCCCCCAGTTGTGCGTGCCTCTACTCTGCCTGCACCGTGGCCGGGACACGTTTGCGTCAGGCTGCTTTTGTCGTGAGGATCCATCTCCTGTCTTATGGGGCTTCTAGCTGCTCCTCCTGAAGCTTCCCAGCCCCCTCTTCCCCAGCCCCACCAGCCACCACCATCTGCAGACCTCCACGGGTCAGTTCCTGGCACACTTGCTTGCCCATCCAGCTGTGTTCAGTCAGCAGGTCACTTGGATTCACCATCGGGTTTGCAGACGCTCTCTCTCTGTTTCTTGTTTTTCCTCATCACCAACTGAGTGAGGGTCACCCAGAGCTCAGACGTCAGAGAACAAGAAATAACTGGGTTCCTGGTATTTTTTCCTCTCTCTGTTTCTAGGAACTTGTAATTTCTTTGAAAATTTACCAGATAGTTAAAGGTCATTCAAGGACTATTCAAGGACTTAAAGCCAACTAAGGGGACTGGAAACGATATTGAAGCTGACCTGGAAGGCCACATGCTGGCTGCCGACACCACAACTCTGTCAGAGAAGTGACTGTGGGTCCCCAGCACAGTGTGACACCGATAACGACCGATAAAAACAAAATAAAGACATTAGTGATTATAATTTCAGTCCGGTTGAACACATGATCACATTCTTGTAGCCCTAAACATTTCCAAAATGCTAGTGACTCATAAAATCAGAATAGGAAATTTAAGCAGTTCAAATTAATTAGATTTATTAAGAGAAAACAAACACAAGCTTGCTTTGTATTATATTCTAGTAATACACTGTGATACACTAAAGGATAAGATAAATAATTTTTTATATCAAAATTATCAAACCGCATGAACTGTGATGTGACATGTGAAACAAATTGTTATTATTTTGGGAATCCTTGTATAAGGGAGAACCCATGTTTCTGGAATGACATTAACATTCTTTAAATCTTGTTTAAAGGTCTTAGTATCTTAGGCTTCTTAGAGCCCTTTCCTTTGAACTCCTAACTGCATGAAATTGCATTTCCTGGCTTCTTATCCTGTAGCTTAGCAACGACATCTAAATTCACGGTTGGTTGGTGGTGGGTCCAATTTGGTTTTCCCCTGCCTGAAATGGAGTCCTTCCCATCGACAGCACTGAGAATTCTTCTCAAAGAGTCGGCATATTTAAATTTAAAGCTTTAGGAAGCCTTTTTTGTTTCCTTTTAAAAGTTATTATATAAGTACCTACTAGGATCTATTAACCAATAAAAATAGATATTCCTTTAAAGTCGAGAGGCTTATTGATCTCTGTGGGCAGTGGACTCGTCTTTTGAATAGAATCTTCTGGCCAGTCCCTGTGCCTGGCTAATGGCTACGGGCACAGATTCATAATTTCCAACCCACCACTGTCTCTCTGGAAAGCAAACGATTTCTCACTTCTAGAAACACAGACCTGCAAAAGAAACCAGGACACAGATACTTCCACAAACAGCCCCTGCCATGGAAAACCACTGAGAAGGGCCCTGCAGGGAAACAGACTCCAGGGTTGGTAATGGATGCGTAGTTTATTTTTCAGTGGGGAGCACTGATCATTCTTGCAGGAGTGAATGGGTCCAGGCCCACCTCCCACTAGCTTTTGAGATTCCTTTACAAACCCAGTGACCAGCTCCCTTGGGCCAGGAAGCCCCATCCCTGTCTCTGGGGTCTGTCACCCTGCCAAAGACCAGGGGTGCCTTCTACTGTGGAATCTCTAGTGGTTACAAACAAAATTCTCTTTGGAATACCCGGTAAGTAGTTGTCAAAATTTTATTTAATTCATCAACAAACAATAGGCCGGGTGTGGTGGCTCGTGTCTGAAAAACCACCAACAGACTGTGCCTCTGAATGTTGCAGGAAAAATTACGAAATGATGGCAAATAAGATACATCTTCCGGGTGTGTTTCTGACAATAAAACTACAACACCTTTGCAAGGACTTCCCTTTCAGGCCATAAAACAGCTGCCACGTCCCTTTCCGCAACCTGACCACTCAGCTGCCATTCCCTTATCCATTGGCCTCCTTGCTTCTGTACTGAGCACTCACATCCCAGACCGAGTGCCTCATCCTGGCTGCTGCACTGCGGGTCGCTCCAGTTCAGCTCAGGGGAGGTGGCACCGGTACTTACAGTTGCTCTGGTCACAGACCTTGGAGTCATAATGCCTCTCTTTCAAAAACCACATTTTCCAGTTAAGGCAGCTGATTCTACCTTCAAAACATATCCAGAGTCCAGCCACAGCTGACCACCTCCATGGCCACCTCCTGGTCCACGCTGCCTTCCCCTTTCCTGGGCTTCTTCCAGGTCGTCCTTCAGCAGATGCCCAACTCATTAAGAATAAAAGCCACCATCTGGCCCTGTGTTTTCTCCCTGACCTCATCTGCCCTCCCAGGCTCCCTTCATCCCAGCCGCACCAGACTTCTTGTTGTTCCCTGAGCAGGCATGACCTGCCCCAACCCAAGGCCTTTGCACAGGTTCTTCCCTCTTTCTCTAATAATCGGGTGTGGAGTGTGATAGAATGGTGTTACTCTGGTTCAGAGTGCTAAAATGGGGTTGAGAAGCCATCCTTAGAAGGACTACCTGCATGGCTGCAACCCTGCCAAATAGGAGCTTGCTTGAACCTTTGCACTGGGCCTCACGGCCACAACCATAACATCCTGGAGAACAACTGAATCTGCCAGTGCTGCAACTCCTGAACAGCGACAACCAATGCTCTGCGGACTCATGTACTACGCCAGCCGCCTGCACCAATGACAGTCCTTTCAAAACAACGTGTGTAATCGCCCTCCGAGTCCTTTTAAAAATCCCTCTCCCCTTCCTCTCCTGAGAACACAGTTTGGTTTCTAGCTGAATCTGTGTCTCCCTGAATGCCAGTTCCTAAGACCCCAAAACACGCCTTGTCTTACTGCTTTGCAGTCTGGTCCTTTGCTACTTCTTGGTTGACAGGTGGCTTTCTCCCTCAACGATTCAGGTCTTTGCTTGATTTCACGTTATTGAGGCCTTCCCTGAGTGTCCCATTTATTATAACACCTGCCCCTACTCCCAGACTCTATCCTCCAATCTCGTTGTTTTCTCTCTGGAGCACTTAACAGCACCTAATGTGCTATATGTCTTTACTTATGTATTTTGCTTACAGACATTTTCATGTCCATTAGAAAGCCATTTCTAGGGATAAAAGAGAACTTTCATGTCTCTGTTATCTAGGTTAACCCCAGTGCCTGAGACAGGGCCTAGCTCTTAGTAGGTGCTTATTGAAATTTGCTGAATGACTGAATGATCCTTGTGCTACAGTGTAGCCTTGTACATTTCCTGCAAGGAACAGAGACCTGTGCAATGGGAGTGTTGGCAGGGAGCCTGTTTCCTGAAGAAGCTGAGGTATCTCAACTGGCCCTGAAGATTGGGGTGTTACTTGATTTGCTGAGAAGCCAAAAATGCCCAAACAGCAAATATGTCTGATCAAAATGGATTGCATTCATCCTGCTCCAGTGAGTCCCTTTATCCCCCAGAAATCCCCTGCCTGCTTCCCCTGTTAGAAAAGCAGGAGCCCGGGAGAGCCAGGGTAATGCCATTTTAAGTTCAGCTCCATCTCGAGACTAATGAGGTACGTTCCTTGCCAGTCACGACCCATGGTCATAAGACGTGCAAAGGAAACAGCCTGCCAATACCTGCAAGAACACACTTCTACGACAACAGAACACCCAGATGTTCCAATATCCATAACAATGTATGCTTTGAGATAATTATAGTTATGCTTTGATGTATTTAGGCACTAAATGCCAAGGACAGTTTTCTTTAAATTAGCCACAAAGGAGTCTCCTCTTATGGTGCTGGTCAGGCCAGGGTATCAGTGGTCAGTGGTCAAGTGGCACCTGGGGGCTCAGGGGTGGAGTGTGAGTTGTGGGCAGGGGCGGGGAAGGCAGCTGGCACATCTGGCCCCTGATTCATAGCTTAGCAACCCCAGGGACCAAGCAGGGCAGGGCAGGCCTCAGGTCTTCTGGGAGACTCAGATGAGTGCCCTTTTCCTCTGAGCAGACAGTCTGGGTCCAGTTGGCCTTTGTTGTACTGTTGGAGATGGAAGGCTCTGGAGGCACCCCCTCTTTATCCACGCATGCTCCCTGGACTTCAGATGGGCCTCTCATGGGGACCCCACCACCTGACTGACATGCTGTCCTCTCCCATGGGGGCCTCACGGCAGGTTTGGGCTCCAGTTTTGCATCAAACGAAGGCCCATGAAAGCCCGGGACCTGCCCTGCTGCCCTGTCCTAAAGTGCCGGAGTGGAAGCATGGGCGAGGCATTCAAACCACTCTGTCACTTGCATGACTTGGGGCCCACTTTGCAATGTAGATTCTCCGAGACTCACATTCCCCATCTGTCAGGTGGAGAGAAAGGAGTCCAGTGAGTAGCCGGCTCTCCACCGCCCCCAGGCTTGGCTCATAGCCTGCTGCGCCTGCCAGCTCGGCCCCGGCTCTGGGTTGATCCCTCAACCCAGAGAGTGTTCAGAGCTGGTGTGGCCTTCTGGCCTCAGCCTGCTTTGGGGTCCTGTCTGCCCTGAAGCCCTAGGGGCCTGAGAGGGTGTGGCAGGGAGGACAGGGCCCAAGGCTCTCCATGGCGGTCCACTCCCCATGGTGCTGCATTCCTTTCCTCCCTCAGAGTCCTCTGTCCCATCCTGCAGTTCTCCTTCCCGGCTTTCAGGGGGTGACCGGGTGCTCACGAAAGGACCCTCTTCCCCAGAGCACAGCTTCCTGTCCTACTGTGTCTGAACAGGTCAGAGTGTGGGGAGAGGGGAGGCAGCCTGGATGGTGTGACCACCCAGGCCAATGGCTCTGCAGACCCCCAGGAGCACTGCTATGCTGCACCAGCTGCTCCCTGGACATGGCCACCAAATGTCTTGGGGGCACCTGAAATCCTCTGTCCTGAGGGGAACACATGTGTCTCCTCACTACCTGTCCTCTGGTCACCTCAGTTTATGGTGTCCCCATCCCCACCACGGGGAACCCCAGCCTCAAGTTTATACATGGGTGGCTGTCCATGGTCCTGCCTTGCACTCCCCTTTCTGTCTGATTTGCAGCTCCGCCCATTGTTGAAGCCTCTGTACTGTGTGGCCTTCTCCGTGCCTGTGGGCAGGGGTGACAAGGAGCAGAGCCACCTCCCACCCTGCCATTTCATGGCCTAGGGTCCTAGAGGACCCCCTGACTTCCCAGGTAGAGGGACCGTGGGCCAAGAGGCTGGGAATCTGCATGGAGTTGAGGCAGGTGGATGGAGAAGGCAGGAAGGGTGTCTGAGGAAGGAGGAAAGTGTCTGGGAAAAGTTAAACAAGGAAAACTGAGCTGGGGAAAGAAGCCAGGAGGGCAGTGGAGGCCTGGGCATCAGTGAAGAGTCGCCTGATCTTCAGGGCGGGGCCAAGAGCAGCTCCCATCACAGCATCCTGTAGGCCAGGCCTCAGTCTTTGCTGGGGCCGGGCTCCTCAGACACACGTGGGGCGTGGGCTCATTTGGCGGGGTGGAGAAAGGGCTGTCCCTGTTCGTATCTTGTGAGGTTCTGTCGTCACATCATCCTATGCGGGTGTCCCCTTTTATCTGCTCATGGGACCTCTGTGTTCAGGGATGGGGTGTGCATGTGTGCATGTGTGTACGTATGTGTGTGTGTGTGAACATGTGTGCATGTGTGCGTGTGAAAGCATGGGGGCATGTCAGTGTGTGTGGTGCATGTGTGAGGGTAAGTGCATGTGTGTGTGCATGTGAGTGTGTGACTGTGCATGTGTGGTGGGCACACGTATAAGGATGTATGTTTATACCCATGTGTAGAGTGTGTACGGGTGTTCAACGGTCATGCGAGTGTGTGTACTGGGTGTGTGCATGTGGTGTGTGCAATGATCATGTGAGTGTGTGTACTGGGTGTGTGCATGTGGTGTGTGCACACACGTGTGGTGGGGGCACAGATGTCCCTCCTGAGCTTGCCTCCCACCCAGGCAGCATCCATGGACATGTTGTTGTCCTCATCTGCCCTGGCCTTTGGGGGCTGCTCTCTTCTCCCCTGCCCTGTCTCTCCCTGCTCCTTCCTTGCCTGAGGCTTGGCTGAGGCCTGCCCAGCCCACCTGTCCATGCCATGCTGCCAGCCTGCATCCTGCACTCAGGCCAGAGGACGTCTGAAAGCTGAACACTCCCCAGCTCTGCCTCCCATGCCCCTGTCCCCATCCCCGCTGGGGAGGAGGGGCACCATGGTCCCCTCCTTCCCTGAACTAGCCTATCCCCTCTTCACTCATCCCCTTTTGCAGGAAAGGCAAGTTTTACAAACCCTTATCTTTTGATATTTAAAGGAGTCTAGATCTTGCTACTCAAATGCTTGTTTCTCTCAATACTAGAAAAGCAGAAGCCTGAACATCCTCCATATGCTCTGTGTTTGCCTGGGTCAGCGAGGGTAGAAATCCTTAGGCGTTCTCTGGGAGGACAGGCATGGGTAACAGGAGTGATCAGAAATAATCGCATTAATCAATATGAGCAAAAGAGTATATTACACTTATGCATAGAGCTGTACGTGCCAGATTCTGACTTATTTCAAGCTGTTAGGCTTACTGAGACTACTTTCAAGAGGAGAACAAAAACTATAAATCATTTTCAGGCTATTTATCCATGACAAGTCTTATCAATCCCCAAATTTGGAAGTTAAAATCGTGGCATAATAAGAACAACTCCATGTCAAAAGGACTTCCTGCTTGTGGTTGTTCCAATATGAACCCTGTCCTTCCTCGGTGGATAGGGGAGTGGCGGCTGTCATGGAGCTTGGGGAGGGTGCGTGTGGAGGAGGGCCTGCTCCGTGGGGTGGGGAGTCCTAAAGAGCCCACCCCACAGTGTGAGTGACCCAGAGCCGCATGCCCCTGACACTGGCTGGCATATGCCTTGGGGAGCGCTTCCTTGGTGAAGGAAGCAGCGTGTTGATTTACGTTCCAGGTCAGACCATGTCCCCATCTTTCCCACCATTAGGAACCCTAACAAATGAGTGTGGCCTCCCACCCCTGTTTGAGAGGTGCTTCCGGGCCTCCCTCGACTCACTCCATGGTTCCACTCCACAGCAGAGCCACCCAGAGACTTCATGGCTGTGGGGAGATTTGAAAAGAAATCGGCCATGTTAATCTGAGCTCAAGAAAAATAACCCAAACCTTTTTCTGAAATATGCTTTTATCCTCCCAGTTCTATGTCTGTCATAAAGGCACAACAGACACTCAGCACATGTAACTCTTCGGGAATGGGAACCAATATGTTGTCTGAGAGGGTTTTCTTTCCTGCTTGAAGATTCTAGCATGTAGTGCCTTTTTTTTTTTTTCTTTTTCCTTGGGAGCTTTGTATTTAAGGTTGGATGAGCTGAGGAAATTTTTCTGGAGAGCAGATTATGTTTTCTATTAGTCCAGGCTGGTTTTGAGGACGAGGTGAGCGAGAGGGTTGTCCAGGCCCTGCTGCATTCTGAGGGCAGTTCGGGGACTTGTACAGCAGGGTTGTGTGGTGCCCCTGGTGGCCCAGACTGTCCTGGCTAGGCTAGCAGAGGTAGATCAGTCTCGTTGCCACAGATGCCCACAGCTAGATGCCTGGTTCACGCTTGCTATTGGACCCTGTGCTTGGCCGGTCAGCTCAGGCACTAGGTCCCCCTGTGGCCGAGGCTTTGCTAAGCAAGTCATTATGTGTTTTCTTAGGGACTTCTGAGCTGGTCTCAGTGGGGAACTTGTATGTCCTTAGTAAGTTGAGCCCACTGAACTTCTGAAACACCTCTCGAATTTGTTCCAGAAGAAGAAAGAAAAAAATGGAATAAGGGCAATGTTTGAAGAGATAATAACTGAGAAATTGCCAGAATGTGTGAAAGATGCCTGCCCATAGACTCAAGAGATCAGTAAATTCCAAGAAGAACTGAAAATGGAACCCAGCTTGAGGAACCCATGGCTCAGAAGGTGGGGTCCAGGCCCACCCGCCCCACAGCCCACGTGCTGAGTCTGAGATGCATGTGGAGCTCCCAGCAGTGATGCTAGAGTACAGTCTGTAGCTTGGAGGGTGACACATTTGGGGCATCTGGCATTCAGAAGGCTACTGAGATGTAGCAGGGGTGAGGCCCCCTGTGGAGGCACAGATGAGAGAGAGGTAGGCCTTGGATCAAGCCCTGTAGGGTTCTGGCATTTGAAGGTGGAAAAGAGGAGGACAGGGTGGCAAAGTGCAGGTGGAGGAGGCCCAGAGGGGATGGATCCCTGGAACCCAGAGCAGTTTCAGCTGCTGAAGCAGCAACAGCATCTGCTTCTGCCCAGAGGCCAGGTAAGGTGAGGAGGAAGACATCTATTGAATTCAGCAATGCCGAGGTCCCTTTTGGCAGCGTCATTTCTTACAGACATAACAACTCTAAGTGATCCCCTTTCTTTTGGAGATTTATTACAGCATGTGTTATTTTATTTGCAATTTTCTTCTCTATTATGCCTGGGAGCAGTTATTAAAGTGCAGCTCTTCAGAAAAGGTTGAGAATCAGCCTACATTAGCATTTCCGTAAGATAGCCCTCTCCGAGGCTTATACGGGAGACCATGAGGGCTGTTTGACCCTGGCTGCCTCTCTTTGCACCTGTGAGTCATGGCACATTGAGGCCCTGAGGGCATGAGGCACGGGGTCTGTGGGGGAAGTGGGACACACTGGGGCCACTGTCCACTCTGCTATTTGGTGATTGGGTTGAGCTGGGCTGCAGTGTGAGTAAAAATAATTTTCTCTCTGGACTACCCCAATCTGTAGGCATGATTCTCCAGGGATTTCCACTGAAAACCTGTCTTTGTGTTCTCAACACAGAGAAATTGAAAACGTGATTTCTTTCCATTTTAAAGGTCTTAAACTGTTCTTATTAATGTTCCATCACCCATAGCCTCAGAATGTGGGGAGATACTGGCCGTGTTTAAGGGTCCTGAAATCTAGTTTGTCAACCACTGGGCACTGCTTTTTCTGCCTTAAACAGCGGCCCCTCCTGGCCTGCCAGTCTGGAGCCATGCTCAGGTCACCACATGCCCTCAAGCCTGCATGCTCATCTGCACTTCCTCCAGGGCTTCAACACCTGCCGCCTCTTGTTCTTACAGCCCTTCGCGTCTGTCTCCTTGGCACCTGCAGCCAAGAGAAACCCTGTCCATATTAGAGACCTTCCTTAGCTCTTTAGCCCCAGCCCGTGCAGCCTCGTGGCCTCAGCATGCAGCATGTTTCCAGGGTGAGCAGCCCTGCGCTCTGCAGCCCCGTATGCATCGCTGCACTCGGCATCATGTGACTTCCAAAAGCTCTGCCCTGGTTCTGCCCCCAGCAGCAGCCTCTGCCTGGGGAAAGGCAGCCACCTCTTACCTCCGGGACTTCCTCCTGATTTTACCCAGAGTCTTTGCTGCCTTCACAGCTCATGGAAGCCCCTAAGTCACTGATGACTGTAATTTACTCTGTTGTTCCAGCTGCTCTCAGTGGAAGCATTTCTGCCAATAACTGCTCCTTCCTAACAGGAATTGGAGGTCCACGCCTCTTTTTTTTTTTTTTTTTTCCAGAGAGCTACTGAGATGCGGCCAGACCCTTTCCCTTAAAGAACTTAGGTCTAGGTCAATGCATTTACCACACATACTTTAATTATAAACCCCACACCCATCAATCCCGCAAAGCTAGCTTAATCATCTCCTTTTCACGGCTGCAATAACTGATAGGCAAATTGGTGGGTGCAGGTGTGGCCATGAGCCCAGGTATCCGCCATGCCACCTCCTGGGAGACAGAGAATGGAGGGGTGTCTCAGTGAGGGACAACACAAATACATAGAATAGACATTTTCATAAACTACTGGCCATACTGAAAGCTTTTAAGTCACTTTCTGGTCTTTATGCTACAAGGCCCTTGAAATGTGTCACTTTAATCACATAAGGACAGCAGTCTGATTACATGTATGATTTCCATTGTCCCCTGAAAATTCACAATCGCTTCTGTTTTCCTTATGGGTGTGTAGATGGAACAAAAGCAACTTCTTTTCTTTTTTCCCCTGCATTAACCTGAGGATCATTGTTCACTAAGAAAAAATGTTTGCTTAATTAATGTCACTAAATTTTTTTTGTAGTCATCTCAATAAAAAATGTATCTGTGGAAATGTTTTCTTTTTATTATTGTTGCATTCTGAGATGGCTAATATCACTCTTGTTATTTTGGGTTGGTGAAGGGAAGAAGAATTCCTGGATGTTTATTTGGAAAGGTTAGGGAAATGCTGGAGGCAGCTCTTCATGGGCGTAAACATATTAACGTCCGGGAGAGAGGACAGGATGTGGGGATGGTTGAGTTCCACAATCAGTTCAGTGAGACTACATTGCCATCTTTTGATTCTCCTTTATATCAACTGACAATGCAAAATTGTTTGTTTAAATTGAGCATTGTTACTAAAAACAGTGAGACCCAGGCTTGTATTTGAGTCCTAAATTTGCCACTTTGCAAACCTTTGCTTTGTAGATGCAAACTCTAAATTCATTGTGTCGACTATTGATTCCCTATGGCATGAAGATGAAAATGAAAATCTTAAGACCTTCCCTTAAGCCATTCTGGTGAATTAAATAGATATTTGCCTGAAGTAAACACAAAATATAATCATTGTAATGATTGTTATTATTTTGTTTCATTTAGAGTTTATGTTAATCCTAGTTTTTTCCCTGTAACAAAACACACACACACACATACACACACACACACACACAAACAGAGAGAGAGAGAGAGAGAGAGAGAGAGAGAGAGAGAGAGAGAGAAGAACAAGAGCGAGGGAGCTGTCCAAAAGTTGCAGACCCCTGAAATCTGTCCTTGGCTTCAGTTGGGGGATCTCGGCCCCCTACATTGGTCACCTGCCAGCCTGGAGTAGGGGATGAGGGGATGACTCAGGTCTGCAGAGTGTTGCGGGCAGGACCGTGGCTGGGGTTCACGTTTCCGTACCGTCCAGAGAGCTCTTCCCTGCCAGGCCACTTAGGACCATGACACCTGAGGCAGGAAGTTGGGGTGCAGGGGGACCTAGACAAGGCAACTCAGCCTCTGACGGAGCCCACACTCTCAGGATGAACTCCTCAGCCAGGGAGAAAATGTTGCTTCCTGTTTAGGGCCCCCTGTTTCTATTTTCTACCTCCCAATTTCCGCCACTTTTGTAGGAGGTAATAAACCAAGTACCCTGAGGTGTCCCTCCCTAGAGGCAAACTGAACCATTAAAGAGTGACATTGGAGCAACCAGCTACACACAGGAGGCTAAATTCTTTCCTTCGGTATGAAATAGAATAGCTACCTCCGCTTTTGACAGCCTTAGTCAGAACAAGTCCCACCACTCCCTCCACCTAGGGCTGTGCTTTGAAGTGGCCACATCCTAAGCCTGTCACCTCAATGTTGTAGTTGGAACCTTGGGCTAGGGATTTTACACCAGCGCCCCCTCTAAGGGAAGAGTTACCCACTGTTGTCTGGGGCTTTGACCCATCCTAGAATCACCCTTGTAATATTAACTCAATGGATTTATAGGAGAGGTCAACCTTAAGATGAGTAAGAATCCAGCCAGTTTTCCCAGACCAAGCCCCCAAATCTCATGGCGAATGAGTACTGATGAGGTGTGACTGGACTAGAGGATGACAGCTTCAGAAACCCTGGAGGGAGCGCATCACCAGCAAGGTAGGAAGGCTGTGGGCCCTGAGCTGATAGCTTTCCATGGCTAAGATGGCCCCTGCTCCCCTAGCTTTCCTGTGGAGACCAGGCTCATCTCAAGTGTGGAGTGCTTTGGGGACACTGGAGGCTGTTGCTGGGACTCACATGTCTGCTCTCTGCTGGTGTCTCTGCCGTGTTGTTTCCTGAACTATATCCTTTCTTAAAGTGAATCAAACTTGGTTTGGGGTGAAGGCTTTTCTTTGTCAGGAGTTTGAATGTCAACTCAGGATGATTCTAGGCAGGCAACCACACTTTGCCTTGTGTCTCTAACTGATATCTTGCTTGCCATCATTGAGAAACCTCTAACCTTCCAGTCAAAGACCTTCCCATCTCCCCCATCTCATCTGGCTCCTGGCCTGGCCGTCTTTCACTTCTGAGGAGGTGGAGGTGTGTATTCTAGAAGCACAGAGAGGCTGTGGCCATCTCAACAGGAAAATTTGGAAATGTTTTCTAAGGATTCGTCCTTTTACCTGGACTTTGAAGACAGGGTCACAAGGTGAGAGTGAGACCTGGCTGAGTTTTGGGGGTGCTCTGCCTACATGGAAGTGTGCACCCCACTGTGGGAAGTGTGCTCAGGCCATTCTCTGACCAGGGGCCTCCCACTTTAAAGCATTTGGGATGGAAAATTGCCATGCTGCAGATTTTGAACAAGGCTGGCCTGGATTCGATTAGTCTGCGGAATAAATTGTATGTGAGTGTGAAATAGTACATTGAATAGGCACTTTTTTTTGAGATGGAGTTTTGCTCTTTTTGCCCAGGCTGGAGTGCAATGGTGTGATCTCGGCTCACCACAACCTCCGCCTCCCCAGTTCAAGTGATTCTCCTGCCTCAGCCTCCCGAGTAGCTAGGATTACAAGCATGTGCCACCACACTCAGTTAATTTTGTATTTTTAGTAGAGACGGGGTTTCTCCATGTTGGTCAGGCTAGTCTTGAACTCCCAACCTCAGGTGATCCACCTGCCTCAGACTCCCAAAGTGTTGGGATTACAGGCGTGAACCACCACACCCGGCCCTTGAATAGGCACTTTTGAAGCTTGTCTCTCCTACATGTTTTCAACAATTCACTTTTGTTTCGGTCAATTTAAATAACCAACAGAGAGAGGTTCTCTAAAGAAAATGGTGTTTATTCAGGAATAGGGCATTGCAATGGAATACACATGGCTTAATAAACTATGTTTATATTCAGGGAGGTAAAGGAAGACAAAGGTTTTTAAAGGAAAAATGAGGAGGATTACCGAATTGTTTTGAAATAATTATCGTAGCTACAAGGATCAATAATAAGGTGACATCAGATCTGAGGCTGGACACAGTTGCTGGGCAGATGTCACTGCAAAAATATTTTTTTGTGTATTATTGTGATGGACTTTGTGCAAAGTTGTGGTTTTTGCAGTCTTTTGTGATGGTTTTAACAGGTATACAAGCAGGAAAACCCTGTCTTCATAGCTTTCTCTGGCCCAATTTGTCAGTTTTTTTTTTAAATACAAGTGGCTCAATTTTGATTCTGACACCTTTCACAGTTCTCGTATAGTGGGTGCTCTTTGACTGGCTTGAGAATGGACACTTTCACCCCACGCCTAAATCAACAGTCATGGTTTGATGCCTTGGGTCTTATTTGCAGTTGCTACTTCACGGTTCACACCATGGAGCTGAGTAGGGAGGGCGCCATACCTCTTCTTTTCTCCTCAGTCATCTCATGAAGTTACTTTCATAAATCGTAATTTCTCATTTATCTTCTTTGTTCCTCTGTCAGCACCCAAAGAAAGAGAAAGTGTCGCAGGATTTACTGGGTTAACATTTGGTGCTCCTGTGTTCTCATGATTTCCTCTATGACGAAATCTCTAGCTTACTAAAAACAAATTAGAGAGACTTCCTAGTAAAGAGGGTGTAATGAACCCAGTTCTTAGAACCTCCCTCCCTCAATTCCTGATGGAATTATTAAACAGTAGAAACACTAGCAAAATTTCCATTATCAAATAAAGAGGTGTAAACTCATGCCATAGCATTCAAGAATGGTAGCCGAGGAAAGAAATAGAAGATTTTCAGACAGCATCTAACTCCTTCACAGCTCATCAGAGGCCATACGGGGAAGAGAAGCAGCAGCCACACAATCCTAACAGTTCTCACATATGTTCTCTGATCATGGGAGAAGTGGACATGGGGAAGGTTCAGGTGTGGGAGCTCTTACCTACCCCTGTGAAGTCTCAAGATTGCCGCAAAGGCAAGGAAATTACTAAGTTTTGACATTTTCTGGGACTGCACACTGAGTTAAGGAAAATGCCCAAACTGATATATCCACCATGAAGCTGATACTGCCCTGAGTTTCAGAGTGGCATTTAGTGCAATTTCACTGAAGACAGCAGAACTCAGAAAATCCAATAAAGCCTAACAAAACAAGACAGAAGGGCAATTTTAGAGCTTATAATATCAAGTGAGTATCAAAAAACAGCACCTTTATATAACTAAAAATATACACTAGGAACAGACTACATCTGGCTAAAATTTAATCAACTCCTCTAGAGGAAAGGCTTGAAATTACTGCGAACACATAGATGTTGTAGAGAGATATGAAAGCACTTTGAAAAAACAAAACAGATTTGATAAGTAGATATAGATGATCCAATATAAATAAAATTTAAAATGTATGAACCTGAATTAGAAAACCCAATCAATGAATAGAAAGTGTTTTCAAAGAGTAATAGAAAAAAAATCATGAAATTAGGGAAACCTGAATATAGATTTATATTGAATTTATATTGAAACCGGAATATAGATTTATAGTTGTACATCTTCAATCTATAAGATGAACCTGAATATAAATGTATATGTGAGTATGAAATAGTACATTGAATAGGCACTTCTGAAGCTTGTCTCTTCTATATGTTTCCAACTATTTACTTTGAGTTTGGTCAACTTAAATAACCAACAGAGAAAGGTTCTCTAAAGAAAATGGTGTTTATTCAGGAATAGGGCATTGCAATGGAATACACATGGCTTAATAAACCATGTGTGCATTCAGGGAGGTAAAGGAAGACATAGGTTTTTAAAAGAAAAATGAGGGGGATTACTGAATTGTTTTGAAATAATTATCCTAGGCTACAAGGATCAATAATAAGGTAACACCAGATCTGAATATGTATAAATCTATATTCAGGTTCATCTTACAGATTGATGATATACAACTAGGAAATACCCTAGAAAAAATTATTAAATGGTTGTATTATTAAGATAACATTATTTTTTAAAAAAATTATTAAACTTTAAGGGAAAAAAAGTCTTTAGGTTTTGAGGAAAAAAATGCAATATACGTAGAGAAAAAAAATCAGGCTGACCACATATTTCTTAGTAATATTCAATGTGAAAAGATAATTGAGCAAATATCTGGGGCAATTAAACTGCTACCTTTAAATGTTAAACCCAGTAAAATTGTTGTTAGCTATAAAAGCAATAGAAATACAGGACCAATGAGTGCTTTCTTAAAAAACAAGTCCTGTGAAGCAAAGCAGTGGACTCCAAGGTGAGTGAAAAGGCAGAAGTGGATGAGCTGGGACTATGCTCAGGGCTGGAGATGAGTGACCAGTGGCCAGGGAAGGAAGGCAGATGCAGGAACCTTATACCCAGCCAATGTTTCTTTCAAATACTAGGGCCATAGGCAGACATTCTCAAGTGAGCAAATCTCAGAGAAGAGATCACTCGTGTACCTTTCCTAAAAAAAGGTACCATGAAATCCAGCAACATAAGATAAATAAAAATGTAGAACAGATGAATAAAAATGAATAAAATGAAAAGTAAAAATGAGTGAAAGATGAACAAAAATGTAGATGAATAAGAATACAAAAATGAACAAAATAACTGGAAGAGTATATTAAATACATAGAACATAATCCATATAGGGATGTTTTGGTTATCACATTGAATATAAATGTCTAAATCCAGGACAAAACAGAAAGTTTTCAAAAAATGTATAAGTAGGTGGAGATAGGTGGAGTAAGTACTAATTTTCTCATCATTCTTAATGTTTTGTGTATTTAAAACATCTTTTAGAAATCCAGATCTCTTCTGATGAATAAGCATTTGAGACTTAGCATTTAATTGTTTCACCCCAGTTTCTTTTAAAGATATATTGCAAGTAAATTCAATTTAAACATTTTAAAATTAAAGTTAGTATGTTCAGGATGATTCCATCTTAATACTATCTATCTATCTATCTATCTATCTATCTATCTATCTATCTCTATTTATCTATCATCTATCCATCCATCATCTATCTTCTATCTATCTATCTATCTATCTATCTATCTATCTATCTATCTATCATCTATCTACCTATCTATCACATATCTATCTGTGAAGGTTATCAGAATCAAAATGGAATCACTAATGTTAAGAAAACTCCAATAAATAGAGCCAGGGAAAGCCATGAAGAGAGGGTTCTCACATTTATATGCCTGATAACAAAAAAGACTCTTAAAAAAACACAACCTTGCACAAATTCCATCGCAACCTTACACAAAAAATACTTCTGCAAGGACCTCTGCCTAGCAACTGTCTGTCCAACTTTGGGCTGGCATCACCCTTGTTATTAATATTTGTAGCCAAGGATAATAATTTCAAACAATTATGTAACGTTCTTCATTTTTCTCTTTTAAAAACTTTTGTCTTCCTTTACCTCCCTGAATATGCATGTAGTTTACTATGTCTTGTGTATTCCAATTGCAATGCTCTATTCCCAAATAAATATATTTTCTTTTAAAGACTCTTTCTGTAGGTTGACATATCTACCTACCTACCTGCCTTATACCTTCTAGCTGTATTTGTGTAGTATTTCCATTTTTGTGACATCATATCCCTCTAGCCTTACTTCTGTGCGTATGTATGTATGCAGATATGGACTTTGGAATCACAGCAACTATTATTGTATATTAGTCAGCTCAACTTGCCATAACAAAACACCACAGAACTGGGAGGCTTAAACAGCAGACAATTATTTCTCACAGCTCTGGAGAGTGGAATTCCAAGATCAAGGTGCCATCTGAATCAGTTCCTGGCGAGGGCTCTCATGCTGGCTTGCAGACAGCTGCCTTCTCGTTGTGTCTGTCCTCACATGGTGGACAGAAAGCAAGAGCACAAGCTCATGGTGTCTCTTCTTATGAGGACACTAATCCTGTTGGATCAAGGCCCCACTCTTATGACCTCATTAAACCTTAATTACCCCTTAAAGGCACTCTCTCCATATACAGTTACTTTAGGGGTTGGAGCTACAACATACAAATTTGGGGGACACGAAACATTTAGTTCATAACACATTGGACGGCAAAATTGTTTTTTTCTCTTTGTGTCTTCATATTTTTAAAATATTTTATAATAATTACTATAAATCTTATAAAGGGTGGAGAGGTAGAAGTGGGAAGTGTGATGAGAAATTACTTAGTGAGTACAGTGTATATTATTTGTTGATGGATACACTGAAAGCTAAACTTCATTACATGTAACATGTGCATGTAATAAAATTGCACCAGTACCTCTTAAATGTATACAAAGAAAAAAATTTAAGTCATTTTGTAAAAAAGTATTGCTGATGTTATAGATTTTACTGGCAGTAATAATAGCTAGCATCATCACTATAGATTTTTTACATGAATCACAAGCACCTTCATTTATTCATGTGACTCCAATCAACTTAAGGTCGGTAGGGAAACAGGCTCAGAGAGACTCTGGTGTCCCAGTTGGTGAGTATCAAAGTCTAAACTCACAGCTTTATTTTTCAGCATCTCTTTCTTTTTTTCTACGTGATAAAAGGTTGTACATTTCAAGGTGAGTCTCAATCATTTCCCTTCATGTGTTTACAAATTCAGTAACAAAGTGTAAGATCTCACACCGTAAAAATCAATTTGCTTCTGTATTTGGGAAGAAGTAAAAACAGCATTGCTGTCCTTAAGAAATTATGGTTACAGGAGGGAGAGTTCTGCCCCCTGTTACTGTTACAATTTCTGTGGCTGCAGTGACACAGAAATTGGAGCCTTGCAGAGGAGTGTGGCTCTGCTGCTCTGCTGCCGGCCTCACACGACCCAGGAGGTCACCGTGCTGGGTGACTCAGCTCCTGGTCTTTCAGAGGCCAAAGTGACCTGGAGAGCTGTCAGCTGGTACTCAGATATCCCATTTGTTGAGGCCTGGCCCCACACGGCATGCTCCAGCCCACATCGGTTTTGTGAGATAATCCTGAGAGTTGGATGCCCAGGAGGGAGAGGCTTGGAAGGTAAACACGCATCCCACCACCCATTTGGATGATGCTCCTCCTCTCTGAGCCCTCCAGGTAATCAGAGCCGTCAGCTTTGGCTGTGCCCAACTGCTCCTTGGGGCTCCTTCAGCTTTCTCTGTTGTCTCTTCCTTAAGAACAAGGTGTCCTTCTGAGCAGCCCAGTTCTCCATCAGGCACCAAGGAGTCCCTCCGTGCAGCCTGACAGATACACATCTGCCCCTTTCCCACCGAGTTCACCCGCTGTCCCGTGCTCATGCCCATTTCTGATGTTCATCCTTGCTAGTCATTCCTTAGGCTCTTCCACTGTTCAAATCATTTCACTAAGGAGTTCTGGCCTTTCAAATATCTTTTTTTTTAAAGACTCTTTCTGTCATTTAGGTTGACATATCTACCTGCCTACCTACCTTCTACCTTCTAGCTGTATTTATTCAATATTTCAATTTTTGTTTCAAACTATACGTTCATTGTTCATGAGGACAGTGAAAAGAATCAAATTTGGATCTGCAGTGACCTGCATTTGTGATTTCAGACTTTGTTCTTTAGGTTTATCCCCATTGTTGCTGCACATTTCTCTCCTCTGCCCTGGCTCCCTATTCTCTCTACCTTTGAGGCTCCATGACAAATTCACCCCCCGCAGGTTCCACTGTAAACAGGCTCTCAGGCGGTGTCAGTCTGTGGCAGGCCAATTCTCCCTGACAGTTACACAGACAAATTTCCACAGCACTGCCTTAACATTGAGCAAATAATTAAACCTAGGGAAACTGATGCCCAGATATCAAAGCTAGAAATGAAACATGTGGTCAGTAGGAGCCTTGCATAGACTTCTCCCTAACCTGGAGCAAGTCAAAGTAACAGAGATAGCCTTCCATTCCTCGTGCCAGCACCTGTCTCAGGTTGGCAAAATCTGAGATGAGTCCAGGTAACACAGGTAGCTATTTAAATAGATTTATTGGAGAACTGAAGGCAGCTGTCCCGACCAAGCTGTAAATGAGATAAGCTGGAAATAATCACTCCAGTACCACAGTCCTCACTAATTAGAATTTGGGAGACAGGCCTTGAAGGTACTGGGGCCCTCACAGCCTGATCAGACTTAGAAAGCATTTTTTTTTTTTTTTTTTTTTTTTGGCCTCTGACCTTCTAGTTGAAACAAAATTAGTTACCTGTAGACTTAGGCAAATGTGATACCACTCGTAGGCACGTGACCCTAACCCGTATAAGCACTAAGAAAATTGTAACACTTTGAGTTGGTCTGGTGGAATTATCTCTGGCCTTCTCCCTGTAGCTGGTTACAGCAATAAATTCCCTTTTTTCCTAGTTTGTCTGCTTCTCATTACTGGGCCATGAGAAAACTCAGCCGGACTCAGTTTGGTTCCTGGAACAAGTCCACAGGGAACAACCTTTTTTGCTGAAAGTGAACTGTGGGCCCAGCTGTGTCTTGCTGCTGAGAACATCGTGGGGACTGGTCCTCTCAGCACCCTGGCCCAGTTCAGTCTCCTCTTCTGGGCAAAGATGCCTTCAGCATCTCAGGACAGATACATTCCATTGGTTATTCATTCCTGTGGAGTGGGTTCTCCTTCCTGACAGCTTCACCAAAAGTCTGGGAGTGGTGCCAGTTGCCACAGATGGGCTACAGGCTCATCCCTGAGTCAGCCACCATGCAGAGTGAAGGGAGTTCATGGTGGACACAGCCCTGGGCCAGGGGGTGGGGTCAGCCCTCGGGACCCAGGCACTGGGAATGCCAGGCAGGGAAGAACACATCTTAACTTCTAGTGGGAAGTGTAAAGTGGACAACCTTTTTGTGGACAATGCAACTTCTTTCTTAAATCGACCCCCTCGCACTGCTAATACATACTCTCTTTTTTTCTTTGCTTAAGAAGATATAGTCCAAGCACTGCTGGGAAAATATTTTGTTTCTTTGATCTTCACAAGAAAATTTCCTTTTGCACACAGAAAATAGAAAGTCAATAGTTCTTTTATTCACATTTTTAGAAGTCGTTTTCTTATTTTTATTTTTTCAGGAGTGAATTTCAAAATGTTGAAAAGTCATGTTCTTATATTTGGTTGTGAGCTCTTTAAATATAGTAATTTATGGAGGAGGAGGTCTAGTTGGGTGTTAGTCAATATTATTTCAAAATTAATACAAAATTATTTATTAAACATTCCTGCACTATGTAGGACACAATAATCGCATCTGAGTGCAGCCGCCACTACCCTCCGCTGGGCAGAACTCCTGGGCCTAAGGCTGTCTCTGTCAACTCCTGTTTCCTGGGGGCCCCGCCCTCAGCGGTTTTCCAGTAGATGTAAATGTTATTTGCTCTATTGTTATATCTATTTTATTAAAAGCAAAACTTCCTCAGTTTCCTACTAGCTTGTTTTTAGAAAAAGTTTCCAAAATGTATACCACATTCCACTTAAGAGTTTTTTTCTGAGTTAGGAAAGGAAGTCTCCCCTTCCGCTTGGTTCAGAATTAGAGAGACACTCCCCTGTCCCACCTCACTGAAATTCATTTGTTTATCTCATTATTTCAGCCGCAGTTTTCTAGAGATATGCAAACCACCAGAGTAAAAATTAAGTGACTGTCCCCCAGCAATTAAGGGGAGCAACGTGGGGGAAGGGCAAGTGCATGCATGAGGGGAGACAGCCTGCCTTCCTACGATAGCAGGAAAATGACACCGGACAATCCCTCCCAAGTCTTGTTTCTGGGAAAAATTAATATCTTTGACACTAAGCTTATTGGCTTCTACTCTTTACCTCTTAACTTATCTTTCTTCCCAAGATGTGTCCTTAGACAAAGCAGATAGTAAAGTACACATGAGGCAATGGCAGTGCGAACAATGCAGGACGTGAAATTGAATTCCACCATCCAGGTGAGCACGGCTCATGACTGAAATGGTGCTCGGGCAGCCCCAGCAGCAGGGCTGGGGTGAGCCTGAGAGGAGCAAGGACCCTCGGAGAGTCTCCCCATGCCCAGGTGGGATGCCCAGGGAAGAGAGGGTGTCCCGGAGGGGCTTGAGCTGAGAAGAGAGTACAGAGACCAGACCATGTGGACAGGTTTGGAGCTTGCTGGTAAGAAGAAGACCACCAGGGATGCTTGAACAGAGAGGCGAGTTTAGAGATCAGACCCTGCTGATGGGCTTGGAGGGGCAGGCAGGGGTGGAGAGTGTTCAAGGCATGTGTGAGCAGAAGGTGGAGAGAGAGCAGCCTTAGGGAGGGAGTGGGTCCAGCCGTCAGGGAAGGAGCATCCCTGAGAAGGCAGACAGAAGTGTGAGGGGGAGGCCAGGTGGTGTGGAGGGGGCAGGGATGATTCAGCAGAGTTGATAGGAGGGCCACACCCTGCCCAAGGGCGGTGGAGGGGAAGGGAGCTTCCCGTCTTTGATTGTACTCCAGGGACGTGGAAAGACTTGTTCTCGGGTCTTTGTTGGGAAAATGGTTATTAGGGTCAGCATGGGGCAAAGTGGATCCTGGTGATCCCTGGTGGCAAGTGACCAGTGGGCCAAGCTTTTGGAGGAACGAAAGAAGTTACTCTAGGGGAGCACGGGCGGGGAAGGAATTTTGCCTGTGTTGCCTGACACCCTGGCATGGAGAGCAGGTGGGGCACCCCATGCCTTGATAACTGGGGTCCATACATTGAGGGTGGCTCTGGGAGTGAGCAGTATGGAGGAGGGGTGTGGAGCCACCTTCTGAGAAGCTTGCCGTGTGGCTTTTTTCTTCCATCTCCCTTCGGGCTCTTGAGTGTCTATGTATGTGTGTCTCTGTGGTTTTGTTTGTGTGTGTGTGTCTGGGTGTATCTCTGTGTGGATGTTTGCGTGCATCTGTGTCTGTGCATGGGCATGGTGTGTGTCTTCGTGTGTGTGTGCGTGCATGTTCATGTGCATCTGTGTGTCTGTGCCCACACACATGCATGCCTCTGTGTTTCTGTGTGTGCTTTGCATGTGCCTGTTTGCCTCTGTATGTAGGACTTGGATGTAGACATTTGGGATTATAAGTAAACCCTCCAGCTCACAAGCCTCCTGCCACATCCAGGCTATGTTAAATCAGCACACTATCATCATAGTAAAATTCACCTGCTGCGTTAGCCTGGGATGACTTTACTCCTATCGCCCCTGTAGTTGTACATGTGTGTTGAGCTCCCTCTGACTGGACCAGGGCTGGATGTCAGGGTTGAGCAGAAACAGCAATGGAGCAGGTGTGAAGAAATGTTGACTGAATGGAGTTTTCGTAACTCAGGAATTGAGTCAAGGGAGAAAACAGATATGGTTTTTAATTAAACTTCAAGTTCACATTTTCTCTAATACCTGCTAAACTGCCCTTGCCACCCTCTTAGTTTTCTATCCTCAGTGTGTGTTACCTACTGGTACTTGGTAAATGTTTCTATAAGTGGATAAATAAACAGGGCTCTAGGAATGGAGAGCAGAGCTAAAGTCCAATAACACAGGAACTATAAAAGCAGCCAGGAAGCAAGGGAATCCCGCAGAGGAGCAGAAGAAGGAGCAGAAGAAGGCCTTAGTGTCTGCTCTGTGGTCAGTGTAAACGCGTAGTTGGAATGCAGACAGTCTTAGCAGCTATGGTGGGAAAAGGTCAGACTGGGCTCTGAGTGATCATGACGTGACCATTCACTTGGAGCTTCCTGACTGCCCTAAGCCTTGGAATTAATGAAGTGACACAGATGAGAGCATGATTGATAAATGTTGGTTGGGTCTGACTCTGATTTCCTGTTGGCTGGATAAATTTTAGGTTCCAGTTCCTCTTCATCTTTGGTGATACTCAATTTTTTCTTTTCTCTCCTTCCTTCCTTCCTTCCTTCCTTCCTTCCTTCCTTCCTTCCTTCCTTCCTTCCTTCCTTCCTTCCTTCCTTCCTTCTTTTTTTCTTTTCTTTTTCTGATGCAGTTTCACTCTGTAGCCCAGGCTGGAGTGTAATGGTGCAATCTCGGCTCACTGCAACCTCTGCTCCCGGGTTCAAGCAATTCTCCTGCCTCAGCCTCCTGAGTAGCTGGGATTACAGGCATGCACCACCGCGCCTGGCTAATTTTTGTATTTTTAGTAGAGATGGGGTTTCACCATGTTGGCCAGGATAGTCTCAACCTCCTGACCTCAAGTGATCTGCCCACCTTAGCCTCCCAAAGTGCTGGGATTACAGGCGTGAGCCACCGTGCCTGGCAGATACCCATTTTTTTCTTTGTGAACAATATCAAGAGTCTAATAATCCTTCAAATCATTACTCTAAATGGCAGAAACAGAGGGCCAGTGGTGGATGGATGTTGGTCCTGGAAATGTGCAAATCCTTTGACTTGGGCTGTCACCCCTTATAAATTCCTAGAAGCAAATAGCAAGTTTTGTGAGTGCCACATGTGTCCATCATCTTGGAGATATCCAGAATTGCCAGTCATAATAATGGAATTATATGAACAGTGAGTGTCTTCTTATCAGCTGTTTCCAGACTTTCATTTCTATTTCTAATGGCCTCTAAAAGGAAATGCAGAGTTAGTCCCACCAGGGTGTTCATTAAGCATCTTGGTAAGAGTGGCTTCTAAGACACAGGTGTGCTAAGATTTTCTATCCTGTTACTTTAATCAGACATGATTTATCAGTGGCTTGCATTTGCTTTTACATTGCTTGGCAGATCTTTGTTTATAAGCATTTGCTTCCGTCATATGGAGGAAATCTTAAGATAGTAGCCTCTTGATGAGGTTTTAAGGGGTTCTTTGAGTCCGATTCACAGACAAAAGTCTCCTATGTGTCTGGAAATGTTTATTATCCTGAATGTCATATCAAGTTCTGTTGAGAAAACTAGAACCATTTAAAGAAGAATAGTGCAGGCTGAAGATGGAGCTTGTAACGTTCTAGCCTTAGTGTTCTGGAAACCCTCTCAAATATTTCAATATATTGACTTAATATTTTTAAAGGATAGTTTTATTAAGTCTTATAGGATTATAATATGTTACAATATCTTTCTATGCTTTATACTTCAACTACTGCCTAAAAGGTTTCAAGGCAGTTTAAAAATAAAGGCTGTTGAGAAGGATTGACTTTTAAAATAGTGGATATTGTGAACCTGCTCTCCCACAAAAGCAACAAAATACTGGCAAAACAATAGAAACCAATACATTTTAGAACTCTGGAAATTACCTAGAGGTACAGAACAAACCGAAAAAAGCATCCATTCAAGAAAAGAAACCACTGAACCTCAGTAAGAACAGCAGAGTATGTGGTGGCTTAACTTGAGGCTCTTCTCATCTGTCCTTCCTCCCCAGCTCAGTGGCATGAGCATGATAGCCCCCCGACACACATGCACACACACATATGCATGCACAAACATGCACACACAACACACATGTGCACACACATGCATGCACACACATATGCATACACAAACACGCACACACAACACACATGTGCACACACATGCATGCACAAACATATGCATGCACAAACGTGCACACACAACACACATGCACACACATATGCATGTGCAAACATGCACACACAACACACATGTACACACACATATGCATGCACAAACATGCACACACGCATGCACACACATACAGCTGGCAGTCTCACAACCAATTGAAAAGAATGATTATTTTGAGAGCTCTATTAAAAGCCCCATCAGAATAGAGTCAGTAGTTCAACTAAACTAGAAGCAACTTGGAAAATTTCTCCCATGGAGTATATGTTCCTTGATTTGATTCAGAATTTAGCTCTGGAAAAAAAAAAGCCCTATCCCATTACTGAAAACAGTAGCAGTTTGCTGGCAACATTGCAGCTAGGTGAGGTTGTGATTTCAGTTAGGACAAAAACAGCCTGTCCAAACATTTAAAAGGAAGACCTGAAGAGCTAGATAACCACAGGGAACTTCCCACAGTTCTGACATATTCCTGGATGTGTGCAAGTCTGTGTAGATGCTCAGGAAAGATCTGGGAAATGAGAAGACCTTGTCTGGCTGACCTCAAGATCCCGTGTAAGCCGGAAATGAAAGCCAAGGTTGTTTTGTAAGCTGCCTCAAATTTTAAGGTGTACCTTTGCAAACACCCTTGGCAAAGGGTGGTTTAAGGTATTGAAGAACATTTTCTGATGGATAGTTGGCTGACCGCTAAATTATACTGAACTTAGGGTAAGTTTTAGGGATCCAGGCTTAAAAACAAAAAATAAAAGCTTAAAGGAACTCTAGGAGAGAACTCAATGACAGCACATTGCAAGGAATATAGAATCTACAGAATTAATCCTAGAGAGTTATTAAAATAAGCAGCTCCAAGAGCAGGAACAATGAAATAACAGCAACAACGAATTCTGGGGTGAGGGGATAATCTGACCAGAGTTGTTACAATATGTTATCTAAAATGCCCAGTTTTCAACAAGAAGACATAAAAGAAGCCCAAGGAACATATGGACCATGCACAGAAAAAATAAAAAGCAGCCAATAAAAGGTGTTCTGAGTGGCCCAGTTGCTGGACTTTGAACACAACAACTTTGCATCAGCTGTTTTAAATATTTTCTCTCTTTTTTTTTTTCCAACTGAAGAAGATATCCAATACAAATATTTTCAAAGGACTAAAGGCAACTATGTTTAAAGAGTTAAAGGAAAGTATGGCAACTATGTCTCACTAAATAATGAATATCAATACAAAACAGAAACAATAGAAAAGAACTAAATAGAAATTCTGGAGTTGTAAAATACAATAACTTCAGTACAAAAATTAAGAACAAATTTGAGTTGGCAGAAGAAAGAATTAGTACATTTGAAGAAAAACCACTAGAGATTATCTAGTCTGGGGACCAGAAAGAAAAAAGAATGAGGGAAAATGAACAGTCTCAGAGATCTATGGGACACTATCAAGTATACCAACATAATGGTAGTTTCAGAAGGAGAGGAGGAAGAGAGAGGAAGAAAAAACTATTTGAAGAAATAATGGCTGAAAATGTTCCTATTTTGATGAAAAACATATTTACTCATCCTAAAAGTTCAGAAAACTTCTATGTAGAATAAACAAAAAGAGATTCAAATCTAAACATATCATAGTCAAACTGAAGAAAGTCAAAGAGAAAATCTCAGCTGGGTGGAGTGGCTCATACCTGTCATCCTAGCACTTTGGGAGGCTGAGACAAGCAGATCACCTGAGGTCAGGAGTTCAAGACCAGCCTGGCCAACATGATGAAATCCCATCTCTACTAAAAATACAAAAATTAGCTGGGTGTGGTGGCGTGTGCCTGTCATCTCGGCTACTTGGGAGGCTGAGGCATGAGAATTACTTCAACCTGGGAGGTGGAGGTTGCAGTGAGCCAAGATTGAACCACTGTACTCCAGCCTGGGTGACAGAGCATGTTAAAAAAGAGAGAGAGAGAGAGAGAGAGAGAGAGAGGGAGAGAGAGAGAGAGAGAGAAAATCTTGAAAACAGCAAAACAGCAAGAGAAAAATGATTTATCAATTAGGTTAACATTTGACTTCCCATCAGAAGCCATGAGAGTCAGAAGATAGTGAAATGACATATTCAAAGTGTTGAAAGTGTTGAAAGAAAGACTGTCAATTCAAAATTCTATATCCAATCAAATTATTTTTGAAAAATGAAGGAGAAATAAAGACATTTTCAGATAAACAAAGACTGAGAGAATTCATTGTCAGGGAACATGCCTTGTAAGAAATACAATGAGAGTCTTTCAGATTGAAAAGAGAGGACACTAGACTAGCAACTCAGATCCACATGAAGAAATAAAGAAACCAGCAAAGATTATTGTATAGGTAAAAGATAAAAGACAAAAGATAGTATAAAGCTATATTTTAAAACTCTTTTCTTCCCCTAACTGATTTTAAATGACAATTGAATAAAACAACAATTGCAAAATGGTGTTACAAGCTTTTAGTGTATAAAGTTGTAATTTATATAACAATTATAGCACAAAGGAGTGGGGAGAGAAGATACTATACTGAAGTCAAGTTTCTCTATACTATTGCAATAAAGATTAAGTTAAAATATGTAATGTAATCCTCAAAGCTAGTGCCAAGAAAATGACTTAAATATTTAGTAAAGATAACAAAGGAAAATTTAAGAAATATTAGAAAAGAATAAAAATGCCAAATCAACAGCCTAGGATTTTATTCTAAGAATTCTAAAAATAAGAGAAAACTGAACAATTAAGATTAGAACTGAAACCAATGACATAGAAATAGAAAAAAATATGGAGAAAATCAGTAAATCCAAAAGTATTTTTTGAGAAGATCAACAAAATTGGCAAACTTTCTATTATTGGAAAAAAAGGAAGAGGAGACACAGATGACCAAAATTAATAATGAAAAAGTGGTATTACTATTGATCTTTCAGAAATTAGAGGATTAAAAGGGAATACTAAAAAGAACTTTATGCCAATAAATTCAACAACATAGATGAAATGGATGAATTACTAGACAGACACATATTACTAAAACTGACTCAAGGAGAAATAAAAAATCTGAATAGAACTATGAGAAGCAAAAATACTTAATTAGTAACTTAAATTAATAATTTATAAACTTCTCACAGAAAAAGCCCAGGCCCATATGGCTTCATTAGTAAGTTCTACTAAACACTTAAAGAATTGATAACAATTATTCACAAAGTATTCTAGAAAACAGAATAAAGAGGAAACAGTTCCTAACTGACTGTATGAGGCTCTGATACAAAATTCAGTGAAACATACCATAACAAAAAACAAAAAGACACTACAAACCCACATCTCTTATGAATATAGATGCAAAAATTATCAACAAAATACTAGCAAACTAAATCCAGCAAAATCTAAAAATGGTTAGACACTATGACCAAGAGGGATTTATCCTAGGACTACAAAGTCGATTTAATGTTCAATAAATCAACTAATATTAATAGAAGAAAAGACAAATGCCACATGATCACTTCAATAGATGCAGAAAAAGTATTTGACAAAATCCAACACCCATTCATGACAAAATACTCTCCATAAATTTGGAAAAGAAGGGAATTTCCTCAGCCTGATAGAAGTCATCTATAAAAAACCTAAACTTGTATCAGGCAAAGATGTGTACACTTGCCACTTCTTTTCAAAACTTGCTGGAGGTTCTAGCCAGATCAGTCAGGTAAAAAAAGAAAAGAAATAAAAGGCATCTACATTTGAAAGCAAGAAGTAAAACTGACTGTATTTGCAGAAGACATAATCTTGCGTATAGAAAATCCTAAAGAATACACACACACACGTACACACCTACATGCTGTTAGAACTAATGATCAAGTATAACAAGGATGTAAGATACAAGATCAGTTTACAAAAATCAGCTGTATTTTGCTTGAACCCAGGAGGTGGAGGTTGCAGTGAGCCGAAATGGCACCACTGCATTCTAGCCTGGCAAAAGAGTGAGACCCAGCTCAAAAAAAAAAAAAAAAAAAAAAAAAAAAGGCCGGGCACGGTGGCTCATGCCTGTAATCCCAGCACTTTGGGAGGCCGAGACAGGCGGATCACAAGGTCAGGAGATCGAGACCATCCTGGTGAACACGGTGAAACCCCGTCTCTACTAAAAATACAAAAAATTAGCTGGGAGTGGTGGTGGGCGCCTGTAGTCCCAGCTACTTGGGAGGCTGAGGCAGGAGAATGGTGTGAACTCGGGAGGCGGAGCTTGCAGTGAGCTGAGATCCGCCCACTGCACTCCAGCCTGGGTGACAGAGCAAGACTCCGTCTCAAAAAAAAAAAGTTGTATTTTTATGTACAAATAACCTGAAAATGAAAGTAAGAATACAATACCTCTTACAAAAGCATCAAAAAGAAAAAATAAGTAAGAATAAATTTATCAAAAGAAGTACAAAAATTGTATACTGAAAATTATGAAACATTGTTGAAGATGCCAGCCAAGATAAACTTAGATTCTTTCATTACTGTATGCCAAAATAACTCAAAATGTATCATAGACTTAAACGTAAGGGTTAATAAAATAAAAATCTTGAAGAAAACCTAAGAGAAAATCTTTGAGACCTTGGGTTAGGCAAAGATATCTTAGATATAACACCAAAAGCACAGTTTGTAAAGGAACAAAAACTATAAATTGGACTTCGTCTTAACATTTTTGCTTCAAAAGAAATCATGAAGGAAAGGAAAAGATAAGAACAGATTTGGAAAAATACTTGAATAATAAATGCTGTTTCAAAAGAAATTCAAATCAAAAGGTTGTTTAGAAGAGAAGGAAAGCTAATGTGATAGTTCAATGAGTTGTGGAAGAGAAAGCTTTGAAGTTAGAAATATGAATTCACATTTCAGCTGAGCCATTTCCTACTTTTTTTGCTTTGGGACACAATTTTCTGAGCCTGGGGATCATCAGGTCCACAGGATTGAAGTGTTGCTTGAAGACTGTGGTTAGAGGTAAGCTCTTAACAAATGATAACTATTATTGTCATAATAATACATGATACGGTCTTATTAAATAAGATAATGCATGTAAAGCACCTAGTAGTTCTTTGTGCATATTAAATATTCAAAAATGTTATCTATTATTGATCACTGAATTATTACATCAGGATCCAAAAGGAAAGCTAAAGTATGATCATGCCCCATTTTAATTCTCTTAGTATTGTAAACAGAAAAATATATAAGAATTTCCAAGTTTTAACCAATGGAACACTTGTTTTAAAGCAATAGTCAGCTGGGTGTGATGGGAGGATTGCTTGAGCCCAGGAGTTTGAGACCAGCCTGGGCAAAATGGTGAGGCCCCATTTCTACAAAACATAAAATAATTAGCTGAGGCCAGGTGCAGTAGCTCACGCCTGTAATCCCAGCAGTTTGGGAGGCCAAGATAGGTGAATCCCCGGAGCTCAGGAGTTCGAGACCAGCCTGGGAAACATGGTGAAACCCCATTTCTACCAAAAATACAAAAAATTAGCCAGACGTGGTGGTGTGCGCCTGTGGTCCCAGCTACTTGGGAGGCTGAGGTGGGAGGATTGTTTGAACCTGGGAGACAGAGGTTGCTGTGAGCCGAGATTGCACCACTGCACTCCAACCTGGGTGACAGAGTGAGACCCTGTCGTAAAAAAAAAAAAAAAAAAATTAGCTGGGCATGATGGCACACACCTGTGATCCCAGCTACTTGGGAGACTGAGGCAGGAGGATTGCTTGGAGGAGGAGGTGAATGCTACAGTGAACTGTGTTTGCACCACTACACTCCAGCCTGAGCAACAGAGTGACTCTGCCTGAAATAATAAGAAAGCAATAGTCAATCATAGTAAGTCAGTAATACGACAGGAGAAATTGGAAATCCTCCAGGGTGAAGATTTTATTTTAGTACCATGCTTTATTTTAGCTCAACTGCGTACCGTGGACTTGCTGGGGATGGGTTGGGGAGGGATGATACAGTCATTATAGAAAATCATATCCTGTTTTATTCATTATGCTCATTCATTCATCACATGGTCACTTTGAATTCTTACCATACCTTATATTTCCAAGAGCAAATTTGTTTCTTATTATGCTAATATCCCTATAAATTCCCAGTCTCCGGCAGGTCTGAGTTGGTTCTATTATGACTTATTCCACCTGCCAAGGGAGAAACTGCTCCTGAGAAATGAAGGGACTTGCTCGGGGCTGCAGCATTAGAAAGTGGCTGGTTTTAGACAAACTGGTGCTCTTTCTGCATCTCTAGGGGCTGTGGAGAACACATGAGAAGATCACATCCCTTGCTCACATGCAGGGCATACCCTACAGTGGAGCTGTATGGGGCTGCCTGGAAACCCCCTCATCCTAGGTAGAGAAGTAACTGACGCCATGGCTCCTCCAGTAGCAGCCTCCAGTGTGCAGGGAGGAGAGGCATTGAGCACCTGTGCCTGTCCCTAGTCTTTCATCTGGAACCCAGCCCCAGGGATGGGGTGCTCCAGGCAATAAGTGGAGAAAAGCAGTTAAGTTAAACTCCCTGGGAAAGGCTGGTGCACTGTCTCAGCCAGTTCGGGATCATATAATGGAATACAATAGGTGATGTGGCTTATAAATGGTAGAAATTTATTTCTCACAGTTCTGGAGGCTGCAAGCCCCAGGTCAGGGTGCCAGCACTGTGGGGTGACTCGTGGGGACCTGCTTCCTGGTAGGAGATGGTCACCTTCTTGTGGTGTTCTCACATGATGGAGGGCACAATGGAGCGCACTTGGGCCTTTTTAATGAAGTTGCTGAGCCCATTCATGGTGGCTCTGCTCTCATGACTTAATCACCTCCAAAGGTCTCACCTTCAAATATCACCACCTTGGGGGTTAGCATTCTAACATATGAATTTTAGTCCATAATGGACATTTCTCTCTCTCTCTCTCTCTCGGTGTATGTGTGTGTGTGTGTGTGAGAGAGAGAGAGCGACAAAGAGAGAGAGATATAGACAGAGACGGGGAGGGACCGGGAGAGACTCCTTCCCATTGCATCATTGATCCGTGCACAGTCTTGGCTCCTGTTTAGGGGAGCAGAAGTGTTTGGCTCTGCCCTCCTTTCAGAAAGGAGTAGTTGCCTGTTTACAGTGGGTAGGGCCAGACTGGGCTCCTCCCTCCCCTCCCTTGGCTGTGGTGCCTAGGTAACCAGGAGATGCCCTGCAGGTCTAGCCCTGGCACCTCCTGTTTGCTCTTTGCTCTGCCACATCTGTTGAGGACTGAGGGACATTGAGGTGAAGTTTAGTCCTGGAATGCACCTGACCACCTTCTCCTGCCCTTTCCTCTGCACTTTGCTTCTCTGATCTCCTGGGAGAACTCTGCCATCTGCACTGTTTTTCTTTGTCTCTTTCTTTCTCCCTGTCTCCTCTTCTCTCTCAATCTTATTTTTTTGTCTTTCTCTTCCCTGTCAATCTCTCTGTCTTTGTCTTTCTCTTTCTTTGCCTGTCTCTGTCTCTCTGTGTCTGTCTCTGTTTCTCTTTTTGTCTTTTTCTCTCTGCCTCTCTGTGTCTCTCTCCATCTTTTCCAGGGCAGACATCCTGCGTTGCCATTTCCTGCATGTGTTTCTCTTGTCCTTCCCAAGTTCAGAGCATCCAGAAACAGCAGCCACACCCCAGTACTGACCTGAGCAGAGACCAGGCATGGACTGTTGGGCAAATCCTTATGGCTCACATCATAGACGAGGTCAGGAAAATATTGTTCCGCTGTTTCTTTTCTGGGATTCTCAAGGACTGTGGCTGGTAGGTGGTGCCACCTGATTGGAGTAAGAGAATGGGTGTGTAGGTACCCTCCCGGGAGGGTGAGCAGATCTTAAATGATAAATCCACTTGAGCATTCCAATTTCCCTAAATATATATATATATTTTTTCTTTGAAACGGAGTGTTGCTCTGTCACCCAGGCTGGAGTACAGTGACGTGATCTCGGTTCACTTCAAGCTCCGCCTCTCAGGTTCATGCCATTCTCCTGCCTTAGCCTCCCGAGTAGCTAGGACTACAGGTGCCTGCCACCATGCCTGGCTAATTTTTTGTATTTTTAGTAGAGACGGAGTTTCACTGTGTTAGCCAGGATAGTCTTGATCTCCTGACCTTGTGATCCATCCACCTCAGCTTCCCAAAGTGTTGGGATTACAGGCATGAGCCACCACGCCCAGCCTTCCCTAAGTCTTTGAATCCCTTCCTCTACAGCATATCAAGGCAGGTCCAGCATTTTAAGGCAGGTCCAGCATTTCAAGCTCACTTACTGTGGGCCACCTTCTGGCCCATGTTGCAGTCAACCAACCAAACAGAACCTTTTCTAACTCCCTGAGCTGCAACATTAAATACAGAATCACTGCTTAGGGAGCCCATATCAATAAATTCAGCCTGATTCAGTCCAGCTTTTTATGTTTCTTCCACTATTATCCGACACCTTTAATATCCATTTCTACACATGCTTCCCAGATCTCTGTCTGTATAAATTAGAAAATCAAAGTATTTTTACTGTTATTATTTTTTTTGAGTATCACTCTGTCACCCAGGCTGGAGTGCAGTGGTGTGATCTCAGCTCACTGCAACCTCTGCCTCCCCGGTTCAAGTGATTCTCATGCCTCAGCCTCCTGAGTGGCTAGGATTACAGGCACCCACCACCATGCCTGGCTAATTTTTGTATTTTTAGTACAGACCGGGTTTCACCATGTTGGCCAGGCCAGCCTCGAACTCCTGACCTCAAGTAATCCGCCCACCTTGGCCTCTCAAAGTGCTGGAATTACAGGTACAGGCATGAGTCACTATGCCCAGCTAAAGTAGTTCTTTTGAAATGCAGCACACCTCCTCATGGGGCACACTTTGACCCTTACTATTAAAGGCATGCTGGGACTCTGGTCTAGTTCTAGGTCTAGAAGTAAAGACGGGTGTTGGGGTTGGGTCCCAAGGAGAATCAGCCCTGTCTTGCATGGCAACTGCCTCGGGGAGGCCTTTGCAGCTTCCCCAGGCAATGTAGAGTTATTCCCCTCAGTCAGGGGTGGAGAAGCTGCTCCTACCAGCAAGGAAGACTTACTAGAACACAGAGGATCAATATCTCCAGCTTCATCAGGGTCTTACCACGTGTCCCCATGAAGAGGCTACCTTGTCTGGGGTATATAATTGGGGTTCGTCATCTTGTGCCAAGGAAATTTAGGACATGAACACACATGAGGAGTTTAGGAGTGAAGGCTTAATAGAAGAAAGAGAAAGGAGAACAACTCTCTCTATGGAAAGAGGGGACTTCCAGGTGGAAAGACTGGCTGGCAGGCGATGTGCCCGATTTTATAGTCGGGCTTGAGGAGAGGGTGTCTGATTCACCTAGGTAGGGCTCACAGATTGGTTCCATCAGGTATGATGTTTACATAGCGTGTGGGGAAGGCTGGTTGCCCCACCCTAATCTTATTACACAAATAAACTCTCCCCTTGGCCAGCAGCCATCTTGTCTGCTCCTTACTGTACATGTGGCTGGCAAAGAAGGGAAGTTGGGGTCGCCATCTTGAACATGTCTAGTCCCTAGCTCCTGTCCGCATGCACCCGTGCAAGCTCTCAGCGTGCTTGTTTATGTCTGCAGTTCAATGTTGCAGGCTGCTCTTTATTAGAAAATGATTTGGGGCTGCTTTTTCATCAGAAAGGAAATCTTACCGAGGACTCCCATGTCTCACTATCTGCCTAAGTGATTTGTTCTTAGGTAGCCACAGAGTCTCAGTAATGCCTCGGTAATAACTCCTGTATCACCCACACCAATTTTCACTATCGTTTTCTTCCCAATCAATTTCTCATTTTAAGAGTAGACATCCTGCTTGGTTGTCTGATTCAATTTGTGTTGTAATTCAGCCACTTGTAGGGTGTGATTCGATTATAGTTTTGGTTTTCAGCAATCTCAGCTCTGCAGCTACAGAAAATAAGGGTCTCTTTCAGGGCAGGGATAGAAGCTTTCAGGTCATTTATGCAGAGCTTGAGCTGAACATTTGATTTCCTGAGCTCATCCTTTTCTTTCCCCACTTTGTCCAGAGACATCAGGAGCAGTCAACCAATCTCATTACACTTGTTAGTTTGATTAAAAAGGTTTGAAGGTACCATATGCATGACCATTCAAATCCTTGGCTCTTATAAATTTTTGATTATGAGTATTCAACAGTGATGTTTTGCATGTCTCTACTGTTACATCACACACCATGGACTATCTGCATTCTGTTTACTATTAGGAGTAGTCATCAGTGCCTTTAAAGGTAATCAGCTTAGAGAGCCAATTCCAGAAACCCCAGAAGCAATTCAGAAAGCTCCTTAAGATTTAAGATCTTAAGGATTCTTAAAATCCTTAAGATTCTGTTCCTCTAGAACCATCTTCTTGATACTAAAATCTGTACTAGTCCGTATAAACAGAATCAATAGGTTGTAGAAATCTATTTATATCTGTATTTCTCCAGCTCTATCTCGATGTCCATCTATCTATATTTATCTATAGATAGAGGAATTGGCTCATGTGAATATGGAGGCTGGCAAGTCTGAAATCTGCCAGGCAGGCCAACAGGCTGAAGACCCAGGGAAGAGTTGATGTTGCAGTTTTGAGTCCAAAGTCAGTCTGGAGGCAGAATTCCCTCTCCCTTGGGGTACCCGAGTCTTTTTCTCTGCAGATGTTCAGCTGATTGGATGAGGCCCACTCACACTGTGGAAGGTCACCTGAGTTACTCAAAGTCCACTGGTTTCAACGTTAATCTCATTTAAAAACATACCTTCACAGCAACATCTAGACTGGCATTTGACCAAACATTTGGGTGTCATGGTCTAGCCAACTTGACACATATCACAAACATAATTTGAGATAGGAAACAAACATGGGAGAGTTTTGTTGAGGGGACAGGTGGCCACAGAGTCTCAGTAATGCCCTGTTCATACCCACTTCTGAGTCCTCTGTGGATGGAGGCTAATTGGTCCCAGGAGGAGTCATGAAGAAGCAGTGGCTGGCTTTGGGAGGAACCTTCCTCACAGCACTGCTAGTCTCTCCTGAGGGCCCAGCTGCCCCTGAGGACCCAAGCTTTAGGGTGAAGACTAGCAGATGAGCAGGACAGAGAACTGTTGATGTACAGAAACTGTTCTCTTGCTCTCTTCCTCCATGCCTGGGCCTGAGAACTGGGAGTTGGCTCTTTTTGGAGTTACAGAATTGGGAGACAGGCTTGGCTTCTCCTGCTATGACTGACTGATGACATGAGGAACATGGATGTGTATGAGCCCTCAGACCTGGTTCCTTCCAGACCTGCCTGGGGCAAGTGGTGGCCCTGCTCCTGCATTGCAATCCTTCCTTCTGGAGGGTCAGGAAGCCTGTCTATCTCTCTTTTCCCCTTTGTCCCTGGTGTGTCCTTCTGGTAAATGTGTCTGCTCTGCACACTTGAAGCTGCCCATAGAGGGGGTGTGTAGGTGGGAAGGAGTCCAGCTGTGGCCGCACGCCAGGCTCCAGGGTTTCCAGTGCACCTCACCAGTGGCAGAGTTGAGACACACAAATGTGCACACATGCACACACCCATGCACATACACATGTATACTCATGCACACACCCACAGCCACACACATACATGTGTACCCACATGCACACATGTGCACACACACAGACACACATGTACATGCACACACATATGCACATGTGCACACAGATACACATTTTCTATCAAACTGGCCTGTTTCCAGTTGGCTCCAGCCCACCAAGTGGGCAGTGAAGGTATGCTTACTGTCCTTAATACTTGCCCTAGGGGTAGTGACAGTGCTATTACCAGCACCCATGACTTTGTCACCAAGAGAAGTCACAGATAGGTCCATATCCAGTTATGGCTATGGCAGATACTCTGAAATACGGTTTCTCACCAGTGCTTTAAAATTACGGTGCTTCATGGACACAGGGAGGGGAACATCACACACTGGGGCCTGTTGGGGTTGGGGGCAAGGGGAGGGAGAGCACTGGGACAAACACCTAATACATGCGGGGCTTAAAGCCTAGATAACAGGTTGATAGTGCAGCAAACCACCATGGCTCATGTATACCTACGTAACAAACCTGCACATTCTGCACATGTATCCCAGAACTTAAAGTAAAATAAAAATAAAACAAAACAAAATAAAATAAAATAAAATTACAGTGCTTGCTACACATTCTGCTGGATCTCGTCTTATTTAATGCACAAAGAAGAAACACACACGTCACAATCTCACAACTCCATTGCCTCTCAGATCATAAGGGTTTTAGTCCATGCAATGGAAAACATTATTCTGCTCCTAGTCACCTCTTTGGACACTAGGACTCTTCTGATATGCCACAGGATAACTGTCCAAGCCAGATTCTACCACAAATGGTAGACTCAATCACACTAAATTCCGAAAACCAATAGAAAATCCTGAGTGATGCATTCAACCAGGCCAAAAGTAGGAGGAGCAGAGGACGCAGGCCTTGGGGATTGCTGGGCTCCTGCAGGGTGCTGGGTTACCTCTCCTCTGAGTGAGCAGGAAAGTGCTGGAAGCTGAAGGAAGCTGACAGGATTTAAAACAGTGGTTCTGAAACATTTGCACGTGGTGTTCTTAAAAATATTGAGGAGACAAGGAGCTTTTGTTTATGTGTCTCTCCACGTTTAACATAAGACACCCAAACGAAGGAATTTTAAAAATAGGAATACAAAGCAACCATTCCATTCCATTAGTCATGGGGGTGCCAGGAAGCTCCACTTGGGAGACAGTGAGAGTGAAAAGGCAATTTTTTTCTTTGTATTTTTGTCACAGGTATCCCAAAGGAGGCTGGGGGCGCCCGCAGGAGTCCTCAGGGAGGCTGAGGTCGGGGGGAGGATGGGGAGCCCAGATGCTGTTTTGCATATGGCTGTGAGAGAAGCCTACAGACACCCAGGTGGAGACATCACAGACAGACTGGAAACATGAAATGGCATTAAGAGGGAAGTCTCAGCTGGAGGTAAGCATTTAGGGGTCGTCCACACAGAGGTGAACTGAGGATGGAGTGTGAGGAGGTGAGAGAAGAGGCCCCAGACTGGGAGCAGGAAAAGGTGGCACCAGAAGGGTGACGTGGAGGTGGAGGGCAGCTGGGGGTGGGAGAGGATGACACTCAGTGTATGCCCTGACCTGAATGTGCCATGTCTGTGCCCTGCTATCTAGTCGGTGAGCTGTTTGCAGAGCTCTGGCTTTCGGAGGCAAACAGCTCATCAGGACCCACATGCCTGGATGGTGGGGAAACCACTCCTTTCCTGTGAGCAGGCTCCTGTCCTCCCTTGTGTCTCCCCTGAGTAGGGAGGTGTCCTGCTCATTCTTGCAGGGACTTCAACAGAAAGATGACCTTGCTTGTGGGGAAAGGAATGGAGGTACCTGAGACAATGCCTGGAGCCCCAGCTATTCCCTGCTCCCCACATCCTGCTCTCCCCGAAATGGAGTTGAGCTCCCAGCCCCCCCACCCCCATGGATCTCAGTGGCCCCTGCGTGCTTCTCCCAGGAGAGTGGAGATGTAAGGTAACTGGGAGGACTGTCCAGGCCCCCAGGGGCGCCTCTGGTGAATGTCTATCCTGTTGCTCCCTAGAAAAGTCCCTCCACATAGAAGAGGGCAAGGAGGGCTACCAGCTGAGTGCGTGACCGCGGGGGAGACCACTCACCTGCTCAGAGCCCCAGTTTCCACATGAGAAATTAGATCCATCCTGACGGTTTCTAGAAGTTAGAAACATGCAGTGGCAGTTGAAGGGCTTCTCAGTTCTGACCTCGGGACACACGTGGCCCCTTCCTTCGGGACTACCTGTGCCATATCCACTGGCTTGGTCATCTGGGTTCATGGTTCACACCCACCTTTCCAGGCGGTGGTTCCCTCCTGTTCCAACAGAAGGACCCTGTAGTGGAGGAGTGAGGGTGTACCTGGACACCAGCGAAAGATAGGAGAGGCCCCTGATTTCCCTGACACCAGCTTGGAGCAGAGGGCCTGGCAGGGAGGTTTTGTTTTTGCGCAGGGCCACAGAGCAAGGTAGGAGGGGCATCTTCAGATAATCTCAACGGGAACTCGTCATTCACACCAAATTGTGTTCTGACTTCCACCGCCATTTATTCCATTCATTCATTCATCCACTCAACAAATAAGGAGCAGTTGCGTTCCAGGCGTTGGTTGTGGCTGTGGCAGGGTGCAGGGAGCAGAAGGACGCGGTGAGACGGTGCATGCGCGCGCAATCAGACCTGGGTTAGCAGGGTGCATCTTTGCGGTCCCTAGACCAAGCCACCTGCCCAGACCCAGTGTCTCGGGCGCGCCCCGGACGCCGTGGATTGGCATCTGCCGCCCCCTGCCGGCGGCGCGCTGTACTGCGGACACTGAGCTCGCCCAACAGGTGCGCTGAGGGTGGAAGACCCTGACCCTGCTCTTCAAACCTCAAAGGGCAGTTTCTTCTCATTGATGAAAGGGCTGGCTGCTGTCTTAAGCATATAAAAAGGAGGGCCATGCCTCTGAGGAGTGAACCGGGTTGTCTCATAGATCCGCTTAGGTTTGATTCAGAGCATCTCCAGCGCTCCTGTCCCTGGTGCATTGTAGAGACAGGAGCTGGACGGGCCTGGGGACCTGCGGACCCAGAGTCCCCTGTCCATACCCTTACACATTTCACAGACGAGGAGGGACCGGGAAAATGGCTTTGCACGTTCAGGGAGAGTTAGGGGTAAGACCATGCATGGGGCCCTCATCCCCTGACTTTCAACCCAGGGCTCCTCCCATAACCCTGGAGTCCTCAAGGAAACCCTGGGACAGCCTGATGCTCCTCCTGGGAGGACTGAGCTGGGGACCAGGGCCCGGGTAGGGGGGTCTATGTGTGGCTATGGTCCTTCCAGTCCCTGTGAGCTTGGCTATGACCTGAGTTAATGACCTTGAGAAAGCTCTGAATCCTTTAGGCAAATGCAAGATGGGTTATAAGCTACAAGAGCAGAAAAACTAAAGGGAGGTGAGGAAGCAGACTTTCTGGAGGGTCTGGCAAATGCAGAGCCCAGGCCTCTGTACGGCAGAGCCAGGCCCAGGTGAGTGGTGTGGTTTGCGGTTTGCTGATTTGGGTCCTGGATCTCCTCATATGAACTCCACGTTTCCTTCTCCACATCTGGGAGGTGACCAGGCTGGGCCTGACCTTGTTTACTGGGCTAAGGGCACTGCCCCTCATTAAAATGCAAATTCCTCAGGAAGGCAAGACTTCGAATTATTAAGTTACTGGTAGAAAGTTTTAAATACATTTCTTCAAAAAGATGTGCTAAGGAGATTAGAAGAAGCTGGGAGACACGGGCTGATCAGCGATTATTGTCCCCGGGTAGCTGACTTGCGCATTTCAGGTGGGGTGGTGGAGGTGGGCTCTGTGGGAACCACATGCTGGGTACAGGCTGCCGGGGAGGACCTGATATCTGGGAGCAGGTGACGAGGCCTCTCATCCTGACAAACTGTGGGAGGTGCATAGCTGAGGAGAGAGGAGGGAGTGAAGGGAGTGGGGCCAGGCCCAGTGTTTCCAGCTCCCCACAGCAGAACATGGCTGTTATTAATCTCTCCCTTTCCAAACAATGACATGGAGGCACACAGAGACTGAGGGGTGGGGTGAGTCAACAGCTCGTTTTTGCCAGCTGGTGGGATAATTTCTCTTAGAGAATGAACTAACTATGTTTAGGAGAATAACTAAGAGGGTAGAAGGCATAGTCCAGAGGGCATGCACTGGGCAGAGAGAACCCAGAAATAGTGAAGCAGCCCTGCCAAAGAGTAGGGACTCTGCTGCCTGGGACAGAGGAGAAATCACGAGAGAGGGAGCCATGGAAGAGGGGGAGCCAGGCCCATGGCCTTGGTCAGCAGAAAAGGCTGTGGGACTTTCAGGTGTCCAAGTTTTACAATTGCTTTTAATTTATTTGTGCACATACCCACTTAGATACATCATTTCATTTAAATACACACATGTGGTCGCATAACATTTAAAAAACTTACTTATTTTAAATAATTTTTAGATAATAATTTCTTTTTTTCTTCCTTGCCTTCTTCTCCTCTCCCTGCTGCTTTTTGCTTCCAGGGTTACTCATGTCAAAAACATTGTGGATATCCCTTTCCAGTTTCCTATTGACTTGTATATTACCTTACAGCATTTCTCCCCATTCAACTGTCCCTAGTAGAAATCCATAGGCTAACCTGGTACTGCCAATTCATAGTCTTTAATGGCTGAATAATAACCCACAGTGGGAATGTGCTACCATGATTGATCCGGCCATCTGCCTTCTAACGGCCGTTCACTTTCTTTCCAGGTTTTTGCCATTGGAATAACTTTGCATTCAATATCTCATGCATAAATATGCCTTTATCTACTGGTGCTGTTATTTCTTTGGGACAGTCCAAAATCTTGTGATACATGTTAAAACATATGTGTATTTTGGAAAGTTACAATCTCTAGCAGTAGAGCTTTCCAAAAAAGCTGTGTTACTTACATTCCCACCAGCAATACGTGAGAGCACCATCTTCCTTGGGTTGCCACTCAGTGGATGTTATCACTTTTTGTATTTTTCCTAGTGTAATTCATATAAAGTGATATTTCATTCTTTTAAAATGTTAATGTCCCTAGTAATTTTGAGCATCCCTTCACAGTTGTTAGCTGTTCAGATTTGCTCCTCTGGAAATTTCTTTTCTTATCCTTTCTCCATTTTGACTTTTCTTATCAATATGGTAGAGCTCTTATATATTATAGATATTAACTCTCTGTCATCTCATTACAAATATTTGTTCCCGATTTATCATGTGTTTATAATGTCTTTTGCCATATGAAAATCTGTTATTCTTTTGTGAAAATTTTTAGTTAGAAATAGTTACAGACTGATAGGAAATTGTAAAAGTAAATACAGAATCCTGTGTACCCTTCGCCTACCTGCCACATTTGTGATATCTTATGTAGCTAAGTCACTAATGTTACATCTGCACAACTATGGATAGCAGTACATTGTCACAACCAGAAAACTGATGTGGATGCATTACTGTTAACTAGGCTATAGACCTTATTTAGTTTTTACTATTTTTGGGGGGACAGAGTCTCGCTCTGTTGCCCAGGCTGGAGTGCAGTGGCTCGATCTTGGCTTATTGCAACCTCTGCCTCCCAGGTTCAAGTGATTCTCCTGCCTCAGTCTCCCAAGTAGCTGGGATTACAGGCGCCTGCCACTGTGCCAGACTAATTTTTGTATTTTTAGTAAAGACGGGATTTTGTTATGTTGACCAGGCTGGTCTTGAACTCCTGACTTCAGGTGATCCGCCTACCTTGGCCTCCCAAAGTGCTGGGATTACAGGTGTGAGCCACCGCACCCTGCAAGTTTTCACTATTTTTTAAAAGCTGCAGTTGTGTGCATGGTGTGTGTGTGTGTGTGTATGTGTGTGTTTGTGTATGTGTAGTTCTCTGCAAACACAGAGAACTACAGTAGTTCTATGTAGTTTCATCATGAGTGTAGATTTATGTAACCACTCCCACAATCAAGATACAGCAGTGCCCATCACCACAAAACAGCTGGTGCTACCCTATCTGTTCATGTCTACACCTAACCACACTCCTCCTTTTTATCCCTTGGCCGCCGCTAATCTGCTCTCCATATCTATAGTTTAGTTACTTTGAGAATGTTTTGTAAATGGAATGTTATGCTATGTGACCTTTTGAGATTGTTTTATTTGCCACCCCATATATATGTAGTAAAATGTCACAGCTGACATTTTATTTGTAAGGGGTTTTAATTGTAGGAAGGAGGACCCTGGGGGAATGAGGCTATTCCATCTTGGCTGGAACTGGAAACCAGTTTTTCATGTTTACGTATTCAAATATACATGTCTTTTATTTTACAGCTTCTGGCTTCCAGACTTGGTTAGGAAGTTCTCTATGACTGCTAAATAGTAGATGTAGTTTCTTAGATTTTTCTTGCATTTATTTATTATTTTGTTTTTTTTTTACATTTGAATATTTGCTCAAGTTGGATTTGTTTTTTTCTTTTTGAGACGGACTTTCATTCTGTCGCCTAGGCTGGAGTGCAGTGGCACGATCTCAGTTCACTGCAACCTCCGCCTCCTGGGTTCAAGAGATTCTCCTGCCTCAGCCTCTCAAGTATCTGGGACTACAGGCCTGTACCACCATGCCTGGCTAATTTTGTATTTTTAGTAGAGGTAGGGTTTCACTATGTTGGTTAGGCTGGTCTTGAACTCCTGACCTCAGGTGATCTGCCAGCCTCGGCCTCCCAAAGTGCTGGGATTACAGGTGTGTGCCACTGTGCCTGGCCGGATTTTTTATCTAGTGTAAGATGGAGAGCCATTCAAAAATACGTTTATTTCTAAAATTATGTGCACTATAGTTGTGCTTCTCAAACTTTAACGTCTGCTTCTGAATAGCCCGAGGCTCCACATTTTTAAGAAGCTCCTTGTAATCCTGCAACTGCTGGTCCACAGGCTGCAGTTTGAGGAGCATGTTTTCATATAGTTTCTTGCCTTGGTCGCATGTTCTTCGTCTTTAATAAAAGTGTACTTATTGCTTATCATTGCTCTGTGCAAATGGTATTTTGAAGGAAAGAAAGTTTCAAGGAGAATGAGCTTCAAGGTATCGCCCTTTGGGTAATCTCCTCTAGTTTCTTGATTTTAAATCCATTTATGTGCTATAATCTCCATTTTTTAAAATCCCCAGTCTGTATTTCTCCATGGAACCATGGACTTGTACACTCAATTTCCTATGAGGCATCTCAACGTGGACTTCAAACAGTGCTCCACATCTAAGCTTGTCCCAAACTGAGTTCCAGGTCTTATCACTCCCTACAGTTGCTCCTGACTGTCTCTCCAACTTTACAAATGGTAGCCCTATTTTTCCAGGTAAGAAAGAAGCCGTGGCATCCACCGTGGTTCCCCTGTTATGCTTACAATCCATGCCCAGTCTATGAGCAAATGTGGGGCACTCAGTCTTAGCGCATGTCCAGAATCTGACCACTTCCCTGCTGCCACCCGACTAAGCCACCACTGGCTCTTACTGGCAACGTCCTCGGAAATTATTTCCAGCCTCTGCCTCAACAGTCACTGTAGACACTAAAGTGATCCTTTCACGTGTCATTGTTCTCAAAACCCTGCCATGGGTCCCCCATTACTCAGAGCAAAGGCCAAGGTCCTTTCCAGACCCTACAGGGACCCTGTTACTTCTCTAACCTTATCACCTTCATCTGTTCAAAGCGCACTATCCAGACATCCAGGAGCAATTGTTTCAGTGTTTGGTCACCTGGCCTGTCCCCTCTTCTCTTTCAGTCTTTGCTCAAAGGTCACCTTTGTGGTTGGATTTTCTGTGGTGAGGAAGTCCAGCCTCCTCTCCCCACCCTGTTCTCTCCTCCATGTTCCCCTGTTTTCTCTACTGCACTCATCACCCCCTGCAGTAGATTCCTAGGGCTGCTGTAACCAAGGGCCACAAACTGGGTATCTTCAGCAACAGAGGTTTATTGTCTCACAGTTTGGAGGCCAGAAGTCTGACATCAGGGTGTTGCAGGATTGGTTCCTCTGAGGGTTGAGAGGGAGGGATGAGCTGCAGGCCCCTTTCTTTGGCTTGGAGATGGCCGTCGTCTTTGTGTCTTCACCCATCTTTCCTGTACGTATACCTCTGTGTCCAGATTTCCTCTTATAATGATGCCAGTCATACTGCATTAGGGCTCACCCTGATGGCTTCATTGTAACTAGTTACCTCTGTCTAGACCCTATCTCCAAATAAAATTGCATTCTGAGGTCCTGAGTATTAGGACTTCCACATCTGAATTTTGAGGGAGCACAATTTAACCTGTAACACCATCTCACATACTCTAGATTTTGGTTATTTTGTTTGTTTTCTGCCTCTACTTATCAGAATGTAGGCTGCATGAAAGAAGGCATTTTTGCATGTCTTATACTCTTTTGTCACCCAGACATAGGGAACAGAAAAGAAATGAAAGAAAAGTCACACAGATGTGATGAGTTGGAAATTCAGAAATTTGGAGCTAGAACCGGTAGAACTTGGAGTCCAGGGGAGATGTAAATCCCTAGGATTCGGAAGAATCTTGCGAAGGCTTCCGTCTTCCTGCAGAATCTAGGGTGGGCATTTGAGGGAATGTTACCTCTATCTTAGGGGCAATACCTAGTGCAGCTGGGATCTGAAGCTGATTCCCTGAGTCCAGAGCTTCCCTCCAACATGTTCTCAACTCTCTGGGTAAAGAGCTCTGTCTCTGTCTCTCTCTCTCGCCCCCCACATCCAGTCGGAAACCCCACACGGGGAAGACTTGCACAACGCCTGTGAGAAAATGAAGGCATGAGTTTGTGTTTTGGGTAATTTTAGGTAAATCCCCTGCATCCCTTCCCTGGGGATCAAGATCAAACCTAAGCTTGGATGAAGTGTGCCACAGATGACAACAGGCAGGGCGTGGGGAAGAGGCTGGACAGCTCCGAGAGAAGGATCTGGAAATTCGGAGGCCCATCCTTGAGTGGGTGGCCAAGGGTGGCTCTGAGGACCTCGAGTAGTCGCGTGAGCAGTTTATTTCCCACCTGGTCAGAAGAGTGGGGCTCCCTCATTTCTGAAGTGGATTTATCTATGTTAGTAGACACTGAAAATTTAACATGCTGTTTGCAGAACATTTTATGTAACTGTACTGTTACAACAATAACAGATTAAATCTGTTAAAAAAATCCAGAATCCCACTATCCTAACAAATCAACCGTTCGTGTACATCTAAATATAGCGTGGTTGTAATTTTTTACTTCTGTTTGTCACTTATTAGCTTTTTAAACAAAATTTTGTTAAGCAGTCATCATAATTGTCCCTCTGGAGGGCTGTGCCAGGTCCCTTCGTGTTGACATATCATGATGTCACCGTGTCCTCACTGGACGTTTCACTACAGCACATTGTCATGAAAGTGAAGGCTATCAGCAACATACATGCATCTTCATGGATTCAGCCTTTCCCTTTGGGGAGGACTATTGATTTATGCAAACTGTCTAGCAATGAAATTACTGAGAAGACTTTACGGCTATTTAAGCATTACTGGCAAATTATTTTCCCTAATTGTTTTTTAAGAACATTACTATTATGGTTAATGTGCAATTAGGGTTGTTCCACCATATCCTTGCCAAGTGTCAAGTGCTTGCTTTCTGCAAACCGTCTGTTGGAGGCTCTCCTCCCACACGGTCTGCAGCCAAATGGGGATGACACTGGGCTGGGTGCTCTGAGCCAGTTCTGGTATCTGCTCTGTACCTATTTCCCTACCAGAAAGGTGCTGCTGCCTTAGGACTCCATCCCGCTTCTTCCAAGGCCACTAATATCAAGTAGTGATTTCACTGCAGCCACTGTTTTTCTGACCATGCAACTCTAATCAACTGCTAAGATAAAAAACATTTCTCCATTCCTCTAGTCTGAGGAAAGTAACAGTTTATGCCTCCTTTGGTCTCTCCTGATTTCGTCTTGGTGCTTGGAGTTTGCAGGGGGACACTCAGCTTGTCTTTGATGTCTGTTCAGGTGCTTTTTCAATGGGAATTGTTTGTTCTTTATCTTTTAAGGAATTTCAAGAGCTTGACAAAAATTATCTGAGAGTAAAATGTGTGTTCCTAGATCGGAAGCAGAGAAAAAAAGTCACAGTATCACCACATCATTTTAGCATCCATTGGTGTCATTGAAGGGCAAGAAAATGAACATTGATGAGAAAGAAGTAGTTATCCTGGTTAATAACTGACTTGGGGCACTAGACTCCTCTGCTGCTGAGAAGTGGTCCCAGTTCCAGGGCTGGGTATTTGAAATCCTGAGCTGGACTCTGACATCTTGGTCATCCACCCTCCATGGCCATGCCTGTCTCCCAGGGCTGTCTGTCAGGGCTCCCTGAAGTCCTTTTCTCCAGGAACACAGACCCATGCCTGTTCCCTATCACTGACATGACATGGTGTCTGGGACTCTCACTGCCTCTGTCACTTGTCTAGGAAGTGGCTGATTGAAGCCTCTCCTCAGGAGTGTCTCCTGGAAGACAGAATATGGAGCCTGCGCAGCTCAGGACGTCACCCACCAGACTGAATTTCTCTGGCCTCCACACATCCAGTACACATCTCCCTTGGGGGCTGTGGTGGTGACTTGTATGTGTCAACTTGACCAGGCCATCGAGTGCCCAGACATTTGGTCTGTGATTAGGTTGGGTGTTTTAGATGTGATTCAAGTTGACACTGGTGGACTGCAGGCAGCAGATTCCCTCCCTAATGTGAATGGAGGCCTGAATGGAACAAAATGGTGGATTCTACCCAGAGCAAGAGAATTCTTCCTGCCTGATGGCCTTCAAACCGAAAGGTCGGCTTCTTTCTGCCTTCAGACTTGAACAGAAACATCAGCTCTTCCCGATTCTCAAGCCTGCTGACTTTCAGACTGGAGCTTACATCACTGGCTTTTCTGGGTCTCTGGACTGCCCCAACCTGCAAAGCTTAGAACTTCTCAGCCACCATAATCACGTGAGCCAATTATCTATCTATCTATCTATCTATCTATCTATCTATCTATCATCTGTCTCTATCATGTATCTGTTTATCTATCTATTAATCTGTCTCTATTATCTATCATCTATTATCTATCACCATCTATCTATATCTATTCTATCTATCTATCTATCTATCTATCTATCTATCTATCTATCAATCAATCATCTATCTATCTATCTATTTCTGTCTGTCTGTCTATCCATCCATCCATCTATCCATCCTGTTGGTTCTATATCTCTGGAGACCCCTAACACAGAGGCCGTTCTTCTCATGTTGGCAGTGTCTGCTCCTAGGGAGTCACTGTGAACAGTATTGCAGCTTATTGTTTGCTTAGTTAGGTCCCAAAACTGGCCCCCAGCCCTTTTGAGGATTCAGGGGCAGTATATACCTGTGGTAGGAGCAAGTACATATGGGCTGGCCAACTCTTGAGTGGGCAAAATGTCTGAGTGGCAGGTGGCTGCTCTGAAGGAAAACAGGGCCAGGAAATTTGGGAAGGAACAGACTCAGTGATGCCCCAAGGGCAGGGGCAGAGTTGAGAGCAGGAGTGGACCATGGCCAACCAAACCCCCAAACTCACAGCAAAACATTAAGACAAATGAAAGATTCAACTAGAGGGTGCCAATGTCTACCCAGGAGGAGATGTGAGAAAAACTGATGGGGAACAATACTCAAAGAAATGATGAGTAATAACAATACACTAGAATCTGTCAAGAGACACCGAGCCTCCTCCTGAAAAAGCTGCAGAGTTTCAGGGACGATACATAAGAAAACACCACGTGCACACATCTCACTGAGATGGGAGACCATGGAATCGAGGAGAAGGCTCTAGAAGCCTCTAGTGAAAAACATCTTCCACCTTTAGAGGAACAAGAGATTCCTCCCAACATTATACTTCCCAACAACAAAGCTGAAGGAGTGTTTTCTTCAAATGTTGATGGAAATGAACTTTGAACCTATAATTTTATATCAGATAAATTTTCATTTATAACTTAGAAAATTATTATCACTATTATTTTCACTATGTTGCCCAGGCTGGTCTCAAACTCCTGGGCTTGAGTGATTTCCCTGCCTCAGTCTCCCAAGAAGCTGAGAGCACAGGCGTATGCCACCACACCTGGCTAAATTTTTATTTATGTATGACAGCAAAATTAAAATGTTTTCAGGAATATGAGAACTTAGATGATTTACTGCCCTGAGGGCCTCTGGGGCAACCCTTGGGCAAGAGGGAGCAAGCTGGAAGACATTTATTCATTCTTTTTTCCATTCATTGATTCAAACATTTTCGAGTACTTAGCATTGTGAGACATTCTATTAGGTGCTAAAGATAAATCAGTAAACAAAGCAGACAAAATACTTTGCCCCGTTGAGTTTACATCCTGGGGTAGGAAAAGACGATAACCATCGTAAGTGAGCAGAACTGTGTGCCAGCTGGGGAGAAGCCATAGGGGAAACAAATAGGGAAGGGTGGGTGTTGGGTGAGCCTATGTTTTGGGCAGGGACCACGTAGAGACCTGGGACAGAACATTCCAGGAGGCCGGTGCAAAAGGAAAGCAGGAAAAACAAATGAAAAGAAAGCATGCCGTGAAGTTGCCACCTCTGTGGTGCCTTAAAATACAGCCTGACCCGTAGATAGTGGCAACCCCTGTTCAGGATTCGAAACCTTTGCCTTAGAAGGCCCTGGTGTTAAGTGCAGAGGGCAGAGGAGAGTTGAATTCTGAATGCCTCAGTGCTGAACCACTGTCTGGCCTCTACAAAGTCCGGGGCATGCCCAGGAATGGAAGTTGGGGTCCATAGGAACTGGGGTGGGATAGGTGAGAGTTCCCAAAGGACCCAAGTCACCTTCACTACTGAAGGTCAGCCGTGAGGTAGACAATTCTCTCCAAGTCTCACAGGTAGGATGCAAACACCAGCAGTGCTCTCTTCATAGAGGTTTGTGAGAATTAAATCATAAAATACCAGCAGAGTCCGACACCTGGGAAATAATAAGAGATGTGTATTCTCATCATTGTTGTGTGGGGTCAGAGGCTGCCTGAGTCTGCCTTTCAGCTTCCTTGACCAGGGATGCTGGGGAGGTTGGTTAACCCCAGTTCCTTCATTGTAAGTGGGTTAATGCTAGTGCTCACCCAGGAGGATTGCTTTTTGGATTAAGCGATTTAATACCTGCAGACGTGAGTGGAGCCTGGCACAGGATGAAAGCACTTTTGGTGGATTTTGTTATTATGAGCAGGGCAGGGCCTGTGTCAGATTCGTTTTTGTATCCACAACTTTAGAACTGACTTGGGGGCTAAAGTGATGCTCAGTGAAGTTTTTCTGAATGGATTTGTATCAAATAGAAATCGATCCAAAGCTGGGCCAGCAGTGGACACGTTATTTTTGCCTACCCAAAGAACCTCCCTAGTTTTGAGACTGGCCCTGTCTTTTTGGGAAGCATCCTGCTTCCTGCTTTGCTCCCCTGTCTTTCTTACAGAAGCTGCCATATTCCTTCTTGACCCTACTGGCTGCCTGGTCACAGCTGGTTAGCCCAGCTGGGCATGTGACCCAGCTGGAGGCTCTCCTTCCAATCCTTCTCCTTACCATTTTTATATCATCTTTTCTTTTTTTTTCTTTCTTTTTTTTTTTTTTCTTTAAGAGACAGGGTCTCGCTGTGTTGCCCAGGCTGGACTCAAACTCCTGGGCTCAAGTGATCCTCCCACCTCAGCCTCCTGAGTATCTGGGACTACAGGCATGAGCCACTGCACCTGGCTTAAGTTCTTTAAATTATATTTTATATTTCATCAAAGTAATACATGTACATGATTTGAAAGGTCAAATACTCTAGACTTTAACTAAAACCAGCAGTCATCCACTTTATCCGTATCCATTCCAAATTCTTATTCCTCCGTGGCAATCACTTTCAACTTTTTGAGGACTTACCTGTCCTTTATCTCCCTATTCCTAAACAATAAATTTCTTTTGCAGTGTTTGGTTTCCTAGGTTTGGATGTTATCTGCTATCTCTGTGGTGGAGGTGAAGATTTAGGTCTCTTGCATAACTTCACATGCATAACTCATACTTCCCCTGGTCCCACAATGCTGATACAGTTTTATCACAGAATTTAGAATAATAGCTAGTTGATACAGTTAGGCTTTATGTCCCCACCCAAATCTCATCTTGAATTGTAATCCCCAGTTGTTGAGGGAAGAACCTGGTGGGAAGTGACTGGATCATGGGGGCAGTTTCCCCCTCTGCTGTTCTCATGATAGTGAGTGAGTTCTCACGAAAGCTGATGGTTTCATAAGTGTTTGGCAAGTTCTTCCTTTGCTCACTCTTCTCTCTCCTGCCACCTTGTGAAGAAGGTCCTTGCTTCCTCTTTGCCTTCCACCGCAATTGTAAGTTTCCTGAGGTCTCCCCAGCTATGCAGAACTGTGAGTCAATTAAACTTCTTTCCTTTCTAAATTACCCAGTCTTTGATATTTCTTTATAGCAGTGTGAAAACAGGCTAATACACGAATGATTACATTTTCTAGTAGGCAAACATTGTTTGCAGCTCTGACATGTAGAGTACTGTAATTTTATTTTTGTTTTTGTACAAGTTTCCATTTCCAGAAGTCAGTAATTCCCTTGCTATTGTGTTTACACAGATTCCTGGGTACTCAGAGCAGAGACTGTTAAATATGTACCAACCACATCTGTCCTCTTCTTCTGGGCATATGGCTTGACTACATTTCCTAGCCTTTCTTGCAGGTAAATGTGACTGTGTAACAAACTCTTTTCCAGTGAAATGTGAGCAGAAGTGATGAGGGACACTTCCAAGCCAAGGTGTTCGTAGTGGCATGATTTATTTAGTCTCTGCTCTAACTTCCCACCAGCAACATGCTAGATGTGGCCCAGACCTTGTTTTGGCAATGATGAAGGCCTTGGCAGCAGAACACAGCTCAGGGGAAGCTATGTCACTACTGTTTCCATCCTGCCAACCTGGAATGCTCAACTTGACCTGTTAGATAAGAGAGAAATGCATTTTTTCACTCTTTGAGGTTCTGCATCTTGGGGTCTTTTTGTTACAGCAGCTTAGCTTCACTTTCACAGAAGTTAGTTCCTTGAAGCAGGAAGGTGCCATAACTGAAGTGATTAATGTGTGATTGTGGCATAGCAGTCTGGTGGTTGTTGGTGAGCAAACATATTGCAGTCTGGAAAGCTAATGCAATCTGCATTAGTCAGGGTTTTCCAGAGAAACAGAATCAACAGCATGTGTACATATAGAGGGGATTTATTTTAAAGAATTGGCTCACATCATTGTGGAGGGTTGATGCATCCAAAATCTGATGGAGGAGGCCGGCAGGGTGGGGACCCAGGGAAGAGCGCATGCTACAGTTCAAGTTCAAAAGCCATCTGCTGCTGAACTCCCTCTTGCTCGAGGGAGGTCAGTCTTTTGTTCTCTTTAGGCCTTCCGCTGGTTGGATGAGGCCCACTCCCATGAGATGTCAATCTGCTTTGGCCAAAGTCTGCAGATTTAATGTCAATTGCATCCAAAGACACCCTCACAGAAACATCTGCAATAATGTTTGACCACATATCTGGGCACTGTGGCCTGGCCAATTTGACACATGAAATTAACCATCACACTAGTACTAATTCCTCTTGAACTGAAAAATCTCTCCTCAGTACGTTCAAAACACAGCAGGTTTTGTGGCAGATATTGCCAGTCATGGAGGCGTCTCATCTGGAGGTCTCTGCCTTCCAGCTCCCGTGTGGAGTGGCTGCTCTCTAGGCCTTCTGAAAACTGCCTTCCTGGGACTTCTGTCTTCCAGTATCCTGGGAAATTCCTTAACCTCTTCCCTGGATTTGTGCCTTGATTCATGCAACTTCCATCTTCTTTTTTGGTTTATTTTCTTATTTTTGGTGATTTGCTGAGAAAATTTTGAAAATATTTTCTGCTAGTTTGCGGCTTTAAAAAAAAATTCTCTTCATAATGTCTTTATAAGAGCAGAAGTTTTTAATTTTCGTGAAGATCAATTTATCAGTTTTTGCTTTTATAGATCATGCCTATGCTGTGTCTAAGTAATTTTTGCCTAATCCCAAATCAAAAAGATTTGTTCTTGTATTTTCTTGTAGAAGTACAGTTTTAGGCTTTACATTTATGTCTGTGGTTAACTTTAAGTTCATTTTGTATATGGTGTAACCCATGAATTAAAGTTTCTTTCCTCCCGTCTTCCCTTCCTTTCTTTCTCCCTTCCTCCCTTCCTTCCTTTGCATGTGTGTTACCTGTGAAATCTCCAGTTATTTCAGATCTATTTTTAAAAAAGACTTTCTGTTCTCCATTCCCATCTGAATGCCTCTTATTTCTTGCCTTTTTGCACTCTCCAGAACCTCCCATACTATGTTGCATAGAAGTGGTGAGAGTGGAATTCTTATCTTGTTCCTGGTCTTAGGGGAAGCATTTGGTCTTTTATCAGTATGATGTTAGCTGTGGGTTGTTTGTACATGCCCTTTATAAGGTTGAGGAAGTTCCCTTCTAGTTCTAGTTTGCTGAGAATCTTTAGCAGGAATCAATGCTGGATTTTGTCAGATGTTTTTCAGCATCTCATTCAGAGATGACCATATGGATTTTTCTTTCTATCTAATAATATGGTGAATTACATTGCTTGATTTTTCTAATTTTACATCAAACTTGCATTGAGCCTAAATTGGTTGTGATTTATTATCTTTTTATATGTTGTTAATTTCAATTTGCTAAAATTTTAAGGATTTTTCTACTTGTGTGAATGAAATATATTGTAATTTTCCTTTTTTGGAATGTGTATGTGGGGTGTTCATATCAGAATAATTCTGGTCTTTCATAATGGCTTAGAAAATGTTCTTTACTCTTCATTTTTCTGGCAAAGTTCATGTAGAATTGGTTTAATTTCTTCTTTAAATATTTGATAGAATTTCCTAATGGAGCTACCTGGGCCTGGGGTTTTCTTTGTGGGCTGTTTTTAAACTACACAAATCAATTTCACTAATAGATGATAGGGCTATTTGGTTTCTTTCTTCTTGAGTGAGTGTGTGTACTTTGTGTCCTCTGAGGAACTTGTTGAGTTTGTCTAAGTTGCCAAAATTATTAGCATGATTTATTTATAGTATTCCCTTATTATACTCTTAATATCTGTATTACTTGAAGTTGTACCACCTCTCTAACTCCTGATGATAGTGACTTGTTTCTTCTTTTCTGTTTTTGACCAACTTGGCTAGAGGCTTATTAATTATACTGATATTTTCAAAGAACCAGCTTTTGATTTCATTCACTTTCTCTATAGCCATTCTGTTTTCTATTTCATTGTTTTTCACTCTGATCTGTATGATTTCTCCCCCTTGTACTTAGTTAGATTTCTATTTGCTTTCCTTTTTTAAATTTTCTTAAGATGCATGCTGAAATCATTGATTTGAGGCATTCTTTTCTAATGTAGACATTTAATGCTATAAATTTCTCTTTAAACACTGCTTGGGCTGCATCCTACAAGTGTTGATGTGTTGTTATATTTTATTTTAGCTCAAAATATTTTCCAATTTCTCGTTTGATTTTCTCTTTGATCAATGTGTTGTTTAGAAACAGGTTTTTAGTTACTAAAAATTTGGGAAGTTTTCTAGCTCCCTTTCTATTATTGATTTCCCATTTAATTTTATTTTGTAGCCTAAGAACATATTTTATGATATAGTCCTCTTAAATGTATTAGGGTTGGGAGTGGTAGTTCATACCTGTAATCTCAGCACTTTGGGAGGCCAAGATATGAGGACTGCTTGAGGTCAGGAGTTTAAGACCAGGCTGGTAAACATATTGAGGCTCTGTCTCTATAAAAAAATAAAAAAATAAAAAAATAAGCTGGGTGTGGTGATGTGTGCCTATAGTCCCAGCTACTCAGAAGGCTGAGGCAGTAGGATTGTTTGAGCCTAGAAGTTCGAGGCTGCAGTGAACCATGATCATGCCACTGCACTCCAGCCTTGGTGACAGAGTGAAATCTTATATCAAAAATACAATAAATAAGTAAATAAATAATTTATTAAGTCTTGTTTCATGGCTCTGAATATGGTTGATCTTGGTAAATATTCCATATGCATTTGAAAAGAACGTGTATTCTGCTGCTGTTGAGTGGTGTGTTCTGCAAATGTCATTTGGGTCAAGTTAATTGATGCTGTTGTGCATCTCTCTAATGTCCTTACTGATGATTTGTTTACATACTCTATCAGTTATTAAGAGAGTGATTTTGACATCTCTGAGTCTACCTGTAGATTTGTCTATATTTGCTTGCCTGTATCCAGTTTTGCTTCTTGCATTTTGAAGTTCTGTTTTTATGTACATAAGCATTTAGGATTATTGTTATGTCTTCTTGATTAATTGGCACCTGTATCATTATAATAAGATTCTCTTTATCCCTTGTAATAGTCTTTGCTCTGAAATCAACTCTGTCAGGTATTAATATGCTATCACTCTCATTTTTCCAGCTTTATTGAGGTATAACGGACCTAGTTGGTTTCTTTTGATTAGTGTTAGCATAGTATACTTTTTCCCATTCGTCACATTTAACTTACTTGTGTCTTTAAAGTAAATTTCCAAAACAAAATAAAACAAAACAGTAAATTTCCCATAGGCAGTATTATATGCTTACCCCCCCCCTTTTTTTTTTTTTTTTTTTTACTATGCTGGACAATATCTAACTTTTAAATGGATTTTTGGACCGTTTTCACTTAACATGATAATTGACATAGTTGGATTTTACTGTACCATCTTACTATTTGTTTTCTATTTGTCCCATCTGTTCTTTGTTCCTTTTTCCTTGTTTCTCTATCTACTTTTGGATTTATTGAACATTTAAAAATAATTCCTTATCATTTACTTTGTTGTATTATTAGCTAATTTTTTTGTTGTAATATTTTAGTGATTTCCTTAGAGTTTATGATATATATCTTTTACTTATCAGAGTCTACCTTTGAGTGACATGATACAACTTTATATGCAGTAAAAGGACTTAAAATAGTATCCTTCTATTTCTTTCTTTTTGTTCTTTGTGCTATTGTTGTAATACATTTTACATATTTTAATACATCATGTATGTTCTATAGATGTTATCAATTCTGCAATATATTATCATGATTGCTTTAAACATTTGATTATCTTTTGTAAAGGTTTACTTTTTAAATTCTTTTTATTTACTAATTTAGTTACTATTTCTGTTGTTCTCTATTCTTTTGGGTGGGTACAGATTTCCATCTCGTGTGATTTTTCTTTTGTTTGCATCTCTCATAGTGCAGACTTGCTGGAGATAAATTCTTTTGACTGTTATATGGCTGAAAATGTCTTTTTTTTTTGTTACCTTCTTTTGAAAGGTATTCTCTTTGAGTAAAGAATTCCAGGTTGACAGTGATATTTCTTTGCATTTTAAAGATGTCTTCAGGGTTGCATGAGAAGTCTGCTCTCATCTTTGTCTTCACTCCTTTCTGTTTAATGGGTCTTACTTCTCTAATGACTTTTAACTTTTCCCTTTTATCAGTGGTTTTGAGCAATATGATATGACATGACTTGATGCAGTGTTTGTCTTGAACCTCTTTAATCTGTGGATTTATATTTTTGTAACAATGAGTTTTAGGAAGGCTGGCCTTGATGTGTCATGGGAATATGTGGGTTTTAGGAAGACTGCTCTGGACTTGTCATGGAGAATGGGTTTAGGAATCTGTGGACAGTCATGGGAGAACAGGTTTTAGGGGGACTAATTTGGATGGTCATGGGAAGATGAGTTTAGGAAGGAAGTTCTGGATGTGTCATGGGAGGACTTTGAGAAGATTGACTCCGAGGAGGCTGTATGAGATTTCCACTGACCTAGAACAGAGTTAACTATAGGTGTTTAGGGACAGCCTCTCACTCACATTCTGTTTCTATTTCAGCTTTCACCTCCCCAGAGGGGCTCCTCTGACACCCCAGGCCACTTTTCTCATATGCTTCCATTGCACTGGGCAGTTCTCCTGTCTAGTATCTTCCATCATTTAATGACCTTAAGTACTTGTCCAATATGGATCTCCCACTGGACTCTAAAGCTCCATGAGAACCCCAATACCCTGTGTGGCAGAGTAGCTAGTCAAGGTCTGTTGAGTGAGTGAAAGAGTGAATAAGTGAATGAACTGCACTCCATTGCTTCCCACCCTTTCTAGTTCTCAGCTCAGTATTTCATTTATGACTCCAAATCCTACTAAAGTGAGGTGTCTGGACACAAAGAAAGAGTTGAGAAATTCACCAGAAGCTGCTCCCAGGAGGCTGCGAGGAGAGGGAAGTGCAGGATGTGCCACTGGAGGGACCTGTTGGTTGGGGTGTCTTGGGTTGGGCTCATGCACCATCAGTGGCTTAATAATGTGCTACAACTCAGCCCTGTGAGCATCACGCCTCACCGTGAAGTGTTGCCTCGACTAACAACACTTTGTGAAAATTGAACATTTGGTTGTGTGGGGTATAGGAAGATGAGAAAACTAATTATAGTTTCTTTGGGGGGGCCCGCAGCAGTTGGAGTCATGGTTACGATTCTAGTCTATGTGGGATTGCTTCATTCTCTTTTTTTATTTCTACACTTGGTGTGACAATAGATTTACATAATGGACATTTGTCAAGGGTTTCAAGTCACAGCTTTTATAGGCTTCCATCTTTTTTTGAAAGAAGACAGATTTTCAGAGTGGTTTGAATTTCATGACAATGTGGGCCGGCCACATGGACAATTGGTCTGTTGTGAGGAACTGGAGCTCATTTATGTATCATTGTTTGGAAGTTCTGAAATAGCACCAGGACCAATGATGCTGAAATTCCTTAACAATCTAAATTATCCTGCTGTTCATTTGCTTAGATCAATTTGCCTTTAAAATTCATTATAGTACAAAAGCTATGCAAGGAGAAATGGGTTAAAAGGCTTGAATTTTCAAGCCAAGGTTCTGCTATATAAAAATAATGATGAAACTCCCAGCCTGAACAAGATGGCACAGGCTCATTTCTCTCTGCCAGTCCCTGCCAAGTCCAGAATCAACCCTGGAAATAAACAAGAGTGCCGGAGGGGAACTCTGAAAGGTGGAAGGAGGGAAGCGGCCTGGTTTGGGACCAAGAACTGAAAAGCAATGCAATAATGGGGGTCTTATACCCCTCCATCCAACAGACAAAGGTGACAGAAGGTGGCCCAGGTGGGCATGTCCATCCCCTAGATTGAAAGAGAGACCTTATCATCAAAGGAGGTGAGAGGCACAAGAGGGACTAGTCAGGGACCCCACTAGTCATAAGCAGCCAGCAGGGAAGTGCTTTCCTTCCTTCTGGATCCTAGATGCCCCTTCCGACCTGGAAGTACTGAGCAGCTGGGCAACACTCAGATGGAATCCTGACACAGGTGGTCTGGCCTGGAAGCCCCTTTGTTGCTGCAGGAGTGAGATTCTACGCCCCTTCAGAGATACTGGAAATAGATCTAGCAATATATACTGTAGCTATAGAGTAATACTGGTTAAGTGTTAGGTATAAATTGCTACAGTAATCAATACAGTGTAGTGTTGGGGAATGACAGACACACAAATCCATGGTGCAAAACAGAGAATCCAGAAATAGACCGACAGAAATGAGCCTAACTGATTTTTAACAAAGATTCAAAAACCATTTAATGCAGGAAAGCAGTCTTTGCAACAAATGGTACTGGCACAATTGGACATCCATGGACAAAACAAATAAGCAAAAAAAAAAAAAAAAAAAGGAAACAAAAAAGAACTTCAACCTGAACTTTGCATCTTACACAAAAGTTAACTCCAAATGGATCATGGGTTAGTATAAAATGTCAAACAATATACCTTTTAGGAGGAGAAAACAGAAAATATTTAAGATCTGGGACTATTTCTTAGATTTAATACCAAAAGCATGATCCATCAAAGGGCATTTTGATGGATAAATTGGATTTTGTCAAAATTAAAAATTTTTGCTCTGCAAAAAGCCATGAGAAGGGGATAAAAAGACCAGCTATAGACTGGGAGAAAATATTGCAAACCACATGTCTGACAAAGAACCGGTATCTAGAATATATACATTCTCAAAACTCAACAGTAAAGAAACAGATGATTCAACTACAAAATGCACAGAAGCTGTGAACATTTTTCTGAAGAACATGTAGAGATGGCAAATAAGCACAGGAGACAGTGTTCGACATTATTAGCCATCATAATGCAAACGAAAATCACAATGATCTATTACTACACGAGTGTCACCATGGCTAAAATAAAAAATAGTGATGACACCAAATGTTGACCAGGATGTGGAGAAACTGGATCCCTCATTTGTTGCTGGTGAGAATGTAAAATGGCACAGCCACTCTGGAAAACAGTTTGTCAATCTCTTAAAAAAACTAAGTATGCCAACTACCATGCAACCCAGTAGTCATACCTGTGGGCATTTATCTCAGATAAATGAAAATTACGTTTAAACAACAATGTGTACCTGAATATTCAAAGACATTTCATTGGTGAAATGAAAACAGCTGAGGTGTCCTTCAACAGGTGAATGGTTAAATAAAATGGAGTATATTCATACCGTGGGATACTGCTCAGGAACAAAAGGAAACAAACTGTGGATCCAGGCAACTTGTTGGAGTTCCAAGAATTATGTAGAGTGAAAAAAGCCAATCCGAAAAGGTTACATACTGTATGATTCCACGTATACAACGTTCTTGCAATGACAACATTTTAGAAATGGAAAGTGGATTATTGGATAACAGGCTTGGGGTAGAGTGGTGGAGCTGGGAGGGAGGGGTGGGTGGTTATAGAAGGGGAACACAAGGATGCTTGTGGTGATGCATTGTTCTGTGCCTTCACTGTGGTGGTCAATACATGTGACAAAATTGTATAGAACTAAACATACATGCACTAATGAGTACAGGTAACATTGGGGAATTCTGAAAAAGATTAGTCAGCTATGTCAATATCAGTATTAATATTCTGATGATGAAATTGCACTGTCATTTTCACAAGTAATACCATTAGGAGAAATTGAGTGAAAGATATGTGGGATCTCTCTGTATTATTTCTTGCAACTGCATCTGAATCTACAAATTTTCTCAATAAAAATTTCATGTAAGAAAATAAGTGACAAGGCCTGAGTGGCATATCCAGATCCATGAGCATAGTTGGAGGATCTCAAACATGCTTACAATGAAAGCGGGATTTCCAAAATAAAAAACTAAATTGTAGTTAACATTTGTTTAGCACAAAAGACACCCCAGGCACCAAGTGTTGTACATGCATAACCTTATTTCATCTGCATCATGTTTGTCTTTTCAGGATTTTCCCTCATTAGAGAAACTATGCCTCAATTTCCATGATAGCGAAAGGGTGATAATGTCTCTTATAGAGTTGATATGAGGTGTTAAATAGATCTCAACATATGAAATGCAGAAACCAGACCCTGACACATAGATGGTATGCATACCAAACTCAATATCAGTACAGGAATTTTTGTATTGATCATAATACAAAATACTTTTTTTCCAGATCATAATATCTCTTTCTTTGCCTGATTCTTTGAGATGTACACAAACGTACTCTAGACCAAGTCATTCCAGAATAGGCAGAGTGTGGTGACAGATAAAACTTCAGTGTGTGAGAGAGGCAAACTTATTTGTGTTCAAATAGCGACAAATTAAGTGTCTGAAAGAAACAATTGTATGTGTTAAGAATCTTGGCAAAGTTTATTCAGTAGTGATGGAATATTCATATCATGATTTTAAAAATAAACTTTTAACTTTAGAATAGTTTTAGACTTACAGAGATACTGTAAAAATAATGCAGAGAGGCCCCGGATGCCCTGCACCCAGTTTCCCTTGTTGTTAATATTTCACATCACTGTAAATTAGTGATTAGTGATCAATTAGGACCAATGAATGGACTGATATTGATGCACTGTTATTAATGAAAATTCATACTTTATTGGATTTCCTTAGTTTCTTTTTTTTCTTTTTTTGAGACAGAACATCACTCTGTCACCTAGGCTGGAGTGCAATGGCACAGTCTCGTCTCACTGCAACCTCTGCCTCCCAGATTCAAGCGATTCTCCTGCCTCAGCCTCCTGAGTAGCTGGGATTAACAGGTGCCTGCCATGATGCCCAGCTAATTTTTTTTTGTAGTTTTAGTAGAGACAGAGTTTCACCATATTGACCACTTGAACTGCTGACCTCAAGTGATCCACCCACCTTGGCCTCCCAAAGTGCTGGGATTACAGGCATGAGCCACTGTGCCCTGCCCTGAGTTTCTTCTTAATGCTCTTTTGTTGTCCGGGGATCCCATCTAGGACACCACATTCCATCAGCATCCTATCTCCTCAGGACCCTCTCGACTGTGACAATTTCCTCAGATCTTTCATGTCTTTGATGACTTTGACTATGTTGAGAAGTATTGTCAGGTGTATTGTAGAATATCCCTCAACTGGGGTTTGTTTGATGTTTTTCTAATGGTTAGACTCAGGTTATGAGGTTTTGGAACGAAGGCTACAGAAGAGAAAGAAGTACCATTATCTTCATATGATATCAGGGGTGCCTGCTATCACCATGGCTTATCGTTGATGTTGACCTTGATCACCTGGCTAGGCAGTGTTTGCCAGTCTTCCCACTGTAAAGTTATTTTCTGTTTCCCCTTTGCAGACTGTATGTACCCTTTGGAAGGAAATCACTGTACACAATGAGCACTTAAGGGTCAGAGACTTACCTTCCTTCCAGCTCCTTGAGGGAAGAGTATCCATAATAAACTATTTGGGATTTTTGGGTACAGGAGATGTGTCTGTTCTACCTTGCATTAGTCAGAATTCTCCAGAGAAACAGAAACAATGGGCAGGGGACAGAGAGAGAGAGAGAGAGAGATTATGAGAGATTGGCCCACATGCGTATGGAGGCCAAGAAATCCCATATCTACTCTCTGCAAGCTGGAGACCCAGGGGGGATAATGGTGTAATTCATTCCAAGTCTGCAAGCCTGAGAGCCAGGAGCTCCAATGTCTGAAGACAGGAGAAAATGAATGTCTTAACTCAAAAAGAGAGACAGAATTCAACCTTGTTTCACCTTTTTGTTCTATTTGGGCCCTCAGTGGTTTGGATGATGCTCACCTGCATTGGTGAAGGTGGATCTTCTTTGTTCAGTCTACTGATTCAAATGCTAATCTCTTCGAGAAACACCCTCATAGACACACCCAGAAATAATGTTTCTCTAGCTATCTGGGCATTCCTTATTCCAGTCAAGTTGGCACATATTCAGGCTCCCCGTTCTGTTTAAAAAGGTTGACATATAAAATTAACCATTGTAGGCTGGGCACAGTGGCTCATGCCTGTAATCCCAGCAATTTGGGAGGTTGAGGCAGGCGGATCACTTGAGGTCAGGAGTTCCACACTAGCCTGGAGAACCTGGCGAAATGCCGTCTGTACTAAAAATACAAAAATTAGCCAGACGTGGTAGTGTGCGCCTGTAGTCCCAGCTACTCGGGAGGCTGAGGCACGAGAATCACTTGAACCAGGGAGGTGGAGGTTGCAGTGAGCTGATCACACTACTTCACTCCAGCCTGGGTGACAGAGTGAGACTCTGTTCCAAACAAAAAAGAAAAAAATTAACCATTGCATCCTTCTTCATTTATCCAGTCATTTATCTAAATCATTGTAGCTTTATGGATATTTATTTTATATTTTGAATTATAGTCCAATACTAGTTTCTGAATTTTCTTGCTCAAATGGTCCCAGATTTGAAATTTGCAAACTTTCAGTTGCTTCCTATGTCCCTTTGATATGCTCTCATCACTTGCTTTTGGTTTGTTTTTAGCATTTTCTTACTTTCTTGCCCTACAAAATGCTCCGGGTTCATCTCGTATATTCTTTTCCCAGACCTGGAATCAGCCAATTCTTCAAGAGGTCCTGGTTTGTTTTATTGGAGAATAGTATTTGAATCCAAGATGTGGGCATTGGTGTGCTTGATGCTATTAGGGTGTCGTTGCTTCTAGGCTGTGCAGGCACACAGCTCTATAAATGTATCTAATATTTGTTCATATATGTCTATGTTCATCCATCTGCAGGGACATTTGTATATTAGGCTAAAGGTGAGTTCACACTGATGTCTCCAACTCTCATCCAGTACCATCTGCTTCAGTCTAGCTGTTCCTTGCTTATCTGCAATGTTTAGCTGGGCATGGTGGCTCATGCCTGTAGTTCCAGCACTTTGGGAGGCCGAGACAGGCGGATCACTTGAGGTCAGGAGTTCAAGACTAGCCTGGCCAACATGGTGAAACCCCATCTCTACTAAAAATACACACACACACACACAAATAAAAACAAAATTAACCTGGTGTCGGGGTGGGTGCCTGCAATTCCAACTACTTGGGAGGCTGAGGTGGGAGAATAGCTTGAACCCAGGAGGCAGAGGTTGCAGTGAGCCGAGATCATGCCACTGCACTCCAGCCTGGGTGACAGAACAAGATTCTGTCTCAAAAAAAAAAAAAAAAAAAAAAAAAAAAAGGAATGTATAAGTAATTTACCAGCAGATACTATGTTATTGAAAAACTAGGAATTAACTTTTCTTTATTTTTTATTTTTTGAGACAGGGTCTGGCTCTGTCACGTAGGCTGGAGTGCAGTGACACTATCTTAGCTAACGGCAACCTCCACCTTCCGGGTTCAAGCTGTCCTCCCACCTCAGCCTCCTAAGTAGCTGGGACTACAGGCACGTGCCACCATACCCAGCTATTTTTTGTATATTTTGTAGAGATGGAGTTTTGCCATGTTCCCCAGGCTGGTCTCAAATCCCTGAGCTCATGCAATCCAACTGCCTTGGCCTCCCAAAGTGCTAAGATTACAGGCGTGAGCCACTGCCGCCAGCATGAATTTTCTCTCTGATAAAATAACCTGCTTAGAACATTTAGTCTAATTTTAACCTGAGGAAGTAAAAGTTTCTTGACTTTCTATTTCTTATGTTCCCAGGTACATGTTTGTGCTTTTGGTGACTTTGTTTTGTCCTTCATTTCAAATAGAACATAGGAGGGAATTCTTCACTTCTGAGAGACGTGGGCTCCTTCAGTTGTGTTATCGTCTTTCCTGTTTATAGAAAAAAAAGTATACATTTTTTTCCTAATGGGTAAACAAACTATGGTTCTTAGCCACTCTTGGTTCAATCTTAACTGAGTGACCAAATCTCCTCTGATAATAGTCTTGATTTTGCCGTCCCAAGACCCTAAATTTAGAAAAAGAATGGATTTTGAATTTTGTTAGTGCTTTGAACTATCCTTGTGATTTCCCAGATAGGCACCAGAAAATCACAAAGATTTGTGTATGTTCTTAACTGCAAAGGAAACACTGATTAAATCCATATGAAATAATTATGTATCGTCATAGTCTAATACAGAACTTGATTTCTGCCCCCCCACTCATTTTGATATTGTTGGTTACTGTAATAAAATAACTACAGCTCTGTCATCAACAGCTAGTGTCTGCCTTCTTCTGATTGCCTGAGTTCTGCTCTAGGTTATAGGCTGAGCAATTAGGTCTTTGACAAACAAGCTTATTTTCAGAACCGCATGGAAAAGACTATTGTAGGCACTGTTTACTACTCACATTCCAGGAAATGGGTACAGACTTTGGAAATTAAGCTGACTTTGCTTAGACAACCTTCAAGCTGCACCAGTAAGTCCAAGTCAAGATTTCCCAGACTCTTTTCAGGCCAGAAGCACATGAACTCATGAAAGCAGATGCTAACCCTAGATGCCATAGAATAAGAACAAATTGTATGGGACTGGGATGAACTGAAGAGGGAAAGTAACTAACTGTTCACTTGGAATCTTGTTGAAAACTGTATTTAATAATCTGTTTTCTGATGGATATGAAAGTAAACCTTTCTTTCTTTCTTTCTTTCTTGTTGAGATGCCGTCTCACTCTTTCACCCAGGCAGGAGTGTAATCTTAGCTCACTGCAGCTTCCGCCTCCCAGGTTCAAGAGATCCTCCTGCCTCAGCTTCCTGAGTTGCTGGGATTACAGGAACCTGCCACCATGCCCAGCTAAGTTTTGTATTTTTAGTAGAGGGGTTTCACCATGTTGGCCTGGCTGGTCTCGAACTCCTGACCTCAAGTGATCCACCTGCCTCAGCCTCCCAAAGTGCTGGGATTACAGGCATAAGACACCGTGCTTGGACATTTTCTTTTTTATTTCTAATCCTCAATTGTGTAGACTATGCTTTAGCACACTGAAATGAAACCTTTATGATGTATCCTGTCATTAAAGTTCACATTATACCGATATGTAGCTCATATTTCTTTATGGTGGTGAGAGAGATTTCATGAAAGTTCTTGTTAAATGCATTGTCTGAGTCCAGGCATGTTTTTTCTTAGCCCATATACCCTGGTCCTACTTATTGGACCAACCTTACTGACAAAGGAACTGTTGGCCTGGCCTTTGGGATCCCGTGGGGTGTGAAGGCTTCATCACTTCACTGTCTAGATGCTTCTGTGCCTTGTCTGTACCTGTGACTTCATAGCCTAATCTGGGACCAATGCAGAGTTCTAAGATTTGTACCTTACAGAATGTATCTTTTTTTTTTTTTTTAATATTAACCATTCTCTTTTCCCCAGCATCCTTTATTTTAGCTCTATTGTTCCTTAGAGATTCCCAACAGGTTCACCGGTCCTGTTTGGAAATACAGTGGGCTACAATTTTAGGATAGATTAAGGAGTATCAACAACCAGAACCTGTGGCATTAAGGAGCTGATCCCTTTCCAGAGGCTTAGTGTACCCATAGGGTAGTGAATAAATAAATGCAGGGATGAATGAAATGTCATTTTCCTGATTCTGGGAAAATGCTGCTTCTCTACTCACACAACACTTCTGACAAAAAATGTGTGATTTTCTTCCCCAAAGCAAGCAATTCTGCCTCTCTGGACACCAACTGGGTGTCTTACGATCCAATCCAATTCTGAAACTATCTACCTGAAGTTAGTGTCAGATCCCATAGGTTAGAGGCCAGGTCCCACAAGACTGCCCCCACTTCACATACCATTCACAAGTCCCTGGAGCCACCTGTACTTCTGGCAACACAGCTGTTAATCAAGGTTCCCATGGCCCACTCCTTGGGTTCAATAACTTGCTAGAATGGTTCACAGAACTTTTCTTACATTTGCCAGTTTATGATCAACAACTCAGGAACAGCCAGATGGAAGATGGAAGAGAGGCAGAGGACAAGTTAGGTATGGGGGTGGTACAGAGATTCTTGGGGGTGCCACCCTCCCAGCACCTCCATGTATTCACAAACCTGGAAGCTCATCAAATCTTGTTCAAGAGTTTTACAGAGCTCAACCTCCAGCTACCCCTCCTCCTTCCCATAGTCCACTGGATGGAGCTGAAAATTTCCACCCTTGGATCCCTTGATCTTTCTGGTGACCAGTCCCCTCCAGAGGCTCTCTAGGGGCCCCACACTAAATCACCTAATTAGCATAAACTCAAGTGTGATCAAACAGGCTTGTTATGGATAACAAAGGCCCCTACTGTCACTCAGATTTTAGGACAAAGACCAAACATTATTATTACACTGCACTTACTCTAACTTCTCAGCCTCCAGGTCTTGGGTCAGACACTGTTTCCTCAGAGTTGCCTTCCCCATCAGGCCCAAAGTAGCCCTCCCTATGGTCTCTTTCATGACACTCTGTTTCACAACCTCTTGTTAACAGAAAAACAAACTGTAAAATATTGAAAGAGTTTTATTCTGAGCCAGTATGAGTGACCATGGCCCAGGAAACAGTTTCAAGAGGTCCTGAGAAAATGTGCCTGAGGTGGTTGGCTTATAGTTTAGTCTTATACATTTTAGGGAAATAGGGATTATAGATGAAATCACGAATCAATACTTGTAAGATATACATTGGTTCAACCTAAAGAGGCAGGATATCTTGAAGTGGGGGGCATGAGGGCTTACAAGTCATAGGTGGATTCAAATATTTTCTGATAGGCAATTGGTTGAAGGAGTTAAGCTTTGTCTAAAGACTTGAAGTCAGTAGAAAGAAATGCTTAAGATAAGGGGATTGTGGAGGCAGAATTCTTGTTATGTAGATGAAGCCTCATTAAGGAGCAGGCATCAGAGAGATAAATTGTAAATGTCTCTTTTCAGAACTTAAAAAGTGTCAGACTCTTAGTTAATCTCCCTTAGATTTGGGAAATGCCTGGAAAGGAAAGGCCTGGCTGTGTTATTGGAGATTCTCTACAGATGCACATTTCACCCACAAAAAGATGGCTTTGGAGGGCCGTTCAAAATATGTCAAGGAAATACATTTTGGGGCAAAATATTTTGATTTCCTTCAGGGTCTGCTATCTGTCATGCAATGCTAGAATTAGGTTGGATTTGTTATCTTATGTGAAAGGAAAATAAATCTTGGGACCCCTAAATCACTAAGCTGTTGCTGACCCTTTGTTTTGTTTTTCAGAGTCTTAAAAACTTTTCTCTTGAGCTATTGATACCTTTTAACAATTTAGTATACTCCCATGAACAAAATTTGCAGCATATTTATTTCACTCTACCTGATTTCTCCAGAATTTGGAAACTATTTGGGAGTATTCTAACTTATGGCAATACAGTTATTTGCATAAGTGCAGTAAGAATGTTTTCATTTGTAACAGGACACAATTGGAGAAACTGGTTATTTTACCAAGAATTTGACTGGAATGTTGTGCTTTCCTTTAAGGAGTCAAACTTGACTTATGGAGCCAATAAAGCTCTTGGAAAATCTGGCCTCATATTTTGTGTACACAGTCTCTGTACAGGGTTTCTGGCCTGTGGTAAGTAAAGAATATCACTTTCTGACAGTCCCAGAAGCCCCATGTTTGTCTTGGAACCTCAAGAGGAGAGAAAATTCACCCAACTCACAGATATTTGATGGCACAAATCCATGGTTGGGCCTGGTTTTATAAAAGTCTTATCTGGGATTCCTTCTATGGAACAAAGTTCCATCAAAGCCAATTTAAAACCTATGTAAAAATATAATTATTCTTGCTGCACTGTATACAAATAATTAAGTCAAGTATAATAAAGCAAACCAATCCTACCATGATTTGTCTTTAGCAAAAATGGAAAACTGGAGAGAGAAAAATTATGTTTCAAAAACTATAGCACACTCTAGTCTTGTCTAATGTTTTTCAGTTTTTATTATTTCTACAGTTCTGGCTGAATTATAATTTTTTCTTGGCTACAAGTCTTCAAAATAATGTTTTCATTATTTTTTCTTTTTTTCCTGCTTTTTTCCCCGTTTTTCCTAATTTGGAGTCACTGAAAACTAAGCTGTGCTTTCTTGAAACCCTGCCAACTGGAGCCAAACAACTTAAAGTTTCAAAACCAAAAAACCAAAAAACAGCAACCTATTTATATACATAAGCAACTTTCATACCTGCCTACTAATGTATGGACTTCAGAGTAATGTGGCCTATATAGATTTTTCCAGGATTGTTCCTTTGTTTGTTGTTGTTTTTTCTCCCTTCCTCCCCCACTATTTTCTCTTCACAGTACATGAGACTTCACAGTCTGCTAAAGATGAGCATTAACCATCCTAACCATGAGAGATCAGATGAAACCTGAGACCAGGGACTTATTTTCTTGTAGAATGCTTTCTCCAAAAGATTTTAAAAAAGAAAAGGGGGGAAATGTGAAAGAAAAATAACTCTTGGGACCCCCAAATCACTAAGCTTAAGGAAAAAGTCAAGCTGGGAACTGCTTAGGGCCAACCTGTCTCCCATTCTATTTAAAGTCACCCCTTTGCTCGCTGAGATAAATGCATATCTGATCGCCTCCTTTGGAAAGGCTAATCAGAAACTCAAAAGAATGCAACTGTTCACCTGAAAACCCTCTCCTTGCTTTGAGTCTTCCTGCCTTTGCTTCAAGTTGTCCTGCCTTTTCAGATGGAATCAGTGTACTTCTTACATATGTTGACTGATGTCTCATGTCTCCCTAAAATGTATAAAACTAAGCTGTGCCCCGACCTCCTTGGGTGCATGTTGTCAGGACTTCCTGAAGCTGTGTCAGGACTTCCTGAGGCTGTGCTACCTGCATGTCCTCAACCTTGGCAAAATAAACTTTCTAAGTTAACTGAGACCTGTCTCAGATTTTCTCGGTTCACATTTGTTACCACAAAGAGTCTGTTTTTTCAGTCTTTTGAAATCTATTTGAGAGTTAATGCTAAGTTGTGCCCAAACTCCAAAAGAGAGGGGGTAGAATGAGGCCTGTCCCACCTCCCTTCCTGTCATGGCTGGGAATTCAGTTTTCCAGGTTTCTCTGGGGTCCTTTTGGTCCAGAGGGGCTCTGTTCAGTTGGTTGGGGGGGCTTAGGATTTTATTTTTGGTTTACATTCCTATGTGTTTTTGAGTGTTTGTGTGTTCAGTGCTTGTGTTCTCCACGGGGAAAGGACTGTGCCCATCCTGTCCACCACAGCTCACACGAACCTGGGTTCAGCCTATGCACAGAGAGAACACTCAAAAATCTGTTGGATCATGATGTCAGAGGCATTTGAACCAGAGCAACTCCGTCTTGAATAGGGGCTGGGTAGAATAAGGTTGAGACCTACTGTGCTGCATTCCCAGATTAGTCATTCTAAGTCACAGGATGAGACAGGAGGTTGGCACATGATAAAACAGCCTGCAGTAAAGAAGCCAGCCAAAGCTCACCAAAACCAAGATGGTGATGAGAGTGACCTCTGGTCGTCCTGACTGCTCATTATACACTAATTCCAATGCATTAGTATGCTAAAAGATACGCCCACCAGTGCCCTGATAGTTTACAAATGCCATGGCAATGTCTGGAAGCTACCCTATATGGTCTAAAAGGGGGAGAAAACTTCAGTTCCAAGAATTGCCCACTTCTTTCTTGGAAAACTCATGAATAATCCACCTTGTTTATCATATAATCAAGAAATAACTTTAAGTGTACTCAGCCACTGCTCTGCCTATGGAGCAGCCATTCTTTTATTCCTTTCTTTTTTTTTTTTCCACTTTCTTTTTTTGAGACTGAGTTTCTCTCTGTTGCCCAGGCTGGAGTGCAATGTCGTGATCTTGACTCACTGGAAACTCCACCTCCCAGGTTCAAGTGATTCTTCTGCCTCAGTCTCCTGAGTAACTAGGATTACAGGCATGGCATCACCACCCCCGGCTAATTTTTGTATTTTTAGTAGAAACAAGGTTTCACCATGTTGGTCAGGCTGGTCTCAAACTCCTGACCTCAGGTGATCTGTCTGCCTAGGCCTCCCGAAGTGCTGGGATTATAGGCGTGAGCCACCGTGCCCGGCCTTATTCCTTTACTCCCTTAATAAGCTTGCTTTCACTTTACTCTGTGGTCTCACCCTGACTTCTTTCTTGAGTAGGGCTCAAGAACCCTCTCTTGGGGTCTGGATTGGGACCCCTTTCTGGTAACAAGAGCAAAGAGAGTATCTGTTCCTAGAAATAAAACAAGGGATAGATAATCTAGCCAGGAGAATGAAGGTTGAATATACATATATTTTGCTTGTGGATTTAGGGTTGATTTGAGTTAAATTTAGGAATTCAGGGGAAAAAATGACCCTTCTTCTATTCCATTTGCTCTGGTTCTGACCACAATGGGGCCATTTGCAGAGCTGGTCACAAGCATGGCAGATGGTCTGTCTGCTTCCCAATGTTGTACATGAAAGATTTAACATGAAACATGTAGCTTTAGGCAGACAATAAGGTCAAATACAGGTTAATCAGATTTTGGGCACCAATGATGAGAAGGGAATTGACAGCACAGAAAGAAGGTGGGTTTGAGGACAGAGGTCAAACTGCACATACCATAGTACGATTTTCTTAAAAGTTCATTTAATCTCAGTTTCTTTCTATGTAAACAACACAGTTCTTGTGTGAGGATCCATTGAAATGTGAGAAATTACAGCAGAAAGAGCCGTGGCTCTGCAGGCAAGGGTGTAGGCTGTGAGGCTGCAGAGTGCCCCCGAGGTTGTGTCTGTGGCCTCTGCAGTGGCTAACACACTGTTTTCAGGCCCTGATTGACAGCATCCTGCAGCTGCCTGGCTTGGGGTACTTGGAAGGGCTCCAACCCCTTTTCTCAGTCACTCAGAGGAACTAGGCTAGAGGAGACTATGGTGTGAGACGCTGTTAGAGGGAGGAGAGGGCTTTGTTCTTGGGTGTAGGAAGCTGGGGCAGTCCTATGTGTGGAGATGGATTGGTTCATCCCAACTGCTGGTGTGCTGAGGGGGACAGGAGAGAGTGACTGCAGCTGTACCTGGAAGGGGCTTCTGTGCTCAGAAGAGGACTGCCGTGAGGAGGGTTTCAGAGCAAGCCTTCGTCTTTCTGCTTCAAGCTCTGATGGCCTGGAGCCATCGCTCGGCACCCATAAATGGGGTGCTACTGTGGGAACCAGAGAGGAGGGCCAGGCATGTGGGTACACGTGTGTGTATATGCATGTGTGTGATGGTGCTTGTGTTTGTGCACACTGCAGCGTGTCTCAGTGGTGTGTGCACAGGAGCGAGTGTGAGTGTGTACATGTGTATGAGTGTGAGTACATGAGTGCATGTGAGTGTGTGCATGTGTGATTGTATGAGTGTGTGTGTGTTTGTACGATTGTGTGTGTGAGTTTGTGGGCCCACTCTGGCTGGATGGCAGACACTGTGCACATGAAGTGTGCAAGTGCAAAGAGACCGAGAGGACATTACTTCCAAGGAGGAGAAGCTGGCCCCAGCAGAGGGTGGGGAACAGCTGGGAGGGTCAGGACCCCCATAACCCAGGGCTGTAGTGGGTATGGAGGTACTGGCCAGTGTCAGGCCTTTGTGCTGGAAAAATCCATTCCTGCATACTCAGGGATAATTCTGGAGATTGAATATTCCAGCACAGGGTCTTTGATTAGCCTTGGCAATGGCTCAGGAAAAGCCATGTCTTAGCACTCTGAGTCTGAACTCATCCACTTTCTATTCACTCGATACCTGCTTATTGTCTGTCCACTTGCTAAGCCTCAGGATTTCAGAAGAGAATAAGATGATGTCCTTGCCCTCAAGCGTCATATAGTCTGGTGAACTCAGGTTCAAACAGTCCGATAAGCATTTTCTTGCTGTACTAGTCAGGGTTTTTGAGAGAAACAGAGCCTATGGGAAGAGTGTGTGTGTGTAGATTTATTTTAAGGAATTGGCTTATGTGATTGTGGAGGTTGGCGAGTGTGAAATCTGCAGGGCCAGCCGGCAATCTGTAGACCTAGAGAGGGGTTGATATTGCAATTTTGACTTCTGAGGCCAAATGCAGCCTGGAGGAAGAGTTTCCTCTTCCTAGGGGACTTCAGTCTTTTCTCTTAGGGCGTCAACTGATTGGATGAAGCCCGCCACATTATGGAGGGTCGACTGCTTTACTCAAAGTCTTTTGATTTCAGTGTTAATCTCATTTAAAAAACACCCACACAACAACATCTAGACTGGCTTTTGACCAAATATTTGGGTACTGTGGCTCAGCCAAGTTGACATAAAACTAACCCTCCTACTTGCTGTGGTAGGAAACCCTGAGAAGCCAAGTGTGGAGCTGTAGGGCGGGAGAGGCCGTGTGAGTTGGGGGCCCAGGGAATCAGTGCCTGGTGGAGGATGGGACCAGCCACAGTAGACGAGGGAGTGGGAAGCAGAGGGCAGGCACTACAGGGAGAGCAACGCAGACCGCTAGCGCTGTGGTGCCAGTAGCGGGGGCAGGTGGCACCTACAGCCTCCTAACCCATGGCTCACGGGGGTGCGAAGGGGCTGAGTGGGGAAGCCCAGATCAGCTGCAAGCTGGGGGAACACTGTGCAGGTCCTGGGAGAGAGATACCCCCAGATCAAAGGCTCCTGGCATTTAGAGAGGTCACGTTCTCCGTTGCACCTGTGTGTGTGAGCCTGGAGCTGGGTGGTATCATGTGTGCTTTTACATGATGTGACTCAGGTTGGGAAGTCAAAGGTCCTTATGAATTGAGCTTATTAAAAACGTTGGCAGTGCAGGGGAAAGTGTGTGTAGATGGGCTCATTGGGATGCCCCCTCTGACCCTGGCCATGTGGGTGACCCGGAGCTCAGCTATTTAACTTCTCTGAGTCTCAGTTAAATAGAGACCCTTGTAACATTTCACAGTGCATGGTGACATTTAATGGTGTCTGTGATAGTCCCTGGCGTGTGGCCTGGCTGTGTCCCCAGCGATGGTGGCAGTGCTCCTGGCAGCAAGGCCAGTGCGTTCAGTGTTGCTGCAGAGTGGCTTTGCCTGTCATTCCAAGTTTCCTGAGGAAACTCCATAGGGGTGTCTTAGGTGAATCCTTTGTTAATCCTGAAACAATGTTCTTGTGGAAAGAGTGCAGAGTACAGGCAAAGCACATGGAGGGTAAGGAAGACTTACAAAATGAAGGGTTCCCAGAAGCTTGGTGGTCACTTACCTTGTTTCCAAGGCTGTTGCACCTGGGACAGTGCTTTATACCTAGTGGATGCACCATAGATATTTGTTAAACCAGCGTATACTAAGCGAGTGTGTTTGATATTTGTTAACCGTTTGGGGAACTCACGTTGCAGGAGGAGCTTCAGGAGCTGAAGCTGCATGTGGTTGATGGTGGGATCCCTGCTCAGACACAGCACAGAGCTCAGCCCATGGAATGTATTTGGAGACTGCCCGGTGAAAGGGAAACCTAAAAATTTGTGTGGACAGCCTCATGACTCAAATATCAACAAATACCAAATTGAAATCCTGGAAGAAGAGAATCTCATAAGCTTGAGCAGTAGTCCAAGAGGCATTTTAATAACACTTCCTGATTTTCCCGCAGCATATGGTCCTGGTAATTAGCACAGCTCCACATGGCCTCCCCTTGCTGTAAGCCGGTGACATAACGCAAGAGAAATCAGCAGGATATTGCAGTTTATTTTGACTTAGAATGCATGCAGCTACATATGGCTTTAATAAGCTTTGAATTAATAATCCCTTTAGCCTCATTAATGTTTTTAGAGCAGGCTCTTCTGGTCTTTCCTGAAAGATAGGGATACCAAAAACGTGGGATCAATGCGGCTTTGCTCTAGTGCAGCTTTGCTCTGGTCCCCATGCATCTCAGGTCTCTAGAATGTCCCATGTGCATCTCCTCTGGGCACTAACTAGTGAATCTGTTGGTCTAGAGGGAAGTCTCTGATGGCCACCCGGCTCTGTCCCTGGCTGCGTCTTGATTAGCATATTTATTATAGCAAGGGGATTCATGAAATCTGCAGATAATATGGTGAAAGACCATTTAAAATAGAGTCAAAATCTAAAATTATCTTGCCAACCTAGACAAGTATCTCAAGATAAAATCTGTGAGGGAAAACTCTGAGGACTTTGATGGGGACCATTTGGCTTCAGAAAGTGTGGAAAGACTTGCTGTTTGAGAAAAGTGTTAGGCTAGTGGGATGCCGCTTTAAGAGAAGCCTGTGTCTTGTCCAGGGCAGCCTCTATGCGGGATGTTGTGCATCATTCTGGGCAGCACTGTGTCAGGGAGATGTAAATCAGGAGGAGAGAGAACTGATGAAACCGACAGAAAAGAAAACCCATCTCAGCACTTTGGGAGGCCAAAGCGTGTGGATCACAAGGTCGAGAGATCAAGACCATCCTGGCCAACATGGTGGAACCTAGTCTCTACTAATAATACAAAAATCAGCTGGGCATGGTGGTGTGCACCTGTAGTCCCAGCTACTCGGGAGGCTGAGGCAGGAGAATCACTTGAACCCAGGAGACAGAGGTTGCATTGAGCCGAGATTGCGCCACTGCACTCCAGCCTGGCAACAGAGTGAGATTCTGTCTTAAAAAAAAAAAAAAAAAAAAAAAGAGAGAGAGAGAGATAAGAAAACCCAGAGTTTCTGGGCACATCAAACCTCTTTCTTCTCTTTGTCTCCTCAATGGCTATCTAGGAGGAAACATCCCTGAAAGGCATTTAAGCTTCTGATTGGTTGGTCTCTTAGCTGTTCCGTTGATGAGGTATTACATATTGCTGGTGGGAGCGGCAGAGTCTTCCAGCGTTTCCAGAGAGAAAGCTGGGGTTTTATGGGAGCGTGCAGTGGGGCTCAAGGACAATGGGAGGAGCTAAGGGCTGCCTGGGGTAGTGCCCTGGCCCTATAATTCAACTGTCAGAGCCTTGAGAAAGTTTGTGGTGCTCCCTGAGTTTAATTTTCCTCCGCTGTACTGTGTGACATCCCAGTACCATTGTGAAAGTTAAAGATGATCAGGGACACTGAGGTAAACTGTAGAGTCCTGTGCCAGGGAAAGGATCATTTTCTTACCCCCAAGGTATTAAGATGGTAGCTAGGAGTAGAATCACCCAAGCTTTGTCTTCAGCCAACTTCCACCTTCCAGGAGGTTGCCAAGGGAGATATGCACAGTCAGCAAAAACAGAAGAAACAGAAGAAGAATCTCTTTGTTGCTTCCTGGGGTTTTGTCCTAAACTAATGCAGTTTTATAGTGAGTTGGTCTCCTATTCTCCAGGTTGGATGTAGCCTGGTACTATGACCCAGGACAATCTCCACCCCTTTCCTTTAAGCTCACACAGGAGACTCGGACCTCCATATCTCATTACTCCACTGGAAGAAGCAGCCACCTCCAGGACTGCGTGGGCCAGAGAGAAAAAGCAATACAAAAAAGAGAGCAGAGGATGTCACAGGAAATGGCAAAGTTAGGGACTTCAGGGCTCTGTCCCTCCAGAAAATCAACTAATGAACTAGACAGAATGTCAGAAACAATTTTGGCAGAACTCTGGAATCTAGTGAAAAAATCAGTGGAAGGCTTGGTAAAGAAAGAAGCAGTGTCTGGGTGTGGCAGCTCACACCTGTAATCCAGCACTTTGGGAGGCAGAAGTGGGAGGATTGCTTGAAGCCAGGAGTGTAAGACTAGCCTAGGCAACAAAGGGAGACCCCGGCTCTACAAATATTTTTTTAAAACATTAGCTGGGTGTGGTGGCATGCACCTGTAGCCCTAGCTGCTCAGGAGGCTGAGGCTGGAGGATCACTTGAGCCCAGGAGTTTAAGGTTACAGTGACCTATAAGTGAGTCACTGCACTCTAGCCTGGATGACAGAGCGAGACTTTGTCCAAAAATAAATAAATAAATACATAAATAAAAAAGCAGCCAGCTGCATTTCAAATTGCCTGCCTACCGTCCTCCATGTCCCAGACTGGCAGAGGTCATAAGGATAGCAGCCCACACTCCTGTGGTGCAGGTTAGCAAGGCCAGAGGGAGCAATATAGACCCTATCCTGAAAGAACTGTGGTTGTGGGCTTTAGCCTGTCTTATATATTGGTTGTTCCTTAATTCATCTATCATTGCCTTCTTTTGACGTTAATTTTTTCCAGTGTACTATTTGAAAAATGATATGCAGGCAATTTTAGCTGATTTAATCATTCCACATTGTTTACATTTATCGAAGCATCATGTTGTGTCCCATAAATCTATACAAGAATGATTTGCTAACTAAAAATATTAAAAAAATTAAAAGATATAGAGAAAGGAATTAGCAAAATGTCAGAAGTTATTCCTTACTAGTAATTACCTTAAATGTAAGTGGATTTAATTCTCTAATTAAATGACAGAGACTGCCAGAATGAATTAAAAAACCATGATGCATCTATGTGCTATCTACTAGAGACTCACTTTAGATCCAAAGACAGATTTCAAGTGAAAGGATGGACAGTGATATTTCATGCAAATAGTAACCAAAACAGAGCAGAGATGGCTGTGCTAATATCAGACAAAATAGACTTTAAGACACTAATTGTTATAAAACACAAAGAAGGAAATTACACATTGATTAAAAAGTCAGTTCACCAAGAAGATATACTAACATACATACCTAATAATAGAACCCCTAAACATTTAAGGCAAAAAGTGCTTGAATTGGATTGAGTAATAGATAGTTACATGATAATAGCTGATAACTTCAATAACCCACTATCATTAATATATTGAACAACTAGATAGAAATAAATAATTCACCAATTAAAAAATGAGTTGAATCACATTATAAACCAACTGGACCTTATAAAAGTATATAGAATACCCCAAAACAACAAAATACATATTTTTATCAAGTGCACATGGAACATTTTCCAGAAAAGAACATATGTTAGGCCACAAACTAAGTCTCAATAAATTTAAGGATATTGACATTATATGAGTGATTTTTCCAACCACAATGAAACAAAACCAGGAAAGAATGATAAAAGAAAAATTGCAAAATTCACAAATGTGTGGAATTTTGAGAGATTCCTACTCTAAAGCCCAGGCTGAAGTGTAGTGGTGCTATCTCAGCTCACTGCAACCTCCGCCTCCATGGTTCAAATGATCCTTCTGCCTCAGCCTCCTGAATAGCTGGAATTACAGGTGTGCGCCACCACACCTGGGTAATTTTTGTATTTTTGGTAGAGAAGGGATTTTGCCATGTTGGCCAGGCTGGTCTCAAACTCTTGACCTCAAGTGATCTACTCACCTCAGCCTCCCAAAGTGCTGGGATTACAGGTGTGAGCCACCAGGCCTGGCCAAACATGTGGAAATTAAATAACATAAATGATGAATGAATTATAGAAATTGCAAGTGAAATTAGAATATATCTTGAGATATTTTCTCAAGATACCAAACCTATAGGATACAGCAAAAGCAGTGCTCAGAGGCAATATGTAAGTGTAAAATGCTTACATTTCACAAGATCCCAAAGCAATAATCTAACTTTACATCTTAAGGTGCTAGAAAAAGAAAACCCAGCTAAATCAAAAGTTAGGAGAGGAAGGGAAATAGTAAAGATTGGAACAGAGGTAAACAAAATGGAGAATAGAAAACAATTGAGAGATTCAACAAACCCAAAAGTTGGTTTTTAATCTGCAGAGCTGGCAAAATTTTGGCTAGTTTGACTATGGAAAAAAAAAGGGAGAAGACTCAAATTAGGAAAATCAGAAATGAAAATGGAGGCTACAGATCTTACAGAAATAAAAAGGATTATGAGAATACTATGAATAATTATACATCAACAAATTAGATAATCTACATGAAACAAATTCCTAGAGACACATAAATTATTAAAACTCATTCAAAAACAAATAGAAAACTTGAACAGAACTACGAAAGTAAAGAGATTCAATCAGAAACCTCCCAACAAAGAAAAGCCCTAGATCTGATGGCTCCCCTGGTGAATTCTAACGATCCTCTTAAGAACCTCTAACAGAAACCTTTCTTGAACTCTCCCAAAAAATGGAAGCAGAAGGAATATTTACTAGCTTATTCTATGAGTCAGATATCAAAGCCAGATGAAGACATCATAAAAAATTATAGACCCTTATTCCTATAAATATAGATGCAAAAATCCTGAACAAAAACCAACAAACTAAATCTAGCAGCATATTAAGAGGATTATATTATACATCATGACCAATTTGGATATATTCCAGAAATGAAAAGGAAGATTCAATACTTAAAAATCAATCAACATAATATTAGAAGGACAGGTAAAACCCCATGTGATCATCTCAATTGAGGGTGAAAAAGCATCTGACAAAATCTCAAACGCTTTCATAATAATAACACCCAACATAGTAGGAATAAAAGGAAACTCTTTCAAAACAATAAAGGCCATTTATAAAAACACAGCTAACTTTATACTTTATACTTAATTGTGAAAGACTGAAAGCTTTTCCCCTAAGACCATGGTGCCTGCTTTCACCACTTCTGTTTCACATTATACTGGAACTTCTAGCCAGAACACTTAGGTAAGACAAAGAAAATAGAAAGCATCCAATAGGAAAGAAGGAGGTGAACTTACTTCTACTTGCAGATGAGACAATCTTATATGTAGATAAACCTGAAGACATACCAAAAAAGTTCAAAACTATTAGAACAAATTCAGGCAAGTTGCAGGATACAAGCTTAACACACAAAAATAAGTTCAAGGCTGGGCATGGTGGCTCACGCCTGTAATCCCAGCACTTTGGGAGGCCAAGGCAGGTGGATCACAAGGTCAGGAGATCGAGACCTTCCTGGCTAACACGGGGAAACCTCGTCTCCACTAAAAATACAAAAAAATAGCCAGACGTGGTGGCGGGCGCCTGTAGTCCCAGCTACTCAGGAGGCTGAGGCAGGAGAATGGCGTGAACCCAGGAGGTGGAGCTTACAGTGAGCCGAGATCATGCCACTGCACTCCAGCCTGGGCGACACAGTGAGACTCTGCCTCAAAAAAAAAAAAAAAAAAAAAAAAAAAAATTAAGTTCAAAACTATAAACCATTAATAAATGAAATAGGGACAACACAGATAAATGAAAAGACATCCCATGTTCCACCCGTATTCACGGATCAGGAGAATATTGTTAAAATGTCCATACTACAAAAGTGATCTATAGATTCAATGAAATCATTTCAAAATCTCAATATCATTCTTTATAAAAATAGAAAAAGTCCCCAAATTCATATGGGACCACAAAAGATCCCAAATATCCAAAGCAATCAAGAACAAAGCTGGAGGCACCTCACTTCTCAATTTCAAAATACATTACAAAGCTATACTAATCAAAAAAGTATGATAGTGGTATAAATACAGAGATAAAAATCAATAGAATAGAATAGAGAGCCTAGAAATAAATCCAAATATTTAAAATCAGCAGATCTTCAACAAGGATACCAAAAGCACACAATGGGTAAAAGGATAATATCTTCAGTGAATAATGCTGGAAAACTGGATACCCACATGCAAAAGAAATAAATTGGGTCTTTATCTCACCCCATATAAAAACCAATTCAAAATACATTAAAGGCTTAAATGTAAGACCTAAAACTATAAAACTACCAGAAGAAAACATAAGGGAAAATCTCCACAGTATTGGTCTTGGCAATGATTTTTTTTTGCACAAGCAACAAAAGCAAAAATAGACAAGACGATTGCATCAAACTAAAAAGCTTCTATCCAGCAAAAGAAACAATCAAACAGAGTGAAAAAGCAACCTACAGAATGAGAGAAAATATTTGTAAACTATACATATGTTAAGTGTTAATATCCAAACTATATAAGAAACACATACAAGTCAATAGCAAAACCAACCAACCAACCAAACAAAAACCCCCAAATTATCCAATTAAAAATCGGCAAAGGTCCTGAACAGAAAATTTTCAAAAGAGGACATACAAATGGCCAACAGATACAGAAAGAGGTGCTCAGCATTGCTACTTATGAGGGAAATACAAATCAAAACCACAGTGAGATATCACTTCATGCCTATTAGAATGGCTACTATCAAAAAGACCAAAGATAACAAGTCTTGTTGACAATGTGGAGAAAATGAAGATTCTGAAGATTCTGCAAAAGATTAAAAGTAGAACTACCATATGATTTAGCATTTCTGAGTATATATCCAAAGGAAATGAAATCTGGATATCAAAGAGATATATGTACTCCCATGTTCACTGTGGCATTATTCACAGTAGCCAAGATATGGAAACAACCTAATGGCTGAATGGATAAAAAAAAAATGTGGTGTGCGTGTGTGTCTGTCTCTGTGTGTGTGGTGTATGTATGTGAGTGTGTCTGTGTGTGTGGTGTATGCGTGTGTGTGTGCACACAATAGGATATTATTCAGCCTTAAAAAAGGTGGAAATACTGCCATTTGCAATAACATGGATGAGCCTGGAGGACATTATGTTAAGTGAAATAAGCCAGACACAGAAAAAGAAATGTTGCATCACTCAAATGTATACTAAAATAGCCAAACTCATAGAAGCAGAGACTAGAATGGTGGTTGCTGGGGTTGGGGGTGAAAGTGAGAAGGAAATAAGCAGATGTTGGTCAAAGAGTGCAAAATTTCCGTTATGCAAGATGAATTTGTTCTGGAGATCTAATGTACAGCATGGTGAATACAGTTAACAATACTGTATCGTATACTTGAAATTTGCTAAAATTATAGATCTTGTGTTATCATCACACATAAAAAAGAAAGAAAATGGTAACTATGTGAGGTGATAGATATATTAATTAGCCTGATTGTGGTGATAATTTTACAATACATACATTTATCAAAATATCTAGTTGTATATTTTAAAAATACACAATTCCTATTTGTCACTTATACCTCAATAAGGCTAAAAATAAGCAATAGCTATCAACACAGTGTGGTACTGGCATAAGGATAGACATATAGATCAATGGAATAGAATCAAGAGTCCAGAAATAAACCCCATACTTTCATGGCCAACTGATTTTGAACTCGGTGCCAAGACCATTCAATGGGGAAAGAATTGTCTCTTCAACAGTTTGTGCTGAGAGAACTGAACATTCACATGCAAAATAAGGAAGTGGGATCTCTACCTTATACCATATATAAAAACGAAGTCAAAATAGATCAAATGGCTAAATGTAAGAGCCACAACTATAAAGCTCTTCAAAGAAGACCTTGTATTTGGCAATGGATTCTTAGATATAACATTAAAAGAACAGCAACAAAGAGAAAACTGACAAACTAGACTTCACCAAAATTAAAAACTTTTGTGAACCAAGAAGACTATCAAGAAAATGAAAATACAACCTACAGAATGTAAGAAATATTTGCAAGGCATATATTTGATAAGGGTCTAGTATCCACAATATACCAAGAACTCGTGCAACTCAACAATCAAAAGACAAACAATCCAATTAAAAAATGAGCAAAGTATTTGAATAGACATTTCTCTAAAGAAGATATATAAATTAGTGACAAGAGCATGAAAAGATGCCCAATATCATTCTTCATTCGGGAAACACAAATCAAACCCACAATGTGATACCACTTCATACCCACTATGATAGCTGATTAGAAAATGGAAAATAAGTTTTTGCAAGGATAGGAGAAACTGGAACACTTGTACATTGTTGGTGGGAATGTAAAATGGCTCAGCTCCTGTAGAAAACTGTTTGGGAATTTCCCAAAAAGTTAAACATAGAATTACCATATGACCAGTAATTCCACTTCTAGGTATATACTCAAAGGAACTGAAAACAGATATTCAAAAGCTTGCACATAAATGTACATAGCAGCACTATTTCTAAAAGCCAAAAAATAGGAACAACCCAAATGTCTATCAGCTGAGAATGGATAAACAAAATATGGCATACCCATACAATGAACCATTATTAAGTCATGAAAAGAATGAAGTATTGATACATGCTATAACATGGATGAATCTTGATAATAAAATGCTCATTGGACCACCTCCCTAGCTTGGAGTGTCATCTTCAAAGTGTCTCCTTGGCTTTGGGAGTCATCAGATGGCTCTGCCACAGCCTCTGTCCCCTTGTGACCTACAGGTACTGGGAGATCCATAAATAAGATGACAGAACACCCTGGAAGCTGGGAAATGGGACTGTTGACATTCAGGAATGTGACCAAAGAATTCTCTCTAGGTAAGTGAGAATGACTGGACCCTGCTCAGTGGAAATTGTATAGGAATGTGATGTTAGAACTACAGAAACCTGGTCTCCCTTTTTGTCTCGTTCTCCAAGCTGAACCTGATCACCTATCTGGAGCAAAGGAAAGAGCCCTGGAATGTGAAGAGGCAGGAAATAGTAGTTAAAGCCCCAGCTATGTATTCTTATTACAACCAAGGTTGTTCATCAGAGGAAGACATAGAAGATTCCTTCCAAAAAGTGATACTGGGAAGATATGGGAGCTGTGGCCTTGAGAATTTACCCTTAAGAAAAAATCAGGAAAGTATGGGTAACCGTGAAGGGCAAAAAGAATGTTATAATGCATATAACCAATGTATGATAACTACTCTTAAGAAAAATTTAAGTGCCAAAGGAGACTAAGAACATAAAATATCTCAGAATAAACCTCAATTTATGTCTGCAACTTCTACAGAACCCTGTTTTTTTTTTGGTAAGAGTCGACGTTAATTTTTGAAATATATATTTTTGTAATGAAAACCAGGAAAACTTTAACAATGGCTCACATGTTAGTAAACATCAGGGTACTCATTTTTCAGAGAATATTTACAAATGTAACAAATGTGGGAAAGCCTTTCACCAGTCCTCAAAATTATTACCAGTGTATTGATATTCAACAAATGTCTTACAAATGTAATGAATGTGGTAAAACTTATTTTTTTAACTTTTAATTTTTATGGGTACAAAGTAGGTGTATATTTGTAGGATATATGAGATGTTTTGGTACAGGTATGCAATGTGTAATAATCGCATTATGGAAAATTGGGTATCTATCCCCTCAAGTGTTTATCCTTGGTATTACAAACAATCCAATTATACTCTTAATTATTTAAAAATGTATAATTACATTATTATTGACTATCATACCCCTGTTGTGATATCAAATACTAGGTTTTATTCATTCTTTCTCAATACTTTTTTTGTACCCATTAACCATCCCCACCTTGCCCCTGGCCCTCACTACCCTTGCCAGCCTCTGGTAACCATCCTTCTATTCTCTATCTCCATGAGTTCAATTGTTTTGATGTTTAGATCTGACAAAGAAATGAGAATATATGATGTTTGTAGGAAAAAAGAGAAGAAAATACAATGCTCATTGAAAGACCTAGACACCACAGGTTACATATTGTATGATTCCAGTTACGTGAAATACCTAGATAGGTAAAGCCATAGAGACAGAAAGCAGAGTAGAGGTTGCCAGGGGCTGGGGGGCAGAGGAGAAAGGGAGAGTGACTGCCTAATGGATATAGGGTTTTATTTGGGGCTGATGAAATGTTTTGGAACTGGAGGTGATACTTGCACAACGTTGTGAATATACTAAATGCCACTGGGTTGTACACTTTAAATTGGCTAATTTTATGTTAGGTAAATTTTACCTTAATTTTTTTAAAAAGAAGGCAGCCAGAGTAAGACAGGGCACCCCGATGTCCAGAGTGGCGTTGGCTGTAGGTGAGCAGGTGAGGGGATAAAATTATGGGGGAGATAGGACCTCTTCCTAAGGTATTTGGTATCTGTGTGGAGGTACCAGGTAGTTGTGAGTGAGTAGGATGTGGAAGGCTCTGTAGTGGAAGACCCCAGTGCCGACTTCACAAGAAAAGCACATCCAAAAGGACAGGCTGGACATTCACCTAGGGTGCTTGGCACGTTCAGTGAGCCCTGCTCTGTCATGTGTAGGACTGGGTGCCTGTTGGAAATGCAGAATATTAAGCCCTGTTCCAGACTCCCTGGATTAGAATCAGGTGTGATAATATCATCACGTGATCTTTAGGCACATTAAGGTTTGAAAAATGTTGTAGAGAAAACAAAGCCCCAAATATTTCATTGAACTTGACTAATCCATAATAAATTTCCTTGGAAATGAGGCAGAGAGGGAGTGAGTATTTCCTGGTTGAACGACAGAGAAACTGTTCCCAGATGCAAGTCTGCCCAATATTTGCCTTTCATGGTAGCATTTACTGCAGGAGCTGAAACACCAAAATGAACACATTGAAAACCTAAAGGTATGTATGTCAATTTTTACAATGCTTGAAAATTGGGAAATAAAGAAAAGTTGAAAAAAATAAACATGTCAATCATAATCCCATCTCCAAGAGATAACCAATATTAACATCCTGCTTTCACAGACATCCTACACAGCCTAAGGATTGGCTGAAGATGCACCCCTGAGAGCCTTTTCCTTTAAGTGCGGTCATGTGCACCAAAAGGAACTGAAGGACTTCCAAAAAGATGCTCTCTCTACATTGCATCTCTGCCACCAGTCTTCCCGTCTCTCTCTCTCTCTCTCTAGAACAGCTGCTTGGAAGGAGCAAGCTGCCCACAGTATGTTCAGTCACATGGAGAGACACTTCTCTGTATTGGAGCCAACATTTACGGAGAAAGAAGAGCTCAGCCTGGGTCATGTTCCCACTGGATCACTGCACTAGCATGGTACTTTGGGCTCTAGTTATGTGGGTGGAGCAGGGATGGGCACAGTGGGATTGCTTCAGAATTCTACTGCAAGACTGAAACATAGATAGTTCAAGGAAATATTGAGAGATTTATGTAAAGTAAACTAGGTTTAGTTAAAATTGACTTATTTTGGACACATGAATCTGTTTAGTTTCTAAGAAAAGATGATGAGAATGTAGGATTATCTTTGTCACATTCAGAGTAATAAGAAAGATACCAACACTAACTTTAAGAATTTGGAACCAGTTTTCACTAAAATATTCTTATATTTGAAATGCCTAAAAAGTTGTTTTGTAACTTTTTATTTTGAAATAATTATAGGTTACCAGGAAGTTGCAAAAATGGAAAAGAGAGGTTGTGTGCACCTGTTACCCAATGGGTACGTTTGATATGGTTTGGATGTTTGTCCTTTCCAAATCTCATGTTGAAATGTGACTCCTAATGTTGGAGGTGGGGCATAGTGGGAGGTGACTGAATCATGGGAGTCAATCTCTTGTGAATGGCTTAGCACTATCCCCTTGGTGATAAGTGAGTTCTTGCTCAAGTAGTTCATGTGAGATCCGGTTGTTTAAAAGAGTCCAGAATCTCCCCCTTCTCTCTCTCTTGCTCCATTTTGCCTTGTGTCACTGGCTCCTCATCACCTTCTGGCATGATTGTGAATTTCCTGAGGCATCACTAAAGAGCACATGTTGGCACCATGCTTTACATCCTGCAGAGCCATGAGTCAAAATAAAGTTTTTTTCCTTATAAACTGCCCAGCCTCTGGTATGCCTTTAGAGCAGTGGTCCCCATCCTTTTTGAAACCAGGGATTGGTTTCATGGAAAACAAGTTTTCCATGGACTTAGGGTGGGGGGACGTTAGATTTTCATAAGGAACATGTGACCTCAATCCCTCGCCTGTGCAGTTAACAATACAGTTTGTGCTCCTTAGAGAATCTAATGCTGCCCCTGATCTGACAGGAGGTGGAACTCAATCAGTAATGCTCACTTACCTGCTGTTCACCTCCTGCTGTGCAGCCTGATTCCTAATAGGCCATGGACCAGTACTGGGCTGGAGACCCCTGCTTTAGAGCAACACACATGGACTAACACAGAGAACAGGTACTGATAATTGGGGCATTGCTATAAAGATACCTGAAGGTGCAGAAGCAGCTTTGGAACTGGGTAACAGGCAGAGACTGGAAGAGTTTGGAGGACTCAGAAGAAGATAGGAAGAGGAGTGAAAATTTGGAAGTTCTTGAAGACTGGTTAAATGGTTGTGACCAAAATCATAGAAATATGGACAGTGAAGGCCAGACTGATGAGGTCTCAGATGGAAATGAGGAAGTTATTAGAAACTAGAGTAAAGCTCACCTATTTTATGCCCTAGCAAAGAACTTGGCTGCGTTGTGTCCAAGCCCTAGGGATCTGTGGAAGCTTGAAGTTAAGAGTAATGACCTAGAGTATCTGGTGGAAGAAATTTCTAAGCAGCAAAACATTCGAGATGTGGTGTGGTTGCTTCTAACTGCCTACAACCAGACATGGGAGCAAAGAAGTGAATGTAAAAATTTGAATGTAAAAATTTGAAAAATTTGCAGCCTGGTCCTGTGGTAGAGAAAGTTTCCAAGCAGGCTCATTAAAAGGGAGCCAAGTGCTAATATCCAAGACAATAGAAAAAAGGCCTTGAAGGCATTTCAGAAGACTTCAGGACCTCCCCTCCTATCACAGGCCTAGAGGCCTAGAAGGAAAGAATGGTTTCAGGGGCCAGGTCCAGGATACTGCTGTCCTGCTTATCCTCAGGACACTGCTCCCTGCATTCCAGCCACTTCAGCTCTAGCCTTTGGTCAAAGTGGCCCAAGTACAGCTTGGGTTGCTGCTCTAGAGGGTGCAAACTATAAGCTTTGGTGGCTTCCACATGGTGTTAAGTGGGTGTAAAGAATGGAAGTCATCTTTCTTTCTTTGTTGGTCTAGCTAGGAGTTTACCAATTTTGTTTATCTTTAAAAAAATCTTTTCATTTCATTGATTGTTTTTATAAGTCTATTTCATTTAGTTCAGCTCTGATCTTTATTATTTCTTTCCTTCTACTAATTTTGGGTTTGTTTTGTTTTTGCTTTTCTTATACCTTGAGGTGCATCATTAGATTGTTTATTTGAAATTTTTCTATTATTTTGATGTATGCATTTATTGCTATAAACCTTCCTCTTAGCACCACTTTTGCTGTATTCCATAGGTTTTGATATGTTATGTTTTGATTTTCACTTGTTTCAAGAAATTTAAAAAATTTCTTCTTAATTTCTTCCTTGACCCAATCATCATTCAGGAGTATGTTGCTTAGTTTCCAAGTATTTGCATAGTTTTCAAAGTTCCTTTTGTTATTTGTTTCTAGTTTTATTCTATTGTAACCTGAGAAGATCTTGATATAATTTTGACTTCCAAAAATTTGTTGGGAATTGTTTTGTGTCTTAACATATAGTCTATTCTGGAGAATGTTCCATATGCTGATGAGAAGAATGTGTATTCTGTAGCTATTGGGTGAATTTTCTGTAAATGTTTGTTAGGTCCTTTTGGTGTAGTTTAAATTCAATGTTTCTTTGTTCTGTCTAAAAGATCTGTCCAAGACTGAGAGTGGGGTTGTTGACATGCCTAACTATTTTTGTGTGGGAGTCTCTCTCTCTTTAGATCTAATCATATTTGCTTCACATATCTGGGTGCTCCAGTGTTGGGTGCACAGATGTTTAGAACTGTTATATCCTCTTGCTGAAGTGATCCTTTTATCATTATATAATGACCTTCTTTGTCTCTTTTTATTGTTTTTGACTTAAGGTCTGTTTTATCTGATAAAAGTGTAGCTACACCTGCTCACTTTTCTGTTTGTTTGCATGAAATGTATTTTTCTATCTCTTTTCCTTTCACTCTGTACGTATCATTATAGGTGAATTGAGTTTCTTGTAGGCAGCATATAGTTGGGTTATGTTTTTTTCATCCATTCAGCCAGTCCATATCTTTTAAGTAGAAAATTTGATGTGTTTACATTCAGGGTTATTATTGATATATGATGTCTTATTCCTATCACTTTATTAATTTTTTTTTGTATATGCTTTGTTTTTTTCTCTCTTATTGTTTATCATTGTGGTTTGATGGTTTTCTGTAGTGGTAACATTAAGGCCTTTCTCTTCCTTATTTGTGTGTTTGCTCTACCAGCAGATTTTATACTTTCATGTGTTTTCATGATGGTAGATATCATTCTTTTATTTCCAGGTGGAGGTCTCCTCTAAGCATTTCTTGTAGAGCTGGTCTAGTGGTGATGAATTTCCTGAGCTTTTGCTTGTCTGGGAAAGCCTTTATTTCACCTCATTTATGAAAGATAACTCTGCTGAGTTTGGTGCCCTCAGCTGGCAGTTTTTTCCTCCCAGCACTTTGAATATATCATCTAATTCTCTCCTGCCTTGTAAAGTTTCTGCTGAGAAATCTGCTGTTAGTCTCATGGGCATTCTTTTATAAGTGCCTAGATGTTTTACTTTTGCTGTTTCTAGAATTCTCTCTTTGTCATTTGACAATTTGACTCTAATGTGCTATGGAGAAGATCTTTTTCAATTGTATCTATTTAGGGATCTCTTAGCTTTCTGTATATGGATGTTTAAATCTCTTGCTACAGTTGGGAAGTTTTTAGCTATTATTTCATTAAATAGGCTTTCTAGCCCTTTGATCTCTTTGTCTTCTAGGACACCAAAAATTTGAATATTTTGTCACTTTATGGTGTCTCAAATGTCACGTAGGCTTTGCTCTTTGGTTTTAAAATTTATTTTTCTTTACTTTTTTGTCCAAGTAGGTAACTTCAATAGACCTTTCTTCAAGTTCTGAAATTCTTCTGCTTGATCTAGTCTATTGTTGAAACTTTTTTTTTTTAAAGACAGAATTTTGCTCTTGTCACCCAAGTTGGAGTGCAATGGCTTGATCTTGGCTCACTGCAACCTCTGCCTCCCAGGTTCAAGTGATTCTCCTGCCTCAGCCTCCTGCGTTCCCAAGTAGCTGGGATTATAGGTACGTGCCACCAAGCCTGGCTAATTTTTGTATTTTTAGTAGAGATGGGGTTTTGCCATGTTAGTCAGGCTGGTCTCAAACTGATCTCAGGTGATCCACCTCCCTCGGCCTCCCAAAGTGCTGGGATTACAGGTGTGAGCCACTGCACCTGGCCTAAAACTTTCAAATGTAATTTTTATTTCATCCAATGAATTCTTCTTCTCTAGGATTTCTATGTGGTTCTTTTTTGATATCTATCTCTTTGATAATTTTTTCATTGATATCCTGAATTATTTTTCTGATTTCTTTATATTGTTTACCTGTGTTCTTTTGTGTTCCACAAAGCTTCCTTAATATTACTAATTTGAGTTCTTTTTCTGGGAATTTATAACTTTTTTTTTTCATTAGAACCTATTGCTGGAGAACTATTATGTTCTCTTAGAGGTATCATACTTCCTTACTTTTTCATGTTTGTTGTTTTCTTACACTGATATTTGTGCATCTGGTGTAACAGTTGCTTCTTCCAAAATTTTTTTGGATTTGCTTTCATAAGGGAGGACTTTTTTCCTGAAGACGTATCTGTGATGTTCATTGAGTAGGGCACTTTGGCTTTGATTCTGGGTGTGTGCCATGGTGTATTCTCCATATAATTTATTTGGCTTTCAACTGCATCAGTGGCATTTATGATTTTCTCAGTGGCTCAGAGTGTAGTTGTTAGTGGAGGCTGTGGTGAAGTTTTGCTGGGGACAGGGATGGGGATTGGGCCTGTGCTCAGGCACCAATGGGGGCAATGGTGGGCTTAGTATGAACATCTTTGGTTTCCAAAGTGATGCAGACTGGAACCAGTTTTAGTGGGTCCAGGCATCTTTCTTGGGTGTTGGCATTCACAGCAGTGGACTTGACAGATGGGAGAGTGTTCAGGTTTCTGAGCAGCAGGTGTGATGTGAGCAATGGCAATAGCAGTAGTGGGACAACCCTGTGGCTCCCAAGTGGTTTGCACTGATGTTGGTGGTGGTTACAATGGGTTGGGTAGATCAGTCCTTTGGCCTGAAGGTGGCACACGTAGGTAACTGCCAGCTCTGGTGTTAGTTATAGCCTGTGTGAGCCTGTCTTCAGGCTTCTGGGAAAAGTGCTCAGGTGCTAACAGGGCAGGATGATCCTGAGGCACCCAGATGGTGTGCTTGGGCATTGTGGAGGGGAGTGGGGCCAGGCTGGGCAAGCCCGCCATCATGACCCCCAGTGGTGCATATGGTTGCTGATTGTGGTGGTAGGGGTATGGTGATCCATAGGCTTCTGGCAAGGTGCTCAGATGGGGATGGCAGTGGCTGCACTGCAGTCCTACTCCTGGTGAGGGCAGGGTTGCTTTCAGTGTCAGCAGCTATGGGCAGGTAGCTGGGGAGCTCACACTTCTGCTCCAGGTGGTGGCTGTGGGTGGGATAGCCTGTCCTCAGCGTGCTTGTAAATGTATAGTGGCACCATACCTAAGGATTATGGGATTGTTGCCAGTGGCTTGCGCTTTGGTCCCAGTAGTAGTAGCCAGCAGTGACAGCTGTGGGAGGGGTGCTGTCCTCAGGGTGTTTGTAAACGTGTAGTGGCTCTGTGGCTGTGGGTGGCAGTGTCGCTGTCAGTGAGGTGTGCTTTACCACCTGGAGGCAGCAGGCAGTAGCGGTGGCAGATGAAGGCAGGAAAGTCTATTGTCAGGGCATGTGTAAATGCACTGTGGCCCCAGTGCTGGAGGTAGTGGGATTGCCGCTAGTGGCAGTCACTTCCACCCCAGTGGCATCAACCAGCAGCAATGGTGGCTGCAGGTGGGGGATGTCAATGGAGTTCCAGGGATGTGGAGATGCAGAGGCTTTTGGTCCCAGGGCCAGATGCAGCATGATGGAGGCTGGACTTCCAAAATAGTCCTGCACTGTAGCTACTTAGGACTCAGGGGGAGTACGGGACCTGGCGTGAGCTCCCTCTCTGGAGCAACATCAACCACACAGTCTCTAGGCAGCTCTCTATATCAGTTTCAGGACCCACAAAGGTCAAGGGCCTTTCCCATGGCTAGGATTGGAGGAGTCTGTGGTGGAATGTGGACAATTGGGAGTCTCTCATTTACCCTTTTCCCACAGTGGGGAGCCTCTCTGGACTCCCAGATGATCCTGGCTGAGCAGGCTGCCTTGTTTCCATTTACTTCCTTGCTTTAGGTGTTTCCTGTCACTTCTATGTTGAATTCCAGTATTCTCTATTTGATGATCCATTTGAAGTGTGATTATCTACTCGCTATTTTTGTTCTTCTTTGTGGAGGAGGTGAGTGTCAGGTGTCTCTACTCAGCTATCTTGAAGCTTCTGACAGTTTATATTTAAAAATATGATCCATTTGAGTTAATTTTACAATAAGTATAAGGTTTAAATCGAAGTAATTTTTTTTTTTTTTTTGGTTATGCCTGTCTAAATGTTCCAGTGCCATTGTTGAAAAGGCTATTTTTCCCTCTACTTAGTTTCTTGCTCTTTTCTAAAAATTCAGTCGGGTGTATTTGTGAGCATATTTCTGGGTTCTTTATTCTGTCCACTGATCTATGTGTTTATACCTCTGCAACACTACAGTGTCTCGATTACTGTAGCCATACAGTAAGTCTTAGCATCAGGTAGAGTGACCTTCACATGTTTTCTTGCTTTGAAAAAAAAACTTTTTAAGCTAGTTCCTTTCCCGTTTCATATAAATTTTAGAATAAGCTGGTCAATATATATAAGATATGTTACTGGGATTTTGGTAAAATTATATTAAGTCTACAAATCAATTTAGGGATAATTGAAGACTACTATATTGAGTCTTCCAATCCATGAACATGATATATCTTGCAGTTTATTGAGACCTCCTTTGATTTCTTTCATCAGCATATTGTAGCTTTTTGTGTATAAGCCCTGTGACTGCTTTATTAGAATTATTGCTTAGTATTTCATTTTTAAGTGATTGCAAAGGGTATTGATTATTTTATCTTGGTTCTAACATGTTAGTTATTAGTATATAGAAATATATTTAATTTTTGTATCTTAATTTTGTGTCTTGAGACATTAGTGAACTCTGTTGTTAGTCTAGGATTTAAAAAAATATATTCTTTGTGATTTTCTACATACTTCCTTTTCTTACCTGTCTGACTAGACTTTCATTACTATGTTAAATAACAGCGGTGGGAGAAGACATTATTGCATTGTTCCCAATTAGGGGGAAAACATTAAGTCTATCACCATTATGTATGATATTACCTACAGGATTTTTTTCCTTGGGTAGATGTTCTTTATCAAGTACAGAAATTTCCTCTGTGTCCCTAGTCTTTTGCATGTCTTTATCATAAATTGGTGTTAAATTTTGTCAAGTGTTTTTCTGAATTTTTTGATATTATTATATGATTTTTCTTCTTTAGACTATTCATATGGGGAATTGCATTGATGGAATTTCAAATGCTGAATTAGCATTGTATCCCTGGAATAAAACTTAGTTGGTCATGCTATATAATTATGTTTATATATTGCTGAGTTTAATTTGTTACTACTTTATTAAGAACATTTGAATCTATGTTCCTGAGAGATTTGGGTCTATATTTTCAGTTTTGGTACTATCTTTTTCTGATTTTGGTATCAAAGTACTACCGACCTCATAAAGTGAGTTGGGAAGTGTTTTCTCCTCTTCTAGTTTCTGGAGGAGATTTTGTAAAAATTTATTGTTTCTTCTTTCAATGTTTAGTAGAATTATGTGGTGAAATCAGTTAAGCTTGCAGGTTTCCTTTTTGTCTGTTTTTAAGTTGTGAATTTGATTCATTTAATAGGTATAGGGATATTCAAATTATCTACTTCATATTGAGTGGTTTTGGTAGTTTGTGCCATTCAAAGATTGGTCTGTTTTATCTAAGTTGTCAAATTTTTGAGTGTTCTTTTTTTCAAGTATTCTGTTATTATTCTTTTGATGTCTAGTGAGTGTGTAGTGATATTCCCTGTTTCAGTTTCAATATTAGTTGTATGTGTCTTCTCTGGTTTTTTTTTTTTTTTTTTTTTCAGTCTTCATAGAAGTTTGTTAATTTTATTTGTCTTTTTTAAAAACTAGCTTTTTGTCACATTGATTTTTCTGTTGCTTTTCTGATCTAATTTCACGGATATCTGTGCTTTTTAAAAGTATTTCCTTCATTGTGTTTCTTTGGGTTCATTTTTCTTTTTTTCTAGTTTCTTGAAGTGGGAGCTTGGATTATGTAGTTGAGATTTTTCTTCCTTTTTAATGTAGGGATTCAATGCTATAAATTTCTCTTTTGGCACTGTTTTATCTGTGTCTCACAAATTTTAATTCAGTTCTAAGTATTTTTTAAAAATTTCCCTGAAATTTCCTTTTTGAGTCATGGATTAGTTGTTTAATTCATCAGGGTTTGGAGATTTTCCAGTTATCTTTCTGTTATTGATTTCCAATCTGATTCCACTGTGATCACAGAACTTACTGTGTATAATTTTAATTCTTTTTTGGTGAGGTTTGTTTATGGCTCAAGATATGGTATATCTTGGTAAACGTGTAAAAAATCTTGTGCATTCTGCTGTAGTGGGGTAGAGTGTTCTAGAAATGCAAATCAGATCCTCTTGGTTGATGGTGTTGTTGAGTACTTCCATATTTATGATGATGAATTTTATGTGCAAACCTGGAGGGTATTTTCTGATGAAATAGGTGTACTTTGAGTAAAGCAGATTGTCTTCCCTAGTGCAGGTGGGCCTGATCCAATCAGTTGAAGGCCTGCATAAAACAAAACGACCAGCCTCACCAAGCAAAAAATAATTCTCTGGATGACTGGTTTTACATTTTATCTGTGCCATTATCTCCCCTTTTTATCCAGCCTACCAGCCCACACAACAGATTTTGGCTTTGCCAGCCTCCATAATTGATTGAATCAATTCCTTTTAATAAATTTCTTTACAGACACACATAAACACACACACACTCACACACACACATCTTATTGGTTCTTTTTCCTTGGAGAATCCTGATTAATACAATGTTCTTCCTGATTTTCTGTCTAGTTATTCTGTCAATTATTGAGAGAAGAGTGTTGAAGCCTCCAGTTATAATTGTAGATTTTTCCATTTCTCCTTTTTTAGTTCTGTCATTCTTTCTTCATGTATTTTGCAGCTCTGTTGTTTGGTGCATACACATTTGGATTGCGATGTCATTTTAGGGGACTGACCCATTTTAATTATGTAATCTGTCTCTCTATCCCTGGTAATTTCATTTGCTCTGGAATTTATCTTATCTGGTTTTAATGTTGCTACCCTAACTTTCTTTTGATTAATTTTGGCATTGTGTATCATTACACATCCTTTTCCTTTAGACCTACCTCTATTGTATTTACTGTGAATTTTTTGTAAACAGCATATCTTTTGATATTTTTTTCTTCACTCTATGAACATCTGTTTTTAAAAAATATTGTATTAGACTATTTATATTCAATATAATTATTGATATGCTAGTGCGTAAATGCTTAGGTGTGTAATTTTATTTTTTATTTTTCTGTTTGTTCTCTGTTTTTATTTTTTCTGCCTTCTTGTGGGTTACTTGAACATTTTTAGAATTCCATTTATATATATTTGTGTGAGGTATAGAAACTTTATCTCTTTTTAAGTTTCTTTACTCTCCTTCCTATATAATTATCTTAAATATTTCCCTACATTCATGGATAGCCACTTAAGAAAATTTTATAATTTTTGTTTCAATTGTGAAATATGACTTAGAACACTAAAAAATGGAAGAAAATACATTGTAAATGCCATTATTCTTTTTATTTCTGCTGTCCTCATTTTCCAAAACTATACCTTTTATACTTTTTGTTTATAGAACTTCCTATAGTCATTCTTTCAGGGTGGGTCTATCTCTTACTTTTCTTTCACTTGCAAATATCTTCTCTCTAATTCTGAAATGTATTTTCACTGGATATTGGATTCTATCTTAACAGTTCCTGTCTTGCAGTGCTTGAAAAATATTATCCCACTTGCTTTTGACTTCCATGGTTTCTGATAAGAAATTTGCTGCCATTTTTGAATATTTTTCTCTTCTATAAATAAGGAGTCATTTCTCTCTTGCTGCTTTTGTGATTTTTTTCCTGTCTTTAGTTTTTAGCAGTTTGTTTATTATGTCAGTGGCAATGTTTTGGAGGGGTTTATAATGTTTTCAGTTTGCTCAGTTTCTTAAATCTGAAGGTTTATTATATTTTTCACCAAATTTAGGGAATTCCAGTCATTATTTCTTTAAGAACTTTTTAGCCCTCCTCTCTTTCTTCTCTTTTCCTTGGACTCCGATGACACAAATGTAAAGTGTTTTGTTTTAGTCACACAAGTCCCAGGAGTTATGTTCATTTCTCTTCAGTCCATTTTTCTCTCTTTTGTTCAGACTGGGTATTTTCCATTGTTATGCACTGAGGTTTTTTATTTTGGTTACTGAGTTTTTCAGTCTTAACATTTCCCTTTAGTTGTTCTTTAAGTTTTCTATTCTTTGCTCAGGCTTCCTAGGTTTCCACTTGTTTCAAGTGCATATGTTATTGCCTGTTGAAGTATTTTTATGATAGTTGCTTAAATTTTTTTTTGGTACAAAAGTGAATGCTTATTTAGAATTAGAAAATAAATCCAAACAAATTTTTGGAGGCTTGGAGATTCAGTGCTTTCCTTCTGAGAGCTCCTTAGGCAGTTTACCAGAAATACTTATTTAGAAATGCTGCCTGAAAGCAACCTGCCTTCTCTTCCTACCCTGGAAGTTCTACAAAAGCAGCAGCCAGCAGTGCTTGTGCAAATAGAGACCCTGGAGCTATGATGTTAGCTACTTGGTAAACACACTTCTGCCTGTTGGAGAAACTAATCTCTAATTTCAGTTTAGGGGTAAAGAGGAAGGAAAGAAAACATAAAGGGAAAAGAGCCAGGGGAAGTGGGATTTATGGTATCTATTTGATTTTTTGTTAGTACTATTTTCTCTAGTTCCTCTTACCTCATTACTTAAGTTCTCTCCTTTTTTTGAGCTCCTACTCCATTTAATTTGAAGTAAAAAAATTTATGGGATTTACAAAATGTTGTACAAATGAAAATGGGTACTGGTACCACTCATGAACATATTAGTAATAATGGTAGTAATGGAAATAGTGATTGTAGTAGAGGTGAAAAGAGTGATAGTAGCAATAATGTTAGTTACAACAGTAGTTATAGTAGCAATAGTAGCAGTAAGAGTATTAGGAGTAGTAGTAAGAGTAATTGTGGTATTAATAGTACTAGTAATTGTAGTAGTAATAGTAATGATAATAATATGGTGGCAATAGTAGACATAGTAGCAAGAGTAGTACAGGTAAAAATAATAGTGATAGTAGTAATAGCAATAGTGTTAGGAGTAATAGTAGTTTATATAGTAATAGCAGTAATAGTAGGAAGAACAGTAGTAGTGATTTTAATAATGATATGAATAGTAGTAGTAATAGTGGTAACCATTGTCACAATAACGGCATAGGTAACAGTAGTTACTGCTTAAAATTTCTTTTTTCTTTTTTTTTTTGACACAGGTCTTGCTCTGTCACCAGGCTGGAATGTGTTATCATAGCTCACTGCAGCCTTGACTCCTGTGCTCAAGCGATCCTCCCACCTAAGCCTCCCAAGCAGCTAGGACTACAGGCGTGCACCACCACACCTAGCTAATTCAAAAAAATTATTTTTTGAGTAGAGATGGAGGTCTCACTATGTTACCTAGGCTGGTCTTGAACTTCTGGCTTCAAGCACTCCTCCCTACTTGGCCTCCCAAAGTGGTGGGAATATAGGTGTGAACCACTACACCTGGCCTGCTTAAAATTCTTATCAAATAATTCCAACATCTGTGTCATCTTGATATGGGGTGTGTTTGTTAGAGTAAGTGGTTAGGCAGACATGTGCAGGGCAAGAGATGCACCTCCCTCCCCCAAAACCCAAAGAAATGTCAGATGACCATCAGGTGGTGGTCAGGTGGCTGTCAGCACCAGAGAAAGACAGTTTCCCAATAGACAGAAAACACCTGGAGTTGGTGGTCAGCAACTTCCTGATACAGTCTCAAGAGTTGGGTGACGGGGCTCATGCATGCGCAACAAGAGGCAAAATGGCGTACTTTAACTGGTATATGACCTTCCTCTGGTAAGGCTTGACTGGTAAGGGAAAAAAACTTTAAGTGAACACATGCACAAATTCAGTAAACACACTGTGCATGTGGCGCATCCGAAGTGCTGGCAGGCCACTGTGCATGTGGACAGCCCACCCCATGGGAAGAATCAAGGGAGGAGAAACGCAAATCCCGGAACCATGCCAATGTATAAAAGCCCAAGTCAAGGGTCTTATGGGCACTTGATCGCTCAAATGCCTCTCACAAGATTGGCCCTCTTCCAAGTATACTTAGCTTCCTTTCACTCCTGCTCTAAAACTTTAACAAACTCTCATTCCTGCTCTAAAACTTGCCTCAGTCTCTCCCTCTGCCTTAAACCTACTTCTGCCCCTCAGCCGAAATCTTTCCTCTGAGGAAGCAAGGATCGAGTTGTGGCAGGCCTGTATGGATTGGCCACTGGTAACATGTTCATTGTCTATTTTCATTCCAGTTGAGAGTTTCAGGTTCTTATGATGATAAATAATTTTAGATTGAATCCTGAGCATTATGGGTATTAGGAAACTCTTCATCTTATTTAAATCTTCTATTTTAGCACATCTCCTCTGATACTACACTGGTTGGAAAAGTGGGGCACTGTTTCTCTCTGGCAGTTGGGGTACAAGTCTGGGTTTCAAGTTGTCCTCCATCTATACCCCAAAGGTATAGGACCTCCTCATGCTTGCTAGCAGGGGTGGGAGCCAGGCTCCCTTTGAGGCCTCTGCTGACACAGCAGGGCTGGAAGGGGGAGGGATACCTCTTTGCTGCTTCCCACATAGTCCTCCACATACAGCTTGTCAGGGCCTTGTGGCCAATGGGTGGTGACCTCCTGTGACATCACCCTAGCAGGGAGCAGAGGGACCTTCACTGCTGCAGCATGAGGATGAAGGAACCAGCTCTATACTTGGTCTTCTCCGATACCACCCCATAGGGAAGTAAGGATGCCTCATTCCAGCCTTGAGGGAGTGGAAGTCTGGGGTCCCCATGTGCCTTTTGCTGGTGTGCATGGTGGTGTGGCCACAGTGTTTTCTGCAGTGTTTGGATGGAGGAGGGTGGTTATTGTATATAAGTTTTCTATCTTGCTAGGCCCTCTCTTTCCTGGTCCTTTGAACTGGAGAAAACAGGCTTTCCTTGGGGTCTTTTTTTTTTTTTTTTTTTTGGTCTATGCTGAGTGTTGTCTTCTTCAGCACCCAGTCCCGGACATATGAGGCAAAAAGAACACAAGAAACGCAGTGCCGTGTCATTCTTCAAGTCCCGATGTCTCTAGCTAGTTTGCTTAATTTTATCCAAAATTTCAGAGTCACTTAAAAAAAAATTAAGTCAGAGGTTTTCAGCCATACCCTCAAAAGGTCACTTTTTGATTCAAAAAAGTATAACTGATTTGGTTCATTACTAAGATCTTCTGTTGAATAATTTAAGATCCCCTTTTTTCATTCAAGACAAATTTTCTTTTCTTTCTTTTTTTTTTTTATTTTGAGTTGGAATCTTGCTCTGTCACCCAGGCTGGAGTGCAGTGGTGTAATCTCAGCTCACTGCAACCTCCACCTCCTGGGTTCATGCCATTCTCCTGCCTCAGCCTCCTGAGTAGCTGGGACTACAGGCGCCCGCCACCATGCCTGGCTAATTTTTTGTATTTTTAGTAGAGACAGGGTTTCACTGTGTTAGCCAGGATGGTCTTGATCTCCTGACCTCATGATCCGCCTGCCTCGGCCTCCCAAAGTTCTGGGATTGTAGGCGTGAACCACCACAGCCGGCCCTCAAGACAAATTTTCTAAGCAGTTACAATGTATACACTATTAGCCCCGAGGATGCTGCCTCTGCTATAGAGAATGAATTGTATATTAATTCCCACATTCAGTGTTATGACAAGGACATAAAATACTGTCAGAACTGGGAGAAGAAAGCGGTGAAAATCCCTGTCCACCTAACAACAAAAGGAGATGCAGTTATGAGCACTGATAAAAGACTTCAGTATTAAATGAAGAAGCGAAAAGGTGTTCCTAACTGAAGTAACATCATAAGCAAAAACATGGAGGCTGTAAAGTATGATAGATTTGACAAACACAGATGCACTCAGGGTGACCAGAGGTAGCTGAGCAGGAGAGTATAATAGATGAAGACACATTGGAGGACCAGATTGTGTCTTCGTCTATTACACTGACCTGACCTTGAAGGTCAGGCGATGTGTCTGGAATCTGGGCAACAAGTAGCTATAGTGTTTCTCAGTTTTCTGGACAATTCTTGAAGGTATTTTGCTGTTTTTATTCCAACATCATGACTATGGGGATATGACCAGGGAGTAGACAGAGAAAATTACGTTAAACTTAAAGATAACTAACGCGTTGCCTTTGAGTCACTGCCCAGTTGGTGTGTGGCCAACAGCCAACTTCATTCCAACTCCCTTCCCTTGTCTTCTGGGAAGTTGAGGGTGACCTGCCCATTATAGGATTGGAAGGCAGCAGCATCTTGAACTTAGGCAGAAAATGGGCTGATTTGTTTTGCCCACAGGTTGGCTGTCATTTGAGTTATACAAATGACAAATGCTCCTTGCAGACTCTAGACATAGATGACAAGGGGGATGCTGCTGCTACTACAGGAGTGATAGTGGTAGAGGATTAGAGTATTAAAGCCCCTACATGATGGAGCCTCACATATTGCAGGGGCCATGGGGATTCCTTAGCCGGCTCCTTTATCTACAACCTGTGCAGTGCAACACAGTGTCCATAATTCCATTTGACCTTCATGGAAATCTGAAATGTAGGTAACATTATTCCCATTTGACAGTTGGGAAAACTGGGGCTCAAAAAAGGCCATAACTTTCTCCACCCCAGATTACTTGGTGGACAGCAGAGAGTAAGAATCAGTCAGCTAGAAGCTACCCATGGCCATACATACTTGGTGAGGATTTAGTCCAGACAATTATATGAGTAGGGCAATGGGTTCTCAAAGTTACCTGAAGGTCACCTTATGGTGATAAGGGCAGGTGCTTCGTGGGGAAGCTGGGAGCTGATATGTGAGGCCAGTGTGGGTTGGCTGGAGACAAGCTGGGGTAGAGGACTTGAACAGAGTGAGTGGGAGTGAATATTAGTTTGCTCCTCTGAGCTGAGTGACCTCAGACAGTGATGTCCTTTTGGCCTTTGCTACCTTATTCTCAAAGTAGAGATAAGGATTCTTGAATTAGGATGATCTTCAGCCTCCCTCAGTGTAGAGACACACAGAAGACCCTCCTCAGGGGCCTTGTGAATCTAAACTGGAGAAAGAAGATCCCCTAAGCTCTTTCCCTGGGATCTCACACCAAACCACTCAGACTTTCTACATTTGAATTCTTGAATGCTTATAAACAACCCTGTAGTCGCGACAACGTGCGACCTTAGTGTTTATTTAGGAGCTTGTATTTCATTGACTGTATGTGTGTTTGAACAGATATTTGAGTTGACTGGCAAACAAATGACTAATTCTATAAGTGTTATTAACCCCAATAGATTTCAAACCATGACTTCAACTGCCTTGGCCTGGGGTGATGTACTTTCATTCCTGAACTCTCCAGTATCAATCACATCTGGACCCAGAGCGATCTCTTGACAAATTCCTACTTGGTTGAGCTGTTGCTGTCGAGGAAAGTTTCACTGATATCTTGGCCACCAAACAGCCACAAGGCCCCCTGAGCTTGCCTGGCTGTGGCCTTGATCACAGGCTACCTCACTGTGAGGCCAAACCACCAGCTGGCAGGCTCCTCACTGCTGTTTGGTTGTGTGCCCGGGTGCAGGCTTGAGACTGCATTCTGGATACTCCACAGGAAGTCTGTGGGTGCTATAGTTGAATGGTTGCCTCAGAAAGACTTCCTGGTAAAGAAAGGAAAGCAATTCTCAAGCACATCCCCAATCCATCATGGCTATTGCTTCCATCCCAAGTGTCCTGAGAATTCTCTAAGGAGACTTGACACTAACTTGCAGAGGTGAGGGAAATATGCCAAAAAGCCAATGGGACCCAAGTCAGCTTATTTCAATCTCTATTAATGAGCTTCCTGAGATGAGAGTCTTGGAGGAATTTCACCACAGCCTATATCTGTATTACAGGTCAATCAATCAATCAATTTCATTTGGTGTCACACTACATTATATGCTTGACTAATTCTGTAGGGAGAGAGAGTGAATAATTTATGCCACTTAAAACAATTAATGCTACATCTTAAATTCCTAGAGTTCTGGAAAATTAGTCACCATAGGAAATAGAGCTGTTCATATAGGAATAACTATAAATAGGGATATTAGATTGGCTTTAACTCTCACATTCATTTTCAAGAATAAGAAGGTCAGGAAGGAGGACTCCTGCTAGATGCAGACGCTTCAGAACATGGGAAAGTGCCTCATTTATTCAACATAAGCTAAACATTTGTCTTATCTGTTCATCCAAAGAAAGACCATAGGAGGAAGGAGAAGGAAGGAATAATACCAAACCTAGAGCAGAGCTGCTCCAGAGCAGGACTGGGATGTAAACAACTAATGCACCCTCTCCGTTCTGAGGCAGCCTCAAGCCTCTCTGGGAATGGGTGCTGAGATTATTCCTAAAGTCTGCCAGGTTCTAGGGGTGGTGAATGCTCATGGGGAAATGAAAGCTGCACTTATAAACCCAAGAAATGGAAATTTACCAGAATTGTAAGACCAGCAAGAACCTGCCTTGGTACCATAGTCTGCTCTGGAAAAACGAGACCACAGAGCTCAAGTACATGACTTATTTGAAAGCCCCATCCTAGGCAAACAGAGAAAGAAAGCTTTCCATAAGGACGACCAGTGACCAGACTCAGAGAAACTGGATAGTTTTCTGTCCTTCTGCTGGCCTTTCAAGAAAATCCACCTTGGATGTTAAAGCACAACCACATAACTTTTTGCAGACCTTGGTGCAACTCTGTCCACCGTTAAGATCTCCAGAGTCATAAACTGCGCAATAAGTGGGATTTCCAAACTCCCTCCATGCTTCCCTGGCGTTAGCCACAGCTCAGCTTTCTGACAAAGGATCACTCCTTCTTCTCTGAGTTTCCACAGAGATTTTTCTCTGCAAAGAAAGCTGTCAAGTAAGATGCACTGCTGAGGAACTTTTTTTAGAAGTCTCAGAAAATTATTCTATTTAAGATCAGCTTTGTGCTGACTTCGGCATCTTTCAACCTGCGTCATGTCTGCTTCAGGATAAGACTAAAGACTTGGCTTTGGTCCTCGAGTCTTTATGTGCTGAGGATTCCACAAATTTAGGCATGATTATAGGAGAAAAACCCATGGAAGTTCATATAGATAATATATAATTAGTGAGTTTCCAGTCCTGAATAAGAAATCTGTGCCTGCCTGAAGGTCATGAAGATATTCTTATGTATTCTAGGAGCTTCATGATTTTAGCTTCCACATTTTGGTCTATGATACATCTTAAATTAATATTTGTATAGTATGAGGTAGCAGGTTTCTGTTTTCATATGAATATTCAGACCCTGAGCATCATTTATTGAAAAGACTCACCTTACCCAGTTAAATTCTTTTGGTGCCTTTCATGAAAATTATGTTACCAATTGTGTGAGTATACTTCTGGATGCTATTCCGTTTACTTGGTCTGGTTATGCTTGTGCCAATACCACAATGCTTTGATTACTGGAACTTTGTAGCAAGTCTTTAAATCTAGTTATGTAAGTCTTCTCTAGTTATGTTTCTCCTCCAAAATGAACATATATCTCAATTTACTTAGTGTTCGTTGAATTTTCTCAGCCATATTTTATCGTTTTCAGTATAGAGGTCATGTAAATATTACACTAAGTGTATTTATATTTATTTTATGTGATTTGATGCTACTGCACATGGTTTTATTTTTGTGAATTTCATTTTTCAGTTGTTTTTCTTGACATTCAGAAAGGCAGTTCATTTTTGTATATTGACCTTGAATTCAGGTGTTGAATTTTATAGTTTTTTGGGGGATGTACTCAGATAATTATATAATTTCCTCCTCTATTCTGTGAAATATGTGGATTATATTATTTGATTTAATTATCAACTTTATTATAACATATAAAATAAATTATCCACTTGAAGCATACAATTGGATAGGTTTGACAGATATATATGCCAAAAAACCCCACACCATAGTCAAGATACAGAACATTTTCCAGTGATCTTTTAATGCACCTTTCTATCTGCCCTTGGCCACAGATAATCACTGATCTGCTTTTTATCAGCATATATCATTTTACATTTTTCTAGAATTTTATATAGATAGAAACATACGCTATGTGCTCTTTTATTCTGACTTCTTTCACTAAACATAATGCTTTGAGATTTATTCATGTTGTTGCACACTGTAGTAGCTCATTCCTTTTCATCACTGAGTAGTATTTCATTATATAAATATACCATTTAGCTTACCCATTAATCTGTTGATGGGCCTTTTGCTTTCTCCTAGTTTTTGTGTGGACTTTTATCAAGTTTATTGAGGCATAACCAACAGGTTCATGACTAGGGTGAGGCAAGAAAGACTCCTAGGGAATAAATTTAAAACTTGAGGAGTCATTTTCAAGTCAGGGTCTGAGCACCTCCTTGAATTTTGGACCACAGGAGCCTGTCTTGCCTCACCTTCATTCTGGCTCTGATGATTGATATTCAACAAATTACACATATTTCAAAGACAAATTTGATAAGTTTTGACATATGTATGCACCCATGAACTGTCACCATAATTATGATGGAGAACATATCCATTGCCGCAGAAGTATTCTCATGCCCCATGTAATATCTCGCTCCTGGCTTTCTCTGCCATTTCTAGGCAATTATTAATTACATTCTTTCACTATAGAGTAGAGTTGTATGTAAATAAAATCATACAATATGTACTTTTTGTTGTTTGGCTACCTTTACTGATTGTGATTATTTTGAGATTTAATCTAGGTTGTTACGTGTATCAATACTTCACTCCTTTTTGCTCTGATTATTTTGTTGAATTGATATGTCATAATGTGTTTATCCATTTGCCTGTTGATGGACGTTTGTGTGGTTTCCAGTCTTGGCTATTGCAAAGAATGCTTTTATAAATATTTGTGAATAAGTATTTTAATGGACATTTGCTTTCTTTTCTTTTGGGTAAATACCAGAAGTGTAATGGTTAGATCATATGTTAGTTTTATGTTTAACTTCTTAAAAAACTAACAAATTGTTTCCCAAGTTGGTGGAACCATTTCATGTTGGCTCCAGCAATGTATGAGAGCTCTAGTTCCTCCATATCCTTACCAACACTTGGTGTGGTCCATCTTTTTAATCTTAGCTATTTTAATAGGTTTGTAGTAGTGATAATTACGTTGTGGATAAATATAAGTTTATCAAAATTTAAAACTTTTAGTTATCAAAAGACACCATTAAGAAAACAAAAAGGGAAATCACAGAATGGGAGAAAATATTTATATATCTGACAAAGCATTGTACAAACATTATATAAATCAATAAGGCAAAACAAATAAAATATGAGGATAAGACATGAAAAGGGAATTACCAAAGAAGATATACGAATGGCCAATAAACTCAATTAGTATGCTCATGATTAGCCATCAGGGAAATAGAATTTAAAAGCTCAGTAAAATATAACTATAAACTTATTGGAATAGCTGAAATAATGCTGACAAGGTCAAGTGTTGGCAAGATGGGAAACAACTAGAACTCACAAAGTGTTGATCAGAGCAAAATGGAAGAGCTATTCTAGAAAACAGTTTTGCAAGCTCTTAAAAAGTTAAATACAGGGAGACATTAAAGATGGCCGAATAGGAACAGCTCTGGTCTATAGCTCCCAGTGAGACCAACACAGAATTTGGGTGATTTCTGCATTTCCAACTGAGGTACCCTATTCATCTCACTGGACTGATTAGTCAGTGGATGCAGCCCATGGAAGGCAAGCAGAAGCAGGGTGGGGTGTTTCCTCACCCAATAAGTGCAGGGAGCAGGGAGCCTACCTTTTCCAGCTGAGGGAAGCTGTGAGGGACTGTGCTATCCAGCCCAGATGCTACGCTTTTCCCATGGTTTTTGCAATCTGCAGACCAGGAGATTCCCTCATATGCCTATACCATCAGGGGCCTGGGTTTCAAGCACAAAGCTGGGAGGCTGTTCAGGAAGACACTGAGCTAGCTGCAGGAGTTTTTTTCATACCCCATTGGTGCCTGGAACCCCAGTGAGACAGAGTCATTCATGCCCCTAGAAAGGGGGCTGAAGTTGGGGATTCAAGTGGTCTTGCTCAGTGGGGCCCACTCCCACAGAGCCCAGCAAACTAAGAACCACTGGCTTGAAATTCTCATTGCCAGCACAGAAGTCTGATGCCAACCTGGGGTGATTGAGCTTGGTGGGGAGAGGGGCATCTATCATTACTGAGGCCTGAGTAGGCAGTTTTCCCCCCACAGAGCTAAAAAGGCCTGGAAGTTCTGACTGGGTGAAACTCAACACAGCGCGACAAAGCAACTGTGGCCAGACTGCCTTTATAGATTCCTCCTTACTGGGCAGGGTATCTCTGAAAGAAAGGCTGCAGTTCCAGTCAGGGGCTTACAGATAACACTCCCATATCACTGGGAAGAAAACCTGGGGGAAGGGGAGGTTATGGGCACAGTTTTGCCAGCTCTGAAGAGAGCAGTGGATCCTGACAAGGAAGGTTCTACCAGAACAGTGCTCAAGCTCTGCTAAGGGACAGACTGCCTCTGCCTCCTCAGGTGTGTCCCTGATCCCCATACCTCCTGACTGGAAGAAACCTCCCTACAGCGGTTGACAGACACTTCGTACAGGAGAGCTCCAGTTGGCATCAGGTCAGTGCCCCTCTGGGATGAAACTTCCAGAGGAAGGAGCAAGCAGCAATCTTTGCTGTTCTGCAGCCTCTGCTGGTGATACCTAGGCAAATAGGATCTGGAGTGGACCTCCAGCAAACTGCAGCAGACCTGCAGAAAAGAGGCTTGACTGATAGAAGTAAAACTAACAAACAGAAAACAATAACATCAATATCAATGAACTCCCACACAGAAACCCCATCCAAAGGTCATCAGCCTCAAAGATCAAAGGTAGATAAATCCATGAAGATGAGAAAAAAAATCAGCATAAAAATGCTAAAAATGCCAAAAACACAGAATGCCTCTGCTCCTCCAAATGATTGCAACTCCTCTCCAGCAAGGACACAAAACTGGATGGAGAATGAGCTTGACGAATTGACAGAAGTAGGCTTCAGAAGGTGGGTTATAACAAGCTCCTCTGAGCTAAAGGAGCATGTTCTAACCCAGTGTGAGGAAGCCAAGAACCTTGAAAAAAGGTTACAGGAACTGTTAACTAGAATAACCAGTTTAGAGAAGAACATAAATGATTTGATGGAGCTGAAAAACAGCACGAGAACTTTGTGAAGCCTACACAAGTATCAATAGCCAAATTGATCAAGTGAAAGAAAGGATATCAGAGATTGAAGATCAACTTACTGAAATAAGGTGAGAAGACAAGATTAGAGAAAAAAGATTGAAAAGGAATGAACAAAGCCTCCAAGAAATATGGGACTATGTGAAAAGACCAAATCTGCGTTTGATTGCGGTCCCTGAAAGTGACAGAAAGAATGGAACCAAATTGGAAAACACACTTCAGGACATTATCCAGGAGAACGTCCCCAACCTAGCAAGACAGGCCAATATTCAAATTCAGGATATACAGAGAACACCACTAAGGTACCCCTTGAGAAGAGCAACCCCAAGACACATAATTATCAAATTCTCCAAGGTTGAAATGAAAGGAAAAATGTTAAGGGCAGCCAGAGAGAAAGGTCAGGCTACCTACAAAGGAAGCCCATCACACTAACAGCAGATTTCTCTGCAGAAACCCTACAAGCCAGAATAGAGTGGGGGCCAATATTTGACATTCTTGAAGAAAAGAATTTTCAATCCAGAATTTCATATCCAGCCAAACTAAATTTCATAAGTGAAGGAGAAATAAAATCCTTTACAGACAAGCAAATGCTGAGGGGTTTGGTCACCACCAGGCCTGCCTTACAAGAACCCCTGAAGGAAGCATTAAATATGGAAAGGAAAAACTGGTACCAGCCACTACAAAAACACACCAAAATATAAAGACCAACGACACTATGAAGCATCTGCATCAACGAATGCACAAAATAACTAGCTAGCATCATGATGACAGGATCAAATTCACACATAACGATATTAACTTTAAGTGTAAATGGGCTAAATGCCCCAATTAAAAGACACAGATTGGCAAATTGGATAAAGAGTCAAGACCCATTGGTGTGCTATATTCAGGAGACCCATCTCATGTACAGAGACACACGTAGGCTCAAAATAAAGGGATGGAGGAATATTTGCCAAGCAGATGGAAAGCAAACAAAAAATCAGGTGTTGCAATCCTAGTCTCTGATAAAACAGACTTCAAACCAACAAAGATCAAAACAAACAAACAAACAAACAAACAAAAGAAACAAAAAAAGGGGCATTACATAACGGTAAAAGGATCAATTCAACAAGAAGAATTAACTGTCCTAAGTATATATGCACCCAATGCAGGAGGACCCAGATTCATAAAACAAGTTCTTAAAGACCTACAAAGAGACTTAGACTCCCACACAATAATAGTGGGAGACTTTAACACCCCACTGTCAACATTGGACAGATCAATGAGACAGAAAATTAACAAGGATATTCAGGACTTGAACTCAGCTCTGGACCAAGCAGACCTAATAGATATCTACAGAATATACACTCTTTGCACCCCAGATCAACAGAATATACATTCTTCTCAGTACCACATAGCACTCATTATAAAATTGACCACATAATTGGAAGTAAAACACTCCTAAGCAAATGCAAAAGAATGGAAATCATAACAAACAGCCTCTCAGACCACAGTGCAATCAAATTAGAACTCAGGATTAAGAAACCCACCCAAAACTGCACAACTACATGGACACTGAACAGCCTGCTCTTGAATGACCATAGGGTAAATAATGAAATTAAGGCAGAAATAATGAAGATCTTTGAAACCAATGAGAACAAAAAGACAACGTACCAGAATCTCTGGGGCACTGCGAAAGCAGTGTTTAGAGGGAAATTTATAGCACTAAATACCCACATCAGAAAGCAGGAAAGATGAAAAATCGACACCCTAACATCACAATGAAAAGAACTAGAGAAGCAAGAGCAAACACATTCAAAAGCTAGCAGAAAACAAGAAATAACTAAGATCAGAGCAGAACTGAGAGAGAGAGAGAAACGAAAAACCCTTCAACAAAATTAATGAATCCAGGAGCTGGTTTTTTGAAAAGATTGACAAAATAGATAGACTGCTAGCCAGGCTAATACAGAACAAAAGAGAGAAGATTCAAATAGACACAATAAAAAATGATAAAGGGGATATCACCACTGATCCCACAGAAATACAAACTACCATCAGAGAATACTATAAACACCTCTATGCAAATAAACTAGAAAATCTGGAAGAAATGAATAATTTCCGGGACACATACACGCCCTCCCAAGACTAAACCATGAAGAAGTGGAATCCCTGAATAGGCCAATAACAAGTTCTGAAACTAAGGCAGTAATTAATAGCCTACCAACCAAAAGAATCCCAGGACCAGGTGCGTTCACAGCCAAATTATGCCAGAGGTACAAAGAGGAGCTGGTACCATTCCTTCTGAAACTATTCCAAACAATAGAAAAAGAGGGACTCCTCCCTAACTCATTTTACGGGGCCAGCATTATTCTGATTCCAAAAACTGGTAGAGACACAATAAAAAAAGAAAATTTCAGGCCAATATCCTTGATGAACTTCCATGCAAGAATCCTCAGTAAAACACTGGCAAACTGAATCCAGCATCACATCAAAAAGCTGATCCACAACTATCAAGTTGGCTTCATTCCTGGGATGCAAGGCTGGTTCAACATATGCAAATCAATAAAAGTAACAGAAACAGAACCAACACATCACATAAACAGAACCAATGACAAAAACCACGCGATTATCTCAATAGATGCAGAAAAGGCCTTCGATAAAATTCCACACCTCTTCATGCTAAAAACTCTTAATAAACTAGGTATTGATGGAATGTATCTCAAAATAATAAGAGCTATTTATGACAAACCCATAGCCAATATCATACTGAATATGCAAAAGCTGGAAGCATCCCTTTGAAAACTGGCAGAAGACAAGGATGCCCTCTCTCACCACTCCTATTCAACATAGTATTGGAAGTTCTGGCCACAGCAATCAGGCAAGAGAAAGAAATAAAGCATATTCAAATAGGAAGAGAGGAAGTCAAATTGTCTCTCTTGGCAGATGACATGATTGTATATTTAGAAAACCCCATCATCTCACCCCCAAAACTCTTTAAGCTGATAAAGAACTTCAGCAAAATCTCAGAGTACAAAATCAATGTGCAAAAATCACAAGCATTCATATACACCAATAATAGACAAGCAAAGAGCCAAACCATGAGTGAACTCCCATTCGCAATTGCTACAAAGAACATCAAATACCTAGGAATACAACTTACAAGGGATGTGAAGGGCCTCTTCAAGAAGAACTACAAACCACTGCTCAAGGAAATAAGAGAAGACACAAACAAATGGAAAAACATTCCATGCTCATGGATAGGAAGAATCAATATCGTGAAAATGGCCATACTGCCCAAGGTAATTTATTAGATTCAATGCTAGTCCCATCAAGCTACCATTGACTTTCTTCACAGAACTAGAAATAACTACCTTACGTTTCATATGGAACCAAAAAAGAGCCCATATAGCGAAGACAATCCTAAGTCAAAAGAACAAAGCTGGAGGCATCATGCTACCTGACTTCAAACTATGCTACAAGGCTACAGTAACCAAAACAGCATAGTACTGGTACCAAAACAAATATATAAACCAATGAACAGAACAGAGGCCTCAGGAATAACACCATACATCTATAACCATCTGATCTTTGACAAATCTGACAAAAACAAGAAATGGGGAAGGGATTCCTTATTTAGTAAATGGTGCTGGGAAAACTGGCTAGCCATATGCAGAAAACAGAAACTGGACCTGTTCCTTACACATTATACAAAAATTAACTCAAGATGAATTAAAGACTTAAATGTAAAATGTAAAACCATAAAAACTCTAGAAGAAAACCTAGGCAATACCATTCAGGATATAGGCATGGGCAAACACTTCATGACTAAAACACCAAAAGCCATTGCAACAAAAGCCAAAATTGACAAATAGGATCCAATTAAACTAAAGAGCTTCTGCTCAGCAAAAGAAACTGTCATCAGAGTGAACAGGCAACCCTACAGAATGGGAGAAAGTTTTTGCAATCTACACATCTGATAAAGGTTTAATATCCAGAAACTACAAGGAAATTAAAAAATTTACAAGAAAAAAACTCCATCAAAAAGTGGGCAAAGGATATGAAGAGACACTTCTAAAAAGAAGACATTTATGCAGCCAACAAACATATGAAAAAAAGGTCATCATTGCTGATCATTAGAGAAATGCAAATCAAAACCACAATGAGATACCATCTCATGCCAGTTAGAATGGCAATTATTAAAAAGTCTGGAAACAAAAGATGCTGGTGAGGATGTGGAGAAATAGGAATGTTTTTACACTGTTGGTGGGAGTGTAAATTAGTTCAACTATTGTAGAAGACAGTGTGGCGATTCCTCAAGGGTCTAGAACCAGAAATACCATTTGACCCAGCAATCCCATTACTGGGTATATACCCAAAGGATTATAAATCGTTCTTCTATAAAGATATATGCACACATATGTTTATTGCATCACTATCTACAAGAGCAAAGACTTGGAACCAACCCAAATGCCCATCAATGATAAACTGGATAAGGAAAATGTGGCACATATACACCATGGAATACTCTGCAGCCATAAAAAACAATGTGTTCATGTCCGTTGCAGGGACATGGATGAAGCTGGAAACCATCATCCTCAGCAAACTAACACAGAAACAGAAAACCAAACACTGCATATTCTTGCTCATAAGTGGAAGTTGAACAATGAGAACACATGGACACAGGGAGGGGAACATCACACACCGGGGCCTGTCAGGGGGCAGGGGGCAAGGGGAGGGATAGCATTAGGACAAATGCCTAGTGCATGCGGGGCTTAAAACCTAGAAGACAGGTTGATATAGGTGCAGCAAACCACCATGGCACATGTATGCCTGTGTAACAAACCTGCACGTTCAGCACATGTATCCCGGAACTTAAAGTAAAATTAAAAAAAAAAAAAAGATACGTAAATGGCAAATAAGCTCATGAAAAGATGCATTCAAGAAACGCAAATTAAAACCAAATGAGATACCATTAAACACCTTTTAGAATGTCTGTAGTTAAAGGACATACCAGTTAATGATGAGTATGTGAAAGAACTGGGACTCTCATGCATTGCCACGTCAACATAAAATATTGCAATCACTATGGAGAGTTTACCAGTTGCATAAAAAGTTAAACATACAACTATCATATGACCTTGCCATTTCACGCTAAGGTTTTTATCTAGGCACAATGAAACTGTATGATCATACAAATCCTTGCACAAAAATATTCTTAGCAGTTTTGTTTTTAATAGCCCAAACCTGAAACAAGCACACATCCATTAACAGGTGAGTGTATAAACAAACTGTGGCACATTTATTACAATGAAATAATACTCATCCATAAAAGCAATAAATTAATGATAGATGTAAAAGCATAGATGAATCTCAAAAACATTATGTTGAGTGAAAAATGATTAATGATATAATGTAAAAAAAGTTTTTCAGTTCTGAAAGACATAGGTCACCATTAATTAAAAACAAACAAACAAACAAACAAACAAACAAACAAACAAAGTTAAGTACAGATAATTACCAGAAGCTTTCAAACTAACCAGAATACTGAAGGTCAATGTGCTTAAAGAAACTCTCAACTTCTTATTTCAGTTTTGGCATGTAAAGAGCTTGAAAATAAGCATTCCCACAATTACAACAAGAAAAAGTTGGACAAACTGAAATCTGTGACTTTTCTTGAACCCATCGTATAATTGAGGTAACAGGATAAACCACCACCTTAAAATCCAGACACACAGGTACATCCAGAGAAATACAAGATCAAAGATTGCTTACCTGGAAGAGAAGCCTCCAAAATGTATAATCTGGTGGCAACATTTAAATGGTCATTTTCTTTTTCTTTTTTTTTTTTTTTAAATTTATTTATTATTATTAAACTTCGAGTTGTAGGGTACATGTGCACAACGTGCAGGTTTGCTACATATGTATACTTGTGCCATGTTGGTGTGCCGCACCCATCAACTCGTCATTTACATCAGGTATAACTCCCAGTGCAATCCCTCCCCCCTCCCCCCTCCCCATGATAGGCCCCGGTGTGTGATGTTCCCCTTCCCGAGTCCAAGTGATCTCATTGTTCAGTTCCCGCCTATGAGTGAGAACATGCGGTGTTTGGTTTTCTGTTCTTGTGATAGTTTGCTGAGAATGATGGTTTCCAGCTGCATCCATGTCCCTACAAAGGGCACAAACTCATCCTTTTTTATGGCTGCATAGTATTCCATGGTGTATATGTGCCACATTTTCTTAATCCAATCTGTCACTGATGGACATTTGGGTTGATTCCAAGTCTTTGCTATTGTGAATAGTGCTGCAATAAACATACGTGTGCATGTGTCTTTATAGCAGCATAATTTATAATCCTTTGGGTATATACCTAGTAATGGGATGGCTGGGTCATATGGTACATCTAGTTCTAGATCCTTGAGGAATCGCCATACTGTTTTCCATAATGGTTGAACTAGTTTACAATCCCACCAACAGTGTAAAAGTGTTCCTATTTCTCCACATCCTCTCCAGCACCTGTTGTTTCCTGACTTTTTAATGATCGCCATTCTAACTGGTGTGAGATGGTATCTCATTGTGGTTTTGATTTGCATTTCTCTGATGGCCAGTGATGATGAGCATTTTTTCATGTGTCTGTTGGCTGTACGAATGTCTTCTTTTGAGAAATGTCTGTTCATATCCTTTGCCCACTTTTTGATGGGGTTGTTTGTTCTAAATGGTCATTTTCATAGGGTTTGGAGGCTGAACACAGAGTTGGTGAGTAAGGAGCCCTAAGGGTCTAAGACAGATGGAGATATCCACGTGTCCATGGGCTTTAGTTTGGTAACCTCACCAGATTCTCATTGTGAAGATTTGAGAAATATCCTTCTTGGGCCTGGAGGGATTCAATGTCAGTAGACTTATCCCATAAGAAATGTTAAAAGAACTTTGGGCCAAAGAGAAATAATATGCCAGAAACTTTGGTCCACACAAAAAAGGAGGAACGTCAGAGAAGGAATGAATAAAGGTAAAATAAAATATTTTAGTTTTCTTATTTTTAATTGACATAAAATAGCTTTGTTTAAATTAATAATAGGAAAAATCTATTGGAAGGTCATAGCATATAGATAAGTGATATGAATGATCACAATATCCAAAAGATGGAAGAAAGATCCCAGATGTGGTATAATGTTGTTGGAGGTGGAAGTAAATTATTTAAAAATGCATATTGTAAACCCTACAGCAACCACTAAAAGTTTTAAATGGCAGTTTAAATGATATGCCAAAGAAGAGATAAAGTGGAATAATATAAAATATTCAATTGAAGCAAGAAAAGATAGAAAAAAGGGAAGAAAAAGAGAAGCAAACAAAAAAAATGAAAAGAGAAAAATGCCATTATAAAGATTGTATATTTTAGCCCCAACTATACCAAAAAATACTTGAAATGTGAATGGTGTAAATACAGCAGTTAAGAGACAGATTTTGTTGAATTGGAATATTAAGACTCAGATAGGTATGCCATGCTAAAAGTAATCAAAAGAAAGCTGGATTACCTATATTAATTTCAGACAAAGCAGACTACAGAACAGGAATATCATCAGGGATAAAGAGTGGCATTACACAAACAGGAAGACAATTCTCCAAGAAGACCTAAATGTTTATGCGCCTAACAACACAGCATCAAAATACCTAAGACAAAGGTGGTGGAACTGAAAGGAGAAATCATATTTTAGTTGGAGACCTCAACATCTCCATACCAGTAGGTGACAGAGCAAGCACACAGAAAATCAGTGTGGGCATTGTGGAACATAACGGCATCATTGATCAACTGGTTCTAATTGACATCTATAGATGACTTCATCCAACAGCAGCAGAATACATATTCTCCTCAAGCTCACAGGGAACAATCACGAAGACAGATCCCACTCTGGGCAAAAAAATACATCTTAACATATTTCAAGGGATAGATATCATACAAAGAAAATTTTCAGATCACAGATAAATTGAACTAGAATAACAGAAAACTAGTTGAAAAATGTCCAAATATTTGGTAGTTCCACAATACACTTTTAAAACCCATAGGTCAAAACAGAAGACTCAAAATAAATTAAAATGTATTTTTTTTGTAATATTTTTATCTACTTTTGGCATTTGGTATTAGTGTAGTGCTGCCCTTATAATGAGTTGGGAAATGTTTCTGCTTCTATTTTGGGGAAGAGATTTCTGGAAAATTCAATGTATTGAAAGTTTTGGGGTGCAACTGAAGTGACTGGTATAAATGTATAGTATTAAGCTGCATATACTGGAAATGAAAAAGATCCAAAATCAATAATCTAAACCTCCACCTTGGGAAACTAGAGTAAGAAGGGCAAATTAGGCCTAAAGCAAGCAGGAGAAAGGAAATTATAATTATTAGACCATAAATAAACAAAATTGAGAACAGGAAAACAATAAATAAACAAAATCAAAAATTGGCTTTTTGCAAAGATCAATAAAATTGACAAATCTCTAGCCAAGCTAACTAAGAAAAAAATGACAGAAGACACAAGTTGTCAATATAAGGAACGAAAATGGTGTGCATCAGCACTACTGATCCTGTGGGTCTTAAAAGGGTAATAAAGGAATACTTTGAGCAACTCAGTCCGTGTGTATTTGGTAACTAAATAACATAAAGCAATTTCTTTAAAGACACAAACTACCAAAATTCACTCAAGGATAAACGGATAACCTGAAGTTTAATTTATCTGTTCAACACAGTCCCATTAAAAATCCCAGCAAACTTTTTTGTACATATCAAATAACTGATTCTAAAATTTATGTGGAGAGGCAAGAGACCCAGAATTCCACCATAATTCTGAATAAGAATAAAGTTGGAAGATACTCATCTTACTCAATTTTAAGACTTACTATAAAGTAACAGTAATTGATACTATTTGGTATTGGAGGAAAAACAGACACACTGATCAATGGAAGAGAATAGAGAACAGCAATACAAACTTACAATGGGGTTACTTCCTGATAAACCCATCGTAAGTTGAAAATATTGTAAGTTGAAAATGTATTGAATACACCTAACTTATTCAACATCATAGGGTAACCTAGCCTAGTTTACCATAAACGTGTTCAGAACACTTACTTTAGCCCACAGTAGGGCTAAGTCATCAGTACTCTGATGATCAGTACTCAAAAACACAGTACTCTGCAGAGTGTCACTTGTTTACCCTCACAACTGCATGGCTGACTGGGAGCTGTTGTTCGCTGTTGCTGGCCAGCATCACAGGAGAGCGTGGCACAGTGTATTGCTAGCCTAGGAAAAGATCAAAATTCAAAACTGAAAGTGTGATTTCTACTGAACGTGTATAGCTCTCACGTCATCATAAAGTAAATAAATCCTAAGTCCAGCCATTTTAAATTGTCTGTAGTGTGATACAAATCTAGTGAACTGGTTTTTTGACGAAGGCAGAAAGGCAACTCAACGAAGAAAGGATCATATTTTCAACAGATGGTGCTGGAAAAATTGGGCATCCGTGTGCCCACTCCCCACAAAAGAGAGCCAAGACACAGACCTTACACCTTACACAGAAATGAACACAAAAGAGACCAAAAATCTAAATGTAAAATGCAAAATCATAAAAATTCTAGAATAAAACATATAAGAAAATCTGCATGACCTGAAGTTTGGTGATAATTTTATAAACATAATACCATAAGCACAATTCCTGGGGGAAAAATTTTTAATAATTGGGCTTTCTTAAAATAGAAAACTTTTGCTCTGTGAAAGACATTGTTAAGAGAATGAAAATATAAGCCACATTGTTAAGAAAATGAAGGACAAGCAACAGACTGGGAGAAAAAATTTCAAATTGCCTTCCTGATAAAGGACTTGTATCCATAATACACCAAGAATTCTTAAAATTCAATAACACAAAAATAAGAAACTCAATTAAAAAATGGGCAAATGATCTGAACAGACACTGATTAAAAACAGTATGTAGATGGTCAATAAGCATATGGAAAGCATATTACAAAATCACATCATTTGTAATTAGATGTATGACCAAAAACTTATTAGAATGACTACCACTTAAAAAACCCGATTACATCAATTTCTGGTGAGAAAGTAGAACAACAGAAACTCTTAATGCTGGTGGAAACGCAGAATGGTACAGCTACTTTGGAAGACAGTTTTGAAGTTTCTGATAATGCCAACTATGGTCTTACCATATGATCCAGCAACAGTGCTTCTAAGTCTTTTTTCAACTGGTTTGAAAAAGAATACCCACAAACAAACTTTGCACACAATTATTTATAAGCAGCGTTATTCATAATTTCCCCAAACTGGAAGCAACCACGATGTCCTTCAGCAGGTAAATGGATACACAAACTGTGGTACAATCAGAATACTTCATATTATTCAACAATAAAAACAAACAAGCTACCAAACCACACAAAGATCAGTAAGCATCTTGAATAAATATTATGTGATAGAAATCAGCATGAACAGGTTATATGTTGTCTGATTTGATTCTGATGACATTCTGGAAGAGGCAGAAAATACAGAGATGGTAAAAGAATAGAGATTTCTAGCAGCAGTTACCAAGGTTTCATGAGTGGGAAGGGTTGAATAGGAAGTGTTTGAAAGATGTAATGATGCCAAATGGATAAAACAGCCACATGAAAGAGCTCCCTATGGCCAAAGCTGGGATAATTTTAGTAACAAAATAAAATGATATTGGATTATAACCCAAAGTATAAGATAAGTATCTGAGTTCATCCTGATATAAACAAATGATGGAATAAATAAATAAATATATGGGGAAAAGAGACAAATCCCTCATTTAGAAGAATTCCAAATAATTTATTAGCTGGTCTGGCCTCAGAAGTGGAGCATGAATCCCCACTCCTTAAGTGTGTGCTGTGCCTAGTGACTTCCTTCCAAAGAGCGCAATATGGAAAAGCGGGAGAAAAGAGGAACTTGACAGTGGAGAAACCTGAACGTAGCCTCAGACAGATGACCAAGGTCAATGTCGTAAATAATGTCATGTTGATAGCATGTGCCTTTGATATGACGTGATGAGAATGGCACTTTATCGCTGTGGTCTTCCTCCAAAAACCTATAATGCCAGCATAATCCTAAGAAAAACATCGGACAAACCCCCAAATAGGGAAATTCTACAAAATACCTGACCAATACTTCTCAAAACGTTCAAGGTCACATGAAACAGGGAAAAGTCCAAGAAACTATGATAGCCAGCAGGAGCCTAAAGCCATATGACAATTAAATGTAATATGGGATCCTGAATGGGATCATGGTATAGAAAAAGGATAGTGGATAAAAACTAAGGAAGTCCAAAAGAAAATGTGGACTTCAGTTCATAACAACATATCAATATTGATTAACTAGTTGAACCATAGTAATATCAAATGTGGAATATAATATATACTATGTTACACATAATATAAATATTATAAATAATATGAGTGGAAACTGGGTTATAGGGTATATGAGAACTCTGTATTATTGTCACAATTTTTTGTAAACTTAACACTATTCAACTGTAAAAAGTTGATTTAAAAGTTTCCCTTTATCTTAGTAAATGTCTCCAAAAATTAAAAAAAATTCTTAAATCAATCAAATCATTCGTACCTGTTATTCAATGTTAATATTTCATGTTTCATTTCATAAAGGGAAAATATACGTATTTGCATATAAAAACAAATTTTATCATATATTTGCTCTTTTAACTTACTATTTTTACTTAATAAATTGAAATCAAATGACTTTTTGCAACCTCCAATGACTTCCTGGCTATAGAGGAGTTTTATACTCTTGTTTTATAAATAAAAATGATGTATCCCTCAGAATGATTTTTATTGGTAGGAATTAAGGTAGTATAAACTTAAAGAGGTTTAAAAGGGACCCAAATTAATAAGTGCTTTCTCTTTGTGAATATTTATAGTCTCCTCTTTGTATTGTGGCCTGTGTGAGGAAATGTTTTCTGGTTTAAAAACTCAGCCAGGGCATACTGGAACAACGTAACATCTGGATAAAAGTATATTTACTCTGATCCCTTTGAGGGGGTGGTACTGTTTTACCACTTAATAACTTTGGGTACTATCTCTTTAAAGTATTTTGTGTTCAAAAATTAGAAAAATGAAGAGTGATTTAAGTAGCTAATTTTTAATTCCTTCAATTTCTTTTAAGTTTTTAAGTAATTCTAGATTTGCCCAATTCTATTGATAAAAAATGGGGGTGTTTAAAACTAAAAGATTTTTGTTTGGTTTTTATATGAATTTTTAAAGTATGAAAATAAATGACAGAAAAGTCAGAACAGAAAAGTACATTGATTTTTTAACATATTAATTTTGTGCACATTTTATTTCAAATTTGAATATTCAGCATGATGGTAATGTATATCTTTTTGCTTTTTAATTAGAAAATTAAAACTCAAAACAGACGCTTAGCACTCTGAAAATAAGTGCCTGCCATGGTGAAGGGTGACAAGATGACACCGACAACCTCTTTTTAAAAACAGCTGTCATCTTTCTTCCAGTTATTTGATTTTAGTATGGCTTCCCAAAAATGCTGCGAGGTTCTCTAATTCATGGAAAGAAGAGCAGTTTATTATCTTTTTTTTTTTTTTTTTTTTAAAAACTCCTGTATTTCTTTCTTTTTTAAAAAATTTTTATCATCTGCGTTTGTTTCTCTATAGGTTTTCTGTTTTCTTCAATCCTAGGTTCCTTTCTGAGTTTTCTTCCCCCTCAACATCAGAGTCAGCGAATTTTCATGACAAGCCGTCTTGTCTGATGCCTCAGGGAAAATCACTGGTCAGGATCTTCTTCACATTGACTCTGCTATATTCAAGAAGAGCAACTTCAGGAATAGTGTGCAGAACAGTTTCATGACAGGACATCCAAACGTGTAAATAGGTTGATTTTCTCCACCTGTGTTGAGATGTTCAAGGTGATGCCTCCTGAGTACCTGAGACGTGCTTGGCCCTGTTCTGGGTGCTCTGCTCATTTAATCTGTTCTGGGTGCTTCACTCATTTAATCTTCACAGCAATCTTGGGAATTAGACACCACCTTATTCCATTTTAGAGCAGTGGAAATGGGCACATAGGGGTGACCTGGGTGGGACCCTCATACACAGAAATGTCTGTACTTGAAGATGTATAACACTTAAAAAGAAAATCTACTGGTGGTGCATCTGCCTTCTCCATGCATAGGGAGTGGCAAGTTAAAAATGTTCATACCTGTCACACATTTTTAAAAATGCATCTTTGGTTGTGATGTTGACATACCAGGTTTTTCACCAAACACTACGGTGTCCTACTGTTCTCACCACCCTTGTCTGCTGTATCAGACTAACGTGTGTCCACTACTTTGCTCCACCCATCATCTCCATCCATCGTGCCATGTACCATCTCTTCTTGGAAAGATGACATCTCAGTTGCCCTTTGCCTGTTTCAATAACCCTTACATCTACTCCTACCAAAAAAAAAAAAAAAAAAAAGAAAAAAGAAAAAGAGCATCATGGCCGTAGCTTCGAGGGAAGCTACTCTCAAAACAGTGACGATGTGGTCTGAGGAGGACGAGGAGAACTCCATTGTTTTTTTTTCTCTTTCCCCTCCTGTTGCCTGGGCTCAGATGAGGGGCACAGTCATGAAGGTACCCAGCAGAGCAGCGCAACGAACACCCCGGATTTCTGACGGTAGGAATGAGGACCTCAGGGAACTGAAAAGTTCCCTGGCAAGGGCAAAAAAAAAGTTCACTGGCAAGATGGCAGTGAGGAAGGAGCTCAGGGAGTGACCCATCATATTGTCTTTGAACTTCTGAGCCCATCCCTATGCTACACGTGTGTGGATCTGATTCTAGTCAGCGTACCCACATTGTGACAACTGCACGATCAGAGTGGTGTCCACATCTAAGACAAACCACTGGGCCAGTGGAACAGACGTGGGACAGATAAATGGCACTGCTGGGGCTTTGAGACAGAATTTCCCCCAGGCTCGCAGCCAATGGAACAGTTGGAACCGATGCCCAAACCTAACTAAGTAGATTGCCTGCTAAAACAAAAAAATAACTTTCTCCATAGAATTTAAATAAAATGTAGAGTTATGTAAGATAGAATTCAAATCATATAGTTTATGATTCAATATGACTCTCAAACAAAGAGCCAGAACAATCTCGACACACGCAGCAAAAAATCACCAACAGAAGCCGGTGCTGAGATGACAGGGACATAGAAAGCACTGAATTTTATTTGTTTAATTCAGTTAGATGGCCTCTGCTTTCTAATAGGCAAGCTTAATGCATTTACACTGTTGTGAGTACTCTTATTTTTGGACTTAGTTTACCATATTATTTTTCTAGTCTCTTACCTTATTTCTTTATTCCTCCCTCCTGACACCACTGGATTAATCACATTAATTTTGTTCATTTCCCCCATTCTGTTTGTTTGGAATTTTCTTTCTGATTCTGTTCTTTTAGTGGCCCCCTTAATTTTTAGCATGCATAAGCAACATAAAGTATGAAGTTAAGGAATAGCCCCATCTTTCTTCTCTGGTCTCGTCCACCCAAATTCCATGTTAACGTTGCCTGCTTATATTTTATCTATCATTTCTATGTGTTTGAAACAGGAGGAAAGATTTTTCAGTTGAGGCACAGAAATATAGACTTAGGGTCAACATGGAGGGCAAAACTAACACAGAAAATCAATGAATTAATGAATTGACTTGAACGAGTAAATCCGCAAAATGTAGTTCTGGTCCAGAGCCCTTGATGGGAGTGGTCTGTGAAAGCCCCAGGGCCCCAGTCCTGTCTCAGGCCAAGGCTCTGGATCAGAGACAAAGATTAGGCTGTCATGCTGCCTTTTCTTTGAGCCTGGCGCTTCAGATTGCCTGAGGGGACAGCCACTAAACTGAAGGAGAGGGATGATTCAATCCCAGAGATAATAAGCTCAAGATAAGTGTTTCCAGGCTTAAAAATTATGTCTGGGTAGTTCTTCAGCTGAGTTCCTAGCACAGGAAACTGACTAGAAGCAAATAAACCAGAAACCAACTAGGTTTGAGGTCTGATGCTGATAAGAAAACAACAAGCTTGACCCCCACAAGTGTAATGTCAGCTGCCTCTGAAGCTGCCTGGTGCCTCAATCTGCATCTCCAGGTCCTGGCTACGAAATCTGGTCAGTGCTGGACCAGGGCATTGTCACTGGGCCCGCTCAGCTTGAGGTGATAAAGATGAATAACACCAAGGGATCCCCAGAGGGCAATGCTGGAGTCTGGGTGGGCCATAGAAAAGGGCTTCCTCCTGGAAGCAGAACCAGGACTGTCAGATCTAGCGTAGGACTTTCTCCAGGGCCCAGAGGGCAGGTGTTTACGATGATTGCCCAGCAAAATTCCGTAATTGCTTGGAACAGGTGCTTTGTGCATGGCCTTGTTGCTCACGAAGTTCAGAACTACATTTTGTGGCTTTACGTGTTCAAGTAAATTCATTAGTTTGTTCAATATTTATTCAACTGACATTGATGAACACTTGTTGTGTGCCTGGGTGGTTCCAGGTGTTGGGAATAACTGAGTGGAGCACGGCCGCAGCATATCTGCGGAAAACATCATTCTAGAGGGGGGGAGTTAATGCATGCTGAGGGAACAGATTCACACAAACATTGAAACAATGCTAGACAGTAACAGTGAAGGGCATGATTAGGGCATAAGCAAGACAGGTAATGAGAGGGGTGGTCAGGCAATGGCAACACCCCTCTGAAGAGGAGATGTGAGCAGAGACCAAAGTGAGGTTAAGGAAAAGTTGGGAGACAACCTGGGGAAAAGAATTCCAGGGAGTGGGAGTGAGTGCAGAGTGAGCAGCCCCAACGCATCCATGTGCTTGAGTCCTTAGGAAGAGACAGGAGGCAGAGCATCGAGAGCCCATTGGATGTGGGGAGCATGAGACTGAGGGGTGGCTGGGCCACAGTTGCTAGGCTGGCCACTGTGAGGCTAAGGTGAAGCCACTGTAGACTTGAGAGGGGGGTGGCATGGCGTGGCAAGCTTCTCACTGAAGGTCAGCACTCTTTACACACTTTGCTGTGTGTATGTTGAACCTGGGCAGAAGAGCCTGGGCTGGAGGAGGGCTGGAGGAGCACCAGGAGGATGGGTCGGGGCCCTTCTTGCTTTACACAGTTTCTCTTCCTGGTCAGGAGGCAGCTGCCACTGTCCAGATGCTGAACTGCCCAGGGTGGTGACAATGGCTGAGGTGGGAAAGATGAGCTCAGGAGAAGCTCTGAGGTGGAGGAGGTGGGTCTGCTGATGGAAAGCATGCTGGGTACGCAAGGGAGAGGAGTCAGGATCCTCCTTGACATTATGCAGTGTGCTGGGTAGAGTCACATTTATTGAAATGGGAACCTGTGGAGGAGCAGGTTTGAAGGAGGATAATTTGGCCTGTTGATGTGGACCGGCCTATAAGACATCCAAGTGGAGATGCAAGTAGGAAGCTGTCGGAAGTTGGAGGTATGATCCTGGAGTTCAGCAGGGCATGGTTGTGTGCACCTGTGGTCCCAGCTACTCAGGAGGCTGAGGTGAAAGGTGTTCGTCGTTACAGTGAGCTATGATTGTACCACTACAATCCAGCCTGGATGACAGAGCAAGACCCTGTCTCTTAAAGAAAAACAAAATTATAGTACAATATCAACACTAGGAAATTGACATCGGTACAATGTGTGTGTAGTTCTATGTCACTTTATGGCACATGTAGATTCATGTAAACATCACTACAATCATGATTCAGAACCGTTCCATCACCACAAAGACCTCCCACTACCCCCCTTACAGTTATATGCCCTTCCCTTTCTCCCACTACTCCCAAATCCTGGCAACCATGAATCTGTTCTCCATCTCAATAGCTTTATCATTTATATACATGGAATCATACAATATGTAACTTTTTGAGACTGGCTGAGAAATGCCCTTTTTGGTGAAAAGTCTCTTCATGCCATTTGCCCATTTAATAATTAGATTGTTTGTTTTTACTGTTGAATTTTGAGATTTCTTTATATATTCTAAATGTGAGTGTTTTGTCAAATATGTGGTTTGCAAACGTTTTATCTCAGTTTATAGCTTGTCTTTCCATTATGTTAACAGGGTTTTTTAATGTAGCAAAAGTTTTTAATTTTGAAGGAATCTAAATAATCAATTTTTTCTTTTATGGATTGTATTTTTACTGTTACATCTTAGAATGCTCTACCCAATCCTAGGCCCAAATATTTTCCCTATATTTTCCTATAAAAGTTATATAGTTGTAGGCCCAAATATTTTCCCTATATTTTCCCATAAAAGTTTTGTAGTTGTATTTTTAATTTAAATCTATTATCTATTTTAAGTTAGTTTTTGCATAATGTGTGAGATTTAGTTGATTTTCACTTTTTCCCCCATGAACTTCCAATCCTGCAGCACCATTTGTTGAAATGACTGTCCTTTCTCCGTTGAATTCTTCTTTGTACCTTTGTAAAACATTAGTTGGCAGTACTTTTGTGGGTCTGTTTCTGGATCTATGCTATGGCACTGATTTATATTTCTATTCCTCCCCCAGTATCACCCAGTCTTGATTGCCATAGCTATATAAAAAGTCTTGCAATAGGGTAGAGATTTGGGGAGAATTGACATATTTACTATGTTTGGTATTCCAATTCAAAAACAAAGTATGCATCTACATTTATTTATATCTTGCCTGAGTTCTTTCATCAGCATTTTATAGTTTTCAGCATGAAGTTGTGTTCATTTTGTTGGATTTACAACTAAGTATTGACCCACTCGTTGGGGAGGGTCCTTGTGGCTCCTCATTACAGCCTGGTGGGGTGGAAGTCTGAACTGCCCATTCGGCCTTTGTTGGTACTGAGGTATGTGTTGGGCCCAAGTTTTTTTTTTTTTTTTTTTTTTTTTTCTCGTGATATTGACTGGAGCAGAACAGTTTTTTCTCCCCCACAGTTCTCTGACTTGCTGGCTGTTCCTTTTCCAGTCCCTTGGCTAGAGAGAGCAGGCCTTTCTTGGGGCGTTTGTATCCTCATTAGTGTTTCCAAGTTGCAGTCATCTCCAATGCTCATTCTGAGATAGATGAAGCAAAAATAAAATGCAGAACTCACTACTGTGTCATTCCTTGGGTCCCAAGATTCCTAGCTAATACACCTTTTTCTTTCTACCTTTGAGGATCTTCCTAGGATGTATACATCTCCAGGGCTTTTAGCTGTATGTAGTGACAGAATAGGGAAAAGTATTCTATCTTCCTGGAAACAGAAGTCCTTAGAGATATATTATTTAGATCATTTTCTTTTCTCCAAATTAGGAATCTGATACTGAGAGATTAAATGTCCTCTCTGAAGTCACACTGCTAGTTATGGGAAGAGCAGAGATTCAACACCATATCACCATTCTCTGAAGCTGTGGCACTCCCCCCCAATATCAAGGGATTCTTACAGAAGCTCCCCACTAGGAAGCAAATGACAAATAAAAACAGCAGATACCACTATTGTCAGCCTACAGCATGTTATGCATTCATTGCTTGTGGTCTTTACTACATCCTTGCAGAGTGAACAAAAAATGGGGAATCAACGTTTATAGTCAAAAGGGAAATGCAACCTAAGAAAACTGTGGGAAACTTCATGTTTCAACTCCAACATGTGAAAAGTTTGGATGCCATCATTCCTGTACTTTCAGCAAGACAAACCTAGACAAGCTGAAAGCCAATGACTTCTCTTTGGATTCACTGGAGAATCAAGGCTGCAGTACAAATTGCCACCTGAAATCTGGAGAGACAGGTAAATCTTGGAGTGAGAGTTGAGATCTGCTTACCTGTAGCAGAAGAAGCTGGTGCCCTAAACTGATGGTAACACATAAAAGATAGTTTTGATAAATTGCTGGAGGCTGAGTATAGACCAGCATGAGAATGCAAAATTCCTGGAAGCCTGAGTCTTTGGACAATTCCCCAATTCCATGAGTTCTTCTTCCAGGAACCCCACCAGGTTCTCATGGTGAAAATCTGAGAAAGATCCCTTGGAGGAAGGGCTTCCTTTCTCTCACGCCAGCCTCTTCTAGCCTTCGTGTCTAAGTAAGTGGGAACACATAGTCATCAGGATTCAACACTTTAAGGAAATAGGTTGGGAATGCTGCAGTCAGGGGAGGGAAGAGGAGGAAGGGGGAAATTCTCTACCACTGGAGAAGCATTTGTGAAAGTCACCTCTAAGAGGCACACAGGCCTATCAACTGGCTGGGACTTAATTATGGTTATAGAATCCCTTCTCTCCTTACACCTTATTACCACACCAACAGAACTTCAGTAAAGTAAGAGAGAATTATGGCTGAAAGAGATGTAAGACACAGATTCTTTCTGAGGAAGTGCATATAGAGAAACCCAAGGTTAACAAGGAAGACATAAATAATGTCACTAGTTGGGTTTGTCCTCTGGCACCTATAGATATATCAAGCATTAAACACAGTCCAGCTCCTAGCTAGATTAGCATAAATATTCACACTAAGAGCTTATTTATCAATTCCTATTCCTAATACAAAATGTCTAGCTTTCAACACAAAATTACAAGACATGCCAAAAGGCAAGACAAAAATGCAGTCTGAAGAGAAAAAGCAATCACCACAACCACACTCAGATATGGCACAGATGTTGGAATTATCAGAGAATTTAAAATAACTAATATTAATATGTTATGGGCACTAATGGAAAAAGCAGACAACATGCAAGAACAGATGGCCAATATAAGCAGAGAGATAGAAATTCTAAGAGGAAAAAAGATAATGAGAAAAAGCTGAAAATTAAAAACACCATAAATGAAGAATGCCCTTGGTGGGTTCATCAATAGACTGGGAACAGCCAAGAAAATAATAAGTGAGTTTACAGACAGGTCAGTAGAAACTCTACAAACACAAAGAGGAAAAATTATGAAGAAATAAAGCAAAACCAAAACAGAATATCCAAAAAGTGTGGAGAAATTGCAAATAGTGTAGCATACACATATTGGAATATCAGTAGGAGAGGAAGAGATACAGAGCAGTACAGAGCAGAAGAAATGCTTAAAGTAATAACAGGAGAACTTTTTTGTTAAAAAAGTTAATTGCAGACCTCAAACCACATACACTGGAAATTCAGAGAGTACCAAGCAGGCTAAATATAACAGAGACCCACATACATCCACACACACCATATTCAAACTACAGAAAACTAAGACAAAGAGAAAATCTTGAAGTAAACCAGTCAGAAGAAAAACACCCATTCCTAGAAAGGAATGAGTATAAAAATTACAGTGTACTTCCCTTAAAGTGTTGACAGAAAAAAACAAAACCAAACCCTAACCCAGAATTTATATTCAAGGAAATTATCTTTCAAATGTGGAAGAAAAATAGAAACATTTTCACACAAATGAAAACTGAGGGAATCTCCAGCAGGCCTGTCCTGCAAGAAATGTTAAGAATTTTTAAGGCAGTAGGAAAGTGACATAGGTCAGAAACTTGGACCTATAAGGAAAAGGATGTTGGAGAGGGCATAACTGAAGAAAAGTATTTTATTTTTCTTATTCTTAATTTACATGGAGATAATTATGCTTAACTCAATAATAATAATAATGTATTGGGTGATTGTAGCATATAGGTAAGGGAAATGAATGATAACAATTCCATAGGGTAGGAGGGAGGAATTGGAAATAATCTATTACAAAGTACCTGTACTATGTGTGAAGTGGTGTAGTTATTTGCATCTGGTCTTAGATTAGTTTAAAATGTACATCGCAAACTCTAAGGTAATCAAAGTTTTTTTTTTTTTTAAAAAAACTGTAGTTGAGATGCTAAGAGAAGAGATAAAAGGTAGTAATATAAAATGCTCAAGAAATGCAAATAGAAAACAGTTACAAACATGGTAGATATTAATCCACTATATCAATAATCACTTTAAAAGTCAGTGATGTATCTAAATACACTAATTAAAAGACAGAGATTGGCAAACTGGATTTAAAAAACCTCAAGTAACAAACTTAAATCTAAAATAAAATGATTAGTACCCACTGAATCTAAAATAAAAGTGGAAAAAAATGCTCAAGACTTTCTACTTTCTACTTTATGCTTTCAAGAAATCTACTTTAAACATAAAGACTGCGATAGGTTAAAAGAAAAAGAATAGAGAAGCTATGCCATGCTAAAACTAATCAAAAGAATGCTGGAGTAGCTATATTAACTTAAGACAAAATAGATTTCAGGATAAGGAAGATTATCAGGGATGAAGGAGGGAATTACATAATGTTAAAGGAGATCAATTCTCCATGGAGACGTATGATCCTAAACATGTATGAACCTAACCAAAGGTAAAAATTTATGAGGCAAAAATGGATAGAATTAAGAGAAAAGAGGCAAAAACTCAATATCATAGTTGGAAATTTCAACACCTCTTTGATATATCAAGCACACAGAAAAACAGGAAGGATATAGTTGGCATGAACTATCACTCAAACTTTTCGAATTGACATTTATAGAACACTGAATCCAACAACAGCAGTATACATATTTCTCTCAGTTCACATGGAATCTTCACCAAGATAGACCACATGGTAGGTCACAAAACACACTTTAATAAATTTAAAAAATTTAGAAATCAAATAAAGTATGTTCTCAGGCCACAGTGGAATTAAGCTAGAAATCAGCAACAGAAAGACAGCTGGAAAATTCCTAAATATTTGGAAATATTTGTTTAACATGTGTCTAGTGAACAGATGGGTCAAAGGAGCGGTCTCAAAATAAATGAAAAATATTTTTAGTTAAATAAAAATGAAAATACAACTTATAAAAATTTGTGGAATGCAGCAACAACAGTTGGTGAACAGAAATTTATAACATTAAATGCATGTATTAGAAAAGAAGATCTAAAATCAATAATTTAAGTTTTAACCTTTGAAAACTAGAGAAAGAAGACAATTTTATGCATAAACAAATAGAAGAAAAGGAATAATACAATTTTAGCACAACTAGGTGAAACTAAAAATAAGAAAGCAATAAAGAGAAATCAACAAATTCAAAAGTTGTTCCTCAGGAAGATCAATAAAAATGATAAATCTCTAGCCAGGCTAACTAAGAAATAAGAGAAATGTAACAAATTACTAAACTCAGAAATGAAAGAGGGGTCATTGCTACTGATCTCCTGGACTTGAAAATATAGTAAAGGAATATTACAAACAAATCTATGCCAATAAATTTAATAACAGATGAAATGACTAATGCCTTGAGAGATAAAAACTACCAAAATTCTACACGTAGAAACAGGTAACTCGAGTAGACCCATTTCTTTTAAAGTCATTTAATTGATAACAAATAACCTTCGGAGTAAAAAAAGTACCAGACCCAGATGGTTTCACTGGTGAATTCTACCTAAGATTTAAGGGAAAAAAAATGCCAATTCTACACAATCACCAGAAAATAGAAGCAGAGAGAATACTTCCTAACTTATTCTATGAGGCCAATATTACTCTAATACTAAAACCACACGAAGATTGTAAAAGAAGAGAAAACTACAGATTTATATCCCTTACTGACATAAATGCAAAAATCTTCAGCAACAGATTAGCAAATGGAATTCAACAAAGTATAAAATGGGTTACATTTCATAACCAAATGGCATTTATTCCAGATCTATAAGGCTGGTTCAGCACTCCAAACTCAATCAATGTAATCTTCTACATCAACAAGCTAAAGAAGAAGAGTTATATTATCATATAAATTGTTGATATTATCATATAAATATTGGCCTTATCGAATGAGTTAGGAAGTGTTCTCTCTGCTTCTGTTTTCTGGTGATTGTGTAGAATTGGTACTTTTTAAAAATAATATAATGTAAATTGTTTTAGAAAAAGCATTTGACAAAATTCAAAGCCTATTCTTGATAAAAACACTCAGGAACCTAGGAAGAGAGGGGGCCTTCCTCAACTTGATAAATAACATCCAGAAAAATACTATAGCAAACATCTTTAATGGTGAGAAAATGAATGCTTTCCTCTTAAGATTGAGAAAAAGGCAATATCCCCTTCACCACTGCTATTCAATATCTTACTAGAAGTTCTAGCTGGTGCAATGAGAAAATAAAAAGAAATAAAAGGTACCAAGATTGGAAAAAAAGCATGTGTTTATTCACAGGAAATACGATTGTCTGTGGAGAAACTTCCAAAGAATTGACAAAAAACCCTTCTGGAACTAATAAGCAACTACAGTAAGGTCACAGACTATTAGGTCAATATATAAAAGTCAATTGCTTCTCTATACATCAGCAACGAACAACTGGAATTTGAAATTTAAAAATATTTACAACAGCATCAAAAAGGGAAATAATTAGGTATAAATGTAACAAAATATATGCTGGATAAGTATGTGGAAATGTACAAAACGCTAATGAAAAAATAAAGATGTAAATAACTGGAGAGATATTCTGTGTCATTGGATTGAAGGTCACCATGTTGCTGAGATGTCAGTTCTTCCCAACTCAACTTAGAGGTTCAATATGCTCTCATTAAAAACGCTGGAGGATATGTTATAGATATTAACAGATATTGACAAATTGATTCTAAAGTTGATATGGAAAGGCAAAGGACATAGAATATTCAATACAATACTGAAGAAGAAAAAGTTGGAGGACCCACATTTCCCTATAGTAAATTTACTATAAACTACATTAAGGAAGACGGTGGGTTTGACAAAAGAATACAGTGCAATGTAACAAAATAGAGTAAATATGGATCTACACAAATATAGTAAATTGTCTTTGACAAAGATGCAAAGGCAATTTAATGGAGAAAGAATAGGCTTTTAAACAAATTTTGCTGGATAAATTGGAAGTCCATATGTGAAAAATATCCTTGTCACAGGTTTTTCTCCTTTCACAAAAATTAACTCAAAGTGTAACATAAAGGTAAAATGCATGCAAAATGGTCCAGCCACTTTGAAAGACAGTTTGGCAGTTTCTTATAACGCTAAACATAGACTCATCATGGGATCCATCAATCATACTCCTAGGTATGCTCCCAATAAATTTGAAAACTTATGTCCACACAAAAGCCTGTATGCAAATGTTTGTACAGTTTTATTCATAATCTTCAAAACCTGAAAGCAACAAAGATGTCCTTCAATAGGATGAACAAACTGTGATATATCCATACGATGGAATACTATTTAGTGATTAAAAAGTGGACCAGCAAACTATACAAAGACTTAAATGAATCTTAAATGAATATTGCTAAATTAAGAAGCTAATCTGAAAAGACTACGTACTGTGTGATTCCAATTATACAACAATCTGGAAAAGGCAAAAAAAAAAAAAAAAAAAAAAAAAAAAAGAGAGACAGAGAGAGAGAGATGGTGGACAGATCACTGGCTGCCAGAACTTCAGGTAGGAATAGAAGGATTGGATAGGTGAAGCACAGAGGATTTTTTAGGGCAGTGTAACTATTTTATATGATGCCATATACATTCTTCAAAACCCATAGTGAGCTTCGATGTATGCACATTTTAAAATGTCATTGAAAAAGTCAGGTATCCCAGCATGGAATGCTGAATGTGACAGCAGAACCCAACTGTTACATATGTATGAAACAACCTCACCGTAGAGGGTAGGATTAAAAAGTTGCCCAAGTAACTTTGGAAATGAATAGAGTCTGTAAGACTAAAAGGCAGTAGGAACTGTGCATAAGCACTGTGCTCTGGTTAGTAAACTGGTCCTCAGGCTACAGTTTAACAAGTCTGACATAACTGTACATATACACTGGAAATGAACAATGAAATGAATGGCTGTGGGTGGTGGGAGCAGTTTTCTCATTGTTGAAATGGGAGGTGTTGACAAGCAAAGGGAGGAGGTGTTCAATTGATTGGATGAAGCCCACCACATTATGCAGGATCATCAGCTTTACTCAAAGTCTACTGATCTAAATATTAATCTCATCTAAGAAATACCTTTGCAGCAACATCTAGACTAGTGTTGGACCAAACTGGGCACCATGGCCTTGACAAGTTGACACATATGATTAAGCAGCATGCTATTTTTCAGGAGAGAAGGAAGAGGGTCTAGAACAGGTAGAATGGTTGCAGGTGTGGTGGGGGGTGTCTGTGAGTGAAAATAGGTACCAGAGGCAACAGATGGAGAGCCAAGGACAGGGAGGCCTGGGAGGCTCCTGGCTTGGGTGATTGGCAGGACATGAGTGCCTGAGCAAAGTTAGCTGCTGGGACTGCAGGGTGACACCTAGCTGTCACTCAAAAACTTCCTCCTGACCAAAGAGTTGTTTTCTCAGACTAATTACAGGCACTGCCCTCAGGAAGAGTCCCATGCCGGCATTTGAAAATGAATCAATTTTCCAAGAAAGTGCTATGGCGCAGGCTCCATCATCACCAGAACGTGTGAGCACGGCCGGTGGAGGCTGCTCACTGAGGCTCAGAGCAGGGTGTGAGCATCTGCCCACGTGGACTGGTGCGCTTCCCTTAATTGTTCCAACCATTTATGTTCTAGGTTTTATTTGTCTGCAGAGAGACAGGGGTTTAGCTGGTCAAAGCAAATGAATCAGAAGCTGAGGGGACTGCCCCACCAGATACAGGAAAGAAGTTGCAGGCAGTATTCGCACTCGCTCTGCCTTGCTGCTTGACCTCAGAGAAAACACACTGAGCCTCAGTCTTCCCCATGAAATGTACTTGCAGTGAGAGTTTGATTAGAGGCTCCAAATCCTGGAAGTCACTGTTTATAAATTAATTTGATGCTCTTGGCCCGTTTCATAAATCTATAAAGTCACCTGCTTTGTCCCATCCCAATATTTATGTAATGAACATGCACTTTCTTTGAGGCTGAAGGAAGCGCTCGTCTTTTAGATGATGCAGACTATTCTTGTGCTTGTCTCTGAAGCTCGATACTTACGTTTAGAAAATCCCCAGGATGTGGAAACCATTTGTAATAGCATTTACTGTTTCCCAGATACATAGATCCTACATTTCACCCTTCTCTGAGGGGTGGTGGTTCTCGTCCTCGCTGTTACGCCATTGTCTCAGTGTGTAAAGGTGGTTGTTCAGGGGAGGCCATGCGGGGTCCTGGTGACAATGCAGAAGCCACTGTCATTTCCACAGTGCTCCCTTGACCTGAACAGCAGCCTGTAGAAGAGAATCGCAATGGTGTGAGTGCATGAACCCGACAGCATGGACAGAGCCTACCGAGCGTGGTACCCAGTGCAGTGGTCAACCACAGGCCTGTCTACACCACATAAACAGTTAAGCTGCTTCTCTGAAATCAGGCAACTAAAAAGTGGAGGTGTCAGGCTCTAACCCTGGAGATGGGACTCAGGAGCCTCGGTTCACAACCACCTGGGGCCACCCCTCCAGGAAGGGACATCCTTAACCTGATAGCCACCTCTGCAGAAGCCCTTCTTGCTGCCACAGGGAGAAACTGCCTTACAGTTCTCATACTTATTAGGCTTTGAGACCCTCCTTGACAGGCAGGCAGGCAAGCTATAATCCTTGATTACTTTTTCTCTTTGATAGGTGGGTAGACTTGTTCTCTTTTGATAGGTAGACTAAGCCATAGTGGAGTGATGAATCACAGCTTCTTTGGGGGAAAAGAGAGTTAATTAAAAAAAATTAGGTTCTGCATGTAATTTTGAATGCCTGGTAAAAATACGTGTCTGTATGAAAGTGAGTTTAGATCCAGACATGTTCCAAGGATGGTTGAGGCTACTGATGAGATAATATAAAATACATAGAATCTGTATGTAAGACAGCAAAAGCGGAAGTAAAAGCCAAACAAGGTAAAGCAATAAAGGGAAAACCCAGCAGTTTCTGGAATGAGACTAAAAGTACCTACCTTATTCCCAAGCTTCCCAGTAGCCAGGGTGAAAAGAGGTGTGATCATGGACATAATTCATGTTCTATAATACCATCACTAACTGCTCAGGAGACGCCCAGCTCTTCCTTGTTCTACGACAGGGTGTATTCAGGGGTCTTCCTTGGCAGGCCCCATCTACTACCATCCATAAGCTGACACTGACCTGGTTTTCAGGCTGTTTCTTGTCACTCCATGAGGGCACTGCCCAGCCCGCTTATTCACTGCATGTCACCAGCACCAGGAATGTGCCTGGTCCAGAGCAGACTCACAGCCCTTATTCACTGAATGAATGAATGAACGAACGAACAAGTGGATAAACTGGACTCATTTGCAGGACTTTTTTTTTTTTTACTTGACGGGGGCCCTGCAACTAACTAACTAAATAAATAAAATGCTTACAGTCTCTGGAGACAAGGTTTGTGTACGTCAAAGGGGCCAATGACGAGAAACACAGGGAGTGATAGCACCCACAGGGCCACTGTGGGGCATGGAGCTCACATCCCATGGATTTGGGGAAGGCCTACCTGGGGTGCTGGGGGCTGAACTGAACCTTGATCATGGGCAGAGGGAGGGAAGACAGAATTCAGAAAGGAAAGACTCTTCATTCACAAGATCCAGAAGAGAGTTACAGAGGAACTTGAGGATGGCTGCCATACAAAGAAAGATGATGTGATCATGGGACCAGAAGTTGGGATGATACACTTGGGCTCTCGTAGGGCAGGCCCCTCCCCATCCCCAGGCCTGGATGAACTGCCTCCCTGGGCTTCTGCTGCACCCTGCTCACTGCTGTTTATGCAGAGCCTTAGTAGGACAGCCTTCTTCATAGAACACAAGCTGTTTTTGTAAAATAAATAGGTAAGTGAGTTGCAAGCGTCTATGGCTGCACACTCAACATGGGCCAATACTGAGATGAGGCAGTGGTGAAGCATCTGGGCAGGCTTGGGGTGTCAGGCCTGCTGGAGCATAGAACACATTTCTGGGCAGCAGCTTCAGGAAGCAGAGAAGGGTATAGACAGATGGGACCAGTTCCAAGAGGGAAAACAAAGATGCTGAACTGGATCGTGGGAAAACATGGAAAGAGCTGTAGATACTTAATCTGAAGAAGAAAAGCCTCTGTGGGGTGGGAGTGGGGATGGGAAAGGCAAGACAACTATTTCCAAATCTCTGAGGAAGTGAGAACCAACTTGCTTAGTATGGCCTAGAGAGGCAGACGCTGCAAGGAGGAGATTGCAGACAAGAGATACATTATTATTATTATTTTTAATGGTCAGAACTGCCTAGATGTGAGAAAGTCCTCCAGAGAGAAATTTATTTATTCGTTCACTTATTCAATTCATCATTCACACATTCAGTGACTATTTACTGGCTGTGTTTCAGGTATTGGAAAGAGAGTAGTGGGCAAAACTGAGTGATGTCTGCTCTCACAGGGTTTAGTCATTAAGGGATGGTAGACCTTTCATAAGCGATAAAGTGTGAGGTGGGCAGAGCTGGTCTCCAGTGGGTGTTTCAAGAAGGCAGGGGTTGAGAAAGCTGAGACAGGGCTCTTCAGAGCTTCAGTTTCCCAGACAAATCCATTTTAAGTTATAAAAGTTTATGTAATTGCTACGTCTACTTCTAGTCTTAACTATGACTCTCAAATTGAAATGTTCTCAAATTGCCTCCTGAAAGAGCCTCCTCTGAAAACTCAGAGGTGGAAAAACAACTTCCATTGCTTGGTTCTGTGTGTCTTTGGGGACTCCAGTCTGGCTAATGGAAGTTAATTAGACAAAGAGCCTTCGCTGCTGCACAGGGCCTCTGAGCTCTGTTTGGGGTTGCTTAGTTCAAAAAGGCAGGATGAAAGGATCCTGGGACCCAGATCGCTTTCAAGACTTCCTGAGAGGAGTGACATCTGACCCAGAGAAACAGACATGAGCCACGCCCACCTGGCTTCCCAGATGGATTGGAGAACCAGGTTGATTGGGAAGATTTATGCCGCGCTCCTGGGGAAGTCATCGTCGCTTGATTCTCTACCATTCCTTCCATAGTTCTTCTCTTTCCTCTCTTTCTCTTAACTTTGGGTGCTGAATTCTTTCTCCTCCTCAATGAACTCAACACTCCATGAGCTCCTACTTAGAGCAGATCATGGCCTAGGTTCTGAAAACTGGGAGGTCAATTTGGAGAGGTCTCTGCCGCAGCATTTGCTGTTGGTGGGGTTGTTCCTGCTTTCCTGTCTATCCACTGATTACTCACACTCTACGTGTTTCAGAAGACACTGCAGGAGAGGTCTGTGCCTAAGCTCTGCAGTGGGGCTCTCTCCAAGCAGAGTTGGGGAAGTGAAAAGTTCCCAAAGGTAGTAAGAGGGTTGGTCAGTGTAAATGTGTCTGCCAGCTGGGAGTGATCAAAGTTATGATTCTGTCCTCCCAGTTGGGAGACTGCACCCCTGAGTGGAGGTGGGGTAGAGTCAGACCTGTGAGGGATGCAGGTGGAAACTCAGGACCCCTGGGCTCTTACCCTGTCTCTACCATTTACCTATGTGCCCAGGGGTTGGTCACCCTGCTGCCTCCTGGCTCTGACGTGGGAGCTCTGGAGTCTCCAACCTTGGAATGTTCACTTTGCATCATCCTATAATTCTTACTGTCATTCTCCGAAGCCCAGAAAAATCACACTTGGATCTCAGTGGTTACTAGGCAGGGGGTCTGTGAAAGCCCTGAATAGTTGTGATGGGTGCCAGGGAGCCTGTTCTGGGAGCTTCCTGGAGAGGAAGGGTAATGGTGTACCTGAGAGAAGGGCCCTGGGCAGAGGCCCCTGCCCACAGCATTGAGGCTGGCACCGCTGTGGATGAGCCTAGTCAGTCCATGGGCATGTGCAAAGCTCCAGTTGGGTGTGCCTGGACTAGTCTTTCTCTGGCCACTCTTTGGTCCCCTGAGTCCTTGTCAATGTGTCTTGCTACCAAATTGCTTTCATACATGGATCAATTTCTACTCCTCTTGAAGAGTGTGTCAGATGCTTTCTCACCCCCTGTGTTAACACTGGAATTATCCACACTTTTAATCCTTGCTAATTCCATAGGTCAAAAAGATAGCATCTCATTATTATAATCGGCAATGTTTTTGGCCTACGAATGGAGGTCAAACATTTGGTGGCGATTATCTTTTGAAGTCACCATTTAAAATGTCCTTGTTTGAGGGTATTTCATGTTATGATTTGTAACTGGAAGGTTTATAAAATCTAATAGAAAATATTGACACAATGTAACTAATTTGAGCTGGAAGGCAACTCTCGGAATAACTGCTCTTCCTTTCAGTGTTGCTAGGGTAAAGCACTCCAACTTCATATTCTTTCAAAAGCAGTGTTAATATTAATAGATAAATATTGACCAGGCACACAATTTAGGGATAAGGCATCCCAAAACAGTGAGTGAGGAATTTGTTATTAAAAGCTGCACGCATGTCAAGAATATCCTCTAATGAATATGCAGTGTGTTAATTCTGTAATATCATTGTTCTAAGAAACTTGGTACTTGCTGGTGTCTAAAAGTTGATAAGTTTATTTAGCCTATTGTTTTGACTTTGCTATTCTGTGAGTGACTTTACAGATCCCTAATTTCAGTGCCACACCAATGCCACAATCTCTTAGCAGGACGAAGTTGCTGTATTCTTCCAATCAATTAACCAACAAATTTAATTTCACACTACAGAGCTTTGGAATAGCTACTGTTTACTGAAATTACCATTGCAAATAACGAAACTGAATGTTTAAAGAACCAACGTTTAGTATTGTCAATTAAGTCTGGGCTAAATGTTAATAAATATAACACAGTGTGGAAAACCATCTGTGGATCTTCAGCTTCATGAGGGAATGCGCCAGGAGCAGCCCGGTTTAGACAGCTTGTTGATGTGACTCTGGTCCCCCAGAAGCCAATGGCCAGTTAGCAACCTGTGAAGCAGCCACTTCCATCTGGGGACCCCATCACTAAACTCACACAAAAAAAGTCACTAGGGTATTTCAGATTTTAAATGGTTAGTTTATTGAATAATCAGCAACGTGACAACCATCTCATTTAAAAAACTTTGCATATGATTTTGCCATGTGTCTGTCTCTCAGGTACCTTTCCAGCTTTTGTCTCTGGGTGTACACACGTCACATGTGTGCAAATGGCACATATGCAATTTTCTGTCCTTGCATCAGATGTATATTTGTAAATTGCGACTTGGTCTCTAAATTGCCATTTTGATTTACTGTGATAATTTGTCACGTGAATGAGATATGATTTGCTCCACCAACCTTCTATTGTTGCCATTTAAATTGAGTCTTAATGCTGATGATTATCAGCTATGAAGCATGTGGATTTTTCACAGTTTGGTATTATTTTCTTAGAACAAATTCCCAGCAGTTGGAACATCAAAAGAAAAGGGAATTAACGTTTTAATGGCTTTATGCTTCTCAGCAATGTAGTCCTGTCCCGCTTATCCTCTTTTGGACACCCTTCCCATTGATTTCTTTGGATACAAATATATCGAAAATAAAGAGGGCTTTTGTTTTCTGTTCTATTTCTTTTCCAGGTTCTATTCTATGCCTTCTATCCGCTGCATTGCTCTACTTTCTCTAGTTTTCTGTTTTGCCTGCTGATCTTTCCGGTGGAGGCTGTCCTCCTATTTACGAGTGGGGAGCTCTAAAGCTGGTGGGATTACTTACCGGCGATTGGCCACTCACAAGTCTTCCTCCTATCACCATCAGAAATCTTAATCTCTGGTAATGTCAGTTCTAAAAAAGGCAGTATTCCAAGGGTGCCTTGCTGGTGCTCAGGGAGCAGACAGTGTGTGTACAAAAGGCTGCGGGTGTGAGGGTGCTTGCGTGTGTTCATGTATGAGTCTTTGTGGGTACATATGTGCATGTACATGTTGGTGCATGTGCATGCATGTGTGTGCATGAGGCTTTGTGCATACACATTTGTGCATGTATGTGCATATGTGCACAGGTATATGAGGCTGTGTGCATGAAGCTGTGTGTGTGCATAAGGCTATGTGTGCCTGTGTGTATGTGTGTGTGTGTTTACACTTGTGCATGAGGCTGTGCATGGCCATGCATGATGTTTGGGCTTCTCTGCAGCCCTGGCGAGGCAGCCTGGAGAACACTGTTGTTAGCAGCAGCACAACAAGCCCTGTGATTCCTGCATGATACTCATGCTGCTCTAAATTTGCAGTGATCCCAAAGGCCAGCTTCAGCCAGTCTGCACCTACCAAATAAACTCATGTGTTTAAATTTCCAGGTTTGTGGATTCTAGGAGTCCCAGTAATTTTCTTTGTTTCATTTTATTCATAACAAAATTTTCAAATGCAGAAAAGTAAAGAATATATTCATTTGTTTAAAATGAATAATTATTTAAAAGTACATAATTTCTTTATTTTCCCATTGTTGGGCAATTAACTTGTTTAAGAAATTTTACTTCTATAAATCATGCCAGAAAAACACCGCTGCTGTGTGTTTTTCTCCCAATCTGTGTGGCTGCTTGTGCACACGATCCTCTGAGTTGCAGCGTGTTGCCTAGCGACATTGCTAGATCATAGAACTTTTACCACTAATATTACGGCCAAGTCGCTCTCCAAACGTTGTAGCACGTTAGACTCCCACAGCAATCCTGCGAGTTCTGTTTTTCTTATATTTGTGCCGTTACCTGGTATCATCAGATTCCCTGTGCTGGCCCCCGCCCAGTCTCAACTGGAATTTTCTTGATTCTTTGCTCACCCTAAATATTGCTTTTTTGTATATTGCCTATTTATTTCCTTGACTCATTTTTTTTCTTTTGAATGGTTGAAATTTTCCTTATCAAGTTGTTATTCTTTATATATTTTGTCAGCAGTTTTTATTGTAACTATCTTTTCCCTGGGTTGTACGTCTTTTGACTTAAAAAAAATTATTGTATATTTGTAAATTATAACTATGTATTTATGGTTACAAATGGCTTTATGAAATTAGTGTACAATGTGGAGTGACTGAATCAAGCTAACTAACATATCCATCACCTCAAATACTTATCACTTATTCCTCCTGTCTTAACTGAAACTTTGTACCTTTTGACCAATATCTCCCCATTTCTCCCACCCACCCCCCACCCCCTGGTAACCACCCTTCTACTCTCTGCTTCTGTGAGAGCAATTGTTTTGGATTCTGCATATGAGAGCCTGCAATGTTCGTCTTTCTGTACCTGGCTTAATTCACTTAGAATACTGTCCAGTTTCATCCACGTTGTCGCAAATGACAGAATCTCCTTTTTAAAGGCTAAATAGTATTCTGTTGTGTATGTTCGCCAGGTTTTCTTTGTCCATTCATTCACTGACGGACTCTTAGTTTAATTCCATATCTTGGCTATTGTGAATAATGCTGCAGTGAACATGGAAGTGCAAGTATCCCTCCAATGTACCGATTTCATTTTTCTTTGGATATATACCCAGAAGTGGGATTGTTGGATCCTATGGTAATTCTATTTTTAGTTTTGAGGAATTTCCGTAGTTTTTTTTTCCAAGATGGCTATACTAATTTACATTCCTACCAACAGAGTGCAAAGATTCTCTTTTTCCCCATAACCTCACCAACACTTATGTTTCATCTTTTTGCTAAAAGCAGTTCTGACAGGTGTGAAATGATATCTCATTGTGGTTTGAATTTGCATTTTCCTAATGGCTAGTGATATTGAGCATTTTTTCATATATCTGCTGGCTGTTTCTGTGCCTTCTTTTGAGAAATGTCTAGTCAGGTCCTTTGCACATTTTTTAGTTGGGTAATTTGTTTTCTTACTATTGAGTTGTTTGAATTCCTTACAGTTTGGGATGTTAATTCCTTATCAGATGTATGACTTACGAATATTTTCTCCTAGTCCATGGGTTGTTTTTATCACTTTATTTATTTATTTATTTATTTATTTATTTATTTATTTATTTATTTTGCTGAGTACAAAATGTTTAGTTTTATGTAATTCTATTAGTCTATTTTTGCTTCTGTTGCCTAAACTTTTGGGATAAAACTAAAAAATTATAGTCTAGACCAATGTTGTGTAATTTTTTCCCCTATGTTTTCTTCTAGTAGTTTTACATTTAAGGTCGTATGTTTAAGTCTTTAATTCATTTTGAGTTAATTTTTTAATATAGTTTGAGGTAGGTTCTATTTCATTTTTATGCATGTGGATATCCACTTTTCCAACACCTTTTATTGACATGACTATCTTTTTTCTCATTGTGTATTCTTGGCAACTTTGATGAAAATCAGTTGACTGTTAATACATGGGCTTTTTTTTTCAGGACTATTTTGTTTTATTGATCAATGTCTGTTTTTATGCCAGTACCATGCTATTTTGATTACTAGAGCTTTGTAGTATAGTTTGAAGTCAGGTGGTGTGATACCTCCAGCTTTGTTCTTTTTTGCTCAAGATTGCTTTGGCTATTTAGAGTCTTTTGTGGTTTCACATGAATTTTAGGATTGCATTTTCTATTTCTGTGAAAAATGACTTTGGAATTTTGATAGGGATTGCATTGAATCTGTAGATTGCTTTGGGTAGGATGGCCATTAACAATATTAATTCTTTCAATCCATAAACATGAGATATCTTTCCATTTATTTAGGTCATCTTCAATTTCTTTCATCAATGTTTCATAGTTTCCAGTGTACAGATCTTTCATCTCTTTGGTTAAATTTACTCCTAAGTATATTCTTTTTGTGTAGCTACTGGGAATTAAATTGTTTTCTTGATTTATATTGTTATTTTATTATTAGTAAATAGAAACAGTGCTGATTTTTGAGTGCTGATTTTGTATCCTGCAACCTTACTGTATTCATTTATTAGTTCTAACAATTTTTTGATGTAGTCTTTTGGGTTGTCTACACACAAGATTATGTCATCAGCAAACAGCAACAAGTTCACTACTTCCTTTCCTATTTGGATGTCTTTTATATCTTTCTGTTACCTAATTTCTCTGGCAAGGACTTTTAGTACTATGCTGAATAGAAGGGATGAGAGTAGGCATCCTTGTCTTGTTCCAGATCTTAGAGGAAATGCTTTCAACTTTTCACTGTTGAGTATGATGTTACCTGTGGATTTATCATATATGGCCTTCATTGTGTTGAGGTACATTTCTTCTGCCTCTAGTTTGTTGAGTGTTTTTATCATGAAAAGGTTATGAATTTTGTCAAATGCTTTTTCTACATCTAATGGGATGCTTGTATGGTTTTTGCCCTTCATTCTGTTAATGTGGCATATCACATAGATTGCATACATTGAACTATCTTTGCATCCCTGGGATAAGTTCCACTTGATCATGGTGAATGATACTTTTAATATATGGTTGACTTTGATTTGCTAATACTTTGCTGAAGATTTTTGCATCATGTTCATCAGGATATTGACCTATAATATTTTTTCCCCTTGTAATGTCCTTGTCTGGCTTTAGTATAAGGGTAATGCTGGCCTCATAAAAAGAGTTTGGAAGTATTCTCTGCCCTTTAATTTTCTGGAAGAGTTTGAGAAGTATTGTTATTAGTTCTTTAAATGTTTGGTAAAATTTAGCAGTGAAGTCATCAGGTCCTGGGATTTTCTTTGATGGAAGAGTTTTTATTACTAATTAAATCTCCTTACTCAGTATCAGTCTATTAAGATTTTCAATTCCTTCATTATTCAATCTTGGTTGATCATATATGTATAGAAATTTATCCATTTTTTTCTAGGTCTTTTAACTTGTTGATGTATAATGTTTCACAGTAATTTCTTATAATCCTTTTTACTTCTGTGGTATCAGTTGTAATGTCTCCACTTTCATTTTTGATTCTATTTATTTGAGTCTTCTCTCTTTTTTCTTCGTTTAGCTAAGGAGTTGTCAATTTTTTAAAAACTTTTTGAAAAATGGATTCAGTTTTATTCTTTTCTTTTTTTTCTAGTCTCTATCTTATTTATTTCTACTCTGATCTTTGTTATTTTGTTTCTTCTGTCAACTTCGGGCTAAGTTTGTTCTTTTTCTAGTTCCTTGAGGTGTAACATTAGATTGTTTATTTGATATCTTTCTTTGTGGGTGTGTTTATTTATTTTAATCATTAAGAATTGTACAGAAAAAAATTTTACATTAAGTTCTACCCTATTGATCTTCTTTTTCAATATTAGGCACTTATTGCTATAAATTTCCCTCTTAGAATAACTTTTGCTGCATCCTATAAGTTTTGATATGTTGTATTTCCATTTTTGTTGTCTTAAGACTTTTTTCATTTTTCCTTTTGATTTCTTCTTTGATCCATTGGTTGTTCAGGAGCATGCTGTTTAATTTCCTTGTATTTGTGAAATTTTCAAGATTTTTCTTGTTATTCATTTCTAGTTTCATATCATTGTGATCAGAAAGGATACTTGACATTATTTCAATCCTCTCAAACTTTTTCAGACTTGTTTTTTGGCCTAAAATGTAATCTATCCTGGATAATTTTCGGTGTGTACTTGAGAAGAATGTATGCTCTGTTGCTATTGGATGGAGTGTTCAGTGTATGTATGTTGAGTCCATTTAGTCTAAAATGTAATTCACATTTGATTTTTTAAATTGATTTTCTGTCATGGATGATCTGCATATTGTTGAAAGTGGAGTGTTAAAGTCCCTGATTATTATTGTGTTGCTGTATATTTCTCCCTTCAGATCTTTTAATATTTACTTTATACGTTTAGGTGCTCTGTTGGGTATAGATGTAACTGTCATAGCCTCTTGATAAATGGACATCTTTATTGTTATATAATTATATTTTTGGTCTCTTTTTACAGTTATTGACTTAAAGTCTATTTTGTCTGATATAATTATAGCTACTCTTGTTCTCTTTTTATTTCTATTAACATAACGTACCTTTTTCCATCCCTTGACCTTAAGTCTATGTGTTTCCTTAAAGATGAAATGACCCTCTTGGAGACAGCATATTGTTGGGTCTTGTGGGTTTTTAAAAAAAATCCATTCAGCCACTGTATGTCTTTATTGGTGAATTTCATCCCGTTATATCCAAAGTAATTATTGATAGGTAAGGACTTAACTATTACCATTTTGCCATTTATTTTCCAGTTTTTTACATATATTTTGTTTCTTTCTTCCTCTCTTTTGTCTTCCTTTGTGGTTTGATGGTTTTCTATAGTGGTATGCTTTGAATACTTTCTATTTATGTTTTGTGTATCTACTGTAGATTTTTGCTTTGTGGTTGCCATAAGGTTTACATAAAACGTCTTGTACTTATAACAAGCTATTTTAAGCTGATAATAAATTAACTTTGATTACATACAATAGCTCTATACTTTTATCAGCCAGTAGGTGATAACATACATTTTATGTTTTTGACATAAAAATTAACATTTAAAAAAAATTTGTATTCTTTGACAATTTATTTTAGTTTTTTAAAGTTTTGTCTTTTAACAGTAGTACTAGAGATGAAATTGCTTTACACACTAGTCCATTACAGTTCTACAGTATTCTGAATATGACTCTGTATTTGTTATACCATTGAATTTTGTGCTTCCATATGTTGTTAATTAGCGGCCTGTTTTTTCAGCTTAAAGGATTCCCTTTAGTAATTCCATGCCTTGGACCCTTCTCTGGCACCAAAAAAAAAGTTTGGATGTTGCTGGGGGTGAGGTAGGAAACCTACCTTCACCCCTGAAACTGCACTGATGTCAGGCAGAAGTTGACTGTTCCAGGCACTGCACTGACACCTGGAAAAAATGTCTGTCAGCTGGGCATTATGGCTTATGTCTATAATCCTAGCACTTTGGGAGGCTGAGACAGGAGGATCATTTGAGCCCAGGAGTTCAAGACCACCCTGGGCAACAAAGCAAGACACTGTCTCTTAAAAAAAAAAAAAAAAAAAATCTGTCCCTGGCAGAGAGGCAGGAAATCTGTACATGCCAGGATTCTGTTCTGAAACAAGACAGCATTTAGATACTATTGGTAGGAGGTGTGAGCCCTACCTGCTCTGCAGGCCCTGTCCTGAGGAAGAGATTATATATATATATATGTATGTATTTTTTTTTTTTTGCCATGAGGAATACTGAGACATATATACCCAGAGACTTAGGATCCAGAAACCCTCACACTGCCCCCACCACAAGCTATGTACTGAGTAGAAACAACAGCAGGACCTCTGTGAGAGGAAGAAAATGGAGAAGGGTCTTTTCTTAGGTGCAGGTGTGTGACTTCTAGGGTAGCTGTGCAGCTTATAGGTGTAGGTGTTCCCCTCCTAGGTGCAGGATGTGCAGCTCCTAGGGCAGGTGTGACCCTCCCAGCGCAGGTGTCTGGCTCCTAGGTAGAGAAGTAGGTACCTCCTAGGTATAGTTGTGCAGCTCCTAGTTGTAGGTGTGTGGCTCCTAGTTTCAGGTCTGTGGCTCCTAGGGCAGACGTGGGACTACAGAAGCTGAAGTGGAGCAAGAACACTGGGGACCCTTACACACCCCAGGCTTCACATAGAATAATTAGTGGCTCTATTAGTCCCTTTTCACACTGCTGGTAAAGACATACCTGAGACCAGGCAATTTAAAAAGGAAAGAGGTTTAATGGAGAACTCATAGCTCCAAGTGGCTGGGGAAGCCTCACAATCATGGCAGAAGGCAAGGAGAAGCAAGTCACATCTTACATGGATGGCAACAGGCAAAAAGAGCTTGTGCAGAGAAGCTCCCACTTTTTAAAATCATCAGATCTTGTGAGACCCATTCACTATTATGAGAACAGCACAGGAAAGACCCATCCTCATGATTCAATCATCTCCCATCTCCCATTCTCCCACCCAAAGCATGTGGAAATGATGGGAGCTACAGATGAGATTTGGATGGGGACACAGAGCCAAACCATATTATTCTGCCCGTGACCCCTCCCAGATCTCATATCTTCACATTTCAAAACCAATCATGCCTTCCCAACAGTCCCCTAAAGTCTCAACTCATTTCAGCATTAACTCAAAAGTCCACAGACCAAAGTCTCATCTGAGACAAGGCAAGTCCCTTCTGCCTATGATCCTATAAAATCAAAAGCAAGTTAGTTACTTCCTAAATACAGTGGAAATATAGGCATTGGGTAAATACAGCCATTCCAAGTGGGAGAAATTGGCAAAAACAAAGGGAATACAGGCCCCATGCAAGTCTGAAATCCAGTGAGGCAGTCAACTCGTGAAACTCCAAAATGATCTCCTTTGACTCCATGTCTCACATCTAGGTCATGCTGATGCAAGAGGTGGGTTCCCATGGTCTCAGGCAGCCCTGCCCCTGGGGTTTTGCAGAGTACACATCCCTCCCAGCTGCCTTCACGGGCTGGTGTTGACTGTCTGCAGCTTATCCAGGTGCGTGGTCCAAGCTGTCAGTGGATCTACCATTCTGTGGTCTGGAGGACGGTGGCCCTCTTCTCACAGCTCCACTAGGCAGTACCTCAGCAGGGACTCTGTGTGGGGGCTCTGACACCACATTTCCCTTCCACACTGCTCTAGCAGAAGTTCTCCATGAGGGCTCTGCCTCTGCAGCAAACTTGTGCCTGTGCATCCAGGTGTTTCCATACATCTTCTGAAATCTAGGTGGAGGTTCCCAAACCCCATTTCTTGACTTCTGTGCACTTGCAGGTTCAACACCACAAGAAAGCTGCCAGGGCTTGAGGCTTGCACCCTCTGAAGCTACAGCCTAAGCTCTACGTTGGCCCCTTTCAGCAACAGCTGGAATGGCGGGGATGCAGGGCACCATGTCCCTAGGCCGCACACAGCACAGGGACCATGGGCTCAGCCCACAGAATCACTTTTTTCTCTTAGGTCTGTGATGGGAGGGGCTACCATGAAGACCTCTGACATGCCCTGGAGACATTTTCCCCATTGTTCAGGTGATTAACTTTTGGCTTCTTGTTACTCATGCAAATTTCTGCGGCTGGCTTGAATTTCTCCTCAGAAAATGGGATTTTTTTTTTTCTATTGCATTGTCAGGCTGCAAATTTTCCAAACTTTTATGCTCTTCTTTCCTTATAAAACTGAATGCCTTTAACAGCACCCAAGTAACATCTTGAAGCTTTGCTACTTAGAAACTTCTTCTGCCAGATACCCTAAATCATCTCTTTCAAGTTCAAAATTCCACAAGTCTCTAAGGCAGGGGCAAAATGCTGCCAGTCTCCTTGCTAAAACATAGTAAGAGTCACCTTTGCTCCAGTTCCCAACAAGTTCTTCATCTCCATCTGAGACCACCTCAGACTGGACCTTATTGTTCATATAACAATCAACATTTTTGTCAAAGCCATTCAATAAGTCTCTAGGAAGTCCCAAACTTTCCCACATTTTCCTGTCTTCTGAGCCCTCCAAACTGCCAGCCTCTGCCTGTTACCCAGTTCCTAAGTCGCTTCCACATTTTTGGGTATCTTTTCAGTAATGCCCCATTCTACTGGTACCAATTTACTGTATTAGTTCATTTTCATGCTGCTGATAAAGACATACCCAAGACTGGGCAGTTCACCAAGAAAAGAGGTTTAATGGAGAACTCACAGCTCCAGGAAGCCTCACAGTCATGGTGGAAGGTTAGGAGGAGCAAGTCACATCTTATGTGGATGGCGGCAGGCAAAAAGAGCTTGTGCAGAGAAACTCCCATTTTCTTAAAACCATCAGATCTTGTGAGACCCATTCACTATTATGAGAACAGCAGGAGAAAGACCCGCCCTCATGATTCAATCATCTCCCCCAGGCCCCTCCCACAACATGCGGGAATTATGGGAGCTACAAGATGAGATTTGGGTGGGGACACAGAGCCAAATTACATCAGTGGCCATTCACTATGATAGGAATTTGAAGGCTGCATTTTGCTGAAAATGATGTTAGAAACAAGAAAACTCAAATCCAGCTCAACTACAGACTGCACGGATTTAATCCCTTGTACTAATAGCATGACAAAGGAGGTATGCCCATTTTCAAGCATAAATAGTATTTATCTCAGTCTTTACTATCTTTTACACACAATAAAAGTTTACAAGTCATACGAAATCAAGAAAATAAGACTTGTAAAGAGATAAAATAAAGAGGCCAGACCCAGAGATGGGTCTGGTGCTGGAAATATTAATATCAGATTTAACCTTACTATACACATTTAACGTTGCAATGACTAATATGTTAAAGGAGATACTGGAAAATGTGAGCAACAGGCATCAACAAACGAATTTCATCAATGTGACAGAAACTATAAAAAGAATAAAATATAAATGCTAAAAGAGAGAAAACAATATTGGATAAAGAAGTGTCTTTAAGAGGCTTGTTGCATGTGGGCAGACTGGATGTAGCACAGTAAAGAATCAGTGAACTTGAATGCAGGTAAATAGATATTATCCAAATTGAAGCACAAAGGGAATATAAAGAATGAACAAAACAAAAGAGAATATCCATGATCAGTGGAACACAATAAAATGATCAAACTTAACATATAATTTATTGGAGTCACCAAGGGATGATGGATAGAGAGAATGGGGCAGCAGAATAGTTTAAAAGATAATGACGAGAATTTTCCAGACTTAATGAAAGATAATAAACCACAGATCCAAGAACTGTTAAAAGGATAAGCACACAGAAGCTTAATGTTAAACACAGTCAAACTGTCAAAAACCAACATAAAGAAAAATATAAAGAGAAAAGTTTGAAAGCAGTTAGAGAAAAATGAAATGTCACACACAGAGGATCTAATAAAAATAATAGAAGACTTCTCATCAGAAATAGTTAATGCCAAGCTGGGTGTGGTGGCATGTAATCCTAGCGCTTTGGGAGGCTGAGGCAGGTGGATCACCTGAGGTCAGGAGTTTGAGACCAGTCTAGCCAACATGGTGAAAGCTATCTCTACTAAAAATACAAAAATTAGCCAGGCATGGTGGTGGGTGCCTGTAATCCCTGCTACTTGGGAGGCTGAGGAAGAAGAGTCGCTTGAATCCAGGAGGTGGAGTTTGCAGTGAGTCGAGATTGCGCCCCTGCACTCCAGCCTGGGTGACAGAGCAAGACTCTGTCTCAAAAAAAAAAAAAAAAAAAAAAAAAAAAAAAATTAATGCCAAATGACAATGAAATTACTTGTTTAAAATGCTGACCACTTAGAATTCTGTATCAGTGAAACTATCATTCAGAAATGAAGGCTAAAAAAGACTTCTTTAGACAGACAAAAGACAAAAAGTTCATCTATGGCAAAACCCATTACTAAAAATGTTAAAAAGAAGACCCGAAGACTTACGGGAGTGCTGCCATGTCCATGGTTCTATACGATGGAATGAAGGACCCCAGAAAGAATTAATAAGTAGTAAATACAGAAGATCTTTACATAATAAATATTACATATATATGTAAACACTTTGGCTATTTAAGAGAAAAATAAGAAATGATCATAAGTTATGCATAGAAACAAATACACAAAGGGAAGATAGTAATTAGAAATATATTGTCTTAAAGTTCTTAAATGGTTCGTGAACTAATATAATACTTTGGGAGCATACTGTGATAAGGTAAAGATGCATGTTATAGTATCTAAAGCAATCACTGAAAATTAACCCAAAAACATATAACTAAAACATCATTAGACGAAATAAGATGAAACACTATGAATATTTGATTCATCTGCAATCCCCAACTGAAAAAAGGTGGCTGTACTCTATTAAAAATAAAAAAACACCAGTAGGCACATGAATTTCACATAATAGAAAGCTGAAGTGTCCAGTCTAGTTTATAAAAGTATAACTTTAAAAGAGAGATGCTCAGCTCATATTACTTTGGTACAGAAGTCACTAGAATACCAAAAAATTAGAGTCCAGATCCATGTCGTATTCAGAACTGGGTCTATGAGGAGCTAAAGAATAAACCACCATTTTCTCAATGTGAGAACTGATTTCAGAGATGTACCATCCCAGCCCAGTATGTCATATGTCATATGGTTAACAACTGGATTTAGAAAGTTTGCAGCTCCTTTTCCCCCACCCTCAGCTTTATTGAGGTAAAATTGATGAATAAAAATTGTGTATATTTAAGGTATACACATGATGTTTTGGTACATATATATGTCTTTCTGTGCCTGGCTAATTTTACTTAGCACAATGTCCTCCAACTTCATCCACATTGTTGCAAATGGCAGAATTTCTTTCTTTTCTTTTTTTTTTTTGATACGGGGTTTCACTCTGTCACCCAGGCTGGAGTGCAGTGGTATGATTATAATTTACTGTAACCTTGAACTTCTGGGCTCAAGCAATCCTCAAAAGAACTCCTGGGCTCAAGTCCCTCCTGCTGGGATCACAGGCACGTGTCACCATGCCCATTAATTTTTCATTTTTTTCTTAGAGATAGGGTCTTGCTATGTTGCCCAAGCTGGTATTGAACTCCTGGCTTCAAGTGTCCTCATGCCCTTGGCCTCCCAAAGTGCTGAGATCACAGTCATGAGCTGCTGTGCCCAGCCAAATTTCCTTCTCCTTTAAAGTTGAGGAGCATTCCATTTTGTATATATACACCAGATTTTCTTTATCCATTCTTTGATGAACCTTAAGTTGAATCCACATCTTGGCTATTGTGAACATGGCTAATGTTGCAATGAACATTGGAATGCAGATACCTCTTTAACAGACTGATTTTATTTCCTTTGGATATATACCTAGTAGTGGAACTGCTAGATCATATGTTAGTTCTATTTTTAATTTTTTGAGAAATCTCCGTCCACTTTTTGAATGAAAGGTACTTAATGGAAGAGTCTTTTATAGTTACCCACATGGTCCAGGAAACTCTTTCATCACTCTCTTTCTTACTCCCTCCCTCCCTCTCTCCTTCCTTTCCTTAGTCAGGGCCACACTCCTCCAAGCTCCTCTCCTTTGTGACTCACCCCATTGCATATCTTTCTGCAAGACTTAAGCACTGAGTGGCCAGCTTCGCACAGATCCCATGAGGTCACAGGAGAAGACTCAGCCCAGGATGTGAACGGACACCCAGCTGGGCAGAAGGGAGCCAGGTAAGAACTCGGGCCAACCACTGGCCATGCACCTCACAGGGGCTGCTGATTTGTCCAGTCAGAAAATAAGGGACCTGACTGGCTATTTTCCTCCATTAAAGTTTTCTGACTCCTGTTTTTCAACAAATACTGCTCGTTTACAAAAATGTGTGCCTATGTTTGTTTTCACTGATGAACCTGTGTACAAAACAAATATACTGCAAGGATTGTATTTTGAAGCATAAATTGATTATAATTCAAATAGTCATGTTTCTCAAACCCTGAGTCATGATTTCAGTAGCACTTAGTAGCTTGAAAAAGCTGTTTGTGTGTGTGTGAGGGTGGGGGGATCCTTAAACCACCATATCACTTAGTTTAAAATCAAGTGACCCACTTTACATTTTCCCAGTCTTTCTTAGCGGTGAAATGTCAGTGACACCCACTTAAGGAATATCTGAGAAGTCTGTGCACAAAGCATATCATAAGCCAGTGCCTTAGCCAACACACAAGGAAGCCTGGTCCTGAGGCCCTGATCCTTCAGCACGAGCCAGCAGGTGATGCAGCGCTCCTGACCCACAGCTCAAGCCTGTCTCTGTGAAATATAATCCATGGATTTTAGCATGACAAGGGATCTCTGCGCTCGGCCTGCTGAACTGTCTTCTGCAGCTGCAGAAACTGAGACCCGGAGCAGGGCAGGGACACATGGCAGGCTTGCATGGTTGGCACATGGTGAAAAAGGGGTGTCCCCTCCTGTGATACTGTCCTGTATCCATCAAACAGCAAGTGTCCCACAAGCACGTGGGGTCTTAATGGCTCATCAGGGCAGTTCTCAGGGCTTGAGGCTCAGGGGAGGGTGTGGTTGGGATGTATAGGTTCCCTGGGGCAGGCAGAGGGAGATGGAAGAGGGCAGAAGGAAGGCAGCCAGGCAAAGGGAAGCCAAGAGAATGGCACAGGGGCCCAGCATTTCCTGGCACCTGCAGGGGACACAGGGGTCAGGAGTAGCTGGCTGGCTGGGGAGGGGAGAGAAAATGAGGAGATGTAAAGTATGTAAGGAATGGGAAGATGGAAGGTTGAGCTAGAAGGGCCATCTGGACACACTCAGGCCTGTGGACATGAGGGTCCCTTGGGGTGTGACCGTCTCCACACCTTCCTTTTGTTGCTTTTAATTATTAGTTTACCTGGTATCTGAAGCAGTGTGGACATTCGCACTGAGCTGTACTAAATTCTGCACAGGTCATGCCTTACATGGTTTGTGAGCAGAAAGGAATAGAGGGTTGTGAGGGCCCAGCGAGGACTGAGCCAGCTGGATGCAGCTCACAGTCTTCCTGTGGAGCAATTGGCGAGGGGAACCTGTGAGGCAACAACTGCTCATCCTGCCTGCTGTGGTTTGAATGAGTCCCCCAAAGCCTCATGTGTTCATCCCTCGTGCGGCAGTGCTTGGAGGTGGGGCCTAGTGAGAGGTGATCAGGTTTAACAGGATGAATGTCGTTACAGCAGGAGTGGGATTGTGAGAGTGGGTACGTTATAAAAGCGAGTTCAGTTCTCTCACCCTCTCGCCTTCAGCCATGGGATGACCTAGAAAGAAGGCCTTTGCCAGATGCAGACACCTTGGTGTTGGACTTTCCAACCTCCAGAACTGTGAGCCAAATAAATTTCTGCTCATTGTAAATGACTCAGTCTGTGGTATTCTGCTAGAGTAGCACAGATGAACTAAGATGTGCCCCTTCACCTGGTGCCCCTCCTTCATACTCACCCCCACATACTCTGAGTCCTGATGCTGCGTTTCCTGCCAGCTCCATCCGTTAGGGGTCTGTGTACACATCTATCTGCTCAGCTAACTTCGGAACGTCTGCCGATTCCATCCTGGCACCTGGAGCCTGTGTTGTACCTGGCACGGAGCAATTCCCTCGAACCCAGATGTGGAGGCCTGAGCTGGTTGTTGTGGGGACCCTGGAACCCTGTTTTTCTTGTTGGAAAAATTAGTTGAGGCACATTCTCTGGCTACGTAGCAGAAGCCCAGGCTCATCCTCATTGCTTAGGTTTTTATCTGTAGATGGAAACCAATTTCGGGGATCCAGGAGAACTTAAGAGACTGCCTAGGTGTTCTCACAGCCCAGAAGTAGTTGCAACTCTTCCCAGTGAGACCAGAATATCCACTGTGGAAATAGTCTGTGCTTTCAAAATATAAAACATGTTCATTCTAGGTCCAACCTGTAGGAAAAGAACTGCTCCTGTAGGCTGTGGGGCTTCATGTGGCTGCAGGAGGGCAAGCAGGACCGTCTCACAGCTCTGGGTTTTTGTCCTCCAGGCCTACCTGGGAGGGAGTCAGCAGCTGCCCAGGGTGAGTGGGGAGAGGCCTGGGAGACCCCTCAGAGGATCTTCAAAAATAATAGCAATAGTAATAACGATAATATAACTGCCGGTTATATAAAATTTATCACGGGCCAGATGTGCTCCAGGGGCCCTAATCCACCATCCCCCATCCCACAGTGAGCTGGTGCTGCTTCTCCACCATTTTTATAGCCCCTCTCTCCCACGGAAGCATCTGCTGCCCCTGCTTCTGCCCCCAGAGCCCTGATCGTGGGGGAAGAGGCCTGGAGTCCAGCCCCAGGATGGAACCTAAGCGGCCCACCTGCAAAATGGGAACAATGGGGACTCTCCCACCCACCCAAGGGGATGACCTGGCCTTGGCGTGGCCACAGGTAGTGGGATTTCTGTTCTAGGACTTGTTTCAGGGAGCAGCAGGAGGGACCCCAGGTCTCTGGGGCACACAGCAGCTGAGGGCCCCCGTCTTGAGGCTCTGTCTGCAGGTGAGAGGGCGCGAGGCGAGGGGGCCTCTGTGGGTTCCAGATTTGCTCATGCTTGGCTGGTCCAGAGGGTGTTACAGGTGTTGGGATGGAGCCTTCCAACCTGGCCCCCTGCCTCATCCCAAAGAGCAACAAAAGACAAATGGAAGCTGTCTTTGTCTATGAACTCTGGCCTCTATGTTTTGAGCAGGTATCGGGCACCTGAGACATGCGGATGAGGAGGAATGCTGAGTCCCACTCTCCAGGGGAGCAGCCCCTGTCTTGGCCGAGACCCCTAGTGACCTTCCCCCACCCAACTCTGCTTGCTACATGCAGACACCTGGATGCTCCTGAGGGCATCCTGGGGCCCCTGCCCGGATGACACTGGGCTTGGCAGGCTCCCCTCCTGCCTGGACCCCAACATATCCCAGCACCCAACCCCCCACCTCCTGCCATGAGTCAGGATGCCAGCCACACCCCTGATACACCGTGCTCCTGCTTTAACCCTGGCAATGAGACAAGGACGTGGACTTCAGCCCTGTTAGCCACTCATCCTCACCTTCACTGTGGGGATGACAGAGCAGGAATGATTTGTTGTACCTTGTGGGCGGAGGACTCAAGAGTGAGTTGACATCTCTGACAAGGAGCTGGACTTTCCATGGGTCCTTTGGGCCCCAGGTTGCTCTGCCCACCATGGTCACCCTGGCAACTCCTGGGCTCCACCAGTATCAGCAGAGGTTGCACTCTTCCCATGGCAGATGCCTGGTTCAGAAGCCTTAGGCATGTTTAACGTTTTGGGTACCCAAAACGTTTGGGTACACAATAATTAAATGAGGCCAAAGCACCTGCTCCTACCGAAATGAAAATGATCTGAAGAAATAACCCACATACAAAGTTAATGCATGGACTGGCCCGGCCTGGTCTGTATTTACTTTGGGGGATCCCTGGGCCTGTACGGGGCCTCAGGTGGACCTCAGAGCTCCTAGCTGCACACCATCCTTCTTCTATCTCCCTGTCTACACCTCCTCCCAGTCCACTTATCAATTCATCTAAAGGACCAAGGTGCTGCTCTTGGCTCCAAGGTCCCCAGCCAGTATAGAACAGTAAAGCCAAAAATAAGTAGATAAACAAAGGAATAAACAAGCAAGCAAATAAATATTATAAGGACTGGAAATAAATTTAAAAATCTTTTAGTATTCATACATGATAGGAGTGTATACATGGAAGATACGAAGCAGTCTTAAATGAAGTGTGACAACTAATAATAGTGCTTAGTGATATTGCTGGAATTAAAATCAATATATAGAATTAACTGTTTCTATATACTAGCAACATATCTGTTGTGAAATGAATTTTTTATTCATTTGTAAAAATGAAAAAATCTATTTACACTAAAAAATATGAATGACTCAAGAATAAAGTAACACATCTGGAAGATGTTCTATACTGTTATGGGAAAAATTACAAAAAAATCACAACAAATAGGCAGGAAATCACTGAAAAGTACTGAAATAAATGTAGAGGTGTAATATGATCTTAGACTGGAAAACACATTTTTAAAGGGCAACTCTGCACAAATTGATCTATATTAAAAAAACTCACTCTCTGAGCCACACCCTGTGTTAAGCACGAGGACACTGATCTTTGGGCTTATGTTTTAATGATTTCTGTTCATGCCACTTCTCCTCCATCAGACCAGGAGCCCCTCAGGGTAGGAACCTCACACAGGGCCAACATCACAATAGGAGTCAAATTATCATCTGGTATAGTTGCAAAACACAATTTTCTTAACAGCCAATTGTTATAAAATGCACAGCTGTTTCCTGTCATATATCATGAGGATAAACACTTGTTTGCACGGAAAAAAAAATGTCCTGTCCAAATGGATCCTGTAAACAGAACCACAATGAGTCCCACTGGACTTGGACTAACAGCAATCATGCAGGATAAGTTAAGATGTAATCTCTGCTTTGTGGAATCAGCCAAGATGATGGGTTACAAAAGCCGAGGGAATTTTGATCAGACATCAGGAAGACCACATATTGGAAAACAGATATCACCCTTCCTAGGATGACTGGAGAGGCCAGAAGCATTAGGAATAATATCACAGGGTATAAGTAACGAAGTCTTCAAAATGACTTCATGATTCTGGAGGTAGACGTGGCCGGGGAGTGAGCCAGTGCCTGCCTCCAGTGCGCTACTCAGCCTGCCTGAGCCTGGAGGCCTAACGTGCTCAACACCTGAGTAACCAGACAGCCCATAGCCATCAGTGTTCTAAACTGATTGGCAAACCTTTTCTGCAAAACAGGGTAAACAAATGGGGCAAATGTGTTCTGATAAAACTTTATGGACACGTAAATCTGAATTTCATATTGTTTTCATGTGTCACGAAAGAGTATTCTTCTAATTTTCATCAGACTGTTAAAAATGTAAAAATAATCCTAGCTTGTGAGTCATACAAAAAGGTGTGGGCTGGATTTGGCCCATGGGGCCATAATTCACAGACCCATGTTCTTAGGTAATAGCTCTTGTTTCTTTCCAGACTAGCCCCTTCTTCACCGGGCGTCCTGGGTTGTTCTAAGTTGCCTCTTGCCTTCAGAGTTTTCCAAGAGATAAGCAGTATCTTAGGTTGAGTTCCCCCAAGAACTCCATCTGCATGGTTCAACCCCATCCTGGAGAGTGAAGTCCTGGTCTTCCCTCGTGCAGGCTCCCCAGTTACGGTTCCTCTGCATGGCATCTGAAGCCTCTTGGAGTGGCTTGGGCAACAACCCCTCCTATAATGGCAGAGAGCTTGGCTCCTTTTTCTCCCAACATGTTGGGGGGAAAAACAGATCTGGGAGCCACTGAGGAAGATGGGAAGGAGGCACAGGAAGGTGGCCTGAGAAACCAGTCCTTCTTCCCCAGAGCAGGAGCCCGTGACAGAGTTCAGGATGGTGCAGAAGGAACAAAGAGACTTGCAATTGGATATTGAGTTGAAGTTTTGATTTGTACGAGATCAGGCTTTCAATGTGAGAAAGTCCTAATTTCCAACTGAGACTCTTCCAGCCACAGAATCTCCCTGAGCTATTGTGTTGTGGGAACCTGGAGAAGGCAGTGAAGAGAAGAGGATGTTTGAGGCTGTGTTTGGAGGAAAACAAAGCAGTTGAGGAATGTTCAAACTGCTTGATAAATTGGTCACAGAAGTTTTTTAAAAACAACTTTATTGAAGTCTAATTTACATACCATAAACTCTACCAACTATAAAATTCAATGATTCGTGGTAAGTTTACAGAGCTTTGAAACCATTGCCAAGATCTAATTTTAGAAATTTACATCAACCCAAAAACATCTCTCATGCCCAATTGCAGTCAATTCCTTATTCCAACAACAATCTCTTCCTCTCTATACAGTGGTCCCCCCATATCCAAGGTTCCACCTTCTGCGGTTTCAGTTACCCATGGTCAACCATGGTCTGAAAATACTGAATGGAAAATCCCAGAAATAAACCATTTGTAAGTTTTATATTGAACACTGTTCTGAGTAGCACGATGAAATCTCAGGCGGTCTCACTCCGTTCTGCCCAGGACATGAATAACCCCTTTGTCTAGCATATCCATGCTGTACCCACACGTTATTGTATAGGGAAAAACAGTGTATATAGGGTTTGGTACTATTCGTGGTTTCAGGCATCCATCGGGGGTCTTGGAAGGCATCTGTCGTGAATAAGAGTGTACTAGCTCTTCTGCTGGCACTGCAAAATGGAGACAGGGCTTCCTCATCTCCCCAAGGGAAGGCTGAGAAATAAAGGTCTTTCTCAAGTCAGACCCTGCTTGTCTCATCTTGGGGAAAAAGTGGGGAGGTGGAGGAGATGTCCCAACCATCCTTCTAAAAGAGATGGGTCAGGCTCCTCCTAGTGGCCTTCAAAAAATGAAAACAAAAAACTGCCCCTACCACTGAAATAGGAAACCCATTTATGCCCATAAAGGCGGCTACTGGAGGACTGACAAAGAAACTGCTCCAATTTATCAAACCATTTGAATAAACCACAGGCTGAACAAAATTATTTACAGTTCATTTACTTAATGGTGTCTTTTGAAATAAAAAGTTTTAAATGTTGATGAGGTCCAATCGATCCATTATTTTCTTTTATAAATCATGCTTGTGACATATCTAAATCCTGTCTGCCTAACCCAACATCATGAAGATTTTTCCTGTTTTGTGTCAAAAGTTTTACGGGCTTAGCACTTACACTTAAGTCTATGATATATTTTGAGTTACTTTGTTCATATGACTATGACGTTAAGTAGGAGTTTAGATTTATCTTTTTGCATGTGGATATTCAATTTATCCAATATCATTTGTTGCAGATTCCTTTCTCCATTGATTTACTCTGACAACTTTGTTGAATGTTAGTTGACCATAGCTATAAAGGCTCATTATTTTATTCTGTTCTGCAGATTATCTGGACTGTATTGTTCTGTTTCATTGATTGACATATCTATCCTTATACAAGCACCACTGTACTGATGATTTAGATTTATAGTAGGTTTTGAAATCGGGAAGCATAGTCCTCTTTGTTCTTCTCCTTTTTTTTTTTTTCCCCCAAGACTGGTTGTTTTGGGGAATTTAGTTGTTCATTCTACAGGAAAGCCTCTTGGGATTTTATAGGGTTTATGCTAAATCTATAGATCAATTTGGGAAGAATTGCCATCTTAATGATACTGTGTCTTTTAGTCCATGAACATAGAGCATTTCCTCATTTATTTTGATCTTCCTTAATTTCCCTCAGAAATATTTATAGTCTTATACTTTTACATTTTTATTCGTATTTAATATTTTTGATGATTTTGTGAATAGAAATTTAATTTCATTTAAGATTCTTTACTGCTAGTATATAAAAATGCAATTGAATCTTATATAGTGATCTTGTATCATACAACCTTGCTGAACTTGTTCATTAGTTCTTATAGGGATTTCTTTGTGGGTGTGGATTACTTAGGATTTACACATTTGGGACCATGTCATCTGTATATAAAGATAGTTTTACTTTTTTCTTTTTTGATTTAGATGTTTTTTATTCCTTCTTCTTGCCTTAATGCACTGGCTAGAGCTTCCTATACAACGTTGAATCAAAGTGGTGTGATTGGATGTAGTTGCCATTTCCTGATGTTAGGGAGAAAATATTTGCTCCTTGATTTGTAATTATGATACTAGTGATGGATTTTTCTCTTTTTAAAATTTTCTTTAAGTTCTGGGCTACATGTGCAGAATGTGCAGGCTTGTTTCATAGGTATAAATGAGCCATGGTGGTTTGTTGCATGTATCAATCTGTCATCTAGGTAGCAATGGACTTTTCGTAAATGTCCTTGATGAAGCTGAGGAAGTTTCCTTCCATTGCTAGTTAGTTTAAAGTTTGTATCTTAGATGGGTGTTGCATTTTGTCAGATGTTTTCTCTGCATCATGGGTTCCCCCTGCTTTATTCTATTTATTTTCTGTATTAATTGATTTTTAATTATTAAAACAACTTTGAATTCCTAGAGCAAAGCCCACCTAATGATGAATATAACCCTTTTTATATGTTTCTGGATTTGGTTTGTTAATATTTTATTGAGGATTTTTGTGTCCATATTCATGAGGAACGTTAGTTTATAGTTGTCTGTGGGGGGTCTGTCCTGCAGATTCCAGGTTGCACGATGGATGAATAATGTACCCAGACACTGATATTCAGTGAAAGAGTGGCTAGGAGTTTGAGAGTCACTCACAGTCACCAAGGAAGGTGCTGTAAAGAGTCAGCAGCCACGGCCCTGACTAGCTGGCCCTGCGGGCATTTATTCAGCACAGATTTAATGACAAAGGCTTTAAATAAACACACCTGTGGGTAATTAATCTTGTCACCCCCCCCCCAACCCTGGGAGAGCCATCTTGCTGGTGAGTGATCAAAGGTTAGTTTTAGGACCACAAGAGTAAACAAGCTCTTTAGATAAACTCCTCTACATTCCTATGTATCTATGCCCTATGCAATTAAGTGGATTTGCTGCCTTCAGCCAAACACTTTATGCAAACCTCCAGGCCTTCCAAGAGGGTTTGTATTTATATCCTATAACTTCATCTTAAATTTTTTCCTACCAGCCTGACTAAACTCCCACAGTCGTCTTTTCTTACGATGTCTCACAGATTGGCCTCATAGAATGAGCTGGCAAATATTCTCTCCTCCTCTATTTCCTGGAAAAGTTTGTAAAGAATTGGTATTATTTATTTTCTAAATGTTTGGTCGAATTCAACAATGAGGCCATCTGGGCCTGGGTTTTCTTGTAGGAATATCTTAAATTATTAATGTATTCACCTGTTATATTACATTCCCCAGTTCCTTTCTGGTATCTTTCTGATTAGGGCGGACTATAAGGGCTATTCCCTTGTGAAAGCTGGAGGATATAAGAGAGGAAGCAGCCATTTTGTACACCTGTTTCCAATTATTCAATTGAATACTCATCCGGCTGCTGCTGTGAAGGAATTTTGCACATGTAATTAAAGTCAGCTGACATTAGTTAATCAAAAGGTAGACTATTCTGGGTGGATCTGATTTAAGTAGTTGCAAGCGTTTAATAGGAGGATTAACTAAGTCTTCCCTGAGTTTAGAAACTCCAAGCAGTAGTGTGGAAGAGAAGTTGTAGACCTTTCTACCTACCGGGGCCTCCATAGTGTTGTTGTTGTTCATTTGCTTATTTACCTCACTGGTGTGAAGCAGCAGATGGTCCTGCATTTGCTCCCAAGTTGTTCTGTGGCCTACCACATGGTGTTTTCTGGAGACTGCTCTGTGTGTGCTTGAGAAGAATTTCATTGATAGAGTTGCACCAATCTCCTGTATCCTTGGTTTTCTGTCTAGTTGTTCTGTCCATTATTGAGAGTAACCACCTCCTGGTGACCACCTCCCTGTAGGACAACTGGATGCAACCTACTTGACTCACCCTGATGACTCCTACACCCCGTATGGATTGTTTATTTTTTCCCTTGAGTTCTGTTGGGGTTTACATTTTCATATTTTGGGGTTCTGTTAAATACATATATGTTTGTAATTATTATGCCTTCCTGATGAATTGGCTCTTTCATCATTATAAAATGACCCTTTGTTTTCTCGTAAAAATTTTCATCTTTTTTTTTAGACAGGGTCTCACTCTGTCACCCAGGCTGGAGTGCAGTGGCACAATCTCGGCTCACTGCAACCTTTGCCTCCTTTGCCTCCTGGGCTCAAGTGATTCTCCCATACAGCATTCCAAGTAGCTAGGTCTACAGGTGCAGGCTACCATGCCTGGCTAATTTTTGTATTTTTTGTAGAGTGGGGTCTCACCATGTTGCTCAGGCTGGTCTTGAACTCCTGGGCTTAAGTGATCTGCCTATCTCAGCCTCCCAAAGTGCTGGAATTACAGGCATGAGCCACCATGCCTGGTCAAGTTTTTCACCTTAAGGCCTTTTTTGCCTGATATTACTATAGTCATGTCAGCCATCTTATTGTAGTGAATTCCTATAATTATATGTTGCCCTGGCATTCATTTTGAATATAAGTTGGACTTCTTTTTGGCAAAAAGTCACTCTTGACATAGTTTCCATTTCTCTACCTCCTCCCAGTTTCTCAAGGTGATCGATCCAGACCTCTGCTTTATGCAACCACCTCCTGGTGACCACTTCCCTATGGGACAGCTGGATGCAACCTACTTGACTCACCCCGATGACTTCCACACCCTGTACGGACTGTGCAGATATGTCACAGTGACCACGTCTCAGTCGCTGTATGACTCTGTGGAGCTGGTGCTTGCTTGCTCTAAACTCAATTAGGACTCCCCTTGGGAAACCTGCCTTGGTAATGTCCTGGACCCCAATAAAAGCCTCTACCCACAAGTCCCTCTCTCTTGCTTCCCACCCAGAGGTTGAATGTGTGTTTCCTGGATGACTCTCTTCTTCCCATCAGCCCTGGTGAGGTGTCCTGCCCTCTTCTCTCTGGATTTGTAAGTAATATACTGCTTCTGTTACTTTGTGTGTTTTGGTGAATTGCCCAAACCTAACTTCTTCTCTGGTCAAGGCTCTCCTGGAGAGTGGCTATCTTGGTAGGAATTAACTGCACACAGGTAAGACAAGAGCCACAAGCGTGCTAGCATAAACAAGTTTCCTGTGAGAGAGACACCCGGTCTTGGATCCAATACTTAGGCATTAGACCATCCACCAGGATAAAGAAGTATCCCGCGGGAGTCATGGTCCACCATGGCTTCCTCTTCTTGCTCCAAGTCTAATGATCCTATGATATGACCACTCTTTAGGTCTATCTGCCATCTCTGGAGACTGTGGATGAATGCTCCCTTGACAAGGGGACACAGTCCTCTCCTCTGCCACTTCAATTGAAATGTGTGTGTACTTTCCCAATTTTCCCCAGAACAACTGTGGCTCTTACCAAAGCTTTAAGGAAAACTGGGTTAATTGAGAATACGTTGTATGAGTTAGGGTCCTAAGTGAGATGAAGCCCTAGTTTCAAGGAACAGAAACTGACTCTGATTCAATCAGACCAGGATTCATTGAAAGGATATTTGGCAGATTGGGAAATAAACAGAAGCAAAGGGAGGGCAGGAACCTGAACCACAGGCAAAACAACACTGCCACCAACACATCAAAATCTCCTTTTTTCCAGCTCTTGGCTCCTCTTTCTCTCTTTCCTCCTTTCCTCCCTCTCCTCCCTCTCCTCCCTTTCCTCTTTCTTTCTTTCTTTCTTTCTTTCTTTCTTTCTTTCTTTCTTTCTTTCTTTCTTTCTTTCTTTCTTTCTTTCTTTCTTTCTTTCTTTCTTTCTTCTTTCTTTCTTTCTTTCCTTCTTTCTTCCTTTCTTTCCTTCTTTCTTTTCTTCTTCTCTCTCTCTTTCTTCTTTCTTTCTTTCTTTCTTTCTTTCTTTCTTCTTCTTTCTTTCTTTCTTTCTTTCTTTCTTTCGACAGAGTCTCACTTTGTCACTCAGGCTGGAGTGCAGTGGTGTGATCTTGGCATCTTGCCTCAGTGCAACCTCTACCTCCCAGGTCCTGCCTAGGCCTCCCGAGTAGCTGGGACTACAGGCACCTGACACTATGCCCAGCTAATTTTCTTTGGATTTTTAGTAGAGACAGGGTTTCACCATGTTGGCCAGGCTGGTCTAAACTCCTGACCTCAAGTGATCTGCCTGCCTTAGCCTCCCAAAGTGCTGGGATTACAGGCCTGAGCCACTGTGCCTTGCCTCCATTTTCAAGTTGGCCAGGGTTAGGTCATGTGCAGCTGTCAGAAGCTTGGCTTTGGGGTTACTTTAGTGGGCAGAGTTGTAGCCCTCAGGCCAAGCCTGGAATCCAGAGTTTTTCATTAGAACAGTGTGTGTCTTATGCATCTTGCATCCCTGGGTGCTCAACACAGTGGCTGCCCCACAGCATGTGCTCAGTCTACAGTTATTGAAATGGATCGAGATAAATTAATCTTCTGAGATAACAGTCGACATACCAATGGGATTGGGAACATCCATGCTTCCTCATAGATATTCGGTGCCTATTGCCCTGGAATCATACAGACCCTGTCACAAGATTATAGTTCACCTTAACTACCCTATAGATCACAACTTAAGCATTGTGAAATGCTGAGGTTTCTTTTTGAGATGAACTACCTTTACAGAAAGGAGGGCAGAGTCTTTTGTCATCGTCTCTCACTAGTGCATGTACCAGTCTCAGTCTTGGCTTCTACACCTTGGTATTGCCCCTGAGCCCCACCCTATTTATGTCATCCCTTCATAGTTTTTGTATCATTCAAACACAAACTCAAGGAGAACACTTCCTCTGAGGCAGGGGCTTTTTCCTTTCCTTGTAACAATCAGTGCTAAGGAAGAGGGACCCTACCTTCTGTACCTACAGTGGTAGCAGCAGAGCTCCCAGAGGTCTCTGACAGATGGAAAGCCTACCCCCACCCACAAAGCTGAGTCCTCTGGCTCCCCAGAGCTCACACGGTGGTTGTTCACGGAAAGTCTCATGAAAGGATAAGTCAAGATACATCTAGATGAATGGGTTTGCAGGAATTCAAAAGTCCAGGAAGCTGTCTGTGGCACTGCTTAAAACTAGCTTCAAGGAAGACTCTCATCTCTTCCTGTGAAAAATAGCTTTAGATGAACAATTCCAGGGGATCTGTTACTTCTGCTCTCCAGCAATTTAAACAGTACCTTCAGATTCCTGCTACTAAAATAGAGCCCAGTGTTGGTCTTAGAAGCCAGTATCTGGGGGTTTCTGTGGGTAGGTAAGCCTCCTTGCCGCTCTGAGGCCATGGGTGGCTCTCACAATCTCAGCGCCACAAGATTGTGATAGGAACTCTCTTTCCTCTACTGTTTCTTCTGAGGTTGGAGTAAACTGCCAAGAACCAGGTGATGTTCACTTTACCATTCATCCCTAAGGCACCTGGCAAGGCAGGGATTATTATCCCTATTTTAAAGGTGAAGAGGCCAAAGTCGGGGTCATGACAGGAAGAAGGGCTTCTGAGCCTCTGATGCCTTCACAGTGGTTGGGCTTTCCTGGACAAGATACACAGTGCCAACTAGTAAATTGTTAGTATTTATTTTTCATTCATTCCTTCATTCACTCATCTCAAGTTCATGAGATGAACACCAAGCCTTATGCTGGAAGCAGGGAGGAAAATAAGACAAAAACTGGTCCCCATGTGGTTCAGCATGTAGAGGAAGCAATCCCATAAATGAATAATGGAGGGCACAGTGATGATGGCAGCGGTGGCCTGTCTGGAGCAGCCACTGCGAAGATGCTGGCTGCAGTGGGGGAGGTGCAGCCAGGGCTGTGTGCTCCATGCAGCCGGGGAAGCCAGGAACGGGTCGGAGCCCCGCCCCCTTCCAAGTTGGCAGGGTGGGAGCCCCGCCCTCCCGGGCACAACTGCAGCTACCCAGCCCAGGCTGGGGACCTGGGCATCCCTGTACTCTCGGGGGGCCCAGGAAGCACCCCCTCCCCCTGCAGGCTCAGAAGTGCCTGCTCCCACTGTCTGGCCTCTCCCTACTCCCGGTGCCCGCTCTGATTTTGGAGTAAAGTTGAGGCCGGGCCTGGGCACTGATGTGATCCTGCCAGGTGTGCGTGTACTTGGGGTGGTGCTGAGAGGCCAGCTCCCTGCTGCCTTGGCCCCCTCCAGACTTTGGGCGCTGACAAGCGTGGGAGAAAGGCTGAGAGGAACTGAAGGCAGCTCCTCACCGGCCTGTAGGTACCCCTCAGAAGGAACAACCTGGGTCCCATGGACTACATGATTGATGGTGGCAGGAGGCAGACAGTCTCCTGGGTAGAAAGGAATGGGTTTCGGCCGGGCGCGGTGGCTCACACCTGTAATCCCAGCACTTTGGGAGGCCGAGGTGGGCAGATCACGAGGTCGGGAGATCAAGACTATCCTGGTTAACAGGGCGAAGCCCCGTCTCTACTAAAAATACAAAAAATTAGCTGGGCTTGGTGCCGGGCGCCTGTAGTCCCAGCTACTCGAGAGGCTGAGGCAGGAGAATGGCCTGAATTCAGGAGGCGGAGCTTGCAGTGAACCGAGATCGCGCCACTGCACTCCAGCCTGGGCGACAGAGCGAGACTCCGTCTCAAGGAAAAAAAAAAAAAAAAAAAAAGAAAGGAGTGGGTTCCTGGTGAAGCCCCACCTTCAGGCCAGGGATGGCCTGAAGCACGGGGCTGGGCTGTCAGTTCCCTCAGTCTGCGCCCGGAGTGAGAACTTATGGTGCCTTTTCCAGGTCCGCCCATGGCCACCCATAGACCAATCAGTACACACTTCCTCCCTTCTGAAGGCCATAAACCTCCCCTCCCCTTCGCCCGTCCCCCGACCCCGACCTCAACCAGCCAGACACACAGAGATGTTGGGATGACCTGCTTGTGGATAGGAGCTACCCACCCCCGGTTTTCCTCTTTGCTGAGGGCTACAGGCGTTGGGATGACCTGCCTGTGCAAAGGTTACCTACCTTGGGTCTCCTGAGAGCTGTTATGTTGCTCAATGAAGCTCCTTTCTGCCTTGCTCACCCTCCAGTTGTGTGTGTACCTCATTCTTCCTGGACAGCCAAGAATTTGGGACACACCAAATGGCAGGGCTGAAAGAGCTGTAATCACACAAACAGGGCTGAACACCCCTCCCTCACCTCGCCATCTCAGCACATTCAGGTGATAAGAAGGAGAGAAGAGCTGCGGCTCTTCAGGGAGCCTAGACCTAGGACCTTCCTGAGCTGGGGCTGTGACATCCTCTTTGGGGCTCTGTGGTTCCTGGTGGCTCCAAGCTTCCGGGTGCCACTGAGTTCCCCTCATCCAGACACGGGTGCCTGCAGCAGAAGCTGTGTGCAGTACATCTGGTCCAGCCACAGTCTTACCTGGAGCCAGTACCTGTGCTGGCTCCTGGAGCTGCTTGCCCTGCTACAGCAGCCAGCATGCCTGTGGCTTGACTCTGCACTTGTTTGCCCACACACCCCTCACCACTCTGCCTGGCTCGCCCTTGGCAGGTGTGGAATCCGGGCCAGTAGCTAGAGCCGAGCGCAGCCTGCTGGGCTGAGTGGGAGGAACACACACAGCAGGTGTGAGCAGTACTCAGGCAGAAGGTACTGCCAGCCACAGAGGTTTCTGGCTGGTGAAGCAACACTCCAAGGATCCCATGACAATGGGACCCATGGAGGGTATAAAGCATGACTCTGCTGGGGTCTCCAGGCTCTACAGAAGACTGAAATTTCATCAGAAGAAAGGTGAGTGGAATAGCAATACTGGCAGCAAGAACAGCAGAAGCCAAGGTGGGAGGACTTAAGAACAAGACACATTCAGGAAATGGCAAGATCCCCAGGTGGTCATCATATGGAGCTCAGTGGAGGAGAATGGTGGGCCACCAAATCATTCAACTTTGGGTCCTGAGTATGGCCTCCAACCTGGCAGATCAAGGCAAGAAGGAGAGTTAGGGACTATCAACCCCAAGCACTTCACTCTATAGATAAGCCGTCTGTGTAACCTGGGGTGGCAGTAGAGAGGCGAAATCAGACCCTGGGGCAAGCCCAGATTACTCCTGGTCCTGATACCCTGATCTCACTGCTGAGGACCAGAGCCCTGAGATCCACGTGGTCATGGACAAGAATAGGTGTGGCTTAACAGCAGAAAATTCCATGAACCATAGGCTTATGTGTGGTTCCCCCATAGAGGAAGTTGCTGAACAGGCCAAGTAGATCCTGGGTTGCAGCAATAGAGAAGAGTGTGTTGAACAAGGTAGGAGACTCTGGCTTGGTCTATGTGGACGAGCTGGAGAGCACATGGAGGAAAATGGCCAGGCTGCTTCTGCGGCCAGTGGCAATGGAGTGTGGAACCAACCACACCTCTGGCATTTCAGACCCGGGAGGACATGGGGTTCCCACTAAAAGAGCTGGCAGGAAAGTGAGAGAGAGAGTTGCCTAAAATCAGAGTTTTCTTCTCACGCTTACCATCCCCAAGTCTGCAGAAGCATCGTGATGTAGTTCAGGACTCACTCAAAATTTAATTTCTCAAGATACCTCTCTGTCCAGCACAGATTCTGTAATTATAATTTTATTTTTTTAATGGCTTGTTTATTTCAGGAGACACATTCCAAGGGGCTACATTGTTGTGGGCTGGTTTCTTTAGACACTTATTTTCAAGTTTGTGAGACCTCTGTTACACAGCATCTACACAACATCTGTGCTTTCTTGTGCCCCTCTTCCAGTTATGGAAGTTAGCATGGCTGTGTTACTGGAAATGGTTCCCAACTGGACACAGCCATGCACAGGGTAGATACCACTTGACCAAAAATAATTTTCTCTCCTGCCATGTTGGATTTCAAAACAGACCAATCCTTACTGTGAAATCCAAGTAGGGGAAAACCAAGCACTACATTCAAAGAAGGAAACTATTGTTGGCAGGATATTTACTTTCATTAGGATAACTCCTTATCATTTTAACTAATTGTGATATATACTAATCATCTCAGATTAACAGATGTAATTTAAAGAATTAGCTGTGTATTGCAGGATGGAGGAAGAGGTGTCTGGTGTCTGGAGATAAAATTAAAGCTAACGGATCACCCCATGAGTCTATGTTAGCAGACTCAAAAATGTAATTCTGATCTCCCAGTGTCTGCTGATCTCCCAGTGTCTGGTAGCAAGCCATGCTTTTTATTGCATGTATTTAAAAATTCATTCAAGTGTGGAAAGAATTATGATCAGAGAGCTACAAGAAAGACTCCTGTGTAACTCAGTTTGGAGGGTTCTTCACATGCTGCGGGACATAATGAGGGAGGAATAAAGTTGTCAGATTATGAATCAATTTGTCTCAATCCCACTCCCAGGACCATGAAGTTCAGAAGCACACAGCCTGCTGAACCACCATCACTGCCCTCTGCACTGTCCTCTGAAACTATCCCCATAAACTTTACAAAATTAATCATGGAAGAAAGAGGGGAAGAAATAAAAATAAACCAAACTTGCAACACGTTCAGCATTAATCTTTGGGTCAGCCTGCTCTCTGACCTGCTTCCTCATGATTGTTCAGTGCCCATTGCCCCAGAATCATGAGGACCCTGTCACGAGATTAGAGTTCACCTTAACTGCCCTATAGATAACAACTTAAGCACTGTGAAATGTGAAGTTTTCTTTCAAGGAGATATTCTTTCAAGGTCTTGCATAATAGTGAAACTACTGACACCAGTGGTCTGAAGGACCCCACAAGGGGCTGACTCACCAAACAACGGAGTTTCCACATCCTGATGATTTTATTGCCATACCCTGACCAACAATGACTCCAATCTTCTAGCCCCTCACCCTCTTAAAACCCCCAGCCCAGAACTCCTCCAAGAGATGGATTTCTTTCTTTCTTTTTTTTTTCTTTCTTGAGATGGAGTCTCACTCTGTCACCCAGCCTGGAGTGCAGTGGTGCTTTCTTGGCTCACTGCAACTTCCACCTCCTGGATTTAAGTAATTCTCCTGCTTCAGCCTCCCAAGTAGCTGGGACTACAGATGTGTGCCACCACACCTGGCTAATTTTTGTATTTTTAGTAGAGACAGCGTTTCACCATGTTGGTCAGGCTGGTCTTGAACTCCTGACCTCAGGTGATCCACCTGCCTTGGTCTTCCAAAGTGCTGGGATTATAGATGTGAGCCACTGTCCCCGGACCAGGAGATGGGTTTGAGAGTCCCTCCCATCTCCTTGCTTGGCTGCTCTGTGACTATTAAATTCTTCCTCTGCTGCAAATCCTGCTGTCTCGGTGTATTGGTTTGTTACTGGACAGTGGGCATACAAAGTTGGTGGACTTGTAAAACTGTCATTATCAATGTCTTACATTCTTCTTAACTTACTGACCTCTAAAAATTGGAGGTCCCCAGAGCCCAGTCCTCAGGCCTCTTCTCTTTTCTTTCCATATTCACCTTCCAGGTGATCTCATGTCATCCAATGTCTTTGAACACTATCAGCTGCAATGATAACATTCATCTATGCCACTTACCTGAGCTCCTTCCCAACTTCAGACTCCACTCTTCCATCTCCACTTGGAACCCTGAGACACACTGCACATTAAGTGTTCATACTTAATCTCTGAATTTTAGCTCTCTCCACACCTCTTTCCTCTGCCCTCTACCTCCTCACAGTCATTCTTGTCTCAGTAAATGGCAGCCTGAAATTGAACTCTACAACCATCTGCAGACACTAAAACCTGGCATCATCTTTTACACCTAGCCTGAGCCAGATCAGCAGTGGGACATGGAAGAGATCAGATTCCTGGTCCCTTTATGGCCAACTTGCCACAACAAATGCCAACTTAAGAAATCATTTTATCAGCAGCTCTAAGTTCTCCTTGTTCCTCCTGCAAGTAATCTGCTTAAATGTCCCACTGCCTGTGGGACCCCACTGATCACATGGAGAAGCAGGACCTTCTGTTGTGTAAGGGCTTGAGATTCAGACCCTGCTGGGGGTGAATTATCACCCCATCCTCCAACATTTCCTTTGGAATTGAGACCTTAGTTACTAACAGATAAGACTAGATGGCTCCTTCCCCCAAACACATAAACAAATTTGTATGGAAGAGATCCTCCTGGGAAGAAAGGGATTTGAATTCTGCTCTTACCCAATTCCCTCCTTGAATCAAAGGTTTAAAAAAAGAAAGAAAAAAACACCTGTGTAAGAGATTCAGTAGCCCCGACTGAAACTTAACTGCTGGTGCTGCAATTTCATAGGGTTGGATCATTGAAAGGACTTAGCAGGCTCCATGTGTTGTAAATAAGTTAAAGGATACTGTGGGAGGAAGGAAGCAAAGGCAAGCATAGGAAGGTATGAAACTTCCAGAAGCAGACTCCAAGGGTCCTTGCTCAGTTGCACAAGACATTTTTCATCTTTGAAATAGGAATCACCGAGATATATATGAGATTTCTTGTTGGTCTTGTGGGAGCCAAAGCACAATTGAGTTGGGAATGAGGTGCGGGCTCCAGGTACATGGTCATGACTTGGGCAATAGAGCAAGTGTCTAACATGATAAAATCTTACACTCAAGAGTTGTAACACCTGCCAACTGGGGAGTTTTTTTAATTTTAATTTTATGTTTTAGAGACAGAGTCTTCCTCTGTCATGCAAGCTGGAGTGCAGTGGTGCAATCATAGATCACTCTAATCTCAAACTCCTGGGCTCAAGTGATCATCCTCCCAAAGTGCTGGGATTACAACATACAACTTAATTCTTGAATTTTTTCACTATCTCTGCACCTGCTGTCATCATCCTATTCCAAGCTACCATCATTTCTCACCTGGATTGTTACAATTGCCTCCTGCCTGGAGTTCGCACTGCACATTGGTTACCTGTGGTGGAAATGGTGAATTGACACCCACAGTCATTCCAACTCTTGCCAGGTATGTCTTCTTCTATTATAGAGGCTGGGAAGCAAAAATTAAACTTTTAAATTGCTTTGCACCTGTTCCAGTGCAAATTAGTTTCCACCTATTAGGTGCATTCATGCAGGGTAAAAAAGAAATTCAGGGGTCCTCTTTCTTTTGTTTCAACTGTTTCTGTTGGCAAAAATGGGAGATTTTTCAATAGCAGTAGTCCAGGGTCCTTTTTACCAGCTTTATGAATATTTGGAGGCAGGACTTTAGTAACAGCAGTGGGCTTCTAATATTGGATCACAGCTCAGGTGTATTTTCCCCAGGAGGAAGTGCAGAATATGACATAATCATTTGACTAGATTACAAATGTTTGAAACAACTTCACTGAAGTGAGTGGGGCAAAGGTGCTGATCTAGGAAACTTTGGAAATGAGAAAAGTTTGTAAGACTTCTCTCATTTGTAAGACAAAAGGAACTGTATGTAAGGATGGCATTTTAATTGGTGCAGTTGTTTCTCACAAGGCGACATGGGTTAACGGTTCTAAAGTCACTACGCATGGACACCAGACCTGAAAAATTAAGTCAATGGATGGTGGATAGTGGGAGCAAACTTCTTACAGAGTTAGATGTCCCTGAAAAGCTGGGGGAGATGGTTAGAACAAGCCATGTGATACTGCACAAAAATTGAAGACATAATTATGAACTCTTATTTAGCCTAAGAAAGATATGGATGGATGTGCGTGTACATGTGTGTGCAAGGATTACACACACGATTCCTAGCTATGTCTCCTAAGAAAGTCTAGAAGCGCCGGGCGTGGTGGCTCACAACTGTAATCCCAGCACTTTGGGAGGCCGAGGCGGGCGGATCACAAGGTCAGGAGATCGAGACCATGGTGAAACCCCGTCTCTACTAAAAATAGAAAAAATTAGCCGGGCGCAGTGGCGGGCGCCTGTAGTCCCAGCTACTCGGGAGGCTGAGGCAGGAGAATGGCGTGAACCCGGGAGGTGGAGCTTGCAGTGAGCCGAGATTGCGCCACTGCACTCCATCCTGGGCGACAGAGCGAGACTCCGTCTCAAAAAAAAAAAAAAAAAAAAAAAAAAAAGAAAGTCTAGAAGCAATGATACCTTTTTATCAACAAGCACACCCAGTGCCCAGTTCTTGGTTTCTGATATCATTCTTCAGGAAAAGGAACCAGGGATCCTTAAAGGAATGGATGACACCAGGGCTGGGGCAGGGAACAGGTGTCTTGCATTGAAAAAGCAAGGAAATGCTTCAAAAAGCAAAATGAAACAAAGCAAAACAATGGAGGCATGTCAAAGGGACACAGGGGCCAACTAAAATAACTCCTAGTGGTGAGGTTCCATGGTGTAGAGGCTAGTACTTTAGACTCCAAAAGAGCTCCCAGTGGCCAATGCTGCAACAACTTGCGCAACAAAATAAATAATGTGCTATAACCCAAAGTATAATATTTATAACCTTGAGTCCACCCTGATGTGAATGATTGGATAAATGAATAGATGGGTGAGGAAGGGCAGGTCTTTTGTAAAACAGGATTCCCAAGTGTTGAGGTAAATATTCCTTCCTCAGGGCAATGGCACATTCTGTACCCCAAACACAACCCTTACCCCCTGATGCCCAGTGGCAAATCCTGCAAGGCCCAGAGCCCAAACATCCAACACCACTCAACATGTATGTATGTTTCACACAGTCACTGTAACAGTGACAAAATGAGCAGGGCACTGTCTGGACACAATTAATGTTAACACTACCCCTCTCTTAGAATGCAAATCAGAATTACAGCTCAATAGCTGTTCTCTAAATCTCTGTCCAGCCATGGAAAGACTATCCTACTTGACAGGGCAAGTGAGGATAGGGCTTTGTTTCCAAATCACCTGTTTTCAGAATATCTAAACTCAAAGGAATTTTCTGGAACTCAAAAGTTAGGCTGAAGCCTCTCCATTCTGTCCATAAGGACAGAACCTCCCACCTTAAAATAGGCACAGTAGGGAGCAGTGTGAATACAAGGGTGCATTTGCATTGAAATCAGGGGAAACAGCAGCTGTATCTTGTCTATGGGGCACATCTGGACACTCCAGCATCCATGGCCACTCAGAGGACATCCACCATTGGGGACCAAAGAGGCAGGACTTAGAACCGGAGAGACGCAGAGGAGGGAGTCCAGCTGCACACCTGCATCCTGAGGCAGAGGTTTGCAGCGCGCCTCTGAACATAACTAAGAGTCTTTTAAATGCTATATATATATTTTTAAAAAGTCTTTTCTCTTTTTTAACGAATCATTTAAAGTTATCCTAAAGGACAAGCTCTCATTACTTTTCATTTTTAAAAATTTCTCAGCAGTCTCATTATTTAGTCTTTCAGATGAATTTTAGGGGCACATTTTTTAGTTCAAATGAATTCCACTGGAGTGCAATTGCATTAAATCTCTATGCTAATTCAGAAAGAATGCATATCTTTATGGAAGTTGCTCATCCAGAAACATAATACTGCAATGCAGGTAGCAGTATGAACAGGGTATTTCGGGAAGAGACGACTTAAATGAAGATTTGAAAGTGAGTATCTGTGACATTTCATGTAGAAAGCTGCATTTCTTTGTATTTTGCTTTTAATAAAAATGGAATTTAAACCACTTACATCACTCATTATGAAGCTTTAAGCTTGTTTTCTTCATGTATTTAAAGCTTTTATTTTAATAGCATCTTCTAATCTGCTATTTCTGAGAAGGCGGCTCAACTTCATTTTATTTGCTTTTTTGTTTTGTGATGATTAGAAGGCAATGAGATGGGATAGGAAGGGAGAGTAGCAGGCTCTGCTCTCGGATCCCGCAAGGGTGGAGTTTGAGATGGGCCAGAGCTGCGGCACCCCCAGGGACCTCTTCAGCAGGGGCGCTGCCTCTGCCACTCCCTGGTCTTGTTTTCTCCTGGGTCAGAGTCAGCGCTGAGCACGTGGACGGCACATGGCCGACCCTCTCCTCAAATGGCTGCCATGGGCAGGGGCATTTAATGTGTTTCCTATAAACTGAAAAGGCAGAACCCCCTCCCCCCAGCCCTTCCGCGTCCCAAAGGTGGAGGGAGCATTCTCGTCGCCGTGGACTTGCAGGAGAGGCCCCACAGGCCCTGCCCTTGCCTGATGGGGATGCTGTGACCATGCAGGGCCTCGGTAGGACTTGGCTGCATCAGGCTACCTCCGCAGAAACCAACAAACACTGGTTACCTTCCCGGAACACCCATCTGCTTCCAAGCCCCGGGAGCCTCCGCCTTCCGCCCCTCTGCTCCTTCCCTCCAACCTCCTCCACTTGCTAGCACCCTCTCTTCCATGGCTCTGGGGACACCCTGCTCCCCGTCTCTTCAGTTTCGGGCCCAGAATAGCTACTGCTCCAGATGGCTGGTGCACGCAGCCCAGTGTTCCTCCAGCCTCTTCGCCAATCCTTCCATCTTCCAAGCAACTGAGATACAGCCTCCTGCACGAAGCTAGCAAGCGGGAGCTGGTCCAGCCTCTGCTGAATCCCCCTTCCCCCTCCAGTTCTCGCCTGGCAACTGCCCCTAAACCCCTGCCCTTATCAAAACAACAACATGCCTTTGCCTCTCCTGGGAGCCTCCTCTGCACCAGGCCCAGCCATGCTCCCTGCAACCTGAGGAAGTCCCCAGAGCGGCGCACCGACCGCGCCACTGTGCCCGGTGCGCTCCTCTTTCAGCCTTTACTGTTTTCCAATTTGCTCCTATCTGGTCCTCCCCTTCCTGCATCATCTCTTTTGTTTGGGGTGGAGTGAAAGGAGATGAGGGTGACCATCTCCTGTTTAAAAATGACAAAAATGACAAGGGAAAAAGGGCAGGAGAACCTCAGGCAGATGCATGGACATGGCACTGTACAGGCATTTCCTCCCTCGAGGCTTGCAAAACTCCTTCAAATACAAAGTTATTTCTTGCCACTTTTCATAGGTGATATAATGGGAGCCCAGACTTGCCTGGTACTGGAACCCAGTGCTTCACAATGCCGGTGTTTGCATCTTTCTATTCTGCATGCAATGCTGATTTTTGAACAAAAGAAACCATAAAAGGAAGAGGCAGAAATAAATTGAAAATACAACGAAAAGGCAAAGTCATTTCACTCTTAGGTAAGACATTTTAAAAGAATCACCACCATGCATGGTTTGGTACAAGTCTGCAGGAATAGGGTGTCTGACGAACTATGGATCTGTATAAAGCACACCCCATAAAAAGATCAGTGTATTTTTCTAATGTCATTGAGCCCACAAATGAATTTTCATGAGGTCTAAGCATCAAAGACAGTGCCTTCAACTCAGCAGAATTCCATTAGCCATCGCAAAAATTTTAAGTCTCACTAAATGCAAAGAAATTTCTCAGTTTGCCTTTGATTTAGTATCCGTGGCTTGGGTTTGTAATTGACTACTCTGCTTTATTTATTCTCATCTCCTTTGGTATAATTCTCATTAGGTGAAATTGCCAAGAGAGTCAGACAATGGGAAGAGGACTGGTAAGGTTCTTGTGACTGCGGACAGACCTCTCTGTAGAACAGCACTGGTCCTGGAGGGACTTGGGGGCATGTCGGCAAGGCACAGGGACACTCCAGCAGCACCAGGTAGGAGCTGGGTGATGGCCTGAGTCACCTGCCGGCAGTACAGGCTGGCCTGGGAGCATTCAGTTGGGACTCTCAGACAGCGTCTTCTTCCACCACACTCAGCTACCTCCTGTACTTTCCCTAACTAGACTAGGAAGGTCTATGCTTCCTAGACCTTCCTAGACCTTCCGTGCTACATAAAGGTCTATGTTTTGATTTGTAAAGATCTTTGGTAGATCTGTAGGAGATATTGTGGCTGTAAGTTTAACAATAGCCTAAGGCCCACTCAAACATCTTGCAGGGCTGACACTATGTGTCTCTTAGCAGCATGAGGCAACCTGGCTTGGGGATTTCCAACCCTGGCTCCAGGATTTCTAGGGGATAAGGCCACCTCAGCGCAGATACAGCTTTCATAAACCTTGAAACTATTTCTGTAAGCTCACCCTTACAGAAATAGCTTAAGCTGCCTTTATGAAAGAAACACCTGGTAATGGACCCAGACTGAATACAGGATTAAGAAAGGGGTAAGAGGTCGGGCATGATGGCTCACGCCCGTAATCTCAGCACTTTGGGAGGCCAAGGTGGGTGGATCATGAGGTCAGGAGATCGAGACCATCCTGGCTAACATAGTGAAACCTCGTCCCTACTAAAACTATAAAAAATTAGCCAAATATGGTGGCACACACTTGTAGTCCCAGCTACTTGGGAGGCTGAGGCGGGAGAATCGCTTGAATTTGGGAGGCAGAGGTTGCAGTGAGCTGAGATCATGCCACTGCACTCCAGCCTGGGTGAAAGAGCAAGACTCCATCTCAAAAAAAAAAAAAAAAAAAAAAAAAGGATGGAAGAAGTCAGGCACAATGGCACATGCCTGTAGTGCCAGCTACTTGGGAGGCTGAGGCAGGAGGATCTCTTGAGCCCAGGAACTTGGCTGTAGTGACCTATGGTTGTGCTATTGCACTCCAGCCTGGGAAACATAGCATGACCCCACCTCTTGGAAGAAAGGTGTGGTGAGGGGGAGAATCCCCCAAACTCAGAGAATGGTCTGCAGACAGAGACCCTCTCAGTCAGCTGGTCATCTGACCCCTGACTGAATCTAGCCAAGGCACTAGCTTGCTCCCAATATCCATCTTGTAAGAGCGATGCCAGAATAAACTGAGCATCAGACAGTGTCTAAGCCTCATCTTTGACATGCATTGGACCAAAAGGGAAACATCGCACCTGCGAAGCTGGCTAGCTAGGACTATCTGAGAGCTCCGAACACAACAAAATTCCTTCCAACTCAAGACTGTCACATCTGGACAGGCCTCACAGGACCCTTCTGGGCAGATAGAAGCACTCAGAGCATGACCAGTGCCATCTGGCTTGGGTTTGAAAAATGTAAGTAGTAGAAGAAGCTGAATATTGATATTTCAGATAATTACGATTATAGAGATTCAGAGATAAAAGAACAAGAGCTATTACTTGGTTAATTCCTTTGTCTAATTCCTTATTTAGCACCATCCTAGCTCCCTGCAGCCTCGAGCTCCTGGGCTCAGGCGATCCTCCCACCTCAGCCTCCCCAGCAGGTGGGACCACAGGTGGCAGACTGCTTTTTGTTTCGATGTTGTATGAGTTTCCTGGGGCTGCCCTAACAATTGACCACAAACTGGGTGACTTAAAGTAACAGATTCTTATTTCTTGTTGTAGGGGCTGGGAAGTCCAAAATCATGGTGTTGGCAGGGCCATGCTCTCTCTGGAGGCTCCAGGGGCAGTTCCTTCCTCACCTCTGCTAGGCTCTGGCAGTTGCCGGCTCTCTTTGGTGTTACTTGGTTTGTAGGTATGTCTCTCCAATCTCTGGCTCCTTCATCACAGGGCCTTCTCCCTCTGTGTGTCCACACCTCTGCATGTCTCCAAATCTCTCTCTCCTCATAAGTTGTTAGACTAGGGTCTACCCTAATCCATCATGACCTCATCTTAATTTGACTGCATCTACAAAGATCCTGTTTCCAAACAATGTCACACTCACAGGTACAGGAGTTAAGACTTGACGTATTTTTTGAGGGGACATAATTCATTCAACAACATACATTTTTACATAATTTTTATCCCACTTTTGATACGATTTGAAGCCTGCACTTTCCACCTAACATTTTAATACATTTCTTTATTAGTTCTCATTGCAAATAATGACTTTTAATGCTCAATCATACTCTGCAGTGCACGTGTGTGCTTGTGGTGTGTGTCTGCCTGGTCACCTGTGCACATGTGTGGAACATGTGGCTTAGCATGTACGTGTGCCTAGGTGAGTGAGTGTATGTATATGTGAGTGTAGATGTCTTCACGTGCAGCAAGATCCAGTTAAATGTGCCATTTGTGTCTTTCTGTAGTGGGATGCTTCCCCAGCACCAAAATATGCATGATCTCATCTCATCTTCACAACAGCCCTGGGAGTTGGGAAGGGAGGAGTGATTACAACTCCATCCAAAGAGGAAAATGAGACTTAGAAAACCAATGGGCGCTTGAGATTATTAAGCTAGTGAGTGACAAAACCAGGACACAAATCCAGCTGTTCTGTAGGCAAAACTGTTGTCTTTTATGTTCCAGTGGGCTCTTCAAATATGTCCTCATGAACATTGTCACATACAGGGCCCAAAAAGATCCACCCAAGCACCTCTGGTGCCTTGGTTCCAACCACATAAAAATGGAAGATTGTGAAATTCACTGTGTGTTTTTTCCACATCTCCTTGATTTTGTTCATGCAGTTGACTCTGCCTGAAATCCCATATGCCCTGTTTGCTCATCTCATTAGATGTGGATCTAATAACACTTGGATCAAACATCACTACCTCCAGGGAGCCTTCCTGACTCTACTGGCCATGCTTGGAAGCTCCCTGAGGGCTCTCAGAAACTGAGCAGATGCTGGCATCATGCGTCCTGTGCAGCCTGCAGAACCATGAGCCAATTAAACCTCTTTTCTTTCTAAATTACCCATCCTCAGGCACTTCTTTATAGTAACACAAGAATAGCCTAACACACAGCCTGTGCCTTGCTCAGCTCTGTGCCTGTAACTCACAGCCCCACCATGGGACTGGGCTCAGAGACAAATGCTGACATCATACCATCAGCTAGGAAGATGGTTATGAGGAATTTGGACTGAATGAAACACTGGCTACTGATGCAGGGCTCTCCAAAGTGTTCCTGGGAGCTGGAAGGACACTAAGACAGGCCCAGGTTCACTGTTCACTTCCTCCTGCAATGTTTACTGGCTTTTCCATTTCTAGCAATAATCACCTCCCTGGCTAGAGGATGCTGCATCAGAAGGGGGAGGATCCCCCAGCCCCGTGAAGGCACTCAGTAACACTGGGTGGCCCACTCTCTTCAAAGCCTTCCTTTCATGCCCATAACAGCCCAGCCTGAGAGAGGTGGCTAGGGGCTGTGTGGAGGAGGGTGGAGCAGAGACCTTCTCCTCCCAATTCCCTGGCATTGCCCTTAGGGGCTTTGCCCTGATTCCTTCTTCTTGTGAGATCTCTGTGTCTTTGGACAATTGGCTGCCTCCCATTGGGACCGAGAAGGTTCTAAGCGTTCCCACAGCTTTAGATCACGATCTCACTTGTGTCCTTTCAGATTTCACAGAGAAAATTGGAGCCCCTAAACTCACCATCCATTGCTGTGGTCCCAGAATTACCAGAGGGAAGGCTGATTATGGCCGGGATGGTGGGAGTTTGTGAGCTGTCCTGGGACATCTGGTGAAAGGGAATCCATAGCCCTGGCCACTGGGGGTGAGTATAGTCCCCCAAATCTAGTTACCCCTCCTTTCTACCTCCTGACAGAACAGGGGAATACATGCAAAATTCAGCATAGGTAGTGGTGGTTAGTTTGTTTGATGTGGAAGTGGGCAGGTACTTGCACTGGTTTTTGGAACAGATGTGGGGTCAGGGTGACCTGGAGCCAGACAGGTCACATAGGTATGAGATCACATGGGTGTGTGTCCTTGGACAGGGCATGGCCCACACGACTGGGCTGTAGACTCAGCGAGTGGTGGAGGGGAGAGGCTGTGGGACTCACCAGGGCCTGGGGAAAGCCCATCAGACCCTAGACTATGTGGCTGCCCTCCCTCCTTCAGGCCACACTGACACAGTGACCAGCACTGCAGACAGGACCTGAGGTTCCTGGAGGGTGAGCATGCTGCTCAAGGTTGCACAGGACAAGAAGGAGGTGGGACTAGGGTCCAGATTGCATTCATAAAATGGGCACCAGCTACCGGCTCTGGAAACCATAGTGAGGTAACTGGTGCTGCCCCAGAGAATGGAGACATTCTCTTGGGCCCCTGGAAAGAGAAAAATGCCTCCTCCAGGCCCTTGATGCCCACAGAAATGCTATCTTCCAGGGATGTTGTCTTCAGAATGCGGCTGCGGGCAAGACTTCTTCCAAAGGGCACAGTCATGTGCCTTATTGTTTATTTCTATAGCAACAGAAACAGCTCCAAAAAATTAAAAATAATAATCCAATGTAATTGGTGAAACAATCTTATGGCTTCAGAAAATTTTAACATTCCTCATTCATTATTATTCTGTTGGCCTTTAATTACCCTACATTGGTAATGCCAGCTAAGCCAATCATGATAATTCCAAATAACTTAGTTAATCCCTCCTTTTGTAGGATGTAGTCAGGAGTACTGAAAATGTCCTATCTAGATAATATATGAGTTAGTGTTGGGGCCCTGCTATAAAACAGGGAGGGCAGTGAACATTCGAGCATGGACATGGCACGCTGCATGGTGACCTGTAGAGATTCCCTTATTTTACAAAAGATTCTATAATGTGAGATATGCCCTTATACCCCCTCTAGGTCTCCCCAGTCACATCACTGTCTCTCCGTATGGAGCTAACTAGCTTCCTGAATTTTGTCTTAATCTTTGCTTTATAGTTTTTGAATCCCCGTATTTGAGTCCCTGAGCAGCATGTTGTATAGTTTTGCCTGCTTTTGACCTTCCCTGGATGGACTCATACTGTATTGATAATTGTGCGACTTGCTTCTTCTAGGGACGTTGTGTCTCTTCCAGCCCTCTACACCTATGCCTGTAGCAACTGTGCATTTGGTCTTGCTGCAGGTCAGTCACCCATGTGTGAAGACGGGGCTATTCGTCCCAGAATGAGGCCAACTTGGAGCCAGCTGGGCCCCAGCCACTAGTTATGCGTATCGTAACTAGCTTAAACTGACTACATACACACAGAATACCAGCTGACACCAAAAAAATTAAATCTAAAAGAACATTTTCAAATACCTAATAAATTATAGGAAAATACAGTTTTTGTTTGATGAGAAAAGTAAAAAAAATACAATACACATTTAAGATATTTAATTTAATGAATTCTAAGACTTGTCAAGCTTGGGTTTTAAAGTTAACAAAAACTAACAAAAATCAGCTAATTAGATACAATATTTCAATAATGATATTGAAGACTCAGCTGATAAAAGACAAACAGATATACAAAAATCACAGGCAGTTATGTAAAGACTGGAATTAAAAAAATTATGTTTAATTGTTTTAAATTGATGAATGACAGAATTGTATATATTTATGATGTAAAACGTGATGTTTTTATATATGTATACATTGTGGAATGATTAAATCAAGCTAGTTAACATATCCATCACCTCACATATTTATTATTTTCATGATGAGAATATTTTCTACTCTCTTAGTGATTTTCAGGTAGACAGTACATTACTATTAACTGTAGTCACCATGCTGTGCAATAGATTTCTGAGTTTATTCCTCCTGTCGAACTGAAACTTTGCACCCTTGAACTAACATCTCCCCAACTGGCTCCCCATTGCCCTAGCCTCTGGCAACCACCATTTCACTCCCTGTTTCTATGAGTTCTCCTCCTTCTTCTTCTTCTTCTTCTTCTTCTTCTTCTTCTTCTTCTTCTTCTTCTTCTTCTTCTTCTTCTTCTTCTTCTTCCTCTTCTTCCTCCTCCTCCTCCTCCTCCTCCTCCTCCTCCTCCTCCTCCTCCTTCTTCTTCTTCTTCTTCTTAAGATTTCACATAAAAGTGAGATCATGCACTATTTATCTTCCTGTGCCAGGCTTATTTTACTAAGTATAATCTCATTTTTACAGTTATTGTGCCACAGAAACAGAGAAATTATTCAGAACCATAAGTAATTTCATTGATAGTAAGAGAAATTTTCTACTATTTATAACTACAAGTCACCTAATGGCTACCAACTTAATGGGGAAATTAGTGAAAGAGCTGGAAAAATTTCCATGTTAAATCATGGCACCATTTTGCTTGTAACAGCTTCAGCAGGCAAAATATTGAACAAATAATTTCTTTAAAAAATTAGAAACCACAGTGAGATATTACCTCACACCCATTAGGATGGCTACTATGTAAAAACAAAAAACAAACCACAGGAGGAAAATAACAAGTGTTGGTGAGGCTGTGAGGAATTGGGAACTCTAGCGCACTATCGGTGGGAAGGTAAAATGGTGCAGTTGCTATGGAAAACAATATGGCAGTTCCTTAAAAAATTGAAAATAAAATTACCACAAGATCCAGTAATTCCGCTACTGGGCATATACCCAGAAGAACTGAAAGCACATGGAAGAATCTCAAGGAAATTATGCTAAGTGAAAGAAGCCAGACATGAAAGGACAAATACAGTGTGATTCCACTCATGTGAGGTAATTAGTGTAGTGAAACCCACAGAAACAAAGTAGAATGGTGTTTGTCAGGGGCTGGGTATAGGAGAGAATAGGAAGTTAGTGTTTAATGGGCACAGCTTCAGTTTTGCAAGATGTAATTAATTCTGGAAATGGATGGTGGTGATGGTTGCACAATAATATGAATATATTTAATGCCACGGAACTGTGCCCTCGAGAAGGGTTAAGATGGTGACTTTTGCTATCTGCATTTTGCCACAATTAACACTTCTTTTTAAATTAGAAATTATTAGAGTTGATAAAAAGTTTACAGTCTAATTTACATTGCTTGGTAAGCACTACGTAATATAATAATGTTCTATCTAAAAAAAGGAATTTTTACTTAGATTTATGTATTAATAACTTATGCCATGCAAGTTGTTAAATATTGTCTCTCATCACTGTAAATACCACAACCACGTTTACCTATCACAATTTTCTAGGAGAGACCTGGCCTCTACAACCTTCTTAAAGATAATTTCCTGTGCAGCATGTGGACAAGAGTTTCTGTGTCTGGGGTCTAGAGCTAGGATGAGAAGTACCTTGTTTTGGGATATGTGCACTTTCAACCTTACTAAGTCAGCACAGAAGTTATAAATTTCCACGTCAGTCATATTTTAACTGCATCCCACAAATTATGATAAATGTCATTCTCATCCTCCCTCAGTTTTAAATATGACCTTGTTCCCATTATTTCCTTCTTTATCCATAAATTCAGGTATTGTATGAGGTTTTATTTCCAAATGTGTGATGTTTTTCTCGTTTTCTTTTTGCTATTGATTTCCAACTTAATTGAATTGTGGTCAGAGAATGGGGTTTACCATTTGAAATTTACTGAAGTTAGCAAGTGCTTAACAAGAATGTGTACTGCATAACTGCTAAGTGCAATGTTCTATAAATGTTTATTAGATCCAGATTGTTAACTTTATTGTTCAGATCTACATTTTTGCTGAGTTTTTGGCCTGCTTGATCTACCTATTAATGAAAAAAGTGGTTTAAATCCTCCATTTTGGTAGTGCACTTGTCAAATGTTCTTAGTTTCCTGATAGTTTTTGCTATGTACAATTCGAGACTATTTTATCAGGCACTTACAAGCTTAGAGATGTTACATCTTACTGCTGAATTGAACCTTTTGTCAAAAACTAATGTGTCTGATATTCAAATAGCTGCATTAGCTTTCTTCTGGTTAGTATTTGTCTAATGTACATTTTTTCTATCCTTAGGTTTTAACTGTCTCTGTGTCCTTAAGTTTTTGTTGCGTCTTTTTGTAAAGTAAAAAATTGTTAGGCTTGTTTTAAAAAGACATAATCTGACATTTCTGTCTTGTAACTGAAGTTTATATAGTTACATTTATTTTGATTACTCGTATATTTGTATATACTTTTATCATCTTAGGTTTTTTTTTTTTTTTTTTTTTTTGGTCTGCTCTGTTTTCTATTTCCTTCTTTCATGCCATCATTTTCATTGACTTTCTTTTGTCTTTTTTCTGGTTCCATTTAATTCCTATCACCAGGTTGGCAATTGTGTGTTCTGTCCCTCTTATTTAAGTGGCTGTGCCAGATTCGTTAACATGTATAGTTAATTTTACAGTGCGACATTAATTACCTTCACCCTAATAATTCAAGGACTTTAGAATGTTTTATTGTGTATCAGCCCTGCCCAACTTATGCTATTGTTTTAATTTTAATTTTTCATTTTTATATTTTATCTAGTGTTTTAGTTGATTTGGTCAGAAAGGTCATTTGGGGTAACCTTTCTGATAAATCCACCACACCAGCAGAGTCAAAAATCAAACTCCTCTTTAATCCCCTACTTTCCAGGTCTTTCTTTGGTTCTTACAGAAAAAAATCACATGAAATTCTATAAATTTTCATTCTTTTAGTGGGCACTTACAGGCACTCTCCTAAATAGATGCATGCTTCCTTCTGTGCATGTGCATGGTTGAAATTACTAAAAGTTGAGGAAATGATGCTTTGTAAGAACTGCCAGTTTATGTTGGTCATGAATTTCATGAATTTTTTTTTTTTTTTTTTTTTGAGATAGGTTCTCACTATGTTGCCAGGCTGGACTTGAACTTCTGGGCTCAAGTGACTCCCTTGCTTTGGCCTCTGAATAGGTGGGACTGTAGGCGCCTGCCACCATGCCCATCTTTGATATTCTTATTTTTAAAATTTAAATTACTAAAAATATTGCTACATGATCATTGACTTAATTTGTTTATGTTTGTTTAGTTAACTTTACAGTATATAGTGGTCCATTATTGTGTCAACTTCATTTTGGTTTGTTTTTCAATGAGTAGACTAAAGACTTATGCACAGACCAACCATGAATCATCTTTTCTCTTATTGATAAAACGTCAGTAATAAATAACTCATCTGCAAAATTTAATTTATGCAGTGACAGTTTTTACTCAAGTTCTTTCTTTACGTGAAAGTAGGAATAATGGGCTAGGTGGGTCACGGGGTTGTTTGTCTCACTCAGGTTAAAGACTCCGGTGTGGAGGAGAGACAGGAAATGCTGAATCTGATGCCTCCGACTCCAGTTCTGGATCTACTGCTGATAACAGTGACACTGGACACATCATCTCACTGTGCCTTGCTGCAGCAACTGTTCTGAACATGATCTAAGCTTACACTCATCCATCATGAGTGTGCATCTAAGTTCATCAAGACCAAGACCAAAATATGTGAACGTGCATGAATCTCCAGTGTTTGCTCTGCGAACATCAGCATTCCATCACCAACGGCATACAGGAAAAGCAAAGGGGAAAACGGACACCTACTGCAGGATTGCTGCTGACACTAGGTGTAGACTTCCTTTTCGTGAAATTCAAGACAAAGCCTGGACTAAGAAGAAGGAATTGGGACAAGGCAGGTCCTGTTATGACATACAATATAGACTTTAAATGGGACCTCAAGTCCAGCAGGTCCTAAGACCTCCAGCAGCCCCTATGTGACCATTATACTTACAAATGTCACTAGTTTCAAACTGACACACCACTTGAGTAATTAAAACAATGGACTTTACACTGTTTTGTTTATGTACCCTCAGAATAATATTGATAAAAATTCTTTTTAAGTTGACATATAAAACCATTCATCATAGGGTTAAATATTGCAAAGAATGTAATTTTTGGAGTAATGTAAATATAAACATTTTAAAGTAAAACCGTGACATCACTTTCAAGTATATCTGATGAAACAGGAATACAATAGCATTTAGATATGCACCATTTATCCATCTGGAAATGTATGGAAAAGACTTCCAAGTCTGGTAAGGATGGAGTAACAAAGACCAGCCTACCCTCCTTTACAAATAACACCCCCACTCGAAAAAAAAAAAAAAGAAAAAACCAGATAAAAGGTATGAAACACTGATTTTCAAGCCATTGTCTTACATTGGACATCAAGTAATGTAAAACAGTGATCTCTGAGAGGCAGAAAATAAGAGAGATAAGCCCCTGACTGCCGGAGCTCACAGCCCTTTGACAGTTTCCAGGCCAAGGCGCAGGGATGGAGATACCAGGAGGAGCCTGGGTGTGGTATTGGCATTAAAATAGATCAGTGGAATAGGTAGAATATCCAGAAAAAAAATCAGACATATATGGTCAAATAATTTTTTGATACTTATTTTATTAAACTTATAATTTCGAGGTAATTGAAGGTTCATGTACCATTGTAATAATACAAAGAATTCCTTTGTGCTCCTTTAACAGTTTCCCCCAAAAGTAACATTTTACAAAAGTCAGTACAGTACCACAGCCAGGATATTGACACTGATATGAACAAGATACAGAATATTATAATCAACACGAGTACCTCTTAGGTTCCCGTTTTATTAATAGTTTCACAACCAACTTGCTCTTTCACTCCTTTAACCCTTGGCAACAACTCATTTGTTCTCTGTTTTGATAAACGACTAATTTGTTCTCCATTTTGATAAACTATTAATTTATTCTCCATTTTGATGATTTTGTCATTTTAAGAGTGTTGTATAAATGGAATCTTACCCATATGCAACCTTCTGAAACTGGCTTTTCTCACTCTGCATAATTCTCTGGAGATTCATTCAAGTTGTGTGTCTCAGCGGTTCATTCCTTGTTACTGCTGTCTGGTATTCCCTAGCATGAATATACCACTGTGTTTTTAACGACACCCCACTTAAGGGCACCTGAATTGTTTCCAGTTTGTGGCTTACAAATACAGTTGCTATGAACATTTATGTAGAAGTTTTTGTGTGCACACAAACTTTCATTGCTCTGAGATTGTCCAGGAGTGCAATTGTTGGGCTCTAGCAGTACACAAAATGTAATAGTTAGACGTTTAGGTTTGCAAGAAATTTCCAGGCCCTTTTCCAGAGTGACTGTACTCCTTTACATTCCTATCAGTAATGTCTAAGAGATCTAGTTTCTCCACAACCTCACCAGAATTTGGTGTTATCACTAATGTGTATTTTGGCTATTGTAATAATGTGTAATGATATCATATTGTGATTTTAATTTGGATTTTTCTAATGGCTAAAGATATTGGGCATCCTTTCATGTTTGACATATTTAGATCCTCTCTGGTAAAATGTCTGTTCATATTTTTTACATGCTTTCAAATTGATTATTTGGCTTTTACTTTTGAGTTTTGAGAGTTCTTTAGATATACTAGATACCAGTTCTTTGTCAGAAATGTGGCTTCTGTATATTTTCTTGCAGCCTGTAGCTTGACACTTAATTCTCTGAGGCCCTTTTGCAGAGCAAAAGTTTTAAATCTTGATGAAATCTAATTTAGCACTTTCTCCTTTAACGGATAGTGCTGTTAGTGTCAGGTTTAACAACACTTTGCCTAGTGCTAGATTCCTAAAATTTTCTCCTGTTTTTCTATGAAAGCTGTATATTTAAGTCTATGCTATAGTTTGAGTTAATTTTTGTGTAAGATTAAAGTTGAGGTCTTTCTCTCGCTGATGGCTATTCAATTGCTTTTGCATCATTTGTTGGAAGGGCTGTTTCTCTCCACTGAATTGTTTCTGCACCTTCGTCAAAAATCAGTTGTGCATATTTGTATGAGTCTATTTATAAATTCTCTTTTCTGCTCCATTGATCTATGTCTAGCCCTCTGTCCATATCACATGTTCTTGATTACCATAGTATGTAGTAGGAATTAATATCAGATAGAGTGAGTCCTCCCACTTAATTCTTTCCAGAATAGTTTTTGCTATTCTAGGGCCTGTGCTGTTCCATATAAATTTTAAAATAATCTTGTCTATATTTAATAAAAAATATTTTCTGGGATTTTGATAGGAAATGCATTAAAACTGTACATGAATCTGGGAAGTGACATCTTTACTATGTAGAGTCCTCCAGTCCATGAATACAGTATATCTCTCCGTTTATTTAGATCTTTTATTTCTTTCATCAGCATTTTGTAGTTTTTAGTATACTAGTACTAGACATGTTTTGTTACATCTAAGTGTTTCTTTCATTTTTGAGCAATTGTAAATAGCATTACATTATTAATATTAATTTCAGTTTCTATATGTTCTTTGTTAGTATACAAAAGCAATGGATTTTTCAATGTTTATCTTACATCCTGTGGCTTTGCTGAACTCATTAGTGTAGAAGTTTTGTGTAGCTTCTTTGGTGCTTTCTGGGTAGACGATCATGTCACCTGCAAATAGGGACGGTTTTATTTCTTCCTTTCTGATTGGTGTGCTTTCTAATTCTATTTTGTTGCCTTATAACTTGGATGTCCAGTGTTATTATGACTAAGAGTAGAGAGATCTGACATGTATACCTTGTCCCACATTTGAGAGGAAAAGCTTCCAGTCTTCCACTGTTAGCTATGCTAGTTGTAAACTTTTTAGATCCTCTCTCAAGTTGAGAGGTTTTCCCTCAATGCCTGTTTCACTGAGAATTTTTTAAAAAGTCACGAATAGGTATTGAATGTTTTCAACATTCATTCATAAATATATTCCTTTTGTTAAATATTTATTAAACCCAAAACATTAAAATATTAGTGAAAATGTATTTCTTCCTTTTTTTTTTTTTTGAAATGGAGTCTCTGTTGCCCAGGCTGGAATGCAGTGGCGCGATCTCATCTCACTGCAACCTCCACTTCCCGGGTTCAAGCGATTCTTCTGCCTCAGCCTCCCAAGTAACTGGGATTACAGGCATGTGCCACCAAGCCCAGCTGATTTTTGTATTTTTTAGTAGAGATGGGGTTTTACCATATTGGCCAGGCTGGTCTCAAACTCCTGACCTCATGATTCACCTGCCTCGGCCTTTGAAAGTGTTGGGATTACAGGCGTGAGCCACTGTGCCTGGACAAAAATGTATTTTTAAATGAGATACACAGGTTTGAGCTGTTTTTCTATCTGTTTTTCTATCAATGGTTAAATATTATCTATGTTTTAAATGTTTATTTTTCTTCATTATGGAAGTAAGCCCTGAGAAACTGTTCATATAGTTAACTAGCTGGAATTGAGAAGTGTTTTTCAGGTAATGTTACGCAATTATTTAAACTCTTTTAAACTTCTGTGTCAAAAATCACACAGAGTTTCTAATGATCTATAAGCTAATAATACCCTTGTGCTTTCTTTCAATTGTGTTGAAAGCAAACAATTGGAATTTCTATGACTTGCCAAAGGATTTTTAAGGTCTAGGCATTAGAATAGGCAAAACGTGATTTTTCTTTACACCTCCACATGAAAGCTGACAGAAGGGAGTCAGCTCAGGTGCAAAGCAGAGCAGAGTCATCATCTCCGTGGCTGCTGGACAGACGTGGGGTTGGTACCAGTAGAGGCCACTGGCACCCACCCATGGGCGTGTGATGCAATGCTGCCACCTGGGCAGGGGAGGACCTGTCTGTGCTTCAGGAAGCTCCAATGTCCCTCTGGGTCGCCTCATTCTGCCCTCCTGGCTCTGCCCCCATGCGTCTCACATCACAGACAACCAAGAGCGTGGAGCAGTGCAGGATACGCCACACCCAAAGCTCCCGACTGCCTCTGCCAGTTCACATTCTTTCCTGAACCTTGATCTGCAGAACCCAGCGTTAGATTTGCAAGAAAGACAATTATGGCTTAGACATCATCCCGAGAAGGTCTTAGAGAAGATCTAGAGGCTAACTTGCTCCCCTCTCTGCTGCCCCACTGCGATAGTTTGGACTGTCCTTGTCAGCGGGCTGTGCGGCCTTTCTCTATACCAGCGCTCAACTGGGGATGGGGATGGTGGAATCAGGTGTGTAGCGATGGGAAGTAACTATGAACCCCATATTTACCAAGCAGTCACCACGCAGCCCTGAGAAAGTCAAGGAGTGTCCTGGAGCTGTTGCCTCATGGGCAAACTGTGAGAATTTCCCTGCAGGACCCATGAGACTCTGCCTTAGTCAGCTTGGGCTGCCATGATAAAATATCATAGGGTGGGTGGCTTAAACGTGTAATTTTCTTTTCTCATAGTTCTTAAGGCTAGATGTCCCAGCATGGTTGGTTCCTGGTGAGAGCTTGCTTCCGGGCTTTCAGATCGGCCACCTTTTCACTGTGTCATCACATGGTGGGGAGGGAGGGAGGAAGAGAGAGAGAGAGACCTTGTGTATCCTCCTTTTATAAGAGTACCAGTCCCATTGGATTAAGATCCCACCTTTCCTACCTCATTTAACTTTAGTTAGCTGCTTATGGGCTCAGTCTCCAAATACCGTGAGACTAGGGGTTAGGGCTTCAACATATGAATTTTGGGGGACACAATTTAGTCCATGACTGACCCCTTCCACTTCAATGTTGTGAGATTCTAAAGTTACATTAGGGCTTCTTAAACAGAGGTTTCTAAACAACAACAGTACCCAGAACGGCAGTGAAACAGATTAGGCATTACCACGGTAAAGCCTTCCAGACTGTTATAGAAAATTATATTATTCAAAAAATAGTTCTGTTTACTTTTACATTTTCATAACTACTACTACATGACTTAAGAAAATCAAGCAACATTCAGCATCCTGCAAGCATTGTTTAATTGCAAAATAGCCAAATAGCTTCTCATATATTTTGTGCCCTCAGTGTCCTGTGTGCTTCACCCTCATCCTAGCTGGGCTCTGACTGACGTAGGAGGGAGAATTGCACAGGATGTGACTGGAGTAGAGAGATTAGTAGAGAGACGAGAGCAAGGGTTTTCAACTTAGGCACTGTTGACATTTTGGGCTGGATAATTCTTTTGAGGGAGCTGGAAGGTGTTTAGCAGCATCCCTAGCATCTAACCACCGATGCCAGTGGTACCCTTTCCCCACTTTTGGCAACCAAAAATGTCTCCAGACATTGCCAAATGTCTCCTGGGGTGGGGTCAGCATCCCCCATGGTTGAAAGCCTCTGGGTCGGAGGAAAGCCAGAGGCTTGCAGATGCTCTGAGCTGGCCGCAGCGAGTTCAGCCTGGAGGCTGAGGGAGACAAGGATAAAGTAACAAGTACTTGTTGGATTTGTCAACATGGTAGTCATCAGTCACTGGAGCTGGTGTGTTGGTACCGACTGGGACCTTCTCAGCTTATCACTGCCTTGTTCACTAGCTTAACTCCCAGCAGCAGAGAGACTTTCTTCAGCCACCTGATCTGATCTGTCTGTGCATGGGGTAGCCCAGAGGCTCTAGGGGATGAACACTCCCAGGTGTCCCCCAGCCAGAGGCGGACAGGAGTTGGTGGGTATGACCACTCCATCGCTCTCTGAGGTGTATGTTTTATGCATTCTCACAACGTTCCCAGCAGGACCAAGTTTCAGTTGCCCATAGAGTAACTTGTTGAATACTACATCCTTTACTGGCTTTTTCCCATTGCCAGTCTCTCATTCCCAATCCCAGTCTCTCATTCCCAATATACTTCTCCTCAAATCCCTGCTTCAGTATTGGCTTCTGGAAAACAAAACAAAGGAAAAACCTCTCTAAGGTTTACGTTCTCTTAATTTTTGACAAGAAGCTCTCAGTAATGCAGTGAGGAATGGATGACCTTTTATTAACAATGTTGGGTCACTTGATATTCATGTGGAGAAAATTCATCAACGCCTGTCTCATACCATGCACAAAATAATTTAGGTGAATAGGTCTAAATACAAAATGTAAAACAACAAAGCTTCTAGAAGTTATCATTGGAGAATGTCTTCATGGCCTAGATCTAGGGAGAGATTAAACAGAAAATAAAAAACACTAACCTACAAGAAAAAAAAAAAAGGAAATATTGATAAAATAGGCCACATTAAAATTATAAACCTCTGTTGAACAAGGAAAACAAGAGAGAGATTAAAGGCAAGTCACAGAAAGAAAGAAATTTGCAAGACATAACTGACAAAGGAAATTCATGAAAATAAATTAGATAAAGAGAGATAACCCAATAGAAAGACACACTTCTCAAAAGAGGAAATTCAAAAAGGCCAGTGAACACGGGAGTATATGCCCAACCTCATTAGTTAAACAACAAAAGCAAATTAGATGCCTCTGTACATCAACCTAAATGCCTATCATTTAAAAGATTGGCAATATCGAATATGATATACTCTTACCTATGACACAGCAATCCATGCACAGGAAAATTCGCAGAAGCATTATTTCTAATGCACCACCACCCCCCGCCCCAGATTGGAGACCACCCAAATGTCCATCAATACTAGAATGGATAATTAAATTGCAGTGTTTGCATATAGAGCAGTACCGTATAGCAATAAAATAAATTGCTGCTATAATCAACAAGGATACATCTCACAAATATAATATTGAAAGAAAAAATTTGTTTGAGTTCTTTGTAGGTTCTGGATATTAGCCCTTTGTCAGATGAGTAGATTGCAAAAATTTTCTCCCATTCTGTAGGTTGCTTGCTCACTCTGATGGTAGTTTCTTTTGCTGTGCAGAAGCTCTTTAGTTTGATGAGATCCCATTTGTCAATTTTGGCTTTTGCTGCCGTTGCTTTTGGTGTTTTAGACATGAAGTCTTTGCCCATGCCTATGTCCTGAATGGTACTACCTAGGTTTTCCTCTAGGATTTTTATGGTATTAGGTCCAAAGGATTATAAATTATGCTGCTATAAGGACACATGCACACGTATGTTTATTGCAGCACTATTCACAATAGCAAAGACTTGGAATCAACCCAAATGTCCATCAGTGACAGATTGGATTAAGAAAATGTGGCACATATATACCATGGAATACTATGCAGCCATAAAAAAGGATGAGTTTGTGTCCTTTGTAGGGACATGGATGCAGCTGGAAACCATCATTCTTAGCAAACTATCACAAGAACAGAAAACCAAACACCGCATGTTCTCACTCGTAGGTGGGAACTGAACAATGAGATCACTTGGACTCGGGAAGGGGAACATCACACACCGGGGCCTATCATGGGGAGGGGGGAGGGGGGAGGGATTGCACTGGGAGTTATCCCTGATGTAAATGACGAGTTGATGGGTGCAGCACACCAACATGGCACAAGTATACATATGTAGCAAACCTGCACGTTGTGCACATGTACCCTACAACTTGAAGTTTAATAATAATAAATAAATTTTAAAAAAAAAAAAAAAAAGAAAGAAAAAATAAATACAAAAGTACATATCGCATGGTAAAATTTATAGAAAGTTCAAAAACAAGTACAACTGATCCATTATATTAGAAGTTAAGGGGCTGGGCCTGGTGGCTCACACCTGTAATCCCAGCACTTTGAGAGGCCAAGGCGGGTGGATCATCTGAGGCCCGGAGTTCGAGACCAGCCTGGCCAACATGGTGAAACCTCATCTCTACTAAAAATACAAAATAATTCGTCGGGTGTGGTGTCTCATGCCTGTAATCCCAGCTACTCGGGAGGCTGAGGCAGGGGAATTGCTTGAACCCAGGAGGTGGAGGTTGCAGTGAGCCGAGATCGCGCCACTGCACTCCAGCCTGGGCAACAAGAGCAAAACCCCATCTCAAAAATAAAAAAGAAGTTAGGATAATCATTGTATTTGGGGAAGAAGAAAGAGGGGGTGACGTGGGAGAATGAAGGGATCTTCTTAGTGCTGGGAATGGTTTGCTTCTTGACTTGAATATTGGCTATATGGATGTTTTTGCTTTGCACATTTTCATCGAGCCATTACTTATTATTCTTGTGCTTTTCTGTGTATGTGTATATATATATATACTTTACGTCAAGATAGACAAATATTTTTTAAAGTACCAGGATAAATGAGAAATATTATAAAGAACTGTGTGCCAATAAATTGGAAAATTTAGTTGAAATGAGTAAACACCTAGAAAAAAATAAAATCTTAAAAAGGAATAGAAAACCTCAGTAGCCTTATATATATATATTAACATAATTGAATCAGTAATTTAAAATCTTCTCATGAGAAAACATCAGACCCAGAGGATTTTAAGTAGTAAGTTCTAAAATTTCAAATAACAGATCGTTGCAATATTATAAAAATATTCCAGAGAATAAAAACATAGGAAATATTCTCTGAATCTTTCTAAAAGGCCAGTAAAATCTTGATATCAATTAAGCATGAGACAGAAAACGTTATCGACCAGTCTTCACAAACTTAGATGCAAAAATCCTAAGCAAAATAATAGCAACATTAATCCATCAGTGATTTGAAAAATAATATTATATGAATTGAGCTTAACCCAGGAATATCATACGATTTAACACTAGAAGATATATAAATAAAATTCAGCATATTAAGAAACCAAAGGGAAATATATAATCAACTCAATGGATTAAAAAAAGGGCAAACAGCATTTGATAAAATTCAGCATCAATAAGCTAAAAATTTTATTTTCTTAAAATTAGAAATCAAAGGAATCTTCTGTAACCTGAAAAATAGTAATTATCTATGTAATCCTTTACATCTTTCTAAATGCAGAATGACTTTAAGAAAAGAATGTCTACTTTTGCTGCTTCTCTGCAATCTCGTATGGAAGGTCCTGGTTAGTTCCATAAGGCACAAGGAAACAAAATAAAAGCAGAAGAATTGTTATAGAAAACACAAAGCTCTATCAATTTGCAGACAATATCCTCATTTAAATAGAAAACTTAAAAGGATCTACACACATATTATTAGAAACAGAGAATTAGTGGCTGCACGTGGTGGATCACGCCTGTAATCCCAGCACTCTGGGAGGCTGAGGTGGGTGGATCTCCTGAGGTCAGGAGTTCGAGACCAGCCTGGCCAACATGGCAAAACCCCATCTCTATTAAAAATACAAAAATTAGCTGGGTGTGGTGACGGGTGCCTGTAATCCCAGCTACTCGGGAGGCTGAGGCAGGGGACTTACTTGAACCAGGAAGCAGAGGTTGCAGTGAGCTGAGATCACACTATTGCATTCCAGCCTGGGTGACAAGGGTGAAATTCCATCTCAAAAAAAAAAAAAAAAAAAAGAGATTTAGCAAGGGGATTGCCTATAAACCAAAATTAAAGAAAATCAATTGCATTTTTATACTACAGCAACAACTATTTAGAAAATAAAATATTATTAAAAAGGCAACATTTATAAGAACCTCCAAATTATCAGTACCAAAAAATTAATATTAACAATGATGTGCAAGGCGAGGCTGGTATTAAACAAAGAGAAAGAAGAAAAAACAAATTTTATCAAAAGGCATTAATGAAGACCTAAATGAATGGGGTGAATTCCTAGGTTGGTGGATAAGAAGAATCAACAGTGTAAATATGTCAATTCTTCCCCAAATTATCTGTGTATTCCAAATAATGGCTATCAGAATCTCCACGGGGGTTTCTGTGAACTAGACAAGAGATTGCTTAGACTAAGAACAAAGTTGTTCTGGATATAAAGACTTACACATCCTCAGTAAACAGCAGCAACAACAATGAGATAGCATCAGTGCAGAGATAAAAAGTCAATCAGTGGAAAAGAAATTGAAAATAGAAACTGGAAATTGATTTTGCTCATAAAACTTAAGTGGAAAACGTGTGTAAGACATGATACTGCAAATCAGAAAGGAGGTGGTTAGCTATGTAATAAGCAAAGCTGAAGCAATTGGTTATTCCTCTGGGGGAAAATGGGATCTTCACATCATGTATAAAAATTAATTGTACTTTGATTACATATCTAAATATAAAAAGCAAGACTTTAAAACCCATGGGGAAAGAAACATAGAGAATATATTTAATACTTCTAAGCAGGGGATGTTTAGTTATACAAGAGAGACAGAGCAAATCATAAAGATAAATTTGGCTATATTAATATTTTAAACGTGCTCACTAAAAGACACCAGTTAACAAGTGGAAAGACCAGTTATGGATTAGTAGAAGGTAAATGCAAAACACATGTCAACTTACAATAATCACAAAGCTCAGGATCCGATTAAAAGAGTTCATTCAAGCACAAAGCGTGGGGGAAAATGAAGATTGTTGATGTATGCAAAAAATGAAAGTGGTGAACAGAACTGCATTTTTCATACAAAGGCTGACATACACAAAGAAGATTTCATTGGCTACCATTGATTCCACTCTAAGGGAGCTGCCGAATATTCTATTGTAAAGACGTAACACTCACAAGGGTGGCTATCTCCATGGCATTTAGTCTAGGCTTGTGTGAGGATAGGGAGTATGGTTAATGTATAAAATGTCAACACAAAGGTTGGGAAGCAATGATCACGCTCCATGGAAGAGTTGGGTCATGTGACTCAGTTTCTAGTTTTCTCCTTGGCATATTTGGAAGGTTCTGAAATTTTATTTTCTTTTTACGTATACAATTGGCAGATGGTTTGTATCCAGATACATTAAAAATTCCTATGAGCCAATAAGAGGAATATAAACCACCCAATAAAATAATGGGCAAAACAGAAAAGTAGTTCGATGTTAGATGTTATATATTGGGAAATATGTATATGATCTTCCTTCTCCGTTTCCTGATTACAGCTCCAAAGATCCTTGGAATCTCCAGAGTGATATATATATATGAGTATCTTCTGTGCACTAACAAGTTGAACGATGGCTGACAGCCTCTAAGTAGAGTCAGGATGGGGCTGGTCACTGGAAAGATCAAGGCAGGATTAGATGGTTGTGACTTTCAGCCCCACCCTCTCACCTCGGGGAAGGCTGAAAGTTGAGTTGATCACCAAAGACCGGTAATGTAATCAATCACACTTACATGAAGAAACTTTTACACAAACCCAAAAGGGCTGGGTTTGGGTGAGCTTCTGAAGAGCAGAACACAGGGAGGTTCCTGGAGGGTGGTGCACCCAGAGACGGCATGGAAACACCAAGCTTCGCCAACCCCACTTTTCTCACCTATGCATCTCTTCCATCTGGTTGTTTATTTGTGTGCTTTCTAATATTCTTTGTAATAAACTTGTAAATGTAAGTATGTGTTTCCCTGAGTTCTGTGAGCCACTCTAGCAAATTAATCTAACCGGAGGGAGGACTGTGGAAATCCGATTTATAGCCGGTGGGTCAGAAGTTATGGAAGTCTAGACTTGTGACTGGCATCTGAAGTGGGGGTAGTTTTGTGGGACTGAGCCCTCAGACTATGGGAGCTGGTGCTATCTCTAGGTAGACAGTGCCAGAATTAAATAAGAAGACACTCAGCTGGTGCCTGCTGCAGAATTGATTGGTCGCCAGTGAGGAGAAATCCCCACACACATTTTGGTGACCAGAGAGGTGAAGCGTTCTGTGTTGATTGTTGTGACAGTAACAGGAAAAACTGAATTTTTTTTCTTATATCTTAACAACATGCCAATTAAACCCAGAACAATCTAGGTTTTATTTACTTTATTCATTTGATTTGCAAAAATTAAAAAGTCTGACAAAATTATGTGTTGGCAAGGAGGTTGAAAAATAGGAACTTAGGATGGAGGAATGTTATGGGTCAAATTGTGTACCCCACAAAATTCATATGTTGATGTCCTAACCCCCAGGACCTCAGGATGTGACTATATTTGGAGACAGGGGCTTTAAGAAGGCAATTAAGTTAAAATGAGGTCATTAGGGTGGGCCCTAATCCAATATGACTGGTGTCCTCATAAGAAGAGGAGATTAGGATACAGACACACAGAGGGAAGACCACGTGCAGCCACAGGGAGAAGGCGGCTATGAACCCACCAAGAGGAGAGGACTCAGGAGAAACCAAACCTGCTGACACCTTGATCTTGGACTTCTGGCCTCCAGGATTATGAGAAATAAAACGTCTATCATTTAAGCTGCCCAGTCCATGGTATTTGTTACACAGTCTGAGCCAACTAATACAGGAGCATGCTACTTTGCATAGTGAGTTGGCAATATAAAATAATGGCAATGTCCACGCATAGATCTAATAATTTCAAACTTTGATACTTTCCTAGAGAAAGCCTCACACATGTGCACAGGCGGATAAATGAGAGAAAGTCTCCTGTAGTGTTGTTTACAATGAGGGAGGGGAGAAGGATGAGAGGGAGTGGGAGAGGAGGGAGTGGAGCACCTGTTCAGGCCTGGACACGTTGGGAAAAGGAAAGGGCTGCCTTTCACAGAAGTCCTCCAGCACAGAGCTTACAAAGTTGTTTGGCAATGTCAGATCACAGGTTGTGTTTTAACTCCTGCTGATTGAGGAACCAGTTCCCAGCTGAGTCAGAGCTGAGGCCACCATGCTTGGGGATGGTGGGAAGAGGGAGACCACTGAACAGAGGTGGTAATCGCTAAATACTTGGCTGTGTATGACAATAAGGAATTCCAATTCTCCTCTTTTGCTTCAAGAAGACAGTGTATAACTTTAATTTCAAAACAAAACAAAACCCATGACTCTCATACAAATATCAAGTGAAACTGAGTCCAAAATTTTCAGTCTTTAAATGAAGAAAGAACTAATGAGATGTTAATCCTGATTCAAAAGTGAATTTGAGGAGGACATTTTAGAGTTTTTCAGCCAAACAAATACTGAAATGAATTTCCTAAAAGATACAAACAAGCTGAGGCACTAAGAGATACAAGGCAACTAATTCTACCCTCCGGAATTAGCTTTTCTACCCTGTGGAAACGATTTGCCCTGCTGCTGGACAAGAACCATCTGCTCTATTCTCGGTTTCACAGTTTTCTACAGTGTAACCTCTACCTTCACAGAACTGTAAACTATCCCGAACAATAGAAAATAGAAAGCTGGACAAAGGACACAGGTCTAGAAAATGCAAACTCACCAGGAGTGGAGGGCTGGCCCAGCAGGATGTGAGAAAACACCCGTAACAGATGCTGCCCAGCTCATGGTGGGATCACATCCTGATAATCTCATCATAAACTGAAAATATTCTCAGTTAAAATACATTTAATGTACCTAAGCTACCAATCACAGTTTAGCCTAGCCTACCTTAAACACGCCCGGAACACTCACCTTCGCCTGCATTTGAACAAAACCATCTGGCAACACAGTACCCTTTAGAGTGCCTGCTGTTTATACTCATGACTGTCCAGCCTCGCAGCGATTATCCTTCCTTCCTTCCTTCCTTCCTTCCTTCCTTCCTTCCTTCCTTCCTTCCTTCCTTCCTTCCTTCCTTCCTTCCTTCCTTCCTTCCTTCCTTCCTTCCCTCCCTCCCTCCCTTCCTTCCTTTCTGTCTTTCTTCTTTCTTTTTTTTGACAGAGTCTCACCGGGTCACCCAGGCTGGAGTGTAATGGTGCATCTCGCCTCACTGCAACCTCCACCTCCTGGGTTCAACCGATTCTCCTGCCTCAGCTTCCCGAGTAGCTGGGATTCCAGGTACCCGCCACCATGTCTGGCTAATTTTTTGTATTTTTAGTAGAAACGGGGTTTCCCCATGTTGGCTAGGCTAGTCTTGAACTGCTGACCTCAGCTGATCCACTCCCTCTGCCTCCCAAAGTGCCAGTATTACAGACGTGAGCCACCACACCCAATCCTATGGTCCTGCTTTCTACTGAACTGTTTTGCCCTGTCGTAAAGTTGAACCATCATGAGTGGAGCAGCACCTGTATACCACTTGTCTATTCCCAAGTTTTGAATACTGCCATGTGGAGGCCAGGCCAGAAAGGAGTGGGCTCCATGATGCCTCCCCAAATAGCCATGCAACCAGCTTGGCAGGGGCTGGACTGATGGAGGAGAGCAAAAGAAGAACCAGAAAAGCAGAGGAGGGACCAGGAGAGCGGAGGAAGGACCAGGAGAGCAGAGGAGGCACCAGGAGAGCGGCATGAGGAGGCTCCCTCCTCTCCCCCTTCCCTCCTTCCCCTCTTCTTTCCTCTCCCTCCCCGCTGGCTGGAACTCCTCCTGGCAGCCAACTGCCATTGCACGGGTGCTTGCCTTTTTGTCCTCCACTTCCTTATCTGCAGGAAGAGCCTACACTTGCCAGTGTAATTCCATCCAAGCATCCACCTTCCTCCTTTCAGGATAAAGCCCAAGTGCCTGAGGATAACCCTGAATGACCACTTCTTTCTCTTCTTTCCCATGTCTTACCTTTCCTTGAATGGAATAGTGTGTAGGCACTCCCATCTATTCCCTTACTTAACTGGGGCCTACCTAATTCACAAAAAGGGTGAAGATATAGCTGATCTTGCAAACACTGTTTTCCCCAACTACCGCCTGGTGGGCTTCTAGACCTTCTCTTCATTCTGCAGATCATGGTGCAGCCTGGCCACTCTCTAGAAGCTTCCCTTGCTTGTGCCATTCCTACCTTTTTTCCCCCTGTTCTGCTTACATATACATTACATGCTATCACTCTACTGTCATTTTTTTCCTTCTGTGGATCCTACAAGACTGTGGGCTCCTTCAGGGTCAGAACCATATCTGACCCTTGTGATTCCCCAGCTGTGAATGCAAGGTCTGTCACAGAGTGAATGCTCAATAAATATATGGCGAGTTTAGCTGGATTTGAATTATTGCTCCAGTAATAGGCATATACAATTGTGACATTTCTATTCTGGCAAGCACAACTTAGGAAGGGCTGGAATTTATGCAGTATATTAGGATGACGTGAATTCCTAAAGCAGGTTGTCAACAGCAGCCTCTTATGGCAAAACTCAGCTGTCGAAACCAGGCTTTAACACCTCCTAAAAGCCTTAGCCTTAACTTCCTAAAGCTAGGGAGTTATCTATTGCTTATACTTGTGCTTCCTGAAGCATGTTTGTTCCAAATTTTACCAACTTCATAACAATTAACAACTACCCCCCCCAAAACTTAAAGTGGTAGAATATATTATACAGATTCGGCTATGCAAGGGCTTTCCCTCCATGGGACATGTGATCCAGCTGTCTCACTCGTTACTGATGGACTACGAACTAAAAACTCCCCAGAATAATTTGCACATGAATTTTAATGGGTACTGGAAACTGATGAAAACTCTTCCCTCAAGCAGTATTTCCAAGCTCATGAAGTATTAATGTCCCCATCAAAGATGTATATCTACTTTAAAAACCTCTTAGAGATGGAGGTTCCCACTGCGCAAGGTGACATCTGCCACCGCAGAGATCATATCCTATTCAGAGTGTGCATGCATGTGCGGTGCATGATTTACATATATGGGCCACACCAACCCTTTAAGAACTAATGCCAAATGACAAGCTGTAGCACTCTATTATGCACAACAGTGAACATAATAAATTATGGAACAACTTGAGTTTTGTGGGCACAATCTGTATTGACAGAAGGGAGAGATGCGATCAAATGGTATACACCTTGAAAATCAAAGAACAGTCCCCTTTTCTTGTGTGTAAGCACTGAAACTTCCCCCACGAACATGAAGAAATCTGTATGAGGTGTCATCTCCACATAGTCAATGCCAATGAAAATGTGGCACAGTAAAGAATGCCCAGACCCACAACTTTGGGGCCTCAGCACAGCAGTAGCTCAATGGTTGAACCTTCAGGGGGATGAAAAGGCAGATACCAGCAAGTGGTGCAGGAATGGAATCCTGGAGTATGAGCAAAATTTCACCAGCCACATCTTCACGATAACTTTGCAAGGCATATGTATACATAGAGTGACTATATGTCCCAATTGCCTCATGATGATCCTAGTGTCCTGGACTCCCATATATTTATCCTGGGTTTTCAGCTTTTAATGAAGTCTTATGACAAATAGTTCCATAAAAATATGCTGGGATGAGATGGGTAGAACACCACTTTGCACTTCCAGTGGTGGGCTTGTCTAACAGTGTGTGAGATCCATGTGCAGTGAGTAGAGTGCCAGCTTGAACACATGATTAAATCTGAAGGACGAGCAGCATGGCATACCTCGGAGACATGAAGTTTTTAAAAGGCCACCAGTCTCCAAAAGAAAAAAAAAATTGCTGAGAAATCATCAGCTTTTGCTTTAAAAGTTAGCAGTTATTTTAAGAACATGGTGCTCAAAGGTGAAAAATTAATGACAGAGTGACACGATGACAGAAGCTGCATGAAGACATCACTTTAAGAAGCATGACTTTTTAGATCAAATGGCTGCTGTTCTAAATCAATTTTTTCTTCAGTTCTAGATTTTTTGCATGTATGAAAAGCCAAGCCAAGCCATATTTATTATTATGTGGCCTCCATTTTCAGACAAAGAACTTCAAAATCAGTCACATCATGTTGGTTTTGTTGGGGTCATCAGGTACCTTAAATAGAAAATTAATTAATAAAAAGTATTTAATTTTTAAATCTAATTCATGGAATCAGCACAAAGCTTTTAGAAGTTTATGCCATAGGAAATAAAACATCTGAAATAATTGTGAATGCTATTGTAAATTTAATTTAAAAATTGATATTGAAGATACGACTTTTTTGTGGTAAATATGAACCCATATTTTAGTGGAGTACAGGTCATAGAAAACCAATGTTCTTACTAAATTAATAAATCATGGCACAGGAATGTATTTAATAAATAAGTGAAGAAACTATGACTCACAGTCAAGAAAAATTAGTCATTAGAAATAGACTCACAAAGACCCAGATGCTGGGCTCAGCATCAAGGATTTTGAAATGCTTGTGGTAAACATGCTTATGCAGTCCACAGGAATAACTGAATATAATAAATGGAGGGGGAAGGAAATTTCAGGAGAGATGTGAAAGCTATAAAAAGAACCTAATGAAAATCTCAGAGGTGAAAAGTACAATATCTGAAGTAGAAAATTCACTGGATAGGCTTAACAGGAGATTGGATGGAACAGAAGAAAGGATCAGTGATTTTAAAGAAAGAACAACGGAAACCTTCCAAACTGAAGCACAGGCACAAAGATAAGGAAGACGGCAAAAAATGAATGACACTTCAATGATGTGTTAACCGTACCAAGCGGTTTAACATACACATACGTACCAAGAGGTAGAAGAGGAGGAAAAGATGGAGTATACATGTGTTTAATAAAACATGCATATATTCATGGGAAGATCAAGCTCATTAACCCACTAATTTAGGAATCCCAAATTGCATGAATACATTCATCACCCAAGTCCTCCACCCCCCAAAAAGAATCACATCAAGGCAAACCAAATACAAACTGCTGAAAACTAGAGACAAAGGGGGAAAACAATATTTAAAATAGCCAGAGAAAAGAGACATATGATATACTGGGAGCACTAATAAAAACTCATCGTCACTCACTGCTCGTCATCAATATAGAGACCAAGTGCTGATGGAGAAGCAAATGTTGTATGTACAATGTCACATGTATCATGTGTAATGTTACATTATACATGTGGCAGAATACTGTTTAATCAAGGTACATTTTGTCAGTTGTGGGTGTTTAGTGTTGTCCGTTGAGTAACCCCTAAAACATACTACAGAGATGCAGCTAGAATGTAAATAGAGGAGAGAAAATGAGAAAATAACCAATTACTACTTCAAGAAAGACAGGAAAGATGAACCAGTGAACCAATAAGAGGTGGGGCAGCAGAAAACAAATAGCAAGTTGGTTGTGTTGTTTATTGCTGAGTAACAAATCACCCAAAATGGAGTGGCTTAAACAACTAATATTGAGTATCTCTCACAGTTGCTGGGGGTCAAGAATTTGAAATTGACTTGGAAGGGCCTTTTGGCATTCCTGGCTAGGCGTCTTTAACAAGATTGCAGTTAAATGTCAGCCAGGGCATCAGTCAGCTGGAGGTTCCCCTGGGACCGCGACATCTCTTTCCAAGGTGGCTCATTCACAACGCTGCAAGTCTATGTAGCTGTTGATGTGACAGTACATTAGAAATGCATTGGTTATGGAACGTATTCAAGTATAGAGACATGCCAGATGTTCCCTCATGCTATATTTTTAAAAATCTTTAGATAAAACTCTTGTTTAAAATTGGGAATTAGAGGAAAGCTTTTCTTTTACTACAATATAGACCAATATGTTATTTTTTAGAAAAAACAATTTTTACAATGTTTTGCAACTAGACCTCTTTTATTTTATGTGTACCACGTTAAAAACCAATTTGTTAGTTACAAAATACATACATATATATGTATGTATATATATATTTAAGAAACTACATAATGCCAATTAGTTTTACACCTTCCCTTTCTCCTAAAACGTTTCTTGGCTTGGCATATACATTTTATGGTTATATGATTTATATAACTGAAACCACCACTGTGTACTTTGGGAAGCTAAGGTGGGAGTATTTACAAGCATACAGATTGACTTACATTTCGAATAATTTCCTTGAAATAGGTAGCAAGGAAATACTGGATTGGAGAATGCAGATACGTAAGAATTTTGAACTTTTTAGCCAAATATCAATTGATGGTTTTTTCTTTTATGTGTTCAGATTTAAAATAAGAAGTTGTGAAGTGAATTTGTAATTTAAACAGGTGAAATGTTTAGACTGTAGGTTATTATTGACTGTAGGAGATTATTTGTCAGTGTAACCCCTTTTAATTGCATCCTTCATGGAGATCTCGGCTCACAGCACTCTCTAGGAATTTCTGATGGTAGAGGCCAGTGCCATGAGCCTGGAAACACCATGCATTCCGAGGTGCACTGGCCACTGCCCTGTAACAGTGTCTAAATCAATCTGCTCCTTTGAGGGCAACAGATGCATGGCTAATCACTTGACAGGCAGGACCCTTCCACCAAAACACACCGTGTGCCATGTTGTTGTTAGAGTGGAAATCACTAAATCATTAAGAAACAACTTCTTTTTTTCATTTCTGTTTTTCATAGTAGCAAATATTAACCTAATATGGCCTTCTGCGTGTTGTGGATGGGTGGGTAAGATTTTGGTAGAAAAGAGAAGTGGAGGTGGTGATAGAAAATTTAAGTCTCAATGAAATTATAGAAACTCAATATTTTATTAGATGAACACCATGTGACTCCTTTCGAGTTTATGTAATTGGCAACTCACTCAAAAGGCCTTTGGAGTCTTTGCTACCTTCAGACTGCAAACTTCAGATTCCACCCCGACTCCCCCTCCTGATACCATGTGCCTCCTCCTGGTATCTGAGCATCGAGGACTCTAAATGGCAACTCTTGCAAGTTATCTTATGCATTCTTTCATATAAACTGTGCTTATAATTTTAATACATTTAGGAATCATCATGGCACCACCCTCTTTCTTCCTGCAATGTGGGCCTTTGTAAATGACTAAGTCTTATTTTTAAATTCAGAGCCACCACAATTTGTGAGAGAATCTGAAAGCAGCTCAGGGAAGCTTCAGAAAGAGGCTGTTGTGTGCAGGTGGTGAGGTGGCTTCTTGCTTTCCTCCTGTCTGCCTCCTCTTAGCCACATGAGGATCCTTGCTCTGTCCCCAAACAGGGTAAACTCAGAAAGCTCTTTCCATTTAAGGCTGGGATCACAACTTGAGTTTCTCTCTGTCTGTGTTGTCCCCATCTCTTATATCTTTCCTAGTGACCCATAAAAATAAGACATTCAGTTTCTAACTCTAGGCTAGATTGGTGAACTATAGTTCTCCTCAGTTGAAGAATCAAGAAGGGAGCCCAATCTGCTAGATGCCCCTGAAACAATGTGGTTCCTTGGTAAAAAAAAAAAAACAAAAAACAAACAAAAAAAGTATCATCATTTCAACTGATGCTGAAAGAGCATTTGATAAAATTCAATATCTCTTCATGATAAAAACTCTCAAAAAACTGGAGATAGAAAGAACGTACCTCAACATAATAAAATCCATATATGATAGACCCACAACTAATGTCATACTGAAAGGGGAGAAACTGAAAGGCTTTTCTTTAATATCTGGAACACGACAAGGATGTCCACTGTGCCACTTTTATCCAATGTAGTACTGGAAGTCCTAGCTAGAGCAATCAGACAAGAGAAAGAAATAAAGGGCATCCAAATTTTAAAGGAAGAAATCAAATTATCCTTGTTTTCAGATGATATGGATTATATTTGGAAAAACCCAAAGACTCCACACAAAAGCTACTAGAACTGATAAACAAATTCAGTAAAGTTTCAGGATATAAAATCAACATAAAAAATCAGTAGCATTTTGATATGCCAGCAATGAACAATGTGAAAAAGAAATTTAAAAAAGTAATCCCATTTACAAAAGCCACATATAAAATTAAATACCTAGGAATTAACTAAAGAAGTGAAAGATCTCTATAATGAAAACTATAAAACAGAAATGAATGAAATTGAAGAGGACACCCCAAAAATGGAAAAATGTTCCACGTTCATGGATTGGAAGAATCAATATTATTAAAATGGCCATTCTACCCAAAGCAATTTACAGATTTAATGCAATCCCTATGAAATTACAATGGCATTCTTCACAGAAATAGAAAAAAAAAATCCCTAAAATTTACATGAAACCACAAGAGACCAGAACAACCAAAGCTATCCTAAGCAAAAAGAACAAAACTGGAGGAATCACATTATCTGACTTCAAATTATGCTACAGAACTATAGTAAACAAAACAGCATGGTACTGGCATAAAAACAGACACACAGACCAATAGAACAAAACAGAGAACCCAGAAATAAATCTATACACCTACAGTGAACTCATTTTGGACAAAAATGCCAGGAACATATACTGGGAAAAGACAGCCTCTTCAATTAATGGTGCTGAGAAAGCTGGATATCCATATGCAGGAGAATGAAACTAGATCCTCTTTCTCTCTATGTACAAAAATCAAATCAAAGTGGACTAAAGACTTAAATCTAAGACCTCAAACTGTGAAATAAAACTACTACAATAAAACGTTGGGGAAAATCTCCAAGACATTGGTCTGATCAAATCTCTAGGACATTGATCTGATCAAAAATTTCTTGAACGATACCCCACAGACACAGGCAACCAGAGTAAAAATGGACAAATGGAATCACATCAAGTTAAAAAGCTTCTGCACAGCAAAGGATACAGTCAACAAAGTCAAGACACAACCCACTGAAAGGGAGAAAATATTCACAAACTACCCATTTGACAAGGAATTAATAACTGTGATAAATAAGGATCTCAAATAACTCTGTAGAAAAAATATCTAATAACCCAATCAAAGAAATGGGCAAAAGATCTAAATAGACATTTCTAAAAAGAAGACATATAAATGTCCAACAGGCATATGAGAAGGTGCTTAACATCACTGATCATCAGAGAAATGCAAATCAAAACTACAATGAGATATCACCTCACCCCAGTTAAAAAAATGGCTTTTATCCAAAAGACAGGCCATAACAAATGCTGGCAAGGATGTGGAGAAAAGGGAACCTTTGTACACTGTTGGTGGGAATGTAAATTAGTACAATCACTATGGGGAACAGTTTGGAGGTTCCTCAAAAAACTAAAAATTGAGCTACCATGTGATCCAGCAATCCCACTGCTGAGTATATGCCCAAAAGAAAAAAAATCAGTATATGGAAGTATATACTCCATATACTGCACAAACACTCCTATGTTTGTTGCAGCACTGTTTACAATAGCCAAGATTTGAAAGCAACCTAAGTGTCCATCAACAGATGAATGGACAAAGAAAGTGTGATCCATTTACACAGTGTAGTACTATTCAGCTGTAAAAAGAATGAGATCTTGTCATTTGCAAAGATGTGGATGGAACCGGAGGCCATTAAGTGAAATAAGCCAGGCACAGAAAGAGAAACATCACATGTTCTCACTTATTTGTGGGACCTAAAAATCAAAACAATCAAACTAAATAAAAAATCAAAAAATCAAAAAAATCAAAACTTATTTGCAGGACCAAAAAATCAAAACAAAACAACTGAACTTTTGGACATAGAGAGTAGAAGGAAGGGTAGTGGGGAGGTGCAGGGGAGAGATGGGGATGACTAATAGGTACAAAAAAACCCAGAAAGAATAAATAAGATCTACTATTTGACAGCACAACAGGGAGACCGTGGTCAATTATAACATAATTGTACAGTTCAAAATAGCTTAAAGAGTGTAACTGGATTGTTTATAACTCCAAGGATATATGCTTGAGGGGATATCCATCCCCATTCACCATGATGTGCTTTTCACATTGCATACTTGTATCTAAACCTCTCATGTATCCCATAAATATATACACCTACTATATACCCACAAAAATAAAAAAATATATATAAAACAAACAACTAAAAAAAACCAATGTGGTTTCTGAAGTCACACCAATACTGTAGTCAGTTGATGGAATAATTGATCCAATCATTCATTCAACAAACATTCGATGAGCACTAAGTGTGTATCAAGCACTGTTCTGAGCATTGGAGAGATACAGCAGCAAGCAAAACAGGCAGAAGTCTCCACTCTCATGTTTACAGTGTACTGGAAAAAGATGATAAACAATGGGTAAAAATATAGAGAATTAGATGCTGTATTTTTCTAAAGCGATATTGAATACCTCTTATGTCTGTCTCACATGCTTTGAACCAGCCTTTTACTCTGGCTACAGATACGGCAAATAACCCAGTGGGACCCTGACTGGAAGCCAGCGGTGCTCTTACTTGTGCAAGAGGGTAAACATCCCATGGGGTGACCCTTGAGCAGTGGGGGATGGACGACCACAGATAAATTCTCCCCTGCTCCCAGGGGAGTGGCAGTAAGCATGGTGAGGAGTCAGGTTCTGGATCTATTTTGAAGGCAAATCCTGGGTTTAATGTGCTGCCATCTCCATCTTGAAATTCTGAATAATTTGCCATCAAGGGATCCCACATTTTTATTTTGCATGGGGCCCCATAAGTTATGTGGCCAGTATTATTTATATTTGTTGTGTCAAAAAACAAAATTCCAGTGAAGTTAGGTTAAAGATCGAATTGGCTTTTATTTGCAATTCCAGAATCAGGCAACACCTCATTCTATAAAATATAATGAAGGCAGGGTGTGGTGGCTCATGCTTATAGTTCCAGCACTTTGGGTGTCTGAGGCAGGAGGCTTCACTTGAGCCCAGGAAGTCAATGCTGTAGTGAGCTGTAATAGTGTCACTGCACTTCAGCCTGTGTGACAAAGCAAAACCCTGCTTTTTAACAATTTTTTAAACAAAAAATTATATATATATGTAGATGTTTCAGTTTGCTTATAGTATATAGTTGTATATAATATATAATTTACATATATTATTATATATAATTTATATATTATATAATTTATATAATATAATATTTATAATATTATATATTATATTGTAAATATATAATATATAATTTATATATAATATAATAATTATATATATAAGTATATATAATTATATATGTATATGTGTATATATACATGTATATATTTTTATAGGCAGAAAGGGCTGAAGAAAGCAGGAACAGGGAATGAAAAAAGGATTGGTTATTGAAGTTACTTTCCTTACAGGGTTAAATCAGAAGGGACTTCCTTACCATGTGGCTAAGGTACATGTCCTCTTCTGATTGGTTGCTATGAATCTCCTGTGTTTTTGGAAAGCTGGCCTGCTTCAAGGTTTAGTTTGATTATGTGGCACTTAGCACGAGTGACTCCATACTGATTCGCTCTGGTTTGCTGGGGCCAGTGCAGGCGATTACTCCAAAACAGTAGCCTCCCGTAAATTTATTTAACAGCTGACAGACAAGAGACAAGAAAGAGGAATCGAGGTTGAAGCCAAGGACTTTGCTATTATCCAAGGTGGTGAGTATTTGAAGGAGAGGAAAGGGGAGAAGAGGAAGGATTATCTGAAACCTCATTATAGTACAGAGCGTGACAATAGGTTGCTAAAGGAACGCTGCATTTTATAAGAAGGAAGAAAGAGCTAGCAGCTTGGAAAGAAAGCAAGACTGTTTAAAAACTTTCAATCATGACAGTAGATTTAGAATTTAGTTAAGTATGTGGAGGCATGTGGGTTTTTAATACTATTAAATAATAATTGGAGGAAACAGAATTGGCTTGTCCAACAAGAACAGAGAATTTCTACACTTAAAATTAGGCATGAAGTCCTCGAGATGACCAGATGGTGGTAAAATAAAACTTTGCTCAACTCTTTCTATTGTCTCGAAATGATCAAACAGAGGCCCTCCCTTCTCCAGTAACTGAGTATCACCAAGAATAGGCTGGTAGCTGACAGCCACCATCTTCTAGGAACCTAGATCTGTCGGCTAATAGAATGTCAGCACATTTAAACTGAAAGCAAACTGAAATAATCTGATCATATGGCTTACCAAAGAAGTCCTTCTACTGTCACACAGACAGAGAAATCATGAGTCATCTCAGAACAAACTGATTTGACTACACATTCTTAGAGGAGCTCATTCTGAAGACAAAAGGAGTCTCACAGGAAATTTGAAAGCTGCATTCTGTAGTAGTTTGTTCATAATGATGTTGGTATCTTTATTATCATTTTTCTTTCCTTACATTTCATATAAATCACCTACTTTTTAAGAATTGAGATTTTTAAAGTATAATAAAAAAGCAAGTACAATTACTAGAATAAAAATAATTTTTAGGTAGGCATGCTGTCATGTTAAAACTGAACTGGAGATATCAATATAAATTTTTTGAAATTTATGCTTTATGCTTTTATGAAAAGTTACCTTGTCCTGCTCTGACTACTGAAATGGCCTTACAGCAATGCTACCTCCCTACACATATGGGGAGCCCAGAAATGGTATCCAGTACCTCTCTCCAGCGAGAGCCAGGAAGGGATATGCTTGCCTGGAGTATTATGTGTCTCTGTGTGTGTGTGTGTGTGTGCCAGAAAGTAAGAAAAAATTAAACACTAAAACTATTACAAATAATTAAAGATTAAGGGACACAAAAGCCAATCTTCAAGGGACTCTCACAAGTGAAAGTTGTGGCAATTTGCCCACAAAAGGAGAATGATGGTAGTGATTGAAAGCACTTAAACATATAAAAATCCATTAGCCCATGTTCTTAGAAAGAATGAACAATCATGAGTCCATGCTGATAATAAATAGATAACTAAATAAACAAATGGGAGAGAAGAGAGGGAAGTAGAATGCCAAAGGTTTAGCTGTCAACTTTTTAATAGTAGAATGCCAAATGTTTAGTTATCAACGTCAGTAAATTTAACATACTATCCATTGTTCAATTTTATCAGTAGCCCCAATAATGTTTTTAGTCGAGTTTTTTTATCCTCCTCCCGTAATAATTGCATAATTCTTGCCTGGGATCAGTATTACATGTGTCATATCTTTCCAGTCTCCTTTAACCTAGACCTTTCTTTGGGCTTTTTTTTTTTTTTTAACTTTTATAACATGGACATTTAAAATAATTTACTCTATCATCTTTTATCCTTGTATTAGAATGGTCCTCATTTGGGGTTTATCTGATATTTCTTCATGAGAAGATTCAGGTTATGCATTATTTATTCCAGGCCAGAATAAAGCACTTAAGTAAGTTGTATATCTTCCATTAAAGATTGTTGCACGGACCAATATTTACTATGATGGTTGAAGAATGATGATTTCTCAACTTAAGACGCTTTCCACCTTTACCATTTGGTCCTCAGAATTCTACTGTGACAAGAGCTCTCCCTTCACTCCCACTTATTTGTCTGTCTGTTATTGGTGTGGAATCATGAATTTCTATTTCTTCCAATGGTTTATAATTCATCATTCTATTCGATTATTTTGTCGACTCAAATTGTCCCAGATTTGGCCTGTTGGAGCACCTTAAAGCAGGCCCTTGTGCCCTTGAGATATTCCTGCATCATTTTTTTTTTTTGAGCACTTGCTTATGTTTCATTACAACAAGATGTCCTTGGCTCATTTTGTACTCACTCTGCCACAGCCTGGAGTCAACCATTTTTCCAAAGAGCCCTAAATTGTTTTGGCAATGGTAATAGTGACCAAGATTTTGGGCTGTTTTTGCTTCTTTACTCTCTCAGGAAATATATCAATAGATAAATAGGTCATAGCTAAATAGATGGATAAATGATAGATTATAGACAGATGATTGATAGATTAGAGATTATAGATAGGTTATAAATAGATAATAGACAGGTTATAGACAGATAATAGGTTATAGAGATACACAAACACACTTCCACACAGACCTCCATATGCACATCAGTATACCCACATACATCCATGTGCTCATTCATATGTGTATGTAATTCAGGAATCATGAATTTACCTTCATACTTCCAGTTCCAACTCTTGGCCTCTGGCATTCCGTGTTTGTTACCTTTCATCCTCCACAACAAGAACCTGACTCCCAACAATATCAACACATTGGCTGAATTGCCCAATCCTACTATAATCTAAAATAATTTCAGGCCAGGCATGGTGGCTCATGCCTGTAATCCCAGCACTTTGGGAGGCTGAGGTGGGTGGATCACTTGAGGCCAGGAATTCAAGACCAGTCTGGACAACATGGTGAAACCTTGTCTCTGCTAAAAATACAAAAATTAGCTTGGCCTGATTTTGCATTCCTGTAATCCCAGCTACTTGGGAGGCTGAGACACAAGAATCACTTGAGCCTGGGAGGTGGAGGTTGCAGTGAGGTGAGATCATGCCACTGAACTCCAACCTGGGCAGTTGGAGTTATATTATTAAAATATAATAAAATAAAATAATTTCAGAGTTGCTTTGCCCATGCCACTAGAAAAATCAAACAGACAGAAAAGAGATTAGCATCTAATTGCTATGCTCCTGAAACTGCCTTTGCAAAATTGTAACAGTGAGAGAAATCTAACATAGGTGACTCTGTCCTCCTTCTAACCTTGCCAGCTAACTGCCTCTATTCATTTTTTCATGTAGGCCAAGCTAAATATGAGAGGGATTTATACTTTAACTTTAAAGCAAGAGTGATAATATTCTCTTCCCAAAACTAACCCCTTCTTTTTGGGGGATCAAAACTGCCCTTTGAAAAACTAATAAAAGGCCACAAGCTTAGAATCAGGATAGGGGCTTGAACTTTGCTGAAGAATAGGGACAGTGAAACAACAGCATGCCATTACTTGCTTAGCTTGCTTTTCTATAGTGCTTACTGCCCCAGAGTCACATAACTGGAGGTTGCAAGATTTGTAACTTCCCCAACCACCCCTATAGATGACATCACTATCATAAACCTAAATAATTTGTCATTGAGATATTTTTCAGATTTAGCATTTTGGTAGACCGAGAGACACCACCTGGATCTGTGACCCACAGCAAGGAACTGACTCAACTGGTCCTGTGACTCCCTCCTGGGAACTGACTCAGCTGCATGAAGACAGTTTCAACACCTCTGTGATTTCATTCTCAGTCAATCAATTGTTTCAGTTCCCCAGCCCCCTGCCCACCAAAATACCCTTAAAACCCATAGCCTTTGAATTTTCAGGGAGGCAAATTGGAGAAATATCTCATATCTCCCCTCTTGGCTGGCCTTGTGATTATTAAACTCTTTATCTACTGTAACTCCTGCTGTTCTCATTGTATTGGCTTTTCTGGGCTGCTGGCAAGAAGAACCCCTTGGGCAATCACACTCCCTTCCACATGCCTTCCAGCAGTGTGGCTCTATAGTGCAATGCTGCTTTCGGAAGTTTCTAGGATTAGTTGTTATCTGTCCCCTATCTGCTGTAAGTTTTGGTGCTTATTTGAAATACTGCAGGGTTCATTAGTTTCCACTTGCTTCTGGTTTTAGTTTCCTACAACTTTCCCTTCTTGTTGATTTCTCTTTAGTTTTTCAAATGTATAGAACCTTATTATGCTTCCAAAAGTCAAAATTATGTAAAAAGGCACACTCAGAGAAATATCTCTGCCTCAGACACCTCATTCCTTCCCCTGCTCTGCTTTTGTTTTTCTTTTCTAGTTTATTCTTCCTGTTTTTTAAAAGATAAGCAAATATATGTATTTTTAAATTTCCCCTTCTAACAAAAAGTAGTATATGACATATACTACTTTAACACAACATTTTTTTCATTTAATCCTATCTCTTGACAATCACTCCATGGTCTTTCATAGAGCTCTTTTTCATTCCTTTTTATACCTGTGTGTTACTCCATTTTATGTATATTCCATAGTTTATTCAACCAATTTCCTATATGTATGGGCATTAAATAGTTTCCAATATTTGCAATTGCAATGAACGATCTTTGTGTATGTATGCTCGTGTTGTTGGAAGTATATTTTCAGTGTAAAGTCCTGGAAGTGGATTGCTGGGCCGAAGGGTAAATGCATATCTACTTGAATAATGTGAAAACTAATGGTCTCCTACTGCACTCTTAATATACTCTCAATACTCCCAGAATACTTCACTTCTGACATCACATCCAATACACAACACTCCAACCAACAACAGCAGCATACGCATTCTTTTCAAGTGCAACATGGAACATGTTCCAGATGGATCACATGTTAGGCCACAAAACAAGTTTTAACAAATTTAAGAAGATTGAAATGATACCAACTCTCTCTTCTGATCACAATGGAATGAAGCTAGAAACCAATAGCTCAAGGGAAACTAGAAAATTTAAAAATATGTAGAAATTATACCACATAATCTGAACACCAATGGGTCAAGAAGTCAAGAGCGAAACTAAAAAATGTCTTGAGACAAAAGAAAATGAAAACACAGAACACCAAAAAGTATGAGATGCAGAAAAAGCAGTATCAAGAGGAAAGTTCATAGCAGTAAACATCTACATTAAGAAAGTAATAAAGTATCAAATCAACAACCTAACTTCATACCTCAAGGAACTAGAAAAAGAACAAACTAAACCCACAGTTAGAGGAAAGCAGAAAATAATTATTAGAGCAAAAATAAATAGAACAGAATAAAAAAATAGAGTAGATTGGACAATCTAGAAGAAATGGATAAATTTCCAGAAACAGACTGAAAGAAATAAAAATATTTTACCCCAAAATATATTTGTTTAACATATTTTGAGATGGCTGCCTGGGGGCCAGTAAAAAGAAGTGGCCCTGCAAGGCTGTCTTTTGTGGCAGAGAGTTGCATCTGGATATCTGTGGAGAATGTGCCCTAATGCTGCCAGCCCTTTCCTTGTCTGGATCTGGGAAAGATTTACCGAGAGCCAGGTACCTTAAAAATCTGAAAGAAACATTTAGCATCTATTTTGTCTGAGGACTTCTACCTGTGAGGTTTCGTCCACGTAACAAGACCATCTTTGCTAGCTAAGGCTCTTCCTTTCTCCCTTCCATCACCTGTCTGATTACTAAAACCTGACTTACCATCTCAACCTGTTTTTGACCAAGCTCTGAGGCCTCATTCTTTCTGTAGCCTCAGGATGGTATATCAATGCCTGTACCAAATTGAGGGATCGAGTCTTCATTCTGAGGACTCCTGTGCACACACATTAAATGAATTTGCATGTGTTTTCTCCAATCAATCAGGTTTTTATGAGTTGATATTTCAGTGTACCTTTTGAGGGCCAAGGGCCTTGGCTGCCTACAATACAACCTACCAAGACTAAATTATGAAGAAATAAAAAATACGAACAGATCTATAACTAGTAAGGAGATTAAATCAGGAATCAAAAACTTCCCAAAAAAGAAAAGCCCAGGACCAGATGACTTCACTAGAGAATTCTGCCAAACATTTAAAGAATTAACACCAATCCTTCTCAAACTGTTACACAAAATTGAAGAGGAAGAAACACTTCCTAACTTATTTTGTGATTCTAGCATTACCCTGAGACCAAAATTAGACAAAAGTCCTAGAAAAAAAGAAAATTAAGTACAGGATGGGTCCCTCAAGTGTCCTTGGCCCATCCAGCTCTCCCTCTTGTAGTTCTTCGGATAACTCTAGGGTGTGCTGAGGGCATAGCACCCTGAGATGGGGAATAACTGTCCAGAACAGCCTGTGCTTTGTCTTCATCCCTGATAGGAGGTTCTGCAAAGCTTTTGCTCAGTGATCTCGCTTGTCCCTGAAGTATAAAAGCCCAGACTGTTTTCAGGTCCTAGAAAGTGGGGTGTGCACAGACAATATTCTATTCACCCTGGGCAGTTTTCCTGAGCCATTCTTGGCCATGGGTCCTTGACTTCTGTTGGTTCTTACTGTTTTCCTATAAGTAATAAAATTGCTTTGCATGACTTGTTGTGTGTATATGTTAGCAGACTTGTTATATGGCAACAGGGTTTGTGCATAACCTCCTTCCAGATCTTAGGAACCAAAGCAGAAAGTGGCAAGGTGGTTTTAGAGTCCTTCCTTAGGAGTGAATTCTGCTTAACACTATAGACAAATATCCCTCATTAATGTTAAGGCAAAAACAAACAAAACACCAAGAATATGAATTCAATAATATATTAAAAGAATTATAGTCTACGACCAAGTAGAAATTAAAAATGATTCTAAATGTGAAAAACAATCAATTCAATATACTACATTAACAGAATGAAGAAAAAAACCCCACAAGGTCGACTCAATTGATGCAGAAAAAGCATTTGACAAGAGTCAACACTCTTTAATGATGACAAAAAAACTTCGACAAACATGGAATAGAAGGAAATTACCTCAACATAATAAAGGCCATATATTAAAAGCCCATAGGAAACATCATACTCAACAGTGAAAAATTGAAAGTCTTTCCTTTAAGATTAAGAATGAGGCAAGTATATGCCCACTCTCAGCACTTCTATTCAACGTAGTACTGAGGGTCCTGGCCAGAACAATTCGGCAAGAAAAGAACATGAAAGGCTTCCAAATAAGAAAGAAAGAAGTTAAATTTTTTCTGTTCACAGTTGATATAATCTTATACGTAAAAACCCTAAAAATTCCACAAAAAAATGTTAGAACTAATAAATGAATTCGGTAAAGTTGCAGGATACCAGACCAACACACAAAAATCATCAGTGATTCTGTACAATAATAATGAATGATACATAAAGAAAAGTAATAAAACAATCCCATTTATCACAGAATCAATATCTAAAATAATAGTCAAAAGAATTGACAGTAGGATCTTTAATAGATATCTGCACATTCATGTTCATTGCAGTGTTAATCACAATAGCTAAGAGGCGGAAGCCACCTAAATGTCCATTTACAGATGAACAAAGAAAATGTGGCATACACATACAATAAAATGTTATTCAGCCTTTAAAAGGAAGGAGATTGTGACACGTGCTACAACATGGATGACACTTGAGAGCATTATGCCAAGTGAAGTCAGTCAGTCACAAAAAGACAAACACAAGTACTGTATGATTTCACTTATATGAGGTATCTAAAGTAGTCAAACTCTTAGAAAAATGGCTCTCATGCACTGAGTCTACCTCTAGGTGGGGGCCACAGGACTTATTGCCATGAGTCTCAGGTTTAGGTGGGGGTCAGTCAGTTGCCAGGATGCAAAAACCTGAAAAATATCTCAAAAGGCCAACCTTAGGCTCTACAATAGTGATGTCATCTACAGGAGCAATTAGGTAAGTCACGAATCTTGTGACCTCTGGCCACATGACTCTAGAGCAGTAATAGTTTATAGAAATTATGCCTACACTTTAGGAGAATTCAGGTCCCCTGTGCCTAATCTTGTGGACTTCATGCATCTTATAAAGATAGTCTCAGCCCCCGAACAAGGAGGGGACCAGCTTTAGGGAGGACTAATAATATCCTCGCTTCAAAGTTAAATTACAAACTACGTTCCTTGCATGATCAGCATGGCCTACACCCAGGAATGAGTGAGAACAGCCAGCCTGTGAGGCAAGAAGCAAGGTGGAGTCAGCCATGTTAGATTTCTTTCACTGTCATAATCTTTGCAAAGGCAATTTCAAAGATATTCACAATACAAATATAGCCTATTCTTATTATTTGTGAATTCTGTTATTTGTGAATTCACCTATGTGCTGAAATGTATCTGTAACATCAATATCAATATGCATGGCTCTTCTGTCAAATTTGAGTCTGATATGCATGTTCCCAGCAGAGGTCTAACAAGGTGACACTCTGCCTTCTTCTATCAGCTCTCTTGCTAATAACGAGTGTCTTTAGCATGATCTATTTAGTGCCACTTTTTTTCTTTTCTTTTTTTGCATTTTTGTGCTTTCTGTTGGTGATTTTACTGTTTAAAATGCCTCCCAAGTGTAGTGCTGAACTGTTGTCTAGTGTCCCTGGGAGCAAAAAGGCTGTGATATGCCTTAAGGAGGAAATAAGTTTGTTAGGTAAGCTTTGTTTAGGCATGAACTATAGTGCTGGTGGCTGTGAGTTCAGTGTCAATGAATCAACAGTACAATAAGCTGCATCCAGAAAAAGGAAAAGGAAATTAACCAATCTGTATGTGAGGCTGTTCTTCGAAGTGCTAAAGTAACATCTAGACTGTGTGATTAAGCTAGGGAAAAGATGGAAAATCAGCTAAATTTGTAGATTCATGAAATGACAACCGACTTTTTAAAAAGTACAGTGGACTGCATTGTTGTGAGGCTGAAAGCCAAAGAAATTTATGGTCATGTTACTCGGGGAGAGGAAATGTTAATCCTTCTCAGCTAGTGCTGGCTGACTCACACATTTCAAAGGCAATACAGTATGAAAAATAAACTTGCAGGTGAGGCAGATTCTGCAGATTAGGAGGCTGTGGAAGGTTTTTTTTGATACCTGCTAAGTATTATACTAAGAAAAAGATTGTATGGAAAATCAGGTTTTAAAAGCTGATAAGACTATCTTGTTTAATGAGGACATTGGCAAATGAACCCATATAATACAAATATCATTTTGGTTGATGAAAATGTTGTGATCAGAGGCTCTCAGGAAGTGAACTCTATGTTTCTTAAGAGCAGTAGTTTAATATTTTCTAATTCAGTGTTCACAATGACTTTATAGAACATAAATATCACAAACAAGGGGAATAGATGTAGTTGACATGGGAGTTACATCCTATATGTATGAAGAACTCCTACTACTCAATAATAAGAAGACAGCACATTAGAAAAACAGCAAAAGACTTGAGAAGACATTTTAAAATCGAACAAGATGACCAATAGACATATGACATATGTCCATTTTATTAGAGATGTGGGAGATGCAAATAAAAATCACAATGTGATACCACCATACACCCACCAGAAGACTAACAGGTCACCTTTCAACAGAATATTTAAAACAACCTAAATTTTCAACTTTAGGGGGAGGTTGCTGAACAAATTCCTGGTACAAATTCCTGGTAACAGTATTGAACAGCTAATAATATGTTTATTTCACAGAAGAAAGGCTGAAAAGAAATATATCAATATATTAAAAATGGTGATCTTTGGCTGGCAGGATTAGAGGTAACTTATTTCCTTTATATTTTTCTCAAATATTTCAAGATTCATCACATAAGTATAATTATTTTTGTTTAAAAAATTACATGTGCTACTTTCTGAAAAAAGAATGACAATTTTATCATTCACATTTTTCTAACTTACAAAGATATCTCTTGTTTTTCTTTTTATGCCAATAGCCAATTTGGGTGTCTCTGCAGGGTATTTGCTGGCATGGAAATTACTTTTCAAATTAAAATTTAAAATGCATTATGAAACATTCTAAATGAATTCTGAAAGAAATTGCATCTTAGTCAAAATAAACATTCTGATTTCTGTGTCGTAATTCTGAATAATAATAATCTCATCACAGAAATAAAAAGAAAATTGCCTCAGTCATCGAACTGATAGAATATAGACAATGATAAACCTCATGGTATACAATAGAACTAGACAATTGATCAATAATCAATATTGGGCACACAGCCAGGGTTTTATTACCATATTTTATCGGCAATAAATATTCTGTCTTGTCTTCTTGTAGGAAATGGAGAAGAAAGGTAAGAATACAAAATTCATATTTTGAAAATTCAGATGCATTAACTGTCATCGTCATTGCTCTAAAAGAAGCTGAATGGAGTAATTCAATGGTGCAAAAGTCAAATCTTAGCTCTTGAACTGTAGCATTAACAGACACTTGACTTTCATAAGTCTCCTGTGAGATGTTCCGTCATTGACTAGTCCCTGCGTTTGACAGGGGCCTAGGGCTCCCCAGAAGGTGGGGAGATCTTACTCAAGGCCCCCTGGCCGACCGCCTGTAGAGCATCTCAAGACTGCACAATGATTATTTCCTGATTTGGTGAATCTCATGAGGCCTGTCTGCCGAGCTCCTAACTGGCTGACCGGTGAAGGGTGAGGATGCTAGCAGAGTGCACCAGCTCACAGACAGAACAGACTCTGCAGACTCACTGGACCACATCCAGGAGGGAGAGGCCATGGGCTACGCCATGCACCATAGGAAGCTCCCAGTGCTGGTGGCTGGGGGGCGGGAGAAGGGATGGGGAGGGATGGAAGCAAAGTATTTTCCAAGATGATACAAATGAGAATTATCAGTTTGTCCTGTGATCAAAAAGAAAATAAATCTGAGTGAAATTTTGGAAATAAAGATGTATGGTCCACTATCCAATGTGAGATGGCAGGGTGGCCATTGAGGCTTCAGAGAGGGAAGTCAGACAGCTCCCGGCTCAGCTTGGTGTAATGGCCATGGCAGGGAGCATCAGGATCCTCCTGGACTCAGACCACATTCTCTCTGGGAGGGCTTGAGCAGAGGGCTGACCCTGCACATCCACCCTGCAGGGAGAATCAGCAGAACCCATGGTGCCACCTGCACATCCGGCAGCAAGGGTCCCAAGCTGCTGCTGCATGCTTGTGATCTGCAATTCTGCTCACACAAAAAGATGTCCAGGAAGGGTTCTGGTGAGCAGACATGGGCGTTGAGCATGGAACTCCTCTGGATCCTCTGATGCCCTCTCATCCTCTGGAGAACCTCCCCATTGCCAGCTGTCCTGCTGGGGTCTCCTGCAGATGGAGCTGCGGCTCAGGGAGAAGGGGAGACCCCAGCAGTTGGAGCCTGCGGCATGGCCCCCACGAGGCCACAAGCTGTGGGCTGTGAGCTGGTCATTGTGGACACTGTAGCCACCTTCAGGGAGGCAGCTTCCCCCTTGGCCAAGAGCAGAGAATGTACCTACTCTGACCTGGGATGGTTGTAAAGGGTGAGCTGGCTCCGCCCTCTGTCTGCCCCAGGGATATACAGCCTTTGCTAGAGAAGACCCAGTGTGCACAGGACATTGGTGTGGTGACTTTTGGGCCTAATGTTCTAATTTTTAAGTTGAAATTATGTTCTGTGATGTATAGACCTATTTATCTAAGAGATGGAGGCCCACATTTTTAGAGGTAGGGGATTTTAAAAGGAGTGACAGACACCAGAAAACAACCACACAAAGCTATTGTTTGATGAAGCCACGGATTGTATTTATCTCACATGTGCACTGCACTGAGAAAAGCCTGCAACAGACTGGGAGGGTTTTGCCCAGCACGATGATGTCAGGCCCAAGCTCTCCCTGGCCTCTGGTACTGTGCAGGCTGCTAGAAGCTTACAAGACAGTCACCCACAGGATGTACTTCTTTGAGGAGAAATTTTTCAATTAAAATTTAAGAAATGATCTGAGCGGGTATTTCTTAAATTCAAAATGACAATTCAACATTCAAAGTGAATGACAGAAAGTGACATGCCTGTGTAACTTAATGTCAGAGGGGCTCCTGTGTCACACAAAGCATCCTGTTATCCTTGTATCCGACCTGGCAGTGCTGAATGTACCTGAGCCTGTGGTCCTGGAACGTAGGGACAGATAAAGAATTCCTCCACCAACCCCTCACACACCCCTCCCCTATCCCCCTTCTCCCTCACCCAACTTCTGTGGCCACTAAATAAAAGCCCCTTCCCTATGTGCCTTAGATGAGACTGGAGGTGCCCCTTGTTCGCCTAGGACTAGGCCAGAGCCAGACTCTTCATATTTCCATCTTTGCTGTATAAATGCTTTGCTGAGTTGCTCATGCCCGCTGATTAGTCAGAACAAAATGATTTTTAACCCCATGTTGGTTCAGCTTCTGTCTTTCAGGCCCCTGCACCTTGCCCCCCCACCTCCCCCGCCTTAACTTGAACCACTCAGGGGCCTCCTGAGCACACGTGACCTCAGGTCAAACCTTCTCTGATCTATGTCTATACTTGCCACCCACAGCCCATTTTCCCAAGGCAGCTCCCTCTAGCCTTATTTAGTCCTCTCTGTACAAGAAAAAACGACTTGCCTAACCCTTGAGTTTGTTCTCACCAAGTCTGGATTTGTTTTTCATGTGACAAACTTCGTAGTTCTATGGCCTGTGGAAGCCCCAGCCTTCTCCCAGGTCGGGTCTGGCCTGAGCACGCAGTGTAGGGGCACAGTGAAAACACTGGCTGCATGTAAATGTCTGAGATAAAAAGCAAGCTGTAAGTCAAGCCAGCAAACATTTAAACAAAACATACCCTCTTCTCACCTTCACAAAAAACCTTCCCAATGACCTGAAGTCCAGGTTTAGATTTAGAACAGTAGCTCAGCAACATAGGGGAGAACCAGCTACTCTCCCTGACCCATGGGCTCAGGAGGCCCCTAAAAGGCCTGGCCTGCAGGGGTGTGGTCACACAGCTCATGTGCCCTTTGGACATCAGCTGGACACGGCCACGCATGGCCAGCCCCGTAGAGGATGGGCCAAGGGGTCCTGCAGGCCATGGGGCTGGCTCTGGTGGTGAGTAGGAATTCTGGGTTCAGTGCTCAAGCCGAGTGCCTTGGCCCACAGACTCGCTGGCCGGGAGAGGGTGGGCGTCAGGGACAGTGGAGCCCACAGCAGGCAGCTGGGAGGGGCTCTGAGAAGGGCTTTCTCCAGGCTTCTCCACTTCCTGGGCTGTTGGTTCAGGCTGTCATTGCACTTGTCATATTGACCTAGACATAAAAATCACCCTCTTTGAATTGCCAAAGCTAATGGATTTCCTCAAACAATCTTTGACCCCTGGAGATATAAACAAGCTTTCACAGAGGGGCTGGCCAGGCACTGGAGACAGGAGCCTTCTTCAACAATGTGTCACCCTGGTGGTCAGGTCCTGCTGCTGGCCTCACCTTCTGCCCGGCCCACGGGCTCCAGGTTCCTCGCGCTTTGCTCCTCCTGCGGTTGCTCTCCCTCCATTCCAAGAGGAAGACGATTCCCTTTGCTCAGCCCCATGTGCAGTATTTCAGGCCTCTCTCTCCAGGAAAACCCAAGGCCAAGAGGAGCTCTCAGGGGCTGTGGGGCTAGGGCAGGTGTTCACATTTGACCTCAGGCACTTCCAGGGCAATCTTGCGAAGAGAAGGCTGGGGTATGCAGGTGGGGGGATTTGTCCTGTTGTGGTAGAGACAGCTGCTTTTCAGATTGTAAAGCCCATGCTCTTCCTCACCTTGAAGCTCACTGCAGTCATGGGAAACGGGGTCTCACAGAGGAGGCACGTGCTCAGGCCAGAGAGGCAATGGCCAAGCCCACAACCCTCACAGCGGGGGTCAGGACTGTGACTGAGTCTGCAGGCACTGCTCCCCTTCCCTTGCCCCCCACCCTTGGCTTGGACATGTTCTTCCCCATTGGATGCCATAAGAGGATTTTACCAAGTTCTCCTCAGATTATTACTGGCCAATGCCTTAACCTCCCAGGAAGCCTCTCATTCCCAGTCAGCCAACACTAAACCACATGCAGCTAATGACTCCCCCGATATGGAATTACTCCCCATCAGCTGCAGGCCCTACCCCCAACCCCACCCTCAACTCTCCCGTCTCATCTACCTCTGGAGAGATGATTCCTTTGGAGAAACTCCTGGCTCCTCACTTGATGGCTCCTTTTGCTTGGACTGAGTGATACCAGGGAGCTGGAAGAGGTCCCCAAATGCCAGGGGACCTCACCCCGGCTGGTGTCCAGGCTCTTGACACCATCACCAGAAGGAATTCAAGGTTGAGTCATAAAATAGTGAAAGTACAGAGATTTATTGCAAAGCAAAAAGTACACGCTCCAGAAACGGGAGCGTGCGCATGCTCAAGACAGAGTCGCGCCATGGGGCCTAGGGCTGCTGTCTTTATGGGTTTCTTTAACCAAGGGATGGAATATTCATGAAAATTCCTGGAAAAAGATGGCGATTTCTCAGAACTGTGGTGCTGACTTGATAGTATCACAGCCTTTTCTGCAACTGCAGTTGACTGTTCCATGCATTATTTCTAACTGATCATGAAATCTAAAAAGCAATAAGCAAGTACTTACCATCTACATGGCAAAGCAAATTCATTTGCAAAACCCTCTTTGTTCCCATGACAGAAAAAATGTAAAGTGAAAGAGGGAGTATAAGATACAGCAAACCTCAGCGTAAGATGCATGTGTCTGGTGACAACAAAGGAACACAATGAAAATCTAGTGGTGCCAGCTCCGTGGGTCACAGGGCTCCCATTGCGCACACACCGTGAATGTGCTCTGGGTAAGGAGGGGTCTAAGGCAGACACCCAGAGGCTGTGGGCTGGGGCTCAGCTACCACCTGCCAGCTGGGAGTTACATTGTCACCAGGGCCCTAAAGAGACTGCCTGCAGGGTCAGATCTACAAGATCCCAGCAGGCGCTGGTGGAGACAGCCTAGAGCAGGTGTTCACAGAAGGAGAGAGCAAGGGGAAGCAAGAGGAGAGAGAGTGAAACAAAAATCCACCCACTCCAAGGAGCCTGCAGTCTCAAATTCCAAACCAACAGCAGAGGCAGAGGTTAACAAATCCGGAAGGTAAGTTCATTAAAATAAAGTTGAGGAGGTCCGTGGTCAAATGGGTTCTCTTTTCTTACACTCCGTCCATTGTGCAAAATCTGGCCACATTGCAATTTGCTTTGTATGTTCTTTCTAGTATATAACATTTTAGCAGAGCTTTTTTTCCCTCTGGAGATTCTTTTCCTATTCCATTCTGAAAGAGAGTAACGTGTTTTGTCTAAACCATTTCTACCCACGGAGCTGCCTTCCCTCACCTCCCCCTCCCTGTGAATCAGCACTGCCTTCAGTGGTTCCCACTCCTCTCTGGACCTAGGGGCATACCCAAGGGCAATCAAAATCCCACATTTATTGCTTCCCTCATTGTCAAGGAACTTCCTAAGAAAGGGTGTAGGAATGACTTCATTTTTGAAGCTCCTGCATGCCCGAAAATACTTCAGTGGACCCTCGTAGTTGATTGATGGTTTGGTGGCAGAGTTCTAGGTTGAACCTTATTTAGAATGTAGAATTACTAGGGTGCATTCTGATGCCCCTTTGGCTCTCATTCCTTTGCAGGTGAGCTGCTTTTTTCTATGAAAGCTTCTAGACGGGGGCGGAGCAAGATGGCCGAATAGGAACAGCTCCAGTCTCCAACTCCCAGCGCGAGCGACACAGAAGACCAGCGATTTCTGCATTTTCAACTGAGGTACTGGGTTCATCTCACTGGGGAGTGCCAGACGATCGGTGCTGGTCAGCTGCTGCAGCCCGACCAGCGAGAGCTGAAGCAGGGCGAGGCATTGCCTCACCTGGAAAGCGCAAGGGGGAAGGGAATCCCTTTTCCTAGCCAGGGGAACTGAGACACACAACACCTGGAAAATCGGGTAACTCCCACCCCAATACTGCGCTTTAAGCAGACAGGCACACCAGGAGATCATATCCCACACCTGGCCGGGAGTGTCCCACACCCACGGAGCCTCCCTCATTGCTAGCACAGCAGTCTGTGATCTACCGGCAAGGCAGCAGCGAGGCTGGGGGAGGGGCGCCCGCCATTGCTGAGGCTTAAGTAGGTAAACAAAGCTGCTGGGAAGCTCCAACTGGGTGGAGCTCACAGCAACTCAAGGAAACCTGCCTGTCTCTGTAGACTCCACCTCTGGGGACAGGGCACAGATAAATAAAAGCAGCAGAAACCTCTGCAGAGGCAAACGACTCTGACAGCTTTGAAGAGAGCAGTGGATCTCCCAACACGGAGGTTGAGATCTGAGAAGGGACAGACTCCCTGCTCAAGTGGGTCCCTGACCCCTGAGTAGCCTAACTGGGAGACATCCCCCACTAGGGGCAGTCTGACACACCACACCTCACAGGGTGGAGTACACCCCTGAGAGGAAGATTCCAAAGCAAGAATCAGACAGGTACACTCGCTGTTCAGAAATATTCTATCTTCTGCAGCCTCTGCTGCTGATACCCAGGCAAACAGGGTCTGGAGTGTACCTCAAGCAATCTCCTACAGCTACAACCTACAGCTGAGGATCCTGACTGTTAGAAGGAAAGCTATCAAACAGGAAGGACACCTACACCAAAACCCCATCAGTACATCACCATCATCAAAGACCAGAGGCAGATAAAACCACAAAGATGGGGAAAAAGCAGGGCAGAAAAGCTGGAAATTAAAAAAATAAGAGCGCATCTCCCCCGGCAAAGGAGCGCAGCTCATCGCCAGCAACGGATCAAAGCTGGACGGAGAATGACTTCGACGAGATGAGAGAAGAAGGCTTCAGTCCATCAAATTTCTCAGAGCTAAAGGAGGAATTACGTACCCAGCGCAAAGAAACTAAAAATCTTGAAAAAAAAGTGGAAGAATTGATGGCTAGAGTAATTAATGCAGAGAAGCTCACAAATGAAATGAAAGAGACGAAAACCATGGCACGAGAAATACGTGACAAATGCACAAGCTTCAGTAACCGTCTCGATCAACTGGAAGAAAGAATGTCAGCGATGGAGGATCAAATGAATGAAATGAAGCGAGAAGAGAAACCAAAAGAAAAAAGAAGAAAAAGAAATGAACAAAGCCTGCAAGAAGTATGGGATTATGTAAAAAGACCAAATCTACGTCTGATTGGGGTGCCTGAAAGTGAGGGGGAAAATGGAACCAAGTTGGAAAACACTCTTCAGGATATCATCCAGGAGAACTTCCCCAACCTAGTAGGGCAGGCCAACATTCAAATCCAGGAAATACAGAGAACGCCACAAAGATACTCCTCGAGAAGAGCAACTCCAAGACACATAATTGCCAGATTCACCAAAGTTGAAATGAAGGAAAAAATCTTAAGGGCAGCCAGAGAGAAAGGTCGGGTTACCCACAAAGGGAAGCCCATCAGACTAACAGCAGATCTCTCGGCAGAAACTCTTCAAGCCAGAAGAGAGTGGGGGCCAATATTCAACATTCTTAAAGAAAAGAATTTTAAACCCAGAATTTTATATCCAGCCAAACTAAGTTTCATAAGTGAAGGAGAAATAAAATCCTTTACAGATAAGCAAATGCTTAGAGATTTTGTCACCACTAGGCCTGCCTTACAAGAGACCCTGAAGGAAGCACTAAACATGGAAAGGAACAACCGGTACCAGCCATTGCAAAAACATGCCAAAATGTAAAGACCATCAAGGCTAGGAAGAAACTGCATCAACTAACGAGCAAAATAACCAGTTAATATCATAATGGCAGGATCAAGTTCACACATAACAATCTTAACCTTAAATGTAAATGGACTAAATGCTCCAATTAAAAGACACAGACTGGCAAACTGGATAAAGAGTCAAGATCCATCAGTCTGCTGTATTCAGGAGACCCATCTCACACGCAGAGACATACATAGGCTCAAAATAAAGGGATGGAGGAAGATTTACCAAGCAAATGGAGAACAAAAAAAAGCGGGGGTTGCAATACTAGTCTCTGATAAAACAGACTTTAAACCATCAAAGATCAAAAGAGACAAAGAAGGCCATTACATAATGGTAAAGGGATCAATTCAACAGGAAGAGCTAACTATCCTAAATATATATGCACCCAATACAGGAGCACCCAGATTCATAAAGCAAGTCCTTAGAGACTTACAAAGAGACTTAGACTCCCATACAATAATAATGGGAGACTTCAACACTCCACTGTCAACATTAGACAGATCAACGAGACAGAAAGTTAACAAGGATATCCAGGAATTGAACTCATCTCTGCAGCAAGCAGACCTAATAGACATCTATAGAACTCTCCACCCCAAATCAACAGAATATACATTCTTCTCAGCACCACATCGTACTTACTCCAAAATTGACCACGTAATTGGAAGTAAAGCACTCCTCAGCAAATGTACAAGAACAGAAATTATAACAAACTGTCTCTCAGACCACAGTGCAATCAAATTAGAACTCAGGACTAAGAAACTCAATCAAAACCGCTCAACTACATGGAAACTGAACAACCTGCTCCTGAATGACTACTGGGTACATAACGAAATGAAGGCAGAAATAAAGAGGTTCTTTGAAACCAATGAGAACAAAGATACAACATACCAGAATCTCTGGGACACATTTAAAGCAGTGTGTAGAGGGAAATTTATAGCACTAAATGCCCACAAGAGAAAGCAGGAAAGATCTAAAATTGACACTCTAACATCGCAATTAAAAGAACTAGAGAAGCAAGAGCAAACACATTCGAAAGCTAGCAGAAGGCAAGAAATAACTAAGATCAGAGCAGAACTGAAGGAGATAGAGACACAAAAAACCCTCCAAAAAATCAATGAATCCAGGAGTTGGTTTTTTGAAAAGATCAACAAAATTGACAGACCACTAGCAAGACTAATAAAGAAGAAAAGAGAGAAGAATCAAATCGACGCAATTAAAAATGATAAAGGGGATATCACCACCGACCCCACAGAAATACAAACTACCATCAGAGAATACTATAAACACCTCTACGCAAATAAACTGGAAAATCTAGAAGAAATGGATAATTTCCTGGACACTTACACTCTTCCAAGACTAAACCAGGAAGAAGTTGAATCCCTGAATAGACCAATAGTAGGCTCTGAAATTGAGGCAATAATTAATAGCCTACCAACCAAAAAAAGTCCAGGACCAGATGGATTCACAGCTGAATTCTACCAGAGGTACAAGGAGGAGCTGGTACCATTCCTTCTGAAACTATTCCAATCAATAGAAAAAGAGGGAATCCTCCCTAACTCATTTTATGAGGCCAACATCATCCTGATACCAAAGCCTGGCAGAGACACAACAAAAAAAGAGAATTTTAGACCAATATCCCTGATGAACATCGATGCAAAAATCCTCAATAAAATACTGGCAAACCGGATTCAACAGCACATCAAAAAGCTTATCCACCATGATCAAGTGGGCTTCATCCCTGGGATGCAAGGCTGGTTCAACATTCGCAAATCAATAAACATAATCCAGCATATAAACAGAACCAAAGACAAGAACCACATCATTATCTCAATAGATGCAGAAAAGGCTTTTGACAAAATTCAACAGCCCTTCATGCTAAAAACGCTCAAGAAATTCGGTATTGATGGAACGTACCTCAAAATAATAAGAGCTATTTATGACAAACCCACAGCCAATATCATACTGAATGGGCAAAAACTGGAAAAATTCCCTTTGAAAACTGGCACAAGACAGGGATGCCCTCTCTCACCACTCCTATTCAACATAGTGTTGGAAGTTCTGGCTAGGGCAATCAGGCAAGAGAAAGAAATCAAGGGGATTCAGTTAGGAAAAGAAGAAGTCAAATTGTCCCTGTTTGCAGACGACATGATTTTATATTTAGAAAACCCCATTGTCTCAGCCCAAAATCTCCTTAAGCTGATCAGCAACTTCAGCAAAGTCTCAGGATACAAAATTAATGTGCAAAAATCACAAGCATTCTTATACACCAGTGACAGTCAAACAGAGAGCCAAATCAGGAATGAACTTCCATTCACAATTGCTTCAAAGAGAATAAAATACCTAGGAATCCAACTTACAAGGGATGTAAAGGACCTCTTCAAGGAGAACTACAAACCACTGCTCAGTGAAATCAAAGAGGACACAAACAAATGGAAGAACATACCATGCTCATGGATAGGAAGAATCAATATCGTGAAAATGGCCATACTGCCCAAGGTAATTTATAGATTCAATGCCATCCCCATCAAGCTACCAATGAGCTTCTTCACAGAATTGGAAAAAACTGCTTTAAAGTTCATATGGAACCAAAAAAGAGCCCGCATCTCCAAGACAATCCTAAGTCAAAAGAACAAAGCTGGAGGCATCACGCTACCTGACTTCAAACTATACTACAAGGCTACAATAACCAAAACAGCATGGTACTGGTACCAAAACAGAGATATAGACCAATGGAACAGAACAGAGTCCTCAGAAATAATACCACATATCTACAGCCATCTGATCTTTGACAAACCTGAGAGAAACAAGAAATGGGGAAAGGATTCCCTATTTAATAAATGGTGCTGGGAAAACTGGCTAGCCATAAGTAGAAAGCTGAAACTGGATCCTTTCCTTACTCCTTATACGAAAATTAATTCAAGATGGATTAGAGACTTAAATGTTAGACCTAATACCATAAAAATCCTAGAGGAAAACCTAGGTAGTACCATTCAGGACATAGGCATGGGCAAAGACTTCATGTCTAAAACACCAAAAGCAACGGCAACAAAAGCCAAAATTGACAAATGGGATCTCATCAAACTAAAGAGCTTCTGCACAGCAAAAGAAACTACCATCAGAGTGAGCAGGCAACCTACAGAATGGGAGAAAATTTTTGCAATCTACTCATCTGACAAAGGGCTAATATCCAGAACCTACAAAGAACTCAAACAAATTTACAAGAAAAAAACAAACAACCCCATCCAAAAGTGGGCAAAGGATATGAACAGACATTTCTCAAAAGAAGACATTCATACAGCCAACAGACACATGAAAAAATGCTCATCATCACTGGCCATCAGAGAAATGCAAATCAAAACCACAATGAGATACCATCTCACACCAGTTAGAATGGCGATCATTCAAAAGTCAGGAAACAACAGGTGCTGGAGAGGATGTGGAGAAATAGGAACACTTTTACACTGTTGGTGGGAGTGTAAACTAGTTCAACCATTATGGAAAACAGTATGGCGATTCCTCAAGGATCTAGACCTAGATGTACCATATGACCCAGCCATCCCATTACTGGGTATATACCCAAAGGATTATAAATTATGCTGCTATAAGGACACATGCACACGTATGTTTATTGCAGCACTATTCACAATAGCAAAGACTTGGAATCAACCCAAATGTCCATCAGTGACAGATTGGATTAAGAAAATGTGGCACATATACACCATGGAATACTATGCAGCCATAAAAAAGGATGAGTTTGTGTCCTTTGTAGGGACATGGATGCAGCTGGAAACCATCATTCTTAGCAAACTATCACAAGAACAGAAAACCAAACACCGCATGTTCTCACTCGTAGGTGGGAACTGAACAATAAGATCACTTGGACTCGGGAAGGGGAACATCACACACCGGGGCCTATCATGGGGAGGGGGGAGGGGGGAGGGATTGCTTTGGGAGTTATACCTGATGTAAATGACGAGTTGATGGGTGCAGCACACCAACATGGCACAAGTATACATATGTAGCAAACCTGCACATTGTGCACATGTACCCTACAACTTGAAGTTTAATAATAATAAATAAATTAAAAAAAAAAAAAAAAAAAAAAAAAAAAGAAAGCTTCTAGAAACTTCTCTTTATCCTTGACATTTTCACAGTCTGTTAAAAATTCTGAACACGTGGGTCCATTTCAATCATCGTGGGTACAGACAGGTTCCTTGTAGGGTCGGCTGGTAGGAGCCCAGGAAGTGTGGGTAGGGCTTATCTGGTGCTACACCCACTGTGGAAGCCTTGGAGCTCCCAGGAAGGAAGGTCCATTTTTTTCAAGGAAGAGCCCTCAGGTTTTTTGCCACGGGGTAAGTACCTCTCACAGGTGCCTCTCTTTGCAGAGGTGTTGGGGAGTTGCTGGGGGCTCCACTTGCTCCACAGACAGCTCTCGAGTGAACCCCACTCCTGGCCTCCACTATTGCCACTGACCTTGAGCTTGGGAGCTCAGGGCGGTTTCTGGAAGGGTGTTCACTGTGTCTTCCTTGGCTCTATCTGTCCACTTGTGCCCTTCCAGGTAGGTTTGCCTGTCTTAAGTCATCCATAAGCTTGGAGACCCCTTTCCTTGCTTTGCTGCTGTAAGTTTATTCTTTTCTGTGCATTTATAGGGTCATTCACTGGGGTTTCAAGAACGGTAAAAGCACATGCAATATTAACTTTTCAATTATAGCTGGAAGCATAGGTAACAAAAACCCATCTCTTTATTTTATATTTCTTTGCTTACTAGTGAAATTTCATTTTTATTATATACTCACTGGTCATTTGTATCTCCTTTGGGACTTCACTTTCTATGTTCCTTGACAACTTTGGGACTTAATAGTTTTCTTAATAATTTGCATGTACTCTTTATATATAAAAAGTTGTCTACCTCTGTCATAATGTTTGCTACAAATGTTTGTTACAAAAAGTGTAATTTCAGAACAGTGGACTCCAGGAGAGGAAAATGATGGCTGCCAATGCGCTCCGAACATTCTCTGCCTTATCTGCATTTTAGTTAGGACCACAGAGCCGTTCATATATCCCCCGGAATTCTTCCCAAGCTGCTTGAGCACATCATTTTGAAAGCCTCACTCCACCTCTTTCTGATTCAGCTGAGCAATACAGAAACCAGATTAAACGTGGGTAGTCTGCATTGCCCAGAGAGAATATCATGTGCTCCCTTTAATTACTTGTTACTTAACAACTTGATCTATTTATGTTTATAGGAATCAGGTGGTGCCAATCTGGTTCATGAAAAAGCCACTTGACGGAGTTCCATGTAATTGCACATGGGCTAATTACATAAATCAGCTATTTGTGTTCCAAATTGAGCTTTGGAAGCTGCTTGAACTCCTTCGATTGTTCCCCACAAGCAAATAGAATTATACCCAGAAAGCCAAACTGCCTAAACTATTAGAGAGGTTGCCACATCATTACAGCCTGGCTGTCTGCCCTAAGAGTCCACACCTGAGCCTGAACAGCCCTCTCTGTCAAGATGGGGGATGCACTACCTTCCTCCCAGAGTCACAGGGTGGATTAAATGAGATGGCCCATTCATCAGCCTGCTAGGGCTGCTGAAACAGTACTTCAAACTGGGTGTCTTCAATAACAGGAATTTATTCTCCCACAGTTTGGGAGGCTGGAAGTCAGAGATTAAGGTGATTGCAGAGTTGGTTCCCTCTGAAGCCTCTGGCTGTAGATAGCCGTCTCCTTGCTATGTCATCATATTTTCTCCTCTCTGTACATGTCTGTGTCCTAATTTCCTCTTAATAAGGGCACCATTCATATTGGGCTCGTGCCCACACTGATGACCTGATTTTACCTTAGTTACTTCTTTAAAGACCCTATCTCCAAATACAGTCACATTCTGAGGTGCCAGGGGTTGGACTCCAGCCTATGACTTCCTGGGGGGACACAATTCAGTCCCTAACAGCCTGTGGAATAATTGCTTAATGGGATTTGGTGTGCAGTTCGTACACCATAAATGTCTGCGAATATTTTAGAAAGTCTCCTTAGAAGGATGATGTGAAAAACACAAAAGAATGATCAGGGTCCCTCTCTCTGCATCACGGCCTCTGGGACAGTGGTTGTTGTTGAAGGTTTACCCACTGCTGAGAAAGCTTGCCTGTGGCATTTGGGGAGATTATTTCCTCCATGTAATGCCCGGCCTAAATATTTGCTTTTCAGTATTAATCATCGTGGCAGCTCTGGAGAGTTTTGAAACAGAATCATCCAATCTTTACTAAAAGTGCACCAGGCCAAAGAAGATACACTGGAAGATGTTATGACCTCCTGAAATTTGATAACAGGAAAGGCCTTTAAAGTCCCCAGGACTTTAGCTCCTTAGTGGTGGGACTATGCTTGAGATAGAAGGTGATTAGTAAATATTGATTGAATGAATACATCCAGACAAAGAAGACAGAGCGTTTGGAATCTTGGCCCACCCTGCTCACCTCCCTAGCTCCCAGTCTGGTCTGTCTTCATCATGGGAAATGCTTGCTGCATTGGCCAGAATGAGCATCAGAACCTGCAAGAGCCCAGGTATGAATTCTGTTCTTGATTCACTCACTGACTTGATATGTGATTTTAAGGCAATCCCTTTCCCAGTGTGAGCCTTGGTATTCCCATCTGGAGAAAGGGGTTGTTGGCCTCTGAGGGCTTTCTAGCACTGACCGGAGCTCTGAGAGGAGGATGTCCTGTCTCAAGACAGAGGGTCTCCTGCTAGCGTGCTCTGGCCAACACTGATCTTCCTGTCTCCCGCTCCTACCTCAAAAAGCAGAAGTGAGCGGGTAAATGTGATACCCACCAACTTCACAACAAGAACAGGAGTTGACTTATGTCCCCTTCCTATTAGGAACTTGATAGTTGCTTAAGGGGCCAAAACTTTGAAAACCTTGGGGAAACTGCTTTTCAATCAACGACAGCTTTCTGATTTTATTTAGTAGTAAGAGAGAAATTTTCTTGTGAAACTTGGACTTTGTTTTAGAAGAGTCTGTTCAATCCACAAATGAGAAATCCTTATTTCTCTTATAAAAGCAACACATACTATGCTTCATAGAATATGGCGGTGTGGTAGGAGCTGGCTAACCCTGACTTAGGAGAGCCAGATGCCAAATAGGCAGGAATCTGGGGAGCCAATTGTTCAACACAGACACTATCAAAACTTAAGTTATATAAATAATAAATAATTTTTTAAAAAGGCAAAACACAGTCAAACCGCATCACTTTCTAATGATTACATTTTAATATTATCTTAAGCTAACTTTCACATCTATTGCATGCATAGTGGATATACCATGTAATGTATCCGTAAGACTATGTGTCTGTCTCTCTCTCTTTCTCTCTCCCCTTGTTTTTCTGAGAGCTGATTGTTCAACATTTACCAGTACACAACTGATTATACTACATAAAAACTTTACATCACTTCCTTGCTTTGAAACTTCTATTGGATTTTCCTTGCTTAGGAGAGAGAAGTTAATTTCCTCATTGTTCATTCTGGAATCTGCCCATATTGGCTTTTACTTCCTCCCTGAGCAACTATCCCAACATTTTTCCTTCTCTGTTTATACTCTTATTCCAGTCCCATAAACTTCCAATTGACATTAACTTCTAAATCTCTATCTCCAGCCTGGCTCTCTCACTCAAGTGCTAGTTGACCATCCATTTGGATGTTTAATAAAAATTTCAACCTTTTTGGCCAAAAGAAAGTTGATTTCAAAGTCACCTTAGCCACTCACCCCCCACACGTATCTCATGCCAACATATGGCATCACATTCACCATTTTCTTAAGCTAGAAGTTTAGGAATCATCTTTGAATCTTTTATTTTCCTCACCCCATATACAAAATTCATCATTGTATCCTGAAAACTGTCGTTTCTCACCATTTTCAATGCCATGTTTGTAATCCGCGTTATTCACCTCTTTTTCAGTCTTATTCATGCCACACTCTTCTTACTTCAGTGGTTTCTAAAGAGAAGTCCAATCATGACGTCATGAACTGGGTATTTTCTGACCCACTGCAATGGACTGAATGCTTATGATCCCCCTAAATTCATATACAATCCTAGCCCCCCACTCTAAGGGTGGTATTAGGAGGTGGGGCCTTGGGGAGCTGATCAGGTTATACATTCCCTCATGAACAGAATTAGTGTCTTTATAAAAGAGACCCCTGAGAGCTACCTTGCCCCTCCCATGATATGAGGACCCAGCTAGAAGGCTTCATCTGTGACCAGGAAGCGGGTCATCACCAGACATCAAATTCGCCAGTACCTTGATTTTGTACTTCCCAGTATCCAGACTGTGAAAAATAAATTCCCATTATTTGTAAGTTTCCCAGTCTATGGTATTTTGTTGCGGCAACTCAATCAGACTAAGATACACACAAAATCATAAAGTTGCACACGCACAGCATCACTCCTTCATGAAATGAAAGTGGTGCATATGTGACTGGGCCTAAGCAGACCTTAAAATCACAAGTAAATGACAGGACAAAGTGGCCCCAATGCCCATGGTCCCGACTGCCTTTGCTCTCCCAGCCTGTGGCTATGGCCTCATGGAGAGCTCCCCATGATTAGTTGACAGAGGAAGAGATGACTCAGGCCTGGTTTACAGATGGTTTTGCTCCAGCGCCAACCACAAGTGGGCAGCTGCAGCATTACAGCCCCTCTATGACACATCCGTGAAGGACAATGGTAAAGGAAAATCCCCCCAGTGGGAAGAACTCTGGGCAGTGTGCCTGGGTGTGGACTTTGCTTGGAAGGAGAAATGGCTAGATGTGCAACTATATACTGATTTATGGGATATGGTCAATGGTTTGACTGGATGGTGTCAGGGATTTGGAAGGTGCATGATCGGAAAATTAGTGACAAGGAGGTCTAGAGAAGATGTATGTGGATGGACCTCTCTGCGTGGGAAAAAAACATAAAGATAATATGTGTTCCATATGGATGTTCAACAAAGGATGGCCTCAGCAAAGGAAGATTTGAATAATCCAGGGAATAGAGTGAGGCATTCTGTGGATACCAGTCAGCCTCTTTCCCCAGCCACCCCTGTTGTCTCCCAATGGGCTCGTGAACAAAGTGGTGGCAAGGATGGATGTTATGCATGGGCTCAGAAAATGAAATGGACTTCCACTCACCAAGACTGACCTGGCTATGACCACCACTAACTGCCCAATCTGCCAGCAGCAGAGACCAAACAGAGCCACTGTATAGTACTACTCCCTGGGGTGATCAACCAGCTTCCTGGTGGCAGGTGATTAGATTGGACCCCTTCCATCATGGAATAGGCAGCATTTTTTTTTGTGTACTGGAATAAACACTTTGGATTTGGTTTGCTTTCCCTGCACACAATGCATCTGCCAAAACTACCATCTGTGGTCTTACAGAATGCCTTCTCTACTGTGATGGTATTCCACAGAGCATTGCTTCTGATAAAGAAACTCACTTTACAGCTAAAGAAGTGCAGCAATGGGCCCATGCCCATGGAGTTCACTGGTCTTACCATGTTCGCCATCATCCTGAAACAGTTGTCTATTAAAATTGTGAAATGGCCAATTGAGAATACAATTACAGGGCCAGCTGGATGACAATATCTTGCAGAACTGGAACAAGGCTTTCCAAGACGGCTGAGTAAGGGTCCAACATATGATGCCATATCGTTCATAGGCATAATTAATAAGCCCAGGAGCCAAGAGATGAAAATGGAAGTCTCACTTTTACTCCTAGTGATTCCCCAGAAAAAATTTTTTCTTACTGTTTCCTCATCCTTATGCTCTGCTGGCCTAGAGGTCTTACTTGCAAAAGGAGGAAGAATTCCATTAAGAAAAACAATAACTTCATTGAATTGGAGGTTAAGATTACCACCCAGCCATTTGGAACTCCTTTTGCCTCTAATTAATAGGCCCAGAAGGGAGTTCCTGTGTTGGCTGGGATAATTAATCCTGACTTCCAATGGGAAATTGCACTTCCTTACCACAATGGAGGTAAGAAAGAGTATGTCTTGAATTTAGGAGATCCTCTTAGTACTACCATGCCCTGTGATTAAGGCCAATGGAAAACCACAGCAACCCAATCTAGGCAGGACTATTAATGGCCCAGACTCCTCAGGAATAAAGTATTCGTTGTCTTTATTTGGATATTAAGTGTGGTCTAAGATGGAAAAAAAAGTATGGTTTAACGAGGTATGTATGCATGCCAAGTTGACTAGGAGTGAACGACAATGCTTTATTTTATGTGTCAACTCGGTTAGGCCATAGTGCCCAGTGGCTTTGACAAACACTGCTTTAGATATTGCTGTGAAGGTGTTTTTCAGATGTGATTAACATTTGCAATGAGTAGACTTTAAGTAAAGCAGATGACCCTTCATAATGTGGATAGGCCTCATCCGCTCAGGTGAAAGCCTTAGGAGCAGACAGGTTTCCTGAAAAAGAAAGAATTCTGCCTCAAGACTGTAATATATAAATCTTGCCTTAGTTTCTAGCCTGCTCTCCTGCCCTGCAAATTTCAGACTTGCCAGCATCCTGAAACATGTGAGCCAACTTCTTAAAATAGTCATTTTATTCTCTCCCTCCCGTTTTGTCTTTCTCTCTTATATTGGTTCTGTTTGTCTAAATAACTCTGGCTAACACATTAAGGAAAGAATCACTAAACTTGAATGATGTCAATAGAAGCTTCCCAAATAGTAATACAAAAGGAGAAGGAAGAAGAAGAGGAAAGAAGAATAAGGAAGGAGAAGAAGAAAGAAGGAGGAGAAAGAAGAAGGAGGACGAGGAGAAGAAGGAGGAATAGGAACAGAAGAAGAGGAAGAAGGAGGAGGAGGAGGAGGAGAAAAATAGTTATGTAAGAATGTAAGAACCATGGGACAATATCGAAGGTGTAACATATGCATAAATGGGATACCAGAAGGAGAAGACAAAAAGAGGAGAAGGCAGAAATATATTTGAAGTAATAATAGCTGAAAATTTTACAATGTTAATGACAGACACAAAAACCTCAGGAATTTCTGAGAACATCAGGCAGAACAGAAGGGGAAAAATCCACTTTAGCTACAGATGAACAAGTATAAGAATTAGCATGCAAGTTCTGTCAGAAAACATGCAAGCAAGAAGAATGAGAGATTTAAAGGACTGAGAGAAACAAAACCACAAACTCAGAATTATATATCCAGATAAATTTTAAAAAATGAATGAGAGATATAAAGGGTTTCCAAGAGAAAGAAAAAATAAAGGACTCATCACAGCCAGGTATGTCATGTAAGAAATGTTGAGAGGCTGGGTGCGGTGGCTCACGCCTGTAATTCCAGCACTTTTGGAGGCCGAGGTGGGCGGATCATGAGATCAGGAGATCGAGACCATCCTGGCTAACACTGTGATACTCCGTCTCTACTAAAAATACAAAAATTAGCCAGGCGTGGTGGCGGGCGCCTGTAGTCCCAGCTACTTGGGAGGCTGAAGCAGGAGAATGGCATGAACCCGGGAGGCAGAGCTTGCAGTGAGCTGAGATCACACCACTGCACCCCAGCCTGGGTGACAGAGCGAGACTCCATCTCAAAACAAACAAACAACAAACAAAAAGAAATGTTGAAAAATGTTTTTCAGAGAGAAAAGAAAGTATTTAGGTCAAAAACTTGAAACTACATAGAGACAGGAGGCCCATTGGACAAGGAATACATAAAGGTAAAAAAAATCTATTTTACCTCCTCTAATTGATCTAAAAAACTATGTTTAATCCCAAATTATAGTAATGATGTATTGGATGACTAAGTGAGATGAATGATAGCAATGGCAAAGGGAAAGGAGAAAAAAAGTGCTCAGTGGCTGCACTACACATGAAGCAGTGCAATAGTATAGGTATTCCACTATACTATAGTATAGTATAGTGTAGGTAGGCTAAGAGCAGTTAAAAATGTATAGTGTAATATCTAAGAAAACTATTAAACATCTTTTAAAGTATAAATTATATGCTAAGAAGGGATATTAAATCCAATAATATAAAATGCTCAATTAAAACCACAGAAGGAAGCAAAATAAGAAAAAGAAGCAAATAAAATGAATGAAAACAGTTAAAAAGATAGTAGATATCAATCTAACTTTGTCAATAATCACTTTAAACTTTAATGCTCTAAGTACACCAATTAAAAAACAGATTTTCAGAGTGGGTAAAAACAAAGTGAAAACCAACTGTATTCTGCCTGTAAGAAACACACTTTAAATATAAAGATTCAGGTAATTAAATTAAAGGAATAGAATGGAAAAATGTCATAAGACTATAACTTATCAAAAGAAAGCTAGAGGAAGTATATTAATTTCAGACAAAGTAGATCAGATATTATCAAGGATAAAGACTTACATTCATTATATAGTAAAAGGGGTTGATTTTCTGATAACCCACAAAAATGCTACATATATATGCACCTAATAATGAATCAAAGATGTCAAGATACATATGGCAAAAACTAACAGAACTGAAAAGAGAAATGTACAAATCCAAGGAGGCTTCAGCATCCTTCTGTTAGTAATTCATAGATCAAAACAGGCAGAAAATCAGTATAGCTACAGATCACCTTCAGAGTGCAATCAACTCACTTGATCTAATTGAAGTTTATAGAAGTCTTCAGCCAACAACAGAATATTATTTTTTCTCAAACTCACATAGGACATTCACAAAGATAGATCATATTCCAAGCCAAAAAAACACAACCAATTTAAAAGAATAGAAATCACACAATGTATGTTCTCATAAAACAAAGGAATTAAACTAGAAGTAAATAAATAACAGAAAGATAGCTTAAAAAGATTTTCAAATATACAGAGATTTCAAAATATTCTCGTCTCAGATGAATTCATTGGTCAACTCTACCAAACATCTGAGGAACAAATTATACCAATTCTTTACAATATCTTCCAGAAAATAGAAGCAGAGGGACTACTTCCAAACTCATTATGTTAAACCAACATTATCCTAATACTAAAACAAGATTAAGACATTACAAGAAAAAAGGAAAACACTATACACCAACATCTTTCATGAACATAGATGCAAAAATCTTCAATAAAATATTATCCAATTGAACCAAACAACATATAAAAAGAATTATACACCATGATCCTGTGGCATTTATTCCAGGTAGTTAAGACTGGTTTATCATTTTAAAATTAATTAATGTAATTCACCACATCAACAGAATAAAGAAGAAAAATCACAAGATTATATTAATAGATGTAAAAAAATCATTTGACAATATCCACCACCCATCTATGATGAAAAACTCTCAAGAACTGGGAATAGAGGGTTGGACTGAATAAGGAACATTTACAAACAATCCAGCAACTAACCTCATAGTAAATACTGAGAAATTAGAAGCTTTCTTGCTAAGATCAGGAACAAAGCAAGTGTGTCCCTTCTCACCACTTCTTTTCAACATTGTACTGGAAGTCCTAGCTATTGCAATCACACAAGGAAAGGAAATAAAAGGTATACAGATTAGCAAGGAAGAAATATAACTGCCTTTATTATTATTTTTTTTGCAGATGACATGATTTTCTACACAAAAAATCCCCCAAAATCAACAAAAAACTAAGCAATATTATCAAGCTTGCAAAATACAATATAAATATATAAAAGTTAATCACTTTCCTACATACCAGCAAAGGACAAATGGAATTTGAAATTAAAAACACAGTACTATTTACATTAGCATCTGAAAATAAAATACTTACACATAAATCTAATAAAATAGCTGCAAGTTTTATTTGAGGAAAGCTATAAAACCTTGATGAGAGAAATAAAAAGAGAATTACATGAATGGAGAGATATTCCATGTTCATGGATAGGAAGACTCAATATTGTCAAGCTGTCAGTTCTTCCCAACTTAATCTATAGATTAAATGCAATTTCAATCAAAATACCAGAAAGTTGTTTTGTGAATATGAACAAATTTATTATAAAGTTTATTTGGAGAGACAAAAGATCCAGAATAGCAAACACAATACTAAAGGAGAAGAACAAAATCAGAGGACTAACACTAACTTCAAGACTTACTATAGGCTGGGCATGGTGGCTCATGCCTGTAATCCCAGCACTTTGGGAGGCCAAGGTGGGCAGATCACCTGAGGTCAGGAGTTCGAGACCAGCATGGCCAACATGTTGAAACCTTGTCTCTACTAAAAATACAAAAAATTAGCTGGGCATGGTGGCAGGCACCTGTAACCCCAGCTATTTGGAAGACTGAGACAGGAGAATCTCTTGAACCTGGGAGGCGAAGGTTTCAGTGAGCCGAGACTGTAGCACTGCACTCCAGCCTGGGCAACACAGCAAGACTCCACCTCAAAAAATAAAATAAACAAAATAAAGACTTACTATAAAGATACAGAAATCAAGACAGTGTGGTATTGGTGAAAGAACAGACAAATAGGTCAACGGGCCAGAGTAACGAACCCAGAGATAGATTCACACAAATATAGTCCACAGATCTTTGAAAAATGAACAAAGGCAATACAATGGAGAAGAAAGTGCTGGTGGAACAACTGGACATCCATGTGCAAAAAAATGAACCAAGACACAAATCTTATGCCATTCACAAAAGTTAACTCAAAATGGATCATAGACCTCAATGTAAGATACAAAACTGTAAAACTCCTAAAAGATAATATAGGAGAAAATCTAGATGATCTTGGGTTTGGTGATGACGTTTAGATTCGGCACCAGAGGCACAATTTATAAAGAAAGTAATATGCTGGACTGCATTAAAATTAAAAACCTCTGGCATACATAAGACAATGTTGAAAGAATGAGAAAAGCAGCCATACACTGGGAGAAAATATTTGCAAAAGACATATCTGATAAAGTACCGTTATCCAAAGCATGCAAAGAACACTTAAAACTCAACAACAAGAAAATGAACAAACCAATAAAAAATGGGCAAATACCTCATCAAAGAAGATATACATATGGAAAATAAGCATATGAAAAGATGCTCAACATCATATGGAATTGTAAATTAAAAAGAGATACCACCATACACCTATTAAAATGGAAAAACGTCCAAAACACTGACAACACCCAATGCTGCCAAGAATGTGGAGCAAGAGGAACTCCCACCCATTGCTGATGGGAATGCAAAATGGCACAACCACTATGAAAAACAGATTAGCAGCTTCCTACAAAACTAAAGATAGACTTACTATACAATCCAGCAATTGCATTTACCCAAAGGAATTGGAACTTACGTTTATGCAAAAACTTGCATATGGATGTTTATAGTACCTTTACTGATAATGGCCAAAACTTGAAAACAACCAAGACGCCTTTCAGTAGGTTGATGGATAAACTGTGGCACATCTAGACGGTGAAATTTTATTCAGCACTAAAAAGAAATCAGCTATCAAACCGTTAAGTATTAGGTACAGCTATGCCAATAAGGCAGAGGAAACTTAAATGCATATTACTAAATGAAAGAAGTCAACATAAAAAGGCTACATACTATATGACTACAACTCTATGAAATTCTGGAAAAGGAAAACTATGAGAGTAGTAAAAAGATCAGTGGTTGCCAGAGGTTGGGGGGCTGTCAGGGGAGAGAGAGATGAGTAGGTGGAACACAGAGGTTTTTTAGAACAGTGAAATTATGCTATATGATATTACAATGATGGATTCTCATTATTACACATTTGTCAAAGCCCATAGCATGTACAACACCAAGAGTCAACCCTAATGAAAACTATGGACTTCGGGTGATGATGTGTCATTATAGGTTAATCAATTGCAACAAGTGTATCACTCTGGTGCAGGATGTTGATTGGTGGTACAGGGGATTGGGACAGAGAAATGGGTAGTTTGGAGGAGATATATGCTTAATTCTGCTGGGAACCTAACACTGCTCTAAAAAATAAAGTCTATTTTTTTTTAAACTTCTAAGTAACACATGGATCAAATAAAAAGTTTTCAGAGAAATTTAAAAATATTTTGAATTAAGTACAAACGAACATAGGATGTAGCTAAAGTAATGCTTGCAGGGGACTTTTTAAAGTGCAACATGCTTGCATAATAAGAAAATTCTCCTCAGATCAATAATCTGTGTTACTACTTCAAGAATCTAGAAAAAGGAGAGCAAAAACCATCACCACCACCACCACCACCACCACCACCAACAGCAAATCCCAAAGCAAGTAGAAAGAAGGAAATAAAAGACAAGAGCAGAATCAATGAAATTGAAAACACAAAGGCAATAGGGAAAATTAATGAAAACGAAAGGTGGTTCTTCAAAAATATTAATAAAATTGATAAACCACTAGCCACACTAACCAAGAATAAAAGAGAGAACACACAAATTACTAATATCAGAAATGAAAGTGAAATAATCCTTACTTGTCCCATAGCCATTAAAAGGATCATATGGAAATATCTTTAATGGCTCTGTGACCACAATTTGATGCTTTAGTTGAAATGGACAAATTTCTTGAAAGGCATGATCCTAAACTTTGCTCCAGAAGGAAAAAATAATCTAACTCTCTTTGTCTCTGTTGAGAGAAATGAGTTGGTTTAAAAAACAAAAAAAACCCAAAAAACCAAAAAAACAAAAAACTTTCAAAAATAAATAAATAAAGCCATAAAATAAAACATGGCTGCACTGGTGAATTCTGTCAAACATTTAAAGAAATAACATGAATTCTCCACAGTATCTCCTATAAGGTTAAAGAGCAACAGTTTCTAACTAATTTTTTGAGGCTAGCATTATCCTAATACCAAAAGCAAATGGAGACATTGTAAGAAAGGAAGAGTAAAGACCAATATCTCTTCTGAATTCAGACTCTAAATCCTCAAAAAAATCACAAATTGAATCCAGCAATGTACAAAAAAGACAACACATCATGACCAAGTGGGATTCACTATAGGGATGCAAGGGTAGTTCAGCATTCATAAGTCAATCTATGTAACTCATCATTTTAACAGATTAGGGAGAAAACCATATGTTCATATCAATAGATGCAGTAAAAGACAAATAGCAAAAGAAATGGCACATTAAGCATTGGACTGTAGTTAATAAAGTTCTTCCCCTGGGGGTATGTGTTAATAATTTTGAAACCACATCTGCACAATAGATGCAGAAAAGCATTCAACAAAATTCAATACCCATGATAAAAACTAAAAAATTAGGAATAGAAGAAAATTTCCTAACCCTCACTAAGTGTAGAGGAATTTTATAAAAATTCAAAACTTTTGCTCTGTGAAATGTATTGTTAAGGGAATTAAGAAAACAAGTTTTACACCTGGAGAAAATATTTTTAAGTCCTGCACAGAATAAAGGAGTTGTATCTAAAACATACAAAAACCTCTTAAAACTCAATAAGAAGAAAACAAACAACCCAATTAAAAATAGGCAAAAAGGCTGGGCACGGTGGCTCATACCTGTAATCCCAGCACTTTGGAGGCTGAGGTGGACGAATCACGAGGTCAGGAGTTCGAGACCAGCGTGATCTACATGGTGAAACTCCGTCTCTACTAAAAACACAAAAATTAGCCAGGCATGGTGGTGCTTGCCTGTAATCCCAGCTACTCAGGAGGCTGAGGCAGGATAATAGTTTGAAGCCGGGAGGTGGAGGTTGCAGTGAGCCGAGATTGTGCCACTGCACTCCAGCCTTTGAGACTCTGTCTCAAAAAAAAAAAAAAAAAAAAAGGCAGAAAGATCTGAAAAGGCACCTCACCAGGGAAAATATGTAGGAAGGAAATAAGGATATGAAATTATACTTAATATCATTTGTCATTAAAGCATCACAAATTAAAGTGACAATGTGATGCCACCACATATTTGCTAAAATGGTAAAGTGAAACAAACAAATAAACTCACCTTACCAACTGCTGATGAGGATATACAGCAACAAGAACTCTCATTCATTGCTGGAGGGAATGTAAATGGTATAAACACTTTGGATGACAGGTGGTATTTTTTTACAAAGCTAAACATACTTTTACCCTATGATCTAGCAATCATGATTCTAGGTATTTATCCAAAGGAGTTGAAAACTTATGTCCGTACAAAAACCTGCATATGAATGTGTAAAGTTTTATTGGTAATTGCCAAAACTTGGAGCAACCAAGATGTCCTTCAATAGGTGAATGGATTAGTAAACTAGTATTTAAACACAAGTGAGTACTATTCAGCAATAAAAAAGAATGAACTATTGATATGGTTCGGCTTTGTGTCTCCACCTAAATCTCATCTTGAATTGTAATCCCCAGGTGTTGAGGGAGAGACCTGGTGGGAGGTGATTGGACTACAGGGGCCATTTCCCCCATGCTGTTCTCATGATAGTAAGTGAATTCTCACAAGGTCTGATGGTTACATAAATGGTAATTTTTCTTGCACTTGCACATGCTCACTCTTTCCTGTCACCATGTGAAAAGGTCCAAGTTTGCTTCCCCTTCACCTTCTGCCATGATTGTAAGTTTCCTGAGGCTTCCCCAGCCATGTGGAACTGTGAGTCAATTAAACCTCTTTTCTTTATAAATTACCCAATGTGATTTATAGCAGTGTGAAAATGATACAACTATCAAGCCATGAAGAGGAGCTTTAAATGCATACTGCTAAGTGAATAAGCAATTCATACAAGAATTCACAGAAGAACATAGTCTGAAAAAGCTACATAGTGTATGATCCCATTTATATGAAATTCCAGAAAAGATAAAACTATAGAGATCATGGTTGCCAGAAATTCAGAGAAGAGAGAGTTGAATGGGTGAAGCATAGGAGATTTTTAGGATGAGAAACCTATTTTGTGTGATTTTGCTACGGTGAATACATAACACTATGGATTTGTCAAACCCCTTAGAGCTTTACAGTCTGAACAACAGTCAATACCAATGAATGCAAATTTCAGAAAACATTTAGGAGGTTAGGGGATTCTGGGAAGATATTCAGATTAAAACAAAATAATCTAACTGAATTAAAAATGCAGGAAACAACCTCACTGAAGGGAATGGTGGGGGAAAGGTCCGACATTAAGTAATTTTGGAAATTAGTGGAATCTGCAAGACAAATAGCAAAAGAAATGGCACATTAAGCATTGGACTGTAGTTAATAAAGTTCTTCCCTTGGGGGTATGTGTTAATAATTTTGAAACCACTATAAATATACACTGGAAATGAAAAAGTAAGAAATAAAGAGTGGGTGTTGGTAGCTAAGTTTGTTACTGTTGATTGGAAAGGGAGGTTATAGGTAAGTAAGAGGAAGTGGCTAGAATGGTTTATGTGGAGTTGGAGTAGAGTTAGGAGCTCATGGATAGCTTAATTTAGATTCAGATCAACACACATAGAAACATTTACAGTTATGAGTCTATACATGGGTTAATATACACACATTTATTCCCTTGCTGATCAACTGAGGAAATCTAAATACAATGAAACTCTAGTGGCAATGAGCACACTTGGTGCCTAGATTTTGTGTTTTATACTATTCTTAAATAAAAGGAACTAGGAATCCATAGAGAAATGTCTGATTCTAGAGCTGGGGCAGGCAATATACAAAGTGAGCCTGAAGCATCTCCTAGTGACAGGAAGCAAGGAAGTGCTAACAATAACAATAATGACCATAACAGTGGAACCACAATGATGGTGCACGTCAAAGAGACACAGGAGCCTACTGAAAGAGCTACCAATGGCCAAGACTGGAACAACTTGGGCAACAAAGTTAGTAAAATAGTATTGAATTATAACCCAAAGTATAAAATAAATATTCATGAGTATATGAATATGCACACATACATAATATATACACACATGTATAACTTGTGTATGTACATTTATATAAATAAATGTTCAAATGAATAAACAGATGAGGAAGCACAGAGAAATTTCTTACTCAGAAGAATCCCAAATAATTTATGTAGATATTCCCCACCTGTGTTAGTCAGGACACTCCAAAGAAGCAGAACCAATAGGATGTGTACATACTGAAAGAGATTTATTATAGGAAATTGGCTCGGTGATTACAGAGGCTGAGAAGTCCCAAGATCTGCAGCCAGCAAGCTGGAGATGCAAGAGAACAGACAGTATAAGTAATAGTCTGAAGACTAGTAAGCTCAAGACCCAGGAAAAACTGATGTCTCAGTCCCCGTCTAAAGGCAGAAAAAGACATATGTCCCAGCTCAAAGTGGATAGAGATAGTGGTTGCCAGCGATTCAGGGGAGATAGTTGAATGGGTGAAGCATAGGCTACCTTTGGGATAATAAAGATATTCTGTATGATTCTGTAATGGTAAATATATAATACTATGGATTTGCCAAATCCATAGAACAGGAGTTCCCTTTTAATCAGAGACAGTCACCCTTTTATTTCTGTTCAGACATTCAATTGATTGGATGAGGTCCACCCACATTAGAATGTGATTCAAATGCTAATCTCATTCAGAAACACCCTGAGAGACAAATCCAGGGTGATATTTGACCAAATATTTGGGTACTCCATGGCCAGGTCAAGTTGTCACATAAATTAACCACCACAACCCTCAAGGAGGAGGAGCATAACTGCCACCCTTAAGTCTAGACAATGAATAGTTACTTTCTTCTAAAACACACATCATGGAACGAATGGGGAGAGGAAATTTACAATGGAGAAACCTGACAAACATGACCTCAGCCAGGTGATCAAGGTCAACATCAAGGGTCTTAAGTCATGTCAGTAGTATGTGCTCTTGATATGATGTGATGGGGAAAATGATACTTACCTTTGTGGTCTTCCATATGTGTCCTCCAGGCTGGGTTCTTGATGTGCAAAAAGCTCACAAACAGTCTAGAATCTTCACTCAGGCAATAGCCTGGCCTTCAGGCCCATTTGCATGTCACATAACGGTAGTTTACACAGTAAATCCCAAAATTCCCTCTTTATTTCCTCTTAAATTCACTTGGTGTAAATTTTAAGTCCTGCTCCCTGATGTCTCCCCAATGGATTTGGTGGGCCAATAAAGGCCAGGATTTCAGAAAGGAAAAAGAAGTTGCCTATGATGGATCTCGGAATGTCCTCCCATACCAGCCTGAAAGGACAGTCTTAGAAGAGACTCACACAAAATCTATGTGCCATTTCTGCCCTAGCACCTGATTTACAAAGCCTTCCCCACCCCTGCTCCCTCTGCTTTAAGTCGTCTGGCTCTCCAGTGTTCCCTCCAGTCCTCCAAGGCAGAGCAGCTCTGGATGATCTCTGTCCTGGGTTTTGGCATTGTGTTTCCGTGGAGGTGTCCATGGCTGCTACAGCATCACTGGTGGACACGCCACACAGTTACCTTTCATAGCCTTGCAATTCACAGAGTCTCCCACATCTTTTGTTAATGAGCTACTGTGGAGCCACGATCTTTTTCTTTACTCTGTTTTACTTTTCAGTATGAAAATTTTCAGAAATACAGGAAAGTGGCCGGGTGCAGTGGCTCACATCTGTAATCCCAGCTACTCAGGAGGCTGAGGCAGGAGAATTGCCTGAACCCCGGAGGCGGAGGTTGTAGTGAGCTGAGATTGTGCCACTGCACTCCAACTTGAGCAACAGAGTGAGACTCTGTCTCAAAACAAAAAGAAAAAAGAAAAAAGAAAGCACTGGAAAGTGGAGTGAATATGAAAATGAACATCCATAGACTCATCACCTAGATTTCATGAACACATTGCCCTGCTTACTATAGCTATTGTTTTTAACCAAAGTATTTTAGAGTGAATTACAAATAATGTGGCATTTTGCCCCACTTTTGTTTTCTCCCACAAAAATTGAGGACATTTTCCTATGTAATCCTAATCCTTTTGTTCACACCTAAGAATATCAGCAAGCATTTCTTAATATTATGTAATACCCATTCGAAAATCAAATGTCTCCAATTGTCTCCAAGATGTTTTTAAAATGTGATTTGGGCAAATCAGAGACAAAACTTTTGGTTGTATGTTTTCATAGCTCTTTAAATCTAATTAATCTTTCCTTCTGTAACTCTTTGTCATTATGTTGACTTGTTGAAGAGACCAGGCCAGTTGTCTCATAACAAGTCCCGCCTTTTCACTGTTGCCATTCGTTCCTGCTGCAGTGTGTAACTGGTTCCCTATCTCCTGTGTTGCCTTTAAACTGGAAGTGAGGACCCCAACGACCTGCTGTGATCTAGTCAAGCAATTTAGGCAAGAAGGACACATAGGGAATGGATCACATCAGAAGTCATGCATTGCCTGGTGGCCTAAAATAGCTTAAAATATGCTAAAATAGCTCTCCGGGTAAGTTGCCAAACTGCATCCTCCATTGCAACATTGTCTTTCCCCTGGGTGTTGGCCAGAAATCTATGGGATGTGCATCTGGAACCCTGAGAGTATCCAGCATCCCATCAACCTCCTTAGCATCCCTGGATGTGCCTTGCTTACATCAATTATTTTACTAGGAATGTTAAAGAGGATTTTCTTACTCTATCAATTCAGTTTATTAGCTGACCTTATTCCATAAGGAAGAATTTTATCTCATCTGCTAAGCCTATTCAGTAACCACAAATATAAATTCTGCTGGAAAGGTGGCACAAGTGCTTCATTCTCCTAATTGTGAATTTTCAGAGGAAAGAGTTGGCTTAATACTTCATTCCAACAGGCACCAGTTAGGACAGATTGTTTTTGCTCTCTTCTTTGAGAATTAATATGGGGTCATGGATTTCCAGAAATTGAACATGTTTTAGTCAGTGACAGCCGTTATTTTTTCTAATGCCCTTATTAACCCAACTTTGATAGGGGGATCCCTGTTGAGCTGTCTCTTGCTTCGTTTCTCCATACTTAGTATTTGTGATGTTGGAAACATTTTGGGAGCAAATCTCAAGACTTTGCATTTATTTTAGTCAAATAGGATCCCTTGCCCAAGACTGTTAAGGTATCATTTTAGATCTGGGGCTGATATCCACCCTCCATTGCCAATTCCCACGTCACCCCCAAACCAACCCAGCTACTATCATTTACAAACTTGCTGAGTTATTTCAAGACAATCTCAAGAGAACAAGAAAATACAATTCAAGTTTATTCACATTGTGCAAAACAGATTCAAAGATATGATTTTCCCTCAGCATCGTGAGAACTATGAGGTGTCCTTCAGGGCTGATTTGCCCCCAGGCATCACAGTGTGTAAGTCAAGGTGACAGGGTCAAGGGTGGGGTTCTCATCAATGGAAATAGTCTTAATTTGTCACATGAGAGTCATTCTGAAGTATCCCCAGAGAGTAATGGCTTAGACATGTGGCCAATTTGCAGAAGGCTCAGCTGGAGCTAGCAGGAGAGCCATGGATCACACCTCGGTCCCGAGAACTGTCCCACAGGGGGAGGCACGGGAGTCACTGTGCTTCCGTGAGATAGTGATGAGCAAAGAAGCAGGAATAGTAAGGAAAACGGAGGGGATCTTCACCTGGGAGCAGACCACCACTCTCTGCTGAGAATCTGCTGCCATGTTTAGAGTGCCCGGCTAGACGCTGATTATAGCTCAGACACTGAGGGTGATGTCACATAATTTTTCCTGCAATCGTTCAACAGCAGCACTGCTTTATCTCCATAGCATAAGTGAGGAAAGGAAGGCACAGACATGCTCAGTAACATGTCCAAGTATCATAGCCAGAGGGTGTGGAAGCCAGAATCACCTGGCTCTGCTTGTCCCAAACACCTGCTCTGAAGGCCTCCTGTTTGATTGACCCCCTATACCATCCAGAGCTGATTTGGTTATCAAGAGGAACAGCAGGAAAGAGGAAAAGGAGGCAGGAAGCACTGTCTCTGATCACTCCATGCAAACTCACTTCTCAGAATCACTGCACAAGGAAAATAGGATTTCTGTCAGTTAAGCACTAAAGCATTGCAGCTGAAGGCCATCGCCTCACACCACTACCAGTGGCTCAGTTCAGTCACCTCCTGAGGGAGCTGTGGCTCTCCCCACTGCCTGCTCACCCCTGCAGGGAATGGATGGGAAGCACTTCCTTTGCTGGATGGCTCAGGGCTTGTTTGCAGCCTGCTGAGAAATTTTAGTGTTCTTTTCTTCTCATTACAACTACATTATTAGTCCTCATAGTCCTGGTGCAAGCTGGGAGGAGTTCCCCTGATTATAGGTTATAAAACAGCATTTTCCCTCTAACAGCTTGAACGGCTTTCACAAAAAGAATTAGGAAGTTTGTTATTTCACTTGATGTGCCAAAATATGCCCATTAAATTCAGCAAATTGATAGAAAAGATACCACACACATCATCCTGCAGTCTGCATTTACAACATCACAATATTTGTATTCTAAAGTGTTGCCTGGAACGCATTCTCCATATTTGACTTTCCAGACCTGATTATGCGCTTCATTCAGTTTTTATTTCTACTTTAGTATCAAAGCAGTCTAAGATTTTAAAATTGAAGAAAATATGTTTTCAAGTATGTTTTGAAATATCATTAACAGTTCCCTTTGAAGACTAAATATGTTTTTTAAAATAAAAAGGGTGTGCATTTTCCAGGACGCTAGCCAACCTGCAGAATTTATCCTGAGCTCTTTAGGGTCTCCACTATTTGGCCACTTATGTCACACCTTTTATCTTTATCCCTTACACAAGGACATGCCATTTTTCCAGACACTGGTGTTGCCCATGACCTGATGTTAGGCTCTGCAATATTTTCAGATATCCGTGAGAGAAGAGCAGCACTCGTGGCTCAAATAAACAAGAAGTCTGGGGCTTTGCGCAGCAGCTCAGTGGTGTCAGGGCAGTTCTCTTAGCAATCTTCTTGGTTTGTTTCTCACAAGCCACAGAGTAGCCACTGCAGCTGTAGCCATCACATCACTTTCAAGGCAGGAACATAGCTCAGACCTCTGCCTACCTCTCAGTGCTCTCCAGACTCTGTCAAGTGGCTCTCACAGCAGGAAGGGCTAGAAGGCAGGTGCACCATTCAACTTTTGAAATATATGTGTGTGTATATATATGTATACACACATATATACACACATATATACACACTATATGTATACACACATACATATACACACATACATATGTATGTGTATATATATGCATATGTAAGTAAAATATTTTCAAAACTCTTGAGTTTTAAAATAGAGAAGAAAAAACTTCTGTGTTATGGACTGAATATTTACGTCCTCTCAAAATTCATGTGTTGAAGCCCTAATCCCTCAACGTGATGGCATTTGGAAGAAGAGGTGGGGCCTTTGGGAGGTAATTAGGTCAAGAGAGTGGAGCTTCCATGATGGGATTAATTTGTGTTTTCATAAAAGAGACACCAGAGAGCTCTCTCACTTTCTTTCTACTATGTGAGGACAGAATAAGAAGGCAACTGTTAGGGCCGGGCACAGTGGCTCACGCCTGTAATCCCAGCACTTTGGGAGGCTGAAGCAGGCGGATCACTTGAGGTTGAGAGTTTGAGACCAGCCAGACCAACATGGAGAAACCTCATCTCTACTAAAAACAAAAAACAAAAAACAAAATTAGCTGGGTGTGGTGGCGCATGCCAGTAATCCCAGCTACTCCGGAGGCTGAGGCAGGAGAATCACTTGAATCCGGGGTGGAGATTGCGGTGAGCCAAGATGGCGCCATTGTACTCCAGCCTGGGCAACAAGAGTGAAATTCCCTCTAAAAAAAAAAAAAAAAAAAGAAGGCAGCTATTTGCCAGCCAGGAAGAGAGCCCTCAGCAAGAACCAAATCAACCAGCACCTTGATCTTGGACTTCCCAGTCTGTAGACCGTGAGAAATTAAGTTGTTTAAGCCACTCAGTCTATCGTATTTTTTGTTATAGCAGCCCAATCTGACTAAGATATTCTGCATATACATCTCAGGGAACAGTCTGTCAAACTTTTTATTAATTTTTCCTAAATTAGAAACTTTAAGAATAATTTCTGCTCACATTTTAGGAAATGGATAAAACTCATTTGATTATCAGTCATGCTTAAGAACAGATTCAGGCTATTTTTTTTTTTCTTAATATAAAGGCCATGCTTGTCTCTAGAAAATGCAGTGTAAGGAGAGAGGTGAAATCGGTGAGTTCTGTCAGGGCAGGGCTGCTGGGCTTAGATGATAAAAGTATTGATATTCATTTAAGTTCTTTCTAATTAGCTATGTATATATTCATTGATATAAAAGAAACATATTGCATGGATATATTTATACTAAGAATTATTCATCATTTAGCTGAAGTAAATTATAAGAATCTAAGTTACATACCTCTCTTTTATTACATTTTCTTGATGATTTGGTTCTCCTTAGCCATTTCTTGTTTGTAGAACTTGTTTTAAAAATTCCTTGCAGTGATAGCTCATTTTCCGTTTCTATTGTAACATACCTTCTATGTTGGTCACATCTACTTTAGTCACTCTTCTGCCCACTGGCTATCATTAATGAGAACAACTGTGCAACATTAGCATTCTGAGCTGGCACACTGAGCACACCCCGGCATAAAGTTAGCAACTCTGAAAACCGCCCTTGGGGTTCGATTTGTTGAGGTGCATAATACCACCTCTTTAGTACAGCTTGCTTTTTCACTCTTAGAGGTTCCATTGTATCTCTCATTCATCAACTTTTGAAGATGTGGTCCACCACCAACAACCAAAAGGGAAGTCAATTTTTATTCCCTTTAACATTACACATGATGTTTCTGCTTGTTGCCGGGTTGGAAGAGTATTAGCAACATTCATGTAAAAGAAAGGAATTCTTAAAGGGATGAAATCCATTTCAAAGATAGTTATGGCGAATGCCATAATAATTATCCACTTTGAGCCAGAATTTCCTTTTCTGCTCATAATTAATGTTGTCCCTTTGAAGAACAGCCATGACACTTAAAGGCATAAATATTTCTTTAATGGTTTCTTTAATGTATTCACAAGTTCCTTTAGGCAATAGAGTCCTTCAATAACACTGTTTGCTCTTCTCTCAATTTGCATAATCTTATTGCTAAGGGGATGTTGAAAACTCTGAGCAAGAAATAAGTAGGCTCCACTCAGTAAATTATTTATAAAGTCAAGAAGAAATTTTAGTGCCTTTTCTTCAGAATTAGAGTATGATTTCAGTGCTTCAAATAAACTGAGGAGTCTCTCAACTGAATTTGTTAAAGAGAGACAACAGTTTTTGAATGTGAGTGAATTGAGCACTACAGAATGCCCAGAAAATTACCAAAGCCCTTTAATTACTCAGTTCAAACAGCATTAATGCTGAAATTAGAGAACAATTTTATGACAATTACTTTGATGTCAATAGAAAGAACATCAGCTGCTGTTTGAGCAGCATTATGCAGAATATGGGCAGGACAGCCAACCCTGCCACAGAATCATTTATTATGCCACTTTCAATAAACATTGCCTTCTGCACCTTTACACAAACATCCAGCAAAATGTGTACTTGTATTATTTCCATGAAAAGAAGTACCTTTTTTTCATTAACCACTAAGTCAATAAGAGAATCTCTGTGAAAATCTGCTAACATTATTGATGTCTCCTCTGAAAGATATCTTACTTGGGACAGCCATAGAAGCAAGCGTTTTACAGGGGAAACATATTGCATGAGCAAAGGGAATTAATATTTTTGCATTGTGATTACTTGGTTTTGCCTCTGGGTCTGTGCTGTAAAAAGGTGAGGTAGTTGGAGCTTTGATAATCTCTGTGATAGTAAATGGAGTAGTTACATATTTTATTATTGCAGGAGATTTTGTGTTGGCACTTGTCAATTTTCTTGCAATGTTGGAATCAGAAAATACTTTTGGCAGCAGTACGTTAAGGCAGTCATTTGAGCTGAAAGACTGAAGGTGATATACAGTGTGGAAGTCATCACAACTTCTGCAATTATTTTATCTTCATGTGAATTCCTGTAAAGCAAAAAAAAAAAAAAAAAAAAAAAAAAAAAAAAAAAAAAAAAGGTAGTTTATCACTTTCTTTGGTACTGGTTGAGGAAATCACACATCTCTTATGTTTATCTGTTAGCCTGTGCTAGTTTATGGCTGACTTTCCACTCTTTCTATATTGAATGAACGATTGCATCCTGAACACAGAGTTTTGTGGGGGCCAAGGCCCTTGGTCCCCTGGAGGTTTGCTGAAAATCACTGACATGAGGTAGATTAATTAATAGGAGAAAAGTGTCGACAAAAAGGAGTCAAACTCTAAAATGTTTGAAGAGATTTATTCTGAGTCAAATGTGAGGACCATGAGCCATGACATAGCCCTAGGAGGTCCTGTGAACATGTGTTCAAGGTTGTTAGGTGACAGCTTGGTTTTCTATGTTTTAGGGAGACATGAGACATCAATCAATACATGTAAAATATGCATTGGTTCAATTGGTTCAATCCAGAAAGGTAGGACAACTTGAAATGGCCAGTGGGGTGTGGGGAAGGGGGAGCTTATGGGTCATAGGTGGATTCTAAGATTTTTCTGATTGGCAATTGGTTGAAAGAGTTGAGTTATTACCTAAAGACCTAGAATCAATAGTAAGGAGTGTCCAGGTTAAGATAAGGGGAAATGTGTGTGGAGACCAAGGTTATTATTGTATAGAGTAGATGGCAAATGTCTCTTATCAGGACTTAAAAGGTGACAGACCCTTATTATCTCTCCTGGGTCAGGAAAAGACCTGGAAAGAGGACAGGACTCTACAGAATATAGATTTCCCCACAATAGGCAGCTTTACAGGGGCATTAAAAAATATGTCAAAATATATTTTGGGGTAAAATACTTTGATTTCTTTCAGGGCCTTGTATCTGCATGTGATGCTATACTATAGTCAGGTTGGAATTTGGCATCTTATTGCTACAAATAGTCTGTTTTTTTTTTTTTTTTTTTTTTAAGGCCGAGTCTCACTCTGTCCTCCAGGCTGGGGTGCAGTGGCATGATCTTGGCTCACTGCAACCTCTGCCTCCTGGGTTCCAGCAATTCTCCTGCCTCAGCCTCCTGAGTAGCTGGGATTATAGGCGCACACCACCACGCCCAGTTAATTTTTGTATTTTTAGTAGAGATGGGGTTTCCCCGTGTTGACCAGGCTCATCTTGAACTCCTGACCTCAAGTGATCTGCCTGCCTCGGCCTTCATTTTTTTTTTAATCTTGGTTTATTTTATTACTTTACATCTCAGGGAGTTCTCCTATCTAGAGAACAGATAAATATTTGCCTATATTTTCACCTAGATTATTTTATTTCATTTTAAGTTCCAGAATATGTGCAGAATGTGCAGGTTTGTTACATTTGTAAACACGTGTCATGGTGGTTTGCTGCACCACCTATCAATCTATCACCTAGGTATTAAGCCCAGCATGCATTAGATATTTTTCCTGACACTCTACCTCCCAGCTCACCACATCCCCTACACCAGGCCCCAGTGTGTGTTTTTCCCCTCCCTGTGTCCATGTGTTATAATCATTCAGCTCTCACTTATAAGTGAGAACATGCGTTGTTTGGTTTTCTGTTCCTGCGTTAGTTTGCTGAGGATAATGGCTTGCAGCTTCATCTATGTCCCTGCAAAGAACACGATCTCATTCCTTCTTATGGTTGCATAGTATTCTATGGTGTATATGTACCACATTTTCTTTATCCAGTCTATCATTGATGGGCATTTGGGTTGATTCTATGTCTTTACTATTGTGAATAGTGCTGCAATGAACATACATGTGCATCTATCTTTATAATAGCATGATTTATATTCTTTTGGGTATATACCCAGTAATGGGATTGCTGAGTCAAATATTATTTCTGGTTCTAGGTCTTTGGAGAATCACCACACTGTCTTCCACAATGTTTTAACTAATTTACATCCCCACCAACAGTATCAAAGCCTTCCTATTTCTTCACAGCCTTGTCAACATCTGTTGTTTCTTCACTTTTTAATAATCGCCATTCTGAAAGGCATGAGATTGTATCTTATTGTGGTTTTGATTTGCGTTTCTCTGAAAATCAGTGATGTCAAGCTTTTTTTCCTATGTTTGTTGGCTGCATAAATGTCTTCTTTTGAGAAGTGTCTGTTCATGTCCTTTGTCCACTTCTTAATCGGGTTGTTTGTACTTTTCTTGTAAATTTGTTTAAGTTTCTTTTGTAGATTCTGGATATTAGACCTATGTCAGATGGATAGATTTCAAGAATTTTCTCCCATTCTGTAGGTTGTCTGTTCACTCTGATGATAGTTTATTTTGCTGTGTAGAGCTCTTTAGTTTAATTAGATCCCATTTGTCAGTTTTTGCTTTTGTTGCAACTGCTTTTGACGTTTTTGTCATGAAATCTTGCCGGTGCTTTTGTCCTGAATGGTACTGCCTAGATTTTCTTACAGCGTTTTTATAGTTTTGGGTTTTGCATTTAAGTCTTTACTCCATCATGAGTTAATTTTTGTATAAGGTGGAAGGAAGGGGTCTAGTTTCAGTTTCCTGCTTATGGCTAGCCACTTCTTCCAGCACTATTTGTTAAATAGGGAATTCATTCCCCATTGCTTGTTTTTGTCAGGTTTGTCAAAGATCAGATGGTTGTAGATGTGTGGTCTTATTTCTGAGTTCTCTATTCTGTTCCATTGGTCTATGTGTCTGTTTTTGCACCAGCACCATGCTGTTTTGGTTACTGTAGCCTCATAAAATGAGTGAGAGAAGTCCCTTCTTTTCAATTGTTTGGAATAGTTTGAGAAGAAATGGTACCATCTCCTCTTTGTACCTCTGGTAGAATTCAGCTGTAAATCTGTCTGGTTCTGAGCTTTTTTTTGGTTGGTAAGCTATTTATTACTGCCTCAATTTCAGAGCTTGTTATTGTTCTATTCAGGGATTCAACGTCTTCCTGGTTCAGTCTTGGGAGGGTGTACGTGTCCAGGAATTTATCCATTTCGCCTAGATTTTCTAGTTTATTTGCATAGGGGTGTTTATAGTATTCTGTAATGGTAGTTTGTATTTCTGTGGGATCAGTGATGATATCCCCTTTATTATTTTTTATTGTGTCTAATTGATTCTTCTTTATCAGTCCAGCTAGCAGTCTATCTATTTTATTAATTTTTTTTCAAAAAACTAGCTCCTAGATTCATTGACTTTTTTGAAGGGTTTTTTGTGTCTCTACCTCCTTCAGTTCTGCTCTCATTTTCAGTATTTCTTGTCTCCTGCCAGCTTTGAGGTTTGTTTGCTCTTGGTTCTTGTTCTTTTAGTCGTGATGTTAGGATGTCGATTTGAGTTCTTTCTAGCTCTTTGATATGGGCATTTAGTGCTATAAATTTCCTGCTCAACACTACTTTAGTTGCATCCCAGCGATTCTGGTACATCGTCTCTTTGTTCTCATTGGTTTCAAAGAACGTCTTGATTTCTGCCTTAATTTTATTAGTCACCCAGGAGTCATTCAAGAGCAGGTTGATCAATTTCCATATCATTGTGTAGTTTTGAGTGAGTTTCTTAATCTTGAGTTCTAACTTGCTCGTACTGTGGTCTGAGAAACTGTTATGATTTCAGTTCTTTTGTATTTGCTGAGGCATGTTTTACTTCCAATTATGTGATCTATTTTAGAGTAAGTGCCATGTGGTGCCAAGAAGGATGTACATTCTGTTGTTTTTGGATAGAGAGTTCTGTAGATATCTATCAGGTCCACTTGATTCAGAGCTGAGTTCAAGTTCTGAATATCTTTGTTAATTTTCTGTCTTGATGATCTGTCTAATATTGACAGTGCAGTGTTAAAGTCTCCTGCTATTATTGTGTGGGAGTCTAAGTCTCTTTGTAGGTCTCTAAGAACTTGTTTTATGAATCTGGGTGCTCCTGTATTGGGTGCATATATATTTAGGATAGTTAGCTCTTCTTGAATTGAACCCTTTACCATTATGACCTTCTTTGTCATCTTTGATCTTTGTTGATTTAAAGTCTGTTTTGTCAGAAAGTAGGATAGCAACCGCCACTTTTTTCTGCTTTCCATTTGCTTGGTAGACTTGCCTCCATTCCTTTACTTTGAGCCTATGTGTGTCTTTGCACATGAGATGAGTCTCTTGAATTCGACACAGCAATGGGTCTTGACCCTATGCAGGTTGCCATTTTGTGTTGCTTAATTAGGCATTTAGCCCATTTACATTTAAGGTTAATATTGTTATGTGTGAATTTGATCCTGTCATCATGATGCTAGCTGGTTATTTTGCAGACTTGTTGATGTAGTTGTTTCTAGTGTCATTGGTCTGTGTACTTCAGTGTGTTTTTGTAATGGCTGGTAGTAATGGTTCTTCCTTTACATATTTAGTGCTTCCTTCAGGAACTCTTGCAGTGCAGTCCTGGTGAATGAATTCCCTCAACATTTGCTTATCTGAAAAGGATTTTATTTTTCCTTCGCCTATAAAGTTTAGTTTGGCCAGATACGAAATTCTAAGTTGGAAGTTCTTTTCTTTATGAATGTTGAATATTGACCCATAATCTCTTCTGGCTTGTAGGGTTTCTGCTGAGAGATCTGCTGTTAGTCTGATGGGTTTCCCTTTGTAGGTGATCAGGCCTTTCTCTCTGACTGCCCTTAACACTTTTTCTTTCATTTCCACGTCAGAGAATCTAATGATTATGTGTCTTGGGATTGGTATTCTCATGGAGTATCTTACTGGGATTCTCTGTTCTCTGGATTTCCTGAATTTGAGTGTTGGTCTGTCTTGCTAAGTTGGGGAAGTTCTCTTTGATGATGTCCTCAAGTGTGTTTTCTAACTTGGTTCCAGTCTCTCCATCTCTTTCAGATACCCCAGTCAGTCATAGGTTCAGTTTTTTTACATAATCCCATAGTTCATGGAGGTTTTGTTCATTCCCTTTCATTCTTTTTTCTCTGATCTTGTCTGTCTTATTTCAGCAAGATAGTCTTTAAGCTCTAAAATTATTTTCTCTGCTTGGTCTATTTGACTATTGATACTCGTGGTTGCATTGCGAAGTTCTCATGTTGTGTTTTTCAGCTCCATAAGGTCATTTATGTTCCTCTGTAAACTGGTTTTTCTGGTTAACAGCTACTGTGATGTTTTATCATGGTTCTTAGCTTCTTTGCATTGGGTTAGAACATGCTCCTTTAGCTCAGTGAAGTCTGTTATTATTCACCTTCTAAAGCCTTCTTCTGTCAGCTCATCCATCTCAGCCTCAGCCCAGTTCTGTGTCCTTGCTGCAGAGGTGTTGTGATCATTTGGAGGAGAAGGGGTACTCTGGCTTTTTCAGTTTTCAGATTTTTTTCATTGATTCTTTCTCATCTTCACGAGTTTATCTACCTTTGATCTTTGAGGCTGCCAATTTTTAGGGGGGTTTTGTGGGGATTTTTTTGTTGATAATGCTGTTGTTTCTGTTTTTCTTTTAATAGTCAAGCCCCTCTTCCATAGGGCTGCTACAGTTTTCTGGGGGTCACTCCAGACCCTATTTGCCTGAGTCCCTCCTGAACCCAGAGGTGTCACCGGTGGAGGCTTCAGAACAGCAAAGATGGCTGCCTGCTCCTTCCTCTGCGAGCTCTGTTCCAGAAGGGCCCTAACTTGATGCCAGTGAGAATGCGCCTGTATAAGGTGTCTGGTGACCCCTGTTGGGGGTCTCACCCAGTCAGGATGCACAGGATCAGGGACCTACTTGATGAAGCACTCTGGCTGCCCCTTTGTGGAGGGGGTGTGCTGTGCTGGGGGGAATCCCACTCATTGGAACTGCCCAGATTCCTCAGAGCTAGCAGGGGAAAATATTAAGTCCACTGATCTGTGGAGACCATGGTCGCCCCTCCTGACAGGGCCTTCATTTCAGGGAGATCAGATTTCTCCTGGCTGGAGTTCCTGAAATCCCCATAGGGAGACCCTGCCCGGAGAGAAGGGATGGGTCGGGTCCAGCCTAAAGAGGCAGTCTGGCCAGGATCTGCCACAGTCACTGTGCTGTGCTGTGGGGAATTCCTCCTGGGTCCAAACTGCCCAGTCTCCCCAGCACCAGCGGCAGAAAACAGCAGACTGGAGCTGCAGTGATAGCAGCCGTCCCTTCCCCCGGGAACTTGGTAGTCTCCTGCAGTCTCCAGCCAAGTGGCCACCGAGAATCTGCACAGCTCTGGGCTTGGGACCCAAGGCCCTGGTGGCGTGGGCTCATGAAGGGCATCTCCTGATTAGTGGATTGCACAGATCCATGGAAAAGGCGTGGTTTCCCAGGTGGGGTAGCACAATCCCTCACTGCCTCCCTTTGCCCTGTGCAGCTCCCAGGTGGGTCGCTGCTCCATCCTGCTTTTCCTTGCTCTCTGTAGGTTGTGCCAACTGCCTAGTGAGTCCCAATGAGTGAACCTAGACACCTTAGTTGCCAGTGAGGATTCACTCGCTGTTTTCATTCTTCTTGGTGGGAGCCTGCAACCGCAGCTATTCCTAGTCGGCCATCTTGCCCCCTCCCTCACCTCTGTTCTGTCATTCTTAAGAGCTTGGTTTTAATGTTAATGCTGGTCAGTTGTGCCTGAAATTCCAGAGGGAGGAGGATATAATGAGGCACATTTGACACCCCTTTCTCATCCTACCCTGAACTAGTTTTTCAGGTTTCCTTTGGAATGCTCTTGGCTAAGAGTAGGGTCTATTCAGGTGGTTGGGGGGCTTAGAATTTTATTTTTGATTTACAAAAGGCATACAATTTAATGTCTATACACAGGTGTCTTCAGAATGAAGACCCAGCATCTCAATGAAGTACAGAAGCTTATATACCATTTTGAGGTTATAGAAAGAATAGAGGCTTGGATCCTGGCAAAACAGGTTACGGGAGTGGGAGAAGAGGAATTCTATTGAGGTGCAATAAATGATTATTAGGGAGAATGATTGGATGGGAAACAGAAATTAACTTGTAAATGGTTCTCTTTGGTATTCGAATGATCCTTGGGGACAGTCATTATCTTGAAAAAGGTCTCTTCAGGTGTGGTCACATCTTGGTCTTCTCTGCGATAATGTGACAACAGGGAGGGGAAGATAAATCATTTGTTTTCCATGGTGGCTGTGAACTTTAGACAGATAAAGGAACTTCAGCTTCTTTGGGAGAGGTGGTGGGGGCAGGGAGGGAGGTCAGCGAGAACTTGAGACTTCTTCAGTTCAGCATCTTAAAGTGCCATGTTTGGGGGTATCATTTTCTGAGCCCCAACAGATTCAAAGTACTTTTTTTTTTTCTGTTTAGTAAATGTTCATTGTTCAAATAAGTTATCACAAAATTTATACTTGTGTTTTGGCATTTTGGGACTTCAATACATAAATAAAACATAAACTAAAAAAGACTGAGCTTCATAACCTCACAGCTGCCTAGGCACATCTATTACTCACAAGTCTGAACTCATAACTAATCATAAACAGGAGTTTGAACAGATGAAACGAAATGATTATGAGCTCATGAACTAAAAAAATGTTGAACTTGATGTTGGATACAAAAATATGGGCACTTCCCATTTGCCTGGTGGGGAGAGCTGTGTTAGGGCTTGGGCTCCCAGATTGAAGCCAAGCTGACCTCATCTAGGGTTTTGGGGACCGTGGGCTTGGGCTGGGTGGACTGGAAAAAACAGCAGGTTTCAGGACTGGGGTTTATTGGAAGTTTGGGGTATCACCAACGTGCTTCCTTTCAAAAGCCTGGCCTTGGATAGGAAGCTGGTCTTCAGAGCACAAGGACGGACCTGAAGTTAGCGCTGATTAGTGATGGTGACTTGTTCGTGACTTGGGGCTTTGGCCAAACAACAGTCTTTTCCTTTCTGGAATATGAAAAATAAATACTTTTAATTCTTAGCCCTTCTTCACCTCCCCCCACTCCCCCACCAGCCACCATCAGCCACACCCTCAGGCAAGGCTGTAAGGCTCACTCAGACCTTGGCTGTGAAGGTCCGGCTTTCTGTGAGTGGTGCCATTTTAGTGATTCATACCTCAATTACTGTGGTGGTAAATTAGCTCTAACTGCCACATTTTTGTAATTTATTGGAAAAAAAGAAAGCTGAATACAGGACATTTAGGGCATCCTGACAAAGCAATACAGGATGCAGGGCCAAAGCATTAAATACAGGACATGCCCTGTATATACAAGATGCCAGGTTACCCTAATTTAGGAGTCTGTGGAGCTGAAGTGGGTCATAGCTTTTTTTTTTTTTTTTTTTTTTTTTTTGCTTCTACTCACTATTTTAAGACAAATGTGAAGTTTAACCATGAGACAGACTTTCAGATCCCTGATTTCTAAGTGAGCCATGATAGAATGGCTCCAGACAGTTGACTAGACAGTGGGGTCTTCCCTGAACATGCTGAAAGGTGATGAAAGGACACCGTGGTTGCAAAACTCCACTAAACGTCTCTCTTAACGCAACTGCTCATCCCCAGGCATCAGCCAAACTCCTGTGGGCCGCATGGCCGGGGCCCTTCCCACAGAGAACGGGGCCAGCAGAGTTCCTCTGGGGATCTCTGCTTCTAGGAGCCCCAGAAGAGCACCTGGCAGTGTGTAGTCACAGAACCCTTTGTGCAGTTGGTGATGGGCAGGTGTTTCCCATAGTTTCTATAAAAACAATTAGACTGTGAGAGAGTTTAGAGAAAGACTAGCTTCACGGCAAATATGTCAAATAAAAAGCCCTCACTTTCCCAGGAACACCTGTCAGAGAGTGATGAGAAAAGCTATTCACTTGGAAACAGAAACAAAAAATACACAATGTGGATGAGAATGAGATTAATGAGAGCTGTGGGAGCAACCAGGGACCTTCTGGGAAATGTCAGGAGGGAAAGAAGACCGAGAAGAGAGAGATGGGAGACACATTTAGGGACAACAAGGTGGAACATTGCTAAATGCAATTGCTTTTCTAAAATTAACATGTAGGCTTAATGCAAATCCAAATCTTTGAAAGTATTAAACGTATTCCAAGTGAATGAACATTTGAGAAAATAACCTAAGGAAAAAGACAAAGCATATGCACAAGATTATCAGAGATTCTGGAACCAAATAGAAGCGATCAAAAAATTCAAGTGCTATATAGATAGTGCTGTTGAATTAAGATACATAAGCAAAAGTATGGACACTTAGACTAAAGGTAAAGAATGAAAGCACAGCAGTGTCTGAAACTTGTCAGGGTAACTTTCTCAAAAAGGGAGAGGGGAAAGATTATTTAATGAATGTATTTGGAATTACTGGATCTCAATCTTGGGAGGGAGCATAATGGGCTCTGTAACTTCTATCATACACTAAAATTAAAGTCAGCTAAATAAAAGAATTCCCTGGAAAAAAATAAGGCTTTAAAAACTAGCAGAAAATATAAAATTACAGTCTCATGGAAGACTAAAATTCCTCAGCCTTGAAGCAATGGGAGGGATCACACAGAAAAAGTTAAACAGGTTTTAAAATAAGGATGTTAAATTATATGTCATTAAAAAAAGCCACTGAAGTCACAGGCATAGTGGCTTGAGCCCGTAATTCCAGCTACTCAAGAGGCTGGGGTGGGAGGACTTGCTCAAACATTTTTCTATAGCAATGAGGCCTGGAATTGAGGGTGAATGATATACAAATATTTACCCCCAAAATATATTTATTTGACATATTTTGAGATGGCTGTCACAGAGCCAGCAGACAGAAGTAGCCCTGCAAAGCTATCTTTTGAAGGGGGAAATTTATATCTGTAGAGAATCTGCAGGAAGCAGCTAGGTCTTCCCTTGTCCGTATCTAGGAAAGAGTGAGTTTGATACCTTACAGATCTGAAAGAAACGTGCCATCTGTTCTTCAAAGGATGCAACCAATGAGGTTTCATCTACATAACAAGACCACCGTTGGCAGCTAGGCCTCCTCTTCTCTCTCCCCCATTACCTGTTTTGCCATTATAACCTGATTTACCACCATAACATATTTTTGCCTGTGCTCTGGACTCCCATTCTTTCTGTAACCTCAAGATGATATGGAAGCTTCTGCACCACACTGGTGACTTGAGCAATCACTCTGTGGTTCTCCCTGTGCTCACATTAATAAAATCTATATTAATTTTCTCCAATTACTTTGCCTTTTGTGAGTTTTCAGTGAGACTTCAGAGGGTAAAGGAGAAGTTTTTCCCTTGTTCCCTACAAGGGTCAGGCAGGTTTGTTCAGAGTATCTACCTAGGGAATTTTCAGAAATTGAGTTTCTTCAGTCATGTCAGGAAGACAATAATCCCTACTTTCTTAGACTTGTTGAGGAAATGAACACTAATGATACATTAACCTAAAGGGAAGAAGCTGAGGCAAACAATATAAGTAGAGAGTTTATTGGGGCCAGGCTTAAGGATTGCAACCCAAGAGCATAGACTCAAGTTGCCCTGGATATACACTCCAATTAGCAGCACTTACAAGTGGATTTGTAAAGGCAAAAAAGGGGGTCAGGCAGTGAACTGATAACAAAGTTGTTTGCCAAGAATTCTCATTGATTTACAGAAATAACATTTATTAGTGGTTGGCTACACATTGCTATTCTACAAGGTGTGAGTTACAGTGTCCAGCTTGGCATTGTTAGGTTAATTTATAGCTACTTGTGGCAATAGCAAGCAGTTCCAAGAGATGAAAACATAGCTCAAGGGGGAAGTAGGACATGATTGCTGTCTCATTTTAATGTTTCTCTGGGTCTGATAATTTAAAAGGACTTGCATTTCTCTGATAAAAGTTCTTTTCTTTTCTCATAACGAATATAGAGCATCTGACATACAGATGCTAAAAATAACTCTGATTATCACTACCACAAACATGACACCTGAAGCATTCACTGACATTTTTATGAGAAGAAAACTAAGGATATGAATAAATAAACTTATCCTTTCCCATTTATCTTTTCATTCAATTTTTTCCTTCTTTATCTGTAAAAGAAAAGTGTAAATAGCAAACAATCATCTGTAAGCTGATCCACTCTTTTAAGATTTCCTAACATACAATTAAAGCATCTTTGAGGAAGGGTAGTTCAAATTTTTTAAAGAACTAAAAAGAATGAAAAATTCTTCATACTTGTATTAAAACCTGTTGTGTTAGCCTATTTTTGTATTGCTGTAAAGGAATACCTAAGACTGGGTAATTTATAAAGAAAAGAAGTTTATTTGACTCACTGTTCTGCAGGCTGTACAAGCATGGCACCAATATCTGCTTGGCTTCTGGTGAGGGCTCAGGGAGCTTACAATCATGGGCAGAAGGCTCAGGGGGAGCAGGCACATCACGTGACAAGAGAGGGAGCAAGAGAGCGAGGGGAGAGGCACTGCACACTTTTAAACAACCAGATCTCATGTGAACTAACTGAAGAAGAAATCACTCATCATCAAGGGGAAGATGCTAAACCATTCATGAGAAATCCACCCCCATGATCCAATACCTCCCACCAGGTCCCACCTCTAACATTGGAAATCCCATTTCAACATGAGATTTGGAGGAAAACAACATCCAAACCGTATCACCAGGACACATCTCAACTACTATGTCCATTGTCCATTCACATGTGTCACTTCAGAAGCAAAAGGCAGAGGTCAGCAGAGTGACCAGCCTGCCAACAGCTTTATTGAGGGCCCTGAAAGCCCCAGGGACAGGGCTGGATGCTGTGGGTACAGACCCATCGCCCTGACTCTGAAGGCCTTATAATCTCGTGGGCCATGTAAGGGCAAATACAAATTTAAAATAAGATGCATAGTCTCCTGTAAAAGTGAGGGAAGAGACACTACCTCCTTCCCTTTCATTACAGTATCTACTTTGGAAAACTTTTAATAAATTCTTTCTCTGCCACTTTCAATGTAGATAAATCTGTTTAAAAGCTAAAAAGCCTCTTGCTGGTTTTACAACTGTGAACCAAAAATAAATCCTAAGCCCCTCAACTGACTGAATGGGCCCCCTTTTGGCCAACGGGATCCCAAAGAAATCTGAAAAACTAAATTCCAGGCCATGGGAAGGGAGATTGGTAACACCTCATTATTCCCCCCTCCCTTTTGGAGTTTAGGCACAACTGATTAGCATTAAGGTTAAAATAGAGATCGTAAGACTGACAAAACACACTCTTTGTGGTAATAACAAATTATAATTAAGACTTAGGGCCTCGCAAGGCAAGAGTTAAGTCACACCCTGTAAACCATAAAATTTTTTTAAATGAATTTTAAAAATTAACCCAGTACAGGCTGGGTGCAGTGGCTCACGCCTGTAATCCCAGCACTTTGGGAGTGCGAGGCAGGTGGATCATGAGGTCAGGAGATTGAGACCATCCTGGCTAACACTGTGAAACCCCTCTACTAAAAATACAAATATTAGCCGGGCATAGTGGCAGGCACCTGTAGGCCCAGCTACTCAGGAGGCTGAGGCAGGAGAATGGCGTGAACCCGGGAGGCGGAGGTTGCAGTGAGCCAAGATCGCACCACTGCACTCCAGCATGGGTGACAGAGCGAGACTCTGTCTCAAAAAAAAAAAAACAAAAAAACCCCAGTACAATGTGGCTTACTGTCCAAGCTGACGCTGGTATAACATCACATGATAGCAGGCCCTGAAGGAAATAAAAATATTTTACCCCCAGATTTATTTCTTTGACATATTTTGAAATAACTCTGCAAAGCTGTCTTTTGTGGGAGAAATTTGCATCTGTAGAGAATCTCCATAAATGCAGCCAGTTCTTATATTAACTGTGAGTCTGACACATTTAAGGTCTGAAAAGAGGCATTGACCATCTATTTTCTTTGAAGACTGCTGCCTATAAGGTTTCATCTACATAACAAGGGCCTTGACCCCCACAACTCCTATATCTTAACTCAAGCTTTCTATTGACTTCAAGTCTTTCGACAAAGCTCAACTCTCTCAACCGTCAACTAAAGAATTCCTAAAACCCATCTACGACTTATAAGCCCCCACTTTGAATTGTCCCACCTTAGCGGGTTGAACAACAATGTACACCTTCCATGTATTGACTGATGCCTTTGCCTGTAACTCCTGTCACCCTAAAATGTATAAAACCAGGCTGTAACCTAACTGCCTCAGGCACACTTACTCAGGACCTCTTGAGACAGTGTTGTCCAGGTCATGAGCATGTATATTGACTCAGAATAAATCTCTTTAAAATAGATTACAGTTTGGTTTTTCTGTTAACACAGCCCAGGAATGCCCTTCTCAAAGACCTAGGAGCCATCTCTTTGTAAAGTCAGCATCCAAGGGACATAGCATCCTATCTCCCAGTTTCTGTGGGAGAGTAAGAGGCTAACACTGGTGGGCACTGGCTCCAAGTTGCAAACATACCTCCTGTCATGAAGATACAAGTTTTTTTTGTTTCTTTTGTTTTTGTGTTTTTAGAAAGCCAACTGCTAACTCAGATTACCCTTGTGCAAATGGTGCTGTCAAGTCCCCTGACTGGAGGACAATTTACAATTTATCTGGACAGCATAGATAGAGTGGGTTGTCTCTGCCTGTCTGTATTAGGGGACAAGCATTTTTTCTGTCTTTCCACTCTCTTGCTAGGTTGCATATTATGTACACCCATTGCGGTATACTGCTTAGTCAGTAATAAAACAGTTTTCTTTACTATCTACGTGGATGTTGCAGGACTTTCTCCTTAGCTCAGCTAAAAGCCAGGTTCTTGTCACACAGCCATGAAAGATTAGGCTCGTAGACACTTTGATGGGTGAGAAAAATGGAATTTATTGGGCAAAAAGAAAAAAAAAAAAGGGAAACAGGAACTCTCAGCAAAGCAAGTCCACCCTGGAGCAGGAGAGGCCAGGCTCCTGTCCCCTGCAAATGGCGCAAACTTCCTGAGGCTCCACCCCAATGCACACTCCTCCCAGTGTGCAGGCTGGTTGGAGGTTCTCTGGTGACCCCGTTATACTTGGCTGTCTCACAGAGAGGTTTTGTGGTTTGGAAGATTTTTTTCTTAATTGTATTTCCCCCAAGTCATGAAAGGTGCTGGGTGGGTCATGGTGTGCAGTAAGCACAAGTGTGGAGGGTTGCATGGTCATCAGTGAAATGAGAATAACAGTGTTACCCCCAGTGTTACAATCACAATTTACTTAAATAGCATTTGCAGATTCCAGAAGCTGGGCCAGTGCTCAGCACTTGTGCGTTCCCAGTCCTCACTCTAGTACAGAAATAAAGGAAGATGACCCAGTGGAATGAGGAGCTTGGTCATGTCCCTGGAGTGATGGAACATGTGGCTCAGGCCATGCTGACTCCAAAACGTGGAGGGATTTGATGAATTGGATTGCCGCTGGGCCCCACCAACACAGACTTGCCAGGACAGATTTTACCTTGTACTTTTTTCACTGGTATGAGCCTCTCTGTGCCTAGCTGTGCTGAAAAGGGGAAATGCAACAAAATATGAGCAAGGGAGATATTTTGGCATTCTTTTCTAAGGAAGCCAAAAGAATTGCTGATTTTACAAGGAAACTTTGGCCTCTGAAGATTTTAATGCTAATTTTGCAGATTTGGAAATCTCATAAATGACTGGAAATCTCAGTCATTTATGGAGTATTTAAAGCAAAATCCCAAGTTCTGAGAATTATTGAATCACAGTCTTCCAAGCCTCATGAACTCTGAGTGAAATCACTTTTGCAAAGATTATGATATTGAGAGAAGTCTAGCATGGCTGACTCCACCTTGCTTGTAGCCTCACAGGCTGTCTGTCCTCGCTCACTCCTAGGCATAGGCCAAGCTAACGAGAGGAGGAATTCACTTTACAGTTTAACTTTGAAGCAAGGATATTAATAGTTCTTCCCAGCCTGGCACGGTGGCCCACGCCTGTAATCTCAGCATTTTGACAGGCCAAGGCGGGTGGATCACAAGGTCAGGAGTTTGAGACCAGCCTGCCCAACATGGTGAAACCCCATCTCTACCAAAAATACAAAAATTAGCCAGGTGTGGTGGCAGGCACCTGTAATCCCAGCTACTCAGGAGGCTGAGGCAGGAGAATCACTTGAACCCGCGCGGCAGAGGTTGCAGTGAGTCAAGATTGCACTACTGCACTCCAGCCTAGGAGACAGATTGACTCCATCTCAAAAAAACAAAAATAGTTCCTCCCTAAAACTGATCTTCCCTCCTTGTTTGGGGGCCACAACGACCTTTGTAAGACTAGTGAAAGGCCACAAAATCACGATTATGGAAGGGGCCTGAACTCTACTAAAATGTAGGCACAGTTTCTATAATTTCTTACTGCTCAGGAGTCACATGGCCAAAGGTTATAAGATTTGTGACTTCCCCAATTGCTCCTATCGATAATGTCACCATTGTAAAAGCTAGGATTGGTCTTTTGAGATGTTTTTCGGACTGACCCCATCTGGAATCATGACTCATGAGTCATGACTCAACTCGTCCTGTAGCCCCCAACCCAGAGGCATGCTCAGCACATGAAGGCCATTTTCCACACCCCTATGATTGCATCCCAAGCCAATCAGCAGCACCCTTTCCCTAGATCCCTGCCCACTAAACTATCCTTGAGAAATTTTGACCTCCAAGTCTTCAGGGAGATTGATTTGAGTAATAACTCCATCTTCCACATGGCCAGCCTCAGGATAACTAAACTCTTTCTTTATTGCAATATTACAGTCTCAGTGAATTGGTTTTGTCTCTGTAGTGGGCAGGAAGAAGCTGCCAGGTGATTACATGAACAAGGCCCATGTCTGGGGCCAGGATTCCCAGTGCTCAGGTGGCTGGCTGCTGGTGACAATCCAGAGCATGACCTACCAACCTGTCTGTTGTAAAAAAGAGAGCCAGGGGCCAGGGATAACTGGGCTTAAAGGAATGCAGTAACATCTGTGGCCAAGGAGAGGGTACTTCAGAACCACCTTCTGAATCCCTATCCCTGGAAACAGACAGAAAACCAAGGGAAAACAAAACAGGGGGAAACTTCACGGCCCCCAAAGTAGAAAAAAGTGCCCAGATGCCACATGTTCCATGGAATTCCTGCTAGATGCACTAAAAATGGGGCCAGACCAGGGGCTGGACACATTCCTTCCCAGGAGTTGGTGTATCCAGGGAGGTGTGTAGAGAAGGGACTGCAGAGGTCCACCCCTGGTCTCTCATTTGGAGGGAGGAGGTCAGGAGCCTGGCTGGATCATGGGAAACACCACCTGCTTGAATAAGGTGATGGATCTGAATAAACAACTTGGAATCTATTAAATGGGATTTTCAAATAAAGGATGGTGGTGAGTCTAGCTTGTAAGAGACTCAAATGTGCAGCATCCTTGTGAGAAGGGCACAGCAGTGTATGCTAAGCATTCTAAAGGAAATTAAGGGCACCAAAAAAGATCAAAAGGGAGTCAAAGCAAATACCTGGAGATGACAAAGAGGACAAAATGTAATAGAAGGCGTGAGAGGTGACAATGTGCTAGCAGCCCTCACTCTCAGCGTCTCCTCGGCTTTGGCGTCCACTCTGGCGGTGCTTGAGGAGCCCTTCAGCCTGCCAGGGCACGCCCCTCCAGAGCCTCCTCCCTCTGCTTGCCCGGTGGTGTGGCGGAACAGGCGCAGGCGGGAACCCGAGCGCAGCCGGGTGTGAGTACGGGCAGACGAGGGCGCGGGCTCAGGTGGGCCCCACACATGGAGCAGCCCGCCGGCACCGCCAGCCCAGGGCAGTGAGGGGCTTAGCACCCGGGCCAGCAGCTGCGGAGGTTGCACAGGGTCCCCCAGCAGTGCCAGCCCACAGGCGCCACACTCAAATTCTCGCTGGGCCTTAGCTGCCTCCGTGCCGGGCAGGGCTCAGGACCTGCAGCCCGCCGTGTCTGAGCTCCTCTCCCTGTGGTGGGCTCCCGCGCGGCCTGAGCCTCCTCAACGTGCGGCGCCTGGGCGCCTGGTCCCATCGACAGCCCAAGGGCTGAGGAGTGCAGGCGTGGCTCGGGACTGGCGGGCAGCTCCACGGGCAGCCCTAGTGCAGCATTTACTGAGTGAAGCCAGCTGGGCTCCTGAACTGGATGGGGACTTGGAGAACTTTTATATCTAGCGGAAAGATCCTATGTGTGCCAGTCAGCACTCTGTATCTGGCTCACCTAGTTTCAGGGTTTGTGAATACACCAATTGGTACTCTGTATCTAGCTAACCTAGTTGGGACTTGGAGAACTTTTGCGTCTAGCACTCTGTGTCTAGCTCAAGGATTGTAAATGCACCAATCAGCACTCTGTGTCTAGCTCAGGGTTTGTGAATACACCAATTGGTACTCTGCATCTAGCTAACCTAGTGGGGACTTGGAGAACTTTTCCGTCTACCACTGTGTGTCTATCGCAAGGATTGTAAATGCACCAATCAGCACTCTGTGTCTAGCTCAGGGTTTGTAAATACACCAATCAGTACTCTGTGTCTAGCTCAAGGTTTGTAAATACACCAATTTGTACTCTGTATCTAGCTAACTCTGTATCCAGCTAACTAGCACTCTGTGACTGTGTCTATCTCAAGGATTGTAAACACACCAATCAGTACTCTGTCAAAACGGACCAATTAGGTCTCTGTAAACTGGACCAGTCAGCTCTCTGTAAAATAGACCAATCGGCAGGATGTAGGTGGGGCCAGATAAGGGAATGAAAGCAGGTGGCCCCAGCCAGCAGTGGCAACCTGCTGGGGTCCCCTTCCACACTGTGGAAGCTTTGTTCTTTTGTTCTTTGCAATGAATCTTGCTGCTGCTCACTCTTTGGGTCCACGCTGCCTTTATGAGCTGTAGCACTCACCGTGAAGGTCTGCAGCTTCACTCCTGAAGCCAGCGAGACCAGGAACCCACCAGGAAGAACGAACAACTCCAAACGCGCTGCCTTTAAGAGCTGTAACATTCACCAGGAAGGTCTGCAGCTTCACTCCTGAAGCCAGCAAGACCAGGAACCCACCAGGAAGAACGAACAACTCCAAACGCGCTGCCTTTAAGAGCTGTAACATTCACCAGGAAGGTCTGCAGCTTCACTCCTGACAGCAAGACCACGAACCCACCAGAAGGAAGAAGCTCCAGACACATCTGAAAGTCTGAAGGAACAAACACCAGACACACCATCTTTAAGAACTGTAGCACTCAATGCGAGGGTCTGCGGCTTCATTCTTGAAGTCAGTGAGACCAAGAATCCACCAATTCCGGACACAGGAGCATGAGGAAATAAATAATACAGAGCAGCACTAAAAGCTCATTGATGGAGTGAGACACAGAAGGCACTCTTCAGAGAAGAAAATTAGTGATATATAAATAAAGTCTGGGAGGTTCTTTGAGATGGTGAAGAAAATGTCAAAAGTATAAAATGGATGAGAAAGAAGGTGAAAGAAAAGAAAACAGGACTGCTGAGATCTCATATTGGCTCTCTTTGTTTCTAGACAAAAGAAAGGAAAAACTGAACAGACACAATATTCAATGATAACAGCAAAAAAACATTTTCTTAATTTGAAAAGTGCACTGGGGAGGAAGAGCAGGTGTGGAGATGATGACTGTGGGACTAAGTGGATGTTGGGTGGCACAGCAGGGGCTTGGTCACCATAGTGGACACCGTGGCCGGGCCAGGTAAAATCCCAGGGCCTGGGCTTGTGTTCTCGGCCCCCCAACTCCTTTTCATGTGGAGTGGCAGGTTGAGGAGGTCTGGATGTCCTGTCTCCTGGAAGTGGAATCTGGAGGATGGAGTGAGGTAAAACACAGACTAAGGGCAGCACGGTGCCTGGCACAAGTGACAGCCCAAGCATACAGGCTGCTGTGACTTTCTGTCCCGGATACTGCCTGGCACTGCCCCAACAACATGGAGGCATGGGCTCTGTGAGGATGCACATTCCCTTCCAGGTCCAGGGCCCTTCCTGTCCAGTTCCTCTTTCTGCCCAGTTCCTCTTCCTGTACAGTTTCCCTTCCTGTCCAGTTTCCCTTTCTCACCAATTCCCCTTCCTGTCCAATTCGTCTTCCTCTCCAGTTCCTCTTCCTGTCCAGTTCCCTTTCTTGTCTATTTCCCTTTCCTGTCCAGTTCCCCATCCTCTTCAGTTTCTCTTCCTGTCCAGATCCCCTTCCTCTCTAATTCCCCTTCCTGTCCAGTTCCCCATCCTCTTCAGTTTCTCTTCCTGTCCAGATCCCCTTCCTCTCTAGTTCCCCTTCCTGTCCAGTTCCTCTCCCGCTCCAGTTCCTCTTCCTGTCCCGTTCCCCTTCCTCTCCAGTTCCCCTACCTCTCCAGTTCCTCTTCCTGTCCAGTTTCCCTTCTTGTCCACACCCCTTCTTGTTCAAGCCCCTTCCTGGTCTAGGGCTCAGCCTCCTGATCCAAGGCCCATCTCCCGCTGCCCCACAATCACACACACTTGTGTCAGCTGATCCTCAAAATCACCCACCTATACCAGGGAAAGTGACTCAAGCTGCCTTCTGCCTAGCCAGGGATCCCCTCCTGAAGATGCTGTGGCTGGAGCCTACATGGCTTGGGTCCGGATGGCCAACATTTTTCACTTTCTGCAGTTTGTAAAACTTCCTTTATCTGGCCCTGCCATTGTGTCCACTACGGTGGCCAAGCCCCCACTGTGGCACCCAACACTCACTCAGCCCCAGTCATCATCCCCACACCTGCTCTTCTGCACATCTGTGGTTCATCTTTCTTTCTGTGGTACTGGGCCTTATCTAGCCCCTTTTCAAGAGGGGCCAGGCCCCTGTGCTCATCCAGGGGTTCACAGACAGTGTGGAGCTCCAGTCCTAGCCCCTTCAGCAAGTTCAGCTAGCAGCTAGTCCCTGGGGAAGCTTTTGTGGCTGCCTGTCCCCTCATTGATAGGAGTCAAGCCCTGGATGCCTGGCTCCCTGGGCTTCTGTCCACTCTTTGGAAAGTGGGAACTAGATTCACCTCTGCAGGGAATACATCTCAGAAAAAAACAGAAAGCCAGAACCTGGGGCTTGGCCTCACAGACACTCAGCTCATGTTGATGTTACTATAACTCCTGTACTGCTGTTGCAACCAGGGCTCAGGGTATTGTCCTTAACGTCATTATTAGCATTCTCATTCTTGTTTTCCCCCTAGTTCTTTTAGTTGCAAATACATATTATCAATTTTAAAGAAGTATTTTTTAAATTCACAGTTTTTTAATATTAACAATAAGCTAGCATAATGCCCAGATATTCATTCTTTTAAATCTTCAAATTCCGTTTATGTGATCTTATTGCTTTAGAACTAACTCTTAAAGGATTATACCCATAGTGACCCTGTGGATTTCTTTAAGTTGTATGAAATTGTAAGAAAGTATTTGTGGTAGAATTGAGCCTACTTGCTAAGGTTCAATTTTTTTAAGACTTATTTTTTTTAGAGCAGTTTAAGATTCATAGCAAAATTGAGAGAGCGATACAGAGATTTCCTGTATGTCCCCTTCCCCAACACATGCACAGCCTCCCCCATTGTCAGTATCCCCAACTAGAAAGGTACATTTGTTACAGTCAATGAACCCACATCAGTACGTCATCACCCAAAATCCATATTTGTTTACGTTACAGTTTATTCTTTGTGTTGTACATACTGTGGGTTTGAACAAATGTATAACGACCTACATCCACCATTATGGCATCAGGCTGACTTAAAAATCTTATGTGCTCTACCTGTTCATTGCTATCGTTCCCTAGCCCTTGGTAACCACTGATCTTTCTACTCTCTCCACAGTTTTGCCTTTTCCAGAATGTCATATAGTCAGAATCATCCGGTGTCCAGCTTTTTCAGATTGACTTCCTTCACTTAGTAACATGCATTTAAGGTTTCTCCATGTCTTTTCACAGCTTGATAGATCATTTCTTTTAGTGCTGAATAGCATTCCATGGTCTGGATGTACTGTCATTTATTTATCAAATCACCTACTGAAGGACATCTTGGTTGTTTCCAAGTTTTCACAATTATCAATAAAGCTGCTATAAACATCCCTGTGCAGGTTATTGTGTGGATATAAGTTTTCAACCCATTTGGATAAATACTGAGGAACACAGTTGCTGGATTTTGTGGCAAGAATATGTTTAAGTTTTAAGAAACCACCAAACTGTCTTCCAAGGCGGCTGTACCATTTTGCATTCCCACGTTCCCACCAGCAATGATGAGAATTGCTGTTCATCCACAGCCTCACCAGCATGTGGTGTTGTCAGCGTTCCACATCTTGGTCATTCCAATTTGGCATTTAATGAAAATGTTACTGAAATGCAGGGGTTTGATCTAGGTCTTATTGCTTGCTGCACAGAAAACCAATCACTGAGGCAACAAGTATTGCCAGGGAGGAAGGCTTTAATTGGGTAATGCAGCCAGGAAGAATGGAAAGTAAAGTCTCAAATTAGTCTCTCAGACTGACTAAAATTTGGGGGTTTATTTAGTGGGGAAGGCAGGAAAACAGAAATAGGAAGGGGTAAGGAAGCAATCATGATGAATGAGGGGCCTGGATGCAGTGATCTGGTGAGTTTCAGTCCCTTGCCTGAGGGTTGGTTTCCTGAGGAAGGAACTCAGATGAGACAAATGTAAGTTTCAAGTTTTAAGATCAGGGATGGTCAATATTATTTCTCTGAGACAACTGAGCCAGTTTCAAACTAAGCACTGTTAAAGATCAAAGAGTGTGTACATTTCCTAGGTGCTTGTCCACTCCCAGGTCCGGCCTGTCGGGCTTCTTGGCACCCCTCAGGGAACAGTGGCTGTGCCCTACACACTTGAGCAAGTATCAACTTACATCTTTCCCCAGGAAACTGAGTTCCATGAAGACATCGCTTATATGTGGCTGATTTAGAAAAGGAATGAAGACAGATTTGGCTGACTGAATGACACATTATTGTCCCTGCCCCACCCCCATGTGGACCATTGAGGCTGACTCTGGCACTTGCTGGTATAGATAGCATTTTAGTAAATTTTCAGGGCTAAATCTCCAGAAACATTGGCATCTGGTCCAAGCTGTGGCCACCAGAGGAGTCTGAGGGCAGGCCTGAGCACAGGCTCTCAGCAGCAGGCCAACTTGGTTACTGTAGCCCCCAGGCAAGGGAGCAAAGGGAGGCCTCACACCCTTGGTTAGAGGGTTTAAATGTTTAAATGAATCATTCAAGCTCACGTAGTGTTAAATGAAATATGTTCCATTCTAATGACAACACTGAAAAATACACACACAAGCCCAGGAAGTTAGCTACACAATGTCCTTTTCCCAGGGGTTGCACATGCGAGGTCCCCAGGGCCAGGCTTGGACCACAATGAGAGGAGCAGGTCAGGGGGTCACTGTGGGCTGCACCGGGTCAATGAGACTTGCTGCTGTAAGAATTCGTCAGAATTTTTCAGACGCAACAAGAATCTAAGTTTTCATGTAAAAACTCACAATTGTTAAATAATTGCTCAAAAAACTCCACAAAATTTTAGATGCTATTTCCATGGGCTGGGTTTGGTCCACAAGCCTCTAGCCAGCAGCCTTGGCCTCATACCAGGTCTGAACGGTCTCCCTGGACACCTGCTCTGTGTCCTCCCCCAGTAAAGCCAGAAAGGTGGCCTAGGTCGGGGTGACTCAGACAGGAGCTGCAGGCACAACACTGACCACCCAGAGCACATGTTTCTGGGAGCACTCCTCCTGAGGACAGGAGAGAACTTTATTATGGGAGGGAGTCTTATCAGCATGCCCTCCCCTAACAGATGGAGGGACAGTGGTAGGACTCTAGGCCTTGGCCTCCCTGAATTCTCTCCCTCTGAGATGCGCTTCCTCACTCCAGAAGAAAGGAACGTGGGCTCATGACACTCTATATCACAGCGTCAGAGCCTGGGAGGAAGTAAAGTCAGCAAAGTTGAGAAATGGAGAAAAGATGCTGCCGGGACCTACAGGTGAGCAGCTGCATGCCCAGGTCTGCAGTCTCTCGGGCTCACACTGCCCAGGTCTCAAGTACGGGCTGAAAATGCAAAACGCTGCTTCAGGTGCCAGGTTAGCCTTGAGGGCATACAGCTTGACTAATCCTCATAGGAAGAGGCTCTGCTGATGGAACCGGGGCCATGGGAGGAGGCAGGAGCAGCTTTGGCTAGGGTGCCCAGGGAATGCAGGCTTCTGGGCACACTGGGGAATGCCAGCCTCAGTGTAATGGGAACCCAAGATCTCCTGATGCACCTAGGCCTCCTTGGAGTGACTGTGAGCCTCCCATCATTATTGCTGTGTCCGGCCTGGCACACAGATGCCCATCACCATGTCCATTGCCCGGGAGACTGAACACAGAGGAGGAGGGGTACAGTGGAGACATGGGGTGGAGTGCTGTGGGAGAAAAGCAGGTAGGGACGAGTGACCCGTGGGACAGTTGACCAGGTGAGGGTGGGAGGTGGGCATGGGGAACAAGCGCCTGCAGGGGCATTTAGTGGGTGTCTCCCGATCACAGTGGCAGCATGAGAACACCTTAACTTGCACAGCACATCCAGGGTTCATTAAGTAGTTCTTCATGAGAGCCTTGGAACTTGGCTCTTTTAATAGCTCACTGCCCTGTGCTGCCCCACTGTTGACATAAAAGCAAGGCACCCCATTCATCTCTGTCCAAAGCCTGGAGGACAAAGTGTCCTGTTTAAGCTAAGTGGAGAAAATGTGTGTGTTAAACATCTGAAAGAGGTAAGGTTAAGGACACTCCTGCCTCGGAGTGGAAGGGGACACAACCTAGCATCAGGTGGCAGGTCTGCACTTGGCCACCTCTCCTCCTTTGGCCCCAGGCTGAGTCAGTTTTTCTATATGTTGGAAGGGCTGTGGAAAGAGGTGTGCTCTCTGCTGTGGCCACTAGCCTAGACAGAAAAGGGCTGAAGCCTGCTTGGTGCAGCAATGCCCTGCTTCTTTCCCACCTCCCCTATAAACTGGGGGCCTCTTTGAAGGTCAGGTGTCCATCGGAATCAGACCCACCTCCCACTCTACCATGGCTTCACAAGGTGCTGATCCCAAAGAGAAACTCAGTGAATTTTCATCAAATTGGGTTGAGCCCAGCGGTGATTTTACTGAATCTCCAGAAAACCTGTCTCCAAAAGCTATTTGCCTCTTGAGTTCTAGGACAGAACTATTTTTAGTGAGAGTTTTGTTTTCTAAGGTGAATGACTATGGCAAAAGCCAGCTGGGGGCTTATCTAATCAAGATGCTCTTGTAAGTGTTTATTCTAATCAGTGCTACCAACCCCATCTATTTGGGGAAAAAACCCCTCAGCTCCTTCCAGCTCTGAGCATCCCAGATGTCTGCAAGCGGGTCAAGAAGCCTGGGCCTCGGGGTCCAGGCCCCACGTTCCACACTGGCATCTCCAGTCACATCGTATGCTTTCTTTCTTTAAATAAACCTTCTCATAGAATCTTCCCTATGGAGGGGACTGGAGATACGCTTGCTCACTCCAGTCCGCAAAGTTTTCATGTTTTCAGAAATGTCTGGATTACTGAGTGATAGAGATATGTCTACTGGCAGACACGCACAGAGACATATTTGTAATTCTCTGTCTTACCTCATTTAAGGCTCCCAATACCGTGTCAATCCCAAGAAGAAACATTTGCTGTGACAAAGACCTTGCTTGAACAGACATTAGGCTCCTATGAGCCCCATTCTCCACTAGGCCTTGTCCTTGGGCTTTTGTCCTTGCCAGGTCTGGTTTTAGCAAGAATCTTAATAAGCCAGTTTAGAGAGAAGCCTCCCAATCTTGCAATCTGATCAGATTCCTTATCCTCTACCATCCCCCACGTGATGTCTGACCACCCTGGCTGTCTTCTGCAAGAATCCTGCTAGGTCAGTTTAGCCAGATCCCTGCTACCCTGATGTTTCCTCTTGTGATTTTCCATCCACTGACCCTTGCAACCTACTCTTTGGGTACAGGTTCCTACTTGTCCCTACTGTATTCAGAGTTGAACCCAGTTCTATGCTGACGTTTCTTTTCCCCTATTGCAATTATTTCTGAATAAAATCTGTTTTTGCCGCTTCAGCTACCATCCAGTTCTGGTCTTTCTTAACAGCTGTTAGGGCAGACATTGTATCCCCTGAGCAACCATTATGCCTTTTTGCTCAGCGGCATGTGCTGCTTGTGTGTTCCAACACCAATTCTCCCACACCAGCCAGTGTCTGACAATTCAATTCAAACCTGACACCAAACACGTGGAGTTAGTGCAGCTCTCACAGGTTAAAGGATAAAATCTCCAATAAGGCTGCCCCAGTTCAGACACCAGTCACAAGTGGGGTCCCTGCTTCTACTTTGCCCACTGCAAATTCATAAGTTCCCACAACAACTATTAGGTTTGCGAATTTGCTAGAATGACTCACAGAATGGTGAAACATGCTTATTTTCCATTACCATTTTATTATAAAGGATATAGATGAACAGCAAGATGAAGAGGTTGTAGGTGGGGTCAAGGAGGGTCCCAAGCACAGGAGCTTCTGTCTCCACAGAGTTGGGGTGCCTTACCCTCCTGGTATATCTATGAGTTCACCAATCAGGAAGTTCCTTGAGCCTGATGTTCAGTTTTTATCCATGCTCCCTGACACAGGCAAGCTTGGTTAAATCACTGCCCATGTGATTAAACTTGGTGTCTAGCCCCCTTCCCTCCCTGGAGATGGATTGAAGGTGAAAGTTTCAACCCTCCAACCACAAGCTTGGTTTTTCTGGCCACCAGCTCCATCCTGAAGCTACATAGGGGCCACCAAGCATCATCTCATCAACACAACAAAGACAAGACACTCCTGAGGCTGGGTGAGGTGGCTTACGCCTGTAACTCCAGCACTTTGGGAGGCCGAAGTGGGTGGATCACAAGATCAGGAGTTTGAGCTCAGTCTGGCCAACATGGTGAAACCTTGTCTCTACTAAAAATACAAAAATTAGCCGGGTGTGGTGGCATGCACCTGTAGTCCCAGCTACTCGGGAGGCTGAGGTGGGAGAATCGCTTGAACTTAGAAGGTGGAGGTTGCAGTGAGCTGAGACCGTGCCACTACACACCAGCCTGGGCAACAGAACGAGACTCCATCTCAAAAAAAAAAAAAAGACGAGACACTCCTGCCACTCAGGAAATTCAGTGTTCCCGAATCTCTGTGCTGGGAAGCAGGGATTAGATATATTTAAGATTTTAATGCAGTTTAAGAAAGAGATAAAGTGTAAATAAATCAATTGCGCTCATTTTTTTCCTTCCTTTTGTTTTTTTTTAATCTTCCTCTCTCCTTTCCTTCCTTCCTTTCTACTTGATGCTTTTGAAAAATCAACTGTCCCAGTTTGAGAGGTGAGAAGGGCAGATTGACATCAATTTGTAGGAAGAAGTTTTAGCAGGCCACTATCTTAATCAACACTGTGTGAAATAGTTTGCAAAGATTTAAATTGCCTTAATAGAAGAAAACCCTCTAGGAAATGGAGACGTGACCCACCGTGGTGCTCTGCATACATAAAATGAGGATAACAAAAGTCTACCTCATTGTTAGGGCCTGAATTGTTTCTCCCCCAAATCCACATGTTGACGTGGACTTAAGAATGGACCCCAGGACCTCAGAATGTAATCATATTTGTGGGCAGGTTCTTTAAAGAGATGATTAAGCTAAAATTAGTTCTTCAGAGTTGACTCTAACCCAATATAACCAGGGTCCTTATAGCAAGAGGAAATTAGGACACAGACATGTACAGAGGGAAGACATGAGGATACAGTAAGAAGGCGGCCATCTACAAGCCAAGGAGAGAGGTCTCTGAAGGAATCAACCCTGCCAACACCTTAGTCTCATACTCCCAGCCTCTGGAACTGTGAGAAAAGAAATTCTGTTGTTGAAATCACTGAGTCTATGGTGTTTGTTGCAGTGTCCAGGGCTGACTAATATTCTCACAGACCATTATGTGACCTGAACACAACAGATATGACCTATGCAGAACAGAGTTTGCCCTTACCACACCATGAGATGCTAGATGTCACTATTCTGCTGCTGATGGTGTTGTCCCTCCTCCTTAAGAGAGACAGGGGCCATCTGAAAATCACTGAGATCCTGAGTGGTTGGTAAACCCTACTGTGTGAGGACAGGCCCAAGGCATCAGGAGCACTCTTAGGAGAGTGTCCTTAGACAGCAGACGGTGTGCAGGCAGATCTGGAGCAGATGTTCTAGCTGCATCCAGCAGGTACAACTAGGGCCACAAGGGCAGAAGCCACAGGGAGGCAGATTTTGGTGAAACTGTAGGAACACTGTCTAATAAATAAATCCTCTCCACAATGGAATGAGCCCCTGGTGAGATGGTGTTTCCCCAGGGTAAGAAGATAAGCCAAGTTTGGTGACTGTTCAGCCAGCAGGCTGTAGGGCTACTCCTGCATTCAGCATGGTCATTTGCATCTAAGAAACTATGACCTGACATTTACAAAGTCCTATGTTTGCTAAGTGGACTTAAATGGTTTATATTAGCTTACATCACTTAGAGATAATATAATATTGAAGATACTGTTCTATATGTTTTCAGCTTAATTTTATTTCATTTCATTCTCAAGAGGGTTTAAGACTCCATACTGCACATTTAAGTTTTAAGTGTTCCTTACATTGACAACCTACCTGAATTCCATAAACACAAAATGATTTATCCACTATACTCAATGTTGAAAGGTTTTCTTTGTTCTCTGGTTTCTTTCTCTCTTTTTCTTTTACAATCCCTAAGGAAGAATGCATGAGATTACATTTTAATGTGATTAAAACTCTGGAATGCAGCCAGCAGTTTCTTGGAGGTAATTTTCGTGAGAGTCAAATCTAGAAGAGTTCTCCATAAAAAGCTGAAAGCCAGCAGTTTCTTGGAGGTAATTTTCACGAGAGTCAAATCTTGAAGGGGTCTCCATAAAAAGCTGAAAGTAGTGAGGATTTTTGTGTTTTGATTTTTGATTAGCAATTGATTGTCTTATTAATTTTCTGTGCTTATCTTTCCCATGTTGTTATTAAACATGTCCCACCCCACCCCCTTCTTGACACTTCAACTGGGGAAACCAGTTTCCCTGTCCCTGGTTATCAATCTTATTTTGAATTTCCTCTTGTTTGAGCAAAGACACATTCATCTACCCTCAACCTCTGGCAGAGATTTTGGATTTGGAGGACAAATGGGTGTCTTTAACAGAGAGTAATCAAAGTAGGTGTGGTCTTCTACAGGACCTGGCCCAGCCCCAATTTCTGTCTTTCTTTCCTAGCCCAATTCTGTGTCTTGCAGATTATTAATCATGTGTATCCATACCACTTTACTTTAATGCCGAGCATATATAGGTATGTTTGGCTTCTTAGGTCACTTTCCTTGTCATTTTTGGAACTTCCTTGCCAACACATAAATAAAATCTTCCCAGTACCACCACACTGCCCCACATACACACACACTGCCTTTTCCTTTGTGTTTTGGAAGGTAGGTACATATGTACACCTTCTCTGTTCTATTTTCTCTTCTGCTTCATTGATCTATCTATGATCACACCAGTAGCCCATCCATTCGTTGATTATTTATATATTATGGAAGGCAACCCACCCCACATACCATCACTCCTCTTTCTAAAAAAATTTCTTTGGTCGACTGAATTACTTACTGTTTTCCTAGCAAACTTCTAGAAAACCTTGCTAATAACTTAAAAAATCTCACTGTCATTTTCTTTGAATTCATTAAAGTTACATGTGAAATTAATCCAAGGAACGCATGTGGAAAAAGATAAACTGTATAGTAAATTGTGTTGGAACATGGACTAGCCATGTTATACAGTTGGAATCCATGTCTTATAACATCACTACAGATTTCATAGGGATAAAGATTCAAATGTAAAAATAAAAATAAAAAAAAGTTGTGTTTCAGTTATAGGTAAGTGGAGGAAGCACACTCTGGTTGTCTGTTCCACTGAATGCAGCTAGGATGCCCAGACAGAGTGCACGGAGCAGTGACGAGAACCCTGTAAAGCAAATAATAGCAGATGAATAGGGAAGTAGATGAGAATTTGAAGTACCACTAAACCAGTGATAGGTTCCTGTTCTATTTTCTGCCTTGATATCCCCAAGCTAAATTCAAGGCAGCCCAAACACCAGAAATGGGCACTGACATGAGCAGGGAGAACTTCAGGAGAAGCCCTCTAGCTCTGACTCAAAGAATGGAAAGAGAAACTATAACACTCAGAAAGAGTGGGTGAAATCTTTCTACCATTTTCCTTTCCTTTTTTTCTATTCTCCCATGCTCCAGCCCCAATCAATCTTCTAGTGCCAGAAGTGGTAGGAAGGACAACCACCAGAGTAGCAGCCACGGTGGCAGCAGGAGCAGCAGGTTCCCCAGGTGTTTAAAACTCTGTAGAAAGAAAACTCCCTCCCAAATCAGAGGAGCTGGTATCCCAAGAGAGTGGGGAAAACTCCTGCTACATCTCTCCTTGGTCTTCCAGGACTTGACCCAAGATGTCACAAGAAGTGCATGACAGAGCAGAATAACCACAGCATCAGGTTCCAAAGTGATATCAACAGGGAAAAGAAAGTACCAGGGAGTTCACAAACAGGGAGGGATCCATAACATTGTTTGTGAGTTTTGTGAACTCCTGGGTTTACTCCCACGCTGTGCTTACACGGACCTGACTCTAAACAACATGCTGAAGATTCTGAGACCTGAAATACCAGTGCCCAGAGACCTGATAAACCAGTGCCCAAAACCCAGCCTGGCCAGTGGATGGCACACAGGTGGGACAGATCAAAATAGCACCACAGAAGCTTTGAAAATGTAACTGACACCAACACCATGACTCACTAAAGGCAAGTTGGAACTTGTGGCCTGAACCTAACCTAATTCCACATGTTCAGGATACACTCCAAAATTACTCTGCACACAAAGAACCAGAAAAAATATCAATTTATATATGAAAAGACAATCAGCAGAAGCCAACGCCAAAATGACAGAAATGATTGGTATTATCAAACAGACTTGAAAACTGCTACTATGAAAATGCTCCAAGAAGTAACAGTAAACAATCTTGAAACACATTGAAGGAAAGAAAATCTCAGAAAAGTAAAGAAAATCTCAGAAAAGTAATAAAACATAAGAAGGAGAACTGAAAGGGAATTGTAAACCTGAAAAAATACAGTAACCAAAAAATTTAAAAATACACTGGACAGCAGAGTAGAGATGAGAGAAGAGTCAATTTCTAACACTGTAGAGAAGAAAGACTGAAAAAGAAGATAGTACCAGAACCTCAGTGACCTGTGGGATAATGCTACAAGGTCAAACATTTGTGCCTTGAGGTTCCCAGAAGGGGAGAAGAAAGAGGGTGTTGCAGAAGATGTATTTGAGGATATAATAGCTGAAAACATTTAAAATATGGTAAAAGATCTCAACCTACAGATTTAAGCAAAGCAAACTGCAAACAAAATAAGCCCATAGAAACTCAACAAAGACATATCATAGAGACACTAAAGACAAAAAATTTTTGAAAACACTTGTGAAAAATGATGCAGTACCTATAGGAAAACAATGGTTTAAATGATATAGATTCACACCAAAACCATGGAAACCAGAAATAAGTGGAAAAGCAGATCTGAAAGAAAAGAACAGTCAATCCACAATTCTACATCAAAAGGAGAATATCCTTCAGGAATGAAAGTGAAATAAAGACATTCTCAGATGAAGAGAATCTAAGAGAACTACATGCTAGCCAACCCATTCAATAGAATAGCTAAAGAAAGTTATTTACAAAGAGTGGGAAAGTTACTAGAAGGAAATAGAACATCAGAAAAGGAGGGAATAGGCATGGTGACTCATGCCTGGAATCCAGCACTTTGGGAGGCCAAAGCAGGTGGATTGCTTGAGTTTAGGAGTTCAAGACCATCCTGGGAAATGTGGCAAAACCCTACCTCTACAAAAAATGAAAAAATTAGCCAGATGTGGTGGCACATAACCGACTTGGAGGCAGAGGTGGGAGGATCACTTGAACCTGGGAGGTCAAGGCTGTGAGCCAAGATTGTGCCACTGCACTCCACCCTGGGTGACTGGACCCAGAGCAAGACCCTGTCAAAAAAAAAAAAAAAAAAAAAAAAAAAAATGGAGGAAGAGCAACACAAATGGTTTATAACTGGGTAAATATAATAGCTTATTTTTCTCTTGAATCCATTAAAATGCATTGACAAAGAGATAAAAAATTATAACATTTCTAGATGGAGTCGTCAAAGTGTGTAGATGTAATTTATAAGATGACAACATATGGGGGAAAGACAAATGGGTTTCTATCATGATAAAGATTCTGTATTCCAAATGAAGTAGTAAAATGTGGATTCTAAGTGGACTGGAAAAAGTTAATTATGCATATTGAAATCCTAAGAACAAATGCTACAGAATATACAAAGAGGTATAATCAAAACCACAACAGATAATGGATTATTAAAAATGTTCAAATAGGCTGGCCATGGTGGTTCATGCCCGTAATCCCAGCACTTTTGGAGGTTGAGGCAGGCAGATTGCTTGAGCCCAAGAATTTGAGACCAGCCTGGGCAACATGGCAAAACCCAGTCTCTACAAAAAAAACAAAAAAATTAGCTGGGCATGGTGACACTCACCTGTAGTCCCAGCTACTCAAGAGGCTAAAGTGGTAGAATCACTTGAGCTCGGGAATTTGAGGCTGCAGTGAGCTATGATCATGCCACTGAACTCCAGTTTGGGCAAGAATGAGATTCTGTCTCAAAAAAAAAAGGTCAAATAATCTACATAAGGAGGAAAAGGGAAACAGAAGGATGAAAAGCACAAGAAACAAACAAAACAAGAAATAAAATGGTAGATCTAAATTCAAGCCTAGCAATAATTACATTAAATATAAGTAGCCTAAACACAGCAATTAAGTTGACAGAGAATGTCAGAATGAATTTTTAAAAGTGACCTAACTGTCTGCTGTTTGGAAGAAACTGACTTTAAATACTATGGTATATTTAAGTCTAAAGTGGAAGGCAGGAAAAGAATATCATATGAAAACTTCAATTAGGAAAAATCTAGTGACTGTATTGTTTTCAGAGCAAAGATATTACTGAGGACAAAGAGTGACATTACATAGTGATCAAAAAGGGTAAATTTACCAAGAAAATGTAACAATCCTAAATGTGCATGCATTTAAAAAATTACAGAAATTAAAAATATATGGAGCAAAAATGAGTAATAAACAACCTTGCAATTACAGCTGGAGATTTCAACCTTCCTCTCTTGGTAACTTACAAAACAAATAGAAAATCAGCAAGAATTTAAAAGAATTGAACCACACAATCAACCAATGGCATCTAATTGATATATAAAAGACTCTGTCACAAAACAGAATAGGAGCTGAGTGCACTGGTTTATACCTGTAATCTCAGTTGCTCAGCAAGCTGAGGTGGGAGGATTGTTTGAGCCCAGGAGTTTGAGGCTGCAGTGAGCTATGATCATGCCACTGCTCTTCAGTGGAGGTGACAAGAGTGAGACTCAATCTCAAAAAAAGAAAAAGAAAAACAAAACAAAACAGAAAAACAAAATAGAAGAATACATCATCTTTTCCAGTGTCCGTGAAACATTCACCACAAAAAATCATATCCTGGGTCAAAATTAAACCTTAACGAATTTAAGAGAATTGAAATCATACAAAGAATGCTTTCTATATATAATGACATTAAACTAGAAATACCATCCTGGCTAACATGGTGAAACCCTGTCTCTACTAAAAATACAAAAAATTAGCTGGGCATGGTGGCGGGCACCTGTAGTCCCAACTACTCAGGAGGCTGAGGCAGGAGAATGGCATGAACCTGCGAGGCAGAGCTTGCAGTGAGCCGAGACTGTGCCACTGCACTCCAGCCTGGGCAACAGAGCAAGACTCCATCTCAAAAAACAAAAACAAAAACAAGAACAAAAAACCAGAATAAAAACAGAAATAAAAGAGGAAATTCTCTAAATACTTGGAAATTAAACAATGTACTTCTAAATTACCCAGTAGTCAAAGAGAAAGTCTCAAGGGAAACAGGAAAATATTTCAAACTGACCAAAATTTAAAACATGTTAAAATTTGTAGAATGCAGCTAAACCAGTGCTTGGAGGGAAATTTATATGATTAAATGATTATATTAAAAAAGAATCCAGATGGTGGTGGCTCACACATGTAACCCTAGCACTTTGGGAGGCTGAAGCAGAAGGATCACAAATTTAAAAATTAGCTGTGAATGGTGGCACGCACCTGTAGCCCCAGCTACTTGGGAGGCTGAGGTGGGAGGATTGTGTGAGCTCAGGAGGTTGAGGTTGCAGTGAGCCATGATTGTACCACTGCACTCCAGCCTGGGTGACAGAATGAGACCCTGCCTAATCTTTCATATTAGGAAAGTAGAAAAAGAGGAGCAAAATAAATCCAAAGCAAGCATTTTCTAAGTTAGCCTTATATCTTTTGTAAAATTTTTGGTCCCTCCTTAATAATGTTTCTACTTCCCCCATCCCTATTTTTATACTGCATTAGTTAGAAAGCCCAGGAAAAGTTCAGAATTTATTAGTGGTAGCAGATATTCTTATCTTATTGCTGATTTTAATAAAAATGTCTCCAATGTGTCACTATGAAGTAAAATGTTAGAAAATCATTTGAAATGGATTATTTATTATGTTAAGCAATGCTTTTCTTCTATTACTAGCTCAAGAACATTTTTGAAAATTAAGAATAGTTATTGAATTTGATTTTATTTATATACAATTTATTTAATTTATTATTATTATTTTTTAAGACAGGGTGTCTCTCTGTCACCCAGGCTGGAATGCAGTGATGCAATTACAGTTCGCTGCAGTCTTGACTACCTGGGCTCAAGTGATCCTTCCACATTAGCCTCCTGAGTAACTGGGACTGCAGGCATGTGCCACCATGCCTGGAGCATTTTTGTTTTTCATTTTTCGTAGAGATAGGGGTCTTGCTATGTTACCCAGGCTGGTCTTGAACTCGTGGGCTCAAGTGATTTATCCACCTGAGCTTCTCAAAGTGAAACACAGGTAAATGGAAAACAATTCTAATATTCTTCCTCATTAAAAGAGAAATGATTTTTTATGTCTTGAGGAGAGGAGAAGGAGAAGGTGAAATGAGATGTGAATGGGAACAGAAGAGAGGCTGTTATATTTACAGTAATAATTTTTAAAAAATCATTACGACAGTTTTGTACTTAAACTTGGTAAGTCTATTTGTTGCTAAGAGGACCTGTAGAATAATCCCCAAAATGTACATTTTTCTTTAGAGAAATTTCAATACCAAAAGAACAATTTATATGATAATCTGTAGAGAAAGTAATTAAGAAGTCCATTTGTAAAAATGATTGCAATATCATTGACCTAATTTATATATTCTTAATACTTCAAAAGGTAATAAGCAATACTAGCCATCATCTCAATTTATTTCTTTGTTCACTATCTTCAGAGTGGATAAAGTCAGGCTTGTTTCAGAAATAGTCACAAAGGAAAAGAAACTTTAGAAAATTCATGGTGCAAGGAAAATGCCAACAGTTGGTATGAACGCTTGCTCCAGACCATGCATAACTAACTACATGTCCTTTCCTAGAACACTGCTGTCTACAAGACAGAAGGTTATGCTGGATGTGAGAGGCTTGTCATGGAGTGCTGAATCAAGTGCACCCATTGCACTGCCCATCATAAGAACCTGACAATGGGCTGCAGCTGCTCTGCCCAGGATGCCATTTGGTTGAGACCTCCAGGATGACTGGCGTGTCTCAGTTTATTTGGGCTGTCAAAACAAAACACCACAGACTGAGGGGCTTAACCAGCAGACATTTACTTCTAACAGTTCTGGAGGATGGATCCCAGATCAAGGTGTGGGCAGATTGCATTCCTGGTGAGGGCTCTCTTTTGGGCTTGCAGACAGCCACCTTCTCACTGTGTCCACATGGTGGAGAGAGCAAGCTCTGGTGTCTTTTCCTCTTCTCATAGGAATGCTGACCCATAAACATTTCATCCTCATTACAACTGGTCACCTCTCAAAGGTCCCATCTCCAGATGCCACCACAATGGGAACTGGGGCTTCAGTGTATCATTTTGAAGAAGAGGAACACAAATATTAATCCCAAAACACAATGCATGCCCAGAATAAGGGTGTGCAAGGGATGCAGGGTGTGGCCGACAGCTGTTCAGCCTCCATGGCTTGCACTGACCAAGCCCTTGACACTGGAGGAGTCTGGACACCCACTCCAGATACTCTGAGTTCTTCAAAGGTGCCTGCCTTGTGTGGGGTGCCATCCTTTGCGTGCCTGCAATGCTCATGCATAATTTTTTTATGGTAATTCTTGATATGCAGATGTATGAGTTTGCTAGGGCTGCCATAGCGAATTTCCACAGACTTGGTGGCTTAGAACAACAGAAATTAACTCTCTCACAAATCTAGAGGCCAAAGTCTGGAATCAAGGTCTGGGCAGGATAGTGCTTTCTCCAGAGGCTCTAGGGGAGGATCCTTCTTGCCTCTTTCAGCTTCTGATGGCTCCAACTGTTTCTTGGCTTGTGGCTGCATCACTCCAACCTCTGCCTCCGTTGTCACATGGTCTCCTCCTCCCTGTGTGCCTGAGTCCACATTTCCCTCCTCTTATAAGGACACCAGTCCTTATACTGGTCCTTAACTAGTTACATCTGCAAAGACCTGATTTCCAAATTAGTTCATGTTCTGAGGTACTGAGTGGACATAAATTTTGGGGAGACACTGTCCAACCCCTGTAATAGGTGAGAAATGTTAGTCTATACTTCACCTTTTCCTAGGAATTTGGTCTTAGGTTCCTTAACCCGTTAACTAAGGTAACATGAGTGTAGCAAGGTAATGAAAGGCAGGTTGTTGCATTTATCTATGAATTTTTATAGTGTGTTTTTCTCTTCTCACTTCTGAATAATTTTCTTCTTTTTAAAGCTCCATCTCTTTTTCCTATTCATGCCCTGCAATATTTCCGAGGCCTGAGCTGCCTCTACAATGGACTCTTCTCCTGGCTTATAGCCTCTGAGTGATATTCTAGAGAAGAGGCCAGCAGGGTGGATAACAGGCACCCTCCATGGGGAGGGAGCTGTGGGAAGAGGCATCTGAGAACAGTGGGTGGCCCATATGGCCCATGCTTAGGAATGGCATCAGTGATGGATGAAGTTGGAGAGCAGACCAGGGAGCTGGATTTTGCTCACAGGTCTAGGCAGTTGGAGTCCCTGGATTTTTCTGGGAAGAAGCCTAATGAGAACTTTGAGCTATAGTTCAGGATACCTGATATGGAGCAGCAGGGAGGGAGGGGAGAAACTCAAAGTAGGGCTGGGTGTTTGGGGGTTATTTGCTTAGTCCAGATGAGAATTGATGAGTGTGCAAGGTGAGAACATGACACCAGAGCAAGAGGTAGGGTGACGGGTGGCAGCGTGTCCAGAAAGTGTAACCCAATATGATTTGGTTAGGATTTGCAGAGAAAGGGAGATGAAGGTACATCTGCAGCATGGAAACATGGTCTGATGGCCCAGGGGGATAATGGCAGGAGTGGGGCAGGTAGCAGGGGACACTAGCGGGGGCATACAGAGCCAGAGTGTGAGGTTAAACCTGCTTCTCTACTCACCTGCTGCATGACCTTAGCCCCAGCCATCTGCTTGCCAGAGGCAGTGGTGGCCCTGTGCTATGCCACATCTAGTGACCGACTGATGTAGGGATGACAACCTGCTTCCTCAGCCCAAGTGAGACATCTGCATAGGGCCATGTGGATTTTAGCTTCCTGTGGGGGGCTGCTAAGGTTTTTACTGTGGGGCCCTGGTGCCCTGGGAGTGCTGCATGGATCCCTTGCTCCCTCCTGCTTGCTTTTCTTCTCTCCTCTGCCAAAAGCAACCAGCACATGAGTCCCTATCTCAGAAGCAACTTCAGGGGCCACCCAACCTGCACCAGGGCCTGGTAGTGATAATACTCCCTGGAATGTTGTGAGGCGAAACTGAGCTAGCGTTTGTAGGATACCGAGAACCCCTGGAGATGTAACTGACCATGGGCATCATTTTCCAGGCAGAGCTCTGGAGTAGGCAGACGAACATTTAGTGTGGGGCCACAGAAGGAGGTCTAGGAAAGAGGTAGTGACTCCCTTCCTTATGAGTGGAGAGGGGGCACAGAGAGTGATTGCTTTATCTCCCAGGTGGCCAAGAACAGAAGCCACTGATTTTCTTTGTTTGCTGTAGATTTGCAAAGCAAGGCAAGGGCAAGCGGCAACCATGTTAGAGCCTGCGGAGAGTGCAGGGGGAGGCCAGAATTAGACTGCAGGTGGTCACAGAGCGGAGGCCAGCGGGAAGTAAGTGCCAAATACAACATGGGGATGTTAAAAAATACACACTTAATTGCTACAGAAAGTGCTGCGAGAATCAGAACTATATTTGGATTGGAATGACTTATTGGCAAAATATTGCAGCAGATGTGGGAAGGAGGCTTAATTGGAGGAGTCTGCCTGTTCAGTTCCCAGAGATTCTGACTCTGATGCAATTTAATTTTTGCAAAATATAACATCTTTTAAAAGGTTGAGAGTGACAATATAAGCCATTTATAGTTGTTAGAGCAGCATTTTTCTTCTTAAGATAATTTGAAATAATCTCTAATGACTGGAAAAGAAAAGTGGTTTCTGGGAGAGGGGCGAAGGCAAAAGAATGACTAGAAATGACGTGCTCCATGTTATTATTTAATTTACCCTTCACACTGAAACCCCTGAAAATTAAATAATTTTGTTTTCCTTTTCAAAATGAATTAGACATCACAGAGATCCGGTGAAGAAAATTGATTCTATAATTTCTAATGAGAAGAAAACATTGCACTTGTGAGCCATAAAACTCTCCAAGCACATTTGCATGCATCTTTACAGGATATGGCAGTAAAGAGTGGGTTGTCTGCCCTGCCCCAGTTCTTTAAGAATTGCTTCATCATCCTGAAAGATGGACCCCCGAGATTTTGCTTCCTGCCCCCAATCCCAGCTGCAGTTGGTTGGATAACTGGGAGGGGTGGCACCTGACCAAAAGTACAATCTCATTGTTTCTGCTGGGTGTAGAGAAAGGGACAGGGAGTCCACAGCAGCCAGACAATGAGACTGCAGTAAACATAAAAGAAATATAAACTCTGGTCTGAGGGGTCTTCTTTAGACCTTTCATAAACCCCGAGAAGCAGAGAAAAATATGGGTTGCAGAAAGAAAAGAGCAAAACACATGTGCAAAGAGGAAAAGGGCTGAGAGGTGAGGAAGAAGGTCCCTTGGACTCTGGCTGCCTCTTCTTGCTGGTTACAGTCCATCCCCAGTGCATTGCTGAGTGTCTCCTGAGTTCCTTGAGAAACCCCACTCTGTCTATAACTTCTGCCCTCAACACTTTTGCTCCTAAGCCTATTTAAATTGGATTCTAGAATTTAGAACCTTCCAAAAAAATTCTTTTTGGAGACAAGGTCTCGCTCTGTTGCCTACACTGGAGTGCAATGGTGTGATCATGGCTTGCTACAGCCTTGAACCTCTTGGGCTCAAACTATTCTCCTGCCTCAGCCTTCTGGGTAGCTGGGACTACAGGTGTGTACCACCACACCTGGCTAATTTGTTTTATTTTTTGAAGAGATGAGTTCTTGATATGTTCCCTAGGCTGGTCTTGAACTCCTGGGCTCAAGTGATCCTCCCAACTCAGCCTCCCAAAGCGTTGAGATTACAGGCATGAGCAACTGTGCCTGGCCCCAAAAATTCTTAACCAAGCCAGAAACCATTCTCAGGACTGGGGCTACAGTCTAGACCTTAAGAGAGGTAGAGAGACCTTTGAATTCCTCCTGGACAGCCTGACAAGCTCTCAGCCTCTATCACAAGGTGGTGAAATAAGGACTCAGGCCACCTTGACAGCAAAGTGTGCTGGGTTCTTCCTGTAGCCTTAGTAAAGCATAATGGAGAAGAGACCAGCTCAAGGGTAAAGCCACTCAATTGAAGGAAGTCAGAGGAAGCAAGGCCATCAAACAAGGTCTGCCAATGTCTAGATCTAAGAATATACCCTGATAAAGTGTCAGACTCCCTGCTCACCCCTTCCTCCAGATGAAGCTCCAGCAGGCACCTGTAAATGGGTGATCCTGGTGACTAGAAGGGTCACACACTGGAATATCTGGAAATGCTAAGGGGATCCCAACTTCTAAGCTACGGTAAAGCACCTCCCATTGCTGACCCTGTCTCAGAGTTGGCTTCCTGGGGACCCAACCTGCAATAGTGATTTGAGGTCAGAGGCCTTCCCAGTGTACCACAGAATGGCCTGGAGGGCCTGTTAAAAAGCATATTGCTGGGCCCACCCTTAGAATTCCTGTTCCCGTTGGTCTGGGGTGTGGCCCAGGATCTGCATATCTAACAAGTTCCTAGATGTTGCTGATGTGGGGAACCACATTTGAGATTCACTGGTCTAGACAAATGTGATGAAGCTTTTGAATAAAAAATAGCAGTACAAATGATTAGCACAGAAATACTGTGTAGGAGCAAGGGAACATTCTAGAAGGGAAGAGATAAAAAAACAGTTCCTCTGCCCTGTCTGTGGCCTGAGATCAAGACCTAGAAGAGAGAAAAATGGCTCCAGGTGGGTAGGAAGAATGACCTGCCCCTCAGGGAGGGTCCAGTCCTGGTAGTTTAGAAATGAACAAAACAAGACAAGAATTTTTCCTTTCCTTTTATTTTTAATGTAATGGATACACACATTAGTCTTAGGTGTACAGTTTGCTAATTATTTTACTTACATACCTTGTACTACCGTATCAGCAACCAAGTAAAGAGCTATGGAACATTTTTATATTTTATGTCTCATTCATGTTCCTTCATCTCTCCAAAAACAAGTTAACTGCTGTTTGATTAATGTCACCATCGATTAGTAGTGATTGTTCTTTGAGTTCTCACTAATGTAAGCATACAGCAGGTGCTCTCTATGCCTGGCTTCTTTTGCTCAATATAATCTTCTGAGACACATCCATGTGCTGCAGAAGCCAGTAGTTTATTTTTAAAAGTTGTACAGTGTTAGGTTTTAAAAAACTTTTTACTTTGAAATAATTGTGGATGGACAAGAAGTTGCAAAAATAGTACAGGGAGGTCTCCTGTACCTTTCAGCTGGTTTCCCTGCTTGCATCCCACCTGACTGTAGAGCAATATCAAAACCAGGAAGCTGACGTTGGTACAATGCATGTGCACATATTCTGTATCACTTTATCATGTGTGTAGATCCATGTAAACATTACCACAATCAAATTATAGACATATTCCTTTATGGGGATGATCTTTCTGTGCTATCCCTTTTTCTGTGAGATCCCTTTAATAGTCACAACTACTCTCTCCTTCCCACAACGTTCCCTAAGCCTTGGTAACCACTAATCTGTTCCCTATCCCTATAATTTTGTCATTTTGAGAATTATATATATGTAACATAATTATACACTGTAATTATATATTATAGAAATGGTATGAAGAATGCGATCTTTGGGGTTGCTTCTTTTTCACTTGGCACAATGTCCCTGAGATCTTGCCAAACTATTTCATACTTTTTCACTACTGAGTAATATTCTGTGGAATAGATGAACCACATTTAATTTTACTGGTCACCTGTTGAAAGACATTTTGGTTGTCTCCAGGGTTGCGCTATTACAAATAAAGCTAATAATATTCATGTACAGGTTTTTGTGTCGACTTAAGTTTTTATTTCTCTGGGATAAATACCCAGGAGTGTAATTGTTGGGTTGTATTTTAAGTACATGTTTAGTTTTTAAAGAAACTACCAAACTATTTTTCAGAGTAGCTGTATTATTTTACCTTCCTATCAGCATCATGAGAGATCCAGTCTGCGTCCTTGTCAACATCTGTTATCATCACTACTTTTTATTTTAGCCATCCCGATAGGTGTAAAGTGACATCTCCTTGTGGTTTCGATTTGCATTTCCTCTAGTGTGTAGAGATATCAAACATCTTTATATGTGCCTATTTGCCTGTGGAGTACCCTCTTCCATGATTTCCTACCTCTTCATATCTTTTGTCCATTTTCTACTCTTGAGTTTTAAGAGTTCTTTTTATGTTCTAGATACTAGTTTCTGTCAGATACATGGTTGCATTTTTTTTTTTTTGCACAGTTTATAACCTGTCTTTTAATCCAACAGTCTTCTACAGAGTTAAGGTTTTTAATTTTTATTGTTAAATTTATCCATTCTTCTGTAATGAATTGTGTTTTTAGTGTCAAGTCTGAGAACTCTGTAACAAACCCTAGGTCCTAAAGATTTTCTACTAAAAGGTTTATAGTTTTACATTTTGCATTTAAGTCTGGATCCATATTGTGTTAATTTTATAGAGTGTAAAGTATGAGACTTAGGTCAGTGTTTATCATTTTGCCTGTGGGTGTATAATTACTTTAGCTGCAATTGTGGAAAATACTATCCGTCTTCTACTGGATTGCTTTTACATCTTTCTCAAAAATTAGTTGGCTGTACTTGAGTAGGTCTATTTCTGGGTTCTCTATTCTGATCCATAGATCTATGTGTCTGACTCTTTGCCAAGACCACACCATCTTCACTACTGTAGCTATATAAGTCTTAAAAGCAGGAAGAGTGATTCCTCTTGCTTTATTTTTCTTTATCAAAATTGTTTTATCTATTTTGGTTCCTTTGCCTTTCCTCGTAAATTTTAGAATAATCTTGTCCATATCTAGAAAGTCTTGCTGAGATTTTGATAGAATTACATTAAACCTGTATATCACTTGGGGTAGGAGTAGCATCTTTACTCTATTGAGTTCTCCAATACAAAACACTGTATGTCTCTTGATTTGTTTAGGTTTTCTTTAACTTCTTCCACCAGAATTTTGTAGTTTTCAACATAAATGCTTTGTACATGTTTTGTTACATTTATACATACCTATTTCATTTTAAAACAATTATAAGTGAGCATTGTATTTTTAATTGGTTTCTATGTGTTCATTGCTAGCATAAAGAAATACAATTGATTTTGCATGTTGATACTGTGTTCTATCATGTTACTAAAATCACTTATTAATTTCTAAGTTTTTTTTCATAGATTCTTGGGATTTTCTATGTAGACAATCATGTCATCTGCAAATAGAAATAGTTTTACTTTTTCCTTTCCAATTTTCATGCTTTTCATTTGCCTTTTTTACCCTATTGCTCCAGGTAGAACCTCCAGCACTTTGTTGACTACAAAAGGTGAGAGCAGACATCTTTGGTTCATCTGTTCTGACCTTAACAGAAAAGCATTCACTGTTTCACAGTAAGTATAATGTTAGTTTTAGGTTTTTTAAAAAATAAATCCTTTTTATCAAGTTGAGAAATTTTTTAAAAAGTTGATAAAGTTCCTCTGTGCCTGTAATCCGAGCACTTTGGGAGGCTGAGGCAGGCAGATCACGAGGTCAGGAGATCGAGACCATCCTGGTTAGCACAGTGAAACCCCGTCTCTACGAAAAATATTAAAAAATTAGCCGAGCACGGTGACAGTTGCCTGTAGTCCCAGCTACTCGGGAGGCTGAGGCAGGAGAATGGCTTGAACCCGGGAAGTGGAGCTTGCAGTAAGCCGAGATTGCACCACTGCACTCCAGCCTGGGCGACAGAGCGAGACTCCATCTCAGAAAAAAAAGTTCCTCCGTACTTTTATTTTTTTAGTTTTTACAGAAACTAGTAGTGTTGTCAAATGCTTTTTTCTGCATTAATTAATATGATCTTGTGATTTTTATTCAATAGCCTATTAATATGGTGATTATATTGATTGAGTTTTTAAATATTGAACTACTGTTGGAAATCTGGATTAAATTCTACTTGGTCATAAGGTATATATTTTTAATACATTGCTGAATTCTGTTTGGTAATATTTTGTTGAGGATTTTTTGCATCTACGTGCATGAGGGATATTTATTTATTTATTTATTTATTTATTAGTTTTTTTTGGGGGGAAGGTACTGTCATTATCTGGTTTTAGTATCAGGTTAATTCTGTCCTCATAAAATTAACTGAAAAGAGTTCATTCCTCTTCTATTTTCTTTAAAAGTTTGTGTAAAATTGGTGATAATTCTTTAAATATTTAGAAAAATTCTCCAATGAAACTACCTGGGCCTGGAAATGTCTTTTGTGGGGAAGTTTTATATTACAAATTCAATTTTATTGATAGCTACAGGGCTATCAAAATTATCTATTTTGTAGTGTGTGGGTTCTGTAGTTTCTGGTTTTTGAGATCTACCTCACCTACATTTTTAAATTCATGTGTATGGAATTTTGTAATACATATTACTTTCCTTTTTGAAGACTGCGAGATCTGTGGTGATCTCCTCTGTTTCATTCTGAATTTGGATAATCTGTGTCCTCCTTTTTCATCTGTCTTGCTAGAGGTTTGTTAATTTTACTAATTATTCAAAGACCCAATTTTGATTCATTGATTTTCTCTTATTTTTCTGGTTTTAATTTCATTAATTTATCTTGTTTTCTTTACTAGCTTCCCCTCTCTGCTTTCTTTGGGTTTTTTTATTTTTCTTTTCCTTGAGGTGGGAGTTTAGGTGCTTGATTTGAGACCTTCCTCTATATCAATATAAATGCGTAGTGCTATGAAGTTCTCTTTCAGCACTGTTTACCCTGGGTCCCACGGGTATGGATACGTTGTCTTTTTTTTCATTTTCACTCAGTTCCATGTACGCTTTTATATCCTCTGAGACCTTTTCTTTGGTCCGGTATTAACTTTAGAAGTGTGCTGTTTAGTTTTCAAGTGTTTGGAGCAATTCCTGTTATCTTTCAGTACTGATTTCCGATTTAATTCCATTGTGGTCTGAGAACACATTCGTATAATTTTTAATTCTTTTACGTTTGTTAAGGTTTATTTTATGGCCTCTTCTGTAATAAGTGAGAGATTATTTTGGCCATTATATTTTTCTTGAATGGTAAAATTCTATCCTTTATTTCACAGGTTTCAGGGTGGTGAAGTGTGACCCCTCTCCTGGATGAAGATCAAACCAGAGGATGGACGTTCATCCCTAGAGAGAGCACAGTGTGGTCAGTCATGGTGCCTCAATGCCCAAAGTCCCAGCACTTTGGGAGGCCAGGGTGGGCAGATCACTTAAGGTCAGGAGTTTGAGACCAGCCTGGCCAACATGGTGAAACCCCGTCTCTACTAAAAATACAAAAATTAGCCGGGTGTAGTGGCAGGTGCCTATAATCCCAGTTACTTGGGAAGCTAAGGCACGAGAATCTCTTGAACCCAGGAGGTAGAGGCTGCAGTGACCTGAGATCACAGCCATTCTACTGCAGCCTGGGTGACAGAGTGAGACTTCGTCTCAGGAAAAAAAAAAAAAAAAAAAAGAGAGAGAGCACAGAGCAATGGTGGTAGGGCTTTGTCTGTGGATGTGACCTTGGACCTTGGGCTGATTCTCATTATGGAAAGGTGGACTCAATCACAGTTAGAGGTAAGGTGGTTGTATCCTGTTAGGTATGAGTGTTCACAAGTGCAGTCAGGGTGTGGACTGTAATGTACAGTTAATTATAGGCGATTAGCTTAGAACCTCCCTCACACCAAATTGCAGTGGGCCCCCAGGTGCCATCTGTGAGCCAGGTGGCTCCTTTCTGAACCTTGGCTCCTTGTTTGCTCTTGGTTTCTATGAGATATACTTGAAACTGATAATGAAATCCTTTCCCCTTTTGTTTTTTACCCAACTTAATTTGAGTTGCTTCTTGTAACTTACAACCAGAGAATCTCAACTGAAACAGATTTACTTTTCGTGGCAACCTAGTGATGTAGGAAGGCCAAGTACCAGCCTTAGTGAGCTGCCAACACTCGCACAGCTTCTAAGAGGTAGATCAGATACTGACTTAAACTCCATCTTTAGCCTACCACTCTTGTTTTATAATACTAAGGTTAGAGGGCATTTGTATTGCTATGGGAGGCAAGCATGCATCCCTCCTTCCTCACTAAGATAATAATAGAGAAGAGAGACAAACTAAGGCACCAAATCCTGCTTTAGAAAGGATTATTAGATACCTAGGTTATCTCCATTATATTCATGGTAGTCCATAATAGTCATTTAAGAGTGTGTGTGTGTGTGTGTGTGTGTGTGTGAGAGAGAGAGAGAGAGAGAGAGAGAGAGAGAGAGAGAGAGAGAATGCCACTTTCTCCCTTTGGCTGTCTATTAATGCTTCCAGTCTGCATAAAATACTATTTTCTCACCTACTCAATAAATGCTACTAAAGTGAATTTATTATTGATTAGACCAATTTTTAGCTTTCACCTCTCCCAGATGCCCAAAGTCTCCCAGGAACCCCAGTAGACCCACAGACTCCAACAGTTCAATGGGGATCTCACCAACCCCAGAACAAGGCTCAGGTACCTACTGGCTAAGAAGCTCATCATGTAAAGCCATGCTAGCTCACCTGGGTATGGTCTGTTCACACTTACAACCTTGCTAGATTGGCAGCTCCCTGAGGCCAGGAATTGAGTCTCATTTATCTTTGCATCCCAAAAGCTAATATAGGAGAAATTGGAAAATGGGGAATGAATGAATTGATCAATGAAGTAACCAATTGATGGTCAGAAGCCTGTTTTCAAAGGAGAAAGATGTATTATCAGTGAGAGGAACTTGAATCCAGAATGTCTGATAACACATTATTAAACTAATGGCTTTATAAAAATTCACAGTTAAAAATTTATATATATTAATTCATTGAAAAATCTACTCTGTTAAGAAGTAAGTATTATTTCCCTGTTCTACAGCTTGGGAGTATGAGTATCAAAGAGATTAACTGAGAACTCAAAGAGAATTCAAGAGAGCATCTGCACTCCAGCCTGGGCAACAGAGCAAGATTCTGCCTAAAAAAAAAAAAAAAAGAGTAACTGCTGACTCCAAAGGCTATGTTATTTCTACGTTCTATTTAATCATACCCTTCTGTTTTTTTTCCCCCCTAGCAAAATATTCACATTCACTTCCACATAAAATGCTCCTTTTCACTGGAAAAACTGCTACTCATTCTTCAAAACCCAAGTTGAATGTCAGACTCAGCCTTAACCTTTTTGCAAACTTCTACTTAACTGTATCTCATACAGACTGGCTACCCATCTTTCTCCATCTTTAAGCTCCAAGCTTCTTCAGTTCTGAGTCATGATGGATGCCGGCAGTCACTATTTTTTTTTTTTTGTATTAAATAGAATGAGCCCATATATAGCTTATTATGAATATGAATATGGCTTGCTGGGACTAGATGCTGAGACTAGAACCCCAAATGCAATATTAGGCTCTGCTTCTGGTGAAGGTGAAGAGATGACACCATTTTTGGCCCTGTGGGGCAGCCACAGCAGGGGCCTTGCCATCAGGTACTTTCTGTAGGGGCACTACCAGTGGGAAGATTTCCACAAAATGGGAATTTGCTCTACCTTCAAAAAAGAGGGTAGGGTAGAAAAAAGAAAGAGTGTGCTTAAGAGAGAGAGAGGACTTGGGGTAGGAGACAGACACAGAGGCTTCTTCTCATTCTCACTGCTGCTTCCTGAGCTCTGGCTGTCCCAGGCCAACACTGGAAAATTTGCCAGGTAGAAGACAAGTCACCTCATTCTGTCTGACTCTTTAAGGCAAAATTAGCTCCAGGGGTGGAGGTGGCGATGGGGGGCACACAGAAGGTGGGGCTCTGTTTTGGGTAAGGAAAATTTTGTTCAGGGTGAATCTCCTGACCACAATGGGCCAAGGCCTGGTGGCTTCAGGATCAGGGGCTATCAGCTATGGGAGCTGCTGGGCCAGCATGACAGGTAACTTGTTGGGGGCTACAGGGCTCATACAGACACAGGTAAAGCTTCAAGGAACACTGCTGGTCTTCTCCGATTCATCCAGTAAAACCTTAGACATCTTTTCATAGGGAATTTAGGGCCAGCTTTAAGGACAAAGTCCCTTTATCATTGTAATTTTCCGAGTCTATTTTATGCATCTGGCTAAGTCAGGGCCATGTTTTATAGCTTAAGTGTTTTTCCCTTTAAGTAAGAATTCTAATTCTATATTATATTTATGAATTGTTTATAAATCCTTGCCTCAATGAGGTGAGATTTTGTGACCCCATTTTCCAGCGGAGATTCCCAAGGCCTAAATAATAGCCCTAGTCAGGGGCTTGGAACTAAGAATGTCAGAATGGGGCTAGAGCTGGGCTTCCAAATGCAACAATCAGAATTCCCATCTGTAGTTACAACCTCGAGCTTCAGACAAAGATCAAAACTGCAATTAGTGGATCATTGATTCAAAGCAGCAATCCTTAGACTCCAAATGAATTTACCTGACTCTCTGGTCCAGCTAGGGGTCTGGGAGCTTGCAGAGCCAACAGATTCACATGTCATTTGGCTGTCCAGTGGAAAGATGGGGAGGCCAAGCATGCACATTGTTTCATTCTTATTTACAATTTACAAGATTCAAAGCAAAAAAATTAGTTCAAGCAACCATCTTATATGAAAAAATGGAATAAATATAGTGGAGTCTTTTATGGTTACTTCTTGCTGACAATGCTTCAGGCACTGAGTGTAATGAGACTTCTTGAAAGCTTAAAAGAAAAGGAAAACTTAGACACCTCCCCTCAAGTGCTGGACCAAGTGCAGAGTGGACTCTTTTTGGATGTTGTAGTCAGACAGGGTGCATCTATCTTCCAGCTGTGTCCCACCAAAAATCAACCTCTTCTGGTCAAGTGAGATGCCTTCCTTGTCTTGGATCTTTGCCTAGAGGGATGGTAGAGAGCCATTCTTATTCTTAGAGAAGTTGCAGCCTCATGGGAAATGGAGATATTTAAATGGAGGATGCTCCACCATAGTTAACAGTTTAATAGAAAGATATAACAGAATATTAACAACTATTATTTATTGAGCAGTGACCACTTGCTGGTGCTGTTCTAAGCAGGAAAACATCATTCCTCATAAAGATCCTTTGAGGTAGGCTATTATAACCCCATTTTACAGATGGAGGAGTGCTGTGGTTTAAATATGTACCCCCAAAAGCCAGTGTTGAAAACTTAATTCTCAATGCAGTGGTGTTGGGATAAGGGATCCAATGGGAAGTGTTTAAGTCATGAGGAGTCCACTGATTATAAAAGGGCTTGAGGCTGTGAGTTTCATCTCTTGCTTTCTCTTGCCATGTGATGCTTTCTGCTATGTTATGGCACAGCAAGAAGGTCCTTATTATATGCTGCCCCTCAAACTTGGACTTCCCAGCCTCCAGAACTGTGAGAAATAAACGTCTGTTCTTTCTAAGTAAACCCAGTCTGTGGTATTCTGTTATAGCAGCACAAAATGGACTAAGACAAGCGGTCAAGGCTCAGAACAGTCAATCGACTTGTTTAGGGTCATTTGGCTACAAGGGTTGAAGGGGTCTTGAGCCAGGCAGCACAGCCCCATGGCCCATACTCTTGACCACTGAATGGGAGCTACTCTGGGAATAGAGTTTGGGTGTCTGTGAGTTGGGCTCAGAGGATGGGGCCCACTTATCCAGGGAAGGGGATCATCCATGTAGAGCTCCCTAAGGTGAAGTTTATAAGCCAAGACTTTCTCAGATAGAGAATGGGGTGGGGGTAGTGGGCATTGGAGAGGTTAAGCCAAAAAGATAGGTGGAACCCAGAGCATGATTTCCCTTTTGGGTCTGCACCTGGAAGTAGGGGACCCAGGAGGTCATATAGATCGAGTACTATAGTTAGGTATATGAGTGAATTTAGGAAAAGAGAAGCAATTAACATAATTTCCAGAATTTTTTCTTGGGTAACTGAGTAGGTGGAGGAATGATTTACTAGACTAAGACAAAATGCAACGCAACACAACAAATTATAACAACACAGTTCAGTTTAGGGGAGATACATGGGATTTAAATTTTGCAGACCAAATTTGAGAAGTTTTTGAGTTAACCAGTTGAAGAGTCTTTAGACACGTCAGTGGAGCACGGAGCACAGTTGAGGACTCTTCAAGGGGTGGCAAGAGATTTGTCATCATAGCTGCTGAATTTTGTTCTATGTTTTGGATGATTCAGCTATGAAGATCTATAAAAAGCAAGAATAAATAGACCGGAGAACAACAACAACAAAAAGCATTAAAAACTGTAGTGTGAGCCCAGTATGAGTAAATACTTCAGAATAAATGGGAGTAAATTCTCTCACATTCTTGAAACAGCTCCATTACCTGGTTACTGGAAATGTCCTTGGAAGTGGTGTGCAGAGGGAAATGTAATAGGAAGCATTGGCTCTGGAACACTGTGTCAGTTAATTTGACTTTTCTATTAACCCAGACTTTTACCAGATGAAAACTGATACTGGAACAGTGCCTCAGTGCCAGCAGGGATGCCAGGCAGGATAGCCCCTGATTGACTTGAAAACGTTGATAACTCTTCTGGCATTAGGCACAGAACAGACAGACTTGGGAGCGGACGTTTTGCTTAGAAAAGGCCAGGCAATGGGGGAATGCAGGGCCCTGGAGAGATCATTTCAAACAGACATTGGAAAATAAAAATAGATCTTTGGTTTTAAAATAAAGTCTCTTTAAAATAGTGGTTATTTTGGGGAAAGAATTAACTGGAGGGATGTGAGGGAGCCAGCTGGAGTGCTGGGAATGTTCGCTATCTTGATTTGAGTGGTGGTTACATGGGTTTATATAAGTAAAAATGAATCAATCCATATTCTTACTGTCTACACTTGTTCCTAAAGTATTTAAGCTGTTATGGGCTAAATTTTGTACCCCTAAAATTCACATGTTGATATCCTAATTTCCAGTACCTCATAATGTGACTTTATTTGAAAGTATGGTTATTGCAAATGTAATTAATTTATACTTAACTAGTTATACATAGTCAGGGTGGGCCCCTAATCAAATATGATTGGGGTCCATATTAAAAGAGAACATTTGGACACAGGTACACATGGGAAGAATGCCATGTGAGGACTGGAGTGATGCTGTCACAAGCCAATGGACCACCAGAAGCTGGAGAGAAGCTTGGGATATATGCTCCCTCATGGCCTCAAAAGAAACCGGCCCTGCCAACAACTTGGTCTTGAACATCTAGCCTCCAGGACTGTGAGACAACAACTTTCTGTTTTTAAGCCACCCAGACTGTGATACTTTGTTGCTGTTACTACAGCTCCAGACAAATAATAAACAAGCTATACCACCAATTTTAATAATGTCTAACAGCTTCCAAAACAGCTCCCTCACCTTGCTACCTACAAAGACGTAGTAAAAGAAAGATATTAATTATCCATTAAATAACTTACTGAAGATTGAGTAGTCACCACATTGGCTTCTTTTTTAGGCTTTGACATATTTGGTGGATGTTTAATGTGGACTCTAATTCTTGGGAGGTGTTTAGGAGTTCTTTGGTGCCCCACTGAGAAAATATACCTACCTACATTCCAATTAAGTCATCGTTAAAAGCTAAATTCACAGAGGTAAACATTTACATATTCTCAGCATGGGTAAAGATTTCTAGTTATAAAAAATGGTAAATAAATTAAAAAGGAAGGTGCATATTTGGCTACTTAAAAAGTAAAGACACTTTATCCAACAACAGCAAAATACACGTTCTTCTCATATGCACATAAAATGATATCTAGACTAGACCATATATTAAGCTGTAAAACAGTTCTCAATAATTTTTAAAGGATTGAGATCAAAATATGTTTTCTGACCAAAATGGAATAAAATTAGAAATTGACCTGAGAAAGAAATTTGAGAAAATCACAAATATGTGTAAATTTAGACATATTCCTAAATAAACAATAGGTTAAAAAAATCACAGATCACAAGAGAAGTTAGAAAATACTTTGATATGAATAAAAATGAAAATCCAACATATCGAAACTGACGAGATGTTGTGAAATCATTGCTTTGAGGGAAATCTATACCTGTAAAGGCCTATACTTAAAAAAATTAATAACCAAACTGTATTATTCAGGGTTCTTCAGAGAAATAGAACCAATAGGATGTGTATATATACATATCTATGTGTGTGTGCATGTGTATACATATACATATAAGCACACAAACATACATATAGAGAGGGAGAAAGAAAAAAGAGATAAATTTATTTAATCCAATTAACTCACATGATTGTGGGGGCTGGCAAGTCCAAAGTCTGCAGGGTGGACCAGGGTGGACCAGTAGGGTGGACCCAGGGAAGAGTTGATATTGAAGTTCAAATCCAAAGGTGGCATAGATACAGAATTTCTCCTTCTTGGGGGAGGTCAGCTTTTTAAATTTCCCCTAAAGGTCTTCAACTGATTGGATGAGGCTCACTTACATTATGGAGGATAATGTGCTTTACTCAAGGCCTATGTATTTAAGTGTTAATCTCATCTAAAAAATATGTTCACAAAAACATGTAAAATAATGTTTTACCAAATTATCTGGTCTAGCAAAGTTGATACATAAAATTAGTCATCACCCTAATATTCCACCTTAATAAACTATAAAAGAAGAGCAAACTAAATGCAGAGCAAGAAGAAGGAAGGAAATAATAAATATTTGAATGAAATAGAGAATAGAAAAACGTAGAATCACTAAAATTGAAATTTAGTTCTTTGAAAAGATAAACAAACTGACAAACCTTTAGCTATAATGACCAAGAAAAAGACTTAATTTATGAAAATCAAGAATTGCAGGCCAATAAATTAGTTAAGCTGGATGAAATGAACAAGTTCCTAGAAAAACACAGACTGACACAAGAAGAAAAGAAAATCTAAATAAATCTATAACAAATAAAGTAATTGAATTAGTAACCAAAAAACTTCCAACAAACAAAAGCCTGGTGCCAGATGGTTTTGCTGGTGAATTCTATTGAATGCTTAAGGAAAAATTGACACACATACATTGCAAACTTTTTGGAGCCACTATTACACTGGTACCAAAACCAGATAGAAAAAAGAAAACTAGAGACCAATATTCCTTATGAATAAGAGGCAAAATCCTTAGAAAAATACCAGCAAACTTAATTTAACAGCTTATAAAAAGGATGATGCACCATGACCAAGTGGGATTTATTCCGGGAATGCAAGGATGGTTCAACATATGAGAAAATCAAACAATGCAATATACCACATTAACAGAACACAAGAGAAAAATACATGATCATTTCATAATTACAGAAAATGCATTTAACCAAATACAACACCCTTTCATAATAAAGCACTTAACAAACTAGGAATAAAAGGAAACTTCCTCAATATGATAAAGGACATCTAAGAAAAAACCCACAGCTAACGTCACATGTGATGGTGAAACAATGAATGTTTCTCCTCTAAGGTCAGAAATAAAACAAAAATGTGTGCTCTTATCACTTCTATTCAACATTATACCGGAAGGTTTAGCCAGGGAAATTTAGCAATAAAAGAAATAAAAGACATTGAAATTAGAAAGAAAAAAGTAAAACTATACTCTTTATACTTTTTGTTTGTAGATACTATGATCTTGTATGTAGAAAATCCTAAGAAACACACACACATAGACACACACACACATGCACACACACATACACACACAAACTAATAGAGCTAATAACAAGATGAGCACACTTGTAGGATACAAAATCAATGTGCAAAATCAATATAAATAAATGGGAATGGGAAGGCATTCTGTGTTCATGAGTTGGAAGTCATATTATTGTTAAAATGCCAATACTCTGAATTGTCTACAGATTTGATGCAATCCCTAGCAAAATTCCAATGGAGAAATCAACAAACTTATCTGAAAGTTTATGCAGTAATACAAGGGTCCAAAATAGCCCTAACACCTTAAAAAAGAGAAACAAAGTTATAAGACTTATAGTTCCAGATTTCAAAAAGGTATTACAAACCTGTGATAATAAGGCCAGTATGGCACTGCCATAAGGACAAATATATACATCAAAGGGATAGAGCTGAGAGTCCAGAAATAGACCCACATGGCTATGGTTAATTGATTTCAACAAGGGTGTCAAGGTAGTTCAGTAGGGGAAAGAATAGTCTTTTCAATAAATGACACTGGAACAACTGAATATCCACATGAAAAATAATGAATTTTGAGCCTTACCTTACATCATATACAAATATTAACTCAAGTGAATCAAACACCTAAATGTAAGAGCTAAAACTATAAAGCTTTTAGAAGAAAACACAGATGTAAGTCTTTGTGACCTTGAATTAGGCTGCCGTTTCTTATTTGTTGGGAGCAGGCCCCCCAAAAATTGGCCATAAACAAAATCTCTGCAGCACTGTAACATGTTCATAATGGCCCTAATGCCCAAGCTGGAAGGTTGTAGGTTTATGGGAATGAGGGCAAGGAACACCTGGCCTGCCCAGGGTGGACAACTGCTTAAAGACATTCTTAAGCCACAAACAATAGCATGAGCAATCTGTGCCTTAAGGGCATGTTCCTGCTGCAGTTAACTAGCCCAATATATTCCTTTAATTTGGCCCATCCCTTAACTAAAATAAGGGATGCTTTTAGTTATTTTAATATCTATAGAAACAATGCTAATAACTGGTTGCTGTTAGTAAATATGTGGGTAAATCTCTGTTTGGGGCTCTCAGCTCTGAAGGCTGTGAGACCCCTGATTTCCCACTTCACACCTCTATATTTCTGTGTGTGTGTCTTTAATTCCTCTAGCACCTCTGGGTTAGGGTCTCCCCGATCAAGCTGGTCTCAGCATTATTTATGCCACCTAAAGCACAAATGTCCAAAGAACAAATAGGTAATTTGAACTACATCAAAATTTAAAATTTTTGTGCCACAAAGGACATTATTAAGAAAATGAAAGTCCACAGAATGGGAGAAATTATTTGCAAATCATATATCTGATCATTGTCTAGTATCCAAAATATACAAAGAGTTCTTACAACTCAACAATTTAAATAACCCAGCTAAAAAGGATATTTTTTAAAAATTATAGAATACAGCATTTTTTGTATTTTTTTGTATTTTTTATTTTTTATACTTTAAGTTCTAGGGTACATGTGCACAACCTTTTGTGTATTTTTTATTTTTATCTATTTATTTTTTTTGAGACTTGGTTATAAGACTGGCTAATTTTTGTATTTTTCATAGAGATGGGGTTTCTCCACATTGTCCAGGCTGGTCTTGAACTCCTGGCTTGAGTGATCCACCCACCTCAAACTCCCAAAGTGCTGGGATTACAAACATGAGTCACCACACCTGGACTAAGAAAGGATTTGAATAAACAGTTTTCCAAAGAATGTATGCAAATGGCCACTGGATACAAGAAAAGATGCTCATTATCATTAGTGATTAGGAAAACTCAAATAAAAAGCACAATGAGACACCATTTCACATTGGGACGGCTATAATAAATGACAAGTGTTGGTGGGAATATGGAAAATTGAAACCCCTATTTACTGCTGGTGGGAATGTGAATGATGAACCCACTTTTGAAAATACTTTGGCTCTTCCTGAAAATAGTAAACATACGGTTACCAGAGGACCCAGCCATTCTACTCCTGGGTATATGCTCAAGAGAATCAAAAACACAAGTTCATGCAGAAAGTTGTATACACATGTTCATAAAAGTATTAATCACAACAGCCAGAAAGTGGAAGTAATCCAAATGCCAATAAACTGATGGAAGGATAAATAAAATGTGTTATATCCATATGATGGAATATTATTTAGGCATAAAAAGTAATGAAATACTGACACTTGCTACAAGCCAGATTAACTTTGAAAATCATGTGCTAAATGAAAGAAACCAGACACAAAAGACCACAGAACATACAATTCAACTTATATGAAATGTCCAGGACAGACAAATCCAAAGACAGACAGTAGATTAGTGTTTGCCAGGATCCAAGGGCTGGGGAGAACAGCAAATGACTGCTAATGGGTACAGAGTTTCTTTTTGGGGTGATGAAAATAGTATGGAATTAGTGGTGATTGCAAAACCTTGTAAATGTACTAAAAACCACTGAATTGTATACTTTCAAATGATGAATTGTATGGTAAATATACATTTTATGTTAAATGGTAAATATCTTTTTAAAAAGTAAAGACCAAGTAAAATTAAAATGTAAATAACAAACCAGAAAATTATTCACAATCTTAACAACAAATAAAATGTTACTATCCTTAAGATACATAGAGTTCTGTTGAATTTTGTCTTTAAAATACCATATCTTGGCAAAAGACAAGAAAACACAGTGAACATTCTTACATAAAATGAAAAAAAATTAAAGGGTAAGAAGTAGATAGAGAAATATCTGTCTCACTAGTAAATTAGTTCAAATTAAAAAGGGATATCATTGTTGATGTTCTTATAGTTCTCTATTTTTAAAAAATATTTTCTGCACTGTGTATTAGTTTCCTATTTTAGAATCAGAAAAGTTCATTTAAAAGATATATAATGCACTTAACCTAAGCCCCTGGAGAATGTTCAGGCTGCGGATTCATCAGCAGGCGGGAGGGGCTCTGACTCTACATGCCCTGGTAGGTGCATTACACAGGCAGTTCCTTTTAATCCTATAATAGTATATCAACCCTCTCTTTACAGGTGGAGAAACTGAGGTCCATCTCACGATGGAATTCACCAAAGGCCACATGTCAATAACTGGTAAATAACCTGGAAAGCAGGTTCAACTCAGAGCCGCCAAAGTCATGCTCCTTCCTGCTCCGGGAAGCACCAGGAACACCCTTCTTCATTTGTGCTGACAACATAACCTTAGAGATGAGGAGTCTTATCAGAAGCCATCTGAGTCCAGCCATCCCAAAAGCCTCCTGAGCTAAGGCCAAAGGATAGGACCCAGGCTGTTGGAGGGCTCAGATGTAGCCGAAACCTGGCTCCATGAAGATGAAGAACCCCATAGCCCCTCTCACAGTAATGGAGGTAGAAGATAAACAATGTACCACATCAGCAATGAAGCAGCCCTTCACGTGCACCACACAGGTGCAGAAGAGCCCAGGAGAAAACTGGGTGCAAAAGGCCCTCGCTCTAAGAACCCCAAAAGGCCAGAATACCCACCACCAACTGTGAACAGAAATATTGCAGGAAAGATTAGAGACCTAGTGGAGACTGCCAAGGTACAGTGGAGTGGGGTGCTTCTTGGGGGTGGGGGAGTGCATTTGACAGGGGAGACCCATCAGGAGGGGATATGGCTTCACAAGAATCCTCCTCCTTATGATTGCCAGACCATGTGTGTGTGTATGCCTGGGTGTGTGTGTATGTGTGTGCATGTGTGTGCTTGCATGTATCCATTGGAACCTACACGAGAGCATGGGTGCATCAATGGCAGCTTTGCATCAGAACACAGGTTTCTCACTGTCTGTGTGGCCTTGGCAATATCCGTTTCTTTGGACCTCAACTTACAGACCCACAAAGTGGGACTAAGGCTACTCCATCCCAAAACCGATTGTGGATCTCCTGGGGGCAGGTAACCACCTGCACAGTGTTGTTCTGGTGTGAAGGATCCCCTGTCCTTGGGCCAAGAGGCTAAGAAGGCCTTTCCTGACTCTGTTATTTGTCTCAGAGAAAAGTCCCCATGGAGATTACTGGTGTGAGACCCCGCACCTGGCCAGCATACTTGCATCTTTACAGTTAGCCACATTAAAAAGAGGCTGGTGCAGGAGTGACAGCAAGAATGTGGGGCCTGGGCTACCACTGTGGGACCTTGGGGAAGTTACTTACAGCTCTGTGACTCAGTGTCCCCACATGCACCTACCCCCAGGAACACCATGAGGACAGCATGAGCTATGATATGAAAAGTGCTTAGAGCAGGGCTTGGCACGTAGTGCAGGCTCTAAGTGTCAGTGACTATGATTTTTACTTATTGGAGAAAACATAGACATCTATATAGGAAGTCATATCTTCTCTACACTGGATATTTTAATGTGCTTAGACTCATACTGAGTGTACAATTTTCTTTTTCCTTTTAACATTAATTCATAAAAGCCTATCTATATAATTAATAATTTTAAGACTCTTGATGCACCAAAAGCTCTACATTTTCATCCATATAAATATGTGAGCTAGAAAGTGTTGGGAGAACGAGTACTTCTCCCATGGAAACTCTACTCATCCTGTAACTCTATAGTATAAAACTCATTTAAATCATCAACGTGACTCTTTGGGGTTATGCAAAGTATTTAGGTAAACATTAAAGTCCTTTCTCCAGCTTTTAAATCAATTTAGTGACATGAATTATGGGTCCTCTGTTCATTGGTGGTTGTGTGTGTGTGGACTGGGTCATTACGGTTTAATCCCAGCTGACCTGCTCAGTATGAGAGTAAATACATATACCACTGGGAATTTTAATAGGAAGAGTTATTGCTTCTATAATTACATAGCTATAAATAGAACAGATTATGTCTATCAAATAGAATTGCTAATTTTTATTCCTGTTCAGCTAATAGAAAATGCAAATTTTAACTATTTAAAAATATTTTCCCAGCTTTTCAATTAGATTTTAGTCCTTCTAATCTTTTAAACAGAGTAAGGAAATAGGTAAGATATAGGCTCTTTAAGCAGAAAGGTTATAACAAATATAGTGGGGATTCTTAAAGTGGGGTACCTGGCATCATATCATCTAGGAGATCATTTAAAATGCATATTCTCTGGCTCCACTGCAGACCGACTAAAAGAGAAACCTTGTGAGGGCATAGGAAGCAATTCAAGTTTTTGCATGCCATCTAGACGAGATGATTCTGATGCTGGCTCACATTTGAGAAGCACTCTGAATTACAGCAAAAAAATTGGGGTAATATTCTTGGTTCTGTGATTCCCAAAATACATACATACATAATATACACTCATATAATACATACACACATATACAGACATATATAACACACTTTCATACATACACACATACACCCGCATAACATACACATGCATAATACATATACATATTCACATATACACACATGTACACAAGCATACATAATACACACATACAAAAATAGTTTAAGGGTCTCTTGAGACCTTCACAGAACAGGTTCAGTCTGTGAATGACAGCCTAAACTTTTCTGCAGCTCAGTTTTTTTGTCTGTAAAAACAGAGTCATGCCAACCTGTCAGTTCTCTAAGAAACTAGATTTGCCCAGATTTTGAAATGGAACATCACTGAATCCTGGGGTCTGACATTGCATGTTATCCCATTCAGCCCCAACCCAGTCTGTTACTGGTGACCTTCCACAGGGTTTTGGGTCAGCCTGTCAAAGGCGTTTGAACCAGAGCAACTCTGTCTTGAATACGGACTGGGTAAAACAAGGCTGAGACCTACTGGTCTGCATTCCCAGGAGGTTAGGCATTCTAAGGCACAGGATTAGACAGGAGGTTGGCACAAGAAACAGATCATAAAGATCTTGCTGATAAAACAGGCTGTGGTAAAGAAGCTGGCCAAAGCCCACCAAAACCAAAATGGAGATGAAAGTGACCTCTGGTCATCCTCACTGCTCATTATAAGCTAATTATAATACATTAGCATGCCAAGAGATACTCCCACCAGTGCCATGACAGTTTACAAATGCCATGGAAAGATCAGGAAGTTACCTTACGTAGTCTAAAAGGGGGAGGAACCCCTTTTAAGGGGTTCCCTCAGTTCCAGGAATTGCCCAGGCATTTCCTGGAAAACTCATGAATAATCCACCTCTTATTTGGCATATAATCAATAAATAACCATAAAAATAGGCAATCAGCAATCATCGGGGCAGCTCTGCTTATGGAGTAGCCATTCTTTATTCCTTTACTTTCTTAATAAATTTGCTTTCACTTTATGGACTCATCCTGAATTCTTTTTTGTGAGAGGTCCAAGAACCCTCTCTTGGGGTCTGGATCAGGAACTCTTTCCGGTAACCTCTGTTCAACATAGTACTGAAAGTCTTTGCCAGAGTAACCATGCAAGATAAAGAAATAAAAGGCATCTAAACAGAAAGAGAGGAAGTCAAACTGTCTCTTTTTGCAGATGATATGATTTTATATTGAGAAAACTCCATAAGCTCCTAGATCTGATGAAACAACTTCAACGAAGTTTCAGGATACAAAATCAATGTACAAAAATCAGTAGCATTTCTATACACCAACAGTGTCCAACTTGAGTCATGGGTATTTCCTCCTTCTTTTGTTAAAAACATGTTTGTGCATGTACACACTTATACTAAGAAGATATCTTCATTTTATTTCCTTTATCATACAACATAAGATTTATTGACTTCATATCAGCATTTAAGTATTGTTAACCTTATCTAATAATATCTGAACTGGGGATTGATGCATTTCTGGTTGTACGAAGGATAGTTGTATTATGTTAGGCATAATTATGACCTTATTGTTGTCTGTATTTGAAGATTACATATGATCTCAGGAGATGTATATGGGTTTAAGTTGACAAGGGGTGGACTTGTGATGGTTAATTCTGAGTGTCAACTTGATTGGACTGAAGGATGCAAAATATTGATCTTGGGGTGTCTGTGAGGGTGTTGACAGAGGAGATTAACATTTGAGTCAGTGGGCTGGGGAAGGCAGACCCACCCTTAATCTGGTGGGTACAATCTAATCAGCTGCCAGCAAATATAAAGCAAGCAGAAAGATGTGAAAAGGTAAGACTGGCCTAGCCTCCCAACCTACATTTTTCTCCCATGCTAAATGCTTCCTGTTCTCAAACATCGGGCTCCAAGTTCTTCAGTTTTGAGACTCGGACTGGTTCTCCTTGCTCCTCAAGCTTGCAGCCAGCCTGCTGTGGAACTTTGGGATCATGTAAGTTAATACTTAATGAACTCACTTATATATAGATATATCTATCCTATCTGTTCTGTCCCTCTAGGGAACCCTAACTATTACAGATTTTGGTACCAGGAGTGGTTCTAGAGGAACAGAATATTAAGGATGGAGTTCTTTCATTGATTTTGGGGTTTCTGGAGTTGGCTGCTTAATATGATTAGATCCAAAAATGTTAAGGACTCTAATAGTATGAAGAACACTGATAGTTCTTGGCATGAACTGTTCAGAGGCTTATGCAAAATAAAAGTATTTGACACTCCTGATTCATCGCTTGTGAGAGGCTAGGGGTTTAGTGACTTTATACATAATACCTTTGACCATATGTGGAGAACCAAGGAACATAATGAAGCTGGTTGATTGCTCCTAAGTTCAGTGGACAAAGTGATGAAAGAAAGTGATGAACTCAGCCAGGCATGGTGGCTCACGCCTGTAATCCCAGCACTTTGGGAGGCCGAGGCGGGCAGATCACGAGGTCAGGAGTTCGAGACCAGTCTGGCCAATATGGTGAAACTCTGTCTCTACTAAAAATACAAAAAAATTAGCCGGGTGTGGTGGCACACGCCTGTAGTCCCAGCTACTCAGAAGGCTGAGATAGAAGAATTGCTAGAACCCGGAAGGCGGAGGTTGCAGTGAGCCGAGATTGTGCCTCTGCACTCCAGCCTGGGTGACAGAGCGAGACTCCATCTCAAAAAAAAAAAAAAGAAAGAAAATGATGAACTCAGAGATTCTGTCTCTTGGCTTCAGAAGCAGATACTGAGCCTCAAATCTGCTAAGATTGCCCTGAGTGAGAGTCTTATCTCCTGTAGAGAAATAGCTGAAATTGTGGAAAAACAGACACAAGCTCTTATGAGAGTGGCTGACCTGCGATGAAAGGTGCACACTCAGCCTTGCCAGGCATCTACTGTTAAAGTGAGGGCATTGGTTGCAAAAGAATGGGACCGTGCAACTTGGAATGAGGAGGACCCTGAAGAAGCTGGGGACATTGAGTTTGTAAACTCTGATGAAACTTTTTTACCAGAAGAAACAGCTTCCCCATCCCCAGTAGTGGCTACATCCCCTCTCCAACCCATGCTGCCATCAGCCTTTTCACATCTGTCTGAGGAGATAAACTCTGCCCTGCCTAAGGCAACAGTGATGGCCTCCCCTGGCAACTCCCCATATAGTTACCAGGCAAAATAATGTTGATTCTCCTCAGAAGCCACCCCCAACACCTCTGCTTGCTTTTAGACCTATTACTAGACTAAAGTCCTGGTGGGTCCCTAGAGGTGAGGCTGAGAGTGTTACCCATGAGGAGGTATGCTACACTCAAAAAGAACTGCTTGAGTTCTCTTATTTATGTAAACAGAAATCTGGAGAACAGGAATGCGGATGGATATTAAGGATATGGGATAATAGTGGAAGGAACATAGAGTTTGATCAGGCTGAATTTATTGATTTGGTTTCACTAAGTAGGGACTCTGCATTTAATGTTGCAGCTTAGGGAGTTAAAAAAGGTTCTAATAGTTTATTTGCTTGTTTAGCTGAAATATGGATGAAAGGATGGCCCACTGTGAGTGAGCTGGAAATGCCTTATCTCCCTTGGTTTAGTGTAGAGGAAGGGATCGAAAGGCTTAGGGAGATTGGGATGGTGGAGTGGATTAGTTACTTCAGTCCTACTCATCACAGCTGGGAAGGTCCAAAAGATATACCCTTGACCAATGCCTTACAAAATAGATTTGTGAGGGCAGCACCTGCATCTTTGAAGAGGCCTATAGTGGTTCTTCTCTGTTTGTCAGAGTGGGAATTGCAGTCACTCAACTACAAAATTTAAATACAATGAGAATAATTAGATCTGGATGTGGCGAGAGCCAAGTAGTGGCACTCAACTGTCAAAGGCAAGGTAGGCATAGCTACCATAATGGACAGCAAAGACAAAACAGCAATCAGAATAGTTTGACTCGTGTAGAGCTCTGACTTTGGCGAATTAATCAGTGTCCCCAGAAGCGAAGTTGGTAGGAAGTCTATTGCATTCCCACTTAATTTATATATGCAGAAAACTTAGATTGAATGGACAAAAGACTACTTTGAATTATAAAAATAGAAAACCATGGCCCCTCAAGCAATTGAGCCAGTTTACAGACTTGAGCCAGTTTACAGACTCAGAATTCCTTGAATGAAGGGGAGGCTGGGTCCCCTTGAGGAAAGACCCACTACATTACCAACAATTTATGGAGTGAATCTTTCTCTCATCCTTCCCCAAGAAGACCTCCAGCCTTTTACTAGGGTAACTATGCATTGGGGAAGGGGAAATGATCAGACATTTCGGGGACTACTGGACAGTGGCTCTGAGATGATGTTGATTCCAGGGGACCCAAAATATAATTGTCCCCCAGTTAAAGTAGGGACTTATGGAGGTCAGGTAATTAATAGAGTTTTAGCTCAGTTCTGACTTTTAGTGGGCCCAGTGGGTCCCCAGACTCATCCTGGGTAATTTTCGCAGTGCTAGAATGCCTAATTGACATAGAAATACTTAGTAGCTGGCAGAACCCCCACATTGGCTCCCTGGCTGGTAGTGTGAGGGCTACTATGGTGGTAAAGGCCAAATGGAAGCCATTAGAACTGCCTCTACCTAGAAAAATAGTAAATTAAAAACAATATCACCTCCCTGCAGGGATTATGGAGATTAGTGCCACCATCAAGGACTTGAAAGATTCAGGGGCGATGATTCCCACCACATCCCTGTTCAACTCTCCCATTTGGCCTGTGCAGAAGACAGATGGATCTTGGAGAATGACAGTGGATTATCATAAGCTTAACCAAGTGGTGACTCCAATTTTAGCTGCTGTACCAGATGTGGTTTCATTGCTCGAGCAGATTAACACATCTCCTGGTACCGGGTATGCAACCATTGACTTGGCAAATGCCTTTTTCCCCATTCCTGTCCATAAGGCCCTCCAGAAGCAATTTGCCTTCAGTTGGCAAGGCCAACAATATACCTTTACTGTCCTACCTCGGGGGTATATCAACTCTCCAGGTTTGTGTCATAGTCTTATTCAGAGAGATCTTGGTCACTTTTCGCTTCTGCATGACATCACACTGGTCCATTACATTGATGACATTATGCTGGCTGGATCCAGTGAGCAAGAAGTAGCAAACAACTGGACTTATTGGTGAGACATTTGCATGCCAGAGGATGGGAAATAAATCTAACTAAAATTCAGGGTCCTTCTACCTCAGTAAAATTTCTAGGGGTCCAGTGGTGTGGGGCCTGTCGAGATATTACTTCTAAGGTAAAGGATAAGTTGGTGCATTTGGCCCCTCCTACAACCAAGAAAGAGGTACAATATATAGTAAGTATATTTGCATTTTGGAGGCAACACATTTCTCATTTGGGTGTGTTACTCCAGCCCATTTATCAAGTAACCTGAAAGGCTGCCAGTTTTGAGTGGGGTCAAGAATAGGAGAAGGGTCTGCAACAGGTCCAGGATGTTGTGCAAGCTGCTCTGTCATTTGGGCCATATGACCCAGCAGATCCAATTGTTCTTGAGGTATCAATGGCAGATAGGGATGCTGTTTGGAGTCTTTGGCAGGCCCCCATGGGTGAATCACAGCAGAGGATTCTAGGATTTGGGAGCAAGGCCCTGCCATCTTCTCCAGATAACTACTCTCCTTTTGAGAGACAGCTCTTAGCCTGTTACTGGGCTTTGGTGGAAACTGAACGTTTGATTGTGGGTCTTTAAGTCACCATGCGACCTGAATTTTCTGTCATGAACTGCGTGTTTTCTGAACCATCTAACCATAAAGTGGGTTGTGCACAGCAGCATTCCATCATCAAATGGAAGTGGCATATATGTGACTGGGTTCGAGCATGTCCTGAAGGCACAAGTAAGTTACATGAGGAAGTGGCTCACATGCCCATGGTCTCTACTCCTGCCACTCTGCCTTGTCTTCCCCATCCTGCACCGATGGCCTCATGGGGAGTTCCCTATGATCAGTTGACATAGGAAGAGAAGACTAGGGCCTAGTTCATTGATTGTTCTGCACAATATGCAGGCACCACCCAAAAGTGGACAGCTGCAGGACTATAGCCCCTTTCTAGGACATCCTTGAAGGACAGCAGTGAAGGGAAATCTTCCCAGCAGGCAGAACTTCGAGCAGTGCAGCTGGTTGTACACTTTGCATGGAAGGAGAAATGGCTATATGTGTGATTATATACTGATTCATAGGCTGTAGCCAATGGTTTGGCTGTATGGTCAGGGACTTGGAAGAAGCATGATTGGAAAATTGGTGACAAAGAAATTTGGGGAAGAGGTATGTGGATGGACTTCTCTGAGTGGTCAAAAACTGTGAAGATATTTGTATCCCATGTGATTGCTCACCAATGGGTGACCTCAGCAGAGGAGGATTTTAATAATCAAGTAGATAGGATGACCCATTCTGTGAACACCACTCAGCCTCTTTCTCTAGCCACCTCTTCATCACCCAATGGACCCATGAACAAAGTGGCCATGGTGGCAGGGATGGAGGTTATGTACGGGCTCAACAACATGGACTTCCACTCACCAAGGCTGACCTCGCTATGGCCACTGCTGACTGCCCAATTTGCCAGCAGCAGAGACCAACAGTGAGCCCTCAGTATGGCACCATTCCTCGGGGTGATCAGCAAGTTACCTGGTGGCAGGTTGATTATATTGGACCTCTTCCATCATGGAAATGGCAGAGGTTTGTCTTCACTGGAATAGACACTTACTCTGGATATAGGTTCGCCTATTCTACACGTAATGCTTCTGCCAAGACTACCATCCGTGGACTCATGGAATGCCTTATCCACCATCATGGTATTACACACAGTATTACCTCTGACCAAGGCACTCACTTTACAGCTAAAACAGTGAGGCAGTGGACTCATGCTCATGAAATTCACTTGTCTTACCATGTTCCCCAAAATCCTGAGCAGTTAGACTGATAGAATAGTTGAATGGCCTTTCGAAGTCACAATTACAACACCAACTAGGTAACAACACTTTACAGGGCTAGGGCAAAGTTCTCCAGAAGGCTATGTATGTTCTTAATCAGTGTCCAACATATGGCACTGTTTTTCCCATAGCCAGGATTCATGGGTCCAGGAATCAAGTGGTGGAAGTGGAAGTGGCACCACTCACCATCACCCCTAGTGATACACTAGCAAAATTTTTGCTTCTTGTTCCTGTGACATTATGTTCTGCTGGCCTAGAGGTCTTAGTTCCAGAGGGAAGAATGCTGACACCAGGAGACACAACAATGATTCCATTAAACCGGAAGTTAAGATTGTCCCCTGGCCACTGTGGGCTCCTCCTTCCTTTAAGTCAAAAGGCTAAGAAGGGAATTACAGTGTTGGCTGGGATGATTGACCCAGACTATCAACATGAAATCACTCTACTACTCCATAACAGAAATCATTCTACTACTCGTGCATGGAATACAGGAGATCCATTAGGGCATTTCTTAGTATTTCCATGCCTTGTGATTAAGGTCGATGGGAAACTACAACAGCCCAATCCAGGCAGGACCCCAAATGGTCCAGACCCTTCAGAAATGAAGGTTTGGGTCACCCCACCAGGAAAAAAACACAATCTGCTGAGGTGCTTGCTGAAGGCAAAGGGAATACAGAATGGGTAGTAGAAGAATGTAGTCATCAATACCAGCTATGACTACGTGACCAGCTGCAGAAATGAGAACTGTAACTGTCATGAGTATTTCCTTCTTCTTTTGTTAAAAACATGTTTGTGCATGTAAACACTTGTGCTAAAAAAATCTTCAATTTATTTCCTTTTCCTTTATCATGTGGCATAAGATTTATTGACTTCATATTAGTATTTAAATATTGTTAACCTTATGTAATAGCATTTGGGCTGGGGATCGGTGTGTTTCTGGTTGTACAAAGGGTAGTTGTATCATGTTAGGCATAATTATGACCTTATTATTGTCTTTATTTGAAGATTATGTATGATCTCAGGAGATGTGTATGGGTTTAAGTTGACAAGGGGTGGACTTGCGATGGTTAATACTGAGTGTCAACTTGATTAGAATGAAGAATGCAAAGTATTGATCCTGGGTGTGTCTGTGAGGGTGTTGACAAAGGAGATTAACATTTGAGTCAGTGGGCTGGGGAAGGCAGACCCACCCTTAATCTGGTGGACACAATCTAATCAGCTGCCAGCAAATATAAAGCAGGCAGAAAAACATGAAAAGGCAAGACTGGTCTAGCCTCCGAGACTACATCTTTCTCCCATGCTGGGTGCTTCCTACTTTCAAACATCGGACTCCAAGTTCTTCAGTTTTGAGACTTGGACTGGCTCTTCTTGCTCCTCAAGCTTGCAGACGTCCTATTGTCGAAACTTGTGATTGCGTAAGTTAGTACTTAATAAACTCTCATATATATATATATATATATATATGATCTCTTATATATAGATATATATATCTAGGATCTCTTATATATAGATATCCTATTAGTTCTGTCCCTCTAGGGAACCCTAATACAAGGATGCAATCAAATTCACTATTATCAGAAAAAGAAAAAAATATGTAGAATACAGCTATCCCGGGAGGTGAAAGTTCTCTACAATGAGAATTACAAAATGGTACTTGAAGAAATGAGGGATGACACAAACAAATGGAAAAATATTCCATGCTTATGGAGAGGAAGAATAAATATTGTCAAAATGGTCATATTGCCCAAAGCAATTTATAGATTCAATGCTATTCATATCAAACTACCAATGGCATTCTTCACAGAATTAGAAAGAAACTATTTTAAAATTCATGTGGAACCAAAAAAGAGCCCAAATAGCCAAGGCAATCCTAAGCAAAAAGAACAAAGCTAGAGGCATCACTTTACTGAACTTCAAACTATACTACAAGACTAAAGTAATGAAAACAGCATGGTATTGGTACAGAAATAGACACATAGACCAATGAAACAGAATAGAAAGCCCAGAAATAATGCCACCCAGCTACAACCATCTAATCTTCGACAAAGTTGAAAAACAAGCAATGTGGAAAGGACTCCCTATTCAATAAATGGGGCTGGGATAACTGGCTAACCATATGCAGAAGATTCAGACTAGACCACACCTTTCTTACACCATACAAAAATCAACTCAAGATGGATTAAAGACTTAAATATAAAACCTAAAGGTATAAAAACCCTGGAGGGTAACCTACGAAATACCATTCTCAAAAAGATTTTATAATGAAGACGCCAAAACCAACTGCAACGAAAACAAAAATTGGCAAATGTGACCTAATTAAACTAAAGAGCTTCTGCACAGCAAAAGAAACTGTCAACAAACAACTGCAGAATGGGAGAAAATATTTGCAAACTCTGAATCCAACAAAGGCCATTTAATATCCAGAATACGTAAAGAACTTAAATTAACAACCAACCAACAACCCCATTAAAAAGTGAGCAAAGGATGAAAACAGACACTTTTCAAAAGAAGACATACCCATGGTAAAGAAGCATATGAAAAAACACTCAACATCACTAATCACTGGAGAAATGCAAATCAAAACCACAATGAGATACTGTCTCACATCAGTCAGAATGGCTATTACAAAATTTAAAAATAACAGATGCTGGTGAGGTTGCAGAGAAAAGGGAGTGCTTATATGCTGCTGGTGGGAAGTGTAAATTAGTTCAGCCATTGTAGAAAGCAGCTTGGCAATTTCTCAAAGAACTTAAAACAGAATTATGATTTGACCCAGCAATCCCATTACTGGGTATATACCCAAAGGAATGTAAATCATTCTACCATAAAGACATATATATGTATATGTTTATCACAGCACCATTCATAATAGCAGGCATGGAATTAACCTAAATGCCCATCAATGGACTGGATAAAGAGAATGTGGTACACATACACCATGGAATACTAAGAAGCCACAGCCATAGAACAGAATGAGATCATGTCCTTTAGCAGAGACATGGATGGAGCTGGAGGCCATTATCCTATGTGAATAAACGCAGGAACAGAAAACCAAATACCATGTCTTCTTATTTGTAAGTGGAAACTAAACATTGAACACACATGGGCACAAAGAAGGGAACAACAGACATTGTGGTCTACTTGAGGGTAGAAGGTGGTAGGAGGGTGAGGATAGAAAAATTGCCTATCAGATACTATGCTCACTACCTGGGTAGCAAAATAATCTATACACCAAACTGCTGTGACACACAATTTACCTATATAAAAAACCTGCACATGTAGCCCTGAGGCTACAATGGACTTTTTTTTTTTTTTTTTTTAAAGCATACTGATGGCACAAATAAGACACATAGACCAATGTAACAGAATAGGAAACTCAGAAATAAACCCATGAATATACAGTCAACAAATTTTTGACAAGGTGTGAAGAATGCACAATGAGTAAAAGACAGTCTGTTTAATAAATGGTGCCAAAAAACTGGATATCCACAAGCAAAAGAGTGAACCTGGACCCTTATCTTACATCATACATACACATCAACTCAAAATGGATTACAGACTTAAAACAAAACCTAAAACCATAAAACTATTAGAAGAAAATATAGAGGAAAACTTTCTTGACATTGGTCTTGGCAATGATTTTTTTTAATTTTTTATTTGACACCAAAAGCACAGGCAATAAAAGCTAAAATAAAAAATGGGACTACTTCAAACTAAAAGTTTCTGGTCAGCAAGCAAAACAATCAACAAAATTAAAAGGTGACCCATGAAATGGGAGAAAATATTTGCAAATTATATATCCAATAAAGGTTTAATATCAAAATTTGTAAGGAACTCATACAACTCAACAGCAAAAACAAAACAAAAGAAAAACAAGCCAATTATAAATGGAAAATGTATCTGAATAGACATTTTTCAAAATAAGAATACAAATAGCTAACAGGTATATGAAAACATGCTCAACATCACGAATCATAAGGGAAATGCAAATGAACACCACAATGAGATACAACCACATGCTTGTTATCAAACAGTCAAAAGATAACAAGTGCCAGTGAGGATGTGGAGAAAAGGGGACCCTTGTATGCTGTTGATGGGAATGTAAATTGGCATAGTCATTATGGTTCCTGAAAAAGCTAAATAAAGAATTACCATGTGATCCAGCCATTTCACCTCTGAGTACATAGCCAAAGGAAATGAAATCAGTATCTCAAAGAACTATCTGCACTCCTGTTTCTACTGGAGTATCATTCACAATAACATGAAATCATTCACAGTAGATATGGAATTAACCTAAGTGTCCGTCAACAGAAGAATGAATAAAGCAAATGTAGCATATGTACACAATGGAATACTATTCAGCCGTAAAAAGAAGGAAATCCTGTCATTTGCAGTAACATGGGTGAACCTGGAGAACAGTATGTTATATGAGATAAGGCAGGCAGAAAGACAAATACTGAGTGATCTCACTTATATGTGGAATCCAAAAATGTTGAACTTATAGATGCAGAGAGTAGAATGGTGGTTGCCAGGGGCTGGGGGGAAGGGGAAATGAGTCAATGTCAGTCAAAAGGTACAAAGTTTCCATTGTGTAGGAGGAATAAGTTCTGGGGATCTAGTGTACAGCGTGATGACTGTAGTTAATAATAATGTATTGTATACCTGAAATTTGCTAGGAGAGTAGATCTTGAGTGTTCTCACTGTACACTCAAAAATGGTGACTATATGAGGGGATGGATATATCAATTAGCTTGATTGTGGTAATCATTTCGCTATGTATATATATCAAAACATGTACACGTGAAATAGATACAATTTTTAATTGACCATTATACCTCAATAAAGCTAAAAGGAAAATTTGTTTACTTGTTTTCTATTTAATTAATTTCAGACTTTTCTTTACTAACATGGTTCTCATATGACATTTAAATTTATTCTATAGTTCTTTAACCTCTGAAGTTGGGTTCTTATCTTTTTTATTTTTAGCCTTCTTTCTTCCTATTTAAGTATTGGAAACCATAAATTTCTTATTAAGTACTGTTTCCATTGCATCTTTTAAGTTTTGATATTTTTCATTTATTTTTGTTCAGTGTTAAGTATCTATGATTTTTCTGTTATGTCATTTTGAGTCATGATTTATTTAGAAATGTGTTTAAAAATTATACATATGTAGGAACATCTCAGCAATTTTTTTTTTATACTTTAAGTTCTGGGATACATGTGCATAACGTGCAGGTTTGTTACATAGGTATACATGTGCTGTGTTGGTTTGCTGCACCCATAAACTTGTCATCTACATTAGGTATTTCTCCTAATGCTATCCATCCCCCAACCCCCCATCCCCTGACAGGCCCCACTGTGTGATGTTCCCCTCCCTGGTTCCATGTGTTCTCATTGTTCAACTCCCACTTAATGAGTGAGAACATGCAGTGTTTGGTTTTCTCTTCTTGTGTTACTTTGCTGAGAATGATGGTTTCTAGTTTTATCCATGTCCCTGCAAAGGACATGAACTCATCCTTTTTTATGGCTGCATAGTATTCCATGGTGTATATGTGCCACATTTTCTTAATCCAGTCTATCATTGATGGGAATTTGGGTTGGTTCCAAGACTTTGCTATTGTGAACAGTGGTGCAATAAACATACGTGTGCATGTGTCTTTATGGTAGAATTACTTATAAACCTTTGGGTGTATAACCAGTAATGGGATTCAGTAATTTTTTTTTTAACAAAATACATTTTAATTTTATTGTGACCAGATAACTGGTCTGTAGGAATCCGAGCCTTTGAGACTTTTGAGGCTTGCTTTGTGAGCTAGTATCACATTTTTGTAAATGTTGCATATATGCCTAGAAGAATGTGTATTCTCTAATTGTGTACAGCACAGCTCTTGGTACACAATAAATAAAACAAATTTGTCCACGGTGTTATTCAAATCTCCATTATCTTTATTAATTTTTTGTCAGCTTTATCCTGAGTAATTTAGAGAGGTGGATTGAAATATACCACTCTAATGATAGGTTTGTCAGTTTATCTTTGTAATTCTAACAATTCTTACTTCATATACGTGGAGTTCACTCTTAGCTTGAAAGTTTAGAATTATTATATCTTCCTGACAAATTGAAGCTTTGGTCATTATGTTGTGAATTTCTGTATTCTTAATGTTTTCATTATTAAAGTTGATTTTGCCTTGTACTAATATTGCCAGCCAGCATTCTTCGACCAGTGTTTGCATTGCTTTCCTGTTTCTTGACCTGCAATGTGTGTGCGTTATTATCTGTAGAGCTCTTGCAAATAATATATTGCTTAATTTTGTTTGTAGCCCTGGGTATTTATCTTTTAGTTCACTGTACAATACAGATCATCTTTCTGGGTTCATTTTATTTTCCTCCTGGAGTACTTCTTTAGAAGTTTCATTATTGTAGTGCAATATTTTGGTGCAATTCTTTTGGTTTTTGATTTTCTTGGAATGTCTTTATTATGTTTTACATAATTTATTCTGCAAATTGCACAATTCTAGGTTGAGAGGTATTGTTTTCTCAGTTCTTTGAAATTATAATCCAAGTTTTATTACTTCTCTTTGTTGCTGTCAAAAAGTTTGTTTTCAGTTCACCTATTGCTCTTGCATAGGTGACAAGTCTTTCTCTTCTGACTGCTCTTATGATCTCCTGTTTACTACATTCTCTATTGGTGGTTCACTTTTGTAACTACACCTTTAGTTCCTTAAAATGTGATTCACCATTATCTTTTTTTTTGAGACAGAGTCGTGCTCTGTCACCCAGGTTGGAGTACAATGGTGCAATCTCAGCTCACTGCAACCTCCATCTCCCGGGTTCAAGCCATTCTCCCACCTCAGCCTCCCTAGTTGCTGGGATTACAGGCGCCCGCCACCATGCACGGTTGATTTTTGTATTTTTAGTAGAGAGGGGTTTCACCATGTTGACCAGGCTGGTCTTGAACTCCTGACCTTAGGTGATCTGCCCGCCTCAGCCTCCCAAAATGCTGGGATCACAGGAGTGAGCCAATGTGCCCGGCCTCACCATTATCTTATATTCTCTGTCTGATAATTACAACATCTTGGGTCTTTGAAGATCTAAATCTATCATTTGTTTTTCTGCTGGCTGTCACTCTCAGTAGTTTGTTCCCTTATATCTTTGATTATCTCTAGTGTGTTTATCTTAATCTGTGGAGTACTGGGGGCCTAAATTTTGGATGCTTTTCCACAGAGAGTATTTAGGCTTCTACTGATAGCCAAGGGTACTTCTGATCTGATTCTCTAAGCAGATTCTTTCCTTTCTTCCCTCCCTCTTCCCTTTCTTAACTTTTGACAGGAAACCTTTTTTTTTTTTTTTTCTTGAGACAGAGTCTTGCTCCATTGCCCAGGCTGGAGTGCAGTCGTATGATCTCAGCTCACTTCAACCTTCACCTTCCAGGTTCAAGAGTTTCTCCTGCCTCCCAAGTAGCTGGGATTACAGGTGCATGCCACCATGCCCAGCTAATTTTTGTATTTTTAGTAGAGATGGGGTTTCCTCATGTTGTCCAGGCTGGTCTTGAGCTCCTGACCTCAGGTGGTTAGCCTACCTTGGCCTCCCAAAGTGCTGGGATTACAGCTTGAGCCACCAGGCCTGGCAAAAACTTTCAAACATACCAAAAAGTGGAAAGAGTTTTCATTGACTGAACCAATTCCATGAAAGTTATATACACAGTGAAACTTCATCCCTGAGCACTTCAGCATGCATTGCCTAAAAATAGGGACATCAGTTCATCCTCCCAGGATCATTATCCATCTTAAGAAAATTAAGTCCACTGACCACTTAGTCATTCTCTAGTTATCATTCAAGACCAGGCCATGCTCACATTTTCATCACTGTTCCCCAAAGGCTCTATTATGGGCTTGCTTATATAAACTGGTATCCAATCAAGATTCTTGGGTTGCAACTGGTGGTCAGTATGTTTCTTTTATTCTAGAACAGTCCTCATGCCTTTTTGTATAAAATAGAAGGTTTTCTTTCCCTTCACACATAATCATCCAAATGGAAGTGAGTGGTCTAGGGCAGGCTCACCCACCTACATCGTGGAATTCCATTCCTGGGTCCAAAGTGGTGGCTCCAGTTGTCATTTTCTACAGACATCAGGCAGGAAGAAAGGAGGAGTGGAAGAAGCACCCTCCTGCACCCCCTGCCCCCCAACAGTGGGGCCAGTCCTCTCCTCCTGAAACTGCCTTTGCAGATTACGGCAGTGAGAGAATGCTAGCCTGGCTGACTCCACCTTGCATCTAGCCTCACAGCCTGGCTCTCCTTGCTCACTCCTGGGCATAGGCCAAGCTAACTACGGGAGGAATTTAGTTTATAGTTTAACTTTGAAACAAGGATGATAATAGTTTCTGTCTAAAACTGACCCCCTTCTTGGTTGGGGAGTGAAACTACCTTTGTAAAACTAATGGAAGTCCACAGGATTAGGATTATAGGAGGGGCCTGAATTCAGCCAAAATGTAGGCAGAGTTACATGATAACCAGCCGTTGTTTTCTAGCTTGCTTTTCCATCATCCTTTGCTGCTCAGAAGTCATGTGGCCGGTGGTCACAGGATTGGTGACTCTTCTAACTGCTCTTATAAAGACTAAGGTTGGTCTTTTGAGATGTTTTTCAGACTTTTGCATTATAATGGCCAACTGACTCTACCTGAACCCATGACTCATGACTTAACTGGTCCTGTGACCCCCACTCAGAGGCTGGCTTAGCACACAAGGACAGGTTTTCTACACCCCTATGATTTCATCCCCAACCAATCTGCAGCACCCATTCCCTAAACCCCTGCCCACTAAATTATCCATAAAATCCCTAGCCTCTAGGTTCTCAGGAGGCTGATTTGAGTAATTACTCTCACCCTTCCGTTTGGCTAGCTCTGTGATTATTAAACCTTTTCTCTACTGCAATGCCACTGTCTCAGTGAATTGATTTTATCTGAGCGGCAGGTAGGAAGAATCCATCAGGCAATTACACTTCTCCCCATGCCCACTTCCCTGCAGTGGGGCTCACCTTCTCTTCTTCCCTTCACCCACTCTCTTGCCTCCTTCCCCCAGCGGGGCTGATGGTCTCCTCTTCCCCTCCCCTACTGTTACCGCTGCTGGGGCTGACCCTCTCCTCTTCCTATCTCCCACCCCTCTCAGTGGCTGATCCTGTCCTCAGAAGGCCCTGCCTGTGACAGTCTGGTTTCCCTCACTCCCCAGTCTCTCAGCACTTCCACAAAGGTCAATTAATCACTTCATTTGAGAGTCACGCTCCCCTTTACAGATGAAAAGGTTGAGACCTAGAGATTAGGGTCTCACCTGGACAGGTGAGCAGAAAGAGGGTGTGAAAGTAAGTAATTCAAAATTCAAGCTGTTAAAACTCTAAATTATTTTGATTATGGGGCCTGAGTCATGTGACGACACCTGTAACTTAGGCAAATGCAAACTTTCATTCCTCTGATTACAAAGTTAAGTCTTTCTATTACCTGCATTGTTTTGTAAAACATTGTAAATGGCCAAAGGGCACAAGGAAGATCCCTTTTCTCTCTGCTGTTGATTTTCATTGTGGATTAACCTCTCTCTTACCTTTCTCACCCAAAACTTCACGGCTATCACATTGCGTTAAGATAGAATGCTAAGGGAGCTACGGTGGCTCAGGACGGTTGCACTGGCACTTGGGGAGGCGAGGCTACACGTTCGAGGCCAGCCTGGTCAACATTTTTTTAAAAAAAAAAATTAAAAAAAGGCCAGGCACAGTGGCTCACACCTGTACTCCCAGTACTTTGGGAGGTCGAGGTGGATGGATCACAAGGTCAGGAGTTGAGACCAGCCTGGCCAATATGGTGAAACTCCATCTCCACTAAAAATACAAAAAAAGTAGCCAGGCATGGTGGCACATACCTGTAATCCCAGCTACTCAGGAGGCTGAGGCAGGAGAATTGCTTGAATCCGGGAGGTGGAGGTTGCAGTGAGCTGAGATCATGCCATTGCACTCTAGCCTGGGTGACAGAGTGAGACTCGGTCTCAAAAAAAAAAAAAAAAAATGCTAAATATGATATATAAATATGATATTTTAAATTGGAAATAAAATGAAAACCAGTTATAAAGAAAACAAACCACATGGGGGAAAAAAAAGCCAAACAATAACTAATCAGTTTGTTATAACTCATAAACCAGCCTTGTATAGAAAATGTTGTGATGCTATAAAATTTCTTCATCTTCTTCCTGTATAAGCAATAATGTTGCTTTTAACTTTGGAGCACTGACCCCATTTATCTGGAGTTTGTGTGTCCTGTTGTGGCCATCCCCAGCTTTTTGCTTCAAGAACTCTTTAAAATGGGATTCTGGCCCTTTTGATTATTTCAGGTTGACAAGGTCAAGGGCAAATAATAAACCTGTAGAGTGTGCACTGGCAGACACTGAGCTTGGCAGATTTTCATAAAGTGAATGTCCCCTCCAAGTAACTCCCTCTAAAACTAAGGTACAGCACCCAGGAGCATCTCTAAGGCCTGCCTGGCATGCTCAAGGGCACAAGTGTGTGGCCCAGGGCCAGGGGCACAGGAGGCTGGGGTTTTGGAGCCATGTTTCTAGCCAAGAGCCAGCATGATCTGATGTTGCTGCATGTTTCAGGCCATTCTTGCATTGCAATAAAGAAATACCCATGCTGGGTAATTTGGCTTATGGTTTTACAGTCTTTACAGGAGGAATGGTGCTGGCATCTGCTTCTGGGGAGCCCTCAGGGAGCTTTTACTCAGATGCAAGGTGAAGTGGGAGCAGAGACCATCACATGGTAAGAGCTGGAGCAAGAGTGAGGAATGGGTGAGGGTGCCACACACTTTCAAACAACCAGATCTCATGAGAAATTATTCACCATCACAAGGACAGCACCAAGCAATGAGGGATCTGCCCCCATGACCCAAGCACCTCCCACCAGGCCCCACTTCCAACACGGGATTACATTTCAACATGAGATTTGGAGGAGACAAATATCCAAACTATATTACTGCACCCTTGTCAGCACTTCTGAATTAAGCCATTCTGCTGGGCACACATGTAATGGCATCTCCTTGGAGTTTTAATTCTCCCATGATGACTTCAGTAGCATTTTGATTCTTGCAGTTTCTCCCTGTGAATGTTAATTAAGGAGCAATAACTAACCAGTTACCCCCTGCCTGTGTGAAGCACCAGAAGAAAAGCTGGTGAAAGAAAAGACAGAGACTTTGTCAGGAGAAGTTTGTCAGGGCTTGGCAAAGGTTTGCATGAGCCAACCCCACTGCTCTGCGCTTCTATTCCTTTGAGTTGCAAGTGAAAGTTTTCTGGCAAATGGAATGGTAAAAGTATGTGCAAATATTAATAACATATATATACACACACGTGTGTGTGTGTGTGTGTGTGTGTGTGTGTGTGTGTATGCGATCTCGGATTATTGCAACCTCTGCCTCCCGGGTTCAAGCAATTCTCCTGCCTCAGCCTCCCTAGTAGCTGGGATTAACAGGTGTGCACCACGATGCCTGGCTAATTTTTGTATTTTTAGTAGAGATGGGGTTTCAACATGTTGGCCAGGCTCGTCTCAAACTCCTGATCTCAGATGATCCGTCTGCCTTGGACTCCCAAATTGCTGGAATTACAGGCGTGAGCCACCACGCCCCACAGAAATACATATATTTGGTCTCTGTTCACACACATGTGTTTCCTGGCACACAGTTCCTAGAACCCTTGGAATCTCTGAAGTGGTAAGTGCCTTTGTATTCTGATGAGATTACTGGTGGCTGGGGACACCTATATAGCTTCAGGATGGGGACTGGTTGCCAGGGGAAGCAATCCTGTAGTTAGAGGGTTGGAACTTTCAGCCCTGCCTTTGAACTCTGGGGAGGGGAGAGTGGCTGACGGTTGGGTTGATCACCAATGGCCAACTGTGTAATCAATCTTGGTTATATAATAAAACCTCCAAAAGGACAGAGTTCAGAGAGCTCACACACTGGTGAACAAGAACACATCCAGGTGCTAGAAGGATGGCACACGCCAAAACTCTACAGAGACAGAAGCTCCTGTGCTCGTGTAGCAGGACGAGCCACAGACAAAACTCCTCAGACACCAAGTTAAAGAAGGAAGGGGTTTATTCGGCTGGGGGCATCAGCAAGACTCCTGTCTCAAGAGCCGAGCTCCCTGAGTGAGCAATTCCTGTCCCTTTTAAGGGCTCACAACTCTAAGGGGGTGAACGTGAGAGAGTCATGATTGATTGAGCAAGCAGGGGGTACGTGACTGGGGGCTGCATGCACTGGTAATTAGATCGGAACAAAACAAGATAGGGATTTTCACAGTGCATTTCTATACAATGTCTGTAATCTATAGATAACATAACTGATTAGCTCAGGCGTCGATCTTTAACTACCAGGCCCAGGGTGCAGCACCGGGCTGTCTTCCTGTGGATTTCATTTCCGCCTTTTAGTTTTTACTTCTTCTTTCTTTGGAGGCAGAAATTGGGCATAAGATGATATGAGGGGTGGTCTCCTCCCTTACTTGGAACCCTTCCGAACCTCACCCTTCAGATCTCTTCATCTGGCTGTTCATTTTTATCTTTTCATACATCTTTTGCAATAAATTGGTAACTTAATAAATACACTGTTTTCCTGGGTTCTGTGAACCACTCTAGCAAATGATGGAAACTGACATGGGGGTTGTGAGGGGTTGTGAGAACGTCCAATTTGTAATCAAGTTGAACGGAAGGTGTGGGTGACTTGAGGGCCTATTACTTGAGATTGGTGCCTGAAGTAGTGGCAGTCTATGGGACCAAGATCTTAACTTGTGGGGTCTGAGGCCAACTCCAGCTAGATAGTGTCAGAATTGAATTGAATTGTTCCACTCCAGCTGGTGGTGTGGAAAAAAACTCATACATTTTGATAACCAGAAATATTTTGTGTTGAGTATAAATATACAGTTGGGAAAAATAGTGTTGTTTTCCTACATACTTTGCAAGGACGACAAGTGATTCGGAGGGGGCCCAGTCTCCCATGGAGAACAGCAAGGTACATATAGAGAAGGCAAGGAACAGATTAAGAGTCCCCAGTGGGGGATGCAGGTGACTGGAAGGCAGGTGTGCTGGGGGAGGGAGTGCCCGGGGCTGGATAGCACTGTCAGGATTCCACCAGGATTCCCATAAGTGGGTTTCCTGGCTGCAGCATTCCTCCAATGCATTCAAACACAGCATTTCTTTTTTTAGGGTTTCCCCCAGGACTTGTGTGCTGTAAAAACACACTCTAGGGGATGCTTTGAGGCACTAGGAAGTCATCAATTTTTTAGAGCAAGAAATGGATAAGACCTTCTCTACATTTTAGGAAAAATGTGCTGGTTACTGAGTGGCAGAGGGAGAGGAGGCTGGAGGCAGAGGGCTACTGGCGGCAGCTCCAGAGGTCCTGGCAGGAATTGGCGAAGACCTGAATGAAGGCAGCAGCGGTGGGCAAGGGGCGGAGACGCACAGGAGGAAGCTATTTCAGGATACATCTATAGGACTTGGTGACAGATTGGGTATGGGGAGGAGAGGGAGGCATGGAGTGTGGCTGCTGGGTTCCTGGCTGGGGTTAGGTGGTGTATGGAGATGCAAAGAATCCAGAATGGGTTGGCTAGGGTCCTGGCTCCTATTCACCACTTGCTGACATGGGCATTGTACGAACCTTCTATGTGATCAGAGCTGCCACCCTTTCCTGGCTCTTTAGCATGAGAAGGGTCAGTTTAGCCAGAACCCTAAAAGCAGCCAGCGGGGACCACGCTGGGCACAGGTCCAGGGACAGGAGTGAGGCTCTGCCGAGCCGTCTGCTGAGACGCTGGCCCTCTCCATGAACCTCACGGCTCATCTCTCAGGTCCCTTCAGTGCAGCCACTGCATTTATACAGTCTAAGTCCCCTTCCCTTAAAGGAGATGCAACATTTATTTTAAAATCTTTCTGAGGTTTTGGTTTTCCTTTTAATCCCAAATGGCCTTTTAAGCTTCTGGCTCCTATATTTAACCTATCTAATGAGATTTCTTTTCCAGTAATTCCTGAAACTGGTAATCTCTAATTGGGTCAAATTCTCTACCCACAAGCCAGCGATTCTATTTTTAGTGCAAATCCTCAGGCTGAAGCTCCTCCGGCCTTTCAGACGCAGCTGTCAGAGCCGACTTTCCGCCGTGCTCCGCTCTTCCGAGCCAGACCCTATTTTGAATATTTTCCTAGTGCATTTCAGAGTAGGCTGACTGTCCGGCCCTCCTGGCCTCCTCTCCATCTTCGGCCCCCAGGATGGCTTACACAAATCCACTTAGCGCTCATCAGCTTAGGTCTCCAGTGTTACCATAAATAACTGAGTCCAGGCGGCCAGCTTGGGGAAAGCACCTGAGCCCTCCCCATTCCTGTTGCCTTTTGTCCCAGTTGTGGGTGATCCACCCGGGAGAAGGACACGTAACACAGCAGAAAGACAACCCCAGCTTCTGTTACCAAGAGGGTTGTTGACCCTGAAAGTCGCTGGGGATTTGGAGAATTTCTTTCTGCCGTCCTCATTTGGCCAGGGGACTCCGCCCATTCTGAGGATGCATGCAGGCCCCCCAGTCCTGCCCGCAGCCTTCTTGGGTGCTTCCAAGTGGGAAGTGGCCCCTTTTCCAAGCCCTGATATCAGCGTCCTCGCCAGTGTCAGATTTTACCGCCCTGGGTGCTGCTTGCTCTCCCGCCTCCCCACCTCCACTACCGCCCCCCGCCTCCCCCCTCCGCCCCCCGCCCCCCCCCCGCCCCCCCCCCCCCGGCACTGTGAGCTCCTGGAGGGCAGGGTGGGCCCTGCCTCTATCTCTGTGTCTCCGCAACCGTGCACAGCGTGTCCTAGGCAAGTAACTGACCTTTCTCACAAGGCTGCCCTCAGGGGGCCTCTGCCTGGGGAGACCCTGGCTCCAGCTCCTGTTTGAGATGCACATATCTCAGCTCAGCTTGAGGGGCCAGGGAGAGCACAAATTGAGTTTGGTATGGGCGTGCATGTGACTAGAGTCCCCCATGCTGAGCCGATTGCCAAGGGGACCAGGGCCAGGAAAGCCCCAGCCCTGTTTCTTTAAAAGCAAGGATGCTGGAGAGAAGGGAGGCAGGCTCAGGGTGTCCATGGTTTCTCATCCCTTGTCCAGCCTGTCCTCCAGTGTCTTTACCCCTCAGCAGTCTCTGCTAAGCAACAGCCCTCCTCTGGGCTGTGTCCACAATGAGACTCTGCTCTCTCTGGAAGTTTCTTTCCCACTTCCCACCCTTACAGAGACACTCAAAAGGACACCAGACCAATTTCACCTTCACCTCACAAATCTCAAGTCCTGGATTTGGGAAAACATTCCTAATTTCAAACAATTTGACCACTGGTAGTCTCTGGATGTGGCTTGATTTTGATCCACGAAGATAGAATCACCATATCCATAATTTTTCCCTTCTGTTGACTTTTGCCAGACTTTCCATGATGGTTAATGTTATTGTCAACTTGACTGGGCCACAGTGCCCAGATAAATTTGTAGTCAGACATTATTCTGTACGTTTCTGTGAAAGTGTTTTGGGAAGAAATTCACATTTAAATCAGTGGACTTTGAGTGAAGCAGCGCGCACTCCTTAATGTGGGTAGACGTCGGCTGATCAGCTAAAGCCTGAAGAGAACAAAAAGACCAACCTTCCCCAAGAAAGAAGGAATTCTCCCACAGATAGGCATTAGACTTGAACTGCAGCATGGGCTCTTCCCTGGGTCTCCAGCCTGCCAGCCCGCCCTTCAGATTTTGGACTTACCAGCTTCCATAATTACATGAGCCAATTCGGTAACATAAATCTATTTTTCCAAATATATATGTCCATGTGTATTTGTGTGTGTGTATACATGCACACACACACACACACACATACACACACACACACATCCTATTAGTTCTGTTTCTCTGGGATGCCCTGACTAATATACTCCCCCTGTCTGGCAGACTCCAGATATTACCAGTGTCCTTCCTGAGAGAGCTGTGTGAACATTGTTCATAATCAACCAGGAGGTGCTGGACGAAAGCAGGCAAGTTGTGGCCTGGTTGAACAAATGCTCCTGAGTGATGTGATGCTCAGCAGGGAAGGACCCTCGGGCAGCTGCAGCTTCTCTCAATGCCACATTCCCTGAGCACCTTTGTGCTCATGCCGGCCACGAAATTGCTGTCCATTGAAACCACACCCAAACAGGATATGTGGCAAAGACTGGGCACTACTTATAAAGTCAGCAGTCATTCCCAAGACCATCTGGGACAAGGAAAAGCCTGTCCCAAGAATCCACACTCAAGGCTGACATCCTTGATGGAAAGTCACATAGAACATGGACAGAGATGGACCTCAGGAAGCCCCCTGAGGGTGATGTCCCCCCAGCTAACTCCACTTTTTGACTGGAGGAGTCCTAAACAGATATACATGCCATGATTTCTAATTTGCAGCATCCCAGCGACCATAGCAAGGACAGAGCATGCACCACACACCATGTTTTCCACCAGACAGGAGAGCTCACCTTCACACTCAGAAGTGGAGAATTGCAGTTCCTTAGCATACCTGCTGTAAATCTAATTTCTTTTGAATTTAGTAGAAAGAAATTGCAATTAAAAAGAACAAGACCAAGATGCACCTGCTTTAGGCTCTTGAGTGGTGTGTGACATACATCAGGGAAGATAGCTCTGCCTTAGGAAAACCTGAGTGGGCATGGGTGGGCTGGAATTACCTGCTGTCTCCACCCAAGAGTTGAAACAGAATGGAACAGATAGGCTTCAGGGCTCTGCATAAGGATAGTATCGGGATGTTAAAGTTTTTGCTGGAAGTTAAAGAAGCTGGTGCATCAGTAAGCCTGAAATGGGAAGGGGGGAAAAAGAAAGGGTCTCAAAGGGACTTGTGGGACATCAGGGTCCTAGTGCACTGGGGCTATAGAGTCCTGGCAAATGAAGTCTTAGGACTCCCGTATCTTACGTTCAGTTTGAAAATATCTCCCCTGAGCAGTGCTGTGTTCCCTCTTTCTCTCATCCTTTGTGAAGTTTGCTGTGCAGAAGAGCTTTGTTTGCTCTTAGAAGATAAAGGAATGTTAGAGGATAAAGGGATGGGGGGAAGGTGTATGGTGGGAGAAGACAGGAGTAAGAGGCCATCAAAGAAATGCAAGCCCCACCCATTCTTGCAGATGTTGAGGACACTAGTTTTCTCTCAACACAAGGGAAAATCCTCTGCTGGCCCCAGGGGAGAAGGTCATGTTGTAAACTAGCAGCACTGGGGACCACAGAATGCTGGCAATGGCTACTCATGGAATCCTGGAGATCAGTGCCCTCGTGCCACATGGGGCCTGAGGTTCCAGAGACATCTCCAGTTGTAGGTTGAGTGAGATCATATTTACTGTAATCAATCCAATGTCCAGCACTCAGGCCTGGCCTGATGCACAGTCTCTAACCTCCACAATGGTCCCCATCCCAGGTCATCCAGACCCTTCCACCCTGGCCCATGGCTGACATCCACTGCTGTGAGACCACTTGTTGTCTCAGCAGTGCAACACAGAAACTTCACAGGGACTCCAGCTCCGTGTAGGAGGGGAGAGAAGCTTCTGCCCACCCAGTGTCGGGGTACCATGTCCTGCCCCTCTGGGAATACAGGTCTCCCTGCTGCTGCCTCTAGCCCTTCCTTTTTGGGGCTGAGAACTCTCACAGAACACAGCATGGCCTTGATAACTTGCAGCTCCTCATGCACTGTTATCTCCTAAATCCATTGCTGCATTCCCTCAATTTACACCGCCTTACCCTGGTGCAGCCCCCACCCCCCCCACCTCCCACATTTGGACCTTGGCAATAGCCTCCTCATTCAGTCTTCTCAGAGAGCAGCATGAGGGCCAGATGCTGACCAGCTGCCACCTCACCATCATGACCCCTTTTCTGCATGTTGGGGTGTACCCAAGCCATGCCAGAGCCATGCTCTTCTGGCTCCTTTCTCTAGAAGAACCGGGTATATTTATGGTCACATATTTAGGATTCTTGGGTTAGTATCTGCCTCTCCCACATGGCCAGGGTTCCTGATAGAGTGGACCCCCACCTGCTCTGCTCAGTGCTGTATTATAAGTGACAAGGACCATACATAAACTTCCTTCTACCAACAAGTTCTCCCTGCAAGGCAGGACACAAAATCATGTTTATCTGACTCCTGATGTCCCTTAGTCCAGCCTGAGACTGGGGCATGGCATTGAGGACAATGAGACCTCCAGGACCCACGAGCATTACCCACAGTCACATGGAAGTGAATGGCAGAGCCAGCTCTGAAGGCTCACTCAGTCCTCTCACTCAGTCTGCTTCCCATGATGCAAGGGAACTCCACACAGTGCAAAACCATGATGCTTGGAGTGACCGAATTAGTGAGACCAGATCTTGCTGCCCTTATGCACACGGGCTGCTGCTGACTCACCCTCCAGCCCCTTTACCCAGTTGTAGCTCCTGCCTTTAGATCTGGGACCCTTCCACTGGGTTTCAGCTGCCTGGGTAGTGCCCTCCCTCCCAGGTTCTAGGAGTGGAGGAAATGGGTGACCAGCAACCCTCACCATGGTCATGTAGCCTGGCCAGACCAGGCAGGGTGACCTGGGCCAGTAGCAGGAGTCACCACCCAGTGGCTCTCCCCAGAAGCCAGAGCTGTGGGTCTGACTGAGCTCAGCTGTTCCCTGCTGATTGTCGACGTGATTCTGCCATTGCTGGCCCTTCTATTATGATAGCCAACACAGTCATAGTTTTGGGTTAAGGTAGTTTGAGTTGGCGTTTTCTGTCACTTTTTGACTGGAGGAGTCCTAAACAGATATACATGCCATGGTTTCTAATTGCCATCTCCAAGGGAATTAAAGACCCCTTCATTTGTCCCCACATGCTCCAAGAGGAAATACTCAGAAGGGCTGGGTCCCACACTGTGTCTTGCATCAGATGAAGTCAGGTGTTGGGAGCTGCCCCTATGAAGGGAAGAGTTGGGGAGGAGGCTGCATCTTAGGGCCTGATCTGTCTGGGCTGAGCCTCACTGATGTCAGCTGGTTTCCAGTGTTTCACTGTTTTGAGCCTGTTGTCTGGATCATTTGATTACCTAGAAAGTGCTGTGACAAAATTAACTTTACTGACTATCCTATAGACACAAATCAACAACCTTTTTCCTAAACAGCCTCATTTCCACAAGTGGCTCAGAGTCAATCGACCATACAGAGTCTGCTGTCTCTTTTACAAATTCACAAGGGAAATTTGTCCCAAAAGACAAAGCAGGAGTGGAGTACGATACACACTCATCTGGAAGCCAAATGTCTGACCAAAATGAGTGGAAATCAATAGGCTCTCCCACGACAGAAGCTGGTTAGCTGGCTTCCCTGGCTGTCATGGCTGCTGTCCAGATGCCTAAATGGATATATTTCGCTCTAAGTGTTTGAATGACACTCACCCATTTCTGTCTACCCAGAACACTGAATTGTTAGAGGAAAAATTGTTGACAGGGCTGGTTGCTCTGCTTTGTACTTTGTGCATATAAAGTACAGGCTCTGTGTGCATGCAGGCCTCTCTTCCGACGATAACCCTGGGGGCTAGGTGCTAAATTTCCCAATCTACAGAAGAGGAGAAGCACAGAGAGGTTGAGTAACTTGCTAAAAGTCACAGCTCGGAGGGGTGGTGTTGAGATGTTAGCCCAACAGCCCACCTCAGGGGTCCACACTCTTTTAGCCATGATATCATGTAGTTTCCCCTGTGGTGGCTGTGAACTGGATCAGATGGGCTGAGGCTCCATGCTGGGCCCACCCTGCACCACCTCCATGATCTGGGCAATTCATTTAGTTTCTACAAAGGCCAGGACCTTCGACAGTTATGGGGCTCCAATGCAAAGGTACACTAGAGAGATTTGTAAATGGTGAAAAGCCACACCCAGTGGTGTTATTGTAGCAAGAAGCACTGCACAGAAAACCAAATACCACATGTTCTTACTTATAGGTGGGAGCTAAACATTGAATACACATGGACAAAAGGATGAGAACCATAGACACTGGGGACTGCTAGATGGGGAGGGAGGGGGACATAGACTGGAAAACTACCTATTGGACACTGTGCTTATTACTTGGGAGATAGGATCTGTACCCCAAACCTCAGCATCATGAAATATACCCATGTAACGAACCTGCACATGCACCCCCCTGAATCTTAAAAAATAAGTTAAAAAAAAAAGAAGCGTTGCAGTTACGTCTTGAACAAGGCACCAGCCTCCCATATTGGGGAGAGAGAGGGAAAGAACTAGAGCCCCCACCATGTGAACAAGCAGGCTCAAATTATCCAACGAGTTTGTTTTTATTGAGGAGAAGTGTATCTGTGGCTATACGGAAGTAATTGCATGCCCATTCTCCCAGATGTGCAGACACAATGTCGCAGACGATGGTGCCCTGCTATTTGCTGGCCTCTGATGAAGGAGGCAGGTGCTCCCCAGAAGAGCAGAATCGCTCACTGTGGTCCTCACAGCACTCCCCTTCCCCGCCCTTCGCTGTTGTTCTTTATTTACCCAGTGCAGCACAAAACCTTAGCCAGGGTAGACTATATGTTAGGTGTATTTGTTGGCTTGGGCTGCCATACAAACCCAATGCAGACTGGGTGGGCTTACACAACAGACATTTACGGTTTTGAAGTTCTGGAGGCTGGAAGTCCAAGATCAAGGTGTCGGCAGGGCTAGTTGCTCTGAAGGTTCCAGGGGAGCATCTCTCCTGGTTTCTGGTAGTTCCTTGGCTTGTGGCAGCATCACTCCAATTTTCACACGGCGGTCTCCCTGTTTGTCTGTGTGTCCACATTTTTTATAAGACACCAGTCATATTGGAGGAGGGGCCCACACTACTCCAGTGTAGCCTTATCTTAACTAATTACATTGGAAATGACCTTATTTCCAGATAAAGCCACAATCTGAGGCAGGGATTAGGATTTCGGCATATGAATGATGGGGAGAGGGGACTACAGCTCAACTTTTGACACCCACTAAGAGGACACTTTGCAATCACTTCGTTGTATCTCAGATAATTTCCCTGTTATGCCTGGTGCAGACTGCCCCTTTGAAGGCCTTCTTCTTCCAACCTGGGAAATGCAGAGATAGTATTAACATATTCACAGCTCAAGTCCACACCACTGAGAATAACAATTTTCAATTCTTACCCCTCCCAGGGTTTAACAATACGAGTTGGAGGACCCCCAGATTCCCACCAGAATCTGGTCCTCTCTATGCCTTGGGGCCAGCTCCAGAGCATCTCTAGATCTCTGCTTCTTCATCAGTAAAATGAGGGTGATAAAATCTGCCTCCCAAGATGCCATGGAGCATCAATGAGAACTACAGACATGAGAATGACATGTAAACCACACCACACCATGTAGCCCTGGATCCTTTATTAGGACAAGCATGTGTGGCAATAAGCAAAGGGTACTGTACCTATGAGTAAACCTCTTTCCGTCCAAACCCTAATCTAAATCCTTATAACCTCATTTGAAAGCAATTGCTGCCAATCTTGCCAATGAATTTTTTTTTTTTTTTTTTTTTTTTAAAGAGACAGGCTCTTGTTAAAAGAGAAGTCACTTAGGCTGGAGTGTAAGATCGTGGTTCACTGCAGCCTCAAACTCCTAGGCTCAAGTATTCCTCCCACCTTAGCCTCTCTTAAAACTCATTTGCCGCTGGGAATACAGATATGTACCATCACACTCAGCTAATTTTTAAATTTTTTGTTGAGATTAGGCCTCCTTATGTTGCTCAGGCTGCTCTCGTATTCCTGGACTCAAATGATCCCCCTGCCTTGGCTTCCCAAAGTGCCGGGATTACAGGCATGAGCCACTGCACCCGTTTGAATGTCATTCTTTGAGTGAGGACAGAGTTGAGAGCCAAAACAGGTAAAAAGAAGGTGCCATTTATTTGTAAACTTTGCCCCCGTTTAACTTTATCATATGTTTTTCATTTTCATGTAGTTTGATCATTTTGCATATTTTTTAGCTTTTCTTTAATAAAAGTGTTAGGGATACAAAAATATACCACACCACCTAACAAGAAAATCTTCACTTCAATCTTAACACTTGAAAAGAAAAATCTTGCAGACTTTGCTACTATTTGGGGATAAGCAGGGGACTAGTGGATAGAAGAAGGTGCCTTCTCAAATCAGTGACAGAGGTTGGGCCATGCCATCTTTTCAGAGCCAGTGCTGCCCTCTGAGGGCTTCAGCTCAAAGAGGGGAGGAAGACAAATGAACTGAAAATGAGGCTACAGAGCGGTGGGTATGAATTTTCATGCAAGACTGGGGCTTGGGAGAAAGCCATGGGCTGTGCCAGAAGGAACCAGAAAGGTTTCAGAAAGGATGTTCTGTTGGGGATGCTATTCCAGGAGGAGGGACCAGCTGTCATCAAGTGTCTGCTGGGGGCCTTTGGTGTGAGCTACTGGGGACAAGGGATGGGAAAGTGCCCCTACTCTAGACAAAACCCAGAGGTGTCATCATCTGCAACTATTAAGTTGAAGTATATGAAAGAGTTGACATGTGACAACTTTGGCCCTTTTACAAAAATGGCAATTTTGTATGGTTCAACCTGACACCGATTCCAGATAAAATGGAAATGCCTCAAATTCTAATCTTTGTTCCGTATAACAACACGTGGAATCCCTGAGAGTCACTGGAATCCCTGGGGCATTTCTAAAATAGACCAATGCCTGGGCGAGATCCCTTAAATCCGGGTTTCTGGGAGTGGGGCCTTCTGCAGGGGGCCTAGCTTCCTGGTCTCCATGATTTCATGGGATCCCAGTTCCTGGTCTATCCATACTGAGGGGACGAGAAGCAGCCGGGTAATGGAGGAGGCAGGGGTTCTTGCAGTGGCTACTCCTCTCCAGGCCCCCTGGAGGGAGCTGATCATCAGGGATCCTCACTGTAAGGGGGATGCAGGCAGCCTAGGGGCCTGTACCCGAGGGGCCGGCTGAGCACCAAATGACATCATGTACTTGAAGCACCAGCACAAAGTTGTCTCCCTCACAGTGAATGAATGTAAGCAGTGGAATTCGACTTGCGGGTTTTAACCCCCATGCGCCAGCGGGTCCTTTTCTCCCAATTGTCCTGCTAGAAGAAAACGTTTCGCTCTCTCTTGGGCAACGCTCCTCGTTAAGGCAAACAGCAGTGCCCCTTTTCCTTTCATCTCTTGCCCCATCTCTGCACCTACAGCCTCACACCTTCTTCCCAGGACACAGCACTGCCAGGACCCCATCCTGGTTCAGTTCAGTACCCACGAGGAACCCCTCGGGCCGACTCCTGGGTCTTTGTTACTTGGACCTCACGCCGTCCGCCGCCGCCCCAGCACAGCTCCCGCAGCCCACACCCACCCACAGGGTCTCTGCCACCCTAGAGCTTAGGGAAGAATTGCCAGGTGGCTGGGGGTGGGGAGTCCCGCGTGCGCGTGGAAGGGACGTACGCCCCAGGCCTCCACCTTCTTCCTGACCCCGGGGGTCCTTGGACATCGATTCCCCGTCTCGCAGGGGCGAAGGCCCTGGGTTCGAAGTCAGACGCAGGCCCCTCTCAAATCGAGTGGCCTGGTTTTATTGAGGCGGGAAGGCACATATTTTCCAGGATTAACTCCCCCCGCAACAGGGAATTTCGCAGGATTTCAGCATTTTCGACTCCCCAGGTGACGCCAAGAGGGTGGGTTCCACTGTGCACGGTGGGGAAACTGAGGCTTGGAAGGGACAAGGCAGGTACTCGAGGTCACGCGGCTCCTCCGGCGGGCGGGAACGCAGGACCAGGAGTTGGGGCGCGGGCTGTGCGCGCCCAGGTTCGCGGCTCCCGGGGCTTGGCTGTCGCAGCGCGGTCGCCGCCGAGGACCGCGGTCGGGGCGCGGGCGGGCTCCAGTGCGCAGGCGCGGCGGGCGGGAGGGGACGCGCTCCGGGCGCGCGCGCGGGGCAGCCGGCGCCCCAACTCCGCCCGCCCCGCGCCCCGGCGCCTCGCCGCCCGCCGCCCGCCCGCCCCGGCGCCGCCGCCCGCGCCCCGGCGCCCCGGGCCGGCGAGGGGCGCGCCCGCGGCCGCGGCCGCTGCATGGCGCTGAGATGGCGGGGGCGCCGCGCGGCGGAGGCGGCGGCGGAGGCGGCGCGGGCGAGCCCGGGGGCGCCGAGCGGGCGGCCGGGCCAAGCCGCCGGCGCGGGCTCCGGGCGTGCGACGAGGAGTTCGCTTGCCCAGAGCTGGAGGCGCTGTTCCGCGGCTACACGCTGCGGCTGGAGCAGGCGGCCACGCTGAAGGCGCTGGCCGTTCTCAGCCTGCTGGCGGGCGCGCTGGCGCTGGCTGAGCTGCTGGGCGCGCCGGGGCCCGCGCCCGGCCTGGCCAAGGGCTCGCACCCGGTGCACTGCGTCCTTTTCCTGGCGCTGCTCGTGGTAACCAACGTCCGGTCCCTGCAGGTGCCCCAGCTGCAGCAGGTCGGCCAGCTGGCGCTGCTCTTCAGCCTCACCTTCGCGCTGCTCTGCTGTCCTTTCGCGCTGGGCGGCCCCGCCCGGGGTTCCGCCGGGGCCGCTGGGGGGCCAGCGGCTGCCGAACAAGGGGTTTGGCAGCTCCTTTTGGTCACCTTCGTGTCCTATGCCTTGCTGCCCGTGCGCAGCCTGCTGGCCATCGGCTTTGGGCTCGTGGTGGCTGCGTCGCACTTACTGGTCACAGCCACCTTGGTCCCCGCTAAGCGCCCACGTCTCTGGAGGACGGTAAGTACAGCCGCGCACCCCTCATCTGGTCTCGGACACACTTGCTGGGACGATGCTGGGATCGCCCGGAGTCGGGCGCGCTTTTTCCCATATGGCGGGTGGGGACACAGAGGCTCCGACTGGGGGTGTGTTCAAGGTCACTCCAGCGAGTTGGGGACGCAGTCGGGGCTGGCATCCTCCGGCCAGGGCTCTCTTCAGAGTTACAATCCACAAAGCGCCCCTGGCGTGAAGTGTGGAGAGGGGAGACAGGTGTGGAGAGAGAAAGGTTTGGCCAAGGTCAGGGAGCTGATGAGTGGCCAGACGGCGGCCAGAGGGGTCCGCCGGTCTTTTGCCGCACCCATCCCCACAGAGGGACTGAAAGTGGGCGAGGGGAGGAGACCCCCAGGGCGGGCTCCCAAGGCCGGCTCTGCGCGCAGCGCGGGGCTCTTCTCCTGCGCACCTAGAGCGCGTGCGGGGCTTGCCTCCCCGCCCTGCAGACCCGAGGGGAGTATATGTGGGTGGTGGGAAAGGACTTCGCCTCTTCCAGCCTTGCTGGCAACCATATTGTGGACATGCCTCCGGCCCAGAAAGAGTGGGGTTTGCCAAGGTCAAACACAGGCTAGTCCCTGCCGCTGCCACTCGGCGGTTGCCCTGACCCTGCCTTCTCTGCGCCCGAACTTTGTCACTGTCTTCCCAGTCGGGCGGGCGAGATGGTTGCAAGGACGAAGACGCTGTCTGCCTCCCGCGGGCTCTTCCTGGGCCCTGGAGGAGCCTGCTCTTCAGCTGCCGGGAGGTGGACGTGGACCAGAGATCTTTGCCCCACAGCGGGGCTTTTAGAGCTTCCACTTGTGCCCATCTCTAACGGGCCGCGGGGATGGGGATGGGGAGTGGGGGATGGGGAGATTTGGAAGACCCTGAGGAGGGTTTTGTTTCTGCCTGTAGCTGCAGTTTAGCAGGGGGATGGTATGAATTCAAATGGAGTGGGGGAGCCCATCTCAGGAAAGGAAGCAGTGGTGGGAGCAAATTGGGGAGAGGTAAGGGGTTGGAAGGGAAGCTGAATCCAGGGAGATTAGGGAAGAATAACTGGGGGGGGCGGTGGTGAGGAGTCCCACAGCCTGGCCCCAGGGGACCAGCACCCAAAGATCTAAGGAGGTGTCCTTAGATGGTGATGCCAGGAGCAGCACACAGCGGAGCCATGAGATGCTCAGCCTGGCACAGGGATAGACACATCACTGGACTTGTGTGTTAGGGTCAGAGAGAGACCAGCATGTGCTCAACCCATGGGAAGGGGCAGGAGGGAAGAAGACAGGAGTACATGGAGAATTGTCAAAGAGGGCATCGGAGGAAGAGAGGAAGAGAGGTAGAGGTGAAGGGCAGAGACACAAAAGGATGGCTAAAGGCTGAGGAAAGGGGAAAGGAGCCAGAGGACTGCATGTCCTGGAGGGGAAGGAGGCTGGGATTCTTCCACAACCTCTTCCACAGCCTCCTGTGGGCAGCACGTGGGCCTTGCCTGACCGTTCTCAGGGGGCATTCCTGTATCTCCTACCGCCCCCACCCCCCATATGTTTGTGTTTAGCCTGGGCCTCGTGCTGGTCCCCGCAGCCAGACCTGCAACTGCAAGACTCCCCAATCTGACCAGATGCCGGGGCAGCTCGGGAATAGGGAGCGGCTGAGCTTGGTCCCTTCCCAGCCACACTGCATTCTCTCTGTGTTATTACACCAGGGAGTCAGCTGGTGTAATAAAAGGCTGCATTATTGTCTTTCTCTTTTAAAATAAAGATATTCCTATATAGCCTCTAGTCATTTCTTTTAGAGAATTAAAGATTAAAAAAGAGAGGGAGGGGAGAGAATCTGTAAAGGAGTTTCTGGACACAGAGAGCTCTGCCCCTCCCCCTGGGATAAGATGAGTCCCTGTGACTGTCACTGTAGTGGGGAAGGAAGCCCATCCTGGGAGCAAGGATTCTTAGGGAGCAGACATCTGGGTATTCCTGCTAGCTGTGACTCCCTGGGCAATCCAAAGCCTTCCCTCACTGAGCCTCAGGTTTCTCACCTGTGTAAAGGGCAGAATGGCCCCCCTGCAGGGTTGTAGTGAAGACAAGCACTTCATATTAGAAAAGCACATATTGGCCTCTTTAGAATGTTCTATTCAAGTCCACGTGTCTATACAGGTGGTAGTGATATTGACAAACACATGGGGATCAGTGCAGGGAAACTTACAGTGTGGGGAATGGGGCAGATGATTCCCCAGGGATTCCGTTTTCCAATTAGAGAATTCCAGGAGCCTGTGAAATCTGTCCTTTATGAGCTCTGCAATTTGGTGCTTGAGATGGTGAAGAAGACGGCACACACATTTACACAGCATTGATGTTTCTGCTGCTCTTCACTGCTTTACCATCCACCTCCTATTCGGACCTGTGCCACTGTGCAGTGCAGTCACTCGTTGACAGCACCTTGTCCTCCGTACTGAGTTTTGGGCAGGTGGTAGCCATGCTGGGCATGGAGTGGATGCCCCAAAGAGGATGAAAGATGGAGTGAATGAACGAAGGAATCTTTGCAGGGGATTTCCCTCACTGCCTACATAGCAGGATGCTGCTTCAGAGTATGAGATCTCCACGGTGATCTGGTGCTGAGCCCAGTGACTGGTCGGCCCAGTGGGCTCCAGAGTCAGGTTAACTCCGTGGGGCAAAGGAGCTCCCTCCCTTGAATCCCACCCCTTTCTCTGAGACCCAAATGCCTTCTTGTCAAGGATAACCCCAAGGAGGCCTGGAAAAGGCCTCTGCTTTCTGAGGCCTGGGTTCAAGTCCCTGCTCTGAGCTATGGAGAAAGTTCTTGTGTTCTCTTTCCAGAGCCTTTGCCCCTCTGAAGCAAGACTCTCAGGGTTCCCTAGAGCATTCATGTTCCACTTCGGGTGCACAGGGCTCTGGGAATGCAGCCTGGGTGCTTTGGGGCATCTGGTTCCTCTCCTGTGAAGCCCAAGCTGCCCCAGGACTCTGGGAGGCAGAGGAGAGAACTCTGAAAGCTAGCGTGCATGACTGTTAGCACAGGTGGAATTGAGTAGCTAGGGCTTAGCTCCTCCCCTGGAGGAGTGCTTGATGCTGATGTCCCTGAGCAGAGAGGTCTTTAGGGGAACAGCCTTGTTCCTACCTGGGCTAGCACTGAGGAGGTACCCATAAATCTAAGTGGACAGAACTGAGTTTCTTTCCTCTCCCAGCCCCTTGCTTTTGGGTCACTGATTGTACCTATATGAAATACAATTCATTTTTGTTTAGCTGAGCACCTGTCAGAACTGAAAGCATCCTGTTCAAGACATCCATGGCTGCTCACAGTCAGTAGTGGGCAAGGCCTGCCAGGGTGGGCTGTAGATCATGGGGGTGGGGTAGGGGTGAGTGCCAAGGAACATGGGGGATGAGGAAGGCAGAGAAAGGGAGACACTGGGTGTCTGGGCTTGGCCCCTTGTGATGCCATTCATAGACTTGGAGAGCCTCAGAGGGAGTAGCTTGGAATCTTGGGAAAGGGGGGCCTGGACAGGGCCCCAGTCCTTCCCACAGGGGTCCCCGTCCCACCCTGCACCCTGCATTGCCTGGGGAGAACCAGGGTGCAGCACCTGTGTGCAAGAGGAAGACCTGGTGTCTGCCAGCTCTGAGCTTCCTCTCGTAGCTACTTTACTCTGCATAGCCTCGAAATACCCACTTTTTGACCAGTGTGAATCAGGATGTTGTATTTTTACTTAATTTTTTTCTGAAGTAGGGATCCGTTGCAGTGTGCAAATTATATGCTTTCAATTTGGTTGCTTATCAATGTAAATGAAATACATTTCAGTTTCTGCCGAGTTCTTGGCTGTAGGCAGGATAACAGAAATCACGATTATCATGGAGAAATGGGAGTCAGCTGAAATTTCCCTGTGCAGCTCCAGTTATGTCTGAGCTCTGGTTCAGAACCATGGCTTGGTTGCTTGGAGGTGAAACAACCTAACCACAGCATGCAGAATCGTAGAGCGCAAGGGCCCTGGATGACCTGGTTGTTTATAGCAAAGCTCGCGGCATAGGTGTGCGCTGGTGACACCAATCTGCCAGCCCTCAGGCTGTGCCCCATAAGCCTTTGCGCTCCCTGTGCCCACTGCCCAACACACTGTCTCCTCCCAGTTTACCCATGCCCTGCCTCCCTTTCCCCAGCCTCTCCCTCTGCTGGCCCTACCTCCCCTGCGGGCCCCTCCTCTGGCTGGGCCTTCCTCTGCAGCTGGGATCCTCCTCCCCCACCAGCCCCTCCTGCTGCTGGTCCCTCCCCTGGCTGGGCCCCACCTCCTGGGGCTGGCCCCTACTCCCCAACAGACCCCTCCTCCACTTCCCCTCCCACCCGCCCCCTTATCTTTGTGGCCCGCAGCCTGGTCCTGTCACCATGGAGTACCCATCTGCTGCGCATCCATCTGCCTTGGTGGAGCCACTGCCTACAGCGACAGGGCTAGGGTTAGAGCTGGGTCAGGGAGGGTAACAGGTGGGTTGCTCCTCCTGGCACAGGGGTCAGGCTGTGTGAAGGCAGGGAGTGGGCTTCCCTGCCCCCTGCTGTGTGGCAGCCTGGTGACCTGAAGGTAGTCCCCTTGTCCTTGCCTGGACACTCTTCCTGAGGTCAGTTTTGCTGCGTCCTGGGCATGGCCCCCACGTTCCTGTGCTCCCGACTGGTTTCAGTACTGTCGCAGCTTCGCTGCTCCCTCCAGCTCCACATTGCCCCCAGACCTGTGTTTAGTGGTTAGGGAGCAACAGCAGGGGACATCCATGCCCCTGGAACCCGCTCCCCCCTTTTTACTCGTAGGGGTGGGTGGTTCCCCTGGTCCATTTCCCTTCACCCCCTGGCTTATCCTCCCTCAAGGGCTGTTAACTTTAATATAAAAAGCTTCCAGAATTGCCCCTGTCAGGGCAGCTGGGATGAGGGTGAGCAGGAAGTGGGTCTGGACAAAAGAGAGGGAGAATGGTCCTGGACATCAGGCCAGGGGCTCCCATTCACTCCACCTCTGAGGTGGGCTGGAGGGCCCAGGGACTTTTCTCTGCCCCTCCACAATGTGCCCAGCAGGGGCTGCACTGTGGAAGGAGCCGTAGACCCGTGCTGAGTCTGGTCGCACTGATGGACTGAAGGACAAGGGGGCAGCTCCTTCAGGGACCTGAGAAGAGCTAGGAGCAGACACAGGGGGTGGAGTCTGCAGCTGCTGGGGCCTCCCTGCCTCTCTTCGATGGTTCCCATGAGCCCACAGTGTTTAGGTGCCAGGCTTGAGCTGGGGGCTGGTTTACCGGGGGAATAAGACCTCCCTTCCTCTGGGAAGCTGTAGTCTACTGGCGAGACCCTGGTCAATAACTCGGACTGTAATCCTGCAAGGGGGGACATTCAGGTGACCTTTGAAGGTGTGCACAGGGGACAGACCAGGCCTAACCGCTTGAGGCGGCTTCCCTGTGGACTAGGCGCTCAGCCAGGATCGCTGGACCAAGCACAGGGCTGTGAGCGAGCGAGAGTAGTGGGGCGAGTCCTGCAAAGGCCCAAGTGGGGCAAAACTACACTGTGGACTTGCCCTTTCTCCCAAGAGCAGTGCCGAGTGTGGCCACAAGGAGGTTGGAGTGGGCTGGGGGCTGTGTGAGGACCCGAGGGGACCACTCAGCAGGCTCTGGTCGGTGGTGTCCGCTTGCCACTGTCACCACTGGCTTTTAGAGTTGTTTGCCTGCCCTTTTGGGGTTCATGGTGGTTTTAGGTCGATGTCCCTCTCCTGTCACATCTCTGAGGTTGAGAGGGCCAGGGATCAACTCCTTAGGTTCACAGGTTCCTGCAGATGCCCAGAAATGTCCCTGGACCATTTCGTGACTCAGACAGAAGAGGGTGGGCATGTGAGGTGGGTGACTCTCCTGCCATTTCAGGGGCTCTAGTGTATCTGTGTGACTTTGGGCGTGGGATGATCCCCATGCCTCAGTTTCTCCCTCACCAAAGGGAACAGTAGCTCCCTCCTGTGGTTTTGTAGAACAGATACATCCTCCAGTTAATATGGATGGATTATGCCTGCGAGGCGTTCCCTGTCCTCCCCACACTGTTCTGGGCCCAGTGAAGTGGGACCTATCCCTTACTGTCACTTACATACATAGCTGTATGTAGCTGATGACCTACTAGTTAGTCTCTGACTTAGTAAAACTGAATAGTTGCAGTGAGGCGCTGGTCTTGCTCAAATGTTCGGAGAGACCCCCAAAATGCAGGTGGCTGGCATAGTGTGTTCAGCCCAAGTGTTCTCTGCCAGACTGTACTAGTGGGAACACCCTGTGGAACAGCCCCAGTCAGAGGTGGCCATGTGTCCACAGTGGAGACAGGTATCCCTGTGGCCATGATGCCAGGCTGACCCCTTTTCAGCTGGGTTTTGAACCCCAAGCAGCATGGGGGCTGAAGTGGCAGGGGCAGGGGTTTGGGCAAGGGTTTGGTGAGGAGAAGCAGCCTGGCCACCTAGCCATGTCCACATAACCCCCTTGGGGAGTTCACACGACCACAGGTCCTCTCTTTACCCTGAGGGGCTGAGCAAGGTAATGGGAACAGACCTTTCCTGCTCTCCATGTAAGCATATGAGTTACATCCATCCCTCCTCTTTGCATGAACATATGCAAACACACATGGTCATGCATAAACACATGCTCTACACACACATAAACACACACACCCATACATGCACGTACCCACACAAAAACCCTCCCAGATGCATACGCTCACGCTCATTCTCCCCCCAAACATGGATGCACATAATCACACAGAAACTCACACTTATAAACTAGTGCATACTCACACATCCATGCCCACTTGTGTGCATGCACTTACATATTCACATGCACCCTCACACTCATTTTATACCTACACACTAGCTCACACACTCCCACAGTGCACTCACAAATACATGCATGCTCAGCCACTTACATAGGTTCACACACAAAGCACTGCGCATTTGCACACTGATAAAGTAAGTGCACTGACATGCACACTCGTAAACTAATGCACACTCACATGCTCACGCTCACCTACGCTCACTTCACTGTTACTAGTATGTGGGTCTTATGAGTAGATGTGCCATCCTGGTCTGTGAGGGAGGGCAGCCTGTGCCCTGTGTCTCAGCAGCACCACCACAGAGACCTGGGTTGAAGCCCAGTTCCTGCACCTCCAGCTCAGTGACCTTGGCAATCTCAGAATCTGGCCTGTGAAGGGAAGCCAGGCTGCCAGCCTTACCTGCATCACGGAGGTGTAGTGAGGGCTGGTGGGAGGGCAGGCGTGTCTACATGGGACTTGGGAGCTCTGGAGGCAGGGACAGGCTAGGACTCTAAAGCCTTCCTTAGGGAAGGGAGTGGGGCTGCCTGCCACTTGGCTGTGCCCCTCTCCAGTGCAGGCCAGGGCAGGCACCTGGGGCTGGGGGGCAGGATGGGAGGGCTGCCTCCACCACCCAGTCTTCCTGTTCTCCCTCCCAGTGTTTCTCCTCTGTCCCCTTTAACCCTTCGGCTCCTTGTGCCCTCTTCAGGTTGACCTGGGCTCTTTTCTCAGTGGAGCATTGGGTGTCTTCTGCATTATTTTGCTAAGGGGGTCCCATCTGTCCTCCTACCCCATGCGTGTTTCCTTCTGCTGTGCAGAGATGCTAGCCCCAGGAAGGAAGTAGGAGGTGTGGGAGAATCCCTGGGGGCAGGGCAAGAAGAATAGGAGCCCACCACCGCGGCCCATCTCTGGCTTTGTGCTAAAGGCAGCGCAGACCCTGGAACAATCCCATCTCCCTGGATTAAAGGGATGGCAGGAACTGCTTTGATCTCCAGGCTTTAGTGTTCGCTCTGCCTTCAGTTTGGGTTGGGAAGAAAGCCTGGAGCTGAGAAGAGCTGTCTGCTTCCCAGAGCTTGGGTGTGACTTCGTAGAGCCTGAACACAGCTCTCTGGGTGGGGCTTCTGTGTGGGAATGTGCCTGTGTGCACACATGTGCGTGTGGATACGTGTGACTGTATGTACACACCATGTGTGGATGTGTATGTTTGTGTGTTGGGGCATGCCCATGTGCATGTGTTTTCATGCATGTATGCTTGTGTGTGCATACAAGTGCAATAGCATTGGCAACATTCAGAGGAATCTGGGAGCAGGTGGACAGGACGCTCCCAGCAGTGTGATGGGGTCCCCAGAAATGCTGGGAGCCCTACACTACAGCCTCTGAGCCCCATAGAGGAGAAAGTCCATGCTGGTGCACATTCTGAATCTGAGTACAACTTTTTGTTTTGATTCTAAAAATACAGAGCAGCTCTTTTATCAGAGTACAGTGTTTCCTTGTTTCCTTCTCCGAAGTAGACTCTTCTCTGAAGTAGACTCTTCAGCCTTCGGGAAGTGGCTCAGCCTGAGAAAATGCAGATGCATTGTGCTTGGCTGGCCTGGCTCCCCGGTGCTTGGCCATCTGAGTGTTCTTTTATTTTCCCCCTTCTTTTTTTTTTTGAGATGGAGTTTTGCTCTTGTTGCCCAGGCTGGAGTGCAATGGCATGGTCTCGGCTCATTGCAACCTCCGAGTCCCAGGTTCAAGCAATTCTTCTGCCTCATCCTCCTGAGTAGCTGGGATTACAGGCATGTGCCACCATGCCTGGCTAATTTTGTATTTTTAGTAGAGATGGGGTTTCTCCATGTTGGTCAGGCTGGTCTTGAACTCCTGACCTCAGGTGATCTGCCCACCTTGGCCTCTCAAAGTGCTGGGATTACAGGCATGAGCCACCGTGCCCGGCCCAGGTGGGCACATCTTTTAGGCCAAGCGCCTTGGCTTCAGTTTGTTCAAGGGTGAGAAATGGGCAGTGCCTGAGAGCTCAGCTGATGGTGTGGCTCCTTGTGGCTGCTGTCACAGGTGCTGTGGGTGGGAGTGGACAAGCTGGAAGTGGCGCTGTTCTGAGGTTCTGGTGTCACCCTCTCTGGGAGGCTCAGATGGTCACTGTGTCATTCATTGATCTTCTGGGCAGGGATGTATTGAGACATGTAGGGAGCGGACTGTCTTTGATGGGAGCTGTCCCCAGGGTGCTCTGCCGCCTGGGGGCTTGCATCTGTCTTCCTGACTTCCCTGCCTTGTGTTCCTCGCTTTCCTGCTAGTGTCCTCATGTCAGATTCTACCAATCTTTTCTCCCTCCTAAGCTGACCTCGCGAGTGTGTATGACCTGGGAGGGGAGACTGGGCTGGCTTGGAGAGGGGCACCATGGGGGAACAGGCTGCATGCGGTCCTCACGCCCCCTTGGAATTGAGGCGCCAGTGGTTACACAGGAAGCACCGAAGATGGCTGCTTTTCCAGGTCCCCGTGAGAATCCTTTCCTAGGTCTGGTGAACATAGCTTCACATGTTAGAAACCTGATGATGGGAGCTCAGAGAGAGCCTGTCAAATTCTTTAAAAAAAAAATTGTGTTGTTTTATTTTTATTATGGAAAATTCAAATATACACAAAAGTAGAGAGACCAGCACAGTGATTTCTTGAGTACCCATCACTGGCTTCAACAATTATCAGCATTCTGCCGGCCCTGTTTCAAAGGATGCTAATTCTAAAACGCTTTTATTAATTCAAACACCAGAAGCTAACAAGCAATTACGTTAATTTAAAAACCCGCTTGTGTGAGACACTGAAGAAGCAGCCATGGTTTAAAGAGAATGGCATCACACCAGCACTGAGCCACTGGTGAGCACCGTGGAGGGACTGGGTGGTGTCCACTGGGGGCTCAGTCAGGGAGGAGGGCAGAGGGACCACCCCACCATCCAGACACCTGGGAGATGGCAGGCTGATCGCAGTCTGGGAATTTACCAATGAGAACATGCCCAGTGCTGTGCAGGGAGCAGTTGTGTGGAGTCAGCTCCTTTGCTGGCCTGTGGCCCGAGTGCTGTTAGTTCATGTGAGAAAGCACTCCCTCCAGTAGGCCCCCTGACTGTGCCTACACTCACGCTCTGCTCTGGAGAGGCTGGTTTGGAGGACTGTCCTGCGGTGGTTCTCCTGTCCGCATGGATTGTCTGAATGCCACCCAGGCTGAGGGACTGTGCTGGGGCAGCCCGGGTGATGGCACATTGAAAATGGGAGCACATTCAATGGAGAGGTTTTCATACCCAACAGGATTGATCTTGGGGTGAGAAGGGACCACCCAGACCAGTCCAGGGATCAGGAGGCTGCTCCGTGAAAGGAGGGAAAACCCTCTTGGCCAAGGGTGCAGTGAGGGTTGTAGGTCTGAGAGCATGCTCTGCCCAGAGCTGTGACATGGCCGGGGCATGTGCTCGCATGTATGCGCATTGCAAGGCAGACAGGTCAGAGGTAAGTACAGGGCTCAGTGACTCTCTAGCGTGCCAAGGAGGTGGCACTCCATCCAGTATCTGGGATGATGGGAGTATCTCACGGGGACTTTGACTATGGCCTAATTGTGGGTTGTGTCAGGCAATGGGATTAGAGAGAAGTTGGTGGCATAGGGGTGTCAGGGGCAGGACCCAATGAAGGCTTGAGAAGGACAGAGAGAGAAGATCAGGGGACTTGTGGGTTTGGCTTGGGCAGTGGCACCTGTCTCTGGAGGAGAGGAAGGACAGGTACCTGGGGGTGTGGGATGATGATGTCAGATTGGGATACTTTATCCAAGGACTATGGGACATCTTGGGTTGGGGGAGGGGCGCAGGGCTCCTCCAGGGTGCTAGTCTAGTGACCACGAGTGGTGTCAGCCCAGTGACCATGATGGATGCTAGTCCAGTGACCCTCCAGTGTCTGATGATTTTCTTTTGGTTAGACTGGGGTATTGGTTTTCAGCAGGAGGCCTGGGAGGACACACCCTCACTGCATTGTGTCAGGGCACATCTGTCAACAGGACTCATCATGGCCAGAGCTGGCAGTTACTAGCTGGCTAAGGTGGTATTGGCAGATTTCTCCTCTGTAGAGGTTTTCTCTTTTCTCTTCCTTTTCCATTCTGTGCTTTTCCGAAGGAAGTTACTGTGCCGAGCCCATACTGAAGGAGTGGGGAATTTACGTTCTTGAGGGCGGAGTAGCTATAAATGATTTGGAATGCTCCAAATTTTTGCCTATTCATCTGTTGTCCTTCATTTACTTTTTATTTAATCATTGATTTATATCAGTACTGATGTTTATTTTATACTTTGGGTTACAATTCAATACTGCTTTGTGTTGCTCAAATTGTTCCAACTTTGACCATTGGGAGCTCTTTCAGTTGGCTCCTGTGTCCTTTGACACTCCCCCTTCCCTTCATTTGTGTGTGTGTTTGTGACACTTGCTTTACTTTCTGGCCCTGCAAGGTGCTCCAGGCCCATCTGCTTGATTAGCAAATATTTTCTCTGCCTGAGCCCACAAATCAGTCATTTCTCCAGGGAGCCCAGTTCCTTTTATTGGAGAATTTTATTAAAGACCATTACCTGTCCTCCTGGTGTCCTCATTGCTCCTGGGGAGCCATTGCTTCTAGTTTTCTCTCATTAGGTAGAGCTAGAATGTATATATGCACACACATTTCTTTTTTTTTTTTTTTTTTTTTTCTTTGAGACGGAGTCTCGCTCTGTCGCCCAGGCTGGAGTGCGGTGGTGCAGTCTCGGCTTACTGCCAGCTCCACCTGCCGGGTTTACGCCATTCTCCTGCCTCAGCCTCCTGGGTAGCTGGGACTACAGGCGCCGCCACCAGGCCCGGCTAATTTTTTGTATTTTTAGTAGAGATGGGGTTTCACCGTGTTAGCCGGGATGGTTTGGATCTCCTGACCTCGTGGTCTGCCTGCCTCAGCCTCCCAAAGTGCTGGGATTACAGGCGTGAGCCACCGTGCCCGGCCTGCACACACAGTTCTGTAACTTTGCGTAGGTACCCTCCTGTGAATTAAGCCAAACACGAGTTCATTCTGGTGCCTCAGAGTCTAACCTGCCTCCTATAGCGAGGAGCCGACCCTGGTGATGTTTTCAGGTGGTGCACAGTCAAGTAGAGATGCCCCAGGGCCTGCAGACAGGTCCTGTTCCTCCTGGTTGCCTTTTCCGTGCATGCTGGTGCTCAGTCCAGCTGACTCCCTGGGAAGCCCTTCTCTTTCCGGCTGTCTGGCTGAGTTAATCTGGCCCATGAAGGTTTCTTCAGGGTGTTTCCAGGTGCTGGCTCTTTGGCCATTGGGGGCTCTTTCAGTTGGCTGCTGTGTCCTTTGACATACCCCCATCATTTTGTGTGTGTGTGTGTGTTTGTGTGTGTAATGCTTTCCTTACTCTCTGGCACTGCGTGGTGCTCCAGGCTCACCCTGATACCTCAGAGTCTAACCTGTGTCCCACGCAGTGTCCTTTGTTGGGTTTCTCCTTAGGTCTCCTTGATAACTTTGTTTGGTAGGTACTACAGTTGCCACCAATCTGCCCATCTGTTGGATGGAGAGACTGAGGCACAGAGGTGGTGTGGGCAGCAGGCAGGGGTAGGGCAGGGTGTGACCCTGGTGAGGATACCTGGATTCCTGTCCTCACTCGCAGCCCAGCACAGCCCTTGCTGGGGTGAGGGCCTAAAAGGGTGTCCATACTGGGAGACCAGCAGGCCGGTACCACCCAGGGCCTGGCTGGTGTGGGCAGCATGTGACTCTGGGCCACCATGTGGTCAGGGAACGTGGTGATGGTGTACAGATGGCCTGGGCTGGGCTGGGGTTGCATTCTCTGCCCCAGGAGTGACCAGCGGGCTGTGGTGGGGAGGCCGCCTTTCCCCCTGCAGCCCCTGGAGCCCCCATCTCTGAGTAGCTCGTGGTGACCCGAGCCTGCCTTTCTTGTCATTGTGACATGTGCTAAGCCATATCACGATTGCCTTGCCCCGGGCGGGACATGCATCTTTTGGACCTAAATGCCCCTCTAACAGTGAGTTCAGAGAGCTTCATGGAGAGAATTGAGAGTTCCAGACCTTGGGGACAGGTTTGGAACTCTCAGTTCCAACACAGTGGATGCATTTGGTGGTTGAGGATGCTCATCTGGGAAAATGCGGGGGCATGGGTGTCTCGGCAGGTGAGCCCTGTGCTCATGGCGGGTGTGGAGCACTTGGCAGATGACACCCAGCCCTACTGAAGTGTCCTTTCTGCAGCAATCCCTTCTCAACCACCCTCCTCCTCCGTGGGGTTTCTTTTTGTTGTTGTTGTTGTTTTTTGTTTGTTTTTTGAAGGGAGGCAGTGTCCAGCTCATAGAGGACTGGGTTGTTTGACGGTGCTTTTACTTTCCAGGGGTCACGGGGGTCTGAAGCTTCCAATGCGAGTGTTGGTTTCACTGATGACAGTGCCCTTCAGATGTCCCAAGGGCAGGTAGTGATGGTTCCCATTCTAGTGAGGACAGATTGTAGTTAACAGAAATGGGGAGGCAAGCTAATGGAAAGAGAGGAGCGGCTGGTTCCCTCTGAGAAAGGGTTCCCCGGGCCCTGGGAGGCCTTGCAGGCACACCTCCATGTAGAGCAGAGATGAGGGGGACCAGCCGCCACTCCCCCCAGCCTCCATGGGCTGCTACCCTACACGGAACAGCTCTGATACACACGGGGAGGGTCGGTCATCGTGACAACTGACCTGCCAGCTGTGCTATGTCCCCACCACCGTGGACTCCTTGTCGTACACTTGTAATCTAAGCCCATTGTGCTCCAGGAGGAAACCAGGGGAGAAAGGAAGCTAAGATGTGGAAAATCTCCAAGGGAGGTTTTGTTGTTCCTAATTATCATTTTTGCTTTAAGGGCTGGAGTCCACCTGCCTTTCACTTCCTGTAGAAAGTGGGTGGGCCGGGCGCAGTGGCTCAAGCCTGTAATCCCAGCACTTTGGGAGGGCGAGGCGGGGATCACAAGGTCTGGAGATCGAGACCATCCTGGCTAACACTGTGAAACCCCGTCTCTACTAAAAAAATACAAAAAACTAGCCAGGCGTGGTGGCGGGTGCCTGTAGTCCCAGCTACTCAGGAGGCTGAGGCAGGAGAATGGCGTAAACCCGTGGGGTGGAGCTTGCAGTGAGCTGAGATCCGGCCACTGCACCCCAGCCTGGGGCACAGAGCACGACTCTGTCTCAAAAAAAAAAAAAAAAGAAAGTGGGTGGTGGCCTCCTGTGCAGGCCCCTCTGCAGACCTCGCTGGCTTAGCTTTGGCAGCTCCAGTGCCCCACATGTCCTTTAGCCCCTGGGTCCTCCAGCTCCCTGCTCCAGCCCTGACCCTTTCCAGACATCCATGGTGTTCGGTGATTCTGAGCACTGAACTCACCCTAACATGCTTTGCATTTTGTTTGTGGAAAAAGCCAGATCTCAATGGTATCCACATCATGATGACAGCTCTGTCAAATGCACCGAGAGGGAAGCTAAATGGCCATGTTCAGGTACCGTGGAGATCTTCAGGGTCATAGTGGAGATTTCAAGGTCACCTTCTTGATACTGAGGGCCTGGGAGATGCCATCCTATTGGATGTCTTGCTGCCTTCTCTGACCCCACACAGGTGACAGCCATCCCATTTCTGGCTTGCAGAGGCTGTGGTCAAGGTGGCGCTGTCCAGCAGGGACAACTTCCTGCCTGTGCCTTTGCCAATGAGTGGTGTTTAATGTCGTCAGCCCCACAGGGTCAGGTGGGGTGTGTCTGATGTGTGTGGGGAGATGTGCTGGGTGAGGGTCAGGTCCCCTGTGGAGGTGTCAGACAGAGGATGGCTGTCAGCTGGGGCCCTGCAGATTCGTGTTCCCCGTCCTCCCTCCCTGTCACCTCTTTGAGAGTGGCTCTGATGTTGTTTCCAGATTACATGTGACCATTGGTCCTAGGTTTGTTTTCCAGCCTCCTGATGGACGTGCCTTTGAGGCTATGTCATACACCTGGGTTTGAAGGTGCTCCAAGTCTGTCCTCTCCCCTCCCTGTGGCCCCTGCCCCTGATCAGTGTCAACTCTTCTGCCTGCTCCTCAGTCCCAGCATCCAATAGGTGGCCAGGAGCTACCAGGTCTCCCTCCTAAATCCGTCTGGGGGCTCCCGTCCTGCTGCCTGTAGCTTGGCCCCATCGGGGTGACACCCATCTCTCCCGTCTCATGGTTCCGCCTCCTGGACTCTCTTGGCTCCCTGTTAGGCGGCAGCTGCTCCCCACGCTACTGGGTGAGTTGGTTTTTGATTTTAGTTCTGTTTCATAGTGTGCAGCACACATTCACATGTGGGGGTGTTTGTAGTTAATCCATGTGAGACAGTGACAGCCAGAGCCTGCAGGTTTCTGCTCCCTGGGGCACAGGTAGAAATGCCTGGGCTTAATCAGACATAGAAATTCTCCAATTTTGCAAGTGACCAAGGGACACCCGTTTCATACAATACTTACAAACTGCAGCCCCTCTTCAGGGCCTCTGGCAGGACATGCCATAGCCCTGCATGGCTCGTCAGAGGGGCCTGTGTCCAGACGCAGTGGTCTGCAAGATGTAGAGACAGACCAGATGAGACCGGTGGCAGGCAGTGGGGAGCGGAAAGTGATAGTGGAGGGGAAACCTGGGTCAGGCTGGCGCCAGGTGCCTGATGCTTGGGCCTGAGCCTGGTCCTGAGCCTGGAGTGTGGGTGTACTGCTAGCGCTGGTTTCTTCTCAAGCTGGCCCGTTCCTTGTGTCTCATCTGTTGAAGCTGAAGTGGGGACAGGACTGAGGGAGTGTGCAGAGACCGGGCTCTGGACACTGCGTTTCCCCATCTTGTGCTGGTGCTCACTGTGTTCCCAAATCAGCATCCGGGCTGGTTTTTTTTTTTGGAGAGCTCACCTTTCCTGAATCTTTCCAGAGGAGTTTGTGCAGGTGTTGTGGGAACAGCCACTCTACACATATGTATTCTCCAAGGCTCTTGGTTTTCTGAAGCTGCTATAACAAAGCACCACAGACCGGGCACCTTCAACAACAGAAACGGATAATCTCGCAGTCCAGAGGCTGGAAGTCCACGATCAAGCTGTGAGCAGGGCTGGGCTCTCCCGTGACCTCGCTGCTGGGCTGCAGACAGCCGTCTTCTCTCTGTGCCCTCACAGAGTCTTCCTGCTGCCTGTGTCTGTGTCCTCATCTCCCTTCTCATGAGGACACCAGGCAGATTGGATTAGTGCCCACCCTGATGGCCTCATTTTAATTTAATTGCCTCTGTAAAGACCCTGTTTTCAATTAGTCACATCCCGAGGTCCTGGGGGTTAGGACTTTATGCATTTTGAGGGACACAATTTGGCCTTGATACTAGGCCTGGTTACTCCTTGTCCCCGACATGCTGTCTCACGGCCACCCGCACAGGGTGAGGACGAGCTCCTGCCTAGCTGGCTCCCTGTGTCCCTGGCCCCACGCCATGGGTTTGGCCGCAGGCAGTGTGGCTTTTGGAGAGCTCTTGCTATGTTCTCCGGGCGGCCTGGGCCCTCTTCATGTGTGTGGGATGTCAGGCTCCACATGTTGCTTCCTTCTCTCCCTGCAGCTTGGCGCCAACGCCTTGCTCTTTGTCGGTGTGAACATGTATGGGGTCTTCGTGCGGATTCTGACTGAGCGTTCGCAGAGGAAGGCGTTCCTGCAGGCCCGGAGCTGCATTGAGGACCGACTGAGACTGGAGGATGAGAACGAGAAGCAGGTCAGTGGCTTGGGCCAGTCAGCCTAGAGGGGTTGGCTGTGGTGCTGGGGAGGTGGAGGAAGCTGCCTTCCTGAGCCTCAGTTTACCTCGTGGTGATATGGGCCACAATTCCCAGTGGTACATGTTGGTATTTGAGGCTGTGGAGGAGATGCCCTGAGGTTTTATAGTTAGCAAATGGACAGGCAGGCTGGGTTTGCTGTCCGTGGGATAGTGCTGGAATGGAGCTGCTCTGGGGACAGCATTTGGGCACACTGACTTCCAGTTACAGCTGGAATAAGTCAGCTGCCCAGGGAGGACGAGGCAGGTCCTGGCTGGGCCCCGGGTGAATGTGACCGTGCAGGTGGCCCTGACCCACTGGCCTGAGGCTCCCACCAGCCCTGCCCTTGGCTCAGTGTGGCCAACCCCAGAGCATGCTGGCACTTGTGGAAGGCAGAGGTGCCCTTGTGCTGGGAGTTGTAGAAGGGTCACGGTGGTCATGATACAACACCCACAGCCCTTGGGGTTGCTCCAATGGCTGGTATCACCCCATTTTCAGGATGAAACAGCCACGAGGGAAAGAGCAGTGGCTTGGAGGGAGCCATGCCTAGGTTCCCACCGCCCTCTGTGACCCGTCTTCTGTGCTCCCTGTCTGCTGCCTGGGGCCTGTGCCCAGCACGTGGGCTTAGGAAGAACCATCTGGGAGCCCCTGGGATAAGCCTGGCACATTCCAGGTGCCTCCACTGGAAGGATCTAGACTCTTCCCCCAGCCTTGGGGCTCACAGGCCTCTATGACACCAAACTGCTGATGTCTCAGGCCTGTGGCTGACATGTAGGATCTCTTTCTCAACAATGTGAATACAAGGTATTATACCAAATATAAATGTAAAAACTCACAAACACATTTCATGTATAGACATTGTTGCGATCCCTAATAGTTACAATAAAAGTAGGATATAGTTGAGAAATAGATCACATATGTATGTTTAGGTGGTGTGTGCATTGCCATGTATGTGAACATATAGGAGGGCGTGTCCATGTGGATGATATGTGGGCAGTGGTACATGTCTGTGTATATGTACATGTGCGTCCCTGTGGAGATGCATGTGTGGATATGTGCACATTTGCTTTTGCCTCTGTACATGTGTGCATGTGTGTCTGTGAATGCCTGTGCTCATGTGTATGTGTGTATGTATGTGCCTCTCTGTACGTCTGTGTGGTTGCATGTATGTGTGGTTTTGTATTCATGTAGATGTGTGTGTCTGTGTGGGCAGGCCTGTATGTCTGTGTGTGTATGTCTGTGATATGCAGGGATATGTGTATATGTGTATATGCCCATATGTTGATGTGTTATCTATGTGTGTGCATGAATGTGTTGGTATGTGTATAAATTGAGCATCTTTTGAGGCTGAACCCTGAGCATTTGCTCAGGCTGAACCCTGACTGACCTGGAGTCGGTCACACTGGGAGAGATACCTCCTTTGTGCTTTGTGACAGGTGTATAGCCTTATTTTGTTACCTCCATAAAATCCCAGAAATGAATCTTTGGAAGCCCTGTTCTCCCCTTAACTATATCCTCTGTAGTGGAGAAGGCAAAGGCTCTTTTCATGGGCCCTGCTTGTGTGCATTTCCGAATCATCCTTTTCTTTTCCTCTTTTGTCTCCCTCCCATCTCCTTTTCCATACCTTCCTTTCCTGCTTCTGTGTAGGTCTTTTTTCATTTATTTTCTGATGTTTGCTGCCTCTCCTAAGGACTCTCTTTCCTCCCAGTATTGTCTAGTCTAGCCTTTGCTGCTTGATGTGCAGCATTTCACTGGGTTTTATAGCAGCTCTGTGAGCAAGGGATTTTTTCCTCAGCCCTACGGAGGAGGCGGTCCACACTCAGGGAGGCTCAGAGATGTGTCCAAGTTCTAACTGCAGAGCGTACGTTCTTATGCAAGACATTTTCAAAATGTCACCCAATCCAGTTAACCCAGCCGAATGCTATTTATTGTTCAGATTTTGCCTTTATGTGTATTTTTCCCACGTGATTGCTGTTTTGGTGTATATGTAATTTTATTTTCTGTCTTTTTGCTTATCGTTTTGCACAGACATAGCTACTGGTGTGATAAATGTGATTTAAAACATCTGCTTATTCTTCCCGTTAATGCATGTTCTGCAGTGTTCTCAGTGTCTGACATTTAGATACCATGTTCTAACAGAGTTTTTTCTTCACGCACATGAAGTATTCACTGAGTAACATTTTTAGCAGTGTAAATATGTCATTTCTCTCCCAAGTTTCTGAGGTATTTTCCCAAACTTGTGCTCTTTTACATCTTTATAAATGATGTCTGCTTACATTCTGCTGTCTATAGCAGTCCAGGCCAACGGGGAGCCTGTTAGGAATGCAGATTGCCAGGCCTCGCCCAGCCCTGTAGGTGGGTCGGGGATCTGATGAGCTGCTCTGCAGTCCCTGTCTTTCTCCCCTTCTCCCTCTCCTTCTGCCTGTTGGTTTCCGCCTTTCTCCCTCCCTGCCTCCCTCTCTCTCTGTGAGGACTTGGCACCTCCTGTTTCCCCTGCCCCTTTCTGTTTACTAAGGCTGACGGCAACTCCTTCATGCTTGTTCACCTTCTGTATTTCTTTGTGACTAGTATGCTCCAACCCTTCATCCCGTTATATTCTGACTTCCCTGGCAGTCAGATGAACTCCTCATTGTATAACAGAAACACTGATGCCTCATCCCCACGTTTCCCCAGGTCTGTTCCTCTAGCTTTGCTTTTCCTTGTGTAAAAATTCAATCTGTTGTGTTTTCAAATGGAAGGATCATTTTCCTTCATGATTTCCTCTGTTGCTTCAAAGCTGAGCTGATGTTTTGACACCTGAGCGCTGATTGAGGACATGCCTTCTGTGACTTTACCAAGTGTATCCTCAGACCTCAGCTGTCCTGACTTTTGCTGTATTTTTTCTGTCGATTGCCTTTGAGCCTGCAGGGTTGTATCTCACAATAACTATCTGCCTAGATGGGCTGGTAATCAGCATTCAGCTTCCTCCTGGCCACCTGCTGCCCAATGTCAGTGCAAGGAGCCTTGTCTCTTTGGGATGGCAGAGGGGAGCACTTGGGGCCCAACAGGGCCCTGCCAGCTCTTGGGTCTCTCAGGTACACAGGCACTTTGTCCCTCAGCATCTGCCTGGGGACTGCCTGGCCATTCAGAGAGCCTGGAGGTGGCCATGGCAACCCTGCCCAGGCCTCACATGTGTCAGCATGAAATGCCAGTCTCCTGAATGACAGGTGAGGGAGCCTTACCATGTGGCTAGTTGTGAGCATCTGCCTTTCATATTTTAATTCCATTCATGGCACATTTCCATTCAATACCTGTTCCCAGAGCCTTCCGCAGCCACTTGGACCATCCAGGCAACACAATGAGTGATAGGAGAGGATTAGGGGATGCCCTGAGGTTCTGAGAGGGGAGATAGGGGGATGGGAACTGATTCTGCGGGGAGATCCAGGGAGACACACCTGGACCTGGGAGAGGATCTGGGTGTGGACACACCCCAGTCTGGGAGGGCTTCTGGGTGGATGTATCCTGATCCTAAGAGGGGATCTGGGGGATACCCCTTGGTTTCAGGATGGGATCTGTGGGGGACATACCCCAGTCCTGAGAGGGATTCTGGATCAGTGTACCCTGGTCCTGGAAGCTGATGTGGGCATCACTGGTAGGAGGCGGTAGAACGCAAGGCACGTCCAGAGGGACCGGAAGATGTGGGCTGAGTGAGGTCGAGTCGAGGGGAGGCGTGTGGGCAGACTCTGAGCCTTATGCTGTCATGCACAATGCTTTGAGGGAAATCATTTCATGTCCTGTGGCCTCAGCTGGAAGGAGATGGCTCTGACTGGTGGAGAGGGGTCAGGGCTGGCTTCTGTGTGTCTGTGCTCACAGAGGGGAGCTCCTGAGCCTAGCGGGAAAGAGACATCATGAACATGTTTTGAGGGTCAGTGCACAGGCAAGGGCATGGAGGCAGGGGAGCAGACACATTGGGGAGTTCGGCGGTGGTTTTCTTTTTGTTTCTTCCTGGGGGATGAATGCATAACTCAGAGGCACTGTGGTCAGCGGCTTTGTGAGCAGGGAGAACATTGTGCTCAGTTCATAAAACAGGAGTTCGGCTCAGGAGGCTCAGAAAACACCTCCTAGGGATGTGCCTGTGGACAGGTCTGCACTGTATGGCCTGCACTGACTGCCTGGGTTTACAGGAGAGCACAACGGGGGACTGCTATTCTGAAATGCAAATTCCTAACATTAAAACCTCTCATCCTGTCCCAGCTGAACCAGTTTTGTTCCGGGATGGGAACTGATGGAACAGATGGAGATGGCTGTAGCAGCAATGCCCTTGCTCCGAGCCTCCTGGCAGTGCCAGGGGTGGAGGCCGCCGGCTGTCACTCTCTTCTCCACTCTGTTTACACATTGGATGCCTCTGTTCCCCAATGCCAGATCGTTCTTGCCCAGTTTGATAAGTTATGTTTCAACACCAGTAGTAGCGTGTGCTTCGCCTTAAGCCCTGGGGAGCACCTTTTAATTTCCTGGTTTATGATGCCAGGGTTGGCTTTTACCAGCCAGGATGCATCCTTGGGTGCTCTGTGCCTACTTACTGCTAACTTTTGCAGCAACCCATGAAGAAGGTGACAACAGATACAGCCAATAGGAGCTTTCTCCTTTCCCTCCTGTACTGTTTAGTTCCAGTAGCCCTGCAGTTGCCCTGCAGAATCTTTGAGGCTTTAAGGGTCTGGTCTGCTCCTGCTGAGGCAGGTGCCAGTCTCAAGGGGCTAGGCTTCTGCCAGCATTCTTATGAGGGGAAATACTACAGTAGCTCTCACTGTCCTCTCCTCTACCTTCTCAGGGCAGCCCATAGAATAAGAGGCACTGGAAGAGAAGGGTGGGGTAGGGAATGGGGGCTTGCCTGTTTCATTGCACGACTTCCTGTCTGTCTGGAAAGTTGTCTGCTGTACTTAGGAAAGGTTTACCTGAATTGTCAGTGTGCCTGAGACTGATTCCTTTAGGGGGATTTGAATGAGCTTAAATGACCCCTTCTCTCAACACAGCAAAACAAAGAAACAGAACAAAGGGTCACCGTGGGCCCCTGCCCTTCATCTGTCCTTGCCTGCAGGGTCTGGGCAGAATAGAAGAAGGTCAGGGTACCAAGATGTTCTTTCTGAGTTGTCAGATCTCTTTAAAATTAATTTCAGCCCTCTATATCATGGTTAGAAATGTAAGGACTTTATTCTGCTTAATAAATCTGAGAACTGTGTCCCTGAAAATTTAAATAACCCAGGAAAGATAACGGAGCAAATAACAGAGTCGCCAGTGGCAGAGCCAGGGTGAGCCCGGGATCTTCCAAGGAAACCACGTGGCTGTTTCTTCCTTTCGTGGCCACAGACTTCCTCAGCTAAAAAATGCTCACACAGACGTTTTAGGCTTACAAATAACCCAGCTAAAATGCTCCAAAGGGGTGTGAAGGTTCTTTTAACAGGGCTTTTTCTGTTTCTGAACAAAAATGTCAAAAGTTGGTTTTTTGAAATAGAAAAGCCTTAGAGAGACTGATCAAGAAGAAAAAGAGCAGACACAAATAAGGAGCATGAGGGATGAGAAAGGCTGCAGATAAAGCAGGGATTAAAAATAGATAATGGGGAAATGCTGAGAATAATTTTATGCCAGTATATTTGAAGAGAGACAAAATGGCCAAATTTCCAGAAAAAGTGTGAGTTACCAAAGATGATCCCCAAAGAAAAAGAAAGCCTGAAAAATCCTATAATTATTAAAAAGATTGATTCAGTAATTTACAAGCTCATCAAAAAGTAAACAGCAAGCCCAGATGGTTTTACAGATGAGTTAGACAGAACTTCAAGGAAAACGCAATTCCAATTTGATCAGTCACAGCATGGAAAGCTCGCTCTCTGAGCCCAGGTCGAGCTGGCTGGTGATTATGGAGGACAGAGCTCGGATTCCCACATCTCACAGAGGCCTGTCACATGGACGGCGGGGAAAGCCTCTCTCTCAGTCCTGTTTTCATTAGTGGTTTGGCTTCTTGGTGTTGAAGTGGATTGGGTGGGCGTCGAGTGGACGCTTGGTCCCTGCCCTGCTGCTGTTTCATGCACCAGGTTCTAGGAGCGAGGGGCAGGGCATGCTGCCTGGTCGGGGCGACATGACTCCTGTGTGCTATCAGCCCTCTGCCATTGCCAGGACACCCATGCAAGTGGAACTGAGGTCCAAGGTGTTTGTGGTCAGCATCAGAGGCTCTAGAATGCTCCCGGCTCCCAATTTGTTGGTCATATGCTGGGTAGTGGAGGTGACCTGCTTCATGGCCTCCTGGAGCAGCCCCTGCCCAGCCTCCTTCCTGCCTTGAATGCCAGCATCACTTCTGGGGACCATCAAAAGTGGTACTGGAGGCATCCCCCTCCTGCATGGATGTCACACATCTGGCTCCATGCTGAGGCATCCTGTTGCCCTGTGGCTGGCACAGCCTGCTGGATTCTTCAGTCTCCTTAGCTCTCCAGGAGCACCACATTGGGCCCCCCAGTCACCTCCTTCTGCTTGGTTTTTGTGGCTTGTGTGTCACAGTTTGCTCTGTATCAGCTCCGGGAATCCCAGAGTCTCCTCCCTGTCATTCTGTGGCCAGTGCTGCAATATTGTCGAGGAAGATGCTGGAGCTGGTTGTCGCCTTGGACTGTCTATGGGAGGCTCTCTGGGATGTCCTGGGGGACTGTGAGGAGGTTTGTGGGGACCTAGTTGTTTGCCACATGTGTCTGAGTTTTTTTTTTGTTTGTTTGTTTGAAACAGAGTCTCATTCTGTCACCCCGGCTGGAGTACAGTGGCATAGCTCGACTTACTGCAACCTCCGCCTCCCGGGTTCAAGCGATTCTCCTGCCTCAGCCTCCCGAGTAGCTGGGATTACAGGCATGCGCCACCATGCCCAGCTAATTTTATATTTTTAGTAGAGATGGGTTTTCACCATGTTGGTCAGGCTGCTCTCAAACTGCTGACCTCCTGTGATCTGCCTGCCTCAGCCTCCCAAAGTGCTAGGATTAAAGGTGTGAGCCATCTTGAGTGGCCTTGCCACATCTGTCTTTTTCCTAGTTTGTTTGAAGTCTGCATGGCAGATGGAGGTGGTGGCCAATGTGGACACACTGGTCTTCTTGGTTCTCCCTGATGGAACAGCCCAGGCTCAGAAGCCACATGCCAAGATATAGAGCCCAGGTGTGGCTGGGAGAGGAAGGGTCCCTGAGCCTACCAAGGCCTACCTCCATGCTGATGAGGACATGGGATCTGCTGTGCTGTGGGCATCTGGTGGTCTGTGAGGGAGAGGGCAGATCTGCTATATGTGCAGCCTGGCCCTCTGATGACTAGGGAACTGGGCCCAGCTATGTCTAGTATAGTGACATGAAGTGACCCATGGAGGGGACCTCTGACAGGGTGAGGGACTCGGCACACACAGCTGCAGGCTGCAGGGAGCTTTGCAGTTTCCCACCGGGCTTTCCTGGAAGAGCCAGGGGAGCAGGGCCGCAAGTGGGGGAGAGCAGCAACGAGAAGGCAGGCTCTGACCCCACCCGCTGAGGAAGACAGAGCTCAGAGAGCCTGTCTGGAGTAAAGTGGCCCCTTGGGACAGCACGTCAGTTAGAATATGGTTTGGCTGCTAGTAACTGACCTGGAAAATGGTGGCTTAAACAAAATAGAAATTGTCTTTCTCATGGGCAGAAGTCTGGAGGGAGGCAGCCCGGGGCTGGTGTGGTCAGCTCAGGCTGCGTAACAGACACAGGGTGGCTGCAGCAAGAGAAGTGTATTTCCTCACAGTTCTGGAGGCTGCAGAGTCCAAGATCAAGGTATTGTCACAGCTGGTTCCATCTGAGGCCCCTCTCCTTGACTTACCGATGGCCATCTTCTCCCTGTGTCCTCACATGGTCTTCCCTCTGTGCACACACCCTTGGTGTCTCTCTGTGTCTCCTAATTTCCTCTTAGGAGGAGAAGAGGAGTGCAGTCACATTGGATTAGGGCCCACCCAATTACCTCATTTTAATTTAATACCTCCCTAAAGGCCCTGTCTTCAAATATAGTCGCCACATTGGGTGTTAGGGCTTCAACCTATAAATATGCAGGGGAGGGTCTATTTAGTCCATAGCAGCCACAAAACAACATGTTATTTTATTTCAAATAAAAGTCAAGTGTATGATTTAAAAATAAGGAGATGCTGCATGTGAGTCCTGGATGAGTGTGCCTGGAGTGGTGAGTGCCCAGCTCTGGGCTCCCTGGATGGCCAAGTGCAAATAGAAGTACACATCGCCACCTGTGTGCAGCTGGTGGACAAGCAGGCCTGGGCTGGGGGATGACCCCTTCCTGCTGGGTTTCCTCCCTTTCCCCTATCCCCACTTTTACTTGAGCTGCATGTGGCAGGAGGCAGGAGAGGGGATCCTGCCAGATTCTTAGCTGGCTCTGATGGACTGTGACTGGGCAGCTCCCTGACTGGCTCCAGGCCTCGGATCCACCAGCCCTGAGTGTGGCTGGTTGTGGGTGATGAGGGGCAGTGCTATCTATACCTGACCACACTGCACCCTTAGCCTGCTCCTCTGCTCAGGGCCTGCCGTCCACCCTGGAAGGAGACTCATTTTTGCAGCACTGCCACAACTTTAGAGGCCATTATTGTTTGTTTTTTTCCAACCTCCTTCTGGTTTGTCTTGTTGGTGATTTTTCCTTGCAGAACAATGGTTGGTAGAGGCACAGTCATGAGTCCTTTTTAATAGGTGTGTAGTGAATGAATGCGATAGAGTGTGATTGGGGAATTGATCCTGTAGCTTCCTTGGCCCAGCACTCCCAGCGGTGGCCTCTTTGTGTGTGCATCTCATGCACATGCTTTTGTGACCTTGCCAGTCAACTTGGGGGTGAGAGGTATGGATGAGGACAAGTGGAGATGGCCCTCACCTTCCAGAAATGTCCTGCCTGGAGTTGGTGCTAGGAGAAGGGAAGGGCCCTGAACCCCACCAGCAGTGTGGATGGAGGACACCATGGCTGAGAACACTCACCAGGCTTGGGGCAGGGTGGAGGGTACCAGGCTTGGGGCAGGGCGGAGGGTACCAGGGCTGTTCTGGCTGTAGAGATGCTCTCAGAAGTGACCAGTGCCAGGGCTTCAGGAGGCGGCCTTGACTGAACTGAATAGGGACGTACTATGGGGAAGAGCAAGAATGATCAGGGCTTTGAGGGATGTGTAGGGATTTGCCAGGTAGAGGCAGGGAGGTGGGAACTAGAGGAGGCATTCAGGCAGCAAATTGAGGTGGAGGTGGTCCTCGTTTGGTGAGCGTGAGGTCTGCCTTCCGTCTGCTTGAAGAGGATGGGGATATGGGCTGGAAGTGCAGCTCCACTGGGTGGTAAAGACCACTTGGGGGCTTCAGGGTGTTCATGGCCCCCAACAAGGGTCTAGCCTGAGGTCTGTGTCTTTCACAGCTGGAGAGCACAGGGTGAGAGGCATAGGAGGTTACCCTCAGTGTCCTCCTCCTCTGCCTGCACCCTGTCCAGGAAGCCCTGTATCCCTGAGTTCAGCTCCCTCTTCCATCATATGGAGCTGGCCCCTCCCAGAGCCCTGGCTGTTCCTCAGATGCCATTATTAAATCAGAATTCCAAAAATAATATGCAGCTATTTAAAGCACACACTCAATTTGTTATCCTAACAAGGTAAATGGAACAATTTTGAGTTCTCATCGTGTGAAGAAATTTATCAAGAGAAAGAAGACTTCCATTTAAGTGATGCGGTATGGATTTTTAAACAGGGCTAGCCCACGGACAGCACCTTCTCAAACCACTGCAGTTGTGATTTTTTTTTCCATTTTTTAAACATTTTTATTGAGTTTATATAACATAAAGTTCAATTAAATAAACTTTGTTCAATTGAATAAAGTTCAGTTAAATGCTATTTCCTGTATTTTAGAACTATTATTATATAGAATTATATAAGAATCTTAATCTTATTACACATTAATCTTATTTCATACATATGTCAAATGATCTTATGATAGAAAATTAGTATACAATAATCTAAATTTAGGATATTTTTATTATCCCCCAAAGATACCTTGTATCCATTAGCAGTCACTCTCCATATATAACCACACCTACCCTCCAGCAAGACGTAGGCACCCGCTAATTTATTTTCTGTCTCTATAGATTTACCTGTTCTGGACCTTTCATACAAATGGAATCGTATAATAGGTGATCTTTTGTGACTGGCTCCTTCCACTTAGCATAATGTTTTTGAGGTGCATCCAGATCTTAGCATGTTTTAGTATTTCATTCTTTTTTATGGAAAAATAATATTCCACTGTATGGATGCATCGCATTTTGTTTATCTGTTCGCAGTTGATACATATTTGGGTTGTTTCCACTCTGACTATAATAAGTAATTCTGCTATAAAAAATCACGTGCAAGTTTTTGTGTGAACACATCTTCATTTCTTTTGGATAAATACCTAGGAGTAGAATTGCTCGGTCTTGTGGTAACTCTATGGTTAGCATTTTAAGGAGCTGCTCGACTGTTTTCTAAAGTGGCTGCACCATTTTCCATCCCTACCAGGAATATGCAAAGCCTCTAGTTTCTCCGTATTCAGAATCTTTTTTTGTTAGTTAAAATTAAACTGTTTTTATTTGCAACTACTTGTAGATTCACATGTAGTTGTAAGAAATAACACAGAGAGATCCCATATGCCCTTTACCCAGCCTCCCCAATGCCAACATCTGCAGAACTGTGGAGCAATATCACAACCAGGATGTTGACATTGGGACAGCCAAGATATGGAACATCCATCACCCTGAGGATCCCTCTTGTTCTCTTTAAATAGCCGCACCCACTTCCCTCCACAACACCTTCATTCTGAAGACCTGGCAATCACTAACCTGTTAACCCATTTCTATAAATCTGTAATTTCAAAAAGTTCATATAAATGGAATCATACAATATGTAGACATTTGGGATTGGCTTTTTTTCACTCAGCGTAATTATTTGGAGATTCATCCATATTGTTGAATATATCAATATTTGTTTCTTTTTATTACTAAGTGGCATTCTGTGGTGTGGCTATATCACAGTTTGTTGAATTGTTGGCCCATTGAAGAATGTCTTGGTAGTTTCCAGCTTTGGCCTATTAGGAATAAAGCTGCTATGAACATTCATGCACAGGTTTTTGAGTGAACATAGGTACTAATTTTTCTGGCACGAATACCTAAAAGTACAGTTGCTGGGTCATATGGAAGTTACCTATTTAGTTTACTGAGACATAGTGAAACTTTCCCAGAATGGTTGTACCATTTATGTACCCAGCAACATATCCATGTCTTTTGCCTACTTTCTAATTGCATTTTTAAAATTGCTGGGCCTTGAGAGTTCTTTATATGTTCTAGATAACAGTACTTTTTTGGATATGTGGTTTGTGAATATTTTCTCAAAGCTTGTAGTTTATCATTTCATTCTTTTAGTAGAGTCTTTTTGAGAGCAAATATTTTTAATTTTGATGAGGTTTAATTCACCAATTTTTTCTTTTGTGCTTCTGGTGTCAAGTCTAAAGACTTTTTGCCTAGCCTTAGTTCTTATGTGTTTTTCTAAAAGTTTTATCTTTTACGTTTAAATCTATAATGTATTTTAATTTAATTTTTGCATAAGGTATGAGGTTTAGGTGAAGAGTCATTTTTTTTTATGAATGTCAAGTTGCTGTAGCATTTGTTGAAAAGACTACCCTTCCTCCATTGAATTACTTTTGAACCTTTGTCAAAAATTTGTTGTGCATATTTGTGTGGTCTATTTGTAGATTCTAGATTCTGTTTTATTGTCTTATGTGTTTATCTATCAACCAACTTCACACTGTCTGGATTATTTTTGTTTTATAACAAGCCTTGAAATCAGGTAAGCTGATTTCTTCTACCTTATTGTTTATTTTCAAAATTATGTTAGGTCATCTTATTCCTTTTCCTTTACATTTAAGTGTTAGAATAATTTTGCCTATAGGTACTAAAGAATTTGCTGGGATTTTGATAGGATTTATATTAAAACTGTATATCGATTTGGAGAGGGTTAACATCTTTACTAAGTTGAGTCTTCCAATCCATGAACATGGTATGTCTCTCCATTTATTTAGATCTTCTCTGATCTCTTTAATCAGTCTTTTACAGTTTTTAACATACAAGTCCTATATATGTTTTGTTAGATTTATACCTAAGTATTTCATTTTTAAGCAGCAGTAAATAGTATTGTATCTTAAATATCAGTGTCCATGTGTTTATTACTAGTATATAGAAATGTAATTGACTTTTGTGTATTGATCTTGTATCCTGTGACCTTCTGAATTAATTATTTATTCTAGGAGTCTTTTTTGGTACAATTTTCTTTTGTTTCTGCTTTTGTAACATCCATTGTATTTCCCATATAGACCATCATATTACTTTTATTTCTTCCTTTCCAATCTGTATGCCTTTTCTTTCCTTTTCTGAACTTACTGCACTAATAAGACTTTCCCATGAGATGTTGAATATGAGTAATGGGAGCCAACATCCTTGCCTTGTTCCCAGTGAAAGCATTCAATGTTTGACTATTAAGTATAATGTTAGGTGTAGGCTTTTTCTGAATATTCCTTATCAAGAAGACGAAGTTTTTTTCTATTTTCATTTTTCTGAAAGTTTTCATCATAAATAGATGTTGAATTTTGTCAAATTCTTTTTCAATATCAATTGCTATGTGTGTGTTTTTTTTTTATTCTGTTGATGTGGTGTGTAGCACTGATTGATGTTTCAATTTTGAATTAGCATTACATCCCTGGATTAAACCCCATGTGTTTGGGGTATATACTTCTTGTTGCATATCACTGAATTGCTATCTTGTAAAAGATTTTTATATCTATATTTCTAAAGTGCATTTATAGTTCTTTATTTAGTCATTCTTATGATGGTTTTTTTACAGTCTTGATTAGTTATTTTGGCATCTCTGTCTTGGTACTGATGTGTGTTGACTGTCTTTGTTCACTTGATGAGCTTGTTCTAGTTCTTGGTATGATGAGTGATGGTTTGCTGGAACCTAAGCATTTGGAATGTTATGTATGAAGCTCTGTATGTTATTTGGACGTTTTGTTTTTGATGATTTTCTGTGACATGACTCTGGCTGGGAAAGGGGGGCTGCTGTCTCTTTACTGCCAGATGGAGTTACAAGTTTAAGCTCCACATTGGGCCACTGTTGACACCATGTGGGGAGGGCTCCTTCTCACTGCTGAGCAGGAGTGAGGGTTCTAGTCCCTCATGGTCCCCACTAATAGCACCTGGCTCGTGGGAGGAGAATGAGATCCCCTTGGTTCCCACTGACTCAGAGTTGGGGGATGCTTGTTACCAGCAGGTGGAGAAGAAAGGCTTGGCTCACTCTGGGAGTGGGTGGGGCTGGGGCACAGAGTTTTCAGTGTCTCTGGCCTGGAGTAGGTAGGTTTATGTCTGAAAGTTTTCTTCTTGTGAGGCTGCCCAGTCCTGGGCCTTTGGCTGAAGAGAGGTGCTTTTGTTGTGTTTTCCTTTGGTCTGTGCCTGTTGGTGTTGCTGACTGGACCACTTCTCCAGCACTCAATCTGGCATATATGAGGCTAAAGAAACCTCAGGAACTCACCTTTATGTCATTTCTTGGTCTCAAGATTTCTGCCCTCTTCCCTCTGACTTTTAGTCTTGCTTGTTTGATGTGTAACATCCAGGACTTTCAGTTGTGTTCAGCAGGAGGAATAGGGAAAAGTACTTCTCCATGTTCCCAGAAGTAGAGTCTTCACAGTTGTCACTGAAATATCTAGTTTTTGTTAAGAGTACATTTAAGTCACATTTTGATAATCAAGATAAATGCGTTAAGATTTTTATATAACCTTCATAAGACACTGGGGTACTTTGTATGACCCATAGTCATATTAGCTTTTATACTTTTGATTTCTGGGTTTTTAAATTATTTTGTTGGCTAGAGCTTGTTGACATGATCTGTTCTTGGCACTAATGTTTACTGCTGCTTGGGCCTTGAGGGTTTTGAGATTGGATGTGCATTTCAGGTGGAATATTTATAATGTGAATGATCGTCTTTTTTTTTTTTAAATCAGAAATGAATGCTGAGTCTTATCAGATGGCTGCTTGCTTCCTGTGGGAAAGGGTTTGTACCTTAGTCTGTGGTTATTAACTTATATTGGCTTAGGTGCTGCTGCAAATCCAATGGACGGAGCTAATGCTGAGCCCTTGGTTGGAAATGCAGTTGTCCTTAGGAATGTCATGTGACAGTGGCTTACAGAAGTGACATAGCTCTTTTTGTCTTACATATACATTCCAGGGTAGGCACTTTATGGTGGTGTGACAGGTGTGATCCATGAAACCTTCAGCAGTCTCCATCCAGCTCACCACCTGTGTCCCTAGTGTGTTGCCTTCATCTTCCTAAACCAAGATGGTAGGTGGAGATCTGGCTGTTATGACTGTGTTCCCAACAACAGCAGGAGAAGAAGGGAAGAGGGACAAGCTGTTTTTTTTTTTTTTAAATTTTACCCTTCATGTTAGATTGAGGGTACATGTACAGGTTTGTTATGTGAATGTACTGTGTGATACTCAGGTTTGAGGTACAATTGATCCCATAACCCAGATACTAGGACCCAATAGCTAGTTTTCAACCTTTGCCTCCCTCCTTCCCTGTCTCCCCCTTTTTGGAGTCCCCAGTGTCTGTTCTTCCCATATTTGTGTCTATATGTATCCAATGTTTAGCTTCCACTTATAAGTGAGAACATGTGGTATTTGGTTTTCTGTCCCTATGTTACTTCAGTGGCCTCCAGTTGCATCCATGTTGCTGCAAAGGGCATCATTTCATTCTTTTTTATGGCTGCATAGTATTCCATGGTGTATACGTACCACATTTTCTTTATCCAGCTCACTGTTGATGGGCACCTGTGTTGATTTCATGTCTTTTATTGTAAATAGTGCTGTGATATACATACACATGTATGTGCCTTTTTGGTAGAATGATTTATTTTCTTTTGGATATGTACCCAGTAATGGGATTGCTGGATTTGATGGCAGTTCTGTTTTAAGTTCTTTGTGAAATCTCCAAATTACTTTCCACAGTGGCTGAACTAATTTACGTTCCCACCAGCAGTATATTCCCACCAAATGTTCCCTTTTCTCCGTGGCTTCACCAGCATCTGTTGTTTTTTGACTTTTTGATAATAGCCACTTTGACTGTTGTGAAATGGTATCTCATGGTGTTTTTGATTTGCATTTCTGTAATGATTAGTGATGATGAGCATTTTTTCATGTTTGTTGGCTCCTTGTATTTCTTCTTTTGAGAAGTGACTGTTCATGTCCTTTGCCCAGTTTTTAATGAAGATTATTTGGTTTTTGCTAGAACAATATGTTTTTAAGGAACATTTCCAAAGTTTCCACATGACCTTTCAAGTTATGTCTCCTTGGCCATATCTAGCTGCATGGGAGGCTGGAAAATATGATCTTTATTCCAGGTAGCCAAGAACCCCAGTGAAAATAAGGGGCTCTCTGGTGAGGCCAGCAGTGGAGCAGGGCTACTGGGGACAGCCAGCTGATGGCTGGGTAACTCTGCCACAGCTGGTTCTTGCAGCACCCTATGCCACGGCTGAGTAGTCCATGTGAGCTCCAGTCTCCCATGCTGGGGGCCATGTGCAGGAAGTTGGGGTGTGTGCCAGAGGCTTCCCAGCAGCCTTTCTTTCCTTCCTGGGATCAGCACTTGTGACTCTGGATGCTCCCCCATCACCTGTCACATTTTTGTTCTCCTTGGAGTTCAGTATTTTGCATTTTTCAATTCCTCAGATATTGTCATCCCCTGAGCCAAGGTGGGCGCCAAGGTGGAGGCCCACATGGTGGCTGCGGCAGGGCTTCATGGGAGCTACTTGGGGGCTATAGTGAGGGCTCGGGTGGGGACTGCAGTGGGACCCTTGGTAGGGGCAGGTTCTCAGTGTAGACCTTGGCTTTGCTTAGGACACACCTCCAGGCCACAGACTCTGGGGCCAGGACTCAGGCAGCTGAGACATTGACTTAGCCCCACTTGGCATCAGGCAGGGCTGGACTTGATCTTTCTCCTCTGGAGTTTATGTGGAAGTAACTTACCAGGGGAAACTTCAAGTGTACCAAATTTGTTCTCCCATTGTAAAATGGGCTGTGCACATGGAACGCTATCTGCCATGTGGAGCAGAGGGGTGAGGCCCTTGTGGCCAGCTGGGCTTTCGGGGTGTGGGTGGCTATTTTCATTGTGGCTGCTCCTGTGGCCCCTGAGTGTGAAGGTGTCTGGGCACCTGTGCTCCTTCTGAAAAAGTCACACAGGATGGCGGCTGCTCCTGGGTCAGGGATGTGGCCTACGCAGGAGAGACTCCCAGGGCTGTGCCCAGCAGGCCTGCGAGGCTGAGGATGGAGAGGAGGCGGAAGCATCTCAGTGCTGGGTGCCTGCGTGGCTCCTGCTGAGGCTCCTCAGAGGGAGGGAATGCTGTTGGCACTGAGCAAGGCAGGCCGCTGTGGAGGGGCTCGGAGCTGGAGGGCGCGGTGGGAGGGGTGGGGCTTCTTCCCCTCTCCAGCCTGTTTCCTCGCTTGTCAGTGGGATGTTCTACCTGATTCTATGTAGGATTTAAACTCTGCTCTTTTGCTTTTCGTTTCAAAGCAGATGGGAGGGGCATGGGAGGGACTGAGGGATGAGTCGGGGACCCTCACACTGCATTTCTGGAACATGGTCTCTCAGACATAGGGGTGTGCCCAACAGGTCAAGGGCCAGCTGGGGTTAGGGTCAGGGAACATCCAACTGGAGGATGAGAATCAAAGTCCTTCTTACTCCCTCAGTCCAGACAAGGAAACTGAGGCCTAGGAAGGGGAAAAGACTCTCCAGGATGGCATAGTTTGTTTTGAAAAATCCAAACATTTATTCTTTTCTGTTGGCGGAAAAAAGAAAATGCTTGACTTACATAGCTAAGGGAGAAATAAGAAGACAAAAACCAAGAAAGAATGCCACATGGTCCCCTAGGCCGTCTATCTGTGTAAGAACAAGGGGACTTTCTGGGTACCTCAGGAGGACAGCTTGTTTCTTTAAGCCAATGTGGAAGACTCTTTCTGGGGTGTTGTTGGAGCAGTAGGGGGAGGGAGAGAGGCCAGGTTGGGGCCTTGGTGGAGACAGCAGTGTTTTCGCAGCTGTAACCCTGCTGTACGCTGAAACATAGGTCAAGACTCAGCAGCATGCCCAGGGAGTAACGTGAGGGGCGCCGCAGGGAGGCCTGGGTGTTGGGGAGGCTGTGCCAGCCCTGGCTAGTGCTCCTGGAGGGAGTTGCTTGTTCAGTGGCAGTCCAGGCCTGGACGTGGGCCTACCCAGGCTCAGAGGCCAGGCACCCTTACTAGGGAGGGTGAGGTGAGGAGGAGTGGAGGGAGGGGGCCCTGCTGTCTAATCCGGTCCCTTCTCTTCTGTCCAGGAGCGGCTCCTCATGAGCCTCCTGCCCCGGAACGTTGCCATGGAGATGAAGGAGGACTTCCTGAAGCCCCCTGACAGGATTTTCCACAAGATTTACATCCAGAGGCATGACAATGTGAGGTAGGGCTGGTGCTGACCCGGCACAGCAGGGAGCCTGGGAAACTGAGATGTGGAGGTAATGGTGAAGGTGGGAAGGTAATGACAGAAGTGGGGAAGGAATGGATGGAGGTGGGGAAAGAATAGGGGTGTGGAGGTAATGGTGGAGGTGGGGAAGTGATGTTGGAAGTGAGGAGGTGATAGGTGGAGGTGAGGAGGTAATAGGTGGAGGTGAGAAGGTGATAGTGGAGGTGTGGAGGTGGTGGTGGAGGTGAGGAGGTGATAGTGGAGATGTGGAGGTGGGGAGGTGATGTGGGAGGTGATGGAGGAGGTGAAGGGGTGATGGTGGAGATGGGGAGGTGATGGTGGAGGTGAAGGGGTGATGGTGGAGGTGAGGAGGTGATAGTGGAGGTGTGGAGGTGATGGTGGAAGTGTGGAGGTGATAGTGTAGGTGTGGAGGTGAAGGGGTGATGGTGGAGGTGTGGAGGTGACGGTGGAGGTGTGGAGGTGACGGTGGAGGTGTGGAGGTGACGGTGGAGGTGTGGAGGTGATAGTGGAAGTGTGGAGGTGAAGGGGTGACAGTGGAGGTGTGGAGGTGATGGTGGAGGTGAGGAGGTGATGGTGGAGGTGAGGAGGTGATGGTGGAGGTGAAGGAGTGATGGTGGAGGTGGGGAGGTGATGGAGGTGAAGCAGTGTTAGTGGAGGTGGGGAGGTGGTAGTGGAGGTGAAGAGGTGATAGTGGAGGTGGGGAGGTGATGGTGGAGGTGAGGAGGTGATGATGCACGTGGGGAGGTGATGGTGGAAGGTGAAGAGGTGATGGTGGAGGTGGGGAGGTGATAGTGGAAGTGGGGAGGTGATGATGGAGGTGAAGAGGTGATGGTGGAATTGGGGAGGTGATGGTGGAGGTTAGGAGGTGATGGTGGAGGTGGGGAGGTGATGGTGGAAGTGTGGAGGTGATAGTGGAAGTGTAGAGGTGATGGTGGAGGTGGGGAGGTGATGGTGGAGCTGGGGAGGTGATGGTGGAGGTATGGAGGTGGTCTTGGAGGTGCGGAGGTGATATTGGAGGTGTGGAGGTGATGGTGGAGGTGAGGAGGTGATAGTGGAAGTATGGAGGTGATAGTGGGGGTGTGGAAGTGATGGTGGAGGTGTGGAGGTGATGGCGGAGTTGGAGAAGTGATAATAAAAGTGAGGAGATGATAGTGGAAGTGTGGGGGCTGATGGTTGAGGTGGGGAAGTGGTGATGGAGGTGATAGTGGAGATGATACTGGAGATGCAGAGGTGATATTGGAGATGTGGTGGTGATAATGAAGGTGAGGAGGTGATGGTGGAGGTGGGAAGGTGATGCTGGAGATGGGGAGGTAATAGTGGAAGTATGGAGGTGATGTTGAAGGTGAGGAGGTGATAGTAGAGATGTGGAGGTGATGGTGGAGGATGGGAGGTGATGTTGGAGGTGTGGTGGTGATGGTGGAGGTGAGGAGGTGATGGTGAAGGTGAGAAGGTGATGGTGGAGATGGGAGGTGATAGTGGAAGTATGGAGGTGATGTTGGAGGTGAGGAGGTGATAGTGGAGGTGTGGAGGTGATGATGGAGGTGGGGAGGTGATAGTGGAAGTGTGAAAGTGATGGTGGAGGTGTGGAGGTGATGGCGGAGTTGGAGAAGTGATAATGGAAGTGAGGAGGTGATAGTGGAGGTGTGGGGGTGATAATGGAGGTGGGGAGGTGATGGTGGAGGTGTGGAGGTGATAGTGGAGGTGCGGAGGTGATATTGGAGGTGCAGAGGTGATGGTGGAGGTGAGGAGGTGATGGAGGTGGGAAGGTGATGGTGGAGGTGTGGAGGTGATAGTAGAAGTATGGAGGTGATGATGGAGGTGTGGAGGTGATGGAGTTGGAGAAGTGATGATGGAAGTGAGGAAGTGATAGTGGAGGTGGGAAGGTGATAGTGGAGGTGATGGTGGAGGTGGGTAACTGATGATGGGAGTGAAGAGGTGATGGAGGAGCCGAGGAGGTGAGGAGGTGATGGTGGAGGTGGGAAGGTGATAGTGGAAGTGTGGAAGTGATGGTGGAGGTGTGGAGGTAATGGCGGAGTTGGAGAAGTGATAATGGAAGTGAGGAGGTGATAGTGGAAGTGTGGGGGGTGATAGTGGAAGTATGGAGGTGATGGTGGAGGTGTGGAGGTGATGGTGGAGGTGTGGAGGTAATGGTGGAGTTGGAGAAGTGATGATGGAAGTGAGGAAGTGATAGTGGAGGTGGGGTGATGGTGGAGGTGATGGTGGAGGTGGGTAACTGATGATGGGAGTGAAGAGGTGATGGAGGAGGCAAGGAGGCGAGGAGGTGATGGTGGAGGTGGGGAGACAGGGGGAGTGTGTACAAAGGGTCTCAGTTGTGAAAGCAGATGTGGTCAGGAGGTTCAGGTGGACAACTGCCTAGCAGGGAAACAGGTCCCACGTGTAGAGGGGCTGTTGGCTTCTTGGGTGATGCTGTTGGCTTCTTGGGTGATGTTACAGTTATCTTTCCCATTTCTTATTTCAGTATTCTTACACTTCCTCTGTTGACTGGAGAGGGTAAAAATATCTGTCCCTAAAACTGGCTTTGAGCAGTGACATTTTGGGCTTCGAATTTGCCAGGCCAGAATAGTAGCTGAGCATTGAGCTAGTTGGTGCCAGGTCTAGGATATGTGTGCTCTTCTGTCTTACTCTATTCATTTCATGATAGCCCTAGGAGGCAGGGATTGTTCCCATTTTATAGGTGAGGAAACTAAGCCTTCAGAGTGAACCCACTTGCTTTAGACACTCTGAGGCTTGTTTGTTTTTAAAGATTCTGTTTAAAAGTATTTATTTTATTAAATTGTGGATTCCATTTAAAAATAATTTTCATGCAAGTATAATGTGCTTAGAATGGTCGAGTGTTGCCTATTTGGGATTAATGCTTTACGTAAATATCACTGAGGTAGGAGATGGTGTTTGAGGGACCTGAAGCGCTTTCCTTTTCTGCTGTTTTTTGCTGGCCCTTCTGGGTGTTGGTGTCAGGCCTCTCTGCCCATTTGGCCTCTGAATACACAAAAGGTCCATAGAAACTCTCATTCTTTCTTATGTTGAGCACCACAGACTGGGTCCCTGCAAACCAGCACTCATTCATTGGAAATGAGTTGAGGTTTGTGGGTCCATCAGAGTCAGTCGTCCTTGTATGCCAAGACAGTATGGCTAATTGCTGTCTCGTTGAGAGCTCAGCAGTCACTGTTCTGAGCACACGTGTTCACTGCCCATTGTCATGCTGTTAAGTAAGGACCCGTGTTGTCCTCCTTTTGCAGAGGAGGATGCTTAAGCAGTGTAGGGTGAAGGCCCAAGTGGGTGGAAAGTAGCTGAAGAGCCAGCATTTGAGCCCAGCATGACTGCAGAATTTGTGCTCAGCAGCTCTCTGCTAAGTACTTGGTTCTGTTTAATATCATCATGCTTCTGTGAACTGCTGGCATTGTCACCTCCATTTTATAGATGAGGAAATTTAGGTTCAACAAAGTGAAACGTATGTATGACTCCCTGGCCAGTGAGTGGCAGGCAGGGACAGGACCTGGGATTAGCTGACACTAATGTCTGCCTTGACTTTTCTCATTTCTCTCACTGCCTCTTGTTACAAAATAAGGAATGACACACTGACTGAGTCCCCTGATGAGAAGAACAGACCACCAGAATAATCCTGGGAGCACCTCAAGGGGAGCCAGAGCCTTTCCATACTGCAGGAAAGGCATCAAAAGTCAAGAGCCTTTTGACAGCTAGAGCTGGCAGACATCACTGACCCTTTCCCCTGCTCAGCATAGAGTGAGCTGATGAAAAATCTCAGCTCTAAGCTTCCCTCTGGGGAGAGAAGGAATCAGTGTGACCACTGCCCCAACTTTTATGGGGCTGCCCAAAGAACAAGCATCTATCTCTCCCCTGGATCTCTTGATAGGTCTTGTACAGTCGGGCTACCCAGGAGAGAACAGAGGTGGTAGTTTGGGGTGATAGATACCATAGCTTCCCCCCCCCACCCCGTGCTCAACATAGAGTGAGCAGACAAAATTAACAGCTGCCTGCTTTTCCCTCAGGAGAGAAAGGGTTGGTAAAGCACCAGAATCTGTGGGTGATTGGTGAGAGTCTTCTCCTGTACAGGGCCAGCCCATGAAGACTGAGAGAGGTACCTGCTTTGTCTAAATCTCAAGACACCAACACAGAGTTAAGGAAGATTAAGAATCAAAGATGTTCCAAACAAAGGAATGAGATAAATATACAGAAACTGACTAATGAAAAAGTTATATAATTTACCTGATAGATAATTTAAAATAACTCCCATAAAGATGCTCATTGAGGTCAAAAGAATAAGGCATGAACAAAGTGAGAATTTCAACAAAGAAATAGAAAATATTAACAAGTGCCAGAGAACATGGAACTGAAGATCACAATTACTGAACTGAAAAATTCACTAGAAGGATTCAGCAGAAGACTAGATCAAGCAGAATAAAGAATCAATGAACTGGAAGACAAGTTACTGGACTCACTGGAAATAATTCTGTTAGAGGGGCAAAAGGAAAAAGAAATGGAAAAGACTGAAGAAAGCTTAAGAAAGTTATGGGAAATCATTAGTGGACCAATATACACCTTATGGGAGTTACAGAAGAACAGTGAGCAACAGGACCAGAAAGTTTGTACACACACACACACACACACACACAATATATATATATATTTTTTCATCATATATTACATATATGATGTAAAAATGTATTGTTAAATATGAATATATGTACACACACAGTGAAAATTTCCCAAATCTGGTTAAAGAAATGGACATGCAGTTACAAGAAACTCAGGTGACACCAAATAAGATGAACACCCCAAAATTCACACCAGGATACATTTATCCAAATCCTCAAACATCAAGGACAAAGGGAGAATTTTGAAAACAGAGAGGAAAAAGTGACTTGTCACATACCATACAACCAGCATAAGATAATGGATTTTCCAGCAGAAACCTTGCAGACCTGAAGGGAGTGGGATGATATATTTCAAGTGCTGAAAGAAAAAAACTGCTAAGCAAGAATACTATGCCTAGCAAAAGTCTCCTTAAAAACATGAAGGAATAAAGACTTCCCCAGACAATTAAAAGCTGAGGAAGTTCATGACCCCTAAACCTGCCTTACAAGCAATGCAAAAGGGGTGTTCTTACATTGAAATGAAAGGATGCAAAACAACAACACAATAGCATAAGAAAATATGATACTTATTGGTAAAGATTTATACATTAACAAATACAAAATACTGTATTACTGTAATTGTAGTGCATAAATCACTTTTCATTCTAGCATAAAAGTTAAGAAAATAAAAGTATTAAAAATAACTATAACTGAAAGTATCTTGAAATATATACTATATGAATAAATATAAACTGTGACAACATAAAATAAATTATGAAGAAGTTAAAGTGTAGAGTATCTGTATGTGATTGAACTTGTTATCAGATCAAAATGGACATAGTTTTTATAAGCACCAAGGTAACCACAAAGAAAAAAATGGCTATAGAAACTGCACAAAGGAGAAAGAAAAAGGAATCAAAGCACATCAAAGCAAAAAATTAACATAACACAAAGGAATTCAGAAAGAGAGGAAAAAACAAATAAAGAAATCCACGACAAATAGAATACATTTAACAAAGTTACGATAGTAAGCCATTCCCTATCAATACTTAAAGTGTAAATGGATTAAACTCCCCAGTCAAAACACATGGCATGGCTGAATGGATAAAAACAAAACCAAAACCAAGCCTAACTATATGCTGTCTATTTAAGGATGTACATAAACTGACAGTGAAGGGATGGAAAGAGATAGCTCATACAAATGAGACCCCAAATAGAGCAAAGATGGCTATGCTTGTATCAGAAAAAAAGGGACTTTAAGTCAAAAACTGCCAAAAGAGACAAGAAGTCTGTATTATGATAAAAGGGTCAACTCTCAGGAAGATAAAATAATTGTAAATATGTATGCATTCAGCATAAAAGCACCTAAGTATATAAAACAAGCATTGACAGAACTGTAAAAAAACAATAATAGTAGGAGACTTCAATAGTCTACTTTTGATAACAGACAGAGCATCCAGACAAGATCAAAAAGAAAGCAGAGAATTTCAGTAACACTATAGACTAAATAGACCTAACAGACATATAGGGGACATTACACAACTCAAAAAGCAGAATACACATTCTTCTCAAGTGCACATGGGTCTTTCTCCAGGAAAGGTCATATGTTAAGTCACGGAACAAGTCCTCACAGTTTTAATAATTATATCAGATATCATTTCTGATCACAGTGGGATGAAACTAGAAATTAATTGCAGAAAGAAAACTGAAAAATTCATAAAAGTGTTGAAATTAAAAACACTTTCTTGAACAATTATTGGGTCAAAGAAGAAATCAAAAAGGATATTAGAAAATACCTCCAGGCTGGGCATGGTGGCTGACACCTGTAATCCCAGCACTTTGGGAGGCTGAGGTGGGAGGTTTGCTTTAGCCCAGGATTTCAAGACCAGCCTAGACAACATAATAAGACCTCATCTCTACAAAAAAATTTAAAAATTATCCAGGCATGGTGGCATGCACCTGTAGTCCCAGCTACTCAGGAGGCTGAAGTAGGAGGATTGCTTGAGCTCAGGATTTCAAGACCAGCCATGAGCTATGAGCACACTACTCTACTCTAGCAGCCTGGGTGACAGAGAAAGACCCTATCTCAACAAAACAAAACAAACAAACAAACAAACAAAAAAACCTGAATATACCTTCAAACAAAAGAAAATGAAAACACAACATACCCAAACTTATGGGATGGAACAGAAGCAGTAATAAGGGGAAGTTCATAGCAATAAATGCTTACATTAAAAAAGAAATATATCAAATTAACAATATTAACTTTGCACCTCAAGAAGCCAAAAAAAAGAAGAACATATTAAGCCTAAAATTATTAGAATGAAGGAAATAACAGAGATGAGAGCAGAAATAAATGAAACGAGATAAAAAACAATAGTAAAAAATCTACAAAACCAAGAGTTGCTTTGTGAAACAGTAAATAAGATTTTGACATGTTCTTACCTAGACCGAAAACAAAGAGAAAAAACTCAAATCAAATTGTAAATGAAAGAAGAGATATTATAACTGAGGCCACAAAAATGAAAAAGGATCATAAGAGACTACTGTGAACACCAACAAACTGTATAACCTAGGAAAATTTGAAAAATGACAAGAAACATACAACCAACCAAGACAAAGTCATTAAGAAGTAGAAAGTTTGAACAGACCTATACATAGTATGGATATTGGATCAGTTATCAAAACCCAACAAAGAAAAGTCCAGACCCAGATGGTTTCACCAGTAAATTCTACCAAACATTTAAATAATTAATGGCAGTCCTTCTCCAAGTCTCTGAAATTGAAGAGGAGGGAACACTTTCAAACTATGAAGCCATCATTGTCCTGATACCAAAGTCAGACAAGAACACTACAAAAAAAAAAAAAAAAAAAAGAAAGAAAGAATTTATAGGCAAATATCCCTGATAAATACAGATTCAAATATCCTCAGCCAAAATACTAGCAAATGCATCCAGGATCACATTGAATGCATCATATACCATGATCAGTTGAGATTTATCCCTGGAATGCAAGGATAGTTCAACATGCAAAAATCAATTAGTGTGATAACAACATGTTAAGAGAATAAGGAATACAAATCATGTGATCATCTCAATAGATGCAGAAAAATATTTGACAAAATTTGACACCCTTTCATGATAAAAATTCTCAACAAATTAGGATTAAAAAAACCCTCAACAAAATAAAGGCTATATATATGACAAGCCCACAGCTGTGATCTTACTCGATGGAAAACAGAAAGCTTTCCCTCTAAAATCAGGAACAAGACAATGATGTCCACCCCCACCACTTCTATTCAACATAGAACTGGAAGTCTTACCCAGAGCAATGAGAAAAGAAAGAACAGCAACAAAAAAAGGCCTCCTAAATGGAAAGGGGAAAACTAGGAAGCAGAAGGAAAACAGGCAACCCATGGGAGGGGTGAGTGAGAGTCTTTCTGCAACCCAGTTTCCCACTGGAGATCCAGGCAATGAGAGGGCACCTTCACCCTCCCATGTTTTGAATCTATCTTAGGAAGCAGCTGGGAGGCCGTAAGCAGGAACTGCTCCAGGAAGGGAACTTGCCCTGGGTCCCACACCCATTCTACAACCTAAGTGGCTACAGCAAGATGCCGTTTTTTAAATCCTAGCTTTTAGCAGAGTGTGCATTGTTTTGGGATCCAGCAGTGCCAGTCATAGGCATTCAGGAAACTTGGGCTATTTGCTTGTGAAACTGGAGCAAAGCAGGGATGGGCTCCTGCAACTGTAACTGAGAAGCAATCATGGTGTGGTCTGCAGCCACTGGCACTGGCAAGCAGGCACCACTCCTGGGGCTTAAGCAGGATATGAATTGCTATGGAGTCTTGGTCTTGAGTTGGGTAGGGGCTCATATGGCCTGGGGCTGAGTTGCTGGCTAGGCATGGACTGCCTGGGTCTGAAGGGTCAGCTGTGACAGGTGGAACTGGGATGTGAGAGGGATGTGTTTACCCCATCTGCTGGCCAAGGCTGTGACTGCTGGGGCTGACCCCACTTTCCCCATGGCAGGACCAAACTCTTAGAATTTGATAAATGAATTCAATCAAGTTGGAGAAGAGAAAATCCATGTACAAAAATCAGTAGCATTTCCGTACACTAGTAATGTATGAGCTGAAAAAGAAGTCTAGAAAGCAATCCCAATTACAGTAGCTACAAAAAATAAAATAAATTTAACCAAGGATGTAAAATATTTCTACAATAAAAACTGTAAAATGATGAAAGATTTTGAAGAGGACACAAACATTGAAAGACATTTCACATTCATGGATTGGAAGAATATTGTTAAAATGACCATAATACCCAAAGTGATCTACAGATTCAGTGCAATCTCTATCAAAATATCAGTGACATTCTTCACTAAAATAGAAAAAAAATTCCAAAATTCATATGGTACTACAGAAGACCCTGAATAGCCAAAGCAATCTTGAGCAAAAAGAAGAAAGCTGGAGTCATTGCATTACCTGGCTTCAAGATATACTATCAACCTATATTAACTAAAACAGCATGATACTGGCATGAAAACAGACATATAGACCAATAGAACAGAATAGAGAACCCAGAAGTAAATCCATGTAATTTTAGCCAACTGATTTTTGACAAAGATGCCAAGAACATACATTGGGGAAAAGACAATCTCTTCAATAAATGGTGCTGGGAAAACTGGGTATGCATATACAGAAAATGAAACTAGACCCCTATCTCTTACCATACACAAAAGTAAACTCAAAACGGATCAGACATAAATATAAGACCCAGACTATGAAATTTCTAGAAGGAAACATAGTGGAAATACTTCAGGATATTGGTCTGGACAGATGTTTTATGGCTAAGACCTCAAAAGCACAGGCAATGAGATAAAAACTAGAGAAATGGGATTATATCAAACTGATAAGTGTCTGCACAACAAAGGAAACAATCAACAGAGTGAATAGACAACAGGAGAATGGGATAAAACATTTGTAAACTATGAATTTGACAAGGGATTAATATTCAGAATATACGAGGAACTCAACTCAATAGCAAGAAAACAAATAATCTGATTTTAAAATGGGTGAAGCATCTGAATAGGCATTTCTCAAAAGAAGACATCCAAATGGCCAACAAGTATGTGATAGAGTGGTCTACATCACTAATCATCATGGAAATGCAAATCCAAACCACAATGAGAATCATCTCACCTCAGTAAGATTGGCTGTTATCAAAAAGACAAAAACAAATGCTGGTGAGGATGCAGTAAAAAGGGATCTCTTGTACTGGTTGGCGGGAATGTAAATTAGTACAACCATTGTGGAAAATAGAGTGGAAGTTTCTCAAAAAGTTAAAAATAGAACTATCATGATCCAGCAATCTCAGTACTGGGTATATATCCAAAGGAAAATAAATCAGTATGTCAAAGAGATATCTGCTCTCCCTGTTTATTGCAGCACTATTCACAATAACCTAGATGTATAATCAACCTAAGTGTCCAACAGCAGATGAATGGGTAGAGAGAATGTGGTATATTTACAGGTTGGAATACTATTCAGGCATAAAAAAATGAAATTCTCTCATTCATGTCAACATGGCTGTGCCTGGGGGATGTTATATTAAGTGAAATAAGCCAATCATAGAAAGGTAAATACTGAATGTGAGCCGAGATTGAGCCACTGCACTCCAGCCTGAGCTACAGAGCGAGACTCCATCTCAAAAATAAACAAACAAACAAACAAACAAAAAACAACCAAAAAAACCTACATAGTTTCGCTTTTATATGGAAGCTAAAATAGTTTATCTCTTAGATGTAGGCAGTGGAATAGTGGTTACTAGAGGTTGGGAAGAGTAGGAGGAAGGAAGCCACAGGGAGAGATTGGTTAATGAGTACAAAATTACAGGTAGATAGGAGAAATAACTTCTATTGTTCTATAGCATGTAGGGTGACTATAGTAAACAATAATTTATTGCACTTTTCAAGTACCTAGAAGAGAGGATATTTGAATGTTACCAATACAAAGAAATAATAAAAATTGGAGGTGCTGGATATCCTAATCACCCTGATTTGATAACTGTGTGTTATATACATATATTGAAGTAGCACACCATAACCCATAAGTATGTACATTTATGTGTCAGTTAATATATATATGTGCATATATACAAATATGCAACACACACACGTATAAGTAACAAAAAAGAAGGAAATCTTGCCATTTTCAACAATATGTATGGAGCTGGAGGACATTACTATAACCTAAGTAAGACAGAAATATCTGCATGATCTCATTTGTATGTGGAACTAAAATAGTCAAATTCATAGGAGCAAAGTAGAATGGCAGTTGCTAGGGAATGAAGGCAGAGGAAAATGGGGTGATGTTGATAAAAGAATACAAAATTTTAGTTAGGCAGCATGAATAAGTTCTGGAGATCTAACATACAGTGTGGTCACAATATTTAACAATACTGTATTGTATACTTGAAATTTGCTCACGCACAGGTAGCTGTGCAGAGGTAATGGCTATTTTAATTACCTTGATTGTGTCAATTATTTCAACCTATGTAGGTTTATCAAAACATCAAATTGTACACCACATATACACATGAGTAAACACAATTTTTATGTCAGTGATATCTCAATAAAGGTGTTAAAAGAAAATGTGTTATGTACATAAAATGAAATGCTGTTAAGCCTTAAAATGGAAGGAAATTCTTCAATATGTGACAAAATAGATGAAACTTGAGGACATTATACAAGTGAAATAAGCCAGTTACATAAAGACAAATACTGCAACATTACACTTATATGAGGTATTTAAAATAGTCGAAATCATAGAATTAAAGAGTGTCTTTGTGGTTATAGGGTCTTGGGGGAGGAAGAAATGGGGAGTTACCAGTCAGTGGCCATGAAGCTGTAGATGTCTGCTGTACAATATTTTACCTGTAGTCAACAATAATGTAGCGTACACTTTAGAAAGAATTAGTGAACTTGGTAGCTCAGTTGAGATTATCCAGTCTGAAGAACAGAATGAAAAAAAGGATGAAGAAAATGAAGAGAATGTCAGAGACCTAAGGGACACCATCAATCGTATCAGTACACACATATTGAGAGTCCCACAGGAGAGGAGAAAGAGAAAGGGGCAGAAAGAATATCTGAAGAAATAATGGCCATAAATGTCCCAAAGTTTTTGGAAAACGTTAACCTACACGTCCAAGAAGCTGAGTGCACTCCAAGGTGGGTAGACTCAAAAAGACCCATACTGAGACGTGTCATTATCAAACTGTCAAAAACCAAAGACTTGAGGACAATTTTGAAAGCAGCAAGAGAAAAACGACTTACCATCTACAAGGCATCCTCAACAAGGTTATCAACTGATTTTTCATCAGAAACCAGGGAGGCCAGAAGGGAGTGGAATGGCATGTTCAAAGGTTGAAATAAAAAGATAATTCTGTATCCAGCAAAAATCACAAGAGCAGCACCTGCTGTTACCATCACGCATAATCCTCTTCTCCCAGTGTCTGTGTGTCCCTTTCCCCCATCCCCTCCTTCAGGACCCCCATGAGCAATCCTAGTTGACATATACACAGGTCCATATCTGACTTCCCTGCTTTTCCATAGTTAGTTACATGTGTCACCTTTGATGTTCTCTGCATGTTTGCCCCTTCCCTGAATAGAATGGAGTCTTTCTGAGGGCTGTGAGGTTTGTTCAGATCCTTTTTTTTTTGAGACGGGGTTGTACTGTGTCTGCCAGGCTGGAGTGCAGTGGCATGCTTCGGCTCACTGCAACCTCCACCTCCCAGGCTCAAGCGATCCTCCCACCTTAGCCTCCTGAGTAGCTGGGACTGCAGGTGCATGCCAACACACCTGGCTAATTTTTGTATTTTTTGTAGAGATGGGGTTTTGCCATGTTGCTCAGGCTGGTCTCGAACTCGTGGACTTAAGTGATCCACCTGCCTTGTCCTCCCAAAGTGCTGGGATTACAGGCATGAGCCAACATACCCTGCCATGAATCTTTTATTCCACTGCTAAATCCCAAGCACCTAAAGCAATGCCAGCACATATAGCCCTCAATAAATATTTGTTGAATAAGCAAGTGAATAAATGAATTAGAATACTTAGAAAGTATTATAAATGATTATAAACAATCACTGAGCTCTTACTAGGGGCAATATATGACCTGGACTCTAGTCTTATTCCCATTTTACATGGCGGACATGCAGAACAGTTGGATAAGTTGCTGTCATTGGTGAAGCTGGATAGTGCCCTTTGGAGTCCAGGCTCTGAACCCTGTCCCCCTCCTGCCCCTGCTGGCTGGCCCATCTTTGGAGATACCCTGTGTTGTGAACAAAATAGGTCATTTTCTTTTACTTTGCGTTTATTTCCTATAGTGGTGCTGGGGGCGTTCTGGGTTCAGGAAGCCTCAAAGTTACAGAAAAAGCCGAGAACACTTTGAAAAAAATGTGATTAAATGACTGGGACCTTGTGGAGAGATATCTTAACGCTACAACATTTTTATAGACAAAAATATATAATTACATTTTTTTCCTGATATTTTCAAAGAGCATGTTTTAATATTGCAAGAAGAGAAAACAATTGGAAACATCTTTTTAAAGTCTTATTATTCCAGAAAACATGAAAGTTCTGCCCTGTGGGTAGACACTGTGTTGTTTAGGGCTCACCCCAGTGCTATCATAAATAGACACTCAGTACATAGAGGCTTTGATGCAAGACAGTGTGTTTCCTGCTGTCATTGCAGACTGAGGGGGCGGCCCCTTTGCCCAGGAATTCGGGGACTCCCTCCCTTTACATTGTGAAGCATTGACACCACACTCAGGGCCTGCGAGTTTCCTGCATTCAGGGGGCAGAAGGGGAATATTGGGGTGTGGAGGGGACCACATACTTAAAAGCACATCACTTCTGCTCAGTGCCGCTGGCCACATCGTAAGCTCCTCAAGAAGGGGAGGCAGGTCTAGCGGAGGGGAGATGGGCTTTCCCTATGTGGTGTGAGGGGTCAGCATGAGGGATGGCGAGCTGTGAATGGCCTCAGCATTTACTCCCCCGGTGGCCAGGCATTCTGTGGCTTTTCTGAGCCTCAGTCTTCTCACCTATATGATGGGAACCAGGAAGCCTTCATTTCTAGTCTGCATTGAGGAATAAATGGGGTGATTGATTCTACAGTGATTTGGAGATGTAAACGTCTGTACACCTCTAGGAATTATTTCCTGAGTGACTGGGAGAAGGGCAGCCTGGCACCCCTTTCTCTTGCAGCATCCTGTTTGCTGACATCGTGGGTTTCACGGGCTTGGCATCCCAGTGCACGGCCCAGGAGCTGGTGAAACTCCTCAATGAGCTCTTCGGCAAGTTTGACGAATTAGCCACGGTAAGTGCAGCGTTTTTCTTTGTTCGAATTAAATTAGAATTGCTTCTGGAGTGATGATATGCCAGTGGATTCCCTGTATTTGGACCATGAACTAGACTGATTGCTAAGCATTTCTTCCAGCAAGGTTATAAATAACCTGTTGTTTTTAGCCTCACCATTCATTGATTCCTTTCCTTGGACCGGAACCTTGCATTTACCAGATAGGAAAATACTTGCACAAGCATGGCCAGCATGCTGTCGAATCGGGACTTCCATGCAGAAGGCTTCGTTGTGCAGGCCATATGTAGGTATGGGTCAGCCCTGTGCACCATCCTGCTGCCATTGTGTCCCACTGCAAACGGAGCTGGTGATTGCAACCCCTCGTTCTGGGCTCTACTGGAGCAGGCCTGATTCTTGGTCTGCCACCCTCCTGGGATTGAAACTTGTCTGCTGGGGGCCCAGTTGCTGATGCCTCCTGATGCCTGGTGCAGGCAGTGACCACCCTTGTGTGCTGGGGTTTTGAAAGACCTTCCTTGGATCAGTCACATCTGGCAGCCAAGTTCTGCTGAACGTCGGGCCAAGGCCATCCCAACAGCCTTGGCTTGTAATGCGCATGTTTGGAAGCAAAGATGAGCAAGCCAGCCAAACCTCCTTGTACAGAGGTTTGCCCTCCTGGGACTTAGTCACATTGGCCATAAGGCTTCTGAGGGGCTGGCACTGTCACCCTTTCTCCCCACAGAATGTGCTGTGTTTAGAGACAGGACATGTGGGACTGGGATCTGAGCTGCAGAAGCCAACAGACGTTGCAGGCCCAGGGAGAGCACATCTATTGCATGGCATCGATATCCTACCCCTCCTTTTGCTCTGCTGCTCACAGATACATTGTACTGCTCATCAGTCATCAGATTGAAAGCTAGAATGTGCCCTGATTGCATGTGATGGAACTTCCCCTCTTGCCATTCACCTGGCACATCCTCCCTGAGATTTTCGCGCCCAGCCTGTGCAGGAAGGGTCGGCTTCTGCAGGACGGCTGACCATGGACACAGAAAGTCTCCTCTTTCCAAGGGGGAAGGGGAGGAGGGAGTCTGGTGTCAGGAGAGCCCAGGATGTGATGCTTTTCAGGGCCACTGGCCCACCTGAGTTTCCTTGGACCCCAGACACCTAGCATCCCTGCCCTGTGAGGGTGTGAGAGGAGCACAGTGAGATGGAGCCAAGTTCAAGTTCACCTCTTGTCCAGCCTCCAGGTGGTCAGGGAGGGGCGCTGAGGTCAGTGTGAGAGGAAGGGGCAGTGAGCTCTGTTCAGCAAGGCAGAACCTTTTCAGAGGAAGTGGCAGTGAAGCGTCTTGGGGGAAAATGTGGATGCTCCCTCAATGAAGGAGGGGAGAGGAAGGCACCTTGATAGGGGGCTGGCTTGTGCAGAGTCCTGAGGGGCATTCTGAGCACAGGGCAGGGCTGGGCAGGACAGAGCCAGGCGGTAGTCACACGAGCTGAGGCCAGTGAGACTTGCCATACATGGCAGCAGTTAGGGGGACCCACTGGAGGTGGGAGAAAACTTGGGAGCCTGCTGCAGACACCTGATGAGGGAGAGAGGTTAAGGTAGGAAGGGTAGGGGGGAAAGAGGGTGGGCATGGGGGATTTTGGACACTACTCCCTTTGGAAGATCCCTGTGGGGAAGAAAAGATCTTGAGATCCAGTTGTAAAGTCACTGTTTAGTTTTCCAGTAAACAGTGGAAAAGATCAGCACCTTTTACTTTTCGTATAAACAGTGGAAAAGTAAACTGACTTTACAACTGGATCTCAAGACCTTTTTTTCCCCACAGGAATCTTTGTGGGCAGTGACACCCCGTTGATAGCCTGGGCCAATGTTCCATAGCAGCCCGTTTGGGAAAGCCCACTTCATCTTTCTGCTGGGCAGTGCCCTTGCAGAGCTTCTGGTCTGCAGTGCCCTTGCAGTCTTATCTGGGCCGTCCACTAGGCTTGTCCCCTGGACTGTGCAGCCAGTGTTGTGTCCTGGGCCTGCTCCTGCTTCCCACCCCTTCAGCAGGAAGCTGGTCATCTTGGGAGCTTTTCTCTGGAGGGTCCCGCTTGGCCCCACCTGGGCCTTTTCTCTCTCACTGTGCTTGGAGCTGGTGCTGGGTCCTCCACTCCTACCATCTGATTCTGTCTTCCTGGCAGTCCTGAGATCAGTACCTTTGTCCGTGAGGGGACAGGACCCACGCTGGGCCAGCGCAGGCCCTTTGCAGTCCTGCTGTAGACTCCCTAGGGCTCTCGTTCTCTTATGAGGCACCTTATTTCAGCCCAGTTGCTTTGCAGTTTCTTCCTTTGATAAAGAAGTGCTGGCTCCTAGGAGAGGCTGAAGGTGTCACGGAGAGCTGCCTGCTGCTCATGGTGCTGGGCTGTCACCCTGGTCCCAGGCCTTGGCATCTGCTGTTCCTTTCTATCTGTGCCACTGTCCAGGGTGTATGGGTGGGGGCTCTGGGCCTGTTTCGAGGCATCATCACATGCTCTCTCATCTCGTGTTTCCATGTTCCAAGTGACTCCTTGAAACCTACTTGGCTCTTTCGCCAGGATACTGATTCATGCCTGGGATGCTGGCTTACATACTTTTATCAAGAAGAATGTGCATGCATCAGAGAGTGGGTGATGTACATGGTGGAGAGGCCTGATGGGTCAAGTGGAGTGAGAGATGTGTTGAGATGTATGTGCCTGTACATACATGTGTGAGTGTGCACATGTGTGAGCATGCATGTGCACGCGTGTGTACACGTAAATGTGTGAACATGGGTGTGCATGTGTGGGAATGTACACGAGTGAGCCTGTGTGCCTGCAAATGCATGTGTGTTATGTGTGTAGGTGTGTTACGTGTGAGTGCTTACATGAACACACGTGTGTACGTGTGTAGGTTAGCATGCATGTGGTATATATATGAGTATGTATATATGTGTGTACCTGTGTGACTGTGCATCTGCACATGCATGTAAGTGCCTGTGTGTCCCCTGTGGGTCACCACCTTTGGCTGGGAACATTCTCCTGGAGTCCTTTGGCAGCACAGAACACAGTCACCTCATGAGAAATGGGGACTAAGCTGACATGATTTTGTGTCAGGGGAGTCTGTCCTCTTGACTTCCCATGTGTGCACAGATATGTGTATTGCGGACACCTGCTGCAGCACAAAGCCCTGCACTCTGCTCTCTGCTCCTCCCGGTGACCATGCAGGATTGTGGTGTTATCCCATGTCCAAGAGAAGGAGACTGAGGGTCAGGGAGGACCAACTACTTCCTAGAGGCTTGGTGGCTCTGGACCCAGCAGCCCCTAATGTGAGGCTCTCTGCCTAGGGTTAGCTGACTAGGTCTGTGAAGGGCAGATAGTAAATATTTCAGGGTCTGTGGGTTACATATGGTTTGTGTTGCAACAACTCAACTCTGCGTTGGAGCATGGAAGCAGCCACAAATACTTAAACAAATGGGTGTGGCTGTGCACCAGTAGAACTTTACAAAATAAGGAGTGATCCACGGCCTCAGCATGCCAGCCTCTGCTCTAAACCATGACACCTGAACAGTGTTACGTTTAAAGACATCCATGCGCCCTGTCTTTGCTGTGTGGCTGCCCAGCAGCTGGGCAGTGGCTGACGTGTTGGCCTCTGGGTGGTGGAGTGTCCTGGGAGTCAGCCCCATGGAGCCTCCAGGTTGTACTGCTGGCCGCCTTTGTTCTTGGGGACGCTGTTTCTGCGTAGCAGGGCTGACAGTGCTGGCAGAGGTTAGGATATCATTACAGCTGCAAGGTGCCTTCATGTAGCCCTTGAATTCTGCCAGCTGAGAGCTCCAGGTGCCCATGAGGAGCACAGCAGAGAGAACTGGACCAGCAGTCCCTGCAGCAGCATAAATAGCATCACCCCCAATAACTACAACTCTGGTGTAAAGTGGCTGCTCAGTCCCAGCAACATTTGAGTCAGCTGAAGAGAATATTTTCTGGTTTCTAGGAACACATTATTGTAAGTGGGATCCATTTGGATATGAAGCTCTTGATCACGTGGGAGCAGACAGGGGCTCGATTAGGGATCTCGCCAGCCAGGCAGGAAGGAAGATGGGGCCTTGCCCTAGTGCACTGATGCCACCACAGAGTGACAGCCTTGGGGTGTAGAGGGCTCGGCAGTGTGTGGGTGGGGGCACATATTGACCAGCAATTGTTTTATAGCACTAGAGGGCCAGAAGGCGATGCTCCGATGTGAGCAGATACAGGCACAAGGGGCTGGGCCTGTTTCTTTCTTGACCCTTGCCCTCAAAATCAGGGTGGAACTTTAAGAGCCTTAGTTGAAAGTCTTGAGTTTGGCTGAACTGTGCAACATGAGGAGACAAAGGCCAAGTTGGTGACCTCACAGAAGTCTTTGTAACATCCTGGCCAGGACATGATGTCATCTTCATTCTAAGAGTGAGCAGAATGAGGCTCATGTGATAAAGCAACATCCCCAGAGCCACAGCCAGGATTGGAAGCGGTGTCATTATGGCTCCAAAGCCTGTCTTCCTAGAAGAGAACTCCTACTCATCCTTGAAAGCCCCAAAGGCCATCTTTTCTCTAGGTCTCTGCCCATTGGGCCTCTGACCTTTCACCAGCCTTCTGTGGAATGGGTGCATCCTGTCCAGCTAACCCTACTCGTTCATCACTGTATGGCGGTTTTCCAGGGAGGCGCTGGCCTGTGGACAGCCCATACACATGTCTGAGTTGGCACTGAGTTCCAGTGCTGACCATGGAGCCTGGCACACAATGGCTATCCCTGCCTGTTTAAGTGGGACGGTGCCATGCCAGTGTGTCCACTCCAGTGGATTCTAGACTCCTCGGCCTGTTACCTGAGGCTGGGGAACCTCTGATGGGGTCCACATATGAGAATGGCCAGAGGAGGGGCTGGGGTGGCCTACAGTAGGCACTTGTTGGCCAGGAACCTCATTTGGAGAAGCTGAGTTGGGCTGGGAGCAGGATCAGTACCTGGGAGAGCTGGCTGTGGGTTTATTAGGGCTCAGCTATCTGCGCATGATGGCTCTGAAGAGCACCGGCCACTCCTTACTCTCCCCGTTGCTGTAAATAGGCTCCAGAATCCACTCGTGGAGAGATGCATCTGCAGAGCAAGCACAAGTCTGACTGGCTGTCACCAGGTGGTAGTGAGTGCCCTGTGGGGATAGAGGGAGGATGCCAAGCTCTCCAAGACTCCCGGCGCCCACTTCGCATATGCACAGCTGTGGCTGAGCATGAGGCTGCCCCTGGGAGGCTCCTGGTGGGGTGGTTCTTTGCTGCTTCTCAGCACATGATTGACAAGCAAGTGTCATGTCACCTGGGATACCTTAAGGTGGATTCTTGGGCCATGTCCAGAACCACTCATCAGAGTCCTAGGGATAAAGAATCTGCATTTTGCTAACTGCCCTGGATTTTGCAGGCCAGAGGCTGAGAGCCACTCTCTAAAGCTTATGCTCATATACAGACCACTGGGCCTCAGAGGTGGGTCCCTTGGCATTCTCCACTCTGACCCCATGGGTTTTCCTCACACCCCAACCTTCCAGCCAAGTGAGCCTGTCGCTTTCCCTGCATGAAGACCTCGGTTTCCACCATCCATCTCCATGCTCCTGCCCCTGCTAGAGCCCCTCCAGGCCCCTGCACAGTTTACAATGAGCAGAATGGAAATGCATATTTCTTCACACAGCAGGGAAAGTGTTTCCCTGTCCTGGGATCCTTGCAGAATGACCTGCCCAGACCCTACCAGAGGTGGAGGGTGAGTGGTTTCTGGGGGAAGGGCGGTATATGAGGAGGCACCCCCACCCTTCCCCAAGGCAGGACAGCGCATGGGCCATGTTTTGGTGTCTTTAGGAAAATTATTAAGAAAAGTTCTCAAATGTGTTTGGATGACTTTTTGAATACAAAGTGAATCTGTCAGTTTTCCTAGGAAAGGTTTACATAACACTCTGTCTTCCGCAACCTGGCATGCTTCTTTCTTCCAACAAACTGCACCACGTGTGGCCTAACTAGTGCCCGCCTTCCAATAATGTGTGTAAGTTCTGTGGTTCAGTACCTCTGGGATATGTTACACCTCACCGGGATTTCCATAGCAGCTCCTCGTGGGGTGAACACAAGGAGTTCTACTTCCTGTCTCAAATCTTTCCTCGGCTTCCCACTGTCCTCAGTGGCACAGAGGACTCCTTACTTTGGAGGTATGATTGACTGATAATGAGCTGCATATGTGTACGGTTCTGTTCGTTTGGGCATATGTACACATGTGTGAAGCCATCACCACAGTCAAGGATATGCTGAGCATATCCTTCAGTGTTTTCCAGACCCTTTGCAATCCCTCTCTCCTCCCACTTCTTATTTTACTCTCTCCCTGTGTCCAGGCAACGACTAATCTGCTTTCTATCACTACAAATAAGTTTGAATTTTCTAGAATCTTATATATATGGAACAAGGCAATATGTACTCTACTTTGTCTGGCTTTTCTTCACTGAGCATAATTGTTTTGAGATTCATCCAATTTGTTGCATGTGTCTGTACTTCATTCCTTTTCATTGCTTAGAAGCATCCCATTTTGTAGCTGTACTGAAGCATGTCTGTTTATTCACTTTTTGATGGGCATTTGGGTTATTTCTAGGTTTGGGTTATTACAAATAAAGCTGCTATGAACATTCATGTACAAGTCTGTGTATGGATATTCAGTTCTCTGGGGTAAATACCTGGAAGTAGAATGCCTAAAAAACATGGTAGATGTATGCTTAACTTTTTATGAAACAGACACAATGTTTTCAGAGTTATTGTAGCATTTCACATTCCCATCAGCAGTGTATGAGTTCCAGTTGCTCAACATCCTCATTAGCACTTGATGTCAGTCTTTTTAATTTTAGTTTTTTTCTAATAGACGTGTGGTGCTATTTTATTGTGGTTTTAATTTCCTATTTTTTAGTAGCTGATGTGGTTGAGCATCTTTTCATTGCTTATTGACCACTCATATGTCTTTTTGGTGAAGTGTCTGTTGAAACCTTTTGACCGCTTCCTTTTATTTGGGTTGATTTTTTTCTTTTTGTGAAGTTTTGAGCATTCTTTATATGTTCTACATGCAAGTCCTCCATCAGATATATGATCCCTCAGACTTTGGCTTGTTTATTCTCTTAACAGTGTTGTTTGAAGAGCAGAAAGTTTTAGTGTTTATGAAGTCCAATTTATCAGTTTTTTTAATGCATTGTAACTTATGTGTTGTATTTAAAAAATCTTTGCCCAAAGTGCTATAACTGTGCATTGGCTTCTCAAGGCTACTGTGGTGCATTACCACAAACTTGGTGGCTTGAAACAAGAGAAATTTCTTTTCTCACAGTTTTGGAGGCCCAAATTCTGAAATCAGTATTGCTTGGCCAAAATCCAGATATTTGCAGAACCATACTCCATCCAGAGGTTCCAAGGGAGAATTCGTCCCTTAACTTTTACATCCTCTCTTGGCTGTTGGAATTCCTTGGCTTGTGGGCACATCACTCCAGTCTCCCTCTGTCTTGATATTGCTGCCTGCTCCTCTTCATTCTTCTGTTTTCTCTCTTTCTCTGCCTTTTCCCCCTCCCTCCCTCTCTCCTTCCCTTTCTCTCTGTGTGTGTAAAGTTTCCTCCTGCTTCATTTTTATAAGGATACATGTCATTGTATTCAGGGCTCATCTGGATAATCCAAGATGGTTTCCCCATTTTAAGATCCTTAATTTATTACCTTACAAAGATCTTTGTTTTTGTTTGCTTTGTTTTGTGTTTTGCCATGTAAGTTTGCATTTACAGATTCCAGAAATTTGACTCTGGATGTCTTTGGGGGGCTGGGGAGGCATGGAATTTCAACCTACCACACCCTGTGAACAGCCATCCAAAACCTCTATGGATTTCAGTCTCCTTACTCAAAAATAAGACTAAATATGACTATTTCGGTTGGTTAGTGAGAAGTAAAGTAATGGAAAGTAAAATAATAAAAAGTCTAAAGCCTCTAGCACAGTGCCTAGGATAGGGTTTACACTCAATGTATGATCATTACCATTGTTACCAGGAAAGCTGTGATCAGCGGGGTCAATGTTTTTAAAACTATGCAAGTATTTGAAAATCCAACTTGAAAATCATTGAGACCCTCCAACATAAAGATATGATAAACTCATTTTAAAAGTCCCATCAAGTTCTCAATTATATAACCAGATAACATTTGATGCTAGAAATTGTCCGTTTATCAGCTTTGTCTGTTTTAGAGAACTGTCAAATAACGCTGTCCTTATTATCATTACAATGCAGTTGGATTCCATTTTAACTCTGCAAATGTCCTCTCATTCTGCTGTGTGCAGGAAACTGCTAATCACTGGTACGTGCATATGTAAGGAGAATACAATCTGTGACTTAGTCTGCCTCACAATCCAGCAGGGGAACAAAAGTTTTCCTTAAATACTTGTTTTATAGAGCACATACTGTATCACAAGTAAATTGAATACTATTTCACTTATTCACCATTTTATAAGCTCTGCATCCAAACTTGAAAACAAACATTGTCCACAAAAAGTCAAAGCATTAGATGCAATTATCAGATTAATGTTTAATAAGGTATAAACACAACATAGTGTATTCATAATTTTTGTGCGCATGTGAATTTCCATAGCTTTACAAGTACACATTGTCCTAAGGAAAACTCACATGAGAAAGATACGCAAATAATCACAGTCATTTGTTTCATTTGCCAGCTATCTAAGCCAAGCCTGCATATCCCTTCATCTCAGAGTAAGGTTGCAAAGTAAATAAATATATACTTACATAGAATAAAGTAAAAATCTTTGCCTAACCAAAGTCATAGATTTTCTCCTGTGTTTTCTTCTAGGGGTTTTATAGTTTGAGGTTTTACATTTAAGTTTATAATACATTTGGAGTTAATTTTTGTATATGTTTCAAGGTATGGGGCAAAGCTGGATTTTTTTTGTTGTTATCTTGATATCTAATTGTCCCAGAATCATTTACTGAAAAGACTATCATTTCTCTACTGAATTCCCTTTCCAAAATGTTAGAAAAATCACTTGTCCATATGTAGTTGAATGTATTTCTGGATTTAAAAAAATTCTGTTCCATTAACCTATGTGTTTATTTTGACATCAAAAATCACATACCCTGGCCCTGTAGTTTTATAATGTTTAGTCTGGAATCAGGTCCTGTGTTTTATCCAACTTTATGGTTCTTTTTCAAAGTGATTTTGGCTATTCTAGGTGCTTTGCTTTTCCATGTGAATTTTATAATCAATTTGTCAGTTTCTGTAACAAAGCCTGCTGGAATTTTGTTTGGGATTTGTGTTGAATCTATGTTACCAATCTTGGGAGGATTAACATTTAAAAAATAGTCTTCTGATTCACGAACACCATATGTTTATTTAGATTTATTTAGATATTCTTTAATTTTTTCTCAGAAAAAATATATAGAAAAAAATTCTATGCATTTCTCAGAAATGTATAGTTTTCAGTGTATATGTAGTTCTTTTTTCGTGTTTTTTTTTTTTTTCTTTTTTTTTTGAGATAGGGCCTCTTTCTGTTACCCAGGCTGGAGTGTAATGGTGCAATCACAGGTCACTGCAGCCTCCACCTCCTGGGCTCAAGCAATCCTTCTGCTTCAGCATCCTGAGTAGCTGGGACGACAGGCATATGCTATCATGCTCAGCTAATTTTTAATTCTTAATTTTTTTTTTTTTTTTTTTGTAGAAACTGGGTCTCACCATGTTGCCCAGGCTGGTCTCGAACTCTTGAGCTCGAAAGATACTCTTGTCTTGGCCTCCCAAAGTTGTAGGGATTACAGGCATGAACCACCATGCTCGGCCAGTGTATATGTATTTTATGTATTTTATCAGATTTATTCCTAAGTAACTCCTAGTTGTTTCCTTTTTAGATGGTAGGTCTTGCTGTGTTGCCTAGGTTGGAGTGCAGTGGTGTGATCTTGGCTCACTGCAATCTCTGCCTCCTAGGTTCAAGTGATTCTCCTACCTCAGCCTCCAGAGTAGCTGAGATTACAGGCACACACCACCATACCCAGCTAATTTTTCTATTTTTGGTAGAGATGAGGTTTTACCATGTTGTCCAGGCTGGTCTCAAACTCCTGGCCTCAAGTAATCCGCCTGCCTTGGCCTTCCAAAAGTCCTGGTATTACAGGTGTGAGCCACCGCGCCCGGCCAATGCTATTGATTTTCAGCTTTTAATTTCTGATTGTTCATTACTAGTATAACAAAATACAGTTGACCCTTGAACATCATGGATTTGAACTGTGTGGATCCACTTATACATGGGTTTTTTCAATAAATATATTGGAAAATATTTTGGAGATTTGTGATAGTTTGGAAAAACTCACAGATGAACTGCGTAGCCTAGATATATTGAAAACGTTAAGAAAAGGTTGCATATGCCGTGAGTGCATAAAGGATTATACATATATTTAGGTTGGTGCAAAAGCAATTGTGGTTTTTGACTTTGAAGGTAATAGCAAGGCCGGGCACGGTGGCTCACACCTGTAATCCCAGCACTTTGGGAGGCCGAGGCAGGCGGATCATGAGGTCAAGAGATCAAGACCATTCTGGCCAATGTGGTGAAACCCCGTCTCTACTAAAAGTACAAAAATTAGCTGAGTGTGGTGGCACGCACCTGTAGTCCCAGCTGCTTGGGAAGCTGAGGCAGGAGAATTGCTTGAACCCAGGAGGCAGAGGTTGCAGTGAACTGAGATCGTGCCCCTGCACTCCAGCCTGGTGACAGCGAGACATCATCTAAAAAAAAAAAAAAAAGAAAAGTAATAGCAAAAACTGTAATTACTTAAATTACTTATAGCAAAAACCACAATTACTTTTGCACCAACCTAAATAGATACTAGCTTATTTATGTGTTAATCAACTGTTAATATTGTTGGTAAGGTTTCTGCTCAATGGTAGCTGTGTTTTTGGGGGTAGTCAAAAGTTATACGTGGATTTTCAACTGTGTGGGGGTTGTCACTCCTAACCTGTGTTTTGCTCAAGGGCCAACTGTACAGTTGAGTTTTTGTATTAGTAAACTGTTCTGAAACTCCACTGAACTCACTTATTTCTAGTAGGTTTCCGTATACATACTGCATAAATCATCATGTTGTTTGCAAATGAAGACAGATTTTCTTCTTCCTTTCCCGCTTGGGTGTCTTTTATTTCTGTTTTCTTGCCTTCTTTTACTGACTAGAACCACCAGTACAATGTCGAATAGAAGTGTCAAGAGCAGGCATTCTTGTTTTGTTCCCAACATTAGGGGAAGGCATTCTGTCTTGCATCATTAAATATGATATTACCAGTTGGATTTTTTGTGGATACTTTTTATCAAGTTGAGCAAGTTTTCCTTTTATTTCTAGTTTGCTGAGTTTCTAATTTGCTGAGTTTTTTTTTTTTTGAATCAGAAATGGATGTTGAAGTTTGTCTAATTCTTTGGCATCTATTGGAAGGATCATATGGTTTTTCTTTTTAGTCTGCTCATAGAATGAATTACATTGATTGATGGTAGGATATCTAAACATCCTTTTGTTCCTTGAACAAGCCCTACTTGGACATAAAGATGGTCCCTGACTTATGATAGTCTGACGTATGCTGTTTTGACTTTAAGATGATGGGAAAATGATACACATTCAATACAAAGTGCCTTCCTCTTGTGATGCTGGGAGGCGGCAGCAAGCCACAGCTCCCAATCAGTCACACAGTTTTGATTTTCAATATTTTCAGCTTACCATACATTTATGGGTTGTAACCCCATCATAAGTTGAGGAGGATTTGTTTTGTATTATCCTTATTTATTGTTGGCTTTGCTTTTCTAAAATTTTGTTTAGAAAATTTTTCATTTATGTTACTTAAAGATATTAGTCTGTGGCTTTTCTTATTCTGTACGTGGTGTCAAGATAACACTTAACTCATAGATGAGTTTGGGAATATTTCCTTTTGTTGAATTTTTTGGAATAGTTTTTGTAGAAATGGTATTCTTTCTTTCTTAAATGTGTGGTAGAATTTACCAGTGAATCCGTCTGGACCTGATATTTTCTTTGTGGAAAAGTTTTTAACTATAAATTTAGTTTCTTTAAATAGAGCTAGTCAGGTCAGTTTTTTTTTTTTTTTTCTTAAATAAGCTTGGTGGTAGTTGTTCATAGTATTTCCTTGTTTTCCTTCTAATGTCTGTAGAATTTATAGTGGTGTCACCTCTTTTATCCATGGTTTGGGTAAGTTTTGTTTTCTCCTTTATCTGATCATTTTGGCTAGAGGTTTATCAGTTTCATTGGTTTTTTTTTAAATAACTGCTTTTCATTTGATTGATTTCTCTATTTTTCTATTTAGTTTCTTTTCATATCTGTTATTGTGCTACTTCTGGTTATTTTGGGTTTAATTTGCTCTTCTTTTTGTAGTTCCTTAAGGTGGATGCCAAAACCATTAATTAAACATTTTTTGTGTCTTTTAATATAAGAATTTATTGTTGTAAACTTGCCTGAAAGTATTACTTTAGCAGTATCCCACAATTTCTGGTATGTTGTGTGTTTTTCTAATTCTGTTTAAAATACTTTCTAATTTCTCTTGATTTTTATTTTTTTCTTTAGACCCATGGGTTATTTAGAGAGATGATTCAGTGATATTTCAAAGATCTTGTTTTTTACTTCTAATTTAGTTTTTTTGTGGTCAGAGAGCATACTTTTTATTATTTGAATCCTCTTAAATTTATGGCCCAGAATATGGCTTACTCTGGTGGGTTAGTACACTGATTTTGTAGAATTCTGTTGTTAATAGTGTGTTCAGTAAGTACCAATTAGGTCAATTGGTTGATAGGATTGTTCATGTCTTCTCTATCTTTATTGATTTCCTGGCTACTTGTTCTCTCAATTATTGAGAGAGGAGTATGGAAATCTCCAAAATAATTGTATATTTTTTCTTTCAGTTCTATTTTTACTTCATGTATTCTTAAACTGTTATTCAATTTTTAAATATTTATAATGGTTATGTCTTCTTGATGAATTGACTATTTTATTATTAAGAAATGACCTTCTTTATTCTGGTAATATTTTTTGCTTTGTAATCCCATTTGTCTGATATTAATAGAGCCATTTCAACTTTCCTTTGACTATTGTCAGAAAGAATAGTTGTCGCTCGATACTTACAGGGCATTGGTTCTAGGACTACCTATGGATGCCAAAATCTGGATGCTCAAGTCCCTTATAAAAAATGGCATAGTATTTGCATGTAACCTTTATACACATCCTCCTGTATACTTTAAATCTTCTCTGAATTACTTATAATATCTACTACAGTGTAAATGCTATGTAAATAGTTGTTATGCTGTATTGTTTGGGGAATCATGACAAGAAAAAAAGCTGTACCTGTTCAGTGTAGATGCAGCCTTGATAGACCTAACTACATTCTATCATCTGCAGTTGATTGGATCCATAGATGCAGAACCCATGGATATGGAAGGTCTGTGTCTTCTTCCATCCTTTTATTTTTAGTCTGTTTGTGTGTGTTCATTTGTTTGTTTTTGATTTTTAGGACAGTGTCTCGCTCAGGTTGGAGTGCAGTGGCATGATCTTGGCTCACTGCAACCTCTGCCTCCCGGGTTCAAGAGATTCTCCTGCCTCAACCTCTTGAGTAGCTGGGATTACAGGTGCCCGCAACCATGCCGAGCTGATTTTTGTAATTTTAATAGAGAAGGGTTTTCACGATGTTGGCCAGGCTGGTCTCGAACTCCGAACCTCAGGGAATCCGTCCGCCTCAGCCTCCCAAAGTGCTGGGGTTACAGATGTGAGCCTCCATGCCCGGCCTGTTTGTGTGTTTTTATTTAAAGTTTGTTCCTAGTTAGTTTTGCTTTTATTTATTTATTTTTTTACCTAAGGTGACAATCTCTGCTTTCAGCTGGGGTATTTGAACTATTTTTGTTAGTGATGTGGTTAGGTTTAGTCTGTCCCCTTGCCATTCGCTTTCCATTTGTCTCATTTGTTCTTTGTTCCCTTTTTTGTTTTCTTTGGTCATTTTGCCAATTTATTATGTTTTATGATTCCATCTCACTGCCTTTATTGGCTTATAACTCTGTTTTGTTATTTTTGTGGTTGCTTTAAAGTGTATAATAGGTATTTTAACTTTTAGCAGTCTACCATCACATGATTTATTAATTACAGCATAAGAAACTTACAATTGTGTACATCTGTTTCTTCCTTCTTGGCCTTTATGACGTTGTTGCTGTACATTTTACTTTTTCTTGTGTTATAAACTCCATTTTACATTTTATTTACACGGTCAGTTCTCTTTCAAAGCAATTTAAACAGTAAAAATATCTGATCTGTTTATTCATGTAGTAACTATTTCCTTTGCTTTTCATTCATTTATGCAGTCAATCTTTCTTTGTGTTTTATATTTCTGCCTAAATAATTCCTTTTGGCTGGGTGTGGCTCATACCTGTAATCCTAGCACTTTGGAAGCTGAGGTGGGAGGATCACTTGAGGCCAGGAGTTTGAGACCAGACTGCACAACATAATGAGACCCTATTTCTACTGAAAAAAAAGAAAAAAAAAACTTAACTGGGTGTGGTGGCACATACCTGTAGTCCTACTTATTTGGGAGGCTGAGGCAGGAGCATCACTTGAGCCCAGGAGTTTGAGACTGCAGTGAACTATGATCATATCACTGCACTGCAGCCTAGGTGACAGAGTGAGACACTGTGTGTGAAAAAGTAAATAAAAGAATTAAACAACATTTCTTATAGTGCTGGTATGTTGGTGATGAATTCTTTCAGTTTTTATACTTCTGAAAGATTCTTTTTTTTTTGCCTCAGTTTTTAAAAATGTATTTTCACCACATGGAGAGTTCTAGGTTGATAGTTTTGCTTTGTTTTCTTCAGAACTTTGAAGATGATGTTCTAGTGTCTTCTCTCATGTTGTCTCCAATAAGAAGTCTGCCAGCAACTCTCTTCCTTTGTTTGAAATAGGTCTTCTCTGTCTACTTTTTTTTCTTTTCATCACTAGTTGTAAGAAATTTGATTTTGATGTGAATTTGAGTTTTCTTCATGTTTCCTGTGCCTGCAGTATGTTGAGCTTGCATCTGTAATTTTACAGTTACATTGGTAAAAAAACCAAAACAAAACAAAAAACCTGGGTGATCCTTTTTCAAATACATTTTATGGCTTCTTCTCTTCTTCCTTCTGGGACATCAATTCCACATGTATTAAGGAGTTTCACTCTTGAGGGAGCCTACAGCTCATTGGTGATTTTCTTCAAAATTTTTGGATTCTTTTCCTTTCTATTTCATTTGGATAGTAGCTATTTTCTTGTGCAGTGTATGTCCCATCATTAATTCTATCCAGTATAGTTTCCATCTCAGACACTCTAGTTTTCATCTTGAGAAGTTCAATTTGAATCTTGTTTCCCCTTGTTGAGGTAACTGCCTAGAAGTTCAAAATTGGAATGACCCAGTTTGCTCCTTTTTTTTTTTTTTCTGTATTACTTGTTTGTATTTTCTTTGTGCATTGATGGTGTTACATATTATTCAAGTGTATGTTTTACTCTAATCTGCATGAGTCAATTTTTGAGGAGCACGTAGGAAGATGTGTGTGCCTCGTATGTGCTGGTGTTGTGTGTGAGTCCCTGGTGTTGGACATGCAGGTGGCCCCTGTGAAGTAGGAGCATGTGAGATGCGTGTCCCTCAGATGTGCTCACATTATATCTGGCTGTATGGCAGCAATGGAGCATGTCTTTTAAATGCCTTGGTCTCCATAGGGGCATTATATGCAGGAAAGAGCTGCTTTTCTTTCTAATGGTTTCTAGTGAGTCGTGGCTGCCAGATGTCCATGCATACTGAAGCCCCCCACTGGTAGCCAGGCTGGGTCATGTTTAGACTCTAGGCTCCAGGTTGTATAATTGATGGCTGCAAGGGCCTGTTTCTGAGTCTCTGGTGTTGGAGATGCAGGTGGCCCCCATGAAGTAGGACCACATGGGATATGTGTACCACAGGTATACTTGTATGTCTGAGGCCCTTGTGTTGGTGATGCAAGTGGCCCCTGTGAAGGGCAGGCTTGGAAAATTACACACAGCTGCAGTCCAAACATATCTTTCTCTATGAAGGCCTCTGTGGGAAGTTAAACAAACACAGAACATGTTTGCCTTAGTCTTGATAGTAGCTGATGGTTTATTTATCTCCTTAGCCATGGTTGATAGTCACAGATGTGAACAATATTTTTGACCTTTTCCCCATTTATTGGATATTTGTTAGATTTACATTTGCTTTAATACCCATGTATATTTGGGAGACTGGCCACACCCCTTTGAATTGATGAGAAACACCTGCTGAAGCCCAGTCTCACTCCACCTTCACCTGTGGAGGGACAGGGCCCCTTCTCTGGATGTCAGTTTTCTTAACGGGAACATGAACTGGTTGAACTAAGCACACAGTTCCTTCATCCATTTCCAGAAGACTGTGGGGCAGCAAGGAGGGGTTCATTGTGTGCCATCTACAGAGATAAGACAATCCCAGCTTGGCCGGTTATCAGCTGGGCCGCCTGGGGCTCATCCTGATCCCATTCCTTAGGTGGATGGGAACACAGCCCCTTAGTTGTGGTCATAACTCCAGGAACCCTTCTGGGAACATTTTTTCCCAATGAGAGCATCTCACATTGTTGTAAGTTCTCTGCCCCACAGTGACTGTTTCCTGGCGCATGCCAGACGTGCATTCAGATTTCAGATGGTACAAGCAGGTCCCTGACGGAGATCAGTACAAGACTAGACTGGTCAGTGTGGTGAGGTTAGACAACCCCCATGAGACATTCCCATTCCCTGGCCTGGGCTTGAGGCTACCTGGATCTCAGTAATCCTGTGGGATATGCTGAGGCAGCTGATGGCCTCTGAAAGCCTGTGCTGACCCCAAACATGGACACATCAGTAGACATTCTGATCCATGGGGACCCAACACAGGAGTATTTGAGCAATGATTTCATGAGTGTTTAAGTTAGGATCACTTGCATTCATATAATTTGCTTTAAGGGAATATAGGACAAGTGTCACGCCGGGTTTAAGAATCCTCCTACAGGCTGACACAGCTCTGGGGTCCTGGTCACAGATGACGAGGCAAACATGCATGGCTGTACGGTGCAGTTGTTACTCAACTGAGCCTAGGTATGATTGCCCAGCACAGTAAAGCCAAAATATCTACATGGAGGGAGAAATATCTACAGCAGGAAAAAGAAGGGCCTTCATTTGCAGGGTGCCAAGGAAGGAGAATTGAGCAGCTCTCGCTTAAGACAGAACCTCTCCAACGGCTTGCAAGCAAGGTTTCTGAAGGCGGGGGTAAATTTCAGGAAAGCAGAAGTTAACAGACCCAAAATCGTAAATCAATACGTGGTAATTATACACTGGTTTGGCCTAAAAAGATAGGATATCTTGAATAAGGATATCTTAAACAGGACTCCTAGGTAGAATCAAAGATTTTCTGATTTTTAATTGGTTAAAGAAGAGAAGTTTTGTTTAAAATGTCAGAGTCGACAGAAAAGAATGTCAGCTCTGGCTTGTGGGTGTGACTTCCTCCAGGCCCTTAAGGAAGAAATTTAGGGCAAAGATCGGCAGTCAGAGTTCAGTCCTCAGTTCTCCATTATTTGAGGTTGCCAGCATATCCATTTGGGGTCTAGGTTTCTAAAAAACAACTCAGGGACATATGTTAAGATGTTATCTTTATTTTCTATAGGGAACCAAACATCCTGTGACTTTAACTTCCTTGGCTATTGTTTTAAGCTACTGTTAACCTTCTTGCTTATCAAGTTGCTCATTTACCTCTCAGGGCTAGCTGGGAGCCTGGAATTTCCCTTGAAGGAACTCAGGATTTTCCTTTATTTCCATGCTTGTGGGGTCCTGCATACCCCTAAGAGGGGTCCCTCCTCTATCTCACAATCTGACCATTTCGTTCAACCTTTAATTGCCAAAAGATGACATTATTATGTCTTGTGTTAGTGAGGTCATTATTTTTCATTTATTTTGTGTCTACTCTGGATATCTCCAAAAGGGACTTATGGAAGCCGACCCAGGAGACAGAGCTGTCCCTGTAAAGTCTCAGGCTCATGAAGCTGTGTATTCACTTCCATACTTCCTGAGCCCCTCCCAGCCTTTGCTCTCCTTGTGGATCCTTTCACTGGGCTTGATTCCGAGGCCAGAAATCACCAGGCAGCTGCAAGGACTACACCCACGTCGTCCTTACTTCTCATGTCTTGGTTTCTGTGACTATAAAATGTGAAAAGGACACTGGAGAGTCTGTACATCCTTTGCTGCTCCCACACCCCAGTTCTGTGAGCTGCTAAAAAACTGGCCACACAGGAGGCCTGAAGTGAATTCTCTCACCCGTAATATAGCTCCAGCAATTGTTAATGTCTGGTTAGTCTTGTTTGGTCTCTACCCTCTGCCTTCCCTCAAATCCTAGATGTCATTTCACTTCCTCCATAAATCCTTTAACTCTATCATCTGAGAACATTTCACCTGGTACCACCACGATACCATTATCATACCCAACCAAACTGATGAAAGTTACATCATCTCTAATCCCAGTCTGGGCTCGGCTCACCCTTGTGTCTCAAAAATGTCTTTTCATCCTGGCTGATTTGTTCCAACCAGGATACAAATGAGATGGACATATGTCTTGATTGTCTTGCAGGATTTTAATATTTGGAGGTGACTGAACAATGACACAGAGAGGCTGTGTCGTTGATGGAAGTTTATTACTCACAGCCTGTAGACCAGAGGGCATTCACGCCATGCCGAACAGGGCCGCACAGTGAGCACCCAGGTCATCAGCAGGCAGAAGGAGGAAGGGGACAGTGTGGCCTTGAGCCTTCATTGTGGTTTCAGGGGAAGGAAGGGGTGGGGCAGGTTAAGCAGCTTATCAGGTTTAGGATTAGATAGTTTGAATAATGTGCATGGGCTCTGGGCTATAGGAGTGGGCCCTGGTTGGTACCTGGCCAGGGAGTGATTTAGGGCAGGTAGGTGAGAGTTAGATTAGACAAAGGGTGGTTAGGGCATGGACTGGGGATGGGTTGGTTTGCAAGTGAAAGTATTTACTGTTTCTAGGAATTAGCTAGTCTTGGGATTTCCCTTTTAATCTTTAACAGTGCCCCTCCCATTTTGGCCCCCCATCCTCTGTGACATTTTTTTAGGTGCTCCTCCTGCCCTCTCCTCGGCTTCTGTGAACTGGTAGATCTTCAGGAGACTTAGTAGTTTCTTGAATCTGCTTTTGTTGTTGTTGTTGTTGTTTTAATAACCCTTTCCTGGGTGGCTGTGCACTTCTCATTGCTTCTCTCTAGCAGGCAGGTGCTGGCTGCTTTTCTTCTTGCCAGGTTGAGATTGATGGTGGAGTGGTTATCCGTGTGACCTGTCCATCAACGGTCTCCCATCCACATTGCACCCAATGGTTTTATAGCAGCTGCCTTGCAAGCATGGCTGACATTTTATGTTGCATTTACTTTGCAAGATGGAGGTTTTTAATTCCCTAATTTCTTCAGCATTATTAGCTCATGATTTTTTCTAAAAAAAGAATACTTATTCAGCTACTGGGTTATTCTCAAAAATAGTAAATGTTCGATTACTTTTACTTACCAGTTTTCAAAATAATAATCAGCACCCCGTTATGAAGTCATGGATTTTAAAAACTTTGATGTGTTTTGATCGATTACCATCTTTTTTTATTTTTGGTGTTAAATTTCCTGTTTTGGCAAGTGGGAGCCTGTTCAGGTTACTTTCTGTTTTCTGTCCTTTTTTTTTTTTTTAAGGTCAGTCATCTCTGAGCAGCATCTTCACACTAAGCATTTTTCTAGAAGTCCTGGTTTCTTTCAGTGGGAAATGGTTTTTCAGCCCTATAATCTGTGTTGTAATTGGTCCGAGGCTTTTTAGGGCACTGAGATAGGATTTTTTTTTTAGGAAAATAAAAATAAATTATGAGTTTATCTTGATATTTCCAATTCACTTCACTCCTTGGATTTTTGTATTTGTATCTTTTCGGTGATGCTGAAAATTCTAATGACAGTAATATTATTTGTTTCATCCTTCTATATATAGTAGGCTCAAAATAACATGGCCAATATTATTTTCAACAATAAGTCTGCTGAATGCAATTGGAGATTTCTTTGTGGTTATTTTTGTCCTTGCATTATATTCTGCCAGACATACAGTCAAATATGTGTTTTCTCATCACTTGGAATAATTCTTCTCTCTGTGATCATGCTGGTAACAGGTTTATTTCATTTTGGTTTTGATCTTTTAGGTATCACTGTTTTTAAGTTTTCTTTTTAGGCACGTAAAATAATTGCATGGTTCGTTCTACAGTAAAAAACTGAAGTCGAGGTACATGGAGAGACCCCTCCCCTGCCCACTGTTCATCCTGGGTATATAGTTAGATGTTTGTGTTGGGTTTCCCTTTGCCCCTCCATGGTTCCTTTTTGTTCCTTTTTGATGCTGGTAGTGCATTCACTGTGAAACTGTTCCTGGAGAGCGCTTCCCAACAGGGCACGCTGATTCTTCAGTCCTCCCCTGAGGCGGGGAGGCTTCCGGGGACCTGATTTGATCTTGTTGATGGACAGGTGTCTGCAGAGTTCTTATGTTTCAGCTCTTCTGCCCTATTTCTGTAGCAGGAAGCTTCCTCTAGAGTTTTCTAAAATTTCTTATTTCGTTTTTCCACTGAGAGCCAAACACTCCAGTCTTACAGAGTTAATTGGACTTGGCCGGTTTGGGTTTTGGATGCGGTCACTTTCAGGCAAAAACTGGATTGATTCAGGCTTCTCATCCTCTCCTTCTCCCAGGTACCTGTTTTCTCAGAATTAGGGTGCAGTGTGTGAGTCCATGCGTCGTCCTCTGGCCTCTCTGGACTCTACTGTTTTAGAACTGGCCCTAGAGCAGCCTGGGCATGTCAGAGCTCTGGAATTGGCAGTGGATCTTCCTGAGCCACCGACTCTCTGCTTTCTTTTAGATGTTACCTCTGTGCCCTTTTGGGATGGGTCCTGGGGCTGGGCAGGGTCAGAATGTACTGGCCTATGTGAGTTCTTGTTGTTCTAGACCCTTCCCTGTGGCTACCTGCTCAGACCCTTAAGACCATGATGGGCCCAGACTGTCTGTGAGCTGGCTGCAGCTCTTTAGGCCACACCTGGAGTGAATCAGGAAATTTTCCTATCTGAATTCTCCTGTAGCCACTCTGTTGTACTGAGAAGCTTCTGTTGTCACATCACCTGCCTGCAGTCCTGTCCCTTTCAAGCCTGGGTTGTCCCTTAGGGCTGAACATGCTTCTGAGCCCCTGCCAACCCTCCATCTCATCTTCTTTCTTCTTTTGGAGGAGACACAACACTTCCTGTGGTGCTTATTGCAGTGGACTCTGGGTGCTGACTTTTCATATTTATAAAAAAGAGTCTAAAATCAGAAACACTAAAACCAATTAGAAATACCTTTTTTGATCTCTTAAGCTTGCTAACAAAAGCCAGGGCCTCTGAGATTAAAGACAAAATAAAGCGATATATTCAACATTTGTCCTAAACTGTCTCCGCTAGTGCCAGCGTGGTGCAGGTGGGTGGGAAAGGGACACCATGAGGGCCCAGGAGGGTCCTCAGCTTTGCATCTCAGAACAGTTTCCAGAGACTCATGTGTGATGCTGGGTGAGCTGGAATTGTGCACACGTGTGTGTATAGTATATGTTGCCCAGGTTCTAGGAGAGGATTGCTGTTCTAAAGACAACTGTTCTGGACAATTTCTTCAGAATACACAAGCCCTCATGTGCTTGTAAGGCCTTCCACATGACTGTGTGCATGTGGATAGTCTGTGCTAGATGGCTTTGCCCTTGGTCCTCATGCAGAGATAGGTTCTCCCCACTCACAGCTCGCCCACACCATGCAGTGACGGTCACACTTGAGGCTCCGTGGGTGTCTCTTTGGCCTTCATTCCCATGTGCTGTTTATGCCTCCTTTTACATAGGACTCCTGTAGGGATGGTAATTGATGATTCCACCCCAGCCAGCCCCACAGCAATGTCCTCTTCTGCGGTGGCCATGCCAAGTCTTGGTGTCAAATACGATAGTTGGGTTGACAGGGTGGGCTGTTTGGAGCAGCTATACTGACAGGCCTCTCCTTTGCCTTTTACCCTGGAGCCCTGCTACCATCAGATCTGACTGGCCTGTTCACTCATGCACACTCATCCCTTCAGCAGCCTTGTCCTGCAACCTGTCCCACTCCAGGAATAGGCTTGTTCTGGACTCACAGAGATGACCAGGAGGCCCTGGTACCCATCAGACCCTGGAAAGATGCTGGAAACACAGCTCAGAGCTGAGGTGGGGGCAGGGACACTGGCAGTTACCCACAATCCCTGAGTCCACTCCTGCGCATGAGATGCAGGGATGATCAGGGACCCGCGTGAAAGTCCTCGATGCAAGAGCACAGGTCCTTACAGTTGGGGATTGGCGACCCTTCCAAAACCATGTGCAAGAAGAGTTCCAGCAGCCAGTGGGCATTGTGGCTCTTGTGGGCTCCCAGAGGGGTCTTGAGCCCTCCTTTGGGACCTCTGAAAAGAAATCCTGATGTGTCAGGGCCATCGTCACAGGTTGTGAGTGCTCACGGGGTTTCTAATCTCAGGGAGGGGGTGGGAAGCGGCAGGGCTGGGCGGAGGAAGCCTGAGTGTGAGGGGTGGCCGCTTCTCCTTCCTGGCAGGCCTCGTGCATTCAGGCCTGCTTCTGACCGTTGGGGACATTTGGGGGATGTTTGGAAGCAGGCCTGAATGCACGAGGCATGCCAGGGCAGTGCCAATGGGGACAGAGCAGTGTCCTAGGAGGGAGCCCAGAGCTGACTGTGGGCCTGGAGGCTCTGGTGAGGATGGCTTGAGAAGACTGGCCGGTCGCATCCCTAGTGAGGGGCCCTGTCTTCAGTTTTGCAGGACAGAGACTGGCGCTGGCAGCACACCCTGGGGTCCAGTGAATGGTCATTCAGGCTGGGCCTTGAGGGGCTGGCACTGGAACCAGGCAGCAACCCTGTGTCCAGGTCACTTTTGTGGCTTCTTGGCTGCACCTTCTCTGGGACAGGACACAGTCCCTTCTGTGAGCGCTGACTGTGGTCCCAGGCCCTATCATTGCTGCAGTGACAGTAACCATGGTGCCAGCCACTGCACGGAGACCCTTGCCCAGATCATCACTGGTCCCCACAGCTAGCCTCCAAGCAGGCACATCCTGACCCCTTTGAAACATTTGGACACCTGGGAAACAGCAGCTGTTGGGCCAAGAAGCCTGCCCTTGGGTGGAGTGGACCTACCTACCCAGCTCTGAACTCGTGCTCCCAGGCCCCTGACACAGGCTCATGTCAGCTGCAGCTCAGCCTGCCGGGGGATGAGGGCGGGTGGGAAGACCCCCTTCCACAGATGAGGCCAGGTTTCTAAGGGCTAAGTAGTTGTCACAGTCATGCAGAGATGGAGGAGACCCTAAGCGGCCAGACCCTGGACGTCTTTGGACTATCACCAGCTTCTCTGTGACCAGCTCCCTGTCAGCAGGAGGAGCCTGTTGCACCCTGGCGGAGCAGACTCGGCCCCTGGGCTTTACAAGGCTGGCCTCAGTGTCCGTCTTACAGACTGAAGTCTCTGATCACCTCCTCCCCTTATCTCCCGTCCACAGTCTTGGAGTGCTGAGGGAGGCTCAGTGGTGGAAGGAGCTGGGCACAGAGCCAACTGTATGCCCAATAGTGCCCCCGTCTCTGATGCTGGGCAGTGGCCAGGATCATCTCTCAAGGTCCCTGCAACTCCAGGCCTGAGGGCAGCTCAGGACAGCAGCAGGGTCATCAGCTGTCTACTCAGCTCTGGGAAGATACTTCGTGGACAAGCCATTCAGCTGCTAGGCCAATCCCTGCTCAGCCTGGGAACTGGGGCTCCCAGCGGTCGGTGTGGCCTGGCCCTGCCCTGACTCACTCTGTGTTGGCCCTGGTTCCTCTTCTTTAAGAATGTGGGGCACAGGTGAGCACAGGGATCATGAGGTAACTCTCATCCCAAATGCACTTGTGTTAACTCAGCATTCGAGAGGACCTGCAGGGCCCCAGTCATTTGTAAGAAACCAAAGGATCACATTAAATATAAGCCACCGATGTGTTCTCAGAGTGGCTGGAGGAGTTCTGTGGCCTCATAAAACCATCTCAGGGGACTTGTGAGGTCCTTCCTCATCCAGCATTGTGCTTGTGTGAGGCTGGTTCCTTCACGGGCATCTGCAGAGACAGCACAGAGTGAAGGCTGGATGCAGAAGTGGGTCACAGAATCCACTGTCTGCCCTCGAGACGGCGGCGCTACAGAGGCTCGCAGAAGTGAACTGCAATTCTGTGCTTCTCACTCATTGTCTTTTGTTTGGGGAAGTGTCAGGATTTTTCATAAAATGTTACTTGTGTTAACCCGCAGTGGATTCACTATTATTTTAAATGCATTTGTACATGAAAAAATTCTTTTTGTTAAATGTCAGTAGCTATAACCCACCTACACAAAAGGTTTTTGTTTTTAGTGAGTCCTCAGTGATTTCAAGACATAAAGGGGTCCTGAAATAGAAATGCTTTAAAGCTGCTGTTTTAATGTTGTCCCTGAAATAAACACAACAGTCGTGATGATAATCCCAGTTGACAGTGATTGATCCAAGTAAGACAATACAGGGTCTTAGAGTTAACTCTCTCCACCTTCCACGTGCCCTGCAAGGCTGGTGCTGCTGTTCCTATTCGTACCAGTGTACAGATGAGCAGATGGACATTCAGCTTTGGCCGGTGCCTTCTGCCTCCAGGGAGTGTGCCCTATGGGTGGGGAGGTCAGAAGCCCCAGGGACACCCAGATGGGTGAGAGGTCCACCCTTCCTGGGGAGAAGCAGCTGTTGGGGGGAATCTAGCACGTTCCGGAGGGCTGTGAGATGGTCTGTGTGGCGGTTAAGGGAGGTGCCATGGGAATAAAGGGAGTTGGGGAAGATGCCCCTTGGAGGTGGCATTCCAGCTGGACCTTGAAGGATCATCCTGTAGAGTTGGCTCAGTGAAGCAGACAGGAGGGATGGACCCCCCAAGGTGAAAGAGGCTATGTGTGAGGTATGGGGAAAGGGAGAAGGAGATTGATGTGTGCCTGGTCCCAGCCCTCAAGACTGTGGTGACCACACAAGGGGGTGGCCTGGGCGGGAAGGTGTTGGCCCAGGTGCAATGTGTCTTGTCAGTGCTCTGTGGCCACCAGTGTCTAGAGGTAGTGGAGCCAGCAGAGGTGCTCACAGCCACTGCAGTGCTGTCTTCTTACTGTGTGCCTTCCCCTTCCCTGAAGGAGAACCACTGTCGTCGCATCAAGATTCTCGGGGACTGCTACTACTGCGTGTCGGGACTCACCCAGCCCAAGACTGACCATGCCCACTGCTGCGTGGAGATGGGGCTCGACATGATTGATACCATCACGTAAGTACACCGTGGGGCTGAGAGGAGTGACCTGGGGCGTCTACACATTGAAATCCTGGAGGGGCTCCGCTCTCAGGGCCTCGCTTTGTCCTGGTGGGTCTGTCTGAGGCTGTAGAGAATGATGCCAGCATTCAGAGGATGCCGGGTTCAGGAAAGCGTGAAAGGATGCTTCCGTGATTCCCCGCCTTTACATTTCGTGTGTGACTGTATTTCTTTGTCCACAGGAATTCTGCATATTGTCAGGTATGCATGAGTCATGCAAAAATAAATTCGTTTTTAGCTTAACCAGATAAGACATTCAGAAAGGTTTGACCCCAATCTAGCTGAATTCTCTATTAAATGGAAGTAAATGTGTATGTTTCTCTTCACTCAGCAAGGTGACTGGGTCTCAGGTGCTCTCTGTGTGGGGAGACAGGCTTGGGATCCGGGCAGGTGAGTCTTCATGGAATGAATATTACACCTGTGAGGACAGGCCTGCCCATTTCTTGGGCAGTCTTACGTTGTCATTGTCCTTATCAGAGACTGGGATGAAGACATAGATGTTTTTGTCAAGTTAGGGAAGGTGTGGAGCTGGAAGGCTGAGCTAATGTATGGAGTGTAGATCCAAACAGACATCTCCAAATGTGGAGAAGTGGGTATGCTCCAACGAGATGGGGCCAACAGGGATGGGGCATAGCTTCATACCTGGAGTGGGAAAGTAGTAGCATAAGAATTGTGTAGGGAGACGATGGGTAGCTGCGGGTGAAAGGATGCACAGGCAAACACCCAGCCAGCGAGGCTGAGAGATAGGGTGAGACTGCTGGCTCCCTGTGCCGCATCGCTGCCTCGTGGGCTGCCCCGTGGACTGCCCCGTGCGGCGCTCCTGCAGACAGTGTGACTGGAAAGAGGCTGTCGGGAGGAGGCCAGCACCTTGAGCATTGCACCCACTTCTGGCATCTGCATGTCAGGGACGCGTGAGCAAAGCCGAGCCCTCCGGGGCAGCGGTTCTCCGACATGGCTTCGTGTCAGAGTCACCTGTGAGAACCAAAGTCCCTGATGAACCAAAGAGCCCGAGGTGGCTGGTATGGAGTGTGGTCTAGGACTGAGAGTAGAAAAGCCCCCTCAGCTGACCTCAGCACACAGCCTAACAGAGAGCCATTGCCCCGGAGAAAAGCAGCCTGGCTGGAGGAGATGCTGGGCAGAAGCAGGAAGGAAGGAAGGATGCCTGGCTTGGAGAAGACTTAGAGGTGATGACCATCACTTGTTCTCTGAAAGGATGGGACATTATCACAGCACATCATATATATTGTATGTTGCATCTTAGATGACATCATACATTACCTTACATCACGTATCACTTGTAGATCATATGTCGTATCATGTCATATGTTACATGCCATGTCGTGTTTCATGTAATATATATCACTATCACATATCACATCATCTACCATATAACATGTCACATGTTGTATCAAATATCACACGTCGTATAATTGTCTTTCATATTTCATCATAGGTCACATCATCATATCACATTGTCATAAATCACATTATGTCACATCACATATCATATCATATGCTATTTGTGTGTATATAGATCATATATCATATCACATCTGGTTTTGTATGATCTCCTTGGGCGAAAATGAGGCTCTGTAGGTAGATGCTCTAAGGAGACAGATGTCAGTCCATTTGCTTAGTAAATATTTGGGAAGCCCCCACTCAGTGCTGAGCACAGACACAAGCAGAGTTGAATGATGTGAGCTGACCTGGCTGACCAGGTGGCTTGAGGAGTTGAACCGGATGGCCTTGTGCCCTTGAAGGTTGGTGACCCTGGCTGTGCCGACCGGGGTCCTCCTGAGAGGGGTCTGGTGCTCCTTGTTGGCCCCTGGTCTCCTCACTTGACTGCGAATGCTCCTGTGCTCAGTGACACCCCATCTCCTGCTTGAGGTTCTGGGCCTTAAAGGGTGCTGTCCTTCCTTCTACTCCTGTTTCTGCCTTGCTTGATGTGCATGTTGATGGGTTATAAGCTATTTCTGCGGGCACGCCTCTTCCTGGCTGCTGCCCAGGAAGCCCTGCATCTGCCCTCTGATTCTGCATCTGACCTGGAGCTGCCTGGAGCTGCAAACTCACCTGGTTTGCTCCACTTTCTGGTTCACTTGCTCCATGAACCTGTGTCCTCTTGGCCGGCTCTCCTGGCATTCCAGCTGCTGGCTCTCAGTCTGTGAGATTCTTCAGGCTTTGGTGCCCCCAGCTCCACATCTCTGGCCCTGCTACCTGAAGCTGGCCTACTGTAGTGCCAGGGGCATCTTCCTGGGCCTCCTGTAGCTGCTCTCTGCTTGGGCTCCTGATTACCAGAGTGTTCCCAGGGCCTCAGGAAGCTCTACACACCGGAGTTCCTGTCACTCAGCTTCCTGGCTCTGGACCAGAAGAAAAGCCACCAAAGACTGAGCGCGGAATATGCCTCCCAACCAAACAAACCCTTCTTCCTCCTCAGACTGTCACAGACCCTGGGACCCACCAGTGTGTGCTCTGCATGGCCGGCCTTCTACTGGGACCATCTAGGCATCTGGGGCATCCCCTGGCAGCCACATTGGGCTGTGTATGTCCCTGCCTTGCACATGCAAGATAGAATATGTTTGTCAACAGGGGCAGCTTGCCCAGGCAGAGGAGGACACTTTATATAATGTCTTTTTCTTCCTCCTACCTTGGAATGGAGTGTTTTATTTGAAACTTTGGAAACACAAAGTTTCAGGTGAACAGGTAAAGTGGCCAAAGCTAACCTTTCCCCTCAGGGCCCATGCTGGGCCTCGCAGTTGTGCACACTGGTTTTGTTTGCTCCCTGCCACTCCTCAGTAGTGAGGTCTGCACTCTCAACTGCATTTTTTTCCTGTCTTAAGTTTGATTCTGTTCCAGAAAGCCCTTTCCATCTCCAAGGGAGCGGACTATGCCCCAAGACACTAATTTCAGCGGTTGCCCACTGACTTCCTCTTTTGATAGAGCCCTGGGTGGCAGGCTCAGTGCCTGAGTGACCAGGAAGGAGAGGGGCTTCTGATTTCAGGAACCTGCCAGATTCCTGGCTCCCACACTTCAGGCGATACTTCAGGTTCCTCGAGTCCTTAATTTTCTTTGCAGTAAAATGGAGAAATAGTGTTGCATCTCTGAGTTGTTTTGATAATTTAATGAGATCTCAGATTAAATGGGCCTGCATAGACTTGGTTCTAGGAGCCGCTGCAAGTATTGATTCATCAACTCCCAGAAAGAGGGAGCCGGTGGCCGATTCTGTAGGATTCTGTCTGAAGCCACATGGTTCTGTGTACCCATAGGAATGTGGATTTGTCTGTCCACTTCATGAGGGAAGCCTTGTCCATCACAGGTGATAGGCAAACCGTGAATCAGATTTTGAACAGGAACCTCATTATTCCACATGACCACCAAGTGTGCAAGCCACCATTTTTGCTAAACAGACTCAGTTGAGATGCCTTGCTGGCAGTGTGTATTTTTGGTTTACTACGTTGAATTAAATTAGAAGTAAATGGCATGTGCTTTTCCTCCCTGACCCACTTTTGAGCTGCTAGGTTCAGCTTGTGTGTGCTGCAGTCGTCAGTAGAACTCGATTGTCCCCCAGCCTGCATCCCTGGAGGTCGTGCGAGAAGGGATGCCTGCTAACCTTATTCGCCTTGCACTTGGGCTGTCCCCAACAGTACCTTACTTTTTAACAAGGGGGCTTGTGTGTGAGCCATGGAGCATGCTTCAGTTTCTCAGCATGGAGAAACTTGGAGGATTACTTCCTCTAATTATTGGATTCTAGTTTTCAGAGCCAGACCTGTTGATACATTTAGGGATGGATTTTCTGTGGGAGACGTGATGCCTGTGTGCACACTTCTACACCCACCACACATGGTTTTCCCTAAAATGTTAGGGGACGTGGAGCTTCTGAATCTTTATATTCTAGATTGAGAAGCTCATTTTTACAGATGGGAAAACTGAGTCTTAGGTGGGGAAGGGAGGAGCCCAAGTTGAGGGGATGAGCTTGAACCACCTGAGGCTGAAACCATTTGCCCCACCCTTCCCAGCACACAAGGATGGGGGCTTGGAGGCTGCTGCAGGCGTGTGTGTTGTTGTTATTTCTAGAAATTCTGCCTAGGTGATGGTAAATCAGCCTCTATAGTGTCCTCTCTCCTCTTTTTTGCCCCTGTTATATGCACAGCTATAGCTGCAGTGCTTGAAATAATGGCTGACGCTCAATAGACGTTCATTGAACAAATGAATGAATGTGTGCTCACCTGTCCTTTCACTTTTGAGCTTCAGTGCAGCCGTGACTAGGTTTCAGCTCTGCCAGAATTTACTCATGCCAAGGGGCCAACAGTGGCCCCCTCTGCCCAAGATGGGCCGCTTCCTTTTTTCCTTCCTGTTGGGGTCCAGCTCAGAGGACCAAGGTCATGGCTGTAGGCGGTGGGCAAATGTCAGACTTTTCCTCTGCCTAAAAAACACGTGTGATAAATAAGTGAACCTGAGAGCACAAATAAAGAAAAAACATAGTACAAATAAAGCCAAGAAAGTCCGTGGAAATTCTGTTCCTTGGAAATGAAGTTAAAGGTTCTGTTGGATTTAGACAAAGCCAGCTTGGGCATCCCAGGAATGGTGAGACCAGGAGGAGTCACTATGAGAGCAGTTCTGGATGCATCATTCTTTTAGAAGTAACTGTTCAGTTAACTGCAGATCTGATGTTACCAAGAATTGAGATATTTGAGGCAGAACCTACTGGGAAAGATGGAAGACGGAGAGTATAGGTAGAACGTGGTGGCATGGATTTGGTTGGAGGCTGGCCGAGGTGCCACTTGCTGGGAGCCTAAAGCTTTGGTCTGGGGATGAAGGTGGGCATGGGTCCCAGAGGTTTCCTTGCCATTTACCGTTTCATGGCTTCAGAGGTACAAACACTTACCAGTGCACAAAAACATTATTAGTATGTTTTGTTATTTACATTTTCCCATACTCATTTCCTTTTGTGAATTTTGAAAAATAAATTTTTATTTCAGCGTTTGGTTTCAGTGCTCAAAGAAGATTGGCAAACAACTGAAAAAAAGTTAAATAAAAAAGTATATTCAAAATATATAAAACTACCTAGGTATTAAAGATATATCAGTAGTCTAACTTCCACATACTGTAAATCGGTGGCATGCATACTTCTGAGTTTACTGAGGTTTCTGAACTCAGAAATCTGCGCTGGGACTTGTGTGATTCTGTGGTCTGGGCAGCCATCTGCCTTGGAGTGGCTGCCAGGGCCTCCAAGTGCTGTGGTTTTCGAGGACAGGCCCTTGTAAGGATGAAGTGAGTAGTGACGGGCGGCTGGCAAGGGTTTCAGTGGAGGCCGGGGAAGCAGTGGGGTTGTGCTGAGCAGGTGCTTCCTGAGCCTTGGCTGGGGCTCCAGGAAGGAGGCCCCAGTGGGAAGTCGGAGTGAAGGTAAACCACACGCAGTCTTCTCGGGTGGGTGGCACAGCCATGCCTTGCACGTACCGTGTTGTTATTGACGAATGTGATACACAGAGGCCTCCAGAATGGGACTCCAGGCTGAGCTGGTTTGCTGTCACCACATGATGGCCCGCCCCTCAGTCCTTCTTGGAACTTTTGTTAGTATTTCCATCCCGGATGGAATAGAAAGAGGAGGTTGGCCTCTTAAGCCTTAAGATGCACTGGGTTAGAGTTTAAATGATTTCAGAGCTTGTCAAAGTGAATTTAGCTGGAACTGGGTTTACACATGAGGAAACTGAGGCATAGAGATGGGCATCTAGATTCAGCCAGGCTGGCCTGGGGTTTCCCAGAAGCCTTCAGTTCTCTCACCACCTGCTCTGTCTCTGTTCCCTTCCCGAATGCCCCTTGCCGCACTCTGTTGTCCCCACCCCGGCTCCTGGTGAATGCCCCTCATGTCACCAGCCTGTCATGTCTGGATGTGGCCTCCAGGCCTTGACTATTTGTATTGAGGCCTAAGGTCAACTGTGCGTCAGGAAGGGGTGGGAAGCCCGATGCCTGGGCTGCAGATTCTGTGGATGTTTCCAGCGGATTGTTATCTGCATCTGGCTGGCAAGCAGGCATGGGTCCCTGCGAGGGAGCAGTGGCCTCACAGAGCCCTATGTTAATCTGAACTGTCATGATGCCACACTCCACGGTAATGACCAGGTCTACCTGGGATTTGGGGACTGCCCTGGGCAGGGAAGGCCCTCTAGGAGGCCATGAAGGGAACTCATGGGTCTGGTGTGGACAGGTGTGAGCTGGCTGGGAGCTTGGCCAGAGCCACCCCTCCTGCCTAAGGCCCTCAGCTGACAGGTGGGCAGGAAGGCACTGTGTCCACTGACTATGCCAGGAGACCTCCACGCTCAGGCCACATGCAGCAAGGACAAGGCCCTAGCTTCCATGGTGCTCACAGCCTAGCGATGCAGAGCAAGGTGGCGCCTGGGTGGATACAAGGTAAGCCCCAGCCCCACGCTCTGTGTCTGTGTTGCAGATCCGTGGCTGAAGCCACCGAGGTGGACCTGAACATGCGTGTGGGTCTGCACACGGGCAGGGTCCTCTGTGGTGTCCTGGGCTTGCGCAAGTGGCAGTATGACGTGTGGTCCAATGATGTGACCTTGGCCAATGTCATGGAAGCCGCTGGCCTGCCAGGGTAAGTCGGGGATGGGGCGGGGAGGGGAGGGAGGTGGGTGGTGGCTGCGCACCCCTGGGCTAAATCCGTGCTTCAGGTTCTGGGCTGTGCCCTTAAGGGCACTTGTGTGAGTGCTCCTGGAGAAGCCTGCCTGTCCCAGCCGCACCTGCCAACCAGACTCCCTGTGGTGGGCGTCCCACCCAGCCTGGCTGCCACTCTGTGCTGGGCCCAGCTGAGCCTGGCGCACATCTACAAAAAGCTGTCATGGGACCAGAAGGCTAGAGCAGATGCGTGTGGGGACCTCTGCCCATGGTATGGTGCTGTCCTCATGGCTTATTGTCACTGCATCACTTCTCTTTTTGCTGTCTTTGGTTTCATTTTCTCAAATATGCAAATGGAAAGTGCTGGGACTTTAGAGCTCCTTCTCCACCCCCAAGCTCCACACAGCCATCTAGGAGCTCATGGACATCTGGGTCACAGATGATGCCTTCTTTGAGCTCTCTGAGAAGTGCCACGGGCTGTTGACGGCTGTGCTCTGTGGCAGGCTCAGCCTTATCTTGAGGAAGATTTCCATGCACCCCTCTGCCACCCCCGGGTCCTGTAATCTCCCTTTTGTATGATCTCGCAGTGGCTACCATAGCAGGCAGCTTCTCCAGAACGCTGGCTGCCCCTCAGCAGGCAACTTTTGCAGAACACTGGCCGCCCCACAGTGTGCCCTGGGCTCAGCATAAAGTAGGGGCTTCAGTGAGAACTGGCGTTTTCCTCTCCCTGTTGGCTCCTGAGGCCGGGCTATGCAGCTGCTATCTCCATTGCTGATGGAATGGATGAGGCATCAGCTGAACACAGGAATGCACAGACACTTGCCTTTCTGGAGACTGTGGTGCCTGGAAGTTTCCAGACAACCTCGGTGACCTTTGTTTTTCAGGGCCGGGCTGATGGGGGTGACGGTGTCCCCAGGTGCTTCCAGGGCCCCTCCAGAGGGGCAGGAAGCAGCAAGGTTGAGGCTTTCCATGAGCGCCCTGCTTGCCCCAGGCCAATGGGAGCTGCTGATGGGGGTACCCAGAGAGCATCCCAGCAGGGACTGGGCCCGGGGATCCAAGCACTCTGAGTTGATGGCAGGAATCGGTCCCTGTAGATGGGGCAGCACAGGGACGAGCTGAGGCTGGAGTCAGAGAACCTGCCTATGCTGCCCTCTGGCCCCTTTGCAACCTCTCCTCTTCCTGGCCTGGCAGTCCCTCCCCGTCCCTCCCTTTCCCACTCTCCTGCTCCTCTGGGGATCCTGGTGGAGCCACTGCTGGGAAAGGCCTCATGACCTCTTGAGCCCTGTCCTCACCCTCTCAGGATCCCAGTGAGCATGGCAGCTCTGCCTTCAACCGCCTCCCATCTGAGCCAGGCTCCCTGCTTTCGTCCTCAGCCAGCCTTAGAGTTTAATTATGAATCCCAAGCTTTTCCCCCGCGAGGAGTTCAGAAGGTTGTGCGGTGAAGTGAAGAATTGGGTTTGCAGGGAATGGTTTTGGAAGCTGGGGAGTTTGCTTCTCGCCCCATAAACCTATGAGCTCAGGCGTTCCCTGCTAAGGAGCAGAGACTGTGGGTATTCGAGTTTTCTGCTGAGACAATGCCAACTGTGGGGGAATTTCCTGCCCTCACCAGAAGATTGGTTGGGGAGGCGTGAACGCCTGGGCTCCACAGCCTGTTTCTCACCACCCTGCTTCCCACCCCACCTTGTGTGTGAACACCGTGGCCACCCCTGACTTCTTGCTACCCAGTGGGGTCTGCCCACTCCTTGTGCTGACCAGCCCAGACCGTGGTTTGGGAGGGACTCCCATGTCTCCTCTCCTCTTTCTCTTCTTCAAATCATTGCCACTTTTTCCTCAACTTCCCTTATAAGTCCTGACATATTCTTTCTCTCTCTCCCTTGGTTCCTCTGCTCTCCCTCTGGCCCTGTGTCCCCCACCTCAGTCATCCCTGCTGTCCTGCTGGGCGTGGTTCCTGATGGCCCTGCTGTATCTCTGCCTGGGCCCTCCCTCCTGGCATGGATGGACTTGCATGGGAGCGTGAATACTCCCTGTGGAGCCTGCCCTGGTGCAGGGAGGCCTCTGCCTGCGCCCCTTCCCCTCTGGCGAGGCCCTGCAGACTCTGAACAGTGGCTCCCCACTCATCCGGCCTCTGCCTCCTTCTTTTGTAGGAAGGTTCATATCACAAAGACGACCCTAGCATGCTTGAATGGGGACTACGAGGTAGAACCAGGTTACGGACATGAGAGGAACAGTTTCTTGAAAACTCATAACATTGAAACCTTTTTTATTGTGCCATCCCATCGCCGAAAGGTAGGCACCAGAGCCCCCCTTATTTGGTTGATCCTTAGCTGCTGGGCCTGTGCAGAGCTTTACAGATGTGACTCCTCCTGCTTCCTCTCCAAGCACTGCTTCTCCGGGCTGTGAACTTGCTAAGATGGGGAGAGTTGTCCCCACTAACACTGTCCTGGGCCTTGTTTCTTATGGTGTGGGGAGGGGTCTAGGTAAGGGAGCCGGAACCCCTAGTTAGAGATCTGGGGTCACCTCAGGGCAGGCCATTCTGTGTCCTCCTTCCCCTCCCTGGGCCTTCACTGCCTCCCCTGCAAAGTGGGCATGAAACCCTGCAGGGGGGCCAGGGATGGGGAGCTCTGTGAACCGAGCAGTGCTGGGCATAGAGGTGGGCTGTTACCATCTTACATGGGGCACTTGAGGTCACCCTGCCCAGAGAAAAGTGATCTGGACATGATCAAGAGTGATCAAGTCACTTTCAGGGTCCATGTGAGGGGTCAGGCTCAGGTGAGGGTGCAGGACTCAGGTGAGGGGATCAGGCTCAAATGAGGTGTTCAGGGCTCAGGTGAGGGGTTCAGGGCTCAGGTGAAGGGTTGAGGGCTCAGGTAGGGGTATAGGGTTCAGGTAGGGGTATAGGGTTCAGGTGAGGGTGCAGGACTCAGGTGAGGGTGCAGGACTCAGGTGAGGGTGTAGGACTCAGGTGAGGGTGCAGGACTCAGGTGAGGGTATAGGGCTCAAATGAGGTGTTCAGGGCTCAGGTGAGGGGATCAGGCTCAAATGAGGGGTTCAGGGCTCAGGTGAGGGTGTAGGACTCAGGCGAGGGTACAGGGCTCAGGCGAGGGTACAGGGCTCAGGCGAGGGGTTCATGGCTCAGGCGAGGGTTCAGGGCTCAGGTGAGGGTGCAGGGCTCAGGTGAGGGTGCAGGGTTCAGGTGAGGGTTCATGGCTCAGGTGAGGGTTCCTGGCTCAGGTGAGGGTTCAGGGCTCAGGTAAGGGGTTCAGGGCTCAGGTAAGGGGTTCAGGGCTCAGGTAAGGGGTTCATGGCTCAGGTGAGGGTTCATGGCTCAGGTGAGGGGTGCAGGGCTCAGGTGAGGGTGCAGGGCTCAGGTGAGGGTTCATGGCTCAGGTAAGGGGTTCATGGCTCAGGTGAGGGTTCAGGGCTCAGGTGAGGGGTTCAGGGCTCAGGTGAGGGTTCAGGGCTCAGGTAAGGGGTTCATGGCTCAGGTGAGGGTTCATGGCTCAGGTGAGGGTTCAGGGCTCAGGTGAGGGGTGTAGGGCTCAGGTGAGGGTGTAGGGCTCAGGTGAGGGTTCATGGCTCAGGTGAGGGTTCAGGGCTCAGGTGAGGGGTGTAGGGCTCAGGTGAGGGTGTAGGGCTCAGGTGAGGGTGTAGGGCTCAGGTGAGGGTTCAGGGCTCAGGTGAGGGTGTAGGGCTCAGGTGAGGGTGTAGGGCTCAGGTGAGGGTTCAGGCCTCAGGTGAGGGTGTAGGGCTCAGGTGAGGGTGTAGGCCTCAGGTGAGGATGTAGGGCTCAGGTGAGGGTGTAGGGCTCAGGTGAGGGTGTAGGGCTCAGGTGAGGGTTCAGGGCTCAGGTGAGGGTTCAGGGCTCAGGTGAGGGTGTAGGGCTCAGGTGAGGGTGTAGGGCTCAGGTGAGGGTGTAGGGCTCAGGTGAGGGTTCAGGGCTCAGGTGAGGGTTCAGGGCTCAGGTGAGGGTGTAGGGCTCAGGTGAGGGTTCAGGGCTCAGGTGAGGGTGTAGGGCTCAGGTGAGGGTTCAGGGCTCAGGTGAGGGTGCAGGGCTCAGGTGAGGGTGCAGGGCTCAGGTGAGGGTTCAGGGCTCAGGTGAGGGTGTAGGGCTCAGGTGAGGGTTCAGGGCTCAGGTGAGGGTGTAGGGCTCAGGTGAGGGTGTAGGGCTCAGGTGAGGGTTCAGGGCTCAGGTGAGGGTTCAGGCCTCAGGTGAGGGTGTAGCGCTCAGGTGAGGGTGCAGGGCTCAGGTGAGGGTGCAGGGCTCAGGTGAGGGTGTAGGGCTCAGGTGAGGGTGTAGGGCTCAGGTGAGGGTTCAGTGCTCAGGTGAGGGTGTAGGGCTCAGGTGAGGGTTCAGGGCTCAGGTGAGGGTTCAGGGCTCAGGTGAGGGTGTAGGGCTCAGGTGAGGGTTCAGGGTTCAGGTGAGGGTTCAGGGCTCAGGTGAGGGTTCAGGGCTCAGGTGAGGGTGTAGGGCTCAGGTGAGGGTTCAGGGCTCAGGTGAGGGTTCAGGGCTCAGGTGAGGGTGTAGGACTCAGGTGAGGGTGTAGGGCTCAGGGGAGGGTGTAGGGCTCAGGGGAGGGTTCAGGGCTCAGGGGAGGGTGTAGGGCTCAGGGGAGGGTGTAGGGCTCAGGGGAGGGTTCAGGGCTCAGGGGAGGGTTCAGGGCTCAGGGGAGGGTGTAGGGCTCAGGGGAGGGTGTAGGGCTCAGGGGAGGGTCGATGGCTCAGGTGAGGGTGCAAAGCCATTACTGTGTTGGCTCTTTTTAAAGAACAATTTATGGGAGCTAGTCATTGTGCACCCCAGTAGATGCAGGCCCCTGGGCTCTGTCACATTGACATAGACAATAGCATCCAGTCCTGTAGTTTGAGGGTGAAAGGGGGTGACAAGGTAGGTACAGTATACAGCCCCACTTTAGAGAATCTTTAATAGTGGGAGGGGAAGAGTGAGAATGCTCAGAAGAAGGGGGTTTTGTTGTTTTGAAGAGTGGAGATTTGTACCTACCTCTAGGGGCCAGAGAAAGTGAAGTTGAGAGGTAGGCAGTGAGGCCAAGGAAGGGGTACCCCATTTCTGGAGAGGAGGTGGGGTCAGGGCTACTGTGGGGGTGCAGGAACTTTGGCCTCACTCAGAAGCCAGGCCGGCCAGCAGGAGTGATGACAGTGGGACATTCATGGGGTCCCACTTTCCTATCACATTTGACCTTGAGAAGGCCCCCAGGGGTGAGTGGGTGATGTTCATCCGGTTTTACAGATGGAATTTCACCCAGAACATGAGGACTGTGAGGGATTTGAGGTTCTGAGCCTCAGCTGGGTGCCCTGCGCAGCCCTCCCCATCCTCCCCATGCGATTTCTTTCCTTGTCCGTAGAAGGGGACATACTGGAAGCTGAATGAGGTAGCAAAGACCTTTATTTCAAGCCCTGGTTGTCTTTCCTGACCAGGGCTTCTAGCCTCCCCCCGCTTCGCTTCAGGATTCCATGCATCACATTGGCTTTTAGAGGCCTTTGGTGTGGTTTGAGAATCGAACCTTTTGGACGTGGGTTGTGGTTTTGTTTGCTGCTCTATTCTTGGCACGTTCCCCTATGCCTGGCGTGAAGTAGGCACCGAGCAAATGAATCCCAGTGCCCTGGGGTGGCTGTAGGTGTCAGGATCGCATTCCCAGCCCGAGAGGCAGAATGTGCCTCATTCACAGCATTTCTCCTTGCCCCTTGTGTGTTTGAACAGATATTTCCAGGCCTGATTCTCTCAGATATAAAACCGGCCAAGAGGATGAAGTTCAAGACTGTCTGCTACCTGCTGGTGCAGCTCATGCACTGCCGAAAGATGTTCAAGGCCGAGATCCCCTTCTCCAATGTCATGACCTGCGAGGACGATGACAAGGTAGGAACAGCCAGGGAACCTGCCATGCTGGCGCTGCCAGGGACTGATCTGTCTCCTGCCCTCCCAATATGGACCCCATGCGATTTGGCTAGATCAGAACTCCCTGTTTACATGTGGATAATCTTGTAAATGCTGCTCAGTGCTGAGCTACTTTTTATTTCCTGCAAAAGTCATTATAGTGTACTTTTTTGCTCCTTGGCATTCTTTGTATTTATCCATAATCTATGTATTTATTTGTGTTTATCTATAAATTCAAGCTAAAATTCCCCATCTGCTGTCTAAATGGCCTCTGAGGGTATTCATTCTGGGCAGATGTGCTGGACCCTCCCTCCTTAGGTGGATGTCACACTAAGCCTGGCCCTACCCACCTGTCATCCTTGCCCCCATCGTCCAAGCCTGTGCCTCATCTGTCTGTGCCTGTGCGGCTTCCTGGCTCCCTCTCTGTGCGGGAGTGCACTGCCTGCAGATGGCCTTCCCCTGTTACTCTCAGTCTGCAGCCCACCCAGGACGTCCAGATGGGCAAAACACCAAAACACTGTCTTCTCAGCAGTCTCCACCTCTGACTCCTCGCCCACAGTACCTGATTCACTACCCCTGGACCCCAGGTTTCCCAGCTTTGCATCAGGTGCTGTGGGCAGGGCGAGCCTGGAAGCCTGGGCTTTTGCAGTTCCAGTGTCACTCCTTCATCACCATCTGCCCCCCAGACAGGGCTCCCTACTGCCGCTGCCTTGTGATGAGTGAAAGCAAGTCAGAAATGGGGAGGAGAATAGCATCTCCACTGCAGGAGGCATCAAAGGTGGTGACGGGACACGACAGGCAGGTGGTCTCTGCAGGGATGTCTGCGGTGGTCCCAGTAGGGCGTATGCCTAGGACAAGAGGAATAGGTGCAGTCTGTGTGCACACAGCAGTCCCCACCTGCAGCAGTCACCCTCTGCAGGTGCCCAGGCCTGTTACCACTCTCTTCTCCCCACCTCTGCTACCCGCACCTCCAGACTCAGCCCAGGCCTGCCAGTGTCAGCGTTTGGTGGAGCCCAGCCTTGGAGCTGGAGTTAGGTGTCAGGTGGGAGAGTGTGTTGTGCCATCTGTGACCTTGGCGCTGCTTTTGTGAGCACACGTGTCCGGAGTTCAGGGGAACAGCTTGCTAAGGCTCTTGGACAGACTGGGACCACCTCAGACTGTCCTCTTCCTCAGGGTCCCTGTTCCCCAACTGTGCTCATTGAGGGATGTGGGAGCCAGGGCAGCGGGGACTGGCCTCTAGGTGGCAGTGTTGCACAAGGGCCCAGTCTGCCAGGAGGGCAGGAGCTGTTAAAGAAAATTATTTGACCAGCTTGGTGGGCTCGGTGGCTCATGCCTGTAATCCCAGCACTTTGGGAGGCCAAGGTGGGTGGATTACAAGGTCAGGAGTTCGAGACCAGCCCGACCAACATGGTGAAACCCCATCTCTAATAGAAATACAAAAATTAGCCAGGTGTGGTGGTGCATGCCTGTAGTCCTAGCTACTCTGGAGGCTGAGGCAGGAGAATCGCTTGAACCCAGGAGGTGGAGGTTGCAGTGAGCCAAGATCGTGCCACTGTACTCCAGCCTGGGTGGCAGAGTGAAACTCCATCTCAAAAAAAAAAAAAAAAAAAAAATTATTCAATGACACTTGCTGAAACACAGTAAGACAGTCTGTATGTGGGACCATAGCTATAGCATAGGAACCCCAGCAGTGGCAGTGGAGTCGTGCTGTTGAGGGTAGAGGCTGGACTCAGCTCCTAACAGAAGGAGGGTAGTGAGGGTCAGTGGATGGAAAATTTCTGAGAGGAAACATAGGGGTAAGGGGATTCTGGCCAACTGACCTAGCACGATTCTTGCTGAAGACAGGTCTAGGTGATCAGGCCTCCCCTGGGGGCTGGTGGAGGGTGAGGAACCTGATCAGATAGGAGGGGGATGGGATATTGAGGGGGGGGTGTTCCTGCTAAAACTGGATTTTACAAGGTTGGGGGCTGGTGGAGGGTGAGGAACCTGATCAGATAGGAGGGGGATGGGATATTGAGGGTGGGGTGTTCCTGCTAAAACTGGATGTTACAAGGAAGTGCACCGTTGGGCCTAGGAGAAGTTTCAGAGCCTGGCTGAAATTTGGTCCAGCAGAGAAAATGTGTCAGACCCCACACATCTGATGCCTCTCCTGTAGGTTCAGATCCATCCCTCACTGAGTGGCCTGGACGTCCTCCTGGGGATTTGGTCTCCCACCCTGCAACAGGGGCAACTGTGCATGTAGCTTCAGGTCCTGCCCAGCAGCCACTGTCACCTGCCATCAGCCCTTACCCCCCAGGGCATTCACGCCAGCTGTTTCTTCTCTCAGCAGTTTCTCCTGATCGTAAACATAATTGATTATGGAAAATATGGAGAAACACAAAAATGCACAAGGGAGAAAATGAAAAGCATTTATCTGCAATCCTACCATCCCACAAAAAAGCTATCATGAACATTTTGTTCCTTCCAGTTTCTTAAGTGTGTGTGTCTGTATTTTTTAAATAAACTTGATGATACACAGGCAGTTTGGTTGCTCGTTGTTTTTTTCTTTTTTTTTTTTTTTTGCTTGCAAAAATATCATAAACATTTTCTTATAGTATTAAATACTTATCAAAAATATGATTTTTTGGTCCTTATTTTACTTTATAAGTTCTGGGATACAGATGCAGAACATGCAGGTTTGTTACGTAGGTATACATGTGCCATGGTGGTTTGCTGCACCCATCAACCCATCATCTAGGTTTTAAGCCCTGCATGCATTAGGTATTTGTCCTAATGCTCTCCCTTGCCTTTCCCCCCAACCCCTGCAGGCCTCCGTGTGTGATGTTCCCCTCCCTGTGTCCATGTATGCTCATTGTTCAACTTCCACTTGTGAGTGAGAACATGCAGTATTTGGTTTTCTGTTCCTGTGTTAGTTTGCTGAGGATGATGGTTTCCAGCTTCATCCATGTCCCTGCAAAGGACATGAACTCATTCTTTTTTATGGTGGCAAAAAATACGATTTTTAAAAATCATTATATAGATTTCCAGCCTAAAGAGAAACCATTTACTTAACCTCCATTGATATTTAGGTTATTTCTGTTATGTTTAAATGAAGCAAATCGTGGGCAGAGCTTTTGGTCATGAAAGTACGTTTCCTTCTCTGATGGTTTTGTGTAGTGGAATCCAGAGAGTCAAGTGTCTGCCTGAGTGTGTGCAGCCTGTTAGGCTTGTTATGCTCATCGCCCACTGGGCCCACCAGGTGGGGAACATGACATCGCCTGCCTGAGTCAGCGTGGGACACGCCTCTATTCCAGTTTCCTAATACCTGGCAGCACAGTTGTCTCCTCTAATAGGTACACCCAGAAGCCTCCCAGTTCGGTCTCTCTCTCTTTTTATTGAGTGCTGCTTTTGTTCTTCTCTTCTTAAATATTTAAGCTTGAATTAAAAAATAAAAGCAACATCCACACATGATACAAAAATTAAGTCCTCCAAGATGTTTGCCATTTTGTATTTCCTTCTAGAAGATCAATTTGGGTGTGTACCAGAGATTAATGCAAATAGTTTATCATTTTGTCGTCCACACTCTTTTCACTAGGTGACAGACTTTAGAAAATCTTGGAGTCATTTCTAAGGGAGGCATGTGACTTCAACACTGACTTGTTGGTTGGTGGGGACTTTTATTTCTAGAAGTTGGTCTCATGTCTTCTGGTGTCATGAACATCCTTTTTTCACAAATGTCTTACTAAATCTTACGAGGATAGCCTAGGGTATTTCTTTGTACTGGAATTGCTGGATTAAATGGTGTGTCTGTTTTAATTTCGGATAGCTGTTGCCAAATTGTTCTCTCTCAAGCACTTGCTGTGCTCGCTCCCACCACCGATGCACCTGAGCCTTGGTTTCCTTAATGGAGTCAGCTCTGTGTTTTAGCATGGTTTAAAAAATCACCGGTATGCTCAATGCTCAATTGTCTTTTCTTCTCTGTTTCTGATCCACCTAGGGGCTCTCCTACCCCATCTCCTAGGCATTTTGTTTAAACATGGCTAGGAATTTTTAAAAAATATGACTTCTACCATATGTATCTGAATTTAATGAAGATAAAATTTCAGCTTGTTTGGTCCACACTTTTTGAAACTGATTGCAATAATGTTTTACTTAATTCTGTTGCATTTTTTTGATCTACAATAGTATGTTTTTCAAATCGTGATAATTTTGCTTTCTCTTTTTCATCCTATGTTAAATGATTGCAATAGGGTGGGCATTCTTTTTTGTTCTGGCTATAATAGTTAAATAGGGTTTTACACTAATTGTGATGCTTTGGGTTAGGAGTAATAGTATATGGCTAATTATTTCAAGAAAGTGATCCCTTTGAGTTAGCTTTTGGATTTTTTCTTTTGATAAGTGGATGTTGAATTTTAGAAAATACTCTTGAGTAGGTATTAAGATGCTTAGCCTGGTGGTTCCCCCTCTGACTGTTAATATGGTCAGTGATATCACTGCATCCTCCAGGATTCTTTTGACATTGTAGGAGCCTCACCTTCCTGTCCATCCCTGTGGCCTTGGGCTCCTCCTGGTACACTTTCAGAGATGTGTGTATCATCTACTCACTGAAGGACAGCCACTTTCCTCTCAATGTGTTGGCCATTCTCATGGCTGCCCGTCACAGCCCAGGACTGTGATTTATGACTGTGGAGGACAGTCAGTAACCCAGGACATAGCAGGTGAGCTGACAGGCAGAGGATGCTGGGTGGTGACAGGGTTTGGAGGTATGACTGACCTGAGGGTGGACCAGTGTCTGTCACTCCTGACTTGAGGGAGGATCCATGTCCATTAGCACCAACCGGAAAATGGACCTGTGTTCATCAGCCCCGACCACAGGGAGGATCTGTGTTCCTCAGTCCCTGATCTGAGGGAGAACTCGTGTCCATCAGCCCCTGACCTGAGAGTGGACCTGGATCCATCGTTCCCTGACCTGAGGGTGGACTTGTGTCCATCATTCCCTGATCTCAAGGTAGACCTGTGTCCATCATTTTCTCACCTGAGGGTGGACCTTTGTCCATCGGCCCTGACCACAGGGAGGATCTGTGTCCCTCAGTCCCTGACTTGAGGGTGAACCTGTGTCCTTCAGTCCCTGACCTGAGGGTGAACTTGTGTGGATCTGCCCCAAGTGGAGGGTGGACCCATGTCCATCCGCCCCGACTTAAGGCTGGACATGTGTCCATCAGCCCTGACCTCAAGGTCTGTGTCCATCAACCTTTCACTTGAACTCTCAGAACTATCAGACCAGGGAGCAGTTGATACTGACCATTGGTCTTCTGAACAAGCCCAACCTCAGGTAAATAACCAGTGACCGGCAGGAGACTCAAGTCAAGGTCTGCTTGTCTGGGGTTGTAGCCTGAATGGGTAATGAAAAAGCTACGGGGTGCAGCAGAGATTTGCACTGGCAAGGACTCTGAGCATGGTTTCCTCATTATCTCCAGCTTCAGGACAAAGTTTTCCCTTGAGTATGGAGGTTTTTACCTGGAATCATCCCTCTCAATGGAATCATACAGTATGTGATCTCTGAAGTTGGCTTTTTCTTCATCCAGCATTATGGCCTTGGGATCCTTCCAAGTTGTGTGTGTTAATAGTGCCTTCCTTTCATTGCTAAATAGTCCTTCATGGTATGGCTAGACCACTGTTTGTTCAGCCATTTGCTTGTTGAAGGACATTTCTGTTTCCAGTATTTAACTTTCACAAATAAAGGTGCCATAAACATTGCTGTGCGAAATTTTGTGTGCACATACATGTTAACTCTTCTAGGATAGATGCCCAGATGTGTGATTGATGGGTCATGTTTAGATTTTTTTTCATAAACTGCCGAACTGTTTTCCAGAGTGTCTATTTTATATCCGCATCCCTAGTGTATGAAGGATCCAGTTCTTCTGCATCCTCACAAGCATTTGGTGTTCTCTCTCTCTCTCTCTTAAATATAGCTATTCTAATAAGTATGTTGTGATACTTCACTGTGATTTTATTTTTGCATTTCACTGATGGCTAAGGATGTTGAACATCTTTTCATGTGCTCATTTTTTATCCATATGTTCTCTTGCCTTTTGGTGAACTGTCTCTTCGTGTCTTTTGTCTGCTTTCTAATTGGATTATTTGATTTTTTTGTGTGCTGTTCATTTTTAAGAGTTCATGGTATATTCTAGAAATGATTCTTTTGTTAGAGATGTGGTTTGCAATTATTTTCTCCCAGTCTGTAGCTTGTCTTTTCATAGAACAGATGTTTTCAGTTTTGAAGATAACCAATTTATTGATTTTCCTCTTTTATGATTCATGTTTTTGGTGTCATATCTAAAAACCTTTTACATAGCCCAAGTCCCCAAATTTTAACATACATTTTACTCTAAGAATCTTATAATTTTACATTTAATAGTTAAATCTATGATCCATTTTGAGTTCATTTTTTATAAGGTGTAAGTTTCACTTATTTTTTAGATTTTATTTTTGCTTATGGATATCTGGTTGCTCCAGCACCATTTGTTGAGAAGCTATCTTTCCTTCATTGAATTGCTTTTGAACTTTTGTCAAAAGTCAGTTGGCCATACTTATGTGAGGCTATTTCTGGGTTCTCTATTCTGTTCCATTTATCTATTTATCTGTCTGTCTGCCAACACCATACTGTCTTGATTTATGTAGTTGTGTAAGTCTTAAAATCAGGTACAGTGATTCTTCTTACTTTATTGTTTTAAAGAAAAGTGGGCTATTCTAGTCCCTTTTCCTTTCTGTTTGCATGAATGTGGTATGCCTCTTCATTTGTTCAGATTTTCTTTGATTCCTTTCATCAGCATTGTGAGGTGTTCAGCATACGAGACCTCGCCGTGTTTTGTTAGATTTACATCTTGTATTTTATTTTTCTCAGTGGTTATAAATGATACTACATTTTAATGTTGGTCTTCCTTTTTACATCACTAGTATAAAGAAATACCATTTTTTAAATGTTTATCTTTTATACTGTCACCTTGTGGAACTCACTAATTTGTTCTAGGAGATTTATATATATATGTGTGTGTGTGTGTGTGTATATATATATATATTCCTTGGGATTTTCCATGTAGATCATTATGTCATCTGAAACTAGAGACAATTTTCTTTCTTTCCCATCTGTATGCCATTTACTTCCTTTGCCTTATTGCACTGACTGGGGTTTTTAGCACTATGTTGAATAGAAGTGGTGAGAACCAACATCATGTACTTTATCCAGATCATAGAAGGAGTGCGTTCTGTCTTTCATGATTAAGTATGATGTTAGCTACAGGCATTTTGTAGATGTTCTTAATCAAGTTGGAGAAGTTCCCCCTTAATTCCTAGTTTTCTGATAATTTTTATCATGAATGGGTATTGAATTTTGTCAAATGATTTTTCTGTATCAATTGACTTTCCTCTTTAAGCAGTTCATCTGGTGGTCACATTGATGTTCAAGTATTTAACCAGCCTTTCATCCCTATAATTGTTTATTCTATAAAATTCTAATTATATATTGCTGAATTTTATTTGCTAATATTTTGTTAGATTGTTTTATATCTACATCCATGAGGGATATTGGCCTGTAGTTTCCTCTTTTGTAGTATCTTAGTTTTCTCTTTTGTACTATCTTTGTCTAGTGTTGGTATCAGGGTAATACTGACTTTATGAAGTGACTTGGGAAGTGTTGCTTCCTCTTCTATTTTCTGGAAGAGATTGGTTAAAACTGGTGCTAATTCTTTAAACATTTGCTAGAATTTGTCAGTGAAACCATCTGGGCATGGAGGTTACTTCTTCAGGAATTTTTAAATTATAAAGTCAATTTCTTTAGAAATTATAGGATTTTTCAATTTACCCTTTATGTTGGATAAGTTGTGGTAGTTGTGTTTCAAAGAATAGTTCATTTGATCTAAGTTGTCAAATTTATGTGTGTAGAGTTGTTTCTAATATTCCTTCATTAACCTTTTGATGCCTGCACAGTATGTAGTAAAATTTCATTTTATTTCTAAATTTGTTAGTGTCTTTTCACTCCTATTTTTCAGGCTTGCAGTGATTTGCCAACTTTATGGATATTTTCAAAGAACCAGCTTTTGGTTTCATTGATTTTCTCTATTTTTTTTTTTGTTTGTTTTCTTTTTATTGAATTCTTTGTTATTTCCTTTCTACTATTAGCTTTGAGTCTATTTTGCATTTCTTTTTCTAGTTTGTTAACATGACAATTAAATTATTGATTTGAGACTTTTTCTTTTTTCTTATATAGGTATTTAGTACTATTAATTAGCTTTCAGCACTGCTTTAGCTGCATCCCGTAGATTTTGGCATATGTTCATTCAGATGAGTGTATATATATATATATGTGTGTGTGTATATATATATGTATGTATTTTTTTTCCTTGAGACTTCCCCTTTGACCTATGGCTTATTTAGAAATGCTTGGAAATTTTCCTGTTATCTAACTTACTAGTTTTAGTTTGACTCTGTTTTGGTCTGAGAGTACATGATGTGTATGATTTCAATTGTTTTAAATTTGTTGAGTTTTGTTTTATGGCCAAGGTCTTTTAATACATACTCTTGGGTACCTGAAAAGAATGTATTCTGCCATTGTTGCATGGAGTATTTTATAAATGTCAATTAGATCTTGTTGTTTGATGATGTCTTAGCTTATTTTATGTCTAGTTGTCCTACTGATTGTTCAAGAGAGATGTTGACATCTCCAACGGTAATTGAGAATTTGTTTATTTCTCCTTAAATTCTCTCTCTCTTTTTTTTTTTTTGAGACGGAATCTCTCTCTGTTTCCCAGGCTGGAATGCAGTGGCGTGATCTCAGCTCACTGCAACCTCTGCCTCCTGGGTTCGAGCAATTCTCTGCCTCAGCCTCTCGAGTAGCTGGGATTACAGGCGCCCTCCACCATGCCCAGCTAATTTTTGTATTTTTAGTAGAGGCGGAGTTTCACCATTTTGGCCGGGCTGGTCTTGAACTCCTAACCTTGTGATCCACCTGCCTTGGCCTCCCAAAGTGCTGGGATAACAGGCGTGAGCCACCGCGCCTAGCTCTTTCTCCTTAAATTCTATCAGTTTTGGCTTCGTGTGATTGAAATTTCTATTGTTTTATGCATACACATTTAGGACTTCTATGTCTTCCTTTTACATTGACTCTTTAATCAGTTTGTAATGTCTCTCTCTATCCCTGGTAAATATTTTTTGATTTGATATCTACTTTTTCTGTTACCACTACAGCCACTCCTACTTTCTTTAAAGTTTGCATGATGTATAATTTCTATTCTATTAATTTCAACCTACATATGTTGCTATATTTGAAGTGAGTTTCTTTAGACAGCATATATTTGGATCCTATTTGTTAAATCATTTAGTACAGCCTCTTTTAATTGGTATATTTAGAATATCTACACTTAATGCAATTATTGATATGTTATTGGTAAGTCTGCTGTTTAACTTATTTTTTGTTTTCTGTTTGTTCCTTCTGTTTTTATTTCTGTTTTTTTTTTCCTATGTTGCTGTGGTTTATGTGAGCAATTTTTAGAATTCCATTTTGATTTATATATAGTATGTCTTGTTGCATACAGTTTTTTGTTGCATACAAGTTTATCTAGATATATATCATTTTTACGTAACATTACAGCCTACTGATGTCAACATTTTAACAAGTTTAGTGTAGAAACTTTACCTCTCTTTAAGTCCCTTTATCCTTCCCCATTTATAACATAAATGTCATAAATATTTCCTCTATATATATCAGACAATTTATAATCTTTAGTTCCACCAGAAAACATGTAGAAAATTCAAGAGAAGAAGGAAAGTATATTGCATTTACCCACATTTTTATCCTTTCGGTTATTTGTCTTCGTGATGTTCCAACATTCCTTCTTTTACTATTTTCTTTTTTTGTTTCAAGAATTTCTTTTTGCTATTCTTTAGGTTGATTATAAAGTCTTTCAACTTTCCTTTATCTTAAAACATTATAATTTTTTTTTTCACTTCTGAAGTATAATTTTGCTAGATGTTGAATTCTGGGTTGACGGTTCTTGAGCGCTTGACAGATGTTTTCCCACTTTTTTCTGGCTCCCATGGTTTCTGAAGAATTGACACTATTATTCTAATTTCTTCCCCTCCCCCCCAAAAATCAGATATCAGTTTTCTCATGCCGCTTTCAAGAATTTTCCTTTGTCTTTTGTTCTTGGAAGTTAATTGTGATGTGTGTTGGCATCTGTTTCTTTGAGTTTGCCCTGTTTGAGATTTTCTCACTTCAATCTGTAGATTTATATCTTTTGCCAAACTTGGGACATTTTCCGCCATTATTTCTTCTAATATTTGTTCAGTCTCATACCCTTTTTCTTCCTTCTGGGACTCTGATGACATGAATGAATGTTAAATCTTCCATTTTAGTTCCACAGTTCCACAGGCTCTGTTTTTTTTTTTTTTTTTTTTTTTAAGTCTGGTTTCTTTTCATTGTTCAGATTGGATAATTTCTGTGGCTCTGTCTTCTAGGTCAGGAATTCTTTACTCTGTGCACTTCAGTCTGCAGTTCAGCTCATCTATTGGATTTTAAATTTTGATTATTGTATTTTTCAGGTCTGTAATTTTTCAAGTCTGTAATTTTTATCTGTTCTTCCTTATACTTTCTTTTATTCTGAGACTTTCTATAATTTGTTTCAGGTGTGTCCATAATTACTTATTGAAGCATTTTTATAATGACTGCTTTAAAATTCTTGTCAGATAATTTTAACAGCTCCATCATCTTGAAGTTAGTATCTGTTGATTGTCTTTCTCATTCAAGTTGACATTTTTTAAAGTTTGATATTATGAATTTTTTTTTTCATATCCTAGACATTTGGGTATTATGTTGTGATACTCTCAACCCTATTGAAATCTCTTCAGACTTTACAGCATTGGGGCAGTGCAGGTGGAATTCCAGGTTTCCTACTCATCTTCCATGACAGCCTGGCATTTGGCACCAAGGTGACACCTGGCACCTTGTTACTGTTGAGTAGATATGGATGTTCAGATTCCTTGTCCGGCCTCCACTGACAGTGCAAGTGGGAGCTCATTACCACTCAGTGGAGATGAACATCTCCACTCCCTATTCAAGTTTCTCTGGCACTATGTCAGTGGGACCTTGAGTGTGCCTCCTCACAGCCTAATAAAGATCAAAGTCGAGGCTCCCCACATGGTCTTTGCTGGCCTGGGTGGAGCTGGGGCCACAGTTTTTTTTTTTTTTTTAATGGTCTTTGGCTACAATAGGGTGGTATTGTCTAAAAGTTTTCTGTTTTGCTAGGTTGACTTTTTTTTTTTTTTGGCTAGAAAGAACAGGCTTTTTTGTGGGGGGCGCTTTAAAAAAGTTTTTGAATGCCGGCTTCTCTAGTTTCTAGTCTGGGATAAATAAGGCAGAAAGAAACCCCAACGGACACCACCCACCCCACACTGTTTTCCTTTGAGTTGCAAGGTCCCTGAGATCACCCTCTTCTTTCCACCTTTCACAGTCTATGTGTTTATTTTATATGTATTGTCAGTGTTTTTACCACTCAGTAGGAATAAAAACAAGTGTGTTCATTTCATCTTTTCTGGAACTGCATGGCTAGCCTCTTTTAATATTCTTATTTTCTTCTCAAGTGTGTTAAGTACCAAAGGTTCTGTTTATGAAGCACTGATAGTGAGCTGATGGCGAGTGGTTTTAAATTAGACTCTATTTTCCTTTTGGCAAATGGGTGCTTTCTTGTATCCCTCATGTGACATGTGGAAGCTGTGGAGGAGAGGCGCACTCTCTGTTCCCATCAGCCCTGGCCAGAGTGAGAGATTGGTGAAGCCACTCCTTTTGCCACCGTTTCTCTCTCTTAGAAGGAGGGGGTTGGACTCTTGCTCTTGTAACTCTGGGGCATCTCTTTCTGCATGTGTTGGGGTTTTATGAGTTTAGGAACCTGCTCTTACTGAGTGCTGTTCTCCGCACTGCACACGTGTTTAATCACGTAATCCTTGCTGCCATGCCATCACGCAGGGGCCATAAAGCCCCCATTACAGGTGTGGGAACCCCAACACTGGCTGCTGAGATGACTCACCTGCCATCTCACCACCAGCAGGGCAGAGCCATGATTATTAAATGTCAGATTCCCAAACCCGACCCCACCCTGCAGCAGATCAGGCTGGAGGGAGAGTACAGGTGCTTTTCTTCAATAAGTGGAGAATTTGATGATATTCCTTTATTTCCATGATGGCTCCAGCGGAGGGCATTGAGAACAGCCTCAGAAAAACTCAGAAACCGCTCATCTTTTTCTACCAACGTTGTCTACACCACGCCGGGCACTCGTGTCAACAGGTACATCAGCCGCCTCTTAGAAGCCCGCCAGACAGAGCTGGAGATGGCAGACCTGAACTTCTTTACCCTGAAGTACAAACATGTCGAACGGGAGCAAAAGGTAAGCAACTCTGGTTTTCGGCTCCCCTGGTGCTGCTTGCGAAGGCGCTGCGTGGCTGGAGGAAGCCCTCAGCCCTGATGGATTGACTTCTCTCTTACACAGTACCACCAGCTTCAGGACGAGTATTTCACCAGCGCTGTTGTCCTCACCCTCATCCTGGCTGCCTTATTTGGCCTTGTCTACCTTCTAATATTCCCACAGTGAGTATTTCTGTCAACAAGGTGAGGAACTCAACAAGAAGTCCCGGTTACGGGGGTTCGTGATTGTATTTCTGTTATATGCTCAAGCTTCGTCTCCCACAGTTACTGCCCCAATGTGCCCAACATTTTGGGGAAGACATTAGCCAACCATCATTTCCTCATTTTCGCGTGTCAATAGTATAACAGGCCTTGATGGCATATGGCATGGGACTAGTCACTTTCCATTTTAAATTTTGAGTTTACTTAATTCTAAGACACCATATAGTTTCATGTTTTTTCATCTATGCAACATACACCATTGCTGTAATTAATAGCTTTTGGCTGGGTGTAGTGGCTCATGCCTGTAACCCCAGCACTTTGGGAGGCTGAAGCAGGAGGATTATTTGAGGCTAGTAGTTCAAGGCCAGCCTGAGCAATATAAGAACACTCTATCTCTACCAAAAAAAAAAAAAAAAAATTAGCCAGGCATGGTAGCACTTGCTTGTAGTCCCAGCTACTCAGGAAGTGGAGGCAGGAGGATGCCTTGAACTCAGGAGTCTAAGGCTGCAGTGAGCTATGATCTCGCCACTACACTCCAGCCTGGATGACATAGTGAGACCTTGTCTCTAAAAATAATAATAATAACAACAATAACTTTTGAGAAAAAACTGCACTGAATGAGCTCATTGGCTTCTAGATCCACGTTATTTTCAAAAACTTAAAATCAGGAAAAGTGGCCTCTTAAAAGGAAGAAAAACAATAATTTAAATAACATTTAAACCTCATATAAGTCAACGTGAGTTTGGCAGCTTTTATTCATTTTTTATGTTTTTGCAAGAAAGACACCACTAAGTCTGCACTTGCCACTTTACTTTCAGACATACTCATTTCTTAATAAAAGCTACCTACGGGAATACTACCTCCTCTGAGTTTGAAAGCGCATGGAGGCCACCCCACACCTGCGGAGGAGGAGGGAGCTCAGCCCTGGGTGCTCTGCATCCTGCCCAGCCCACAGACACTGAACTCAGCAGCCTGCCTCATGGGCCTATTTGGGATTTAAGCGTTTTCTAAAAACGTCCTTCCCAGACAAAGCCCAGCTAGAGAATAGCTCTGCAAAGTCGGGGAAACTCCTGTCTTTCCATCATGAGGAAAATGTCTTCCAGAAAAGTTCTGTGATTCTCAGCCTAAGCTAGGTCTCTGCAGTGGGGATAGGAGAAGTGGGAGGTAAACTCAGGAGGGGCCCAGTTCTCATTCAGGAACCCCAGATGCCCTTTCCTAAAAAAGAGAACCAGCCATGTCAGTCCCTAGAGACCCGAGTGGCAGGCCCTCTCCTAAAAAAGAGAACCAGCTGTGTCAGTCCCCAAAGACCTGAGTGGCAGGCATCCAGGTTAACGATGCTGCTTCCTCCTGAGGGCACAGGGGATGTGGAGGGAGGGGCCAATTCTCAGCCATCTCTTGGGTCCACCCCTCCTGATCCCCACCTATCAGTGACCCTCATGTTTTCTGTCCCCCAGGAGTGTGGCCGTCCTGCTCCTGCTAGTATTCTGCATCTGCTTCCTGGTGGCCTGTGTCCTGTACCTGCACATCACCCGGGTCCAGGTATGTGGGTGTCCTGTGTCCTCTACCTGCACTTCACCTGGTCCAGGTATGTGGGTGTCCTGTGTCCTGTACCTGTACATCACCTGGGTCCAGGTATTTGGGTGGCCCGTGTCCTGTATCTGCACATCACCTGGTTCAGGTATGTGGATGGCCTGTGTCCTCTACCCGCACTTCACCTGGTTCAGGTATGTGGGTGGCCTATGTCCTCTACCTGCATATCACCTGGTTCAGGTATGTGGGTGTCCCGTGTCCTCTACCTGCATATCACCCGGGTCCAGGTATGTGAGTGTCCCGTGTCCTGTACCTGCATATCACCTGGTCAGGTATGTGGGTGTCCTGTGTCCTCTACCTGCATATCACCTGGTTCAGGTATGTGGGTGTCCTGTGTCCTCTATCTGCATATCACCTGGTCCAGGTATGTGGGTGGCCTCTGCCTGCCCACTGGGTGGGATGGGGTGGGATGGGGTGGAATGGGGTGGGATAGGGGAGGCAGTTCTGTTCCCTTGTCCGCCTCGACAGGAAGAGTCTGCTCACGTAGCAGATGCTCATGAAGACCCAGTTCTGCACTGGGCACATGCACTCCTCTGGGAGTATGCCCGGTGGGCACAATAAACTGGCAATTGGTACTGATTAAACAAATGAGCACAAGATACCGATCCTGTTCTGGAATGGAGAGTCTAGCAGCAGGACAGAAGAGGGATGTTTATTCTGCGTTTATGTCACAGACTTTGGAGAGGGGTGACATTTTCCAGGTACATTGTGCTATCTGGGCCCTGATGTCTCATCTGCTTTGTCCTATGGGCTTTTGCAGGAAAGACCTGAGCTTTGCGGCCTTGTACTATCTGTGGCTCACTTGGGAGGACTCTGTAGTTCCTAGTCCTTCATTCCTTCGTCACATTTCCCACCTTCATTTCTAAACGGCTCGTTTCCCTCAGCCGACCCCGGGGTGTCACTTCTGGGAGACCCAGTGTTATTTTTGCATAATTATTGAAAACAGCAACTTTTTGAAAAGATTAAATATAGTTTCATTGATTTAACTTTGTCATTATTCATAGGTAATATCTTGAGTTTTTAAATTTAAAAAATGCTAACTATTAAAACTTCATTCCCGTTTCTTCGACTTTTATAGATTAAGTGACATTTGGTTTGGCAAATTTTAAAATTTACCACTTCAAGTAAGATTGCTGTTTTTCATTTAATTTCAAGTGAATGCAGGACAGATGGATGACAGTTTTTAAAGCCTATTCCTTTGTCCTCAATGGTGGGAACCAGGGTGCCTACCCGATGGTGTACAAATAGTGTAAGATATGCAGAAAATGTGAAAAGCCACTGGGCAAGAAGAGCGACCACAAAGCAAAAGCCAAGGAATGCACCAGCCTGGAAAGCTCTGGCCAGAGGTCCCAGCCCAGGAATACTGGTTCTTGTGAGTGGACGTACACGGCTTTCTGTGACTCCACGAGAGCCTCGCAAGCCAGGTGGTGAGACGGTTGGCCCCTTTCCCCCATGTGAGGAAAGCAGGCTGAGGCAGGCTAAGGGATGTGCTCATGAAAACAGGAAGCAAAATCTGCACCCAATCTGTCCATAAAAATAATATTCAAATTTAGAAACCTCTTGGTTCTAAAAAACACATGATCTGTGGAAGTGGGGCACTGAGACATCATCTCCCTTTTGTTAATAAGGGAGCTGCCCTCATGGCTGGGAACTTTGGCCAGAATACTTCCAGGTGCTGACATTAAGAGAGGCTAGCCTGCAGTTATCCCATGAAGCTTCTTCTGTATTCCAGTGTTTTGTTCTCTTGGTGGACTCTGCCCTGGATGCCACTAGCTCCTTTCCTTCTGAATATTCACCCTCCCTTCTCACCCTCTTCTGTGAGCGAGCATAGAGCGTTTTTTCCCTAAGTATGTGGTTTGGAAGTGCCAGGCTCGAAAAGCAGTGGAGGTCCAACTTTCCTGGGAGCGCCATCAGTGGTGCTTACAGCTGATGTGGAGGAAGCAGAGCAGAGACTGAGCACCCAGACTTGTCAGCTAGGACAGGAGAAGGGATTCAGCTCACAGCCAGTGTGTACTGGGTCAGGGTTTGATTGAATCACAAGTGTTTAGGCTCCTGTTCACAGGGTCTGCACCGGGCTCTGAGCATCCCTGCTGACCCTAGGCCAGGGAAGAGGCCTGTGCAAATGGCTGTGGGGATGGAGGTGAGGGAGGTTTGCAGGAGGCCAGCAGGGGGTAGATCAGGGCCACCCAGCAGAAGGCCATTGTGGCCTGAGTGGATGTGGCGGGTCATGCAAACAGAGTTAGTTCCAAAACACATCCCCAAGAAGGCCGAGTAGAAATGTTTCCCTCCCTGACATTGACAGTGTCCAGAGCCAGGGTGCCCAGGGCAGTGTGGCAGCTCCATGGCCCCTTGGGATCTTCACCCCTATCTGGCTTCCCCATCCCCGTCCGTCAGGGATGTGCCAACTCCAGGCTTGGGCTCCAGTTCTCTGGGCCCAGGGTTGCCCTCTGTGAAATGGCGGTGATGATGGCCCCCACCTCACTGGCTTGACATGAGGATTCAGTGAGCTGATTTGTATAGTCTGTGGAGCAGGGCCTGGCAAGCACACGCTCAGTTGGAGTGTTCTGAAGTCAGATGAGACAGAGAAGGCTGAGTGGGGGTGGGGCAGTGGGTGGAGCTCATCCTGGGCATCAGGGTGGGGAGGTGCCTAATCCTGTCTGTCTTAACGGTGGGGAGGGCATGCAGAGTCCATCTTTGTCATCTGTGGAGGGCGCCAGAGTTGACCCAAGGGTCCTGCTGAGAGTTGAAAAGGAATATCTGGGGCAGGATGTGGACTTTTTCTGTCCAGGTTGCAGGCTGAGGTTTGGATGGCTGGGCTGGAGAACATCGGGAGCAGGCAGAGGAGAGGAGGAAGCCTGGGAGGTGCGCACTGGCTGGACCCCGGGGTGCTGCAGGTGGGGCAGGCTGAGGTCAAGGCGTCAGGCACATTCAGAGGCCCTTGGCAGGACCCTCGGGATGTGAGCACGATGTGGTCCACAAGGTGGCTGGGTGTGCCTTGGATAAACTGCTCCCACTCCTCCCACCCTGGCCTGGTGCTCACGGACCTGCATTTAAGCCCTGTTTTCCAGACCTGCATTTAAGCCCTGTTTTCCTTATCCTCCTTCTCGTCTTCCTAGAGCTCTAAGGGAGGCGGATGGGACAGGCTCAGGAGCATGTTGCGTGCACCCAGGCTGGCTAGGGTAGAGGCCACATCCCATCATAGGTCCCCAAGCCAAGGTGTGGAAGATGGGAGGTGGTGGAAGGAAGATTTCCTCCAGTTATGATACTCGAGTTAAACTAGATGGCTTTGAAGAAAAGAGAGAACCTTGGCAGAGATCCTTAAGTTGGGGGGAAGGGAGCCTCGCCGCACAGAGGGGAGTGTAGCACCACCAGAGACAGCCCAAGGGCTTCATTCTAGCCCCTATGAGTGCAGACGGTCAGGAAATGGTGCCTGCTTTTTCTCCCTCTCATCCTCAGGTGACATCATCTCCCGAAGTGCCACCATGGCCACTTTATCCATGAGCCCATTGGGATGACAGGAGTGGCTGAGGAAATAGAGTGACTGGTGTCCACAGTAGGGGTCGTCCTATCCACTGGATTCGAATTCTCCCCTGCTGAGGTCACCCTTTCGTGAACGTTTACATGGGACAAAGTATCTTAACATTTTTCACCCACTCGGAGAGGTTTATCTACGTACTTTTTCCCCAGACCCCCTTGTCACTAATTTTCCAACCATGTCTTTCCCAACTCCCAGACCATCCAACCAAACCGTTGTCCACAGCTCATGAATCAGTGTATGACTGTACATCTCGCCATTTCTCCTTGGAAGCAAAGTGCCCACGAGGACAACTGCCCAAAGTTCTGCCCACTGGGAGGATTTCCCTTCACCATTGTCCCTCAGGGCTGTGTCACAGGGGCTGAAGTGTTGCAGCTGCCACAAGGCCTGAGCTTCTCTTACTCTGTCACCTAATCAGAGGGAGCTCCCCATGAGGCCATAGGTGCAGGCGGGGAGAGAGAAGGCAGGGTAACAGGACTGGGGACTGTGGTCATTGGGGCCACTTTGTCATATCACTTACTTGTACCTTAAGGGTCTGCTCGGAGCTGATCATATATATTAGCACTTTCATTTGATGATGGAGGGCTGCTGTTCACACCTAACTTTATGGCTGGGTGGGTCAGGTAACACCCAGTTCATGATGGGCAGCTCAGGTCATACAGTAACTTGGTGGCCCACAGGTAAGGGTTTAGGCTCTACTTAGGCCCAGCAGTAGGCCAAGAGCCTTTCTCAAAAGGAGAATAGTTACCTGCAAAAGGTGGCAGGATCTTGCTCCAAAATCTTGTTCCCAGGCCTGTGGTATGGCTCCTGCATGGGGGCCTACCAGTGGCTCTGGTGGCCTCCCTTAGAACATCAAGCTCACGCCTGGAGGAAGTGGGGGAAGCAGATGATGGGAGGCTGCAGTGGGGATCAAGGACTTGCCCCTGCGTCTTGCCCAGAGGCCAAGATGGGACCGGGAGGGAAGCGCAGTGAGCCATGGTCAGTAAAATGTTTGAGCCTCACACCGCTGCAGAGCAGCAGTTCTGAGATCAGCAGAGACCACCGGGTTGGTGAAATACCAACTTAGGAAACCTAGAACTGGATCCCAGATCCATAACCCACCAGCTGGGTGAGTTGGGACACACTGCCCCGTCCTTTTCCATAGAAGAAGCTATACTGGACTGGGTGGCAGTTGTGCCATCTTTTTCTCAACTGTAGAGCGGAGATAGTAATGATCTGACCTCATGTGGGGGTTAAGGGAATAACCGTGTAGCCCACGAAGGGCACCCCAGCTAGTCGGGGACTCTAGCAGGGTGAGTTGTTTTCTGTAAGGCGCCTGTGGGTATTAATTTTAGTTTATATTTATACTTTCAGAAGTGTTAAGTGTAAAAAGGACTTTTTACTTTTATCCATGAAATCACTTTTTGACGATTTCAAAATCTTTATAATAAATACATTTAAAATAAAATTTCTAATAACTTAAGAACTCTATAAAACCTATGTGAGCAAAATAATAAAATTTATTTAGAGCATATCAAAGAAGACACAAATGAATGGAAATTTGTACCATTTCTGAAATGGAAGAATTCAATATAATGAAAACACCAAGTTAATCTATCCAGTTAACTTCAGTGCCAATCAAAGTTACAATGCGGGTGGAAGGAAGGGAAGTATTATTCTTTGTAATTTAAAGACTTTGTAATTTAAAGACTTATTTTAACTTTGGCAAGCTTTTCACCTCGGAGAATAAACAAATGAAAACAGCCAAGAGACCTGTGAGGAGGGTGAATAACGGGTGTGGACCTAGCGGCTTGCAGGTCATCTGCACGTTCCACTGTAGGAAGTATTAACTGTGCACGTGACTCACCTTGGTAATCAGAGGGTATTTTCTAAATTAACATTTCTTATTCAGTGTTTTCCAGGGTGCCTGACGATTCAGATTCGCACTGTCCTGTGTATTTTCATAGTGGTCTTAATCTACTCAGTAGCCCAAGGATGTGTGGTGAGCATCTCCAGCTTGCAGCATGCACTGGCGTGGGAGAGGGCATGGCATGGAGGACCAGCCCAGAGGCCAGGACCCAGGACTGCAGAGACAGGGAGTTCAGCAGAGACCTCTGGGAACAGGCGTGGGGCCCCGAAAGCGAGGGAACAAGAGACTTTACTTAGCAGAGGAAAATGCAAACTCTCCCTGGTGAAAGGAGCCTGGCTTCTTCATACAGTGCAGAGGACAGAAGCGGGGTGGAAAAACAGGACAGAGATAGGGCAGGAGGAACAGGATGGAGCTGGGCAGCAGTAACAGGATGAAGCTGGGGGTTGGAGTGAAAGGATTGAAATGGGCGGGAGTAACAGGATGGAGTTTGTGGTGGGAGTAACAGGATGGAGTTTGTAGTGGGAGTAACAGGGTAGAAGTGGGGCAGGAGTAACAGGATGGAGTTTGTAGTGGGAGTAACAGGGTAGAAGTGGGGCAGGAGTAACAGGATAGAAGAAGGCAGGAGTAACAGGATAGAGCTGGTGGCAGGAGGAACAGGATAGAGCTGGGGCAGGAGTAACAGGTTGGAACTGGGGGCAGGAGTAGCAAGTTGGAGCCGCTGGGCTGGGGAGCAGGCAGGGCTGATCCCACCTGGTCCTCCCTGGAGCCTCTTGCCTGCTCTGGCAACCAGTGGGGAGCCTTTAAGTGCTGCGAGTTGCCATGAGGTCTGCAGCTTGGTGTGGTGGCACTGGGGGTGGGTCTCAGAGCAAAACCTTGGGAGACCTGCTTGAAGAGGGACACCTGACCCTGCTTAGAGGCTGCAGGTCCTCACCCGCCCTCCCCTAAGCCCCTGTGACCCCTCCCTTCCCAGGTGGGCTGCCTGCCCTGGGCCTGGAGCTCCAAGCCCAACAGTTCCCTGGTGGTCCTTTCATCCGGGGGCCAGCACACAGCCCTGCCCACCCTGCCCTGCGAGTCTACGCACCATGCCCTGCTCTGCTGCCTGGTGGGCACCCTCCCGCTAGCCATATTTTTTCGGGTGTCCTCCTTGCCAAAAATGATCCTGCTGTCCGGGCTCACCACATCCTACATCCTCGTACTGGAGCTCAGCGGATACACCAGGACTGGGTAAGTGTGTGGCTCCTCGAGAAAAAGGCCTAAGCAGAGAAGCTACTGAATCTGTGTGTATAGATATGCATTATAAGCTTCTGATTTCAGAACTAGTCAAGATGAATTGTATACAGTTTTTTTAGTTTGGTGACGGTTTCTCTTCAACCCAAGTTCTAGCAAGTGACTCTTGGCCAGGGCAAATCCCAGCAAGCTGTTTTTGGGTGTCACCACCTGGGGTCACTCTGAACGGTTCTTGGGTTTGGTGGCAGAGTCTTGCCCTGGAAGCTCCGCACTCACTTGGCTTTTCTTCCTCATCTTCCCCCAGGGGTGGTGCCGTCTCCGGGCGCAGCTATGAGCCGATTGTGGCCATCCTGCTCTTCTCCTGTGCACTGGCCCTGCATGCCAGGCAGGTGGACATCAGGCTGAGGCTGGACTACCTCTGGGCCGCACAGGCAAGACGAGCCCTTTCTGCTTTCTGGCGGTCGGGGATTTGGAGGAGGAAGCAGCCTCCAGCAAGCATCTGGCGGGGGCTGCTGCAGACACCCACACACCGTATGGCCTTCGAAGGGCCCTCCTCAGCAGTGTGCAAGGCCAGGCACTGTCCGGGGATGGAGGAAACCTGTGCTGGGGGGTGCAGGGAGTGGGAGCCACGCCCTGTGGGAAGACAGTTCAGAAGGTTGTGGGGTGCATGTGATGGAGACCTGCCTGATGGTCAGAGTGCGGCTCTTTCTCGAGGCAGTGAGTCCCCCTTCCCTGAACAGTGTGTGCAGTGGTGGTGCAGAGGGGCTCAGCCTCTGCAGGGCTGGGTGGTGGCAGCAGGTCTCATCGGGGTCATTGGGAAACACAAGAAAATGCCAAAACTCTCACCACCTCCTCCAAATTTAGTAGGTCAGCAGGTGGGGGCTGGACGTCTGTATTTTGACATGTACCCTGTGGGAAATTCTGACGCAAGAGGCACAAGCACCCCTCTTTGGGAGACTCCATGGGGTAACAAACATGTGAACTGGCCTCAGGTCCCGAACATCTGGGTACCAGGCTGGAGAGGAGTAACGCTTTCCTGAAGTCAGTAGGTGGCTTTCTGTTTGGACATGATCCTGGCAGTGACTGCCAGATATTCACCTTGAGTTCGTGCCGCGGAGCCACAGCAGGGGCGTACCTGTGTCCACCCCATGGCCAGGGGCCAAGGCAGCGTGTGGGGGCTGGTGTGAGCATCTTCACACCAACTCCATACTCCACAGGCCTCCGGGCAAGCATTCAGGACCAGGTTACCTGGGTTCAAATCCCATTTGTGGGATTTGCAAACTGTTTCGCCCTGGGAAAATTGCTCCTCCTAGGTTTCCTCCCCTGAAAATCGGGAATGAAGGCGGATGAATATTAGCTTTAGCAAGAGATAGTCTTATTTTGACACCTTTAGAATAGCTCTTCACTGTTAGAGCTATTTCATCTCATTCAGTCTTCAGAACAGCACTGCCTAGGAGCTGGAATTACAGACAAGAAAGCAGGGGCCACTAAAGTAACATGCCAGAGTCGGGCAGCCAGAAGGTGGCTGAGCTGGGATCTAGCTGCCATCTGTGTGACCTTTGGGTAGGCTCTGAACCCGTGGAGAGCGCTGTGTCTGGGGCCAGGCAGGACAGGAGCATTTTCACCCTAGGCCTACTCTGCAGCCAGTACTGAAGGCAGGCACTGCCCAGAGTTGGGGTGCAGACACTAGACAGGCACAGCCCAGAGGGTGGCCAGGAGGAAACGTGGCCAGGACCAGCTGAGGGCTCACTGTAGGAGCAGGACCAGGCTTGCTGCTGGAGTCGGGAAGCCTGTCAATTTCTTGTCCTTGTTCCTGAGGCTGACTGGGCATCAAGCCATGCAGTTAAGTGACCAAAACCCTGGTCAGCAGTAGCAGGGGTGACAAAGGTTGGGCCTGGCATCAGGTAGTCCTCGTCCTGAATTCTGGCAACTCCATGTAGGGTGTGTGTGACTTTAACCAGTGATAGGTCAAGCTGTCTTTCTGCTTCAGCAGTAAAATGGGGTGAGAACCCTAATCCAGGTGTGCAAGAAATAACTGAAATTCTCTTCTTGATGTCCTTGGCCACAGACCTTGTGCAAAGTAGGTGCTTGGTGAGGCTGAGCAGCCCTTTGTCTGGCAGCCTGTTACTCTGTGGTGAGCCATTTTTTGGGGGATCTGTTTCTGGGAGGGAAGGTTAGAGTGGGGTGAAGGGTAGGCGTGAGGAGCATCCAGAGGCAAGTTATCACTCATGAAAAAAAATGAACACAGTTGTTTCCTCTAGTTTTATTCATCTGGAAAAGACAGAAGCATCTCAGTGGGTTTATGTCAGCATGACAGGGCAGGATGCATATTTAAAGTGGTGGAAATTAGGTTGTTGATTTGAGTAAGCAAAAGAAAGAACATATACGTCCATCACACACACACACACACACACACACACACACAGTCTGTATGTGTATCTATATACATGTGTTCACAAATGCTTGGTGAAAAACATGGCTTATTTTTTCCTTCACTGTATAATAGCTTTATTGAGGTATATTTCACATAACACAATTCACTTGTTTAGTGAACAGTGGTTTTCAGTATACTCACAGTTCTGCAACCATTACTATAATCAATATTATAATATTTTTATCTCTGTCAAAAGAAACCCATCCTCATCAGTTAACACTCCCCATTTCTCCTCAACCCCCAAACCCTAGGCAACTACCAGTCTACCCCGTCTGTGGATTTTCCCATTTCATTTATTCTTCAGCCTGTGTATTAAGTTAGTGCCTGTTTTGGGCAGAAGACATTCCTGTATCCTACCAGATGGAGCTCTGAGCTAGCCTTGCAGGTGGGGAAGACCCAGATTCCCAAGGGACTCATGATCTGGCGCTGTCTTCACTGCATTCCTGAATTCCAGGTTCTGGAGTGGGCAGGGGTTGCTCAGAATCCTCGCCCTTTGACCCCTCCTGGGGAAGTGCTGCTGTGTGGTTGACTCGCTGTCAGCAGGGCTGTCTGGACAGAACAGGCCCTAACTCCTGCTGTGGAGTGGGAGGGGACCCTGGTGGGGGCATAAATACATCTGCATTAAGCTGTTCTTGCACTACTATAAAGGAATATCTGAGACTGGGTAATTTATAAAGAAAAGAGGTTTAATTGGCTCACAGTTCTACAGGCCGTACCAACAGGCACCAGCATCTGCTTGCCTTCTGGGAAGGCTTCAGGGAGCTTTTACTCATAGCAGAAGGCAAAGCGTGAACATACATGTCACATAGTGAGAGCAGGAGCAAGGGGTTGTGGGGGAAGGTGCCACACACTTTAAAACAACCGGATCGTGCGAGAACTCTTGACTATCGCAAAAACTCTATCGTGAGGACAGCACCAAGCCATGAGGGATCCGCCTCCATGACCCACACACCTCCCACCAGACCCCACCTCCAACACTAGAATTACATTTCAGCATGAGATTTGGCGGGGACAGGTACCCAAACCGTATCAACATCTGAATCTGACTTATCACCAGAGGAATGCAGGCTGTGGCGGGAAGTGAGTCCTCACACCAGAAGGCCTGACTGCGGCCACAGTGGGTTTGTGAGGGAGCAAAGCCAGGCATACTGGAGAAGAGCCAGTGTTTCTCTGGGCCTTGTGCGATGCTTCAGATTCAGCTACGGGAGGATGAGGGATGGGGTTGAGGGGAAAGGGACAAGGAACATGGCAGAAAGAGGGAGTTCTTCAGCAAAAACTGTAAGAGGAGTCAGAGCCCAATCACAGGGGCCAGTGCTCCCTCCAGGCCCATGTGGGCAATAGAGCTGCAAAGGGAGGGCGATAGGCCCTGATCCCTGTCTCCAAAGGTGGTCTGACAGTGGAGTGTGACACAGAGCCCAGGAGGCAGGTGGGAGTCCTGTGACCCACAGGGGCCCTGAGGAAAGCAACTTGCATGGTCAGGGGTTGGCAGGAGGGCACCTCAGAAGTGGTCGTATGGAGTCTGGCCACAGTTGGCCATCAAGTGAGGGTGCAGAGTGGGTCTCCAGGGGGCTGTGCATGTATCACAGCCTGGGCTGACAGCAGAGGGCACACTCTTAAGGGGGTGAGTTCAGGAGCCCTTATGATGCTTGGACTATTTGAAAGACAGGGGCAGGCACAGGAGTGCCCCAGGCTGATGTGGCACCCGGGGCAGCCACAGTGGGAACAGGCCCTAGAATCAGGGAAAAGGGAGGGCTGCCTGACAGGATTCACCACCTTCAGCCGAGAGACACAGCCAGTCCGCAGCAACCATGCCAAGAAGAACCGGGAATGCTCTTCTCCCTCGCTGCTGGCCCCTGCTCCTGCTCCCCATTGGCCAAACCTGGCCGGAAGTAGGAGGCCCAGGACCCTGTTGGTAGAGTCCTTGGACTGGCCTCCCTGGGACAGAACCGGTGGGGAATGGACTGCAGATACAGCACATACTTGCCCTAGAAGGGAGATCTGGCCAGCTGCAGTTTGCTAAAGCCACACCAGGTAATGGGAAAAGAGCCTCTTTATGATGGGCTGTGTTGCTGAATTTGGTCTTAGTTTGGCTCCGGCTGGCTATCCAGGGTGATCCAGCTGGCTGGTCTGGGAGGATATGTTGACCCAGCCGTCAGCTGGCCTCTCGGGTTCAGATCTTTTAGTCGCAAAAACCTACTCAGAGCTTGAGAAGAATGGACTGGGGATGAGCTAGAACGATTGGAACAGCCCGGGCCCATGAGATCTAGGGTTTCTAGGTTATTTACTGGGGTGCCTGATTGACTCCTCTCTCAGACAGCAGAGTTGGACCTTGGCTGTGACTCTTCCATTTGAGGGATACTTCTGGGAGAGACATTTTCTCTCATCTGGGTTGACATGGCTTTTTCTTGGTTTTGGTGTTCTTTTAAATGTTATTAAATGCAATATTTGACCCTGCCATGTCGTTCTCCATCCAGTGACACCCCCTAGCAATGCCCAGTGAGCATACCGGTAATTTTAGGGCTAGAATGCATTCCTGGGCCTTGGGGTAGCCCAGGCAAGTCTGCGGATCTTTGTGCATGCGTGTCACAAGAAAGCGTTGCCCAAATGGAGTCCACTGCCATGTTTGTCTGCAGATAGGTAACAACAGATGCCACCTGCTTTCCCATAACCCTAGCAAAACACAGAACTTTCTAGACTTTGCCTGTTTGCCCTTGGACATTTAGGTATGTAGTACAAACATTAGAGTGCCTCAAACTATTGCAAAATTGCCAGGCCAAACACTAGGTAGGTTAATTATTTACAGAGACTGGATTGGTTGTTCAAACCAGCACAAACAGGCTTTTCCCTTGGGAGGCATCTTCAGCCTCTTTGCCTGTAACTTTTGTATGCTTTTGTTCCAGTGTCATTTCTTTCTTTGCATTCAGTAGATAATCATCATGGCAATTATAATTTCAATGTTTATGCTATTTAGTATAGAATGCAGTTAAAACAACTTATTGTTCTACCAATAAATGCTTAATTCGATGGTAATTCCCATTTTGCAGTTGCCATTATTAACATTTAGAGGGAAGGTTTCCTAAGATGTGGTCATGGCACAGACATGGAATTCCTGGTGGCAGAAGCCAAGTTAGAGACCTTGTTCCACCTCTTACTCTGGTCACTTGTCTTCACACATGTGACAGTAACACTTGTCTCAGGGGGTTGTGGAGGAGTTTATGTCATATAAAGCCATGGTCATCATGCTTCTTGGACCCTGAAATGTTGTACGCTTGTTAGTCGTCATCTTGTTCTCTGTTACTGCCCATAGGTTTCACATCTGGCCTTTGGGTGAGTACATCCTCACAAACAGCTTTTATGGAGGGACAAATGGTTCCAGATGTATCCCAGCTGCATCCTGCAGCACACTTCTGTGGAAACCCCTAAGGAGCCAAACCTTGGTGTGTAACATCAGGACCCCACATCCATCAGGCCCCACGCCCACTGGAAGCACACCCTTTGTCCATCTGAGAGTGCACACTCAGCCTCTGGAAGGCATCCACTCTGGACCTATGCACATAGTGTTACCACCTGCCTCATCCAACAGGTGCTTATTAGGCACCAAAGTAGACCTAATCCTGTGCTGGGGATGCTCACATGGTTGAGATGTAACCCCCACCCTCAGGTGCTCATGGGCTGTTAAAGGAAACACAAGCCACAGAAAATTTCAATACAGTGAAGGGCGTGCCATGTAAAATGTAGACAGAAACCTGATCCAGGCAGGTGGATGTGATATCATTTAAATATAATACCTCACCCCTGAGGCTTAAAGGATGAGTAGGAATTAGCCAAGGGATGGGTAGAGTGCTAGGTGGGGTAAGTGTGTCTGTCTCCTGAGATGCTTGTTTTTATTGTTATTTTTAAAAATCGGTTCGTAATACTGTATTGTGTACTTGAAATTTGGTAAGATAGCAGATTTTAAGTGTCCTCACTCCCCCAACCCTGGACACACACAAATGGTAACTGTGGGTGGTGATAGATGTGTTAAGTAATTTGATTGTAGTAGTTGTTATGCAATGTATACATATAGGAAACCATCATATTGCACACCTTGGATATATACGGTTTTTGTTTGTCAATTAAATATTTCAAAATAAAAGAAATACTAAGCACACAAAGACTTACCAAATCTGGATCTCAAGAGCAAGAAATTAAATGTTGGTCAAAGGAAAAAAAGGGTCTTTCAGTAATGTTAAAGGGTACTAAAGGGGTCAATTTATCAAGAGGACATAGTCCTAAACATTTATGTACCTAAAACAGATCATCAAAATACCTAAAGTAAAAATTGATAGAACTGCAAGAAATTCTTCTATCTATAATTATAGTTGGAGTTTCCAACATCCCTTTCAAAAAGCGATAGAATTGCTAGACAGAAAATCAGTGAGGATTACAACACTTAAGAACACTGTCAACCAACTTGACTTAATTGACATTTATAAAACATACCGTCCAACAGCAACAGAATATGCATTCTATTCAAGGACACATGAATATGAACAATACAGCAAATCTCAAGAAATTCAAAAGGATTCAAATCATACAAAGTATGTTCCTTAACTACAATATAGTTAAATTAGAAGTCCATAACAGAAAGATCTCTGAGAAATCCTCAACTGAAGAATATACTTCTTAATAACTTTTGGTTCAAAGAAGAAATCAAAAGGAAAATTAGAAAGTAATATGAGCCAAATGAAACTACATATGAGATCAACATTTGTGGGGTTCAGCTAAAGCAGTACGTGGAGGAAAATGTATAAAACAAAGCACCTGTATTAGAAAAGAAGAAAGGACTCTCTCAGATCACCTTAAGAAGCCAGAAAAGAGGAAATTAAACCAAAAGTAATCAGAAGAAATTAAATAATAGAGACCAGTTTCTATAAATGTTTAAGGAATAAAATAACAGGGAAGTATTATAATCAGTTTTATCTCAATAAAATTGACAACTTACAGGGAAGGATACAGATCCTTTGGGTCTTGCTTTTCGCCTTTGTTATGAGCATTAATTCTCAGACTAATTGTGTCCACTCCTGAGGCAACCAGACGAGCATTAATTCTTAGACTAATTTTGTCCAAAACCCTTGGATATATACGGTTTTTGTTTGTCAATTGAATATTTCAAAATAAAAGAAATACTAAGCTCACAAAGACTTACCAAATCTGGATCTCAATTGAGGCAAAACCCTTTTCAGTACTTTACCTGATGCCTGATGAATTATAAGGTTTTTTGCTCTTGCCAATGGAGGTAGGAACGATTCTCAGCATAGTATGAACTTTGGGGGTTTTTCCCTACAGTCCTTTCCCTAACCTGTGCTAATCCCTAGATGATTCTTTCTCTAGCCTATGCTAATCAGTACTCAACTAGAGACTTGAAGAGACCTGAACACTCTTTTCTCTCCGGTATTTTCCCTTTGAACTCAAGCTGCCTTGGGCTTCCAAGCCCCCTAGCCTTGTCAAATCTGGGAGACCCCCAGACTCCACATGCACTGCCTCTATCTGCGGCCCGGAAACTCTCCCAGCAGTATACTGGGCCATTGTAGGCCTCGTCACTTATTCCCATCACTCAAGGATCACTATCTTTCATTGCCTCCTGTTCAGTATTTGGAAAGCTGCTGTTTTGTATAGTTTATGTGGTCTGCTTGTTGCTCCTGGTAGGGCAAATTGAATCCCCGTTACTCCATCTTTTCCAGAAGTGGAACTTCATGTGGCCATTTAAGTGTCTTTGACCCCAAAACTGGTCATTATCCCCATGTAACAGGTGAGGGCCAAAGTAAATGGCCAAAGGTCAGAACCGAAATCTGCCAAACCCCAAATGGGCACTCTCATGGATGCCATGCAGAGCATGTCTCAGAAGCCTTCTCCTGCCAAGTGAAGTACCATCCAGAGTGGAATGGCTTTCTGCTGAGAGCTGTCTTTAGGCAGAATCCTGTGAACACAGCCAAGAATGAGAAGTCCTCAGCTCTGAAGCCTATGCTTCTTCCTCCACAGTAGTCAAGATTTCATATGCATTTGTGGGTGGAGGGTTTCTCTGAAAGGTTAGATCTGGGTTAGAAGGACCCAGCATAACTTCAACATAAAGCAAAAGCTCCAAAGACCCCAGAAGTTGCTTTCTGCCCACAGTGTGGACTGTTTGTGGAGAGCAGTGTGGTAGCAGTGTGGCAGTCACCGTGCAACAAGAAAGAAGACGTCTGTGGTGTGTCTCAATGCCGTGTTGGGCTTGAGCATGTGAAGTTCACATGCAGGCCCTAACTTGATCGCAGCACAGTTTTGCTTATCTATGACCAGCCTACAGAACTCAGTTCTGCTAATGCAGGCACCTCAGTGTTCTCAAGAGTGTGGAAAATAGCACCTCAATTCCTCCCTAGTTCGAAAAGATAGAGAAATGTAGGTAACTCCAGACTTTCTGATGAGGAAATGGATCCTTCTGCTTTAAGGCACCAGAGGCTGTCTGAAACAGCACACCCACGAGACATCCCCTAGGACGTCTCTTCATCACGGAGTGTGGCTGCTTTGCATTTTTTTCTGTATGTGTGTGCAATGAAAAATCCAGATTTTCTATAACAGTTTGTGTTACATTTGTAATCACAAAGACACACATGTTTAGCACAGTTAGTGTCCATGTGGAGTGACCAGGGCCACTCTTGCCTGGCCAGTGGTTGTGGAAACAAGGGAGCTTGTGCTGGCAACATGTGCTCAGGGCCAGGCTCTCAGCCCTCCCCAGGACCTTTCAGCTTCAGAGTGCTCCCCTGTAGGATGGCCTCCCTCACATTCTGAGTGAGTAAATTCATAGTGGCCTCCTCAGCTCTGAGGCCTGTGCTTCTCCCTAGGCTCTGCTGCATCTTGCAGGTGAGTTAACACAGACATGCCCACAGGCTGCTGCTGCCAGTCAAGGGAGGAGAGGAGAGGAGACTTGATAAGGAGAGTGGAAGACAGAACGCCATGAAGGCCCTGGGCAGGTGTTGTCTGCTCCTCAGAAAGGAGTAATTTATTCTAATTAATGGGCTGAAGAGGACTTCCTGGAGGAGGTAGCATTGGACCGGGCCTTTCACTGTGGCAAGAAATGCTGACTTTTCTGAAAAGGATAATTTCGGTAATTCTCTGGTTTCAATGTCTGACATTTTACCCTGGAAACTTCAGTCACTGAAACTGAACTTGATCAATTTCCAGCAGATCCTACCCCGACATTTTATGTTGGTGTAAGTGGAAATTCAAAGCTAGGAAAGAGGACTCTTACAGGGCCTTCACTTCATAGACAGACTGTGTCTTCTGCTTATGGAGGCTGGAGGCTGTCTTCCCAGCCTCGGTTCCCTCCGTGTACAGTGAGGGTGAACCTCGTGGATCACTGAGAGCAGATCTCCCAGGAGCAGGACCAGCTGTGCCCACTGCAGCCTCATAGCTTCACTGTTAGCGCGAGCTCTCTTTACCTTTTTTTTTTTTTGAGACGGAATTTTGCTCTTGTCGCCCAGGCTGGAGTACAATGGCGCAATCTTGGCTCACCGCAACCTCTCCTTCCCGGGTTCAAGTGATTCTCCTGCCTCAGCCTCCCAAATAGCTGGAATTACAGGTGTGTGCCACCACGCCTGGCTAATTTTGTATTTTGAGTAGAGATGGGGTTTCTCCATGTTGATTAGGCTGGTCTCGAACTCCTGACCTTAGGTGATCCACCCACCTCAGCCTCCCAAAATGCTGGGATTACAGGCGTGAGCCACTGCGCCTGGCCCTCTTTACCTTTTAAAGTGGCATCCCCATCTTGCTTCCTGTCTGAAACACTGGACACAGCCCTGCCTTCAACTACTACGTTGACTCATCCTAAGAAATGAAGAACTAGCAAGCATTTCAGCACAGCAAGACTTTCAGCTCAGAAGCTCATTAGGAGTAAAGACTTCATTGTCAGAAACAGAGCCAGCCTCTGCATTCACCACCGCTGGTTCCAGCATTTCTGTTGGGGGTGGATGTTGGATAGTCCTGGTATATTAGAGCTGATTTGCCATGCAGCTCGTGAACTCCGATTCCCCCAGCTATGACATCACCACAGCCTCATTTACACCACGGGGCCATGAATGGGACAAACACATCATGAGGGCTGTGGTCTGCTTTTTTATTTCTTGGAAGGAGAAATGCAACAAGATGCTAAGTATTTTATAGAAACCAAACATGCATGTGTGCATGCACACACAAACACACATACTTTACAGACACACATACACACACACCACTCATGGACTTCCCCGGGCAGGGTGGAACAATGTCCATGTGCATACCTGCATCCACACATTGTAACTACAGCATTTGAAGGTTTATTCTCTCGTTTTCTAATTAGAGTCAGGGATAACATTTTTAATTCATTTAATTGTTCAAATTTAAAATTAAGATTTCTCTTTAATGTAGTAGAATAATGTAAATCACATTTCTCATCATGAAGCCTTAATGAAATACATTTTTGATCTAAAAAGAGCTGTTCATCTGTTCTGTGCTAAAAGGGAAGTGGAGCTGATTGGAGCAGCAGGCAGCAGGGGCCTGCATGCGAGGCCTGGGGTTAGGGGATGGCATTGGCAGGACTTGGTGGGTCTGAGGTGCTGAACTGGGTGCTGGGTGAACAAGGACGCTGAGTTGGAGGCCCTGGTGTTCAGCTTAAGAACACCTGCACCACACTCAGCCTGCCCCATGCTGTAAACAGTGCTTGTAAAGACTGTGTGCTGGCTGGAAAAATAATGAGTGAGAAGCAGGCATGTGTTCATGATATGTGGTCCCTGAGGTGGCCGCACAATGCTCAGTGGGAGCTGAGACCTCTCTCCATGCCTCACCCTCCCATCAAGCTGGTCATTTTCGTGCATGACCATGGTCCTACGGTTTGAGAAGAACACAGAGCTAGGAGCTGGCACCAGAGGGACCCTGGTAGGCTCAGGTTCTGTGCTCACTGCAGCCGCTGAATTGATAGGAAAAAACTGCACAAAATGAAACAGAACGGTCATTCTGTGTTTAAAGTACAGTCTTTTGAGCACAGAGCAGGGACAGCCAGTTGAATACCAGCTCATGGTGAGAGGCCTGGGGAGTTTGCTGGGAGCCCTACATTTGGCTAAAGCCTTGCCCAGTGCCCTGCCTAGGAGAGGCCTTAGCCACAGCCCAGCTTACCTGGACATCCAGGCAGAGAGGGACCTTCAAACCAGTCACCAGTAAGAGGAGTGACCAAAGAAACTGAAAGTAGGACGTAGGGTGAGGACTTTTCAGTCCTCCCATCCTGGTACAGCTGGTCTCTGGAGCACACTGAGGACAGAACCAGGGCCTCTGGACAAAAGATCCAGGGAGGGAGATTTTCATTCAATGTATGTTGTCCAGCGGCTTGAGAGTTTGAGGTTGGATGAAGCTGACATGTACAGTAGTGAGTCCGCCATCTCTGTGAGGTGTTCAAGGAAATGCAGATAACTGCTCAAGGAGATGAGGTAGACTGGATTCATTAATTACTTTAGAGGTAAGATTACCTCTAAAAATGCTTCTTGGAATACTGATATTTGAGGGAAATATCAAAGCAGCCTCCCCAGCAGCCAGAGGGAGAGCCGCGGACAAGGTGGAGAACATGTGGTGGTCGTGCACCTCTGCTGGGGGACGGGAGCGTGGGAGGCTGGTAGTTGATAGGGGCACATCAGGGACCTAACTACATGGGAGGGAAGGAGAGTGGAAAAGTGGGAAATATTCCAGAGTTCAGCCCTGTAGAATTGCTGCCTACTCCTGGCACTCTGAGTTGGGCTAGGTTGCACTGCAGTCGCAGGTATGAGGGTGTCAGTAGTGTTCATCAGAGAGGGCGAGTCCTCTTCTCACTACATGTCTGGTGCAGTTCAGCGAGAGGATCATGTCATCGTTGTCCTCCAAGAGTCAGGCCCGTGGACACTGGAGCTTCCTCAGTCCCGCAGTACAGAAGAGGGGCTGTGAAGTCAAGGCTGGCCATGGAGGGTCCAGCCGGAAGCCCCCCTTGGTCTCCCTGGTCTTCAGGGGCTGGGTCTGCGCAATCCTCTTTGTCCCTGAAAGTCAGTGGTGAGCATTAGGGACTTCTACCCCAGAGCCCTGCTGGGAGGAGAGAAACCACTGGCATCCATTCCAGGGAGACTCACTGGGTCAGGGCATGCAGCTCTACCACTCTGGTGTTTCTGCCCTCTTGACAACAGTTATGGGGCCACTCTGGACACATGCACCTTGCCCAGCCTGCCCAGCGCGGGCCACCCTGAATCTCAGGATTCATCCATCCTTGGAGCAGTGACACCATGCAGAGACGTGCATCACCTCTTACTTGCTTGCTCTGATCTTTCTGTGTCCCGGTGGCATGGGTCACAGAGTGCCTCTTGCTTAAGGGAAAACCAAGTGTCAAAGAAGCTGAACATGAAGCATTTCAGCCCCAAAGTTAGAGACTAAGTTCCTCTAACCTGGGGGCTGAAGACTCTTGTCTTAGCTGCTGCTATGCTTGGAGAAGTTCCTTTCCCTTTGCACTTTCCCAAAAGGAGGTATGTGTGGACCCTGGGATGCCCGCAAAGAGGGGTGTGTGCACCTCAGGACACCGGATGGTTCAGTGAGGTTTGGGGACAGGGCATCAGAAAGTCTACTTACAGTGATTGTATCTGAGAATTAAGAAATGTTCTTTCCTGATGTTGAAGAATGAACTGGCAGTGCTGACCTGACACTGGCCGGATGCCCTGTGTCACTTGCAGGAGGGAGGCAGGGACATCACTTCCGAGACGGAATGAGGACAGGACCACCCTCCCTTGGCTGTTCCCTTGTAGGAAACACGTTATTGATTCCAGGTTCTGGGGTTACTGGTCTTGTTAGTTAGATAGAAGACTCTGTCAGGATGACTGTGGGAGTCACTCATAGCACATGTCGGCACACGGGGAGTTGCCAAGTTATGCTGTTTGTTATTTTGTTCTCTTTTCCAAATGACAAGCACTCTAGGCTGTGAACTCTCTGAGGCATCATGTAACTATCACTAGAGGCATCCTGGTCAGTGATTTCTGAAACAGAAGGACACTTGAGAAGGGAAATGCCTTTTGAAAGAAACTGCCGTAAAGAGAACATTCTGAATATGGAGGTTGGATGGACACGTGATTTTGTTGACAGGAATAATGTGTGGTGCCCACTACTGTTTCTTAAAAATAGAGTTTCCTGGTGGGAAAATCTTATAGACTGAGAATTTCAGTGGATTTTCATCACATTTGTTAAAATATATAACAATACAATTTGTGCTTGGTTCATGAAAATAAGTGGCACAGGGAAAGATGGATGTTTCCCAGTCAAATTTCAACAAAGACCTTTGCATTTGTGGATGGATTAAGAGATATATGACAATTTCGGAAGGACGGCAGCTCTGACAGCCCATTAATCCAAATGTGGAAATAAGCAGAATGTAGACGCAAATTTTTTATTCACAGTGCCATAAACTTAGATTATGGTTTTTAATCAAAGCATATTCCGTTACATTGTTTTCACTAAAGTACTATTAACATTAACAATGGTATTTTGGAGAGAGCAGAAATTTTTGTGCCACTAATAAATAAAACAAAGCTATTATTTAAGAAAATATTCTTTACTTTCTGTTTATGTCACCCTTTACAAACCTTTCTTTTGTGTATATTGGAGCCTGATGTGTTAACACGTAATTAATAATGTGGGTCCTATAGAGAGGTGTTTGTCCAGAATGTCATTATTGATGGGAACTTGAGTTGAAAGCAGTGCCAGAGACCAACTGAGGCTGGAAATTGAAGGTTTCTGACCTTTGAGCATGACCCAGCATAAGTCAGCACCATGCCCAGATAGCCGCTGCTTGGGCAGAGCCCGGCTCCAGCCCATCTGGGTAGCCAGACTGCAGCTCTGGTCTGACCGGGAAGGTTATGGTCCCTGGGTTTCTTTTTTCTTCATCTGCTTCTTCCTTATCTGGTCTACGCTCCTTGAGGGACAGGAAGAAACAACTGGCGCCGTCTGTCTCCATGGGTCACCCTGATTCGCTGGCATTGTCTTCCCAGAACACACTTGCACCAGGCCTGCCCTGCATGCCCTGCCTGGCTTCACACACACCCCCATCCTCATACCTGGCCCTCAAGGCTCGGGGCCTCCTCACCTCTATCCTTGGAAGCTGGTGGAATCATTGTGTGCAGTCTAGCAGCATATTCTTGGCCGACTCAGCTCTGATAATATCAGTACTGCCAGAAAGCAGCTGTGCTCTTTAGGCTTACTGTGGGGCGTGCTGTCCCCTCAGCCCTTGTTAAATACAACCCTACAAGTATTCCCTCTAAAAGTGGGTGTGTTACACCCATTTTACAACAAGGAAACCATGGCACAGTGAGGCTGCATCTGCTGGCCGGGTCACCAGTCACCTGGGGGCACATGAACCAGGGGAGCTGGCCTCCAAACCATGGCTTGCAGTGGCCAGGCCATGGGCCGCTCCACAAGGGCAGTCATTGCACAGTTTTTACTACATTCAAGAGTTTGATGCCTCCATACATTCTAACACATACTTAGAATATTCCCCAAGCTTCACTCCTTATAGAAGTTGGATTTTGTGTGAGGGAAAACAGGGACCCCAGTGGCTTCTGCCTCCTAGGGCTGCGTTGTGCCCTGCCAAGAGCACTTCTTGAGCCCTCACAGTGGTCCATGAATGGGGCCTTTGTTGTCGGCTTAATCAGTCTCTGCAGGGTCCTACAGCTAGCAGTAAGTGGGCTGGGACTCACCTGCTCCTGCCATTTGCTCTGCCGTGTCCCCATGGTGGGACCCTTGGGGTCTTTACTCCTTGCCCCAGGGGGCTGGAAGTCAGCACTCAGATGAGCTCATTGGCCCTGGATCTGCCCCTGCCCTGGGTCCCTGCAGGGTTCTACTTGTCTCAGTCCCCAGAGGGCTGTGGGCTCTAGTGAAGACCAGAGAGATTCCAGAGGGAACAGGAGCCTTAGGAAGGTGTCTGCCCCACCTGGGCATGAGGCATTCTAGGACAGGTGCCCTGCAGGGCACATTGGGAGCTGCCTGGAGGCTGGTGGAGCCTGAGGATGGGTATGTGCCTGAGAAAGAGTTGCTGTAGCATCTGGTCCCTAGGAAGTAGCGGAGGGCAGGGCAGACCCTGGAAATGAGGTGAAGCCGTAGTTTGTCCTTTGGACATTCTAGCAGATGAGGTGGTGACTTAGGCAGACATCTACAGATCTTCCCCACCCAGTAACATGGATCTAGTCTTGCATCCAGTGGGGAGGAGGGACAGGAGCATGTGTGTAGACCATCAGCACACCTGGAGTCCAGTTTGGATGTTTAGAAAGAAGCGTGCGGTGGGGACAAGTGAAGGCAGCATGAGTGGATGGGACTAACGGAGGCTCATGATGCCCCAGGCAGAGGAGGAGCGAGAGGACATGGAGAAGGTGAAGCTGGACAACAGGCGCATCCTCTTCAACCTCCTGCCGGCCCACGTCGCCCAGCACTTCCTCATGTCCAACCCTCGGAACATGGTGAGCACCCAGCTTGCGCCTGGCCAGCACTAGCCCAGCACTACTCCTGCCACGCCCTCGGCGCTTGCCTGGCTCACCCTTCCTGACCCATCCTTTGAACTTCCAGGACCTCTACTACCAGTCCTACTCCCAGGTGGGCGTCATGTTTGCCTCCATCCCCAACTTTAATGACTTCTACATCGAGCTGGACGGCAACAACATGGGGGTGGAGTGTCTGCGGCTTCTCAATGAGATCATTGCTGACTTTGACGAGGTGAGGCCCTGCATCGCCATCCTGACCCCACCTGGGTGTGCTGGTGCATCCGACTGACGGGTGACCGGGATACCCCTTCACCTAATTAAATCCTGAGTGTCTCACAATATGTCACATTCTTTGTAGCTGGAATGAGAGAAAGCAAACCCCAGGAAGAACAGGCATTCTGTCTCCTTTGGGATCCAGACCAACTATCACAGGAGAGAAGGGGGTCTTGACCCTAGGATGGGGGACCAGGGCGACCGGGTGGGGCTGGGTGCTTGTCCTCCATGTTGTGAATGTCAGGGCCGGGACATTACAGTGGCCAGGGCTGGGCAGCCTCATCTACAGATGGGCAGGCAGGTGGGTGCCTCCAGGCCCTTATCTACAGATGGACAGGCAGGCGGGCACCCTTGTCTACAGATGGACACGCAGGCGGGTACCTCTAGGCCCTTGTCTACAGATGGGCAAGCAGGCGGGCACCCTTGTCTACAGATGAGCAGACAGGTGGGTGCTTCCAGGCCCCCACCACAGCCAGCCAGGCACTGTGGCAGCCCCACCACCCCTTGTCATTGGACCCGATTCTCCTGGTGGCTGCAAGCTCACCTGTTGAGGACAGGAACGTGTCCTGTACCATCCTTACTCACCTCTTCTTGCCAGCGTAGTCCTAGAACTTGTCTGCCCAAAGCAAAGAAGACACATTGCTTTCCTGAATGTGTTCACTGGCTCTGCTGTTCCTCCTGGTGGCTGATGGCTGCAGCAGCTTTTCTCAAATGTTATGTCATGTTTAACAGTTTTATGTTTTAAACAAAGCTCATGGAAAAAGACTTTTACAAGGACATAGAGAAGATCAAGACCATTGGGAGCACCTACATGGCCGCTGTGGGGCTAGCGCCTACCTCGGGGACCAAGGTGAGTACAGCTTGGGGCTGACTGCTTGGGGACTGGGTCCCAGCCCTGACCTAAACTGCTTTGGGACCCTGGATAGGTTCCACACTGGGGTTTGTTTGCCCTCTGTGTTGGATTATGGGAGCAGCTTGAGTGCTGTTTTTGCCTGTGGCTGGTTCTCTCCATGGCTGGTTCTCTCCAGACACAATCTCCTAGGGAAAGTCAGCACAGAAGGCTGCTCACTGGAGCTTCCTCCAGCCCCAGCATTGCCCTGCTAGACACCTCCCCCAAGAACCCTCACCCTGCCTCTCTGCTCCATTACTCTCCCCACTGGCCCACCTCCTCAGGAGCCCAGTCCCTCCCCCACCAGCCCGCACCTTCCTCCCTAGTTGCCCCCTCTCTTCTTCTCCCGTCAGCCCTGCACTCTCCTTTTCCACAGTAGAACTGTGAATAAATACAAATAATTATTCTGAATAGATCTAGATTTATTAATCGATAATTAATAATCTTCTGAAACAGAAAGCACCAGATCCAGATGCATACACTGGTGAATTCTACCAAACATTTAAGGAAGAAATTACACCAGTTCTCTACAATCTCTTCCAGAAGACAGAAGCAGAAGGAACATTTTCTAACTCGTTCTGTAGGCCAGCATTACCTGAATACCAGACCCAAACGACGACATTATAGAAAAAGAAAATTACAGACCAGTATTTCTCATGAATATAAATGTATAACCCCCCAACAAATATTAGCACATTGAATTCAGTAATGAATGAAGAGAATTATATACTAAAACCACATTGGATTTTTTCCAGATATACAAGGCTGTTTTAGTATTCCAAAATGAATTCATGAAATTCATCGAATCAACAGGATAAAGAAGAAAAATTATATAATCATATAAATTGATGCAGAACAATTATTTAAGTCTAACACCCATTCCTGGTTTTTTTTTTTTTTTTTTTTTTTTTTTAAACTCTCAGTAAACTGGCAATAGAAGACAACTTCCTCAGTTTGATTTTTAAAAATTTGCAAAATACCCACAGCTTAACATACCTAATGGAGGGAAGCTAAATACTTTCTAAGATGAGAACATAGCGAGAATACCCTTTCTCACCATTTCTATTCAACGTTTTACTGGAAGGCAGTAAGACAAGAAAGAAAATTGAAGGCATACAGACTGGGAAGGAATCTGCTTGCAGATGACATGACTGTATATGTAGACAATCCAAAAGAATTAATAACAACAATAACAGAAAAAAGCCCCTGGAACTGTAGCAGGACAAGCCACAGATAAAACCCCTCAGACACCGAGTTAAAGAAGGAAGGGGTGTTATTCAGCTGGAGCTTTGGCAAGACTCACGTCTCCAACAACCAAGCTCCCTGAGTGAGCAATTCCTGTCCCTTTTAAGGACTCACAACTCTAAGGGGGTCCGCATGAGAGGGTTGTGATCGATTGAGCAAGCCTGGGGTACGTGACTGGGGGCTGCATGCACCGGTAATTAGAATGGAACAGAACAGACCAGGGATTTTGATAGTGCTTTTCTATACAATGTCTGTAATCTATAGATAACATAACTGATTAGGTCAGGGGTCGATCTTTAACTACTAGGCCAAGGGTGTGGCGCTGGGCTATCTGCTTGTGGATTTTATTTCTGCCTTTTAGTTTTTACTTCCTTCTTTGGAGGCAGAAATTGGGCATAAGACAGTATGAGGGGTGGTCTCCTCCCTTAGAACTAAGAAGCAATTATAGTAAGGTTCCAGGATATAAAGTTAATATATAAAAGTTCATCGTTTCTCTATATGCCAGCAATGAACAATTGGAATTTGTAGTTACAAACAAAATGCCATTTATATTAGTAGCCAAAAAATGAAATACTAGGTATAACTCTAACAAACTACGTACAAGATCTATATGAGCAAAACTGTAAAATTCTGATGGAAGAAATGAAAGATCTAAGTAACTGGGGAGTCACTGTTCCTGCATAGGAAGAAATAGTATTGTTAAGATGGCAGTTCTTCCCAATTTGATTTGTAGATTTAACACAAGTCCAATCAGAACTCCACCATGATATTTTGTGATGTTGACAAAATGATCCCAAGTTTATATGGAAAGTAAAAAGATGCAGAATAATCAACACAATATTGAAGTGGAAGAACAAAGCTGGAGGACTGACACTACCCAACTTCAAGACTTAAAAAGCTATAGTAATCAAGACAGTGTGGTACTGGCAAAAGAATAGGCAAATAGATGAGTGCAACAGACTAGGGAGCCCAGAAATAGACCCATAGAAATATAGTCTGCTGGTTTTTGACAAAGGAGCGGAGGCAATACTGTGGAGAAAAGACAGTCTCTTCAACAAACAGTGCTGAAACAACTGGACATCCACATACAAAATATATATATAGATAGATAGATGCAGACTTTACACCCCTCACAAAAATTAACTCAAAATCGATAATAACCCTAAATGTAAAATGCAAAACTACAAAACTTTTAGAAGATAACATAGGAGAAAAATCTAGATGACCTTCAGTTTGGCAATGACTTTTTAAATACAACACCAAAAGCATGATTCATGAAAGAAAAAATTGGTAAGTTAGACTTCATGAAAATTTAAAACTCCTACTCTATGAAAAATATTGTTAAGAGAATGAAAAGTCAAGTCACAGATTAGGAGAAAATCTTTGCAAACCACCTATCTGATAAAGGACTTGTATCTATAGTACGCAAAGAGCCATTACAATTCAACAAGAGAGAGAGAAAAAAAAAAACAACAGTTAAAAAGTCGGCAAACAATTCAAACAGGCACCTCAGCAAAAGAGATGCAGATGACAGGCATATGAAAGGATGCTCAGCATCATATGTTTTTAGGGATTTGCAAAGGAAAACAACAATAAAATACCACTAGATACCTGTTAGAAGGGCTGAAATCCAAAACACTGACAAGACAAATGCCGGTGGGGATATGGAGCAACAGAAACTCTCCTTCATTGCTGGCGGGAATGCAATATAGGGCAGCCACTGCGGGAGAGAGTTGGATGGTTTCTCACAAAGTTAGACATAATGTTACCATATGATCCAGCAATTGCACTTTTGGTATATATCCAAATGAAATGAGAACTTATGTCCATGAGTATTCATAACAGTTTTATTCATAATAAAAACTGGAAGCAAACTAGGTATCCTTCAGTAGGTGAATGGATCAAGAAATTCTGGTATATCCATAAGGTAGAATATTATTAAGTGAGAAGAAATGACCTATTAAGTTATGAAAAGACATGGAGAAACCTTAAATACACTTGGCTACTTAAAATAAATCAGTCTGAAAAGGTTACATACGGTATGATTCCAACTATATGAAATTCTGGAAAAGGCAAAACGGTAGAGACAGTAAAAGGATTAGTGGTTGCTGGGGTCAGGGAGAGGCGGGATGAACAGACAGCAGGGAGAATTTTCAGGGCAGTGAAACTGTTGTGTGTAATACTGTCATAGCGGATACATGTCACGCGTTTAGAATGCATAGAATGGACAATACCAAGAGTGAACCCTAATTAAATTATGTACTTTGGTTAATATATCAATATTGGTTCATCAGTTGTAACAAATGTGTCACACTTATGTAAGATGTTAACAACAGGGGAAACTGGGGAGAAGGGATATATGACAATTCTGTATAATCTGCTCAACTTACCTATAAACCTAAAATTGCCCTAAAAATAAAATCTGCTAATTTTTAAAAAGCATTAGTTTCCTGATTGTGAAGACTAATAAAATTCTCTTTAAAAATAAACTTTACAACTGTTACTGTTTCACAAGAGAAAGGACCTTGTTACACATGTACAGGAGGGTATAGCCTCAATCTCAAGGAAGGAAGCTGCCTACTCCCTGGCATGCATCTCTGTCCTTGTTTTGCTCATTTGCAATGGGCATTAGCAACACTGTCCAAACAGGAGTTTGAGCACCTGGTCTCTCACTCAAAAGGGCTGCCCCACCCCATTCCTGCAGGCAGCCTTGGGTGGGCCTTGTCTCTGCCCCTCAGGAGCTGGGGCTTGGCCAATACCTTGCCTCTCCCTTAGTCTCCTCCCTGTAGAATGGAATGATAAATGTGCCCATAGCCAGGCACCCAGAATGCCTGCCCCTGAGAGTGCAGCTGTTGGCCATTGCAGGTTGGTCCCTGGCTCCCTCTTGCCTAGCGCCCCTCAAATGTAGTGACCCTGTCTGTTTATATCTAGGCTAAGAAGTCCATCTCCTCCCACCTGAGCACGCTGGCAGACTTTGCCATTGAGATGTTTGACGTTCTGGATGAAATCAACTACCAGTCTTACAACGACTTTGTCCTCCGAGTTGGTACGTGACTCTAAACCTATCCTGTCCATCCATGTGGAACACCTTCCTATACCCACCTAGGGGCGGGATCAGCTGATGAGGTGCCCTGGTCTTACAGGAAGGAGGGTGGTGCTGCCCAGGAGGGCCTGGGGACCTGTGTACGGAGTTGCCCCTGGAAGCTGCTGGTGGAAGTGGAGATGCTTCAGAAAGTAACTTAGGACTTTGAAGATTCATCGTCTGGCTCAGGAAACACATTAGAAATCTTGATTATCCTGGAGACGTTCAGATGCTCCTCCAAGTCCACACTTAGCTGAAGTAAAATGCCCCTTTCCCTGTTCACCAGCCACAGCTACATAGTTGAGGCCACATGGGCTGTCCAGAAAGAGGCCTTGATGGGAGCCCCACTGCGTGGACTCCGGCCGCCCTGTGTCTTCTCCGAGCTCCTTCCCTCACCTGTGTCGTGAGGAGGAAATCCACTGGATGCCCCAGTTCCTTTCTAGCTTTTATAAAACTATGATTTGTTGTTGTTTTTTTAATCATAAATTTACTTTTTCTTGAGATGTAGACAGTTTACCAGAAAAATTCTACTAGTCCAGGATACAGTTAAACTAGAGGTTCGTGGTTGTTTTAGAATTCAAACATCCAGTAGCCTTAAAAACAAACCTTAGAGCCACGTGTGAGTGTGAAGGGTGGTGGGTGATCCACTTAGAGCACATGGAGTTCTGATGTCCTGAAAAGCAAGCTCGGCTTCAGGCATGGTGTCTGGCCAGAGAGCAGGGGCAGAGTGAGCCAGCTGGGCCCTGGGCTCTGGTCAGCAGAGCTACTGATGTACCTGGAAATCGATCTGCTGGTGAATCAGGGAAATTCTGCTCCTCACTTTCCAATGACAGGACCAGCTGGCAAGCCCGGCCCTGCACCTCAGTGTCTGGTCATGCAGTGGGGCTGGACAAGGATCTCTCAGGGCCCTTCTGCCCATCAGGCTGGTGCTAGCCTGGTGTTCTTTATGTGGGTGGGGCGTCTGGGGTTAGCAGAGGGCGCTCGCCAACTCCCACCAGCTCCAGCCATCTGGGAAATGGCCCTTTGGGGTTCTTCTCTGAGTTTCCCATGACCACCTTCCTCAGCTCACACCACTGTGACCCCTGCTCTCATGCTGCTCCATGTCATGCCAGCTCCCCACGGCCCAGAACGTCAGAGGAATTTTCTAGGACAAGCTCAGAAAAATTAGTCCACAAATACAGAAGGGGAAGATAGGAAGTGGCTTCGGTCGAGGCCAGAAAGCCCCAGTTGCAGGAGGTGGCCGCCAGCAGGCTGTAACAGGAGAGCTGACAGCAAGCTTGGTCCCTCTCTGTCCTGCCGAGGATGGGCCGCGCGTCACAGCCTGGTATGTGCCCTACTTACAGGGGAGGAAGTCCAGGCTCAGAGAGAGTGAGTGCTTTGCGGAAAGTTGCACAAGGAGTGACTCAAGTTCGGGTGTGCCTGGGTTGTTGCAATGCTGTCCAGCTGGTCTGCAGCTGTCCAGAGGCCAGTTGGACACTGAGCTACAAAAAGAGAAGGTACTCCCTCTCCTCCCTCCAGAGCATTCTGCACCATCTTGCATAGTTCTGGGACCCATACTCTAAAATAGCCATAAGGTCACATTCCGAGAACAGGTCCGGAGCCGCTATTTTTCTGCAAGAGAGGATGCAGTTGGGGATACACCTTGTAATCCCAGATATTGAAAGGTCACACTTCTGAGTGGCTCCCCTGGCAGGGCTCAGCACAGAGGCTGCTATTCCAGGAAAGGGGACTTTTCTTCAGGATCAGGACTCGTTTTGAACAGCCAGTGCTGTTCCCCAGTGCAGTGGACAGTGTTGTGAGGGGACCCTGCCCAGGGGAGCCTGTGCAGCAGGGCAGCTGCCTCTCTGTTGTGCTGTATGTGATGCTTCAGGAGGGAGCCTGGTGCTAGGTGACCCCAGGAAACAAAGCCCTGAAAGGAGCAACCTTTTCTCCACGAGGAGCAGCATCAGGTGCATTTGGTGGCCCTGATGGGGTGAGTTACACTTTTCCCACTGACAGGTCATGCGCTGGCTGTTTTCTAGGCATCAATGTTGGCCCCGTGGTGGCTGGAGTGATTGGCGCTCGCAGGCCCCAGTACGACATCTGGGGAAACACAGTCAACGTGGCCAGTCGGATGGACAGCACAGGGGTCCAGGGCAGAATCCAGGTCAGTTTACCCAGAAACCCCAAGGCATGGGTGCCCGTTCTTCAGGTGAGGAAACTGAGGCACAGAGGTCCAGGATTGAATCCCCAGTCTGCAGCCTGTATGTGGCAGGGCAGAAAGAGCTGCATATTTCGGTCTGTCTGCTCTGGAGGGCGTCCTGGCCTGGGCATCTTGATTTTGCTGTTTGGTTTGTCATTTAGTCTTGGGGGGCTGGCTCCTGAGTGACCAGGTGCAGTGGTGGGAGCACTGAGTCACTGGGTCCCACTTCTGGTCCCAGCAGACTGGCGGCTGTCATTCACGCTGCACATCCCAGGACTCCAGCCTCCACCGGCTGCCATGGGAAGGGCTTCCTTGTGTGTTTGAAGGGAGGGTGCTACGCGTGTCCACCTCATCTGAGGAACCTGTGGGCAGCTCAGGTGGGCTGACACCCTCTAAAAGCCGTGGAAAGGTTTAGAAGGCAGCAGCCTCTGCTTTTCCTCAGTGTGGAGGAGTGTCATTCGGCTTCTGGGATTTCCCTTAGAACAAATTTGAAACTTGATTTGGTCTTGATGACCACCAGAATGAAGCCCTTACAAGTAAGATGGAGCCTGTGAAGGGCCACACAGCCCTGCAGCCACCCTCCCTGGGAACTGCAGGCCTCCAGAGGCCATGGAGGGAGGGCTTGGCCCCCAGGCGTGTGACAGCAGCTATTCACAGGGGCAGTTTAAGGGACAGGTAGGCCAAAATATTCATGGCGCTCTCCTCTCCTGCTCAGAACATAGATGGGGCTTCCATGGAGCAGCGCTGCACTTCTGCATTCTCTTTTTCAAAATTTCTTTTATCATAGTAAGGTATACATAGAATTTGTCATCTTTTTGCTAGGTGTACGGTTGAGTGGCATTAAGTATATTTACATGGTTGTGCAGCCATCACCACCGTCCACCTCCAGATCTTTATGCTGTATACACACACACACACACACACACACGCACACACACACACACACGGTTTTGTTGTTGTTGTTGTTTTGTTTTGTTTTTGTTTTTTACCATGGCTGTATCCTGCACTCTTCTGCAGGATTCCCCCAAAACCGGACTTGCCAGGGGAGAACTTCATGGTAGCCCCATCCTGCCCACCCCCGCCTGGCCCCTGCCCTGAACCAACATTGCATTTTTAAGTTTCTAAAATCAGATCTGAGCCTGCCACTGTCCTGTCTTGCCCCTGCCTCACACACAGACTGTTCACTCGTGACCTCTGTCCAATCCCCCGCCAGGTGTCTCCTGGCTGCCCAGGATGTCACCCTTGCACTCACAGGGCCTCTGTCCTGCCTCCCCTGCCACACTGATGGGGCCACCCTCCCCTGCTCTGGGCGTTAGAAGGTGGGCTTGGCATGGATTGAGTTCTTTTAACGAAAGATGCCAGGGTTTGAAGGGACTGTGTGTAGGAGAGTGAGGAGCAGCCAGGGAGACAGGGGAGGAGAGGAAATTCCAAGATCACACCTCCAACATAACGCAGAGATACCAATCGTGTCCTCTGTTCACAGGACTGATTGTATCTAGTAGAAACTATTTTCTCATCCTTTATCTTTTTCCTAACTTTGCGAAGCAGAAATTCTTTGAGCCTGTCAAGAAATGTCCCTGTTTTCTCTGGACGGTTTGCCCGCTGCCCTCCGTATGCTGGTCCCTCCCTCCCTTGACTCAGGGTTGCAGAGGCAGCTGCGCCGGGGTCCTGTGAACTGTCTGGTTTGCACCCCCACCGACACCGCGCTGCTGCCCCCAGCAGTGAGTTGGAAGTCAGGCTTTGCCCTGGACTCTACTCCTTGCTGCCCCTTCCAGCTGAGGGGTGTACCTTCTGCCCCTACATTCTGTATGCCCTACTTGTAAATGTCCTGGCTGCTGAGGTGCCAAGAGCCCTGAACCCAGAGAGTCACCCCTGCTCTTCTCTGTTCTAGCATCTGGAGCTGTGTCCCACGCAGCCTCTGGCATGGAGTACACGGAGCCACCATGGAAGCTTACATCCAGACCCTGGTGCCAGGTCCCTGCAAGCCCTGTCCACCTACCTGCCTGGCTGGGCGCTCCCTGGGCCACCCTTTCCGGCTCATTGAACATTGCCTCCTCCTATTGTCCAGGGAACAGGCTGTGAGACTCCCCTGGGGCTGGTCCCTCAGACTCCTCTGAGTCCCCTGGGTTGTCTTTGCAGGGCAGCGTCTTTTTTACATAGTGACCCAAGCGATTTCAGCAAGAGTAGGGGCCCTGGCTGCCAGGCTGAGCTGAGAAAGCCACATCCCCGTGCCAGGGTTGGGCAGTCAGGGTGGACAGCAACAGATGGAGGATGGAATGTTTTGGTCTCTTCCCAGAGGAGTCCCCCTCATTGCCCTGGAGTAATGCTCCCTTCTCCCCATCAACAGGTGACTGAGGAAGTCCACCGGCTGCTGAGAAGATGCCCCTACCACTTTGTGTGCCGAGGCAAAGTCAGTGTCAAGGGCAAAGGCGAGATGTTGACATACTTTCTAGAAGGCAGGACTGATGGAAACGGCTCCCAAATCAGGTCCCTGGGCTTGGATCGGAAAATGGGTCCATATGGGAGAGCTGGCCTTCAGGGCAGACGTCCCCCGGTGTGCCCCATGCCTGGCGTCTCAGTCAGGGCTGGGCTCCCTGCACACTCCCCAGGCCAGTATCTGTCCTCTGCAGCAGCTGGGAAGGAGGCTTAGTGGAGCCCACGTGGGCCTCTGGGGTGCACTTGGGGTGGGAATGCTCTGGGGGCGACACAGGCCACGGTGGCTCCAACCAGGACCAGCCAGACCAGCAGAACAGGGAGCCAGCGGCCAGGGTGGAGGAGGAGCATTGTCCAGGCGTGGCCTGTGGCCCGAGGACCAACCACCCAGCAGATGCAGCACAGCAGTTACTCGGTGAGGGGAGGACACCCGACTGCACACACTTCCAGGCCTCCCTGGAGAGGTGTCACTCCATCCCTCCCTCCGTGGCGTAGGGAGCACTGTTTCTTTCCAGAAGGCCTGTTCAGGTTTGGCCAGGTTGGCATCAACGTCAGGACCTTCAGAGCATCCACCAGGGGGTTCCAGCAAGAGCTGCTGAGGTGTGGCTGGCAGAGCGACCGAGGAGCTCTGCAAGAGTATGCCCTGAGACAGCCCTGTCCAGCCCGCCTAGGTGGGACCTGACATACAGGTGGCTCCAGCCCTGGGCAGAGGCTTCAAGAGCCAGAGTGGGAAGTCAGGCCTCTCTGGGAAGGTCACAGGGCCTGGGGTTGTTCACACCACGGGCACAGTACAGAGCTGTCCACACTTGAACTGGACGGTTTGGGGAGAATTGAGAAGCTGCCTCTCACTGCATGGATAGTGGTGGCTGCTGGCTTTCAAGCGTGGTTTTTTGCTAAGAGCCAGAGGCAGGTCTTCTGGAGTTCTCAGGGGGCCCCGTGACCCCCTCTCCACAACCATGGCCAGCATCGGCTTCTTGCTGCACCTGTGCATTCTCCACCCCTCCACCAATGGCTTCCAGCTCCTAAAACACCTGGCCATTCCCCATCCTGCACCGGCACCGTGTTTGTTCAGAGAAGACGAAGGGTGTCATTTCTTCCCTTCCCTGTGGCGTCTTGGATCCTTTACATTTAGCAACAACAGTGTGAGGCTCCACTTCTGTTGAATATGAGCGGCCCTCACACCCATGATGGAAGATGCTGTTTCTCCAGCAGAACCAACCCTCCAGGACGAAGTTTCAGAATTGGCTGATGTGTGTGAGTGCAGGTGTCCCTGTTGTAATTTGCAGGGAAATTGACTGCAGGTGATAGTGTTGACGTCTGACAGCCTCCCACATGCATGTCTAAATAGTCACAGTGAAGATGAAAATGAGGATGAGGGGGACAGGGGTCCAGGAGGGCCAGTGGGAAGGGACTATCCAGTGGTGTGTAGAAACCTTGGATCTCGGTCACAGGGAGGAAGGTGGCTAGAAGTGGGAGGGAAGCTTCTGAGTAGGCACCATAGTAGGGAAACATCTAAAGACCCACTGCTCTGAGGTGTGGTCAGAGAGGTTTCCATGGACTGCGCATGAGGCTTGAGCCCTGCCTCTGCTCAAAGCCAGCAGGGTTGGGGGTCCCCCTCGTCACTGCTCCTCAACAGCTGTAGCCCTTTCCTGAGAGCCCCGACTTTTCAGAATAGGAGCAGAGAGAAGCCCAGACTTCCTTCCCTGGAGTGTAGACCCGTGTGTGGGACCTGCTGCAGGCTGATCCCTGTCCGCACAGGTGGGTGATGTCCTTGGCTGCTACCATCAGAGGCAGCCCCCTGCACAGGGAGGGCCTGACCCTGCCTCAGCTATGTGACCATGTGGGGGCAGCAGGTGCCTGGGCCATAGCTGGGGGAGGCCAGACCCTAGGGGCTTTGCAGGGTGGCCGGTGCAGTGATGCCTGGCACTTCCAGCTGAGACAGGAGTCCAGACAGAGGTGGGCAGGGTGGATGGCTTTAGGCAGGGGAGGTGGGTAGAGGCTGCATGTAGGGGCCTCCGTCTGCCTGTCCTTAGGGTGCGGACTAGGTGTCTAGACAGGGTTGTAGGGAGTACTGTCCACCCTCCTTTCTCTCTGGTCAGGGCTGTGGCCTCTGTGATGGTGCAAGAGGCAGGGTGGTCTCCAGACACCTTCTTGCAGAGTGATTTTGACCAATGCCTTTCCAGCACCTTCCCCTGGCTATGACAGGGAGCTCTCAGGCCAGGCCACATGACCCCACAGGTAGGCTGAGCCCATGGCCCACTGGAGATTTTGAGGGCAGAGCTCGGGCGCCTTTCACCTTCCTTGGGTGGTCCTCATGTCGCTGCCCACTCATGTTCCTGGTGTTCTGGCATCATCTTGTGCCGCTGGGGGCTGGGCTCCTGTGAGGTCCTGGGGCAGAAGGAGGTGCTTGCAGGGCCTCTAGCTGCTATTGGGGCATCCACAGGACCTTATGTTTATGTGGAATCTCCAGGCTGTCAGCGAGGGCTCCTGAGCTCATCCTGAGGACCCAGGGTCCTTCTGAGCCGGCTGTGGGCTGAGAACCTGGCTGGGGCACTGCTGTCAACCCCTCCTCCAGGCCCTGCCTTGTCCCTGCTCCAGTGCTTTCCCCTCTGCAGGACAAATAGTTTGTCCTTATGGTCCCCTTTCCACTAGGATTTTCTCATCCTCATCTGTCTATCCCAGCCGGATTTGAAGCAGTCAGTTCAGACAGGAGCCACAGGGAGCCCGTGAGGGTGTAGTGCGGTGGTGGTGAGTGTGGCCACCCTGGCTCCCCCGACTCATCGTGCTGCTGTCCTTGACCCACGAGCTGTTGAGAAGGGCGCAGAGCCCCTGGCCAGCCAATCCTGTTGCCCCCAGTGCCACTGCCCACCTTTGGCCATCCAGGTGGTGGGTAGACAGAGGAGTGAACCCCAAGGGTGTCCATGCCCCAGTTCTAAGCCCTGGGGCCGGGTGCTGTTACACAGCAAAGGGGACTTTGCAGGTGGAATTACAGTCAGGGATCTAAGGATGGGAGGGGAACTTGGATTATCTGGGTGGGCTCAGTGGCCCCTTGGAATGGCTGAGGGAGGCAGGAGAGCCAGGAAAGATTCGAAGTGTCACAGAGATGGTGCCATTATTGCTGGCTTAAAGACAAGGGGCCAGAAGCCAACACCAGAGGCTACTCGACAACCCCAGCCCCAGTCAGCGAGGAAGCCGGGTGTCGCTCACACAACCAGAAGGAGCTGAGTTTGGCAACAACCCAAGTGAGCCTGAAGCAGATTCGCCCCAGAGCCTGCAGGCATGAGTGGAGCCCAGTCCAGCGACACCTTGGTTTGGCCTGTGAGACTGAGAAGAGAGCCAGCCACACTGTGCCGTGCCTGGGGTCCACAGAGCTGCGAGGTCACACATACATCCTGGAAGCTGCCCAAGATGTGGCCACTTGTAGGGCAGCAAGAGGAGGCCGTCGCGGGGACCATGCTCCCGTCTCCGGGCTCACGACTGTTCTGGAAAGGACCCCATGGCAGGCTTGGCAAGGTCTCCACTTCAGGGGCAAACATCTCCATCATCAGCAACTCCAAACCCCAGCCACTTCCTGGGAGTTCAGGAACTGTGTTTAGCCATAATGTTCCTTGGGGTTTGGTGAAAAACAACTTCCTTTTTATTTGTGAGAAAACTGTATTATATTGCCTTATTTATTTTTAATCATGTACAATATTCATGTACAAATGTTAGAGCCATTCGGGTAGGATTCTCTCTAAATTATTTATTGAAGAGGCTTTGTAAATAGTGCACCAGTTACAGGTGCTGCCTGTTTACTCGTACCAAAAATGAAGACAAGCCCCACACCCACCTCAGCCCCTGCTTGGCCATGCTGTGGCCCTTTGGAAATGACCCTGTGTGCTCCCCTCGCAACCCTTGCATGCCTTTCATGCCTGACGCCGTAGAGTAGAACACAGCCCCGGAATGCTTCCAGTCACTTGCAGGGACCATGCCGGCCCGGGTGGTCCACGCCTGCGGGGTGTCTGTATCCTGCAGGAGGACGCCCCCACAGACCCAGCAACCCAAGTTGGCAGCCCGTGTTTCTCAGACTTTAAAGCCACCAGGGCTTCTGGAACACCTGTCATAGAAGCAATAACTTTATACTGCAGAGATGAGTCTGGTCTGAAGCAGATTGGTAATTTAGAGATAAGCCACGCATGCAAGTTTGCCCCATTCTCTGGCTTGGGGTGGTGGGAGGCGGGGAGCTGCCACTCCCAAAGCCCCCACCCCTTCCCGAAGACCCAGCTCTGAAACCTCAGTTCCTGTGGGTTGGGCTGCCCAGACTGGTCCGAGCTCAGCACCCCAGGGCTGGTGAGCAGACAGAGCCGGCGTTAAACCCCAGTCAGGTCATTGTCACCACACCCTTGCTTGGATGAGGAAGGAAGGAGGCAAAGGCACCCACTCCATCCAAGATCTGTTCCGATTGATGAGTCTCAGTACTGGCCTCACACTGACCAACGGTGGTATGCTGCAGTTGGTTGGTGCAGAGTCTAAAGGATAACATAACAAGGCTTACCTGTGATAGGCCATTTTAAGGAAATGGTGGCACTCTGAAGGCTGTCCCCATTCACCTTCCACAACACTGGTACCATCCTGGTAGAAGAGCCCTCTGAACAGGACACCTGTTCAGGCCTGGGGTCCCCATGCTAGGCTTACCTGGGTGTGAGAAGGTCAAACTGGGTGGTTCAGGCCTTCAAATTGAGCTTGGGGGTGACCAAGAGAGGGGTCTTAATTCGAGGAGCTCACATACCCCAAATAACCATTGGTGCACAAATTATTCCATGCTCTTTGGTACCAGGCAGGAGATGCAGGCAGGTGCCCATAGTTGGCGAAAATGGGCAGTAGGAGAAATGGAGTTGCTTCAGTCTTTCTCAGTCCTGGCCCTCACTGCACCCACCAAGTCAAGCTGAGCTGGGTGGGTTGAGACCAGCGTCCCAGCTGGACTGAACCTGTGGGGAGGAGCTGGAGCCAAGGAGCCCCTTGGGTGGGGGCATCAGGAGCAGGGGCAGGGCCTGAGGACTGCTCCCGTGGCATGGAGGGCAGGCCGGGATGGAGCCCCGGGTAGACTTTGAAGAAGGCTCAGTGCGCTCAGCAGAAGAAAGGCTCTTCTCATAGTTGTGGTTTTCTACAGATGGATTTGGGTGATCTGAGTGTGGTCAGGCCCTGCCACTAGGGAATGAATGCCACACAGGGGATACGTCTGTAAGCTGCAGTGTCTGATTCTGTGTGAACTGACAGCAAGGAGTTGAAGGGCAGGCCCTGCCCTTGGGAGAGAGCACGGGCGTGGGCTGCTGGATGCAGGGCTCCCAGGGCTGTGAAGGCAGAGGGGTCCCTGGAGGCAGACAGGGCGGGCTGGGGGCCAGCAGCAGGGGGCAGAGCCCCAGCCAGGGCGGCTGCTTCCTGCACATAGACATTCTTCCCACACAGGGCCAAGTGCCCATGAGCACAGCCCCAGACAGACACACGGTGGGGAGCTTGGAGCCCTCTGCTCACCCAGGGGTGCCCTGGGGCACACACTGGAACGTGTTCTAGGGGCTTCCTGCCTTATCCTTCTGTTTGTTCATACACTTAGTGAAAGCAGATCCTGTACTAGGGTGTGAGGATATCTGTCACCTCCGTGGTCCATTCCATAAACACCAGATTCAATTTCAGGTGCCACACATTTTGGGGATAGACTTCCCTAAACAACATGCCATTGTGAAATGATGCATATATTTGTATTTTTAAATTTCCCTGAAAATTTATTCTGTTCACTACCTTAAAAAATAGATACTCCACTAGAGGCCGTGCTTAATGTGTGTGCCTGCATTACGTGTGTGAACACATGTTTCTGTCGTGTGTGCCATGCACATCTGTGTGTTGCATAGCATAAGCCAAATGAAAATTAATCATTTGTTCATGGGATTCATATGAGGAACAAAATTAAATTTGAATACAGTCAGATAAAACTGCCGTGCAGGGCATTTGGGGAAACCATCCCCGAGTGCCCTGATGTGATTTCCCTCAGAAAATCCTTGTTATTAGAGGAGAAGGTATGGGCAGGGGCAGCAGCATCTCAGACATCAAGTCAACTTTATCATCTCCTACATCAGCACTGAAGTCCAGGGGCATTGAGGCACTAACTAGGTTCCATTTTCTTTGGTTTTGTTGGTTATTTTTTTCTTTTAGGTTATCGGCGTGCACAGAGGCTGTAGACAGAGCCTCAGGGTGGTGATGGCTGCAGGAATTCGGCCCTCCAGCTCCCCTCCAGTTACTGGGAGCCAATTTGGAGGCCAGGCCTTCCCAGCTGAGTGAGTGTCTGTCAGCTTCCGTCTCTCTCAGTTGTTGCAGTGGAAGAGCAAAAATAGACAGGTGGCCTTCTTGGATTGTGCTTCACAATGGACTGGGAAAAACATCTTTGAACTCAGAAAATCAGGCTGGGCGCAGTGACTCATGCCTGTGATCCCAGCACTTTGGGAGGCTGAGGCAGGTGGATCATTGAGGTCAGGAGTTCAAGACCAGCCTGATCAAAATGGTGAAATCCCATCTCTACTTAAAAAAAAAAAAAAAAAAAAAGATTAACCGGGCATGTTGGCGGGAGCCTGTAGTCCCAGCTACACAGGAGGCTAAAGTGGGAGAATCGCTCGAACCCGGCAGGCAGAAGTTGCAGTGAGCCGAGATTGTGCCATTGCACTCCAACCTGGGTGACAGAGCAAGACTCTGTCTCAAAAAAAAAAGAAAGAAGGAAGGAAGGAAGGAGGGAGGGAGGGAAGGAGGGAAGGAGAGAGAAAGAAGAAAGAAAGAGAAAAGAAAAGAAAGAAAGAAAAAAAGAAAAGAAAAAAAATCAGAAAATTGACCACAGTGGCAACTACCTGGCCTAACTCTGTGTCTTTTGTACCTGAGAGGTCACTCATTTTAGGTACAACTCCTTCATTCTTTGTGAAATTAGTGAATTTCCTTCTACCTGTCACTAGATTCAAGTCTATTAATACACCAGTAACCACAGGGGAAGGGCACTCATCACTCTCCCGCCTGGTTACCACAGTCTCCGTGGGCCTTTTGCTGTGACCACAAATAAAGGAAACACTCATCATTAGTATCTAAGTCGGGCTTTACAGTAACTGCACCTTCTGTGTGCTTCACCTCACTCTGTACTTCAAACAGCCCATGAAGGGAGATATTATTATACTCCTTATGTTGACAGTGAACAATCTGAGGCCCAGAGAGGTTAGGGACTTGAGTAAGGTCACACAGCCCTGAGAAGCAGGACCAGGGTTCCATTCCTGCTCTATCCAGTTCCAAGCCCTTGTGTTTTCCATTATGTTTAGTGCCTCTTTGCTAACAGCAACATCTGCAAAATTTGTGTTGGTTTTGATGGAGAACTCTAGCTCATCCACATGCAAGGGGCCACCTCAGCAGGTGGGTTCTGAATGCAGCCAAGGCTGTCCCCGTGATGGGTGAGTTACTCCAGCTGCCCGCCCTCAGAGCAGGTGCCCAAGTCCTCACTGGCACTGGCAGGCCTTGCCTCACATTGCTAAATTAAAGCAATGCAATTCCTTTTGGGTAAAAGGAATTCCTCCTTCTTTAACAACTGATCTCCAGCAAGGAAATAAAAATCCCTACTTTGTCATGTCAGACTATATTCTAAAACTATATTTGAGCGAAACCTGTCATTGTGTCTAATTTCACATACACAGGATCTCCTTAAACAAGGAGAGCTGTTGCTATCTTTTTCTGTAAGGCCTCTCTGACATCAAATGGGAAGAAATGGTGGTACCTCCAGACACCCTGAAACTACACACCATTTCTTCCCTGCTCAGTTCTGTGAGCTATGGGAAGGCCCTTGGTTGGATTTGCTACTTCTACTTTCGTCTTCCTCTGCTGTAGGCCATTTAATGTTATTGTCATATGCTACTGGTGACAGTAGGTATAAGTGGGTCCGGGTGCCTTCCCAGGGATTAGAGGATGTTCAAAGGGTCGATTTCAGCAGGAGTGTTCAGAAGGCAAGAGAGGGCTTATGATGGATGGTGAGAGATTTGACAACCACCAGAGCACATGTGCTCTGACCCTCTCCTGGGCATCGGTTCCTGCTGGTACCGGGCGGTTCAGACCTTCAGATAGGTTGCTTTCAAAAGAGCTTTCAGACACTTATTGAGAATTAATGTTTAAACAGAGGTAATAGCCTAGACGAACTCCCAAGAGATCTATCAAATCTTGTAGGCTGAATAAATATCTCATGCAGGACTGTGCAACAGTAGCCCAGAGAACCCTGCCTGTGGGCATCCACCTCCCAGGTGAGCGCAGTGGGAAGCTGGCAGCCAGAACTTGTTTCTCACCTCCCACCAGCAGCCCCCCACCCAACTCTGGGCCCCAGGCACATGAAGCACAAGTCTCAGGGGACCATTCCCACATTGGGGGATCCTGAGGGAGCCCATCGCTGCCTCTTGCATACAACTGTCCACTAGGAGGCACACGCCCAGCGTGGGAGAGATGTATGGTCTTGCCTTCCACCTGGAAAAACTACACATATGCAAGCCATTTGCACTCTGGAACTGCATGCCATGAAAACTCCTAATGGTGTGGAACTTAGTTTGAATTTGAAATCACACCTCATGCACAAAGGGACAGGCCCAGGCCCGACCTCAGGTCATCCGCCCACTGGCTGCAGAGCATCCCCGGGAGCCGTGGCGAGGCCCGTGGAGCCTGAGCTTTGTGTAGCTCGTGCACTTATTATGCACCACCTCCCTTCAGTCATCACTCCTCTTCCTCCGCCATCTTCACTTATACTGATTGCACACCCCCCGCTCAAACAATAATGTCCTTATTATGACCATCTCGTAGTGGTAGATTCCATTCCTATTTAAGGTAAGCCCAAAGCCCACTTCTGGATTTTCTCGACTGTCTGAGAGAAGTTGTGTCAGCGCCTGCGTCCTTCTGGGTTTGGCCGGATAGGGTTGTGTCCCTCTATGGAATGGAGAGTGATGGGGGCAAGGGTGTCATTTTCTCGCACAATACAACTCACTGAGGATGCTTCTGTAGAAGTGAGAAACACGATGACTACATTCAGAATTACAATAACTCACTCTCACTGGGTAACTTCTCATGATAGATTTGTATGATCAATACGGGTCTATTTTTATGTCAACTGAACACTATAGAGTACCTTCCAGTCTTTTTCAAGATTGTTAAATTGAGACAAGTAATTGAATAATTTGTCCTATTTTTATTTTAAAAAAGTGAATGGACTGAAATGTTAAATGTGAATGTACATTTCTTAATTGCAACTTTTCTACTGAGTGTTTGCACTATACTTTCTGGAATCTTATTTAACAAAAATAAAGGAAAAAAATTGCTTGACTAAACTCTGTGGCCATTTCAGTTGAAAAATAAATGGTTACGTGGATGTTTTGAAGACATTCTTGCGTGTTTCACATACCTTCTGGGGGAAGTTTTATTATTTAAAGTATTAAATACTATGTGACCTCACTTAGACTAAACCACACATGAACTGTTAACCCCCGTTACATACTATTCTTTTCTTTTCTTTTTTTTTTGTTTAGACAGTATCTGGCTCTGTTGCCCAGGCTGGAGTGCAGGGGCACAATCTCAGCTCACTACAACCTCCACATCCCGGGTTCAAGCCATTCTCCTGCCTCAGCCTCGCAAGTAGCTAGGATTACAGGTGCATGTCACCACGCCAGGCTAATTTTTGTATGTTCAGTAGAGATGGGGTTTCACCATGTTGGCCAGGCTGGTCTCGAACTCCTGAGCTTAGGTGATCCACCCGCCTCAGTCTCCCAGAGTGCTAGGATTACAGCTGTAAGCCACCATGCCCAGTCCATTACATGCTATTCCTATCCAATGTTTTTGTCCTGTGCCTTTTTGAATCTCACAATTACATTTTAGATAATATTTAAAATGTAATATAGACTGTCCATTTTACTAGTCCTTCTTGTATCTTAGAATTTGGTCTCTCAGAAGTTACTGTAGCTCAGGATGCAATGATAAGTTCATTTTACATTCATCTGTAAATACTTTATTTCATCTCCTGTCTTAAAGGATAAAACTGATTACATGATCAGTGGAAAATTTCTTTTTAAAGTTTGATAATACCATCCCATTCAAGTTTAGTTGAATGGTGAAGATGGCTTCCATTGTTGTCACTGAAGAATCTTCTATCTGCTTGTTTTTCCTTTGTGTGTTTTCTTGGGGTTCTTCAAAGAAACAGAACCAAGAGGGCATGTGTGTGCTATCAGAAAGAGAGAGAGGGCAAAAACAGGACAGAGAATTTAAGGAATTGGCTCACATGATTGTGGGGCTGGCAAGTCTGAAGTCTATAGGAAAGGCCGACAGGCCAGAGACCCAGGGAGGAGTAATGTTGCCTCTTGAGTTGGAAGGCTGTCTAGAGGCAGAATTCCTTCTTCGTTTGGGATCTCAGTCTTTTTTCAAAGGCCTTCAACTGATTGGAGGAGGCCCATCCACATTGTGATGGTCTATCTGCCCTACTCAAAGTCTACTGATTACAAATGTTCATTGCATCTAAAAGATACCTTCAAAGCAACATCTACTCACAGGGACATCTACCGCTGTGTTTCATCAAATGCTGGGACCCATGGCCCAGCCAAGAACATACAACATTAACCATCATATGTGGTCTATAGTTTTTCTCTGATTGTCTCTTCAATTTCAAATGAAATCAATTCCTAATAAAGAGAAGTAAAAAAATCATCATGAAGACTGCAATAGTCCAGTAGAAAAATATTCAAAAAGCACATATGGAATCGTAACCACCTGAGGGGTTCTTCCTGCCTGCTGCATAAAGACAGTGGCATTGTAGTAGAGAATGAGTTTAAAAGACCCAACGCTGGTCATGCCACATGGGAGACAGAGTTTGCACTGGAATCATCTCATGCTCACAGGTTAGAGGTTTTTCAAAGGCAGCCTGGGGAAAGAGGTAGGGTTGGTGAGGTAACAGGTACTTGCTGCTGATTGGGACACAGATGAAATCACAGGGGGTCAGAGCTGTCCTCTAGGCTGAATGGCTTCTGGGTGGAGCCATAGGAGAAGGGTTGGTGGGTCCAAGTGGAGCCATGGGCGTCAGACATGCAAAAAAACCTGAAAATATACTCTTAAGAGTCAATCTACAATAGTGGTGTGATTTGCAGGGGTAATTGGGGAAGGTGCATATCTTATAACCTCCAGAATAATAGCTGACACTTGTTTATGTCTACACCTTAGCAGGACCTGGGCTCTTCTCCTCACCCCCAGCCTGATGGCCTCCCATTAGCTTTACAAAAGCAGCTGAGTTTAGGGGGAGGCCTATTATCATTTAAAGTATAGCTTAACTGTCTCTCAGCCAAGCATGGTGGCTCATGCCTGTAATCCCAGCACTTTGGGAGGCTGAGGTGGGTGGATCACCTGAGGTCAGGAGATGGAGACCAGCCTGGCCAACATGGTGAAATCCTGTCTCTACTAAAAATACAAAAAATTAGCCGGGCATGGTGGTGCAAGCCTGTAATCCCAGCTACCTGGGAGGCTGAGGCAGGAGAATCGCTTGAATCCGGGAGAGAGAGGTTGCCATGAGCCAAGATCGCGTCACAGCACTCCAGCCTGGGTGACAGAGCAAGACTCCTTCTCAAAAAAAAAAAAAAAAAAAAAAAAGAAAGAAGAAAAAAAACACGTCTCTCAGAGTTAGCTTGGCCCAATAACCCGGGAATAATTAAGGGAAAGGCAAGATGGGGTGTGGGTTAGCTCACATCTCTTTCACTGTCATAATTTTCTGACAGAATTTTCAGAGGCAGTTTCAGAATTATCAGAGAAAGAAATACAACTAAGCAAAAAACATATGGACATATATATGTTCAATGAAACTGTTAAATGCAAATTGAAAACAATGATGGACCACAGTCATCTTTCAATGTGCCAAATGTTAAATGTATCATGTTACAGGAAAGGGGTCCCCATCCAGACCCCAAGAGAGGGTTCTTAGATCTTGCGCAGGAATTCAGGGCAAATCCATATAGTAAAGTGAAAGCAAGTGTATTAGGAAAGTAACGGAATAAAAGAATGACTACTCCATGGATGGAGCAGCCTCAAAGGCTGCTGGTTGCCTATTTTTATGGTTATTTCTTGATTATATGCTAACTAAGGGGTGAATTATTCATGCCTCCCCTTTCTAGACCAAATAGGGTGACTTCCTGACATTACCCTGGCATTTGTAAACTGTCATGGCCCTGGTGGGAGGGTAGCAGTGAGGACGACCAGAGGTCACTCTTGTGGCCATCTTGATTTTGGTGGGATTTGGCTGGCTTCTTTACTGCAACCTGTCTCATAAACAAGGTCTTAATGGCCTGTATTCTGTGTTGACTTCCTGTCCTATCCTGCGACTTAGAATGTCTTAACTGTCTGGGAGTGTAGCCCAGTAGGTCTTATTTTACCCAGCTCCTATTTAAGATGGAGTTGCTCTGGTTTAAATGCCTCTGACAATAATGCTGGTGAAATGACAATGAGGTCACACTTGGTCACTGCTCCTGGGACCATATTGAAACATAACAGGGACCATAAAGCTTTCACATCCTTTAACACAGTCAACTTCTGGATCCTATCTAACAAAATTGGTAGACACAAGTACGAGGTTTTCTAATGCAAAGGTTATCACTGGTATTTAAAATGAGGAAAAATTAGGAACTGTGCTGGACAGAATTTTAAAGACATTCCTCTATATTCCATGCCCCCAGTCTCCAGAAGCTGTGAGTGGGATGAGACACTACCACTTCCAACAGTGCAAGGGGCTCTGTGATCTGGCATGCTGGACCTCTCATGAGCCCTTAAAGCAGAGAACATTTGCTGGCAGCAGGAACAGCCAGTCAGAGGGATGCCAACCCTGAAAACATTTTGTTCAGCCACTGGTGACTTGAAAATTGAGGCGGTCAGGTGATGAGGAATGCAGTGGCCTTCAGGATCTGGGAGCAGAGCAGCCCCCAGCTGACAGCCCACAGGGGAACAGGGAGCAGACCTCAGTCCTACAACCACAAGCAACTGGATCCTGCCAACCTGAAGGAAGCTGGAGATGGATTCCTGCCCAGATTCTCCAGGTAAGAAGCCACCGTCTCACCTGGAGAGAGCCCAGGCAGAGACCCAGCTGAGCCATCAGGACTGTGAGATAATGAATGGATATTGTGAGTGCTATTTGTGGTCATTTGTTATGTTGCCATAAAAAATTAAAATGCAACAAACACTAATAGAAAGTAGTATACGATAGAAAACTGATAGTTAGATGATTTAAACACATAACATAGGTGTGTCATATAACGCGGTGCTGGCAGTGCCCAGAAATCAGGTCTTCGAACCACACTTGGCTACAAGGAGGTAGAAGGGTTCAGGCATTGTGTGTAAATACGATATTTATTTTAGGGAAAAAGGGCTTGATATCAATAAAGATAAGAGGAGTTTGTGGGCATTTTAAGTTGAATAGAAACTGTACAAGAATGCACTTCCTTTCCTCAGGTTTTGTCACGCGCATCCGTGTGAAGAGACCACCAAACAAGCTTTGTATGAGCAACAAGGCTGTTTATTTCACCTGGGTGCAGGCGGGCTGAGGCCGAAAAGAGAGTCAGCAAAGGGTGGTGGGATTATCATTAGTTCTTACAGGTTTTGGGATAGGCGGTGGAGTTAGGAGCAATGTTTTGGGGGCAGGGTGTGGATCTCACACAGTACATTCTTAAGGGTGGGGAGAATTACAAAGAAACTTCTTAAGGGTGGGGGAGATTACAAAGTACATTGATCAGTTAGGGTGGGGCAGAAACAAATCACAATGGTGGAATGTCATCAGTTAAGGCTATTTTCACTTCTTTTGTGGATCTTTAGTTGCTTCAGGCCATCTGGATGTATATGTGCAGGTCACAGGGCATATGATGGCTTAGCTTGGGCTCAGAGGCCTGACAGGTTTCAAAATCTCATTTTCTGCAAAATATATGGGTTCACATACACAGTGAGAGTTAGGATCTATTTTATCCCAAATAAGTGTTGCAAGTTACATTATGCTTACCTCTAAGTGAGCATTGTTGGTGTCATTGCCAGGGCTATTGTTTAGCTGTTTATTTTCCTCAAAGATGATCGTTAATTTAGAAATCTTGCCCTATGTCTAACATAAGCAGGCAGCACTCATTTCCCCATGTCCCTCAGTCTGAGAATGCCCTGTCTCCTTTTCCAAGTTTCTCATCTCCTGTCCCCAAGAATTTGGAAAGCTTTGTAGCAGCCAGAGACTCAGTTCCATAGGCATGTCTAGGCGCTGGGGCAGCAAGACTTGTTCTGGCTTTAACTGCTTCCTGTAGTTATCGTCCCATGGATGGAACATGCACTGTGCACCATCTTATTTGTGAAATATACAAGAGATTGCATTTTGAACACTTTAGAGTGCCTATGGATAACTGCATATACTCCAAATATGTAAAAACATAGTAAGTACATTTTGCTAATACGTAGAAGATGCAGGATGTGTAGGAAATCGTCTTATATGTGAAAACATTCTTCTGAGTGCTGGTAATTCCCCATCTTTCAAGGACACACTTCCCCAGAGTCACTCACATTATTTTTCTTCCTCCAGGGTCTCATTTTGAATTTGAATTTCATTCTTTGAAAAACGAGATAGAATTCACATGACTACATGCCTGAATCACTTTGCATCAAACACAGACCACGGGAATAGTTCTCATGAAAACAGTTTATTTTTAATAGTAAAGACTGTAAAGAATTACTCTGATGTATGTATCTCTATGGTGTGCAATTATAGGCAGTTTTTTTCTGCTTCTTTGTACTCTTTAATTTATAAAATAAACATTTTTTAAATTGATAATTTTATAACCAATAGTCTATAATAGTTATAAAAAAAGAAAAAAGTAAACTAGTTCATAAAACTTAGAAATGTTTAAACACACTACACAGTAAATAAATTTTTATCACTCATATAGAACATCCAATGAAATGTGAAGTTACTATCTAACTGCAGCTGCTATATCTAATCCCTCCTGTGAAGAATCTCATTCTTTGTTGGAAACCTCCAAAGAAATGTGGGTGTTTCCAGGGAGAACCCAATTATTGATCAGGAATATTTTCTACCCACATTGCAGATCTAAACTTTTCACCTGTCTCTTAAAACTGAACATCCTAGACCTCACATGCCCTTAGAATCTATTATGTCCCATCTTTTAAGCCAGTCTGAGATTTCATCTAAGGGTTGCCCTTCTCACTTTGACTCTAGATGCCAGCCCACCAGCCACACACTTGAAGGGAGGCAGTGTTGGACTAGGCTGGAATTGTATACATTCTTTTTGGGAAGAAAAAAGCAAACTTTTTAGAGTGGAGGATGCGAACATTTATATGAATAAACACTAGCCCTGTATTTAGTAACCATAACATGTCCACACAAACAGGTCTTGCTAAGATGCCTGTACTTGGGAGATTTGATGCTGACTTTGTGTTAAACTGAAGCTGCCTGGACATCTCTTTCTTCTTCCTTACAATATGTATTACCTTCATATTACTGATCACTTGGGTGGGACCCTGATGTTAAGCAGGGAGCACAGCATTGGAGAGGGAGAGTGTAGAGGGTTGGCCCATGCAACTGCTAGAGGTTAAGTTCCTCTAGCCCCACCCACCAAAACAAGCACAGCCAGCATCCTCAGATTTCCAGAATGCCTTCCAGGTGAGCATTACGGTTTCGGGGCTTTCCTAGAGTGGCATTTCAGGCTCACCAGGATACCTACCCTGCCCCTGATACCAGGTGTGGTGACTCCTGGAGCCTTCCCATCCATGTAGTGTGGGTGGACTAGCCTCTGAGTTCCCCTGAGCTTGTCTTTATCTGCAAACATCCTGGGATCCCATAGTCTGGTTTCTCCTACAGCCTATTAAGAGGTGGGTACCCTCCATGGGTGGGACTATGGGCACTCCCCTCCTCTCAAAACCTGGTCCCTCTCCACATAAGGGAAGGAAACATACGTCCCTCACCATTGGTGCTCCAATGAGACCACCGTGACCACAGGGCTGGAAACCCACCATCCAGTGCAGAGATTTTCTTTCCAGTTCCTGCCTCGGGCCTTCAATCCTGCTATCCCAAATATGCTCACAGGGCATTGGCCCAACTCTTTCCTGAGAGGGCTGAGTGGCTACGGCTGCCGTCGCCTAGACATCAGTTCCACACTCTTTTCATCAGTCTGGGATGGGGTTTCCTCACATTTCAGGTAAGGAAGCTGAGGCTCAGACAAGCAGAGAGTTGTCCCCAAGGCTGGAACTGGGCAGTAGAAAACCCAGGGCTCAAGTTATACACCGTGCAGAGCTCTGTCTTCTTTAACCTGCCGCCTCTGCTGACCCTCCTCAATGTCAGTGCCTCCCAGAAACACATTTATAATCTAAGTAACAGGATCTTCTCAAACCCATTCTTCTCACCCTACGGAGAAGGGCAACAACATTGGGGGCCAGCCCAAGGAGGGTACCATGTAGACAATTAAGCCAGCCCAAGGCAGGCAGCTCTGGAGCACCCTGCCTTCCTGTCCTGGCACCAAGCACTCAGTCGTCTTCGATGGTGAGCTCATGCTGGGTGGCTTCCTCGATGTTCTGAAGCACGTAGATCTCCCACTGTCGCACTCGCTCCATCTGTTTAAAGGAAAGGCATCACCCCATAGCAGCACCATCTTTACTGGAGACAAGCTCTTCTGCTGCAAAATGTGCTTTAGAAAATAAATGCCTGCTCAAGGTCTGCAGCTGGCCCAGCCAACCCTATATAATTCTGCTTGTGTGCTTCAAACATATTTCATATGGGATACTGTGCCATCCAGAGGGCCCACGCTTGGTGTGGAGACAGACGAGTGTATAGATGAATGGGGTAAGGTGCAGATGAGGTGTCTGACAAAGGAGGGGACAGGGACAAAAAGTGCCAGGGATGGGGCAGACCGGCGGCGAGCATGGAGTAGACGAGCCTGCATGGGAGCAGGTGCATAGGTCAGTCTAGATGGGATTTTGTAACTGTGCTCTCTGGAGCCCCCTCTTCTAGGAGGGTGCTCAGGGCAGCTGCACAGGGAACAAAGGAGGCCTCCCCAATTCAGCACAGGGAAGACGAGGATGGGTAAACTCCTGACACTAAACACAATGCCAGGATGGAGTAGAGACTGGAACCTGGGGATTTCGGATGACTGAGCCAGATCACATGGAGTGTGACTGGGGTCCACTGGCCAACAATGGCAGGCCCACCGTGGGTCAGTGGTCAGCATCTTTCTAATGCCCCCAAAGTGTAAGACAGAAGCAAACCCACAGGACTGAGAATAAGGAATGGGAGGAGCCTCCAGAGGGCCAGCTGTAAGAGCAGAAGGCCTGAGCCCGAGCCAGCAGAAGCCACCAGGGGGCGTCCTGGAGCAGAGATGGAGTGGCCAAGGCTCCAAACACTACTGCTGGCCCGCAGAGAGGGCCAGGCTGGGGTCTGCAAGATCAGGTGATCATCTGGTAGGAGGACCAGTGAATTCCCAGTGCCCCCCGCTCCCGAGGTGGGGGCTGCCTTCCTGGTGCCCAGCGCTCATATCCGTCCACAGAGGGTGACCTCCAGGGAGGCTGCTGAGAGCTGAGGCTCTCAGAGGGCTGTGTGGTGCAGGCACTGCCTGTCTGGACTCCCAGAAACTCAGTTTGTCACAGCGACTGAGGAAGAAGCAATAGCCTCTGATCACACAGAGGGGCCTCGTGGGGATCCAGGCTCAGCTGGGGGCAGCTGGGATGCTCCATCGGGAGCATCCACAACATGGGTTCCACGTGGGTTGTTGTTCCCCACAAGCTCTACCCATGGTGAGACCTTCAGACCCCTTCTTACCTTCAGCTCCCAGAATACCCCAGCCAGTCCCACCTCTCCTGGCAGCATGAGGATGCTGACTAGCAAGAGGTGGCAGATACGGTGCAGTGAAGAAGCAGTTAACCCCCGGGTGGCCCTTGGTGGACAGTTCCCACTCAGAAGTCGGGACTTTCCATCAACTCCCCCACCGTGATGGCCTCTCCAAATTGAGAGGCAGCAGCCAGGCACAGCCACAGGACAGCAGGGCATGGAAGAGAGGCTGGAAAAATCCACTGCAAAATCAGCACCCTCAGAAGATGAGAGAAGACAGTAAGCAAGCCAGGGTGAAGAACATGGGGGAGTGCGGCGAGGAAGATACCCCAGAAAATAACATCACCACGCAGTAACTTTGGAAGATAGAACTGAGTAACTCTCCTAAAAAGTAGAAGAAAGGGCTAAATAGCAAATAGAAAAGAAACTCGGAGAATTAATCAGGATGTCCAACATCCAACTGCAGAGGATCACAGACAGAGAAAGAATACAGAGCCCGAGGTTAGGAAGGAAAAGTATGGGAAGGTCTCACAGAATCAGACGGGCCCAGGGAGTGTCCAGCACCTGAGGCAAGACTACTCACTCCAAAATGAGACTCAGCACCACCAAGAACCACAAAAGGGACCTGGAGAGGCTTGGGCAGGTGGGAGTCAGGGACAGGGGCACACAGGGTCTTCCGGTTCTGAGAAAGGGCTCCCAGCCTGCTGGCTGGAAAAGTGCCCCTTCTCAGGAAGCTACTAGAACAAGGTCAGAGGCTAAACCAGCAACTGGGCGAGGAGGCAGAATTCTGCCAGGAGAGGGCCAGCACACCTCCCAACTGCCTGCTACCCTGGGGATCAGAGCCCTTGCAATCATGTTCTCATTGGGTCATTTGAGCTTCACAGCATCTCCAATCAGCAAAGGAAGAGGATGGCCTCTGAGAGACAAAAGTGGGTCTCGGACAGTGTGTGCCCTGCTAGTTCTCCAGCTGTGGCAAGGGCCTACAAACCTGGCTGTGGTGAAGGTGGGACATCCCTGTCACAGTGGCCCCCGGGAAGACACCAGAGCCACCCTAGCCAGGGGCTTAGAAATGCAGAAGTGCTCCAGGAATGTTAACAGCTCCCTCTTCAAAGCATAGGAAGACGCCCAGAGACTCAGCACAGCGAGGCAGTTTCACTAGAATAGGCTGTTTTCTGCTACTCTGTAACAAAATGACATATCAGGCCTTCCCTGTCACCCCGATATGTCTGCAAAGCCCCCAAAGCTGAAAGAGTCACCACCCAGACTCCTGTGAGCTAAAGAGCAATGACAAAGCAGTCAGCCAGTGGCAGCCTGGGTCTGGATGCCAGACCACGAGGCCAGGAAGCTCACGTTCACCACAGGCAGCATCAGTCATGGGGGCCCTCAGAGCTGAAAGCTATCTTGGGACAGGGCAGCAGCAGGTGTCAGAAAGGCTGGACGACCTTGGTCCTGTCCCAGGTGACCTCATGTGCACAGTATGAGTGTGTTGGCCCCTGGTGCCACGTCATGGGAGCATTAATTGGGAGAAGGAGGGTGTTGAGCGCTCCATGGCCCAAGCAGTGCCCCCTCTCCTAATCTTCCACAGGGACCCAGAACTCCTGGGGGAAAGGGATGGGGACAGGGATAGGGATAATGCATACCGCAGCTGCCCGCTTCTTCGGGTCTCGTCTCTTCCTCTCAGTTGTGTTCATGATCCCAGGCAATCCAGGGTTTTGGTGCCAGCTGTTTGCCCGGAGGGACTCTTGCTGCTGCTTCTGCTGCTTCTGCTTCTTCTGCTGCTGCTGCTTCTGGTTCTGCTTCTGCTTCTGCTTCTGCTGCTGCTGCTGCTGCTGGGCTAACGAGGCTGATGTGGGCGTCTCTTCCCCAGGAGCTGAGAGATCCAAGCTGGACTCCTTGGAGGCCCAGATAGTAGAAAGCCTCCTTTTCCTGACAGTGGCTGGAGGGCTGACCCCTGCCGGGTGGGATGCAAGGTCCTGAGAGAAGTGTGCAGGCACTGGGGACCCACTGAGATAGGAGGCACCTCCCGATGGTCTTGTGGTCCCACCCAGGGCTCCCTCCTCAGGGGTGCTGTGTTTCAGGGGCTTTCTCAAGGTGGGGCTGCTGGTCACTAGAAAGAGGCTGTCATCCTCGGAGGAGCTCAATCCTGGATCCTGCAAAGTAAAAACAGAGTTTTGAGTCCTAGAAGGTCGTGGGGAGCCTTGAGACAGGCATTAAACTCTGACCCCAGGCACATTCTCACTTGAGTATGACGGCCCCATGAGGCAGACCCGAGTTGTCACCCAGATAAGGGAGTGTGCAGAACACAGGGGCAGAACTGCAGGCCCTGAGATGGAACCCTGCACAGGGCTAGACCACACCCCTGTGCTTGCCTTTTCATGGATGTTATTATTGTCAAAACAGTAAGCGTCAGAGATGTATTTTTCAAGAACAGGATTGAAGCATAGATAACATTCAGGTAAAAATTTTTTTCCAACAGGAAAAATCTGTTAGTCGTTGTCAATGAAATCATCCTGACTTGTCAACTCACAACATAAAAAGGCAAAACTGCCGACAGACATTGTAGTATTTTTATGAACAGGTGAAGCGCATTGGGCAGGTGGCTCGCAGTAGGTGGTATATGCCCTGGAGGTAACATCCCAACCCCGAGCCCCAGGAGGGACTGTAGCAATTCCATCACAGTCAATGTTTTCTTCCAAAAGAATGCCTTAAGTGGATCATGCTCCTGCACTCACACCCTTTTCTCAGATACTGATGAACTATACCCGGCAAGCACATTTGTGTTCACCATAAGGTATGTGCCTCTGCAGTGCCCCTTGAAGTCTGTCCATGTCAAAGTGACCTGATAGCAGATTGAGTTGTCCAATTGCTTTGTAATGATCTCTCGGTGTCTCAGACACACATGCACGCTCCTAACTGGCATCTCTGCACATCTGGCTGATTTACTACCAATTGAGGTAACTGCCAAAGCAATACCAGGTTTTTCATTTTATGTTTAATCCCACTTGAATGGAACAATTTCCTGCATTTATTTTTTGGTAGTAGGCGTAACAGTGCCCAGTTACAATGTCTGCTGCAGGCAATGACATCCTAAATCTATTAAGGAAGCCACTGTCATTCAGGGTGTAGAAAAAACTGGAACTTTTCTAAAAGAAGAGAATGTTAAAAATGGAATGATTTTGACATTTCCTGGTGCATGCCTGCCAATAGTGTATGATTAGCAAGTGCGTGTCCATTGCCTGGACAGAGCCAGCAATCACAAGAATGCAGAATGTACCTGGGAGAGACTCAGAAAAGCACATCAGCATTCCTGAAAACAGGTCCACTCCAGTCTAAGGTGAAAGCCTGAGGACTGCACCTAGGAGTCTGCCTGCTCAGGACTGGCTTGTGGCTTCTTCCCGGGCTGATACCTGTGTCATAAGTTCAAGGACATCACCACTTTGCTAAATTATTGTACGCATTTGTGCACAGAGAGGATTATGTGGTAGTTAATTTTGGGGGAGGCACAGCTAGAAAGCATTTTAATGATGGTGAAGTAATAGAGAGCTAAGTGTCTCTTAGAACAAAGAGATAGATGAGCACTTGCTTTAAACCTGAGATGGATTAGGAATATTCATCCAAAGTGGTGGGAAAGTCTATTAGTTATTTACTGGGTAACAAATACACCAAAACTTAGTGACTTAAAACAGACATCTGGGTGCCGTGGCTCACACCTGTAATCCCAGCACTTTGGGAGGCCGAAGCAGGCAGATCATGAGGTCAGGAGATCGAGACCATCCTCGCTAACACGGTGAAACCCGTCTCTACTAAAAAAAAATGCAAAAATGTAGCCGGGCGTGGTGGTGGGCGCCTGTAGTCCCAGCTACTCAGGAGGCTGAGGCAGGAGACTGCTGTGAACCTGGAAGGCAGAGCTTGCAGTGAGCTGAGATTGCACCACTGCACTCCAGCCTGGGCAACAGAGACTCCATCTCAAAAAAAAACAAAAAATAACAAAAACAAAAAAACCAAAAACAAACAAAAAGAAACACCAGACATCTGTAATCGTAATTTCTATGGGTCAGGAATTTGGGAGCAGCCTCTCTGGGCAGTTCTGGCTTGGGGTCTCCCATGAGGCTCTCATTGAGGTACTGGCTTCATTCATCTGAAGGCTTGACTGGGGATAGAGGGTCTATGCCAAGGTGGCTCACTACCCACATGCCCTGCAGTTTGGTGCTAGCTATTGGTGGGAGGCCTCAGTTTATTTCTGCCTGGCCTCTCCAGGGGCTGAGTGTCCTCCAGATACAGAACTAGTCTCCTCCAGGGAGAGTGGGCCAAAAGAACACAGCATGGAGGCTGCAATGTGTTTATATAATCTAACTTCAGAAGTCACAGTCCTTCATTTCTGCAAAACCTATTGCTTGCACTAGTCAGTTTTCTTCAATGTGGGAGAACCCCACAAAGGTATGACTACCAAATTGTGATGGTCACCGATGGCCATCTTAGGGACTGGCTGACATAGAAGAGATAGTGAAAATTGCATTTAAGGAGAAGCCAGAGTCCCTGGCCTGTGATGTCCCCCACCTCACCCCCAATGTGAGGCCTCGGGGCTCCCCTCACTCTTCAGAGCACAGATAGCTGGACAAAGAATGGAAAGAGTCTGACGTCGTCCCAGGAGATGAGTTCTGTACACTTCAAAGCCAGCACTCTGACATGGTTTTTGCATCCACTCTTGGGGGGACCCTTCCTCGACCACCCTCCCCTCAGCTTTCAGGGGAAGGGGCTGCAGCACTTAAACACAGCTCTCATTTTCTAAGTGAATCATCTTGTTCAAGTCAAACAATATAGAAACAAACAACTTATACTAGAAAGTCCAGTTGAAAGTCCAGTCTTAACCTTTCTCCAGTCCTTCTCCCTCTAGGTAGTTTCCTTTAGCAACGTGTTACCTCTCCTTCCAGCATATTTCCGTGTAAGCAAATACGATACATGCATTCCACATATAAAGGAGAAAACTTAGGCATCTGCATAAATGGAATCATAATACACGTTGTTACATAGTTTTCCACATCCTTGATGATTTCCCACTGACTCTTGTGAACAAAACATGCACAATAGAATATTTGGATGTGGCATAATGAGACAGTATAGAAAGAGCTATGTGTTTAACTTCCCACCAAGGCCTTAGAATGAGGCCAGGGCAGAAGAGGTTAGAAAAAAAAATGTGGTCTAGGGAAGGTTCTTCCTGGAACCATCTATCCAGTACAGTGTGCTGGAACATTTAAAATCTGTTCTCATTGATTTCTTATAGCATTCTTATGAGGTAAGTATGATTGTAGTCAAGCCACCAAAGGAAATACTCAAACCCAGAAGGTTTATTGGCCTGAAACAGAAGCAGCAACAATGAGGTGTGAACTGGAGTTGGTGAAACCAAGGCTTCCCCAGGAACAACTGTTCTGTGGAGGTCTGGTTTCACATCCCAAACCCCCCAGGCTTGGCTGGAAAGGAGGGAGGGAGTGCCTCCTCCTTTTGGGATGATGAGTTGATCATGACCATTTACAGAGCTTCTACTGTGTCGCTCTTGGGGGTATGTTTATTTTGTACATTGTTTCCTTCAGCAAAACCCTTAAAAATGGATTTGTGTGAACTCCGAATAACCTGAAGGATAGGATTTACTCCAGAGCATGAGTCAGCATCAGAAACTGCCAAGCTGCTTTCCAGCGTGCCTGCACCATGCTTCCATCCCACCAACCAGCACCCCTTACATTGCTGGTGGATTGGAAGAATGGTACAGGCAAGTTGAAAAACTGCTGCTTTACAGTTTAGTTGCTCCACATTTTATTATTATTATTATTATTATTATTATTATTATTATTATTATTTTGAGACAGAGTCTCACTCTCTCACCCAGGTTGGAGTGCAGTGGTCATAATCTTGGCTCACTGCAACCTCCTCCTCTTGGGTTCAAGCGATTCTCCTGCCCCAGCTTCCTGAATAGCTGAGATTACAGGCATGCACCACCACACCCAGCTAATTTTTGTGTTTTTAGAGATAGGGTTTTGCCATGTTGGCCAGGCTTGTCTTGAACACCTGACCTCAGGTGATCCACCCGCCTCAGCCTCCCAAAGTGCTAGGATTATAGGTGTGAGCCACCGCAGCCGGCAGTTACTCCACGTTCTTACCCACATTTGGCACTGCCAAGTTTTAATTTTGAAAAAAGTTTTCTGACAGGCTAGTAGTGGCATCTCATTTGCACAAGCAGCATCTTGCATAGTGGTTTTGATTTGCATTTCTGTAATGAGTAATGAAGTTGAACATCTTTTCACGTATTTATTTACCATCGATATGACTCCTTTGGTAAGCTAAAAGAACTAAAAGCCAAATACATTTGTCATGTTAATAAAAGCAAACAATAAATTCACCTATTAAAACACTGAGATTGGATTAGAACGCAAAATCCAACTACACATTGCACTCAGTGAGACATATCTAAGACAAAGTACTGCAGAAAGCTTCAAAGTAGAATTATGGGCAAAGATAATGCCATAGAAGTACAAATGAAAAAATGTGGACATCAATATTTATATTGGAAAAGGTTGAATTTATGGCAAAATACACTAAACAAGACCAAAACTGGAAGCATAGTGTAATAAAAACAAAATGCATAGCTGTTATGATTACAACAGACAATACAGCATCAACATTCATAGAGTGAAATCCTAGGAAAAAAATACAGAAAAACAAAGTAGTAACTGAGACTAATTCACCTTTTAGGGAAGAAAAAAAAAAAAATCAAAATCCCATAGAAGATTATCTTGTTACTTGGAGGATAATCAGCACTTGGAAAGACTTTAAATTCTTCAACTTCAAAAAAGAGATCGAGATCTCAGAGTAAAGTTAAGAAATGGGGGTGAGAAGACAGACTGGGACTTTTATCAAACAGAAAACTGCAAGGTAATACAAGTATATTTTTAGTAACAGAAACTACTTTTAACTAACTTATTTATAAAAGTGATCTAAAAATCAGTAATTAAATGTTGATAATTTGATGTTTTCTGATAAAATATTGTAATATATTGAAAGCTTACAGAGAAAACCATTTAGTATTGTTTTATAAATACATGCCCAGAACAGATGACCCAGACATGCATATGATGTCATGTGGCAAAAGGTACATCTCAAATGATAAGAATGTGTTTTTGTTCTCTTTCATCACATGCTCTTTCTGGCTGGTTGGCCACTTAGGAAAAAAACAATAACAGCAAAGCCAAGTCCCTCTAACTCATGGCTTACACTAAAATAAATGACAAGGAATCTAAGATTTTAAAAATTCACAAACTACCAGAAAAAAAAAAACAAAAAAATTAAAAAATCTGAAACAAATTCGGGTTCTTAGTGGATTAAAGACTTACATGTAGACAAGCATAACAGTATTGGAAGGAACTAGCAGTGCATTATCTATAAACTTATGTAAGGCTTTGCTATGACTCACAACATAGAGGCCATAAAAGAACTGGACTACATATAAACTTATAAAAACTTCTGCAAAAACAAGGAAAGAAAAAAGACACACCAATGCAAAGATAAAAGATGAACCACAATTTCTATAAAAGATAAACAAGCAGTGAATCTTCCTATTTAGAAAAACATCCAACAACCTGATGGATAAATCCACAAAGTTTCTTAACAGTTCATAGAAACTGGTCCTTCAGTATACACATTCTGAACCTCATTCTCAGTAATAAAAATGCAGATCAAAATGAAACCAAATTCCCATTTGTTTTTATCTATTGGACTTCAAAAATTTAAAAGTATGAAAACTTTAGACAACACAGAGAGGAAACTGGAACATCTTCTATGGAAGGCAATTGGGAAACTGGAACATCTTCTGTGGAAGGCAATTGGGAAACGAACATCTTCTATGGAGGGCAATTTGGTAGCACTCGAATTTGTAAGTTAGTATTCTATTTGGACACCAAGTCCCCTTCTAGAGAATTACTCTATAGAAGGATATTGGAAGCAGCTAAAAACAACATTTCCTTATGGTGGGGAAAGGGCTGGAGGACAGCAGCGGTCAATGTGCATTTTATGCTTTTGAAACTTTATGCTCTTATACTTTTGATCACTTTTGAAACCATACACGTGCATTTTCTATTTGTAAATAAAAAATAGAAAAAGAATCCCTACTTCTCTGACGAAGAAGCCCAGACACAGGGAGACTAGGAATGGGGTGCCTAGGGCGGCTGGGTTGGGAGAGGAGTTACTTCTCCATCCAGCAGGTGGAGCTGTAGGCTCCAGAGCTGTTTGCAACGCAGGGTGCTAAGGACAGGTTTTTTTTTTTTTTTTTTTTTTTTTTGAGACGGAGTCTCGCTCTGTCGCCCGGGTTGGAGTGCAGTGGCCGGATCTCAGCTCACTGCAAGCTCCGCCTCCCGGGTTTACGCCATTCTCCTGCCTCAGCCTCCCGAGTAGCTGGGACTACAGGCACCCGCCACCTCGCCCGGCTAGTTTTTTGTATTTTTTAGTAGAGACGGGGTTTCACCATGTTAGCCAGGATGGTCTCGATCTCCTGACCTCGTGATCCGCCCGTCTCGGCCTCCCAAAGTGCTGGGATTACAGGCTTGAGCCACCGCGCCCGGCCAAAGGACAGGTTTTAACTTCAGGTGGGATTGTGATCTACTTCTGCAGGACGGCATTTCCTTTTGCATCTAGAGCATGAGGTGTCCTGTCACTGTGCCCTGGGGCTGCTGGTCCCCTTGGTGGCCTGGCTTTCCCTAAGGGCTGTGGCTAAGGTGGTTCTTAATGCTGAGGTTCCAAAGGCCTCATGAGACAGACCAACGCAGGAGATGGAGGAGGACCAATGCCCAGTGTCTCAGGACAATGCCTGACCCCACCTGATGTCACTGAGATTGTGCATGGGCTCTGGGGAACCTGGAGGGCCTGGGACACACCTGGGGCCTCAGAGCCCAGGCTGGGGAGATGTGGAGGCCCAGAGGCTCTGGCAGAAGATCTCTCTTGCAGGCCATGACATGGGCATCAAGAGGAGACTCTGGGCAAGGCTCCCGAGGCCCCCAGGGTGTTAGTGCCTGGCCTGCCCAACCCACAGACAGCCAGGACCGGGCCACAGCTTTGTGTCAGCTCAGAACAGGGCCAGGCCTAAAGCCAGTCCTCACCCAACCTCTTGCTCAGGCAGCCTTGTGTGCCTTCCCTTCCTACTCACCTACCACCTCTTACTGTACTCAACTAGATCTCATTCCCAGGCTGCACGCCTCCCCACCTACCTGCACCCCAGGCTCCATCCTGCTTTGCCTCTGGGGCTGGCTTCCAAGTGGGCAGTTGTAGCGCTCACCCTGTGGCCCTCAGCGCCGAGAAATACCTGCTGTGTCCCCACTTAGGCCCAGGCAGGTGTGCAGCAGCCCACTTGAGCCCGAGTTAGCCTGATGGCCACGCCATTGTGCAGGTGTGGGGCAGGTTTTCCTTGCCCTCTAGGCCTTCCCCTTGTTGGTTTCTGTTGTGTGCACCTGAGCCTGCGGGAAGTGAAGGCTGGCTGGGCACTTGTGACCCCCCCGCCCAGCCCCCAGCAATAAGCCACCTGTGCCAAATACTGTTTGATGTGCATCATCACAACAACCTAAAGGAATGGCGATAACCACCCCAACTCAATCCACAAGGCAACTGAAAAAAAAGAAACACATTTCCATATCAAGAAAAGCTGAGAGGACCCACAGCCATTTATGTTTCTCTGCAGAAGACTGCTTACCAGTCCTTCATTCAGTGCTTCTGAAACTTGAGCTGCTCAGAACCTTCGGGAGGGGAGGGCGTGTTAGAGCACGGAGCGATGGGCCAGCCCCAGTTCCTGATTGGGCAGGCCTGCGCAGGGACCCGTGATTGGTAGCACCTAACGACTCTCAGGTGCTGCTCTGTTGCAGGTCCACTTAGGAACCACTGCACGAATCAAAGGCAACACGTGCCACAGAGTAATGGTAAATTAATCTTTGCTAATCAATACTAAAGCTGATCTATACTAATAGTAATCTCTAACCATGCCTTACGTTTTTTGGAGGATAAAACTAAAAAGAGCAATTCAGAAGCTAGTAATGACTAGAATGATCTGTGGTAGTTTGTTCTTAGACATAATCTCGGTTTTCTAACAACCCCAAAGCAAAATGTTTAGTAGGTCTATTTTATTTTATTATTCATTTACTTACCTTTTTTTTTTTTTTTCTTTTCTTCAGACAGAGTCTTGCCTTGCTCTGTAACCCAGGCTGGAATACAATGGGATCTCGGCTCACTGCAACCTCCGCCTCCCGGGGTCAAAGGATCCTTCTGCTTCTGCCTCCCAAGTAGCTGGGACTACAGGTGTGTGCCACCATGCCTGGCTAATTTTGGTACTTTTTTGTGGACACAGGCTTTGCCATGTTGCCCAAGCTCGTCTCAAACTCTGCATGATCCACCGCCCTGGCCTCCCGAAGTGCCAGGGTTACAGGTGTGAGCCACCATGTCCGGCCAGTAAGCCTGTTTTAATAAGCCCATAGTTGTGGGGCAAATTGCTGGAGCTCACCTAGTGGTATTTAGCAGAACCAAGACAAGAACCCAGGACCGTCTGACTCCGAAATAAGTGCTTTCTAACCCTTGCTCCTCTGGATTGTTTTTCTAAATTTTGCCACTAAGTTGCCGTGTGATTTTGGTGAACGAAGGCTGTCTCTGGCTCTCTCCTTTCTCTATAAAATGAAATACTATGTGAGGGCTTTCCCAGCTCTGAAACATCTGCACATAGGAACCTGAATGAGGAGGCACGGCTGCAGAGCTAAGGGGCTCTCAGCACCCAGGCCTGTGTGCAGCATGCAGAGCTGAGGCCTGCAGTGGATGCTCACCCTCACCCTCTGACTATTTGCTTTCAGAACAATAAGTGGCAACAGAGGTTGAGATCCCTGAATCATGGGTTCTTCCTGAGGCTTCAGAGAGCGCTAGAGAGGGTTTGTCAGAGAGCAGACCCCGACGAGACCCATCCCAGCTTGTCCTGGTTGGCACAGAGCAACACAGCCCCAGGTTCAAGTGCTGAGGGTGGCTCGAAAGCCTTCTACCCTGGGGGTGGGGCTCTTGGGGTACAGCCTTTCTGGAGTGCAAGTTGGTGTTAATGTATGATACACTTAAAAGTATGGATGGCCTTGAACCAGCAATTCCACTTGTATGAGTGTGTGAGGAGATAATCACACTGAGTCGTTCCCTATTTCCTGTTACTGGTAGCCATGGAGTGTTATCTTTAAGAGCTCAAGTACATGCAGTGTGCATAGCCAGGAAAAGCACACTGGTGAAATAAATTAGAATGAGGCCGAGACAAGTGGATCACCTAAGGTCAGGAGTTCGAGACCAGCCTGGCTAAAATGGTGAAACCCCATCTCTACTAAAAATACAAAAATTAGCCAGGCATGGTGGTGTGCACTTGTAGTCCCAGCTACTCAGGAGGCTGAGATATGAGAATTGCTTGAACCTGGGAGGAGGAGGCTTCAGTCAAAAAATAATAATAATAATAATAATAAAAAAAGAACAAAATCGACACAGGCACATATGTACACACATATACAAAAAGAGACACATAAAAATGGTAGCATTGGTGATATCCAGATGGCAGGATGATGGATAAACTTTAACATCACTTAATTGCTTCACATTTTTCTAAAAACAACACCTAATGAATAAGAGTTTTTGAAAGTAAAGCTCCCTTAGCACAGTCAATTCATTTTCCAGATGGGGAACCTGAGGGCAGCAGAAGGGAGAGGCTTGTCCAGAGTACTGGAGTGAAGCAGCAGGGGCTGCTTGGTCCCGGTTCCTGCTCAGGTCTCTGTTCCCTGCACTGTGCCACCTGGGAGTGACTGAGGACAGAGTGGTTTGTTCTTAGACTGGAGTCCTGAATTACTTTTGAAAGTGTAGGAGTCTAAATTCCCTGTCATAAGACCTTAACAGTCCCAGGCAAGGATGAAACAGATGCACTTGGAAAGTATTTGCCAGAAGTATCACTTGGCCCCAGAACAGTGGCCTGCAGAGATGACCATGCCCCATTCCCCTGAACCTGTGAATCTGTTCTGTCACATGGGAAAAGAGACTTTGCTGATGGAATTAAGGGTCAGACCTTACAATTGGGAGAGTATGCTGGGGAGTCAGAGGACAGCAGACTGTGTCCTGGTTAGAAGGGGTCAGAGGGCAGGAGAGAGGGGCAGATAGCATCAGAGAGCCATCAGGGTGAGGCCATATTGAATCTTGTAGAGGACGAAGAAATCACAATGACTTTCCCAGAGGGCCCTCCTGAGCACAGGGCTGAGTCCAAGGAAGAAAACAGTATCTCAGATAACTACCATGACAACCCTCTTCCCCGGTGAGGAACCCTGACCTCCCATAGTGTAATTATTTTCTGTCACAAGGACTGATACAGAAAAATTTGCTGTGGCAGGTGCTATTCCATTTGCCAATGGGAAAACTGGGACACAGAGCTATCAGGCAACTTGCCTAAGATCCCACTGCTGCTAAGGACCTTGCCCGGACCCCATCTCATCTCCCAAAATGCAGCACAAAACTAGCCAGGCCACCCCCAGGGCCCCTTCTGCCCATCAGGCCAACCCCAGGGTTTTCTGACCTCCAGGTCCCCAGAGTTGCCTCCTGACTCTAGGGTTGCCCTGACCTCCTGACTTAAGGGTCGCCCTGACCTCCTGAATCTCAGGTCTCTGTGATCTCCTGGCACATAGGTATCCTGGTTTTGGCATGGTGTAAGGATATTTTGTTTGCGTATGGGAATAATATAATTGAGAAACCAAAGTATGTTTCCACAGAGTGGTGTTAACCTGGCACTGGGTGGCAGCTGTCAGCTCCTGTCATGGCCATGATTGGATAGCCACCAGGGGAGAAGCCATGCATGTGCCTGCAAGCTCCCGGGTCCGAGCCTAGAGCCCGACACATTCTCTTCATTGGATCCCAGGAAAGCTCTGCAGCACAGAATCCCAAACCCCTCACTGCACAAGACATGCAGGCTCTGAATTCAGATGCGATCCAAGTCCAAGCTACCAGTTTGGGTATGGCTGTTAGTCAGCCATGTTGAAACCCCATTAGGGTTACATACAGTGGCTTGTGGCAGTGGTGGCAGGACTAGGTTCAGAGCCCAGCTCTTGTCATCTTGCTGACATGGGCCTTGGAGGGGACACACAACCCTGGACAATGAGAGCCCCTTGCTGGGTCTTGTGATAAGGTGTAGAAAATCCTCAAGACAGTGCATGGCATGTGGTAAACTCAACAACTTTTAGCACCTTCTGTCACTATATCTTCTACCCACATTGTTACAGTTATGATTTTCCACCAGCATTTCCCTTCTCTGCCCCTATTTCCACTGAATATGTTTTTGTGGAAACTCCACCACAACAGATAACATGTTGTTTTCTACACAATCAGCGTGCTCTAGGTTGCTTTTGAACCCAGGATGTAAATAAGTGGTCAGTACTCTTTGTAAAGCACCACAAGGTGGGGAAAAACTATTGTATTAGTCTGTTCTCACACTGCTATAAAGAAATACCTGAAACTGGGTAATTTATAAAGAAAAGAGGTTTCATCAGCTCATATTTCTGAAAGCTGTACAGGATTCTGCTTCTGGGGTCATCTCAGGAAACTTACAATCATGGCAGAAGGCAAAGAGGAAGCAAGCACTGTCTTCACATGGTGGAGCAGGAGAGAGAGAGAGGAAGGGGAGGTGCTATACACTTTCAAACAAGCAGCATTACGGGGATGGTGCTAAACCATTAGAAACCACTCCCATGATCCAATCACCTCCCATTGGGACCCTCCTTCAACATTGGGAATTGCAATTTAACATGAAATTTGGGTAGGCACACAGAGCCAAACTGTATCATTCTGCTCCTGCTCCCTATGAAATTTCATGCCCTTCTCACATTGCAAAATACAATCATTCCTTCTCAATAGTCCCCCAAAATCTTAACTCATTACAACATTAACTCAAAAGTCCAAGTCCAAAATCTCATCTGAGACAAGACAAGTCCCTTTCACCTTGAGCCTGTAAAACCAAAATAAGTTAATTACTTCCAAGATACAATGGGGGTACAGGCATTGGATAAATGCTCCCATTTCAAAAGGGAGAAATTGGGACTTTAGGGCCCATGCAAGTCTGAAACCCAGTAGGGCAGTCATTAAATCTTAAAGCTCCAAAATAATCTCCTTTGACTTCACATCCAGGTGACACTGATGCAAGGGGTGTGCTCCCAAGGCCTTGGGCATCTCTTCCCCTGTGGGACTGCAGGGCTCAACCCCATCATCTTCTTTCAGAGGCTGGCATTGAGTGCCTGCAGTTTTTCCAGGTGCACAGTGCAAACTGTCAGTGGATCTACCATTCTTGAGTCTGGAGAGTGATGGCCCTCTTCACACAGCTCCACTGGGCAGTGCTCCAGTGGGCCCTCTGTGTGGGGTCTTCAGTCCCACATTTCACTTCCACACTGCCCTAATAAAGATTCTCCATGAGGGCTCTTCCCCAGTAGCAGACTTCTGCTTGGACACTCAGACATTTCCATACCTCCTCTGAAATCTAGGCAGAGGCTCCCAAGCCTCAACTCTTGCCCTCTGTGCACACATAGGCCCATCACCACATGGAAGCCCCTAAAGCTTGGGGCTTACACCCTCTGAAGCAATGGCCCGAGCTGTACCTTGGCCACTTTTCACCATGGCTGGAGCTAGAGCAGCTATAATACTGGGCACCATGTCCCAAGGCTGTACAGAGCAGCAGGGCCCTGGGCCTGGCCCACAAAGCCATTTGCCCCACCTAGGCCTCTGGGCCTGTGTTGGGAGTGGCTGCCCTCTTAGGTCTCTGAAATGCCCTGGAGGCATTTTCCCCATTGTCTTGGCTATTAACATTTGATTCATCTTTACTTATGCAAATTTCTACAGCTTTGAATTCCTCCCTAGACAATGGGTTTTTCTTTTCTACCACATGGCTAGGCTGCAAATTTTCCAAACTTTTTCACTCTGCTTCCCTCTTAAAAATAATTTCCAGCTTCAGATAATCTCTTTGCACATGCATATGAGCTGATGCTGTTAGAAGCAGCCAGGTTATGTCTTGAATGCTTTGCTGCTTAGAAATTTCTTCCAGCAGATACCTTAAATCATCTCTCTCAAGTTCAAAGTTTAACAGATCCCTGGAGCTGGGGCAAAATGTTGCTAGTCTCTGCTAAAACATAGCAAGATTGACCTTTACTCCAATTCCCAATAAGTTCCTCATCTCCATCTGAGAACTCCTCAGCCTGGACTTAATTGTCCATATCAGTATTAGCATTTTGGTCATGACCATCCGAAAAGTCTTTAGGAAATTCTAAACTTTCCCTCATCTTCTGTTTTCTTCTGAGCCCTCCAAACTGTTTCAATCTCTGCCCCTTTCCCAGTTCCAAAGTAATCTTTGGATTGCTTTTCCACATTTTCAGATATCTTTATAGCAATGCCTCACTCCTGGCACCAATTTTCTGTATTAGTTCATTCTCATGCTGCTATAAAGAAATACGTGAAACTGGGTAATTTATAAAGAAAAGAGGTTTAATCTCTTCATGGTTCTGTGGGTTGAACAGGCTTCTGCTTCTGGGGAGACCTCAGGAAACTTACAGTCATGGCAGAAGGCAAAGGGGAAGCAAGCACCGTCTTCACCTGGCAGCGTGGTGGGGAGGAGGAACTACACACTTTCAAACAAGTAGCATTAGGGGGATGGTGTTAAATAATTAGAAACTGCCCTCATGATCCAATTACATCCCACCAGGCCTGTCCTCCAACAGTGGGAATTACAACTTTACATGAGATTTGGGTGGAGACACAGAGCCAAACCATATTAACTATAAACTTCATTAATAATCAACTAAGTACAAAATAACCTAACACAGTATTGCTTTAAAATTACTGTATCTGCTGAGCGCAGTGGCTCATACCTGTAATCCCAACATTTTGGGAGGCTGAGGCAGGCAGATCACTTGAGGTCAGGAGTTTGAGACCAGCCTGGCCAACAAGGTGAAACCCCATCTCTACTAAAAGTACAAAAATTAGCCAGGCATGCTGCCCCTGTGGGGTGACCTATTGTGGATTGGGTGAGTGGCAGCCCTAGTGTTTGCGTTGGACTGATGGCCTCACAAGCACACTGAGGTTTCTTGTTGAGAGAATCCCCATGGTGTTCATGGGGTGAGTTCACGGGGCCAACCTGGTATGGGATTTTCACCTCATCAAAATGATGGACACTTCCCACCATCTAGTGAATTCAGGGTTAATCAAACAACACCGTGCCTAATGTAGTACAGTCGTGACTTTCCTGAAGCCCATGCATGGTCCAGGTAAGTGTCATCTACCAAATCATCTTAGTTTGTATATGGGTGGCAAAGGTTCTTGGGGGAATGAGATGCATGTGTCTCCTGGGAGTGAGCAACAGGGAGCTCTGGTGTCCTGGTGGCTCCTCCTCATTTCCCTCCACCACCCAGGCCCTCACCACCCAGCTACAGCAATGATAGCTCTGCCTCTTCACTTCTTCCCTCAAATGTATCCATTACCCTAATCTCTCACTTCTTATGGACTTTTCTTGTGTAAGTGCGGGCCCAGAAGTGCTTTGTGAACCCATGGCCTCAGAGTTGAGCATACAACAGATTCTCCTGGGGGGCTTGCCAAGTAACAGAGGTATGTGCCCCCAGAGGCCGGAGTCTAGGGTTGGTGTAGGGCCTGGGGATGGGCCTTTCTACTCATCTAGGTAGAAATGGCAATTAGTGAGTGACCCTGGTCTAAACCACCCCACTTTACACAGAGGTAAGTGATTAGGAGGGGTCTGTGGCCTGAGCAGCCTTGATGTGGGGGAAGCACAACAGAATTAAGATGAAGAGCACCTGCCCTTTTTCACCCAACCCACAGCACCCTGAATGCAAATGCTTCAGGATGGCCTCGGCTTCCACTACCAACACTGAGATTCAGACCCTGGTCTTCTGACAGGGCCCCTTAGGCTCTTGCCCGGACACATTTGTCCTCCTCCTGTGTTTAGAAACTGGGTTTTGTTGACGTGACAAGAGCTAGGTGACTTTTCCACTTTGATTAGTGGGGAGTGTGGGTGTGAGCTATTTTTTCAAACTTTCCCATGAGTTTGCCAAGCGGTGCCCTTCATCAGCTTGGGAGATAAGGGCAGCACGTTGGGCCTTTGCACAGATTTACATCATCCCCTGTGTTGATCATGGAACATAAGCAAAACATCACCTTGTTTTTTTTTCCCCATGTGAAAAACAACTTCCTTTCTGAGGTGTCCCTGGATTGCAGCATTTCTTCGCTTTGAAAGTTTGACTTTGCCCTTGACTCTTGTATTGTTTTTCAGAGTATCGATTGCCCAATTTTCAGCTGCTGGTGAGTAAGCAGCACATTGCATGAAGGCAGGATTGGGAAGAGCAGATGATGGAAGTGCCCGTGTGACTGCACCACCCCAGAGGCTCTCCAGCCTCTGCCCTTGGCAGTAACGAGCCACCGTGCAGCTCAGGATGACAATAGCTCCTGTTCATGCAGTACTTTCTTGTACCAGACATCCATCATCCCCATCTTATGGTGAAGAAACTGAGGCCAGGGACTTTATGCAGCATGCTAGGACATAGAAACCTAAGGCACAAAAACAAACAGTCTTGCTCCAGAGCTGCTCTGCTGTTGATACTTCCCAGCTTTCATGACCTCCCCTTCAAGGGCTAACACAATTGTCAGAGTTGAGTTTTGAGTTCAATGGTCAACACTTGTTCTTGCAGTTCCCACAACGAAAAGACAGATGGATTATGAAGTGCCATCAAATTACTAGCAGAGGCCGTGTATGGCCCTATTCATAGGCACCCCCTGGAGTGACACAATGGGACTGCTATGATTATGCGTCTCTCACCTTTTCTGAATCACTGATAGTGGTTTCCTTTTCTTTGCTGCACAGATAATTTGCAATGAGGCAGGTGGTCTCCTGGTCCCTGATTTAACACCTTTTTTTTGCTCAGTTGATTTAATACAAATTCCATGTCTAGCACTGAAAGCTTTCCACACTTACCCCAAACCACTGTTCATCCCTGCCTTCCAAAATATGCTCCCAGTTGCCCCTGCACATACAAACATTTTTGGTCCTAGCCTATATAAAATGCCTGTATGGTATGGCAGGAAGGGTAAAGGCTTTGATTTGGGTGAAGAAGGGGCTTCACCTCCAGCTGGTGGTGATGAGACCTACTGGCAACTTTGGCATGTGTGGCTTGGCATGAGGTATGCCCAGTATAGTAAACGTTTATGAAACACTAGCTCCCCCACCCCTCCCTGCTCTCAAGCTCTGATTCCAGTGCCCTGTGAAATTGGATTCATAGTTCTTTATCAAATGGGCATGGGGCACCTATTGGTGCCTGTGTGGTGCTAGACCGAGGGACATCTATGTGCTTGTTCCCTGTTCACTAAACCAGGTGAGACACACACACAGACACACACACACACACACACACGTAGATAAGCATTTATTTTAGCTCTTCAGCATGAGTATAACCCAATGTGACATTAAGCATCAGGAATGCACAGGGGGCCACTGAAGTCAGGCTGTGCAGAGGCGAGGACGTTTATGGTGGGTCCCCAGGGATGGAGAAGGGGTCATAGGAGGAAGGAGTAGTGCCATGAAGATATAACTGAGCCCAGAATGGTCCTCAACCTTTGGGTGGTCAAAGGCCCCTTAGAGTTGATGATGATTCCCAAAGAAGCACACCGTTGTGCAGGTGGCTCCAAGGAGTCCGAGGGGCCTTTAACCAAGGCTTGGACCTCATATATAGCTCTCTGGCTTTTCTTATCTGTCTCTAACTCTTCCTCTCACCAGTTTTGGTTGCTATGTGGGCCATCCCATCTGAAGCATCATTCCATAGTCCCCTTCCTGATGCTCTCTTCTTTCTTTCATGCATTAATCACAAGCTGCAGTGCATTTGTTAAAGTATTTGTTTACTATTTTTCCCCCTCTACATCTTTGAGGGTGAGTCTCTGCCTTCTTCATGGCCGATCCTCAGCTTCTGTCTGGGTGTGTGGCTCATGCTCAGAAGGGGTACAGAAATGAGGGGTCCCCAGGTGCCGGTTCCCTCCCTGGTGATCTTCCAGAACCAACCAACCTTCCTTCCTTCCTTCCTTCCTTCCTTCCTTCCTTCCTTCCTTCCTTCCTTCCTTCCTTCCTTCCTTCCTCTCTCTCTCCTTCCTTCTTTTCTTCAATTCTTTCTTCCTTTCCTTCTCTCCTCTCTCTCTTTTTTTCTCTTGAGTCAGGGTCTCACTCTGCCACCGAGGCTGGAGTGCAGTGGTGTGATCATGGCTTACTGTAGCCTCAAACTCCTGGGCTCACGTGATCCTCTCACCTCAGCCTCCTGAGTAGCTGGGACTACAGTCATGCACCACCATGCCCGGCTAATTATTTTTATTTTCACAGAGACAGGGTCATGCTTTGTTACTCAGGCTGGTCTCAAATCCCTGGCCTCAAACAATTCTCCCATGTCAGTCTCTCAGTGTTGGAATTACAGGCAGGAGCCACTGTGCCTGACTCAGAACTTCCTTTCTAAGGATGTCCACTCTCTTAGCTTGCTTATACCCCTGTGGTGGTGGCCTGCTGCCTTAACAAGGAGTCTAAACCCCTTTGCACAGCCTCCAGACCTCTTTGTGCCTGCTCCCCTGCCACTCCCTGCCTGTTATTCCAGCTCCCAGCAGGTAGAACTACTGGCTCTTCCCTGAACACACTGCACTCTTCCCAGCTGTCTGCCATCACCCCACCATCATCTCTATTCTCTCACATTGAACACCCCATTCCTTTGCTGCTTGGAGGAAGGCCACTTACCCTCCAAGACCAGCCATGGCCAGCAGCTTATGGAGACATACCCAGACACAAATAGATCTACTGTCTCTTCCCACTTCACTTATCCTAGGTAGGTTGTAAGTAGCCTGCCCTTGACAGACCATCATCCTGCTAGATAAGGGCAAGACTGTGGCTCAGCGTAGGGCATTCCATCACCCCTTTCCCCCACACCTAGCTCAGTACCTGCCCCACATTGGAAGAGTACCTCTCCTCCACGCCACTGCGGTCACTATTGGGTGAGAAAAAGAATGCAGACAGAAGCTTGGGAGCTTGAGATGGAGAAGCTGGAAGGAAGAGCAATTCATTCTGAGGGGGCAGCTGTAGGAGGTGGGGGATATCAGGATAGATTCCTGCAAGAAAGAGTTTCCGGAATGGATGGAAGAGACCATGGACTTGATGAGCATAATAGGGTGATGGAAGTTCAGGCACTAAGAACAGCAAGACCAAAGTCATGGGGTTAGGGTCAGGCTTCCCCAGCCTCCCCAGCCAGCCATGAGAGTCAGCACTGGGAGCACCAAAGATTACAGAGAAAGGCAGACCAGGCTGTGACCCCTGCCAGGGGGCAGTGGGGCTTGGGGATTCACGAATGTTCCCAGAAATGGCTGTGTGAGCAGTCACATCATTAGCTGTGACTCTGACCTACCAGGGCAGGGCTGCTCACTCCCACACACGATGGACGGATGGACAGACGGCTTACACAGGCCTGTAGGGAGGGGCCTGGCTCCATCTGTGTTGACAGAGGGTCAGGAGTAGGAGGAGAGCTCTGTCTCGTTTGGGGGCTGTTTGGTTTGCTGTTGCTATGAAGCAAGCAAGGAAAACATTTGGGAAATCGATCCTTGAGGGGACGAATTTTCACTACATGCAGGAGAAGTAAGACCTCAGGGAGGATGGGTGGGACGAATGCTGAGCAAGTGCACAACAATCCAGGGCCGAGTACACTGCCTGGCATGCAGCAGGTGGCCTCCAGATATTTACCAAAGAATTGCCTCTTTCATGTGTTTCATTAAGAAAACATTTCAGGTGTGGGCACGGATTGCAAACTGAGGAAGTCAGAGAGAAAATCCAGAGCACACATTCTTCTTCTGGAAATCAAATTGCTTAGGGATCTACCCTAAAAATGTCAAAAAATTCAAAACTGTTGGTCAGCTCCTTTACCAAATGCCAAACTCTGCTCTGTAAAGAAATAATGACAAACAATCATAAACTTCCAACAGCAATGGCTTCACTGACCTTATTTTGATTTTTGCAGGAGATGCTGGGGTCATCACGCTTTGGAGATTTTAGAGGTAGAACAAAAGCCAGCTTGGCAAATCCAAGTCACTTTCCGAAGGCCACAGAAACAGGAAAGTGGTGAGAAAAGGAGGTCATCAATTAATTTTAACTCGGTTATTTTTTTATTTTTATTTTTTGAGTCGGAGTCTCGCTCTTGTCTCCCAAGCTGGATGTGTAATGGCGCGATCTTGGCTTACTGCAACCTCTGCCTCCTGGGTTTAAGCGATTCTCCTGCCTCAGCCCCCTGAGTAGCTGAGATTACAGGTGCCTGCCACCACGCCCGGGTAATTTTTGTATTTTTAGTAGATATGGGGTTTTGCCATGTTGGTCAGTCTGGTCTCGAATTCCTGTTCTCTGGTGATCTGCCCACCTCAGCCTCCCAAAGTGTTGGGATTATAGGCGTGAGCTACTGCGCCCGGCCCCTTGGTTATTCTTTAGATTGATAGTGTAATAGACAGTGTAAGTATATCTACAAATATGGAAGGTTAAGAAAGGGTATGCAAGGAAAACCAGTCTGTCCCTCAGTCACATTTTTCACCACCACCCACAAGAAGGCATTGCTATCAATTTATGTATTCCTCCCAAAACATGTAATAAATGTAGAATCAGTTGCATACATTCATCTTATTTTTATTGTACACAAACAGTACCACACTAAGTATTTGTACTTAGCTAGGAGATTTTACTTAAGTTGAATCACTTTACTTGAATTTTAGAGATTTTTCCCTATCAGAAAATCAGAGTTGCTCCTTCTTGTTGATAGCTCTCTGTCTTCCAGTGGAAGGATACCCCAGGATGTATGTATCCAGCACCTAGAGATGGGCATTTAGGTTGTTTGCAATATGGCTTCAGGATAGGGATTGGCTCGTGTATTTTTTCACATAAGTTTAAAATGATCTCTCATGTCTGTCTCATCATCTGTAGGATAAACAGCTGAGGGTGGCATTGTTAGAGCAGACCACTCTAGCTCCAGCTTCAGAATTTCAGGACAGTTATTACTTTCACCTGCCCTTACACCTGCCCTGAAGGGCACAGCAGGGATCATTTCCTTGAATGTAAGAATGACTGTCGCTTGAGGTGATTCAGCAATGCTTTACTATTTTAGAGTGTTTTAGCCAGATTACAGAGAAAGGCATTTACTTAGGGCTTGCTTACGGTAAGCAGGACTGTGTGGGCATCAGAAAAGTGAATTCTTGTTCAGGATGCACCATTATAGCCTCTGTGACTTTGACCTGGCAATATCCTTCCTTCTCTGGCCTCAGTGTTCTCCTCTATAAAGCAAGGGGCTGGACAAGCCACCTCCAATTTCCCAGTTTGGCAACACCACTCCTAAAGGATCTGAAGGGACAACAGGAGGCCCAGGCCTGGAGGTAGAGTGGCCCAGAGCCTGTGCCTGGAATGGAAGGCAAAGATGGTGCCAGGTGGCTGGGAAAATGTGGGGTTTGGGGATCACAGGAGAGGCCAAGGGGCAGGCCTAGAGCGTGGCATGCTCCCTGATCACAGCTCTCCCCTGGAAGGCCATGGAGGGAGTCATGGGGAGAGCCTGCAACTCCTGGAGATAAGCGTGATTCTAACTTTCTCTGAAGGATTTTCTTCTTGTGACTTCTTTCTTGTGAAAGAGAATATCCAATACATGAGAATTTTAACTAAAGAGAAAACCATTGCATTTGCCACTGATAAATATGTGGCCTGTGCCTGAAAGTCACAGGTGCCCTGGGATCCTGGCTCCACTGCTGACAAGGCCTTGTTAGACCTTCTTAACTGCCCCTCCAAAGAGGAGAAAGGCTCTTGGAGGTAGAGTGAGATTGGGGAGCTTGGCAGAGCCCTAGGATGAACTGTGTTTTTTTGTTTTGTTTTGTTTTTGTTTTCTTTGCAGGTTAGAGACTTTTTCCTGCAGAAAGAAGCAATTCTGGGCTTTTCCACAGCTAACCTGCTAGGGCTTGCAGAGACCCGGATTCTAATCCCATCTCGCCTTTCCTCACGCGGGACCTTGGTTTCTGCATTTGAGAACTGCTGGGTGGGCTGGTGTTACCCAGGAGTTTTTCATTTTTGCAGGAGACGCTTTGCAGGAGATCTCTAGGGCTTTTTCTGTGTCAATTAAAGAGCCTGACCAGCTGGGCCTGGGCTGTCGTTTTAACAAAAACAAACGCCATCCCCCTCCCAGCTGAGCACTTGTTAGAACTGGACTTTAACTCAGGGCCTGAACCCCCTAACAACAGGACAAACAGTATGAAATCAAAACCGTTTACCCTCCTCCCACCTGCGGTTTGCGTAGGGCCTTGGGCGCACTAGCAAAACAAACTTATTTTGAACACTCAGCTCCTATCGTGCCGCGCTGCCAATCATTAACCTCCTGGTGCAAGTGGCGCGGCCTGTGCCCTTTATAAGGCGCGCGCTGTGTCCAGCGAGCATCGGCTACCGCCATCCCATCCAGCAAGCATCTGCCGCCGCGCCGCCGCCACCCTCCCAGAGAGCACTGGCCACCGCTCCGCTGTCACTTGTCCAGAGTATGGGCCACCGCCCGCCGCCACCAGCCCAGAGAGCCTCGGCTCCTGTCTGCTGCCCGCGCCTGGAGATGTCAGAGGTCCCCGTTGCTCGCGTCTGGCTGGTACTGCTCCTGCTGACTGTCCAGGTCGGCGTGACAGCCGGCGCTCCGTGGCAGTGCGCGCCCTGCTCCGCTGAGAAGCTCGCTCTCTGCCCGCCGGTGCCCGCCTCGTGCTCGGAGGTCACCCGGTCCGCCGGCTGCGGCTGCTGCCCGATGTGCGCCCTGCCTCTGGGCGCCGCGTGCGGCGTGGCCACTGCACGCTGCGCCCGGGGACTCAGTTGCCGCGCGCCGCCGGGGGAGCAGCAACCCCTGCACGCCCTTACCCGCGGCCAAGGCGCCTGCGTGCAGGACTCTGACGCCTCCGCTTCCAATGCCGAGGCTGCAGGTACCACAGTCCCGCCCCTGCCCCAGCACCTCCTGGCCCACCGGCACCTCCCGTCCCCACTCCCCTAACTACTGGGTGGGGCTGGAGCCGGGCAGGGGCTTGTCCACAATTAGAGTTTGAAACCAGAGCACGTAGTTGGGGAAGGAGCTTGGAGAGGAGACCGATCATTGCATGGTCTTGGCAGGACATGCCCTGGGAAAAGAAGGAAGATGTTCCAGGGCACACATAGCTTAGTGGAGACTCAAGGAGGAAGCTCGCACTTGGCCCTCGTCGTAGCCCAGTGATCTTTAGATACCCAGACAGCAAGAGTAGAGGGAGGCGGTGGGGCTGCCTCCGCAGTCGGGTTGCCACCCTGGGTCCCCCACCAGTCTCGTTGCCAGCACGTGGGCAGCCCCAGTGGCTGGAGCATCCGGGAAGGCCTAAGAAGGGAATCCCTCCTGCTGGCCTCCCCAGGAGGTGTTTGGAATGTCCTTTGTAATATACGTCCTGGATACAGTATGTGCTACCCAGATGTTTACAGAACATAATGTGAGAGTTGAGGCTAAAAGCTTCACTTCCATTCATTGCCATAGAAAAACAATGTTTGATGTGTATGTTGCCCCCTAAGAACATGACAATCAGGTTCTTTCCTGGATTTAAGCAGGCATTTGTTTGTAGCGGGAAGTGGAGGAAATGCCTCTTTCTCTACTCCAGCCCCTATCTCCTCATCTGGGCTGCTTGCACGTCCTGTGCCATTCTCGGAGGAATCAGGACTTCCATAACCTGATAGGGTGTTAGAGTGAGTGTGTGAGAGTCAGTGACCCTTCCAAGGAGGCAACAGGATTTTCTTGCGGATTCTCTGCCCTTTAGGGGAAATGAAAGGGAGTCCTCTCACTGATCCTCAAGGAGATGAATTTCCACAGGGGGTCCCTTATAGCCAGTTTTCTGATTCTGTTCATGCACCTTTGGACTCTATCTGCAAGATCCTCTTGGCACGAGGGTGGGTTGGGGTTGTTGCAGAGAAGTCCCTTAGGATGTGGGAAGTCAGGGGCCCCAAAATAGAAGAGGGTAGTACTTTGGGGCAGGAGAGCTGCATTCTAGACTCCACTTCTAGATGAACTGTACCATTCATTCAGGGATATTAGTAAAATCCCCATTTTAAGGATGGGGAAGCTGAGGTTACGAGGCGCCCCACTAATGCGGTTAGGAATTGAACTCTAATCCTGGCTTCTTTGGGGTTGTTCTCAGCCTCAGCAAATGCGTTGGTTGCTCTGCTCCCCTGCTGCTTTAAAAGCGGAAACGTGGGGCATCCTTGCCAGTCCCCAAAACTTACTATTGTCAGGAACAGAGCTGGCATTGCTGTTGTCATTTCTCTTTCTGGAAACCATTACAAGGTCCTTTACAGTGAGAGTCAGTGAAAATCGGGTTAAGGAATGCGGCCATCCTCATGGCCCAGACTGGTTTTGAGGTAAGGAAGTGATCTCCTGGGGGCCCGGAGGTGCGGATGCTTTGGGAGGGCTCATGGGGTCTGCAATGTTTCCTGGCAGGGAGCCCTGAAAGCCCAGAGAGCACAGAGATAACTGAGGAGGAGCTCCTGGATAATTTCCATCTGATGGCCCCTTCTGAAGAGGATCATTCCATTCTTTGGGATACCATCGGTACCCATGATAGCTCGAAGGCTGTCCATGTCACCAACATCAAAAAATGGAAGGTGAGGCCCAGCAGGTGGGTGGTGGGAACTCTCCTGTCAGAGGCTGTAGCTTGAGTTGGCTGTGACAAGCAGACCTGGTCCACTCCTTCCTGGTCCTGATGTCCTGGAAAGAAATGCTTTCCCCCCAAACCTAGTGGTCATTTCTCAGCTAAACTTTCTCAAGCTGTGAACACAAGGACTTTCAGGAGAGATGCCTACTGGATGCAAAGAAAATGTAGTTCCTGATAATAGGTTACTTCATGTCTCTGAGCTCCTCTCTAAATAAGGGTGTCAGAGCATTGAGTTACATTGTTCCAAAACTTAGTACAACGCCCTGACTGCTTTCACCTCCATTGTATCATTTGCTTCCCTTTAAAAAAATTGTCAAAATAAAGACATAAAATTTACTGTTTTAACTATTTTGAAGCATAGGTTTCTGTGGCATTAAGTAATATACATCATTAACTATTTTAAAGCATAGATTTCTGTGGCATTAAGTAACAATAAGTAATGCACGTTATTCTGCAACCACCACCAATATCTACCTTCAGAATTTTCATCTTCCCAAACATCAACTCCCCATTATCTTAATTAATGTCTGTTTTGAATTCTTCTACCACTTGAGGGCGACAGAGAATCAAAGTCGGAGGGACTTGATTTGAGAAAAAAAATTACTTCCACAAACATGCCCACCCAGAAAAAGGGAGGATTAAACCATTTTCTCAACACTTTGGAATTTAATCTGAGAATAACGATAAATGGAGGAAAGTTAATTCTTAAATTATCCAAATGAATGCCTTAATCCTCACTTGATTTAGTTTATGTAAAATAACATTGTAGATTGCAGAGGAAAGTTATTCAAAATCTAGAAATCTCTTCTGCTAAATTCTTAATTAAGAGCTATGCCCACTCTTCTTCTAACCAGATGGCGGGTGCCCAAAGTATTCAGTAGGTGGCAGGAGGAGTTGGGAAGAGTTTTGTGGTGTTGGTGAGGTTCTTGCCTGGGGATGTCTCTGTGCAGGTGTTGAGAGAGTGTTTGGTGAGGGAGAGAATGGTGTTCTTGTTCTTTATCTGAACAACTCAAGACAGACTAACCACAGGTGGGAAAAAGAGGCCCAGTGGGAGCACATCACATGACACCTAGTCCCAGGTCCCCATGGCCAGATCATAGGGCCACCCCGGCTTCTACAAAACCTCTTCCATCTGTCATTGTCTAAGCTGATAATTCACTGTGTCTTGTTAGATATCCTAATGTAAAGTTATTCTCTTAGGAGCCCTGCCGAGTAGAACTCTACAGAGTCATGGAGAGTTTAACCAAGGCACAGGAGACATCAGGAGAAGACATTTCCAAATTTTACCTGCCAAACTGCAACAAGAATGGATTTTATCACAGCAGACAGGTAGGTGGCCTTGCCAGTGTGTGTCGTCAGGGTGAAAGGGACTCCTGCCCTACATTCCTGCCAAGCCATGGTCATTCATGGCAAAGAATGTCCCCTCCAAAGTAGACCCCAGAACTGGTTGTCTTGAGCCAGATCCACCCCTCTGGGAACCTGGAACATCTAGGCGAAGATAGCCTATTGAACAGGTCAATGTGTCACCGCCAGAGGAGGAAAACCTGCACTGGACCAGGGTCCCTGGGGCTAAGCCTGAGCTCCATCACTCAGCAAGCCAATAGCTTTGGAAGACTTTCCTAGGCCCCATAATGCTTGGATCTCAGGTTCCTCACTTATACAAGAGAGTAAGGGAACATACTTAACATAGAAAAGCAAGTATCTATTTGTACAGCTTTTACACTTTCTCTCTGAACTGTCTAATAAAACACAACAACATTTTTGTGGCCTACCAGATAATAAATGAGATCAAACAGACCAAGATTTCATGTTGAGGAGTGCTTTAAGCCTCAGTGAAGTACAGGTTCTGTAGATTTTATTGAGAGAAATTGAGGACTAGGCCCTGCTTCACAGGCAATGCACAGTGGGGTACACATGAGACATGTTCCCTCTGGGTTGGGCTCCCATGACATTGGGCTATGAAGCAGACAGCTGTGCACACGCTGTGCTGTTTAACACACGTGAGAAGTCATTATTGCATGTGCCACTCAGTCACTGTCTCTATTTTATGATGAGAACCAGGAGGGTGTGAGATTTACCGGCATCATTGGCAGCTGGTTTCACAGCCGGGACTATTGGCTTGGCTCTGCAGTGCTTGGCTACACTGGAAAAAGGGCCAGCTATGGCTCTACATTCCCCTGTCACCTTGTCATCTGCTGCTCTTGACCTTGGTCTTGTCTTTGCAGTGTGAGACATCCCTGGCTGGAGAGGAGAGGCTCTGCTGGTGCGTCTACCCTTGGAATGGGAAGAGGATCCCAGGGTCTCCAGAGATCAGGGGAGACCCCAACTGTCAGACGTATTTTAATGTACAAAACTGAAAACAGATGAAATAATGTTCTGTCACGCGAAATATTTAAGTATATAGTATATTTATACTGTAGAACACACACACTTATATATATGTATATGTATATATATATAACTACTTTTTATACTCCATATATAACTTGATATATAAAGCTGTTAGTTTATTTATTCACTGTAAGTTTATTTTTTCTACACAGTAAAAACTTGTACTATGTTAATAACTTGTACTAGGTCAACTTGTATATCATGAAACACTTCTCATCATATTGTGTGCAAGTAATTGCATTTCTGCTCTTCCAAAGCTCCTGCGTCTGTTTTTAAAGATCATGGAAAAATACTGCCTAGAAAATGCAAAATGAAATAAGAGGGAGTAGTTTTTCAGGTAGTTTAAAGGAGGATGGTTAACTTGTATATTCCACCATTCACATTTGATATACATGTGTAGGAAAAGTTAAAGTGTTGATTATGTAATCAAAGCTACCTGTGGTGATGTTGCCACCGGTTAAAATGTACACTGGATATGTTGTTAAACACGTGTCTATAATGGAAACATTTACAATAAATATTCTGCATGCAAATACTGTTATGTCTGTGGGTGTTTATTTAGTGATATCATCTTTGTTTCTGAAATCCCTTTGTCCTTCATCCTCACCTTCCTTATACATTTTGTGCTTTTGTGATATCAAGATGGTGTTTTGGGTCCGCAGAGCCCCTTGTCCCAATTACCCTAGATATTGTCCCAGCTGCCGCAGGGTTTCCAGACCTTCCTCCTCTGCCCGGGCAGGCTGGGCATTCCTGTGTCCCACCTCTCCATTAGTCCCCAACCTCCCCAGGGTCCTTAGCCTCTTCCTCTTGGTTTGGTTTGTCCCTTCCGTTCAACTTATAAATAGGAACAGGGTTTCTTTCCTCTTAAACACAAGACAGAGTGCTTCCTTGTTTTACTCCCTAGCCTTTCTCTTGCTTGCCCTCCCTTTCTGCTAGCCTCCTTCTTCCACAGGGCTCCCAGCATCCTTTTGTCACTTCTGTTTCCATGACTGAGCCCTGATTGTAGCTCTCTTTTCTGCTCCTCAGAGCTCTTTTTCCTTAACACTGTGCCCTGCTTGGTGTGCCCAACGCTGCCCCTCCTAACTCTCGAGCACCCTATTGACTGTTGCTTTCCTCCCCTCCACATCTTTCCTGGCACCTTGCTCATCCCAGGGGATTCCATCCTGGTCTGTTGGCTGCTTCCAGCCCTGTATCCTGGACTCCCCCTGCTCTTTGTCGGGGGGAAAGCCCACACTTCTCCTTGCCCCAGGCCACTTCTTGGAGGCTACTTCTCTCATCTGTGGGGCTGGAGGCCTCCCTGACATTCTGTTTTTTCCTGGAGCTCCAGTTCCCTATCTTGGGTCTCCCGTTTAACCCTTCAACCCCACAGCTGCCAGGTTGCCATCCTCTCTGCCATGCCCATAGGGCTGGTCTGTAAACTCAGCACTTAGACTCATCAAGAGGAGCAGCCAGACTGGTGTGGGACAGGGACAGACTGATAGCTGCAGCCCAGGACCAGGAGGTCTGTTCATTTGCTCAGGTGATGAAACCACATCTGGCACAGCAGCTGCAATTGGAGTCACCACTCCATTAAGCTTATAATAATTCACTGTTATTCTCCAAGATCCATTTGTCTTCTGCACAGGCCAAATAGCAGAGTTCAATGGGGATGTGGTGAGAATTACCACTCCTGCATCTTTCAAATCCTTGATGATGGCACTAATTTCTGCCATCTCTCTGGGAATGCAATATTGCTTCTGAACTGATCAATGTCAGTTCAGAGCCAGTACCCTGTAGTTCCTGAAAGGTCTGATTACTTCCTTTCCCTCAATCCACAACTGCCCTGGTGAAAGCCTCTAGATCCCTTTGGAGAAGACTGGGAGAAATATTTTCAACAGTGTACTGGGGTCCTTTTTCAAGGAGGCCCAGCCTCCCCCTTCATTCAAGGGATTCTGGGTCTATAAACTGGCCTGAGAATTGATTGAGATGCCAAGACCCTCTGTTTTTATGATTCAAATTAGATTTTTGTTCACTTGTCCTTGAACTTTCCTGCTTATATAAGTCAATAGCAATTTAGTAGGTTTCCTATCAGTTTCACTTCTAGGAATGTCATGATCAAGTAGCCAACACCATAGATCCACAGGGGCCTGACTATTCTGAGTGCTGCTTTGGCTCTGCTGTCTGTTAGAGTAACTGCACCTACCTTGCCTTTGTTGGTTGAGTGCCTTCACTTGGTCTCTGCTACCCTTGGGATCTCATTACTTCCATTGCATTTATGTTTCCCAATTCAGCAGCTGCGGTTCCAACTGTACGGTCTGGCCTATAGAGAAGAGCAATGCCAGAGCTCTTCTAGTATGCTGAGGCTCCCCTCACAAATGTATTCTTCATGCTCAAGGTACAAGGTGTGCCCTTTGGACCTGCCCATGGTGGGTAAGAAGGTCTTAAATAACAAATTCCTTCTAATTCAATTCCTTAGACATTCCTTCTAGTGTCCCTAAGCCTTTGAGTTCATTTCTACTGTAAATCAAGGCAGATATTGCAGTTCAAGATCTTTTGGTCTATGCTACCTTTTGGTCTATGTTTCAACCAAGTAACTAAATAAACTGTTGGAGCCATTTCTAGCTTCCTGAATTGCAATCTTAAACACAGAATCTCTGCTTAGTAAGCCTATATCAATAAATTCAGCCTGATCCAACTTTTTGTCCCTTCCACTATTACCCTACACCTCTAATATCAATTCCCACACATATTTCCTGCATTTCTATCTATATATATTAGAAAACTCAAGTAGTTCTTTTGGAATGTGGTTTGCCTCCTCGTGGGTTACATTTTGTACCTTACTTTTAAGGGTCTTACGGGACTTGGTCTAGAACCAAAGAAGCGTGGTAGGGGTGAGTCCTGAGGAGAAGCAATATTGTCTTGCATGGCAACTGCCTCAGGGGAGGCCATTACAACATCCTCAGGCAATACAAAGTTTATCCCCTCAGATGGGGGTGGAGAGTCTGCTTCTACTGGAAAAGAAAACTCAGCAGAAATTACTGTCTCAATGTTTCCACCTTTATCAGGGTCTTCCCATACATCTCTATTCCAACTTTCAGGATCCCGTTCTTTCCCTATCAATGCCCTCACTTTAACAGAAAGCACTTTAAAAGTGGAGGCTGGAAATTCAATTTTTGTTGTAAGTCACTCACAGGGTTTCGTTTTCGCCAATCCTGGTCTTGGAGCTACAGGAGACAAGGGACTCCTTCAGAGTAGATATCTAAGCTTTCGGGTCATTTATATAGTGCTTGAGCTGGGAATTTGAATCCCTGAGTTCATCCTTTTCTTTCCCCACTTTATCCACCTTAATTAGAAACAACCAGTCAATGTCATTACGCTTGTTAGTTAGACAAAAATGTTTGAAGATACTATATACATAGTCACCCAGATCCTTGCCTCTTACAAGCATTTGAGAATATCCAATGGTAATATTTTGTGTATCTCTGCTGCAACATTATGCCGTGGACTATCAGTATTCTCTTTATTACTGGAAATACAGTTATTAGTGTCTTTAAATATAATCAAAATAGGTAGCCAATTCCAGAAATCCCAGAACCAATTCAGAAAACTCACCCTTAAGATTGAGTTCCTTAGAAATACCATTTGACCCAGCCATCCCATTACTGGGTATATACCCAAAGGATTATAAAACATGCTGCTATAAAGACACATGCACATGTATGTTTATTGCAGCACTATTCACAGTAGCAAAGACTTGGAACCAACCCAAATGTCCATCAATGACAGACTGGATTAAGAAAATTTGGCACATATACGCCATGGAATACTATGCAGCCAGAAAAAAGGATGAGTTCATGTCCTTTGTAGGGACATGGATGCAGCTGGAAACCATCATTCTCAGCAAACTATCACAAGGACAGAAAACCAAACACTGCATGTTCTCACTCATAGGTGGGAATTGAACAATGAGAACACTTGGACACAGGAAGGGGAACGTCACACACCGGGGCTTGTTGTGGGGTGTGGGGAGTGGGGAGGGATAGCATTAGGAGATATACCTAATGTAAATGACGAGTTAATGGGTGCAGCACACCAATATGGAACATGTATACATACGTAACAAACCTGCAGGTTGTGCACATGTACCCTAGAACATAAAGTATAAAAAAAAAGATTGAGTTCCTGCAAATGCCATTATTTCATCCCTTTTTGTTATTGAGCAGTATTTCATGGCATACATATACCACATTTCCTTTATCTACTTGTTGATTGAAGGGCTGTAAACTCAGTACTCAGACTCATCATTTGGGCTGGTTCCATATTTTTGCAATTGTGCATTGTGCTGCTATAACTTAGATAAAATTGGAGACCATTATTATAAGTGAAGTAACTCAGGAATGGAAAACCAAATATTGTATGTTCTCACTCATAAGTGGGAGCTAAGCTATGAGGACACAAAGGCATAAAAATGATACAGTGGACTTTGGGAACACAGGGGAAAGGGCAGGAAGGCAGTGAGGGATAAAAGACTACACATTGGGTACAGGGTACACGGCTCAGGTGATGGGTACACCAAAACCTCAGAAATCACTACTAAAGAACTTATTCATGTAAACGAATACCATCTGTTCCCCCAAAATCTATTGAAATAATAAATAAATAAGTAAATAAATAAATAAATAAATACTTCGAAATCTAAAAAAAAAAGATTGAGTTCCTTTAGAACCACTCCAGGTACTAAAATCTGTATTAGTCAGGATTTTCTGGAGAAACTGAAACGATGAGCTGTGAATATAGAGAGATTTATTTTAAAGAACTGGCTCATGCAATTATGGAGCTGGGAAGTCCAAAATCTACAGGGTATGTCAGCAGGCTGGAGACCCAGCAGGGAGCCACTGCTGCAGTTAGAATGCAAAGGCAGTTTGCCAGCAGAATTCCTTCTTGCTTGGTCAGTCTTTTGTTCTATTTAGGACTCCAATTGATTGGATGATGCCCACCCCCATTACGGAGGGCCATCTGTCTTACTCAAAGTCCACCAATCTAAATGTTAACCTCATCCAAGAACACCCTCATAGAAACATCCAGAATAATGTTTGACCCCATTTTTGTCATTGTGGTGCAACCAAGTTGACACATAAAATTAACTGTCACAACCAGTTATAATTTCCACTAAATAAATACAATTGATCAATTGATATGAAAGAGAGGACAGAAAATTAAATTATATGAAATGCTCAATTAAAACCAGAGTTGGTAGAAAAAGAGGAAGAAAAATGAACAAATAATAATTCAATGAATAGAAGACATTTACAAATGTGGTTGGCTTTAACAAAATATATCAGTACTCCCTTTAAACGTACTAGATGTCCCAACTAAAATAAAGAGGTTGTCTGTGTGCTTTAAAAAATGAAAAATAAAATCAACATACATGTTGTTCATAAGATGCCTACTTAAAATATAATGACACTATAGGTTAAGAGTAAAGAGATGGAGAAATATATATTACCCTAAATCTAATTACAACAGTAGAATTAGCTATGTTAATTACAGATAAAAAAAACTTCAGAACAAAGACAATTATCAGCATTAAAGAGAGGCATTACATAATGAAACAGATGTCAATTATCCAAAAGACACAATCGCCCTTAATGTGTGTGTGTCTAATAACAGAACATCAAAATATATGAGGCTAAAACAAGTAGAAATGCAAAAGAAATAGATAAATCTGCTACTATAGTTGGAGACTTCAACACCCTTCTGTCAAAGATGGACAGACCTAGCAGGCAGAAAATCCGCAAGGGTATTGTTGAACTCAACAGCATCATCAATCAAGGATATAATGAACATCTTTGGATGACTTAATCCAACAACAGTAGAATACACATTCTTCTCGAGATTGCATGGAATAGTCATCAATATAGACCACATCCTGGGCCATAAAACACATCTCAACACATTAAAAATATAGAAATAATAACAATGTCTGCTCTCAGATCATAATGGAATTAACCTAGAAATCAGTAACAGAAAGAAAGATAGCTAGAAAATCACAGAATATTTGGAGATTAAACAATACATTTTTAAGTAACACATGGGTTAAAAAAGAAGTCTCAAGGGAAATTAAAAACTATTTTTAGCTAAATGAAAATTAAAATACAATTTATCAAAACCTGTGGGATGCAGTTAAAGTAGTGCTTACAGGGAAATTTATAGCATTAAATACATGTAGAAATTAAGAAAGATCTAAAATCAATCATTTAAACCTCCACCTTAGGAAACTAGAGAATGAAGATCAATTTAAGCCTAAGGCATGCATGAAGAATAAAATAAAGCAACTATCAATAAAATTCAAACCGGGAAAACAATAGAGAAAATCAATGAAACCAAATATGGTTATTTGAAAACATTAATAAAATTGATAAACCAGTAGCAAGACTCACCAAGAAAAATAAAAGACGCATTTTACCTACATCAGAAATAAAAGAGAGACCATCAGTTCTAGTACCATGAGCATTAGAAGGATAATAAAGAAACACTATGAAAACCTTACACCCACAAATTTGATAGCATAGATGTAATGGACTAATTCCTTGAGAATACAAACTACCAAAACTCACCCAAGGAGAAATAAATACCTACATAGAATGATATTTATTAAAAATTAAATCAATAATTAGTCTTCCAAAAATAAAGCACTAACCCCAGATTGTTTCACTGGTGAATTCTACGGAACATTTAAGAGAGAAATGATATCAATGCTCCACAATCTCTTTCTCAAAATAGATACAAATTAACACTTAACTCATTTTATGAGGTCAGTATTACCTTAATACAAAAACCAGATAGAGACATTAAAAGAAATTAAAACTACAAATCAATATCTCTCATCAACATAGATGCAAAAATTCTTGAGAAAATGTTATCTAATCATATCCAACAATGCATAAAAAGAATACTATATCACCAAGATATAATGCTAAGATCCAGATTATAGTAAGATTGCTAGTAGTTTCACATTGGTTCTGCAGTGGAAAAACAACAGGCTGAAAAACATTCAGGTTTTAGCTTTGTTTGTGTAGGAGCATTAGGGCTGTGGTGGCATTTCCTTTTTCTTCTCTTTTCTTCCTTCTCTCCCTCCCTTCCTTCTATAAAAATTATCCTTTAGTTACAGTACTGTTATATGAGAAAAATACATTTACAGTAGAAATAGAAAACAAAGAATTTCTCATAGTCAGTCATTACATAGATACCGATTATGTGTATTTATATATGGTATTTAAAAATGTCATGACAAGAAGAAAAGTTTTAGAAAGTAAAATTAATTTCATAAGTCTTGTTATATTGTACTTAAGAATACTTGACTAAATGTTTAAAAAATCATGGTGAAACTCAGAGACTCACCTTAACAATTGTCCTTAAGGCCTTTGGTTGAAAGCTTTAGACTTTACTGAGGCTACTTTGAAAACCATTGCTCTACTTCTCTTAATAATTCTTTGGCTTCCACAGGAAGCATGTGCACTCACACTTTGCCTTTCTCTTACTGCTTCTTTGGCCAAGACAATAGATTTTGCAAACTCCAGGGGGCATCTTTCATGTTGTGTTCTATGGGCTCCAGGATAGGGCATTCACAGGGACTACAATGTGAGTTGTGTCCCCAGCATGGTACAGGGGCTGAGTACCACTGCTGAGTAGGAAGGATGCTGTCAGCTTCAGTCCCTCCATCTGGAAGGGGCCTTGGAAAGAGAATGAAGAGATACTGGCTTGGTCTGAGAAGAGTGACTTGGAGTTAGAGCCACTTTTCTAGACAAAATGGTTGGCCCTCCTTTATCTGTGTACTGTTGGTGCAAAGGATTTCCACCAGAGATGTAAGACAAGAGGACAGAGCAGGATGCTCTGGGAGATCTAGGAGAAATAATATAGACTGCCTCTGTGGCATCTTGGAAAATGTAGGAGCTTCTGTGAGTCACTGCCACTCTAGTCCAGAGATGATAGAGGACCAATATTTAGTCTGAAAGATCTCATTAGTGTCATTACTCTATTGTCCTATTAGAATGGTACGAATGTCAGGAAATGCTTACAGGACACATACATTAGCTGAAATACTAAAAACAAACAAACAAACAACAAACAAACAAAAAAACTCGTTCTCTCCTTGAAAGAACAGTGCTCCTTCACAGTGGGACATACTAACCCTCTCCTGCACTGGTGTTCTACTTTGGACTCTCACCTAGCCTTCAGTAGTGTTCTACTTTGGACTTTCACCTAGCCTTCAGTAGTCCTGCACTCTCACTCAAATTTCTTTTTTTCCCACATGATATTCCACTTGGTCATTGTTCTCTCTCTTGAAACTCCACTTGTCAAATCTGAACTCCTGGCCCTCTAACCAGCTTCTTCTCCAAACTTTCATACTTCATGTCTACAGCACAACCCTTCTTCTGTGTGAGAAGATGTTGAAGTATGGTGTTGTTTTGCAAGACAGCAAGTAAGATGGACAGACGTTGGCAAACTTTTGGGCGAGGTAAACGTGTTCAAATCCAGAATTATCCACACATCATGGCTATAGAAAGAGTGAAAAATTATCTAGTACATCCCTGGCTTTAATGTTTCCTTGTAGTCTCCCTCTACTCTAAAACTGAGACAAAATCTTGCTGATTTTGTTCTTTAATGACTCTTACTTTGTCTTTTTATACTCTGATTTGAACTCTTACCATGTCACAACTGGACTGTTGCAGCCGTTCCTTCTTGGTTTGCCCTGTATTTACATGCACGCATGCATTAAAATTTAAAAAATAATTAATGAATGTTATTCATGATATAAGTGCTAGGGAGGTGACAACCTCAAACAGGGAAGAATCTTTCTTCTGACAGATTTGGTAGTTGTAGGAGAAGGAGGTGGGGAAGATAATAACAACAACAAAAGTAAGTCAAGTCCATTAAAACATAGTGAGATAGTGCTGGGGTTTTCAGAGGAGAGAGAGAAAAACTACTCTGTATGCAGTGGATAAGAGGGCTTCTCAGAGGAATGGCCTTCAGGCCATGACTTTGAAGGATGGGCAGATAGGATGGCTCACCTGAGCAAGATGGAGGAAGGACTAGTTTCAACAAAGGAATATACAAGAACCAGAGAGCACATTGTGCATGCAGGGTTTAGTAAGCTGTTTGGTGTAGTGAGAACACAGGGTATGTTTTTGGGCATTAATGAGAGGTGAGATGTGCTAGGAGTTTCCACTATGGGCTGTAAATGTCAAGCTCAGAGTTTTGATTTAGTTGGAAGGCAATGGGGAACTTTTAAGATTTAGGGGCAGCATGACAGTGTGAGATGCTTCACCAACCTGCTCCCTAGTAAAACTGGTGAAAAATGTTAAAAAACAAAACAAAACCATTCAAAGAGTCCTAAAATGGTTCTAAAGGCAAACAACAAGTGAAAAAACATCTACCCAAGAAAATCTGTGAAAGTTCGGTAAGAAAGATAAGAGTGTAGTATATGAACCAAAATCCCTTCTTCCCTTCCCCTCTAAGCTCAGTGGGTAGAGATTGCACTCCAGACTGGTGCAGCTAAGAACACAGAGCTCCCTCTCCTCCCAGTTGCCAGTCAGTGGGCTGTCTTTCCAGGAGGGTCAGGACTTCAGTGTCTCTCATCCTGCCGCCAGCTACCTGTTGCTAAGGTAAGCTCCAGATGGGTACAGTCAAGAGCAAGGAGGTGGGGAGTTTAAAGAAGGGGAAGGGAAGAGAAGAGCGGAGGGGAAGTTGAAGGGGGCTCACTTCTGCCCAGCCCCAACTCATGGAATGCAGTCTCTATCTTGGATGTGGCATACCGAGAACACTAGGGCTCTTATTTCCCGTGCCCTGACTCTGGTTTCACACTAGAAGAGGCAAGCCAAAGAATGTGATACGCCCTCCAGGAAGTACTTAGCTCTCAGTGCAGGGGAATCAGTTAGAGAGAAGATTGTCATTGTCCCTACCCCCAGTCCAGAGCCCTGACTCAGAGATTTTCGCTTGAAGGGAGATGCAGGACACGGAACAGGTAGCTCCTTTCTCTTCTCATGAAAACCAACATCATTTGCAGGAGAACCTGGAGAAGTTTAAATCTATAGGCACTCTCAAGAAAATGGAGATTGTAATGACAGACAACTGGAAGGGGATTTATAGATCTAATGAAGATACAGCCTAGACTGTAGCCCAGCTAGTTTGCAGGAGAGAACTGAGGGATGACAGCTGGGAGGAGTCCTCTTGGGACCAGAACAAATATCAGACTCTGGGATCAGAACAAATATCAAACTCTGGCTTCAGAAACTATTCCTTCAAATGAGCTACAGTTTGGAATACAGACTGTATTTTTTGGGTACAGTTTGGGTACAGTTTATGCCCAGGGAATTGTTGAAAACAATACAGGAGGCCATTGGTAACCAGTGGAGCTTAATAGCTGGGCATGGCCTGGGAAGAGGAAGAGAGTCCTACCTGTACCACTGCCATCCCAGGGTGCCTGTGGACATACCCATAGCTAAGCAGCCTGAGGAGGAACATCACCTGCTGAACCCTGGGGGTGGCGCGCAGGAATAGTCTTCACTAAAATAATTCAGCCAATCACTAAAAAACAAGCAAGAAGTAACGGTACCAAGCCCTGGTGAGGGAGAGACCAGGACCCAGAAGTGTTACAATATATCATCTAAAATGTTCAGTTTCCAGTAAAAATTATGAAGCATGCAAATAAATGGTAAAGCAGATCCTATACACTAGTAAAAAAGCAGGCCGGGTGCGGTGGTTCACACCTGTAATCCCAGCACTTTGGGTGGTTGAGGCGGGTGGATCATGAGGTCAGGAATTTGAGACCAGTCTGACCAACATGGCAAAACCCCATCTCTACTAAAAATAAAAAAAAATTAGCCGGCTGTGGTGGTGCATGCCTGTAATTCCAGCTACTTGGGAGGCTGAGGCTAGAGAATAGCTTGAACCCAGAAGGCGGAGGTTGTGGTGAGCCGAGACTGCGACATTGCACTCCAGCCGGGGCAATAATTGCAAAACTCCGTCTCAAACAAACAAACAAACAACAACACTGAGTGGCACGAAGTACTTTTCAGATGCCAGATTTAACAAAAATAGATTTAAGAATATGAAATCTATTATGAATATGTTCACAGACTTAAAGGAAAACATGATTAAAGAAGTAAAGAAAGGTATGATGTTGCATCAAATAGATAATATCAATGCAGAAAATTATAAAAAAAGAGAACTAAATGGAAATGCTGGAGTTGAAAAGTACAGTAACTGAAATACAAAATTCACTAAAAGGAGTCCACGGTAGATTTGAACTTCCAGAAAAAAGAATTAGTGAACTTGGAGATAGGCAAACATATAAAAAGTAAAAACTTTTCAACTCATTTTACGGGACTAGTATTACCCAGATACCACAAGCAGACAAAGACATCAGAGCAAAAGTATAGATCATATATCTCTTATGAGTATGGACACACAAATTCTCAACAAAATGTGATCAAATTGAATACAGCAACATATTAAAAGAATCTCGATCAGTGCGGAATACATCCCATGATCAGTGGGATTTATTCCAGGAGTGCAAAGTTATTTTAGCTTCTGAAAATTAATTAATTAAAATAGTATTATTTTGGCATCTAAAATTTAATTAATAAAATTAATAAATCATAGGATAAAACTCAAAAAATTACATAATCATCTCAGTAGATGCAGAAAATAATTGACAAACAAAAATACCCTTTTATAATAAAAATATTCAACAAACTAGGAATAAAAGGGAACTTCCTCAAGCTGATAGAAGAGATCTAGGAAAAACCCACAGCTGACATTATGAAAGACTGTAGGCTTTTTGCCTAAGATCAGGAATAAGACAAAGATATCTGCTTTTGCCATTTCTATTCTACCTGTACCGGAGGATATATTCAGGGCAGTTAGGCAAGAAAAATAAATAAATGGCTTTCAGATTGGAAAGGAAGAAGTAAAAGAATCTCTATTTGAAGATAACACCATCTGCTATTTAGAAATTCCGAAGGAATATACTAACAGTCCATTAGAACTAATAAATGAGTACAACAACATTGCAGGATATGAAATCAAGATTAAAAAATCCATTGTATTTCTATATGCTTGCAATAAACAATTCAAAAATAAAATTAATCAATTTTATTCATAACAACATCAAAAAGAATAAAATATTTAGAAATAAATTGAAAAAAACCAAGTGCAAAATTTATATTCTGAAAACTATAAAACACTGCCGAAAGAAACTAAAGAGGCTCTAACTAAATGGGAAAATATTTCATGTTCATGGATTAGAAGACTTAACATTGTCAAGATGGCAACATACCCCAAAATGATCTACAAATTAAATGTTGTCTCTATCAGAATCTCAGCTGACTTCTTTGACAATCTGACCTTAAAGTTCACAATGTATGCAAGGAACCCAGAAAAACCAAAGCAATTCTGAAAAGAAAAAAACAAAGTAGGAGGACTCATACTTTCTGTTTTCAAAAATTACTACAAAGTAATGGTAATGAACATAGTGTAGTGCTGGCACAAGGATAGACAAGTTGAGAGTCCCTTGATAAGCCCATACATTAATAATTAACTGATTTTTAACAAGGATGCCAAAAGTAATCAATAATCTTTTCAACAAATGATCCATAGGCAAAAGAGTGAAGTTGGTCCCCTACTATATACCATAATAACAATTAACTCAAAAATCCATCAAAGACTTAAATGTAAGACCTAAAACTAAAAAGACTCTTAGGAAAAAACATAGAGGTAAGTCTTCAAGACTCTGAACTCAGCAAAGACTCTTAGATATGATACCATCAGCATGAGCAACAAAAGTGTAATAGATAAATTGGACTTCCTCAACTTTAAGCCTTGTGTGCTTCAAATGACACCATCAGGAAAGTGAAAGACAAAAATGTTTGCAAATCATATATCTCATAAGGGACTGGCATTTAAAATACATAAGAAACAATTACAACTCAACAATATTAAGACAAACAGCCCAATTAAAAATAGGCAAAAGTTCTGAACAGACATTTCTTCAAAGATGTATTAAATGGCCTATAAGCACATGAAAAAGTCTTCGGCATTATTAGCCATGAAGGAAGTACAAATCAAAGTTACCACTTCACATCCACTAGGATACCTAGAACCAAAAAGTCTGATGACAATAAGTGTTAATGAGGATCTGGATACATCAGAACCCTCCTAGATTACTGGTGGGATTGTAAAATGGTGCAACTGCTTTGAAAAATAGTCTGGCAGTTTTCCAAATGATTAAACATAGAGCTACCAAATGATCCAGCAATTCTACTCCTGGGTAAATGCCACTTCTAGGTATATGCCCAGGATAAATGAATATGTATGTCTATCCAAAATCTTACATATGAATGTTCATAGGGGCATTATTCACAATAGTCAAAAGGTGGAAATAAATCAAATGTCCATCAATGGACAAATAGATAAACATTTGTCAATTGTGGTATACCTAGACAATGAAATATTATTCAACCATCAAAAAGAATGAAAAACTGATAATGCTACAACCTGGATGAACCTTGGAAACATGCTAAGTGAAAGAAGCTAGTTATAAGCAATTACACATTGTAATTCCATTTACAGGAAAGTGCAGAATAGGGAAATCTATAGAGACAGAAAGTAGATTAATGGTTGCTTAGGGTTGGGGAGGGAGGATGGAGGATGACTGATAAAGAGTTCAGAGTTTCTTGTTGAAGCGATGAAAATGTTCTACACTTGCCTGTGGTGACGGCTGTATTTTTAAAGCTATACTAAAAGCCATAGCATGGGTGAATCTTATGTTAATTCTGTCTCAATAAATTTGTTAAAAAGAAAGATTTTTCAGTAGGAGCAACTCTGTCAGTGTCGAGATTTAGAAAGAAGACTCTGAGAGGAATGATTGTCATGGGATTCGAGAAAATAAAAGAGGCTAGAAAGCTAGACAGAAGTTGGTTAAATTATTTATGTTGCAAATGCTGAAGATAAAAGTAGAAGGAGGCAGACTGGGGTACACAAGGGACAGAGAATCAACCTCTGGAAAGAATCACCTGTACTTGCTGACTCCACCTTCTGTCCTATTCTCTTTTGAGCACTTCCTAATCAACTACAAGAGCTGATCATAACTGGTTTATAACACACTCTATTATTGAGCCACATCTGGTCCTCTCTTGTTTATTTGTTCTATTTTTCAATAGTGCAGTAAGGACCCACCAACTACCCATCCAACTTAACAACCAGAATTCTGACAACCTATATGGAATTAATCACTCACTGCTTTTCTTTGCATATGTTTTATCTTATCTATATCTATTTTTTAAACATATGTTTTTATTTTAGATGATTTTAGTTATTTTTTTAACATCATAAAAAGTGTACGATGCAGAAAGGGATCTTGAGGGACTTGGCTTTAAAACTGATGCTGTAAAGCTACAAGTCTCTTAATTGTTTTATGCACCTGCTGTTTATTTATTTAGGTTTCTACAGGGTCCTCTCTCTTGAAAATACACCACACTTTATTTATCCAGGCTTCTGATGATGGGAGCTAGGTTATCTTCAGGTTTTAAAAAATTGTCTACAGTGCTGCAAAAATATTCTCGTACATGTATTTCTTAGATTAGATCCCCAGAAGGCAGATACCAACCAAGAGAAAGACTCACGGAAGCAACTTACTAGGAAATGTTCTCATGAAAAATCAATATGGTTATGAGGCAATGGGACCCAGAAGGTGGGAAGGCCAAGCCAGGCAAAGCCACACTGAACACCACAGAAGGTGACTTGGGCTCAGTGCATCAAGATAGGGAGGGTCACACCTCAGAGTGGCCCAGGCAGGGAAAAGGGAGCTGGTATTTCATGTTCTCAGAGATGATTTTACATTAAGTCTTTTTTCATTTTAGAGTTAGTTGGCTGTTGCTGGTAGATAGAAATAAAATTCACGTTTGCGTATTTTTATACCCGGCCATACTGCTAAATACTTTTATTATTTAGAATAATTTGTAGATTCTGTTATTATTTCCATGTAAATATCTGCAAGTAGTGACAGTATTTTTCAACTGTCAAGTCTCTTTTTTGTCTTACTGTACAAGCTCAGTTCTCTCATATTGTGTTGAATGGAAATGGTAAGAGTGAATATACTCGTCTGGTTTATTATTTTAAAGAGATTGTTTCTAATATTTCTCCATTTACAATGGTGATTGCTGGGTTTTGTTCTTCAATATATACACATCATCAGATAATGGACGTTCTCTTGCATTCTTAATTTATTAACAGTTTTTGTTGGGTTGAATTTTGTAAACTGCTTTTACTGTTTCCATTAAATATCACTCTCTCTTTAATAGGTGACATACATATGTTTTCTAATATTAAATTATTTTATAACCTGGAGTAAACCCAAGTTGGAAATAGTGAAATACCTTTAATAGGGACTATGGAGTTTGCTTTATTAATAATTGCCTTGGGGTTTTTCATTGATGAGCAAAATAGGCCTGTATTTGTCTTTGCTTGATTTTGGTTTGATACTGGTTTTGTAGAATAACTTGAGGTATAGTCTTCCCTTTTACAGTTTCTTTAAAAGTTTTTGTTGAATTGGATGATCTGTTTCTCAAGTACTTGGTAGAACTTAAATAATTTGGTGTTTTCTTTGTGAGAATGTTTAAACTATTTCTTCAAATGTGCCATAGTTACAGGAATATTTATGCTTTCAATTTATTCTTGAAAATAATATTTTCTACGAAATTTTACACCTCTTTTACATTTTCAAATTTGATAATATATAGTTTTGCTAATATTTTCTTGTAATCTGTTTGTTCTGCTTTTTATGCTATATCCCTTTCCTCACTGATAATGTTAATAATGGTAACTTTTCCTCTTGATAGCCTTTCCAATCTTTGCCTATTTTGTTAGATTTTTCAAAGAAGCAAATTTTGGTTTTGTTGGTCTTCTCTATTGCATTTTCTTTTTCCTCTGTTATTGCTTTTTACTCTTAGTTTTATGAACTTGTTTACTCGGATTGATTCTAACCCCTTGAGGTGATAACTTAGCAGTTTTCAGGCTGTCCTCACCTAATGTAGGCTTTAGGCTTCTATTTCCTTTGAACCTCAGATCCTGCTTGCTTTCATGATCATCATTAGCATTATCTAGGGAGTTTGAATTTCAAGGCAGTTTTAAATTTCTGCACAGTTTTTAATTTTAGTATTGATTAGTCCTTTAACCTTGAATTATTATTTATCTGTGTGCTTTTAAAATTTTTAAAAATGTGGGAATTTTAAAAGATTATCACTGTAATTAATTTAAAATTTAATCACATTGTGGTTATAAAATATTGTTTACATGGCATCTATTCTTTCCATTTTTGAAGTTTCCTTTATGATCTAATATGCAATTGATTTTTAAAAATTCTTTATATGTTCTTGAGAGGAACATACATTCTTTAATTGCTCTAAATGTATTCCTTTGATTAGGCTTGTTAGATCTTCTAAATCTCTACAGATATTTCGGTCTTTTTAACTATCAATAATGAAAACAGGGCAAACATTTAAATTTCTTCCTATAATTAACTTAATTCTAGTTAAAATAATGTGAAGATATTTTATTAAGTGCACACATGCTTAGAATTGTTAAATGTCCCTGTTTAACTTATCTTCCTATGATTTTGTAGTAACTTTTTCTAACTCTATGAAAATAATCTTTGTCTTAAAATTGTTTTGTCTGATATTAATAACTACCAGCTTTGTCTTGAATAATTTTTGTCTGATATGTGTTTTCCCATCGTTTTTCTTTCAATCATTGTCTGTTGTAATAAAATACGTAATTTTTAGCTATGAAATCTGTCTTTGTAGTGGTCAATTTTAGTATCTGTTTAAATGTAGGTTTCTCAATCTTGGCACTATTGGCAATTTGATGGGATAATTCTTTTGGGGGTGGTGGTTTAGTGTGCATTGTAGGTCGTTTAGCAGCATCCCTGATCCCCGTGATGCCAGTAACATTGTCAAGTTGTGAAAGCTAACAATGACTCCAGACATTGCCAGTTGTCCTCTGGGGGCAGCATTTTCCCTGACTAAGGATCACTAATTTTTTAGTATTGACAGTGGAATCTTTTAATGTCACTTTGGTTTATTATTTCTGTTTATCCTAGTCTCTTTGTATTTATAAATTTCTGACTATGCTTTTTTTTTTTTTTTAAAACTAGATAAGCTGTTTTTGGTACCCTCTAGAAATTTGGTGTACCACATTATTTATTCTCTTTCACTTAACACATGTTTTCAACATTTCCAAGATTTGTTCCCTTCTTACAGAAGGTCTTCCTCAGAAACATTTTAAATGTGCTTCTTTTGTGTGGTAAACATCCTGGATTTTCAATGCCTCAGAATAGTTGATCATGCCCTCACTTTTAAATACAGTTTAACTGGGTATAAAACTCTAGCTTCTAAATTATTTCCCTCATCTTCCTGTGTTTAGAGTCACTCTTTAAAAATGTGGTGTCTGTGATATGTTCTTTCTGTGCTAAAACTTTGCTATTTTAAGATTTCACCATAATTTACCAAGCAATGCTTTTGAAATGATCTCTTTTACATTCTATGGGGTCTTTCAATAGAAAGTCTTCCTTTTTTTTCAATCCTAGCAAAAATTATTTCTGTAATTTCTTTAGGTATTTCTTAGGACTTCTTTTACCTATATCTGTTTCTGTCCTTCCTTTCTCTCAGCTGATCTTTTGTATTTCCCAGTCATTATTCTTTCAGCTTCCTTCTAAGAGAGTTCCTCAACTTGTTCTTCCCCTTTACTAAATTGTCCTGTAGCTCTATCCAGTCTTTTTTTTTTTTTTTTTTTTTTTTGAGATAGGGTTTTGCTTTGTCACTCAGGCAGGAGTGCAGTGGCACAAACATGGTGGGCTCAAACAATCCTCCTACAACAGCCTTCCAAGCAGCTGGGACCACAGGTGCACATCATCATGCCTGGCTCTTTATTTTTATTTTTTGTAGAGATAGGTTCTCACCATGTTGCCCAAGCTTGTCTCAAACTCATAGGCTCAAGTAATCTTCCAACCTTGGCCTCCCAAAATTCTGAGATTACAGATGTGTGCCACTGTGCCTGGCCTAGCTGTATCATTTTTAAAAATTCCATCTGCTTTATTCTTCATTTCAAATGTTGGATATTTCATACTTCTATGGCTTGAATGTGTCCCCGCCAAAATTTGGGTGTTGAGACTTAATGGCCAATGTGATGGTAGGAGGTGGGGCCTTTAAGGGTGATTAGGTCATGAGAGCTCCTCAATAATGCGTATATCAAAATAGTTCTAAGAGAGGATTTTGAATGCTCTCACCACAAAGAAATGATAAATGTTTGAGATGATGGATATACTAATTACCCTGACTTGATTTATTATACCATGTATACATGCATTATATACATGCACACTGTACCCCATAGATATGTACAAATAATCATTTGTCAATTAAAAACGAACAAAAGAGTAACCTTCTGAATGAGGCTTTCCTTGGCTAACTTCTCTAAAAATGAAAGAAAGGAAGGAAAGAAGGAAGGAAGGAAGGAAGGAAGGAGAGAGAGGGAAGACGAAAAAACCCCCCTGCACTAACAATACTTGACACTTCACATTTTCCTTTATTTTTTTTCCCCATAGCACTTAACACTATTGAGCACCCTATCTATCCCACTGACTAATCTTGTTTATTGTCTTTCTTTACAAGGGCAGTGATTTTATATGGCTTGTTCACTGCTGTGTGTCCTTCTAGAATATAAAAAGTAGATAAAGAATTATGCCTGCATGTGGGACAAAGAGAGAAGCCAAGACAATTTCCAAGGTTTGGGAAGGTGGCTGGACCAGGAGGTCAGGGCTGTAGGAGACACCCATACTTCTTGGAGATGACCAGTAGGCTGATGGAAATGTAAGCTCATTGCTCAGTCATGAAGTAGAGGCAGGGGCATAACAAATGCAGCAAGATTTTCTGAATGAAAAGAAACAAATCATATTCACTGTGGAAACTGAGATTGTATCAAAATACAAATAAAACAAGGACATTATCTACACTCACATAGCCATGGTTAATATTTTGATGTATTTCATTTTGGTTTTATGTGTGTGCATACGCAATATAATTGCATTCTGCTTTTCTTTTAGCCCACCACAGACATTTTCTTATTGTAACTCCTATTCAAAAACATTTTTAGTGGTGGCATAATATTCCTTTGTACCAATGCATTTCAGTGTAAAATGCCCTTGTACTTAACTGTCTGTGCATGTCTCTGATGATGCCTGTGGGATTTATTTCTGCAGTGGGATGACTAGTTCAAGGAGTTTGATTAGATCAGAAACATCCCTCTAGACAGGCTGCCACAGCAGAGAACCTGGAATCCCATTAGGACACCCTCATTAACACCGGTGATTGTTATTTTTCCTAAAGTGTGCTGATTTGATAACTGAATCTTAGGAAGCTATTGTTGTAGCACCTGCATTGACTCCCATGGAGGAGACCACCCTTACTTGTTCATTTCTGTGTGTGTGTGTGTGTGTGTGTGTGTGTGTGTGCAGGTTGCTTGGGTACATGTGACCTTAGGGGTTAGTGGAAGCAAAAGTCCGAGGGAGCAGAAGTGGGTTGAGGAAGATAGCAGAGGATCAGAAGAGGCCCCATGAGTCTACCTGGGAGGCCAAGGCAGGGAGGTAGAGGAACTGGAGGGTCTGGAGGAGAATGAGAGTATGCAATTTTAAGGTATTTACTGGAAGTGGCAGGAGAGCATTTAGAGGGAATAAGTGATCATGGGTATTGTGTTAGTCAGGGTTTTCCAGAGAAATAGAACCAACAGGTTATATCTATCATCTATTAATCAATCCTATCTATCTATCTATCTATCTATCTATCATCTATCTAATCTGTCATCTATCTAGTCTATCTACCTACCTACCTATCTCTAATCATCCACCAAAAAAGATTTATTATAAAAAATTGGCTTATATAAGTATAGAGGCTAAGTCTCATCATCTGTAATCTGCGAGTTGGAGAACCAGGAAAGCTGGTGGTGCAATTTTGCCCAGGCAGGCAGATAAAAGGCACAAATTCTTTTTTCCTCTGCCTTTTGTTCTATTCAGAACCTTAATGGATCAGTGGATGCTGCCCTGCCCACACTGGGGAAGGCAATCTACTTTACTGAGTCCACTGATTTAAATGCTAATCTCATCTGGAAACATCTTCACAGATACTATGCTCACAGTATCACCCTCACAGATGCTGTATCTGGGCACCCCATTGCCCAGTCAAGTTGACACATAGAATGAATCATCACGAAGTGTGGGAAGCAGCAGAAGTTAGAGGTTAAGAAATGAGGACAAGAAAGGGCACATGAGTTGGTGGCTCCCAGGAAAACAAACCTAGTGGACTTAGAAGGCAAGCATTATTTTGTAGCTCATAGCTCTTCAGCAGCTCCCAAGGGGTTGCCATGCTCCGGGCCTGGATTTCCAGACACTTGGCCTCGCTTCCTAGGTGCTCCAGGATTCTGCCACATAAGTCTCCACAGCACTTGGTGACTGCTCCCTGCGATGGGCTCCCTCTGCTGTCTCCCTCCATCTTCACAGCTTTGCAGTCACAGCGCCCCCAAGGGGCTGCCTTCTCAGTTTTCCTGGTTTCTCATGTCATCAGCCTGAGACCACACCCCATAATCCCCATCCTCTGAACACTTACAGAACCAACTTGCTGCTCATCACATACAACACATGTGATAAGGGTATTTTAGATGTTTCATCAACAAATCAGACATGGTGCTAGACAGGAGGTAACTCTTCGACAGCAATTTATCCTTGGATGCCCTGAAGCCACAGGCTCAGTGTTTTTGTCTAAAGTGGCTTTGACAAGTAACAATTGTTCCAAGGCTGCAGATAGGGGACTTAGATCCCAGAACCACTTCCACTTGGAGCAGAGAAGGGCCACTCTCTGCTTGGAGATGGGAAGGGGACACAGCAGTAAAGGGCATGAGACTTAATTGCTGAGTGTCTGTTCTGGTCCTTCCCTGCTTGTCCGTGGACGGCTGCTAGTGTTAGATGGAACAATACAGGACACAACCCCAAAAAGGCAAGGACCAGTCACATAGGTGCACATTGCTGACCTGATCAAACCTGGGCCACAGACTGTCCCAACAATACAACCTCCTAGAATTGGACCATCTTGCGGATATGATCCAATGCCTCCATAGGTTGCCCACAAAGCCATAGAAACTGACTTGGGTTCTTTTGCTAGAGAGGAAAGCAGGGAAACGTTTGTGTTTATGAAGTTTCCCACTACAGCTAAAATATTTTCCCCTTTCAGGATTATTTTACTAGTGATACAAAGCCCAGAGATGGTCAATAACAAAGGGAAAGAGATTTTTATTTTTAATGGTAAAAACTTTATTTATTATTTATAAATACATTGCAAGACAAACGTCTCAAAAATACTTTTCCCCCCAAAAATTAAAAAAATAAAGAAAAGCTAATAGGTAGGCAGAATGTCTTGAGACCCCTCTGTTTTCAAGGAGAGCTCTGTGCAGCGTGTGTCCACACCGAGGGCTGCAGCAGGGCAGAGTCTCCCTGAGCCTGACTTTGCCAGACCTCCTTGGGTTTGGCCTCTGGGAGAGCAGCCCAGCCTCTGGGCATGAGCTCCTTTCCTCAGTCATGGCCACAGTTGTATCATATAGCATCTCTAACATTTCATCTAGGATTATTTAGTATAGATCTTATTATATTTGGGGCTATGTTGTATACAATGTTAACAAGGACATATCTTCTCTGTATATATGTGTGAATTATAAAGAAAAGCATGAGAATGACTCTAAGTTCAACAAACATGGGTGAATCTCTATGTGCTCCCAGTGTCCTGGATGGGCTCCCCAGCAAGCCATTCCTCCTTCCTGTTCTGATATTACTATTCTTTTTTACATTGTGCCAAGGAGGACAAAAGATGAGAGAGGAAAATAAAGCTTTGCCTTTAAAGAGCTTATCCTCAGAAATAAGCTTTGTCTTGAGTTGTTGAACTACGAAACACTATTTTCTGCAATCATCTGAAGAATCATGCCATTATTTGTGATGCCTCTGAATGGGGAGGCTGACTCTCCCTGTCTCTCTGTCCCTCCTACCCCATGGGACCACAGCAAAAGCCATCCTGGGCCTTCAACTAGGCCATGTCTTCAGGAAGGTTCCTGAAAAGGAGGGCCTGTAATATCTGCCTTTATAGGTTCCCAGATTGCCCTAGAACATTCTTAGATATTTTTTTTTTTTAAACAAGTAGGACTCCACCTTATTTTCTCCAATAGTCCCCAAGCAGTACAGGCCAATGAAGATATAAACATTATTCTTGGTTGAGGGACCCAAGCCCTTGTTTCAAAAATGACACCACAGAAGGCTGTGAGCTCCAGGAGCATGCGTCGGGATGTCCGGATGACCGGGGTGTAAGGGTTTCCCTATTCTCAATAAAGCCTGTGCACACTGTACAGGGAGTGGGGGTGAAGCGTGTTCTCTACATAGGCAACACAGCCGCCTAAGTCATGAAGTCAGTGGTTGGCCGCTTCGACCAACATGTGGTGAGCATTCCACGGGGGGATGAAGTCTGGGTGCTGTGCTCGAGTCTCTGAGTATTTTGATAGGAAGCGACAAGAAAATTCAAACTGCTTTTTGCTGACTACTGGAAAGTGAAAAGATGCTCAAGTTTACCATTCGAAGAAACCATAGGCATTTCAAAAACCTCTTTCTAAACTTTGGTTTAAAAAAATATCAGTTCACCACAAACAGAAATATAAATCGAGGCTGTAGCCAGCTGCTGGTCATGTCCTTGGCAGTCTTTTGTGCAAAATAAGGCATATTTGAGCTCCACATTAACTAAAACAAAAAGAAAAAGAAATATATTGAAATAATCCCCCCAAAATCAAAAGGGCTCAACTCTTGCCCTGAGATATCCAGCACAGCCTGCAGGCTAATGGCACTAGGCCTGCAAGTGCAGGGCTAGGGTCTCAACTCATGTTTTTAAACAAAACAACAAGTACCATCTGCTGCTCACAGGGTCCATTGTCAAAGAGTTACCCTCAAATTAGAATTATGTTTTTCCAACTTGTAAGGAAAAAAGAAACCCTTCTAACTAAACGTGCACATTTCTTTTGCTTACTAAATTTGTCTTAATAAAATGAAAGAAAATGTATTTCTTTCTTTCCCCCAATAGTTCCCTCATTTATTAAAAGAAAACAGAATACTGGGCATAATAGCATTCTCTAAAATGATTGTTTAAAATTTCATTTTTCTACCAGATTTAAATGAACTTTATTAAAATTATATTAGCCACAGACTAACAGAACATTCATAATATATTTTACAGAAAAAAAAGCCACATCTTCAGACTGATGCTCTCCCAACTGAGTTATTTCAGCTGTCTCACATTCACATTTTTAATTTAGATACACATATCTGTAGCAGGTTCTTGCGGATTAAAACAGTTTCCCTGTGAAGATAAATGGACCTCCAGACTTCACGGGCAAAGCCTAACTTTGAAAATCTTCACTTTGCGTGTGGATGAATGACAGCTTAGGTGCTGTGAGGTGTCTGAAATAAAGCAGAGCATCCCTGAGGCACACTGGCTGGCCTCCTTCCCCACACTTGTTTGGTTAGGTTGAAGGGGTCTCCCTCTCCCTGCACCCTTCTGAGGGCTCTGTCCTATTTGCTTTGCTCTTTCTGGCCCTGAGCTGCAGCTCCTGGGTCTGTAAGCCTGGGGAAGGGCTGGTGGCCAAGCCCAGCCCATGAGGCTAGTCCAAGGACAGTGAGGCCCTGGAGCCCCAGGCTGCCCCTCCTGAGTGCTCACCCTCGCGGCAGGCGTCTACTTGCTCTGCATGCTGTAGCAGTGCACGTCCTCCTTCCCCTTGGTGGTGTAGCCTGGGAGAGGCTGCCCGTACTTATCCACACACCAGCAGAAGCCCCGCTTCCTGCCTTTGGAAGGGCGACACTGTGGGAGAGAAACAGAAGACAGAGAGGTGAACGCCCCTGGGTCTGGTGTCAGGTCGGTGACCAGGGCCCATGATGGTTTGCCAGCATGACTCTGCTATGCTGAGAAAGCATAACAGAAATTTCAGCTAAGGCTGCGTAAGAGCCACGCATGCCTAGGCCCGCGGACTGTGCACCTGTGCATGCATGTGGGTGTAAGTTCCTTCTCCAAGAAAGCGGGAATGGGGGCAGTTTTGTGTTTCTAGGAGTGTAAGGTGGACACCAGTCCTTGCAGAACCTCTTGGGCCTGCCGACTTCTCTGCCAAATGTGGGACTGAGAACATCCCCTCTGCCTGGGAATGCCACAGCTGTGCCTTTGGAGCCCACACCCAGCCTCACACGACACCTTTTCAGTATGAATTTGTTGAATGAATGACTGATATAAAATATGGGTATAAATAAGCCATGGCAATGGAGGAAAGCTTAGGCTTTCTGACTGTGGCCACTACTACGAATCCTGGTATATGGTCACCCTGAGGCCACTGTGGCTCACTTGGGTCTCCGAAGGCCAATTCTGTAGATACCAATTAGAAAGCCAATTGAAACAGTGCCATCACATAACACAAAGTCTATAGAAGCATATTTATTACAGCTTCATATTACTACACCTTAAATTTGTTTGATCATTTTCAGCTTGTTTAATTGGGACTTCAGGCATATGACTACATTTGGGACTGATGTATAGACAGGACTCTCACTCCATTCCTTTTCTAGGAATAGGACTGTGTTGCAATATAAAGATTTTGAAAAGACTGCTGTTTGATGCGGATGACTCTCATGCCTTCTTCTCACTTGGGCTTTCTAGGGAAATGCCAGTGAGTCGCAGGAAGACCACAACATGGCCAGTTTGGAGAGCCTGGCCATCCCCAGCATGGACCAAGTGTCTGATTTCAAGTTCCATCCCCTCCATGTAAGACAGACACCTGGTGTGTGCTGGGGATGGCCGGGCTCTCCAAGCTGGCCATGCTGCAGTCTTCCCCCAACTCACTAGCATTTCCTTGAAAAGCCCAAGGGAGACAGAGACACAGGAGTCATCAACATCTAGCAACGGTCTTTTCAAAATCTTAATATTGCAACCTGCTCACTATCAGAAAGGCATCAGTAGGAAAGGGGACAATTGTGGGATTTCAAGGTAAGCTTTTTGTGGTACGACCTCATGTCACACTTCTTGGAAACTGATTGTAATAGTTGTTTGAAATGGGACGCAGCATTAACAAATGTGTCAACATGTTCACCTGCAGTTTATAAAGGGTGCCCCTGGGCAGTACCTTGTCCACCCTGTGGGTGAACCACTGAAAGGGCAGGAGCGGGAAATGGGTGGTGGAAAGGCACTAGGGTTGAGGATTATGGCCAATATAGCAGTACTCAGAGCAACAAGTCAAAACAGCCCTTGGTCTTACCTCCTGAGACTGGCACCAAGTCCTGGGCACTGGTGCTGCACAGGCTCAGAGTTAGAGCTATGGCCAGAAGAGCCTTGGGGCTGGTGAGGTGGGTTTCTCCTCTGCGTCAACAGAACCCGAAGACGAAGAAAACACACTGAGGACCTCACTTACCTGCTTTTTCTTATAAAATCCCTTCTTGTCACAGTTGGGAATGTGTACACCCCTGGGACTCAGCACGTTGAGGAACTTCAGGTGATTCAGTGTGTCTTCCATTTCTCTCCGGCAGGGACCCTGGGGATCAGGAAGGACCAGAGCAAGAGAGTCACGGTTATTACTCTAGAATGTGTGCTTTAAAAATCTTACGATGCTGCACGACTGCCCAAAGTGGGACCTGTAATTTCCTCCTCAGATACCTTATGCCTGATTTAGCAAGAAAGTCCCTCAAATAAGCTAACCATCACTCCCTGTCTCCCTTTTGCTCTTCCCAGAGTAAGTCACAGAAGCTGGTATAGAACCAATAGCAGGTCAACAAGCATAGAGGATGAAGAAAATAATAAAACTATCTTTATGGGAATATTTTTCATTATCTCTAGAGGTCTTTATGACATCCCATATGCTTTTAAGAGTGTTGTTTCAGCTTGATCCTCGTAAGGTTCTCCAAAAGGGTCAATATTCTTTATGTAAGGAGAGGAGAGATGTGAGGCACAGAGGGGCTAGGGACTGCCCACCCATCTGCCAGATGCTGGGGCTTGTTGAGTAAGAACTGCCCTCAAGAGGCTCTGAGTACCCAGGCTTGGCAGGTCTTGCCCTCCTCGTTTAACAAGAGGAAAAGCTCTCACGTATTCTGTCTCCCGCTTGGACTCAGAGGAGAAGTTCTGGGTATCTGTGCTCTGAGACTCATAGTCGACTTTGTAGCGCTGGCTGTCTTTAGCATGCCCTTTCTTGATGATGATTATCTTTGAATGGACGGGGTGGAACTTGGGATCAGACACCCGGTGCGTGCTGGAGACGGACGGGCTCTCCACACTGCCGGTGCTGCGGTCTTCCTCCGACTCACTAGCATTTCCTTGAAACGCCCAAGGGAGACAAACACATGAGAGTCATCAACATCTATCAACAGTCTTTTAAAAATCTTAATGTTGCAACCAGGTCACATGTAAATGACAATATTAGTTGACAATCCAAATAAGTTTTTTTTTTTTAAATACCTCGATGAAGTATTAGTCCATAGTACTACTCACTACATGGTAGTTGCTCTACCTCAAGAAGTTATCTGTTTGAAAGTCAATCTGACAGGGGCTCTTCCTAAGTAGCTGCAACTAAAGAAGGCAGACAAATGCTTAAGTGCCCCTCAGTAGAAGGTGAAGGCAGTATGCTTCATCTTCCACCGGCAGGGGGCAGACCCGAGTCACAGGAGGCTGCTGCGGCGCTGGCTCAGAAATTTTGCAGTGAACTCCAAGTGTGGTCCTCCCACCCGTGGGAGCAGCGGCAGCCTGGAGGACTTGGAAGAAATGCATATTCTCCACTCCGGAAACGCTGGAGTGGCGGCAGCAGTCTGAGTTGTAACAAGCCCTTACGGGAATTCCGAGGTTGACCAGTACCGTTCTCAGTGCTACCAGGTAAACAGGCTTATAAGAGCTTGGTGTCCAGCTCAGATGGGAAAACTGAACTATTACCTGCAAAGTGTTTTGCCTCAGGGGCTCAGAATCATGCAAGCATGTTGGTGGCTTGTTTTCTAGGTCCCCGTTACATCTCTAAAACTCAAGGTCTACACAGACCCTGTGCATCCTGCTAGTACCTGCCTGAGTCAGTCCTCTTCACCCCTGGTGAGCACAGGAGCACATGGATGCAGACAGTGCCAGAGTCCCACTCACAGCTCAGACTTCTAAGTGCCAAAGAGCTTTTCCTTCCCTGGGTGGGGATGGGGTAGGAGAAATCCCCCTCCAGCAGATCTCCCTTTTATAATAAAAAGTGCTAAATGAAGAAAGTCTGATACTTAAAACAGATGCTGGAATGTTAAAAGTTGAATTAGAATTTTAAGTATATGACTAAATTCGAGACTGGATCTGTGACCAGGATTCTCACTCCATTCCTTTTTCAGAATGAACTTGGAGGGGCTGTAACTATGGGGATCAAAGGCTACATTCAGAGCCCATGCTCCCAGAGCCTGTGGACCATGCCAAGCTCAGCCCAGCACAGACCTCTGAAGGGCTTCGGCTTAAGTCCACAATTGAGAGTCATGAAATTTCTCTACTACAACAAACAAGACTATAATGTGTAACCCTAGCAGGGAGCTCAGGTGGCCCATCTGGTCCACAATCTATTCTAGAAAGCTACCAGGGCTGCAATGATTTGGTTGCAGATGCTCTGCTCTCCCCTGGAAGTGGCTACTGGCAGGTCACTCACCAGGGCCTTAGTTTCCTCACCTACCAAACAGCTCACTGAGGTCCTGCTGTAAAGTTCCCCAAGGGGTTTCATACCTTGGGAAGCACACATTCCCAGGGTCCAGGCCAGAGCCTCGCAGAGGAGCGCCCTACCTGCGAGGATTTGGTTTCAATTTCTTTTAATCTTCGCTTTCTTTCTTTTTCAAGGAAATACTGAGATAAAAGAGATACTAAGAATGTAAATATTCTAAGAACATGTAAATAAACATATTTATATTTCTTTTCCAACAACCTTGAGTAATTTCTTAAATTTCCTTGGTTTCTTCTTAATGCCTGGGCTGCAGACTAGGGCATGAAGAAAAAACAGTTCTATTTAAGCAACAGATAATTGTGACTTTTGACTGTCACAAATTCACCCTTTTTTGTCAAATGGATTCTAGAAGTCACTTAGATATTTTTATAATCTTATAGCTCACATTAACCTATACAACAGAGCTACTAAGATGGTAATCATGATTGCTGAAGCCTAAGTGACAATGTGTATCAGTATTTCTAAGATCACTTTTTCAACACCCCAACATGCACAATAATGTACAACAGCTGGCAAATGACATAACTTTGCCCCGAGAGACAAATGCCTCCAGCAGCTTTAACAGCTGACCACAGCCAGTGTATGTTTCAGGCATCTGGAATCTTGCCTTTCCATGAATCCAGTGTTTCTCAGGGGTGAACAGAGCCAGCCTTGCCTAGCCAGAAAATAACTTTACCTGGGCATGGAACTCTACAGCTACATAAATTATAAAGAGACTGTTCATCCTGCTAGCCCTAGATGGGGGCCTGCCTAGTGACATCTGTCCAACGTGATCGTTGGGGAGTTGGGGGGATTAGGATGGGGAGAATTCTCTCAGCCTTCAGCTGTGCAAGGCAGGAACTTTATTTCCTCATATAACTAAGTGAGGCTGGCTAAGAATGCTTGAAAGATGAACGGCTGCCAAATCCACTTAAACAACGCTCCCCGCCCCCCCCGCCCCGCTTTTTTAAGGGAACAATGTGATGCCCTTACCAGAGTCGCTGCCTGCCTGATAGACTGGTAGTGGCTGAGCCAAGAGGGTAACTCTGCCAAATGTTTGCATTTTTCCTCTTCTGGGGCTCCCCTTAACATCTCATTGCCCCCCGTTTCAGATTAAGAAGGGAGACAGCCCTAGGACTGATTCCAATTCCCTTCCCTGTCACTGAAATTGACTTAGTCCACATTGCCCGCACCCGCCACGCACCTGGACGTTTGTTTGAGGTCGGCACAGGTGCGGAGGTGGCCTGAGTTGTAAGAATGGTATGGTACTAAAAGTGGCACGTGGGGTTCAAACCTACACTCTGTTGCGGCCTCTGGGTAACCTTAAGAAGTTACTTCTTTTTCAACTTCAGGTTTTCCAACCGCAGAAGACACCAAAACCCGAATCCACTTTACTTGTTTTTGGACACACCGGGACTAGATATCGCTTTGCAAACAAAAAGGCTGTTCAAAGTCAGTATTTTAAAAGAGAGGTACTATTTCCTACAACCTACCTGCCCACCTTCCTTGGTCCAAATCCTCCTATGTCCCCCATCCCCAAGCATCCCTGGGATTGCGGTCCACACCCCCGTGCGGGGCGAGGAGAATCTCCTGTGTCCAGGATCTTTCCAACAGCTAAACGTCCGTACCGCTCCCCCCAGCTCCGGAAACCTTTAACCCATTTTCACTGAAAGCGCTTTACAATTTACAAGTACTCTGCACTTAAGAGAATCAAGCAAGTAGAGGGCCGGCAGGGGAGGGTCCCTCCGGTGAGCGCCTTCAGTTTCCTCACATACTATCTCCAGTGAGAAGAAAACCCGAGTCTCCGGCAGCGGCACCCAGCAACCCCCAGGCCTTTCCGCGCCAGTGCGCGGGCTGCTGCGAGCAGCGCACCTGGCGCCGGCGGCTCACCTGGAGCGGGCGGCGCTGGCAGCAGGTAGGCGCGCAGGCGGCTGACGGCACTAGAGTTGACGCAGAGCCCGCGGCCGTCCAGCAGCGCCTGCAGCGGGCGCGCCTCGTCGGGCGACGGCTGGCAGCGGAGGCCGGAGCCACAGCGCTCGGTGTAGATGCCGCACGGCTGGCCCTCGCTCAGCGCGCACGTCAGGCAGCAGCCGCAGCCCGGCTCGCGCACCAGCTCGGCGCACACGGTGGGCGGAGGCGCGCACTGGGCCAGTGCACGCGCGTCGCACGGCTCGCAGCGCACCACGGGACCCAAGCCCGCAGAGCTTGCGCCAGCCCTCGCCACCGGCGGCCCGCGGAGCAGCACCAGCACAGTCAGCGCAGCGGCCCAGAGCGTGGGTCGCGCCCGCTGCATGACGCCCGCCACCGGGGCACGCTGCTTGGCAGGCCGGAGCTCGCAGGGATGGGGCGACAGTACGCGGCGCGAGGCTGTGGAATCCAGGCAGGCAGCGGCCGATCTTTAGCGCCCAGCCGCAGCGCTCGCATCTGGGCGGCCCGGGCGCGCCGGCCGCTATATAGAAGCCGGGGTGGCCCAGGACACGCCCCGGAACGGCGCGCCCAGGAGTGGGGGTTGGGGAGGGGGGCGGGTCGGCGCAGGCACGGCTGCGGGGGCGCGTGCCTCGCCCTGAGCAGCCGGGGCCGAGCTCGGGGGCGTGCAGCTCGCGACTCACCCGGACACCTGCTCCTCTTGCGCAAGCCCGGAGCCCGGGTCACCTTGTCGTCTACAGGAACCAAGATGTGCCCGGTCACCTCGGCACTCCAGGCCACCTCAGTGCCCCCGGTCACCCCAGTCACTCCTGGCTAACTCAGCACCCCCGATCTCTTTGACCCCGCCGCCCTTCCCCCTTCCGTTCTCGGGGTGAGGTCGCCCTGCGGCGAGCCGGTGTCGAGGAAACTGGCATGCATTGCTCCGCATTCGTGTGTACCTTGTGGAGCTTTCTAAAATTTAATTCCGCTGGCAGGGGAAGTCTTGGGACATTTCTGATTTACATTTGGGTCTCAGGGAGCCAAGGCACTGCGGGATTTAATTTACACCCGCTGGGCTGTTTACGTCCCCGGGGTCCACAAATACGCATCTGAAGATGTCCCCGGGGCCCACAAATACACATCTAAAGATGCGCCCGGGGCCTTTGCCCCATTCGAGGTTTGCTTCTCAACACAAGAAAACTCACACGTGTTGCTACACCGCAAGTCCCCAATTAAGAGTGGACAGGCAAGGTAATGCCTCCTTAAGGCAGGGCTTTTCACCTATTTTAAATGACAACTGTTCTTCCTGTTTGGTATATTCTCCCTGATTACGTTTTCAAATAGAGTTTACACTTACGACAAAAGAATAACAAAGACAATAAAGTGGGCACTGCTGAAGCGTAATTAACCAAATAGTCCTTAAAATAGGCAATTTTCATTGTCATTTTTTGAAGGCGACTTCGTAATACTGTATTCTCTTTGATGCGTTGGGATTCTCGTTTATCTCTGCAATCTAAGCATTTTTCAGTAAAGTTCGGGGGCGCAAATGCGCGCTGAGGTCGCTATAACTCCTGTCGGTCTTCTCTGACACTCGAGCGCCTTCAATTTTGTCTGCACACCCCCTCCCTTCGGTGACCAACAGAGGACGCTGGTGGTCCAGGATTGGATTGAGGATTAAATTTTTCAAGGCGCTTTTCCAAAGAGTTTGTGGGGGTGGAGTGGGAAGCTGTGAGACCTCCGCGGGAGGAGACTTTCCTGAACGCTATTGAAATTGGACGCTTGCCTTAGGAGGTGGATAGGTGACTTGAAGGAGTCCTTTGCAGTTTGGGGTAGCAACAACAAATCAGGAGCTCCTCCATTCCCCTCCAGCATGAAACCTTGGGTGAAGTTAATCTTCATTTATCATTTCTGTCTCTCCTAATCGATCTCTCGCCCAGTGTCTCTCCTTGTTCCTCTCCCTCCCTTTCTCTCTCTGGTCCTCTCCCCTTTTTCCCCTGTCCACCTCTTCCCCCATGTCTATACATCTTCCTTTTATACATATCTATACATCCTCCTTTTAGAATGGAAAGACCAATTTCGTTCCCTCTTGTACTAAATAAATAAATAATTGGATCTCTACAAAGAAAAAGAGACCAAAGACAAGAACAATGGAGGGTCCCAGGGTGACAAAGGCCCAGCCCTGTCATTATCTTATGAGCTCTTCCCCCACAGTGCTCAGGCTGTGGCTACACTCAACCTTGTTTACAGGAAACCGCGCCATAATCGTCACTTGCTGTTTCCTTTCTCCTGTATCACCTCCTTCTAGTGTCTGCGTTGACACTCACGAACAGGATCTCTGATTTCGTTGAAAAATTGAAGGAAACAAAACGAATCCTGCAGGTTTACATCCGTTCCTTAAATACTTGCAGAGACCTTGACTCTGAAATTAGAGCTGGGTTCGGCATCAAATGCAATTCTTGAGGTCCCAGGTCTGCAGTTCTGGTTAGCGCAATGTTACAGCGGAGCCTGGACTGACTAGTTTGTGTAGCACTTTTTACTCAGCTTTATCATCTGGAGAGTGGAGAGGGGAAGATAAGAAAGAATGTCTTTTTGGAAAGGATTTAAAAAATATGTTTTATTCTTGGTTCTCTTCTTTTTTCCCTCTCATTACAGTTGGAGAAACTTGTTCAGTGCCGAATGGCTAGGGGGCGCCAAAGCGCCAGACGTCCAGCCCGGCCTCAGGGACCACCGGACAAATGCAAGGACTAAGTCACACTGCAACTTTCAAAGACTATTCCAATAACAATGTTTTATATAGATTGCCATCACCTTTATCATGACATCTTGCAACAGCAGAGTAAATTTGAGGCAGTGACACGGGGAGAATTGTGTTTTGTTATTTAGCCAGTTTTATTTGATAACTGCAAGCTCCCTGCCCCTTCCGGAACATAATTGTTACAGGAAGGATTTGGACTGGATAAAACTTAATTTTGTGACATGCTCGTTAATTCTGTTAAACTTCCAATTCATCTGGTGTTTGTGGTTTTTAATATAAACTAGTGTTTAGTGAGAAAGATATTTTACCCCCTGTGAAGGTGCTTGGCATACAATTGCTAATCATTGCAAAAGTAGCAAATAACCATCCGAATAGAGGTCAGGAGGCTGCATAGATCTCTTTTCACTAACAGAGTCCTGCTGACCTGATTATAATTAGTGTTTCCTGGGGTCAGCCTCGTTATTTTCACCAGGTGACCTAAACCACTCATTTCTTTGAGCCCACTCCTGATGCTAAAGGACACCTTGTCGCTGCGTGATACTGGCTCCCTTGCTTTTCTTCTGCTCAGGCCCTGGCTGGACAAGCGACCCGAGGGTCTCTCTCCTTCTGACAGCAGTAGTGTTTCTCAGTGTCCTCTGGGATGTGGCTGTCAGGCTTACTGACTACCAATAGTCTTAGAACAGAAAGAGCCAAACTTCTAAAGGCAAGCAATGTTGGGGACCCAGTTGCTAGGAGTCAGTGGCTCTCAGCCTATAAACTTCAGTTTTTCTTCCCCTTAGGGGAAGCATTGGTGGGGACAGGAAACCTAATTTTCTCTCCATCAGATCGCCTGCTGGGTGAGCCTCCTGGAATTACATATACTAGGCTTGGGGATGCAATGGGGACCATCAACTGCTAACATCACGGTGGCTAACAAAACTGCACATGACTTTTACTCACAAATAACATCATTAAGAGTTCATCTGTCCACTTAGTCCATAAATGATTACTAAGCACCTCCATGTGCCAGCTGCAGGGTTTCACAGACTGGCTGGAGTGACTCACCAGAGACCAGACAGTGGTAGGCAGTGTGACAGCAAAGAAAACAGAGGGGTTCACCGGGTGCATTTATAACCCTGCTGGAGGGATGGCAAACCTGTCCGTGTGGTCAGAAAAAACTTCTAAGAGGTGGTGGCATTTGAATTGAGTCTTAAACAATGTGGGAGAGTCCAGCTGAGAGATGCAGGCAAGAAGAAAGTGTGGGCTTTCACGGAGAGTTTTTCTGTGTGCCTGGAGGGGTGAGGGGGAGGACTCAGAGGGATGGTATTGGCATTGTGCATGTGACCTGTGGAAGGCATAATTCTGAGATTTGGAAGAGAAGAGAAGGTAACTGGATATACTGCATTGGGACAGTGGTACCTGTGGCATAGGAAATCCATGGTCCAGAGACAGGGACTCCTCAGAGTTAGTGCTGTCCCGTGTTGTCAGACCATCTGGAGATAGATGACAGGCCTCCTGAGAAGGGGCCTGGACATGTTCTGAACAGAAGACCAGCTCTCCTGGGACCCCACCCCATGGAAGGGAGGTTTCTGCTCAGGACAATGATTCTCCTGTCATGGCTTTCTCTCTCACGATATCTCTCACGATGCTACCTTCTACATGTGGGCACCCACACCCTTGCCTACACAGTCAGTCATTCACATGACATGAGCTACCTGTCTGTCCCCTGGCCATTCAAACAGAGACAGTTCCTGACTCTGTCTAACATCCAACTTTTCTTCAAGGTCGAAACTTCAGAACAGTGAGAGAGACTGGGGACTTCAATCACAGTAGACTAGAGTTTATTCTAGCAGTTCTCCTCTCAATAGCTTTCTGACATTGGACAAGTTCTGCAACTCAATTCTAGGACCAGGTAAGGGCACTAGTACCTATCTGACAGCACTGATAGAAGGCTGAATGAACTCTTAGATACAGTGTTGCCTGGTGTATGGGAAATAAAAGTTCATCCTTGTGTTCACACAGCCTCCTGAACAATCTTAAATTAGAGGTTTTATTCTCAAATGGGTCCTAGTGCACAGCCCACATACCTTGTCTCTTTAGTTCAAATGTCAACATGCTAACAATTGAGTCTACCTGTGGGCATGACATACAGTCTTCAAACTGGCCAAGTGTCTAATATGGTCTTTCCCTGCCCAGTGAGGTCTTAAAAGGGGCAGGAAAGATTTTAGGAGCACTTTTCATTCAGTTGGTTTATCCCTGGCACCAGTGTCAATCCTGTGTCTTTACCCAAGGGCATCTTTGGTGCCACTTCAAGCTCCTTTTCTAGCTTTGCAAGTCCATATGGAAAGGAGAAGATTCTCAGTAGCTTTCCTATCATAGCTAGAAGAGTCCTGAGAGTCCTGTTATCTATCCCTTTCACTGGTGATGGAGAGACGGAGGCAGACCCTTTTTGCTGGATTTCCTAGATCATAATCCACAGATTATTCCATGGTGCCTTTCCAATTTGATAGACAGAGATAGATTTTTCTTTTTCATTGATGTATAATTAACATACACTACACAGATTGGAAGTGTATGATTTGATAGGTTTTGACATATGTATACACTTAGGAAATCGCTAACATACAGATGAACCTTTCCATCATCCTCAAAAACTTCTTGACCTTTTGTAATCTTGAGCCCTCCTTTTCTCCAATCTTATCTCCTGGAAGCTGTTGATCTCCTCTCTGTCACTCTAGATTAGTTTGTATTTTCCAGAATTTTATATAAGTGAGATAATATGGCATCTACTTGTTTTCTCCTGGTTTCTTTTACTCAGCATAATTATTTTGAGGTTCGTCCCTGTTGGGGCATGTGTAAATAGGCCACTCCTTTTTGTTGAGTTGAATTCTGTTGGATGGATATATCATGGTGTGTTTATCCATTCATCTGTTAATGGACATTTGGGTTGTTTTCTTTTTTTTTTTTTTTTTTTTTTTTGGCTATTAAACAGAAATAAGCTGCTGTGAATATTTGGGTAGAAATCTCTTGATTATTTTTGTAGAAATCTCTGCATGGATGTATGCTGGTGGAATGTCTGGATTTTTTAAATATATAAAATATAAAGCAATATATATGCTTTATTTGAAATATGTGTTATATATTATATATGTGTGTGTATATGTGTGTGTGTGTGTGTATGTGTGTGTGTGTGTGTTTGGTGTTTTCAAAAATGCCCAGTGTATTGTACCATTTTACATCCTCATCAGCAGTATATCAGAGTTCCAGTTCTCCCACATTTGTGGCAATATTTGATATGGACAGTGTTATTAATTTTATCTATTCTATTAGATGGGTAGTGGCATTTCATCTTGGTTTTAATTTGTTACTGGCCTCATGACAAAGCATGTTGAGCAGCTGTCATGTGCTCATTTTTTTTACCTGTATATTTTCTTTGTTGAAATGTCTGTTAAAATTTTTGCCCACTTAAAAAATTAAGACATTTGTTTTCTTATTTAATTTTGAGAATGCTTTGCACATTTTGGATCTAAGTCCTTCTTTACTAGACATGTAAATTGCAAATATTTTCTCCTACTCCGTGGCTGGTCATTTCAGTTTTTAATGAGGCCTTTGAAAAGTGAAGATTTTAATGTTGATATGGTACAATTTGTCATTTTTTTCTTTTATGAATCATGCTTTTGGTATTCTGTTCTATTCCATTCCATTCTATTCTACCCTGTTCTGATCTATTTATTATGCCATCTGTCTGTTTTTATGCCACTGTTACAGTTTTCATTATGATAGCTTTATTATAAATCTTAAAATCAGGTAGTGTTACTCTTGCAAGTTTGTTCTTTTTCAAAGTTGTTTTGGCTCTTTTAGGTCTTTTAATTTCCGTATGGGTTTTAGAATCACTTTTTAAATTTCTACAGAGAAGGCTACTGAAATTTTGACTGGGATCGTATTGATTCTAAAAATGAATTTAGAGAGAATTGACCTCTTAACTACACTGAGTCTTCATACCCATGAACATGACATGTGTATTCATTTATTTAGGGCATCTTTCATTTCTCTCAACAATGTTTTGTAGTTTTCAGTGTATAAGTCTTATACTTCTTTTGTCAGACGTATTCTTAAGTATTTCATATTTTTGGTGCTGTTGTAAATACTATTTCTTAAAGATTTAAACTTCTAAGTTTGCATTGCTAGTATATAAGAACACAGTTGATTGTGGGATACTGATCTTGTAGCCTGAAAAATGCAAAACTCATTCATTTGTTTTTGTAGTTTTATTGTGGATTTTGTCATCTGTGAATGAAAACAGCTTTACTTCTTTCTTTCTAATCTGGATGCCTTTATTTCATTTTCTTACCTTATTACACTGATTAGGACTTGTAGTATAATGCTTCAGAGGGACAGTGATGAAGACAGCCTTGTCTTGTTTCTGACCTTAGGGGGAATGCATTTGGTATTTTACTGTCAAGCATGATGTTAGCCGTAGGTTTGTCATAGATAACATTTAGCAGGACAAGAAAGTTACTTTCTCTTTCTATTTTGCAGATAGAGCTGTTGATCAGGAATGGATGTTGATCTATGTCAAATGCTTTTACTGAATGGATAAAATGATCATATAGTTTTGCTTTTAAGGTTATTGATTTGGTGAATTACACGGATTAATATTTTGACTATTAAACCTTCCTATATTCCTGAGATAGAGTGACTACACGCACTTGGATCAGGTTGTACCATTCTATTCTTTGAAAAAATGTATTGCTGAACTTAGTATTTTAGACTTAAAAAAAATTCTAAAAAAAAAATTTCCATTGGTGTTCATGAATGACATTGATCTGTAATTTTCTTCTAATGTCTTTTTCTTGAAGAGATATGCAGAATTCTTATTTTTTCCTTTACATGGTTGGCAGAATTCACCAGTGTAGCCATTTTGGACTAAAGTTTTCTTTATAGGAAATTTTGATTTTTATGCTTGCTTTTGTTTTGTTTTGATTTTGCCTCTGCAGACCCAGAGGGTGGAGCATTAAGCAACAGAGGAGTGTCGCTATGTCTTGAAACCTAATGTAATCTTTCTTGCTAGGTTCTGAATTTTCTTGGAACACATAAATCTTTTATTCCTTCCAATTTCTCCCTTTTGGAGTGGGACTCCCTATGCTATGCCTGTCCCACTATTGTATTTTGGAAGCAGATGACATGTTTTCTAGTTTAGAAAGTCCACAGATGGAGAGGAGTTTTGCCCCAGGTTGGATCATACCCAGGATATCACCCATCTGGGCTACTTAGACAATTAGATGATGAGATTTGGGAATTTTGAAGTGATGATACTTAAATGAGACTCTAAGAGTTGATGTCACAGTAGGTTCTAGGGTTGTTGGGCTGGGGTGAATATATTGCCCATGTAAGACACATGTCAATTTTTGGGGACTTCTAAGGGTAGACCATAGCAGATGGAATGGTACCCAAAAAGATAAGTTGAATGTGACCTTATTTGGACTGGATCTTTGCAGATATAATTTAGTTAAGATGAAGTGATATGAGATTATAGGAGGTCTTAAATTCAATGACTAGTCTCCTTACAGGGAAAGAAGAGTTTGGAGACACACAGGCACAAGAAGAAACAAGGCCATGTGAAGATGGAGGCAGAAGTTGGGATGATACAGCTACAAGCCAAGGCATGCCAAGGACTTCCAACAATCACCCAAAGCCAGGAAGAGTCGAGGATGGATTCTTCCCTAGAACCTTTAAAAGAAGCACAGTCCTGCCAACACCTGCATTTCAGACCTATATCCTCCAGAACTGTGAGAGAGTAAATTTCTGTTCTTTTAAGTCACCCAGTTTGGGGTAATTTGTTATGACAGCCCTAAGAAATTAGTGCATGTAGTAATTATCACCACAATCAAGATACAAAATAGTTCCATCACCCCCAAAACCTCTCTTATGTTGACCCATTTCAATCACATCCTACCTCTCCCCTAAGTCTCATTAACAAGTGATCTGTTCTGTCTCACCATAGTTTCATGATGGTCTTAAAACGTCATGAAAATGGAATCATACCATCATGAAAATAGAATCATACAGTACCTTCGAGACTGCCTTTTATTTTGATTCAGCATAATGCCTTTGAGAGTCATTACATTGACACATATATCAGTGATTAATTCCTTTTTATGGCTGACTAGTGTTCTGTTTCATAAAAATATCATAGTTTGTTTATCCATTCACCTACTGAAGAACATTTGGGTTATTTTCAGTGTTCAGTAATTATGGAAAAGCTACTATAAACATTTGTGTGCAGGTTTTTTTGTGTGTGCAAACATAAGGTTCCACTTTCCAAGGTAAATATCTAGGAATGCAATTGCTGGGTTGTATGGTGAGTGTATGTTTAGCTTTATAAGAAACCACCAAATCATTTCTCAGAATATGTACCATTTGCATTCACAGGAATATATGGGAGTTTTAGTTGCTCTGTATTTTCCTCAGCACTTAGTATTGTCAAATTTTTTGTTTGTTTTTTAGCCATTCTGATAAGTATGTAGTGGCATCTCACTGCAGTTTCAGTTTTCATTACTGTAATGGTAATGAATTTTAACAACTTTTCATGTGCTTATTTGCCATTTGTATATTCTCTTTGGTGAAGTGTCTGTTCATATCTTTTAACTGATTTTAATTGAACATTTTCCCCTTTACTCTTTTGAGTGTTAGTTATATATTCTGCATACAAATGCTTTGTCACATATGTGATTTGCAAATACTTTCAGTCTGTAGCTTGTCTTTTCAGGCTCTTAACAGTGTCTTTTAAGAAGTAAAACTTTTGAATTTGATTTAATTTAACATTATTTTCTTTTGTGGATCATGCTTTTGGTGTTATCTCTAAGTTCAGATCATAGAATTTGCCTCCTATATTTTCTTCTAATAGTTTTATAATTTTACATTTTATGTTTAGACCTAGGAGTCTTTTGAGTTAACTTCTATAAGGTATAAAGTTTTTGTCAGGGTTTTTTTTTGCGTATAGATGTCTATTTGTTCCAATATAATTTATTGAAAGACTATCATTCCCCATTCAATTTCTTTTGAGCCTTTCATCAATAATAAAATTGTCATATTTGTGTGAGTTTATTTCTGGGCCCTATTCTGTTCCATTGATTTATTTATCTGTCCTTTTATCAATATCTCACTGTCTCAATTACTACAATAATCAAGATTACTATATTGTAAGTTTTAAAATTGAATAGTGTGATTCCTCTAAGTTTATTCTTCCTTTTAAAAATTATTTTAGTTGTTTTAAGCCTTTTTATATAAATTTTAATCTGCAATTTTTCTGTTGAGATTTTAATTGGAATTGGGTAAAGTCTTTATATAGATTTGGAGAGAATTAACATCTTTATCAGTCTTCCAATCCATGAACATGGTGTGTATCTTTATATATTTAGATATTTTTAAAGCTTATTTCATTAGAGTTTATAGTTTTTAGCATAAACATTTTGTATGTATTTCATTACATTCATACCTAAATATTTTATGTTTTGGAGCTATTTGGAATGATTTATTTAGTTAAAAATTCAATTGCTCATTCTGGTATATGGAAATATGATGGAGTTTTCTTTGTGTTGACATTGTATCCTATGCCCTTGCTACACTTATCTATTTATTCTATATTTTTTGTAGCTTCTTTGAGATACTCTACATGGAGAGTCATACCATCTGCAAATATAAGCACTTTTATTTATTCCTCTCTAATCATTCTGACTCATTTATTTTCCTTGCTTTATTGCAGTGGCTAGAACTTCTAATACAATGTTTAATAGAAGCTGTAAGAAAGGACAACCTTGTCTTGTTCCTGATCTTAGTGATAAAGCATTCATTCTTACACTGTTAAGTATGATGCTAGCTATAGAATTTTTATTGATGCTTTTATTAAATTGAGGATGTTCACTACTGTTTCCAATTTGATGAGAAGTTTTATCATATTTGGATGTTGAATTTTGTCAATTTTTTTGTATCAATTAATATGATCATATTTTTTATTTCAAGTCTTAATATAATACATGACATTAATTTATTTTAGAATATTGAATCAGCTTTACTTCCCTAGGATTAACCCCCTTGGTCATGGTGGAATTTAAATAACACATATTGCTATTTTTGATTCGCTAAGAATTTGTTTAGGATTTTTGGTGGTATACTCATGAGGGATATTGGTCTATATTTTCCTTTTTTGGTTTTATTTTGTTTGTAATTAAAATAAAACAATTACATATTTATGGGGCACAGTGTAATGTTTTACTACATAAATAAATTGTATAATTTTTTATTTTGTTTTAAAGACTCTCTTGGTCTCAGAATAAAATGGGATGTATTCTTTTATTTTCTAGAAGACAATATGTATAATTTGTGTAATTTTCTTCTCTTTAGAATTCAGTTGTGAAACTTGGAGATTTCTTTTTTTGAAAGGTTTTAAACTATTAATTCCATGTATAAATAATGAAAGTTAATATGGGTTTTCTATTCAATGTTGGGTGAGTTTTAGTATTTTGTAGTTTCAAGGTACTGATCTATTTTTTTAAGTTGTTGAATATATGTGTGTAGGGTGGTTGTAGTATTCACTTATTATTCTTTTACTATCTGCAGGATCTATGGTGATATCTCCTATTCTATTTTTGTCATTGGCAATATGTTCTCTCTTTTTTTGTCAGTCTTGCTAGAGGCTTTTTAGATTTTAAAAAAATCTTAATGCTATTTTCATTGCATGTTTGGATCAGTCTTTCTGTCTTGTCCTCTGTGTGTGTGTGTGTGTGTGTGTGTGTGTGTGTGTATGTCTGCTTTCTTTCTTCAACCTTCTGCAGGGTTATTTGAGCCTTTTGTTTAAACATAACATTTTAATTTTCTGATTTATTTTTGACTTTATCTTTTTGCATATTTTTTTCAGTTGTTTTTTAAAAATTGCAAAAGATGTACTTAACATTTGGTAGTTTAGTTAGAATCAATATTTTACCACTTAAAGAGAAATTTACAATATTTTCATCGTATAGGTCCCTTTGTCCTCCCTTTTTTTTTTTTTTTTTTTTTTGTTTGAGACGGAGTCTCGCTCTGTGGCCCAGGCTGGGGTGCTGTGGCGCAATCTCGGCTCACTGCAAGCTCCGCCCCCCAGGTTCACGCCATTCTCCTGCCTCAGCCTCCCGAGTAGCTGGGACTACAGGCGCCCGCCACAACGCCCATCTGAATTTTTAAAATATTTTTAGTAGAGACGGGGTTTCACTGTGTTAGCCAGGATGGTCTCGATCTCCTGACCTCGTTATCTGCCTGCCTCGGCCTCCCAAGGTGCTGGGATTACAGGCGTGAGCCACCGCGCCTGGCCTCTGTCTTCCCCTTTTTATGTTGTAGTTGTTTTACGGATTGTATCCATATACATAAAAAACCCCATCAGATGATGTTTTTGCTTTCAAGTATTAAATTTACTTTGGCTGTAATCCCAGCACTTTGGGAGGCCGAGGCAAGTGGATCACGAGGTCAGGAGATCGAGACCATCCTGGCTAACACGATGAAACCCCGTCTCTACTAAAAAATACAAAAAACTAGCTGGGTGAGGTGGCGGGCGCCTGTAGTCCCAGCTACTCGGGAGGCTGAGACAGGAGAATGGCGTGAACCCGGGAGGTGGAGTTTGCAGTGAGCTGAGATCCGGCCACTGCACCCCAGCCTGGGCGACAGAGCGAGACTCCGTCTCAAAAAAAAAAAAAAAAAAATAAAATAAAATAAAATAAAATAAAAAAAAAATAAATAAAATAAAATAAATTTATTTTAAAGAACTCAAGATGTGAATAGTCTGTTGTATTTACCTAGATGTGTACTATTTCTGTTGAGCTTCATTTAATTATCATTATTTACTTAGGCTTATTCCAGGTTCTCTCTGGTATCCCTTCCATTCTGTTTGAATGACTTCCTTTAGTAATTGTAAGGTAGATGTGCTGACAAGATCCTCTTTCCTTTTCTTCACTTGAAAATGTATTAATTTCACCTTTATTTCTGAATATTTTTCCTAGAAACACAACTCTGAATTGACTATTATTTTCTTTATTTTTTTTTCCTTTGGGGCTTGTTAGGCTACTTTATTAGGAAAGTCTGTGTCTTTGATTAAATTTGAGACATTTCTGGCAATATTTTTTCAACTTTTTTTTTTCTAATCCATGTTCCTTCTCTTTTCCTCTGGAGAATGTTAGACTTTGTATCACCTACTGGTCTCTGGGTCTCTGTCAACATTTTCCTTATCTTTTCCCTCATTTTTCTGATTAAATAATATTTATTTATCGTCAAGTTCACTGACTCTTTCCTCATTCATCTCCATTCTGCTACTAAGCACATGTAGAGAAATCTTTATTTTGGTTATTGTATTTTGAAGCTCTAAACTTTTAATTTGGTCCTTCTTTATAATTTCTGTTGCTTTTTATGCAAAAAGTTTTTAAAATTTTTCCTAGGTTATTGGGGTACAGGTGGTGTTTGGTTACACAAGTAAGTTCTATAATGTGACTTGTGAGATTTTGGTGCACCCATCACCTGAGCAGTGTACACTATACCCTATTTGTAGCCTTTTATTCCTTGCCCTCCTCCTACCCTTCCCCTTAAGTCCCCAAAGTCCATTGTATCATTCTTATGCTTTTGTCTCCTCATAGCTTAGCTCTCACATATCAGTGAGAACATATGATGTTTGGTTTTCCATTCCTGAGTTACTTCCCTTAGAATAATAGTCTCCAATCTCATCCAGGTTGCTGCAAATGCCATTAATTTATTCCTTTTTATGGCTGAGTAGTATTCCATCATATATGCATCACTAAGTGGCCAGTGCAGCTTCAGTGTGAGCTCAGGAATTCATAAAAGACTTTATGGGGTTGACTTCTCCGTGTCCTCCTTCTTCATGGTGTCTCACAAGCTCTCTAGTTTCCTAAGCTCCCTATTTTTTTGTCTTCTAACTGGAAAGCTGTGGTTTATTCACCCTGGGTGGAAGGGTATTACTACTGTATATGTCCCACAATTGTGCCCATGTCTAGGCAAGCAACAGGAGACTGATTGGAAAAAAAGCAATGGGAGTTTGCCCAAATATTTTTTTGGACCACCACTGCTCTGACTGCAAGGGAAGCTTTCACTGACTTGGGGTTTTAGGTACCTGCCCCTGCAATTGTCACTGACAATTGCAATTTTTGTATTTTTATTAGAGATGGGGTTTTGCCGTGTTGGCCAGGCTAGTCTTGAACTCCTGACCTCAGGTGATCTACCTGCCTTGGCCTCCCAAAGTGCTGGGATTACAGGCGTGAGCCACCGTGCCTGGCCAAGATGTTTTCAATTACAAATTAAAATATATGTATATGAAATTCAGCTTATCTGTTGATTCATTTTGTGTGCCTAGATTTTTAGTTTGTTTAATTGAGATGTCATTCACAAACCATAAAATTTTTCCTTTTATAGTGTACGATTCAGTGTGTTTTCATATATTCACCCTTGGTCTATTTGTGCAGGCTGTCAGAGGACCAGAGCTCTGAGAACAGTTGCCTTCGCTGCAGTCCTCCTTGTTTGTTTATTCTTGTGTTCTCACAAATATTCGCATTTCCTATTTATAATTTAAAGTGTAAAAGGCTGGGAGTGTCACTCTAAATCTCCTCCAAAGTGCCTTCCCACTCTGCGTCTCCATGTCTCCATGGACCTGTATTTTCTGCCTTCTGGCTGATTTCTCTTTCTGCTGTGCCTTCATGGCATTGTGTGTGGTGCCACATTGCAGGTGAAGGAGTAATGGCCTGGGCTGACCCAAGTACACTGATAAACAAGTAGGCAAAACCTAGTGAAGCTGCAGATTCCCAGGCTGCTGTGATCTACCCACCCCACTACTCAGTCTACACTGAGGGAAGTTCCAATGCAGACAGGTAGGGAGACACACACATGAATGCACAGTACAGCATGGTCTGCAAGAGCACGCGTCCCTCAGTGAACAGACAGCTCTCTTCAGATGGTGGCAGACTGTGCCACAAACCAGAGGAATGAACCAGCACAGGTATCACCATGGTTACATTTGAGAAACATTAAATAAGCGAGAAAAGCAGGTTATTGAATATGTTCATTATATCAAAGACAGTAGGGGTGGATAACAATAGTCTATATTGTTATGCAGAGATGCAAAGCCTTCAAAGAAGGGGAACATGCATGTCAAAGGTGCAAAGTAATTTTGGGAAAGTGGTCACCTTTGTGGAGGGTAGGAGAGGAAAGGGTCATGTAGGGCATCCAGGAATATAACTAGTGTGCCACACACTGCAATGAAACAATGACATCATGGCAGAAGGTTCAAGTTGCAGGCTGGGTTCTGGTCACACAGGCATTTGTTGTGCTACTGTTTTTTGTTTTTTTAAACTTTTTTTTTTTTTTTTTTTTTGGAAAGATCACAACATTAAGAAACAAAACTAAGCCATGAATTGAAGGGCTCCATGTCAAGCACTTAGTCCTGGTCCCAGCACATGAAGCTCCCATTGAACTTGAACTGCTCACTGCATCTTCCCAGACCTCCTAGAAGTTCATGATTTCACAGACAAGAGACAGGAGCGCTATGGGGTTGTGTGGAGGGTCTAAGGTTGCACACAGAGTCACAGGCAAAACCAGACACGACCCACGTCTCTCTGAAGCCAGAGTGGGACCCTCAGCACCACTCTGGTCCACAGGTTCTTGGGATGCTCCTGAGGCTGAGGGACCAAATAATGGGTGACATCAGTCCCTCTCATGGCCAGCCCTCTGAGATTGTCTAACCAGGGTGGGTGGTTAACAGCAGGCACTGCCATCCCCTGAATGGGGCTGTGCTGTGTTTTCTCAGTTCCAGGCATGCATTTGCTAAAGAGCAGTAGGGCGTTTGCCTCTGGCTGTTGTGCAACATGATCTTGATTTCTCTTTTAAGGGGAGCTTTTAAGATGAGCTTACTCATGTCAGCCAAAGCCCAGCATCAGGCTGAACCATGACAAGTCCCTCTGGACAAACCTGCCAGGGCAGCTCAGAGAATCAGTCCCCAGCCTCGGTGGCACTTGGTGCAGACCTGCCAAGTGTCCCACAAAAGCTGGGAGACTTGTGATGTCCCCCACTGCCCACATGGCCTCCAACCTCTGTGTTTTCCCTGGGATCTGAGGGCCTGATTCATGTCCGGTCCCCTACCAACTGGTACGCGGCCCTAGACAAGTCATTTCCTCTTAAAATGCTCTGGTTTCTTTGTGTAACAAACGGGTGCAGTCAGCAGACTCTTGTGTCTCTACCACCTTCAGTATTTTATGGTGAGGAGCAAGCAAGAAAGAAAGGTTATTAGCAAGCAGGAAGCATGGAGGAAGGTGGTGTTCACCTGTGTTGTGGCGTGCGTGTTTTGTATGCGCTGTGTGTATATGGTATGTGGTTGTGAGCTGTGTGTGCTGTGGTGGTCTATTGGTGTTGTGTGGATGGGATGCGTAGAATGTGTGTGTTGTGGTGTATATTGTATGTTGTGGTGTGTGTGTTGTAATATGTGTATTTTGTGTTGAGGGGTGTGAAGTGTGTGTTGTGAACTGTGTGTGGTTTGTGTTCTGTGTTTTGTGTGTTGTATATGTGTTGTGTGTGTGAGATGTGTGTTTTGGTGTGTGTTGTGTTGTGTTGTGTGGTATGTGTATTGGGAGCTGTGTGTAGTGAATATTTGTAAAACTTGCACACAACGGGAAGTGCCTTCTGGATCTCAAACCTGGTTGCTGGCTACCAGAGGAAGGGAAGTGTCTGATTAATTGAAAGGTCTTTTGTGAAAGTTGAAGATGCGAAAGATTTGGGGTGATAGGAGGCTTCACTGAGAACAAACCTAAGAGTTCCTAAAAATCCAGAGTGCCAGCACCCAGCTCAGGATTGATTCCGGATGCCCCGCCCTACAAAAGTCTTGCTGTAGGTTCAGTAGGAGGAACACTGCCCTACACCATTCGGGAGACACAGTTCACTGTGCTCAGTCTTGCTGCGCATTCAGTGTCGCTAGACATGCATCCGTGGATAAAGGGCTGAGCAACCAGAGGCGAGATAAGTCCACTTGCCAAGCGAGCCCCCAAGTGTCTAGGCAGATCCTCACATGGTAGAGCAATTTGTAATCACCTGGAAGACAGGGATGGGCCTGAATACATCATTTCCAGCTCAAGGTTGGTCTTTTTCAGGAAGGAAGAGGCACAGTCTCGCCATTGCTAGCCACAGAGCAGCCAGCCAGTGCATCACCGAGGCCGGCTCGGTCAGCTCGGGTGGGCTTATTTCTTTGACTGGAGGCACCACTCAGTTCTCAGTTCAGAGGCAAAAGAATGAGTGAACAATGTTGGTGTTTGTTATTGTCTGCACAGAATGCTAGGGGAGTGAAAGGTGTTTAAATAGAGGAAGGGAAAGTGCAGAACAGCTGCCAGGGCAGAGCAGATGCTGGGAGGGCGGGAAGCAGTGAGAAGGCTGGGGTACAGGATTGCTCCCGAGACCCGCCCAGAATAGGATGCACCTGCAGCCTGAGAGGACCATGGGGCGGGGTGCCGGGAGGAGAGAGATTTCAGATGCCCTGTGCCTCAGGGGAGTTGCTGGACCGCTCAGAAAGCAGGACTTTCTCTTCCCAAACCTGGGCTAGTTCTCAGGTGTAACAGGCCCTGGGTGTGAGGCTGTAATCAGGCGCCCCGGGTGTAAGCACTCAGGGTTCTCCTGCTTCCTCTTCATACTACACCTTTTGGAACTGAAGAACCTCGCCGCTTCTCCTTCTGCCAGTGGAAATGTCAGAAAGCAAAGGAAATTTAAGCTTCACTCAGAGAAAAGAGAAGATACCAAAAAGTCCAGGGCAATAGACTGTGGTAAGATGAATGTGTCATATATGCTGATGGGGCTGAAAGAATGATCTGGAAAGCCAGGGCATGGTAATCAGAGAGTGGGGTCAATGATGAGACCCTGTCAGGGCAGTGCTGCAGTTACTGCTCATGGAGGTCTGGGATTGGAAGGCCGAGGTGGGTGCAGGACAAGGTGCTGGGAGAAAAGAAGGTCAAGAAGAAAAGATCAGATAGGACAGGCTCGTAGACAAGAATTAAGGTAGCCAGAGTTTTGGAGAAAATGACAGAGGCACTGGAGCTAGAATCACCCAGGAAAGAAGGGGAGTAGCCCTGGGGGAGGGCAGAGCAGCAGCAAAGAGCAGTAATGAGTGAGGGACTCCACTAACAGAAGAGTGGCTCAGCCAGGAGCAATTGTCAGCGAGAAACAGAAATGCATCTGCGTCCTCTGCAGGTGGAGAGGTGCAGGAGCTGGGGCAAAACAAATTACAGTGGAGAGGCAGCAGTGCCCTCTGGCGGGACCAATCCCTTTCAGAGTAGTAGTCAGTAAACTGCTGCTCAGGAGCCAAATCCAGCTACCTGTCTTTGTAAATAAAGATTTATTGGAGCACGGTCGCCCCCATTCGTTGGCAGTGGGTTTTGTTATTTGTGGGATCAGAGTTTTCTTAGTATTATGCTCTGAGACGGTTACTGCGAAAAATAAGATGACCTTTTTTTTTTTTTTTTTTTTTTTCCAGCGGAAAGGTTATCATATGATTGTGAAAGGTAAAGCCGACTGGCCTTCTGGGTTGAATGGAGACTTGGAGAACTTTTCTGTACAGTTAAAGGATTGTAAATGCACCAATCAGCACTCTGTATCTAGCTAAAGGATTGTAAATGCACCAATCAGCACTCTGTAAAAACGTACCAATCAGCGCTCTGTGTCTCACTAAAGGTTTGTAAACACACCAATCAGCACTCTGTAAAAATGGACCAATCAGCACTCTGTAAAATGGACCAATCAGTGCTCTGTAAAAATGGGCCAGCCAGCAGGGCATGGGCGGGGCCAAATAAGGGAATAAAAGCTGGCCACCCGAGCCAGCAGCTGCTACCCAGTTAGGTCAGGTCTGCTTCAGTCCTGTGGATGCTTTGTTCTTTCACTTTTCACAATAAATCTTGCTGCTGCTCACTCTTTGGGTCTGCACTAGCTTTATGAGCTGTAACACTCCCTGCAAAGGTCTGCGGCTTCACTCCTGAAGTCCACGAGACCACAAACCCACCAGAAGGAAGAAATAACTCCGGATGCACCACCTTTAAGAGCTGTAACACTCACTGCGAAAGTCTGTGGCTTCACTCCTGAAGTCAGCGAGACTGCAAACCCACTGGAAGGAAGAAACTCTGGACACATCTGAACACAGGAAGGCACGAACTCGGGACACACCATCTTTAAGAACTGTAACACTCACCACTAGGGTCTGTGGCTTCATGCTTGAAATCAGCGAGACCAAGAACCCACCGAAAGGAACCAATTCCAGACACAATTGTATGTAAAATTTTACTTCCTGATGTGGGAGTTTATGAAAATGAATTTAAACATAATTTTAATTATCCTTATATTCTTACCCCCTCCTGTTGCCATTCCGTCCTATACATGACCCCAAACCAGCAAACACTTGAGTTGTTTATTTTTAATTACACCGTGAGGCTACATTTTTATTGTTTTACAAGGCATAGGTAAAAAGCGAGGAGTTGAAAGCAAGTGGACTGGGGCAGGGAGGTTGGAGCTCACTGCAGTCAGAACCCTGGGTTGGAGGTTTTGCTTCTTTCTCTGCCAGAAGTCGTCTCTCTAACTGTGGACAGATCTTGTTCCTGAATGGATGCTTTCAATATTTCTTCCTGAAGTCTGCTATTTGCTATAGACTTTTTTTTTTTTTTTTTTCCTGTGGCTATAGATGTCCTTTATCCGGTAAAGAAAATTATTATCTATTACTATTTTGCTAAGTTAAAAAAAAGCATGACTGTTGAAATGTATCACATACTTTTCTCTGCCCCTACGAAGATGACCAAATGAACTCACCATTGGTTTATTAATGTTGTGAATGACATTGATTTCGCTCCTAATGTTTAACCAATCTGTGCTTCTGATCATTATCAAACCTGGTCTTTATTCTTCTTCCCCTTCTTTGCCTTTTCTTGCTCCTGCTGCTTCTCATCCTTCTCCTTTTCTTCCTTCTTCTTTGAATATGACTACATTAAGTTTGCGAATTATTTAGTGTACGATTTTTGGGTTTACATACTTTTCTTTCTTGTACTGCTCTTGACTCTTTAAAAAACGTTTAATTTTGAAATAATGTTAGATTTCTAGAAGAGTTATAAAGATAGTACAGGGAATTCTCACATACCCTTCACTCAGCTTCCCCTCATTCGTCTGACATGACCGTGGTACATTAAGATTAAGAAATTGGCCGGGTGCGGTGGCTCACGCCTGTAATCCCAGCACTTTGGGAGGCCAAGGCGGCTGGATCACCTGAGGTCAGGAGTTTGAGACCAGCCTGGCCAACATGGTGAAACCCCGTCTCTACTATAAAAATACAAAAATTAGCTGGGTGTGGCGATATGTGCCTGTAATTCCAGCTACTTGAGAGGCTGAGGCAGGATAATCGCTTGAACCCGGGAGAGAGAGGTTGCAGTGAGCTGAGATTGTGCCACTGCACTCCAGCCTGGGTGACAGAGCAAGACTTCATCTCAAAAAAAAAAAAAAAAAAAAAAAAAAAAAAGGTTGAGAGATTAATATTGGTACAATGCCATTAACTGCAGACTTTATTCAGATTTCTATATATTTTCCTCTGAGACCTTTTTTCTGTTCTGGGATCCCAATCTAGTATACCTTGTTGCATTTAGCCATCGTGTTTCTTTATTCTCGTCCAATCTGTGGTAGTTTTGTGGTTTTTCCTTTTTTTAATGACTTTGATATTTTACAGAGTAATGATCAGGTGTTTTGAAGAATGCCTGTCAATTTGGGCTTGTCCGTTATTTTCTCATAATTAGACTGGGCTTACAGATTTTAGGGGGAAATGTCATAGAAGCGAACTTCTGTTCTTCACACGTTATGTCAGAGTGTCATTACTGACATGTTAACTTTGATCACTGGCTACAATGTTGTCTTACATAGTTTTATTCAAGTTTTTCTAGCCTGGTAAAATAAGTTAGGGAGTATATCTTCTCTTTCTTTTACTCTGGAACAGTTGGTGTAAGGCCAGGATCATTTAAACATTCTAGAACTCACTGTAGAACCATCTGAAGTTGGAGTTTTCTTTGTTAGAACATTTTAAATTTCTAATTGGATTTCTTTAAAAGTTTTAGGACTATGTGTTTTCTCTTTCTGCACTTGTCAATTTTGGCAGGTTATTTTCCCTTGAAATTATTCCTTTCAACTAAATTGTATATTTATTGACATAAAAGTTAGTTACAATATCTCTTTGTTATCTTCTTAATGGGGACAGGATCTCAAATAATGTGTTATTTTTCATTCGTGATATTGATTATTTATGCCATCTCTCTTGTTAAACAGCTTTGCCTGAGGTTTTGAGTTTTACTATTAGTTTTTGCAAAGAATAAAGTTTTTTATTTCTTTTGGCTGTCTATCGTTCTATTATTTATTTTCTGTTTTATTTGTTTCTTTCTTTAAGCTTATTTTAGTGTTCTTTTTTAATCTTTGGGGACATACGTTTAGATTGTTAATTTTTAGCTGTTCTTTACACACACACACACACACACCATACACACATACATATGGTAAAATTCATGTCCTACTAAGAATTATTTTAAATTCATTACTCAGTTTTGATATGTAGTATTTTGTTTTTAATCTAGTTCAAAATATTTTCTGTGACTCTTATGTTTTCTTCTTTGACCTATCTAATATTTAGGAGCATGTTTCTTAATTTTCAAATACATGAAATATGCTTGATTTTAAAAATGTATTTCTAGCATAATCACACTGTGATTGGGGAACTTTCCCTGAATGATTTCAGTTCTTTAAATTTTTAAAGGACTTGTTAATGGTCCTGTATATGGCTAATTGTTTAAGAAGCTCTCATGAGTTTAACAACAGAATGTACTCTATAATTTTTGGATGCATTGTTCCTAGGTCAAGTTTGTGAATCATGTTGCTCAGGTTTTAGATAAGATCTGTATTTTTTGTGTGTTTTATTGTTACTTACTGAGAGATATGTATGATAACCTTCAGTCTTATTGTGAGTTTGTCCATTTCTTCTCATGGTTCTGTTAATTTTTGTTATACATTTTTAGGCCATGTGAATTAAGTACACATAAATTTAGTATCTTCCTTGTTTAGCAAATCATTTATCATATAAAACAACTATTTATCTCGAGTAATTATTTGGCCTTTAGAATTCTTTGCATCTATTCTCTTCTGATGTTAAATAGAACTACCCCAGCTTTCTTTTGGTTAGTTATGTATGTTATCTACACAGTTATTTACTCTTATAACTTTCAACATGTACCCAGTAAATTTAAGCGTGTCTCCTTCGCACAGCACATCATTAGATTTTGATATTTAAATCTAGTGATTGATATTTCACTCAAACATCCAGTCTACCTACCATTATTGTACTTACTAATATAAGGTAAACCAACCATCTAATTATGTGTTTTCTATTTGTCTGGTTTTATGCCTTTTCTCTATCTTGCCTTCTTTTTTGGGTTGATTTTTTTTCTTATTTTTTCTTTGCTCACAGTAACACTCACTCTTTTTGGTGTACAGTTACATGAGATTGGCGAATGCATGCATTTATGTAACCACGAGGCAGCGTCATCGCAAAGCTCTCCCCTGCGCTGCCCGTTTGCACTCAGTCATCTCCTCATCTCCACTCTCTGGCAATAACCAGTGTGTTTGTGTTCCTCTAATTTTGAATTTTCCAGAATGTCATATAAGTCAAATCATAGTTGAGCATGGTTTCTGTCAGTTATGACCATGTGTTTGAAATTCATTCATGGTTGTGTGTGTGTGTGTGTAATAATAATCCATTCCTTTTGATTGCCAAAGAGTATCGGCCAATAACATTAACTTTGGATGCACCACAGCTTTTTTACCCAGTTACAAGTTAAAGGACTGTCAGTTGTTTAAGCTGTATTCCAGGACCAGGAACACCCTGAGGGGAAATCTTGGAGAGAAAATAATGGGGAAAGTAGGGGATTCCCGTGTACACTCGTTTAGCCTCAGGAGCCGTTTGCTTGGTTTCTCAGGCCTAACACACAGAATCCATGAATTCTTAACCACCAATGTTGAACATTCTATAATTAGGACTGCCTTTGGATCCATGTTGTAAGAGAAAAGAGAAAAACAAAGCTAGAAAATACCTCCTTTTAGGCTATTTTCCCATGTTTTGACTCTCCCCACAGTTGGTTTTTTGTTTACTAGATATTTTAGTTGTAATTGGTGATTTTTGTAGCTGTAGAGGTCCAATCCTAGCTAGAAGGAGCTTTCCTAGTTGATTAATTTTATGATTTTATAATGCTTCTTCCTGGCAGTTTTGAAGTGTTACTCTTTTTAGTCATCCTGTAGTATTTCCTAGAAATTACAATGAGCCTTCTTAATTTATAAAATTCAAATATTAATTGATAATTGTACTCTAGTCCTGTGAAGCAAAAGCACATTGAGACATTTTAGTTCTATTTTTCCCTTTCCTGATTTCTGTGCTCTTGTTGTCATGTATTTTAATTTCACCTGTACAATCTACATCTTGAAAATGTTAGTGTTCTTGTTTTAATACAGTGTTCATTGCAATATAGTCTCACAATTCTTTTGATCCCTTTCTGCGTCTTCAATTTTTCATCTGTGATAATGCTCCTTCTGCCTGAAGTACATACTGATTTTTACAATTTTTAGTATTTTATTCAATCGTATTTAGTATTCTATTCTATTCTAACAAATAAGTTATTTCAGTTTTTGTTCATCTGAAAACTTCATGTTACCTTATTTTTTACCAGTCAAGTGTCCTGTATAAAATGAAAAACATGCATTGATTGTAGCAGTTTCTGGCTGTTACATAGAACAATATATAGTTACTTTATTTTTTCTGTGGAATAAGCCTCATATTTTTGATCCTTCAAATTGAATTGCAAGAGCCAGATGATATGATCTATATATTTCTTTTTTGTAATATAGCGATATATCAAATTATTTAAGCAATCTGGGTTTCTTTCTTTTGCCTTCTCACTTCGGTTCATTTCACAAAATAGGTGTTATTTTCAGTTTTGCTGGTACAGATTTAATTCCATGACTCCTTTATGTTTTCTACACCAAGTCATTTTCAACATTTATTCATTTCCCATCATTTATATGCTGGAAAGTGTTATCATTAACAATGTATTTTTCTCCTTGCTTGCTCTTAAATGTGTAGACTTCTAGTTAAGTGTGGTGTTTTTTACATGAACAGTGAATAATGGCTTTATAGGTTTCCTCATCATTCTTTTTGAGTACTATTGTGGATCCTAATGTTCAAATCTTGATGCCAGTTTAGTGGGTGGAGGGAGGGAACTAAAGTTTTGATCAATTTTTGGAAAGGAAATTTGCTTCTCTGTGCCTTTTCTCCTCTGGGTTTGGCACATCTCTTTTTTTTTTTTTTTTTTTTTTTTTTTTTTTTTTTTTTTTTTTTTTTTTAGTACCAGTCTTGACATGGCTGAGTCCCATTCCTGATGGAGGGTGGAAGAGCATATTACTTTTTCTCTTTGGAGAGGGGCTAACTCCCCACCTTGCCTGTTGACTTCTCTTGCTGTCTGCATAAATGAAGAACTCTTGCAGTCCCAGGAAACTGTCCTGGGAGACAAAGTCCAATAGACCTGTGCCTTTTCATCACTACCCACAGGTTCCACTGCGATGGCTGTCAAAGTCATCTCAGATGTAATTTTTGTTTTCTCCTCTACCCTTCAGTTTGGGGGTGCATTGGAGTCTCAGATATTCATTTGTATCCTTTGGATCTATACTGCTTCCTCAGTGTGGTGAAGTTTCAGAAAGTTCCAAGAGTTCTTAGTAAACCTGGTCCTATTTTCACTGTTTCTTAAAAAAATTCTATTTGAGTTTTGGAATTTTTTGACTTCCAGTCTTAACATTTCAGTTTGCACATTTTCCTCATAGGATTCATAATTAATATATAATTTCTTTTTTTGTATGAAGGTGGGAGAATAAAACTTACCTCCTAGATTTACTATATTTTCCAAGGACTTTGTTTTAGATTACTTTCAGAAATTTTTTTTCTCTCTTCATTCTTTATTTCATTAGTTGTTTTTTCTGATCATCAAGTAATCCATGCTTATATAAAACAATGTAGAAAGTCAGAAATAGTGTAAATCAGAAAATATTATCTTAGACTGTTGTTTAGTAAAGAATCTGTCTGATCTTTGTCCTTAGTTCATGGGAGGCAACCCCTAAACCCTTGGAATCTTCCAAGTGATAAGAATGTCTATTATTCATCAGAGGCCCCTGGGATAACACCTGAGTTTAGACTACTGGAGTAACCTATGGTGGGCCCCCTCTGTAGCTTCAGGTCAGGTCAGAAAGACCAACAAAGTGATTAGAGGGTTGGTGGTTTGAACCACATCACATCATCCCAACCTCCGGGGAGGAAAGCTGGAGATTGAGTCAATCACATGGGCAGTGATTCAATCATGTCTAGCTAATGAAATCACAATAAAAACTCTGGACACTGAAGCTGGGGTGGGCTTTTCTGGTTAATGGTACACATCAGTGTGCATAGAGGGTTCCTTGTCCTGAGGACATGGAAGCTTCACATTTGGCACCTTCCCAAGGGTCATCCTGCAGGTCTCTTCTTTTGGCTGATTCTTATTTACGTACTGCTTTTTTTTTCTGTAATAAAACTATAACCATAAGTATATCACTTCCTTGAGTTTTGTGAGTTGTTTTCTGAATTATTGAACCTCAATGGATGGTGGAAGCCTCTGGGTAGCCAGTTGGTTAGGGTTGCCTGGGAACCCCCAAGCTTGTGGCGGGCATCTAAAGTGAGGGCAGTCTTGTGCTAACTGTGCCCTTAACCTGTGGAATTTGACCCAGCTTAGTGACAAGATTGCATTGCAGAATGCCACCCCTCAGATCCCCTGTCTATTTACATGTTGAAATACTTTAGTCTTCATGATTTTTTCTTCTTTATAGTTGAGATCATCCCATCCATACAATTTTCATATCCCTTTTCTTGTCATTTGAGACTTCCAATTTGAAATAAAGTGTAAAAGACATAACTTTACCTACTTAATTTTATATTTGTAAATTAAATCTTGTTCCTCATCATTAGAAGTTATTTCTTGAACTTATCGTTTGTGGCTACTTCTATTTTTCTGACATACTGAAATTTATTTTATTGTCTCCTTATTGTTTGACATTTATGTTGCTCTCAAATTAATTATAAGAATATTTTTACAACTTCTTTGTACATAAAGCTTTTATCACATTTTGTATTTTTTCAATACTTAGTAAATAGAGCTATTAATACTTTATTAAAAGGTATATCAATTTTAAAACTCTTTGCCAAGACTTTTTTAAATTTTCAAAGTACCTCTTTATTGAGGTAAAATAAATGTGTGCATTTCAGATCTGTGCATACAGGAAAATGCACAATCTTAAATATACACTTTGCTGGATTTTGACAAATGTGTACACATACCTAACTGTAATCCACCACCTGTCAAGAGGAAACGTTTTCTTTACCCTAGAAATTTCTCCTATGCCTCTTTCCAATCAACACTCACCCCCAACATCCTAGACAAAATGCCTGTTCTGATTCTAATTATTATAGTTTTTGCCTATTCTAAGCTATTAATAGTCATCATAAATACAACTTACATGAACATTCTCTTTTTAAAAATGAAATTTTATTGTGCATATTTGAAATCTGTAATATGATATTATAGGATACATACAGGTAGTAAAATGGTTATGGTAGTAAAGCAGATTAACATATCTCTCATTTTACACGGTTATTTTTATATAAACAGTCTTGTGCAAACCTTTGTGAAGATATGTCTTCTCCTTTTTCTTGAACCTCGAGTAATCTATTTATTCCTTCTCTATTTTTTCATTGAACTGTATTTTTTGAAGAGTCTGGATTCTTTATCTTGCCTTTTCCCGAAGTCTGGAGTTTGTCAATTGTACCTCTAAGATGTTAACATGTTTCTCCATCTCTTACAATTCTTCTAAATGGGTAGATGTGCTCAGAGGTATTTCATTCAGTTTTTAAGAAAGAACTCTTTGTAGGTGGTAGTATTTCTATTAGGAGGCATAAAATGGTACTTCTGATATAGCAAAATTTGTTTTATTATTTTCTTATTGTTTGACATTTATGTTGCTCTCAAATTAATTTTAAGAATAGTTTTACAATTTCTTTGTACATAAACATTTTATCACATTTTATATTTTTCCAATAGATGCCTAGTAATAGAGCTATCATTACTATTCAGCCAGCCACAAGAGACTGACAGAGCTTTTATCACATTTTGTGATATTAGTAGGCATTTATGAACATTGCTTAGAACCACTAATTTATACTAACCTGAAAAGTGGTGATATTTCAATTCTATTTTCTTAACTTATAAGTCAGAATACCCCTTTGAAAAAAAGCTCTTAAGTAACAACTTTTCTGAGGGACACTAGGGCAGGTGACCACTGGCAGGTGGGACACCACTACCATTAGCAGCACAGTCCTGGTGGCTTCCTTGTCCCAATTGGCCTGAGACTCTCTTTCCCCATGGCTCACTAGAGAGCCCTATCCATCTCCTCAATCAGCAGGGATAGCAGTAGCCCCAGTAGTACAACACCAAGCAAACAGAAATAAAATTACAATAATTGGAAAGTAAAATTCTCATTCAAACCAAAGCTCACAAAAGTAAGCCAGCACCTGTATGATGCATCTAAAGAGGTGACTGGATGCTGAAATAGAAGATTTAAATAGGACCCAGAACCTCCAAAAGTTGACATGCAGTATGCTTCCATTTACATTACATTTTTGAAATAACATAATTTTAGAAATGCAGAGCAGATCGGTGATCCAGGGTTAGGGACAAAGGAGGGGAAGACAGGAGCGAGGTATGTGTGGTTATAAAAGGGCATCAGGAGGTGCTCTTGTGGTGATGGAATTGTCCTGTGTTTTGACTGTAGTGATGGATATATGAATCTATACCGGCAATTCAATTTTCTAGAATGAAATACACACACACACACACACACACACACACACACACACGTTTTTAGAAGTAAAACTGGCAGAAATTACCTGAATTCAGTTGTTGGATCTATGTCATAATATCTTGGTTTTGTAATATTGTACTTTAAATTTCCAAATGTTACCATTGGGGGGAATTGGCTAAAAGGTACATGTATTATTTTTTACAAGTGCATGTGAAGCTCCAATTATGTCCATAAAATTTTCAGTTACTTCAATCAACATTACCAAAACTCAGTTTTTGAAAAAAAAAAAAAAAATAGAACCAACAAAGCCTTAACTAGATTGAGCAAAAGGTACATGTATTATTTCTCACAAGTGCATGTGAAGCTACAATTATGTCCATAAAATTTTCAGTTACTTCAATCAACATTACCAAAACTCAGTTTTTGGAAAAAAAAAAATAGAACCAACAAAGCCTTAGCTAGGTTGAGCAAAAGAAAGAGAAAACACCAATTAGAAATATCAGGAACTAACAAGGGGACATTATTACAGATCTTACAGACCTTAAAATAGTTATGAGAATATTATGTAGAACTTTATGCAATAAATTCAGCTACTTAGATGAAAATAATAAAATTCTTGATCAACAAAAATTACTACAGTTGACACAATAAATAACAGAAAACTGACACAACAGTTTAAGTTCTAGGTATATATATTCATGGGCCATGAGAAAGGAGAGTCTCAGACAAGATGAGACAAAAAGGCCTCCAGGACTGGGTTTCTAGTTGCAGTGGTATTTCAATTGCTGGTGGTCTTATGCCCCAATTTCTCTCAGTGTAGGTAAGAAGAGGCCTCATGAATGCTCTCCCAGTGTCTCTTCATGAAGAGAAGAGTATAGGCCAGGCAAAGAAGTGCTTATCGCCTGGCCCCTCATTATTAGAGGGCTTCCAAGCAATCTCTTTTGCTGATGGTACCTGACTCCCTTGTGTTGTGAAGATAATTCTGTTAGATCCAGGGGAAGATCTTACGTTAGATGCTCTTTAATGGTAGGTTAGGGGTTGGAAAGTGCCAACTATGGGTCACTTTCTGTTGGTGGGAGTCATGAGATAGCCTGTCACTGTGCTGTTCTTTTAGTCCAGGGAGTGCACAGCAGTTCTCCTTCCTCTTACTACTTTTCAAAGTTCTCCTTTGGTTGCCTCTTGCGTTACTTCCAGAGGTATAGTTGTATTTTATGGAGAGGAGCAGGGAGAAATAGTTTGTTCCATCTTTTCCTGATCAGAAGTTGTTTTGATTGATTCTTTCTACTCTTATTTAATTTCTATTTCTTTGATTTCTATTTTTAATTATTTTTATCTTCTCTTAACTTTAGGTTTAACTTGCCTTTTTCTCAAACTTTTTAAGGTATAAACTTAGATCATTGATTTAAGCTTTTTTTTCTTTCCAATTTAAATACTTCAAGCTATAAATTTCACTCTAAGCACTGCTTTAGTTGTTTTCTACCTATTTTGATATAGTATGCTTTCATTATAATTCAGTTCTAAATGTTTTCTTATTTCCCTTGTGATTTTTGTCATTGAACCAAGGATTATTTAGAACTGTGCTACTTAATTTCCAAACATTCATAAACTTTCTTGTTATCATTGTTATTGATTTCTAATTTAATGCCATTTGGTAAGATAAAATATTCTGCTGATTTCATGACTTTGTAATTTATAGAGGCTTGTTTTGGGGCCCAGGAAGTGGTCTATCTTGGTGAATGTTCCATATGCATGTGTAAAGAATGTGCATTCAACAGTTGTTGAATGTAGTGTTCTGAACATGTCTACTGGTTATGTTAGTTTATCATGTCTTCATTTTTTGCATAATGAATTACTTTTGCATAATGAATTACTCTCAAAGTCAGTGACTTAAAAGAACAAATATTTGTTATTTCACGTAGTTTAGCAGTTTCAGGAATCTAGAATAAGCATATCTGGTTGGTGATGGCTAGGGTATCGTGAGGTTGCCATCCAACTGCAATCCAATGGGGCTGCAGTCAGCTTAAGGCTTGGTTGGGTCCAGAGGACCCACTTCCAAGATGGCTTAGTCATATGGCTATTGACAAGAGGCCTCAGTTATTTACCACATGGGCCACTCCATGAAGCCACTCGTGATATGCTTATGTCTTCCCCAGAGTAAGTCATTTGAGACAGAGAGAGCAAGCAAGATAGAAGCAATAGTGACTTTTTGTGACCTAGTCTCCGAAGTCACAAATTGTCAATTCCATTACTCTATTCATTAAAAGCAGGTCCAGCCCATACTCTAAGGGAGGGGAATTGGGCTACACATCTTGAAGGAAGGAATATCTATCAATTAACTATTAAGAGAATAATATTATAATTTCTGTTTACAACTGTGGATTTGTTTATTTCATCCTTTAGTTCTATTGATTTTGTTTCATGTATTTTTAAGGTCTGTATTAAGCATCTATGCATTGAACATTGTCTTCTTGATAAATTGATTCTTTTTTAAAATGAAATATCTATATTTAAATAATTTATATTTTTAATATAAATAATGTAATAGAAATTTTAATATCTTTAATGTAGCTTGATAGAGCGACCCACATGGTGAGAAACTGAGGCCTCTTCGCAACAGTTATGTCACTAAACCACCTTGGAAGTGGGTCCTCCAGGTCAACCAAGGCTTCAACTGACTGAAGCCCCACTGGGTTGCAGTTGGACTGCAACCTCATGAAAGTTTCTGCCCTGGGTACTTTTCTTGTCATCTACTTGATGTGGCATTAACTACTTGGAATATATATTTCATCATTTAAATTTTAACCTAATGGTGTGTTTATGTTTTAAGTTTGTTATTTAAAAATATAGTTGGGTCTTGTCTTTATTTTTATTTTTAAACGTAGTCTGATAATCTTTGTCACATTAATTGGAGTATTTAGTTAATTTAAATCTAATATAATTATTCATTTAATTGGGTTTAAGTCTACCATCTTGCCATTTATTTTCTCTTTGTCCTACTGATCTTTGTCCTGTTTCTCTTATTCTGCCTTCTTTTGAGTTTATTATCTTTCAATATTCCACTTTATGATTCTATGGATATTTAGCTATATGTTTTTGTATTTTTTATTGTTTAGAGATTACAATTATATTTCAAATTTTTCTCAGCATACCATTATTTAATAATTTACCATTTCTCAAACAATATAAGAACCTTAGACCATCATAATTTTATAATTTGACTTACTATGACCTCTAATCTTTGTTCTATTGTTGTAATAATATGTTATAAAACACACAATGCAATATTCTTATATATTGCATGTATGTTATAAAATATACAATACAGTGTTCTTATATTGTGTGTATGTTATGCAATACACAATACAATGTTCTTATTTTTTCTTTACAGAATCAATAGTCTTACATGTTTTGAATTTTATCTTTATTATGTCTAAACTCACTGATTCACTCTGGTGTTCCTCATTCCTCCCTGCAGATCTGTGCTTTCATCTTGGCTCATTTCCCTTCGGTCTGAAGATATTCCTTTAGTATTTCTTTTGGTGTAGACCTGTTGCTGCTGATCCTCTCAGCTTCCTTTATTTTCTGAGAATGATATTATTTCATCTTTATTTTTAAATAATATTTTTGCTTACTGTAAAACTTAGGGTTATAAATATTATTCTTTCCACACTGAAAAATAATTATCTTAATTCTGGCCTTCCTTGTTTCTAAGGAAAAGTTATTTGCCTTTCTTATTGTCGTTACCCTGAATCCAATTGGTTTCCTTTCTGTGTGTGCTTTTACCATTTTCTCTTTATTTTTGGTTTTAGAAAGTTTGACTAGGGCATACTTTGGTATAGATTTGTGTGTGTGTGTGTATCTTTCACTGAATTTTTGAGCTTTTTGAATTGTTGGGTTGATGACTTTAAACAGCATTGGAAAATTCTCATTTATTATCTTCAATTATTTTGCTTCAGTATCTCTCTCCCCTTCTGAAAATTTAATTTCATCCTTATTAGACTTTGATATTGTCTGTATCTCTCTGATATGCTAGAATATCTCTTTTCTATCTTGTCCATACTTTTTGTACTTCAGTGTGAATTTCTATTAAGATGTTTTCAAGTTCACTAATTTGTTTTTTATTGTCTTATTCAGCCCTTTTTTAAAGCCAACTGAATGTATTCTTAATTTTAGCTACATTTTTTTCATTCTAAAATTTCCATTAGGATTTTTTAAAAATAGTTTTTTGTTTCTTTGCTTAAATTATCTCTTTTTAAATACTTTTTCATATTTTTCTTTAATATTTTAGTATATGTATCACAATTATTTCAAAGTCTTTGTTAATTTCAGAATCTGTGTCATCTTTCAGTGTGCCTCTACTACCTGCTTTCTCTCTCTCTCTCTTTTTTTTTTTTTTTTTTTTAGACAGAATCTTGCTTTGTGGCCCAGGCTGGAGTGCAATGGCGCGATCTCGGCTCACTGCAACCCTGCCTCCCGGGTTCAAGTGATTCTCCTGCTTCAGCCTCCTAAGTAACTGGGATTACAGGCACCCAGCTAATTTTTGTATTTTTTAGCAGAAACGGAGTTTCATCATGTTGGCCAGGCTGGTCTTGAACTCCTTACCTCAGGTGATACAGCTGCCTCGGCCTCCCAAAGTGCTGGGATTACAGGCGTGAGCTACTGTGCCCGGCGTGCTTTCTCTCTTTATTATGGGTCTCATTTTCTTGTTTCTTTGCATGTCTTATGATTTTTTTTATTGTATACTTGACTTTGAATATGAGGAACAATAGAGAGGATACACCTTTTCCTTTGTCAAGCAGCTAGAGGAGCTAATCGCTTTCCTACAATTATGAAAAGAAGTTGAGCCAGGCCATGGCTGGTTTGCAGCTTATTCGTGCAGACCATGGCTGCTTTGCAACTTATTTGTAGCTCATTCTGCTTTGAAACATCTTCAGGGTGACACCATGCTCTTCTCGGTAGTAGAAGATTTGGATTGAAATATCTGAAAACAAGGATGTCTCTCTGACTCTCCTGTTTGTAGTCTCACTTCCATTCTCTGAAGTGGGAGAATAGGCAGGATAGGTGAGCGAGCTCCATGTTTGGGAGTCCTCCAGATTCCAACTCGATATGCCAAGCCAGTACATCTCCTTACCCCAGCCAAGTTTCTCATCTTATATTCTGCTATTACCCTCAGAAAGGAAAATGGTCATTGGCTTTTTCTTACCTGGAAAGGGCTTATAACCCTTCTGGAATTTAGTACATTTAGACTTCTGTGCATATGCAGATCTCTGATGGGTCTAAGTGAAATATGACATTTTAGAAGTTTGTCAGCTTATCTTCTTTTCTCATTGCTTTGGTGAGAGCGATGTCTTGTAGTTGGACATTCTGTCTTGAAGCAGACAAAAAGCTTTTCTTTTTTTTGAGATGGAGTCTCGCTCTGTCACCCAGGCTGGAGTGCAGTGGCGGGACCTCAGCTCACTGCAAGCTCTGCCTCCCAGGTTTACGCCATTCTCCTGCCTCAGCCTCCTGAGTAGCTGGGACTACAGGCGCCCGCCACCTCGCCCGGCTAGGTTTTTGTATTTCTTTTTAGTAGAGATGGGGTTTCACCGTGTTCGCCAGGATGGTCTCGATCTCCTGACCTCGTGATTCACCTGTCTTGGCCTCCCAAAGTGCTGGGATTACAGGCTTGAGCCACTGCGCCCGGCCCAAGCATAGATTTTTGAAGATCTATTTTGTATTGTAATTGTTTAAGACATCAGTTGTCACTTCAAACAGAAAGGTATTGATACAATTTTTTTTTTTTTTTTTTACTTATAACATAGATTACAGTCTAATTTTGGTATCCTGGAAGGTTCCCCTTGGTACCTCTCTGTCTATCTTTTGCACATTGTTGATGGGATTGGCCATACTGAATTATGTCTTGAAGATATTACACTGTTTTCTGCCATTTTATATAAGCTCTCAATGATATTTTCCTTTCTTCTGAGAGCTTCAAATCAAAGTTGAAAGGTCACCGTATCTGCAAGGCTTGCCTGATGCCTCCAGATTTTTCATTACCTTTTACTATGATTTTCTTGTGCTCTACTATTGACTTCTATAATAGAACTTATTCCACTTTTAAGAAAATTGATTTTACATCTGTTTCTCCTCTTCAAAGTCAGGGACCAGGTCTTACTTTCACCTCTAATCCCAATTCTTACAGATAGGTGAACTATGGATATTTTAACAATGGAGAAAACCCTATTCATGGGCTATGACCCCTGGGAAGCTGGACTGCCAAGTGTTTTAACGTGTGATGATGGGACTAGGTGCCTCGGTGTCTGGGAGCTGGGGTGGACATAGAAGTCATGAGTCACTGGAGGCCAAGCTGGAGCTTATGGTTTTGGAATCAGGATCAGGATGGAACGCTACTGTGGCCCTCTAGCAGCCAGCCACATACAAGCAAGACCAATCATTCATTAAACACGTATTAGATGTCAATCTTTATGCTAGGCATTTCATGTAGTTTATAATATTTAATCCCTACAGCAGTTACATTACGAGGATTTTACAGATGAGGAATCAGACCCAGGAATCCCTTTTTGAAAATATCATTTCAGTGGTCAATGGCAGCATAAGGACCTGTACATTTGAAGATTTCCTAGCCCTGAGGTGCATGCCCTTCTCCACTGTGCCACCATGCCTTCATTTAGTGTTATTCTCCGACGCAATTTCAAATAACTCTACTCGATTCAGAGGTGATCATTTTTGCTACATAGATGTATGAACTATGTAGTTACTTTCTGAGTTTGAAGACCTGTATAAGAAAAAGAAATCAGATATTTGATAGAGTCAAACCTGGTAAGGTGTTCAAAGGCCAGGGGTTTACAAAAAGTGTGGGAGAGAAGGAGAAGGATGCCTAGGTAAATATTTCAAACTAGAGATTTAAGAAAATAAAAACTTCCCCTGTTGTGTGAGCATACCATCTCCTTTTAAAGAGTTGGGTGGAATTTTTATTGTTGGAGGAAATCCTGTTTCTCAGTAAGGCAACAGAAGAGATTTCTGATGATCTGAGATACATTTCCTATTCCATTTAAGACAGCCTTTCCGTAAGGATTGCGTATGTTTGGGTGAACTTGTGCATGTGGACATGTACGAGAGTGTGTGCACACCTGTGAGTGTATGTACATGAGTGTGTGTTAGTGTCTGAGTGTGAGTGTATGTGAATCTGCATATGAGTTTGTGTGTGTGTGTGTGACAGTATGTTTGATGCAGGCACAAACTCAAATTTTCTCATTTTATCACTGGTTTTAAGTTGAACAAAGTATTAGCTAGAGGCATAATGAAACAATAATGATCAAGACTGGCAAAAATACAAGCACCAATTCAATTTGAAAACAATTTTACTGGCCAAAGATAGGTTGTATTTTGTTGAAATGCAGAAAATAATTTTTATTAATTTTAGGGTGGAAAGGTTAAAAAAATAAACCTTTTGTAAAGACTTCTGAATATCCTCCTTGAAATCACCCAATTATATGAGGATGATTTAAAATGTCACTGTTAACTTCAAAAGTTCGGAGGCTTCTGAGCATGCCCCAGAACATGTTGAAATATGTGAAAAAAATTAAGAGTGACAGTAAGTAACTTTTCTAACAAGCCGCAGGCAAACAAGCAAAAATCCCAGTTTAACAGGGGCAGGCCATGTATGTGGAAACCTCAAGCTGTACACAGCCTACTCCCTACCGTAAGGTTTACAGAGTGTTGATCCAGCAGAGTATAGAGATTGGGCTTGGAAGAGCCTCCACACCTTGCCTAATTTCCAAATGTGTGAGCTTTTTCAATTCTACTTAGCTCGATGAGGAAAAGGTAATTAGGCAAATCCCAAATACTCTGGTAACAGCCTTTGTAGTGTGGCCTGTCCTGGGATGTGTGGGCTCCTGGCCTAGGTTGGTTATGAGCCATGTGGCCCTCCCTACCTCTGTCAGCTCTCTGAGCTCAGACCTGCGATCTGCCTCACTGGGGTAGTGCTGGCATGATCCTCTAACTTGGGACACATTAACAGATTTAGGGGCCCTAATCAGGGTGGTGGACATGATGCCTCACCTCCCAACAAGGGATTCAACAGAGAAATAATTCTGAGATCCCTGTAACGAAGCAGAGAGAAGGTTTTATTATGTAGATGTTGACCTCTTTTGCCAATAGAGCTTGGTACAATATTTGGGGGTTTCTTGGTGGGTCATTTTGGTTGACTCATCCAGAGTGGGACTGAGTGGCCTCGTCTCACAGGTTAAGGATCAGGCTGACTGTTACTCTCTGCCTAGGCATGGCCCACATAGGAGAACAAAGGCAGAATTTCCGAAGCAAAGTACTAATGCTGGGGGCTGGGAGGGAGGGGTCTGGCCTTTCCTGCTGACACCCTCTCTTCCCCTGCTCTGCCCTCCTAGCTGGGCCTTGGGGTGAATCCCCCTCTTCCCCACCTGCTTAATGTGGCTCTGCAAGTGTGTCATTACAGTTCTGTGGCTCTGCTCATCCAACCCTATGCTGGGCCTGGATTTTGGTCTCCATGAGAGGCCCTGTGTGGGCCGACCCCTAGCCAGCAGATGGGACCCCATTTGGGATGACAACTTGCAAAGACAGCACCCTGGCTCTGTGGGTCTGCACAGTGTCTGTGTAGTCTGCAGAGCTAAGTCCTTCTCCATTTGCAAGGACACACAGCACACAGGAGAGTGAAGGCACACTGTGTATATGTTTGCTTAAGACACTCTGTATATGTTATGTTTAAAGGCCTGATTTGGGGCTGGGCGTGGTGGCTTATGCCTCTAATACTAGCATTTTGAGAGGCTGAAGTGTGAGGATCACTTGGGGCCAGGAGTTCAAGACCAGCCTGGGTAACATAGACTGTGTCTCTCCATACAAAACAAAACAAACAAAATCTAAACCAGAAAACTTAGCTGGGTGTGGTGGCATGTGCCTGTAGTTCCAGCTACTCTGGGAGGTTAAGTGGGGAGGACTTCTTAAGCCCAGGAGTTCGAAGCTACAGTGAGCTGTGATCACACCACTGCACTGCACTCCAGCCTGCGTGACAGAGCAAGACCCTGACTCAAAAAAAAAAAAAAAAAAAAAAAAAAAAAAAAAAAAAGAAAAATAAAATCTAGTTTGACTTCCTTTGAGAGAGTTTTTTCCCTGGAGCTATGGAGCTGGCAAAGCCTTCAGGACGTCAGAGTCCTGAGATATTTTCACCCTGAGAGTCCTAGGACACCCTTTATCATTGGAGTCTGCAAAGCCCATAAGGAATGTTTAGTTACAGCTTCAGTCCTTAGAAAAGAAGGTCCGTCTCCTGGGTCTGTCCCTGCGGCTCGAACTCACTATGCAAGTCTGGGCACGTATGATCACATATTTCTACAAGTGCGTACTCATATCCAACTTACCATTTTAAACAAACAAACAAACAAAATACATCAAGGAAAACTTATTTTGTGCTTAGCCATCTATACTATCAAAATTTTTCAGTCAGAAAAGTCCTTAGTATGTGAATCAACTTGATCATTTTATAAAACTGATGTTACACACCTTGTCTTGTCTCATAGAACTGAGCCTTCTTATCAACCTCTTGCTGTTAGAACCTGGCATGTTTCCTCTGCCTGCCTGGCATAGTTAGAGACAGGACACATTTTGGTTCTTTGTCCCCTTTGTAAGTTTCCCATGAGGTCTTGAGTGTGACTCTCAGAAAGCAGTTTTGCTCAAAAACCAAACATCCCCTAAGCTCCCAGGAAGTGACTGTGACTTTGCACTGTTTTCTGCAGTGCCTCTTCCAAGGAAGGTTGTCAGCATTGGGTTAAAATCATCAGAAAATCCATCATGAGGGCGCTTTCAGCTTTAGCAGAAGCAGGAAGTTACAGAAATCTCTGAAGTAGAGTCTGTTCTGGTGCAGCCCGGCTGACTCAATGGGTTTATGTGTTTTGGTTGTGGTTTGAAGATAGAAAACCTCTGGATGGGATGTCATGTGAACCTGAAGTTTGTTGATGGCTGCTAGGGTTTGAGTATTTCTCTGTATGTTGCTAGCTGTCTGTGTGATGCTCCTTTCCAATTTTGTTCGTCCTGATCCCCTCCTCTCCTTCAAGAACGTGTGGACTTGTGCTGCTCTCTCCTCAGCCCTTTGCAGAGTTGGGGGTCTCCTTTGTATTTTGCGATATTTCAGCGTTTCTGGAGCTTTCAGGGTTGGCCTCTGTTTGCCTGAATGCAGGCCATTGTCTTGTATGCTGACTTGCCCCAACTATTGCACGGCTGTTCCCCAAAAGTAGACTCCACAGCTCACTTTGTTAATCCTACCAAGATGTACTCTATAAAATCTTGGGAGAAACAGCGGAATATGGAGAATGACATTACCTCCCTAGAACTGGCTGCTGGTAGAACCACACATCTGGATCTGGTCCTAACCTTTCCCAAAAGGAATCTCTGCACTTCGGGATCCAGGCCTAATGTGCTGCTCCCTCTGTCCTGCGAGGAGAGCCTCATTCCAAGTTGCAGCATGGTTGACCATGAGGACCTCTGTTTTCTCAGGGATGATCTTTTCCTGACCCAGGGGAATTGGGACCTCAGTGAGCCAGGGCAAGGTCATCACAGAAATATAAGTTTACTTATAGTTTTATATATAAGATGGAAGACTCCATCAGGCTTCCCTCCCACTCTGGGCTCTCTCAAGCCCTTCCTGCTGCCTCTCCACGGCTGGTCTGGCCCAGTCTCCCCAAAGATTTTGCCTCAAATTCTCAGTGAGAACACACTTGAACCAAGAGAATAGAACATCATCCTCAGGAATAGTGGGTCATAAATTCAAACACTGGGAAAAGGAGTAAGTTCTTAACCCTCCAGGGCTGTGGTCTTCCTTTTCCAGCCACAACACCGAAGTGCTCTATCCTACCAAAGGTGGATTAGAAGGCATCCCCTGGCTCAGAATCATGCACAGAATGCTGCAAAAGTTTACTCCAGGGCAATCCCAGCCTCCCTGAGACTCACTTGCAGCCTGTCCCCTTCAGAATGGACCCACTGAGTCCTTAGCTCTGACTTGGACCTGAACAAGGTGACCTTGGGCAGGTGATCTTCCAAAGCTTGAGTCTGACCCTCAAATGTGGAGGTTGGAGGTGGCCAAGTCTGTCCCTTGCTGCCGTCCTGTGCTCTCCCTTGCTGCTGGAGAGGGGGATTTGCTGGGGCACGCTTGCTTTTCTGACCCAGGCAAGCTTCTTTTTGGTGCCTTTCTGTAACAGATTAAAAAAAAAAAAATGCTATGAGAGAAGAATTGAGCACCTGTGAGATGCCTGCCCATTCCCAAGGGTTGGGGGGTCACCGTGACTCCCACGCCCTGGGTGGGCCTGGCTGCGTCACCCCCAAGGTCCTCACAGTCCAGGCCATGGAGAGCGAGGGCTGTGGCTGTTCTTTTTCCTGTGTCATCTCAGCAAGGGGAGATCCTTCCAGTTAATGCAGGAAACAGACTGGAAAAGATGGCAAACCCAAAGGTAAGGGTGTCCTGCCAGAGCTTCCCAGGGCTCAGGAGACTTCCCACCCTTCTTCTGAGGGTGAGCCTGGCTTTCCTGCCTCTCCCACCCCTGATGCCTGCTGCTCACCCCACAAGACCCCATTTGGTCAGTGCCCACATCCTCTAAGGCACACAATCCCAGGCCTCCAGGTGGGGCCTTCTCCTTGGATTGACAGGCGGGGCCTAGGGGAAGGAGCTTGTGTTCTCCCTCTCTCTCTGTCTCTTCTGATCCCTTTTTGTTTTTCAGAGAAACTATTCTAACAACACAGGAATAGACAGACTCAGGTGTGCTGGTTCTCACTCACCTGCCCTCCCCAGCCCTCCCTCCCTGTGGAGGTGAACCAGAGCCATTGCCTGGTGAGCCCCTGCAGGCTCCGTAAGTGCTGCTTTCATGCCCTTCCTTTAAATGGACCAATGGCAGGCTCTATCGATGCAGCAACTTGCTTTCCACAATGTGCCCTGGCTCTTTCTATGTGGGTGTTCACACATCTCTTTAATCTTTCAAACTTTCACCCTTTACCCAGGTATGGTAAGTGTCCAATGACTACAGAGATTTGATGAATAGACTGTATTAACCTTCTGATTAACTATAAATCCATGTGCCTGGTGTTCGAGGTCTGGGGTAGTATCTGTTGCATGCTGACCTTCCCAAGTCAGGATTTCTCTCCCTTCTGATTCGCCTTTTTCCAATTAACGTCCAAACATGAGGAATATTCATTTCTCTTTAGATGAAGAATCTGCTTAACTAAGAGTCATCTAGATGGAAGATTTGAAAATTTAGTTGCAAAGAGATGAGACTGTGTCCTGTTTTGTATTCTGCTTTCTCTCCTGTGGGAACGTCCCCACCCTTCACGGAACTGCTGTCCTTCCTCGAGGCCGGCAGGGTGGATGCCAAGTGTTCTGGAGAAACTGAATTAAGTACACATTCTTTTCTACCCCTCTATGTACTCATTTTGTTTCATATCAGATGATATCATTTTGTTTGGTTATATATCAGATTATACCATTAAATCTGAGGGGACCGTAAATATGGCAAAGTGAATCACTGTCTAACATTCTGACTTTGCCTACCTGCCTGGATTCTATACATAACAGAAAGTAATTTATTCCAGGGGTGACAGGGAATTTCCATGGTGCGAGTGGAGAAGAATTTTGAAGGCTTGCCCATGCTGGTGGGAAGGAGTGTCTTAATGATTAATTATGTCCTCTAGTCACTCTAAGGCCGGTGACAAAGGCTGGGCAAGTATTTGCCATCTTCTGGAGTAAGCGACTGTTGCTACCCTCTTGGGCCCATCCAAAAAGAAACATCAAAGCTCCAGAGGGACAGAGATGCACATCACAAAAGCCAATCAGTGTGTGCTTTATTGCTTAGTGCTTAACCCGGTCATCTCCCTGCAAATCAGCTGAAACATACTAATCTCAGTGGGAAGCTTCTGTTCGTATAGTCCTGCCGCTTCCTATGGCCGCTGCATATTGGAAGCTCCTTGCTGCTTTATTTCTGGAGTTGAGGTGGCCCCGTGCCTTTATAAGACAGCAATGCACACATTTGCCCTGGCAGCTGAGACAGCCCCTGAGGAAGGGAGCTTTGGGGTCCACCTTTGCTATTTAGAAACAGTTACACAGTGAGTTAATTTCCAGGTACTGGGTTCATTTTCAGATAGTCTTTTGGGAGCAGGAAAAAGAGTGGTTTGGAACCCCTGGCCTTTTGGAGTTTTTTGGGGGAATGGAAAATAACCTCTGGGCGGCTCTCTTTGTGTCAGAAGCCTTGTATCAATCACCAAACAGTTATCCAACATTTACCCAGTCTGGAGTGTATGGGGCTCCGGGCCAGAGCCCAGGCACAGAACCCTAGTTGGGAGGCGCCCACATTCAGCAGGGGACATGGCAAAAGGGGGTTACTCATTCAGGTGAGGGCTGGGAGATCAGTAGTATAGAGAGACTGGTGTGGCTGCCCAGGCAGGGGGTGGCTGTGCCTGCCTGCAGCATTGGGGAGGCTGCTGAGACCCGGTGACACTTGGGCTTGGTCTTGGAGGTAACTAGGAATTTGCAAGCTAGAGAGTGAGGGAGAGGAGAGGTTGGGAAGGATGCACAGAGGCTGTGTGTTTCAGACTTGGGGAGAATTTATTGGGGTTGAAGGAATGTCCAGAGAGAGTTGGCAAGGACACTAGGAAACTGGTGTGTGGGTGGCCTCCTGGGCTGCCTTAGACCCTCATCTTCATGCCCTGCTGCTATGAATTTTTTATTATTGTATTTTGTTTCATTTTAGCAGGATATTTTGATAGACTTCTAAAAATGGACAGGACTGTTTTTCTAGCTTTTTGTGATAAAAGTGCCTTTTGTGCTAAAAATTCTAGCCCATGGTGTGTTGCATCTGCAGGTCTCTAGCTTGGCCAAGCCTGCTTCTGTTTGGGGTTTCTAGAGCTGATACTCCTCTGCTGAAGGCTTTATAAGCTCAGATGGCATTTCTTGCCCTGAATCCAAGTCTGCCGCTTAAGAATACGCCATTAAAGGCTCACTGGATTTGGGTTGGAGTGTGGAATTCTCATTCCACTCAGAATGAGCACGGTTGGGCACAGACTGCAAGACCTCTTTTAGATTTGAAGGTCTCAGCTCTTGTGCATGGAAATGACTGAGCCCCTGGTGCTGACCTGAGAGCTGATATGAGACAGAGGAACTGTGGGCCCCATCCACATTCACCTGGATCCCGAATGCGGCTTCTCTTTTCCTCTGCCCTTCTCAGTTTGAAATTTTTGAAGCTCTCATTTCTTCCTCCAGTTCTGTTTACTTTGCTTTTTTATTTCATTTCCTTTATCCGGTCCGTTTCTCCTGTGTCCGTGAGAAACTATCCTAGTTCAACCTCTCATTTGAATTCAGTGAAAGCTGTCTGCCTACAGACTCCACGTCTCTGAAACCTCTGCTCCTTGGAAACCCAGGTTCCTTTTTCCCTTTGGAGCTCACTCAGTTTCATCAGCACTTCTGGGAGATTGCAGTGTTGTCTGCACAGAAAGATGACCCCTTTATTTCAAGGCACTCCTCTCTACCTTCCAGAAGCACGGTTTTGGGTGTGAGCTGCCAGTTACAGTCCTTAGCATGGTTTGCTAAGGTCTGGACCTGGGCACATGACCCATCCCAAGCCAAAGGCAGTCCTTCCCTGGGACTGCATCTAGAGCTGGCCTGGGGGATATGTGTTTCTCTGTGGTCCTAAAGCCACAAGGTCATCGCTTTGGAGATGCTTTCCAGCCTTGGGGTGGATGAAAGAACTCCTCCCTCAGAGAGTGAATCCGTCACCAACAAGGAGAAGCACACAAATAAGAGACACGGGCCTTCACCTTTATATCTAGGCCCATTCCTTTATTGCTCAGTCCTTCAATTCACCCACTCTTTGTACCTTCTCTTCCCCAAACTCTTGCTAAAGCGTTACTCCTTTGTGGTATGCTCTTTGGAAGATTTTTGTTGAAACTAGAATGAAATCTTGACTCTCATGTGGTCAACATGCCTGGCTCCTGCCTCCCTCCCTCCCTGCTCCCTTGGTGTCCCAGACCCATCTTGCAGCATCTTCCTCCCCCACGGTCCCTTCCCAGACCTCTTCAGAGAGGCCTTTCCTGGCATGTCCCTAAGGGAAGCCACCCTCCTCACTCTGAATCATCAGGTCCCAGAGATTTCTTTTAAAGCACTTACCTAATTTTGTATCTGTACCTGCCTTTGAAATTTACTTGCTTTGTTCCCTCTTTATCTGTCCCACAAAGAGTTCAGCCCCGCAGGGAGCCCATCTGCCCAGGACACTGTATCCCTAGTGTCTGGGGTGGGTGGGCTCCAGAAACTGCCTGTTGAGTGCACGAATAAAAGTGAGAATACTGGAAAACATCCCCTGTGGCTAGGGGGCTTGTTCCCTAAGCCAGCCAGCTCTGACTTTCCCAAGGTTATGCTATGTACAGCAATAGCATCTGGGTGCCATCCTTTCCTGTCTCACTATGGTAAAAGGTGGGTTAGGAAGTATGAATTTCATTGGGCGCGGTGGCTCACGCCTGTAATCTCAGCACTTTGGGAAGCTGAGGCAGGTGGATCACTTGAGGTCAGGAGTTCGAGACCAGCCTGGCCAACGTGGTGAAACCCCGTTTCTCCTAAAAATACAAAAATTAGCCAGGCGTGGTGGCACGCACCTGTAATTCCAGCTACTTGGGAGGCTGAGGCAGGAAAATAACTAGAACCCGGGAGGCAGAGGTTGCAGTAAGCCGAGATCGCACCACTGCATTCCAGCCTGGGTGATAGAGGGAGACTCTGTCTCAAAACAAAACAAAACTAAAAAAACAAACAAAAAACAAACAAAAAACAAAAAAAAAAAAAAAAAAAAGAAAAGAGAGGAAAGAAAAAAGAACAATGAATTTGATGGGTGTAGTCTTTGGGTTGCTGGGCCCTGAAGGGCACATGGGATTTGGGACCAAGAGATATTCCCAGCTGGGTGGGGTCTCAGATCTCATAGCTGTGTGAAACACCTGGGTCTTAGGAAAGGCCTTTCAGTACACCACAGTCACGTTGCCCGCCACTCCCTTCCCCTACCCTCTGATTTATGAACTTTGGCCTCGCTTGTTACCTTCCTGATATGGGAAAGCATCTTTTGTCCATTTCCTGCATGGTTGGACCCAAGGTCTGTGAGACAAAAGACAAGGTCCAGCCCAGGACGTGGAATGGCCACAGAAGATGATGGTGACAGCTTGGGGCTGAGGGAAACTGCGGAAGCAGAGCACCCACGGCATGGGCCGGGCTCAGTCCCCAGGCAGGGTGACTGTGTGGCTGGGATGTGGGAGGTCAGGAGCTAGTTGGCTGGGGAGGCACAAGCCCCTGTGGGCAGGGAGAACGCAGGCAGCCCTGTGGTTGGTTTATGGGGCCCTGGGGAGCTGTGGAACAAGTGAGGGCATGGTCAGGCTGCATTTGGGGAAGACAAGTGGAGGGGGGAGACAGAAGCTGGGACAGGGCAGGCGGCTGTTGGTGTCGGTGGAGAACTGGGCAGACACCCCAGGTCAGTTGTGACCAAGAGTCTTTTCGAAAGTGAGACCCAGGATGTGGGTGTGAGTGAAGAGGGCTGAGCCAGAGGAAGTAACTCTCCTGTTTTCTGAAGGAGCTGCCTGATTGCCTTTCCACTTGGTGTCTTCCTACACTTTTCCTGTTTCCACCTGCGCCTTTCCTATTCAGAAAAGAGCATAGGCGCAAATGCTACCCACAGCAGACGGTCCCGAGGGGCCTTGAGAGACACCAACTGCAGCTTCTGCTGTCCTGGGGCTCCCCCACCCCCAGAAGCTCCCCCGCCTCACAGAGGCCTCAGCTGAGCACAGAATATTCTGGAACATTTTCTCTGTACACCCTGGGGGAGTGGGCACAGAACTGGAATTATTACGGTTCATCTCAAAAATGGACGCATAGTTTGTATTCTGATCTGTAATACGTTTTTATTTAAGATTAATACAATGCTTTACATTTTTACAACCTGGAGAAAATTTTATGCTGCAGCATCTCATTTAAACCACACTGCAGCACCTTCAACTGGGTTCTGTTATTATTGTTCCTACCACTAAAACTTCCATTCGACATTGATGGAGATTTTGGGAGACTCAGAAAAGTGAGGGCCCATCAGCACTCACACCAGAACCGAACCTTAGGTTTTTGGCCAGATGGGGATCCTGAGGAGCCAGTTGCTGAGGATCAGGACCTGGGAGGCACCCACTGCACAGTTATTTTATTCATGTGATTCTACCTTCTCAGCAATGCCGTGCACAGGCACCGTGGCTGTCCTCACACCCTCAAGGAGGAACTGGAGACTTGAAGGTGCAGGGATCCTCCAGGGAGGCCTGCCTGGGAGATGGACAGGATGCAGCTGCCTCCACCGGCTGCTTCTCCAGCATCCACCACTGTCTCCTGGATGTGGGCCTAGCCTTGGAGAACCAGCTCGATCCCTTGCCCCCTGTGTCCCCTCTGCGGTCATTTGTTAATTGTGCTTTCCTTTCCCAAAGTCAACAGAACAATGCACAAAGCCCCTTTCATTCTGGAGAGCGTATTTATTTGTTTAGATAGAGCTTCAGAGAGTTGGCAGTCCTCACTCAGCTACCCGCTGCCCATCCCAGGCAGGAAATGGAAACCCCCACACAATCGGCCTGTTGTGTAAAGCACGGCGATGACCATCAGGAGGTGGCTCAGCCTCCTGGGATAGGGGTGTCTGCTCGCTATGCAGCATCTCCAAATGCTCCCTAGTTACTGGAATCAGTGTGCTGTCCCCCTCTGAGGGTTTCCTTAACAGCTCATGTGCTGACACATGGTTCTCAGCCTTTTTCTGCCTCCATGCTACTCACACTAAACCCTCTGGTCAATGTCAGTGTCGCCTCTCTGATGGTCAGTGATGCTCCTTTTGTCCGTGGGGGCAGCACCCAAGGAAGGGCTGGGAAAGTTCTCACCTCCCAGAGTTCTGGTTCATAGGGAGTCATGGAGAAGGTCCCAGAATAGAAATATCCTACACCCCCACATACCAGCCACATAGCGCCCCCTGCCTGGGGACTGAGCCCAGCCCACACCCTCAGTGCTCTTCTTCCTAGGTTTAAATTCAGAGCCCTGTTGCCCGAGTTGACCCTGCTCTCACCTTGAATGCACTGGCAGATTTCCATGGGCTTCCAGTACCTCCTCTGTGCCCACTGGGACCTGGTTCTGGGGACGACAGCAGGAGTGAAGAGGGGGTGACAAACTGTCCCTAAAGAGCCAATGATGTTGAGTGCATGGGGAAGGGAACAGCATGATCTGTGGTTACACACAGGCCATTGGGGGCTAACAGGGAAGGATATGGCTGGGCTCCTTGGGGGCTCATGAGGCACATGGAGCACCGTGCTCAAAGGCTGAGACACCAGTGGGGAAATGGGTGCGTTTAACACACTGACAGCTTTTAAAATGTGCCCTGAGGCAGGTGCCCGAGCTAATCCGCAGTCAAAAGAGATGTGTGATATTGATCCCTCCATGGGTAGATGAGGCAGCACCACAGACTGAATGCTTACCCAGCATCAGTATCACGCATCCTGATTTTCAAAGTCATCATTCGAATGGGGTTGTATCTACTTTTTAAAGATGAGGAGATTCGCCGGGCATGGTGGCTCACGCCTGTAATCCCAGCACTTTGGGAGGCCGAGGTGGGCGGATCACGAGGTCAGGAGATCGAGACTATCCTGGCAAACACGGTGAAACCCCGTTTCTACTAAAAATACAAAAAAATTAGCTGGGCGTGGTGGCAGGTGCCTGTAGTCCCAGCTTCTCGGGAGGCTGAGGCAGGAGAATGGCGTGAACCCGGGAGATGGCGGAGCTTGCAGTGAGCTGAGATCGCGTCACCATACTCCAGCCTGGGTGACAGAGCAAGACTCCATCTCAAAATAAATAAATAAATAAAGAAAAAAATAAAAAAGAAGATGAGAGTCAGTAATGATTTTGCAGACACACTAGAGCTAGTGGATGGCAGGAGCCCCTATCTCTGCTTGAGTGTGTCTGTCGTAGTCCTTAGTCCATTGAGTGTTGTTATAACAGAATGCCTGACGCTAAATAATTTATAAATAAAAAAGAGTTTTTTTGTTGTTGTTGTTGGGGAATTGCTTTCTGGCAAAACCTGAAAAGCCTGCTAGACAAATTCTAAAAGAGCTCTAACACTTAAGAAAAGAGGTTGATTTGGCTCATGGTTCTGGAGGCTGGGAAGTCCAGGAAGCAAGGTGCTGGCTTCTCGTGAGGGCCTTGTGCTGCACCCTAACATGGCACAGAAGCAGCAGGGGAAGCAGGCATATGCAAAAGGCTAGTCATGAGAGGCCGCCTCAATCTGCTGCAACCTGCTTTTGCGAGGGTGAGTCCATTCCCATGAGAAGTGACCCAGTCTTGTGAGAATGGCATTAACTCATTCATGAGGGTAAGTTCTCAAGACCCAAACACCTCCTGTTAGGCTCCACCTCCTAACACATGAACTTCTGGGGGACACACTCAAAATGTAGTGGTGTCCTTGTCCTCAGGCACCCCTCAGGTGGGGTGAAGGCTGGGCACAACAAAATTGGTGTGAAGACTCATCCCAAATGAATGGGGCACCCTCTTCCCTGTAGGAGCATCCACACAGCAGCTCCAAGCACTCAGCGTCCATGGCCAGCAAGCTGCACGTGTGGCACCACTGGGCTCCCGAGAGGGCTGGGGGCTGTGAATGATGTTTGCACTTCCCTTCAAGGCACCGAGGCAGCGAGACTCTGATGATGATGCCCAGAGGGAGAGTTTGGATGAGGTCCAGGAGGAAAGAAAGCTGAAGCCTTTTTGGGCAGGTGAGGGAGATGTCAGGGGCTTGTGATTTTAGAGACTGTGTGAAGTGAGATTGGACACTCAGCTGGGTCAGCCCAGAGGCTGGGTCCTGAGGTTGGCCTCAGGGCAGCTCCGGGAGACCCCACCTACCCCTTCTGCAGGATGCTTTCCTCTCCTCGAGGCCCATCAGTGTGGAGTGGAGCATCCACCACGGCCCCTCGGCACTGAGGGCACTGGGAATGCCCAGCAGGGCCATGCCCAGCCTCAGCATGCAGGCTCGATGGTCCCAGGAGGATGCTCCAGCACCTCCCCTGCCATCCTCACCAGGGCTGGGAGGTGGAGATGAGCACTGGTGCTGTCCATGCAGTGCCCTGGGTTCCACATTTGGATTTCCCAGCCAGCAGGATGGGGTTTCAGGAGTGCCCTTAGAGAACCAGCTAATTCAATGTTATTAATCAGATGAGAACCAAAGGTCCTGGGTGGGGAAGTGAAAAGCTGCATGCTACAGACATATGGAGGTGGTAGGGGCTTCTCCAGCCACCTGGGAAAGGGCTCTGGATGTGAGTCCCTGCTCTGCCAACCTAGGGAGGGCTCTGTCCACTTTCCTGACACTCCCAGGGCCTGAGGAATCCTTGACGCCTCCTCTAGGTGTAACCCATGTCCCTGTGTGCGTCCCAGGGGTCATCCTCAAATATTGCTGTGGTCTTGGTGTCCAGAGTCTTCTTAGCAGGTGGGACTCTCCTGTCTTCACCAGTCTGTTGGGATCAGCTCAGCTAGCCTGGTTAAAGGGTAAGTGGCTCTGAACTTTACTGTAGAACTTTTTTGTTTTCCTCATAACTTTCTCTTTCCATGTCTGCAGCCGCCGTTGTGTGGGGCTCCTCGAGGATGGGGACCCTGTTCTCTCAGCTCTGCCCCCCAGCATGAGTCATGGTCTCTCAAGACCCCATGGCCTTGAAGCAAACATCACCAGGTGCACCCAGCAAGGCTGGTGTTGTCTCTGGATTCTCTTTATAATGCTGTGGGAATACAGGAAGATAAGGCTCAAAGTGGAGGGAAATTTTTGGTAGCTTTGTGTGTTGGAAGTGGTGCAGCTCCCCAGGACCCCAGCCCCTCAGTAAAGCCGCCCTCAGGTACTGTGTGTGGGCTCTAGCAAGTCTGTTGATTCCTCATGGGGTAACGCCCTCCTTGGATGTTACTCTTTGCAGTTTACATAATACTAGACACACATTATTTTCCTTTATCTTCATACAACCCTATGTTTCCAGCATTCTGGGGATTACCACAAGCCCCACTATCTGGTGCCCAGAAAGACACGGGACACCCTTGGAGAGGAGCACTTGGCCTCTTTGCTGTCCTTGGACTTGGTGCAGGATGGTGGGTGCTGGGTGTGGTGGATGGGGCTGGGCAGCAAGGATGGTGCCATTTACTCTTCTCCATTTACCTCCAAGGTTCTTCATGGTCTATGACTCCAAGGTTTGAAATGATCTCATTTACCCCACATGATAGGTGTGGCCCTTCCAGATGAGGAGTTCAACAAGACTACATGGTAGAGCAGCCAGATAATCCATTAGAAAGAAGACTCAAAATAAGAAGTAACCACAAAATAAGGTGATTTATAAAGATGCATTGTTTCACTAGAGAGGGAACATTTTACTGAGTAAAGAGCACTGGGTTTTTAATCTCAGAGTCAACTATAGTTAGGGTTCTGCTGTTTGTCTAAAGATCTTGGTCAAGAGTGTCTCCTTTCTTCCCTTGTAAAGGGGTGAATGGGAATCCCCACCCTAGAATCTCTATGACATTATGAAACTGGAAGTAAATAAGGGACATAGATAACCTTTCAAAATCAGCAAGGGTTGTCCCAATAGGGTGTTGGCCGATTTGTCTACAAGATTTATTTCATGAAAGAATATCTCAGTTGGGCTGAATCTGGATCATTCTTTTGACCTGTACTGAGGAAAAGGCAGGAATTTGAGTGCATTTAGGGTGAGCTGGCATTTTTCAGTTCTCGCCTATCCACGCAATGATGCTGTCTGCTGGCCCCAAAGGCACCGTGTTTGCCATCCCTGACCAGAGCCTCATCAGAGCCTGCTGCAGCCGGGGGCTGGGCTTGTCTAGGAGCTGGGAGCCACTGGTCGCAAGTGGGTATTACAGGGTTAACTTGTGTCTGTGGCCAAGGCATAGAATCAAAGTAGGATGAGTCACCTCTTGTGCATTTCTTATTTCAGCCCTCCTGCCACTTTAGCAGTTTCTGATGTTTAATTTCCTCGTTTCATTCCAGAGACAGAGAATGCTGATTCACTATGCAGTGAAACATGCCTAACGTGTCAACAGCTAATGCCCGGTGACAGAGTGGTTGTCTGGGCAACAGAAGAAGTCACCCACGCAAACACTTAAAGGTGAGCTGTGAGAGTTAAGCAAGCGGGAGCTTTTCACTGAGTGAACTCACGTCCACACGGGGTGCGTGTTCAGACTCACGCGGCAGCTCCAGTGACGGGGAAGGTCGGAGAAATTCCAGGCTCTGAGGAGTCCCAGACAGCATTCCAGCTCATTCCTAATTTTATATTCAGGTTCCTTAAAACAAAAACTTCAGTATGAGACATTCAAACCCTTTGCATGTTACAGTCTGCAAAGTTTGAAAAGCATTTCCTTCCTTAGTGTCTCGGAATTGCCCTAAATACTTTCTTTCAACCAGCAGGATAGGGGACACTAGGCTTTTGTGACTACTTAAGTCTTGGCAGCAGGAATGGGTTCCCAGAAGGTGCTAGTATTTCTAGAACAACCGATATCAGGGCAGGTGTCTTGTGCTTGGCCCCTTTGTGGGCCACTTGCCTGGAGTTATGGGACAGGGATAAGCGTGTTCCTGCCCCTGAGGAGGTCACAGTCAGTAGGGGAGGCCCCACAGACAAAACTCAACCTCTGGATTATGGCTGCGGCTCTGGATGGTCCGGAGGCCCAAGAAAATATTGGGCAAGAGTATCTCTTTTCTTCCTCTGTAAAGGGAGTAATGGGAATTCACACACTACAGTCACTGTGACAGGATGCATGGTTGGGGGTGTGCAGGGGACCTGAAGAGGCCACTGCATCCCAACTTTCTCTTCTGCTGATTATTTCGTTTAAATAGCTTCTCATGGATATTGCTTGTGAGCTTCTCATGGATATTGCTTGCAAGGTGGGATGGGGAATGGACGTGAAAATACATAAACCATCATCTCTGTTTGTGGAACTCGAGGTCAGGTGTGCAGAGGGCTGAGCAGGTGAAACTGAGTCTCCAGGTTAGGGCATGAGCCGGGGGCTGAAAGGGGCTCTCCCTGTACTGGCAGGAAGGATTCTCTTCTTCCCTGCTCTGTGGTTGCATGTGGCCCGTCAACCCTTTCTCTTTCACACCATGATGCAGTCTTGGGTTGCCCACTCATCGATCTCTGGCATCTGTTGTCCTCCTCAAGGAAGGACACATGTTGGGTCATCTTTGTCTCTGATCTTTGTCCTTGCTGTGTCTGACCATGCTGGTGGTCAGGAGGGAGCTAAGCTCACAGGTGTTTGGCAGGGCAAAGGCCTGGGCTGAGACTCTACAATCTTGGGCTTGAGTTTTCCCATCTGTAGGACAGGAGCAGGGCCAGCATCCGAGGTCTGTGGTGAGGACTGGTTGAAGGCCACACCAGGGTCCTGGATGTGGCCAGCTGACCAGGGCTGGGTGTCTCACTGGCTCACAACAGGGAAGAACAGAAATTCAGAGTAAATCAATGTGAACTTTATAGCAATTAGGCAGAGTAATTTCATATCTGTTGAACCTAACAAAAATTGGGATTTGTGTTTTGTCTTCATTTCATTTTTCTAAGACCTTATTTATTTTATAAGGGGAACAGTTTTCAATGGAATGGATATTAAAACACACACCTGGATCCTTTCACCACAAGTTCTTTGAGAGGCACCATCAAGGACAGTGAGCTAATGCAGGTAACTCAGGTAACAGGGCAGTGAGCTAATGCAGGTAACATAGGTGACAGAATCATAGGATAATACAGGTAACACAGGATAGTGAGTTAACTCAGGTAATATAGCTAAGCCAGGTAAGCCAGCTTACACAGCCAACACCTGGCAGTGGGCTAACATAGTTAACTCAGGTGCACAGCTCCGGCACATCCCCAAGGTCCCCCCATGAGGTGGTCTGGTGGCTGTCTACATGTACTCCTGGACGTCTGTATCCTGGTGCAAGGGAGCCTGACAGGAGAGGAGGCCCTCAGACCCTCCCTCAGCCACACAGGGCAGACATCCTCCACGTGGCTTCAGCTGTGGCTGTGAGTTGAGTGGTGGGCAAGGCCATGCTCAGGATAGTCTACTTGGTCCTCGGTGAGGCCCAGCCCCACTGAGAAGCATTTGGGGTCTATTTATTTGCTCAGCCTGTCTGCTGCTATTGGTCACATGCTAGTATTGATGCGGCAGCTGCTTCTCTGAGTCCTAGAGCGGGAAAGTCCTGGAGACAAGGCCTTTGCCAGTGGGGTATCCTGCAGCCTGGAAGGGAAGGTTCCTGTGTGGTCCAGCCCTAGTGGCAGAAACTTGGGTCTGCTCTGTGTGTTGTGTCTACAAGTGTCTGTTTGGCTCCTCACTGACAACAAGAGTCTAAGAGATTCTGAACAACTGACTAAACAACATAGAGTCTGAGCAAACATTACAGAAATGGGGGAAATTGCAATGAAATTCTGGAAAAGGAAACATGCTCAACGGCAACAACATGGAATGTTGCTTCTGAAGGAAGGGATGGGGTGCTGTCTGGAAAGTTCTAGAAAACAAAGCACTAGCAAAAGGCAAGAACATATTGTGAATGACAAAGAAGAGGAATTCTGCATTTTTTTTTTTTTTATCCACTGGGACAATCCTGTACTGAAGAGAGCATGGGGCTCTGGGCAAACCCTTCTCTCCCCTGAATCTCATTATTTTCAGTCTGTAGTAGGGCAGTAGCGGGTAAAATGCTGCTAACGTCCCTTCCAGGACCAACGCTGGGAGTTTTCTTTGAAGGGACATGGTGGCTGCTCCTTTCCGCCCTGATGGCTTCCTCACGCCTCTTCCTTCTTTGCCAACCCACATCATCTCCCTGGGACTTTGCTTGTAGTCAGCTCAGATGCTGCCTCCACGCCTGCATTCCGACCGTGCTGCAAACACATAGGATTCTTGCCGGATGGGGTGGAGGGGGGTGGGTCTCATCCCTCCCGAGAGAAGCCTGTGAATTCTGACTCAGTGAGTTAAGGAGAAACACTCCTCAGGTGTGGAGAACACATATGCCGCTGTGTTGAAGGTCGTGCTGGGCAACACTTAAGTCTCCTCCAGGAGCCCCAGGAGCAGCCGCTGGGGGATGACCTGCACGTGGTCCAGTAACCTGTGTTACACTTGCAGGATGTTAGGGCCTTCAAGTTGATTTAGCTCAAAAATATTCAAACTTCCTTAGCAGCAAAAATATTCTTTCTCAAACGACATCTTATATGGAGTCTGAATATATAAAATTCACATATTAAAGACAGCAATTTGTAAATTGCTTTATAATTTCTCATTGATGATGCTTATTTATTCGTAATTAAGCCAGTCAACAAAAACGTAAAGGACCTTTTGATCAACCTGGATACTTTCAGTTGTTTCAATGTTTTCCGATCTTGATCTTCCTCATGTGGTTCCAAAAAATTCCAATTCACAAAGATAAGTAGCAATATAATAATTTTTATAATTTTCTTGAATAGATATGTCCAGTTTTAAATTTCAGGGAAATAAAAGACATTCCTAATCAAAGACATGCCGGAAAGAATTTGACTCAAACTCAAAATATCTGAGATGATGGATATGCTAATTACCCAAATCTGACCACTGTACATTATATGTGTGGAAGCTTCACTCTGTAGGGCATACATATGTACAATTCTTATATGCCAATTAAAGAAATTTGAAATATACTTGTGTAGGAGTCATGAAACAAGTACTTTTTAAAATTGAAGTAAAATTCACGTATCATAAAATTCACCATTTTAACCATTTTAAGGTATACAATTCAGTGGCTTTTACATTCACAATGTTGTGCCACCATGGTCTCTATCTAACTGCAGAACGTTTTTATCACCCCCAAAAGAAAACTGTCCCTATTAAATATGCATATTTTCACTTAAGTTTTGAAGCAGTTACAATATATTAAAATGAAATGAAGGCAAACCAGAATAACCAAGATGGTTTTAGGTCATGATAAATGCCGTGAAGGGAAAGTGATAGTGAGTGAGAGGGAAGAAAGATGCTTGATTTAAGACCCAGATAATGGGAAGGTGTCAGCAATGGAAGGGGCAAAGGAAGGGCCTGAAGGAGGGAAAGAGAGGGTGTGCAGAAGCCCGGAGGCATGACTGAATTCAGCAGGTTTAAGTATAGAAATGAGGCCTGTGCGCTTGGAAGGGAATGTGCCCAGGAAGGATGCGAGGAGCCAGGGTGGGCTGCTGGGGTCTGGGGTGCACTTTAGAATCCACTGAGCAATGTGGGAGCTCCCGGCCCGGGACCCAGCCATGGTTGCTGACAAGCTCTGCAGGTGATCCTAGTGAGAAGCCAGGACACAAATATCTGAGATTTGAGAAGCAGATACGCAGAATTGGTCTGTGAGTGTCAACCACAAAACTCAGGAGTTGAGCTTGGTTTCTTCTCAGTCTATGCATCTAACATGTTTAAATGTTTCTTTCTGACATTATGAATCTTGACTTCATGAAACTAAGAAGAAGTATAAAGAAAACAAATGGGTGAAATGTAGTCATGCTGGGTCATTAGCAGTTACAGAAAAAAAAAATCCTATTATCTCCTTGCGAACTATTTTCCAACAACGTTAAAGATTTGATGACATTTATTTTATTGAAAATAATTAGTGCCCGCTAGCCTGGCAGGCAGCTGAGAGGAAGGCACTGTCCCCAGAGCCCTCTGCTGCAGCCTCTACCCAGGTCCAGGGGCTGCTGTTCCTGCGTCTGCTCTTACCCCTGCAGGCACTTTTGTAGCGGGTGTTAGTGGTTCTTGGCTGATCAACAAAGATAAGTTTAATTTTACCCTTAGATGGGAACACGGAGATTCAGTCTTATCTGGTGCCTGCCAACTTCAGGCTCTTGGGTCTAAATTATGGGAACTTGGATTTCCTTGGCTGTCCACCATCAGAAATCAGTAGATTTCTGCAAAGGAAACTAAACAAGACTCCAGCTGTCCAGGTACCATCTGCCAGAAATGGATTGATGCTGCTTCTGTTTACAAAAATACTGGCTGTGGAGCGTGTGTCTGTCCCACAAATCCAAGGCTTTCTAGTCTGGCCCTGGGGGTCCAATGTAGGGAGGGAGTTCAGCTGTGAGGCACAGGGCAAGCCTGTGCTGTGCCTGGGGGAGATGGTCCAGGACCCGGCAGCCACTCATGGAAACTGCATGGCACATCCTCAGGAGAAATCTAGGCCACACACAGCCTGTGGGGCTGTAAGTGGACAATGTGCTGCTTTGAGTCTCAGTGTCCTTGTCTGAAAAAGGGCCTGATGATAGAGCTTGCTTCTTAATTTCAGCTGTGTTTGTCCTATGCTCTGCCACATTCACTGGGCAGCTTGGTTAGAAGCAACCCTGGCCCTGACCTGATCCCCCTCACTGTGAGGCCCTGGCCAGTTCTCTATTGGGATGGGAGCCCCCAGCCAGGCTGACCCACAGCTGCCCTCATGGGATTGGTTGTGTGATGCAGCACTTTGGCCGCCATCCCCTGACCACGCCTGGCTCCTAGTGCCCTCGGGGGTCCTGAGCTTTTGGCTGTGGGAGCAGAAGTCCCAAGGGGGGCTCTAAGAATAGACTCCTTTCCAGGACTCTCATTTCCAGAACTGACTTTGCAATACTAAATAAATATTGAACAAAGTTGACCCTCTTTCTCCTGCCAGAATTTCCAGCTTCTTTTTCTAAAATCCTCTTTTCCTCTGCAAGAAGCCCCCTCTTTTTCAGAATACTTGCTGAAAAGCCGGTATCTCGTAAAAGACAAATGCATGAAACTACCAGGAACTTAGGAAGTCCAAGGAAATCTGAGAAATATCACAACTTGGTAAGAAAATCTTAAAAAATATTTTTATTAGCTTCTTGAGTAATGGAATTTAGTCAGGACTTCAGACAGAGCCAAATACGAAATTTTGTTATTTAATATTATCCAACATGAAACTGCTCTCCATTTTAAGCAATAGTTTAAATGTTAATTCTCATTAGAGATCTTTCTGCTTTCAGGAAAAATAACAGTCAAACGTAGCACAGACTTGATTAGGTGATTATTTTGCTTAAAATCGCCAGAGATCGAAGGTTAGAGATTTCATTCTCATTGTCGTTTGGCTCTGGCAGAGGCTTCTCACCTTTCAGTCTTGCTGTTGACTACTGTCTACCTGCCTCCACTCCGTGCCTCCACAACCACCCCCAACCAGTTTCCAACTGGAGGGGACTGGCTCCTCCATGGAACCCTGGAAATCTTGCATATATCCACCAATCCATGTGGCAGGACTGTCACTGTGGCTGAATCCAAATCTTTGCAGAATGTCTTGTGGTCCTCTTAGACCACGGGATTGATCATGGAGGCTTATGAGAAGCTGCCATTTCTCAGTTGCTTCCCTGGGATTGAGGAGGCTACGGTGAAAGTTTCTCATGGCCTCCTGGCTTCTGATGAGGCCTCCCTTTGGGCACAGCTATAGGTGATAGAGCTGCTTTGCCACAGGGTGGCAGGGTGTCCCATCCCTCATACCTGTTGCTGTTGTTTCTGTACTGTCCTGAACAGGGATGTGGGGAGCTGGCACGTGCAGCTCCTCTTCGTTTTGCCGTTCATGGGCGCAGTAAACTCTCCCGGCCTGAGAAGGGCTCCTTGTTTCTCTGCCGGCTGAATCAGTCCTGTCAGCCTCTGCTTTGTCTTGTGCTTGATGTCTCTTCTCTTCCTTGCTCTTGGCCCGCTCCCCAAGATTCAAGTCTGTGTTTGAGGCTCTTCACTTGCTCTGTGGCATGTCTTTCTGAGATGCTGCTTGTCTATCCTAACTTCAAACTGTGGAGTGATCTGTCTTCTCTGTAGTGTCTTTGCTCTACCCTGCCCAGCTATGGGCTGGAATCTCCAATGTTTCAAGTGATGAAAGTGGTGGAATATGTCACCTTTGAAAATAGGGAACGTGCCCTGTCTCCCTCAGTCACACAAAGCACCGGCAGGGGCAGGACAGCAGGGGTCTGGGCTGAGGTCCTTTTCAGCTCTGAAAGCTCAGTATCCATCCAGAAGCATACCGGCCTCCTTGGGAGCTTTAGAGAAGATGACAAGATTGTTGGATACGGGTGGCCAAAGGAGCCCTTTTTCCTTGGGACAGTGAAAAAACAGATTAAAATTCTGCCTGCACATGCGGTACTTAAAACCCTACTGTGCTCCTGAATCCCCTCATTCACAAAATATTTATCTCTCCACCTGTTGAGAGGATCCCAGAAAGGTGTCTAGGAGGACACTCTGCCACTCCAGGGCCTGCCACCACATGTCCTATGGGAAAGGCACAGACATGGGATCAGAAAGCTCCTAGGTCTTGCTCTAGGTCTCTCCCTCAACAGGTTGGAGAAAACCTTAGCTTTCTTATGTACCATATGAATGTAGCATTGTAGCATTAACAGCTAACCTATGAGGTTTCTGTGAAGATCAGTGAGATTATTAGCAAAAATATATATGAAAGTTCCCAGGTCATAGGAGGCACGTAATAAATGTTAACTGAATTGATGTCTGAAGTTGTAGGCTTTGCACACCCTATTGGATTAAAACTGATTAGAGATACGTGCTCTCACCAGGAAATAAGTACCTAACACTCCCATCACATTGTCTTAGGAAGGCAGTGTGGAGCTGCTTGATGGCCTTCTGGGTCGCATTTCTTCCCTGGAAGCTCATCGGCCAGAGTTGCAAAGTTCTGCCGCCTGAGCCATCCGAGGGCTGTGTCTGCTCTGCTGGTGCCCATCCATGCCGGGGCAGAAAGGACCCCGGCTGAAGCTCAGAGGCTGTGACTGGAGCCACGACAGGAAAGGCAGGCTGCTGCTTCTGCCGAACCAGAGGTCTGGGGGAGAGGCTCCAGAGCTCAACACAAAAGTCCCAGATGAAGCCCTAGTGAGGCCAGGTGCTGTCTGAGACTCTGCCATTGGGGTTGCCTGTGAGTGGCTGAGACTGACTCCTACCCCCAGCCCCTTTATTGGGATTCTGCTGTTCTCATCCCTGTCCCCTGGTGCAGCTACACACATTTGCTCAGAAAGAGAACTCCCAGCAGCTTAGAGTTTAAGATTTTCCTTTTGGAAAAACACAACTTTTGGAGACAATACAAATGGCAAAACGCTAAATGCTGGTGTGAGCCAAGCATGTATCAGGCGTGTGTCAGGCATGGCAGGTGTGTGTCGTCAGGCATGTGCCACGCATATCAGATCATCCTCTGTGGTGTTCCCACCATGTTGTGAAAGACGCATCATTGTTCCCACGTTGAAGAGGAAATGGAGGCCCGAAGGGTAAAGTATGTGTCCACCTTGCATAGCCCATAGAAGGCAGGCCCAGGATGGGTGGTCCTGGTCCCGCAGACTCTGAATTCCTTTGCTGTGCTGTGATCACACCCATTATAATCATGATGCCATAGCCACTGGCATTTGCATAGCTCTCTCAGCGTTAGAGACTCCCCCGATACTGTTAAGATACTGGATCTTAACTTAGCCCAGTTGGCAGACAAGCTGGTCATACCCATCAGAGGATGAAAGAAGCCCGTGGAAGTTGGCTGCCCTGCCCTGCCCCTGCCGCCTAGGGAAAGGTTGGGAGGAGAGGACTATTGGAGCCATCCATAGGACAGCCAGGTTGGGACTGCCAGTGCAGACCAGGTGTGGTGATGCTGTCTGGAGAGTGCCTCTTCCTCCAGAAGGGTGGCTCCGTGTTGAAGAGGACTGAGAATGTGGCTGGAACAGGCAGTGAGAACTGTTGGCAGCAGGATGTGCCCATCCTAGAGAACCTGGTCCTGAGCTCAGGGGTGTGGGTGTGCAGGGAGGGGAGGTACAGGAGGTTGGAGGTGGCAGAAGAGATGGACCAGCTCCTTCACTGCATCGGTGGTCCCGAATGGTCGACAGGATGGGCTGGATGGGGCTGGCAATGGACAGAGAGAGGAAGTGTGGCTCCAAAGGGCAGCACAGAGCCACATGCTCAGCCGAGGGGCATGCGGGATCCTGAAGCCAGCTCAGAGATGGTGCGTCTGGGTAGCAGAGAACTGGGGCATGTTGCAAAAAAATACTGGAAGTGGGGCCTGTAAGAGCCTGGACAGCAATGATCTATTAAAGATGGAACTCTGGGCTTCCAATCACATGACCTGGGGGCCCGAAACGTTTGAGTACCCCAAAGGGCAGAGCATGGTGTGGCAGGCTGCTTGGGGAGATGACCTCGAGGGGAGGAGAGGCTGGAGAAGGTGAGACTAGGCTATGGGAAGTCCCTGTGGCCGACAGCTCCAGGCGTGAGGTCTGCGGTTCACAAACAGGTTTGCACCTATGGCTGCTTTCACCTGGGTCTCAGAGGACACTGAGGTTCAGGAAGTCTCCTGGAATTGACTGGGGTCATGGGACTTGTGGGGACAGAGGTCACCAGGCCTGGCTGTGCCCTGTCCTCCCATCCTCTCTACTGACTGGACACGTGATTTCCTGTCTACTGCAGAGAGACATAAAGAGGAAGGGGCAGGGGTGCAGAGACTGTGGGGTGGAGGGTGCTTTATGGCACGTTTACCCTCGCATCATCAATGAGCACTTATACCCTAGACCTTTGGAGGCATTTCAAAAACAACTTTCCCAGTGTCAAAATGAGAGAAGTCAGAAGCTAAAGCAGGCGTGTCCTGGCTCCCTCCAGTGTGTGCATTTTCCTGGCGTCACTGGACTCCTTGCCCTGCTGGCAGCTCTACACCGGCCCCTCAACCTGGAGACAGCAGCCCCAGTGGTTGAGCCAGGGGTGCTCCCCCCAGGACCCTGTCTATGTCCAGTCTAGGGAGAACCTAGGCTGGCAGAAGATGAAGTATCTTTTATTTCTATTAAATACTGTGCGGCCTGGAATAGGGACACATGTACAGGTTTTAAACCACACTCAGCCAAGATGGTTCAATTATGTGTCAAAGACGTCTGACAGGGGTCACCTGTGAGAGCAGGTGAGGACGACCTTTGATGTTGGAGAGTACACAGGACACTTGAGTTTCTTCTTGCCCATGACACAAGTTCAAACCCAGAGTGAAAGTTAAGCCCTTTTTAGTCCTTCCTAGTTTTTAAGTGTGGACCTACTTTCTTCTGAGCTGGGGGAAGCAACAGATAATGCAGAATTTAGCTGGGAAGTGCACATTGTCTGAGGTCTCATTGTCAACTCTGGTGCCAAGTATGCTCGTGAGCGTTCTCTGGCTGTTCCATAGCCAGCTTTGACGTGGGGCATTCAAGGATGTCCAGGGACACGGCTCACCTTTGGGTATCAGCCGACCTGGGGAGCAAACATTCCCCAGGCGATGCAACTGTTCAGTCCCATCCACAAATACTTACTGAACACCTTCTACAATTAGTCATTGCACCTCATGGAGTGACAGGGACATGAGGAATCCACAGTCCTGGGGTCTGGGGGCCAGGTGTACGTGTGTGTGATGTTAATGATCGCCTCAGCAGGTGGAGTAAACTCCTCACTCCTCAGGTTGGGGCACACAGAGCAGCTTCCATCCACAGAGCACAGCATGGAAAATGGGAAGAGAAAGGCACTCTGCGGTGGAGAAACTAACAGGACCTCCTCCTGGTGGTCAAGGCCAACATGCATAGTGATGAGTCACACTGACAACGTGTACCCTTTATGTGATGTGAGGCCCTTCACTGCTGTGGGTTTCCTCCCCAAACCCATATCCCAGTCTAATCATGAGAAAACCATCAGACAAACCCTGTTTTGGAGACATTCTACAAGATACTTGACCAGTCCTCCTCAAAACTGACAAAGTCATCAAAAACCAGAAAATTCCTGAGAGCCAAGACCTACTGAAAGAGATATGACAACTAAATGTCGTGTGGTATCCTGGCACAGGAGAAGGACATTAGGTAAAAACCAAGGGAACCTGAGTAATTTATCAATATTGGTTTGTTAATTATAACAGACGTGCCATACACATGTAAGACATTAACGATAGAGGAAACTGGGTATGGGTTACATGGAAACTCTCTTCACTATTTTCATAAATTTTATTTACTAAATTCGTGACTTTTTAATTTAAATCAGTTCTGAAATAAGAAGTTTATTTAAAAAAGACCACTCCATCCAGTAGGCGATGGCAGGTGACCTGCCAAAGAGGTAGAGCCAGTTGATGGCTGGAGGCAATCGAGATGCTCGGGGGATGGTGACAGATGCATCTAAGACATGACAGTGATGAGGCAGTGTCCCAGACAACCAGGGCGACACCCCCAGGAACCTGGACCCTTTACGGTGGCTGAGATCCTTGCAGGATCAGTGCAATGAGTGCTATTATGGCCACTCTGAGCCGTCAATAACCAGGCTTGTGAGATTGGCAGGAACCTGGGATAACGTAAAGCTATGAAGGCAGAGGCTCGAGAAACTTGAGAAGTGTAGCCAAGGTCATGTTGAGATCGGAGCTCACAGCTAACAGATAACACAGCAAAGGCATGAAGCCCAGAACGAGTGAGGGACATCAGTGGTGCAGACACCGAGACAATAGAGAGGGTCCAGAAGGGTCATCCTGAAAATTAAGTTAATGTAAGTGTCTATTTTTCCTTATTTGATAAGACCTCCCTATTTTAGTTGGGGAATTTACCTTTCCTTTGTCTCAGCAATCAGTATGCTTGCTCTTTCTGACATAGGGCTCCAAGTTCATTCACTAAAACCAATCTTAGACATAGGAGAGGACTGCTCTTTCTGTCAGATGAGTCCCACTAGAGCCTGAAATAAAGCCAAAATGCAAGTTGGCAAAACTATGGTTTGGAGAAAGACGGAGAAACAGACTGCACACACACTTGATAGTGTTAAGTTGCTGGATGCAGCTGTTCCTGAAGTCTACACCTGAGCTTGCAGTAATAACTTTTGTTTATATTTTGCTTAAGCCAGTTTGAGTGGGATTTATGCTACTTAGAATAAAAGGGTCCTGAGAATCTTTCTACTACTGAGAAAGATCACAGAAGAGTGAGTGCTTCTGTCCCCAGAGACACTCCTGGGAGGCAGTTTGCAAATGCTTTGGGAGGAGATGAGATTTTCTGAAGTCAGATTGTGGTGAACAGGGCATATCCTCAGGAAAGTACAGGATGCCACAGCTAGCCAGGCTCTGAAAGGCTCTCTGGAGCCTGGAATACCGTCATTGTTCTGAGGTTTTGCATCATGTCTAAAGTCACTGTTCTGTCCTCCTAACAGGAGAATGGAGCCCCAGAAACCTAGGAGGAGAAGACAAAGTGTCAGCCTCTTGGCATCTGTAGTGTTGCCAGGAAAAGCTCTGATCCCAGGGGCTTACCCACTTCCACAGATATTAAGCATCCCTGTGAGGACTGGGACATTAGCGTATCTCAGATCCATCTGCAAAACTTTTGCAAACGTGGAGCTCCCTCATTCTAATCTTAGCAACTTCCAGGGCTGAACCTCGATTAATCTGGATACAAACAGGATTGAAACGCCACATAGTAAGCATTAACAGGAGGGTGTTTCTTTTACCCATGAAGCTTGATGGATCCATGATGATCTAGTACATTCTCCTCCCAAAAATTAGGATCATCCTCTGCATGTGAAGGAACAGAGAAGCACGCAGCTCTACCCTTTGGAGCGGGGGATTAGACAGCATGGGCTTTCAATCATATCTCTTGGATGACCAAGGAAGGCTGGATTTGTGCACCTAAAAAATGGAAGCACAAACTGTACAACAAATACTCTCCGTTCAAGTTGAAGTTCTCAAATAAGGTATCCAATTAACTGATATATTAATAACATTTAAAATAATAATCTCATAGGAAGATTCCAAAAGTTTCTGATTTTATATCTAGCAAAGACTTCATAAACTATGTTTGATTTGTATGTAGAACTCAGGGTGAACATGCCAATGACAGTGGCAACGAGAGGGGTAACTGGGGGCCAGAAGTAGTCTGAGGGAGAGGAGAGGAGGGGGTAGAGCATGTTCAGGGAACCATGAGCCATGCAGGATAAGCAACAGGGCAGAATAAACAGGACATACCCATCTGTTTATTCTCTCTGTATAATGTTTTGATTCTCGTTGTACCCTAACCTAACCAAGGCGCAGCTCAGGAAGTTGCTGCCAGGATTAGAAAAAGGGAGTTGCACATTCTCGAAAAGCAATAGTACAGTGCAAAGAATGGTAGTTAATCCCCACAGCACACTTGACCCAGCCCCTAAAGAGCTTTGTGACCTTGGGCCAGGCAGGCAGCTCCCAGGCTTCTGTTTTATCATTTTTGACCTCTTCTGGCTGCAGTGATTCATTTCCAGATATAGGTTGCTTCAGCTCACCTCAAACTCTTCTTGTAGCCTGTTCTTTGAGAAATGGTAATGTATCTCTTGAAAAGTTTCTTTTTCTTGCAAAGTCACCCAATTCGTGAGTTAATGAGGTCCCACCAGTGATATGATTGCAGAGTCACAAATATCACTAACTGAAAGGAGTAGAAGGAAGGCGGGAAATGCAGACACACCATGGGTGGGTGGCTTCCAGGAGATATAGATGAGACCAGCCCTGTGGTGGGCCAGGTCAGAAGGACTTCTGCTTAGACTAGGTGGAGGCTTCTCAGCATTCTGAAGAGTACCACCATCTCACTGGCAGTTTGAAGGTATCACTTGGGCTGCTGTATCAAGGATAGACTTCAGAAGACAAGGTTGAAAGTAGCAAGACCAGTAATAAAGGGGTCAGAGCCGTCCAAGTGCACAGTGGGAGTGGAGATAGGAGTTATGTTAAGGAGAGAGTCACCAGGATTTGCTGATGGGATAGGTGTGGGCTGTGGAAGAAAGAACAAAGTCAAGAATGACTCCAATGACATTGTCCTAAGCAATTGGAATGATGAAATCACAGTTGTTGAGATGGGGAAGTTGCACATGGAGTGGGTCTGGAGGACAGATTAGGTGTTTGGCTTTGGACATGCTGAGTTTCAGATGTGTTTCGACACACATGTGGAGGGGTTACACTTGAATATGTGAGTCTGACCTTTGTATTGAGATGTTCCTATCCTACCTCTTCCTACCTCTCCCCTGCAAAGGAATGACCTTTGTATCTTCACAAGGCACTGTGTAGATTCCTGGTATGTCACATTAATTTCAAATGGCTTTACTGAGATATAATTGATATATCATGTTGTTCACCCATTTAAATTGGACAGTTGAATGGTTTTTAGTATATTCACAGAGTTGTGATCGTGTGTACCATGGTCTATTTTTAGAATATTTTTTTCAACCCTTCCACCCTAAAAAAGCTCATAGCTATTAGGAAACATTCTCCATTTCCTAGTATGGTATTTTAAATTGGTGACAATTCTTATTTTCAAGTCTGTCAGTAAGCCTCTTAATGGTAGGGAACTCCATGTTATTTGTTTTTGCATTTCACCCTATAACAATTACTCAAAAAAGCTTTTGTATGAATGAACTACAGTTTGAAAAATATGACCCCAAGATTGTGTGTCTTTAAGAGAGAACGAGCCCTTTGCATTCTGGTGCTCTTCGTGTGGCTGCCTGTAGCATTTTTCAGATCTAGTTGAGAAACTGATGGGAGAATATGGAGATAAGTCTTATTACTCTTTTCTTTCTTGGCTATACTTCTCTAGCATCTGTTGTAAACAAAACAGAAAAGAGGCTTTCTAAACCTGGTGAAAATATCTCAAATGCAAGGAAGCCGGTGATGAAAAATGCAACATCAAAGTTCGGGCTGTTATAAACACACAGCATAAATCACATCTGCTCATTAAACTTATTATAAGGAATGATAACAAAAGCAAAGAGATATCTGAAAATCTCTTGGGAAAAATAAAGTAGCTGATAAATTCTTGGTTTTAACCGTTTTATGTCATAAGGATGGATATAATTTCATTTGGGACAACTGTTTCTTGGCTCAGACTACAGATTTGGAGCTGAAGGCCACTACTAAGGCAACCTCCTCTCACACCTTCGTTTCAGAGCTGGTGAGCTACATAGTCATGCCCTGTGACCTCTCGGCAGGTTATGGCAGAACTCGCCCAAGAGCAAGGGGCATAATGTATTAATTAGTTTAAACCGACATGCATTATGTACTAACAGGGTCTGGGCAGACCAGTAGCATCTAAATATTATTCTAAGGGTCAGAAGCTTTTTTTCCAATAAAGCCTTATACTGAAAACAATAATTATGGCAGAATTCTTCTGATGGAGCCTGGGAGGTGGACTGCTTTTTCCCGCTGCTGCTGCATCCCTGACCTGGTTTAGTGAGTCCTGGGACTGTCCCTTTGACATCCTTCCTCTGTGTTCTGTGTTCTTTTGAAATACAGGAGCCATCCACTGCATATAGTCACTAGTTTACTTGTTTCTCTTCCCTCCTAAACTGTGGAATCTCTCAATATAATGATTGTGTCTTACACAAAATTGCATATCTCAGTTTCTGAACTCAGGAAATATTAACTTTGTTTTTGACCAGGTTCTTTTCAAGGTGTCAGTGACACATATGAGGGAAACAGTTGACTCATGCTGATGGAGCTTACATTCTATGGGGCAAGAGTGAGCAGAGGGCAAATCATCAAATAAAGAAACAACTATAGACATATTGTGGGGAAAATACAGCAGCAGAAGATAATAGGAAATGTTGGGACATTTGGAGTGGCTCAATTTGCTGTTTTGTTTTTATTTTTTCCAGAAGGTGAACAAGAAGGCATCTTCAATAAAGTAACATTTACATAGAGACATAAAGAAATGAAGGGGGAGCCATGCATATCAAGGAACACAAGTGCAAAGGCCCTGAGTTAGGATCCTGTATGGTGATTTGTAGGAACAGTAAGGCCAGAGTGGAACATAGCTGGAACAGAGTGAATTAAGAAATGTGGACAGAAAAGTTGCAGGGACTCAGGTTATTTAGGACTCTGTAGGCCATTGTAAATATTTGGAATGGGACACTGGGCAGAGGAGTAACATCATCTCATTTCACTTTTGGAAGGTTCACTCCAGCTACTCTGTTGACAATGGATTATAGAAGACTGAACATGGAATCTGGGAGACCAGTCAGAAAACAACTTCAGGAATTCAGCTCAGTAATGACAAATTCATCCTTCCCCTTTATTAGGCCTCTCTGCTCCACATTTTTCATTGTCTACATTCCAATCCATCTGCAAATGTTTTGGCTGTATCACCTAAATATGCTCAGAATCTAATCACTTCTTATCACCTCCACTGTTCCCCATATAAGGCACCCTCATGTCTCATCTCGTTATTGCCATTAGCTTCCCAGCTTCAGTCCTCTCTATTGGTTCTTCTTAACTCTTAACACAGTAGCCTGTGGTTCTTTTAAAATGTCAAGCAGAAGCAGAAAATGGCAGAGCAGGGAACTCCAAAACTGTTTCTTCACTAAATCAACAATGAAGTTGGTATAAACTATTAGGATTAACTGTTTAAAACTAAGGAATCTAATAAAAAATATATGACAATGAAGGAAGTGTTTCACAAAGAAAAAAGCTCCTAAATTTCAGTAAAAGAGTATTGTGGTGCTTTAACTTACCTATACAATTTACCACTTTCCAGCTTGGTGGTAGCTATGGGGCTGGTTGCCCATGTTACTAACATAACTTGGTGGCCCCAGAGGAGGCACTGCAGGCCTTAGTCTCAAACAATTATGATTGTATGTCTGTCTGGTGGCTCCCCGAGTGATTGGTCAGGGAATTCCCCTTGTTTCACATGCCTCTGAACTTTCTCAGGCCTGAAGCAGCCACCTGGGTGGAATTTTAAGGAAGGATTTAAGACAAATATAATCACTGCTGCTGCCTGGGGAAAGTTATAACAGATTGGAAAAGCAGCAGACAGACTAGAAAGGTTAGGAAAAGTCAGGGAAAGAATATAAATGTGAGAATAAATATTTTAATAGATTCCACATAATCGGATAATCTGGAAGTCCACGCAAATGCCCAGGACTAGACATGCTCAGAAAAGACTGGAGAACACCATGAACTTTCATCTCTGGCTCCTGTCTTTAGGCTCCTGTGAAGCTGAAAGTGGACATTAAGCAAATGTAAATGGCCTAGCTAAGCATTAAAGGAATGCTCAAACACATAGCCCATCCACAAAGACTTGAAGTATTTTTTGTTACGTTGGGTTTAGGCATTTAAGAAAATCTCTATTAAATCACCAGCTGACCAGTAAGTTAACAGAACTGGAACTTTGGTGACTACACATAACAGAGAAAATAGTCTTATAAAAAGAATTTAGAAGAGTCACTAAACAACTACAACCTACAAGTAGTAACAGCAAATCCTGGGGAGAAGATTATGGTTTCTAGAGTTACACGTTATGATATTTAACATGTCCAATTATCAAAAATTTACAACACATGCAAAGAAACAAGAATGTATGGCCCACTCACAGGAAAAAATAAATGAACCAAAACTGTCCCCAAGAAAACCTAGACATTGGATTTACTATAAAAAGACTTTAAATCAATCATCTTAAATATGCTCAGAGAGATAAAGAAAAACCATGGACAAAGGAAACCATAACTATGATGCCTAGGCAAATAGAGGTTACCAACAAAGATAGAAAATATAAGAATAGATCAAACAGAAATTCTGGAGCTAAAAAATGCAATCTGAAGTGAAAGCTTCACTAGAGAGATTCAGCATAAAATTTGAACAGAAAGAAGAAAGCATCCTCAAAATTTCAAACTAAACTTAAGATAGCTCAATGTAGATTATTGAATTTGAGAAGCAGAAGTGGAAAGAAATGAAGAAAAATGGACATACCTTAACAGAACTGTGGGATACTATCAAGTGTACCATTATATGCATAATGGAAATATCAGAATAAAAAGGAGAGAAAGGAGCAGGAATAATGGCTCAAATTTTTCAAATGTGAGAAATAACATAAATCAGTATATCAGGGAATCTCAACGGACTTTTAGCGGAAAGAGCAAAAAGACTCCATTACGCATTATAATTAGACTTTCAAAAGGAAAAGCCAAAAAAGAATCTTGAAAGCATGAAGTAAGACGCAACTTGTCATGTTTTTGTACAAGGAATCTTAAATAAGAAAAAGAGTCAACATCTCATCAGCAAGCATGGAGGGCAGAAGGAAGTGGGATAATATATTTAAAGTGCTGATAGAAAAAACAAAACAAAACAAAACAACTGTTAACCAAGAATTCCGTCTGGCAAAACTAATCAATGAAGAAGAAATTAAGACATTCCCAGATAAATAAACTTTGAAGAAGTTCATCACTAGTAGGCCTGTCCTACAAGAAATGCTAAAGGTATTCCTTGAGGCTGAAATAAAAGGACACTAGACAGTTACTCAAAGCTGTGTGAAGAATTAAAGAAAACAAGTAAAGGCACCTACAGAGATAAATATACAAGCTAATATTGTTGTATTTCTGGTTTGTAACTTCTTTCCTTTTTCTTTTTTCCCCTATATGGTTTAAAATTCAAATGCCCAAAATAATATAAATTTGTGTTAATGGGCACTCAGTGTGTAAAGACAAAATCTGTGACAACAATAGCATAAAGAGATGGATGAGGCTGTATAGTAGCAGAGATTTTGTACACAATTCAGGCTAAGAGGGTATTCTTTCAAGCTACATTGTTATAAATTTAAGATGTTAATTACAATCTCCAGATTGTACGGTAGAAAATAAAGAAAATAACTAAAAAAAGTGAAGAAAATAATTAAAAACTATGCAGAAGAGAAAATAAGAATTGAACAAAAATGGACTAGAAAAAATCAATTACACAATAAAATCCATAATGAAGGAATTGAGAAAAAAATATACAAAATCTACGGAATATAAATAGCAAAATGAGAGAAGGAGGCCTTTCCTTGACAGTAATCACTTTAAATATAAATGAATCAAACTATTCAATTAAACAGCAGAGATTTTCAGTATGTATTAAAAAACATGATCCAACTATGTGCTATCTAAAGGAGACTTATTTTAGCTATAAAGACACAAAAATGCTGAAAATAAAAGGACAGGTAAGATATTTCATGCAACTGCTAATCAAAAGAGATCTGGGACATCTCCGCTATTATTAGACAAAATATACTTTAAATTTTATTTTTTTCCTTCCGAAAGCTTTATTTCAATTTGATCGAAGGCTTGGGTGAGTGCTCCAGGGTAGTTAAAAAGCTGTCCAGTGGCTGGAGGGAGAGGCTTAGACAGAAGCCCTGTTACTTTGCAAGGAGCCTCCCAGAAGTCACTGGACTCAGTAGGCTCCTAGTTGTACTTGAAGGTGAGCCTTTCAAAGAGATACTCACCCAGCCCAGCCTCCAGGCCAGCCAGCCTGTGGGGAGGTTGGTCAGGTGGTCATCTATCTTCTTGATGAGTTTAACTTCCTCATCTAGGACGTGACTCTCTAGGAAGTCACAGAGATGGGGATCTGTGCAGGCGGAACTCAGGGCATGAAGGGCCTAGTTCAGATTTTTCACCAGGGCCATGGTGGCTTCCATGGCATCCAAAGTTCTACCCCACTTATCTTGAGCTGGCTTCTGGAGGTCCTGGAAGATAGCATGCTGCCACACTAGTTTTGTATCTTTGAGAGATGCTTGGTACTCTCATGCTTCTCCTCAGCTGATTTGCAGAAGAAGTAGCCCATGCTTTCCAGAGCCACATCATCATGGTCAAAACAGAAGCCCAGAGAGAAATAGGTTTAGAAGACCCGCAAGTACAAATTGACAAAGTGGTTGATGGCTGCCTCCACCTCAATGGAATAATTCTGATAAATCTGGGAGCTCATGGTTAGTCAGCAAGAAGGAACTAACCACTAAAATGGTGTTGACTGGTCCCAGAAGCAGGAGATGACTGAGAAGATGGTCCTGAAGGTTGAAAATGGAGAGAAGATTGGAAGGTGGCTGGAGACTGGAAGAAAGAGAGTTCCTGGATCTGTTCCATCCAAACACTGTTGAAGCAAGAGACAGCCACAGGACTGCTGAATGTGCTGCCTGGACTTTAAAATTTATCATAGAAGACAAGAAAACTGTGTATTCAAAAAACGTTAATCCATCAAGCATATGTGACAATGACAAACATACATGAACCTAAAACAGAACCCCCAAGACACATGAAGCAAAAATTGACAGAAATAAACTGAGAAAAAAAATTCTACAATAATATTTGGAGACTTTAATATCCCACTTTCAATAATGAATAGAACAAAGACAAAGTGCCAGTAAGGAAATAGAAGACTTAAACAACACTATAAACAAATGGAATTAGTAGACATGTAAATAACACTTCACTACCACAAACACCAGAATATGCATTCTTCTCAAGTGCACATGTAACATTCTCCAAGCTAGATCTTACGTTAGGCCACAAAACAAGTCACAGTAAATATTAAAACGCCGAAATCATATAAAGTATTTTCTCTTACTACGAAGGAATGAAACCAGAAACCAGTAACAGAAGGATACCTGGAAAACTCAGAAATATGTGGAAATTAAACAACATACTCATAAATAAGCTATAAGTCAAAGAAGAACTTAGAAAATACTCTTTTTTTTCATGGTAGATAAACTCCTCTTAGGAAGGGGGCAACAAACTGCTGCAGACAAAGATATACCCTATAACAACAACCCAACATGCTAGAAGGTTTTCCAGTTTAAAAGACACAAAATCCCAAAATGTGAAAACTACAGGGGAACTCAGAGGCCACTATCCTAGTCTGTCATAGTCCTCCATATGGCAAAGATGAAGGAAACTGGCAATCTTTTTAGGGGTACCAAGGATCTCAGTTTGTACAGTCTTTATAAATGCAGAGCAGGATGTGGCTTTCCTGCCCCCATTTCACCTCAAGTCATCTACAGCGACCGCACATGGCTCTCCTCTGTGTTCATGAAATAACTTGAGGTCAGAGTCTCTCAGCTTTAAAGCCTTGGAATCCTATGCATAGTTTGTTTGTGTGTAAATGTGCAGTTTCAAGGGTAGCTTCTGTAACAAGATGTCAAACTCCACAAAAGTTCAGAATCATGTCACTAGATCCTGAGTCCATCTCCACAGACCAAGGTGCCGCTCAGGTCAGTTGCCATGGTAATTGCAGCAGATGGTCCCTTTAGAGATGGAATACAAGGATGTCATGGCCAAGGCACAGAATTTTATATCAACTGAAGAAAGTGAAGACCAGCCAGAGAGGCTGCAGTTCAGGGAAACCAGAGGCTTCTCCCCCACCATGATACTAGGAAGGACTACCCCCTTGGTGACAGAAATAAGGCACTGGACTGATTCAGGCGTGCTAGGTTCCCAGCAGAGGAGGGTGAGGGAGGAGATCCAGGGGGCCTGGCTCAGTCATCTTATCTGGTGCACCTTTCTCCCCCAGAGATAATTCTTTCAAAAAGGTTTGGATCCTACACAGACTAAAAATGCTGTTGTCAGGGCTTTTACAAAGTACCTGTGGTGCTGTAGAACTTACAGCAAGGTGCCCTTGGCAGGTACCCGGTACAGTTCTGCCCTGTCCTCATCCTCAACGTAGACCTCCAAATTATCAGAGCAATATTTTTGCTCTAGGTCCCAAGAAGGTGTTCCACCAAACATCACCATTGGATGATCAATAAACCTGGAGTTCTCATGAAAGGCAGAGATGAAGTCCAATTGGGCATACTCTGGGTACAGAAGGAGCACAGGCCAGCTCAGCCTGCCGTGGTTATCTAGATTCAGCCTGGCTCCATGGGGGTTCTCAGAGCTGAGTCCCCCAGGAAAAGCTCACCTAGACTTTCTGAGGCTGAAATTTCATCCTCACAGGTAGTTTCAGAGAGCCTGATATTCCTAGCCTTGACGGCCTCGAGTAAAGCCTCATTCTGATTCCTCTCCTTCTTTTCTTTCAAGTTGGACTTCCCCACATCCCTCTGTTCCATTTGCTTCAGCTTGTCTGCTTTAGCCCTCATTTCCAGAAGCTTCTTCACTTTGGCTTCTATCTGCAGTCCCTCATCACATCAGTTCACAGCCTTGGCAAAGTATTTCAGTTCCAGATGGCATAAGCACCTCTTACTGCTTTGAAGTAGCAGGATTTTAGCTTTCTGGCAGCTGTCACATCACTGACAGCAGAACGAAAATTGCCCAGATAGTACTGTGCTGCTGCCTGGTTGGTATAAAGGACAGCATTTAAATCAGGATTTGCACATTTCTTCTTTAATCCTTCAGTGTAGGAAATCACAGCTTTCTTGTAGTCTTTTTCTTTAAGATAATCATTGCCCTCATCTTTATAGGTCTTGGCCTGTTCTTCTGGAGAAAGCTCCTCATCAAAAATAATTGACTGGAGACAAGCCAAGTCAGGATTCTCCCTGGGATCAATTTCTGATGGCACTTTCTTCATAAACAAGGGGACCTTTTCAAATTCCTCCTCCCACTGTTCCTCATGAAAGCTGCCACGGTAAGGCTGGCTCTGGAACTTTTCCAGGAACGAGTTCATGGTGTCGTCTGAGGTGGGGTCCTGCTCATGTTGCTCCACAGCTGATGCCCTACCCTCCAGCCCAGGTCCCAGTGCCGTGAAGTGTAGAAAATACTCTACAATGAATAAAAATAAAATATAATATCCAAAATTTATGGATGCAATAAAAGCAGTGGTCAGAAGGAACATTTAAGCTCTAAACACTTTTAAAAAGAATGATATTAATAGAAAATCTAATTGTATGTCTTACATAACCAGAAAATGAAAAGCAGTCTAAAGCCAAAGCAAGGAGGAGGCAGGACATAATGATTAGGGGAAACATAAATGATATAGAGAATAGAAAAACAAGAGAGAGTATCAATGAACCTAAAACTTGGTTCTTTAAAAAGATTAACAAATTTGACAAACCTTTAGCTGTAGTAAAAATAAAAGACTACAATAAACAAAATAAAAAATGAAATCATAGACATTACAACTGATACCACATAAATACAAACGATCAAAAGAGACTACTAATGAACAATTATATGCCGACAAATTGGATTACCTACAAGAAATTGATAAATTCCTACAACATACAACCTACCAACACTGAATCATGAAGAAATAGAAAATCTAAACAGACCAATAGTGAGTAAAGAGATTGAGTCAGTAATCAAAAATTTTACAAAAAAGAAAAGCTCAGTATCAGACAGCTTCACTGATGAGTTCTATCAGTTCTTTAATGAAAATTTACACCAATCATTGCCAGACTCTTTCATAAAATTGAAGAAATGAGAATACTTCATAATTTATTGTATGAGGCTGGCATTACACAGATACAAAGCCAGACAAAGAAATTACAAGATTGTCTCTTATAAATATAGATGCAAAACCTCTCAATAAAATCCTATAAAACTGAATACAGCAGCATATTAAAGGGATCATACTCCATGACAAATGGGATTTTCCCAGTAATGCAAGAATGGTTCAACATATGAAAATCACTCAATATAAGAAACCACATGAATAGAATGAAGGGAGAAAAAAGACCCCAAAATATATAAACATTTCAGTTGATGCAGAGGAATCATTTGATAAAGTTCAACATTCTTTTAATGATAAAAACACTCAGTAAATGAAGAATAAAAGATATCTTCTATAACATGATAAAGGTGATATATGAAAAGCCCACAGCTAACATCACATGCGGTATTGAAAGACTCAAAAGCTTTCCCTTAACAATGGGAACAAGAGCAGGATTCCTACTATTGCTATTTCTATTCAATATAGTAGTGGAAATTCTAGCCAGAGCAATTAGAGAAGTCAAATAAATGAAAATCATACAAATTGAAAAGAGAGAAGTTCTCCATTCACAGATAACCTGGTCTTATGTGTAGAAAGCCCTAAGGATTTAATAACAAAACTATTAGAGCTAATAAATGAATTAAGCAAATTTGCAGGACACAAAATCAATAAAAAAATCAGTTGTGTTTCTATACACTAGAAATAAGCAATATGACAAGGACATTTTTTAAAACTTTCTTTTTATAGTAGCATCTGAAAGAATAGATACTTAGGAATTTAAACAGGGAGATTAAACACATGTACTGAAAACTACAAAACATTGCTGAAATAAATCAATGGAATGTGTTCATGGTGTAAGATTTAATATTGTTAAGGTGATAATGCTACTCAATTTGCTTTGTTAATCAAAGCAATCTACAGATTGAATCCAACAATTTTTTTTTCTTGTGGAAATAGAAAACCCATTTTAAAGTTCATATGAAATCTTAAGGGACCTTGCACAGCCAAAACAATCTTGGAAAGAAGAATAAATGTGGACAACTCACATTTCCTGATTTCAAAACTTATCACAAAGCTACAGTAATCAAAACAGTGAGGTACTTGTATAAAGACAGACTTACAGACCAATAGATTTGAATAAAGATTCCAGAAGTAAACTCTCACATACACAGACAATTGATTTTTGACAAGGGCATAAAAGCCATTCAATGGGGAAAAGGACAATCTTTTCAACAAATGGTGCTGGGAAAACTGTGTATCCACATGCAAAAAAATGAAGTTGAACCTTTTCCTCAAATTATATAGAGAAATTCACCAAAAATGAATAAAACACTTAAATATAAGAACTAAAACTACAAAACTCAGATGAAAATATACAACTAAATCTTCATGATCTTAATTTCTTAGATATGACACCAAAAGGATGAACAATAACAAAAATAGATGAAGGGTAGAAAGCAAAGTGATAATGGAAGATGAGAGTTGAGTGATGTGACCGGGAACCAAGGAATGTCATGGCCTCTAGATGTGGGGAGGTAAGGGACCAATTTTCCCTGGAAACTCCTGAGGGAACTTGCCATGCTGACACCTTGATTATAACCTTTTAAGATACATTTGGGACTGTTGACCTCCAGGACGGTAAGATAATACATTCGTGTTGATTTAAGCCACTGAATATGTGGTGATTTGTTATAGCAGCAATAGTAAACTAATACACAATCTAAATGAAAGTAGGGATTTTTGTCTTCCCACACCCTGCTCACTTCACTACAGAATTTATAGCACTTAGTATATTCTTCAGTAAATATTTGTTGAGTAAAATGAATGAAGTCAGACTTTAGAGTCAGATTACACTTGGTTGGTTAACTGTTGTGAGGAAAGCAGGTGAAAGTTCTCTTGGCCTTGCTTCTGCTTGCACTGGGAAGCACTGTCATCAATGAAGGGGTTGCTGTGGGTTTCAAGAGAAAAGAAAAGATGTGAGAATCTCCCAGGTACAGTGGGAGCTGATCTGTGCTAGGGAAATAAAGTAGTATTGCTTGGTTATTGCTCACTTGGTCACTAATATAAAATGAATTGAGACAGTATGGTTGTGTATTTTTCTCCAATTAAGGTTATGGGGAGGCATGGCCTAAGGAAAGTTAGTTATTTTGCAAGGGTGATTTGATAGAGGCAGCAAGTCAGGTAGCTGGGGTGTTTGCAAGGGCATGATCATGATGGTGTACCATGCAATTTAAATAGAGGCAGGAGGAAATAAAGACCTGATGTGATATGTTCAGATCCATGAATCAAACATTGTAACAGGAGTCACAGTATTGTCAGACTAGAGGTACTGAAGGAAGGGAGCTGGACACTTAAAAGAGATGGGAGGGTGGAATGTTTGAGATTGAGTGAATGGAGGTGCTGTGGTCATTTAGTGATGCTAAGGTCTTGGAGTGGCCATGGGAGGGGTGGGAGGCTGAGGTGGAGCAGAGGACAGACTCATCTGGAGATGATGCAATAAATGAAGGGGAAGGCTAGGCCCTGCAAGGAGCTCTCTTGTGTATATTAAAATCATCAAAAACTGTGGCAGCAGTGATTGCAGAGATCCTAGTGACCATGATCAAGGAATGAAGAGGAAGACCAGCGGTCTAGAGATTACTGCACATGTGGGGCAGGAAGTGGGTGGTAACGGATGACAATCATTAATTTGATTTGAAAAGTATTGAATGTCTGCTTTGTGCCAGGCACGTGGTGGTAGGGTCTGATGGGAGGTTAAGGGAAGAGAGGTGGAGAATGATCTGGAGATTTCAGTGAGCAAGAAGGTATTTACCCCACATCCAGGCCCAATGGATTGAAGCCTTAAAAGAAAACAGCAACACCTGAGAAGGATACCAGGAAATGAGTCCAGGGGGTACACATGGAGTCAGCTGAAGTACACCCGGAAGAAGGACAGAAGAAAGACTGTGAAGGACTTAAGAGTCAGGGAGGGGTGTGAACTGGCTCAGAAAGGGTGATGCATGGGTAGGCCAGGGGGTGAGGGATGAACGGGAGTCTTGGATTTCCTGTGGTCACTCAGGGAAACCCAGCAGCTAAAAGTAAGCGATTTAAGCAAATGACTGGACAGATGAATAAACCAATAGACTAAAGATGGTTGAATGCTTCCATCAGCCTTGCTTCAGGCCCTATTTAGAACTGAAGTTGACTTTCTCTTTCTTTTAATATCTGCAAAAATGATGAATTTGATTTTAGTCTCTAGAAGCAACTTCCTTTTGAAATCAGGTGAGGATCTTGGCAGATGCGAGGAATCTTTCAGAACCTGCATGTACATGAGAAAGGGATATGACAGCATGAAGTTCTCCTATTTGAAGAAGCTTAATGGAGCCACTTTTTTACTCAGTTGACTGAGACCTGGAGCTGGTACACTCTTTGAATTGCATGGTGTGCCTGCCGCCGCCTTTTGACTTCTCCAGCCTGAACACCTGCCTTTTTGGGGAGAACCGTGGTAACTTATGGGGAGGCATCCTGTATTTTCTGCAGTGTCTGACAAAGAAAACCTAGTTGGTTCATACGTATATATGATCTTTCAACACAAACTTCAAATAAATGTCTTCACTCCTTGGGGAGAAGCAGGGCAGAGCCCCACTGTCTCAGCTAGCTCTCACTTAGCTGTCTTGTTTTGGGGCTGGAAGGCCACACTGTTGTTCCTGTGGTAAAGGCAGAGTCTGGGCATTGTCACTTTGTAGCTGAGAGCTGAGAGCAATTGTGTCTGCTTTGCTAAAATAAAGTTATTTTTTACTTTAGTCTGATCTCCAAATCCTTCTCTTTGAGATACCTCTGCCATCCAAGATCAGGAGATACTGAATTTTCAAAGCACTTTCTTAGGAGTTGCATGAGCAAAACATACACCTGCTCTTGTTTTCAAGGGATGTGGGCAAGAAGTAAAAAGAACAAACTGTTAATGAGAACACTTTTTGTATTCCTCCCTCCCCACCGACACATACTAGCACCATAAAATTTAAAATGCATCAAATGACTGTAGTAAGACTTTACTTTGATATATGAGGCAAAATGTTGAACTTGGGTGCTAATTAATCATCACAGAGTTACAGGGGAACCTGGACGAGTTAAGACTGGGGCGAGAGACTGCTCATTAAAGATCTTGCATTGTAGCTCAAGAAGAAAATGTTTAACTTAGTGTCTGGACACTCTGAGGATAGAATGAAATGCTGTGTGTGGCCTGGTGGCCTTGGAAGCCAGCGTGGTTTCAGCATGCAGGGTTGGGGTGAACCTTCTCTCCCTCACCGTGGCAGCCATCTCAGTCTGCCCCAGGATGTGCAGGCTGCTTGTCCCTGGCCTCACATCCTGCTGTGAGTGGGATTGTGACCCCCTGAAGTGCATATATTGAAGCCCTAACTGCCCCTGTGATGGTATTTGGAGGTGAAGCCTTTAGGATATAATTAGGGTTAGATGAAGTCCTAAGGACCTCCATGATGGTATTAGTGTCCTTACAAGAAGAGGAAGAGACACCAGAGCTTCCTCTGTCTCACAGTCCTGTGAGGACAGAGGCAGCAGGTGGCTGTGTGCAAACCAGGAAAGGAGCCCCCAGTAGGGAACCAACTGACTGGTCCCCTGATCTTGGACTTCCAACCTCTGGAGCAGTAAGGAACAAATGTTGGCTGTTTAGGGTGCCCAGGTAATTTGTTATGGGAACCCAGGCTAAGACATACACCTTCTCAGCACCTGTGTGTGATGGAACACAGGCTTTGGTGCCAAACATGCCTGCACTCTGTCACATACCTTGTTATGTGGCCTGTGGTCAGGCACTGTCCCAGTGAGACCCCACCTGGATTAGAAAGTCCTTCTCATGCCATATATGCTCCCTGTGCCATGGTGGTTCCCACTGTGGTCTCTAAGGCCACCAGCCATTCAGATGCTTATACAGTAAGTGTGTGGGGCTGTGGTTGGGCTCCTGTCTTCCCAGTGGTCAGGGGCATGAAGAGCCGCCTCTCACCACCTTCCATTCTGCTATCACATGTCCTTTGTATTGAACTCTTGTAAGTCTGTGTTATAAGTCAAATCCTGTCACCCCAAAATTCACATGTTGAACTAACCCCCAGGAGCCCAGAATACAGCTAGATTTGGAGATAGAATCTTTACCAATTAAGGTAAAATGAGGTATTTAGGGTGGGTCCTAATCCAATATTACTGGTGATCTTTTAAGAAGAGCAAGTTAGGACTCGCAGAGAAATGACCATATGAGGACACAGGGAGAAGATGCCTCATCTATAAGACAGGGAGAGAAGCCTCAGGAGAAACCAGCCCTGACACCACCTTGACCTCAGACTTCCAGCCTTCAGGATGGTGAAAGAATACATTTCTGTTGTTTGAGCTGCACAAGCTGCAGTGTTTGTTATAGCAGCCTGAGCAGACTAATACAAGCTGTCACCACTCAGGGCCTTCAGCTGTACTTCTTGTCAGGATACCATTTCCTTAGTCTCCATGGAGCTAACTTCAATTCCTTTCTCAGGAATTCACTTGGGCATCCTTAAATGTTCTAGGAAGTCTTCTCTGCACCCCTCAGGCTAGGCTCTGCCTTTGGGGTGCCCCTGGTTCCCTGGGCGGGCTGTGTTTGCAGGGCTGATCCCAGTGTGCTGTATCCCACTGTGCTTCCAGGGTCCTTGTTTGACCGCAGATTTCTCTTGTGTCAAGTTGTTATCTTTGAATTGTGTCCTCAGTGCCCAGTACTGTGTTTGGGATATGGACCATACTTAATAAACATATGTTGAATGAAGAAATAGATGAATCACAGTGGTAAACCAAAGTGAAAATCTGAATGATAAATTATCAAAGAAGCACAATAGACTACTGTAGTCCACTGGAGCCATGCCATTGGTGCTACTCTGGCCTTTTGGTTTGAATCAACTGGTAATCATGTTGATGGTCTACTTCACTTTGTGGTTTTGACATGACTATCATGTCACTGAAAGATAAACAGATCCACTATTAGGGAAGAGTTACTTGAACTGAGGCCAGGAGAGATACGTCCTGTTGTTTTTGATGCCTATGGAAATATCACATTGACTGTTTTTCAGAAAACGAGGATAACAACACAGCCTCTTGAAACTGTTTTTGAGGATTTTCAAGGGATTTGTAAATTATATTTTTAACCAAGTGGGGAAACAGCTTTTTAATATACTGTGAAATTGTGGAGATAAAAGTTTCCTTGCTTGTGTTTCCTTTTAAAATTATGAAGGCAGACCCAGCTTACAAAAGGAGAAATGGGATGGATGTAGAGAGAGGTGTGTGAGGTGGGCTTTTGTATCCTCTGCATCCTGCCTTCTGCACAAGCCCCAGAGTCCCATTTGTTCAATGAGGGACCCCTCAGGTGCCAGGCCTGGTTGGCCAGGCTAGGCTGCAGCCCCTTCATAAGCTTCTAGTACGACAATGTTGTTAAACAGCTCTGTTTTTTAAGTTTTAGGTTCCACTTGGAGTTTGTACATAGAAGACATTTGGAAGAATAAAATCCATATAAAACCATGTTTATCCAGCCTACTTATTCTTGTTATTCCTCATTCTTGGAACGTGTGTGGAAATTTTATAATAATTAATTGCTTAAGATTTTATTTCCTTGTCCTGTTGTCTTGGTGTTTACTGCCCGTTTCCCAGGATACTGACGAGGAAATGGAATGAAAAGGCCCTTAACATGCTCTGGACATGGCCACCCTGAGTTGTACTTGGCTATGAGAGCTCAAGTTCACAGCAAGAGAACAGAGGCCAGAATAGCCAGCTCAGTTTCTTGGCTGCATTATCATGTGAACTTTTCCCTCCCTATCAGTATTAAACCTCTTCCCAGCTCTACATGGGACATGTATTTTTCTCTGAGGTCAATGGGGTTGTTGAAAACAAAGACTGTGATGTTGTGAGTGATGTACTGCTATGGGAGAGGATGGGTCTCAGTAGCAAGCCCCCCACCAATGACACCTCATCTAATTGTCCTGGACCACTGGTGTAGAATCATTGAGTTATGTGTGATGTTAACATGGATGGCTCGGATCAGAAACATAGAGGCAAGGAAAGAAGTACCATGAATGGAAACAGTTCAGGGAAGGTTTATCAACCTCTCCAGACCTTATTTCTCCATCCAAGTGAGGGAAGAGTGTGATGTGAAGATGTCATGTGCCAGGTGCCAGCTCTAGTGCATCATGTGCCAGTGCCCAGCTAAGGCTCACTCTTCCTCCCTTTTCTTGCTTCTCAGCTTCCAGCCTAGAGTTCTTATTCTGCATGCCGGGGGAGAGCACCAACTTTGGAGTCCCCCAGCCCTGAGTATGACTATGGGTTCTTGCTTTTCACGAGCATTTCAGTGTTGTTTTGAGGGTAGAAAAATACTGTGAAGCACTTAACATGTTTCAAGCACATTGTATGCACTCAATTCATGGTCACTATTATTTTATTTATAAATATAAATATAATAAAATGCTTCCCAACTAGTCCTCAAAAGAAGACTGCCTGAAATATATTGATATTTTTCTTTGTGATTGCTGGAGCTGTCATATGCCAAATGCTCTTGGGACGCAGAATTCTATTTTTTTGGAAATGAAGTCATGGGTCAAATGATTGGCAAAGAAAATAATATTTCATTTTGTTTTTTATTGTTCTCTTCTCACAAAGTATGAAGTGGATCCTTGGTAACCCTAATTTAAAATAGTGCGAAATAGACAGTATATGTGACATTACTTATTTATTCTGGAACTTTAAAACTATAGTGAAAAATTTTCTAGACCAGAATCAGCACACTTTTTTTTCTGAAAAGGACCAGATGGTATATATTTTAAGCTTTGCAGGCCTTCCTGTCTCTGCCACAACTACTCAACTCTGCTGTTTAGTGCAAAAGCAGCTGTGAACAATATAGAAATGATGAGTGTAGCTATGTACCAGTAAAACTTGAGCAGTGTGACACTGACTTGTCAGATTCTCCCCCTGTATCTTGCTTTCCTCATTACGAAAGGAGCATCAGTCTGAGGATGCTAAACATTGTACCTAAATGTACCTAGCACAATATCAGGTATGAACTAATGGAGCTCCCTCTGGCCTTTTATGCCATGGGTCCACAGTCCATGTGCTGTTCATGATTAATTTAATTTTGGAGTGGTGAAGGCATTTCATGATCTATCTATTTGTAGCAACTGGGGTGCTGTGTTGAGAACGATTCTGGGACTGTCTGGGCTTGGCTGAAAAGTATGCGGTGACGTCCATTCCTAGTGTTTCTTCTTTTCTTGTTATGTTCCCTGTATTTCAGCCATTTTTTTCGTCTGGTTTCTTCAGTCTAGTTTTTTTTTTCAATCTCATAGCACCCCTTACCTTCACTCACAGTGGCAAGTGGGTTATGTCTATAATTCTGGGTTGGAGAGGAGATGTTGACATGACTATTTCTTTAAAGTTTTATATGGTTTAAACTCTAATTTTAATCTGATGATTAAGCAAGATGTACATTTTAATTGATTAGTATTTTCTTAAGGTATAGGATAAAACTTTTCACATGTACGCTTTCTTTCTCTTTCTTTTTCTCCTTCCTTCCTTCCTTCCTTCCTTCCTTCCTTCCTTCCTTCCTTCCTTCCTTCCTTCCTTCCTCCCTCCCTCCCTCCCTCCCTCCCTCCCTTTCTCTCTTTCTCTCTTTCTTTTTTTCTTTTTGAGATGGAGTCTCCCTCTGTTGCCCAAAGGCACGATCTTGGCTCTCTGCAACCTCTGCCTCCCGGGTTCAAGTGATTGTCTTGCCTCAGCCTCCTGAGTAGCTAGGATTACAGGTGTGTGCCACCATGCTACAGGCTAATTTTTGTATTTTTAGTATTTTGAGTTGGCCAGGCTGATCTTGAACTCCTGACCTCAGGTGATCCACCTGCCTTCAGCCTCCCAAAGTGCTAAGATTATAGGCATGAGCCACCATGCCTGACATCTACATGTGTGTTTTATGTGTGAGATGTTGTCAATCTTAATTTAGGGAAAATCCTTTTTAATTTTCTAAGGTTTCTTTTTTCTTTTTTTTAATCCCCCAGGATTGTCATGAAAGCTGACTAATTTGTCTTCTGCAGTGGAATGCAGGAGACTACAGCTCTGAAGCATCATTCTCCATACCTTTCTCTTGCTGCCCTCCCTGCCCTCCCTCCTTTCTCTTGCTACACCACCCCTGCAGAGCAGAGCAAGGAGGCTGGCCCAGTCCTGCAGGGGCTTCCTGTGCAGGCTGATTCCTTTCCTGTGTTTGTAAAGTTGGAGGCAGTCCACAAGGCAGCTTTCTGCACCATCTGCAGAATTTGCAGGTTCCCAAGGTCACCCTCAGGTTTGATAATTTGCTAGGTGAGTTCTTACAGAACTTACTGAAAGCTGTTATACTCATGGTTATGGTTTCCTTGAGTGAAAGTATACAGATTACCATTAGCCAAGAGGGGAGATGCAGGGCAGAGTCGAGAGCTTTCCAGATGTGGAGCTTCTAGTTGTCCTTATGGTGGAGCATGGACAATGTCGGCTTCTGCTGGGAATGGTATGTGACAACGCTTGTGGGGTATTGACAACCAGGGACCCTCACTTGAGTCTTGCTGTCCCGGGTTCTGATTGGTGCTTGAGCGAAAAGACAGGGTTGACTGCCTAAGTCAATGAGCTTTACTCTCCACCCCTCTGGAGGAAGAGTGAATACTGCATGACCCAAAGCCCCCATCATAAATCACACTGCTGTTAAACCATCCAGTGGCCAAAGCCCCAGGCTCAGGTGAGCTTCTTTGTTGGAGATATTATGTTTATCTTAACACATGTCATCACTTGAATAAACTAATGCTGTCTGTGACTCCACTGGACGATGACACCTGGAAGATCTGCATTTGGAATCCTCTGGGACTCTGCCCCATGTGTCTCTTCCCTTGGCAGATTTTAGCCTATGTCCGTTCACTGTAATATAACATGCCATAAATATGCTAGCTTTTAGAAGAATTCTGTGTATTCAGTGGAATTCTGTAGCTGGAGAAGGGAGTGAGGGTGGAAGTGTACGAGAAATACTTGTACAAAACATACCATGAGGCATAGGCCAACCAAAATACTGAGATATGGTCAGGAGATGAGAAAATGCCCCTCCTCCTACACCTTATCACCATGCTAAGAAGCCACCAGTAATAAATGGATTACAACTGAACAAGTTGAGAGATTAAGACCCTCTCTGAGAACGTTGTATAAAAGAGGGATGAAAAAAAAAAGCAAATGGGGTGGAAAATTTTAAAAAGCAACAACAACAGAAGCACTTACTAGAGGCATTTGAAATCTTTAGTGGCTACAGCTACAACAAGCATTAAACATATCTCAACTCCTAGATATATTATGTTTAACATAAATCTTGCTATGTGTTAATGATTATTTAACATAATTTTATGTTAAATGAAGATTTACCATAAATCTTCATGTTAATATCTTATTTACATCAGTAACTATTATCCTATGCAACATGGCTGGCTTTCAACAAGAAATTACAAAGAATGGCAAAGGCAAAATAAACAAACAAAGCTTCACAATCTGAAAAGGCAAAATAAAAAGAGAGAAATAATGAGAATCAGACTCTGATATGACACAATTATAGGAATTATGAGATAGGAACTTTTAAGTAACCATGTTAAGAGCTAAAATAATATAGTAATAATAATAATAATATACAAGGCCAGGTAGACAATGTCAGAAGAGAAGTTGAAACTATAAAAATGTTTCAAAAAGAAGTACTAAAAATAAGAAAACAGTAACAGAAAAGAAGGATGCCTTCAGTGGTCTCATCAGGAGACTCAATATATCTAAAGAATCGTGGAACTTGAGTTTAGGTCAATAGAAACATCTAAAACTCAGATGCAAAGAGAAAATTTAAAAAAATAATAATAATACAGAATAAAATATCCAAAAACTATGGGATAATATTAAAAATTACAACATACACAGAGTACCAGAAAAACAAAAAAGAAAAAGATAATGGGTGGATAGAAAATATTAAAAAATGTAATAGCCAAGCACTTTCTAAGTTTCACATTTTATTGATTGAAACTACAGTAACACACAGGTCCAAGAAACTATACATATTATATTCAAATTGTAGAAAATGAGAAACAAAAAGAAAATTTTGAAAAAAGCCAGGGAAAGAATATACATCACTTATAAAGGAACAAAGATAAGGATTACAGCAGATTTGTTATAAGAAACCATGCAAACAACAGGAAAATGAAGTAAGTTCTTTAAAGAATTTGTTGAAAAAATATCTCAACCTAAAATTTTATAGCCAGTGAAATTATAGCTGACCACTTCCTAAAAGTGAAGCAGAAATAAAGAGTTTCTCAGACTAACAGAAAAACGAGAGAATTCATTGTAACCTGATCTGCCTTGAAGGAAATTTTAGAATAAATTCTTCAGTCAGAAGGAAAATTATATAGGTCAGAAACTTAGATCTATATAAAAAAGGAAAGGCATCAGAAAAGAAAGAAATGATGATAAAATATACTAATTTTCCATATTCTTAATTGATCTAAAAGGTAACAGTCTACTTACAGCAATAATAGTAATAATATTGGAAGTTTATAGCATATGGATAAGTAATATGAATAACAGCATCATCAGAAGAGTTGAAAGGGGGAAACTGGAAATATTCTGCTTAAGCTATCTTCATTACCCGTGAAGAAATAAAGTATTATTTGAAGATAAATTTAGATTATTTAAAAATGTGCATTATAAACCCTTGGGCAACCACTCAAGAAGTTAAAAAAAAAAGTACAAATGATATGCCCAGAGAGGAGATAAAATGGAATCAAATAAAATTCTTAGTTAAAATGAGAAAATGCAGAAAAGAGGAAAAAAGGGAGACGCAAAGAACAAAGCAACAAATGGACAACAGAAAGATAGTAGATTTTTATTAGAAATCAACTTAAAAATGGCCTAATTGTAACAATTAAAAGTTAGAGATTATCAGAGTAGATTAAAAAAAGAGACCTGATCATATGCTACCTACAAGAAACCCATTTTAAATATTAATATAAAGACTCAAGTAGGTTAAAAGCAGAGATGGAGAAACTTATACCATGCTAACACTAATCAAAAGAATGCTGGAATAGCTATATCAGTTTCACACAAAACAGATATTTGAACAAGGATGATTTATCAGTATAAGGAGGTCCCTTGCATGATGATATAGAGACCAATTCTCTAGGAAGACATAATTTCAAGTATGTATGCTCCTAACAACAGAGCATCAAATACACGAGGCAAAACCAAATAAAACTGAAATGAGAAGTAGGTAAATCTACTATTATAGTTTGAAACTCCAATACCCCTCTACTAATAATAGATAGATCAGGTGAAGAGAAAATCAGTAAGGATACATATTACCTGATTTGCACTATTAAGCAGACTGAGCTAATTGGTATTTATAGAACACTTTATTCAACAAAAGCAGGCTACATATTCTTCTCAAGTACCTATGGAACTTTCACCAAGATAGCCCATATTCTCAGTGAATAAAAAATGATAATTAAATGGAGAGGAATAGGGAAATTACACAAAATGCATTATCAAGACACAGTGAAATTAAACAAGAAATCAATAAATGAAAAATAGGAAAATATCAACATATGTGGAAATTTAATGTATTAATAAAAAACCTTGGTTAAAGAAGTCTCAAATGAAATTTTAAAAATTAAACTGAATGAAAATTAAAACACAACTTATAATTTATAGGATGCAATTAAAGCAGCACCTTAAGGAAATTTATAACATTGAGTACATATATTAGAAAAGTAGAAATATGTACAAATCCATTATGCAGGCATCAGTCTTAGTAAGCTAGAGAAAAAAGAACAATTAAGTGTAAAGCAAACAGGGAAAACAACCAATAAAGATTATAGCAGAAATCAATGAACAGAAAAATAGGGAAAATCAATGAAACAAAAAATTTGGTTATTTGAAAAGTCCAGTGAAATTGGTAAACCTCTAGCCAGACTAACCTGTAAAAAGAAGATAAAGATACATATTTCTAATTTCAAGAATGAAAGAGGGGTTATGACTGCTGATTCATAGATATTGAAAGGACAATAAAGGAATACTGCAGACAACTTTACACCTGTATATTTTAAAGCTGAAATGAAATAAGCCAATTCTTTGAAAAACAAAAATCACAAAAATCCAATTAAGGAAAAAGGGGTAACTTGACTATTTCTATATCTACTAAAGACGTTAAATTGTCAATTAAATTCTAAACAATTTGCCAGTGAAACCACCTGGCAAATTATATTAAATATTTGAGGACATAATACAAATTCTACATGATATTGACCAGAAATACAAAAGGAAGGAAACTTTTCAATTCATTTTATGAAACCAAGATTACCCTAATTACCATAATCAGATATTACAAGAAAATTGCGAATATCTCTCATCAATATAGATGTAAAAATCCTTAGCAAAATGTTAGCAAATAAAATCCTGCAATAAAAAGGATAATACATTGCAATCAACTGGAGTTCCTTTCAAGAGTGAAAAGTTGGTTCAACATTCATAAATCAAAAGCTTTTGTTTATGATATTAACAAATTAAGAAAAACTGTAAGGTCATATTTTATGTATGTGTGTGTTTTTCAAAAAAATAGTTTAAAATTACTAAGAGAACTGACTAGAAGGCTGGTATGATCCACGAAAAGGAAGGAAGAACAGTGTGGTGTGGTGTGGGGTGGCCCACCTGAGAAACACATGGGGCAGGGAAACCCCCTCCCCCGAGCCAAGGGAGGCGGTGAGAGAGCATATGTGCTTTTTCCATGGAACTTTGCAACCCACAGATTGGAAGATCCTACTTGCGAACCCACACCACCAGGGCCTAGCGTCCCAACCCCAGAGCAGTACAGATTCTCAACAGCCTGTCAGCTGGAATCTACTTAAGCCTACTGAGGTCCTGGGGAAGGGGCGACCAGCTTCGGCTGCTGTCTAAGCTGTTTGAACTCCTTGAGGGAGGGGCAACAGCCAGCATTGGCGCTCACAACTGCTTAGCACACTAAGCTCCCTGGGTTGGGGAAGGGTGGCATCCATCTCTATAGCTCCAGACTGTGCTTTTCCCCTGCTGGAGCTGGGGAGGCTGGAGGGCTTGGTCCCAAGACATGTTCCCCACAGCCCAACACACCAGCTGTGGCAGACTGCGGCCAGAGTGACCAGAGTGCTTCTTCAGGCCTGACCTTGACCCATCCTTCCTCACTGGGTGGGGCTTCCTGTCAGGAACTCCAATAACTCCAGCCAGAGGCTCAGGGACAGAACCCGGATCTCCCTGAGCCTGAGTCCCTAGAGGGAGGGGTGGCCACGTTCTCTGCGGACCAGTAGACTTAGCCTTTCATCCTGGTAGTTCTGAGGAATCTGGGCAGCCCAGACGAGTGGGTTTCCCCCATGTGAAGCACACCCTCTCCACCAAGGTTCAAAGTGCTTCATTAAACAGGTCCTGTTCCCTGAGCCACCCAACTGAGTGAGACCCTCCAACAGGGGTTGTCAGACCCTATATAGGAGCGACCCTACTGGTATCAGGTTGGTGCCCCTCAAGGTCAGAGATCCCAGAAGAAGGAGTATGCACCCATCTTTGCTGTTCTCTAGCCTCCTTAAGTGACATCTCCAGGCGCAGGAGCAGACCAGATGAATAGGGCCTGAAGTGAACCCCCAGCAAACCGCAGCAGCCCTACAGAAGAGGGACCTGACTACTGAAAAACAAAAACAAACAGAAAGCAACAGCAACAGCATCATCAACAACAAAAAGCCCCCGCAAAAATCCCATCCAAGGGTCAGCAGCCTTAAAGAGCGAAACTAGACAAACTCATGAAGATGAGAAAGGATCAACGAAAAAAGGCTGAAAACCCGAAGGACAGAGTGCCTCTTCTCCTCCAAACGATTGTAATGTTTCTCCAGCAAGGGCACAGAACTGGACAGAGGATGAGATGGATAAATTGACAGATGTGGGCTTCAGGAGATGGGTAATAGAAAACTACGCTGAGCGAAAGGAGCATATTTTAACCCAATGCAAAGAAGCTAAGAACTTGATAAAAGGTTAGAGGAGCTGCTAACTAGAATAACCAGTTTAGAGAGAAACATAAATGACCTGATGGAACTGAAAAACACAGCATGAGAACTTTGTGAAGCATACCCAAGTATCAACAACCGAATTAACCAAGTAGAAGAAAGGATACCAGAGATTGAAGACCACCTTGCTGAAATAAGGCATGAAGACAAGACTAGAGAAAAGAGAATGAAAAGGAATGAACCAAACCTTCAAGAAATACGGGACTTCATAAAAGGATTGAACCTACGATTAATTGGAGTACCTGAAAGAGACAGGGATAATGGAAACAAGCTGGAAAACACACTTCAGGATATTATCCAGGAGAACTTCCCCAACCTAGAAAGACAGGCCAACATGCAAATTCAGGAAATGCAGAGAATACCACTAAAATACTCCATGAGAGGATCAACCCCAAGACACATAATCATCAGATTCTCCAAGGTCAAAATGAAGGAAAAAAATGTTAAGGGCAGCCAGAGAGAAAGACCAGGTCACTTACCAAGGGAAGCCCATCAGACTAACAGTGGACCTCTCAGCAGAAACTCTACAAGGCAGAAGAGATGGGGGTCAATATTGTACATTCTTAAAGAAAAGAATTTTCAACCCAGAATTTCATATCCAGCCAAACTCAGCTTCATACATGAAGGAGAAATAAAATCCTTCCCAGACAAGCAAATGCTGTGGGATTTCATTACCACCAGGCTTGCCTTGCAAGAGCTCCTGAAACACTAAATATGCAAAGGAAAAACTGGTACTAGCCACGGCAAAAACACACCAAAATATAAAAACCAATAACACTATGAAGAAACTACATCAACTAGTGTGCAAAATAACCAAATAGCATCATGAAGACAGGACCAAATTCACACATGACGATACTAACCTTAAGTGTAAATGGGCTGAATGCCCCAATTAAAATACACAATCTGGCAAATTGGATAGTCAAAACCCATCAGTGTGTAGTATTCAGGAGACCCATCTCACATGCAAATACACACATAATAAAGGGATGGAGGAAATAATAAAGCACATAACACATAATAAAGCAAAATAAAGGGATGGAGGAAAATTTATCAAGCAAATGGAAAGCAAAGCAAAACAAAACAAAACAACACAGGGGTTGCAATACTAGTCTGTGATAAAACAGACTTTAAACAAATTAAAGGTCAAAAAAGACAAGAGCATTACATAATGGTAGAAAGAACAATTCAACAAGAAGAGTTAACCAGTTTAAATATATATGCACCCAATACAGGAGCATCCAGATTCATAAAATAAGTTCTTAAAGACCTACCAAGAGACTTCAACTCCTACATAATAATAGTGGGAGACTTTAACATCCCACTGTCAATATTAGACAGATCAATGAGACAGAAAATAAACAAGGATATTCAGGATTTGAACTCAGCTCCGGATCAAGTGGACTTCATAGACACCTATAGACCTCTCCACCCCAAATCAACAGAATATACATTCTTCTCAGTGCCGTATGGCACTTATTCTAAAATCAACCACATAATTGGAAATAAAACTCTCCTCAGCAAATGCAAAAGAACTGAAGAAATCATAATGAACAGTCTCTCAGACCACAGTGCATTCAAGTTAGAACTCAGGATTAAGAAACTCACTCAAAACCACACAATTATATGGAAATTGAACAACCTGCTCCTGAATGACTCCGGGGTAAATAATGAAATTAAGGTAGAAATCAAGAAGTTCTTTGAAACCAATGAGAAGAAAGAGACAATGTACCAGAATCTCTGGGACACAGCTAAAGCAGTGTTAAGGGGAACAATTATTGCACCAAATGCCCACATCAGATTCAGGACAGAGGCATGGGCAAAGACTTCATGATGAAAACACCAAAAGCAATTGCAACAAAAACCAAAATTGACAAATAGGATCTAATTAAACTAAAGAGCTTCTGCTCAGCCAAAGAAACTATCATCAGAGTGAACAGGCAACCTACAGAATGGGAAAAAAATGTTTGCAATATACTCATCTGACAAAGGTCTAATATCCAGAATCTACAAGGAACTTAAATTTACAACAACAACAACAAAAAACCCCATCAAAAAATGGGCAAAGGATATAAACAGACATGTCTCAAAGGAAGACATTTACGTGGCCAACATACAAAAAAAAGCTCACCATCACTGATCATCAGAGAAATGCAAATCAAAACCACAATGAGATACCATCCCATGCCAGTCAGAATGATGATTATTAAAAAGTCAAGAAACCATCGATTCTGGCAAGGATCTGGAGAATTAGGAACACTTTTACACTGTTGGTGAGAATGTAAATTAGTTCAGTCATTATGGAAGATAGTATGATCTGGAACCACAAATACCATTTGACCCAGCAATCCCATTACTGGGTATATATCCAAAGGAATATAAATCATTCTTTCATAAAGATACATGAACATGTATGTTTATTGCAGCACTGTTTACAGTAGCAAAGATGTGGAACCAATCCAAATGATAGACTGGATAACATGGAATACTGCACAGTCATAAAAATTTATGAGATCACGTCCTTTACAGGGACGTGGATGAAGCTGGAAGCCATCATCCTCAGCAAACTAACATGAGAACAGAAAACCAAACACTGCATGTTCTCACTCATAAGCTGAACAATGAGAACACATGAACACAGAGAGGGGAACAACACACACCGGGGCCTGTTAGGGGTTGGGAGGCCAGGGGAGGGAACTTAGAAGAAGAGTCAATAGGTGCAGCAAACTACCATGGCATGTAACAAACCACCATACCTATGTAACAAACCTGTATGTTCTGCACATGCATTCTGTTTTTTTTTTTTCAGAAGAAATAAAGAAAAACAAAAATTAAAATTAAAATAAAATAAAATTACTACTAACGTCACATTTGAATAGAAAGAACTACAAGATATGTAGATTGGAAAAAGAAATTATTTTTATTTTAAGATGACATGCATTTCCATTTTGGAAATAACTTAATACAAATTTCCTGGAACTAGTAACCAAGTTTAGCAAGGTCACAAGAACAAGGTCGATGTACAAAATTAGTGTACCTTAATAACTGGAATAACAAATTTAAAACAATGACAAATCACAACAAAACCAATACATATAAAGTACTTGTTTATAAATCTAACAGCATGTATACAGGATCTGCATGAAAAAAAACTAAAAAACATTGAGGAAAGAAATCACAAAAGATATAAATAATGGAATGATACTCTGTATTCGTGGATTGAAAGAATTAATATTAAGATATCTATTCTTTATAATTTAATCTATAGTTTCTATGCAATCTCAATAAAAAATTCTAGCAACTTTTTGTAAAAACCAAAACATATGAAAAAGCACAGGCACTGTAATAGCCAGCACAATTCTGAAAAAACAAAGTTGGATGACTTACACTACTTTTGAGACTTACTGTAAAGCTACATTAATCAAGATGGCAGTGTATTGGTGAAGAAAAGAGATCAATGGAACTCAATAGAAAGCCCAGAAAGAAGCCTACACAAATATAGCCAACTGATTTTTTTTTTCACAAAGATGTACAGTAAATTTAATGGAGAAAGGAGGGTTTTTTCAATAAGTGGGATTGCTACAATTAGACGTCCATATGCAATAAAATGAACCCCAACAAGACCTCACATTTATACAGAAATTAACTCAAAATGGTCATAAATGTAAAACACAAAACTGTAAAACTTGTATTCAACAGATGATAAATTTTGAGTGGCCTGTGGTTTGGTGATTGATTTCTGGAAACAACACCAAAAGCACAATCCCTGAAACAAAAAAAAAGGACAAGTTGGACTTTATTAACTTTAGTAACCTTTCTTTTGTTGAAGACACTATGAAGAGAACAAAAAGACCACCAACACACTACCGACAGGGTGAAAATATTTTCAAGTCACATATCCGAGGAACTTTCATATGCAACACAAATAATTTTTAAAACTCAGCAATACAGAAACAAACAACCCAATTTAAAAATCGGAAAAGGATCTGATCAGCTATCTCACCAGATTGCAAATTAGCATATGAAATGATGTTCAATATTATTGATTAGGTAGATGGAAATTAAAACAACAAGAGATACCTGTTAGAATGGCTAAAAAACAAGAGCAAACCAGAAAACAATGCCAGTGCTAAATGCTGGTGAGGATGTGGAGCTATAGGAACTTTCATTCATTGCTGCTGAGAATTCTAAACAGTACAACTACGTTGGAAGACAGTTTGGTGGTTTATTACAAAGATGAACAGTCTTACCATACAATGTAGCAATTATGCTCCTAGGTATTTATGCAACTGATTTGAAAACCTCTATCTTTTGTATATAAAACCTACATGCAAATGTTTATAGCAGCTTTATTCATATGTGCCCCAAATTAGAAGTTACAAAGATGCCCTTCAGTAGGTGAATGAATAAACAAACTGATAGATTTGTGTTATAGAATACTATTCAGTGATCAAAAGGTATAAGCTATTAATCCATGCCACAGCATAGCAGTATCTTAAATGCACATTGCTAAGTGAAACAAACCATTCCTAAAAGGTTATATGCTGTATGATTCCAACTATAAGACATTTCGGAAAAGGCAAAGCTATAGAGATGGAAAATAGATAAGATGTTGCCAAAGATTACTGAAGAGCTGCAGGAGATGACAGATGACCTTTACTGAACAGCTATGAGGTTGACAAAAGACTGTTCAACAGTAATAGCAGAGGTTAGAAGACAATACAAAATGTTTGCAAGTGTAAATGGATGCTAATGCCAACCAAACATTTTATATCCAATAAATTTTCATTCAACAATGTAGGTAAAATCAACTCATTTTCAGGCAAAAACTGAGATAATTACACTATTTATCTTCCCAAACATGTCTTCTAAAAGAATTTAATCTAGGAAGAAGCAGCTTGAGCCCAGAAGGGAGGGATGCAGTGCAAAAAGCTTTGATGATAAAAAAAATGGTGAATATGTAATAAACACTGATGATGCTGAGTGATAAGGAGTTTATAAAACAAGATTAAACTACACAGCAATACTAGGTCAGACAGGAGAATATGATGAGTTAAAGTGTTGCAAGGTACTTCTACTATCCAGAAGTGGTGATACTAGCAAATTTTATACTTAGTCAAGCTTTATTATTGACACTGTAAGAGTAACCATTGAAATAATATAAATAGACTAGAACTCTAAACTGTTAGAAGTTAAGGCAAAGAAGTGTTATTAGGAATGAAGAGGGAGTTATCACATAATGACAAAAAATACTTTTTCATAAAGCAAAATTGACATGATTTCAAGGAGAATTTGAAATACAATCATAATGAAAGATTTTAACACATCCTTCAAATTAATTACACTGTTTGGTGGGATTGTAAACTAGTTCAACCATTATGGAAAACAGTATGGCGATTCCTCAAGGATCTAGAACTAGATGTACCATATGACCCAGCCATCCCATTACTGGGTATATACCCAAAGGATTATAAATTATGCTGCTATAAAGACACATGCACACGTATGTTTATTGCAGCACTATTCACAATAGCAAAGACTTGGAATCAACCCAAACGTCCATCAGTGACAGATTGGATTAAGAAAATGTGGCACATATACACCATGGAATACTATGCAGCCATAAAAAAGGATGAGTTTGTGTCCTTTGTAGGGACATGGATGCAGCTGGAAACCATCATTCTCAGCAAACTATCACAAGAACAGAAAACCAAACACCGCATGTTCTCACTCATAGGTGGGAACTGAACAATGAGATCACTTGGACTCGGGAAGGGGAACATCACACACCGGGGCCTATCATGGGGAGGGGGGAGGGGGGAGGGATTGCATTGGGAGTTATACCTGATGTAAATGATGAGTTGATGGGTGCAGCACACCAACATGGCACAAGTATACATATGTAACAAACCTGCACGTTATGCACATGTACCCTACAACTTAAAGTATAATAATAATAAATAAATTAAAAAAAAAACTCAAAAAAAAAAAAAAGAAAAATCAGACAAGATTTAGAAGATTTGGATAATGAAATTAACAAGCTTGAGGTAATATAGAGCCCTGCGCACCAACTCAACTAAGAATGAATGTAAAAAATATAAATATATATAGAAGATTTACAAATTTGAACAAATTTGAACGTAAACTTGAATAAATAACAATATAAATAACAGAGGCTATTAGAAATCAGAAATTAATATTTTAAGAGCTCTATTCATTTCCATGCAGTTAGAGATTTAAAAAAACCCCAAGATTCAAGGGTCAAAGAAGAAATCATTTTGGAATTTTTGAAATAGTTAAAACTGAATAATAATAAAATTCTACATATTTCAACTGGTAGAATGCAGCTAAACCAGTATTTAAAAGTTAATTTATATCTTTAAATGACTGTTTTAGAAAGTTTGAAAATTAATAAACTTAACGAGTTAGGAATAAAATAGAATAACTTCCCATTAAAAAAAGAAAAAGGAAAATAACAAATATTGGTGGAGTACTTAGTGAAACAGAAAATAAATAATAGATATTCCAAGAAACTCAAAGCTGACATTAAAGAAAAATAGAACAGATAACCCATCTTTGTGTCCATATGAACTCAGTGTTTAGTTCCTGCTTATAAGTGACAACATGCAGTATTTGTTTTTTTGTTTCTGCATTAATTCACTTAGGATAATAGCCTCTAGCTGCATCCACGTTGCTGCAAAGGACATGATTTCAGTAACTTTCTCCTGATAAGAAACCATGGCCATGGGCTGGTTGTGGCTGCTTTACAGAGGCTGAGCACTGAGTGCCTGCATGCCCTGCTTCATCCTTTGATCTATAGGACTTAATTGTATGTAATACATTTAAATGTCATTTCCGCCCCAAAATGAACATAGGAGCATTTTTGCTTATCATGCATGTGTGTCCCCTCTTTGTGAATATTCATAGCTCTTCCTGTAACCTGTTGAATGTGTACACCTGGCCAACGTGTTCAGCACAAATCCCTCTTCCACTTTCCTCCCTTGAAGCACCTGTTAATGGTCTCTGCCTGAGGCTACACTTCCCTGCTTGTCAGAATGGCCTCCTTGCAGGCTGTAACCCTTTATAAGAAATAAAGCTCTCCTTTCTAAATTTATAAATCTTGTGATTTTTTAAGTTGACACCCTTCACCACTGGGAGAGCTAGTTGCCTCTCCTAAATTGATCAGAGTGAATATCTCTGTCTTAAAGACTTTTAATATATTGTAAAATAAATTTATTTTACCCTAATGAGACTATGAACTTATTAATACCATTTTATATTTATGTAGTTTTTATCTCTCCAATAACTATGTGTGGCTTGATATCTAGCAAATACTCAGTATATTGATCTTATGAATATTTGGGAGTTTCCATCATCAAGTTGTGTGTGTGTGTGTGTGTGTGTATTGTGGTTCTCTGTTTGTGTATCCCTGTTGTAGCAAGTACCCCCTTTTTTCTCCTTCACTAATCCAGAGCTACAGAAGTTGATATTATTAAATTCTGATCAACTTTTCCCTTATGTTCTCTTATTACTATGGCCTCAGTCAGTTTCAAAGCATATTTATTTTGTATTAATCAAGTAGAAAGTGCAGATATCAATTGTTTCACCTTACAAATGGTGAAACTGAGGCTCAGAAATTTTAAAATACACTGGTTAAGAGCATCATTAGTGTGGAAACATTCCAGGTAATAATTTCATGCTTGAAGTTTAGAGTCAAATACTTCACATATGTCTGGATTTACAGATAATTAAAGATTTGCATGTTAATATTTCTGTGCCTATTCTTAAATAACATTTCTACCCTTTTATACCAAGTCTAATTGCTATATTAAATTTAATAGCTTGGCTTATTCTTTATTGAAAATGCAAATGAAATCATAGATGATAAGTTCTTATCACAATCAAAATGATCAGCAGTCGTATTCAACCCAAGTTTCTTTAAAACAATAAATGGATCTCCATGGGGGTTCTGGATCTGGCAATACTCTTATTTCTTTCCCCACTTAGTGGCTTCTCAGGCATTTGTTTATAATTATTCATTAACCCACTTGTATATTTTACTGACTTATGTGTGTCTGATTTCTGGTATCAAATAAATTAGATAAGTTTGATAAAGTACATCTTTTAAAATCTCTTATTACAAAATTGCTATATTTTAGAACATTTCAAAATAGCAATATAAAAAAGAAGAAAATAAAACCTCCCATAAGCCCACCATTTGCCTGATGTCTGCTGATATAGAGACTTAAAGTTACCTATACTTCCACACATTCATTCAAACAGACTTACAGAGAGATACATACATGCACCCACCTCCAACCACGCCACCTACTCCTGCCCTCAATTCACTCACAGACTTTTTAAAGTAGGAAGTTAGTATTGGTATAAAACTACTAGCTAGACTGCAGACATTATTTGGATTTCACCTGTTTTCCCACCTGGTGGCATCCAGGATTCTCTCTTGCATTTAGTTGTCATGTCTCATTTGCAGGGTGACCAGCTCATCCTAGTTTACTCTATTTGTTTCAATTTTAAAAATAAAAGTCTTGCATTCCAGGAAGCCCATTAGTCGTGAGTCAACTGAGAGAGCTGGTCACTCTATCCCTTGCTCTTCTGCTATCTGTGAGTCCTGAGTCAACTGAGACAGCTGGTCACTCTACTCCTTGGTCTTCTGCAATCTGTGACATTTTTTAGTCTGTTCTCATTTTTCATGACCATGGCTCACCGTTAAAGGGTGCTTGTTGGTATGTTGTAGAATGTTCCCAGTTTGGGTCTGTCTGGTGTATTCTCATGATTAGACCCGGGGTTATGGATCTGGGGAGGAATATCACAGAGGTGTCTTGTCCTTCTTATGTCACGTTGGGGGTGCTGATGTTAACATGAGTTATTACCATGATGTTTGTTTGGATCACATGGCTCAGGCTGATTGGCCAGGTTCCTCCACCACCACGTGACCTTTACCCCTTTCTGTACTCTGTTCATTAGAGCCACTAAGTCTAGCCCCACTCAAGGGCTGTGGATTAATCCCAACTCCTAGGAGGAAGAAGGAGTTTTGAATTTGTGGACATATGTTAAAACCACTTAGTAATTGATACATATTTTGGGGGTGGATACTTTGAGGTTATACAAATCTCCTGTTTCTCCTTAAGGTTTCACCTATAACTACAGGGCATCAGTGGCTTTTGCCTGCAGGGTTATTGCTGTGGAGTTCCAGTGATAATTTTCTCTTTCTTTCATTACTTCTACATTTATTAACTGAAATTCCTCTGGAAGGAAGATTTGTTCCTTCACTCCCACTTACTTATTCATATTAGTAAGGAGTTAGGGAGATTTAATTGGTGTGGGGGAGTATTATCTAATACAAATTTAATTTGTTGCTCAAATTGTTAAAGGCTTGGCCACTGGTGGGTCTTTAAGTTGACTCCTGTATCCTTTTCAAGTACTCTCATTGTTTATTTTTTAAAGCACTTAATTACTGGCACTGCTAAGCTCTTCAGACTCATTTTGTAGTTTCCCTGTCCCAATCCTAGAAAATGCTGCTTCTCTAAAAAGCATTGGTGTCCTGGTTCCTTTAACAGGAGAACAGTAGTTAAATTTAGGCTTTAGGTACTTGTTGCTACCAAGTGTTGCTGCTTCTAAGACCTTTCAGTAAACAGAGCTAGAAAATATACCTATGTATGCTAATCCACACATATACACACAGCATATTTATTGTGATAGCGTTCTGTCTCATATTAAATAAACATGAGTTTATACAGATTTCTCTAACTACAGTTTATAGCCACAGGGTTTGTTCTAGCCTTCCCTCTTTCTGTGACAATGAGAAGCCTGGCTGTAATTTTCTACTATATATTTAATAATTTGTTCAATCCTATTATTATCTTTTTACATAATGCTGGATTTAATTTGCTCACATTTTGCTGAGGAATTTTGCATCTCTGTTTGTAAAGGATATTGGTTTGTAGTTTTCTTATAATGTTTTTGTCTCCAAAATGAGTTGGAGAGTGACCCTTGCTCTCTCATTTTCTGGAAAAGTTTGTGTATTGGATGGGTGTTATTTCTCACCAATGAAACCATAATGGCCTGAAATTTTTCTTGATGAAATGTCTTTAAGACGTTATTGCTACAGGGATATTCAGGTTATGTATTTATTCTTTAATGAATTTTGGCAGTTTGTGTCTTTGAAGGGACTGGTCTACTTCCTCTAAGTTGATTTTGTGGATGCAGAATTGTTTGTAGTATCTCCTTATCTTCCCTTTAATGTCTGTGGGGTCTGTAGTGAGTCTCCTCTTTCACTTATGATACTGGAAACTTGTATTTTCTCCCTTTTTTTTCTTGGCCAGTCTTGTTAGAGGTTTGCCAATTTTACTGATTATTTTTTTAAAAGAATCAATTTTTTTTTTTTTTTTTTTTTTTTAGTATTTTAAGACACTAAATTTGTGGTAATTTATTATTGCATCAATAGAAGACTAATACATATGAGATCACAAATTATTACAGCAGAATGCTTATTTTATGCAGCACAATTGATAAAATCATGCTTGGGTGTCATTTTACAGCATACAAAGCCCTTTCCCATACATTGTCTGGTCTGATCCTTCTAAGACCTGTGGAATATAAGCAAAGACCATCAATTCTACCCCTGCTGATGAGACAAGGGGGGCCCAGAGAGGTACCATGTCCAAGGTCTTGGTACTAAATGTTAGAATTAAGGACAGAATGAGCTCTCCAAGACCTCAGCTTGCTTCCGTAGTAAAACCATGATTGCCAGCAAGACATTCACATCTAATAAACTCAAGAGCACAATTAAAATAATTTGCCTGGTTCAATACTCTGGCACTTTGATGGCCTGAAGAGCAAAATTCTTCCAGTGTGAGTCCCATACCTCATGCTTCAACTTGCACACTCCAAATGATCTATCCCTCTGTTAAATGGAATGGGATTCATTGTTTCCTTGTTGTTCTACTTTCCCAGAAAGGTAAGCTCTTTTTCCAGCTAGTACCCAGCATAGTGCTTGGCACAAAATGGATCCCAAAGTTTTGTGTTAATTTAATTGAATCAAGAACACAGAAACGTGATGCTAAACGAAAGAAGCCAGTCAGAATCAATTTTTAATTTAATTAATTTTCTTATTTTTCTCTTTCCAATTTTATGATTTTACGCTCTAATATTATTTTCTTTTTTCAGCTTGCTTTGGGCTGATTTTGCTCTTCTTTCTCTACTTTCTTAAAGTAGATGTTAGATCTTCCCTTTTTATAAATATTTAATAGTAACAATTTCCCTCTAATATTGCTGTGGCTGAATCCTACATGACTTAAAAAAGTTAAAAATGCAGTCATACTATTTTGAAAGCTATTTAATTAACTACATACCATGAATACATTTCATACATATATTCTTCTGTAGCAGACTTCATTATTTAGTGTTTTCTAATAATGAGGCATGAGGCAAGAGTACATATTTTAACAAATAAGCAACCATTGCATAAATGCCTCTATGCTACACACAGTGGGCAGGAAAATATAAAGGTTGGTAAATCACACCCATAGGTAAGAACATCCAGGCATTCAACATTGAGTGGTATGACTGTGATAACACATGGATACTTAGAAGATAGGTGGGGAAGGGGGTGCTGGGATAGGGCTGGTGGGCATCAGAAAAGCTAATTCTGATGGGGCCTATAGGTTCTCATTGCAGTGGGGGTACATATTGCTCTCATTTGGAAGAAGGCTGGCAGTCCCCACCATGGTGTGTTTTAAAGGCAGTGGAAATATTTAGAGCCAGGAGGTCAGCAGAAACCTATTTTTGGAAAGTGAGTTTTATGGCTTACAAACCTATCCAGCAGCAGCTGGAGTTAGAGAACAGAAAGTGCTGAAAAGAAAAAGTGTGCCATCAGAGAAAAGCGCCCTCTCACCAGTCAGACAAATGGGTTTCCCCATTTGGGAAAAGTGTTATTTCAGCAACATTGGGAGCCTTGAATTGGGAATAAAGCAACATTTCTAGTGGATGTATTGGAGGAGCACAACCAGGGAAAGAAAGGTCAGTAACTTAGCGATAATCTGAGTTCTCTCCAAGTTACTCAATTCTTATCCCAGAATGGCAGGACTGAAATGCAGACCAGACAAGGTGGTAGCTGAGCATCCAATGTTCTTTTTGACTTGGTTGGTTTGGCTTATCAAGAGGCTGGGCTGTCAGTGGATAGAAATAGATTGGAGGGAGATGTGGGAGACTTTTATCCCTATGAGACTTCCAGATATTATGTAAGAATGGAGAGTGAGTACTGAAGACCAAGGATAATGACTGCAAGACGTCTAAGGTCCTGGAATAATGGTTACTTACCTGTGGGATGGAGGGCCTCTCTTCTACTTTTTCTCTTGTTTACACATTGTGTTTTCTAAACACACGTAATTCTACAGTATAGATTCATGTTCTTACTCTAGCAATAGAAATGGGGTAACAATTTGAGAAGACAAAGATACAGCTGAAAAGGCTTTGGGGCAGGAGAATAGTAAGAACCTGTAGAGGCAGAGATGGCTTAGAAGAGGTATTAAAGAAAGGCTGTTCAGGAAAGGAGCTGTACAGGAAAGGTGGCTGGTTTTCCCAAGGAGTCTCTATTCAAGAGTATTTCTAGCCCAGTTGCTAAGGGACTAGCTTAAGACCTTTTGCATTTGACCTGTTTCCTTCCTTCTAGATTATGTGGAATCATTTTTACTTATGTGGATTTGCTCAAATCAAATGCAATGGTTACAACTGCTTACTACTTCAACAGGAGAAAATGTCTTACTTTTTAATGACTTTCTATAGCAGGAATACCAGGAAGGCCAGCTAGGAAGGGAATAGGGTCAGCTCCAGGTAGCTTTAGCTGTCCACCTGTCTGTCTCACATCTCTCTCTTTTCAACAATCATCTAACGCCTGTCTCCGAGGGTGGGGCCAAGGCACAGAGCTCAAGGACCTATGTTTTGATGGGAATCCATAGTTCTGCTTTGGCCAATCCAAAGATATACCATCACCAATAATGTTTAGTGTTTATTAGGACCGTCTGTTCTTAAATTGATACTTCTCTTCTTATTGTTTAATTCAACAGGGGAGAGGTGCTACAAGTTGTGTTTGTTTATTTATTTATTGTAGCAGGTTTCAAAAGAAAGCCTCAAATCTATAGATTTGTTGAGAGCAGGGCCCACCGATTGGTATTTTTGACAAATTCTACAGGTGATTCTAATCCAGAAACACAGGTTTATGATATAGTACTTCCCCCAGACAAGGCTCTTTGAGATGGACCAGGTTAGGAGCAGCCAAGACCAGGAAATGTGTTCAGGAATTCTGGTGTTTTTCCCATAATGAACAATCTCATTCTGAGTCTTTGCCCCTGGAATGTCCCTATAATTCCTCACACTCATCACTAATTTATTTTTGGTATGCTTGATGGTTTCCCAAAGTGCTCTTAGGTTCTGCCCATTTTCTTCATTCTTTTCTTTTTCTGCTTTTCAGGTTGGATAATCTCAATTGTCCTATCTTCAAGTTCACAGAGTATTTCTTCTGTCAGCTCAAATAGGCCGTCGGACCTCTCTAGTAAATTTTACAACTTCAGATTGCACTTTTCATCTCCAGAATTCCTATTTTATTCAACTTTATAATAATTAACCCCCTTGATATTCTCCATTTGCCAAGACATTGTTCTGATTTCCTTTAGTTCCTTGTCTATGGTTCTTCTAAAAATATGCTTTTTAGAGCATATTTAAGACAGTTGATTTAAAGTCATTGTCTAGTAAGGCTGATGCCTGGGTTTCTGCAGGAATCATTTCTATTCATTTATTTTTTTCTTCATGACTGGGCCATACTTTCTTGCTTCTTGGCATGCCTCATACATTTTAGTGAAAACTGGATGCTCTGAATATTGTAACATGGCAAGTTTACAAACCAGGCTCTTTCCCTTCCCTGAAGTTTGTGGTTGCTGCTTGTTGTGGGTAGTTGCTTGCTTGTTTCATGATTTTCTGAACTTTTCCCCTAAAGCCTATATTCTCTGTTGTGGTTGCTGAAAACTGCATTCCATTATCTTAGTGGTCAGCTAGGTTTTTTGAGTTTCCTTACATGCTTAGAATGCACATTCTCCTGGTCATTGCAGATTGGCTGTCTGTGGGGGCACTCCTTCAATGCCTAGCTAGGCCATTTACAACTCTGCCTCAGCCTACACTTCCTGTTAGCATGAAGGTATGCTGGAGTTGAAAGCCAGATAACCTTAGGACCTCCTGAGGACCTTTTGTAAGCACACATCTTGCCCGGAGAATGCGCATAGCTTTCCTTATTGCCAAGCATACAGTGCAGCTCTCAAAAGCTGCTATCTCCCCATATGTCTCATTTGCCAGCCTCTTGCTTCTCAGGCTTTGTGATCTGTCTGTTACCTGTCCTGATTGTTATCCCTTGCCCTAGGCTTCCACAGCCTATATTTGTGTCTTTAAATGCTTTTGGAAAATTCTATCCAGAAGGCTGCCACAGCCCTGGGAACTCTCTGAGTCTAATGAAACTAAGGCCAGCTTTTGTGCTGGTGTTTCAGGGACCTCCCCGCATCAGGCTAGAGAAGACTGAGAATAAGGTTTGTTTTGCTTCCTCTGGCACCAGCAACATGCACCATGAGCATGGGCTGGAGTCTTCATGACCACCACTGATCTGGGGCAGCAGGCTGGCGGGAGGGTGATTTCAAATGTCACTACAGTCTTTTACCACAACACAGTGGCTGCTTCTTAAGCATCTCGTTGGTTGTTGTAAGTTTTTGACTAGATTCCAGAGTTCTGCAGAGTTCTGACAGTTTTTGTAAGTTCATTAGTTGCTTTTGTGGAGGAAAGAAGATTGGGGATTTTCTAGTCTGCCATTTTTCCGTGATGTTTAATATATTTTTAACTTCAATTATAGAAAATTAATATAAAACATCCTTTATTTAATGACTATTATCATCAGTGGAATGATCTGCAATTTCCATTTTTGAAAATGTTTCCAATTCTATATTCTTTACTCATGTATAGACCTTCACGCTAAAATACTTGATGTATGTCCTTCAAGTCATGAAATATGCATTTATATACATATACAAGAATCCTTGAAAATGCATACTTCTCTTTTGTAGCATCAAAAAATTAACACAGTCGTTTCTCCCTTTCCCACTGACTGGCTGCAGCATTTAATTCATTAAATATTTCTGACTTTGTGGTAGGGCCTTTGACCTTGCTCCATCATTGTTCTTGGTCCTGAAAAACCACATTCATCTTGGAACATGTTTTTGTCCACAGCACAATATATATATTTTTTCTAGTTCAGAGTAGGGACTGCAGCCTTAGAGATGTTTATGTCTCAGGACTTTCTTGGGAAACTAGGCCTTTTAAACTTTCAACTACACAGTGAGGAAAAGCAAGGGGGTCTGGGGTGGCCACAGACAAATGTGGAAATGCCATTTAGTGTCAGAACATGCAAGTTGTCTTAAGGCATGTCAGGGAGATAGGTCTAGTCTTTGCAACTCTGTGGAGCACAGAGTCTAGCTGGGAAAAGCTTGACGCTGAGACAAAAGAGGAGCCGATGCCACTGTGCAGCTGAGAGGGGTCAAAAGCAGCTGCAACAGAAACAAAGAGCAGGACACAGACTGAGGAACCATGGGGAGGGTGGCAGAGTCTGCAGGCTGTTGCCAACAATTAGAGGTTTTCTCCAAGCTCAGAAACACGGTGAACAGAACTGTCAATTAGTGTCAGTACATGTCACAGCTTGACATCTCCAAAACTTCACTCACCTTGTAAAAATAGGTCAGCCACCAGCATTATTATAGGCACCATTACCATAGGTTGAGAAATTGGAGGCTGGAGGGAATCATTTCAGTTTGACACACTGCTTCTGATGTCCACTGAGCATCAGGTGCCCCACTGGAGTCTGGGAATATGATGATGAAAAGACTCATTTTCTACCCCAAAAAGTTGGCTGTAAAGTTAGGAGGCATCTTTAGCTTGAAGTTCTCCCTGTATCTCCTGTAACATTCGCATGGCACAGATGGCCTCCGAGTAAAGTCCTAATATGAGTAATTTGTGTCTTCTTTCTTCTTTCCTTGGCCAGACCACATAACAACATGCAGACTTAATTTTCTTTGCTAAACATGTATACACTTTTTCTACATATGCTTTATGTGATTTTTTCAGGGTCTCTGAAATAGCTAGAGAAAATTAGGCCATAAAATCGATGAATAAGATTGTAAATATATGATTCTCCTTTTGTAAACTCTAGTGAGCTATAATTAGATAAAAATGTCATTTCAAATTTTAGTCCCTGTTGGTACCACTAATTATTATTGTTTTGTTAATTTGTATTCAAGTGTAGAAAATAAAGGCATACAGTAACTTGGATCCAGGAAAAAAGATAATGCAATTGGAAGAAAATGCACAGGCAATTTAAATCCAGCTGTTCGGAGCTTGAAATCCTTAAGTGTGGGAACAAATGATCTGTAGTCATTGAATTCTCAGATTTCAATTCATTAGAGCAGAATTTGAGTGTGAGCTTGAGACGATCAAGGGAAAGTCTATAGGGGAATTAGGATTACGTCAAAACGTTTGTAGTGTTGGACAAAGGCAAGTTCCCAAGGCACAATTTTAGCTTTTTAAGTAATTCTTTCTCTGAAGGACCTTAATTTAGGTATTTTTTTTTTTTTTGTTTCCTGAAAAGAGTCAATGCTTTTAAAGTTAAGAAAGAAGAATAGTAGTTGTAATGGGGCAGGATCAATAAGGATGTTAAAAATGGAAAAGTAAGCCAAAGTTAATATCACAATGTGATCAAAGCATAAAAATGTTTAAAGCCTTTTATGTGCTACTTCTGGCTCATCTGAATGCCAGGGCCAAGTCCAACCAATTAGCCAATACCATTTTGTAAACTGTTTTTCCTGTTTCCTTTCTGTATTTGCAGAGACTTAAAGTATACTGTTTAACCCAAAAGAATGGCTCTTATTGGGTGAGGACACGAGAGTTAGCCTCTTTGGTCAGATCCATTAACTGGAATGGGGTGGGTTTTCTATGACATGCAGGTGTTCGTAACTTGTGCATCTTGAGCACGGGACCCAGACTGTTGATGACAGAGTATGTAGAGTGTTTTCAGAGATCGGACTTGATAATACTGCTTTGAGTCTGGACAGAAGATAAGGTGCCTCCTTAAGTGGCTTTTTCATGTGATACAGAAGGAAGTGCATGGAAATGGGATGTGCAAGTTCCAGCTTTTCTATTTGGACCAAAGACTAACCTGTTACTTCCTATGAACCTTAACTTTCTCATCTGTGAAATGAGAAAACTTACCATCATGTGGCTGACCAGGTGCTCCAACGTTCACGCGTCTACTCAGTGAGGTGTTGAAGGTGTACTCTGTGCCCTGTGCTCTTCCAGGGATATAGTGGCAAGCAGGACTGTGGTCCTTTTTTCATCGAGTTTATGCTCTCTCTGAGTGTGAGAAAGCAGAAAATAAACAACAACAACAAAAAACTCCAAGTAAATACTTAAGATATTTTTAGAAGTGACTCAAGAGAAGTCAGACAGGTGCCAAACTGGTGGGAAGAGCATTTTAAGTAGAGGAAACAGAAACGCCACAGGCCCTGAGGCAGGAATACACTGAGAGTACATTTGGATAAGGTCAGTGACTCTCATACTTTGCTGCCTCATTATCCCCTGGGGCCTTGGTAAAACTCTGAACCTCTACCCCAAGGTTTAGACTCAGCAGATCTGGGTTAGGGCCCGAGAATCTACATTCTTTGTTGGACTCTCCGGTGCTGCTGGCATTGCTCCATATGCTGAGAAGCTTGGATTAGAGGAAAACACAGAAGTCTAGTTCGGCTGACTGGGAAGGAGCAGGTGGAGAATTGGGTAGGGAGACCTGTGAGGGAGGGGCTTGTGCAGGAAGGAGTTTGGGTTTTACTGATTGAAGTGGGAAGCCATTAGAGAGATCGCCCTGGTGCTTTGTGGAGAACAGTTCACAGCAAGAAAGCAGGAGGACAGGTTAGGGACTCTCGCAGCAGTTTAGGCCAGCAGTTAGGACAGGTTGGGCTAGTAGTTAACAGCGGATGTGGTTGTTTTCAGTTATCTCTTGGAAGTAGAGGTGTCAGGGCTTGCTGATGACAGGATCTGGGATGTGAAGGAGAGAAATGAGCCAAGGACAGCTACCACATATGGAGCCTGGGCACCCTGCAGCTGGTCAAATGTGTGTAAGGACCGTTGACAGTCATGTGGTGGGGCAGGGGAGGGGCTGTCTCCCTTCTCTCCCAAATGTGGTGTGTAATAATAGCAAGACATTCAAAGTGTGGTGAAGTAAGTCAACCAGGGGCTGGGCACTTTTCCTCTTTAAGACCTCCGCCTGCAGGTGACCAGACCTTCTGCAAAGCTCCGGTTGACGAGTTAGTTTTTCTCATGTGGTTCAATGACAGGACTGACAGAGACGTTGTTTTGACAAACTCTGCTCTTTTTGCTGTAATATTCCTTCTCCACATCAGAGTTCTGATGGATAGCTCTAATACCCACCCTTGAAGATTACTGGAGATAAATTTATGTGGGACAGTGTAACATAGAGGAAAAAGCATGGTGTTTGGAAGGTCAAACCTAGGATTGTATCTTTACTTCCTCCTCCAGACTGCAGGCATATTACTTAACTTCTCCATGTTTTCATTTTCTTATTTGAAAAATAGAGATAATAATGTCAAGTGATTTGCAGCATTTTGAAGATGAAAGAAGATAAATCATGTGGAGGATTTTTTTAATCTAAAGGTTTATGTGAAAACAAGTTGTTTTATTATTATCAGTGTTTTCATTAGGATGTTGCAAAAGTGCTTGATGAATTGCAAATGACTCTGTAAATGGATGATGTTGCTGTGAGTTTATAAATGTTCATAAATGGATGATGTTGCTATGAGTTTATAAAATTTTCAGACTAATTCACGAACTCTTGACTTGGGACTGTTCCTATGTCTCATAGTTCACACATGCCCCGTCAGACAAATTGTCTGGTAGATTTGAATTTCTGCCATGGGTAATGAGTAGGTTTTGGAGAGTGGAACAAGGGTATCTTGGGTTTCACATTCCTCTGATTTCTCCAGAATATTTCCTGAGGACTGTGAAAGAAGGCAGTTCTAAATGCAAAGAAACTCTCGTATTGAAATGGTTTTGACATTCCAGGGAAAATCCACCAAATTAAGACAAGAACTGTGGTAGAGGGTGTGCACATTTTTATTGGTCCAACTGCTATAATTCTGGATACAGTTCATTCAAATCTGCAAGTAATTTTAGGATTTGATTTGTAAAAAAAATGTAGTAGCATGAGAAACCTCATTGGACTTGAGAAACCAAGGAACCACAAAAATGATGAATTCTGTTTATTATGGAGGGATCAAGTCTGGTGATAAATTCAGGTGGATGTGCAAGATAGTCAGTATCTCACATGATGTTCAATGATGCCAGCCTTCACACAGATGCCTCCTTTCTGAAACTGTTGTTTCTCTGTGGCTGCCCTTTGTCAGGAACTGCCTATCATCATGATAACCACCTTTAACTGAAACTCACCATATGCCCATGGTGCCCACCATGCTGAGCTCTTTCCATGCTGTTTGTTTTTTTCCCCATACTATTGGTAATCCTGTCACCAACACTGTGAATTAGGGACCAGTACAAACCTCATTTTAGAGCTGAGCAAGCAGAGGCTCCAATAAGTTGAAGAATTTGCTAGTTCTAAGAGATGGAACCAGGGTTTGCCTTGGTCTGCCTGACTCAGACCTCTGTGATCCAGGAAGTGGGATCCAGGTGAAAGGTTTATTTTCTTCTTGGTGTGGCACATATGAAATATTAGTCTTTATGTTTCTCTCTTTGGAGCTGGAAACCTGTGAATTACCACATCTTGTAGCTTCATACTCTTGGCCAGGCCCTAGTAGTGCCTGTGGCAGGAGGAGCAGTAGGGAGGGGTTCCTTGCTTAGGGTCCTCCTTGCAGACTATGACTTGGCCCCTTGGATTCTGATCTCTCCCTCTCTGGCAGTCTTGACTGTGAATCCATTGGGAAACAAGTATATGTGTAAGTCACATAGAATCTTGGAGTCAGTACTTTTCACTCTTAGAATTGGTGTGTCCATTAAGGGATTTTCTTTCTCTTTTTTCTTTTTTTGAAACAGAGTCTTGCTCTGTCGCCTAGGCTAGAGTGCAGTGGCATGATTTTGGCTCACTGCAACCTCTGCCTCCCGGATTCAAGCGATTCTCTTGCCCCAGCTTCCTGGGTAGCTGGGATTACAGGTGCCTGCCACAGTGCCTGGCTAATTTTTGTATTATTAGTAGAGACGGCATTTCGCCATCTTGGCCAGGCTGGTCTCAGACTCCTGACCTTGTGGTCTACTCGCCTCAGCCTCCCAAAGTGCTGGGATTACAGGTGTGAGCCACTGCACCCAGTTTGAGATTTTCTTCTCATTTCAGTTTTCCTTACTTTCCAGTCCAGTATCCTAAACCTCCTGGGACTGGAGACTCAGGATGTATAAGGCAACTCCCTTTTTTTTGTTTTGAGACAGAGTTTCACTCTTGTTACCCAAGCTGGAGTGCAATGGCGTGATCTTGGCTTACCGCAACCTCCGCCTCCCGAGTTTAAGTGATTATCCTGCCTCAGCCTCCCAAATAGCTGGGATTACAGGTATGCGCCACCACGCCTGGGTAATTTTGTATTTTTAGTAGAGACAGTGTTTCTCCATGTTGGTCAGGCTGGTCTCAAACTCCCGACCTTAGGTGATCTGCCCTCCTCGGCCTCCCAAAGTGCTGGGATTACAGGTGTGAGCCACTGTACCTGGCCAAGAGAACCCTTTTAAACTGTGAATGACTCCGAATGCTGCTAAGTTCTTTTTATAAGTTTCTGTTCTTGGCCAACTTCCTTTATCTTATGCTTTATTTATTTCCTTGAATATGTTATGTCGACAAAATCCAAAAAATAAAGAAAAACTGTTTATCTTCTCTATTTTGGTTCCATGGAAAAGTTGGTTCAAATCATTCAGTCTGGCATTACTGGAAATCTCTAACAAGATTTACAGAGCTGCCACCCCAGTGAATTGCACCCCACTGAATTCACTGTTCATTGAGAGAGATTAGAAAATGAAGATACCATGCCCCTTGGCTTCCCTTCTAAAGGAGACACTGGGAAAGGAGAGGTAAGTCTAGCCTATCATTAGTTTCTTAATTTTCTCATATTAATTTAGATGGAAGAGTTTGCCTACTTTCTTTAACAATTATGCACTTTTTGTTATATTAGTTTAATTTTTAAATTGAAAACTGTATATTAAACATGGAGGAAAAAAAGAACACGTGCACAAAATGGGAAAGCCTCCAAATAACGGCAACCTGCCTGCCTCTGTTAAGCAGTGTTTATAGCCATATCTGTGCCTGTCATCCACACCAGCGTGGGTGATGTTGCTCTTGACACACCCATCCTCTGGAATTGACTCCACTCCTGGGATAGGCTGCATTGAATTGAAGGCGGCGGCAGCAGCATCAACAGGAAACTTGTTAGAAATGCAGGCTCTCCACCTCCCTCTGCACTGGGAATCTGACACTTTGCGGGTGGGACCCAGCAATCTGCACTCTGTCAAACTCGTGAGGTGATGCCTGTGCATGTGCAACTTGAGCACATAGTCTGACCTCAGGTAATCACGGTGATCCCAGCCGCATTCATTTCTTGGGGCTGCCAGAACAAACTACCACAGATGGAACAGCTTCAGAAGAAATAGGTATTCTCTCCCAGTTGTGGAGGCCAGAAGTCTGAGATCAAGATGTTGGCAGAACTGGTTTCTTGTAAGACTGAGGGAAGGATCTGTTCCAGGCTTCTCTTCTTGGCTTGTAGGTGGCCATCTTCTCCCTGTGTCTCTTCTCATTGCCTTCCTTTAAGTGTGCCTGGGTCCAGATTTTTCCATTTCATAAGGACACAGTCACGATAGATTAGTGCCTACCTTCATGATTTTTTTCTTAACTAATTATGTCTGCAACAATCTATTTCTAAATAAGGTCACACTGGGGGTTAGGACTTCTGGAACTGGAGGGGACACAAGTCAACCCATAATGCCATCCCATGCCAGTGGGAAGCTCAAGGACCAGGCAAATGCTTAGCAGAGCGTGGCTTTCCCTGAGTCTATGGTTCTTGGCTGGGCAAGTGACGTAGCTACTTAGCTTGTACTTGGCAGGTGTTGAATGAAGGCATGCGCACTTTTCCCTCTGCATATGAAGGAATAAAAACAACACTGGGAATTCTACAACTTGTTTGGTATCTAGCGATGAGTCTGACATTATGTGCAGCAAGGCTGGAAGTTACCAAAACCGGAATCTTTAAAAATCTCTTGAGTTCCTGGACCAACAGTTCTCAATCCACTCATGGCTCTGGACTTGCGGTTAATGCCCTGAGAGTCTCTGTTTTATACAACAGCTTGAGCTGGGTTCTTAGGAATCTGCCACGGAAATTTTCTGCACACACTTATATAGATATAGGTATTTTATGAACTCGTATCATGCCAACATATTCTTTTTTAGCTTGATTTTATTTTTTATTTAGCAATATATTATATACTTCTTTCGAAGTCGATAAATATTTTTGGGATTTGGGGACTGAACAGACACTCGAGGATTCATGCACCCCCGATGTGTGTGCATATTTTTGTATATGCATTCATAGACTGAGAATGCATATCTGCTACTTTGACACTTACCATATCATAATTTAACATTGCTTTTTCATTTGGAAAATTTATGTTGTCATTTTTTTCTATTAAAATTATAAATAGTAAATTTTTGCCTAAATGTACTGCTGTACTTTTATGAACACTTCTGAATATATCTTTAGGAAAACTTCCAAAAATGTAAATTTGCAATGAAAAAGTACACTTGAATTTAAGGTTCCAGATGCTGCATTAACAAATGTCCACCCAGAAAGCCTGTGCCAATTTTTGTCCCTTTAAACATGTAGTATCCGAGAATGCATTTTTGTTTTCATACATTAGACTTTATTCCTTTTTCACTCTATACCAATTTGCTTAGCTAAATAAAAAAGATTTCATTTTTATGTGCATCTTTGATAATAAGTGGGCCTCAATTTCTCCAATGTATGCTGGCCATGTGGACAGCCTATTTCTACACTTCGCCTATGATTCTGCTAGGACAGTTATCTTTCCCTTCTTGATTTGTGAGAGCTTTTTTACATCAAACGTTTATCACAAATCTGCATCACAAACTTATTTTCTTTTTGTTTTCTGTTTTAATTTTGCTACTTTGGCAATATGTAACATTTTGTCCCTTTTGCAAAAATGCTTCAGAAGGCATTTCTCAGTCCATATAGAAGAATTTTAAAAAGCCATCTGACTATTTGTTAAAATTACTCAATTATTTTATTATAATCATAAGTTTGAATAATAATGCGTGAGAAAAGTTCTAATAGATTGTCATGAGTTTCTTTTGAATCACACGTCTTTGAACTTGATAAACATCTGCTACAAGAAAAGTTTGACACCATTAGTTGGTTATTAATAAAATAAGTCAAACCTTCATGCCCTTAGGTTATTTGATGCAACTCCATTAAACTGAAGACCCCACACTGCTATCAAACAGATCAGATGCTTTTAAAGTGGGAAAAATACTTCTCGTGGAAATAGTAGATCTAGTTTGTTATTACTGAAAAGAAGATCATTTCTATTTGAACATGTTGTTGACCAGAGATCCTGCAAGATGTGCTTTGCTGAGCAGAAAATTGCTCTCAATGAACAGATTGTGGATGTCAGTTCTCAAACTGTTTCACCAAATAACTTCATCAACAGAGCAGAATCCTATGGGGGGTGCAGGTAGGATAGGGGAATATCTGAAACAGTAGAATAAGAGTGAAATTTTTATTCTCAGGTTTGGCTTGCATGTGTATGTGTGTGTAGCTATATATAGATATGGAGATATTGCATATCTGTATACATATACACACACGGACAGATATCACATTAGGAGTTTTTTAAATAAAACATTTGTTGAAGCAGAATAAGGACCCATGTTTTGTTATCTCTTCCTCAGCCTCTAGTACAGCAGTGGCTCAGAGGAAGTTTTCTTTAGATGACGATGGGATGAATGAATGAATGAATGAATAAAACTTGCATAAATAAGATTTTACCTGGCTATAAAATACTATATCAAATACAATTTATGTATTTAGTTTATAAAGTTTAGTTTATAAAGTCTCTGGATGCAATTGAGCAAGGCCCTTTTGCAGATAGAGGAAAGAGTAGGGGAGAGCTGGCAATGCTGTCCTGGCCTTGCAATGCAATGTTGTTCTCTTGTTACTGGAGTGGCTGCCTCTCCACTGGCCATCAACCAGCTCAAAGACCAAAGACAAGGATGGTTGAACTGTCTGTGTCACCAGTGTGCTTGCTGTCAGTGAAGGCCCGTTTCCCATGCTATTTTGGGCAGATAATTTTGTGTCTTTGATTGATTCGATGGGTTGTACACACACATTCATGCACACAATTTACGAGATTGGTTGATCATTTTGCTCTAAGAAATTTAATTGACTTCAAAGCCAATTGAAATGCAGCATAAAAATGATTTTTCACTAATAATGGATATTCCCTAGTTTTCCCTGGTGCAATAAGGAAACAAACAAAATCACAATCTTGCTTTTGTAAGGTCCTACCTGCTGCTACCAATAAAAGCAACGTTTTATACTGCCTTTGTCAGCTGAAGCCCTAACTGCTGCAATTTTTCACTGGAGAGCACTCCAAACCACCCGGTTTGATTATGCTTTATTGTTTTCTTTCTGGAAATTTCTTCTGTAGTAATATATCAAGCTGCCAAAAAAAATACCAAAAATTATTCTCGAGGCTTCATTCTTCTAAGTCTGTGTCTCTAAGCTGCAGCATCCACTATTTATCTTTAGGAGTCAGAATCACACCTGGAGAAGCAGGTTCTACACTTAGTGCATGTGGCATCTGGGGTCTCTCCAGAGCTGCCCATCCAGGGAGCCAGTCTTGCAGTTCTTTCAGGAAGTAACGCAATGTAAACTCCATGGCTCTCTTTTCTGAATTTATTCCATATGCGTCTACAAATGCCTGGGCAGTAGCTCCGACTGGAGCTTGGCCTGTCTCCATTGTTTTTGTTTCCAGGTTCATTAGCAATGACATTTCCATACACTAACGTACAGCACAACATATGAATCACCAGGGTAACTGAAATGCAAAGGGAAAACAGCTCATGACTTTGAATCGACTTTAAAGAAACAGTGGAGCCTCAGTGAGACACGGGGACCTGGAATCATTGATCTTTGCTCTCACGAGTGTATGCTGACTGTTCCAGGTCTGGAATGTTTCACGTCTGAAGCTAGGTCAGACCCTCGTCTAAGGATTGATCTAAGAAGAGCATTATTGGCATTTACTTTTTCCAGATCACTTTTACAGTGCTGCTGTGTGGCAGCCAGGTGCTCAGAAAGCGTTTCTTGGATGAGTAGATGGTGCAGTTTCTTTCTTGTCAAGAAGCGTTTGGAAGCATATTCATGCAATGGTTGAAAATGTCAAGATGAATCCAGCCCTGTAAAGAGAAGGACACTAACGCGCAGTCTCAGTCTGCTGTAGCTCCTCAGAGGCCAAAAGCAATCAGTGAATCAAACTATTTTTCCAAAATGCATTTCTTGAGAATTAGTTTTATAAACTCAATTCCTATCAGAGATTGAAGTTTTGGGGCAGGGAGAGGTTCTCAGCAAAATGTCAGAATATATGAGGGTGACCAAAATGCAGTGAGGCAGTGGCAGCGTGGCTTCCGGGAATAGTCCACGGCTCTAAGAACGAAGCCCTCCCTGGCTCTCCGCCTCCTAACATGAGTATTTAGAAATTGTGTTTCTAAAGCACATTCCTAACCACTCTACCAGCATCCCAACCCATGCCTGAGTCCTTCAGGATACATTTTAAAGTCAGTTATCCTTTAACTTATGTTTACTTAACTGTGTAAGTACAGGTGGTGCAAGGAGTTAAAAGTTGTTTTGTCCATTCCAGCCAGGAGCTTGCGTTCAGTCTAGTGGCTAGTGCTAATAAGTTAAAAAAAAAAAAAAAAAAAAAGAAGATACATTATAACCTATGTACTGAGTGACATACAGAAAACTGAAGAATTCTTGATGCACAATGAAAGTTCACTCATCTCAGATTTAGGGCCAAGAAATCTTCTTGGATAAAGTGCCTTCTAAGCTGAGTCTAGATGCCGGGTGGGACTGAGCCAGGAGGGTATGGGTGTCTGGAAGGAGTCAAGTCTCTTTCTCTCTAGGGCTAGCCTGGAACCTCTCAGATGTGCCATTACGAATAAGGGTTTTTGCTTAGAGATATGGACCAGACCTGCATCCCACTCTATGGGCCTTTTCAGGCATTTGTACCAGGGGAGGTGGCTGTGGTAGGTGGGTTTGGCATCTTAAATCCTCGAGGCCGACCCGCTATCCCACATACCATCTACATGAATTCGAACAAATCTCTGCTGCATTTAGTATCTTAGCTTCCTCATCTGCAGAGTGAAAGAATTGAATCACATAATTTCTATGGGGATTTCCAGCTTTTACTGGCATCATTTGGAAATGTGAACTATGACATTGGCTGCTGGAGCTGCCAGGCCTAGAACTCTTTCTTTTCCTCTGCCTTGGGCTGGGGTGATGTACTTAAGAGTGCAAATGGCTACTTTGACACTAATCGTATGTATAAAAATCAAATTTAAAATTGTTCACTCATGTCTTCATCTTAGAATGTGGAGAAGAGACTTTTGTCCTGGATTAGATTTACAGTCACAGATTTTCAGGTGGGAAAAGCTCAAGGATGGTTTCATCCAATACCCCATTCACAGGTAAAGAAATTGGTACAGAGTGAGGCAACCTGGGCAGAGACCAAACAAGAGATGAGCCTGCAGCTCCTGGTTCCTTCCACAGGGAAAACAAAACGTGTTCACTTAAATATTATCTATGTGATCCTTAAAACTTACCTATGACATCTTTAGGAAAATCTTGCTCCTATCCTGTGGACATCAATGCCTGCAGGGGCTGAGAATGTGCCTACATCCTCCCTCACAAGCTGTCCAGAGGACCCAGCGCTCCTGAGACAACTGTCTATTCCTTTAGCCACTTTAATATCACTTTAAACTATATGTTTTGCTTAAAATGTAATTTTAAATAGTTTTACTTCTGTTTTAATGTCATAATTTACAGCTACAACTTGAATTTCTATTACAAATTTCTTTCTCCTGTCACAACTGTCTGAAATCATCCAACTGTGTAAGCATGTGAAAAGCCATTGATGTATCCCTAAAGCCAAAATATGGTTTCCATTGGTTTGGAAAATGAAACATGTCCTTTAATTTAAGCCCATATGTGGAGCATAAAAATGTGTTTCCCTTGAGCTGGCTTTCTTGGAATTCTCTTTCGAGTAATCCTCAGTTCCAATTATACATGGATGCTTTTTTTCAGTAGACTCTTTTGAAAGTTTAATTAGAGATACAACTCCAAATGAATGAACTCACAGCTTCAAAGACTTTGGAAAATATGTAGTGAGGTCCAAATGGCAACTCATAACGAGCTTGATTATGTGACAGGCTAGAAACAAAGGCCTGGCCCGAGGCGTCTATTGGTGCCACAGAGGCATATAAGGACAGAAGCACTAGGAAAAAAGTGCTCTGGGTTTTTATTCACATGGATCTATCTAGTTCATATACAATGAACCAACAACTGACTGAAGTCTCCCCTAGAGGCTAGAGTAAATGAGATGAGGGAAAACACTTGAAAAGATTTTTGTTCAATTGTTGGTTTGTTCTGTCTGAACTGCTTAGATCCATGTGAGTAAAAACCCGGAGGGCTTTTTTCCTCGATTTTCGTTTTGAATTTGTCAAATGGGAGATGGTGACTGAAAATCTGGAAAATGAAATTCACATTCAAAATGAAAATCTGGAGAAGGAAATTAACTCCCTTGGGTTCACATTGTAAAGTAGTACCTCAGCCCAGGCTCCTGGGTTCTGATCCCACTCCTCTGTTACCCTGCAATTATTTCCTATTTATGTTAATCCCACCCCAAAGTTGGGGAATAATATAGAATCTCTTCTTGTTTCCTCAGACATATAATTCATATGAAATAGATTTGAAACAGATTTTTAGGGAAATGGGGAAAATTCTGCATAAAAAGGTAACAACCACAGGCTGCTGTGAACTAAGTAATTGCAGCTGATCGAGAGCACATGGAGGGTGACTGAAGACTGACAACTTCCTATCTACAACAGAGCCTTTTACAAGGAAAACAGTGGTGATGTTTCCATGGTATCTCTAAGACCTCCTCAGTGCTAGTGCAGAGAGAAGGGCAAGCAGGAAGGTCAGATGAAAGAGTCCCCTGGAGTAGAAGCCCATCTAACAGGGGATGGGAGTGTCAGCTTCTTGTCCATCTGGGCTCAGCAGGTCCTCTTACCAACTGATAAGTTTTTTTTTTTTTTTTTTCTTTTTGATGGAGTTTTGCTCTTGTTGCCTAGGCTGGAGTGCAATGGTGCTATCTCAGCTCACTGCAACCTCCACCTCCCGGTTCAAGTGATTCGCCTGCCTCAGCCTCCCAAGTAGCTGGGATTACAGGCATGTGCCACCATGCCCAGATAATTTTTGTATGGCTAATTTTTGTATTTTTAGTAGAGATGGGGTTTCACCATGTTAGTCAGGCTGGTCTCGAACTCCTGACTTCAGGTAATCCACCCGTCTTGGCCTCTCAAAGTGCTGGGATTACAGGTGTGAGGCACTGCACTGGCCCACTAACTCTTTATCTCCCTCTTGATCATGACCATGGAACCACATCTCTAGGAAGGAACCAAAAGAGAAAAGCCACAGAACTGATAAAAATCCACTTTAGTATTAGAGGAGATGTTTCCGTAAACATTGATTTACTAAAAGAAAGTATAGAAATTTTTAGAGTACTTCAAGTTAAAAATCCTAGTAAAAAAAAATAGGGAATTTAAAAGAATTAAGAGTAAAAATTAGAATTCAAAAATTAGAAGATGAGATTAGGAAAGATGGATTGAGATCCTAAAAAATGAGCGAGGCAGTGCATAGCAAATTCAATACTACAGAAAATATAATAATTGAAGTTAAGTACTAAAAGTATTAAGAGTTAAAACATTTTTTCAAAATATTTTTTGAAATAGAAGGTGTATGTAATGTTAACATATTAATAGTGGTCCAAAATTCTGTATTATACCAATAAGTATTGAAATTTAGAAACTGGAAAACATTCTCAATTTCTAATGTTACACAAAAAGGATATAATGCAAAAGATTAAATTATTCTCCATATAAGGGAAGGGAGTTTTCGCCCTTGCCTCTTACCCTGAATAACGAGCACTAAATCAGAGAAATATAGTCTCAACTTTTAAAAAAATTAATGATATGCAGTAAAATACTCAAAGTTTATTTAATTTCCTTTTATTGAGAAGTAAGAAAGAACAAAAATATATTATGGGTAAAATAAAAACAAATCAGGTATAAATTTCCTTTTAAGCACTGCTTTCACTGCAGTCATAAATTTTGGCATGTTGTGTTTTTGTTTTAATTAATCTGAAAATATTTTTGAATTTCCCTTGAGATTTTTTTTGACCCATTGTGATTTAAGAATATGCTATTACAGCTTTTTTTCCGCAATGGGTTTGCTGCCAGAACACAGGTGTCGTGAAAACTACCCCTAAAAGCCAAAATGGGAAAGGAAAAGACTCATATCAACATTGTCATCACTGGACACGTAGATTCAGGCAAGTCCACCACCACTGACCATCTGATCTACAAATGCGGTGGCATCGACAACAGAACCATTGAAAAATTTGAGAAGGAGGCTGCTGAGATGGGAAAGGGCTCCTTCAAGTATGCCTGGGTCTTGGATAAACTGAAAGCTGAGCGTGAACATGGTATCACCATTGATATCTCCTTGTGGAAATTTGAGACCAGCAAGTACTATGTGACTATCATTGGTGCCCCAGGACACAGAGACTTCATCAAAAACATGATTACAGGGACATCTCAGGCTGACTGTGCTGTCCTGATTGTTGCTGCTGGTGTTGGTGAATTTGAAGCTGGTATCTCCAAGAATGGGCAGACCCGAGAGCATGCCCTTCTGGCTTACACACTGGGTGTGAAACAACTGATTGTTGGTGTTAACAAAACGGATTCTACTGAGCCACCCTACAGCCAGAAGAGATATGAGGAAATTGTTAAGGAAGTCAGCACTTACATTAAGAAAATTGGCTACAACCCCGACACAGTAGCATTTGTGCCAATTTCTGGTTGGAATGGTGACAACATGCTGGACCCAAGTGCTAACACGCCTTGGTTCAAGGGATGGAAGGTCACCCGTAAGGATGGTAATGCCAGTGGAACCACGCTGCTTGAGGCTCTGGACTGCATCCTACCACCAACTCGTCCAACTGACAAGTCCTTTTGCCTGCCTCTCCAGGATGTCTACAAAATTGGTGATATTGGTACTCTTCCTGTTGGCTGAGTGGAGACTGGTGCTCTCAAACCCAGTATGGTGGTCACCTTTGCTCCAGTCAACATTACAACTGAAGTAAAATCTGTCGAAATGCACCATGAAGCTTTGAGTGAAGCTCTTCCTGGGGTCAATGTGGGCTTCAATGTCAAGAATGTGTCTGTCAAGAATGTTCGTCGTGGCAATGTGGCTGGTGACAGCAAAAAACCCCACCAATGGAAGCAGCTGACTTCACTGCTCAGGTGGATATCCTGAACCATCCAGGCCAAATAAGTGCTGGCTATGCCCCTGTGTTGGATTGCCACACAGCTCACATTGCATGCAAGTTTGCTGAGCTGAAGGAAAAGATTGATTGCCATTCTGGTAAAAAGCTGGAAGATGGCCCTAAATTCTTGAAGTCTGGTAATGCTGCCATTGTTGATAAGGTTCCTGGCAAGCCCACGTGTGTTGAGAGCTTCTCAGACCATCCACCTTTGGGTCACTTTGCTGTTCGTGATATGAGATAGACAGTTGCGGTGGGTGTCATCAAAGCAGTGAACAAGAAGGTTGCTGGAGCTGGCAAGGTCACTAAGTCTGCCCAGAAAGCTCAGAAGCCTAAATGAATATTATCCCTAAAACCTGCCACCCCACTCTTAATCAGTGGTGGAAGAAAGATCTCAGAACTGTTTGTTTCAATGGGCCATTTAAGTTTAGTAGTAAAAGACTGGTTGATGATAACAATGCATCGTAAAATCTTCAGAAGGAAAGGAGAATGCTTTGTGGACCACTTTGGTTTTCTTTTTTGTGTGTGGCAGTTGTAAGTTGTTAGTTTTTAAAATCAGTACTTTTTAATGGAAACAACTTGACCAAAAATTTGTCACAGAATTTTGAGACCTATTAAAAAAGTTTAATGAGAAAAGAAAAATATGCTATTGCATTTCCACTCATATGTAAATTTCTCAAATTTCCTTCCATTATTTACTTTTTAACTTAACTCCATTGTGGTTGGAAAACATGCTTCCTGTGATTCAAGTCCGTTTAAATTTACTTAGACGTGTTTCATGGCTGAGTATATGATCTATCCTGGAGAATATTTCATGAGCATGTAAGAAGAATGTGTATTCTCTTGTTCTGTGGTATATTCTGCATATGCCTATTAGGTTGATAGTGTTGTTTCGAGTCTCCTGGATCATCTGCCTAGTATTCTATCCATTATTGAAAGTGGGGTGTTGAAAATGCATTATTATTGTTGAATTGTTTATTTTTCCCTTCATTCCTGTCAGTTTTGCTTCATGCACCTGAGTATTCAGTTTTCGGGGGTGCGTATGTTTATAATGATTATATCTTCTGATGGATTGACACGTTTAGCACATCAATGACCTTCTTTGTCTCTAGTAAGAACATTTGTCTTGAAATTTATTAGTAAAGTCACTCTAGCTTTCTTTTGGCTGTTGCTTCTATGGCTCATCTTTTTCCATCCTTTTATTTTTAACCTCCTTGTGTCTTTAAAGTATTTTTCTTTTAGATAGCATATATTAAGAGCCTTTTAAAAATCTATACTGCTGGCCGGGCATGGTGGCTCATGCCTGTAATCCCAGCACTTTGGGAGGCCAAGGTGGGTGGATCACGAGGTCAGGAGATCAAGACTATCCTGGCTAACACAGTGAAACTCCACATTAAAAATACAAAAAATTAGCCAGGCATGGTGGTGGGCGCCTGTAGTCCCAACTACTTGGGAGGCTGAGGCAGGAGAATGGCATGAACCCGAAAGGCAGAGCTTGCAGTGAGCCAAGATGGTGCCACTGCACTCCAGGCTGGGTGACAGAGCTAGATTCCATCTCAAAAAAAAAAAAAAAAAACTATACTGCAAATTTCTTTCTTTTGTTTAGAATGCTTAATTTATTAACATTGAGTGATATTACTGATAAGGTAGAATTTAATTTTGCCATTTGGTCTTTGTTTTTTATATTCCATGTCTTTTTTGTTCCTTTATTTCTTGATTCTTACCTTCCTTTGTGCTAAATATTTTCTAATGTACATTTTACATTTTCTTGTTGCTTCTTTTATTATAGTTTTTGAGTTATTTTCTTTGTGGTCACTTTTGGAATTATAATTAGACTCAATATAATTTGGTTAGTAACGTAAGTTAATAATAATTACAAGGGTATTCAGAAAGTTTGCTTCAATATATGTCTGTCTCCTCTCTTGTGCTTTGTGCTATTATTGTCATAAATGACGTCTTAATAAAATCTTCAATAGTTTTATAATACTGCCTTATGCTTTTGTCTTTTAAAAAAGGAGAAGAGTTATAAACAAAAATATGCTTATGCCATCTTTCATAATAACTGTGTACTTAGCGTTAACAGTGCTCATAATTTTTATGTGTGTATTTGAACTACTTTTCAGAGGTCTTTCATTTTAGCTTGAATTTAGTATGTGATAGTAACACATTCTCTCATTTTTTGTTTATCTGGAAATGGCTTAATGTCTTCATTTTTAAAAGACAGTTTATCTGGATGTAGAATTCCTAGTTGATAGTCTTTTTATTACAACACTTTGAAGATGTCATCTATTGTCTTCTGAACTCCATGGCTTCTATGAGAATTGGCTGTCTGATTGAAATCCTTTGTCCATGGCTGTTCTCTCTTCTCTTGCTGCTTTCAAGATTCTTTTTGTGTCTTCGGTCAATTTTGTCAATATGACTATGGTATGAATAAGCATAGGTCTCTCTGAGTTTATTTTACTTGTAGTTTGTTAAGCTTCTTGAATATGTAGATTAATATTTTTCATAAAATTTGGGAAGATTTCAACCATTATTTCTTCAAGTGTTTATCCTTTCTCTCTTCTTTTTCTGGAACCCTCATTATTCATATGTTTGTATGCTTGCTGGTGTCCTGCACGCCTCTTAGGATCTGTTTACTTTTCTTCATTCTTTTTTCTTTCTGCTCCTCAGTCTGGAAAACCTCATTTGACTTTTCTTCAAGTTTGCTGTTTCTTCTTCTGCCTGCTCTGTTTTGCTGTTGAACCTCCTATAGTGAATTTTATATTTGAGATATTGCACTTTTTAGCTACAGAATTTCTATTTGGTTCCATGTTATAATTTCGGTCTCTTTGTTGATGTAAAGTAATGTAAAATTACTTTATTAATGTAAAGTAAAATTACTTTCGTGTTTTACCTTATTTCTTTAAGTATGATTTCTTTTAGTTATTTGGAAATATTTATAATAGCTTACTTTAAGTCTTTGTACACTAAGTCTTAACTGTAGGTGCCCTTGGGGATATTTTCTGTTTGTAATATTTTTCCACGTAGTTAGAATACTTCCCTGTTTTTTTTTGCATGTCTCATATATGTTATGAAGACTGGGAATTTTGGATGTGACAACAATTTAACAATTGTATTTTAACAACTTAAAGACTGTGTATCCGATTTTTCCACTCCTTCGTGGTTGGTTTTTTGTAGCTGCTTTTTAGTTTAGTTTAGTTTAGTTGTTTTTCTTGTTGCTACCTATTTGTTTAGTGACTTTCCTGGACTAATTTCATAGACTCTATATTTCTTGCAGTGTGGGACCACTGAGTTTTTCACTATCTTTTATTTTTAAATTTCTTAAAAAAAAAAATAAGACTACCTTTCTAGGAGTCACACTGGGGTTAATATGATTTAGTGGTCAGTCGATGATTGGTCCTATTTCCTTAAATGCTTTGCCTATGTTTTTTCTAAACTTTGCCAAGGGGGTCTGTGTGCAAAGGCCTTCAGACTTCAGGCATTTTCCAAGACAGCATTAGCTGTCACTTCCTGTTGTTATAGAGCCTCAAGGTCAGCCAGAGGTGGTGCCTTTTCCTTTCCCAGGATTTCCCCAGTTATACACGTAGCCTAGATAACTAAGAATATGTTGCACTTGTCAAAGTTTCCAGTGGTCATCTGGTTTCCAAGATTTGTTTTAAGATTCCCAGCCAGGCTTTTGTTTGCCCCAATTTAAGTCATGGCCTTAGGCAGTTGACATGTCTCCAGTAGCTACCCTTGTTTCAGTAATATCCTGTGAGCGGGTCCCTCACCTCTGCTGAACTGAGCTCCAGGTCAAATCAAATACCCATCACACTTGAAACACATAGATTATCAAGGGAGCTGCAAATTCAGACAAAATACTAATGTGATCTTGGAATAGTACTTTTCAAGAAGCTCCGAAGAGGTCAGAGCCATCCTTAGTCTGCAATGCCTCTAGGTTTTGGCTACCTCACTACTGTTCTGGAGAGGGAGAGAAATGAGAAAAACCTCAAGTTAAAATGTCACAGACACTGTTGTCTTACTGAGGACCAGTAGCTTCTCTTTGATGAACGATTTTCGTTATGTTCTGAAGCTTATTTAATGGCCAGCATTCTGAAATGGTTAATTTTATTTCTTTGGCCGTTAGTTTGTTTTGTTCATGAAGTACACATTCATCGAGTCTTCACTCCTCTGTTCTGGAAGTCCATCACAAGATGCATTACTTTATAATTGGAAACATATGGTAATTGCAAAAGGGACTCTTAATAAATCAAAGGAAGTTATTTCTCCATCTACTTTGCTGTGTTGATATTCATTGTCATAAAACTACCAGAGCCCATAATTTACCAAGAGCATTAAAATGATTATCAGGACATGGGGCTACACAGGTGTAGTCTTCTTGGGTTATTTCTGTCTTAAAGCTGTGTGTGTGTATATTCATTAATTTTATTAGCATTCATTGACAAGTGTGGAGTCTCCGAATGAGATTAAAAAAATACAGTCCTTGCCTTCAAAGGACATAAACAAAAGTTGTCAGGAGAATTAGAAAATTCTTGACTAATGCAACTTTTAATGCAAATTGGACCCCTGGGGTTATTTTATAAGACTGGAAACATTTAATTCACTGTAACTAAAAGTATATATTTTTAAACATTAAAAACAAAAGCATCCACAATTTTAGCACCCACATAACTATACATGACATAGCATGCATGTGTTTAGATAATATGAACTGTACAAGTTTTAAACTTGTCCCTAAACCAGAGTCTTTTTCCCCAAAAGTAAGTGTTATTTAGAATTTGTGGAATAGTTCAGGTTAGTTTAAATGCAAATATCAGTATATATCTTAATTCTATTTATGTATGTCTCTTTTTCTCTATCTATCAAGAGAAAAACACAAGAGAAAAGAAACTTGAATCTGTCCCATCCTCATATTCTGTGGTGAAGGGACAGAACACTCTGGCTAGAAAGTATAAATAATGTCAAATGTTAGGAAAGTTATTAAGCAGCCCCCCAACTTACTCACATGATTGAGGATAGAGCATGTTTAATTTTGTTCTCAATAAAAAGAAAAATGATCTCCATTAAAGTCACAGCAGCTCGATGACAGTCTGGCTGCTTCAGAAGCTGGTGAGTCTTCTTCTGTCCAGGAACAGGGTAATGTCTGCGCTCAGAGCAGCAGTTCTCAAATGTTTTGGTCTCAGAATTCCTTTATATTCTTAAAAATTATTGGAGACCTCAAAGAGCTTGTATTTAAGTGAATTATATCTATAGATATTTACCATCACAAAAATTAAAACCCAATTTTAAAATTATTAATAAAAGTAACAATACATTTAGTAGCACATACTGTGAAATAATAATAAATATATATTTGATCTCTGTTCCCAGTTTCTGGCATTTAGCTCCTAAAACTCTTGTAATTTCCTGAGTGATATAATCTTTTTTTCTACTGAAGTGACTCTTGGTGGGCTCCTGGATGGGGTCTGGTAACCAGAAAGACCAACACATGATTAGAAGCTTGGAATTTTCAGCCATATCCCCCAACCTCTGGGAAGGGGAAAGGGGCCGAAGATTGAGTTAATAATTGGGTGTTTTATTTTGTCTATTTGATAAAGCTTCCATAAAAATCCCTGAACGATGGGGTTCAGGGAGCTTCCAGGTTGATGAAAACACTCATGTACGGGGAAGCTGGTGCACCCCAACTCCATGGGGACAGAAGCTCCTGTGCCCAGGAGCCTTCTGGACCATGCTCTGTGTATGTCTTTGTCTGGCTAGTCATCTATGTCCTTTATCGTATCCTTCATGATAAAGCAGTAAACATAAGGAAAGTGTTTCCCTGAGTTTTGTGAGTCATCCTGGAAAATTACCAAACCTGAGGAGGAGGCTGTGGGAATCCCGATCTACAGCTGGTGGGTCAGAAGTACATGGTCTCAACCTGGGGCTTATGATTGGCATCTGGGGTGAGGGGCAGTCTTATGGGATCGGGCTCTTGACCTGTGGAGTCAGCGCTCACTCAGGGTCAGAGCTGAATTGAATTGTATGACACGCAGCTGGTTTAATGTGAGAAACCCCACCCCTATCCCCCCATTTTGGTGACCAGAGTGTTCTGTGTTGAGTGCATAGTAAGAGAAAACCGTTCTGTTTTTGTATTAAACACTTACATACATAATGTATTATTAATACAAATACATTTTCTGAAAAACGTAGTGACAAGTGGCTTTGTTTTCTATTTTTTGCAAGTCTCTTTAATGTTTGGTTATACAGGAGACACATTCTCATACCTGTTTCTGCATTCATCTTCTGTGATGTCGATTCAGGTAGCTTGTAGAAACCTCCACTGTACACTCCTGAGTTAATAAGACTGAACAAAGCAAATAAGGTCTCATTATTGTCACAGAAATAGTTCTGATTTAGTGGACCCCTTAAAGGTTTACTTTGATCTCCACAGAGGCTCCTGAAGACGTCTAGAGTGAGTTCAGGAAGGAGATGCTTAGAGATGATGGGATTAGAGGTTCTTGGGTGTCTACTCCATTCCTCAGGGAAAAATAATAATCAGATTTTTTGTATATTAGTATCAGCCCAAATGGTAGTTAGAATACTTTACATTTTCTTATATTCCTTGAATAAACAATTTACATCTAAATCCAGTAACTTTAAGAAATGTGTTCATTTGCATTGCTACTAGAGCTGGATAAGTTTGTATAGATGTATCAGTTGAGATGTAAATGATAATTTTTGGAATGAAAGTTATTTTATATCTTTGATAGCAATAAACACATGTTGATCCTATGACCAAAAGGTTTTCTAAGAACAGTAATCACATTCTGTCTCCACATCTCTGGGGTCCAAGCCCTTCACATTAGGCTTCACTGAAAGGATAAATTGGAGTTTGAGGTGATGAAAAAGTTATTTTAATGCTTTTGCTTCATATGCCTTTTCTAAATTTTTTTGCTGGAGCTCTTTTAGGTAAACAATCAGAGTTTGAAAATAATTTATTTTGGGGAGCAATTCTAGTCCTATTAGCAATATTTCTTGGTTGGAATTTCATTAAGGTGACTTTGCAAAGGAGCTCGGACTGCCCTGCGTGAGGCCGTTGGCACCCCACTGCTCAGTCTCCAGGCTGAATCTCCCCAGGCATCTCTCTGTGTCCTGCTTCTCCCCAACACCCTCTTTGCCTTGGAGTCTTCTGGGGTGCTGTCCCTAGCTCCAAGACAACATTTATTTCTCTCTGTGGTTTCTACTTCCCATTGTGAAAGCACAAGACTTACCCATAAATCCATTAGTGACAATGATAACGAAGCAATGACGAAGCAATGACTGTGGACCCCATCCTGAAATAAGCTGTGGGGTATGGGGTGCATTAAGTTAATGTCAGTCTTTCTGTTGTAGGTGTTTTATTTTGTCAATCATGGACCCACCCCTGGGCTCCAAGGACATTTGCATTATCTGGACACACTTAGAAGATGCTTGGAGGTAGAAAGGCTTTAAAGATTAGCCCCAAACCTCATGTTATCAAGCTAGTAAAATGGTTAGCCATGATGCTAACTCACTTATTTGCAATTTTAGAAAACAATATTCAATTTTCAAACAATATGTATTTGGGCCCTGTTATGACTGAATTATGACCCTTTCTCAACCCCTTGCACCTCTCAATATGACTGTATTTGGAGATGAGTTATTTAAACAAATTATTACATTTAAGTGGGATAATTGGGATGGGCCTTGATCAAATATGACTGGGGTCCTTATAAGAAGAGGAAGTTAGGACACACACACACACACACACACACACACACGGAAAAGCATGTGAAGATACAGACAGGAGATGGCCATCTACACACCCAGGAAAGAAGCCACAGGAGAAACCAAGCCTGCCAACATGCTGACCTTGGACTTCCAGCTTCCAGGGTAAATAATATGATTTTGTGGTTTAAGCTACCCAGGTTGTGCAGTATTTGTTATGGCAGCCAAGCAGGCTGATACAGGCCTCTGTGCCTGACACTGCTCCAGGCCCAGGGAACACTGTAGTATGAGCCATCCTCAGGAACTTGCTCTAGTGTGTTCTTTCAGATTCATCCTATGCACAAGCTGGGCCCTTGGGGTCAGCAAGGCATTCTCTTTGCCATGAACCTGTGGGCTAAGGGGTACACAAGGCTATACATTGAGAATTACTAGAACATAGTCATTTATATCAGAGGAGATAGTCACAGGTACAGCCAGAGTCTGCATAACCAGACAGGATGCATTAATCAATTCATTTGTCAAATATTTCTTCTGCAATGTGGAATAGATGTGGAAATAGAGTCTGAGTTGGGTCCTCAGAGACATGATGGTCCAGTTGGCAACCCAAGAGTCAGCACATTAACAATGAGGGAAGACATAGTCAAGATGAAAGGGATTCCTGGGAAAGACACAAAGAAGTGGGCTGAGCCAGCAGAGAGTATGTTTAGGGGTCGTTGTGGCTCATCAGGGCAGAGTCCCTCGGGAGCACGATCTCAAGTGCAGCCTGAGGACTGGAAGGGCCTTGTGAGGAGCAGGGCAAGAGTCTCCCAGGCAGAGGGTCTGGGGTGGCGAAGGGCTTGCTGTATTGGAGCTGCTGGGGGAATGCCCTGTGTCTGGCCTCAGAGAGAGGAGAAGCAAACTGTGAGGTGAGGGTGGAGAAGTGAAGGGAGCTGGGTTCCCAGGGGCCTGTGGGCCATGGAGAGGCATCTGAATTTTATTCTAATGCACTGGGGACACATTGAGGCCTGGTGAGCTAATGAGGAATGTTATGATTCCACAGAATTTTGGAAGAACCCACTGGCTTGGTGGAGAAGGGGACTGAGGAGTGAGGAGTGCGGGAAGCTGGGAGCTGCTTATCCTCTGTCCAGGCCACAGGGGCCAGCAGCCAGTGCTAGAGCAGCAGCCTGCCTTTCCTCTGCCTGTTGGCTCCAAGCCCCAGCCCGCAAGCCCCAGACCAGGCGTGGCTCTCCTCGAGTCTTAATGTGACCTGAAGAGGGGATTTAAAACATCTACTCCTTTATATTGAAACATAGTTTTTTTCCTTCAAAAAGAGAAAACTTTAAAGATACAGAATTCTGTATGTTTAATTTAATATTATTGAAAACCAACTAGTTTGTTTTTTTGGGGGAGGAGTGGGGGATGGAGTCTTGCTCGGTGCAATGGCGCAATCTCAGCTCACTGCAAGCTCTGCCTCTGCGTGGGTTCAAGCAATTCTCCTGCCTCAGCCTCCCGAGTAGCTGAGATTACAGGCACCTGCCTCCGCACCCAGCTAAATTTTGTGTTTTTTAGTAGAGACAGAGTTTTGCCATGTTGGCCAGGCTGGTCTCGAACTTCTGACCTCAGGTGATCTGCCCACCTTGGCTTCCCCAAGTGCGAGGATTACAGGCATGAGCCACCACACCCAGCCCCGAGTAGTTACTTTAATAGCTAACATTCATTCAGCACTTACCAAATGCCAGACATCATTTGCATTTTCTCTACAGGTTGTTGTGTTATCATTGCAATAGTCATGGGATGTAAACATCTTTTTTATTTTCATTTCTCAGGTGATGAGGATTTTATGGGCCTTAGTTTCTTTCTTTTTCTTTTTCTTTTTCTTTTTGAGAGGGAGTTTTGCTCTTGTTGCCCAGTACAATGGCACGATCTCGGCTCACTGCAACCTCCGCCTCCCGGGTTCAAGCAATTCTCCTGCCTCAGCCTCCCGAGTAGCTGGGATTACAGGCATGCGCCTCCACACCTGGCTAATTTTGTATTTTTAGTAGAGATGGGGTTTCTCCATGTTGGTCAGACTGGTCTCGAACTCCTGACCCCAGGTGATCCACCTGCCTCAGCCTCCCAAAGTGCTGGGATTACAGGCGTGAGTCACTGCACCCGGCCAGTTTCTTTGTTTTTAAATAAGAATATAATATAGCAAAAGTCCTGTCGTTGCTACATAAAGGGGCACACGAATGTGAATACACATGTATACATGCATGTGCACACATGGCAGCCATGAGTGATGTTCATGGATAATTACAAGATAGTTGGAACATAAATTATATCGTGTTTTTCGTAGCACTCTGTATGTTTTAAAATAACAAGTGGCTAAACGGTGAATCCATTTTTTTGTGATAATGTTACACTACAAGTTTCAGAGATTTTATGGAATATAAAAAGAGAGAACAATAAATGCAAAGCATGGTTTTATATTATGATGAACTATTATATTGTGACATGTTCACATATTCAGCAACATATCAATGTGATTGCTATATGATATACCCATTTAATAAAAAAAAGATCAAAGAAGGGAATATTAACACAAGGTAAATGCCAAATAACGCTAAAAATTTGAACAATGACACCACACTTATTTAATACGAACATTTATCATTTCTGCAGTGGAGGCTGAAGACTCACAAATCAGGCATTGCACTATTTGCAAGCTTTAATCTTTCATGACAAATAGATCAGACATAGAAAAATGTCTTTCAGTTTTCATTGCCACTGCTTGAATTGTTCGAAACATATTTTCAAGTTGGGCCTTTGGTGCATATTGCCTCTGCTAAGTCCTTTTCCTTTCTTTTTTTTTTTTTACGCTTGCTTGCCCTGGTTTTGGTTTTACCATCGACTTTGATTTTGCTCCTGCTACTTCAGTTGCTGATTCACTCTTATCTCATGAGAGAGCATTTCACAGCAACCGTCACGTTTTCTCCATAAATTTCTTCCAGTGAAGCACATTTTCTCTTAAAAATCTATCCACTGGTGATTTTGCTAAATCAATAATTTCATTTTTGACTGCAAAAAAGTTGTCCTTTCTCGCTTCATATACATACCAAGCTTAAGACAAGTTCATGTATCACTCACAACTTCATAAAGTTCCCCTTTCTATATATGACTGACCTTCAGCTGCCACAAAGCAATTTTATTCATATGGACTTTTAAAAAGCCTTTGGATCATTTTTTATAATATATCCATCTACTATCCAAAATGACTTATAATTTTATTTTTTACATTCTTGAGTGTTTCTTTCTGCAAAAAAACAAAAACAAAAACAAAAAACCAAAAAAAAAAAAAAAAAAAACCAGTTCTCATGGGAGAATGATTTAAACAGCTTTATAATTTTTCTTATATTTAAAAATTGTGGCAGAGGCATTTTACAGATGATACTGCTTAGATTTGACCCCATAACCTGATCAGAATTATTGTTTTCACCATTCTGGGATTTCAAAGTTGTACTGCATTCACTTCTGCTGCCGTTAGTTTTTCATGTTTTATCCATCAACCCCTTGTGATGTAAGATACTTTAGTCACAAGGTGAAATGCATGTTCATCAGTGATAACTTTCTGAATTTGTCCGTGATTGCCTCACCATCACTTGTGCTGGTAACCGGTGTTAGTAATCTATGACTGTGTAACAAATTACTCCAAAACCTAACAGTTAAACAAACAAACAAACAAACAAACATTTATTATCTCACAGTTTCTGTGTTCTAAGTGGTTCTGGCTCAAGTCTCTCAAGGGACTGCAGTCAAGCTTTGGCTGGGTGGGAGGGGAGGCATCTTAAGGCTCAACTGGGAGAGGACCTGCTTCCAGGCTCCCTCATGTGCTTGTTGGCGGTCTCAGAAGACGAGCTTCTAGGGTCACCCACATTGTGCCTTTGCACAGGATTCCCTAACAACGTGGCAACTCACTTCCCCAGAGCTAGTGATCCAAGAGAGAGCAAGAAAGACAACCCAAAACTGAAGCTGCAGTCTTTTTTTAATAACCTCTTTTTGGGAGTGACCACCCATCACATTGGCCATTGGTTTAAAGCATGTTACTAAATCTGGCCCACCCTCAAAGGAAGGGGATCACTGGAAGCTCTTTTAGACACTGCCTACCACACAGCATCTGCTTCAAGTTCTACTTCAAAAGTTTCTAATCTTTTCTCAAGTAAAGACAATAGTTTTTCTCCAGAATAGTTCCCATGAATTTCTTATTAAACCAAGAGTCATTGAAGTTTCGATGTAGCATGCAGAAACATTCATGTATCTTTGATTCTGATAACTGGCCACTCATCTACCTAAATGATTATTTTCTTATTTTCACATTTGAAAGTGCCAAATGGATGTGCAGTTGTTCCATTGTATTGTAAAAGTTATGTATTAATGCAATAATTGATGATGGACATTTTGGCCATTGCAGTTCCCTGCTTAAGAAACTTGCTCTAATAAATTTAGTTTCATGTTTTTTTTCCTCCAAATCTTGTCTTTTTCAATGGTGTGCTGGGATCAGCTTGTGAACCAACTCACGTCATCTCTTCGCAACTCCGCAGTCAGTGACATCATGTTGGTAGCTTACGGTTGGCCACTGTGGAGGATATAGCTACATGTGGGATTTGGCAAATGTTGCAGACCACCCTTTCCACCCCTACTGTATTGTTCCTTAAGAGTAGTTGGCATCAGCTTATGAGTATTATTTTCAGAGCTTTATTTTGTCAATAATACTATGATAATTTCCAAGGTGCTGAAGTAGATGATGCTTTGCTTTGCAGTGATTTAAATATATCTGGTTACGATGTATTTCTTATCTCTCTTATGCTTTCAACATTTTCATGCTCTTTATATTGGATATATCAAAATTACCTAATAAATAATAAATTACAAACAGTGGATGTGCAAACCCTGGAAAACATGAGCAAATATTATTGGGTAGTATTTAATACCTAGGTCAGCTACCAAAGTTAACAGTGCTATATAGAATTATGTGTAAAATTGTGAAGTTAAAGAATTATTTTGTTTTTAAAACTTATTTCTTATAACATCACTTGCAGGGTTTCTATAAAATACACGATGCATATAAACATATTTATACTTATTTCAGAATGACTTACTGTTAGCAGCAGACAGGACTGTGAACACACTAATGGTGTAGCAACAACTATGAGAAACACAGGCTAACTAGATTACAGAAGTTTCTGTCCTGTGCTCCCCTTAACCTTCGATTCCTCATGTCCACATTTCCTGCTCCTGCTTTTGACTGGCCATTGGTGGATCTTTTTCACCCACCACCGTCTCTATGATGATTGTTGAGCTTTAATTTACTCAGAAGAATGAACAAACTTTTCTCAATTTTTCAAATTATTTTTCTTGAGATTCTGGATTTGAAACAACAATTTCCCAAAAAACGCAGGGAATAAATTTTTACATGGAAAGGTTATCCCTATTTACCTTCCTCTCTGTAGCTTGACTCTTTGAGATATGGTTCATCTTGTTTTATTTCCTACTGCAGCACATCAGATTGTGCTGTATTTTATTTTATTCTATTTATATAAATATATATGGCATAAATTTTTAAAGGCTTGGACATTGTAAATATATAAAAGCATATACTTTATAAATAAATAAACTTGGCTCCATTCTTTTTCACTTTTTATTTATACACCTTAGAGAACTTTACTTGGTTTCTTGAGGTGCAGTTTTCTTAACTAAAATGGGCAAGCATTCGTGGTAGGGATACATTGATATAGTATGATTTCCATAATTTAGCACAATGCATAAAGGCACAATGCATGCTTTTTCCCTAAAAATGTTTAATTGATTGACATTCTAGAAATATGCATGCCACTATTTTCCACTGGCATTTCTAAACCTCTTCTAGTCAGTGTTATTTAATACATGTTAATAATGTAGAAATATTGAGGTGGAGATGTACAAAAAATAAGAAAACAAAGCAACACAAAGAAAACCCTCAACATTTTGTCTTAGCTTTTCTTTCCAAAAAATAGACATAAAAATAAAGTTAAATCAAAACAAAACACAAAATAAAATTCTTACAAAAAGAATAAACAGGAAGAGTACCAGATTCTAGCAGTGAATCTGACAGAAAGGCTCAGTGAAGTCTCATGGAGGAAGCTTAGGATATTGCTTCTTTCCCTGTGGTTTCTGAACCCAACTAAATGGCCACATTTCCAGCTGGTGACCTTTTATTCTATTTCCATAATTATGTAATTGTCTGTGACACAAATAATTTACTGTGTGTGGAGAATCATTGTGCAGTGGGTTATATTTTTTACTGTAAGTGAGCACAAAACTTTGACCACAGATGACTGTGTTTACTTTTCCTAATGGCTCTACACAAGAAAGCATAATGGCAGACATCCCTAGAAGAAATCCCAGGGAATTGGGAGAATATAAATGGGCTCCCCATAGTCTACACTCAAGCTATTTTTTAATGAAAAATATCATACACACACACACACACACACACACACACACACACATGTTTGGAGAAGATATATATTTACTCTTATGTATATTTACTCTTTCCATATTTACTCTCTATATATTTACTCTTTTCCATATGAAGAAGAGTAAAGTTAATATCCTTCCTAGACCTATTATTTTGCTTCAGCAATTGTTAATTTATGGCCCATCTTCTTACCCACTTACCTATCCCTGAATTATTTTGAAGCAATCTCAGACATCTCAGGAATCCCAGATATCATTTTACTCATGCATATTTCTTAATGTATCTTTAAAAATTAACTCATATATAAAGACATATATAGATAGATATAGATATATTTTGGTTGATATTTTGTCTTCATAAACTTTCAGGGTCACTTCTCTGTTCCTCTCCCTCCCCGTTCTTCATCTCTTTTCCTCATCCCCCATTCCCTTTTCCTCCTCCTCTTCCTTCCTTTTCTTCTTATGTTTTTCCTTAGTTTATTTGATAAAGAAACTACATTGTCCTATAGAATTCCCCGCACTGGATTTTGCTGACTGGGTCTCCTTGCTGTAATTTAATATACTCCTTTTGTTTCCTATATCTCCTGTCTGATGGCCAAATAGAGACTTTATCAGATGCGAATTCGATTTTGTGGAAAGAATCTTGCAACATGGTCTCATGAGCGCACAGAAGGAGGCACAAAATATCTGTAGTGTTTGTGAGAAGTGAGCTCTCCTGAAGAATATTGCATACCTTTTTTTTTTTTTTTTTTTTTTTTTTTTTTTAAGACAGAGTCTCTGTCACCCAAGCCGGAGTGCAATGGCGCTATCTTGGCTCACTGCAACTTCCGCCTCCTGGGTTCAAGTGATTCTCCTGCCTCAGCCTCCTGAGTAGCTGGGATTACAGGTGTGCGCCACCATGCCCAGCTAATTTTTGTATTTTTAGTAGAGACTGAATTTCACGATGTTGGTCAGGCCTGATCTTGTGATTCACCCTCTTCGGCCTCTGGAAGTGTTGGGATTACAGGCGTGAGCCACTATGCCCAGCCTATTGCATAAATCTTTTATATCAGTAGAGATTGCAAAATGTATTTTCTTTCTATTATTCTGATTTAGCTAAATATTCTGAAGATAATCTTATCTATTTAAGTTTTATTATCCTGAGTTATGTTCCTTTAAAATAAAGCAACATGAATGGTTGATTTTCCCCCTTTGTATCCTAATTTTCAAAATGAATAACTGGTTACCTAGCATCATCCCAAAGTGACCAATGAGGGTTTTGCCTTTCAAAAATCATTTAGATTGCATGGGTTTAAACATACTCAATGTATTTTAATTTATTTTAGTCTTTATCCTCGTTGGTGCTTGGATTGTCCCAACTTTGGCAATAGGAATTACTGCCAGGTGGCTCCTGAATCTTCCTGACATGACCTCATTGGCCTGCAGCAGCTGCTTTGCTTCGTATTGGAATTAAGGTCCATATTTTAAATGCCCTGCTTTATACCTGGAATTACATTTTTCTACAGGAACTTAGATGTTTTGAGCGGGGGGAGCGTGCAGCAATGAGTTTTTATTTTCTGAATAGATGATTTCTTTGAATTAAGCATTAAAATTCAGATACTTGTGAATTCCCACGCAGTTGTAGGAATTAATATGGAGAGGTCCCATGTACCCTTCACTAACTTGCCTCCAAAAGTAACATCTTGCATAACCGTAGTGCAGTGTCAGGACTGGGAAATTGACACTGAGCTATCCATATTTCACTAGTTTGACATGAATTCATTTTGCCTGTGTGTATTTAGTCATGTGTAATATTATCACACAGAACAAGTCGGAAACAAGGGTTCATCATGCTACTCTCTCAGAGCCACAGCCACCACCCTTTCATGATGCCCATCCCTAACGCCGACAAACGCTAATTAGTTCTCCATCTCTGTAATGTTTTTATTTCAATAATTTTATATAAGTTGAATCATTTAATATGTGACCATTTGAGATTGACTTTTTTTTCACTCAATATTTTGAGACCCATCCCAATTGTGTATATCGATAATTCCTTATTTTTTTTTTCCTTGTTGGATAATATTCCATGGTATAGATTTTTAAAAACTATTTGTTTAAGCATTTACCCGTTGTGTGATATTTTGCTTGGTTCTAATTTTTTCTATTACAAATAAAGCTGCTATGACCATTTGTGTACAGATTTTTGTGTAAGTGTTTAAGTTCTTGCTTCTTTGTAATAAATGCCAAGGGTGCAGTTGCTGGGATGTATGGCGAGTGCATTTTTGGTTTTGTTAAGAAACTGACAAACTATGTGCAGAGTGACAGCGCTGTTTTACATTCCTACTGGTGATGTATGTGTGGTTCACTTCTCTCACATCCTTGTCAGCATGTGGCACTCCCACTATTTTTATATTTTAGCCGTTTTGATAGGTGTGTAGTGATAACTCTTCATGGTTTTAATTTTCATTTCCTTCATGTTTAATGATGTTGAACATCTTTTCATGTAGTCGAATGTCACCTGTATATCCTGTTTAGTGAACCTCTTTAGCGAAACATTGGTTCCTTTCATTGTCTCATTTTCTAGTTTGATTGAATGATTTTTACTACTTCATTTTGAGAGCTCTTTATATATTCTAGACAAAAGATCTTTGGTGGATATGTGGTGTGCAAATATATTCTCCTGGTTTGTAGCTTTTCTGTCACCTCTTTTAATAGGGCCTTTTGCCAGGCAAAAGTTTTTAATTTTGATGAAGTCCAACTTATAAAATTTTCATTTTATGGATCATGTTTTTGGTGCCAAGTCTGAGACCTTCTGGCAAGTCCTAGACCTAAAAATTTTCTTCATTTTCTTTTGTAAAAGTTTTTTACTTTTAAGTCTGTAATTCATTTTGAGTTAATTTTCATATAAGATATGAGGTTTAGGATGAGATTCTTATTTTTGTTGTTATTTTTCCCTCTAGATGTCCAATTGCTCCAACACCCATTTATTGCAATGGTTGCTCTTCTTCCATTGAATTATCTTTGCACCTCTGTCAAGAATCAATTGACAGGACAAAACAAATTCTGGTGAGGATGTGGAGCAACAGGAACGCGTATTCATTGCTGGTGGGAATGCAAAATCGTACAGCCATGTTGTAGACAGATAGGTGGTTTCTTACAAACTAAACATACTTTTACTATATGATCCAGCAGTCATGCTTCTTAGTATTTATCCAGAGGAATTGAAAACTTATGTCTACCCAAAGCCTACATTGGATGTTCACGCAGCTTTATTCATAATTGCGAACACTTAGAAGCAGCCAAGGAGTCCTTTGGTAGGTGAATGGATGAACAAACTGTGTTACATCAGACAACGAAATAGTATGCAATACTATTTACCATGAAAAGACTTGGAGAGAGCTTAATTTCATGTTACTGAGTGAAAGAAGCCAATCTGAAAAGGCTACGTACCGTATGATGCCAACGAATTATATTTTGGTAAAAGCAAAAGTATGTAGACAGTGAAAAGATTATTGGTTGCCAGGGGTTAGTGGAGAGGGAGGGATGAATAGGTGGAACACAGAGGTTTTTATAGGACAGTGAAACTCTACTGGATGATACTTTAATGTTGGATACATGTTATTACATATTTTATTCTAACTCACAGAATTTACACTACCAAGAGTGAACACTAATGGAAACTGTAGGTTCTGAATAATGACGATGTGTCAATGTAGGTTCATTGATTGCACCAAATGTACCATTCTGGCAGGGGAATATTGACAATGAGGGAGGCTGTGCCTGTGTGCTGGTAGGGGGTATATGGAAAGTCTCTGTACCTTTCATTCAATTTTGCTGTGAACTGCGCTAAAAAGAGTCCATTAAAAATCAATTGGACATATGTATGTGCATTTATTTCTGAGTTCTTAATTCTGTTCCATTTTATGTGTCTCTGACTCCAGCAATACTATACTGTCTTGATTACTATAGCTATATAGTAAGCTTTAACAGCAGATTGAGTGATTCCTCCATCTGGTCTATTTTATGCCTGTTCCATCATTATACTCTGGACCCACACAACTTGTCTGGTTTCACAGGTTCACGGCTGGAGAGGAATTTGCCTCAGGATGAATCATACTTCAAGCCTCATCCATATCTGAACTTAAATAGATAAACCTCAGACTTTAGAATTTGGAGTTGATGTTGAAACAAGCTAAGGCGTTTGGGGTTGTTGAGATGGAGTGAACATACTTTGCCTGTGAGAAAGAGATGAATTTGGGGGCCTGTGGGTGAAATTTTATTAACTGAACATTAGTGTTCCCATAAAATTGATATGTTGAAATCCTAACCTTCAATGTGATAGTATCAGAAGGTGAGGCCTTTGGGAGGAGATTAAGTCATAAACGTGGAACCCTTATGAATAAGATTAGTGCCCTTATAAAAGGGACCTTAGCGAGCTCTCTTGCCCCTTCCAACATGTGAGGATACAGCAAGAAGGCACCATCTATGAACTAGGAGGCAGGTCTCTCCAGATGCAGCATCTGCCAGCACCATGATCGTGGAATGATGGGCAGAGTGAAGGGTGCTTAGAAGGGTTGTTGAGGAGGAAATCAAAGCCAAAGCAGTGAGTCTGGAGATGGTACCAGAGTCCTGGGTGCTATTCATGGAAGCTACATGACTATGGGCCACAGAAGTCACATTTATTCATGTAAAATATACTTATAACACCATTAAAACACCTGCACATTAGGAGAAGGCTGAGTTAGGTGAGATGTTTGCAGTTCTGCATGTCCCAGTGATGACACACACAACTCTGGGTAGGTGCACATCTCTCGTTGTTGGAGTTACGGTAGGGGATTTAAGTTCATGTCTCCACGGACCTTATATACAAACCATATCATATTTAAGTCTGTGAAACCAAAATGTTCTCATCAGGTATCTTCATTGACGTGATTCCTAAGTTCACATAGCCAGTCAGTCATACTCAGCCTGGACTAGAGGGAGACCAGATCGTCCAGGTTGCCAGCTCTCAAGTCTATGAAAATTGAGGGGTTCTTCCTAATATCCAACTCTCTCCCAAACCACAGTACTCTTCTCCTTCACTCCTGTGACTTCCATATTGGAGAATAATTCAGATATTTTTAATTATTCTGTAGTAAATTTGGTTAAAGAAATATTCAACAAAGCCAGTTTCCTTCATCTTTCCAATGGGAAATTGAAGTCCTTAATAGGTTTATGTTCTTTTCCTTTAACTTTTTAGTTCTGAAGATATTTTGGATAGAGCTACTATTCAGGGAAGTCTCTTCAGTATAGATCATTAAAGCCAAACCAAGCAGGAAGTGACTGCAAACTTTCATAGGTTTGTGCTTATAGCCATACCATTAGAAGGTAGATAAAAATATACAACCTAGTCAGTTTCAAATTTTCTCTCATTAAATATTTGCCAAGTTCTAAGAAGGAGGCTGTAAGATTTCATTCTGGATACTGGAAAGCGAATAGCGGTGTGATGTTAAACTTGTTCTCTGGAAAATAATCAATCAAACAAGCAAGCTTGTTTTGTTTTCTCTTTTGTTTTGTTTCTGTTGTGTTTGGCAATTTGCCTGGTATAAGTACTCCATCATGACTGATTTCAAGATTTCAAGATAACAAAGGTTTCACAATTGGCTAGCAAAATTCCCAAGTATTTAACAGTGGACTCTCTTGAGTTATAACAAAGCAGCTCTAGCACATCACTGAGTCTCCCTGCCACTAACTTGTGGTATGACCTTGGGCACATCAGTGTGTGCCACTCATATAAGGTCAACATTCTAGACTCCAAGTTTTTAGAAACTTCTGTGGGATAGAAACATTGAATCTAGCTGAATTTCACTCCACCAGCTCTTTCAAATTTTGAGTCCTTGAACATGAAGCAGTATAAAACAACAACAAACTCATTCTAGAAAATTTATTTGAGCTGATGTTGTTTAAAGGCCAAAGAAAAACATTTTGTCTTTATTGAGATTTAAAAATGGACAAACAAAATAAGGTGAAGCAGTTTTGTCTAATAAGTAGCCCAGAGAGAACAGGCACTGGTATAACCGTGAAACCTCACATGAGCTACACAAACTTCTTGTGTTTTCATTTCCTTGTCTGTAAAATGATAATAGGACAGACTTTGCAATTTCTGTGACTATTAAATGAATTAATACAAGTGAACTCTCCATTTCCAGGCTACCTTAGAGGAGATATTTGACCACTGTGGCTGTTATTGATGATAAGGATTATTGACTCTAGCTCCCACATTTCACTTTAAAACCCCTTCAAGAGGGAGAATGCCACCTGACCCCAACCTGTCAGGCTGCTGGGCTATGTGTGTGGCTGCGACAGCACTGGGGTGACTTTGCCTGTATAGCTGCATGCTCCGTAACTCACCACACTTCACATTTAATGGCAGAGATATTGTCCTTTACTTTTGAGAAAAATCATTTCAGTGGTTATTTTCATGACTCACAGCAGTAGGCAAACGGGGATATGGTGAGGGATCTTTGGCAGTTTTAGTAACATGGATCGTTGTTTTTTCAGATGGGTTAAGAAGTGGCAATATGGATAAAGGTGAATTTCCCATTCTGATCTTACCATCCGGGCATGGCAAGGATCTGATCTTCATGTCGAAATTTTCTTGTCCATTTTCTGCAGTGATCCAGACCTGTGTAAAAGGATAACTAGTAAATCTATAAACAGAAAAGACATACTTTATAATTCACAATAGCCTAGATGTAGAAATGTCCTAAATGTCCATCACTGGATGAATGGATAAAGAAATTGTAGTATATACGTACAACGAAATATTATTTGCCCTTAAAAACAAAGCGAATTTGCCATTTGTGACATGGCTGAACCTGGAGGATGTGATGCTGAGTGAAATAAACCAGGCAAGGGAGGACAAAAACAGTACGATCTCACTTCTACAGATAATCTGAAATAATTGAAATTATAGAAGTAGAGTGTAGAATTATGGCTGCCAGGGACTGGAGGTATGTTGGGAGGAATGGGGAGTTGTTGGCCAAAGGTCTTACAGTTTCAGTTAGACAGGATGAAAGGGTTCTGGAAAGCTAATGTACAGCAATAGGAATATATTGAACAATACAGTATTATATGCATGAAATATGCTAAGAGGGTAGATCTTAAGTGTTCCCCCAAACCAAAATAAATTTGATAACTATGTGAGGTGATAAATGCGCTTGTCACCTTGATTGTGGTGATGAATTAATAATGTATGCCTGTATCAAAACATCAAGTGCTATACCTTAAGTATGTATAATGTTTGTCAATTGTATCTTAATAAACTGGAGGAAAAAATACATATTTTGCTCCAAGTAAAATCAATCTGTTGTCCAGTGATTCTGATTGAGAACTTGAGAATGTAATGAGTCGATGGGAAGACAATTTCTAATACTCTATAGAAGTGGTCTTTTCCCCAGCTGAGTTCTGCTGTAGACTCAGGCCCACATTTAGAGAATTTCTCAGATTTCTATGGGAACAAGTCAGTATATTGTTTTCCCTTTAGTCTGTGGTAGCCCCAAACTTCTATAAGACATAATAAAAATAAATTGCTAGAACAAAGAAATGAAAAGACATAAGGGATACAAGCCTTGCTATTGATTTGTTTTTGTTTTTGATTTTTTTAGATTCAACAGCCATAAATTCCACTGGTAAGTCATACTCAATTTTCTAAGGGTTCACCTTCCATTCTTGTGTTTATTTCCTTGCAAGTTGACCACAGAGTGCTGACATCTCAAAAATAAAGAGCGCCTCATGTCACAGACCCTCCAGAATATAAATTCCTTGAAGGACCCTGAGTCACCAGGCTGGCAGCTCCTGCAGCTGTCAGGGATGTGCTATGGCCCCTCTCCTTCCTGGCGTCCTCCAGAGAAAAGGGGCAACTTCCCAGGACCAAGGAGACAAAGACACGGCGTGCAGAAGTCCAGGGGCTGATGTACCCCAGAGTGTAGATACCTTGCTGAGGTAGTGGAGATGCCATGGATTCTTGTATCATCAAGTTGCATTTCCCCACAGTGCTCAATGCCTGTTATCTTGCTCTCCTTCTCCTTCGAATTCCCACCTTTGGAGGCATATGAATGACTGTGGGATTCGGAACAGTTGCACATGGAATCAAGGAACATTTTAAATTATTAAATAATTCATATTACTCTTAAGTATCTATCTACCTACTAAGACACAGCATGTGAATCACAATATTGATTTTTTTACACTGGCTACCAGATGGATGGATGCTAACATCACATTGTGAATGGTTTGATTTTTCTTAAATTATTTAATAAGATCTAATAGAATTTTTCAACAGAAAAAAAAACTCAGCGTTTTAAGTGAAATTATTTGTATTTAATATTTAAAATTATTTATTTTTTTGTTTAACTGACAAATCATAATTGTATACAAGAATGGGATACAACATGATGTTTTCATATAGGTATTCACTGTGAAATAATTAGAACAAGTTAATTGACATATCTATCACCTCACTTATGTTTCCATTTTTTGTGGTGAGTCATTTGAAATTTACTCTCTTGCCAATAGATCTCAAGTCAGTCCATGTCAGAATTCAAATAAGAATAAAATATTTTTCTGCATGACTTCTGGATCTTATGTAGATGAGGTTATGGGATTAGACAGCTGAATGTACATCACTTTCTCTCCCATAGCAAGATCTTAGCTTCAAATAAGGCTCACCAAGAAAATACCTCACTGCAAGACTGCCAGTCTTGGATAGAAGCTAAGGGTGCAGTTTCCTGGGAAGGGATTTGGAGGCAGAAGAGAAAAGACAGCGTATGTTAATATTCTTAGTGCTCATCTTTCAGTGAGGGAATGATAAAGAGATACCACTTCAACAATAAAAACTCATATGGGTAGTTCATAAATTTTTCTTCAGCCATAATAAAAAGGACGAGATTTACCATCCTTCCGTAAAGCACCTACAAAACCAGCCAAATTATATAAAACAAATGGTTTTCCGATAATGGAAAATAGGCAGCTCCAGAAATGTATCCCCAAGAGAAGGTGAGTTGAGCCTCACGAGTGCCCCATTAAGTATTTGAAAAGAGCTTCCTGGCCATAGGATGGAAAGGGACAACCCAGGCACAGCCAAGCATTTTTGCTGATTTAAGGAGGCAGAGATCAGAGTTTTAGGTGAAGAATCATAGGAGAGTTTGTGAGTTTGTGATGTAGATTGTCTAAGCCAAGAAGGAACTGCACACACACACACACACACACACACACAAGGAAGAGAGAGAGAGAGATTGAGAGAGAGACAGCGAACATTGGAGATCAACAGGCTCACTTCTGGCTGAGTCCTGGTCTGTGAATATGTGTGAAGAAACTCCAAAGGACAGGGAAGAAACCAGCTGGGAACATGTCTAGAGTTTACACAAGACAGAATAGTTTGTGACCCCACCAGATAGAGTAGAAATATTTCCTAATAATGTCCCATGTGTAGAGTTCTTAGAAAACTTTCTCAGTAAGCATTTTCTCAGTAAGGGGACCAAATTAACCCTAAACGAAAGGCTCTTCTGGATCTTCCGTAACCAAGATCAAAAGCAAAGTTCTAAAGGTTTCTAAGTAACTTCAGCTCCAAGTAAATTGTGTTGCAGGGCACAGCCCCAAGACATTTAAAACAATATGAAGATATTCATCATCCAAAAATGTAAAATGTATAATATCCAATAAAAAATTACCAGGCACAAATGGATCGGGGCGAAAACAAAACAAAACAAAACCCATCAATCAATAGAAACCGATCAAGAAATAACATTGATGATTGCATTAAACAAGAACATGAAAATGGCAAATATAAATACACTCTAAATGTTCAAGAATCAAAAGAAACGTAAGTCTGATGATGAAATAAATAGAAGCTGTAAAAATATTCTAATAAAACTTTTGGAGATAAACTAGTAAATTTCTAAATAGGAAAGTTACACTGAATGGAATTAAAACAGACACTGAGGAAGAAAAAAGTTTAATGGGCTTAAAGGAATAGCAATAGAAACTATCTAAAATGAAATATGCAAAGAGAAAGAAAAGCCTTAAAACATAAAGTAACAATGAGCTATTGAACAAGGCATCTAAAAAAATGTGTCATCAAATTCCCAGAAGGAAAGAAAAATGACAGAGAAACAAACAAACAAAAAACTGAAGAAAGAGTAGTTGAAATTTTTCCAAATTCAGTGAAAACTATATTCTAATTCCAGAAAGCTCAGCAAACTTCCAGCAGAATAAAGAAGAGAAAAATTATACTAGGCAGCATCACAATCAATTTGCTGTAAGTCAGTGATAAAGAGAATGTATTAAAGGCAGCCAGAGGAAAGAAGACACATTATGTATAGAGAAACACATATAAAAATGAGAATGAATACCAGAAACAATGGAGCCCACATCTTTAAAGCACTGAAAGAAAAAAGTTGTCAAGCTTATAATCCTATAACTACAAACACTTTTTTTCCTAAATTGAAGGCAAAATAAGTATCCTTTTCTTCCCAGGCATTCAGAAACTTACAGAAGTCCCTGCCAGTCAACCAACATTACAAAAAATATTAAAGATGTTCTTTACACAGAAGGAAAATGATTCCAGATGGAAATTAGAGTACACAGAAATAAATGAAGACATTGGAAACTAGAAATATGCTGGAGGGGGGATAAAAAAATACTTTTTTCTCATTTTAAAATTTCTTTAAGTGCTAATTAACATTGTACAGTAAAGAAATATAATATATTTTAAATAAAATTTGTGCTATTAGAGAGGCCTTGAAGGACATGAAAGTACACTTTTGTAAAATTCTCAGACTGTATATGAAACAGCACAGCATAGAAGAGAGTCTGTGATAAGTTTAAGATGTACATTGTTAAGCCTAGAAAAGCTTTTAAAAAGAGAGGGGAAAAAAGAGAGAGGACAAAAAAAAAAAAAAAAAAAAGAGAGAGAGAGCATGCATACTAATGAGCCTATAATGGAGTTAAAATAAAATTAGAACAGAAAACCAAATACCGCATGTTCTCACTCATAGGTGGGAATTGAACAATGAGATCACTTGGGCACAGGAAGGGGAGCATCATACACCGGGTCCTATTGTGGGGAGGGGGTAAGGGGGAGGGTTAGCATTAGGAGGTATACCTAATGTAAATGACGAGTTAATGGGTGCAGCACACCAACATTGCACATGTATACATATGTAACAAACCTGCACGTTGTGCACAAGTACCCTAGAACTTAAAGTATTAAAAAAAAAAAGTAGAAAAGAAGTACTTGATTAACACAATAAAACTCAGGAAAAGGGGAAAACAGGAGGAAACAAGAGATGGAAAAAGGGAAACATAGCAATTGCTAGGTTAAACAAAACTGTATTAAAAATCACATTAAATATAAATGTCCTCAACAGCCCTATTAAAAGACAAAGATTGTCAAATTGCATGCAAAAAGCAAGATCCAACAATATGCTCTCTGTACCAACTCATTTCAAATATAACATCCTGGATAGATTAAAAGTAAAGAGATGAAAAACATACCAAACAAACACTAATCAAAAGAATATTGTGTTAGCTATGTTAATATCAGGTGGACATTAGAGAAAGGAATACCGTGAGAAATTTTAAAAAGTTATTTAATGGTTATAAAAGCGTTGTATTTGTTTGTGCTGCTATAACAAAATATGTTAGACTGGGTGATTCATAAAGAACAGACATTTGTTTTCTCACAGTTCTGGAGGTTGGAAATCTGAAATCAAAGTTCCATCAGGCTTGGTTGTCTGGTGAGGGTGGCTTTCTTCTTCTAAGACGGCACCTTGTTGCTGCATCCTCCTGAGAGGAGAGATGCTGAGTCCTCATGCGGCAGAAGGCGCAAGAGAGCCAAAAACTGCATGAAGCTTCTTTTATACAGGCCTTCATCCCATATCTTCACAGCCCATAGGAGTCAGGTTGTGAGAAAAGAGCCCTCATGGCCTAATTACTTCTTCAAGGCCCCTCCTTTTATTACTATTATATTGGCAACACTTGAAATCTGAAAGAGACACATTCAAATGATAACAGGGGTCAATTTGTCAAGAGGAATCAGCAATCTTAAATGTTTGTGCTATTAACAACAGTGCTTCAAAGCATAGAAGCAAAACTGATGAGAACTGTAAGGAGAAATAAATGGATGTTGTTCAGCAGAGTATCATGCCCTGATTATCAATCCCAAAAGAGGACCCTAAACATGCCAGTTTCTGGTAAGCACCCTGTATCTGGCAGGTCTTGTGCAAACCCGTCTGCTAGAGATATTGCACGAGTCCAACTGCCGTAGTATGAGTCTGGTGAGACAGAACACTCACACAAGTTATGAAAAGCAACTTTATTTCTCGAATATAGACAGCAAGGATTGACAGAATCCTGGAATCATGGCCAGCCAGACCCTAACTCTTGGGAGAGTTGCACAGGGCAGATGGAGTCTCATAAGTGCATGTTCCACTTTGCACCACAGCTGGGAGACACTGGAAACATTCCACTCTGGGTTTTATACCCCGAGGGTAACTGGGCCACGAAGCTAAATTTTTGCAGGACATTCTGCTCTGGGTTGGACAAGGACAAAGCCCAGTCTGTTCTGGACGGTTTCTTCTTATCTCAGGGCACTACATTCTCAGTACATTCTATAGTTATCTTGAGAACTATAAGGAGGCTGGGGGGAAGAACTGGATTGGCCAAGAGCATCTGGGAACCTGTCTTACTTCAAATGTATAATTAACATCAGAAATTTTCAGAATTTTTCTCTCTATAACTGATAGATCAAGAAGACAAAAGGCCAGGTGCGGTGGCTCATGCCTGTAATCCCAGCACTTTGGGAGGCTAAGGTGGGTGGATCACCTGAGGTCAGGAGTTTGAGACTAGGCTGGCCAACATGGTGAAACCTCATCTCTACTAAAAATACAAAAAAAAAAAAAGAAAAAAAAATTAGCTGGGGTGGGGGCTGGTGCCTGTAATCCTAGCTACTCAGGAGGCTGAGGCAGGAGAATTGCTTGAACCCGGGAGGTGGAGGTTGCAGTGAGCCGAGATAGTGCCATTGCACTGCAGCCTGGGCAATGGAGTGAGACTGTCTCAAAAAAAAAAAAAAAAAAAAAAAAAAAAAAAAAAAAAAAAGAGAGAGAGAGAGAGAGAGAAAATCATTAAGAAGATAGAAGACTTGGATTAAGCTGTCAACCAACGTGACCTTATTGACATTTATAGAACATTTTGCCCAATGACAGTAGAAAACACTATGTTCAAGTGCATATGGACATACACCAAGACGGAACACCTTCAGAGCCATAAGTAAATATAGAAAACTTCACATTATACAAACAAGTTCCCTAACAAAGATGGAAATACATTAGACATCAATACATTTAAAATGCCCAAATATTGGAAGCCAACCAAACCAACCAACCAAACAAATCAGTAATACATTGTTAAAGAAGAAATCAAAAGGGAAATTAGAAATTGCAAAGTTAATGTGTGGATTTTCTACCAAATATTAGTCTACAGCCATACCACCCTGAACGCACCCTATCTTGTCTACCAAATATTGGTTTAAGCTAGTACTAGTATTTTCAACCCATCGGAGAGTAGGAAAATGTCTTCTCTTTTCCTGACCTAACATCTAAAAAGGTAAACTTGTTCACCCATTTAGATATTGACTGAGTACTTATTGTGGGCAAGGTGAAGAGTGAGGAGTATCCAGAGCTGTTTCTGCTCTGAATCCTTTTTTTTCCCTAAGACACAAACATCCATTTGTCACTTGCTAGTACTGGACAGTGGTCTATAGTTTACAAATACTAACTCATTTCACTTTATATTATCATAATTAATAGGTTGGCCTATTCAATCCTCCTTCTACTTATTTTTAGTACTACTTTTTATGGTAATTACCCACTTACAGATCTGTCTTTTTCCCTAGGCTGTGATATCCTGAAGGCAAAGTGGAGATGACTCATCTTTGTGCCTTCAGAACCTGGTACACATGTTTTATTTATTAAATGAATTATTGGATGCATGTGTAAAATTGTAGCTCATACACAAGGTCCAAGGGCTGAAAATTATGATGAGTCACTCATTGTAATGAGTGGTTTTAATATTCCACATTCTGAAAACAGTATTTTTCATTATTATTATTATTATTGCCATTATTACTATTATTAGAATATGGAAGTCCTTTCTTCTAAAATAATAAAATATACTGGCATATTATTATTATAATTTGTGTAATTGTAACATTGAACTCACAATCCCTAAAGTGGACCATGTTTGTTTTTATTCTTACAAGTTTTTTAGCTCCAGGAAATTTAATTATTCCTTTCTGAATCTGCATTTCTCAGTTGATATTTATAAATCTTTGTTTCTGTGCTTGCCTGAAATTAGAAGAGTTCATAGTATGATCATCTGGTTGTTTTACAAGGGAAAGAATTCTATGATACAAGTAAAGAAATACTTTAAACTGATGGCTATTCAAAGTCCTGTCCTTTATGCTGACTTCTTAAAATAGGCTTTTTATTATTTACTCAAGATAATTTATAGATATTCTAATGTGTATCAAGCCTTAGAATAGGCACTGAAAAATGAAGATCAGTAAAACACTTCTTATTTTGGGAGCAATTTCAAAATGGAATAAAATATTGATAGGTGCTAACATCTGGAATAGCTGAGTAAGGAGCTTGGACTAGCTCCTTCACAAAAAACAGTGATACAACTGGACCCACTTGTTTAGCCTGGGGCTGCAACCATTTCCCCCACCCTCACCCACAGTTCATGGCATAAGTTACAACAAGTGATGGGCCATCCCATGAGGACTGGCAGCCTTGCTGCCACAGGAGGAAGACTTGAAAATATCCAAGTCCCCAGGGGCATTGTCAGAAAATGATATAAATCTCAAAGGTAACCAATAAACAAAATTTTGTGGTTGCAAAAATGATTAGGACATGCAGCAAACTGGCAGAACAGCAAGAAATATAGCAAGGAGTTCTGGGAAATAAGATAGTGAAAGTGGGCTTTGATAAGCAACTTTGTAGTTATACCATAGATGGTATTAGGGTGACATACATGTGCAAGATTTTACACATGTTCTGGAAAGACAAAGAAAGTCTTAACATCCCTGGATGAATGTGAGATCTGGCACATGCAGAAAGCAAAAGCTGGGCAGATATGTAAACTTCACAGACTTAGAATGTATTTCCCAAACCAAATATAGATCCACCAGGAAAAAGTAGAAGTTGAACCGGTTCAATGTGTTTCAGCAAAACTTCTGGCAAGTAAGCTTTGCTAACTCAGGGCCCGCTCCTACAAGGCTGGGCTCAAAACAACAACAACAACAACAACAATCCCTCACCCCCACCCCCCAAAAAAACACAGAATTTAAAAAGCACTGGGCAGATACATCAGTGACCACACAGCAGCAAAGACAGATTCTATAGATTTGGTCTGGGGAAGTCAATAAGCAAATAAGCCATAACAGCAACAAGCTTCCAGAGGGGAATGAGAATACAGGGTTGCTGCCATATATTATTTACGACGTCCAGTTTTCAAGAACAGCTACAAAATATGAGACACTCAAAGGCACAGGACACTGTGACACATCACTGGAAAATGGATGAGCACTAGGGAGCCAGATGTTATATTGAGCAGATAGGTTGCTATAAATATGTTCAAAGCATCAAAGAAAGCCATGTCTAATGAAGATATGGCTTCATATCTATCTATGATAATTATCTATCAAAGAGACTATCAATTCGACAAAAATTATTTTAAAAATCAAGCAGAAACTTTAAAGTTTAAATGGATAACAGCTGAAGTGAAATTGTTACTAAAGGGACTCAAGAACAGATTTGAGCTGGCAAAACAAGCAAACTTGAATATAGACAAACAAAAATTATGCAATCTGTAGAACAGAAAGAAAAAGAAATAAAAAACAAATAAAGTCTCACAGACTTGTAGAATACCATAAAGCATGAGAAACTTTTGCCAACATATCTAAGAACCTAAACAAATTCTGAGTAGAACAAACAGAAAGGGATTCATACTGAGATGTACTATAATCAAACCATCGATAGACAAAGACGAAGAAATAATCTGAACAAGCTAGGAGAAAGTAAATGATGTTCATTCCATATAGAGGAACCTCAAAGATCAATAGCTGATTTTTTTTTTACCAAAAGCCAGGAGGTGGTAGACAGATCAGATAACATGTCCAAAAGGTTAAAACAGTAGCAGCAAACACTCTTGTCAACCAAAAATTTTATTTCTAGCAAAATTACTCACCAAAATTGAAGGCAAAATAAAGCTATTTCAAAGTAAACAGAGATTTAGAGAATTTAGTGATAACTGACCTACCTTACAAGAAATAACAAGGAAATTAGAAAGGAAATGACACCACTGTTAACTTGAATCCACAAAAAGAAATAGCGAACATGGCCAAATAACTATTTGGGTAAATAGAAGAGACAGTATAAACGTATTTTCTCTTCTGTTATTTTAACATATTAGAAAGACAATTCATATGATAATGATGATAAACATATTGCTAAGTTTATAAAATATGAATTATGAAATATGTATGTACATATAAATATGTAGCATATATAACAATGATAGCATAAGAATAATGAAAGAAATTCAGCTATATTGGGGTTTAATTTCTACATTTTACTGAAATCAATTTTCTTATACATGAATGTTCATATCAGCATCATTAACTATAGCCCCAAAGTTGAAACAACCCATATGTACAACAACCTAGTAACAGGTAAACACAATGAAATATTATTCAGCCATTAAAATGAGGGAAGTCTTGATTTATGCCACAACTAGATAAACTTTGAGAACATTGTTAGCAATGCCAGACACAAATGCTACATATTGTCTCATTCCATTAATATGAACTGCCCAAAATAGGCTTATCCAAAGTTACAGAAAACAGATTAGTATTTTCCTGGGGTTGGAGTGAAGGAAGGGAGGAATAGGACCTGATGCTCATAGGTACAGGGTTTCTTTCTGAGGTGATAAAACATTTCAGAATTAGATAGTGGTAATGATTGCACAATTTTGTGAATTTACAAAAACAACTAAGAACTATATATTTTAAAAGAATAAATGTTGTGGCATGTGAATCATATTTCAGTAAAATGCATCAGTTGAGTCAAGTTAGTCAATATTTTTCAAGTCTTATATACTTGCTGATTTTTTACAATTTTAGTTGTTCTGTATTATTATTGAGAGTATTGTATCAGCATACGCATCTATTATTGTTTATATTGTATTTTCCCTTCAATTATAGTAGTTTTGCTTCATGTAATTTGCAACTATGCTGTTAGATCAACATATGTATACAATTCTTACATTTTCCTGATGAATTTACATGTTTATTATTATAAAACCTACTTCTTCGTGTTGACTAATCATTTCGTCTTAAACTATTTTGTCTGACATTAGTATAGATGCATCATCTTTCTTTTTTTGACTGTTTTCAGGATAATATCCTTTCCATCATTTTATTTTTAACCTATTTGTGTCTTTGAATCTAAAGTGTGTTTTATAAAAAGCATTTAGTGGGATTATTTAAAAAATTTCATTCTTTCAATACATCTGTCATGTGCATATGTCATATGATTGATTTTTTAATCCATTTACATTTCATGTAGTTACTGATATGAGGGATTGACAACTGCAACTTTATTATTTGTTTTCTATATGTCTTAAGTCTTTTTGTTTCTTTATTCCTTTGTTAGTACCTTCTTTGGTAAACATTGATGTTTTGTATTGTACAACTTTAGTTTTTCTGTTGTTTCACTATATTTAAAATTATTTCCTTAGTGATTGCCTTGGAGATAACAGGTCACAACTTTTAACAATATAGTTATATATATTGTATAATTAATATCAACTTAATTTCAACTTGGAATGTGTAAATTTCTCCAATATACCTTCATTCTTCATACCCTCTCCTTTGTGCTCTCATTATTGTACAAATTACATCTTCATAGATTTTATGCCCCCCAGCACAAATTTATAACTATTGCTTTATGCAATTATCTTTTATGCATTTATCTTTATGCAATTATCTTTTAAATCAGGTAGCAGAAAAAAATTATAAAAAACAAAAAATACACCTATATACTGTCCTTCATATTTACCGGTGAGGCCAGCTTTACGTCTTACTCTGTCGCCCAGGCTGGAGTGCAGTGGCGTGATCTCGGTTCACTGCAAGCTCCGTCTCCTGGGTTCACGCCATTCTCCTGCCTCAGCCTTCTAAGTAGCTGGGACTACAGGTGTCCACCACCACGCCTGGCTAATTTTTTGTATTTTTAGTAGAGATGGGCTTTCACTGTGTTAGCCAGGATGGTCTCAATCTCCTGATCTCCTGATGTGTCCGCTTCAGCCTCCCAACGTGCTGGGATTACAGGAGTGAGCCACCACGCCCAGATGGTACTTTTTATTTCTTAATATGAATTTAAGTTAGCCTAGTGTTCTTCCATTTTTATCACGAAAGTCACCTATTATTATTTCTTTTAGGCAAAATCTGCTAGTGAAGAATTCTGTCAGTTTTCATTTATGTGGAAACATCTTACTTCTCTTTCATTTTTGAAGGATAGTTTTGCTAACCATAGAATTTTTGCTTGACAATACTTTCTTTCAACATTATTAAAAAAAAATTTTAAATTACACTTTAAGTTCTAGGGTGTGCGCACGTGTACAACGTGCACGTTTGTTACCTAGGTATACATGTGCCATGTTGGTGTGCTGCACACATCAACTTGCCATTTACATTAGGTATTTCTCCTACTGCTATCCCTCCCCCAGCCCACAACCCACTGACAAGCCCCGGTATGTGATGCTCCTCACCCTGTGTCCATGTGTTCTTGTTGTCAACTCCCATCTATGAGTGAGAACATGCGATGTTTGGTTTTCTGTCCTTGTGATAGTTTGCTTAGAATGATGGTTTCCAGCTTCATCCATGTTCCTGCAAAGGACATGAGCTCATCCTTTTTTATGGCTGCATAGTATTCCATGGTATATATGTGCCACATTTTCTTAATCCAGTCTATCATTGATGGACATTTGGTTGGTTCCAAGTCTTTGCTCTTGTGAATAGTGCTGCAATAAACATACATATGCATGTGTCTTTATAGTAGCATGATTTGTAATCCTTTGGGTATATACCGAGTAATGGGATCGCTGGGTCAAATGGTATTTCTAGTTCTAGATCCTTGAGGAATCGCCACACAGTCTTCCACAATGGTTGAACTAATTTACACTCCCATCAGCAGTGTAAAAGTATTCCTATTTCTCCACATCTTCTCAAGCATCTGTTGTTTCTTGACTTTTTAATGATCACCATTCTAAGTGGCGTGAGATGGTTTTGATTTGCATTTCTCTGATGACCAGTGATGATGAGCATTTTTTCATATGTCTGTTGGCTATATAAATGTCTTCTTTTGAAAAGTGTCTGTTCATATCCTTTACCCACTTTTTGATGGGGTTGTTTGTTTTTTTTCTGGTAAATTTGTTTAAGTTCTTTGTAGATTCTGGATATTAGCCATTTGTCAGATGGATAGATTGCAAAAGATTTTCTCCCATTCTGTAGGTTGCCTGTTCAAGCTGATGATAGTTTCTTTCGCTGTGCAGAAGCTCTTTAGTTTAATTAGATTCTATTTGTCTATTTTGGCTTTTGTTGCCATTGGTTTTGGTGTTTTAGTCTTGAAGTTTTTGCACAAGCCTATGTCCTGAATGGTATTGCCTAGGTTTTCTTCCAGATTTTTTTATGGTTTAGGTGTTACATTTAAGTATTTTATCCATCTTGAGTTAATTTTTGTATATGGTGTAAGGAAGGGATCCAGTTTCAAGTTTCTACATACGGCTAGCCAATTTTCCCAGCACCGTTTATTAAACAGGGAATCCTTTCCCCATTTCTTGATTTTTTGCTTATCAAAAATCAGATGGTTGTAGATGTGTGGTGTTATTTCTGAGGCCTCTGTTCTGTTCTATTGGTCTATATATCTATTTTGGTACCAGTACCATACTCTCTTGGTTACTGTAGTCTTGTAGTATAGTTTGAAGTCAGGTAGCATGATGTCCCCAGCTTTGTTCTTTTTGCTTAGGATTGCCTTGGCTATGCTGGCTCTTTTTTGGTTCCACATGAACTTTAAAGTAGTTGTTTCCAATTCTGTGAAGAAAGTCAGTGGTAGCTGGATGGGGATAGCATTGAATCTGTAAATTACCTTGGGCAGTATGGCCATTTTCACGATAGTGATTCTTCCCATCCGTGAGCATGGAATGTTCTTCCATTTGTTTGTGTTCTCTTTTATTTCATTGAGCAGTGGTTTGTAGTTCTCCTTGAAGATGTCCTTCACATTCCTTGTAAGTTAAATTCCTAGGTATTTTATTATCTTTGAAGTAATTGTGAATGGGAGTTCACTCATGATTTGGCTTTCTGTTTGTCTATTATTGATGTATAGGAATACTTGTGATTTTGCACATTGGTTTTGTATCCTGACTCTTCACTGAAGTTGCTTAACAGATTAAGGAGATTTTGGGCTGAGACGATAGGGTTTTCTAAATATACAATCATGTCACCTGCAAACAGAGACAATTTGACTTCCTCTTTTCCTAATTGAATACCCTTTATTTCCTTCTCTTGCCTGACTGCCCTAGCCAGAACTTCCAACCCTATGTTGAATAGGAGTGGTGAGAGAGGGCATCCTTGTCTTGTGCCAGTTTTCAAAGGGAGTGCTTCCAGTTTTTGTCCATTCAGTATGATATTGGCTGTGGGTTTGTCATAAATAGCTCTTATTATTTTGAGATACATTCCATCGATACCTAGTGTATTGACAGTTTTTTAACATGAAGCGCTGTTGAATTTTGTTCGAAGGCCTTTTCTGCATCTGTTAAAATAATCATGTGGTTTTTGTCATTGGTTCTGTTTATATGACAAATTACGTTTATTGATTTGCAAATCCCTTTACTATTATGTAGTGGCCTTCTTTGTCTCTTTTGATCTTTGTTGATTTAAAGCCTGTTTTATCAGAGACTAGGATTGTAACCCCTGCTTTTTATTGCTTCCTATTTCCTTGGTAGATCTTCCTCTATCCCTTTATTTTGAGCCTATGTGCATCTTTGCATTTCAGATGGGTCTCTTGAATACAGCACACCAATGGGTCTTGACTCTTTATCCAATTTGCCAGTCTGTGTCTTTTAATTGGGGCATTTAGCCCATTTACATTTAAGGCTAATATTGTTATCTTTGAATTTGATCCCATCATTATGATGATAGTTGGTTATTTTGCCTGTTAATTGATGCAGTTTCTTCATAGTGTCAATGATCTTTACAATTTGGCATGTTTTTGCAGTGGCTGGTACCAGTTGTTCCTTTCCATGTTTAGTGCTTCCTTCAGGAGCTCTTGTAAGGCAGGCCTGTCAGTGACAAATCTCTCAGCATTTACCTGTCTGTAAAGTATTTTATTTCTCCTTCATTTATGAAGCTTAGTTTGGCTGGATGTGAGATTCTGGGGTGAAAATTATTTTCTTTAAGAATGTTGAATATTGGTTCCCACTCTCTTCTGGCTTGTAGGGTTTCTGCTGAGATATCCACTGTTAGTCTGATGGGCTTCCCTTTGTGGGTAACCTGATGTTTCTCTCTGGCTGCCTTTAACATGTTTTCCATCATTTCAGCCTTGGTGAACCTGACAGTTATGTGTCTTGGGGGCTGCACTTCTTGAGGTGTATCTTTGTAGTGTTCTCTGTATTTCCTGAATTTGAATGTTGGCCTGCCTTGCTAGGCTAGGGGAGTTCTGTATAATATCCTGAAGAGTGTTTTCTAACTTGGTTCCATTCTCCCTGTCACTTTCCAGTACATCAATCAAACGTAGATTTGGTCTTTTCATATAGTCCCATATATCTTGGAAGCTTTGTTCATTTCTTTTCACTCTTTTTCTCTAATCTTGTCTTCTCACTTTATTTCATTAATTTGATCTTAAATCACTGATATCCTTTCTTCCACTTGATAGAATTGGCTATTGAAGCTTGTGTATGTGTCACAAAGTTCTCATGCCATGGTTTTCAGCTCCATAAGGTCATTTAAGGTATTCTCTACACTGTTTATTCTAGTTAGCCATTCGTCTAACCTTTTTTTCAAGATTTTTAGCTTCCTGTGATGGGTTAGAACATGCTCCTTTAGCTCAGAGAAGTTTGTTATTACTGACCTTTGAAACGTACTTCTATCAACTTGTCAAACTCATTCTCCATCCAGCTTTGTTCCCTGGCTAGCAAGGAGCTACAATCCTTTGGAGGAGAAGAGGTGCTCTGTTTTTTTGGTAGTTTCAACTTTTCTGCTCTGGTTTCTCCCCATCTTTGTGGTTTTATGTACCTTTGGTTTTTGATGTTGGTGACCTACAGATGGGGTTTTGGTGTGGATGTCCTTTTGGTTGATGTTGATGCTATTCCTTTCTGTTTGTTAGTTTTCCTTCTAACAGTCAGACCCCTCAGCTGCAGGTCTGTTCAAGTTTGCTAGAAGTCTACTCCAGATGCTGTTTGCCTGGGTATCACCCATGGAGGCTGTAGAACAGCAAATGTTGCTGCCTGATCCTCCTCTGGAAGCTTTGTCACAGAGGGGCACCCGCCTATTTGAGGTGTCTGTCAGCCCCTACTGGGAAGTGTTTCCCAGTCAGGCTACATGGGGGTCAGGGACCCACTTGAGGAGGCAGTTGGTTCATTCTCAGAGCTGGAACACCCTGCTGAGAAAATCACTGCTCTCTTTAGAGCTGTCAAACAGGGACATTTGAGTCTACAGAAGCTATCTCCTACTTTTTGTTCTACTATGCCCTGCCCCCAGAGATGGATTCTATAGAGGCAGTAGGCCTTGCTGAGCTGCAGTGGGCTCCACCCAGTTCGTGCTTCCCAGCCTCTTTGTGTGCACTGTGAGCTACTCAAGCCTCAGCAATGGCGGATGCCCCTCCCTGTGTCAAGCAGCAGTGTCACAGGTTGATCTCAGACTGCTGCGCTAGCAGTGAGCAAGGCTTCGTGGGCGTGAGACACACCGAGCCAGGCATGAATGGGTATCTCCTCATCTGCCAGTTGCTAAGACTGTGGGAAAAGTGCAATATTTGATCAGAAGTGTACTGTTTCTCCAGGTACAGTCTGTCATGGCTTCCCTTGGCTAGGAAAGGGAAATCCCCTGACTCCTTGTGCTTCCTGGGTGAGATGACACCCCACTGTGCTTCAGCTCTTCCTCCGTGGGCTGCACCCACTGTTCAACCACTCCCAGTGAGATGAACCAGGTACCTCAGTTGGAAATGTAGAAATCACCCATCTTCTGTGTCAATCTTGCTGGGAGCTGCTGACTACAGCTGTTCCTATTTGGCCATTTTGGAAGCGACCCTTTCAACACTTTAAATATGTACCCACTGCCTTCTGGCCTCCACTGTCTGTGATAAGCAATAAACTGTCTTATTGAGGATACCTTATATGTGATGCATCACCTTTCTTGCTGATCCCAAGAGTCTCTCCTTGTCATTGTTGATAGTTTTGTTATGATACATGTAGATGTGTATGTCTTTGAGTTTATTTTACTTGGAGAGTGAATTTTTATGGTTTTTTGATTAATGATTTTTTATCAAATTTGGAAAATTTTGGCCACTATTTTTTCAAATATTCTTTCTGATTCTTTATATCTCATCTCTCTTTTCTCATGGTGTGACTCATATTGCACACATATTAGTTTTCCTTATGATGTACTCTTGAGTCTCTTTTCATTTTTCTTTGTTATGTTTTCTTTCTGTTCCTCAGATTGCACAATCTCAATGGACGTATCTTCCCATTTGCTGATTCTGCCAGCTCAAATCCATTGTTAAGTGCTTCTGATAAAATTTTTATCTCAGTTATTATACTTTTCAATTCCAGAATTTTCAAACACACATACACACACCCCATTCAATAGAAATAGAATATATATTTATTATCATATTGTGGACTATATATAGAATTGAAATAAAATAGCTTTTTTGATAGTCTCTATTTGGAAGGATATTCTCATCATTCTTATACTTCTTTTTAGTTTTGTTTTCAACAGATAAGCTCTTTTTTCCTATTTTATTTTTAAAATTATTATTATTATTATTATTATTATTATTATTATTATTATTTTGAGATGGAGTCTCGCTCTGTCACCCAGGCTGCAGTGCAGTGGCCGGATCTCAGCTCACTGCAAGCTCCGCCTCCCGGGTTCACGCCATTCTGCCTTAGCCTCCCAAATAGCTGGGACTACAGGTGCCCACCACCACGCCTGGCTAGTTTTTTTTGTATTTTTTCAGTAGAGATGGGGTTTCACTGTGTTAGCCAGGATGGTCTTGATCTCCTGACCTCGTGATCTGCCTGTCTCGGCCTCCCAAAGTGTTGGGATTACAGGCTTGAGCCACCGCTCCCGGCCTAAAATTATTTTTATTTATTTTTAACTCTCATTTTAGATTCAGGGATGCATGTGCAGGTTTGTTATACAGGTAAATTGTGTGTCATGATAGTTTGGGCACACATTACTATTTCACCCAGGTAATAAACGTAGCACCTGATAGGTAGATTTTTGATCCTCTCCCTCTTCCCACCCTCCACTATCAAGCAGGCTCCACTGCCTGTTGTTCCCTTCTTTGTGTCCTTCTGTACTCAATGTTTAGTTCCCACTTTTAAGTGAAAATATGCAGGATTTAATTTCTGTTCCTGCATTAGTTTGCTTTGAATAATGGCCCCCAGCTTCATGCATGTTGCTGCAAAGAACATGATCTCATTCTTTTTATGGCTGTGTAGTATTACAAGGCATATATATAACTACATTTTCTTTATCTAGTCCGTCATTGATGGGCACTTAGGTTGATTCCATGTCTTTGCAATTGTGAATAGTGCTGTGATGAACATATGCATGCATCTTTATGGTAGAATGATTTGCCTTCCTTTGAGTATATATTCAGTAATGGGATGGCTAGGTCAAATGGTAATTCTCTTTTAAGTTCTTTAAGCCATTTCCTAACTGCTTTCCACAATAGCTAAACTAAGTTTTATTCCCCTCAGCAGTGTATAAGCATTGCCTTTTCTCTACAACCTCACCAGCAATCATTATTTTTTGACTTTTTAATAATAGCCATTCTGATTGGTGTGAAATGGTGTCTCATTGTGGTTTCTATTTGCATTTCTCTAATAATTAGTAATATTGAACATGTTTTCATATGCTTTTTGGTCACATGTATGTCTTCTTTTGAAAAGTGGTCATGTCCTTTGCCCACTTTTGAATGGGGTTGTTTGTTTTTTGCTTGTTAATTTGTTTAAGTTCCTTATTGACTCTGGATATTAGACCTCTGTTGGGTGTATAGTTTGCAAACATTTTCTCCCATTCAGTAGCTTATCTTTTTACTCTGCTGCTAATTTCTTTTGCTGTGCAAAATCTTTTTAGTTTAATGAGGTTTCATTTGTCAATTTTTGTTTTTGTTGCAGTTGCTTTTGGCATGTTCATTAGAATGGTATTTAATAGGTTATCTTCCAGTTTTTGTACTTTTAGATATTACTTTTAAATCTTTAATTCATCTTGAGTTGATTTTTGTGTATGGTGTAAGGAAAGGGTACAATTTCAATGTTTTGCATATGGCTAGGCAGTTATGCCAACACCATTGATTGAATAGGGAGTCCTTCTCCCATTGTCTGTTTTTGTCACCTTGTTGAAGATCAGATAGTTGTAGGTGTGTGTCTTTATTTCTGAGCTCTCTGCTCTGTTCTATTCATCTATGTGTCTGTTTTTGTAATAGTATCATGCTGTTTTTGGTTACTGTAGTCTTTGTGTATAGTTTTACGTTGGGGAACATGATGCCTCCAGCTTTGTTCTTTTTACTTAGAATTGCCTTGGCTATTTGAGCTCTTTTGTGGTTTCATGTGAATTTTAAGATGGTTTTGTCTAATTCCTTGGGAAGCATTTTGTTTCTAGGTTAATTTTAGAATAGTTTTTGCATAATTCTATAAAAAATGACTTTGTTAGTTTGATAGAAATAGCATTGAATCTGTAAATTGCTTTGGGCAGTATGGCCCTTTTAACAGTATTGATTCCTCCTATCTGTTAACATGGGAAGTTTTCCCATTTGTTTGTTTCATTTTGGACTTCTTTGAGCAGTATTTTGTAATTCTCATTGTAGAGATCTTTTATCTCCGTGATTACCTGAATTCTTAGTTATTTTATTCTTTTTGTGGTTATTGTGAAAAAGATTACATTTTGTTTTGGCTCTCAGCTTGGATGTTGTTAGTGTATAGAAATGTTACTAAGTTTTGAACATTTATTTTGTATCCTGATACTTTGCTGAAGTTGTTTATCAGATCTAGGAACTTTTGGCCAGAGACTATGGGGATTTATAGGTATAGGATCATATCATCTGCAAACAGAGATAGTTTGACTTCTTCTCTTCCTATTTGGATATCTTTTATTTCTTTATCTTGCCTGATTGCTCTGTTGAGTAGGAGTGGTGAGAGTAGGCATCCTTGTCTTGTTTTGGTTCTCAAGAGGAAAGCTTCCAGTTTTTGCACATTCAATAAGATGTTGTCTGTGGGTTTGTCCCAGATAGCTCTTATTATTTTGAAGTATGTTTCTTCAATGCCTAGCTTGTTGAGGGTTTTTAACATGAAGCAATATTGATTTATTGAAAGCCTTTTCTGTATTTATTCAGATGATCATGTGGTTTTTGTTTTTAGTTCTGTTTATGTGGTGAATTGCATTTATTTACCTATGTTGAACCAACCTTTTATCCCAGGGATAAAGCCTACTTGATTGTGGTGGATTTACTTTTACATGTTGTTGCTAGATTCAGTTTGCTAGTATTTCATCGAGGCGTTTTGCATCCATGCTCATCAAGGTTATTTGCTTGAAGTTTGTGTGTGTGTGTGTGTGTGCGTGCGCGCGTGTGTGTGTGTGTGAGAGAGTGTGTGTGTTTTCTGTCAGGTTTTGGAATCAAGGTGATGATGGCTTCATAGAATGAGTTAGGAAGGATTCCTTCCTGATTTTCTGGAATAGTTTCAGTAGGAATGACACCAACTCTTTATACCTCTGGTAAAGTTTGTTTGTGAATCTGTCTTTCTGGTTGATAGGCTTTTTATTACTGATTCAAGGGATTCAGACTCACTACTGGTCTATTCAGGAATTCAGTTTCTTTTTGGTTCAATCTTGGGAGGTTTTATGTTTCCAGCAATTTGTCTATTTCTTTTAGGCATTCTAGTTTGGTGCATAGGGTTGTTAATAATAGTCTCTGAAGGTTTTTTTGTATTTCTGTGGGATCAGTGGTATGTCTCCTTTGCCATCTCTGATTGCATTTATTTGTATATTCTGTCTTCGTTTATTAGTCTAGCTGGTAGCCTATCAATCTTATCTATTCTTTCAAAAAACCAACTCCTGGATTCGTTTATCTTTTGTATGGTCTTTTGTGTCTCACTTTTGTTTACTTCAGCTCTAATTTTGGTTATTTTTTGTCTTCTGCTAGCTTTGGGGTTAGATTGTGTTGTTTCTCTAGTTCTTCTAGATGTGATCTTAGGTCGTTAATTTGAGATCTTTGTAACTTTTTGGTGCAGATGTTAGGTGCTATAAACTTACCTCTCAACACTGCTTCAGCTGTGTCTCAGAGATTCTTATACCTTTAGTTTGTTAGATTACAATTTCCTGTTTTTTTGCTTTCTTTTTTTTTTTTTTCTGAGTTAGATGCTTGCTCTGTCATCCAGGGGTCTCATTCTGCCCCCCAGGCTGGAGTGCAGTGGCGCAATCAAAATTCACTACAGACTTGACCTTTTGGGCTCCATTGATCTTCCTGGCTCAGTTTCCTGAGTAGCTAGGATCACAGGCACATAACACTGCATCAGGCTAATTTTTAATTTTTTTTTTCCTACAGACAGAGTCTTACTATGTTGTCCAAGCTGGTCTTGAACCTCAGGGCTCCATCGATCCTCCTGCCTTGGCCTCCCAAAATGCTGAAATTACAAGTGTGCACCGTACCTGGTCTCCCTTAATTTTTGAACAATTTAAAATATAATTGGTGCAAAGTATTTGTCTAATAAGTTCAAAGTTTATGCTCTCTCAAGAACAGTTTCTATTGGCTGCATTTTTCTTTGTTAATGGGTCATATATTTTTTTATTTCACACAGTTTATGTTGAAAAATGAACACTTTAAATAATATAATGTGTCAACTCTGAAAATCAGATTCTCTCCTTTCCCCATGGTTTGTTATTATTGTCATTTGTTATTGCTGTCACTATTGTTTATTACAGACTTTTCTTAACTAGTTCTTTAAAATATGTATTCTTTGTTGTATGTAGCTACTGATGTCTCTCTTTGGTTAGCTTAGTGGGTAGCTAATCAATGGACAGATATTTTTCGGAGTTTCCTGGAACTGATAAATCTCCCCATCTTGGCAGAGGGTCTCTGTGTGCATGTTGGGACGCACCTTTAATATTCAACCAGGTAGTTGAAAATTACCTTAGTCTTCACTTCCTGCTTGTGTAGAACCTGAAGAACAGAAAAGGTGAGACCTTAGGACCTTCTTGGGTCTGAGCATGCAGGAAGTCTCGGACATGAACATACCTCTATACATGTGTTTGAACTTCTAGATTCCAGGAATACTTTGAAGCTTTTTAAAGGTTTCTCTGGATATTCTATTCACCAGCTTTTCTTTTTTTTTTTTTTAAATTATACTTTAAGTTCTAGGGCACATGTACACAACGTGCAGGTTTGTTACATATGTATACATGTGCCATGTTGATGTGCTGCACACATTAACTCGTCATTTACATTAGGTATATCTCCTAATGCTATCCCTCCCCCCTCCCCCCTCCCCACAATAGGCCCCGGTGTGTGATGATCCCCTTCTTGTGTCCTAGTGATCTCATTGTTCAGTTCCCACCTATGAGTGAGAACATGCAGTGTTTGGTTTTCTGTTCTTGCAATAGTTTGCTGAGAATGATGGTTTCCAGCTGCATCCATGTCCCTACAAAGGACATGAACTCATCCTTTTTTATGGCTGCATAGTACTCCATGGTGTATATGTGCCACATTTTCTTAATCCAGTCTGTCACTGATGGACATTTGGATTGATTCCAAGTCTTTGCTATTGTGAATAGTGCTGCAATAAACATACGTGTTCATGTGTCTTTATAGCAGCATGATTTATAATCCTTTGGGTATATCCCCAGTAATGGGATGGCTGGGTCAAAGGGGTATTTCTAGTTCTAGATCCTTGAGGAATTGCCACACTGTTTTCCACAATGGTTGAGCTAGTTTACAGTCCCACCAACAGTGTAAAAGTGTTCCTGTTTCTCCACATCCTCTCCAGCACCTGTTGTTTCCTGACTTTTTAATGATTGCCATTCTAACTGGTGTGAGATGGTATCTCATCATGGTTTTGATTTGCATTTCTCTGATGATGAGTGATGATGAGCATTTTTTCATGTGTCTGTTGGCTGTATGAATGTCTGTTCATATCCTTTGCCCACTTTCTGATGGGGTTGTTTTTTCTTGTAAATTTGTTTGAGTTCTTTGTAGGTTCTCACCAGCTTTTCTTTTTCAGCTTTTTGGTTTACCTATTGTTGGCTTCAACTGTTGTGTGTTGCTTCAGAGAGCTGAAACGTTAAACAATTGCCTCTTACGGCTTTTTCCAAATGTATGGGGAAAAGTCTGTTTGCCCTTGCTAAGCTTTAAATTAGGTCAAATAATGAGGGCCTATTAAGTGGGTTCTTCCAGGGAATTCCATGACAGGTACAACAATGAAAGCTTTTTTAGTAAAAGAGCCTTGACGGAGCTTGAGAACTATTCTGCTTTCTCTATTGGCTACCAGGCTCATAGTTTTCACTATGGTAGTAAGCTCTTAGTTTTCAAGACTATGGGAAAGCCAAGGAAGGTAAAATGGGAATACACCTTAAAACTCTACATTGCTTACTCGTCTTAGAGAGAGTTCTTTTCTTGAATAAGTTTTCCCTAATTGCTTCAAACCTTTGATTAAATTTCAGAATTTCAAAAATGTTGATTCTGACAATTTTTTTGCAGTGTTCTCATGCTTTTATGAAGGAGTAGATATTCAGAAGTTCTTACTCTGCCATTTTTACCTGTCATCCTTAGTTAACATTATAATATTCAACCCAATAACTGTAATAAGTATTATTTTCAAGTCTCATGTGGTATATTCTCCAGGATAAACCATATGTTAGACCATGAACCAATATCCAGTAAATTTCAAAGGATCAAAGTCAAGCGAACTATGATTACCAACTACAATGAAATTAAATTTGAAATTAACCACAGAAAGAAATTTCAGAAATCCACAAATATTTGGACATTAACACCACATCTCTATATAACCTATGTGGCAAAGAAGAAATCGCAGGTGAAATCATAAAATATTTCAAGTTGAATAAATTTAATATGCAATATATCAAAATTTATAAGGCAAAATTAAATCAGTACCTAAACTGAAATTGATAGCTATAAACTGCAGTATCAGAAAGGAAGAAATATATTGGTAAACAAATGTACAACTTAAAAAACTAAAAAATAAAGAATAAAATAAATCCAAAAAAAGAAGGAAATAATACAAATTCAAGTGAAAACTAGTGAAATGAAAAACAGAAAAACAATAATTAATAAATCTAAAACTGATTTATTTAAAAAGATATAAATTGACAGCTGTTTATCTAAAATGAACCTGAAGAAAATGAAGGATGACAAAAATGATCAATATCAAGTATGAAAGAAGGCACTTCATGACAAACTTTAGGAAGAAATCAAATCATTATAAAAGAATACTAATAAAAAGGTGTTTATAACTTTCCACTAACAAATTAGACAACTTAGATGAAATAGCACCATTTCTGGGAAAGATAAAAATTAATAAAACTGACCCCCAAAGAGAAAGCAAATCTAAATATTTCTATAACAAAAAATTATTGAATTAGTAATTCATTAGTTTTCACTAGAAAAAACCCAGGGTCATATGTCTGCACTGATTAACTCTAACAAACATTTAAAGAAGAAATGGCACCAGTCTTGAACAAATTGCCACAAAATTGAAGAAAAAAGATAACCCCAACTCATTCTATGAGGCCAATATTATCCTTATGCAAAAGCCTGATGAAGATATCACAAGAAAAGAGAACTATATGGCAGTTTCTACCATGAAAATAAATGCAAAACCTCTTAACAAAACATTATAAAAGAATCTCATCCAACAGTATGTAAAAGGATTATATGCCACGTCCATGTGATGTAGCATCTGAAAAGCAGTTAATATAACTTACCACATTAGTAGAAAAATCACATAATCATTGCAATAGATACATAGAAGACATTTGACAAAATTCATCACTTCTTCATGACTAAAACTTTCAACAAACTAGGAATTAAAGGGAAACTGTCTTAAACTGATAAAGAGTATCTGTGAAAAACCAATACCTAACTTCTTAGTGGCAAAAAATTGAATGTTTTCCCCCAAAGACTGGGGAATATACATGGATGCCTGCTCTTGCCACCCTTATTAAATATTGGGCCAGAGCTTCCAGTGAGTGCAGTTGAGCAAGAAAAAGACATAAATGGTATCTTGATTGAGAAACAGAAATTAAAACTGATTTTATTTATTTATTACATAATTTTCTACACAGAAAACCCTTTTAAAAATTTTGAAAAGTCAAAGCTTTTCTTCTTTCTTTTAAAAAAATTTTAAAAGAAGTTTATAACAGTTGTAGATTTACAGCAATATTCCAAAGATAGTACAGAATTCCCATGTACCTCATACATAGTTTCTCCTATATTTATTTATTTATTTACTTTAAAATGTTTATTTTAGGTTCAGGAGTATATATGCAGGTTTGCTATATGGGTAAACTAACATAGGGGTTTCTTGTACAGATTATTTAATCACCCAGGTACTAAGCTTAGTACCCAATTGTTAATTTTTTCCTGTTCCCCTGCCTCCTCCTATTCTCTATTCTCAAGTAGGCCCAAGTGTCTAGTTATTCCTTTCTTTGTGTTCATGAGTTCTCATCATTTAGTTCCCACTTATAAGTGAGAACATGCAGTATTTGGTTTTCTGTTCCTGCATTAGTTCATTAGTTGGCTAAAGATAATGCCCTTCAGCTTCATCCATGCCCACAAAAGACATGAGTTCATTTTTTCTTTCTTTTTTTTTTTTTTTACAGATGCATAGTATTCCATGGTGTAGTGTAGTGTATATGTACCACATTTTCTTTATCCAATCTGTCATTGATGAGCACTTAAGTTGATTCCATGTCCTTGCTATTGTAAATAGTGCTGAAATGAACACTCGTGTGCATGTGTCTTTATGGTGGAATGATTTATATTCCTTTGGATATATACCCAGTAATGGGATTGCTGGGTCAAATGGTAGTTCTATTTTCAGCTCTTTGAGGAATTACCACATTGCTTTCCACAGTGGTTGAACTAAAGAAGTTTTGAAACACTACTGGAACTAATAAAGAACTTCAGTAAGGTTAGAATATACAGAATCAATGTATAAATACCAATTACCTTTCTATGTATCAGCAGCAATGAACAATATGAAAATGGAATTGAAAAACTAATGTATTCATGATAGCATCGAATTGAATGAAGGAATTAGAAAATAAGAGAATTACAAGTCATGCACACTGAAAACCAGGAAACACTGCAGGCCTAATGTGGTGGCTCACACCTGTAATCTCAGCACTCTGGGAGGCCAAGGCGGGTGGATCACCTGAGGTTAGGAGGTTGAGACCAGTCTGACCAACATGGTGAAACCCCGTGTCTACTAATAATACAAAAATTAGCTGGGTGTGGTGGCACATGCCTGTAATCTCAGCTACTTGCGAGGCTGAGACAGGAGAATTGCTTGAACCTGGGAGGCAGAGGTTGCAGTGAGCCAAGATTGTGTCACTGCACTCCACCCTGGGCTATAGAGTGAGACTCCATCTCAAACAAACAAACAAATAAAGAAACAAAACACTGCAGAGATAAAATAAAATCTAAAAAATGAAAAAACGGACCATGTTGTTAACTGAAATATTCAATACTGTTAAGATGACAAATCCAACTATTGATTGAATGCAATCTCTATAAAAAAATCCCATGAAAATGTATAGAAATACAAAGAACCCAGAATAGCAAGACAGTTTTGTAACATAAGAACAAAGTTGAAGAATTTGCACTTTCAAAATGTATTATTAAGGATAGACATACGTATAGGTCAATGGAATAAAGTTTAGAGTTCATATGGAAATCCTTACATTTCAGTCAGTTTATATTTGGCAAAGTATTAAGGTGATTTAATAGTTAAAAAAATAGTCTTTTCTATGTGTAATGTATTGGAACAATTTTGTATTTACACTCAAAAAGATGTATCATACACAAAAATTTACTCAAATAGATCTCAACCCATATGTAAGAGTACAAATATAAAACTTTTAAAGAATGAAAATCTTTTGAACTTCAAAAAAAAAAAACACTAAGAAAATGAAAAGACAAGTCATATACTTGCAAATCACAAATGCAATAAAGGATAATTGTCATATAACAACTATGTATGGTTAAATGAACAAATTAACAACATTCAAAATACATTTCACAAAATAAGAGACACGATATCTAAAAAGTAAGGCACATGGGGTGTGCTCTACAACGTTAGTAATTAGGAACACTATAATTAAAACCGTAATGAAATACTGGTTCACCCACTATAATGTTGGTAATCAAAAACAAAGACAATAAGAAGTGTTGCTGAGAATATGGAGAAACTGGAGTCTTCATACATTGTTGGTGGGAATGTAAAATGGTGCATCCACCAAGAAAGACAGCGCCCAAAACATGCTAAGTAAATAAGTCAGGCGTAAAAGACTACGTATTGTGTGATTCCATTTATATGAAATATCCAGAAAAGGCAAATCTATGGAGAAAGAAAGTAAATTAGTGGTGATCTGGTGCTGAAAGAGGGAATGAGAATGAATACTAATGTGAATGAATGATCTCTCTGGGGTGATAGGAGTGTCCTAAAACTGAACAATGGTTGCATAATTCTTTAAATTTATGAAAAATCTCTGAATTGTACACTTAAATTGGGGGCATTTTATGGTATATAAATTATACCTAAATAAAGCTCTTTTAAAAATATAATAAGTTTTGAGTTCCTCATCGCTGACAATGTGTATGGATATGACTAATAACCACATGCAAAGGGAGTGCTGGAGGGGATCCACCCTGTAGTTAATGATTGAACTTCATAATTCCACAAATATTTTTCAAAACACATATTTCATGAGTCTATAAAAATCTGTGTATGCTTTATGGGTAGTGTGCAAAATATTTAAACATCAGCATCTTATCATGGGTGTAGAAGATTTTGCTCTCATAAGAGATAAATACAGCTTTAGTAGCAACATTGCAAGAAAAATAAATAATTTGTAGGTTTTATTCCCATGAGCAATTCTGTCCACAAATTGCCTTGGTACTGTAAAGCCTTAGTTCTGAAGTAAAAGAGATAATTTCTCAAAAGTATCTGCTACAGATGAAGTGGAAGGAGAGCACTCAAAGGTTTCTAAAAACAGACACATTTATCTTCAAATACTGCTCAGAAAACCAGTAAGCTGAATTTTGGCTGGCCAGATAACTTTATCCTAGGAAATACTAGAAGACTGTATATTTTTCCTCCCAAAAGGAAGAATGCTCACATTGTATTTCAAAAATAAACAGAGACAGTTTATGAGGATGTTTGAGAAATTGGATTAAAAAGAGGGAGAATGGGATCATTAGTAATGTAGATTCAACAAAAACAAGCAATAAAAGAAAAGGTAAAAATTAACATATAGATGTTAATTTCTGTGCCTTGAATATTTTATTCCAAATAATCATGACTGATAGCAAGTGCTTTACAGATTCCTAAGTAGCAGAGCTAACTCACTCATAGTCACAGAGATCTATGAATGGATTCTGATTTTGGCTTCCATTATTGCTATTGCAAAGACAGCTATCATTCTTCTTGCCATTCCGTTGAAGGCAGTACTTTTTTCTCTACAACAACTTTTTATCTTTGAATTTTACCAAATTGACTATGATATGTCTCAGTTTAGTTGCATTGTGTTTGTTACTTCTTCAGTATCACTGAATGTTTTAGGTTTTAGGTTTATGACTTTCATCATTTATAAAATTACTGAGCATCAGATCTTCATGTATTTCTTCTTTTCTGATCTCTCCTACTGGGATTCTAATAATATTTGTATTGAATATTTTTACTACATCCCACAGGTTTCTAATTCCCCTACTCCCCACTCCGTGACCATTCTTTCATCTACCTATCACTTTATTTGGGTGTTTCATATTGTCCCTTTTTCCAGTTTACTATTTCTATCTTAAGTTATATCCAATTAATGATTTGGGGTACTGTATTGTTCATTTTTAGAATGTCAAATTACCTCTCTTTCTTTGTAGATTCTTTTTTTATGAAGCATTTTACTTTTCATCTATTTGTCCTGCTTTTCCTCTATCTTAATAAACATTTATCATAGTTATTTTATATCTTTAATATCTATATCACTTTCAGGTGTGCTTCTGATGTCTCCTTTTTAGCCTATACCCCTTTCTTCTCCCACATGACTGGTAATTTTCTGTTGAAATCTAGACATTTTGTATATATTAAGAGAAAAAAACTGTATTGATTCCAGATCACATTATAATCTACTAGAAATAACTTTTCCATTTCCCTGATTACATTAATTAAATCATAGAGGAGACAAAGTGAAGGTTGGATTGCAGCTGTGGTAAGCGTCAGTCTTCCTTTGGTATACTCTAATTCCAGATTGTGGACCTCTTGAGCTATCAATCGAGAGATTGGCATGCCATTGTCCCCTTCAGGAAGAAGACATTGTGAGAATATCCACTATAATTTTGAAAGATTAGAATAGCTAAATAACTTTAGTTATTTAGCTTCTCAATGTGTACAGGTTCATGCTTTGGTAAGATTCTTGGAGAAGAGATCAGGTTTGAGGTTCCTCCAGCCAACAATTGCATCATTTCATTCTCAAGGACCAAAAGCTCTGTTTATTCCACATTCCCCTAGCTGTTGGCCTCTGTCAGGGTTCAGACTTGAGTTCCCAGGCTCTTTAGATAGCAAAAGTAGCTAAATAGAAGATCTTCTTCTCTTTAAAAAAAAATACCCTAAAACATGAAGAAAGATCAAAACAATGTGATCCCCAACAAGAATGCAGGAACATGTCTAAAGAGGACTCTGATGATCACAGTTTTAAAGAAGAACATCCAGGCTATAATTCTTCAAGTATGCTAGCACCTGGAGTGACAAAACATTATGTGACTTGGTGTTCTGATCTTCTCTAAGCACTGCTAGGTGGCCTGCAGAGGCAGAGTAGAAGAGATAATGACATGAGGAGAAGAGATAATGGTAGCTGAAATGTTATCATTGTGAAGAGCAGTCAAATAAGAAAGGATAGGGGAGAGCGGTACCACTCTGATTTAAAACTAACCTTGAAGTTAACTATCTTGGTTAGCATGGTGGATACTAGGAATTATAACTCACAGAAACATAACTTGGAAATTCACTTTGAACCAGTAAGAATAACTGCTGTCCTGAAACACCTATCCACAGCCCTCATTACAGAAACCTTACCAGGAATAATTGAAAGATGAGTAAAGATCTGTAGGTGTGAGTAGTATCCAAAAACCCCAGCAAGACTCTATTCAAATCCTATGTGAGAACTAACATTCAGGGAATACTCTATCAAAGGGCAGAATAGACTTTCTTCTCACACACAAGTAAAACATTCATCAAGATAGACCACATTTTGGACTACAAAAATACAACTTAGCAAATGTAATGAATAGAAATCATACAATTTTTGTTCTTAGAACACACTGGAAATTAAGAACAGAAAGTTAGCTGAATTTGGAAAATAAAACACACATTTTAAAATAACATAAATTAATGAAGTACCAAATTTAAAATATTTTGACTAAATTAAAAGGAAAGTACAACTTATCAAAATTTGTGGACTACACCTAAAGCAGGGTTTAAAGGGAAATTTATAGCATTAAATGAATATATTAAAAAAGAAGACATATATAAATTGATAATGTAAGCACCCATCTTAGGATAACAGAGAATGAAGGGTAAAATTAAACCTACAGCAACAGAAAAAGGGAAATGATAAAAATTAGAGCAGAAATCAATGACACAAAACAGGAATAAAGAGAAAATTCTTAAAAACCAAGTTATTTGAAAACATCAATAAGCATGATAAAACTTTTGCCAAACTAATCAAGAAAAAACAGAAAGTATATACATCTCCAACATGAGGAGTAAAACACATCATCACTATTGATCTACATGCCATAAATCTGATAACTCAGATGAAATGTACTGATTTCTTAAAAGACTCAAATTACTGTTGTGGGAAGTCAGGGACCCCGAATGGAGGGACTGGCTGAAGCTGCAGCAGAAGAACACAAATTGTGAAGATTTCATGGACATTTATTAGTTCCCCAAATTAATGCTTTTTAAATTCCTTATGCCCGTCTTTACTGCAATCTCTGAACACAAATTGTGAAGATTTCATGGACACTTACCACTTCCCCAATCAATACCCTCATGATTTCCTATGTCTGTCTTTACTTTAATCTCTTAATCCCATCATCTTCATAAGCTGAAGAGGATGTATGTTGCCTCAGGACCCTGTGATGATTGCGTTAACTGCACAAATTGTTTGTAGAGCATGTGTGTTTGAACAATATGAAATCTGGGCACCTTGAAAAAAGAACAGGATAACAGCAATGTACAGAGAACAAGGGAGATAAGACTTTGGAGTCTGACTGTGGTTGAGCCAGACAGAACACAGCCATATTTCTCTTCTTTCAAAGGCAAATAGGAGAAATGTCGCTGAATTCTTTTTCTCAGCAAGGAACATCCCTGCGAAAGAGAATGTGCCCCTGATGGTAGGCCTATGAATGGCCCCCATGGGGGCGGCGTCTTTTATGGTTGAAGCTGAAGGGATGAAATAAGCTCCCGTAGCTGCAACTCACACAGCCCGGGGACCATAGATGTGCTAATTCTTCCCTCTTCAAACCTTTGCAGCATTTGCCACTGGGTGTCACCTAATGGCTTCGGGACCAAACTACAATTTACCTGTAATTCTGCAGGCCTTCCCCCATCCACTTCAGCTCATCACCCTCCTGTCATTTTGGTTCCTCAACTGGTCACTTTGCCATCCATTCAGCCTACTTCTCTGTACCCTTCTTTACACATGGACGTCATAATCACCAGTAGACTTCTGCTTCTTCTACTCCTTCAATTCCCCTTTCTCACACTCATTCTGATCTGCGTTGATATGCGCTGCTCAATCTTACTTTTTTAAAAGAATTTAAGGAGCCTGTACTCAGTATGGTCCTACTTCTCCTTATGTTAAAATGGTATTACAAACTTTTTGTACTGAGGTCATTTTGCTTCCTTTAGACTGGCACCTTTTGGCAAAAGCTGTTCTAACCCCATCTCAGCATGGTGGGCACAGGAGGCCTGTCTGCAGGCTCAACTACATTGGACTAATGGCATTCTAATTACTCAGGCTTAGCTCACAGGCTCCGATAGTTTCTCTGATACTTATGCCCAGTTAGGCTTTGATACTCTTACCACAAAACAAGTAACAAAGCTGTGTATGAGAGCTTGGGATAAATTACATGCCCCAGGCCAAGCTCCTATTTCTTTTACTACTGTTAAGCTTAATTGCTTTTACTACTTAATATCGTTTTAAACAAAGGAGATAAGACACATGGCCCTGGGATGGGCTCTGGCGGTGAAAAGGTTGCTTCTTGGATTAATGTAATTTCTAAACAACAGCCTACCTACACTGTACACATTCAAGGAAAAAAATTTTGAGGGCCTAGTAGATATTGAGACTGAAATTAATATTCCACATAACTCTTATAGTGCTCCCAGTCAGCATATGATGGAAAACATGGGGTTTGTTCCTGGACTTGGTCTTGGTCCAAAGCATGAAAGAATTACTAAATCCCTCCCCGTTACTATAAAAGAAAACAGGGCGGGTTTAGGTTATCCTTTTTAGTGGTGGCCACTGCCATGCCTCCTGATCCTATCCCTTTACAATGAAAATCTGACACATCCGTGTGGATTCAGCAGTGGCCACTTTCTAAAAAAAAACTGGAGACTTTACCTCAATTGGTTGCTGAACAGTTACAACTTGGAAATGTGGAACCTTCCCTTTCCTCCTGGAATTCTCCTGTGTTTCTAGTAAAAAAGAAATCAGGCAAGTGGTGGATGGTAATGAATTTAAGGGCCATTAATGCTGTAATTAAACCTATGGGGTCGTCCAACCTGGCATGCCTGCCCCTGCTTTAATACCTGAAAATTGGCCTCTCATAGTTATTGATCTTAAAGATTTTTTTCATATTGCTTTACATAAATCGGGTTGTGAAAAATTACTTTTACTGTGCCATCTGTCAATAATCAGGAGCCTGCAGCTCATTTTCATTGGAAAGTACTTCCTCAGGGAATGCTGAATAGCCCACAATCTGCCAGCTTTATGTTGGACAAGTGCTTTCACCAGTTTGAGCCCAATTTCCCCAGGCCTATATTCTTTGTTATATTGATAATATTTTAATTGCTGCCCCCACTGATAAAGAATTGATTGACTGTTATCAAATTTTGAGCCGCTGTGTTACAGGGGCTGGATTACACATTGCTTAGGATAAAATTCAACAGACCACTCCTGTTCAATATTTAGGAATGATGGTTGATAAACAATGCATTCAACCTTAAGAAGTTCAAATTATGAGAAATTCCTTAAAAACTTTAAATGACTTCCAAAAACTTTTGGGTAACATTAATTATTTAAGACCTACTTTAGGTATTCTGACCTATGCGCTAACTTGTTTTCTACCCTGCGGGAAGATTCCAATTTCCACAGTCCCAGGACTTTCACCCCTGAGGCTTTACTAGAACTGGAATTCATAGAGGAAAGAATCCAGACCACCCAGTTATCTAGAGTACAGCCGTTTCAGCCTTTTCAGCTTCTGGTTTTCGCTTCTTTACACTCCCCTACTGGACTAATAGTTCAACATAATGATTTAGTAGAGTGGTGTTTTCTTCCTCATTCTGTGTCAAAAACTTTGTTTACTTATCTGGACCAAATAGCCATAATAATTGGCCAGGCTTGGTGTAGAATACTTCAAATTTCTGGATTTGATCCAAATTTAATTGTAGTTCCGTTAAATCGGCTTGAAGTTCAGGCTGCCTTTCAACATTCGGTACTGTGGCAAATTCACTTGGCTGATTTTATTAGCGTTATTGACAATCATTATTCAAAAAACAAATTGTTTGATTTTATAAAAATGATGTCTTGGGTGGTCCCTCGATTAACCAAAGATCAGTCCATTCCTGAGGCCGTTACAGTGTTCACTGATGGCTCCAGTAATGGCAATGCTGGCTATGTAGGTCCTACAGACAAGCTTATTTCTACCTCTTATACTTCTGCTCAGAAGGCAGAGTTAATTGCTGTGATTACTACTTTACAGGATTTCCCCAAATCTTTAAATATTGTCTCTAATTCTACTTAACGTGGGGAAGAGGATATGCTTGTGTTTCACCAGGAGATCATCAAAAGAAAGCCACAGGGAAAAGACGTCTGTGTCAGAGACTGCCCTCAGACATGGTGAGATCTATGCCAACTCCTTAGAAGCTGGCACATGGGTTTGATTCAGTCCTCCCTGATGGCGATGGAGATCCATCTAACTAATCTTACTTCTAATTACCTTTCTTTTTCTCCTTACAAACCTAAAAATCTCACCATTTGTATTAGCCTGAAAATAACATCCCTCTGTTTTTCTCTTCTTCCTTCAGCACTCAATCTCGCTTACAATGGGTTTTATTTAATGATTCTCCTCCTTATACTTTCTGTCTCACCAGTTTCCTCTCACACTGATTTACCTGCTACACATAATTATTCTTATTTGGCTTATGTACCTTTTCCTCCACTTATTTGACCTCTTACCTGGATGGATGCTCCTGTAGAAATCTACACTAACGATAGTGTGTAGATGCCTGGAGCTACAGATGACTGTTGCCCTGCTCAACCAGGAGAAGAAGGCACTGCATTTAATGTTACCATGGGTTGTAAATACCCTCCTCTGTGCCTTGGACATGCACCTGGTTGTATTCATCTGGAAACTCAAGTCTAGGCTGCTTATCTTCCAAATAAATCAGCTACAGAGGAACCGGGACATTTGGTCTCTGGCCTCTCCCTTTTTCCTTTAAGACAAATGAAAGCGGGAGTAATGGGAGATACCCTATACTTTCAATATAAACCTGCAGGAAAATCTTGCCCTAAAAATTTTGAGGGCCCATCTAAAACTTTAATTTGGGAAGATTGTGTTAACTCACAAGCAGTAATATTAAAAAATGACTCAGATGGTTTAGAAATAGACTGGGTACCAAAGGGCTATTTAAAAAACGATTGCTCCTCTGGCAGAAAGGAATGCCTGGAGGCTACTTATTTTATTTCTTATTGGGAGAACGAGAATCATCATTCTACTTTGCATAGGAGATTCAGCTCATTCTTTCCCTTAAAATGGGAAGATAAGGGCATTAAACACCCACCCCTGCCCCCCCGCGCAAGTTCTCGTATGATACTCCCCATTCTGAGCCCAGAACACCCCGAACTTTGGAAATTGGCTATTGCCACATCTGGACTGCAAGTATGGGAAGGGGAAACTATTCTGTCTGTTGTTCCCACTACCACCCCCATCTCTCAGTATCAATGTAGATCCAGGCATTCTGCTTTACTTTTCTCTAACCTGATTGTTCCCATACAGAGTTGTGTTAAGCCTCCTTATATGCTGTTAGTGGGAAATATCAAAATTTGGACAAACAATAAAACTGTCCAATGCATTAACTGTCATTTATACATTTGTATTAACTCCCATTTTGACTCCAGGAAAAATGTAATGTTGGTTCGAGCTCGAGAAGGAATCTGGATTCTGGTAACTTTGCCCGGACCTTGGGAATCCTCCCCCTCAATACATTTAATTAATGAAGTGTTACAGTGAATTCTAAAAATATCTAAGAGTTTTGTTTTCACTTTAATTGCTGTGATCATGGGCCTAACTACAGTCACTGCAATGGCCACCACTGCTGGAATGGCATTACATCAATCTATTCAAACGGCTCATTTTGTTAATGATCGGCAAACCAGTTCCACCCAAATGTGAAATTCTCAACAAAGCATTGATTAAAAATTGGCTAATCAAATTAATGATTTAAGACAGTCTGTTATTTGGCTTGGAGTTCAGGTAGTGAGTCTCAAACATCGCAGGCAAATGCAGTGCGACTGAAATACCTCTGATTTCTGTATCACCCCATATTCCTATAATGAGACTGATCATTCGTGGGAAATGGTCAAAGGACACCTTCTGGGTAGGGGAGATAATTTATCATTGGACATAACTAAATTAAAGAAACAAATTTTTGAAGCCTCTCAAGCTCACTCACTGTGCCTTGAGCTGAGGTGTTAGATCAGGTGGCAGAAAATCTTTTTTGGATTAAACCCCACAATTTGGATTAAGTCTACTGGGGGCTCCAGGTAATTTTGGAATTATGTTTCTCTGTTTAATCAGCTTGTTTTTAGTGTGCCAGATGAGTCAAAGAATCCTGCGTCCAAATTGACAGAATGAACAAGACTTCATTGCCATGGCACATTTATATAAAAAGAAAGGGAGAGATGTTGCGGGAAGTCAGGGACCCCAAACGGAGGGACTGGCTGAAGCCATAGTAGAAGAACATAAATTGTGGAGATTTCATGGACATTTATTAGTTCCCCAAGTTTATACTTTTATAATTCCTTATGTCTGTCTTTACTGCAATCTCTGAACATAAATTGTGAAGATTTCATGGACACTTATCACTTCCCCCATCAATACCCTCGTGATTTCCTATGCCTGTCTTTAATGTCTTAATCCCATCATCTTCATAAACTGAGGAAGATGTATGTCACCTCAGGACCCTGTGATGATTGCGTTAACTGCACAAATTGTAGAGCATGTGTGTTTGAACAATATGAAATCTGGGCACCTTGAAAAGAGAACAGGATAACAGCAATGTACAGGGAACAGGGAGATAAGACTTTGGAGTCTGACTGCCGGTGAGCTGGATGGAACAGAGCCATATTTCCCTTCTTTCAAAGGCAAATAGGAGAAATATTGCTGAATTCTTTTTCTCAGCAAGGAACATCCCTGAGAAAGAGAATGTGCCCCTGAGGGTAGGCTTATGAATGGCCCCCGTGGGGGCGGCGTCTTTTATGGTCAAAGCCGAAGGGATGAAATAAGTCCTGGTCTCCTGTAGTGCTCCCAGGCTTATTAGGATGAGGAAATTCCTGCCTAATAAATTTTGGTCAGACAGGTTGTCTGTTCTCAAACCCTATCTCCTGATAAGATGTTATCAACGACAATGCTGCCTGAAACTTCATTAGCAATTTTAATTTAGCCCCATTCTGTGGTCCTGTGATCTCACCCTGCCTCCATTTGCTTTGTGATATTTTATTACCTTGTAAAGTATGTGATCTCTGTGACCCACACCCTATTCGTGCACTCCCTCCCCTTTTGCAAATCACTAATAAAAACTTGCTGGTTTTACGGCTCAGAGAGCATCACGGAACCTGCTGTGGTGTGATGTCTCCCCTGGACAACCAGCTTTAAAATTTCTCTCTTTAGTACTCTTTCCCTTTATTTTCCAAACCAGCCGAGATGCTTAGTGAAATAGAAAAGAACCCACGCTTAATATTGGGGGTGGGGTTTCCCCTGATAAATTACCAAAACTAACTCAAGCCAAAACAGATAATCCAATTGTCCCTACATCTGTTAGTGGAATTAAACAGCATTTAAAAGCTCAAATAGTTTTTCTGATAGTTCCAACAAACATTTTAAAAAGAGGGCTGGGCATGGTGGTTCACACTTGTAATTCCTGCACTTTGGGCAGCTGAGGTGGGAAGGTCATTTTGAGGCTAGGTGTTTGAGACCAGCCTGGGAAACCCAGCAAGACCCCCATTTCTACAATTTTTTATTTTTTAATTAGCTGTGCATAGGGGTGTGCACCTCTAGTCCTAGCTACTCTGGAAGCTGAAGTGGGAAGATTGCTTGGGCCCAGGACTTTCAAGCTGCAGTGAAATTGAGCTATGATTATGTCATTGCCCTCCAGCCTGGGGTGATAGAGCAAGACCCTATCTGAAAAAAAAATAAAAGAAATAATACTAATTATACAGGATCTCTTCCAGAAAATAGAAGCAAACACTTCCCAACTGATTTTATGAGGCCAGCATTACCCTAATATCAAGATCGGATAAATGCAAGAAAAACAACAAAACTATATACTGTTATATCTCATTAACATAGACATAAAAATCCCTAACAAAATATTAGCAAACACAATCAATTATATTTTAAAAGGGAGAATACATCACCATCAATTGCTGTTTATTTCAGGAATGTGAAGCTGAGTCAACATTTGTGAATCAATCTATCATTATATTAACAGACTGTATAAGAACAAAACATAATAAAAGCATTCGACAAATGTCAGCACTGATTTATAATAAAAGTTCTCAAAAAAATATCTCTGATAATAAAAAGAAACTTTCATGAGGGGAGTATTTCAAAAACCAAAACCAAACTAAACAAACAAAAAATCCCTTAGAACTGGTATTGTATTTAATGGTGAGTTAATGAAAAATTTCTTTCTAAGATTGAGAACAAGGCAATGATTTATTTTCCTACCACTAATTTTTGACATCATGCTGAAAGTCTTAACTAGAATAAGAAGATAAGAAAAAATCATAAAATATACACTAGTTTAAAATAAAGAAATGAAACTATATTTTAAAGACCCAAAGGATATATACATTTTCCAGCAGAAAAATAACCTAAGAACTAAATGGCAGAGAAAGGTCACTCAGTAGAGGAAGTACTATTTTGAAGCAGATAAAAATGATGACTCATGATCTTTCTAACAGGCAAGTTTAAATTCTGGCATTGAACATCAACAAGCAGCAAAGCATGATTCAGAAGAATCAATACACAATAAGGATATAAGAGTAAAAATTGGCACTGCACGGAGAAACAAAATATTAAACTTCATTAAAAAAGAGAATTAGAATATAGCAGAGTGTAAGACTAATTCATTCAGAGTTAAAGTAGAAAAGAATAAGGAGTTTGAATAAATAATGAACATATCAAGGGAGCTATAATTGATACATGTATTGATTTATGCAGCTCGATAATAGAAAGCCTATGGCAAGTCATGATAATGGACCACATATCTAATCAATACATTCCATATTGTATAAATAGGGCAGGCAATATTCTCTCAACACAATGCAATACAACCACAAGTTAATAAAACAATTTAAAACAAAAGCTTAATTTAAAAATGCTACTGTCTTGAAATACTCCCTGAAGAATGAAATCATTTTATATAATACTCTTTAAACAAACAAAATAATGCAAAATATGGATTATATCAATATCACAAATAAAATTTATATTATTAAATACTTCCATTATTGTAAAAGGAAAAAATGTACATAAATATATTGAGAATTCTACTTAAGAAGTTGGGAGAAAAAGTTACACCATGAGTATAAGAAAAATAGAATGGAAACATTAATAAAGATACAAATGAAAATCAGTGAGTTACAAAAGAGAAATTCTTTAAAAAACAAATAAATAATATTAATGATTTAGGGAACTTAAATATGAATAAAAAGGAGAAAGTAGCAATTTTGTAATGTTAGTGAAGTCAATGGAAAGTAAACCAATCTACTGAGAATTTAAAAAAATATAAACTCAATTCTATGCAAACATATTTGGAAACCTAGGTCTTTTTTGTTATTTTTATGAAAAAGATAAAAACAATTCTTTAAGAGTTAGAAAAGTTGAACAAATCTGTTGTGATAAAAAAATCAAATACTCACCTAAAAAGCCTCAGAGTAATAACACATCTTAAAAACCAGACAATGTTAATGGTATTCAAATTATTATAAGATCAAAAAGAAATAAAGCCCTGCACTTTGGGAGGCCAAGATGGGCAGATCACGAGGTCAGGAGATCAAGACCATCCTGGCTAACACAGTGAAACCCCATCTCTACTAAAAAATACAAAAAAAAACTAGCTGGGCGAGGTGGCGGGCGCCTGTAGTACCAGCTACTCGGGAGGTTGAGGCAGGAGAGTGGTGTAAACCCAGGAAGCGGAGCTTGCAGTGAGCTGAGATCTGGCCACTGCACTCCAGACTGGGCAACAGAGCGAGACTCCGTCTCAAAAAAAAAAAAAAAAAAAAAAAAGAAATAAAGCACTGAAAATATTTTTTAAATCAATGTAATGTTGCTATCCAAATTCCAAAATTTATAAAAACTTAACTAAATCCAATAACGCAGTAAAAATACATCCTAAATAAAAGGGTTTTATTTCTGGAATATTTAAATATAATAATACAATATGTTAGCATAATACATGTGACAATACAATATGTGGTTCTAATTTACCATGTAGAACAAAATAATGTCATCCTCATAGATGCTGAAAATACAGTGAAAATATGCATCCCTTCTTCACTAAAAAGGAAGCAAAAGTTTTAATAAAATTAGAATATAAATATTTTTTCTTTAAAATGGTGATATACTTAGGGTTATGTGTCCAGGAAAACACTTTGAGGTATTTCAGAAATGTCCTAAGGGTGCTAGTGAGAAAAATAAATTAGAATAAATATTGAGTTATAAAAATTGGAAAAAGAGTCAAATTTTATTTATTTGTGTATGATATAATTGTATGCATGGAAAATTTTAACCAACTTTCAGTTATACTAATTTTCAATTGTAAAATATAGCATACAATATAAACAAGTAGCTGAGTACTAGTATATAATATCATATCTCTCCTGCATAAAATGCATTAGTTAGAAAATGTATAAAAGGATGTATTTCATTTATAATAGAAAACACATTTTAAATAGCTAGAAAAAATTGAAAAATAAGGTTGTGATGTCTTATATGAAGGAACAGAAAGCAACATTGGAATGGTGCAGCTGCCCTTGAATATAAGAGTTTAAATATCCCTAAGATTTTCCTTGGTAACTTATACATTTAATATGACAAAATACTTATTGTGATCACAATAATACACTTAGTTTGCCCTCCCCCGCTCCTTTTTTTTAAACTGGGCAAGTTAGTCCTAAACTTCATGCTTAGGGAATAAGTAAGAATATTCAGAAATATCTTGAAAAATGGAGTAGAAAAAGAGTACTGACTTCACGCCAGTATTAAAACATATTATCAAGTTACTTAATTAAATCAGTGTGGTAAAAATGCATAAAGAAGTAGTCTGAACAATGGAATGGAATAAAGTCCAAAATAAACAACACAAACAGAAACGTATGGTGTGGACTATCAGTGGGGAAATGAGAGATTTTCCATAAATGACATTGAGACCACCGTGTGGCCTGTTGGAAAAAGGAGTTGACACTTAGTCTTGTGACAAAATAAAATTTAAATATCAAGTTATGGTCTAAGAGTACTAGAAGTAAACAATGTAAAAACACTATCTTTATTGTACAGTGAAGATAGCATGTATTCACCTACAAGCCATTCTAGAAGAATTTTATAAATTTGACTACACAAAAAATAAAAGTTTTCTTGACAGGTAAAAGAAAAAGCCCAAAGGCACATGCAAATGCAGAAAATACATTTGCACTTCTTATTGCAGACAGAGAGTGCATTTCCTAGACATTAAAAGGTCCCCTGGAAAAGGAAAAATCAAACCTTCCAGACACATGTGCAATGAGCAGGAGCAGACAGCTTGCAGAAAACACACAGAAACATTTCAGTACTTGACAATTGGCTCAACCTCAAAACAGCAAGAAAAACTGTTTTTTTTTCTAAACCTAAGAAATTGGTAGAGAAAAAAAATACTCAAAAAAAATAAATTAAATCCTCTAAAAATTTATGTATAAGTTGATAAATTATCTATGGAGAGTAACTTGATCCCTGTTTTGCCACAATTTTACCTTTGAGGATTATCCTGTAGAAACTTTTAACCCATGTCTGAAATGACAAATGCATAAGAATACTAGTGTACCATTGCTGTCAATTTCATGGAGTCAAATAAGCAATGGAACAGCCATTAATAATGTTATATAGTGTTATGCAGCAGGGAAAAAAGTGTGAAGCAGTTATTATGGAATGATATGGAATCTTCACCAAGATTTATTTGTTAAACAAACAAACAAAAAACAAGCCACAATAAGGTAATAATATTTAGCTTGAGACCTAAAAACAGAAAGGGCACTGTTACTTGTTTGTCTCTGCTTAGACTATATCTCGAAGGACACAGAGAAAGTGGACAGTCATTGATGCTTCCAGATGTTGTCCTGAGAAGCTGAGTACCAGGATATGGAAAAGACTTAACTCAGTGTTGGCTGCTATGTAGTTCTGAATTTCTCCCATATATATATGTACAACCCATTAAAGTAACAAATTAAGAATGAATCTTGAAAGGAATGTTGAGGAGTACATGTATCTCTCTCTCCTTGTACTTTCTTCAGGAACAAAATCTGAGAGTCAGAATAAACAACCCCTTTTCAGGCAGAGATGAAATCATTGAATGTATGATTAAAGGTTGAAGTAAGGTATAATTTTATGCACTTTTCTCAAGTCACTTAATCTCTTTCCTTTTTCTTTGCACAAAAGAGAGTTATTAATCTTCAAATAACCTTATTATCACCCTGTGCCTAGCATCTTTCCTCAGATACAAAAGTTCGGCATAAATGTGTATAGAAGAAAATGCAAATTTCTGCAAAACAGCAAATCCAAGGTAGTGGATCAGGTGCATAGAGTGTCACTTTCCTGTATATCTGAGCTACTGTATTCCTAAATATTCACGGAATAGCTCCCATGTCCTGTGTTCTGTTCACATTGTTTCTTAGGTTTGACTGGGGACCACTCACCACAGCAAAGCTAAGCCCTCCTCTTATGGGGATACTGATAGTGGGGTCATCAGTATCCTTAGACTGACCTCAGATGAGCAGAGAAATTCAGACCATGTTGATTTTGTAAAAGACCAATTATTTCAGATGACAACTAGTGAACACAAACCTGCTTTACTGGGTACTATGACAAGCAGTCTGAAAGTCCTACTACTGGAAGAGCATTGGGAGGGCATGAAGATGTCTAGTCTGGAAGGATAATTTGTGAGGCAATGCAATCATTGCCTTCTAATTTTTTCTTTGCAATTTCCGAGGGTAGAATGGATGGTTCGGAGAGCAATGGGTACAGCTGGTGCAGGGAGAAGGCCAGTCTCAGTTGAGTGTATGGAAGTATTGATCCCACAATGGAAAATGCTGCTTAAGAGGAAAAGAATGCTCAAGGGAGAGGGGAGGAATATATCCAACCCCACTGCCATTGGGGTCCTGGAAGGAGAGGGCCTTGAAAGTGCTCTTATTTGGGGCTGTGGATGACATCTCTGAGGGTTCCAAGGGCAAATATGCAGAAGCCCAAGAAGCACAGGGTCAATCTGGAAGCTGCAATCTGAAGACAAGAACAAACATCATATGAACAAATCAGGACACTGAGAGGGTCCTGGGAAGTTGAGCGGGAGGACAAAGGGCAGCTTACAGCATCCCCAAGGGCTATTCCACTAGTCTGTGGGGACTGAGCTTGACAGTGAACAGAGACTGGCCAGGCACCATGCCTAGGTGCTTCACAGCCCTCATCTCATCTGGGTCTTATTATCCCTATGAAAAATGACAGAGATGAGGAGGCTCAGGGAGCTGAGAGTCTCGCTGGAGTCACCTGGGCAGCAACTGAGAAGTAAGCCCTTCATTCTACAACTCCTCCATGTAAAATCCAGTGCTGTAAATACAGCCCTCACCCCCAGCATAAATTGCGTGAGGCGTGTACATGTTCCTACTAGCAAGTATGAACTGACAAAATTACTGCATTTCTTATCCATGTTTATTGTATAGCTATTAGTAGATAATATTATTTGAGAGCATTATTTTCAGGCCTTTTTTTTTCAGCCACCAAGTGCTTATAACACATTTTAAAGGACTCACTGATTGATTTATTTGACAAATATGTATCAAGTAACTTCGTGTAGGAGGTGCTGGAGCATAGCCCCAATCCCCAAATTTCTGCCTCCAGTGACCTTCCCCTTTGGGGTGGGACGCAGAAAGGAGACACCTGAATAAGTGTCTGGCCGGGCTCCTTACTGTGGAGACCAACTAACAGGACACAAGGGAGGGCCAGTGGGTGGAGAAGGGCTCTTTCGGCAGAGAGCCCAGTGAAGTGGGGAGTAATCCTTGCGAGGGGTGGGGAAGACAGGTTCCCAGAGGAAGGAAGTGGTCAAGTCCCCGAGGCAGGAATGAAGTTGGCAAGTGAGCCTTCATCCCGGAGAAGGCCACTCTGGGACACCAGAGGGAACCGGTGTGATGAACACGTGGCCCCTGAGATGGCTGCTGCCCCTTGGTGGCCATGCTGGCTCTCCCTGCCCTCTTTGAAGGCAGCTGGATGATTCTGCTTCTTTGCCACTCACAGAGACGCGGCCATCCCCTCCCCCAGGGAGCTCCTGGCCTGATCCTGAATCCTGCAGTCAGTCAGCTGCATCCACCTGTGAGCGTAAAGGGCATTCCCTCCCGAGCTCGGCTGCATCTTTGTTTCCTGAGTGAAAACTTTCCTTTCTAGGGCCTTTATTATTGCAGTGTTGAATCGTGAGATTTAGAGCATCTTCCTCCTCCTGGGATGCGCTGTGGGGTCAGGTTCCCAGGAGCAAGTCTGCTAGCAATGGTCTCTCAGGAGGAGGAGCTGGAAGCTGACTGTGGCAGCAGCAGGCTGCTCCCCTGAGTTCTGAGAGGGGCGAGCCCATTCAATACCCGCAACAGAGTCCATCCCCAGAGGGTGTCAGGTGTAGATCTGCTCACGTATGCTTCTCCTGTCCTGTCCTTAGTGTTTAACCCTCCATGAGGACTGCACATTCATCCACATTAAGGCTCTCCTATTGTGAACGGATGCATTTCAACATGGGAACATCATGACTCGTCTTTTATCTGTTTTCCTATTGTTATGGAACATCTGAATTTCTTCTTTTGTGAATTGTCTGTTCGTATTCCATTGCCTGGTTTTCTCCTGGGAGATCCTTTTTCCTGTTTATTTGAAAATTATTCAACTTTTGTGCTGCAGGAGAACAATTGGAATCTCTTAAATTACCTGTTCTCAGCAGTCTTGCTAAAGTTCACTGTGCGATCATTGAGCCTCTAGAGTTTTTTTTTTTCTTTTTCTTTTTTTGAGGGGGAGGAAATTGTATAATTTCTTTCATGGTCACTTGTTTTCTGTATTTTTCTGAATACATTTTTGGAAGTTTTGGTCACGGGTTTTCTATATTTTTCTGAATACATTTTGGAAGTTTGTTCCCCTGAAAACGTATCTATTTCAACAAGATGTTAAAGTGTATTAGTGTAGCAGGTGTGAACATACACTGCCAAGAAAAGATGAAAATCACTTTGCTTTTATAACCATGCGAACTTCTCCCTCCCACTTGCGTTCCAACGCAGCAGCAAATAGCTTTAATAATGCAATCTGGTGAAGTCAGTGCTGTCTGTTAACTTTTCAGTGGCTTTCAGTTGAGAACTGTATTTCTTAGGCAAATGGTTATCCCAGTGCAAGTATTGTTGTTACCAGGCACTGTCCACTTGAAGTCATTTTTCTGCTGTGTCCTGTGAGACTAAGCTTCTCCCCATGATTCCTATAAAAGTAATGAGAAAGAAGAGAGAGGTTTACATCCAGCCTGAGGAAGCAAGGAGCCTCTGCCCAGGTCTGCGCGCCTCTGCCCAGGGCTGCGCCCCTCCTCTGCAGACTGCCTGCCCGCTCTGCATCACTGTTGTGCAGAGGACTGGGCGGGTCTGTGCCTCAGACGCCCCATGTGGACAGTCCTTCAAATACCAAATACGTGGCCTCTTCCTCCCTGACTCCCGTGAGACGCTTCCCTGCAATTGACGTAGATGCTTCACTTTTCCAGGTGGCTCCTTGGGACCCTGTACCCTTGGGCCTTAGGGAAATGTGGATATCCCTCACCAGTCTTGCTCTGCAGGCCTCACTTGGCATTAGTGTCCTCCACTCCAGTTGTGTGGTTGTACAGTCCTTTGTGCATATTTGGCTCAGGACATCTATGAGCCATGGACATAGGAAGTCCATGCAAGAGATGTGGGCATACCCATGCCATTGTGGGAGGTATTTTCAGGGCCCTCTGGCTTTGGGCAGTGTGTGAATTTTCTTGGACTGTTGTAACAAATTACTATTATACAAACTAGAGGCTTGCAACAATGAAACTTTATTCTCTCATGGTTCTAGAGGCCAGAAGTCTAAGATCAACTTGTTAGTAGGGCCATGCTCCTGGGGCTCTAGGGGAAAATCCGTCCTTGCTTCTTCCCACTTTGTAGTGGCTGCCAGCAACCTTTGGGTTCCTTGGCTTGTAGACACATCCTCAATCTCTGCCTTTGTCTTCCCATGGCCTTATTCTCTGTGTCTCAAATCTCCCTTTTTTCCTCTTATAAGGACACAAGTCATTGGATTTAGGAACCATCTGTATAATCTCACATGATCCTTTTTTGAGATCTTTAACGACATCTACAAATACACTTTTTCCAAATAAGGTCACATTCTGAGATTGCAGGGGTTAGGTCATGGACATATCGTTTTTGCTGGGGTTGGGGTGGGGGGTGGTTGTCACATTTCAACCCACTAAAGTGGGGAGTAATATAATGTTTTCCCCCATGGAGGGAAAAGCAGAAAAGGCCCCAAATACTCCAGGAACTCTGCCAGCTCCAGCAGGACCCAATTTTTCCCGGTCACTTCACATAAGAGTTACCCAGCCCTCGAAAAGACACTCATATTGATTTGCTCTGGGTTCTCTCATGTCTGCCAAGGTTTGCACGGAGCTCACTTCTTGTCCACCTAGGATATTACTTCACAGGGAGCTAGGTGGGAAATTGTACTAAGAGAATGTAGAATTTTATTTGTTATCAGAAAATTGATATTTTAGCACTATATTGTAGAGATCTATGCATGTATGTAATATTCTTTGGGTTTTTTGGTTGTCTGCTTATTCACTTCTCAATGTTATACATTTGTATGTTTTCCATTGTTCTCATGCTATTTTGTGATATAGTATTGTTTTGTATTACTTTTGTGCTTTTGAACAAGTTTGTTCTTAGATCTATTGATTTATCTATTTTCCATTTTCTAACTAATTACTATTTTAGTTTAGTTTTAAAATTCTTATTTCTTTAGTGAATTAAAAAAAATTCTAAATTAAAATTTTTAGTTCATTCATTTAAAGCTACTCTTGTTTGTTAGTCCGAAAAAGGAGTAAAGTGATTAATTTTTCTCTAAACACAACTTTGGTCACTCTGTAAATTTTTCTATGTAGCATTTATGTAGCATTTATCTCAAATACTATTATAATTAATTAAATTGTGTACCATGCGTCTTCTCTTTCAAGAAGTGTTTTTCATATTTGTGACCATTTACTTGTGTTAGAACATTTTGATTTGTGTAGAACTTTGTGCTTTGCCTATTACTATCCATTTTTATAAAATATCTTTTTGAATTCATTATTTTAGTTTGTTTCACCATCAGCTAGATAATTTGTTTGAGAATTTTCTTTTCAGGGTGAAACACTGGCACACATGATTTCAGTTTTTCTGCATCTCTAAAACCGTCTTCCTGTTGGGCTCAAATAAGTAATTTAAGAATACTTATCAGAATATTTTTGCTTCAGCTTGGATGAAACTGGAGGTCATTAGTCTAAGTGAAGTAAGCAGAAATGGAAAACCAAATACCGTATGTTCTCACTTATAAGTGGGAACTAAGCTATGAGGATGCAAAGGCATAAGAATGAGGTAATAGACTTTGGGGACTGAGGAGAGAAGGTTGGGAGGGAGGATGAGGGATAAAAGACTACACATTGGAAAAAAGACTGCACTGCTTAGGTGATGGGTGCACTAAAAAATCCCAGAAATCACCGCTAAATAACTTACCCGTGTAACCGAAAACCACCTGTACCCCCGAAACTATTGAAATTTAAGAAAATTTAAAAAGTATTTTTGCTTCAAAATTCTTCAAGTATTGCTCCTTGATCTTCCACATTTGAGGATGTTTGACACTGACGTTTGATGTCTGATGTTTGAGGATGATGGTGTTGATACAGTTACTTTCCTTTGCAGGTTACTTTCAATGACCAGTGAATCAATGCATTTGTATATTCCAAGGACTTGCCAAGTTTCACTTAACCTTAAAATTGGGATATTTAATTAAAGAACATCTAGGTTTGGCTACTCCCTGTTAATTCCATCTAGAATATGACAGGTCCTTTGAATCTGATATTTTCAATTGAGAGATTATTTTCCCATATTTGTAATTTGATTACTGTTTCTTAACTATATATTTTTGTTTGTTTAGTTGAAATTCCTGTATAAATTGTGTTGGCTTTCTGATCACCCTGTATTATTCTTTATATACTTATTTATTTTATAATGTTTATACTTTTTCTCTTTGTTCTGGTGTATTTAGTAATCTGGCATTTCCTTTCTTTTTCTCTATATCCTAACCTGCTCTTTACTACCTCAACTTCATTTGAGAAATTTGCTTGTTTTCACTAACATTAAAAAAAATTAATTCATAGTCCAATAGTTTTGTTTTCACCAAATCTCAATAAAATGTTAAGCCTTTCTCTAGTTTTCTCCTGTTTCTTCAAGTAAGTCTGTTTTATTAGGGGGAATTTGTTCATTTTCTCCTTGAACTCCTATCTTATGATGTGTGTAGGATTTTCATCTCTTTGCTCTTTTTAATAAAAGTAAGAGGAGTTCTATGATTGCCTGATATTGGAGATTGTGCAAGATCATATCAAGCTTGAGTGTTAGGCGCTGGTAAAGGAAAAAATAATGTTTTACTTTGTTGGAATTTGTACAAAGCCAGATAGCTTGTTTAGAGACTATTATTTTTGGGAATGTAGTGCTTTCCTAGGAGGTCTAATTTCTCCACATCCTCACCAGAATTTGGTGCTATTAAGATTTTTTTTTTTTTCAGCCATTCTGATAGAAATTTCTCACTATTGGAAATTTGCATTTCCCTAAAGGCTAGTCATTTTTAACTAGTTACAACTAGACATAAACTCCTATTTGCCATCTGTATTTACTCTTTGATGCAATATCTCTTCATGTCTTTTTCCCACTTTTTACATGGACTGTATTTTTTTTTTTACTGTTGAATTTTAAGAACTCTTTTTATCCATAAAGTGATTAAGAGCTTTTTTTAAATATGTGGCTTGCAAATATGGTTTCCTAGTCTCTACCCTGTCTTTTTCTCCTCTTTCTTTCCTGGTGCCAAAGTTTTCAAATTTAAATTTTTAGATTTTTAATTTTTGTGGGTACATAGTAGGTAGGTTTGTATATTTATGGGGTTCATGTTTTGATACAGGTATGCCATGTGAAATAAGCGCACCATGGAGAATGGGGTTTCCATCCCCTCAAGCATTTATCCTTTGAGTTACAAACAATCCAGTTACATTCTGTCTCTCTCTCTCTCTCTTTTTTTTTTTTGAGACACGGTCTCACTGTGTCACCCTGGCTGGAGTGCAGTGGCACTATCTCCACCTTGCAGGCTCAGGTGATCCTTCCACCTCAGCCTTCCTAATAACTGGGACTACAGGTTCACACCACCAATTATACTCTTTAAGTTATTTAGAATATACAGTTAAGTTGTTATTGACTATAGGCATCCTGTTGTGCTATCGAAAAGTAGGTCTTATCAATTCTTTCTATTTTTTGTACCCATGAATCATCCTCATTACTCCCCTATCCTACCACAAATTTTTAAATTTGATGAAATCTAATTTGTCAAATTTTAGTGAAGTCTAATCAATTTTTTTTTTTTTTTTTTTTTTTTTTTTGAGGCAGAGTCTCGCTCTGTCGCCCAGGCTGGAGTGCAGTGGCCAGATCTCGGCTCACTGCAAGCTCCGCCTCCCGGGTTTACTCCATTCTCCTGCCTCAGCCTCCCGAGTAGCTGGGACTACAGGCGCCCGCCACCTCGCCCGGCTAGTTTTTTGTATTTTTTAGTAGAGACGGGGTTTCACTGTGTTAGCCAGGATGGTCTCGATCTCCTGACCTCGTGATCCGCCCATCTCGGCCTCCCAAAGTGCTGGGATTACAGGCTTGAGCCACCACGCCCGGCCAGTCTAATCAATTTTTTTATGAATTGTGCTTTTGGTGTCAAGTCCTAGAACTGTCACAAAGGTCTGAACATTTTATGGTTTTATATTTTATACTTAATTTCATGACATATTTTTAATTTTTGTACATAGGATGGTGTGAGATTTATGTTGAGGTTATCTGTCTGTCTCTTATCTATTTATCCTCTATCTATCTATCTATCTATCTATCTATCTATCTATCTATCATCTACTTACTTGTTTATTTTGCCTATGGATTTCCACTTTTTCCAGCACCATTTATGGAAAAGACCCTTCTTGTATTAAATTACTTTTGTCTGTTTGTCAAAACCCAGTTATCATCTGTTTATAAGTCCATTAGTGCATTCCATTGACAGTCACATCGGTGACTGTCTCCAACAATACTGTAATGTCTTAATCACTGTGGCAATACAGTAAATCTTAACATCCTGCTACTTCATTATTTTTGTTTTTCTTTTTTTTTTTTTGTGAGACGGAGTCTCGCTCTGTCGCCCAGGCTGCAGTGCAGTGGCGCGGTTCAGCTCACTGCAGGCTCTGCCTCCCGGGTTCGTGCCATTCTCCTGCCTCAGCCTCCCGAGTAGCTGGGACCACAGGCGCCGGCCACCACGCCCAGCTAATTTTTTGTATTTTTAGTAGAGACGGGGTTTCACCATGTTGGTCAGGATGGTCTTGATCTCCTGACCTTGTGATCCGCCTGCCTCGGCCTCCCAAAGTGCTGGGATTACAGGCATGAGACACCGCGCCCAGCCCATTCTTTTTCTTTTTTTCCAAAATTGCTTTAGCTATTTTAGTTCCTTTGGCTTTCATTTATGTTTTACAATAAGCTTGTCTATATCTACAAGAACTATTACTAGGATTTTTTATAAGAGTGTATTAAATCTGTAGGTCCTTTTGGGCAGAACTGACATCTTTGGTATATTGACTCTCTTAACCCATGCTCCTGGTACGTTTCTATATTTATTAAATTTTCTTTAACATCTTTTATTAGTATTTTGTAACTTTCAACATACAGGTCCTGTACTTGCTTTGTTGGACTTCTAGTTATTTCCCTTCTCTTTCTTTTTTCTTGAGCTACAGTAAATGATATTTGATTCTTAATTTTGGTTTCCATATGTTTGTTGTTTGTGTATACACATGCAATTGATTTTTTGTGTGATGGTTTTTATTCTACAACCTTACTGAACTTGCTTATTAGTTCTAGAGGGTTTTTGGTTGATTCTTGGAATTTCGTAGGTAGACAATCAAGTCATCTGAAAATAGGAACAATTTTATTTTTTCCTATTTTGATTTGTATGCCTTTTATTTCCTTTTCTTATCCTATTGCTAGGACTTCCAGTCGGATGTTGAGTAAGAGCAGTGAGAGTGGGTACATTGAAATTCATGATACCTACAAACAAAAACCATTTCATGTCTTGCTTTTCAACTTTTATTCCTTTATTTTACTTTCTGTTCTTATTTGCTATGAGCTAGCTAGCTCTTACAATATGATGTTGAATGGGAGTGGTAAGAAAGGACATCCTGTCTTGTGTCTGTTTTCAGGTGGAAAGTGTCCTGAGTTTTTACCACTAAGTGTGTTAGCTGCAGGGTTTTGTAGATATTCCTTATCAAAATGAGAAAGTTCTCCTTATTCTTCTAGTTTCTTTTTTTGAGAGTTTTATCATGAATGGGAGTTGGATTTCATTCAATTATTTTTCTGGTCAACTGGTATGACATATAATTTTTAAACTGTGTTTACGTAGTAGATTACATTGACTAGTATTTGAATGCGGAACCAACCTTGCATACCTAGAATAAATCCCATAAAGCAATGGAATATAATTTTTTCCTATATTGCTGGATTTGGTATGAATTTTGGGGGGAATTTTTGCACCTATCTTTTAAGGGATATTAGTCTGTAGGTTTTGTTTCTTTTGATGTGTCTGTCTGGTTTTGGTATTAGGGTAATGATGGCCTCAGAGAATGAGTTAGGAATATTCTCTCTGTTTCTATTTCCTGGAAGATGTTGTGGAGAATTGGTATTATTTCCTTTTTAATTTCTTGGTAAAATTTGCCAGTGTAACCATTGATGGTTTCCTTTTCAGAAAGTGTTAAATTTTTTATTTAATTTTTAAAATAGATACAGTTGTATTCAGATAATCTATTTCTCCTTTTGTGAATTTGGATACTTTGTATCTTCCAAGGAATTGGTCTGTTTAATTTAGATGATCAGGTTTGTAGGTATAGAGTTGTGCAGAGTATTCCTGATTATTCCTTTAATCTCCATAAAGTCATTAGTGATGATCTTTCTTTCATTTTTGATGTTGGTAATTTGTATTTTCTCTTCGTTGGCATGGCTAGGGGTTCATCAATTTAATTATCCTTTCAAATTACCATCTTCAGTTTTGTTGATTTTCTCCATTGCTTTGTTTTCAATTTCACTTATTTATACTCTAATTTTTAGTATTGTTTTCCCTTTGCTTCTTTAAGCTTAAAATGATCCCCTGGCTCGGTGTGGTGACTCAAGCCTGTAATCCCAGTACTTTGAAGGGCTGAGGTTAGAGGGTTGCTTGAGGCCAGGAGTTGGACACCAGCCTGGGCAATATAGTGGTCACTCATTAAAACCACATTCAGTGACCATTAAACAGAGAAAGTGTTAGAATAGCTAAAATTTAAAAAAATGATAATTCAAAATGTTAGTGAAGATATAGAAAACAACAGGAACTCTGTTGAACTCTGTCTCTACAAAGAAATAAAATAAAAAATTTGCTGAATATGGTGGTGCATTACTATAATCCCAGGCACTCAGAAGACTGAAGTGGGAGGATTGCTTGAGTCTAGGAGTTTGAGGCTGCAGTGAGCCTGTACTGCACCACTGCACTCTAGCCTGGTGACAGACAAGAACCCGTCTCAAAAGGTTCTCCTGTTGCTAATTCCCTAAGTGGGATGTTGGATTAATTCTCTTGAGACATGTTTTTTTCCATGTCCTCTTTAGAAGTGTGTTGTTTAATCTTAAAACATTTGCAAATTTTCCAGGAATATTTCTGTTACTGATTTTTAATTTAATTCAGTTTGGGCCTGTGAACATACCTTATATGGTTTCTATTTTTGCTACTTTTGTTCAGGTTTGTTTTATGACAGTTTATTTCTTGTTTACTTTTGCAAGATAATTTCACTGGATATGGAATTCTAAGTTGGTGTTTTTTCTTTATTTCTTTCAACATTTTAAATGTTTTATTCCACTTTCTTTCTTCTTGCTTGCATACTGTAATTCTTATCCTTGTCTCTGTATACATAAAATTTACTTTCTAGTATCTTCTTTAAAGATTTTCTCTTTGCCTTTGGATTTCTACAGTTGAAAATCATATGCCTAAGTGTAGACTTTTTGGTATTTACTTTGTTTGGCGTTTTTGAACTTTCTGTGTCTCTGATTTGATGTCTGTCATTGAAAAATATTTATTTAATTGACAAGAAAAAAATTGTACATATTTATAGTGTACAACATGTTTTGATGTATCTATACCTCGTGGAAAGGCTAAATCAAACTAGTAAATATGTGCATTGCCTCACATGCTTGTCATTTTTTATATGGCGAGAACTTTTAAAATATACTGTCTTAGTAATTTTTGCATATATAGTATACTGTTGTTAACTGAAGTCACCATAATTTACAACAGATCTCTTGAACTTATTTATTCCTCCTAACTGAAGTTTTGTGTTTTCTGACCACCATCTCCCCATCTTCTTCCTCAGCCTAGGATAACTACCATTCTACTCTCTACTTCTATGAGTTCCACTTTTTTAGATTCCACATATGAATGAGATTATGTGGATTGTCTTTCTGTGCCTGGATTATTTTACTTAACAAAATGTCCTTCAGGTTCATCCATGCTATCACAAATGACAGGATTTCCTTCTTGTTAGAGGCTGAATATTATACCATTATACGTATAGACTACATTTTGTGTGTGTGTGTCTTAAGCATCCATTTGTGGACATTTGGGTTGATTCCATATCTTGACCATCATCAATAATGCTGCAATGAACATGGGAGTGCTAATATTGCTGCAACATACTGATTTCATTTCCTTTGGCTATACATTCAGTAGTGGAATTGCTATGTCATATGGTAGTTCAACTTTTAGTTTTTTTGAGGAAGCTTCATACTGTTTTCCACAAATGCTCTACTAATTTATATTCCCACCAACAGTGTGCAAGGGTTCCTTTTTTTTCCCCCATCCTCTCCAGTACTCTTATCTTTCATCTTTCTTATAGTAGCCATTCTAAGAGATGTCAGGTGATAATCTCATTGTGGTTTTGATTTTCATCTCCCTGACGATTAGTGACGTTGAACATTTTTTCATAGATCTCTTGGTTGTTTGTATGTCTTCTTTTGAGAAATGTCTATTTGGATCCTTTGACCATTTTCTAAGGGGGTTGTTTATTTCCTTGCTGTTGAGTAGCTTAAGTTCCTTGTATGTTTTGGATATTAACTTAAACATTTTGTCTCTTTACTCTATTGATTCCTCTGCTGTGCAGAAATATTTTAGTTTGATGTAGTCCCACTTGTGTGTTTTTGCTTTTGTTGTCTGTACTTTTGGGTTCATAGCCAAAAAATATTATTGCCCAGACCAATATCATGGAGCTTTTCCTCCTTATGTTTTCTTCTAATAGTTTTACAGTTTCTGATCTTATATTTAAGTCTTTAATCCATGTGAGTTGATTATTGTGTATGGTATGAGATGAGAGTCTAATTTTATTCTTTTGCATGTGGGCATGCCATTTTTCCTCTGCCATTTATTGAAGAGACTGTCCTTTTCCTATTGGGTGTTCTTGGTAATCTTGCCAAAAATCAATTGACTACAAATGTATAGATTTATATCTGGGGTATTTATCCTGTTCCATTTATCTGTGTGTATTGTTTTTATGCCATTATCATGCTGTTTGATTACTGCAGCCTTGTAGTAGATTTTGAGATTAGTAGGCAGTAGGTGTGATGCCTTCAGCTGTTTTTTTTTTGTTTGTTTGTTTGTTTGTTTTTTGTTTTTTGCTTTGGATAATTAGAGTTTTCTGTGATTCCATACAATTTTTAGGATTTTTTTTGTATTCCTTAAAAAATGTCAAATGTCATTGAAATTTTGATAGGGATGGCATTGAATCTATAGATCACTTGGGCTGGCATGGTATGAACATTTTAATAATAATTTTTACAATCCATGAGCACAGGATATCTTCCAGTTATTTTTGTCTTCAATTTTTTAATAAATGTTTTTTAGTTTTTAGTGTGAAGACCTTTCATATTCTTGATAAAATTTATGCCTAAGTATTTATTTGCAGCTATTGTAAATAGAACTGTTTTCTTGATTTCTTTTTCAGATAGTTCATTGTTAGTGTATAGAAACACTACTGAGTTTTGAGTGGTGATTTTGTATTCTGCAAATTTACTGAAGTCATATATTAGTTTCAACAGTTTTTTGGTGGAGTTTTAGAGTTTTCCATATATAAGATCATGCCATCTGCAAACAGAAACAATTTAACTTCTTCCTTTCTGATTTGGATGCCTGTTTTCTTTCTCTTGCCTAATTGCTCTGGCAGGGACTTCCAGTACTATGTTGAATAGAAGTGGTGAAAGAAGGCACCATTGTCTTGTTCACTCTCTTAGAGGAAAAGCTTTCCACTTCTCTCCATTATGATGGAGTATGATGTAGCCTGTGGGCTTGTTGCATATGGTCTTTATTTGGTGTCTGTCATTAATTTTGAAAATTTCGGGCATTATTTCTTCAAATATGTCTTGTCCTCCCCTCTCTCTCTTCTACTTTCAGCATTTCAACTGGCTACATATTACATCTTCTGCTATTTTTGCGTGCTTCTTGAATGTTTTGTTCTTTTTGATTTTTCTTTAATCTCTTTTTTCTCTTTGCATTTCAGTTTGTGAAGTTTCCATTGACATTTTCACAACCACTAAATCTTTCTTCAGCCAAGTCTAGACTGATGAACTCATCAAAGGCATTCTTCATTTCTGTTCCATGATTTATTTTGACTTGTAGCATTTCCTTTTGACTCTTAAGAGTTTCCATGTCTTTACTTACATTATGTCTCAGATCTTGCACACTCTACTTTCTCATTTTAGTCCTTAACACATTCATAATAGTTTAATTCCCATCTGATCATTCCAAAAATCTCTGCCACTTCTTACTCTGGTTCTGATGCTTGCATTGTTTCTTTTCTGGCCTTTACACATGACTGGTAATTTTTGTTGAAACCTGAGCAGCATGGTCTGATGGTGATCTCCCAGGTTCCATCCTCTGCACATGAGTGAAAATGCTTACCCAGCCTAGCTCACCTAAGTTTTTTATGAGAATCAGCTGAGAAGCTCTATGCGAAAGTGCTTTGTAACATGTATAATAATATTCAGGCACCATCCAGATGCCTGAATCTCTCTGGTCTTCTGGCCTGGGAGCGCTCAGTCTGATCCCTAAAATGTAAATTTCATAGTTGGGGAAGCTCCAACTCCTCATCTCAATTGTGCTAATTTATTTCTAGGATCCTCTGCTACTGCTATTTTCTCTCTTTCTTCAGTTTCTGTGCCTGATCTGTGCAAGTCTGCCTGGTAAAACATTCCCTGGTCAGTCCATAAAAAGAAATTACTAGTCAAAATAACAGATTTTACTGAGGTTTACAGTGTTATGGACTGATAATCCATCTCATATTGCACAGATAACAATTTACAAAATAAATCCTCTTTCCCCTGTTCTCTTGGTCCTTCCTCCCCACCAACATGGGTGGGTTTATAGCCCTGTGCTCTAGAGAGCTTCTGTCTATAAACGAATGCTCTCCCAAACAAACAAACAAACAAAAAAGAAAAATTTATTTTAAAACTATAGACACAAGGGGTGTGTGTGTGTGTGTGTGTGTGTGTGCATGTGTGTGTCGAGAGAGAGGTAGGGAGAGAGAATGGGGGACGGAAATACAGACGTCGATATATAGATGTGGATATCAAGTGTAGTATTGACATAAAGGTAGACATACGTGGTAATAGAACAGAATAGATAATCTAGACATAGACTCACACATATAAGGCCAATTGATTTACAACACAAGTGTCACAGTCATTCATTTGGATAAGAATATTCTTTTCAATAGATGGTGCTGCGACAACTGGATATTTGTATGAAAAACATACCTCAGTATGTTTTTGTCCTACACCACAGTAGAAAAGTGAACTTGAAGTCAGTTATGCACCTAAATGTAAAAAACTAAAACTAAATAAATTTTAGAAAAAAAAATAGAAAAATCTTTATGATCCTGAGGTAAGCAAAGATTTCTTAGATAAAACACCAAATTACAAACCCTAGAAGAAAAAATCTGATAGACTTCATTGAATTTAAAAGTATCTGTTTTCAAAAGACACAATTAATAAAATGAATATCCAAGTCACAAACTATGAGAAAGCCTTCACAACACACATATCAAAGATGTGTGTCCAGAATATATTAATGCCTTCTACAACTCAAGAATAGGAAAACAAACAGTTCAATGTAAAATAGGCAAAATTTGAATGGTCACTTAAGAAAGAGACGTGTGAATGATCAGTAAGTTGCATGAAAATGTGTTTGGCATCATTAGTCATCAGAGGAATGTACATTAAAACCACCGTGGGATACTACCTTACATCCTTAGAATGACTAAAATTAAAAAGTCTGGCAAGCCAGACTTTTGAGAAAAAGTCTGGTGGTTTCTTGTAAAGTTATAAATATAATTCTGTGGTCTAGTGCTTCTACTCCTAGATATTTCTACTAAGAAAAATTCAAATGCATTTTCTCAAAAATAATTGTACAAGAACTTTCAAAGAGCTTTGTTTGTAATGACCCCGAACCTGATGAAACCAAATGTTCCACAGGAAAATTGGTAAGTGACTGTGGTATGTCCATCCCATAGGATACTACTCCACAATAAAAAGAAATGAACTACTCATACATGCGACGGCATGGATAATTCTCAAAAGCACACTGAGTAAAAGAAGCCAGAAACTTTATGATTCTGTTTGTATGAATATTAAGAACAGACAAAAAGAGTTATGGTAATAGACACCAGAAGATTTGTTGCCTATGAGAGGTGGGAATTGATTGGAAGAGGACATGTGAGAACCTTCTGAGAAGACAGATATTCTATATCTTGATAGGAGCATGGGTTATACATGTGTACACATTTACCAAAACACGTTTAATTGGATAGTTAATATCCATACATTGTAATACATAAACATTTACATCAACATAAAATTAGAAAGATTTTTAGTGTCAACCACCTAATATCCCTGTCTTAGACCCAGGGGTCCAACTCTTTTCCTAGTAGGAAGACCTTGGCATAGGATATCTGCCAACAGCATGCATCCAGACCTGTTTGTACCAATGCTATCATTACAATTAAATCCCAGGTCTGACTTTCAGTGCAAGTACAAGATACCTTGTAGCTGCAAAAGGTAAGTGTCTCTCTTTACCCTGCCATAGAGACTGTGTGGACTCTCACAACATGCCCTGACTAATTAGACTGGTTAGTTAGTTGACCTGCACCTATTATTTCTGTGTTTACCCAAGACTTCTAATGCTGGTAAGAAAAGCTAGCATTTCCTCTGTCTTTATAATTCCATTGCCTCCATGTCATTTACATGCCAAACTTACTCTGTAAAGAGTCAGTATGCATGAGAGGGAAGAAGGGAGAAAGAACTGGGGAGAGACTTTTACATCAATTTTAAATTTCTAACAATAATTTCATTGCACTGGATAATAGCTAACTCCCTGTTCCTGGAAGAGTTCAAGCCAAGATTTATGGTACTTGTTAGAAACCTCAGGGGCAGGAATAGAACACATAAGCAGGGATTAAATAACATGGTCTTTATGGTTCTTTCCAACCCTCATTCATTCACTTATTCATTCCATCAATTCCATTATTCATTCCTGTTTCTGCCACTATGCCAGGCTCTGGTAGATGCAAATGATTCTCCTTAGTCCTCAAATGTACAGCCATTAAAAACTTGGTTCTGGAGGCCTATTTTTATCTTAAATGTGCACATCTATTTGCAAGCAGAGATGACAGGTGTGGCTGGCCTTTTCAGCTGCACCTTTTCATTGCTGCTATCTGATGACACATTTTCCCTTATGCCTATAAAGTGGATTCCTTAGAGATGATGTTGCTTTTAGCTTGAGGTTTCTAGATGGAATCAGCACTTGTTTATTTGTTTGTTTGCACGTAGAAGTCTGAACCTCTTGCTCTGACCTATTTTTGAAAACATCCCACAACCAAAAAAAAAAAAAAAAAAAAAAAAAGTCTGGTTACAGAAGCCCAGAGAAAGCCACCCTGATGAAGTGAGGCTTTGCCTAGGTGCATGGTATCAGTAAGGGAGGCACTGTGTTCCGGCATAGGAAAGAGTTCAGTCTGGCTCCCACATAGACCTGAGTTCAATTCTGATTGTGCCTCCTGCCAGCAGTAGGATTTGGGTCAATGCACTGATGCACTCTATGCCTCTGTTCCCACAACTGTAACATGGACATTATGAATGTGTTTCATACCAGGTCAGCAGGGTTGTCCCATGAATTCACATGCCTTAAACACTAAAATCTGCCCCTGGCACTCTGCATTCTCTACCTGCTAATTTTTTTTTTTTTTTTTTTTTTTTTATTCACAGCATTGTTATTTAAAGTAGAACGGTAGAAAGGAGTTAGCATTAAACTGTGACTTGAGAGACAATTGGTCTGCACTCCATTAGAAAGGAGCTTGGTGAAGCCGGTGAGATGTTTGCTGGGTCACATTGTTCCTCATGTGTAAAGTAGGGAGATGAATTTGTGGGTTTAGCTCAGATCCCATGCTGCTCTTTGAATTGTATTAATTCCCTTCTGTTATTTAATACTTTATTCATTATCAAAATTAAGACAGTTCTGCATTGTATCAACTCCTCCAATTTTAAGCAGACATAACCTTTAAAAAACATAGGAAAAATTAGTAGTCAACAATGCACCTTTGAAACTGGGAGAAAGGAAACATGTTAATTCAATTATATTCCCTTCTGGCACCAGGAGTTCTACAGATGTCCACCTCTCCTTCAGCTCTGGACACTGACCAACATGAATGTGTACCAGTTGCTTTGAAGAATCGTTGAATGATGCGAGTGTGAATATAATTACCAGATGCTCCGCTAATTAGTGGTTTAAAAGGTAAGGAAATAATAAGTGTGAAAGCAAAGTTTTAAACATAACATATTAATGTATTACCATGGTTAACAGAGAAATCATACAGAAATATATTTCTTGAAAAGAAAGGTCCTGGTGTTTGATTGGCATCTGCATGTTTCCTACATAGATAATTTTTAATTATAAATGTTATGCATATAAAATACTGTGTTGCTAAGATTTATATTCAATGATTCACCTTTAATCAATCTTTCCTCTCTCCTTCTCTCTCTTTCCCTCCCTAGTCCCCTTTTCTCTCCCTCTTTGTTTTTTTTCCCCTTAAACCTTCAGTGAGGAAAGCTCACATGACTTCCTATTGACAACTTTACTTGTAGAAATGGATGAGATGGAGTCCTGAAACCTTGAGGTCTCAGCTCCCAGGCTGGATCAGGGAGAGGCTGCATGAGGGGTCTCAGGGCTCTGGCCACAATAAGCACAGGTACCTGCTCCTGCAGAGCACCAGGAAGGCTCGGCACCTGCTGAAGTGGCTCCATCTTGAAATTATCCCAAAGTCTAGCGAGAGTTCACCAAATGTATATGAGAAGGAAGGGCTTTCCCAAGGGAACTAAGTGCAGAGACTAGGATGCTCCAAGATGGACAGTCCCATGGGAGGATGACAAGGAGGGGGGTCATCAGAAGTCCTAGGGATCATGCTGAGGAGCTCTGCTTTCATCCTAGGGGTGGGAGAAATCCCACTGAATTCTTTTTTATCTTCTCTTTTATTTTATTTTAATTTATTTTATATGAAATAGACATGAAAATGTATGTAAAACCTACTGGTGTCATTTATAGAATAATAATAAGATGAAAACCAATGGACCCAATGTCTAGTTTCAGAAGCAGAGCCTTAGCAGAGTTTTTAGGAGCCCATCTATAGTTCTTCCCAATTACTTTCCTTACTCCCTCCCTACATTCTGGGTTTATCTTTCTTTGATATTTTAGTTTGATCACATATGCACAGGTCTTTAAGCACAACATTGTTTTGCCTTTTGTGTTGTTGAGTTTTATGTAAATGACATCCTGCTCCGCATGTCCCTCTGTTTCTTGTGTTTCAACAGTGTGGATCTGAGGTTCATTGATGGATCTGAGGTTTTCAGTTGCTTAAAATCCAAAAAGTATGTTTGTCTCTTAGTCCAAGGCTAGCATTTTGGGAGGCAGTCATTCCTCGTGTGGTTGCTCAGAGGCCTGTGGTGATAGCTGCTGTCTCATTTCCAATGTGTGGCTTACCCACTGCCTGGGTGTTTCTGTCACTCAGAAAGGAAAAGGCATGGAGGATCACCTGGGAACTTTGTATGGGCCAGTGTGGAGTGAACCCATCACACTGATGAGGAGTTCTGGGCCTGCCAGGACTTGGTGGCCTGGCCATTCTGAGCTGCTGGGGAGGCTGGGCCATGCGGTTGAGCCAAGCCATGTGTGCTGAGCAGGAAGAAGAAACGGATTTGGTTCAGTGTGAATGGGATGAAGAAAATGTGTTTCGTCCCTGCAGGTGCCCAGAAAGAGGGAAGCACATTCTGGCACAGTGAGTCCTGCTGTGAGCTTGAGCAGCATGGAGCCCGGGTGTTAGAGAGTGCAGAGAACTATTCCTAGGGGGTTAGTTGTCCCAGAGTCCACAGGAATATTGAACGTTGCGTGAAGAGCAAGGCTTTCAAACAGGAGATTTCCATCCACATGTTTGTGTGTTCATTCTCCCCCTGTGGCTGCAGCCTGAGAAAGCAGCGCAGAGCTGGGACACTGTGTCAGCACTGTAGTGCGGTCTGGAGGTACCTGAAGCATGAAGGCAGCATGGGCTGGGGCCACAGCTGGCAGCACAGTTCACTTGCTGTCCACACTGGGTCAGTGGCTGAGACTTTTACACACTGGTTATGTTCAGGTTTATGATTGCAAGATGTTAAACATTCTAAGTAAGCTGAGATGCAAACAAATGAAAAGACAGAAGAAAGGCTGTGAAGTGAAATGTTTGAAGTGTTCTTCCTCTGGCTAAAACTTTGAAGAAAGGCAAAAAAAATTTAAGTGTGTGATGACTGCTCTGTGACAATTTGTAAGCTAATATTACAATATTCTCTGAGAGTGCAACACACTTTACAAAACAATTTGAAAACATATCATGCTTTAATGTGCTCCTGAAAAAAGTAACTTTAGAACGGTCAGGGTATCAAATAGCTATGTCCTAAATATTTTTGTGGTGGAAAATGCTATATTTCCCTTGATTCTTTCTTTGAGTCCTACCCCAGGCTGTCCCTGCTGTCTGACTGTGTTTGACTTGAGCCGAGTCTTAGATTTCTCTTCCTCTAGAATCATTCTGCTGGCTTAAGAGGATTGGGCTGGGAAGACTTCCTTGTCCTCAGTTCCAATACCACAAGAAAGAGCAGCCTGGTCATTTTCTTAGTCGATATGCCACAAAAATGCTCTTTCCGTGGTAATTGGGTTTACATACAGAACTGCTGCGGCATAGCCTCCGCCTGAGAAGAAGATGGATTTTCCATTTAGGCTCGTCAGAGGCTTTGGAGGCCCCTTCAAAGTCAGCATGTTGGCTCACAACTCAACTACACCAAGTTGGTTTGAAAGCAGTAAGATTGTCATTCATTCTTTTTCCTTGGGGCAGATTTGAAACGATTGTCAATATTTTACAGGATCCTGCCTTACTGGGATCACAGCAATAGCAATGACTACAAAAGTGAGCAGAGAGGGGGAAGTTCTGCAAGGAATCACCTACTCTGTCTCCCTCCTCCTCCTTCTCTCCCTCCTCCTGCTTCTCCCCCTCCTCCTCCTCCTCTGTGACGATTTAATTCCAGACATTTCATATTCTTCTAATATTTGGTATTTTTCGTGGTAACAGCACCTGTGGCCACTACAAAAAGCGGTGCCTGTTACACAACAGGTCAGGCCCAAGCTCCCATGATGAGGTGCCCAGGAGAGCCAGGCTCTGCTTGCTGTCCGATGGCTGGCATCCCTGGGGCATGTAGCTCAGTCATCGCCAGCTGCTGTGAGTTATTCCCATCTAGTCACAAAGTCTCCCAGCTGGACTCACTTCTGAAACATCTTCCCAGGCACCCATGTGAGCTGTGGGACTGCATCCTGTGAAGGAAATAAGCTCCCACCAGCAGGTATGCCACTTGACCCTTGGTCTTAGCCAAAAGGCTGAGAAGCCATGACTGAGAAACCGTGAGATATTCCTCTTGAATTATGGTTTATCCTACTGTGACTGACAGGACCCGTCTGCTTAGTGAGGACACAAAAGACACCATACCCCTTCATGTGGGATGGGAGAGAGTTGAGCCGGGCCAGTGTCATGGGGAAGACAGGAATCATACAGATCAGGGAGCTCTGTCCAGAGTCAGCCACCATGCGCCTCTGGTGTTTTCTTCTGTCTGGAGCAGTTTTGCTTGTTTAGTTTATCCACCCTTCTACTTGCCTGTCTAGCTACATATTTTTAACTTATTTAAAAATATGTATTGACCTCTCTATTCTGAAACACACACACCTGGACGAGAAAACAGGGAAAAGGAACCTTCCCCGCTGCCCCACCATAAGATTTGCCAAAAAGGAGAAAAGAACCAATGGCTACAGCCCCAGTTCTGGACCTCCTCTCCCCAGACAGCTCCATCCTGTACCACTGGGGCCTGGCAAGTGCTCCTGGAGGCCCCTATCCCCACTTCCTGTGCCACCCAGGGCAAACACAGGGGTACAGTCCATACTGGGGAAGGTGTCTGGGGTCTCAGAACCCAGAGTATGTTCTAGGAGGGAGGGGGCACAGGCACAGTGTGGACGTCTCTGGCCCCACAGACTTTCTGTCTGGCAGCAGGAGGTAGGCCAGGGGCTGGAGCAAGGCTGCCTACAGCATTGGGAGCAGGAGGCCTCTCCAAGAAGCCCCAGTCACAGGCCTCTCCTGTGTGCACAGGCACCCTGTGTTGCCCAAATGGCTCTTCCCTTTGTCAGCCCAGAGCACCTGCCCTCCTGTTTCTTCAAGAGCCCTCCACCGAGGCTACTTGCAAATTGTCAGGATGTTCTTTGGTGTGTGGAAAGTCTCCTGGTTAGGGATCTACCCCATGTGCACCCTACTACAAACACAAGATGAAAGTGAAAATTTGTGCCCATGACATGTATTGGGATCATTGACCCATCTTTCTTAATATTGATTTCCATTACACACACACACACACACACACACACACACACACACACACACTAATTCAACCTTTGTGTAATAGTCTGTTCTCACACTGCTAATGAAGACATACCCAAGTCTGGGCAATATATAAAGGAAAGAAGTTTAATTGACTCACAGTTCCACATAACTATGGAGGCCTCACAATCATGGTGGAAGAGCAAGGGATGTCTTACATGGTAGCAGGCAAGAGAGAGCTTGTGCAGGGGAACTTCGCTTTACGAAACCATGAGATATTGTGAGACTTATTCACTATCATGAATAGCATGGGAAAGACCCGCTCCCATATTTCAATTACCTCCCACTGGGTCCCTTCCATGACACATGGGAATTGTGGGAGCTACAATTCAAGATGAGATTTGGGTGAAGACATGGCCAAACCATATCACTTTACTTTGAGAAGCTACTGCATCTACATATAATGTATAATAGACATATGATAAAGTATATTTAAGTGTACATTTGGATGAGTTTTAATAAATTCATAAACCTGTGTAGCTACCACAACAAAGAGGATAAAAAATATCTCCAAGACCCCAAAAGTTCACTTTCCCCCGTCTCAGTCAATCCCCCAGAATTCCATCACCAGGCAACTGCTGATCTCTTTCTTGTCACCGTAGATTACATTCCCCCTACCGTTTTAACAAGAATGGAATTATACAGCATGCACACATTTGTGTCTGGCTTTTTGCTTTGTCAGCAGGATGTTCTGAGATTTATTCATGTTGTGTGTGTTCCTGTTTTAACCTATTTGAGCTGCTATAACACAAATACTAAAAATTGGGTGGTTGATAAATAACAGAAACTTATTTCTCACAGTTCTAGAGGCTAGAAGTCCAAGAACAAGGCATTGGCTGATTCAGCATCAGGTGAAAGTTGGGTTCCTGGTTCACAGATGGTGCGGTCTCTCTGTGTCCCATAGGGTGGAAGGGATGAAGGAACTCTCTGGGGGCTCCTTTTGTAAGAGCACTAGTCCCATTCAGGAGGACCCCACCTTTGTGACCTAATCATTCCCAAAGACTGTATATTTTAAGACCATCACATTGGAAGTTAGGATTTCAACATATGAATTTTAGGGGAACATAAACATTCAGACCTTAATAGTTCTGGCATAACTTTTTTTGTACAGTTGCTAGTATTCTACTGTGTGACTGTACCATAATTTGTTTATCCATTGACCTATTGTTGAACATTTAGGTTGTTCCCTGTTTGGAGCCATGATGAAAAAAGCTGCTATGAACTTTTGTGTGCAAATTTTATGTGGATATATGTTTTCATTTCTCTTGGGTAAATACCTAGGAATAAAGTTTCTGGATTGTGTAGTAAGTAAATGTTTAACTTTATAACAGACAGAAAAATTGTCTTTCACAATGTAGTACCATTTGATGTTCCCAACAGTCTTGAAAACATATAATCTCTGCAACTTTGTTCTAATTTTTCAAAATTATTTTGGTTATTTTATATCCTTTACATTTCCATCTAATTTTAGGATCAAATTGTCAGTTTCTCAGCAACGACAACGACAAAAAGACTCCTGGAATTTTACTTTGGATTGTTTTGAATCTCCAGATCAATTAGTAAAGGACTGATATCTTAATAATACCAAGCCTTCCAATGCATAAACATGGTATATCTCTTTGTTTCTTTCATTGCTCTGAGTCAGGCTTTATACCATGCACATATTTTGCTAAATTAATTTCTACAAAATAAATTGCATTATTTTATATGGTGTTTTTAATGACACTATTTTTTAAACTTCAAATGCAGTTGTTCTTTCCAAATATATCCATATTATGTAAATAAATGTGCATATATTTATTTGAGTTTTGTGTATTGACTTTGAATCCTGTGTCCTTGCTAAACTCATATGTTAACTCTAGTAGCTTTTTTTTTGCAGATACCTTAGCATTCTCTATGAATTTGAACACGTAATTTGTTAAAAGACACAGTTTGATTCTTCCTTTCTAATATACATAACGTTTATTAATTGGTCCTGCCTTATTGTCCTGGGCCATCAATTTAATAGAAGCAGTGAGTAGACATTCTGCCTCCTTTGTCCCTAATTTTAGGGGAAGGCATCTATATTTGGATATATAGATGGATAGATGAATAGATAAGTAGTTAGATAGATAGAGAGATAGATAGATATGGATAAAAGTTAGCACATATCCATGATTTTAAAAAATCTTGGCTAACTAGGAATAGAAAGAAACTTCCTTAACTTGATAAAGGGTATCTATGAAAAACTTACCTATCTGTAAATAGATAGAATCATTGCTCATGTATATGTGCATGTATGTATCATATATTTATGTATGTGTTATGTTATATTACACACATACAGACATCTGTAGTAATGATCATAAGACTTTTCTCCTTTATTTTTTAAAATGGTGAATTTCATTGTTAGACCTTGTATTCATTGGTTAAATGTCTTTAGGCCATGATGCAATATCTTTTCATAATTTGATAAATTCTATTTGCTGATATTTTTTTCTTTTTCCATGTCCCCCATCCTCCCATTCAAAATACAGACCAGGCACAGGGCCTGGTGTATCTGAGGATAGGTTAATATTTCACAAAGAATTTTACTGTGACTTTTTTCATGAGAGTTACTAGTCTCTAACTTTCATTTCTTACAATATCTTCGTTTGGTGTTGGTATCAGCCTAATATTGAGCTTTTGCAGTAAGCTGGGAAATATTCTTTTCTCTTACATTTTATGGAGAAATTTGTGTAAAATTGCTGTCACTTCTTGGTAAGTGTTTGGTTGATTTCATCAGGTAAGCCATTGAGATCTGGAATTTTCTTTGTGAACAGATCTTAATTACAAATTAAATTTCGTTAATACAGAGTCATTCATATTCTCTATTTTTGGGAGTCAATTTTGGTAATTTATGTCTCTCACTGAAGTTGCTATTTTATTAAAATGCCAGTTTTATTGACAAAATCTTATTAATTATATCCTCTTAATTTTTTTTTGTCTGTAGAACTGTGAGTGTATCCTCTTTTTTATTCTTAAATTTGTTTTCTGTCCTTTTTATTGAATTAATCTGACTTGAATTGTGCCAACTTACTGATCTTTTCAAATAACCAGATTTTGGCTTCATGATTTTCTCTGTCGTTGTTGTCTGTTTCATTGGTTTCAGTTATCATCGATGTATCGTCTCCTGTATTTACATGATGTTTAACAGACCTCCTCCTAGACGGAAGCTTAGGTAATTCACTCATTCAGCTCCTCCTAGATAGAAGCAAAGATGCCTCCATTTTTCTCTGAATATTTTTATAAACAAGTTATAGTTTTACTTTTTACATATAAGTCTGTGATTCATCATTAATTAATTTTTATATAAAGTATGAGACTTAGCTCTAACTTGACATTTGTTCATTTACTTTTGCCTATTGATATTCAATTGCACCAGCATCATTTGTTGAAAAGGCTATCTTTGCTCTGTTGAATTATTTATATACCTTTGTCAAAAATCAGTTGGGCCTATTTATGTTTATTTCTGTTCTGTTTTTTAAATCTCTGTCTGTCCTTCTACCAGCATCAAATAGTCCTGATTACTATAGCTGTATAATAATCCTTAATATTGAATGGACTTGTTTACCCTATTTTATTTCTTTTTCAAAATTATTTTAGCTATTCTAATTTATTTGCCTTCCCTTATGAGTTTCAGTATAATCTTGTCTATATCAACAAAATTCCTGCTAAGATTTTAATAGCAATTTCATTAAATCAGTATTTAAATTTACAACTTTACTGTGTTGAGTCTTCCAGCTCATAAATGTGTTATGTCTGTCACACACACGTCTTGTTAGATTTACATCGAAATATTTTACATTCCACTAGTGAGAATGCCTAGCACTATGTTGGCTAAGAGTGATGAGAGGAGACATTCTTATGTAGTTACTGATGTTAGGACACATCCAGTCTGTCGTCATTAGGTGTAATGTGAGCTATCGGTTTCTTGCAGCTGGTCCCTATCAAGATGAGGAAGTTCACCTGCACTCTTATTTTTCTGAGCTTTCACTATGAGTAAGTGTTGAATTTTTTTTTTCAGATGTTTCTTCTGCTTTGGTTGCTAAGACCATGTAATTGTTTCATTTTTGCCTGTTGGTATGGTGCATTATGTTGATTGATTTTTGAATATTGAACTAGCTTTGCAACCCTGGAGTCAATGCCACGTAGTTATAGTGTATACTTCTTTTTATGTATTACAGAATTCTATTTGTTAGTATTTTGTTAAGGAATTTTGTGTCTATATTCATGAGGGATATTGGCCTTCTTTTTTCCTTTTTTTGTTTTGTCTTTGTTTAGTTTTGGCATCATGATAATACTAGCTTCATAAAATGAACTGGCAAATGAACCTCCTTTCTTCAATTTTCCTGAATAGATTGTGTAGAATTATTGCTAATAATTCTTTAAAACTTTGGTATAATTTTCCAGTGAAATTGTCTGGGTTTAGAGATTTCGTTTTGAAAGTCAAACCTTGATTAAATTAATATTTCACTTAAAAATTCTTAGCACAATTTTCCTTTTAGTGATAGGGCTATTGAAATAATCTACTTCTATAGTTTGTAAACATTTTTTTCTCATTTTGTGAGTAATCGCTTTACTTTGTTGATTTTTTTGATGTCCAGAAGCTTTTTATTTTATTTTTTATTTTCTTATTATTTTTATTATTATTATTTTTTGAGACAGAGTCTTGCTCTGTTGCCCAGGCTGGAGTGTAGTGGCGCGATCTCGGCTCTCTGCAAACTCTGCCTCCCAGGTTCTCGCCATTCTCCTACCTCAGAAGCGTTTCAATTTGATGTAATTCCATTTGTCTATTTTTGCTTTTGTTGCTTATGCCTTTGAGGTCTTAGCCAAAAATTATTTGCCCATACCAACGTCATGGACATCTGCCCTGTATTTTCTTCTAGTTCTTTCATAGTTCGGGGTCTTACATTTAAGTCTTTAATCTATTTTGAGTGGATTTTTTTCATTCTTTTGCATGTGGATATCCAGTTTTTTCAGCAGCGTTTATTAAAGAGACTGCCTTTTCCTCACCTTTGTTAAAAATCAGTTAGCTCTAGATGTGTGGATTCCTTTCTGGGCTCTCTATTCTACTCTGTTGGTCTATGTGTCTGTTTTTGTGCAGGTGTCATATTGTTTTGGCCATGATAGCTTTGCAGTATTGCAGGGACCAAGAGGAGATTTCCCCCTATGCCCTCAGAAAATTCATTGACAAATCAACTTGCAAAACGTGTATTAATAAAGGCATACACATTTATTTAACATGTGTAAACAGAGACCTTCAGAATGAAGACCTCTTCAGAATGAAGATTCAGGGGAAATTGTCCACTTCTGTGCTTGGGTTCAGCAAAGTGTGAACAGTTTTGAAGAAATACGAGTGGACAAAAAGGACATGATGTAATGCTAATAGATGGAGTGGGGAAACCCAGCAAGGCCTGTCTGTCAGTATTCCTCTTAGCCTCTCTGAGCGGCATTCCTTCCTTCTGGGTGCAGAGCAGGATCCTCTCTGGAATGGGGGGTCTTGCTATGTCAAGCAAGGTAGATCAGGTAACTTTTTTCTGTGGCTAGCTTTTACATAGCAAGGTGGAGAAAAAATTAGAGTACTATGTTTAGGTTTTATGACTGTCTTTGGGGAAAAGAGATTCTGGTTTCTATGAGTTACATTAGCGAATGGGAATTCTAGTTTCTATGGCAAGCCTCAGGAAAGAATGGGACTGAGAGACAAGAAGGCATGAAAAGTCAAAGAAAAACTTTTGTTTCTGAGGCTGATTCTGAGGCTTTCATTTTGGGCTACTGTTTTCTGAACCCCAATAGTGTATTTCGAAGTCTGGTAGTATGATGTCTTCAGCTTCAGCTTTGCTCTTTTTGCTAAAGATTGTATCAGGCGATTACAAGTACTCCTGAAACAAATTAAAAAGTAGAAGTGGAATCAAAGAAAAGAAACTGTGAAAGAGAACTGAAAGGAAATGATAGAATTGAAAAATACAATGACTGAAATTTAAAACTTACTGGATATGCTTGTTAACAGGATGACTATAAAAGAAAGAATCAGTGAACTTGAAGATATAGCAGTATAATTACCTAATATGAACAACAGTGAGGAAATTGTGAGACAGTAACACAGATCTAACATTTGTACCATCAGAGTCCCAGAAGGAGGGGACTAAAAGCGTGGGGCTGAGAAACTGCCTAAAGAAACAAAGGCTGAAAATGTCTCTGATTTGACAAAGAGCATAAAGCAACACTTTAAAAAAGCTGAGTGTTCTCCAAACAAGATAAGCCTAAATAATTACAAAGCAAAACATATCTTACTTGAACTTTAGAAAACTAAAGACAAAAACAAACAAACAAACAAACAAACAAAAACAGCATTGATCCTTGGGCACCCATGGATGAAGAGGCTCTGAGAGATGCTGCATAGGTGGAAAAACCAAGATCGGGAGTGGGAACCAGGTCCAAAGCTGAACATTCCAGAGGAGCCTGAGTGTCAGATGTCCAGGGCAGCATTGCTGATGTTCCCCAGGACTCTGACCTCAGGGACGGTTCAGAGAAGCTGCAGCCGTACGACACGGGGAAGAAAACCAAATTAAAAAGCAGAGAATTTAGGGTTTTGACAGCCCAAGATTATAACCCTCCACCCTCTAAAGAGGAGATAGCCAAGAAATTGGGAAAAAGTGAAGTCAGCACACACCTCATTGCAATTCAGAGCATTGCTAGGATGCAGATATTCCATACATGTAGCAAATATTTCAACTGACATTCAGATCTTCACGAGCACCACAGGATCCCTGCTCTTGAGAAACTCTACAGTGGAAAGAAGATGGGAAAGGCTTCAGATATGGGTTGAAATGGTCATGGTGCCAGAAAATCCACACTGGGAAGAAGCCCTACTCATATCAAGCATGTGGACAATGTCTTCATCGAGCATTGGGAAGGAGGAAAGAAAGGAGGGAAGAAAATCCCTCCTCCAACATCAGAAACTTCATAATGGAGAGAAGCCCTAGAAATGTAAGGACTTTGGGAAAACCTTCAGATATAATGAAAAACTTATTTAGCATCTGAGAACCCACACCGGGGAGAAACCCTTTGAATGTAAGGAATATGAACATGCTTTTCCGTGCATGAGTGTGCATTCACACTAAGGAGAAGCCCTACAAATGTAAAGGATGTGGGTGTAGTTTTAGTCTTCCTTTGTCCCGATTCAGCATCACAGAGTCTACAGGGAGAGAAACATTATGAATGTAAAGAGCATGCAGGGCCTTCTGCCCGAGGTGGGTATTTCTTTAGCACCAGAGATTCCGTGCTGGGAAAATGTCTGTGAACGTGGGGAATGCTGGCAAAGGCTCCCTGTGTCTCTTGCTTCACAGTGCAGCAAAGAACACACACTGGGGGAGAATTTCATGAATGCCAGGAATGTGGGAAAGCATCCAGTTGAAAAATCAACTAGGTTCTGCATCAGAGTTTGCACTGGGGACAAACTTCATGAGTGTAAGGTGTGTGGGATGACAGCCTTCCACTGGGGCACAGTTTTCAGTTTTACTCAGCATCAAAAAATGCACTTTGGGAGACCGAGGTGGAGAAATCACAAGGTCAGGAGTTCAAGACTAGCCTGGCCAAGATGGTGAAACTCCATCTCTACTAGAAATATAAAAATTAGTGGGGCACAGCGGCAGGCGTCTGTAATCTCAGCTACTCAGTAGGGGAGGCTGAAGCAGGAGAATTGCTTGCACCTGAGGGATGGATGTTGCAGTGAGCCGAGATAGCACCACCACTGCACTCCAGCTTGGGCAACAGAGTGAGACTCTGTCTCAGAAACAAAAACACACAAACAAAAAATTGCACAATGGGAAGAAAGGCACCCATAGTTCTGGGCTGCTCTATTCTGTCCCCCTCCTCTTTCTGCCAATGTTTGTGGTCTGTCCCAGGTGTGACCCTCTCCCCTCCTCCCTACCTGTAGTACCGCTTCTCCCCTCTATGCCCCTTTTATGCTGTTCTTTTTGTTTGAAGTGGCCACTCCTTCACCTGCCCTAGAGTACATCTCCTTCAGGACCTTGATTACCCTGGAAGTCACTCCTCATAGCATGAAAGCTTTGTGTCATTCCCCATGAACTCCTTTATGTTTTCACCATCAATCAATAACTGCCCCAAGTGAGCAGCGTTCTTACTGCTTTCCCATGTCTGTAATGACATTCTTCTGGTCTTGCAGAAGTTATTATCACTTTCCCAACTCCTTTTCAATTTCTCACATTAAAGACTACTTTTAATGACTCTGACTCTATCCCCTGGGAAGGAAATTGACTATCCATTTAGTATGCCCTGCTTTGGGGGTTACTGGAGTTGGAAGAATCTGCAGAAGATTTGGGGTTTTAGGAGATTATGTCATCACAAGTCATAGACTTTTGTAATTGGAGAAGCCCTCTGGAAGAGGCCATAGAGAAGGCACCTAATGGTTGCCCTCGGGATGCATGATGGTCCATTTGGTTGGCTCATTGTGGGGAACCTGAGTCTTGGTATTTTTAATTGCCCTCATAATTTTTATTACCAGTTATAAATATCCTGGGAGACTATGCCATAGACCAAGAAAATAATCTCTGAACAGAATGTGAGTGATTAATTTAAAATTATGGCTTTAACTTGACTGGAAGGGAATGTGGTTTTTCTGTTTGGATTTCTTGTCAATTCTTATTCAGATGTCTGCTAACTTCAGTGTTCACTCCAATCCATAGGTGCCGAGAGTGAAGTGGGCTGGGGCATTTCACTTCTAAAAGTACACATGGCATGGAGTCAGCAGCTTCACACTAGGCAGTGTCTGAGAGAAGGGGAGGAGAGACGCATCCCTGGCCTGCTCAGAGGGGTCTATGCCAGCCTCACTTCTGATGCCTCACAGCTCTCTGACACGATTGCATCCCCCAGACATCTTACGGCGAAAATGTGAATTTGGGACTGGTGGCACATCAGTTACTTTCACAACACCAGAAAGCACACTCAGGATGCTGGTCTTATCACATGTTGGATCTCACTGGATTAGCTGTTTTTCCTCCAGCGGGTGGAGCCTAGGACCATCCTGAATGGCAGCATGTCAGACTCACAATAGTGCAGCAACAGGGAAAGCTATTCAAAAAGTATATCCAGTGGGAAGACAGTTCTCAAAAAATTGTATATACACTATTATTATAACAGCATGATATCATGTCTGTGGGGCAAGGCACGGGGAGATGTTTATTGCAAATATGTTTTGGTCAGGTTTAGGAATTTATACTTTAAAAAACCAACTTTTAAGTGCATATTGTAATGAGTTTTGAGAAATGAATACAATTGCATAGCCAAGATGCAGAAAATTTTCACCACCTAGAATAGTATGTCTGGTGTCTATTGTTCCCTTCTTTGTGTCCATGTGTGCTCTATGTTTAGTTCCCACTTACAAGTGAGAATATGTGGTGTTTGGTTTTCTGTTTCTGTCTTAATTTGCTTAGACTTGCAGCCATTACCCTGAAAGAATATAATTTTGTTATTTTATAGCTGTGTAGTATTCCATGGTATATATGCACCTCATTTTCTTTATTCACACTACTGATGGGCATCTAGGTTGATTCCATGTCTTTGCAATTGTAAATAGTGCTGTGATCAACATATGCATGCATAGGTCTTCTCAGTGGAATGATCTGTATCCCTTTGGGTATATACCCTATAATGGGTTGGCTAGGCTGAAGGGTATTTCTGTCTCAAGTTCATTGAGAAATCTCCAAACTGCTTTCCACAGTGGCTGAACTATTTACTTTCCCACTAGCAGTGTACAAGTGAGCCCTGTTCTCTGCAACCTTACCAGAATCTGTTGTTCTTTGAATTTTTAATAGTAGTCATTCTGACTGGTGTGAGATGGTATCTCATTGTGGTTTTTAATTTGCATTTCTCTAATGATTAATTGAGTATTTTTTCATCTGCTTGTTGGCTGAGTGTACGTGTTCTTTTGAGAAGTGTTTGTTCATGTCCTTTGCCCATTTTATAATGAGGTTTTTTGTGTGTGTGTGTGTTGACTTGTTAAAGTTTGTTATGGATTCTGGATATTAGATATTTGTTGGATGCGTAATCTGCAAAAGTTTTCTTCCATTTAGTAGGTTGCCTGTTTACTCTGTTGATAGTTTCTTTTGATGCAAGCATCTTGAAAGCTCTCAAGTACCAGGCAAGTTATAGGAATGTATTGCTGAATGGAGATTTGATATCTTTCATTCCTCCCATAATTTTTCTGCTGTCATTCTTTTAAGTCAGCAGTGAGTGCTTTTATTGGTAAGGAAATCCAGATATAGAAAAGTATACCAAACAGTACAGAATAAACATCCAAATATTTATATCAACTGGAATTTGCTCTGTGACACTGGATAAGTAGCTGAATTTTACTGTTTTTTCATAGTTAAAATAGGAACAGCACTCTTGCCATGAAGATCAAATGCATATCGATAGACATAAAAATGCTTCTTCACTTCTCTTCCCTCTGAATCTCCATCTTTCTTTCTATTTACTTGTTTTTAAATAGACTTTCCATTTTAGAATAATTTCATTTTATAGAAAAATTTGTTTCTTTGTAACAATCATGTTATAATTTATATTAATTTAATTTATATAATTTTAATTTATAATTGTAAATTTTATGATTTCTAATTTTAATTTATAATTTTAAAAAAATTTCCATAAGTTATTGGGGTACAGGTGGTATTTGGTTATATGAATAAGTTACTTAGTGGTGGTTTGTGAGATTTTGGTGCACCCATCACACGAGCAGTATACACTGCACCACATTTGTAGTCTTTTATCCCTCACACTCCTCCTACTCTTCCCCTCCAAATCCCCAAAGTCCATTGTTTTATTCTTATGCCTTTGTGTCCTCACAGCTTAGCTCCCACATATCAGTGATAACGTACAATGTTTGGTTTTCCATTCCTGAGTTACTTCATGTAGAATAATAGTCTCCAATCTCATCCAGGTCACTGCAAATGCTGTTAATTCATTCCTTTTTATGGCTGCATAGTATTTCATTGTGTGTGTGGAATACTACACACACAAAGAAAATACTACACACACACACACAAAGAAAATTGTATGTATATGTATATATCACAGTTTCTTTATCCAATCATTGATTGATAGGCATTAGGTTCATTCTATTTTATAGAAAAATTGCAAAGATAGTACAGCGAGTTCCCATATACCTGCTTAACACCTTATATTAGTATGGTACATTGTCACAATTAATGAATCAACATTGCAACACTATTATTAACTAAAGTCTGTACTTTATTCAGATTTCCTTAATTTTTACCTTATTTTCTTTTTCTGATCCAAGATCCCATTGTGGATATTGCATGGCATTTAGTCATTGTATCTCCTCCAGCTCCTCTGGGCTGTGACAGTTTCTCAGAATTTTGTTGCTTTTGATGATCTTGACAGTTTGAGGAGTACTTGTTAGGTGTTTTGTGTAATGTCTCCTAACTGTTATTTGTCTAACGTCTTTCTCATCAACAGACTGGAGTTATGGGTTCTTGGGAGGAAGGCCACAGAGATAGTGGACCATTTTCATCACGTCCTGTCAAAGGTAAGCACAGTCAGCATGACTTCGCCCTGTTGCTGTTGACCCTGATCTCTGGTTGAGGTTATGTTGGTGAGGTTTCTCCACTGTCAAGTTACTCTTTTTCTTTTCATACTGTACTCTTTAGATGGAAGACACTATGAACAATCAACACTTAAGGGGTGAGGAGTTTGCTCCATCTTCTAGAGGCCAGAGTTTCTACATAAATTATTTGGAATGCTCCCGCCTAGGACATTTGTCTCTTCACCCCCATTTATTTATTTATTCAGTGTTTTATTTTGATCAGTATGGACTCATGTTTATTTATTTCATATTTTGAATTATCATCCAATGTTACTGTATTTTGTTTTTCAAATTGTTTCAGTTTTGGCCACTGAGACCTTTTCCAGTTGGTTTCTGTGTTCCTTTGACATGCCCCCATCATGTTTGTTTGTTTTGGGTTTTATTTTCAGCACTTCCTCACTTTTTGGCACAGTAAGATGCTTCAGGATCATCTTGTCTATTTTCTGTTCCAGTCCTAGAATCAGCAATTTTTCTGAGAACCTCTGGCTCCTTTCATCAGAGAATGATGTTAGATCTGGGTGCAGGATGTCTGTGCTTGCTGGGGCTGGGGTATAGTTGCTTGCAGGCACTTTCACCTGACAGAGCAAGAAAATACATATGCATACCAACCTGTGTGTGTACACATTTCTATGTGTGCCTACTTCTATATCAAGATAAACATGAATTCACAGTGATGTTTCCAAGTCTAATCCATTACCATATGGGTCATTAGAGCCTCTTCTCTTGCTTGTTGCCTCTCCGACAGTGAGAAACCTGGCTCTTACCACCTGCCATTCCTTTACTTAATCGTTCAGTTGTAGTGTACATGTATAGTGTTTTCAGAATCGTTTTTTCTGCTTACTCTATAAGCTAACCATTACTTTCTGCCTCAGCTCAGTGCTTTTGTGCTTGTGCCTTACATTCCCTACTGTAAATCCACAAAGACAAGATTTGTATATATTTGATTCTCCTCTATTTCCATTGTAGAAGAAGGAATTTATTTTTCTCATGATTTTTTTGAGGAATATTTTAGATTCCTTAAAATAGGGCCATTTTAGGAAAAGGAATTCTGTGCATGTGTGTGGACAGGTGGGTGCAACTTAGAAATTCTGTTAACAAGAAAAGCTTGTGATGATGGGTGTGAAAATGAGTGGGAGGTGGCTGGGGTTAACAAGATGTTTCCAGACTAAGGAATTACAGGAAATTATCCAGGTGGATTCAACCTATAATATGTGTCATTTCCATGGAATATGGGATAACCAGATTCTAATGCAACAGTTCTAAATCATGTTGATTTCTAACACAAAGAGCAGTGAGTTTTTCTGGGCTCATGAGATAGAGGAGTCTAAACAGCAGAGAAATGAAGCAATCACTGGGGTGAGGAAAAGGCATTTAAAAGAATTATGGGCCTTTTGGCAGAAACCAATTTTCAAGAGTTTGAGTGTAGTCTGATATTTTCCCCTTCTACTTTTTCTGTATCTTCTAAATGTTCCCAAACAACAACATGTCATCTTTATAATGTAAGAAAAACATTTATTTTAAAAATATTTTGCTCAGTTGTATCACTCTGTTGCTAAAGGATATGACTTAATTTCCATTCTTTAGCAACAGTGGCTATTGGAAAGACAAAAAAAAAAAAAAAAAAAAAAAAAGGCGCTAAACATTCCTCTGTAACTCCATGTTGCAATTTTAGAGAAGCTGCACTTTTCCTATCAATTTTAATATCATATGGCAAAAAGAAAAAAAGGAAAACAGAAGCTGTATTACTTCTGAGTATTCTACACACCAACGTAAAGGAAGAGCTCAATGAAGCCTTAGCTATGTCACACCATGATGCAGAGCCTTAACTCCCTAAACTGGACTCATTCGTATGTTGTTAATATAGTGATTGAGAGTGGGGAGCCATCCTACAGCGGCAGTGTGTTCAAACATGAGATTCTATTATTATTATTATTATTATCATTTCAAAGAGCATGTGATATGCTATAAGAAATGGAAAATGAGAGGCTCCAGTTTTTGGTACCCTCACTTTATAGGAACATTTGACTTACATATCGTGCATATCGTGAAACCGAGCACACAAGTCATACACAGTCACACATCTCTTAACAAACTGATGTGCATTCTGGGAAATGTGTCACTAAGCCATTTTGTTATTGTGCAAACATGGCAGGGTATACTTATACAAACCTAGATGGTAAAGCCTAGATAAAGCCTAAACACACCTGGGCTATATGGTATAGCCTATTGCTCCTAGGCCACGAACCTGTACAGCATGTGACTATACTGAACATTCTAGGCAATTGTAACACAATGGGAAGCATTTGTTTATCTAAACATGGAAAGAGTACCATAAAAATTCAGTATTATCATCTTCTGGGGCCACTATAATATAGTCCATAATGGACTAAAATATTATTATGCAGTACTTGACTATTTGTATGTAAGTCGAAGAAAGAAAAGAGGGATATACAAGTAGGAGCATTGACCAGTGTGGCTGGAAGCTGCCCACCAGTCTCCATGTAAACAGCTCAAAGGAATCTATCCAAGCTGGGCTTATCAACAATGTTGCTGAGGATTCCAGCGTGACTGTAAATGCTCTACTTTTAAGTGTTCAGTTTGACAAGCCTTGACAAATATGACAGTGGTGAAACTACGACCAAAATTAAGACATAGAGCATACCATCATCTCAGAAATTTTCGTTTTGCCGTCAATCACCCAACTTGTCCCAGCCCCAGAAAGCTGCTGATTGCATTCTATCACTACACATTCACTTCGATGTTTTGTATTTCCTAACACAAAATTATACCATATGGAGTTTTTTATGTCTGATTTCTGTCAAAAAAACAACACTCCATGAATATTTTCAAGTTTTTGTGTGATCTGGGCTTTTGAGCAAAAAGTCCTGGCCACCTGGGCTGAAGGATGATTGATGGTAACCATGTCTAAGAAGTTAGAGATGGGGAGTTATTCCAGAGACAGTATGGTTCATCTGCTGTGCAGCCATTAGCTTACATTCCAAAGGGCAATGGACCTGAAGGCTTCTCCTTCCCACCCGAGAGGATCTGTTTATGTCAAAAAAAGACAGGTTTCTCTGTTTCCTCCAGAGGGGAGTCAGGCAGCTGTACCAGCCACCCACATAAGCTGCAAGATTTATGATTTGGAGCTGCTTCCTGTAGCACAAACCAAACCACATGCATAGGTGTTCACTGCTCTTCTTGCATTGCCCCATGGGGAGGGGCTGCATGGGGGAGCTGACACAAGATGCTCTGTGAATCATTAGGTCTGTCTTGGATCCGGAACAACATGCTTCCTGTCAGCACCAAACAACCAACCAACCAACCAACCAACCAACCAACCAACCAACCAATGCATACATGTAGAAAAGACTTCACGGCTTCTTTCCCTCAGCCTTGTTTTAGAGACCCACCCACATTCATGTGTATATCAGTAGTGGCTTTCTTTTTATTGCTGAATAATATTGAACTGTGTAGACACATAAAAAACTGTGGACACACTTGCTTGTTTTAGGGTTGTTTTCAGTTTTTTAACCTAAATATGTGAACCCAATAATAAGGCTTCAGTATAGATAATTATTTGTGTGAAAATCTGTGTGTTTGTGTGTATGGGCATGGGTGTGTGTGTGTGCATGTGAGTGTGTGTATTAAAAATAAGTTTTGAACTTTCCTGGAAAATATCTATTGACATTTTGGGCAATACTTTCATTTTAATGCCAGTAGACATACTCTTCTTGCAAATTCCAATGGCTCTAAGAAAAGCATATTCAGCTCACATACATGTGACCCTAAAAGTCAGGTGAAAATCTAAAAGGAAAAGCAGGTACTCCTGTGTATCTGCCTGTGTTAGGGGGAAGAAAAACTTGAAGACTTTAGCAACAAACAAACAAAACAAAACAAAACCCTTCTAAGGATACATATAGGCATGGTATGTCTTTGGTTTTCATCTTTTGCTATTTTGAATAAATTTGTTTTGAATATTTCTGTGCAAGACTTTCTGAAGACATCTTTTTCATTTCACTTGTGCAAATAGTCAAGAATCAAATTGCCAGGTCACATGGTAAGTATGTGCTGGACTTTACTAAAAATGGTCAGCCTTGTGCAAAAGAGATGTACTCTTTTATGTTCCCACCAGATTTTCACCAACATTTAGTGTGGTAAGTGCTCTAAATGTTAGCCACTCCGTAAGGTGTATGGTGGCATTTGTGTTTTTCTGACAATTAGTGATGTTAGACATTATGACTTTAGTCCCTGACAATCTTGGGTGAGAGACATTTTATTGACAAACCTCCTAACACTGATCTGTGGAAGACTAATTCTGTCTGTTTCTAATACTCCCAGATGTAACAGCACCCAATAGGTATGCATCACATTGGAGATTTAGCTACAATCATCTTTTCCTTTTGCCAGTTCACACTTTTATTAACCACTTTTTCATAAGCAAGGGTTGCTTGTTCTTAGTACATTTTAGATGGCTCTTCTCTTAAAACATTGTCATTCCTCCTGAACATTCGGGCCATTATCAGCTGGCTGTGGTGTTAAGTCTTGGTTTTTCCTTTCTCACTTCCATTTTTAGCCCCCGGAACTAAAGCTAACTCATTTCAGGTAGTGCAATGTGAGACACATCATTTGGTGCTTCTGACACTGAGGTCCCACAACTGTGAAGGGGTGTCATGTTCCCTGGTCCACCCACCACTCAGGGCATCAAATCCTGGAGCTCTCTTCACAAACAGGCCTTGTAGATCTACGTGTTTCTGACAACTGTGTTGCAGCAGATAGCAGCTACTGGCTGGAGGAAGGGTGGCTTTTCCAATGCATTGCAAAGGCAGTTTGGGCTGGTTGTGGAACAGAAAGTGCTGTGTGGGCTGGATGACTGTTCTGGCCACGCACTGTGGAGGGTGAGGTGCCCGCTCCTCCCGCAGTGTCACATGTTGATGTCGAGCCTGCAGAGCAGAAGCTGTGAAGCACCTGCCTCTCCTGAGGGCAGCCTGGCGGCATCACCTGCTGAGCTGTCTCTACAAAGGCAGCTGAAATGCACACAGAAACCTCCTTTAGCAATTCTCCACGTGGACCAGTCACTGGAATTGCAGTGCCCTGGGCAAGAGATTAATGAGATTTCACCAGGTAAGCAGGGCTGGGCTTTAGTAATGCTTGTTAGGGGATTTCCAAATGGAGTGGGGAGAGAATGTGTAATGCCTTCCCCACCTTTTGGGTGATATCACCTTTGAGTAAAACAAAGTAAACTCAGATCCTGAGGGCAAGCCAACGAGGATTCTGGGGAAGGAATTTCTACTAAGCAGGGTAGTGCTTTCTGCATGGCCCTGAATCACCTGGCAGGGATTCAGCCTCAGAGGGTTCTTACACCACAAGATCATCCTGTCTCAATCGTAGCCAGGGGGAAGTTAAGGCCAAAAGCTGATGTCAGAGGCCCTTAGAGGCCCTTAGAGTCGTGGTTTGCAGTTGCTAGATGACCACTTTGTGCACTCTTCCTCGGGACATTCTACTTAGGATGTTTAGTTTGTATAAACCAGTGACCTTTCCTTCTGCTTAGAACACATGTTTCTGGGTAACTTTGCCATCCATGTACATCATACCAAGTTCAAAAGTTGGGGCATTTCTCTGCCTCCTCCTATTGCCTCTTCAGGGATAACTCTGAGTTATCATTAAAACATAATGGATACATTTTAAACAAATTTTAAAATGAGATTTTTGCATTATCTTATTTTTATAAAAATATCATTTGCAAATCTAATTCTCATTTTCCTGATTGTATTTTTTTTTTCCATTTCCAAGCCAAAAAGGATTACAAGAATGTTAACCTCGGCTTCGTAAAAAGAGCTCACTTGTTCTGGAGCACTATTTGCTTTTTTGCCCCTCAGGTCGAGACCGCTTATCTCAGGCATGCAGAGGTGGTCTGTGACTATCCCAAGGAGACAACTCGCAAGATTCCTCAAGCTGGAATTCAGGGTCGACTCCAGGTGGGGGATACTTCACTGTTCTCTTCCACAACCAGACTATCATCTCTGCCCTGAGAGGAGCTGACAAGTCCACCTAGCGGAATAAAGAGTTGTGTACCAGGAGTCTGAAAACTTTCTTGCTGACAACCCACAGCTACTTTTCTGGGCGTCCTGGGGAGGTCACTTTTCTCATCTAGGTCTTGATCCCTTTTCATGAGATTAAGAGTTCTGAATGAGAACTACAAAGAACTGTTTAATTCTTGCCATCCCATGACTAGAGGAACATTCGGTGTGTGCCAGATGTTCCCCACTGGCCCCAAGGACCTCCTCTGCCCCCCTTTCTGCCCTACTGTGCTCCCTATCAGGCTGACCTCTACCAGTGTTATTTCTGGGTCCCCTGCCCTCCAGCCTCTGGTTGGGGGTGGCCAGTAAGATTCACTGTGTATTAAACCCAAGAGACAGATATTTCTTCACTGTTAGCAAAGTCAATCAGGCACAGGAGCATGTCTCTGTGGGTGTCACTTAAGGGACTTTGGACACCTATGCTTAGGCTTGTTCAAATAAATGACATGTGAGTACTTTGCAGTTTGATAGTTCCATGAACCATGAATACACTGCAATGAAAATGTCAACCTGTCATGTTTCCAGGGATTCATTGCTAAGGATGATCATTCTTCTCTGCCTTGCTTTCTGCAAAACATAACATTATTCCTTAAAAAACATACACACTTATGTGCACAAACACATGCACACATGATGTTTTTAGACTAATTAACATAATTAAGATTTTCCAAAATAGTTAAGTGGAATAGACTTTTCTCCAAAAATGACAGTTCCTTCTCCAGTGAAGAAGAAAAAATACCCCACAATTTAAACATTTCATTTGAAAATACATAGTCTCAGAAATGTATCATGTAGATATTGCTTTAAAACAAGCTCATCTTATGAAAATTTCTCCAATTTGTCTAGAAGTTTGCCAATTTTTCCTCCTTGGGTCAGGGTGCAGATATGTATCAATTAGCATGATATATCTGCAATGTTTATATTAAAAATTACCGAAAGCCACTGCACTCCAGCCTGGGCGACAGAGCGAGACTCCATCTCAAAAAAAAAAAAAAAAAAAATTACCAAAGACATGCTTCTTGAAACATGTAACTAGACAACAGTTAAGGGAGTCTCTGGTAGCCATGAAAATTGCACTCAGGGGACACATAAGGTTAGCATTACATTGGAACAGATGATTGCCTAAGATTTGTAGCTGTGGGGACAAAGCTTTTGTCAGATCACTAAATCATATAACATCATTATAACCCCTTCTGCAGGAAATCTGGGAGCCAAAATGGGATTGCTGAAATTTATGAGCAGAGGCAAGTGCAGTTTACTAGATAACTTGAAACAGGTAGAGCAAAATTGGAACCTCCTGACTCACTGAACTTGCTCTCCCCAGGCAGCCATTGCAAATGACTACAGTTTCCATGAAGAGTGCACAGATGGCTCCATTCTCACAGCTTCCTTGGAAAGATGGAACATGGACCATGTCTTGATGACAGAGTTTGCTAGGTTCATCAACTTCTGAAATGTGGTGACAGAGCATAGACTACAACTCATGGGCAAAAGGAAATTGCTTAGAAGCAAATAGTAATATTTGTCAGGGAAGAGTTCTTGAAGAGTTCACTTATTAAAACATTGGGTTGACATCTCTTATTTTGATCAAAATAAAATAGGGGTCAGCATTGTGGTTTATTCTACCTTTAATTAGCTAATTAATTTTTGAGACAGATTTGAGACCTGCTCACTAGAAAGATACAGGCATAGAATTTCACATACCCAAAGGAAATGAAATCAGTATGTCAAAGAGATAGCTACATGCCTGTGTTCATTGCAACACTATTCACAGTAGCCAAGATATGGAAGCAACATAAATGTCCATCACTGAGTGAACGGATAAAGAAAATGTGGTTTATAGACACAATGGAATACTATTCAGTTTTAAAAAAAGCAGGAAATCCCGTCATTTGTGACAACCTGGATAAATCTGGCGAACATTATGCCAAGTGAAATAAGCCAGATACAGAAAGACAAATACTATATGATCTCACTGATATGTAGAATCTTAAAAAGTTGAAATCACAGGAGCAGAGAGTAGAATGCTGGTTGCTAAGGGCCGGGGGGAGTGGGGAGGAGTGGGGAAGGGTGGGGCAGATGTTGATCAAAGGAAATACAATTTCAGTTAGATGGAAATAAGTTCAGGAGATTTATTATACAGCATGGGGACTACAGTTGATAACAATATATTCTATGTTTGAAAAAAACTAAGAGCGTGGATTGTAAATGCTCTCACCACAACAGTAGATAAGTATGCGAGGTGATGGATTTGCTAACTTGCTTCATTTAATCATTCGGCAGTGTGTACATATATCAAGACATCATGCTGGACATCATAAATATATGTAATTATTATTTGTCTACTAAAAATAATTTAAACAAAACTTTTGGGAGTTCACAGATCTGTTCAGGTTTCTACCACCAATTACGACACTTCCTCAGAGATTCCTCTGCTGCGATGAATGACAACAAGTACGTGTTCCTTATCATGATTGCCTAAGAATGGCTTTCCACCTCCGGAAAGCATTATGCTCTGCTGTTTTGGACTTTTCCCTTAGCATTGTTGAGGATTAGGGTAAAATAGAAGTTAGTATAACCAAGTATGGAATGAATTTGTTTACCGCTTTAAGTGGGGCGCAAAGCTGTATATTTTGTATCTTTTCTCAAATGATTCCTGCAAGTCCTAACGTGCGTCTGTGCTTTCTGAACTGTCTCCCCATTTTTTCCCCTATTAATTTGACTTTTACTCCTTTTCTTTATAAAATCTTAAGGTTCTTTTTCATCTGAAATCCCGCAAATCAAGTTTCCACTTGATGTAATCTGATGTTGTCTTGGCTATGACTTGGAGCACTTGCTTGTGAGGTTAAACCTTATTGTATAGTTTCATTATATTTTAGTTATAAAAGGAATTATGCATCCCCCTAGGGAACCATGGCATCCCTGCTGTACTGACCTCCGTCCTGTCCCCAGTGCATCCCTGCCTCTGGGCCTTTGCACCTGTCCCTCTGCCTAAGGCTCTTCCTAGCATGTCTGCAGTGTGAATTGTTGGCTCCTTCTCACATTCATATTTCAGCCCAAATGCCATCTCCTTAAGGGATATTTCTTTTCCCCTGATCTAAAGGAGCCTTGAAGGACCACCTGAGATGGCTGCTGTCTTCATTCCAATCATAATAGTCCTGCAGTTTCTTGTTTATTTGATACTTATTTCCCTACCTTGCCAAACAAAAGGCCTTGTGAAGAAGCCCCTGGTCTGTTACTGTGAAGGCCCCATCCCAGCACCTGGCACCTAGCAGACCCTTGAGAAATGTTTTCCTGCCTCAGAAACTGCCCTGAGAATATTTTGAAGTTACTAATGAGACGTCTGTATATATTTTAACATGCAAAACTTGCATACTTACCCTTGCAGAAATGTAGAATGCTAGCTTATTGAGAAAGCAAATGAAACACTTCACTCATGATAAATTCAACTGTGCAAAGTGCATATGCAGTGACAAGTATTTCACAGATTACGAGTGTGGCAACAAAATGGAGCAGGCTTAATTTTGACTGTGGATTAACACTTGAGAAGACCAGTTTTTTTCTGCCTCTTTCTCCTGACTGACGTATTTCTTATAAATTATAAGGGAAACGTAATTTTTAAAAATAAAAATTATATTGCTTGCAGAATTTTCCTCCAAATGGTCATATAAAAATCTCCCTTGGCCAGGTGTGGTGGCTTACACCTGTAATCCCAGCACTTTGGGAGGCCGAGGCAGGTGGATCACCTGAGGTCAGGAGATCGAGACCAGCCTGACCAATGTGGTGAAACCTCATCTCTACTAAAAATACAAAAATTAGCTGAGCGTGGTTGCAGGTGCCTGTAATACCAGCTACTCGGGAGGCTGATCCTGGAGAATCGCTTGAACCCAGGAGGCGGAGGTTGCAGTGAGCCAAGATAGCACCATTGCACTCCAACCTGGGAGACAAGGGTGAAACTTTGTCAAAAAAAAAAAAAAAAAAAAAAAAAAAAAAAAAATTCCCCTAAGCCTGCAGGCCAATATAGAGGTGGAGGTGTCTGGGGACCAAGCAATGATGAATTTGAGTCCATGAATATGCAAGGGAAGTCAGTGATGCTTCCTCCTCTAAGACAGATTCATAGTAGTAAAACTCCCAAGGTTAGGATGAACCGCCCACCTGGATCCAAATTCCACATGCCTCACATTGCACAACTCAATTTGAACCCTCTAAAACTCATTTTCATTATCTACAACATGTGCTTATATTCTTTTTCTCAGAAGATGGTTGTTAATAGCAAATAGTAAGATGCATGGGAAAGTTAAGCATGAAGGTTTATTACATTATTGTCCCATGGATATAACAGTGCTGTGAATATAGTAGATGCTTAATGAAGAGTTGTTTATTATTGCCTTTATCTCTTTCAATGGATATTCAGAAGCATTTTCTAATACTTGAATCAAACATTGGAGAAACTGGCATCAAATTTTGAGGGGCAATAATAAAGGAGAGATTTCCTGGGTAGGATGCAGCTCTAAGGGCCAGTTTTAAGCCCTGTGGTGAGGCTGCCCTTCCTGTGTGCCCCATTGGGAACATAAGTGGAGCAGGCTGAGGTTTTCTCATTTGTGTCTTACAGGCTCCCATGGGGATAGGTTTTGGTCACAGCCCAACTGTCTGGGGTTACGGTAGGATGTTCAACCTCATTGACTGGGGTACGAGGCCAGGGTTTTGACAGCAACTAATTAGTAAGCACTGAATGTAACAGTCTTTAACCTAGTGCTTGCCTTTGGCGAGGGGATTGGGAACCATTTGCACCTCAGAGAGGCAATTTCCAGCCTGGAATATTGTCAGCTGCTTCTGCCTGACATTACGGAATATCAGTACATTTGATCAGGTCTAGAAAACCTTAAAATCACTGGCTGGGTGTGTTAGTCAGGCTTCAGCAGAGAAACAGAACCAATTGTTTGTGTGTGCTTGTGTGTGTGCACATAAACAAATTTATTTTAAGGAATTGACTCACATGATCACAAAGGCTGGCAAGTCCAAAATCCGTAAGGTAGGCCAACAGGCTGAAGAGCCAGGGAAGACCCCCATATTATGGTTCAAGTCCTGAGGGCTATCTGCTGGGGAACTTGCTCTTGGTCAAGAGAAGTCAGTCTTATTTTTATTTTATTTTATTTTTTCTACTGAGAACTTCGACTGATTGGATGAGGCTCACCCACATTAGGAAGGGCAGTCTGTTTTACCTGCAGCCTATTAACTTAAATATTAATCTCATCCAAAACACTCTCACTGACACTCACAGAATAATATTTAATCCCATATCTGGGCTCTGTGGCACAGCACATTTGACACATGCAGTTGACTATCACATTGGGCTTCTGGGGAATTCTTCTGGTTAGGTGATATTTTTCCAATACAATTGCTTCCTCTCACAGTTCACTCCTTGACTCTCCACCAGTGTCATTGGAGAGCGGTGCACCAGCAAGAGGAACAGCAGTCACTCTTTTCCTCAGTGTCCTCATCTGGAATAGGAGCAGTGCTATCATTGCTCCTCAGTGGCTGTTAGCACATGCTGATTCTTTTCTCCAAAGCACGCCACATTGCAAGGGTTCTGCTCAAATAACCAACATGACTGCCAGTCCATTTACAGATGGGGAAAGTCACAGGGGAGTCAGGATGGCACAGGGATACAAGCCAAATCTCTCATTGCTGGTCCACGGTTACTTCCTCTGCATTGGCCTTGACTTGGCATGAAATCACTAATGAGACTTCCACGACATGGATGAGGACTCCACTCCTTCTTAGATTTGTCTGATGCAATAGAGAATAACTAAATTCAACAAGTGTCAACACTCCATTACCAACACAACTTGAAAAATTAATTCCAAAATCTGTACTATCCCTTTGTGTTCACTTTATGTGTTTGATACCTGAGGAAATACAATGTTGACTAAGGAAAAAAAAAAAAAAAGGTTCTGCCCCCTCTCACTCCTTAAGAACAAGGTCTATGTTGGTTGCCAAGAGTGAAGAAAGAACAAATACAGATACAAGACAAACTAAATTTAGTTACAATTTAGATGACTAAAATCCTGTCTAGAAGGCTTGAGGAAGAGGGTCCCTGGACCCATAGTTTGAATCAATGCAGTGATAGAATGTATTGACCATTTAATCTGCAAACAGGAGTGAAGGATTAATCAGAGTAATAGAGTGATTTCAGTCTTTTCCTTCTTTAATTAACATCTGGCTATCTGTGAACAACAGCCACATGGTGCAAAGTACTTACTCTGCTTCTTCAAATTTGCCTCCTTTGTTGTCTGAAAATGGATTGATGTGACTGACATTCAGTTACTACGTGGTGTGCTGAAATAGCCATCTCAAGATTTTTTTTTCCTCCAAGATCATGATTAATGGGACAAATAACATCGAGTCCTGCCCTGGCTTGCCCACTGGCAATGGGAGCATGAGCAGTGCCCTTGCTTGTGGATGACGCATGACTCGGGCACCCAGAGCTCTGGCCCTGCTCATGCTGCCAAGCTGAGGCCCTGGACTGGGGCCAAATTCGGCCCATGAGCATTTTCACTTTGGGAGACGTCAGGACAAGTTGGCAGGCAGAGGTCACAGTAGGAAGGCCGAGGGTCTGATGGCCCAGACCCTGCTGTTGAAGGGGCCACCAAGGGCTGATGGGCAGGGTACGGTGAAGGTCGCCGGAGCAAAGGTTTGAGTTCAGGGAGTTAGTTTTAGGAGTAAAGAAGAGGCATGGAGCGTGGAAGGCGAGTCTGTCCGGTAGCAGAAATGGCTTGATTTCATTTTACGACAGTTCTTAAAACTTTTGTTCTTATTACTTATTTGTATTTGACAAGTAAAATTGTATAAATATATGGTGTACAAAATGATGTTTCGAAATATGTACACATTGTGGAAGTGCTAAATTCAGCTAATTAGCATATACATTAGCTTACATAGTCAACATTTATTTGTGGTGAAAGCTTTTCAAATCTACTCTGTCAGTAATGTTGAAATGCACAGTATGCTGTTATTAAGTATAGTCACCATGCGGGACCATAGATCTCTCGCTGAATACTTTTGGCTCTTTCTACATAGTAAGCCCCACCTCACAAGGCAATCACAGTCACACCACAGGCACCAAAGGAGTTCTGGGCCCAGAGGGCAGGCCGGAGCTCAGGACTGGGTGCCACTAGCTGCCAGGTTGGGGCCATCTCCTAAATTCTGTCTTGTTTCCTCATCTTCACAGCAGGAATACCAAACCCCACTTCTAGGGGTGCTGAGAGGATTGAGCCAGAAAACAGCCAGGTCCCGGCACAGAGCTCAGCGTGTGAAGTCTGCTGAATCTGCCATGCAACCGAATCTGCAGGCAATTCTCCAGAGAGAGTGCCAGAAAAATGCTCAACACCTAGGGCTTAAGTCAAAGATGTAACAAACGAGGCTGGAAGGGAACATTCGTATCTTGTATTCATTTATCCAGTGGGCTTGCATCCTCACAACACCCCACCAAGTCCTTGCTGTGACTTTATTTGAATGCTAGTGAACTTGTCATCCCTCCTTCCCCTCTCCCTTCCTGTAAAATTATTTTCTTATCTATTTATTAAACACTCACTCCCTGCCAGACAGAGTTAGGCACAAGGGATATCATGGCAAGAGAAACAGAATGTACAAATCCACAGGCACATTTGGAGGGAATGCTAATGTTGCGAGACTTTTCCTTAGCTCAGTCAAAGACAGGGTCCTTGTCACACAGCCAGGAACATTTAGGTTTGTAGATGATTTGAAGAGTGAGAAAAATGGGATTTATTGGGCAAAAAGGAAAAAAAAGGGGAAACAGATACTCTTAGCGAAGCGAGGAAGTGTGCTTTCTGCCTGTGCGCTTCCCACCTCACAGACTGAATCCCAGGTTTCACCCATGAAGAGGAGGGGCCAGGCTTCTCCCTGCTGCAGACAGCACAGAACTTCTGTGGCTCCTCCCTAGTGCACAGACTGGTTGGAGTTTCTCTGGGGACCCCTCCCCACCTGGCTATCTCATTAAGGGATGCATTGTCTCTAGAAGAGGGATTGAGTCAGCCAAGGTAGTGAGCGCTGGGCAGCTGAGATGAGGTGGGTGTGGGTGGGGCTTGGGTGTGATGCCAGGATGCAGCGAGCCCAGAACTTGAATCCCCACTCATGCTGAAGCCCAGCAGTTCCTGACATAGAGATGCTGGCTATTTGGAGAAGGCTCTGGGTGTCAGCTAGGGAAATACGTTTAGCATACTCTTTATGGGGAATCCCCCGATCTTCTGATGTGGATTCATGCACCTGGTGAAAGTGGCCCAGCTTAGAAGTAACTCTGGGACAGGAGCCAAGTGCAGGAATTCTGCTCCCAAGGACTTTTTAAGCTGCTTGATTCTGCCTCTTCCCACCTGGGGTCAAGCACATACCCTTTGTTTCCATGGAGCGGCACTCTCTGTCAGGGTGGGATGGTGGCAGCAGGCTGACTCTGTCCCTCACTGCTCACTCCCCAGCTCAGGGACACCAAGTCCTGGTCCTGGACTCAGTGGCTCTGCTGCTACCTCAGACGGACAGATGCAAACTTATAATCCTTCTGTGACCTTCATATTTTCTTTCTTGGTGTTTTTATTGCAGATGAGCTCAGCCTTCTTTCTGTGTCAGTCAAGGAGGTGTCTGTCCTCATGTCTGAGCATCCATCAAGGCCCCATCCCATCCACTTCCTCTCTGTGTCCTATCTGCTGTCATGCTTTCTTTCACATGTGATCATGAGTTCCTCCCAACTGGGGTGCAGACTTTGCTGTGTTCACTGTTATACTCCCGGCACTTAGGATAAAGGCAGCTGGCACACTGTAGGAACTACATAAATATTTGCTGAGCTAGTGAAGCACTCTGGCTCATAGCTGCCAGCCTGACAACCATGGTCCCCTGGTGACTGGGCTTATCCATCTTTACATCATCCTCCTCTTCTGCAGTGAATGCAAAATGGTCTCTGCTCACTCACACTCAAAGTCTAAGGATGCAGAAAAACATGAACACATCATGATGAAGAGTAAGTGGCAGGAGGGATCCTCAGAGCCCAGGAGCCATTGAGCTGAGTCTTCCTGGAGCTTGGGCTCCAGGAAGGGACTTGCTCTCCCAATGGACTTGCATGCTCTCCATCAGAAATAGGATTACCTTTCTTTACCACCAATTCATTTCAGAAAATCCCTCTCTCATTTATTTTCTCAACAAATGGATTGGTTTGGGGTGGACCCTATGTTCCATCGATCCTGCTATTGCTCCTGTTAGGGCACTGACCTTGCTTTCAACTCTAGGATTGGGTTTTGGGTGTGTGCATCCTGAGGACCTCAATCTTTTCTCTGAACTCTGTGCTAATGGTTTGGTCTCTTGGCTGCTCAGTCTTCCTGAAAATGTGGTCACCAGTCCAGCAACATCAGCCTCAACTGGGAACCTTTTAGAAATGCCAGTTCTTGGGCCCCTCCCCAGGCCTGTGGAGTCTACAGGACTGTCAGGAATCTGGGCTCTGACATAGGTCAACCTTAAGAATGGCTTTAGTAGCTGTGCATAGGGAGGATGGACGCTGGAAACAGCAGGGAGGGGATATCTGAAGTTGGGGGCCCTTGCAGTTAGGGGCTCCATTTAAAGGCTGTTAATTGCTCATACAAGAGAATGCAAGGGCCCCGACCAGGACTGGAAAGATGTGGGTGGGTCTATGATATGTTTACAAAAATAATGGCCTACTCTTGGTGATGGGAGGACAGCAGGGCCAGTTGTTCCTGGACTTGCTTACAGCATGACTGTAAAGGACTCTGCTCCTGCAGGGCCTCCTGGGTGGCTGCTCAGCCTTGTCCAGCTCCTTCCACTTCTTCATCAGGATCTGCCACCATCTTCCTCCAGCTTTGCTCAGCAACTTGACTAGAAATCGGATTCCTACCTGCTTCTTCTGGCAACGTGGAGTCTATGTGCATGTGTGAGGAGGGATTAGTTGCTTTGACCCAGTCTTAGGGTTTATTGTCCCAACTGCCACACCTTGTCCTCCTGTCTGTGCTTCCCTGCTTGACCTTCTTTCTGAACTTCTTCTATCCACACTGCTGTGGGTTCCTTTTCAGCATTCAGGTCATCAGGGCTAGAAGGGAAAAGTGTGGTATTTTCTTGGAAACTACTATAACTCACTTTGTTTTCCATTATCTCTATTTCCACAGTTACCTTATAGGCAAGGCGAGATAAATACATTTTAGGCTTGCAATTAATTTGTGAATTATTAAGAGACTGGTTATCATAGCTCTCTCTCGATAGTTCTCATAAATCTCTCTATCTGACATCTGGTCTCCTCTTGGAATCTTCTTCCTGGACACAAGAAAATAAAGGACAGATTTGGATGCAGCGTGCCAATGGTTAGGGGTTGGGCTGGGATATAGGTCATCAAGATTTAAGTCTGCTGTTGTTTCGAGTTTTGATTGCTCTAAAAGGGCAAAGAAAAAACAGGTTTTCTCATGGGATTTTTGCCATTAGCGCACCAAATTAAAGCCAAATCTGCTTTTCTGGGGGAGGACTGACATTTATGTTTCCTCTACTTGGTCAGAAACCAGAATATTATTTAATTTCTTAAGGAATTAAAGTTTCTGTAAAATTTGAAAGAAAATGGTATCACTCAACTTTGTTTCTTGACATGGGCAAGTGTTTGAGAGTTCTTTGTGATTTAATCAATTAATGTTTTCATTTTTATTATAATAAAACAAAGAAAAAAACCCAGTATTACAAAAATGCATATTCCCTCTGACCCGGGAAGTAGATTCCTGAACAATTACAGGAAAGAAACTTTTTCCCCCACCTAATACATTCTTCACTTGTTACTCTAAAACATTCAGGCACTCCCACGCTCTGAAGAGTGGGAGAAAGTGAGAGAGAAAGGTCCACAGCACACACTTCATGAAAGGAGATGCTGAAGTTGACCTTATGTGTGGTGTATGAGTGTTCAGCAACCGTGTTTCATCTTTACTGAGCAACAGAAAGACCCTGAACCCTGGCATCGCTATTGTCAGTGTATTAGTCCATTCTCACACCTATCAAGGTGGGTGATTCATAAATGCATAAGTTTATACATTTATAAAATGTATTAGTTCATTTGCACATATTACCAAGACTGGGTAATTTATAAAGGAAAGAGTTGTAATTGACTCACAGTTCTGCATGGCTGGGCAGGCCTCAGAAAACTTACAGACATGGCAATGGCAGAAGGGGAAGCAGCCACCTTCTTCACAAGGCTGCAGGAGACAGAAGTGAGAAGCAGAAAAAAAATGGCCACTTTTAAAACTATCAGATCTCATGAGACTTCACTCGCTATCATGAGAACAGCATGGGGGAAAACACCCCCATGATCTAATCACCTCCCTCCCTCAACATGTGAGGATTACAATTCGAGATGAGATTTGAGTGGGGACACACAGCCAAACCGTATCAGTCGGTGTCTCCCGTCTCTGCTGGCAGTGATGCAGCATGTCAGAGTCTTGGCACTGTGGGTTTCCTTTCCTGCACGCCTACATGAACCCACTCAATTGTGTGCTGATGTTAAAGCTTGGGACCTTGCATTTATATCTTACCTGTTATATCAACGTGTTCTCGAACACATTTTTACTGAGCACCTGTTTTGTAAAAGCGCTTGTTGGAGGAGCCTCCAACACATGGAACACATTATTGAACAAAAGTCATCCCCACTTTTTATAGTTTAGATTCTAACAGGGGAAAAATGCCCCCAAATGATCAGAGTAATGCATGAAGGAATTACACGGTATTTAGAACAGATGAGTAAAAAGGAAAAGAAAGGGTAAGATGAAAACATAGAGCCAGATAAGAGGTTTAGTCCATGAGTGAGGCTGGGCTGGAGGGAGGCACATTGGCTAGAAATGATCTGATTCGTTCTCACAGGAAGCTGAGACTGGAGCAAACACTTGAAAGAGACCAGAGAGGGCATTCTGAAGCTCTCCGCAGGTGGAGCGTCCCAGGCAGACCCACCAGAAAGAGAGCAAAGGGCAGCAGGTAAGCCTGAGGAGCTGGGAAAGGAGCATTGCTTATGCAGGCATTCATTAAGATTAAACATATCTTGCATGGGACACATTTATACTCACAATTACTTTTATCTATCTGAAATAAATTATAAATTTTTGTTACCTCTTTAATTACATCTTCCTGAGGATTTGGCTTCCCTTATCAATTCCTTTTTTTTTTTTTTTGCAGAGTTCACTCATAAAATTCCTTGCAGAAACAGTGTGTTTTCCATTCCATTGAAGTGTATCTTCTGAGGCAATCAAGTCCACCTTTGTCTCTTTTTTTTTTCTTTGCCTAATGACTATGCATTACTAAGAAAATGATCAATATTAGCTTTATGAACTGTATGCTGTCCATGTACTAGCATAAAGTTACCAATTCTGAAAATTGCTCTTCAGATTTGATTTTTTGGGGAGCGTAATATCACTTTCTATGACTGAAGTTGCTTTTCCATTCTTTGGGATTACATTGCATCTCTTATTCAACTTTTAAAATGTTGCCCACTGCCAAAAAGAAACCATCCATGTCGACTTTCATTCACTTTATCTTCAACATTGCACTTGATGGTCTCCTTGTTTCCAGGCTGGAAGAGTATTAGTCACACCCATAAAAAAGTAAAGAATTCTTAAGGTGTGAAATCCATTTCAAAGGTAGGCTCAGCAAATGCCGTAATAATTATCCACTTTGTGTCAAAATTTCTTTTTCTGTTTATAGGTAATATTGTCCCTTTTACTACTATTGTTGATACTTAGAGTGATATATTATTCCTCAATTATTTCTTTAATACCCTCAACAGGTTTAAGTATAAAAGTACTACCTTTTTTTCAATTTACGTAATTCCATAGCTGAAGATATTTTTAAAACTAGTTAGAAGTGTAAAGGCTTCACTCAACGAATCACATAAAAAGTCAACATGGATTGTGGGTTTTTTTTTTTCAGAATTAATGATTTCACTTCTTCAAATAAACTGAAAAATTTTTAAACAAAATATATGAAAGAATATAATGAGTTTTTGACAGTGAGATAATTGAACATCCTAGTCCAACAAAATCATAAAAGTCATTTAATTGCTCAGTTTAAATAGCTAAAGTTTGAGAACAATTTCATGAGAATAACTTTGATGTCAATAGAAAGAACACCAGCCGCTGTTGAACAGCATTGCGCGGAGCATAGGCAGGACGGCAAGCACGACCGTAGAATCATTTTTGCTTCCTTTCAACTCTGAATAAATATTGTCTGCACATTTATACAAACATCTACCCCCAAAATTGTATTTGTATTATTTCTATCTAAAGCAGTACAATTATTTTTATTTACTCCTAGTTCAATATGGGAGTCTGTGGAAAAATTACTCTTCTTTCTGAAGTCTTATCTGGAAGAGTATTTACTCACAATAGTCTTTTTCTTTTTTCACAAGAAAACATATTTCATAAACAAAAGAAGATTGTTTAATTTTCTTTCAATTAAATTTAAAGAAATAAAATTTAAATTAAATTAATTTGATTAATTGAACTTGTGGCTATACTATAAAAAGGTGAGGCATTGAAATCTTTGATAATCTATGCAATGGGAAATGGGGCTATTACATTTTTAATTATTGCAGTAATTAAAGTTTTGAAGTTTTGCACCATCTGTCATGGAGAAGAGGCTTAGTTCTGAAACATATTTGGACAGCTCTTGCTGAATGATTAGCTCACACACAGGTAGCTGTGCATATAGTAGTACAGTTGCGGGTTGTTTAATGATGGGGATACATTCCAAGAAATACCTTGTTAGGCAATTTTGTCATTGTGAGAATGTCACAAAGTGTACTTACATAGACCTAGTGGTACCACCTATTATGCACTTAGGCTATAGCATTGTATATATGGTCTGTCATTGACCCAAATGTCGTTACTCAGCTCATGACTATATTTGATTTTGGCCAGCATAGGCTGGGCAATCTCTTCCAGCACTGTGGCTCGGTGATCACATGGATTTTTCACTTACCACATTCCATGAAATGCAAAGAGAAGAATTAATGGGAAAGCCAGAGGTATTTTCCAATTTACATAGCTCCATTGTTGAAACTTGCATGTTCTCTCTTAGCCTCAATTAGCTATGACACACAGCCATGCCTTTCTGCTCTGAGTGATGCGTGTGTTATCCACAGCCTCAGGTGGTCAGCCAGACTGACTCAGGTCTCGGCAGGTGCTTGGGATGTTACTGCTCCTTTCCATGCCCTTCTTCAGGGGCAAATGCCAGGAAAGATATGCTATCTGAGAACATTAGAAAAGCTGTCACTGCTCACAGCTTAGCGCTGCTGGGAAAATCAGGTTCCTCTCCCTGATCAAGAACACCTGCCAGTTCCACATGCATCATCAGAAGGTGAACCTGTGAGTCACAGTGAGGCTCCAGGCTCCACGTGTGAGCGATCGTGCAAGCACTGACTCCTAGAGATGAAAGAGGTCCAAGAATGCCTGATCCAATTCTCCTCAGATGTGAGAGTCCCTCTCTGGCATCCTGTTAGGCGGCACTACAGTGCATGTTTGAAATGTGGGTTCAGAGCTGTGCCTTTGGATGTCATTATTATTGTTGATAGTTGTGGCTAGAGCAACTCTAGGGGGCGCCATACACATGCACCCTCAAGCTGTGTGCCACAGCCTGTGGCCCTATCTGATGTCTGTGACTGATATTATCCCCTAAGAGCCAAGAAGACACTCAAGAAGATGTTTATGTCTGAGTTGAAGACCAACTACCTCCACGACCAAAGTGTCCCTGGAGAGTGCCCAAAGTCAAGTTTCAAATTCTCTGTAAGAATTATTTTTATGTTTTATCTAACCATAAGGGCCAGGCTGATCCTCACCAGTGTCTTCAGTGCCTCCCCTGACGAGAAAACATTATTCCTTCTATCCATGAGACAATGGGAAAGGCAGTTCTTCCTCATGTTGAGTCACACACACTCGATTTGCCTGTGGCTTCCTGACATTGGTCCTGGTCCTGCCCTTTGGGGCTTGCCTTGGATTGGGATCTCAAAAAGCAGAAACACACTGTACTTTGAAGCATTTGCTCACTTTCCTTTTTCAACCCTAAGGCAAACCTATGGATGAGCAGGCATGAGGCCTCCTCTCACCTTATGAATGGGGAAACTGAGGCTCAAAGCAAGTGCCCCACCCACAGGCCAGGTGCCTCCCAGTTCCTGTGGCTCTTGACCCTGGGGACTGCTCCCTCAGCTCAGCTTAGGGTGGGCTGAGGGAAGGAGGGTGATAATGGTTTCGCTCTGTCCCCATCCAAATCTCACCTTGAATTGTAGCTCCCATAATCCCCACGTGTTGTGGGAGAAACCCGATTGGAAGTGATTGAATCATGGGGGTGGGGTCATCTGTGCTTTTCTCGTGATAGTAAATAAGTCTCATGAGATCTGATGGTTTTATAAAGAGGAGTCCCTCCACACATGCCCTCTTGCCTGCTGCTGTGTAAAATGTGCCTTTGCTCTTCCTTGCCATCTGCCATGATTGTGAGGCCTCCACAGCCATGTGGAACTGTGAGTCGATTAAACCTTTTTCCTTTGTAAGGTACCCAGTCTTGGGTATGTTGTTATTAGCAGCATGAGAACAGACGAATACAGAAAGCCTTCTGTTAAATGTTCTGTGCCAGCCCTTCCTGAGGATTGGTTGCCGCAGGGGCAGTCTGCTTCATTCCACTTGCTGTGCAGTGGTCCTGAGAGGATTCTGTAGGAAGAACGGTCTCTGTGCCTTGAATGGGTCTCTCGCTTAATATCAGTAGCTGACCCCCTGGGAGCCAGGAGTGAACAGAGATCTGCAGGCAACCCTGCTCTAGGACTAAGATGACTTAGTCCTAGACAGAAGCTGCTGGGCAGTCTTCCACCTGAATTTTATGCTTTAATTATTTACCTTGTATATGATCTCATTTCACAGTTATATTCATTTTATTTTCACTTTAGCACTTGATTCCAAGATGTTAAACTTGGAGTGTGAAGCTATGAGAGATGGGTCTGGGATTATGACTATGTGGTCCTAATGCTTTCTCAATAATGAATATACTCTGATCATAAGTTTCTTGCCTAGATTCCATTGCTGCTTTCTGGACCAAATGTATTTTGTTTGACCAAAGAGTGGGTGCCATTTGACTTTCAGGAGAGCATATAGAGTTTCAGGAGGATGGAAATAAATTCCTTTATGTAAGAATTTATAGGATTTCAAATTAGAATCTAAAAATGGAATAAGTGGTGATTTTTTATATTGAAGTAACATAACTATTAGACATAAATTTTTCTACAATGTCAGATTTTTAAATTATGTACTTGTAGATGGGGGATCAGTTATCGACTGATAAACCGATGGTAACCGACTGATAAACAAATGACTCCAAAGTTTAGTGACTTAAAACAACAGCCATTTCCTTTGTGCTTCAGGATGTAGACTGCAGTCAGCAAAACATTTGTTTTGCTCATCTTGCTTACAAAGAGAGGTCCTCTGGTCCTCTAGCCACTGGCTACCTGTAGTTATTTAATTTTAATTATGAATTAATTTAAGAAAATAAAATGTCTGATCCTTAGCCACACTGGTCATGTTTCAGGCGCTCACTAGTTACATGGGAGTGGAAGATGCCCTGAAAACAGTGCAATTATAGAACATTTCCATCATCACTGTTATTTCTACTGGGCAGCACTAATCCAGAGCCTTGCCTGTTGCTGGACAGTTTAAGATGACCTCTGTCATGTGTCCGGTGGTCAATGCTGGCTGTCCACTGGAGTATGGATCTCCACAGCCTGGTCTGACTTCTTCTCATGGAGTTTGGTTTCAAAAATTGTAAAACAAGAAGGTGGCCCACATGCCAAGGTCTTTGAAGGCCTCCGCTGACATCACATGTATTGATGTCCCATTGGCTAACACAGATCACGTGACCCATCCCAGAGTTAATACAGGAGGGGCCTGAGCATGGTGCACACCCCAAAAGACACAACTGAATGAGAGCATTGAAAACTACCGCATAGTGAGACGTACATGTTATTTTGGAATAATTAGTAAGCACTCAAAGCACAGTATATCTCGAAAGCATCATTTAGGTCATCATCTCCATTGGGCTCACATCAGCCAGTTCTGCAAAATTATACCACAATAACAAAGATTGCCAAGGCTCAGCAAAGTATTCACACACATACACACACACAACTTTGTGTCTAAACTTACTATAATTAAACTAGAATTTTCACCACACTATAACTCTTTGCCTTGATGGTAGAATATTGATTCAATAAATATCTGTTCAATGAGACAGTGCAGGTGACATAAGTACAAAGACAATTATCATCCCATTTTCTTGCTGGAAGAAACAAACACTAAAAATTATAAATATAGAAAACTTATAGCCACGTGGTTCATAAAGGAGGAAAAATAAAAGCAATAGTCAAAAGTAATTCAAGAACCTGGTAATAACAGCTTCTAATATAGCATAATCTTCCACACGGCACTGTATTTCTCACATGCATTGCATGTTCGAATTAGTTTAATAGACTCAGCATCATTTAATCACTGCCTGCCATCACATTCTGCCAGATAGCATCAGTGAACAAGAGGGATAAAGATTGCTGCTTTGTTCCGCAGTTACATATTTTTGTAGGAGAAAAATAATGTTAAATAAGTAAGTAAATGATATGGTAAGGTGGAAGAAGAATTAGATACCACAGGGTTGAACCGCTGGTGTTGGAGTGCCTGAAGGGGCAGGGATTCAGGTTCCTGAGTTCAGGGTGAGCCTCTTCAAGGAGGTGAGGGGGCAGCCTAGCAGGTGTCCTGGGGAGGAACCCTCATGTGGGAGCAGCTCAGGGGGTCCCAGAGCAGGTATAAGGAAGCCAGATGGAGAGTAAAGAGTCAGGGAGTGGGGTGTAGTGGTCAAGGTTCTCGAGAGAGGTAGAACCAATAGGCTACATGTACAGAGATATCTATGGGAGGGAGGGGATTTATTAGGAAATTTGGCTCACACAATTAGGGAGGCTAAGAAGTCCCATGACAGGCCATCAGTAAGCTGGAGACCCTGGGATACTGGCAGTGTGGCTCAGTCCAGGTCTGAAAGCCTTGGTGCCAGGGAAACCTGTGGTGTAACTCTCAGCCTAAGGAGGCCTGAGAGCATCGGGGGCTCTAATGGGAGTCCTGAAGTCCAAAGCTTGGAGAGCTTGGAGTTCTGATATCCAAGGATAGGAGAAGAGTTTCCCAACTATGGAAGAGAGAGGGTGAGATGTCAGCAGCTTTCTGCCTTTTTTCCCATCTGGGCCCCCAACTGATTGAATGGTGCCTGCCCAAATTGAGGGTGAATCCTCCCCTCTCAGCCCACTAACTCACATGCCAATCTCATCCGGAAACACCCTGGCAGACACACCCAGGAATAACACTTTACCAGCTACCCACGTTATCCAGTCAGGCTGACATAGAAAATTAACCATCACAGGGGCTTAGATGTTCTCCCTCTGAATGAAATGCGAGGCTACCTCCAGGTCTGGAAAGAGTGGCACAGCTTTCCTCCTGTGCGCAAGTTTCACTTGTGATGGGAGTGAGCATCCTATCTGTAGCTATAACTGTATCTGTATCTGTGTCTATGTTTAATCTTATCCTTTTCATTCTCAACATTGTATTAAAATCATGTCCCCATGTCAGGTAAACACTCTTTGCATCTACACCATGATGATCACAGAAAACACTCAACAGTTTGGGCCTTGGGAGGTGGCCACAGCTTTGTTTGTGGGATTGTATGTCCAGAATTATGTTTAGGGTTACAGAACCAAGATGGCTGGCAGTAAAATGGGTAACTGTGTTTCCCTGAGCCTCAGTTTCTCCAGCTGTGAAAGGGGCTGATGGCCCCAGACACTTCTTATACTGGTTAAGTGAACTTGGGGACAAACATAGAGGATAGAGATGCAGAGCTGAGAAGCCTTGAGCACAGGCTTGCCATGGATGCAGATTGCGGGGGTGCCGTCAGTAGAGGATGGTATCCAGCCATCGCCAGGCTTCTCTGAGTTGCTGAAGGAAGAGATGGGGTTTGTTGAACAGCAGGAATTCTTCCAGAGGAAGGTCAGTGAATTGTGCAGCCCCTCCAGCCTCTGCCCCCCACCTGGGGACACATGGTTCCCACATTCCAAGACCAGCCACATTCACAGGTACTAACACACACAGGCGCTCCCGCCAGGCACGTCCCATTGCTGTTGACGTGTGTTTCTGTTTTTGCAAGAAGAGATTTAACACGAGCCTCTGTGGTTTTAAAGCAAGTTTGTTTACAAAAGAACGAGGTTTAGATAGAAGGGGGGAAAAGAGAGAACAATTTAATTCCTTCTCTCAAAGGATTAGTGCCCTTGATAAAAGTGAACAGAGGGGCTGGGGGAGGAAATTCCTCTGCTAGGGTTCATAGCAGCCCAGATACAGAGGCCAGTCTGGCTTCCTTCCCACCACACACCAGCCATGGCCAAAGGCCGAGTCGGTATCAGCCTCAGCCCTGGCCCTGAATTGAGGATGGTGCTGACCTGCGTGGCCTGACTGACAAGCACGCAGAAAAAGGCACCAGTGAAGTAGAAGACCCTGGAGTAGGCATGTCCAGATGGTGTCACTTGGTGAGAGATGTGCCACAATGTTTTCATGTCCCCAAGCTTGTTGGAGCTTTTGCTCAGGCCCCTGTCACAAGCACGCAGCAGCATGATGCTTTTGGGAGTGGAAATGAAGACAGTTTTATAAGAAAGCAACTCTCTCTTGTGAGAACACAGCTGGCTCTTCAGCCATGAGTTCTAGTTTGAATCTGCCAGCCCTTCCCATCTGTTTGACATTCCACAGCTTTGTGGGTGGAGACGAGGCATTTTTGAGTGGAGTCTCCCCCGCCCCTAACCTGGAATTTGGTGCAACATTGGAAGGTAAAGGTGGAGTTTCCAAGAGAACAGCATTGAAGGAGGGCTGGGAAAGCACAAGACAGGAAGAGTCTGTGCCAAAAGACTGCATAGGAAGAAACACAAGAAAAAATTTATCCAAAGTCAAGATTGAGTGGGAGCCCAGAGGAACGTTGCATTCAAATGGCAAGTGTTCTACTTAACTTAGCATCTTGTAATTTAGTATCTAAAGCAATTTGGTAGCTTCTTTTAATTTAGTATCTTTTTTTTTTTTTTTTTTTTGAGACGGAGTATCTTTTTTCTATAATGCCAAGTTACATATATAAAAACGTATTTCCTTATGCTCAGAATAATGAATACATGTTAAATCTTACTATGACTCAATAATCACTTTTTTTTTGGGCAAAAGTTAGCAATATCCATTTTAATTTTAAAAGTTAGTTTACAGAATCTTCAAGAAAATGTGCTTTGCAGACATATTTTGGATAACTTTTTTCTCATAATACTTTTCTTGGTTTTTCAGGAGGGATTATGTATGCACTCCATTGCCTTTCAATGGAAAATTGACTAAAAAAATTGAAAATAAGGCACAGTGTTTGTAAAATTTGAGATTTAAATGCCCCATTTGATGAAATTAGATAATGCTAAGATTCAGTTTGAATGACTTGCAATTTCAAAAACGTAGAGCAAATAATGTATTTTTATTGTTTCAAGAATGAAACAAAACTCTCAGTGGCCTGGTTTTGGCTTTGGATGGACTCTACAGATGTTTCATGTGCCTTGCCAATTCAGAGGCTCCCCTTAACCCCTGCCCGCCCCCCCCCAATAAAGCTGTTGGCTTTTCCCACCAATCTTAGCACATCTCAACTGACTGCATCACCAATGCCTGCTTACAGCACCTGATCAACAAGGGGTTATGGAAAATAAGTGAGTGAATGAACACAATCGTGCTGCCCGTTGGCATTTGGAGAATCATGAGTTTATGGCTGAGTAGCATTTTTTCTTTTCTTGTGTTATGCTGTGACTACCAGTGCATGGAGCCAGACATGGGAGTGCCATGAGGGCCCAGACTGGGAGGCAGCAGAGCCTAGACTGATGTGGGCCTTGGAGACAGGATGGTCATTTCCTGTGGTTTCAGCAAAACTCAGTGTGGTTTGGGAATAATTTCCCTTTGAAATTAAGTTATCTTAGAAATCTGTCAGTGGTTTAATATTTTCAACCCATGAATGTTCACAAACATATCCTTTAAATTTGAGCACTGTGAAACGGAGCTATTCCTAGGACTTACACGAGGAGTTGCTGCTGGGGGACTCTCCTTGAGTAAGGCGATGACCCAGGTGAGAACACTGTCCCTCAAGATTTGGGCACCTCTCATGGTTGAACGGCTCTTCCTGGGCTTCTGTTTGGCTTCTCCCCCACCGCTTCCCAACACCCCTGGTGCAGGGGTGAAAGAACCTGGAGGAAGTAGGTTCCTGGATCAGACTTGGGGGGTCTGATGACAAGGGTGGCTGAACTGGAGGGCCATAGTGATTTCCTCAGACCCCTGTTTCAGTATGAGCGACCCTAACAGCTTCATAAGGTTCTGAAACCATCATATCTTTAACAGACTCAGATTTAGTATCCCTTCTTTATGTCCCCTTGGGGTCCAAGGTGGCTGTGGGCTTGATTCTCAGACTGTAGGGAAGCTCAGAGGCACGGGGTTGTGTAGAGAGCAGGAGAAGGGATCTCCAAAGTCCCTGGGAACCTGCAGGAAGGACCGACTGTGGGACCTCCCTGGGGTGGACATATTTTGGATCGTGCACAAGGGCATTGTCCAATGCAATGGGGACTGATGCCCATGAAGACAGGTATGTATTCTAATGGCCTACTTGGATGGGTGCATTTCTTTTTGTCATAAATGTGCTGTGTAATGTATTAAGGATGATCGGCATATCTGCTTGTGGTAATTTTTTATGGCATCAGTAGAAACAAAATAACAGTGGTTAATACTTCCTGTTCCCTAATGACGACATGTGGTTTGGGGATGTTCAGTAACACACCTGACACTATACAGGTGTTAGTGGTAGAACCAGAATGCACTCCAACCTGTGACTGATCCCACATATTCCTTTCATATCCTGCAGGTCAATTGCAGTGTCTGAAGAGCACAGAGATACAGAAAATAGGCTTTTTTTTTTTTCTGCAAAGACAGCTTATTCTACACTTAATTCAGGCATATTTTGATATACACAGTGAAGGAGAAACATGGGTTATACTTTGATGTTATGCATGGACAAGCCAAAGATGTAATTTTCCTAATTTTTGGCCAGAAACCATCCCACATTCAAGAAATGGCTCAACGGGATATTCAAGTAACAGAAAGATAGTTAACGTTTGTTAATGACTAAAATGTGTTTGAAGCTTTAGATATTTTCACTTTCATTTTTTCATTTTAATTAATCACCTATAATATTCATTCCTTCATTGATTTCATTCATCCCATCAACAAATGCTTTCTAAGACCTTTATTTGGAGAAGGACCGATTATGTGCTGGGAGGTCCATGATATACAATACATATAGATCATACATTTAGGGAGCTTCCATTCAAATATGAAAAAGATTCACTAATTTCAGGTGGTAGCAAATACAATGAAAACAACAGGGTAATGTGATAGAGAGTGGCCAGACAGAAGGGACTTTCATCTCATCTCATCTCGTCATGATGACAGTAAGATTCCTGCAAAGATCCTATCAAGACAAGTGGTATGTACAGAGGCCCTGTAGCAGGAAGGAGGTTGCTATTTTTTTAGTTGACATGTTTGAGGAACACAGAGAAAGCCAATGCAGTCAGAGAGTAAGCAAAGGAAAGCAAAAGCACGTCTTACTTTGCAAATGAAAGAGCCTATATTTAGAAAAATAGAGTATTTAGAAAATCTTTTACTTTTCTAATATGTAGATATTTAGAAAAATAGAGTTGGCTAAAGTCACATTACTGAGGAAACTTTACCTCATTTCTTGCCCCTGTCTAATACTAGATTTCCCATATACTTTTTTTTTTTTTTTTTTTTTTTTTTTTTGAGACAGAGTCTCACTCTGTTGCCTAGGCTGGAGTGCACTGGTGCAATCTCGGCTCACTGCAACCTCCACCTCCTGGGTTCAAGTAATTCTCCTGCCTCAGCCTCCCAAGTAACTGGGATTATAGGTACCTGCCACCATGCCCGGCTGATGTTTTGTATTTCTAGTAGATACGGGGTTTTGCCATGTTGGCCAGGCTGGTCTTGAACTCCTGACCTCAGGTGATCCACCCACCTCAGCCTCCCAAAGTGATGAGATTACAGGCATGAGCCACCACGCCTGGCCCCCATTTGCTTTCTAAATCTCTGCACCTCTTCCCTTCATAAGACCTTTTGTTATCAATGATCCCTTCTATCTACTATATCTTCAACCTTACCCTTTCTTCTGCATTTCAATGCTCCAAATCTCCTTTATTTTAAACAATTCCTCACTAGCTTGAAGGTGTCTCTAATGCATCAAATATAAACCAATTTCATGAAACTTGCTATAGCATGAATGTTTTTGTCTTCCTAAAATTCATATATTGAGGCCAGACATGGTGGCTCATGCCTGTAATCTCAACACTTTGGGAGGCCGAGGTGGGAAGATCACTTGAGGTCAAGAATTTGAGGCCAGCCTGGCCAACATGGTGAAACCTCATCTTTACTAAAATTACAAAAATTAACCGGGCGTGGTAGTGTACTCCTGTAATCTGAGCTACTCTGGTGGCTGAGGCAGGAGAATCACTTGATCCTGAGAGGAGGAGGTTGCAGTGAGCTGAGATGGCACCATTGCACTTTAGCCTGTGTGACAGACTGAGACTCTGTCTCAAAAAAAAACACCCAAAAATAAAAACAAATTCATATGTTGAAATCCTAACCCCCAAGGTGATGATATTAGGGAGTGGGGCCTTTGGAGGTGATTAGGTCATGAAGGAGAGACCTCATGAATGGAATCAATCCCTTTATAAAAGCACTTGCCCCTTCCACCTTGTCAGGACACAGTGAGAAGGTACTGTCTGTGAGCCAGGAAGAGAGCCCTTGCCAGACATCAAATCCACTGGTGCCTTGGTCTTGAACTTTCTAGCCTCAAGAACCATGGGAAATAAATTGTCATTGTTTAGAGGCCACCTGGTTTGTAATATTTGGTTATAACAGCCAAAATAGACAAGACAAAAGTCTTCCCCAGATATGGTCCCTTGTCAAGGTTTCTTGCCTCCATGGATAGCACCCCCATGTGCCTGTTGCACAAGTCATAGTTTCAGAGTCATACTGGACCTCATCCATCCATCCTGTGTTCAAGTACACTTGACTTCCATCCTAAATATCTCTCAAATCCATTTGTCTCACTTTACCTCCACTACCAGATCCTGGTCCTATGTAGCTATCATCGTCAACCTCCATGTCCTTAATTGTCAAAAGCACCCTCTCCGCCTGCCTGCTCCTTAGAGCACCTCCCTAATCCAGTCTCCACAAGTGACCATTGTGGTCTTTAAAAACTATAAACTTGTCTCAGAAAGCCCTCAGCCATACACATGTAACATATATTCACATGTGCCCACATACATAAAATCGTGTTTCCTAGTGTAATTTCCAAAAGTCTGGTATTACTTTTCATAGGCTCACCTTAGGTACTAATTGCACGGTTTAGAATGATTCTCCCTCTCTAGATTATCTTTTCTCCCTCACTAGTTTATACCCATCACACAGACTGTGATTAAATAAATTAAGAGGTATGTTCCTTCAGGCACGATGGCTGAAGAATTATGATGTAATTTTTAAATTTAACTTCTGTTTTGATCTGCTGACTGGACCATGGTTTTTGTTCTAAGTTGAAAGCTTTCTTGGAGTAAACACTCTGATGGTAGCAATACTTCCCCACTTCCAGAACAGAAAGGTTCCAAGGGGTCCCTTAACCCTGACATTGTTGTGGTCTGCACTGGAGGGTGTCTGCTGCGTCTGGCCTGCTCACCTGGTAGAGTAATTAGGGAGGCGTTTGCATGGCTTGCTCTTCGTTAAATCATTCAGTAGAACTGGCAGCATCTGGAGCTGTACCATGGAATATTTAGACAGCACGTCTTTGGGCCAGAACTTTGATATGTAAATGATTTCCAATCATTTGCTCTCCCAAGACCTGTTGGTTGTCTTGACTCAGATCCAGGATGCAGAAACCAAAATGAGAAGCCCTGAATGTTCTGCTTGGGGATTCTCATGTGAGTCATTGTCAGAGTTCTGGAAAAGAAATTATATTTGTTTCTCTTTCTAGAAAGCCAAGGAGCATCCCAATTTTAAAATTTTCTCTTTCTTTTTTTTTGATTTTCACAAATTTTTTCTCCTAAATCTTGCCCACACAGAGCTGGGGTCGAAGCTGTGAGGCCTGGCTGGGGTGGGAGCCCTGCTGACCCCTAATTCACATTTTCCTCTGTATTCACCCCTCACCTGAAAGAGCTCAATTCTCAGGGAAGTTTTGTTCCTGTTAACTTGCTCTCACCCAACTTCTGGACAGAATTTACTTTGTGTATGCTCACATAATCATCCAGGAGAGTAGTTCTCCACTCCTCAGGACTAGGAACAAAACCTAAGCAGGGCTTAGCATGACATCGAACTGGGGTTATGAGATACTGACTTGCAAGATGCGGGATGCCACTCCCCAGCAGCACTGAAGATCATGTGTCTCCGGGCTGAAACCAGTCTGTGTGTCTGGAACCCACTCTGACGAGGCCACTGCATCTGTTGCTTGGGCATTTCCCAAGGCCCGTGGATTGAGCCATCTCAGGAGTGTGAAGAGGGTGGAGCAAAAGTCATGAGGAATTGGTTGGTGATTGAATGGTGAGGATCTAGAAGTAGTGGTCCTGGATGCTGGTGCCCTGTCTGTTTCTTGGTGGCAAGGGGACCCCGGGGAAGAAACTCTTACTGGACCCTTATGCTTTCATCTTTAGAGCAGGATAAAGATATCTACTTACAGATTTATAGTGAAGCAGCAGCTGGGATGATGTGAAGCACTAAAATTATTAATACTGGGGCATATTTACTGTGAGGAGGTGGGAGATGCCGGAAGAAAAGGGGGTCATTAATGAGCAATCCTGGAGCGGAGAGGGCAAGGATGTGGACGAGGGCTGGTGGAATCCCCCAAACTCTGCCAGTGGGATTGAAGATGCCAGCTCTTCATGGGGCTGAGAGATCCTCAAGGCAATGTGTCTCTTTCCCCATCTTTACAGACAAAGCATGTGAAGTCAATAGGGATAAAATGAGTAATCCAAGGTGACAAAGCGAGAGAGCTGTTCTAGGACAAGAACTTGGTGCTCATGTCAGGCTCTCTCTGCCACATCTTGAGAATACATGCATCCTTTGTGAGTAAATGCTTTAGTGTGATGAAGGAAATAGAAGAGACATAGTGAAATGTTTTCATGCTTTGTATTTGCACTCTTGATTATCTCATTAATTCTCTGTGACAGGTTTTGCTAGCCGTGCATTTTGTCTTGGTGTTTCATTTTTAAAGGCTATTATTATTTCCGTTATTAATCCTAACAATGGTGGTTATTTCTAGAGAGTCAGGAATTTTAGTCTCAGTGTTTTAACATCTTCATCTCTAATACTTAGAGAAAGTCTTTGACCTAAAATTTATAATTGTAATTCATATGAAATAATAATGTGATGCTAAGTCCCAGAATGCTTCCTGGAAGAGACAGCATCTGTGGAAATGTTAAATGGAATGAATGCTGGGAGGATACATGAGCCCGTGTGTGCATAGAGTTGTACTATGTGTGTATAAACTTGCACTATGAGGATCAGGAAGCCTACATTTGGAGAGAGGAGGAAAAAAAGGGAAGAGGAGACAATGGGGCAAAATTGGTTCAATGGTAAGATATCCTCAGGGCTAACCTAATGCTTTTTTACAAAATCTGTGTAAGTAATTAAATGGATTGAAATAAATGAACTTTTGTTGTGTCAGGAAGGACAAAAACTGTTTCCTGTACCCTTTTAGGTTCAGTAACCAGGATCTTGAAAATTAAAGAATAAAAGACAAATTAACCGGAGGAAAAAAGCTTATTTTATATGCACATAGATGGGCTCACAGAAATGAAATGGAAACTCAAAGAGGCATTCTCAGAGGGTTATATACAATTTTAACAAAGAGTAATGTGTTTGTGGAAAAATCACATAATAAATGAAAAAGGTTTTGAGCTTCCAGGTGTGGTGAATGGTGGGAGGGTATTAGGGAATTAATGAAAGATAAGCATTATTTTTTATAAGATTTGTTATGTAGACTCCTCTTGGTGTTGTTGCTGTACTGACAAGAGCCTAGAGTTATCTCTCATCAAGAGTCATTCTGTCCTTCCAGGGGAGAAGGGTACCTTCACAAAGGGAAATGTATGTACTGACTTTAGGCAAATGAGAGAAGGTGTTGTTTTTCAGTCCAGAAGGCAGTCCTTAGAGATTTCTAGATGTCAGGTTTGAAGCATATGTAGATGTGGAGGGAGGGAGGCAGTGCACATTTCCTGATTTGCAGTTTAAATGACTTGAAATAGTATATACATTAGTGTTCCAGTCATAGAATATCACTAAAGCATCTAGCTTCAGCTTGCAGGGCTTCTTCACATAGTCTCAATAAAGATCAGGGCAGTCAGGTTTTAGTTCTCAGTGGTGCCAAGTGAGGAAGATGATAGAAAAATTAGAAATGTTAATTACTGACAAAATGCACAGAAAGGCAAGATTCAGTTTACAGAGTTAAAAATAGTTCAAAGACAGTGAACACTTACAAGGGTGGATAATAGATTTTCATTTAAATACAAATTTCTCTCTGCAGTCATCTGCATTCCTGTCAAAAAGAATCAAAATAAGACTATTTTTGTTTGCAAAATAAGTCTAGTCTCATTAAACGTGGCCTGACTATATACATAAGTGCAACAAGAATGGTAATGGACCATATAGGCTCTTTTTAAAGTTTGCGTTTATGGAACTTTTAGTGACTCTCAGATTGGACTTTTAACAACTTCTTAAGACTAGGAAGCCAAGCCAAGAACTCATCATCAGATTTTTCCTGCAATATTTATAGATTTGGGTGAATTTTCCTCTTCTCAAAATTCCTAAAGTATTCTAAAATTCCTGGAGCTGTCAGGAAGTGACTTTCTTTACTCATCTGTAAATCTGGGAACCTGTAGGCCAGGTAGCTGGCCAGTATCTCAAGAGGGTTTTGTAAGTATAAAGTTAAACACAGGCCCTTAAAACTATCAAGCCATATGTAATTCTATGTACATCAGTTTCAAATATTTCACTCAAAGCCTAGGTAATATAATCAATGTGTCGTTTTACATCTGTTTCCTTTTATAAGGAGAATAGATTCATCAGTAGGAAGAAAAAGATAAATGGTTCATTACTTAAATTAGTCTGTGGTGGGTTTCCAACAACAACAAAATAAATAATGGTAATAGTAAAAAAAGGTTCATTACTGTTTATGAAAGTGTAACCTATTAAATGACTGTAAGTCATAGATAGCTTAAGAGAAAAGAGAAAAGGAGGTTTCTCAAATATGGAAAACAAAATGTTAAAAGAATAACCAGGGTTTTAGACAAAAAGCCATGATAATCATTCACTTCAGTTAATTCAGTCCCATGTAATTAATTCTTACTCTGATTGATCTTGGGTTAGTGGTTTCATTAATCTATTAGCTTCTTCATGGAGTGATGTAAATCCTTCTTTGTTTCTTTCTTTTCTTTCTCTTTTTTTTTTTTTTCCAAATGAAGCACCTTGCCTTGACCTGTAACTGATGGCAGTACGTTTCCATAAAGCATCAGAGTAAGAAACAACTGTCTGTGAATGACAAAAGACTGAAAAATACCTGTTAAATATTTGATGAATGTTTGTTTTAACATACTTGGCAAAGGAATTTGATTATTTCTGTGGCGTGCAACATTTTAAGGTAACTTAAATTATGACTGATAATGTTGTACCAGGATATATTATGGTCAGCAAAGACAATGAAAAATTTCTAGAAATTTCATAGAATGTCTGAAACACTAATATTAATATACTTACACAAATACAACACAAGAAGGCTAAACATCACTTCATAATTATTTCTTATTTGACAATGCCTCTTAGATAGTTTAAAGTATCAAATAAGCCTAATTAGTTTAACACCTCCCTTTTTGTAAAGTGAGAGAATAAATCCCTTGAGTTTTGCGGAAGTCCTCTGGGAAATTCCAAAGTCAGCTTGAAGTTAAAAAAAAAAAAAAAGGTTTTACTTAGCATTTGATTTTGGGAAAGATGTCAAAATATCAAAATGTTGAACGCTTGATTCAATAGGATCAGAGATCAGCATGAAACAATACTTAGTTATCTGTTCTGTCAGAGACAATAGAAGCTCTCCAGGGCAAATACAGGTTACATGATTATTAAACAAACTCCTTACCTCTTTCAATATTGAGAGGGCTTGGTTTTCTTAAATAATCAAAGACCTGAAAAAAGGAACACGAAGTAAAGAAAATTATTTTAATAAGACACAGAATTCTTATTTCCTAAGTAAATTACTCAAGTAAAGAAAAGCCTTTACAATCCCTTATTAAGAATAGACCAGTAATCTAAGAAAACTTTACATTTTTAGCAGAAAAAAAATCAAACTCTAGTTTTTCATTTGTACACTATTTATATTAAAACCCATTCAAACATCTTATAATAAATTTAATTTAATTTTAGCTTTCTTGACCATATGAGATATGAGACAAGGTTCTCTTTCTTGTTCTGTTTTCCCCAGGCACTTTAACACTTTCTATATTCTTTCAGACTTTCATCATTTAATTTCTCCTCTTTCAATCTGAAACAACCTATATACATTATACTACTTTAGGAAAACACATTCCCTTCACAGAAACACATGCTTCATATCTTTTACATTTTCTTATGAAGTTTCCCTGCATACTTTGTGCATATAACTCTTTCTTTTTTACCTTTATTATTCCTGGTAGTTAATTTACGTAAATTGATTATAATTCCTAACCCTTAGTAATAGTTTCCAGTGAAAATGAAGTTAGCAGTTGTGAACTGTCATATATTAACATTTTGTAGTATATTACCAAATTTATGAACATACCACTTTACAGTTTTGTAGAGGCATATGCTTTCTTATCGTACAGTTGCTCCAGATTGCAAAAAGAACATGTTTATTAACAGATGAAAGTATCTTTAGTCTCTTTGTAAAAATAAGAGGCCAAAATTCGACAAAACTTACGTTCAGCAATGAATGCTTCAGTATTTTAACTTCTTTAGGAATGATCTAGATATTCAATGACTATCATTTAATGTAACTTAGTATAACTTTAAAGTTTCAAGTTATCAAAAAATTTCTAAAAGTATTTTTAAGCAGACCTATTATAAAACATAATTATTGTTGTAAATTTTATTTATAAACTTGTTTCCCACTCACAGCTATTTAATTCGCTTGTTCCTAATTATGCTTGAATTGCTCATTAAAATTTCATGAGACATTTTATAAAGATAACCTTCTTCTAAAGTTATTTCCTGGTTAACTATTTTAATAGCACTCATATGTAATAAAGAGGCATAAATCACAGCACAAAGAACCAAAAGTTAAATATATGCACCACCCTTTTTGCTGCCATCTTTGACACATATATATATGTATAATGCATTATATTTTTATTGTGTATTTTGTTTTTAGGTTTATAATTTTAAGTATATAATCTTCAAGTTAAGAAATATGTATTTGACTAGTACATCCAGGTAGAATAAATCTTGTTGGCTTACTAAAAACAGTATATTTTCAGAGTTGCCAGCATTAAATATGACATAGACACGTTAGTCACATTTACCAAAGATTATTCCAGATCATGTGAACTTGAATATTATTTGGGTTAGTTTACCTATTTCTAAGTTTTGGGAATACTTTAATTTATATAAGTGCATATGTTTTTTTACACCAATTAAAGTAGAAAGGAATTTTTATTTGACAATACCATCTGGAGGTAGAAAATACCACATATACAGAACATGCACACATAGGCATACATAAAAATACAGATAGATGCAAAGAGATATCATATCTTACATTCTAAAAATTTAGTCATGAGTCAGGCAAACATAGTAATACAAAATTTACTATTTAATAATTATTTTAAATAATGGGATCTGAATTATGTTTCGGGCAGATGGAACAAGTTAAGGTTACCTTCTTAGTGAGGGCTAAAACCTTTCACTACTCTTTGTAGAGAAGGTTTTTAAGATTTTCATTTGCCCTGTTATATAATCTCATGGAGGCTGTGGTCAAAGGAGAGAAAAAAAGCATGTAAGCTTTCTCTACAAAGGAATTTTGGGGCATATTTGCCTATTATCAGAGGTGTAGCATAATTACTACTTAGTTTTTTTTTCTTTCTTATGTACAGGGCAGTCCAGTGAATTCTTGGTAATGAGCTTTTAGCACAAAGGACTTTGCATGGGAAGACCCTGCGCTGCTGGAGTTTGATTAGAGAGTTTTGCTGCCATTCTTCGGGCCTTTGGCAAAGCTGTTTTCTGGTTATCAGTATTTACATAGGTAAGTTGTATGCTCTGCACTGACCCGAGTGCCTTTTCAATTCTTAATTTTGTTCCAAGTCTGACTTCAATCTACCAATCTTGTCAAAAGATTTTTCGAGCCAGTCATAACATTATCCTGTCTTTTTTTTACTTTTAATTTGATCCTGTCACAAGTACAATGCCTAGAGCGGTGCATTTGCTCTAGGTGAGAGCTCTTCAGAAACCCCTTTAGATATACAAGTCTAAATCTTCAAAGGTATACTTATTCTAGTGCAACTTAAACCAATGAGTTTTTTCATCAAAAAAATATTTTTTTAGTAGTGGTACTATATTGTATTCAGATTATCTTCTTTTAAAAATAATTTTAACTTTGTCATCTTTATGTCCATGAGTACATAATGTTTAGCTCTCACCTATAAGTGAGAACAAAAATGAGACTTTCTATTCCTGTATTAGTTCACTTAGGATCATGGCCTTCAGATGCATTCATGTTGCTGCAAAGGACATAATTCATTTTATGGCTGTGTAGTATTCCATGGTTTATATGTATCACATTTTCTTTATCCAATCCACTGTGGATGTGCATCTACATTGATTGCATGTATTTACTATTGTGAATAGTACTGCAGTGAACATACACACACATGTATCCTCTTGGTAGAACAATTTATTTTCTTTTGGATATGTACCCAGTCATGGGATTGCTGGATCAGATGGTAGCTCTGTTTTAAGTACTTGAGAAATCCCAATAAACCTTTTTATGACTTAAATCCAATATGCCTTTTATGACTTAACCATGGACATAAGAGGCATGTCCAAACAGGGTGCAAAAGACATAGCCCATATGACCCAAAGTTACTCCCAAACGTAGTCAAAGAAAGCAAAGATTCTCATTGCGACAGGCAGTAAGAATGCTATTTTTGAAAACTTGCGTCTTTGGTCTCCCACAAAAGTCAGATGCCTCCAATTACATATCTAATAATCTGTGATACTAGGTAGGCAATACTGAAAACTTTCTAAGTACTACAAGGCAATGAAGGGAGAGATAATAAGGGATCCTATGGGCTGAAACATTTTATTTAGACAAATTCCCTCAAGATCCAACATGATTGGCAAATGAGTGTCTTAGTTCCCCAGTCTGGTGCCTGGCTACCTGCAGACACAGGCCTGACACCCGTAACCCCTTCCAGGCTGAAAAACCAGAGAGAAAGCACTGTTCCTATAAGACAAAAGGAGGATTTTGTCCTATGATTCTCCTCCTTATGATAAATGACATGAAAGACAGAGACAGAGGAAAATAATGGATACTCCTAAAAGGGAAAAGAATCGATAGCCAATGCACACTTAAAACCATATTTATGAGGGTCACAATCAAAGAAACAAATTCACTAATCCAAAAACAGATTATCAGGATAAAAAGATTTGTTTCTTATGCATATGGGGCAGGGGTGCTCACAGAAACAAAATGTAAGCCACACAGAGGCGGTCAGATCTGGAATCTTATATACCATTTTAACAAAAGGGGGAGGAACTACAAGATAATAGGTGGAGGAACTACAAGACAAAGGAGAGCGTTTTGAGCCTCTAGGAGTGGTAGATTATGGGAAGGTAAATATATGGGGGAACTAATGGAGAATACGTGTTACTTTAGGGAAGTTTGTTATGTACATTCTGCTCTGAGCCATCTCTGAGCTGCTGAGAGTCTAAAGTCATCTCTGGTGATTAAGAATCATTCTATCCCTCCTGGTATGAGACAGAGGAGAGGATACCTTTGCAGAAGGACATCTATATTCTGCTTTTAGGCAAATGGGGGAGAATAGAGAACTTTATCTGCAGGCTGCTGTTTCTCAATTGCCTTCAGCTCAAAACCATCCTTATGCTAAATTGGCATGTTTTGGGGTACGGTTCTTTGAAAACCAGTCACTGTAGCTGGAAACCAGACTTTAAAAACACCGGGTATCTCCTAAAACCAAGCAGTCTTTGTTCTCATAAAAATGCATGCCTCCCACACCCCATGACTCAAGCCAAAACCGGGATGAAAGTTTTAAAGTAGTAAACACATGATGACGGTTCTAAGTCCTTTCTGATTTTCCGGAATCCGGCATCAGTTTCTATGGTGACATTTAAGAATGTTACTCATGTGAGTGTCAAGCCCTTGTTTTGTAAATTGTATTATGGCCTTTCCCACCCATATATTTCACTTTTTAAAATTAAAGTAAACAAGTTTACTCTTATAAAATACAAAATTAATTATCATTATTTTTAAACATCCTTATATCTTCAAGGTACAGTGTAACTACTCTATGCATATATATTTATTATATTTGATCATTTGTGTACATTTTATAACAGATATTCTCAAAAAGGAAACACAATGGTACATTACAACAATACTTAATCTATTTATAAAGTATTGAGAAATATAATACCCTATACTCTTACAAGGTTTTATAAAGCAATTTAATTCTAAATTAGAAGGGGAAAGTTTTTTATTAGAAAGCACCCATTTTTGTGATAGGCACAATTCTTTTTTTTTTTTTTTTTTTTTTTTTTTTTTTGAGACGGAGTCTGGCTCTGTCACCCAGGCTGGAGTGCAGTGGCCGGATCTCTGCTCACCGCAAGCTCCGTCTCCAGGGTTTACGCCATTCTCCTGCCTCAGCCTCCGGAGTAGCTGGGACTACAGGCGCCCGCCACCTCGCCCGGCTAGTTTTTTGTACTTTTTAGTAGAGACGGGGTTTCACCGTGTTAGCCAGGATGGTCTCGATCTCCTGACCTCGTGATCCGCCCGTCTGGGCCTCCCAAAGTGCTGGGATTACAGGCTTGAGCCACCGCGCCCGGCGATAGGCACAATTCTAAAGCATGTTGTGCCTTTAATTTCTAGAAGAACTTAATGAAGTCAGTTCCATTCAATCTATGTACTCTATTTAATTTTAGTTAAGAAAATAAGAGGTCCCATGCCCAGTCATTGCCCAGGCCACACAGGGAAACATGGCTAGGAACTAGAATTCAGTGTATCCCATATCTCTTGACTTCACGTTCTTTCTATCACATCTGTCTGCCTCTATATTGCCCTACAGTTATGCCCAGCTAAATCAAGAGAGAATTTACAACTAGATTATTAGATGCATAATCTACTTGGTCAGTTAAATGGATTTTATATGTGCTGTTTACTTAGGTAATATTTCCTCATTTTGATAACACAGAAAGATATTCTGGATTATACAGATAAAATATCTATATTCAGTATAGCCTTGCAATTTTAAAGACCAAATTTTTGCTTCTGTTTAAGATTACTTTGTTGCCAGGTAGTATTCACTTAATTAGAATCAACCATTTAAGAAGAGAAGGGGTAGAATCATAGATGCTCTTCCAAGTGCTTTTTAAATAAAGGTGGGATTATATTCAGATTAAAAAAACCCTCAATTTTTAAAGAGCAAGATCAAAATTACATTTGTTTGGCTGGTTTTTTATTTTGTAAATTGATGAAGTTGGGTAGGAGGATATGAGCTATAAGCATGCATTGTTTTTAGGGGTTTGTTTGTTCTACTTTTTTAAAATAAATGATTGCAGATTTACTATATATGTCCATTCTCATGCTTCTAATAAAGACTTACCTGAGACTGGGTAATTTATAAAGAAAAGAGGTTTAATTGATTCACAGTTCCACATGGCTGGGGAGGCCTCAGATCACGGTGGAGGTGAAGGAGGAGCAAAGTCACATTTTACATGGCAGCAGTCAAGAAAGCATGTGCAGGGGAACTCCCCTTTATAAATCCATCAGATCTCATGAGATGTATTCACTATAACGAGAACAGCACATGAAAGACCATCCTCCATAATTCAATTACCACCCACATGTGGGAATTGTGGGAGCTACAATTCAAGATGAGATTTGAGTGGGGACACAGCCAAACCATATCACTAACTTCATGGAAAGTGGCCAAGATAGTACAAAGGGATCACAGGTACCCTTCACCCAGTTCCCCCCATTGATGACATCTTACATAACTAGATTACAGTATCAAAACCAGTAGATGACATTGGAGCAATCCATAGAGTTTTTCAGATTTCACCAGTTTTGTGTGCACTCATGTCTGTATGCACTGATAGTTCTATAAAGTTTCATCACACATGTAGATTTATGTAACCACCGCTACCATCAAGGTACAGAACTGTCCCATCACCACGAAGATCTCCTGCATGCCATCTTGGTGAATGTTCCATGGGTGCTTAAAAAGGATGCATATTCTACCATTTGTTGGGTGTAGTGTTCTATAAATATCAGTTAGACTCTGTGGGCTGACATTGCTGTTAAGTTAAAATTGTCCAATCTAAAATTCCAATAATGCAGAAACTGAAACATTTTGGTCTAATATATCAGTTGGCTTTCTCTGGTTAATAAAGCAGGAAGAATCTGTGGCTTTTAACAAGAACAATTTGTTTCTTGTGCATCTGGGGGCTTCAGTTCTTCTAAATTTGTCTTGGCTGGGCTCACCCATAGCTCTGGCAATCAACCGAGGGTTGGCTGAGCTAGGCTAAGTTCAGCCTGGACTGGCTCTGCTGCACGTGTCTCTCATCCTATTCCTGAAACCAGTGGGCCACCATGGGTATATGCTGCTCCTGGTGATTGCCGAACAGAATCAGGAACTCTCTGCTGGGGAAAGTGTTTTCAGCAGGTTGCTTTTCCGTAGATTCAAAAGAGTGACATTCTTCTTTCAACTGCAGTATCTTTTTTTCATAATTTTTCATCATTACAGGAAAGGCTCTGGGTTTATTTAGTACTGGGTTATAGCCCCATGGGAGCTGAGAGGTGGGCCAGCCCTATTTTTGGACCGGTGAAGGTGTCCACTCAGAGCCTATCTGTGCCTTCCCTCTGCCTGATGGGGCAGGAAAAATTGAGCCAGGATGCTAAAATTTCCCAGTGCCTCAGTAGGATCCAATTCTTCCTAGGTCATAGATATAAGAAGGTATGCTTGTTGGCCCCCTCTCCTGCCTCATCCTCCAATACCTTCATGAATAGCCTAATTTATTGATAGTCTAAAGCTTCATTCTCACCCTCTTTGAAGTTCTTCAAATTGGGTCCACATGCACTTTATCTGGCAGGGATTCTTTACTGTTCCTGGCGTGTAAGAGGCTTGTTCCAAGCATTGTTTTAAGATTTTCTATATTGTGTATTCTGTTGTTCATCTCAATGTCAGTCTCAGAAGAGGGTAAGTAGAGAAACACATGTTACTACTTCTATCTTGCCAGGAATTCTTGACCTTTTCAGTAGAAAGCATCGTGGGAAAACACACAGAGTGGAACACAGGTAACATGCTCAAAAGAGTGATGAATAACTCCCAGAATTCTGTCAAAGTTCTCCTGTGATTTGCACAGGTCTGTTCTACAACCTGGAGAAGACTGTCCCTCTCAGGTCCCCCTTGTCTTCTACAGCAGGTGAGTTGTTGCAGCATCCATGTACATCTAGCTCACCACGCTCTGGCTGTAGTGTTTATTAGCCTCGTTATGTTTGTACCAACCCTACACTCCCTGAAGATTCAATTCCAGGGGAAGGTTCTGTATGAAGTTGTCTACCTCTCCTCCCACTGACAAGAATAAAATCCAGGGAGATGGCTTGGAAAAGTCTGTTCCCTGCTACCAATAATATCTGGGTATTCCTTCATTCTTCCCTTTTAGGATCGGGATGTGAAAAGCTCTCACTTTTTTCCCCACAAGACAGAACCAGATGACAGATACTTGAGGGCCCAGTTGACCATTTTGGAACAGCTTTTGGCATTCCTGTCATGCAGAAATTGGACTTCTAACCCAAAGACAAAACAATCCTCTGCCTAAGAGATATAAATAAGTAATGTTTCATGTGTTTATTGCCAACATTTCAAGTACTTAGGCAGAATTAGGCATTTTCCTTTGATTTTTACTTTTTCTTTTTGTTTGTTTGTTTGTTTTTTTGAGACAGAGTTTTGCTCTGTCACCAAGGCTGGAGTGCAGTGGTGCAATCTCGGCTCACTGCAAGCTCCGCCTCCCGGGTTCATGTCATTCTCCTGCCTCAGCCTCCTGAGTAGCTGGGACTACAGGCGCCCATCACTACGCCCAGCTAATTTTTTGTATTTTTTTTAGTAGAGACGGGATTTCACCATGTTGGCCAGGATGGTCTCCATCTCCTGACCTCATGATCCACCTGCCTCGGCCTCCCAAAGTGCTGGGATTACAGGTGTAAGCCACCGTGCCCAGCCTCTTTTGTTCTTTTTGTACCTGTCAGTTTTTTTCTATTCATTGCAGATAATATTGTTGGCTTGTTAATTCGATCATTATTTTCAGAGTTGTTTAAATGAAGAGGAAACCTTGTATTATAAGGCAAATCCCGATGTATATAATATCAGCATAAAAGTACGTTTGTAATCTGTCAAATTCAGTGCTTTTTAACGTGTTTTCTTCATTATATACATCTTATATACATACATAAATACATACATATATATACATAAATACATAAATATATGCGTATTTCCCTGAATAGACATAAAAGCATATCTTCAGTATATATTCTAGAATGAGAGAAAAATTAAGGGTAGAAGATACCTTAGCACTCATGTGAGGGAAAAACAGAGGTCCCCAGAAATGAATTGTTTTTCCCAGGGTCACGATGACTCATGGCAGACCCAAAATTAGCAGCCTGACCTCCTTGTGTCTATTCCATGTAGGATGCAGCACAGCTCTCCTGGGAGATGTGCAAATTGGTACCCCCACTTTGAAAAATGCTTTGGCAGTCTCTGATAAAGAGGAATGCGTGCACACCCTCTGAGTCAGTTATTTTAATTCACATGTGTAATCAGCAGGTTTGCAAATCTGTATTCACCAAAAGACATTACAAGACCAGCTATGGTACACTAGCTCTCAGCTGCAAAGGAAACAATATCTGTCAACATTTAATGGATGAATATATTTTGTTATATTCATTCAATGGAAAATAATAAACCTCTGCTTCACGTGATAACTTGTATGATTATCACAAATATAATGTTCAGTGACAGAACCAAGCTGTATGATTCTATTTATTCAAGGCTCAAAAAGTCAGAAATGACTGTGTCAAAAAGTCAGTGACTGTGAAAAGTGTTGGCTTCTGAGGAGTCTGTAAGGGGTGGAGGTAATGCTAACGTTCTATGTCCTAATCTGTCTGTGGAGAGCTGCTCACTTATAAGCTGTGCACTTTTTGAGTGGATATTATACTGCACATACATGTTTACAAATATAAATCAATACAAAGTATTCACTCTGAGGCTTTTGTCAACACTACCTCCCTTTCCATCTACAATGTTCCCATCTGTAAAATGGAACATATCAATGAGATGCACTCCCAAGACCTGTCCTGCTGGAACTTCCCCTGGTTCTCTGCTCACAGTCTTGTTGCAGCACTTGGTGAGCTGGGTGAGTGCCCAGGAGTTGAGGATTAGAAGAGGTGAAGGGACACACCTGGCAGCAGGTGAGCTGCCCTCAGTTTAGTGCTTGAATCTCTTCCCAGAGGCGGCCATTGGCTGGTGTTGGGAATTGCTGTGGAGTGGGCAGGCACTTCTTTATTTTGGAGAGAAGTCCGTTTCATTCCAGAACTGTTCTAGTTGTTGAAAATTCGTCATTTATCAACTTGGAATCTTTCATCCCCTCACCTGCTCTCTGAATTTATTACATCTGATTTCTGCCCTGCAGCAAAACAAAACCTGCTGTCTGCAGCCTGGCCAGGGTTGGACACAGGCAACAGGTTTCCTGCCATGTCCTCTGAAGGGAAGGTGCTAGGATGGGTCAGTGGGACACTGACCTGCACATTTTCTCCCAGGCTGCATCCCTTGCCCTCATGCACTAGGTGCTGTCCCACCGTGGGGTGGGTGCCCATGTTTCCAGAACATTTGGACTGTCTTCCTCCACCTGGACGGCACTGTCAGACATCTGCCTACAGACACCCTCGCATTTCTCATGGTGCAGCGGAAGCTTCCCTCTGCCCCTTCCTGAAGTCACTTCACTCTCCCATGTCTGGCCACCCATCTCATCTTCATCAAAATCCACATGTGGAATGTAAACACAGGCCTGGGGTATGAGGATGGTGAGGAAAGCTTATTATCTTGTGCCATGGATGGTATGGCTGTGCATACACATTTGTATGTGCATATGTGTGTATATATGTGCATATGTGTGCATGTGAGTGTGCATGTGTGCGTGTGTGTGTACTTTTGTGTGTGTACATGTGTATGTGTGCACGTTTGTGTATGTGTGCACGTTTGTGTATGTGCATGTGCTTAAATGAAGCCAATGAGGCACCATTCATTTGTGTATCATCTTCCCTGGCATGTGCCCAGCACAGTACCTGACCCAGAGTTAAGCAGTAGTAAAGATCTGTGTGATTAAATCTAATACTGCACAGTGTGATTCATGTGGCCTGTGTCTCCCCATATTGGATTACAGAATCCATTAATTTTCATAGAAAACTTTACTGAGGGAGAAGAGCTGGTGTGTCTTGGCCCAGACTTCCCTCCCACTGTGAACTGTGGATTTCTCTCTACTCTCCCAGCCTTAGTTACTCCTGCTGTCCTCAGTGAGACTGTTTCCATGCTTCCCTTTAATTCCATGCACTCAGGGGCTAAACATAAACTCTGGTACTATGATTGGAATCTTATCAAGATGTTGGTTACTGTGGTTATAAAAAGTAATATCTTAACGAAAATAAAAACAGAGAAGACAGAGCATGTAGTGCCTAGCTTTCTCTGGTTATATTTTTAGTCCAAAAGTTAGATGTCCTGGCTCTTGAGTTGGTTTCATGTGGCTGTAAGGAGAGGGTCAGTTAGGTTGTGATGGCTTCAGCCACAGAGACAGGTGCACATTTTGGAAATTATGTGGTCAGCCAGAACCACCTTCATAGAGCCTGGGAGGCTTTGTGTCTGAGCACCTTTTCCTGTTTACATCTCAGATGGGAATCTGAGTGAAGGGTTTGTTTTCTTCCTTTAATAACACATTATCAACTAGAAGGTTGTGCTATTAAAAATACTGCTTTAAAAAAATAACACCTTTTAATTCTCCAAGGGTCCCTTCTGTGATGATTCTGTGTTCCTATGCAGTGGCCTGTTTAGGCTAGGAAAGCATGACCTGGCATTCAGGGGTCTGAGGAGTATTGACCACCTCTGGACTTGGAGCTTCCCTGAGGATCTGGTGCTACTGCTCCTCGAAAGATCACTGTGAGTAGATTTAGTGTTTTGATAACACAATTTCTTTTAATTTAAAGAAGGCTTACACCAAACCAGATTTTGGATCAGGGGATCTGATAGTTTAATTTATCCTGTGGAACATAGTTGTATTAGGCTGTTCTTGCTTTGCTCTGGAGAAATATCTGAGACTAAATCATCGATAAGAAGAGAGGTTTAATTGGCTTATGGTTCTTCAGGCTGTATAGGAAGCATAATGCCAACATCTGCTGCTGGGGAGGCCTCAGGGAGCTTACAATTACCATGGAAGGTAAAGCAAAGGCAAAGCAGGAGAAAGCATATCACATGGTGAAAGCAGGAGCACAAGAGAGATGGGCAAGGCACCACACACTTTCAAACTACCAGATCTCACTCACTATCATGAGGACCATACCAAAGGTGATGGTAATAATCCATTCTTGAGAAATCTGCCCCCAGGATCCAATCTCCTCCTACCAGGCCCCACTTCCAACATTGGGGATTTCAATTCAACATGAAATTTGGGTGGGGCACAGATCCAAACTATAACAATAGGCAAAGCAAAAACAAAAACAAACAAAAACAGGAAAACAAACGACAACAACAACAAAACATCTCTACTATAATTTGGGTCAATTGTAGAATCTGTTACCGAAATAGCAGGAATGTAGGGTCAGGGGAAATATGATTTTGTTAATTGCATTGAACATAGGACTGTTAAAACTTCAGTTAGAATGTCAACATGAATGCAGAATGGCTCTTTGGATGCAAGTAAAATGGCCTAGAAGAGTCACTTGGGAAGGTAATGCCTGGCACATCGTGACTTTCCTTTGGACTGCCACTCCCACTCTGCTTTTCTTGACTACCTCAGCATGGCCTTTCCCTTGCCAGAATGTGCCAGGCCCTGCCTGGAAAGACTTCAGTGGCTCCCCATTGTTTCAGAATAAAATCCAGACTATTTCCTCAGCTCTACTCAGCCTGATCTCCTTCCTTTGTCCACTCTTCACTCCACTGAACCTGCTGCATATTTTAGGTCCAATACCAAGGTATGCCATTTCTTGAATCACACCTTTAACTTTCCCATTTCTGAGTGCTTTTATGTTTCTCAGTTCCAGAAAGTGCTTGTCCATCATCTACTACCACTGTTCCCATCCTATCCCTCCAGATGCTATTCCCACACCTTCTTAAACTTTGTGGTGGAACTCTGATTGGAATCATTCGTGTTCACATCTGTTTGCCCAGCAGACTGAGTCCCAGATGCTACTTACTTAAAACAGTGGTTTTTATATCATCCATACCAATAAATGTGAAGGACTTCAGGAAACACCCACAGTGACATTTATGTTTCACATCACAGTTTACAAAACTGTTCTCAGAGGAGTTGTGTGAATATAGTTTTATCCTCACTTCACTTGGTATGGTGACATGATGTTGCTCAAAATGCACATCTAAGTCTCTTGATTTCTAGGCTGACTGTACGTCTAGCTATTTTGTGTATCCTCAGACCCGGGTACAAGTCTGAGGTGACATGATGTTGCTCAAAATGCACATCTAGGTCTCTTGATTTCCAGGTTGCCTGTACACCTAGCTATTTTGTGTATTGTCAGACCTGGGTACAAGGGTGGTGCTGGCTTTTTATTACCTTAATCTAAGGAGGTGTGAGGACACAGTGGTCCACACTGAGGAAGCTGGCTTGTTTCTACTTCCTTGGCTCTGCTAATCTCTGCAAACTGCAAACTGAGAGAACTGGCTGAAAGCCTCTAAGGAAATCACAGATTAGAGAGTGATCTGGAAATAGCCTCTAGTTATGTTTTAACTCTGGACGGAAAGACACCAAAATTAACTCAGGTAAGAAGAAGTCATTTTGAAAAGTCTCTAAAGAAGCATTCTGTAGTCTCTGAGTAAGACGAGTGACTTTTTTATAGTGAGAAAAGTATCAAATTCCATCTTAATTTCCTTACATCTAACTTTATATATTTCAATTTGTATTTTTGTGCTTTTGATATTTTTGTTAGTCATTATTAATATTAAAGTTAAACTCATCCCAGAAATTCCTTATAATCCCTATATCTTAAAACAACTATTATTATCATCTTTCTCAGATAACCATATATTTCACACAATTGAGAAGGAGAAGCACACACCAGTTTGTAACCTGTTTTCGTCTAAATTATATGGTAGACATTTCTACATAGCTTTTGTAATTCTCTTTTCTGCCAAAATTGTAGCTAATTCTTCCCAGCAGGGTCCTCACTTCCTCCTCCTGGGGTGTTCCTGTGTTGCAGCACACATTACCATGCCTTGTATTTATTTATTTAGAGTGCTCTTCTCACTAGTCTGAAATTGGGAGCTTCTCCAGTGTCAGGACCAGAGCTTTCTCCCATTGCTGTCTATGTTTTACACTCATGAGCTGTTCCATCATTAGGCTTCACAATAGATGCAATCCCTGGGCGCTTAAATAAAACTACCTTAACCTCTGAGCTCGATGCTTGCAGTCCAGGCCCCTTTTGTGCTGAGTGAAGGAATATAGGGCTTGGGGGTCAGGCGGACCTGTCTGTCATTGACAAGAGTCTCATAGCATGTCCTGTTGTTTGAGCAATGATCATCTTTTGGTGCTTTTAGGGTACGACTATATGTAGGCATGTATTCATCCATGTGATGCTAAACAAGATGCAGGTACTTGCTAAAACACAAACATGTACTTATGAGCAAATGAATGTACTCCAGCTTGATCAAGAAAACATCTGGAGGAAAAGAGGAAATTTAAAAATCATCACAATGTTTAGTCTACTTGTTGCCACACACCCTGACATGGTCAGATGTGTTTTTCTGTTTGCGTGATTGTTTTGGCATGATGGAGCTGAACTTGGAGGGACCCTCTGCTGTGGCTGTTGTCTTCAGCCTCACCGGGTTGCCTATCCTGGGCATCTTCAGCATGGAACTGACATGCTTTTCTCCGTGCTGGGCTGACCTTCACCGTGAGCTGCCCCTGCCTTCCTCCTATCAGAGGGAGGTGAAGGGGAGAAAGACACTCTGCCCTGCTGGCCACGCCCCATGCCCAGTGCCTGATAGTCACAGCCAACACTGCTCCCCAACTGAGGCATTGTTGTTACTTAACTTTTAATCGGTGTATATTCATTGTGGAATAGGTCTATTTTGGATTTCACAAAGATTCAATGAGTGACCGTTTGCCTTTTCCTCTTAAATGAAGAAAGAATTTTGATAAATAGGAATATTTTATTGGGAATAAGGGCAAACCTAACTAACTAGTGCCATTTGAAAATATCCAACCTCTTGAATTCCCACCTTAGACATCACCTCATCCAGAAAGTCATTCCTGTCAGTCTGTCAGAAAGCATTCAATCCTCTTCTTCCTATGTACTTCTGCACCAAGTCCACTTAGCTTGCTCTGATTTTCCGTAGACTCTATTAATATGCAGCATATTATGACATTTAATTGTTTTACTTATTTTGTATCACCCCCTTCTCAGAAGATAAGTTTTAAGAATAAATCTTTTTTTTTTTTTTTTTCTTTTGAGATGGAGTCTCACTCTGTTGCCCAGGCTGGAGTGTAGTGGCACAATCTCAGCTTACCGCAGCCTCCATCTCCTGGGTTCATGCAATTCTCACACCTCAGCCTCCCGAGTAGCTGGGATTACAGGCATGTGCCAACACGCCTGGTTAATTTTTGTATTTTTAGTAGAGACGGGGTTTCGTCATATTGGCCAGGCTGGTCTCAAAGTCCTGAACTGAAGTGATCCACCCACCTTAGTCTTCCAAAGTGCTGAGATTATAGGTGTGAGCCACCGTGCTTGGCCAAGAAATCCTTGTTTTTGTTGTTATTGGTTTATTGATGAATTACAAGTATCCAGAGTAGTGCTGGGCACATAGTAGCCCAGTATCTGTAATTAAAAGTATCTGATTAAAAGTATCTGTGCAGTGAGGTCATCTACCATCACATCCATATAGATCAGCTCTGTGATTATTGATTGACATGCTTATCTCCTGAACGGCTGTGAAAGCTGTGTGAGGACAGAGGTTGTTTTCTTTACTGCTGTATGTAGAGCACAAACTGCAGTACTGGGCACAAACTAGTATTGACGAACATTCCAAAGATAAGTGAAAAATCAGAGTACTGTGCAAATCTGTGCAAATCAGAGTACTGGTATTTTTTAAATAGCATGCCTGCAGGGACCAGGTAAACAATAGCAACAGCCCAGTAACGTGCAGGGAATGCAGCACCTCCTGAGTTTCTCAAACCATGGACAGGGGAGAGAGATGCCTCTTGGTACCCGGAAGCTGTTGAAGAAGGGCCGCTTACTGTGGACGTCTGCCCACCCAACCAAATTCTCAAGAGAAAATATGAGTTGCCACTGGTGTCCTGGGATACCGTTCCTCCCTTTCACCATTGCTGAGTTGTGAGGTAAGCCTTACTCAACATACACCACAAGGCACAACACTCTCCACTCAAGTCTCCATCTAGTAGAGAGTTTGGTGAAGATCAATAATGTAGCTGCCTCCCAGCCACTGGAGATTTACTTTCCGGAGAGGGTGATGCCTTATATCAGACAGCAAGGGTACCACTGTCACCTAGAGAGGGCAATGGTCTACATCAGAGCCAAGGGCAACCAGTCACCCGGGGAGAGTAATGGCTTGCCTCAGAGACCAAGAGTACACACCTCTTCTAGAGGGAGTGAAGCCTTGCATTCCAGACCAGGAGCCTCCACCTCACCTGAGAACAGACTCTCCATCCCATCCTATATCTACTGAATCAGCATCTGCAGTTAACAAGGCCCTGGGGGTTTACATACCCACTGAAGTTGAAGTGCAAACCGGTTTAATGCAAGCTGTACCATGCGACACCTCTCACTGCTTCATCAGTTCAAACTAGCTAGCATCCAGGTTAAAGACTTCTCTTAGCTCTCAGGCGTGTACTTGGAAACATACGCATTGATATGCGGAAAACACAAAAACAACATTGAAAGGGACACATAGGTGGCCGTGCAGGTATAACGGAAACCATTCAAATGAGGTCACTACCTGAAGTCACATTCCATACAAACCATAGAGCAGGGGTATTGTTTGTAATAGGGAGTGGCGAGTGAGTTATATGTTCCTAGGATGGGCTAGGGAAAAATCCTTTCCTCTGTTTCAGTCAGGAGAAAAGGATGCGGATGTGGATTCCAAGCAGCTGAATAATTTGCTTGAAAGAATTGTGGTTGCAATCATCTAAACGGAAGGCGTGGGGCTAAAATGTACACCCATTTAAATATAAAAATTCCTGGGTCCCATTGCAGACCTACTAAATTAACATCACCATAGGTGGCCTAGGAATTTGTATTTCTAAGCAGTATTTCTGTGATTTTAATGTGCAGACCAGTATAGGAAACTGTAGTGAATTCCTTTAATTTTATGTGGCTTCAACATCCATTTTGAATATAGGTTTAACTTCCTTGTTACCCTTGACATGGTGCCTAGTTCTTCACTTTCTCCCAGTTCCTCAATGTGGTTGACCTGGATATCTGCCCTGTAAATCATCCCCTGGTGACCACTTTCCTATGAGACAGCTGGATACAACCTACTTGACTTACCTCACTGACTCCCACACCCAGCATGGGCCTCACAGATGTGCCACAGTGACCATGTCTCAGTTGCAGCGTGACTCCACGGAGCTGATGCCTGCTGGCTCTAATCAATTAGAACTCCCTTTAGGAAGCCTGCTTGGGTAATGTCCTGGACTCCAATAAACACTTTGGCCCACAGGTCCCTTGTTCTCTCTCTTGCTCCCCATCCACTGTTTGAATGTTTGTTTCCCTGTTGGCTCCTCCTTTCCCACTGGCCCTGTGAAGCATGCTGCCTTCTTCTCTCTGGGATCTGTAAGAATCTGCTCCTTTGATTTCATGGATTGTGTTGAGTTGCCTCCTCTTTCTCACCTAATCCATAGACCAGCGCATAACTTCTCTCCTGGGCAGGGCTTTCCTAGACATTGGCTATCTTAGTAGGAATAAACTGAACACATGTCAGACATGATCCACAAGGGCATCTGCCAGTAAAAATCAGTTTCTGTGAAAGTGACAGCTGGTCACAGGTGACACTTAGGTATCAGTCTATCCACAAGGATAAAGAAGTATCTTATGAAAGGCACACTGTAAACATCTATCACCAAATTCCTGAATCAGGGAAGTGCTAGAGTTTCTCGCACTCATGTGAGAGAGACTTTAAGACTAAATTAGAAAGAAAACAAAAAAACAAAACAAAACAAAAAAAACACCACACACACAACAGAAGCACAAACACAGTCTCCCAGTTTGGCACCCACCCTTTGAGTGAGGTACCTGTATGACAACACAGTCGAGAACTTGGGCAGCCACTGTTTTCACAGTGCTGGTGACTTTCCAGGCTACATCCTCCTTTAGCAGTACTTTGAAATGTCATGCAAAGTTACAACTTCTCAACTTTATTTTCCACAGATTGATAACGTCCTACCATTTAAGACCACCAGAACAATTCACATTCCACCTTCTTCCCTGCTTTATAGTTGTATATAAAGTTGCTTCCTTTCTCCACTAGAAAATGGGCCAAATTGAAAAACAATTAAAAAAGGAAACTTTTAATTTCAGAGTTAGTTTACTTTACAGAAAGTTTGCAAAGAGAGTTCTTATATATTTCACACCCATTTGCCCCACTGTCAGCATCGTGTATATATATATATATATATACAGATATAAAACCACACCATATATATATTCATATATATATATATTCATATATTTATATATATGAGTTCATTATATATAGGGTATGGTTATTTGTTACAATTAATGAATATTTTGGTAAGAGGATCTTTTTTTAATCATGAATGGGTTTTGGATTTTATCAAGTGCTTTTCTGCATCAATTGATATAATAATATGATAATTTTTTAAAATTTAGCTTGTTGATGTGATGAATTAATTGACTTCAAAATGTCAAGCCAGCCTTGAATATATGGGATAAATCCCACTTGGTTGTGGTGTATAATTTTTTTGATAAATTGTTGGATTGATTTAAAGCTAATGTTTTTTTTGAAGTTTTGCACCTATTCTCATAACAGATAATTGGTCTTAATTTTCTTTACTTGTAATGTATTAATTTGATTTTGGTATTGGTGAAATTCTGCTATCATAGAATAAGTTATGAAGCATTCTCTCTGCTTCTATTTTGTGGAAGATATTGCAGAGAACTGGTATTGTTTGTTCCTTAAATGCTTGATAGGATTCGCCATTGAAAACACCTGTGCTGGTGTTTTTTTCTTTTTGTGGAAGGTTTTTAAACATGGATTCAATTAATGTAATAGATATATGTTAGTAGGTCACACTGATTGATAATACTATTCAGGTCATTTGATTTTCTGTTTTCTCAATCTATCCATTATTGAAAGATGGGTGTTGGAGTCTGCAATTATAGTAATGGATTTGTCTCTCCCTATATACATATGGTAACTCAGTGGCGCTCCTCACAGCTCCGGTGAAATGATGTTTGCAGAGAAAGATCCTCTGTTTTGAGTCTGTGATTGGTTATGAGCCAGCCTCCAGAATCTGAGAGACTTGTTGAGAACCAGCATGCACATGCCCAAGAGAACTTCTCTGAAAAGTAGAGGGGAAAAAGCTGAGTGCTAGTGGGGGGCAGGGGAGGAGGGTGGGGACTCTATCTGGCAGAGTAAGACTTTGGAAGGAATACTGGTGGTGAAGAGTTTAGATGTAACACTCTGGGCCCCATGCAATGTGATGCCTCCTATAGAAATCATGGATTACATTAAATATAGAGAAGGAAAAGACTTCATTCTGTTCATGTCTCATGAGTCACAGAATCAAGGAAATAACTTGTTCACTTGATTTTGAGTCCTAGTTTCTTTGCAAAGCAACACTGTGGCCTCACGATAACTATAACATTTGCCTCTAAGTGAACACCTTTCCTGAGTTACTTTCGTGGCTTACCAGTACAAACTGACTTTTATGACAAATTGAGCAATAACTTAGACTACTTTTCCAGCATGTTTTAAGCTACTATGTTAGTAGTGCTACACCAAAGTACTCCTACAAATTAAAAAACGTGCTTAGAAAACAAATATTCAGATATCTTATAATGGCCAATACTGCAATAATATATGGTTCTAATTTTATTTTGTTTTGGATACAAATGTTCATAGCAGCTTTATTTGTACTAGTCAAAAACTGGAAACAACCCAAATGGCCATCAACAGGTCAATGAATAAACAAATTATGTCCTATCCATTTGATGGAATACTACTGAGCAATAAGAAGGAATGAACTATTGATATATATACAACAACATGGGTACATCTCAAAGTAATTATGCTGAGTGAAAGACACCAGACCAAAAAATAAAGGAAAATTAATCCAAAGTGGCAGAAAGCAAACCAGTGGTTGCCTGTGAAGGGCCAAGGGAAGGGGGTTATGGAGGGGCACAAGCAAAGTTTTGGGGTGGTGACTGTTTACAATGAGAAGGGAAAGAATGCCAGGCCAGGATGTCAGTTTGGCTGGCTCTAGAGAATTCTGAGCCCCTGTGGCCTATGGAGTGCAGGTTGCACCCGCTTTACTGTCCCAATGGCCTCTCTTGTGTCTGAGACCCGCTCATTCAGCAGCCTTGAGAAGCGCGGGTAAATGCATTTCCAGATCCAACCCCTGTCTTCAGGTGGAGTCACTCATGACAGTCACAAAACCAAGGTGGGACGAGTTTGCCTCACTCTTCAGTGTGTTTCTCCTCTGTCTGCCAATTGTGGGATTTGAGAGCATGTGGGCTCCTGTTCCATTCACTTTAGTCCCAAACGCTGTTGCATCACACCAAAAGTAATGGCTGGGCTGCAGTGGAGCTGTTATCCTGGATTCTAGCCCCCACATCTCCTGACATTATGTTGTCTCAACATTCTTCCAAGTTCACAAATTAGAAGCTGAGGTCTAGGGAAACTAAGCCTTGAGGCAATGCAGCTACTCATGCATAGATCAATTTCTTCCAGTTCTAGTTAGTGTCTTTACATTCTAGGATTCAAGGTTATACCTTATTTTTAGAAGGCAAGATAAGGTCAGTTTTCACTGAAGCAATTTCGCTTGGAGCTGCCAGCTCCCTTCCCTGCACTCTTGGTCTTGAATTCCAGCTCTTTAAGCCTTGACCTGGATTTTGACCATGTTCTCATCCATCCTGACACTGGTCCTGCTACCCTGCCTGCCTCTCTGACCTTGAACTTGCTTCCCACTTTGTCCTGAGCATTCCCAGCTGGCTCTCTAGTCTTCTCTCAGTTTACACATATACCTGCATTAATTCCTTATTTTATTTTATTTTATTTAGCAGCCTACTCTATGCCTGGCCTTATGTTAGAGCTACAAAAATGCACAGGCCACAGTCCCAGAACTCAATCCTCAGGTTAAAGCACACACTGGTGGTAAGAGTCTCCTAGAGGCAAGTATCCCTAAAATGCTTAAAGGTCAAGAAGCAGAGAGACATTGGCACGGTATAGAGTCACACATGAGTCTTCACACTCAAACCCAAAGAGAAGAGTGTCTGAAGGAAACCGTGGGGGAAAGTACCTTAGAAAAAGGAGAGATTAGCCAAGCACTTGGAAGCATGGAAAGGTTAGAATGCCTTTGGAGACATAAGCTCCAAGCTAAGTAGATAATCAAGTGTTTTCCCCTACAGATGAGGCATTCTGAGGACTAGCATTTCCTCCCTGTCGTTTGGTGGTACTTGAAGTAAATACACTCAGGATGAGCCTGTGTCACATTCAATGTGATCAACTCAGGTGGAGTCACATTTACTTCTGCATCACATTTAATAGACCCAAACTACATGCAAATAGACCCAATGCCTCTGCCACACCCCTCCTTCCCCTTCAGGGCTCACCCATACTTCCATCACTGCAAGGAGCCCCCTGTGCTGTAAGTGCTGTTTTAAACGTCCCTCCATGTTTAGACTGAGCTTCACAAGTCACATGGAACTATTTTCTAGGTCATAGCAAAGGGACTGAATATATACAAGACAGAATCTAAACTGGGCTCTCTCTCTCTCTCTCTCTATATATATATATATATTTTAAACAGGGTCTCTCTCTGTCACCCAGGCTGGAATGCAGTGGTGAGATCTTGGCTCACTGCAACCTCCTCCTCCTGGGCTCAAGAGATTCTCCCACCTCAGCCTCCTGGGTAGAGTAGCTGGGACTACAGGCATGCACCACCATGCTGGGCTAATTTTTGTATATTTAGTAGTGACAGGGGTTCCCTATGTTACCCAGGCTAGTCTCAAACTTCTGACCTCAAGCCATCTGCCTGCCTCGGCCCTCTAAAGTGCTGAGATTACAGGTGCGTGCCACAGCGCCGGGTGTAAGCTATAAATTTCTAAATGCTTAATTGGACAAACTAACATGAAAGGACCCTTGGTTCAAAGTTGAGGGAGCTATAGCAGTGGCCCCCACAGCCAGAGTCCCAGGGCCTTCCCTCCAGCTCCTGCTCCCACCTTCTCAGTCAGTGGCATCCGCTCCATGCTGTTGCTTATCCCGCTCTGGTCTCTCACTGTCACTAAACCATCATTTCTCAGTAGGAAAAGGGCAATGACCTTTGCCCTGTCCCAACAGTTTCCCCAGATTTGTGAGTGAATAAATGAATAAATTAATGACTAATGATGAAACCCTCTTTCAAACGTTCATTCATAATAAAGATTTTCCTACATCCTTACTCCATCAGAATCTCTCCCTTCTGCCCTTCCTCCTGCCCCGACTCCTCTTGCAGGGGTGCAGTCATCTGTCTGAAAAAAATATTTCCTCTCCTTTATTCCATCCCTGATTCCCGCCCTGTCCTGACTGTAAACCATCCTCCTCCAAAACCAAGGCTATGTCGTCAGTCTTCCAGGTACTTTTCTAATCAAGAATCAGGTGCCTGCTGCGAAATTTCAATGATACATTGTTTAAATTCCCCATCATTCCATGTCAATGCATCCTTGCTTGCCAAAACCTTGGCACTGAATGCTGGCTCCCGCTTTGCGGAGTAGAATGTGCTGCTCACATTCTCCTTAGCTCTGGAGAACACGTTAATGGGTAAATGACTCTCACTGGTCTGTCTCATGAGAATGTTCTGCCTTCACATTGACACAAGCAGAACAACTGACCTCTCCGGTTTTGTGCTTGTCTTACCATCAGGTGACCAGACAAGGCCTCATCAGTTACCCTCAAAGATCCTGAAATTCAGATATCTTTTGTGTTTAATCTGTCGTTTTGACTGGTGTAATTCACAAACAATAACAGCATGGGAGAGCAGAGGGGCCACAGCTTTGCCTCTGGACAGAGAGCCGTTTGAGCTGCTGTAGAATTCCAAGGCTTAACCTCTCTGAACTTGGCCTTATTCATCAGTTAAGTGAAGAATAACAAGTTAAATCTTGCACAAGCGTGGTGAGGACTAACGATGGAAATATAAAACAACCTCACACATGGGAAGGGCTTGCTACTTCATTCAGTAAAAATAAACAACCACTACCACCACCACAAAATAAAACAACAAACATCGACAATAGTTTCTGATGGCAGCAGAAACTAATATTTGCAGGAGGAAATGTATACTATGGGATAGGAAATTATATTTGTTTGTTGCTTTATGAAACATTTCTGTAGCTAAATATTGATCAATCAAGAAAATTTTTTTCTTACAAATGTCTATATATAATGTTCTATTTTCCCACTTTATTTAAAAATGAAAGATATATGATACAAATATTTAAAGATGAAAATATATCTTAGCTTAATTTAAAAACCATTTGAAAGTGACTAGAGTATCTTTTTCTGTTAAAATTAATCATGATGAATTACTAAGTTACTAAATACACGCTAAATTACTAAATACATAAATTATCTAGTTAATTCTGAGTTATGTCTTCTCTTCTACAAAACTCAAAACAATAACAGGAAATACAGCCTGGAAATCCCCCAAATTTTATCAAGTGTTGCCTCAGTGTTCCATAAACATAATAGTCTCTGAGTAGCTCGTATTTGGTTTCCTGGGATCTGGTCTCTCTCCTTCTCCTTCCTTCCTTTCTTTACTTGGCTGAATTAAATAGGCACACAATGCATTGGCTGGTATACTATTTGCTGTACATAATAGAAAAATAATCAGACATGAATTTTGCTCCTAGGGCATCTGTACATAAATTATAGAAGGATATAAGGCCTAAATTACCTGTTAGACTTTTTAAAGTATTTTTTTTATTTTAGATTTTTTCCAGCTTTATTGAGGTATAGGTGGAGAATAAGCATTGTATATATTTAAATAAAAAATTGTATACATCTAAAGTATACAATTTGTTATGATATATGTATACACATATATGCATTGTGAAATATCCATCATAATCCAGCTAATTAAAATTTTCACCACCTCTGTCACCCAGAGCAGCTTTCAATACACTGTGCTTTGAGGCATGCGGGTATCATAGAGGATACGTGTTACATATTGTGGAGTGCAGTTTGGACCTCCTGTCAGAGAAATCAGGGCAACATTGCAGAATTTAACATCTTTTGGAGAATTATAGTGTACATTTGCATATTAAAACCTCCAAAATTTCCTACTCTAAGGAATCTGTTTCGTTTTGCTTTAGTGTTTGTTTTGTTTTTGTTTTTTTGAGATAGAGTTTCGCTCTTGTTGCCCAGGCTGGAGTGCAATGGTGTGATCTCAGCTCACTGCAACCTCCGCCTCCCGGGTTTAAGTGATTCTCCTGCCTCAGTCTCCTGAGTAGCTGGGATTACAGACATGCACCACCATGCCCAGTTAATTTTGTACTTTCAGTAGAGATGGGGTTTCTCCATGATGGTCAGGCTCGTCTCACAGCCCCGACCTCAGGTGATCCACCCGCCTCGGCCTCCCAAAGTGCTGGGATTACAGGCATGAGCCATCACGCCAGGCCTGTTTTTTTTTTTTTTAGAATTGTTATTGGTCTCATAAACTTGTCCAGACTTTGGCTGTGGAAAGCAGAGCCCACACCCAATCTGTAGCTACACACACTCCTCAGAGCGTGCCTAGGTGAGCCAGGGCTGACTACCAGGAGATTCCTCAAAGATTTGGAGTAATAAAGTTAGGAATAGGATACGAATAGGAAGAATGATTTCACTAGTAAGAGACTACTTTTTATAATGTAAAATAAAATGCAAAATTTATATTTTGGGTTGACACTCAGTGTTTGCTGTGTGCCAGATGTTGTCCTAAACATATCACAAGTACAAAGTTGTGTAATCTTCACCAGCGCCTATGGAGTGTATTGTTATCCTCATTTCCCAGATGAGGAAATTGGAGGTACAGTTGTTACCTCATTTCCCAAGGTTTCACCATATCGTGTGTTAGAGAGGCGCCAGCACTCGCCTATCTTATTCTGATTCCTTGCTCTTAGCTGGGTTCTCTTGCCCTTGTGCAATATTGAAATGAGACATGAGGCTGCTAGCACATTCTGCCTCTTAGAGGGCTCCTCCAGGCAGTTCCTCCCAGTCCTCATGACAATGTGTGAACTCTCCCCAATCTCTTGGTCTATTTTAGTGTTCATGTTGGAGAAGCACTAACCCAGAGCATTTCTCTTGGGTGTTTGGAAACATCTGTCTTTCTTTAGAGTTCATTATGCCCCTTTCTCCTCCCCAGGAGATGGTATAAACCCTAAGGACAAGAGCCTTATCATAATCTTTGTTTCTCTCTGGATCAGCTCACAGGATGCCTGTGTGTCATCATGTACTTGTTCACCATGGCCTGAATGAAATTGAGGTTGTCAACAGATAAGGAATCACCTCACTTGCAGATGCCTGTTGATATACTGTATAGTTGTGAGACATCTAGATTCTGTGTTGAAATATCTAATTATTCCAGTTGATAATTGATATGGTTTTAATGTGTCCCCCAAAATCCACGTGTTGAAAACTTAATTCCCAAAGCAACAGTTTTGGGAGGTGGTGTCTAATGACAGGTGTTTGGGTTATGAGAACTCTGCTCTCATGAATGAATTAATGTTGCCTGTCTGAATTTGTTTTCCATTGCTTATAACAGAATACCTAAAACTGTGTGATTTATAAAGAAGAGAACTTATAAAGAAAAGGAACTTATTTCTTACAGTTTTGGAGATGATAAGTCCAAGGTCCAGGGACTGCATCTTGTGAGGACCTTCTTGCTGGTGGGGACTCTGCAGAGTCCCAAGGTGGCACAGGGCACCACATGACAAGGGGGCTGATCATGCTAGCTCTGGTCTCTTTCTCTCTTCTTATAAAGCCACCAGTTCCATTCCCATGACAACCAATTAATCCATTAATTCCTGAACCCTTAATCCATGAATGGATTACTCTTTTCATGAGGGCAGATCCCTCATGACCAATCACCTCTTAAAGGCCCCACCTCTCAATACTGTCACATTGGGGATTCAGTTTCTACATGCATTTTTGAGGAGAGAAAGATTCAAACCATAGCACTGCCATAACAAGGGCTTTCAGGAGTAAGTTCTCTCTCTCCCACTCTTCTACTATGTGAAAATACAACGATCCTCCTCTCCAAAGGAGGGAGGGATCAAGGTGCCACCTTGGAAGCAGAGAAACTGGGTCATAATCTGCAGTACCTTCATATTGAAATTCCAGCCTCCAGAACTGTGAAAGAATAATTTTATATTCTTTATAAATTACCCAGTTTTATGTATTCTGTTATAGCAGCACAAAATGGATGAAGACAGTAGGTATGATGGTCAATTTTATGTCAACTTGACTGGGCTCCAGGTGCCCAGATATTTGGTCAAATATTATTCTGTGTGTGTCTGTGAGTGTGTTTCTGGCTAAGATAAGTATTTGAATCCGTAGAATGAGTAAAGTACATGATCCTCCCTCACCAATGTGAGTGGGCGTCATCCAACTCATTGAGGGTCTGAATGGAACAAAAAGGCTGAGTAGGAGGGACATCTCCTGCCTGACTGTTGAATTGGGTGTCTTTTCCTGTATTCAGGCTTGAACTGAAACATTGACTCTTCCTTGGTTTCAAGCCTACCAATTGTAGATCTTGGCCCTGTCAGCCTCCATAACCTTGTGAACTAATTTTATCTATCTATCTATCTATCTGTCTGTCTGTCTATCTATCTATCTATCTATCTATCTATCTATCTATCTATCTTCCAAACTTGCTGTGTTAGTCATGTTAGTCAGGGACCTCCAGGAAACAGACCAATAGGAGATATTAGGAGACAGATGGTTCTATTTCTGAGGGAGGCCTGACTAATACAGCAGCTTTGGAATATTGTTGACAGAGCACCCATCCCTCACCTCTTCACTTCCTCCTTTAAGAAGCCATGCCTATGTTGGAGACTGAAGGCAACTTAAAAGTAACACAGGGGATGAGAACAGCCCTAAATACACCTCACCTAATATTCCAAGGTGTCAGGAATTACTCTGGTCGAAGCCTGGCTGAGAGAGAAGAAAATTTCATGAAAATTTTTAAAGCTGATTTCATAATTATCATGCCCATCTTATCCCAGAATTCCTTTTGTCTCAGAATATTTTGTAAAAAAAAAATGGATATTTCTAGTTTGTTCTTTCAGAGATTCCAGTGGTGTTTTATTTACCACAAAGCTGGTAAGTTCAGCATGAAGCAGAGAATAGCCAGTTACACCATATTGGGTTTCATGGGCCTTAATTCAATCAGATAAACCGCAGGTCATGTGGGCACTCTTAAGCAAGGAAAGACACAGTTGGAAAGAGTAGAAGCTGCATGCCCGTGCATTGACAGTGATTCAGTCCTGGAGACCTCAATCTGCAGGGATGAGATCACGTAGAAACTTTTACAGTTGGTCCTCTTTCTGAAGGCTTTTAGCCCCTCATATTAGTTTTAGGCCTAAAGGATTCTTAATATGGGAGGGACAATCACTGACTGAGAAGAAATAGATATTGTTATGAGTGCAGCTTTCCTTTGGACAAGATAAATTAGGCGCTCATATTCTTGCCCTCTGGGATGTTTTTGGCGATTGGGACTTCTGCAGCTAATTTCATTTTTCTGTTTTGTTGTTGTATGTTTGTTTTGCTGTTGTTGCTGTAGTTTCTACTTCTTTGCCCTTTTGTCTTGATTCTTGGAAAAACTCTTTCCCTTCTTTCAGTTTACTAATTTGTTTTTTGCGTTGCTTTGTTCTTTTTTTAAAAGCTGTTTTTCAGCCCATCTATTGGTTTTTTTAAACACCTTTTTAATACCTGCCCATCTTCTCAAATCTCTTTGAAGATACGCATCTTAATTTAAATTTCAAATATATTCCTACTTATTTGTGTTGGTTTCTGATATACATGTGGTGACTTGCATGTGTGTCACTTCTGTAACCAAATATCTGGATCTCACAGTTCTTGATGGGTATGAGTTTCTCAGCCCCCGTGTGACCCAGCTCTCAGGACGGGCTGCAGGTGGCCTGGCCTCATTTCCTCTGGATGCTGGGTGTTCGGAGTCTCTGCCTTGCTTCTGAACACTAGCACATTTCCAGAACCTTCTGTAGCTGCCGGTTCCGTTAATGAGTGAGAAGGGGAGGACCTCAAAACCTTATCATTTCCAGTTTGTGTGTTTAACCAAATGCTCTATTTTTTCTAAGATATGACTTTTACTTCTTTAGTGGCTCTCTCAGTGAACCATTAGCTGAAACTGATGAAAATCTAATTGATTATTAAAGAATCTAATTAATGAAGAAAGGTTTGAATCCATAGAATGAGTAAAGTACATGATCCACCCTCACCAATGTGAGTGGCCATCATTTAACTGGCATCATCCAGTTTCTTCATTAATTGGATTCCATTTGTTTGCTCTTCTCCAAGAATTCCTTCTAGTCTCTGCTCCGCAGATGATGCCATTCCTTGCTTTCTGGTTCAGATATAAATTTAAATACATCTTCTAGAATGTTGATAGAGATGGAATTCATCTTAGGACAGGCAACAGGAGCATATGCATTTGTTTTACAAGTTTGGTCTATTCTTCTTTCTCCCAAATGAATTCATCTTCTACTGACCTTTCTACCGTCCTTTACCAATCACAGAAAAGTAGGCCCTAGTTTCTTCTTCCTACAATCTCCACACTTGCACAGGTATACATATATACATAGCACACACACACATATGCCCAGGCCACAGGCCCCCTTCTGGCTCTTTCTTAATAGCCATGCTCCATGGACAGGAGCTCAATTTCCTTTGTGCAGCCCCCACTGCCCCTCGGAAATGCCCCGCAGAGTGTGGCTGGGTTCCTGCTTAGCTGAGCTGGAGGTGGAAGCCTTCAGGCCACGAAAAGCTGGGAGTCTCCAGGGCCAGAACCCAGGGTGGTGCAGCTGCTCTCCTTTTCCCTGTCCTTCACATCCTTAGCCACATCTTTTTATTTAAAAAGGAGAACTTTCATGAATCATAGAGCTATCCTCTTGAACTTTGAAATTAGAGCACTTAAACACCTATTCTCCATTCATTTAATCATGTTAGGGAGCTCCAGTTGCCCTCCTCACCCAACCCTGGCCCACCGTCCGTATGTCCCACAGCCACTGCCCACCCAAAGGCCTCTCTCCATGCTGTGATCTTGTTCCATCCCCTCCCTAAGCCCTGAAATTCCTGCTGTGTCGTTAAAATTTACCATTTATCTAGGAAGAGGCCAAATGAAATCACAGGTTGCTCAACCCTGTGCAGCTGATGAGCCGTACTTTCCTGGTAGATGCCTGAGCACATGGAGTTCTGCTGGGCTTTGGCTCCGCCCTCCTCTCATGACAGTGGAGATAATGCCTTTACATATCTCCAGGAATTAGCATAGCATGAAACTGCCTGGAGGAATGTGTTCTAAATTAAATGATTTCTAGTCATGTCTTCAAAGAGAGAGACAGAGAAAAATGATTCAGAACCATGTTCCTACATCTTCAACTTTACAGAGCATTTAATGAGCACCTAATACTTGCCAGGCCTTTTGCCAAGAGTCTAAGAGGTGGGGCAAGGAAAAATGATATTTAGATGAATTTGTGTTTGAGGCCTTCAAGAAGTTTATGGTAAAGCAGGAATGTTGGTCATATATACACATTAGGAAACTAGAATGTAGTTGTTAAAATGATGAATTGGGAAGCCATTAGGCTGAGGTGGGTTCCTACTGAAGCAAACAGAAACCCAACTCGATGCAAACAGCAAAATGAAGCTTCGGGTTAATCAATTGGAAACCACCTACTAACCTCCAAGTAGGAATTTTCCACTTTCCACTTGAACCAATCAACTATTTTCTTTGTCTCTCTTCTGAAATACCTTAATAAAGGTTCCCCCAAGCACTTCCTGGCTGGAGCAGTGAAGAACTTGAAGTCTGATGCTGATTGATTCATGAATCTCCGAATGTTCAAATAAATTATTAACATTTTGGCATACCTAAGTTTACCTTTTAATACAGTGAATGACACAAAAATGGTGTGCAATGACAGGGAAGGACAAGATGAAGTTGAAATACTTGAGTCAAGTATGTCACTGTCCCTTCCTTTCTGTCTCACTCAAAGGCCCTCATAATGGCCCCAAGCTGGTGAGCTGGTGTATCACCCCACCCACTCCTGCCCCATATGGCTCCTCTGTGACCTGAGCTCCTTCCCTCCACTCTGCCTTCTGGATTTCCCATTTGTTGTTCCCTCCACCTGGACACGTCAGCACCTGTGCATGTGTCCCATGGCTCAGAGTCTTCTGTCACAGTAGGCAACTCTGAGCACCTGGACCCAGACCTTCTGGTCCCTACCCTGCTAGTTTTTCTCTACAGCATGATTCTCTGAAACGTGCGTGTTTACTGTTCCGTTTACCATCCCCTCTCTCCACTGGAATGCAGGTGCCCCACCCAAGGGCACGTCTTCCCTGCATCTGGATGTGTTATCAGGAAACTCATGATGTGTGCCCGCACAGTCACAACCTCTCCAGGACCTTGCACCTAATTTGGTATTCATAATTTTGTGTCATTTTCCTAAAAACAGCTCCTCAGCCTCAAATGATGTCTTGAGTCTCACAAAAACTCTCTACTTTGCCCATATCCCTGTCGGTGGCTGGCATAGACAGGTGCTTACTAAATAAGTGGATGAGTGAAAGACTGAGTGGTTGAGTCTAGGAAGGCTTCTCAGAGTCGGTGACATCTGAGCAGCAAGCTGTGAACAAAGGCAGAGAGGCAGGAACAAGATGCCCTGCACAGGGACCCACTGAGCTGGGAGGGGAAAAGTGGCCAGAGCCTCAGGGGGAACATGAGAGGTAGGAAGAGCATTTGCACAGGCAGGACCAGCACGGTGGGAGAAGGGAGGGTAGTGTGCTGTGGTGTTCTCATCACCCCTGAGGGAGAAAGCAGTGACTTCATCCAGGCCTTTCTGACTCTCTCCTTTTCCCAGTGTTCCAGAGCTCAGCATAGCCCTGAGAAAGGGTTTTCAGTGGTCCCTGGGTAGCCCCCATGTCTCGTATTCACCCTCACACCATCCTGATCACAGACCGCCCCAACCGGGAGACATTCTGGCCTGCAGCATGCTTGGTCTCCATTAGAAACAGAGGCCTGGACTGCTGAAGTTACACACTGTCTCCTCATTTGAACGTGTTCAAGTCCAGGCCCTCTGAGAATGGTTCTTTGATGCTTTTGAAGTCATTTTCCTGGTGCCTTTGTGCAGCCATCTCAACCAGGCTCGGGAATTCCCCTTGACCCTAAATGCTTTTCTCCCCACCTTCCTGCTTTCTTTGTTTGTTTCTTCAACCTGCTTCCTTGGAAACTGTGGGTAGGGTGCCGGCATGTACATTACCACTGCTATTGATAGGCGCCGAGCCTGTTACAACCTAAATAATGTTCTTCCTCCAAGCACTGCAAAACCATAAACCCAATTGCTGGCCTCTCTGGGATGCTGTTTAAGAAAGGAGAGCCTTGCTCTTGGCTGAGCATAAAGGATGATTATTTGGGGTCAAAGAAGCTCATGTCTAATTTCTTATCAGCTGCACAACCGTGGGAAATCCCCTGAAACTCTCCCAGTCCCGCTATCTCATTGGAAATGTGAGGACAAACACAGGGCCCATCACGCACATTGTTGGGAGAGACGAGAGACAGTGGCGATGAAAGTTGCGAACTGCAGAAAAACACGAACTTATAAAAAGGCAGTGATTATGTTAGAAAATGGCAAATGTACAATTAAAATCAAGCACAGGGTTCTCAACCCATTTCCTAGTGGATGAAAACTTCAAGCGACCACAAGCCCGGCACTGGCATTACATTACTCTAAAGTTCAGTTTGCACCAAAGGGAAGCCTAGAGACATTCTTGTCCCACTAGCTCATTTAACAGTTGGGGAAACTGAGGCTCAATGCCGCTCAGGGTCAGAACGGCTCTTTTGATTGGACACCCTACCTCCTCAGTGAGACTACCTGAAGAGCAGGAAGTGCCCGGTAAGCCCTTGATTCAGGTCATTTACTCAAAGAGGGCTAATTTCGTGAATCATGATAGGGCAGGGATGAGTGGGCAAGATGGACCCTCAAGAAGCCTTTGACTCATAGAACCAATCCTTGTTGGGAGTTTCACCTGCTGCTGGGGGAGGGGGAGGAGACCAGCAGCCCCAGACCTCAGTGGCCCTGCACCCTCCTTTATAGTTCACCCCTTCAGAGCTGGGCACCAAGGTGCCTTCCACCTTCAGCTTGTGATGTTGTCACATTTTTCTCCTCTGTTCCTGGTTCTCAGACAGCAGCCCTGGTCTCTCCAAACCTGTCATCACCAACTTGTATCCACAGATTGAGGAGAGACTAGTCTTCCAACAGAAGACTCCCAAACACCATTTTAGGAAGGGAGATTATGTCACCGGCCCATCACCAAGGAATAATCCCCAAAGCTGGGCAGAGGCAGCCTCGCCTGACTCACATGTTCTTCTAGCAAGGGCGAAGCAGGCTGCACAGGTCTGTAAGCCAAGTCACTATCACTCCACAGTGAACCTGCCTAGCTGCAGAGGCAAGAAGGAAGGAGGTGCCCCAGGATGGTGAGAAACTGGTTGGGATGGCTGCACTGCACCTTCTGGAAGGAAAGCCTATTTGTCCTCACACTATGCAGGCTGGGAGCCTCCCTCACCTCTCGCAGTGCCCCTTAGCCTCACCTGCCTTTGAACACACAGGCTCTACCTGCAAGTTTATCCCTTCCCTCTTGTGTCTAATCAAATCCTCCTCACCTTGTCTGGATTTAGTAGAAATGATGTTTCCTTCAAGAAGTTTGCCTGACCCCTTCCCATAAGACCCAATTAGGAGGCACAGCAGCCTCTACTTCCCATGTCACAAAGCCACCATGCTGCTTCTTGGCTGATGAGGCTGCCTGAATGCAAACCCGTGTCCCCATGCCTTGCATTACCCACTCTACCCCAGCCCCTGCCTGGAAAGGACTAGATCCAGCCAGTGAGTAGGAAGCAGCACTTGAAGGGGGCAGCAGGGATCCCAGACGCATGAGCAGGCCCGTGTGGGGAATGCTGGCCCATCCCCCAGGCTCAGCGTTCTCTCCCAGGATGGCTGGGAAGCAGGAAACCACTGACTGAACTGACATTCTCACAGGATGCCTGTTTGCTCCAGTAAGGAACTGGCTGCTGTAACCACCTGCATATGTTTCTGTAATCATCATATCTCCTCTTTGCAACTTTCTTAGCCCTTGCTTGATCATGACCTTAATTCTGCTCTGCTCCCACCTCTCTGTGAAAAGCCCTGGATCACAGGGCCATGCACGTCCACAGATCCCAGGCCCAGCTTCACAAAACCCACTGGGTACCAAGGAAATGTAGAAATGTAGTCTCTGAGAGGACCACTGGTGGGGATGGACATGGGGAGCCCCCCGCACCCGGAGAGACAGCAGAAAGGGGCCTTGCTAAACTCACATGGTGCAGAGGTGGCTGAACAGGACCTGTATTAATCAGGTCGGGCTGCCACCACAAAGTGTCACACAGTGGGCGGCTGACACATAGGCATTTATTCTCACAGCCCTAGAGGCTGGAAGTCTGGGATTAAAGTGTCAGCAGAGTTGGTTCCTCCTGAGGCCTTTCTCCTGGGCTTCTAGACGACCATCCCCTCTCTGTGCCCTCACCTGCTCATTCCTCTGTGTGTGTCTGTGCCCCAATCTCCTCTTTTTATTAGGACACCAGTCAGATTGGATTAGGGCCCACCCTAATGACCTCATTTTATCTTTTAACCTTCATTTTACCTATTTAAAAACCCATCTCCACATATAGTCAGATGCTGAGTCCTGGGGGTTGGAACTTCAACATATGAATTGAGGGGACACAATTCAGTCCCAAAGAGGGAACAAGCTGGGTCCCAGGACCCCCCACAGTGCTCTCCCTCCACTGTCCCCTCACCTTATTCTGGGCACTTCTTTCACATGGCCCAGCTCTTGCAAAAGCTGCCCCTTTCTCTCCCACTGCCACGGCCCTTCTTTTCGGTGAACTTCTTTTCCTTCAGGCCTCGCCTCCAGTGCCACCTCCCTCTGGCAGCTCCTGTCTCCTGCGCTGAGTCAGTGGGAGTCAGGCGACAAGGCGGCACTGGCCTCCTTGTGATGCTGGTGCATTGGATACGTGAGGGGCCTTCTCCCTCTCTTCACCCCTGTAGGGGAGGGAAGACATTTTCTCCACCATCTGAGGGTTCCATAACTGAGTCTCTGAAAAAGAAATGGACCACAGACAGATTAACAGGAGGAAAGTATACACATTTATTATGTGCACTGGGGCATCACAGGAAAGTAAAGTGAATTCCCTGAAAACCCAGTGAGCTGTAGAAGCCTATATACCCTCTTCATAGTGGGGAAGGGAAGGGGTTTCAGGCAACTTGCGGGAGAGTCATGACTTTGGGGGAAAGATGAATTGCCCCTTAGGAGAATAGATGATGAGGTCTGTCTGGGTGTGGTATCAGTTTCTCGCCGCCTCCCCTGTGATAACAGCCTTCTTCCCTAGATAATGAAACTCCCTGGGATGGGATTGATGACAACTGAGTTCCTCTGGGGGCTCTATCTTTGGCTGATTAGAGGAGTTCAGAGAAAGCCTCTCCATGCAGTTGCTGCTTTCCAAGTACCTTTGGCTTGATAATCAACATACCAAAGCAGCAGGTTTGAGAGTGGCATTGCCTGCACTCTTTCATCCTCAGTGTCTGTATGTACATGATGCATCTCATTTCTTCAGAGTGCACTTATTCAGCATATTACTGCCAGAGAATCTGTCCGAAGGTCATTTCACAAGTCACAGGAGTGGAATGTCCTGCAGGACAACCACGTCCCCTAGCCAGCAAGAGAGCCCCGGGCCGCCCCTGGACGTGTCTGCCTGCGAGTCGGCTGCAGATGTGCCAGGAACCAGTGGAATCCACCTTCCTGGTTTCCCAGAACTTTACTATAAATTCCTGCCTATTGCCAGGAAATGCTATGGAAATAAAAATAAATGAATTGGGAAGGCAGTATCAGTTTCAGGGAGCATTGGACTGAGTTGAGAGGATTTTGTTATTTCCCAGGCCATATAGGTTTGCATTTCCATCTTCAGTTCCCTGGTCTAAGGAGAGGAAATTCAATCCTAGTAACTAGCACAGGAGGTTAACATAGTTTTTGGGGAACGAAGGAAAATGTGTTTCTGTCCGATGTAGGCAGAGTGGAAAGAGACATGGGGAAGTGGGGGCTCAGGGAGCTGATGCCAGTGGCCCCTTGGGGTGAACATCCCATGACCTCACACTGTGATGCTCTCAAATCAGCACAAGCTGCTTCCCCCGGTACACACTGCTGAACCTCCAACTTCAAAATTAAATGTCACTGTATGAGGCATGCAATTTCTTTGGAGAACTGAGCTTTATTTCCAGGAAGAGAAGTTTAAATCCATCAGACATTGAAAGGCAGGGCCCTGTGGCATGCCTAACATCAGACGGGTGGTTCGAGTTTACGTCCTCCTGTCCTGGAGAGGCTCACGGTTGGATGAAGACATGTAAATATAAAAACTCATCAAAACATGCTGAGGTGCTCATCACGATCAATGAGCTCTGTGCTGTGGGACAGAAGGGCAATTAACTAGCACTGTGAGCTGCCACAGCCCTGCGGCCCGGGATGGAGGGAGGGCTAAGAAGTCAGTCCAAGGAGTTCTGGGCAAATGGAATGACTACAGGCTCCACGTTGTGAAAGACTATTACAGAAATCACACATGGCTGTGCTATTTAAGATGTTTGTGGCTGAAAATATATAACCCAATGAACAGTGGCTGAAACCTGAGCTGCTTCTCCCACTTCCAAGGAGGCCCTGAGCTTGGTGGTCTCATGGGCTGGAGGCACCTCTGCAAGACTCCTTACACTTTGAAGATTCCAGCTCAAGCACCTGTCTTCATGATGGCAGCACCACGAGAAGGCAGGCAGTGGGACAAAAGGGACGTTGCCATCACAGTGCTCACTCCTTTTATCATGGAGCAAGTGATTTGGTAGAAACCCCAACATTTATCTTTCCATCTTATTAACCAAGTCAAGTCACATGTTTACCCCATGCCAAGCCTTGGCCAAGGTGGGTCAGATGGCCTTGATCAAAGCTTTCCCTATACAGGAACCCTCATATGTACTGCCTTGATTATACACTTTCCCTGTGCAAGAACTCCATATATACCACCTTTCCAGATAGAGGACCATACGCTTTCCCTGTCTGGGAAGCCTCCATAAACACAACTTTGATCGTACCCTGTGTTCCCATATAGAAACCAAATTAGAGGCCCTTTTTAAAGAAGAAGGGAAAGTAGGGTCTCTTGGGGAGGAAAAAAAAAAAAGCAGTGTGAGACAGCAAGATAAGAGGATATTAAGCCTTTATGAAAACAATTTAAAGTACATCAGGAAATGTATCACTCTCCTTAAAAAGTGACTACATTAAATGCATACAAAAATCCCAACATGTGAAAGGTCTGGGCATCATTCTGTAGGAAGCTAGAACTCAGCTTTCTCTTTTTTTAATTTAAAAAATTTCTCACATTTTAAAACTTTTATTTTTCATAGAGACAGGACCTCATGCTGCTACCCAGGCAGATCTCGAACTCCTGGGCTCAAACTATCCTCCTGCCTCAAGCAATCCTTCTGCCTCGGCTTCCCAGAGTGCTGGGCTAACAGGCGTAAGTCACCGTGCCTGCCCTTTAGCCTGCTTTACAGGGAAAACACCAAAATGGCCAGCTGGTACTTGAGGTGGAGTTCAGTGACAGGAAGCCCACACAGAGGGTCTTTGGCCATGTCCATGGCTCCATGTCCACCATCAATTCCAGAATGCCTCTTTCCCCATTTGAAGCAAGCACAGGATGCGGCACAGTAGAGACTCCTACCAGCAGCTCAGGGGTCTCCCCAGTCTAGACATGAGGCTGGGTAGAGGTCAATCATTTTCAAGGTTTCCTATGATAATTCTTGCTGTTGTTCTTTCCTTTTGCAACCAGTGAGCACTTTCAGAAGGTAAATGATTCAGGAACCAGATATTGAACTAAAGAAAGAGAAGCTGTGGTGTCAGAGCCCCTCTGCAGGGCTGAGGATGCATTGAGGGGAATGCTGGGGAAGCCGGAAGGCCAGGAGGGGTCTGCTCCCAATGGGGAGGTGAGAAGGGTGAAGGCAGATGGGACACAGGCCTGAGGCAGTGGGCTGGGCAGACCTCAGTGGCTGTTTGTGCCAGTCAACACCCAGTAGCTGGTCTGAAGACAGAGTTGGAGAGGTGAAACTTAGAGGTTTCCTGCAGCCTTGTTGGTAGCTTTGCAATGTGGAGTTTATTACAATTCAAGGACACTGAGGCCAGCAGCTCAGGAGATGGTTTCCGGTGGAAGATAGTTTGTCACTCACATTTCCTAAGAGAAGGGGACATACCACACCATGCAGGGCCACATGAGAAGTACTAGAGTCACTCAGGAGGCAGAAGGAGCAGGGGAAAGTGTGGACAAGAGCTTTCATTGTGGTTTTCATGGGAAGGAACAAGTAGGGCAGGGTGGGAAGGCCTAGAATTGGCTGGTTTGAATTAATTCAGAGTGCTGGGGCAGACGGACTGTGCCTCATGGTCTGACATCAGGCCCTTGGGTGTTTAGGGGAGGAGGACAGTGGTCGGAGTGTGAGAGCCGTAAGGAGGTAGTTGGAGCTATGGGCTCTGAATTGGTTGCTTAGTATTTGAAAAGTACAGATCCAGCACAGTGGCTCACGCCTGTAATGCCAGCACTTTGGGAGGCCGAGACGGGCGGATCACCTGAGGTCAGGAGGTTGAGACAAGCCTGGACAACATGATGAAATCCTGTCTCTACAAAAAAACACAAAAATTAGCCAGGCATAGTGATGTGCACCTGTAATCCCAACTACTTGGGAAGCTGAGGCAGGAAAATCGCTTGAACCCGGGAGGCAGATTTTCTCCCTTTCTCCATAGCTAGAACATTAAAATAAAATAGGATACTGTGATTTGGTGATCAGAATTGTGTCTGCCTGTGTATTACCATTGACACCAGGCAACTTCCAACCACTGGTAGGTGAAAAGCTATATCCAGATGTACTGGGGCCAGAGCAGAAACGAGACCACTGGGCAGATCCTGTCCCCAGCACAGGACCCCAGATGGATGTGGTGCATCCCTCCAGACAATGGGCTGCTGTGGACCTTGTGAGACCTAGTCCCTCCCTCTATCCTTCCTTAGGTCGTTGTTTTCCTGGGCCTGTAACATGCTCTTCCTGGGCGTCCTCTTCTCTTCTATAGCCTTGCCCTCCCCTGTTCGGGCACAGTTTCTTGTGTCCAATGCTGAGACTGCATCTCCTCTTCCATAGACTCCATCTCATTCTCTGCATGATCTTCCTGAGTTTCTAGCCTATGACCCCTTTCCTTCCAGGTGCCTGGCACATCTGCTGCCCTGTGTGCTGCTGGCTTTCTGCACCTGAGCTGCCTCTTGGCCTGAGAGTTGGGTGTCTGATACAGACTGACCAAAAGATTGTGCTCAACCAATGTTCTCAGAAGTTTTTTTCCCCCCTTTACAGGGAAAAGCTCACATCTTTTTTAATTTTAATTACATAGACCAATAGTTCCAGGAGACAGTATTCTTCCTTCAATGCTGAATTTCTAAGCATGATTAATTTTGTTTGAGGACTTCTTAGTCCCGGTTGCTAATAATGTTGAAACTTCATTACACGTAGATACTAGCAGTGATATTCTCACCAAGCATTTCACCTTCAGATATAAGGTAACTCTTATGAATATCCTGTGGTGATTTGATTCCCATCCCATAAATAAAGAAACTGGGGCTTGCCCAGTGAGTGGTGTGGGGAGGATTCAGTTCCACCTCTTCCACCAAGCATATTCTTCTTTGCTCTTCACCATCTGAGCTAACCCTTTCCTACAGGATGCCAGCCCAGGGCACTGCTAGAGCTGGGACTTCCATAGCCGGAGTGCATTTTCTTCCAGAGCCCAAGGATGGGTTTCTTGGCCTTTGCTTGGAGAGAGATTCTAAGAAATTTTCTAGAGATTCTTTCCTGGTGAGAAGGGGAATGAAAAAAAGAGAGACAGACAGTTAGAGGCAGAGACAGACAAGAGATAGAGACATGGAGATAGATAAGGACAGAGAGAGATAAGAGAGAGAGATAGAGACAGACAGAGACAGAGAGACAGACAGAGAGACAAAGAGTGACAAGAGATAGAGACAGAGATAAAAAGACAGAGAGACAGAGAGATGGACAGTCAAAGAGATAGAGACAGAGAGAGACATAGAGATAGAGACAGAGACAAACAGAAAAAGAGAGACAGAGAGATAAAGAGACAGATAGACAGAGACAGAGAGAGATCAAGAGAGCCCCAGAGGAGAAGTTCTTAGGCATCAGGTCATGGTGGAGGAGCCCAGCACACACAGGCTGTACGAGCAGCCTCCTAGGCCTTCATTCTCCCTCCGTGTGTGTAAGAACAGCCTTCTGGGGCTCACAAAAGAGGGCATCTGGGGCTCCTAAATGAGGCTTCAGGACAAAGACCCACTGGGTCTCACTCAGAACAAGGCAACCTGCTTCACCCAGCAGCAGAGAGAGGATGTTGTTAGGAGCAGAACAAGAGACTCCAGGCTGCATTCAAAGTCTTCTCTAACAAACACAATTGCAGCGGCATTGTTCTCCAATCAGAGCCCCATTGACTGAGTGGCTCTTGTTATCTGACCTTCCTGTGAATGTCTGGGAGCGCTCCGAGCCAACACAGCCTCTTACGTAAGAGGATTTTAGAAAGAACCCTTTGTGCCAACAGGTGGTGAGGACGTATCCACGAGGGCAGGTCTTCCCCACCTTTCCTCATTTACTGAGCCCATGAATGGCTGGGACCAGGGCCTGCAGCGGGAACAAAAGCCCCATTCACAGGCACAGTCTCTGGAGAGCTCCCGCGGCATAATGCAGGGCTCTGGCTTCCAGGTTCGCAGCGCGCGCTGCTCCCGCCCACCCGCTCCAGACTTCCGAGTGGACTCTGCAGTGTGATGCTGCAGGTGGGAACAGAAGTTCATTTTCCATTGTGGGAAAAAAATGTGGGGAAAGCATTACCATACTATTATTCAGAAACATCTAGACAATTCCTTAGTCACTGAATGGCTGGTTTTGCCTGCTATACCCAGACTCAGCTGAGGTGCCTGAGACTCTGGAATCTTCTCCACCATGCGAACACATATCAACAGGGTTAGGAGTGGATGGGCACAGCCCTATCCTCACCTCTCACCTCTGTGCCTCTTCGTGGATGTGACATTGAGTCCACTCTGTTGTGTTCTCATGAGGCACCCTGATTCATCTTCAGCTTTTGGGGCCAACAATAACTCCTGCTCCTTTTTTACCCCAGACTCTGGCCTTTTCACTAGATATTTCCAACAAGATTAGACACTGTTAATGCTCCAAGTGAACTATGTTCTTTTCTTGTAGGCTCACATCACAGTTGTGACCTAACAGGTCTGTGCAATTATTCTTTATTGTCTTTTTCTCCCCAATGGGGAGGGGACTGTGTCTTGGTTTGCTTCCCCTGAGACCCTGTACTAACACAGCATCAGCACTGGACACCATGGCCAAATCCAAGCTCAGCCTTCTCTGTTCTCAGTGCTCACTGTAGGCCCCCACAGTCCCAACACAGAGTGGGAATGGGCCAAGCTGTGACTCCTGAACCTGTCTCTTCCTCGGAGTGAGCTTCACACATTAGGAGCACAGTGTTCTTTTCTTTTTTCTTTTTTTTTTTTTTTTGAGACGGTCTGACTCTGTCACTCAGGCTGGAGTGCAGTGGCGCCATCTTCGGCTCACTGCAACCTCTGCCTCCCAGGTTCAAGCGATTCTCCTGCCTCAGCCTCCTGAGCAGCTGGGACTACAGGCTCATGCCACTACACCCAGCTAATTTTTGTGTTTTTAGTAGAGACGGGGTTTCACCATGTTGGCCACGATAGTCTCGATCCCTTGACCTTGTGATCCACCCGCCTCGGCCTCCCAAAGTGCTGGGATTACAGGCATGAGCCACTGCACCCAGCCGTGTTCTTTTTAATGAACTAAATAATCTAAGTAATGCAGTGGAAGAAGTTGGTGGAAAATCTAATCTATCTTCCCAGTCTGGGAATCCGCAATCTCACATTTGTCCTCCTGCCTCTGCTTGCCACTTTCTCCCTTTGATAGTCAGGTTTTTATGCGTAAATCCTGATTCGTGGAAGAGAATTAGAATTCATGGTCTACTTCTGATCTAGTGGCCTGTTAGGTAGGTAAAAATCTTTATCACCAGTGCAGTAACCATTCATCCTTTCCTAATGTTGGCAAGGTGTTAATTCACGTAATCCTCATAAACCACAGGATGCAGTGGGAAGCTGCCATTCTCATCCCTGTTTTATAAATGTGATAGCTGAGATGCCCAGAGGGTCAGTCACCTGCCGGGCCACACACTGAGTGGGGAGACAGGGCTGTGGCCAGCTGGCCAGCAGGGCTGCTTGCCTAGGACACATTCTCAACCACCCCACTGAGGTACTCCTAGCCACAAGCCTTCGGATTCACTGTCGACACTGAGGCAAGAGATGATCCTTCAACTGAATATTGCAAGAAAGAAGAATGTTGGAAATAAAGTACCAGATGTGGAAATAAAAGAAATTTAGGAAATTTGTTTCCTAAGGAAAATTGTTGCTTTGCTGGATCTGAGGGGTGACTGCATCAGGTCTGAGAGGTTAAGTCTCTCAGAGAAATATTCACAACTTGTGTGTAGGATGAACCACAGTGTGGCCATCTCCAGAAAGACAACACTGAATTGGTAAGAGATTTGTAACAGGAAGAGGCTACTGTATTCCAGGTGGATCTGGACCATCCCACTATTTGATTTCTTGATTGGGTTCACATTGACAATTTTTGTCTGCCTTTTTCAGATCCATGTGAAAAGCCACTGCTACCAGCCTCTCCATGGGGTCCATCACATATTTTGATGGGGATTTTGCCTTTAATATAGTCTAGTGTCTTTGAAACATCCCTTTCTTCCTATCATTCAAATTTGTTATTATTGTCCTCTGTATTTCATAGGAAAACAAATATTGCTTGTTATATATGTCTGTTAAAATATTGCATACACTTTTGCTGTTTTGGTTTTGCATCCTTTTTAAAACTCTGTGTCACGATCTTTTTATCGGACTTTAACTTTTCAAGATTTCCATGTGTGTGGGAAACAATGACTTTTTTGTCTACAAATCCCGAGTTTCCTATCGCTCTCTAAGGAAGTTGCTCTTCTGTAACAGCTGTGTCAGTATTTCCATTGCCTCACACTTAATTAACATGTTTCATTCATCTGTTGCAATTATCGTTTTTTTTTCCTAAAAAATGCCAGGTTTTAATATGGAACAGTTATCCCGCGATTAATTAGAACCTTTCAGCTCACTATTCTTGGAATATCCTTTTACAATTTTAGCACCCTATAGATTATCTGAGGCTCAAAAAAAATGAATTTTATTGTTACTACTGAAATAGTTGGAAACAATGGGGAGTGGGAGGGATATAGATTCAGCTCTCAGAAGACGTGTGATATGCCCCGTTCCCAAAACCCTGACCCTGTGGGGATTTCTTCATCCTTCAACGTCAGCCCACAGGATGAGGATGTGATGGAATAGGGGGGTGTAGTTTACTGTCAACCTCTCTTAAATACCCTTTTTCCAGCTATTCTGTGATCTCTCCCTCTCATTCTCTACAGGCAGGAAAATAGCTCACTTAAATAAAAGAGTTGGATGCAATGGGGTCTCTCTAAACACTATGGGAGCAAAAGGACTGAGGCTTCCAAGATTGCCCATTGACTGAAGAACGTTGCTGAAGATGCTGCTCTGTTTATGGATGCAGCATTTACGAATAAGACCTGTAACAGCCAGAGGCTCAATGGTGGAGAAGGAGGCATCAGGCCATGAGTTACAGTTCAATGCTGTGACAAGTGGGGGTGAAGTCCATGCCCAAAGCCAAGGGAGATTAATGGTGCCTCTGGGCTTGTGGAAATCTCCCTAAAAGAGGTCACATTTCTGGGAATAGATATTTGCATACCAAGGGACTTTGGAGTGGGCAGAGCTGTCCAGGAACAGGAAGTCAGGAGGAGAGAGTAAACTAACTTCACCAAGTTTCACCTGGGGGCCCGAGACGCAACCTCTGATGCTGGCCAGGAGTTCTCATCTGAATTGAGGATTACACCAATCATGGGTCACTCTAGGTGTGAGCTCTGTTTGTGAGCTCAGGGGTACAGTTTAAGCTGCAATTTACCGAAAGAGTTTTCATAACTTCCCAGGTGACAGTACTTTTTGACTCTGTTAACTGAACTGGAAGCTTCCAGTTCCTGGCCTCTGTGATCCTGTGACAAAGTGACTCTGACCAGGTAACCCTTCTGTTTGGGAAAAGAGAGTCCTGCTCAGAATAGGCGCCAGGGCCTGATAGGAGAGGTGGTCCCTGAAGTATCTGCTTCCCCACCAGGGCTCCCTTGCTTCCTCTCCACTTACCCCATCTCCTGTTCTGTGTATACTTTTATTTTATTTTAATCTCATTTATTGTCTGTCTCCTCCCAAGGATGTATGTTCCAGGAGTACAGGGATTCTTCTCTCTTTTAATTTCTGTAATATCCTCAGCACATAGTACTTTGCCTGACTTGTAGTAGGAGCTCAGTAAGTTGTTGTGGAATGAATAAATGAATTAAGTCATTGATAAATCATTTACAACTGTAACCATAATGAATTCGGACCCAGTGTGAACACTGAGTGTCCCCTAGCCTGTCACACAATGTTTCCATACATTGGGATGTTTATGACATTGCAGTTGCACTGACTCACTGCACAACGTGTCCCACTCCCGTCCTGCAGGCCTTAGGTGGAGGCAGAGCCTACATGGTGCATTCCTGTGTCTCATTTCAACCTAGGGAAGCTGACTGTGGGTAGGGCGTGAGGACGTTTGTGCCCAGGCAGGTTTATGACGAGGCTGGGGTCTTGTTCTATACCACGTACGCACACAGATAATTGGACCTCTGCCTATGTACAGATGGTAGAAATTTGGCCAATTAGTCTCTCTCTCGCTGGAAAATTAGTAAGAATCAAAAATAGAAATAAGGACCGAGGAAGTCATTAAGCATTGTTAGTGGTGAGTAACTTGGTTAAGGCATTACAGACTCCTGCACTGAAAAGACAAGCAAAAGCCCTGGAGCCGCCCAGGGTCCTGAGTGATGGTCCTGCACACCCTCCCACTCTCCAAGGTCAGTTCCTGCAGGGCTGGTCAAACCTCAGTGCCAGGGGTGCCCTCACAAATGTTTCTAAACCCAAGCCCCTGAGGTCACCTACATGAATTCCTTACACATACAGCCAATGAGTCTGCATGAAGCCTGTCTTCAGGTTGGAGTCTGCTTTGTAGAGGATGAGGGAGCCATCCCTGAGGTGGGAGGGAAGAGGGGAGGAAGCACAGGTGGGTTGGAGGCAGAACTTCAAACATGGGCCGACAGGTGTATAAGCTCTCAAAAGACAAGAGGGAGAAGGTGCTGGGAACACTGCAAAGAAGTGTTCATCATCTTAATTTTCCTGAAAGTATCATTCCAGAAAGAGGCAGACCAAGTTGTAATTCAAACCCAGGGCTCTGACTCCAGAACCCAGGCTTCTGTGCTGTATCCACACCTCTAACGCTGACTCAGGCATCTAACGGGAACAGCTGGACTGGACAGAGCAGCATGATTGGAGGAAACCATGTTCCTAGGAAAACTGTTTTAACTCAATGAGTGTAGTCGAAATTGTGGATCACTGTGGCTTATTAAAGCAGAGCTCCATTGTCGGAATGCCAACTCCCTGTCAGACCAGCATTGGGGCTTTCCAATCTTAATGTATAGTCCTCCTGAGCACCTTGCCAGTGGGTACAGGTGACTTTATTTGACAAACGAGGAGACCGAGGCACAAAAAGTTTGATGAGTGTGCTCAGGGTTGCAGAGATTGTAGGTGACAAAGCTGAGAAAGCTTTGGTAGATTGATGACTGATTTATTTTTTTCTTTCCTTTGTTCTTTTTTGCAACCTGGCATATGCCAGGCAAGTTAACCTACTCCTATGAAAATGATCTGCCTTCAGACCATGCCCAGCCTATCAGGGACATGAAGCAGAGCTGCAGAATATCAAAGCACCATCCAGAGACTCAAAATCGGGAGGCTGTATCAATTCCAAAGAGGAAAAATATCACCTTTGGTTGCTCGAATCTGGGAAGGACAGGTAGATGGGGTGACATTTGAAATGAGTCTTTTTTTTTTTTTTCCTGAGACGGAGTCTTGCTCTGTCGCCCAGGCTGGAGTGCAGTGGCGCGATCTCGGCTCACTGCAAGCTCCGCCTCCCGGATTTACGCCATTCTCCGGCCTCAGCCTCCCGAGTAGCTGGGACTACAGGCGCTCGCCACCTCGCCCGGCTAGTTTTTTGTATTTTTTAGTAGAGACGGGGTTTCACCATGTTAGTCAGGATAGTCTCGATCTCCTGACCTCGTGATCCGCCCGTCTCGGCCTCCCAAAGTACTGGGATTACAGGCTTGAGCCCCCGCGCCCGGCCTGAAATGAGTCTTGAAGAGTTCTAGGAAATGACTGAAAAGACGCTTTCCAGTTTGCGGAGCACGATCGTCCTTGATATTTAGTTGTATTTTACTGGTTGAAGTCTTTTCATATTTATTTTTTCACATAATAAAATTTGATTTTCATGAAGTGACCAAGATAAATATGTGGAGCTGCGAATATGTGTGCTGGGCAAGGGCAATGGCCAGCCAGTCAGCCAGGGACAGAGCACAGGAGGCCAGGTGCTCTGGGCTAGCCCTTGGGGGATTGTGAAAAGCAGATTCCAGAATCCCCCTCCCCTCAGTAAGAACCAGCTTTATTTAACAACAGGCACCAGAGAAGTTCAGAGAAACCAAAAGACGATTCCTTGAAAAGATGAATAAAATTGATAAATCTCTAGCTGAGAGGAAGTAGGGGCAGGAGACAGGGAAGAGGGGAGGGAGGAGAGAGAGAGATGAAAAAGGGGCACCTACAGAGATCCTACAGACAGAAAGGAAAATAGGGAATATTGGGAAAACTTTATGTCAATATATTTGACACACTAGCTATTAAAATAGATAATTTTTTTTTTTCCACCTGAAGTCAGGAGTTTGAGACCAGCCTGACCAACATGATGAAACCCCGTCTCTACTAAAAAATACAAAAATTAGCCAGGCATGGTGGCAGGTGCCTATAGGCTGGAGTGCAGTGGTACCATCTGGGCTCAATGAAACCTCCACCCCCAGAGTTCAATTGATTCTCCTGCCTCAGCCTCCTGAGTAGCTGAGATTACAGGTGCCCACCACCATGACCAGGTATTTTTTTAAAAAATTTTTTGTATTTTTAGTCGAGGTGGGGTTTCACCATGTTGGTCAGGCTGCTCTTGAACTCCTGACCTCAGACGATTTGCCCGCCTTGGCCTCCCAAAGTGCTGGGATTTCAGGCATGAGCTACGGCATCTGGGCTAGAAATGTTCTAAAAGACACAAATGACCAAGCTAGGTTTTGTTCCAATCATGATGAAAAACCATTGAGAAGTTGTTGTTGTGAAGTGAGTTGAGGGGAAAGATGGGCATGGGAACCCAGACCCAGAAACTTGCAGCCACCCAGGGAGCGAAGATGGGTCCTACTAGGAGGCTGATGGTGGCAGTGGCTGAGGGCATCAGGAACTAGAGAAGAAGAGGAGTCCTGAGGATCCAAAGCTCTCAATATCATCACCTGGGGAAAGTCACTTACCATCTCAGGACCTAGAGGTAGGAACATGCTTGAGGGGTTTGGGGAAACAAGTGTTCAGTTTTGGGGATGTCAAGGCTGGATAGCTGGTATCCAAATGCACAGAAGTCGAGAGGCTTCTCGACTCTTGTTGTTGTTGTGCATGCTACTACTGTGCAGAAGAAATGTTGGGACAGGAGACATAAACATTAGGAAGCTATCAGCACATAGTGCAGCTTCGGAGGAGTGAGTGCAGTGAGAATGAGAGAATAAGACTGAGCCAGAAATTTTCTGGGAACTGGGGAGAAGAAGGAACAACACAGGAGGAAAACCAGAGGGAGTGATGTGATGACAGCCGAGCCCACAGGGTCTTTTTAAAAAATATGATGACAAAATCTGTGTCAAATGCTGCTGAAAGGCCTGTATAGTGAACACTGCAAATTTCCCATTAGTTTTGATCAAGTGAAATTTATTAGTGACCCTGATGAGAACATTTTCACTGAAAGGAAGGACACCTGGAATGATGGAATGGAAGAAGGGAAGGACAAATATCAGAGGCAGATACTATAAACAATTCTTTCAAGGGGTTCATGATAGAAGAAAGCAAAAAAATGGTGGAAAGGTGGAAAATATTGGTACCATGTTAATACTTCGATGCTAGAGAAAATTGTTGTTAAAGTGAGGGATAATGTGACGAGTATGATGTTGTTGATAACTACCTAGTAAATATTGATAGGGTTGATTGTGGAAGACAGCGTGACTATTCCTCAAGGATCTAGAACCAGAAATACCATTTGACTCAGTAATGCCATTAGTGGGTATATACCCAAAAGAATAGAAATCATGCTACTATAAAGATACATGCACACATGTGTTTATCGCAGCACTATTTACAATAGCAAAGACATGGAACCAACCCAAATGCCCATCAATGATAGACTGGATAAAGAAAACGTGGTACATGTACACCATGGAATACTATGCAGCCCTAAAAAGGAATGAGATCATGTTTTTCACAGGGACATGGATAAAGCTAGAAGACATCATCCTCAGCAAACTAACACAGGGACAGAAAATCAAACACTGCATGTTCTCACTCATAATTGGGAGTTGAACATTGAAAACATATAGACACAGAGAGGGGAACAACACACATCAGGGCCTGTTGAGGGGTGGGGGGTGAGGGGAAGGAACTTAGAGGATGGGTCAATAGGTAGCAAACCACCATGACACTTGTATACCTACGTAACAAACCTGCACGTTCTGCATATGTATCCCATTCTTTTTTAGAAGATATAAAGAAAAATGATATTGATAGGGTTGAATTGGAAATTCCCAACTCCAACATTTTCTGCAGAAATCAAATACACAAAAACTAAAATATATTTTAAATGTACTATGTAATTTCTTACTTAATTGCATTATGAAGTGAATTTTTCTGCAAAGCAAAATATCTTTTAGCAAAGACCTGAGCCCTGTGATGCACGACTCTTTGAGCCCACTTTCCCTACACTGGGCTCACTGACCAGCAGGACGTGGGTGACACTGATTCCAACAACCTGCTCATCCTGGTTGACAACTCAGGGATCACTTATGCAGCTGTTCTCCATAGGGAACCCTAGACTAAAGGTCAGACGGGAACCTGAAGTCATTCTTAGCATCAAGGAATGTGTCTGGATGGATATTAGGCATTTTCCAAGAACTTATTTCACAGTGATTAAGGCATTTCTTGGGAGAAGGTCTAGAATTTAGAAATCTTTTGGCATTTCTGGCTTAGCGGAGCTTTTTCCATTCAGAAGTTCTTCCACTGCCTCATTATTTTTAAAATAAATGTTTATGGAAAGACATTGTTAAAGGAAAACAGAGTTTAGTAATTATTTCTATTCTGATTCTTTCTCTTAAATCCAGTAATATTTTAGGTTGGACCTATCTGAATATTTTTAGTGTTCATCAACCCTGATTATTAGTGATTTACATTTTTACAAGAAATTGATTGTATGAGTAGTCTGTACTAGGCATATAAGAAACATTGGTTTGAAAGTGTTACAAAAAGAATACGGAGTTAACTTTTTTCCTTCTTTCGTCTTCCTTACATATTTATTGAAAGCCAACATGTAGTGGGAACTGTGTTTTTTCATGGAATTCAAAGAAGATACTGGCATAGGTACTGCCCTATGGGATTCCACAGCCCAGTGTGGGAGCCTGTCACAGAAACTAACAGCAGTGGCAGCAGTGACACTGGGGTAATAATAAGCTACTACTGCTTAGTATGTGCCAGGCTCTCTGCTAAACACTGTCAAAAGTACATGCTATCATTTTCGTTATGGCTTAGATGAGAAATCTGAAGCGCAGAGAGGTTGAGTGACTTGTCCTTCCTGTCACAGGATTGATGAACCACAGAGGCATGCATCCCCACAGCCAACACCTGGTACAATGACCCAGGGAATGAGCAGAGGAAGTGCCCCAGCGAATCCAGGACACCCATTCAGCAGCCCAGACGGAGGGTCTTAAAAGATACACAGGAGTAAGTCCAGAGAAAAGGGTTTGTGGAAGGCAGCCACTGGCAGGAATGAAACGGTGAATGTCTGGGAGGTGAGGTGCTTCGATAGAGAGGAAATCATAGTAATGCAGAGTCCCTGGAGTGGAGAGAGGGGGATGAGAGTCAAGGTAGTGGGCTGAGGAGCTAGAAGGGTGTGAAGGACTTAGGCATTTTGTCAGGAAGATGGAATTCTGTCTAGTGGGTTTTAGTGTCACTGAACCAAACTGGATCAATTTGCCTACACAACAGAAAGTCAAACACCCAAGCACTGAGTTTTTGCAGCAAGCAAGTTTGATTGTTGTTTGGACAGAAGATAGCAGGAAATGCTCAACTCTGTCTCTCTTAGCTGGGTTTGGAGCTTTATGAGCACAGGTAATGAGGTGCTATCTGATTGGATCTTGCAGTTAGGTTTTGCTGGGAGGCATGATCTGACCGGATTCTGCCATGGAGAGATGCCAGGCTAGATCTGATTGGATCCTGGATCCTGGTGTACCGTGTTGGCTTCTTAATTCAGTCCCATTCCTCCGCAAGACCACTTAGGTTGCACTGGTGCCTTGTTTCTTTGGGCATGCTCCAGTAACATGGCCTTCAACATGGGGGTCCTTGGCAACTGACAAACAACTCATGACTCTGTTATATAAAAGTGGAACCAGATCAGCCTGTGTGGTGACATTGGGAAGAATATTTGGGGTGGGGGAGGGCATGCTTTACAAATGTTTCCATATGTTCTACAGAGGTGGGACCGGAGAGGGAGAGAACTAAGGTAATCGATTGGGAAAGAAAAATGGATTGGACAAACAATTAGAAACTAACAATGACGCAGCCTAGAGAATGCTTGTTTAAGGAGCAGGAAGGGGAAAAGGAATGTAGAGTGTACCTGACTTCCTGGCCATGGTTCTTGCTCTTTTTCTTGTGATTCAAATCTAACTCATTTTATGCATAGGGTCAGATTTGCAACTGATTTTCCCGCTCTGTAAGGCTGGAATTCCATTGGGAATCTAGGGCTGAGAAAACTCTATCCCCATTGAGACTGTTCTTCCCACCCCTACTTTGCACATCTGTCTATTTCCCTGTGGGACTGTATGAATTACTTGGATGCCACAAGCAGATGTCATTCTAATCTGAAGCTTCAGAGCCTACATGGTACCTGGAACACAACTGATATTTCAAAAAAGTACCTAAGGAAGGAAACCATGGTAACATCAGAGTGAGGAAACCTGGCAGACACCACCTTAACCAGGTGCCCAGGGTCATCATCACCAGGAATCAGACCTGTTGGTACCATGCACTGCTAATGATATGATGAGAAGGGCATTTCATGTGCATATCGCTCCTCTCCAAAATCTGTAACCCCAGTCTAATGATGAGCAAACACAAGACAAAACCAAATTGGGAACATCCTACAAGATACTTGACCAGTACCCTTCAAAAATGCAAGGTCATGAAAGATAGAGACAGACATTGCTGAGCTTCACCTGAGCCCTGTATTCCCAGAAGCATGAAGATGGAGAAATCTACCTACCAGCTCACATATTCTCACTCTCGACCTGTCTACCTGCCCCTTTAAGACACCGGACTCTTCAGTGATGCGCGTTCTCCCTGTTACAACCACCTGAATAACATCATCCTTAGTTGTCTGTTGCAGTTTGTCTTAGGAAGACTGAGAAAACAAATACTTGTAATGTAATATTCTTGACTGCCCTAGACAGATAACGGGCATTTGTGGGACACCTGGGGAAATATTAATAAAGTCTGCAGCTTAGTTATTACTATTTTATTAATGTTAATGTTTTCATTTCAATAAATGCATGTAATTATGCAAAATGTTAACATTAGGGAAACAGGTGAACCCTGTACTATCTTTTTAAGTATCTGGTATGTACAAAATTATTTGAAAAAATCCTTTTTAAAGTTTCGGCTAAATGGCTAAATAAATATCAGCAAACATTTGTGTCTCCTCTGGAGCTCTGGAATCCTAAAACGTTACAGACGACAGTGGCACGCACGTCCCAGAGCCGCATCTAGGATGCGGCACTCATTCTCCACACTGCCAACAGTACTGAAAGAGGACAGCCCAGCCAGTGCTTCTCCAGGCATTGCCTGAGCCAATGAGAGACCAAGACCCTGCCTCTCTCCAGGGGAACACGTTTACCAAGACTAGTGACAGTAGGGGAGAGAGAGGCCTTCCCCCTTGCTTTACGAGGGTGCCTCTGGGGCCCTTTTGGACCTAGAGTTTTCTGTCTTATGATCATATTGCATTACAAACCTTGCATTTTTCCAATTCTATCAACTTCAACCCCCTTGATTGTTGATCCCAACAGCATTCACCAATAAACTTCCTCTTCAAAATCTTTGGCTAAGAGACTATATTCCAGGGAACCTGACCTCTGTCAGGCATTTACCACATTGGTGCAAAAGTAGTTGCAGTTTTTAACCATTACTTTTAATAGCAAAATCCTCAATTTCTTTTAATAAAAGGCACACATCACACACACACACACACACACACACACACACACACAACCACCTGCACTACTGTACTAATTGGAGTTCTCCAGAAAAACAGAACCAATGTGAGGGGTTATTTTTAATAACTAGCTCATGTGATTGTGGGGGCTGGCGAGTTGGAAAGCTGCAGGACAGGCCAGCAGACTGGAGAATGAGAGGGTATCTATGTTACAGACTGGAAGCAGAATTCCTTCTTTCGGAAATTTTGATGTTTGCTCATAGGGTCTTTAATGGATTCAACTGACTTGAAAAGGCCTATCCATCCACATTATGGAGAACAATTTGCTTTATGCAAAGTCTGCAGATTTAAATGTTAATCATATCTAAAAATACCTTCACAGCAACATCAAGACCGATGCTTGGCTGAACATCTAGGCACCATGACCTACCCAAGTTGACACAAAAAGTCAACCATCATGGTCTACCCACAATGTCAGCAAACGTAAAAGCAGTAATTGCACATAGCATAGGCTATGGCAGAGCAAGCTGTCTAGAGGGATCTTGCCTGTTACTACAGAAAGACGTTTTCGAGGCCAGGACTCGAAATGGGGAATGTGAATAGAGGCACTGTTCCTTGTGTGATATCACTGGCATGTATTAAACATATGATTTGCTGGATTTACACTTATTGTATTATAATAATATAAATGGGATTGTGAGCAAAGTTGAATAACATACTTATAAAATGCCATCAAACATCACTTTTATTTTTATATGTCATCTACTTTTATAATTTCTTTCAGTGTGAGAAGCTTTCCCCAAGCTGGTGTATAACCACTCTTGCAAGCTTTAAAAAAATGTTCTGGTCCCTTGAAAGCAATAGGGAGTTTCATCATAATTTCAGTTTGCAAGAGAGATTCTTGATTCAGAAGTTCGTGTGCTCAGACCAAAATATTTAGCAGTATTTTGATCTTCAAAGTTAAGCTTTCCCTCTCCTGCAAAGCAGAAGGAAAAGGAGCTGCCAGGGAGGCATCCATATTGAGTCTATAGGTTGGCAGCAGAAAATATATTTTATGGTCTAAACATACTTCTCAAAATAATTAATATAGGACTGCATACAAAATAGGTGCTTATTATCTGTAGATTTTTTAGTAAGATTGGCATGCTTTCCTCTAACTCAATTAGGAAAATATTTTTAGGAGATAGAAATGAGTAAATGTACCTAATATGGCACAGAAGATGAGGACCCAGATTTGGTCATTAGATTTAGCAAAGTAAGGGTTACTAATAGCTTACACAAGAGTAATATTTTGGTAGCATGTTGGGACAAAAACCTCACTGTAATGTTAATAAAAATTGGGAGAAAAAGTCACAGTGAGAGTAGAAAATGGCAAGAAGTTCCTTAGATGAGAAGTAACTGGGGTGAAAAGGAAATTGTGCGTGTGTGCATGTGTGCATGCTTTAAGACGGGCAAGGTAACAACATGTTTTTATGCTGATTAGAACTACCTAGAAGAGAGTGTGAGAAGGAACAACAACTGATGCTATAGGGGAGAAGACAGAATTGCAGGCATGCATCCCTCACTAGGGGAGAGGCAATAGTAGATGACAGTTAAGTGTGGGGGCCACAGACAGTTTCTCCTCGGCCACAGGAAGGAATGCAGAGCACGTGGCTTAAACATGGTCGAGGAGGCTTGTGGAAGTTCTTGTGCCTGCTCTCTTCTTACTGTGTTATTTTCTCAGTGAGATAGGGAGCTAGTCATCAGCTGACGGGAGGATGAATTAGAAGTTTGAAGAGAGGAGAATGACTCATGTTATAGCTCAGGGGATTTGGAGAATAAATAGACTCTAGCACGATGACTGGGTAGTGTTATGTCATGGCTCAGATACTGGTGTCATGAGCTCTTCCTCAACTCCAGAGTCCAGTTTGAAAGCGACCAAATCCTCTTGTTTTGTCCCAGACTTTCTCAGTTTTGAGAAAGTCTCATGTCTCAGGAAGCCCCGCAGTCCCGGGCAAAGTAGATGACTGGCCACCATGTCGAAGTTATCCTGGTTATCAACCTTAAGTCTTTTCTCTTGAGATGTGAAGGGAGCAGACACCCCATTTTCACCTCTGTCTCAGTGGGAGGGCAAAGGTCGTAGTGGCACTTTCTCTGAAGAAATCCTCACGTAAAGTCCTTCTCTCCAACTGTACTCTCAGTCATGTTATCTGTATAAATTTCAGAGTCCAATAACCATTCTTGGGAAAGAACATATTTTTAGAAAAATATCATTCAATAATTTTAGAAAGTTTGTTATTTTAAAATAGTTTTAAAATATATTATTTAAAAGCACATTAAAATACATGACTTTAAAATTCTCTTTAGAATTTGGCATCTCTTGAAAGGTAGTGCGTCACTTGGACTTTAGATTTAGTGCCCTGTTACACTAGAAGTGTTGACTGAAAATGAAGCATCTACTCACATCATCACCTTTATTTCTTCTGCGTATTGTAGATGACATTGTTAGCTTTGAAACATTTCACCTCACGTCTTGCCTCTAAGTTGTATTGATATTTAACACCACCTTCAAAAGTAAATTATATCATCACTTAAATAGATCCAGAAACAAGAATATTGTTCTAATAGTCCAGCCAAACTCCAAATAATGCTTTTGTCAGATGGCCTTTATCATCTCCCAAATCTCCGTCTCTACTTTTGACTTCATGAAAGGCTAAGGGGTAAGAAAATCACTGATACCCTTCTGTGCCAGATGAAAATGTTATGTCTGATCAATTTTAAAGGTCAGTAACTGTTAAAGGACAGTGCTTGTGGAAAATGGTATGGCTTTGTAGTGTAAAACAAGAATCCTTTACACTCACTTAAGGACACAATCAACAAGTTAACTACAATTTTTTTTTTTTTTTTTTTTTTTTTTTTGCTTTTACAAATCTCCTTTTTTTAACTCATTTTTTAAAGAAGAAGGGTGGGAAAAACAGATGATACATTACTTGGGATCGAGCAAATTAGTATTACACAATCTTGGTTTATCAGCTTAAATATCTTGTATCTAGGAGGGAGTGATGAATTATTGAAACGATTATGAAAATTATTCTCTAGGGCTAGCTTAACCTTCCTTTTTCTTACCATGTAATAAAAATCACATATACTTATTTTTTTCAGTAGAAGTATTATTTTTCTTGGAACTGTGTGCCAAAGAAGATAATAGAGAAGAAAGCACTGTGGGCTATCTGGGTTGGTTAACAAAATACAATCATGATTAACAGCAGAGATATTAAAGGCATCTGCCTCCCAGGAAGATCACATCATCCAATTGTCTTCTCTCCCTGAGAGAGAAATTCCAGTCCCTTTCCTTGGTTGCATTTTTAGGACCTGATACAGCTAGTTTATAGGACTGTTGAAGTCAGCCTCTGGACATGGGTAGGGTTCAGGGTAGCAGGGTGGAGGGGAACCTGGTATAGTGGGAAATACTTAGGGTTTGGAGTTCATTGGGCGTGACTCTGCCATTTAGGGCATAAACTTTGTCTGATTCTGAATGTTGCTGTCTAGGAAGTAATACTAATAATTGCTTCAAAAAATTGTCGTGGGGATTGTCTGTTGTATGAAGTCACTTGCTGAATATTTGAGCTGAAGTTTGAGCTGTTGAGTGCAACTTCCTATATCTTTCTTTTGTATTATTATGGAAATATAGCCTACTCACAACTTATGTCCTGCAAAATGGGAAAGTGTTCTCATAATAAATTCCCCTGTGCTATGGGAAATGAAAAGGCTACAAAGCTTAGACTCTTTAGGAACACAGAAAAAATGAAGCCTCTGATGCTTACACATACAGCAAATATTAAATTCAACCCACCTGCTAGCTAGATTAATTTAAATTTCACACTAGAATACTACTTACTTCAGTTCCTGTTACCTGACATAGGATGTCTAGCTTCTAAAAACAAAAAAATTACAAGATAGGCTTAAAAGGCAAGATAAAACACTATCTGAGGAGACAAAACAAGCAACAGAATCAACCTCATACAGGCAGAGATTTTGGAATTATAAGACAAAAATTTTAAAATAACTATGGCTATGTTGAGGGCTCCAAAGCAAAAAACAAAGCAAAATCAAATGAGTAATGTAAGCAGAGAGATAGCATTTCTAACAAATAATAAAACAGTACTAGAAATCAAAACAACCCATAACAGAAATGAAAAATGTCTCTGATGGGCTCATCGATAGATTAGGCATAGCAAGGAGAGCATCAGTGGGCTTAAGCTTATGTCAAAAGAAACTTTCTAAAATTAAATTCAAAGAATGGAAACCAGAAGACAAACTAAAAAGGAACACAACACCCAAGAACTCTGGGACAATTTCAAATGGTTTAACATGTGTTACTGAAATATCAGGAGATGACAGAAAAAGAAGCAGAAGATATATTTAAAGAAATAGTGGGCGCAAATTTTCCAAAATTAATGACAGACACCAAACCACAGATCCAGGAATTTCAGAGAATATAAAACATGATGCATAAGTGTAGGTAAATACACCTAGGACTATCACAATTAAACTGTAGAAAACCAAAGACAAAGAGAGCAGCCAGAGAGGGTAAAAACACCTAACAGATATATGAACAAAGATAAGAATTACATCGGACTTCTCATCAAAAACCATGCAAACGAGAAGGTAGTGGAGTGGAATATTTAACACTTGAACAAAACAAAACAAACTTGCAACCTTGAGTTCTACATCCTATAAAGTGATCCATTAAAAACTAAGGAGAAATAAGGACCTCCTCAAACAAAAACTAAGGAAATTTATTGCCAGTAGATCTAATCCTCAAGATATTTTAAAAGGAGTTCTTCAGGGAGAAGAACTTTCTTTTTAAAAGGGAGAAGGAATATAATATTACTCAGAAGCTTCGATCTACATAAAGAAAGGAAAGCATCAAAGGAGGAATAAGTGATTATAAAATTAAATTTTATATTATTCTCATTCTTAATTGGCTGAAAAAGCAGCTGTTTATTCAAAGTACCAATAGTAACAGTGCATTAAGTGATTATAGCATATACATAAGGAAAAAGAACGACAACAAAGTTAAAAGGGACAGGAAAGAGTGTTTGGGGGTACACTGCTAAAAGTACCTGTACTACCCAAGAAGTATTATGGTATTATTTGAGAGTGACTTAATTTGGTTGCAAATATATATTGCAAACTGCGGAGTAACTGCTAAACACATTTTTTAAAAGAAATATAATTGATACGCTAAAAGAAGGGAGAAAATTGAGTCATATAAAATACTCAATTAAGACCAGAGGGGACACGAAATGCAGGAAAGAAAAGGAAAAAAACCCAGCAAGCTCAGAAAGTACAAAATAGTCCCAAAATCACAGATTTTTGTGTATGTATTTAACAATGTCATCAAAATATGGGAGAAAAAAGTAACTGTATTACAAGTTGAAATAGACAAATCCATTATAATAGTTGGTAATTTTACCACTCCTTTTTCAGTAATTGATGAAACAGGCAGAAAATAAGGATATAATTGACCTGACAGCACCATCAATCAATTTGATCTAATTGATATCTATAAAGTGTTTATCTAATAACAGCAGAATACTCATTCTTCTCAAGTTCCCATGAAACAATGACCAAGATAAACCACATTCTGGGCTATAAAACACTCTTGTGTTTTAAAGACTAAAGAGCAAGTTTTAAAGACTAAAATAAAAAACTCTGCTCTTAGACCACAATAGACGTCATTGAGAAATCAGTCAAAGCTAGAACAATTCACGCAACCAAATACAGAAAGTTGTACTGGATTATAACCTAAAGTATTAAAATAAATTCATAAATATATATTCTGATATAAATAAATGACTAAAACAAAAAACAGGGAGAAGATACAAATATCTCAAAAAGGAAAAAAATATATAAGTAATTTATGTAGACACTCTACTCGTAAGGTGTAGAAAAAAAAGTGATAAATCATCACTTTGCAAGTGTCCAATGCACAGGAGCTTATTTCCAGAGTGCGACATGGGAACGGGGAGAACAATGAAAAAAAAGCTTACACATAAACTTGACCAACACTGCCTTAGCTGGGTGCTCAAGGTCAGCATCGGCAGTGATAAGTCATGTTAGCAGTATGCACTTTAGATATAATATGATAAAAATGCCATTTTGCTTCTGTGATTTTCCTAAAATCCTATCTCCATTCTGATCATAAGTAAAACATCAGACAAACTCTAGTAGAGGGGAATCCTACAAAATATTTGGCAAGTATCTCTCAAAATCATCAAGGTCATGGAAACAAGGAAATTATCGGAAACTGTCAGAGCCTAAAGAAGCCTAAGGAGGCATGACAACAGTGCAATGTGATATCTTGGACAGGATCTGAGAACAGGGAAAAAAAAAAAAACCACTTGGTAAACCCCCCCAAAACTATAGACTTAGTTAATATAATGTATCAGTATTTGTTCATTAATTGTAATAAATATATGATATTAATTTAAGATGTTAATAGGAGGAAAGTTGGTACAGAATATATAGCAACTATACTATCTTCTTAATTTTTCTGTAAATTTAATATTGTTCTAAAAAGTAAGGACTATTACAAATATTCAATTAATTAGAAAGAAAGCAGAAAAGAGTAAAAGAGAATTAAAAACACATGAGACAAACAGCAAATAGCAATACCATACATTTATACCCAACCATATCAATAATCATGTGAAATGTAAATGATCTATACACTTCAACTGAAAGGCAGAGAATAGGATTTCTGTTTATGTACAGATGTAGGAAGATACTTCTTCCTGTTCTCTTCTAAGGAAAACTAAAATCTTTGCACTTCATATGTAAAACCAACATAAGAAGACACTATGGTAGGAGAGAATAAGGCGGCCTGGCCAAGGACTTCAGGATCTCAAGAACCCAGGAAAGACATGGTGGTGAGGCCTGTGAGTTTTATTTTTTTCTCATATATTTTAGACTTGGAACTAAAGAAGCCAGGATGCCAAAAATGCTAATGCACGTGGATGAAAGGCTGAAAACAAAATGCTCTCTTCAACCTAGGGATCAGGAAAAGGGCAGCCTAACAAAACATAAAACTTTTAGATTATAACCTCTACACTCCAGCCAAACTGCAGAAAGACAGTAGTGCCGGCTCCTTTGATGGCAGCAATGTCAAATGCCTCAGCTGACTATAACAAGAGGCTCCAGTCATTTTCTGGGATGGTGTCAGAGAAGGCCAGGTAGGGAGGCAGGACGTTCGTTCCTGCTCAGTGGTCACTAGCCTAGACCCACAAGGAGTAGATGGAGACCATGTGGGGGGTCTGAACTTCCTTCCTAACCCGGCAGTAATGTGGCACCCCTTCCCTTCCTTGCCAGAATCGCAGAAGAGAAGGCCTAATAGAGATCTAAGACCTTTACCACCCCTCAGTGGTAGTGAGGCCCCCCTCCACACACTCCCACCCTGCCTCTTACACTGCCATGGTGTCTGTGGAGATAACATGAGAAGTAGGAGCAAGGCAACTCTATCCTATTCAGTCAGTGAGGTATCAGTGATCAGTGGAGACACTTTAAGAAATATTTCCTTAATACACCTAGAAGGAAAGAGAAGCACTCCCTACCTTGGATTTCAATGGAGGAAAGACGGGGCAGTGAAACTTTTACCCACACCTGGAAGTAATGTTAGCAACCCCTTTCCCCAGTGCTGCCAGTGTGGTGTCAGAAATCCAGCTAACACAGAAGATTTCAATAAGATCCAGAGTTTCATAAGATAATATCCAAAATGTCAATCAGTAATTACCCCTAACACCAAAACCCAGGAGATCTTAAAGTTAATGAATATAAACAATCAATAGATGCTATCACAGAGATGATAAAATAAGTTTAACAACGATTTTAAAGCCATCAATACAAAAAAGCTTTGATGGGTAATTGCGAACATACTTGAAATAGATTAGTAAATAGAAAGTCTCAGCAAAGAAATAGGAAAATACACAGAAGGACCTAGACTGTACAACTGAGGAATTCAATGATTGAAACAAAAACTCCTATGGGTGCCTTCAAGAGCAGAATGGAGGGACAGAGGACAGGAGCAGTAAACTAGAAGATAAAATAATAGAAATTACCCAATCTGAACAACAGAAAACAGACTAAAAGGAAAAAAAGAAAAGAACAGAGCCTCAGGAATCTGTGGGACAATAATAAAATATCTAATGTTTATATCACTGGACTACCAAAATGAAATAAGTAAAAGTGAGTGGCTGAAAAGTACTTGACAAAATAAGGGCTGAAAATTCCCCAATTTTGACAAAAAATGTAAACTTATAGACCCAAGAGACTAAGGGAAGCCTAATTGTGATAAACCCAAGGAAATCTACACTAAGACACAACATAATGAAATTTCAAAAAACGAATCACAAAGAAGTCTTAACAACTCCAAAAGAAAACAACAACCTAACCACAGCAGAAAATCAATTCAAATTACAGGCGATATCCCATCAGAAATTATAGAGGCCAGAAAGAAGTGACTCAAAAATTTTTAAGTATTGATGATTAAAAAATAACCCAGAACCCTATAGCCAGTGGAAAGATGCTTCATGGATGAATGGGAACTCAAAACATTCTCAGATAAAGGAAAACGGTGAGAACTTGTCACAATCAAGCCTACTCTAAAAGAATGGCTCAAGGACATTCTCAAAATAGAAAGTTAACAATAAATAGAGGAAACGGAACAGCAGGAAGAACAAAATACAGTAAGCAAACATATGCGTAAATACAATATACTTTCCTTTTCCTCTTGAGTTTTCCAAATAATGGCGTAGCATTAAAAAAAATTACAGCTATCTCCTGTGATTATTAATGTATGTGAAGTAAATGTTTAAGACACCTATATTATAAATGAGGTAGGGTTAGAAAAAACTGAGGAGAAATAAGGTTTCTAGATTTTACTCAAACTAATAACACCAGTAGACTTTGATAAGTTCGGAATATAAAACCAGAGAAACCACAAAAAAACTATACAAAAAAGGCACACCCCAAAATAGTACTGAAAAGCTATACAAAATGTACACTCCAAAACACTACAGAAAATGAAATTAAAAAAGTTTTTAAGTAATGTAGGATTCAGAAAAAGGAAAGCTCAGACATGTTCTCTCAGAGAGAACAGACAACAAAAATAAAATGGCACATTTAAACCTTAACTTCTCAACAATTACATCAGGCATAAATGATCTCAATATAGCAATTAAAAGACAGATTTTTGGAGTGAATTTTAAAACATGACACAACTATATAATGTTTATTTAAAAACTTACTTCAAATATAACCATATAAACAGATTGAAAATAAAGAATGCAGCAAGATACCTCATGCAGACATCAATCAAAAGAAAAAGGGAGTGGACTATATAATAGTAGATAAAATAAATATTAGAGCAAAGCAAATTACCAAAAAGAAGGACGGTCTATAATGATAAAAGGGTCAGTTCACCGAGAAACCAGAGCAGTTAGTATAATCACTAAAGAACACAGCTGCAAAATATGCAAAGGAAAAACTGATAGAATGGAAAGGAGTTGGTAACAAATACACAATTTTAGTTGACAAATCAACAACTGTCTTTCAGAAATTTACAGAAGAAAATAATCAGAGATATAGAATAACTCACTACACTATGAACCCAAAAGGTCTAATTGTCATGGGTAGTTCACTGTATCCCAAAAGAATAGAACACTTGAAATATTCCTGGTATTCAGAAATAAAAATATACCAAGGTAGACAATTTCATGGACCATAAAACAAACCTCAACAATTTTAACAGAATTGAAATAATACAGTGTATTCGCCAAACACAAAGAAGTGAAACCAGAAATCTACAATAGAAATAGAACAGGAAAATCTTCAAATTTACCTAAAAACTAAATAACACACTTCTAAATAATCCATAGGTTTTTCAAGGAGGAAATCTGTCAGAAAGCAAATGAAAAAATACATTGAACTTAGTGAAAATGAAAATGCAATATATACAAATTCGCAGAATACTACTAAAGCAGTTCTGAGATATAAATTTATATCAGTAAGTGAAGGCCGTGGAAAAGAGAAAAACTCTCAAATCGATTATGTAAGCTCCTACCTCAAGAAACTTCAAAGGCGTGATTTTTCAAAAACATCAGTAAAATTGACAAACCTCTGCTAAGAATGACAAAAACATACTAGGTAAGATAAAAACTATGCAGACAAAGAGTTAATCAGGAGCTGTCATTGGAGACCTTGCAGATATCAAAAGAATTAGAGAATACCAGGAACAACTCTACACATATAAATTTAATAGTTTAGAAGAAATGAACCAGTTCCTCCAGAAGCATAAACTCTCAGAACTCAGTCAATATAAAATTGATAATATGAATGGCTTTGTAACTATTAAAAGAATTGGATTTGCAATTAATCCTCCATCTCAAAAAAAAAAAAAAAAAAAAATCCAAGCCCAGATTGTTTCACTAGAGCATTCTACTAAATGATTAAAAAGAATTAATACTCATTCTTCACAATCTATCCCAGAAAGAAGAAAAGGAGAGAAAACACACTAATTCATATTAAGAAACCAATATCACCCTGTTATCAAAACCAAAGACAGCACAAAAAAGTCAGCCCTACAGATAAGCATCCTATATGAATATAAATGCAAAAATTCTTAACAAACTATTAGCAAATTGAATTTGGCAATATATAAAAGAAATTATACATCATGACCAAGTGGGGTTTATTCCAGGGATGAAAGCCTAGTTCAATATTTATATATCAATTATTTCAATGTACCATAATATTTCTAAAGTGAAAAATCACATAGTCATATCAATTGATGCAGAAAATACATTTGATGACATCCAAAATCTATTCATGATAATAGCTCAGCAAGTTAGAAATGAAGAACTTGAACTTTCCCAACTTTATAAAGATTCTATGAAAAAAACTATAGCTAACATTGTGGTTAATGAGGAAAGAGTGAATGCTTCCCCGTCTAAGATTAGAAACAAAGCAGGGGTGTCTACTTGCTACATACTTATTCAACATAGTACGGAAAATTTTAGTTAGTGTAAGACAGAAAAGAAAAACAAGAAAAATATCTGAAATAAATAAATAAAAATGCCCTTATTTGCAAATGCCATGGCTGTCTGCATAGAATATCCCATGGACTTTGCAAAAAAATTCCTAGAACTGATAAGTTCAAGAATGCCACATAATGGAAGATAAACATGCAAAAACCAATTGCACTTCTGTATACTTCCAATGAGCATATAGATATCAAAATTTAAAATGCTGTACTATTTTAAATCTCTCAAAAATAAATATGTGCATATCTAGGCAAACATGAACTCTCTATATATGTAAAGATGCAGAAAACTACAACATGTGGATGGAAGAAATCACAGAAGATCCACATGCATAAAGAACTATACCATGTTCATGAATGTTAAGACCCAATGTAGTTTAAAACCAATTGTCTCCAAATTAATATACAGCTTTAAAGTAATGTCTATCAAAGGCCCAGCAAAATTTTCTAGGAATAGACGAGATTATTCTAAAATTGATTTTGAAAGGCAAAGGAACCGCAATAGCTAAAATAATTTTGAAAAAGCAGAATAAATTTGTAGGCATCAATCAACTTTATCTTAAGGCTTATTATATAAATAACTACAGTAATCAAGACTATTAGGTATTGGTTGGCTGCATAGCTGAAGGAAACAGTATAAAGAACCCAGAAATAGATTCTCACAAATATGCCCAACTGATTTTTCACGAAGGTGCAAAAGCAGTTCAATGAAGGAAAGATAGTCTTTTCAGCAAATAGTGCTGGAGCCATTGGCGATTCATAGACAGAAAAACAAACCTCATTGTAAGTCTCATACTTTTTATAAAAATAAACATAAAATAGATCATGAACTTAAGTGTAAAATATAAAACTATAAAGCTTGTAGAAAAAAATAGTTCGGGCAAGATGGCTTATGCTTGTAATCCCAGAACTTTGGGAGGCTGAGATGGGCGAATCACAAGGTCGGGAATTCGAGACCAGCCTGGCCAACATGGTGAAACTCTGTCTCTACAAAACATACAAAAAATTAGCTGAGCCTAGTGGCAGGTGCCTGTAATCCCAGCTATTCAGGAGGCTAAGGCAGGAGAATCGCTTTTACCTGGGAGGTGGAGGTTGCAGTGAGCCGAGATCGCACCACTGCACTCCAGCCCAGGAGAGAGAGTGAGACTTTGTCTCAAAAAAAAAAAAAAAAAAAAAGTTTTAGGCTCCATGGTTAGGCATAGATCTTACACTTGAAACTAAAAGCATGATCCATAAATGGAAAACTTGATCAATTGAGGTTCATCAAAATAAAAACTTTTGCTCTGCAAAGACCAGGAAGACAATGAATGGAAAAAAATATGCTGGGAGAAAATATTTGCAAATCATGTCTGACAAAGGACTAGTATCCAGAATACATAAAGAATTCTCAAATGTGAACAGTAAAATTAAAAAAAAAATGCAGCCCAATTAGAAAACAAGCAAAATACATGGAGAGACATCCCATCAAAGAGAACATGTAATTGGCAAATAAGCATATGAGATGCTCAAAATAATGAACCTTCAGGCCAATGCCAATTAAAACCACAATGAAGCATCACTACATACCTATTAGGAAACATAAAATTAAAAAAAAATGAAAAAACGTAAATGCTAGTGAAGAATCAGAGAAACTGGATTACATTTATTATTGGTGAAAATGTCAAATTGTACAGCCACTCTAGAGACAGTTTGGCACTTCATTATAAAATGAAACATGCAACTACCATATAAATTGGCTCTTGGGTACTCTTGGGTATTTATCCCAGAATAATAAAACTTACGTTCACACAAAAACTCGTTTATAAATGCTTATAGCATCTTTATTGGTAATAGCCCAAAAGTGAAAAGAACTCAGATGTCCTTCAGTTGGTGGATGATTAAACAAACCTCAGTGTGTCCATTACGTGGAATACTGCTCAGCAGTGTAAGTGAATGAAGTATTGAAAGGCACAACAACTCGGAAGAAACTCCAAGCATATGCTGAATGAAAAAAGCCAATCCCAAAAGTTTACATGTTATCAAATTCCTTTTATATAATAGTCTAGAAATGATAAAATTATAAAAATGGTGAACAAGTTTAGTGGTTGTTTGGGATCAGGAGGGAATGGGCTGGGAGGGAAGTTAGTGTGGCAATAAAAAGACAACATGAGGGATGCTTGTGGTGGTACAGTGTTGAATCAATGTCAGGAACATCGTTGTTACATTTTATTATAGTTTTGCAAGATGTTACACTTGAGATAATCTGCTTAAGGGATAGATATGACATATGCATTATTTTATGTAACTGTATGTGAATCTATAAATATTCCCAAATTTAAAAATAATTTTTAAAAAGCAGTGATTTTCAGATTGGATATAAAAGCAAGACTCAACTACAAGCTGTTTACTATGTTATAAAGGATGGATAGACTTTAATAGCAGGAAAGCTGGAGTAGCTATTTGAGTACATCAAAGTAGATTTCATAGCAACTAATATTATCAGGAATATAAAAGATCATTTCATATTGATAAGAATGTTATTTCATCAAGAAAACAGCAACCCTAAATATGTTCACGCTAAATAATAGGGTTCCATAATCCGTGAAGCAAAAATTGATAAAACTAAAACAAGAAAAATTTTTTAAAATTTTTATTTGAGGTTTGGGGGTACATGTGAAGGGTTGTTACCTAAACACATGTCATGAGGCCTTGTTGTACATATTATTACATCACCCAGGTATTAAGCTCAGTACCTAATAGTTATCTTTTCTGACTCTCCCCCTCTTCTCACCCTCCCCACTCATGTAGACACCAGTGTCTAAACAATGAGAAATTAACACAATTATATTTAGTGAGTTCAGTAGCTTTCATTGAATGACTGATAGAAGAAAAAGAAAATCTGTAAGGATGTAGAAGAATTACAGAACATCATCAACAAGTGTATTCACTCGACATTTGTAGAAAACAGTTGACTTACCTGCATCAGAACACAGTCTTTTTCAGTGCTCGTGAAACAGTTACCAAGGCAGATCATATTCTGGCCAGGGGCCAGCCAACTATGGATGTGCACAATGATAACTAAAAAACATTTCTTAATAAATTAAAAATACCTATATAAAGAGCTATACCATGTTCATTTATTGGAAAAGTCAATATTGTTAATTTGTCTATTCTCCAAAAAGTAATCTATCACTTCACTTTAACCCCAAATTGAAAACCTGATTCTGAAATTTATATAAAAATGCTAAGGACCTAGAAAAACAACTTTGCAAAAGGAAAACAGTGTTGGAGGATATACACTATTTGGCTTTAAACCTATTTAAAATACATAGTAATCAAAAGTGTATAGGATTGGCATCAAGATTAAAAAATAGATTAATGACCCAGATTACAAAGTCTAGAAATAAACTACTACGTATAAATACAGTCATTTTGTTTTTGACAAAGTTAAATAGGTTACTCCGTGGAGAGAGAAAATATGAACTTCTCAACAAACGTAGGAGAGCAGGTGGGTATCCAGAGACACACATGCAAAACTACTTTCTTTCATACAATATGCAAAAATTAACTCAACATTGATCACAAACTTAAATGTGAAATGAACAACTATAAAATATCAAGAAAGAAGGAGAAAAATTTTGTGACACTGAGTTAAGATAAGCTTTTTAAAAACAATACCAAAGCATAAGCTGTAAAGGAAAAAAACTGATACATTGAACTTCATCAAAATTAAGAATTTCTGTTCTTTGGAATATATGGTTTCAAAATGCAAAAAGCAATCACAGATTAGGAGAGTGTTTGTAAATCACATAAGATAAAGAACTCGATAAAAATAAAACAAACAAATTTAAAGTGGCAAAAATTTGAACCTTAAGAAGAAATATGCATGGTACATTAGTACATGAAAATATGCTCTATGTCATTAGTCTTTAGGGCAAAGCAAATCAGAACCACCATGACTACCACTATGCACCTATCAGAGTGTCTAACATTACAAGACTGTCCATATTTAGTGTTGACAAGGATGAGGAGCAACTGGTACTCTATTAGTTGGAATGTAAAACGGTGCAACCACTTTAGAAAACAGATTAGACATTTCTTAAAATAACAGACAACCCTATACACCTCTGGGTTTTTCCCAAGAAAAAGGAAAGTGTACACCCATACAAAGGCTTGCACACAAATGTTCATAGCAGATTCATTTGTAATAGCTCCAAACTATTTAGAAACAACCCAAATGTGTGTCACCAGGTAACTGGATAAACAAATTGTTATATATCCATATAGCAGAATTGAGTGAAAATAACAAACTTAAAGTGATTTTTCTATTCTCTCAGTCAATGACAATCAACACGGAAGTCTTCTATTACCAAATGTGTGTTGTTTTCCCCCATACATTAAGCAAGCATCATTTCTGCAGTGGCTACCAGCTGTAGGTCCTCTAGTTCAGTTCAGACACTATCTACCTGGCTACAGCATCAGATTCCACAGGTTGAGGGTTCAGTCCCCAATACTGGCCCCCCACTTTCAATACCAATTGCAAGCTCTGGGTTATTTTACCTGTGCATCTGACCAACCTACTATAAATCAGGATTGCTACACCACCCACTTTGGGTGTGATTTGCTGGAGCAGCTTGCAGAACTCAGGAAAACACTTATTTACATTTACCAGTTTATCATAAAGGATATTACAAAGGACACAGATGAAGACATGCATGGGGTAAAGTACAGGCAAAGGGGCCAAGAGCTTCCATGTCCTCTCTGGGTGCACTACCCTCTGCGGACCTCTAGGTATTCTGCTATCTGGAAGTTTTCCGAACCCTGTCCTTTTAGGTTTTTATGGAAGCTTCATTATGTAGGCATGAACTTGAACAACTGGCCATTGGTGATTAACTTAACCTTCAGACCCTCTCTCCTCCCTGGAGGTTGGGGAGATGGGGCTGAATATCCCAACATTCTAACCCTACTTTGTTTTTTCTGATGAGCAGCTTCCATCCTCAAGCTATCTAGGGGCTGCCTGCAGTTGTTCAACTCCGTAAGTGCCTGCAGATAGTATACAAAAAGACATCACTTTGGAGATTCTAAGGATTTTAGTTGTTGTATGCCATGAAATGGGGTCAAAGATCAAATATATATTTTTACAATATCACAAGACTAAGTAACAAAAAGAAATAAAATATTGACTTACAAAATAATTGTGCTTAGTAAGAAGCCAGTAAAAATTGAGTACATAGTGTTTGATTTCACTTATATAAAAGTCTACAAAATGCAGACTAATAATAGTTGACAAAAACAGACTGGTGTGGGTGCAGTGCAGGTGAGGGATGGGAACCTGGTGGCGGAGAATAAAAGGGGGCAGTTACAAAGCAGCATGGAGCTCAGTTATTGCTGCTATAAACCAAAAGTACAATTCTAAGCGTCCCAGTGACTGAATGGACCCCTTCTTTCAACCAGGGGGATTCCAAAGAAACCTGAAAAACTAGTCCAGGTCATGATGGGAAGAGGGCATTGGACATTCCTCATTCTACTCTCCTCTCTTTGGAATCCAGGTGCAGTTGATGTCAAAACAGAGATTTTAATGAGCTAGAAATAACACTGGGTATTTATAGGAGCATGGAAAAGCCCAAACAACAGCTAAAACAAAACTAGGCAAAATCCTGATTACAAGATTACAGAAACCCCAAAATAAGTGAGAGTAAACAGCAAACAAACAAACAAAAAACCAAAAACAAATAAACAAAAAAACCCTGGTCAGGATGACATGTCCATGACCCTTCGAAGCAAACCCAAGTTAGGGAGAAAGGGGGCAGTAACCGGGGGTGGGAGGGTCCTTGATATCCCCTCCTTTTTCAGAATATGTAATAATTATTTCATCCCTTTTCCAGAATACCTAATGATTATTCCACTCCCCGATTAAAGAAACAACCATAAAATTAAACCCCCAAACTCCACTATACGCAGCTCCTTCTAATGAGCCCACCTGCACTTCTCTCTTAAGTGTGGACATTGGTTTTGCAGTAGAATCTTTTTGCCTCTCTCATCCACTCTGACTTGTCCCTGAATTCTTTTCTCAAGAGAGTGTCAAGAATCTGAAAACTGGCTGGGGATGGGGTCTCATCCACAGACATCCAAATATCCATCTAAATGCTCCAGCAACATTAAGACTGAAAAAACAGGCTCTGTAGCAATAAGACTCCAAATTTCAACCTGATTCTAGTATAGCATCACATAACAGATAACAGGCCCTGAGGTAAGTCAAGGTAACTTACCTCAAAATGTATTTCTTTGACTGGGTGCAGTGGCTCACACCAGTAATCCCAGCACTTTGGGAGGCCGAGGCGGGTGGATCACTTGAGGTCAGGAGTTTGAGACCAGCCTGGCCAATGTGGTAAAATCCCATCTCTACTAAAAAAATACAAAAATTAGCCTGGCATGGCAGCATTGACCTTTAGTCCCAGCTACGCGAGAGGCTGAAGCAGGAGAATTGCTTGAACCTAGGAGGCAGAGGCTGCAGTGAGCCGCCATCTCACCACTGCATTCCAGCCTTGTTGACAGAGCAAGACTCCGTCTTAAGAAAATAAATAAATAAATAAATGAAGGTCTGAATAGGAAATATTTGTCATCTACTGCTTTTAAGGGTGGCCGCCTATGAGACTTCATCTGCATTAATAAGAAGCTTGGCCTCCACAGTTCCTCATTTTAACCCAGATATTCCCTTCTGTTGATTCCAGGTCTTCAGATAATAACCTAACTCTTTTAACCAATTGCCAATCAGAAAACCTTTGACTCCAACTCTGACCTAGAAGCCCACCACCCACTGCAAAGTTGTCTTGCTTTTCTGAACCAAACCAATGTACACCTCAGATGTATTCATTGATGTCTGCCTGTAACTTCTGCCTCCCTAAAATGGATAAAATCAAGCTGTGACCCAACCACTTTGGGCACATGTTTTCAGAATCCCTGAGGCTGTGTCATGGGTCATGGTCCTCATACTTGGCTTGGAATAAATCTCTTCAAATATTTTACAGAGTTTTCCTTTATTTTTTTTTTTAAATCAACATTGCCCCTGCAAAGCCTTTTCGATTACCTAAGCTGATTTTGATGCTGCTTCACATTATGACCCTCAGCACCCTGAACAGCATTCCCTGGTGAATCACACACAATTCCTTAGCAACAACGTCTTACAATTCTCAGATACAAGAATCACACACAATTCCTTAGCAACAACGTCTTACAATTCTCAGATACAAGATACTTACACACCATTATTTTAGGAGAAACAGTCCTCCATTTCCATCTTATTAAAGATGCCAATCAAATTCTCAAACACCACCACCACATTCTTACGCACCAATGTAAAACTCCAGCAAATATTTTAGTCATATGTAAGCCATGTGAAACATCAGTTCAGCACATTTAACGTATGGCTGCCTTAGACAGCAGTAGAATAAGGCATGGGCATAATGTGAGAAGAGTCAGCATAGCCTTTTAGTTCCTTTCCTGTCCTTTCTCCTATATGCTCAGGTTTCCAATTTGTATAGCAAATGTGGAGTAACTTGTTATGGCAACTACCTTTTGTAATGAGATTTGGGAGCAGACAGGATCAGCTCCTTCTCACCTCCTCAGAACCATGAACTCTTGCCCCACGGGACTTCCTGTGTGCCTCGGTGGCCTCTGCCACTAGGACAGCATTAGCAGCACATTGTAGCACACAGAGGTAGGCTGAATTTTTCAGATTTGGAAATTATTACATTCCTTTTACTTCCAGCTGCCAAAGCAGTCATCTTAAATTTAGCCACATGAAAAGAGAGCAAATAGAAATTTTCCCATTTAGCATCCAAGTTTCCTTTTTCTCCAACCAGCATCTCCCTGCCTCTGGCTCTCCAAATGCTTTTTAAATTTTTTTATTTTATTTATTTATTTATTTTGCGCCACTAAATTCTCTCTGGAAAGGACAGGAAAGAAATGAGACTGGAAATCTAAGCTTCCATTGTCTCCCTCTGCTAGCAGGTATGCATGTGCTTCCTTCCTGCAAGAAACCTCCTGACTTCTCAGGCCTGGATGTACTCAGCAAAGCAGCTGCGAGGAATGAAGGTACCGCGGGGGCAAAAGGCGCTGAATGAGATTCCCAGGGTTCAGTTAGAGGCAGCCGGTGGCCCTGGGGCTGACCAGACCTCTGTGTCCTCTGTCCCACCCACCCCATATCCTACAGAGGACATTCCTTTGGAATTTCCTACTGCTTCCTATTCCTCATCTCATGCACCCATTAATCCCCTGTAGCAACAAGCTTCTTCCTTTCTTGTTTATTTCATTTTCTAATTCAAGCCATTTCAGTGAGTATTTATGGAGCCGCAGGCATGTGATGAGCATCTTGCTCAATTTTAGAAACATGCGTCTACTGAAGGAGTCCCATAAATAAAAACTGGACAACATTGTTAAAATCTATTGATCATGTGTGCCCTTATCTATTCTTGAGCCCCTCATTTCCTTGCATTGATCTGTCTATTCATCCTTAGGCTGGTATCATCCTAGGGCTTCATTAGAAGACCCAAAATTATGCAGTGTAAGTCCTCCAAAATTGTTCTTTTTTTTTTTTCTAAGATTATTTTGGTTATTTTGGAACTGCTGTATTTCCAAACAATATGAAATTACCTTTTTAATTTATACTACTACATTTCTGAAAATTTTATTGGGAATACGTTGAATAAATAAATCTTTTGAAGAAAAAAGTATGTCTTATTGGAGTCTTACAATCAATGAACTTTGTATACATTTTAATTTATTTAAACCTTAATCTTTAATTTTTCTCAACAAACTTTTATAATTTTTACCATGGCAGTCTGAACATGTTTTGTTCAGCTAACTCCTGTATACTATATAACAATATACTATGCTATACTATATTAATAATATACTATAAAATAATATAATTCCTATGTTATTTTCATGTTGTTGTATATAGTATTCTTCTAAAAATTAATTTAGTTGGTGCTATTTTATTAAAATACAATTGATTTTTGTATATTATTCTAGAATTCTGTAATCTTGATAAATTCACTTATTTTTTCTAATAGTCTTTAATAGATTCCACAGAATTTCTATATTGCAATTATGTCATCTGAAAAATTTTATTTATTTTATATACATTTTTAAATTCTTGTCTTATAAGACCAGCTAGGACCTCTGTCTGGTACATTGCTGAATAAGTGTGCTACTAAATCTATAAATTATCTTAGTTTTTTTTGGTATGAAAAATGACTTTATTTAAACTTCATTTATGAAGAATAATTTTACTGGATATTAAATTCTTTCTTGGTTCCTTTGCTTTTTCAATACTTTAAAAACATTGTTTTATTTTCTTCTGGTTCGCAATGTTTCTGTCGAGGACCAAGCATTCATTTTCATCTTTGGTTACCCGTATGTAATGCTTTTTTTATGGTTTCTTTTAAGATTTTTTTTTTCCTTATTTTATGATCCTGTGTTTAATCATGATTTTTTTTTTTTTTGGTGCTAATCTTATCTGTGGTTCTCTTAGATTCTGTTATATGTAGAAATAGTTTTTATTAAATCTGGAGAAAAAAGGCCATTGTTTCAAATATTTTTCTTCCCCCTTCTGGAACTCCAAATGTAACTATGTTAAGATACTTGGTACAGTCCAAAACTCAAGGAGATGTGTGTTTTAAAAGTTTTTGACTTCTTTTGTTGTGTTTCTATGCAGCTACTAATCTGCTGTTATATTTTTTATTTCAAATATAACATTCTTATCTCTAGAAGATGCATTTTTTTATATTTTCAGTTTCTCTTCTTTTTATGTTTTTCCTTTTCTTTAATTTTTGTGAGCATATTTGTAATAGTTGTGTTGTAGCCTCTGCCTTTCAATTCCATTCATTTGGCACTTATGGTTTTAGTGTGGTATCCATCGACTAATATTTTTTCCTGGTTATGGTTCAGAGTTCCCTGCTTCATCACAAGTCCAGTAAATTTTAGTTGGAGTCTGGACATTGTGAATGTTACATTCTTGAGTGACTGGATTTTGACTCTAATGTTTAAAGTGTGTTGGATTTTGTTTTGATAGGCATTGAATTACTTGAAGATTACAAACTTTGTTAGAGTGAATCTAGTTTAGCCTTATTAGTGAAGCATGGTTGTTCCGGCATCTCTAACAAATGCCTGAGCTGGGAATGATGAGTAAACAAAAGCATGGTAGGTGGAGATGCTCCTGCAGCCTGTGTTATCTTACTGGTTCCCTTCTCACCAAGGTAATGAATGGCCTTGGGGCTGCTGAATTTGATGGTCCTTTTGTGCTCTGTCATCCTTCAGGCTTCTCTGCTGCATTTGGTTGTCAGTCATTCCTTCCTTCTGTAAGGGCTTTCCTGCCTTGACTTCCTCACATTCAACTTATCCTGCTTTATCATCTATTCCGTCTGCGTTGCTCCATTCCTCTTCCACTGATTTTAAATATAAATTTTCCTGAGGGGTATGACAGTGGACTGTTTATTAGCTTTGACCTCTAGTCTATAGTAATTCTCAATTAGTGTCTTTACTTCACACCTCTCTCTTTGGCACTATCTCCATATTCTACTGGCTACTGGCTGTCTATACTTGGAGCTCTCACGAAAACCTCAGACTCAACAGGCCCCACTCTGAACTCAACTTCTTTGCAAGCTGTTTAACTTTAATTATTATCTGTCTGCATGACTCCCTCACCATCTCTGCAGGTGCCCATTTCTGATTCCCCATCTTCACGGCAGGTCATGTTCATCTTATCACCCAAAGATTTGACTATGATTCCCTCCTCTTCATCTCCACTCTCAAGCAGATGCTCTGTGGAGGCTCTGACAAAGATTCTCTGCTTGACCAAACATTAGCCAGGTTTCTGAACCTTCTCCCGGGCCCAATTGTCCACTTCCTTATAAAAGTCAGTTTTAGCAAAACCTTGCTGTCTTAGTTTAGCAAGAACCCCTCATTCTTGATGGTTTTTCAGGTTCCTCATCTGCCACCATGCTCCAGGAGATATCTGATTACCGGGGCCTGTCTTTATCAAGAATTCTGCTGTTAGTTTAGCCAGAATCCACCCTTAACCTGAGGTTTCCTCTTAGTGATTTTCCACCCACTGACATCCACTCTGCTCCTTGGCTGTAAGTTTCAACTTGCTGCGTTTCAAGTTCAACCCCATCTATCTTGCCCACTGCAAAACCCCTCTGCTATGGTCCCTATGCTTATGGCAATGAACTGAATAAAGTATCCTTTATCATGCTTCAACATGTGTCATTGAACAATGTTTTCTCTGACAGCTCTCATCATTATTATCATGCTTTACTAGAACCATCTCCCAAGTGTCCATGCTCAACCTGTTCTAATTTATTCTTTGAAGGATTATGTGTATGATTTCACAAAATTCAAATTCCATTATGACACCCACCTGATTGAAATGTTTTAAAAGCTATATGTTTTGACAGTAAGCCAAAGCTTTGAAGTGTGGCCACACGGTCTTCAATAATATGATCGCTATTTGTCTTCCTAGCCTCATTTCTTTCTGTACTTAGGCAAGGACTTGTCTATTCTTTCCTTCCTGATCGACTTGTAATTTGAACATGCTAAACTTTCCCTTTCCTCTTGACACCTATTTCTAAAATTCTCATCTTCTCATTTACCTGACTCTCTCCTACACATTTATCACAAGCCACATAAGGTATTACTATGACCAAAAAGTCTTATTTACAACTCTTAACAAGAGGGCGCCATGCCTCCTTTTTGTGTCCCCACCATACTTGCATTCTGCACTATCATTGCACTTTGATATTGAGATGTGATTAGTTGTTTTCTTGTCTATATACCTTACTGGGTTCTGTGTCTCCTCAAGGTAGGATGTGGCTCAAAGTCAACACCAATACATATTACTAGAAATGCCCATGGAGAGAAAAGGATGAGCAAAGTCTATATCATTAGGAGAAATAACAAGTATTGACAAACTAACTTATTCATACTTGATTTAGAGTATGTGTTATAGACCAATAAAAAACAAAACATGTTTGGACAGAAAGTAGTGGTAAGATTAGAAAGATCCTTGATGTCAGACAAGGAACACCAGAGGAAAGGGGACTACAGGACTTTTTTGTTTGTTTTTTTGTTTGTTTCTTTTAGTAACATAATCAGAGCTGAATTTTTTGAACTAATTGTTTTGAATAGAAGGTCAGGAATAATTTACCAAAGGGAATGAGAATAACCAGAATCCTTCTTCAATATTTTTCAAATGTAAGTAATGAATAAAAACATGTATTGTGGAGTAAATAATGAATTAAAAAATGGGATAAATTAAATGTGAAATTGGAGAAAAACTGACATTTGTGTTTCCTGCCAAGAGGTAAAAAGCCAGTAAGAGAAGCTCCAGGGTAAGGTGCAGCTTGTGAGTCCCTGAAGCAGTTGGACCACTGTCCCTAGTGCTGGATGCCCTGCTGAAAATGCAGCATTAACTCCTTTCCATTCCACAGTTTCTTTCACGTAACATCGATGAAGCCCGAATCAGTGTTTCTCAGAATTTCTTTCTCTTTGAGTTTCCAATTTCTGTTTCCAGGATGGGAGGCATTCACATCCCATTTGGTAGGTAAAAGGGAAGGAGAAGCTGTTTTCCTCCAGCACCAGCGTCAGGAAGCAGCTGAGGTTATTGTCTGTGGCTTTCAATGATGCCATAAGTCCCATGGATAATCATCCCCTTTGGCACTGTGAGAAGCTGAATTATTGATATTGGTTTCCTTACAATCCTTGCATATTAGATTTTTTGAAAATGGCCTTTGACCTTTCTCCCACAGACTTTCCAATGGTTGTATATGACTTAACTGACTATATTAAATGTATCTTTACTGAAAATATCTAGAGGCTTCCGTTTCTCCAAATGAGCACTCACTAATACAGTATTTGATTTTGAGATAAATTTGGAGATAATAAGAACTTCAATAATGGGAATTCAGGGCTGGTTAGCTTATCAAGTTGGTTTTGAAGGGAGAATTAATTTTATCCAGTGGCAAACTAGACACTGGCAGTTGCAAGCATATGGTCACATTAATTATCACGTTAAGTTACCTGGAATAAAGCAGTAATGGAAGCCTTAGTAGAAAGTGACCATTGTAGTAGAAAATTTGCTATGAAGGTGTTGAAGATAAAAGGAGTATAGAACGAGCAAACATTATCACTACTCAGGAGATTATTGAAAAAAAAGAAATAGTTTTGAGGGTTTAAATTTCCAGAACAAGGCATGGTCAAAAAACTAGAGACTTTCTACATCTGTCCCTAAAACATCAAATACTTCTTGTAGCTTCAGGCCCAATGTTTCCAAATATCTGTACCAAATTTTGACATCTGGGTTTGTTGACATACCACACAAGTTGAAATATGTGAAGTCCAGTTTGATTGTCTACGTCATTAGAATACTGGTAGGGAAAAAGGGAGCCCCTGATAATGGGAATGAAAACATTTGAGTAGAAGCTGATGTGAATATTTTGACCTCCTATAGTGTTCAGGTTTTCTTTGCCAATTCAAGCATGCAAAACCTAAATGGAATGACTGTTTTCAAACTTGAATAAAAAGAGGATCCAGAATTGTCTAAAAATAATGGCAAAGTATACAGGATACAATAGAAAATCTCTCATCATAGCAAGAAATAGAAACATCACGAGTTGGATGAGAATATACAATCAAATTGGTATCAACATTGAGATAAATAAGAAATTAAGAATTTTAAAGCAACCACCATGTAACTGATTCAACAAAAATTAAGGATTCTTTTTTATTAAAGAACCCTTAGTATTTTTATTCTCAAATAAAAAATAGAAAGTCTTGGCAAAGAAATAGAAGCTAATAAAAATGGGCCAAATCAAGATCATTGAATTGAAAAATGTAATAAGTATTTTTTTTAGATCTGAATATTTTAAAGTAGAGTGGAGATGCCAGAGAATAGAATCAGTAAACTAGAGGACAGATCAATTGAATTTACATAATCTTAACAACAAAGATTTAAAGAATGACCAAACAAAACAAAACAAAAACCCAACAGAGCATGAAGGACCTGTGAGAAAACAACAAATAGTTAATATGGGTTTCACTGATGTCTCAGGACAGGAGAGGTCTGGTACTGAAAGAGTATTCAGAGAAATAATGACTATAAACTTCCCAAATTTGGAGAAAGACACAAGCCTAGAGATCCAGGAAGCTGAGCAAACTCTAAGCAAGATAAACCCTAAGAGTTTCAAACAAAGAACACCTCATAAACTTTAGAGGACTAAAAGAAAACTTTAAAAATCTTGAAAGAAGCCAGAGGGAAATTATGCCTTACCTGTAGGGAAACGATTCAAATGACAGCTGATTTATCTTCCATAGAGACCATAGAGATTAAAAAAAGGTGTCACACAAGTTTTCAGGTACTGAAAAACACTGACAACCCAGAATTTTATATCCTGTGTAATAATCTTTCAGGAAAAGAGAGAAATAAAAATATTTTCAGATAAAAGAAAATTAAAAGAATTTGTAGTAAGTGGGTCAAACCTGAATAAATCGCTAAGTAAGTTCTTCAAATAGAAAATCAAAAAAGAAGAACATTTAGAGTGTCAGAAAATAAGACAGAAAAATGAACAGAGCAGAAATAAAGATTATTAACACTAGAATATTCCTCTCCTCATGAGTTTTCTATACTATATTTGATGATTAAAACAAAAATTATGACACCATCTGATACACAAGACAATGATCTTTAAAAGTGAGAGGATAAGGAAATTTAATGGAAGTCAACTTTCCATACTTTATTCAAACTGGTAAAATGCTTATATTGATAGGTTGTTACGAGTCTCATATATATATTGTAAAATCCAGAAAAACAACTAACAAAAGCTTTACAAATATATATAGATATAGTTATAGACAAATACATATAGATATAGAAAATATATATAGATATAGACAAATAAAGATGAAATGCCAAAGAAAAGCAATAACCAAAAAGAATGCAATAAAGAACCAGAGAAATGAGAATTGGAGGAATCAAACAGAAAACAGATAATAAAATGGTAGTTGCAAGCCCTAACATTTCAATAATAACATTAAATGTAAATGGAATTAATATACCAGCTAAAGGCAGAATTTGGCAAAGCAAAACAAACAAACAAAAACAACCACAGTCTAATAAACTGTTTAGAGTTTATTAGAACTCATTCTGAATTCAAAAACATAGATAGATTGAAAGTAAAAGCATGGAAAAAAGATATACTACGGAAACACTGGTTTTTAAAAACAGTGACAATATAAATATTTGATAAAATAGATTCTAAAAATGAAAATTATGAGACAAAGGAGGACATTACATAATGACAAATATTGAAAACACTAGGAAAACAAATGACAATAAATGGGTAAATGGCAAAATACGTGAAGCAAAAAGCAATAGAGCTGAAAGGAGAAATAGAGAAATCCACAGGTACAATTACAAACTTTAGTATGCCAACTTAGCTACTGTTAGATCTACTAGACAGAAAAACAGCAAGAATATAAAAAGTTGGAGCAATACAGTTAACCAAGAACATCTAACTTGTCTATATGTATATTTAGATATAGATTAATAGGCATATATAGATATATATCCACTCTCAACAGCAGCAGAATATATACTTCCTTCACGTGCCTATGGAATACCCATCATTGTAGGCCATTTACTGATGTTGGAGCATATACTGCAATATGTTTTCTAACTGAAATGGAATCAAACTAGAAATCACAAAAAGGTAAATCTCTAAACACATGCACATTAGTAATACACTTCTAAAGGATGATGGGTCAAAGAGAAAGTCTCAAAGGACACACACACACACATACACATAAACCAAAAATTAAGTTCCACAACTGATTGACAGACATTCCTTTTGACCAAAGGCATTCCAAAGTTAACCTGAAAAACTAGTTCAGGTCATGATTGGAAGTGGGAGTCAGACATGCCTCATTATGCTCTCCTCCCTTTAGAATTCAGGCATGGTTGACCAGCATTAACATGAAAACACAGACTTTAAGACTGATAGAACAGACTCTTTAAGTCTGATAAGAAACATTCCTTTCTATTGATTCTATCTACATAATAGGGACCTTTGTCTCCACAACCCCTTATCTGAACCCAGACATTCCTTCTATTGATTCTAAGTCTTTAGACAATAACTTAACTCTTTCAACCAATTGCCAATTAGAAAATTCATGAATCTACCCAGGACATGGAAGCACTCATTTTGAGTTGTCCTACCTTTCTAGATTGAACCAATGTGTATCTTATGTGTATTGATGGATGTCTTATGTCTCCCTAAAATGTACAAAACCAAACTGTAGCCCAGCCAGCTTGGGCACATGTACTCAGGATCTCCAGGGGTTGTGTCACTGGCTATTGGTCACTCATAGTTGGCTTAGAATAAATCTCACCAAATGTTTTACAGAACTGACTATTTTCATCACGCACATACACACATATATATGTAACTGGATGATATTGAAAATGTAGAAACATAGCATATCAAAATGAGTGAGATGCAGTTAAAGGAGTTCTAAAAATAGAAATTTATAGCACTCAATGTTCACATAGAAAGGCAGAAAATTCTCAATACATAATCTAAATTTCTACATCAAGAAACTAGAAAAAGAACAGCAAAATAAAACTAAAAGTAAGCAGAAGGAAAAAAGTAATAAAGATAAGACTGGAAATCAGTGAAATAAAAGCCAAGAAAAAGAGAGAAAATCAATATAACAAACAGCTGATTCTTTAAAAAATCAATAAAATTGATTAGACTGTAATAAATATGATAAAAACAGAATGAACACAAATGACTACAAATACCTGGGATAAAATCTGATGTGTGCAGATCTTGCAGTCATTAAGATGATAATAAGATGACAATAAAAACAGCTTTGTGCACACAAATTCAACAACTTGAAAGAAATGGACTAATTATTCAAAAAACAAGAACTACTAAAAGTCAATCAAAATGAAGTAAGTAATATGAATAACTTTAACCATAAGAAAAATTAAATTAAATTAGAGATTTAAAACTTCCCAGTAAAGGAACCTTGTGGTACTGATGATTTCACTGGACATTTAAATCAAATAATTAAATAAGAATCAACACTAATTTATGCATAATCTTTTCCAAAAGATAAAAGAGAAGGAAATACTTTCCATCCAATTGTATATGAAAAATATTATCATAACCAATAATAACACAGAAAATTCTAAGATTCTACTAAAAAAACAAATAGAGCAATATCTCACACAACTTAGATATAAAACTCCTCCATGAAATGTTAGCAAATTTAATCCACCAATATTAAAACACTATAAATTATAAAAAAGTGAGATTTATTCCAGGTGTGCAATGATCTTTCAAGGTTCTAAAATCAATCAATGCAACCCAACATATGACTGGCTAAATGATAAAAATCAGATGATCACATCAATTAACAACAAAAAGGAATTTCACAAATTTTTTTCAGTCAGCAAGTTAGGGATTAGGAGGAACCACCTGAATTTGGGAAAAATTATCCATAATACTGTACAGTTAACATCATACTTAAAGGTAAAAGACTGAAGGCTGTTCTGTAGGATCAAACACAAGGCAAGGATAAGCATTTGCAATTTAAAAGCTCCAAAATAAAGGAATTTCTAGTGATTTCACTGGAGGTTGGAAGTAAATATTTAAAGAACAATTAACACTAAGTTTACATAATTTCTTACGTAAAATAGAAGTACTGGATATTCTAGCTACTGCAGTAAGGCAAGTAGAATAAACAAAAGCCACAGAGATTGGAAAGAAGAAACACAACTATTCTTTTTTGCAGATGACATCATTATCTTCACAAAACATCCCAAAATATCCTACAAACAACCCTATTAGAATTAATAAGTGAGTTCAGCAAGGTCACAGGAAAAAAGTCCAAATAGAAAAATAAATTGCATGGATATGAACAAACAATACATCTGTGGGGAAAAATTAAAATATACCAATTATAATCATTTCAAAGAAAATTACTACTTTGGCATAAACATAACAAAACCTGTATAAAGTTTCTATGTTAAAAATTACAAAACTATTATGAAAGAAATAAAAGCGACCTAAATAAGTGTAGCTGCATGCCATGTTCATGAATTGGAATATTAACATACTGAAGATATCAATGATCCTAATGCAATCTACAGGGTTAATTAAGTCCCTGTTAAAATTCCAGCAATACTTTTGTGTAGACTTAGATATAAAACAGTGAACACTATTTTGAATAAAAATAGAGTCAGAGAAATTGCTCTATCCAGTATTAATATTAATTCCTATCTAAACCTGCAATAATCAACATCAGTTGCTATTGGCAGAAGCCTAAGTTTCCACCATATGCAAAAATTTTCTCTAAATGGAACCCAGACTTAAATCCAAAGCTAACACTATCACACTTTTACAAAACAGAAATAGAAAAAATCTTCAGAATCTAGTGCTAAGCAGAGTTAATCAACTTGACACCAAAAGCATTATCCATAAAAGAAAAATTGATCAGTTGGATCTCATCCAAATTAAAAACTTTTGTTCTGTGAAACACTGTTTGCAAACTACATATCTGACAAAGGACTAGTATCTAGAATACATAAAGAACTCTCAAAACTCAGCAGTAAACAAAACACAATGAAACCAAACAAAAACCAATCCAATTAGAAAATTTTAAAATGACAGCAAGGGACATTTCTCCAAAGAGGATGTACAGATGGCAAATAAGCACATGAAAAGATACTCAATATCATTAAACTACAGGGAAATGCAAATTAAAATAACCATAAGATGTTGCTACACACCCATAAGAATGACTAAAATAAACAGTGAAAGTATCAAACACAGGCCAGGATGTAGAGAAAATGGGTCACTCATGTATATTGCTGGAGGGAATGTAAGATTTTATAGCTACCCTGAAAAGCAGTTATAAGACTGTAAAACTTATGAAACTATCCAGACAGTTTTGTAAAAGGGACACATGCTATCTTAGTATTATTTCTTACATATGCATTTAAATCTATGATTATCTCAAGAAAAAAGTTAACTAAAAATATTAGTCCTATGTTATATGTCCAGCTTTCTCCCTTACCTGTGGTAACACTCAAGCTGGGGAGAACCTCGGAAGAGCCTAGGTTCTGCTGACCACATATATTTAATTGACTAGCCACAACTTGCTGGTTGGTTTTCAATTTGCGTTTTTAGCAGCCTAGAAAGAAATTTTTGAAAAACAGAGGAGCAGGTCCCTCCTATCTGCCATTCTGACCTGTTAATACACAGTGTGAAGGCAGATCCTTTACTTCTCCTACTTTTGCCCGCCTCAAATCTACCTTTTCCCACTTTCTGCTGACTGCTTTAGTGCTTTCCTGTCTTAGGTCAGCTAGTGTGCCTATAAAGAAATACCTGAGGCTTAGTAATTTATAAAGAAAAGAAGTTTATTTGGCTCACAGTTCTGCAGACTATACAAGAAGAAGCGCACTGGCATCTCCCTCTGCTGAGGGTCTCAGGCTGCTTCCAAAAGGGAAGGGCAGCCGACACGTCCAGAGATCACAGGGTGGAAGAGAGCGCAAGAGGGAGGGGTTGGGGTACCAGGCTCTTGTTAACAGCCAACTCTCTCGGGTACTAACAGACAAGAACTCACCCACCCAGGAGGGCATTAATCCATTCACGAGGGATCCTCCCCCATGACCAAAATACCTCTCATTAGGTCACACCTCCAACACTGGGGATCCAATTTTAACAAGCGATCTGGTGGGACAAACATCCAAACAGTAGCATTTTCTTAATGCCAGAGTCCTGGCTCTGCATACTGGTATCTTCCCAGGAAATCATCTCTCGTCTCTGATTTCCATCTAATTTCAAGCTGGAAGGGACTTCATTCCCTAGGAGAATGGGAATGATGATATGTTAGTTTTCTATTTTTCAGATTTGGGTCTTTGAGCTCTTTCATAGGGTAGAATGTGTATGGTTCTAACATTAGATCTTTGACTATAAGATATGCAGACTTCTGAAACATCTGCTGTGACCCATTTACTTCAATAAACCCAAACTCAGATCACTTGGCACTGTTATCTCAGCCCTGATAGTGTTCCCCGTCTCACCTCCTCAGCCCGCCAAACTCCTCCCTTTCTCTCCAACCACAAGCACTGCTCACCCTTATTTGGGGTCAGTTTGCCTGGTTCCTCCTCTCTGCTTTGTTCATGCAATTCCCCTTCCTGATACATCCTTTACTGCTTCCTTGTATGTGTGCATTTTCACCATTCAGCTTTAATGTTCTTTGTGCCATGAGGATTTTTACTAGTATTTCCTCCAAAATTCATAATATTAATCTGTGCCTATCTTGTGGCCTCCCTGCGCCCTTAGATATTGTATCTTTAATTTGTATTGAAATCATTTATATACAGTCTGATCTTCTCTGCCAAGTATCTCCAGTAAACTGGCAGAATGCCTACTATATGGTATGAGCTCAATACATACCTGTTCACTGAATCATGACATGAATTCATTACAAAGAAAAAAAAGTCCATTGGAATAAGTGGTCCTAATTTTCAAAGTATAACAAGGTACTAAAATGAAAAATACAATATAAGTTTTCCTGCTTTTTGTTGAGTATTAAAGCACAGTGAATTTTATAAGAATGTATTGTATTATGTATTTTTAACTTAAAAAAACCTTGAACATCTTTCTAATATGTTTAATGAACTAATATGTATATATCGTTATTATTAACTAATATCCATACTTTATCCAGATTTCTGTATTTTTTTCTAATGTCCTTTTTCTAGTCCAAGATCCCATCTAGGATACCACATTACACTTAGACAGCATGTTTCTTTAGTCTATCTTTGGCTGTGACCGTTTCTCAGATCTTCCATGTCTTTGATGAGCTTGGCGTTTGTGGGGAGTATGGTCAGGTATTTTTCTAGAATGTCCCTCCATTGGGATTTGTCTGATTTTTTCTCATGATTAGACTGGGATTAAGGGTTATCAGAAGGAAGACCACAGAGATTAAGTGACATTCTCATGACATAATTCCAATGACACATACTATCAGCATGATTCATTACTGTTGATGTTGGCCTTGATCAACTGGTTGAGATACAGTTTTTTAGGTTTCCTTTTTTTTTTAATGACCATTACCTTAAATATTGAGGACTTATTGAGTTTACAGATTGAAAATAATGTCTAAATATAAGACCTATTGGAGCACATTATGTTGGTTTTAGATTATTATTCTGGGGAAGTTAACTTTTCAAATTTCCAAGATTCTCTTCTTGCTTCTCTTCCTCTTTCATTCTTCCTACCTGTGGGCTAGTTCAGTCCCAATTGCAGCTTCCTCAAACACCACTGTGTGGGTGGCTCCTCAATGTACAGCTCTAGTAAATGTCCATTTGCAGTTTCAAACCTATATTTTGAATATCATCAAATTGTCATTAGCATCTCAAATTTATCGTGTGGAAAATTGTACTTTCTATTTCTACACACACACACACACACACGTGCACACACACACACACAGGGGCATTTGTGGCTTCTCCCATGTCCATCACCTAATTCCATGGTCTCGTTACCAACCTCATCAGTCTCTCTGAACACCTTGGATCCCTTCTTAAGCCTTTCTAAATGTAAATTTAAATAGCGTATTAACCTACCTTTTAATCCTTTTAGAGAAAAATACATTTTTTGACTGATTAGAGATATAACAAAAATAGTTCTGCTTTTGTAATTATGTTCAGACAACTCATACTAAAATATAGGAAAATTTGAATTAATTCATTTTTTTTCACAAAACTGTTTTATAAAGAATAAATATATTTTAAAATAAAATAGATTCTGAAAATTCCTTCATTTTAGTTTTTTAAAACTTCCTTTGAAATCCATGCCATTCTGCTTTTTTTTTTTTTTAATGCTACCTAAATGTTATGACAGAAGCTTAAGGAACTGAAGCATTCTTTTAAGATTTATTTTCCTAAGTAAAACATTCTTAAAAAATAAATTTAAAAGCTCATTTCTCTTATTGTTAAAGAAAAAAGCTAAGATTTTTTTTCTAAGTTAAACTTTTGTAAACATTTGAAGACATCAAAGTCACTGGCAAGTTTAGTTTAAACATGGAATATAAATTCTTCCCCTTAATATATCACACGTGACATCACCCACCCCCACCCTGGCACATCCCATGCAAAGAGACCACAAAATATTCTAACTTGACATCCCTGTATATATGACATCCGTGTATCTAACTTGACATCCATGTATCCATAGATGTCATTCTAATGACATCCTTATGAAATAAAGATGCATTTCTTTATTTCATAAGGAGATAAACATTGATTTTTAGGTTGCGCACACCTAAGTTTTTTTGCTTTTTTTTTTTTTTTTTTTTTTTTTAGTTGCTTGGACACAGTGTGTCAACATTCCCTTGTCTTGCACAAATATTTGCCAGGGCACTTGCCATTCTGTTCCCCAGCCTCACCCTCCACTTAGTGCCTACTCATTCCTTGAATCCGGACTTAAAAGGAAGCCTCCATAACCTCCCAGACTGGATCAGGCACCTCTGTTGAATGTTTTTGTGACAAATCTGCACTTTTCCTTTGTGAGACTTTGTTGTCCTAAGAGCTAGTGGGAATTGGATTTATGTCTGTCTTGTGCGGATGAAAAGCTACCCAAGGGCAGAAGCCATGTCTGCGTGAGCTCTTGATCCTAATCTCCATTGAACACTCATTCCACAAGTGGTGTTGGGCATCTGAGATGCCAGGTGGTCTGCCAGGTCCTGAGGATGGAGAAATGAGACAGAGACAGTCTGAGCAAAGGGGACTATGTCAGTTCCCTGGGTTTTGAATACAATGGAGACAGGGCACTGGACAGGTGTCAGGTGTCCCCAGGGTTGGTAAGAAAAGCCTCTGAGAAGGGAGGGCTTATTTGAGCTGTCTTGAGAAAGGGGTCAGCGCTGGGGAGGTTAGAGGAAGGGACTTCCACTGAGGTCAGGTCGAGAGGAGAGTTGAAATTGTCTGGTGCAGTCGAGGTTCACGCCTCCTTAGAAGCCCTCAATTCCCCACCCTGCCCCCTACCAGACATACAGTATAAAAAGGTGATGTTTCAGTGAACTGAAAGGCTCAGTAGAGATTTCAAGGCTGGTACTGGTGTGGGATCCATGGTATGATCCAGAAAAAGGAAGGAGGAAGACCAGTTCTGGGATGGGCAGACCTGTCTGAGAGGGATGCTGGCCTGAGGGCTCCCGGCAGCCTGCCTCTGCAGCCTGGCCACTCAGAGCCTGAAGCAAAAGGCCACCATGGCCACAGGGTGTGGAAGGCGCTGGAATCTATGCTGCTTTGGAGACCAGCATAGTGGGGGTGCTGGGAAATGGAAACAGGGAATGTCCTACTCTCCTCCATTTCCTGGACTCATAGTAGGTACCTGAAGCTGCCTTAGCTTGTTTTAATGGTCTCATGATTAGACATGTCAATTGTGAGGGTTGTGCCATCTTTTTATTTTAGAAACTGAAAATTTGATGCTCAAAGAATGAAGTGACCTACTCCAGGATGTACAGGTAGACGATGGAAGAACTGGAACTTTATCTCAATCCTTACCTACCTCATCAGTCTCTTAGGAAAATACGATTATTGTTTGTAAAAAAGTTTACTTTTTATAGAAAAAGAAAAATTTTGTTAGAAATTTAAGGTTAGTGTCTAGAAGACTACAAAAATTGTCGCTGCCCTTAGGAAGTGGGGATAAGTGAAGGTAGGTAAATTTATACTTTACATTTGTCTTGTTTACTGTTTTGGAAGTTTACTATATGTATGCTTTAATTGTAGAATAAATATAATAGACTAACTTAGAATTTGTAAGGGGGCCACCACTAGAATAATAAAGATGGAATGCGTTATTTCTTAAGAAGCAAAAACAATCTGAAAATCTAATAAAAGATAAAGAAAAAAGACATTTATACATTACCAGGAATAAACAATAAGTGATGGCTATGTGCTTCATTGAGAGACATCAAGAAGATCTGAAGTTTACCATGCTCGTGTATAGGGAAATTCAATACTATAAGGAAAAGTGGGCCTTAGGATAGAATCAGCATAATCTTTTCTGTGACAGAGCCCGATACAAAAGCTGTTTGATTTATGGTGACAGACTCAGTCTCTAGCTAAGCGACTAGTGGAAACACAAAGTGTAGAATTCTATATGGAAACGAAAATTTTTATTAGCCATAATTTTAAAAAGATGACAAAAGAAAAAAATATTTCTCATAAAATTTTGTTTAATTTAGTATATCCAATATATTATAATTTCAACCTATAATCAGTATTAAAATATTGAAATATTTGACTCTTTTTGTGCCATGTCATTAAAATCTGGTTTATGGTTTACACTTACAGCACTTCTCAATCTGGGTTCATGCAGCTGTTGACTTCACACTGGAGAAGGTAGCTCTGGGTGGACTAGTTCAGAAACCTGCCTCACTTCTGTTGCCTGTTACCACAGCAAGCATCAGAACATCCAGGGTTCAATCCATGAGGAAAGCACCTTAGCTGGAGCACAGCATAAATTAAGCCAAAAATCACGTGATAAGCCAAGAAAATATTTGCAGCATTCATAATTACAAAGAGATCTCTGATAATCAAGTCCACCAACCACAGCCTGTGGCTCAGAATCTCGTGATGCAAAGGAATAGGGAGCAGGGACTTCCTTCTGCCTGTGCGCAGGGCCACAGACTCTTCCCAAAGGCACCTCACGTCACCCACTGATGGAGGAGAAATAACCACTCTCCCCTATTTGCACTCACATGGCATGCAATAATCCATATACTGATACATTCATGCATACCCCAGGGAGTGCAAATGATCTGGTATTGCTTGTGCTTATCTCTTTGTCTTTACAGCCCATTGACATTCATGTAATCAGCTGCTGGGAACAATTTTTAATGAATGAATCTTTGAATGAGTGAGCAAATCTGTCAATGGTAGCATAAGCCCAGGGAGTCTTTCTGATTTTATAGTGATTTGATTTTATTAATTATATTATTATTCTTCCATTGTGTATAAACGTGATGACAGTTCTTAAAGTTCTTGTTTCCTCTACAGGTCTTTTAAGACTCCATCAGCCTTGAAGTTCATTTGTGTGGCACCAAAAGCAGGAAGCTAAGTGTGGAATCTTTCACCTCTAATGCACTCTGACCTTGGCTATTTCATGTTAGGGTCTGTGTAGTCCGAGCCCAGGCAGCCAGCATGCTTGGAGGGTACTTCATGTAGTGGTAGGTATGCAATTTGCAAAGCTTTGTCGCTTAGAGTATAGATTATTTCATTTTTGCATCCTTTAAATAAATTGAGGTAATTACATTTATACAGAAACATCTCTGTACCCATTTTTAACAAAGGAATTCTATTTAGCAGCTTGCATTGTAATTGGAGTGAATGTGATCGGAAGTTTATTTCAGGCCTGAAAGTGTTGATTTCTCTTTTGAAGAGGCCTTTTCTCACAGAGCCCCTGGAGAGAGAGTTCCCCCAACACAGTAATCTCAGGTTATATTTGAGGAAACCATAGACGGTCTTGCAACCCTTAAGCAATGACAGGGAGTGCAAAATTATTACATTTTCCATTGTCTGGACTCCATATTCTAATTGGGTGTCTGCTCTAAGAAATATGCTGTGAATGTGAACAAGATGGGCTGTCAGCCCTGGAAAGAGATGACCCGGAGTTGCTCTTATTTCCTGCGGGCCTCTGCTTTCTTCTGTCTGCTTTGATGTGGGTTTTGGCATCGAAAGCTTCAGCTAGAATGACTTGGAAATGGTAAGACCAAAAGCAAATGGAAGAATTTGCTTTCTGAGTTGATCTTAGATGAATGAAATTCCCATCTAGACACATTTTCTGTAGGTGTTATTATTTATCCTTTTTAAGATGCTTTAAACAATTTTTTCAATTGCATGCTTATTTCAATGTTTAAAAGTGAGGGCCAGATGGAAATATTCATGTCTGGGTTAGTAATATTTTTTTCTGGATTGAATTCTCAACAAGGGGTGAACTGAGGAGTTAAGGGGTGACCAGAGTGGTGCCTAATGATAGTAAGGCCAATGACAATGAGAGGGTTGATGACAATAAGGATAAGAATATTTTTGAGACATGTGACAATCCCTGTACACATATCAGGCCACTGAATCCTCATAATCTATAAGGCAGGTGCCATTACTAGTTTCATAGAAGATGGACAGAAGCTTAAGATTAAATAACTTGTCTTATATTTCACAACTTGTAAAAGGCCCAGCAAAATTCAAACCCAAATCACATAATTCAATAATGCTAATTATCTAGAATCCTGTAGACACTCATAAAAGACACAGGTATTTTGCCCTTCATTCAATATGGCATGCTCATTTCCAAGATATTGCTTACAGAAGTGCATTTATTTTCACTGTTTTATTCATTGCACACACATGTATTGACCACTGACAATATAGCTAAGCCTATAGCAAGTCTTAAACCCCAAATCTCCATCTCTCTCTCTTTTTATCTTTTAAAATGCACCCATTCAGTTAAGGTTGTCACTTCTTCACTCACACATGCCAATTCAACATTGCTTTTCTTTCTCCCTGAATACAGCTTAGTTTAAACCTACATCACTCTAAATTTCTTAGGGCTTCCCACCATTACTTTTTCCTGTACTTGTACTTTTACTCAACTATCATTTTGCATAACTCTTTGCACGAAAATATTCAGTGTCTCTCCTCGTTTCTGAAGTTGCAAAAACATGAAATCTTTCTGCTAACATTCAAGGCTCTGAATAATTCATTATTGGGTTAGATCATGTGTAATCATAAGGAAGTCTGAATGTTGAAAGCCTTTGACAATTGCATGATTAGAACATCTCAGATTTGTCCTTTTTCCACATTTCTGTCCAAGTCCTTCGAAGCACGAAGACTTTGAAGAGCCAGACATTTGAGGAAAAACCTTCTTTTGTTCACTTTCTTCCCTGAGAGTTTTTGAGAATTTACATATTAACCAAATGTTTCTCCAGTGTTCCAAGTCAGTTAGACTCCTCCTGTCAACAAAAGTCAATGCGGTAAAGATAAAAAAGACGGATGTCTCCTCATTTGATAAATGGAATCTGGAATTTAGGGCTTGGGGATTTGGCATTGAGTGTTCAGACATTTTGCTATGGCTTTCTTGGGATCCAGGTGATACTCTACACATGCCTTCTTGCTGACCTAGGACACTATTGCCTTCCCTTATTGCTGTCCCCAGGGAAGTGCTGCAGCATGTTTCATTAGAGAGGACAGGTGGTAACATGTGGCCACACTCAGTAAGGATTTGGGAGGGAAATTCTAGCTGAGAAGCCAAGAACAGACACTATCCCTTTCAGCACCACAACATTCTCCTACAGAACACTTCTTATTTTTTGTTTTTTATATATTTTTTGAGACAGAGATTCACTCTGTTGCCCAGGCTGGAGTGTAATAGCAAGATCTGGGCTCACTGCAACCTCTGCCTCCCTGGTTCAAGCGATTCTCCTGCCTTAGCCTCTCGAGTAGCTGGGACTACAGGTGCCCACCATCAGGCCTGGCTAATTTTTGTATTTTTAGTAGAGACAGGGTTTCATCATATTGGCCAGGCTGGTCTCAAACTCCTGACCTTGTGATCCTCCCACCTCAGCCTCTCAAATTGCTGGGATTACAGGTGTGAGCCACCCCACCTACCGGCCCCTAGGGAACACTTCTAAGGTCAGAATCTGACCTGCCTGGGGGAACAGGAACCAGTTTTCCTTCCCCAAAAGAAAAGCCTGAAAATCTGTCTCCCTCTACTCAAAATACAGAACCCTAAAAACTTGAGGTCCACAGAAAAAAAGCAGTACTCTCCTTGTTAGATTCTTTTCCCCTCAGACCTTCTTCCAAGTTCCACACGACAGGGAGTGTTCTCGTTTCAGTCTTCCCAGTGCAATAGCACAGATGCATTCACAGTGTACCAGCATATGCCTCGTGTGAGGTTTGATAGAGAACAAGTTTTCCCCTCCATCCTGCCTTCTTGTTCCAGCTCCCAGTCCCCTGTGTACTCAGGCATGTACACACATTCAGCATGCCTGCTGCTATGCACTGGATGCTTGAGTCTACTAACAATTCATCTGTTGAAGCCCAAGCCCATGATGTGTGGGACCGTGGAGGTGGGACTTTGGGAGGCGATTGGCATAGAGGAGGTCATGAGGTGGAGCCTCAGTGATGGGATTAGTGGCCTTATAAGAAGAGGAAGAGAAGAAGAGAAGCCAGAGTGTGGGCTCTCTCTCTCTCTCTCTCTCTCTCTCTCTCTTTTTCTCTCTCTCTCTGCCATGTGAGGACAATGCATGCAGGTGGTCATGTGCAAACCAAGACAAGAGCCCTCACCAAAAACCCGACCATGCTGGCACACGACCAAGGACTTCCAGCCTCCCAAACTGTGGGAAACAAACATCTGTCGTTTAAGCCACCCAATCTTTAATACTTTGCTATGGCAACCTGAATGGACTGAGACACCTGCTGAAAAACATCCTGGGGGAAATGCTTTTCAGGGACTTTCCAGTGAGAAAGCATTTTGAAAGGCAACGATTTCTGAAGGGAAACAGACTGCAGAACTATGACTCTGATTTTAAAGAAAATCAGTGTTGCATTATTCCACTGAGCTCTAAACCAGTGTTGTGAGAACAGCTTAGATCCTAGAATCATATGGCCTCAAGCTCTCTGTTTTCCAGAATGGTCTGCATCTGCATTTGTGTAACCAAAAGGTCATAATAGTGTTATTCCTAGAAAGTTGACTCTAGCACCCAATACCTGCATCTGGAATCTTGGAACCATTTTTCCAAGATTTTTAGCTCCATCAAGTTCTCCTCTTCATCAGAGAACAAGTTCAACACATGATAGATGTTTCTTCTGCTAAGAGAACCCACAGAAGGAATATTAAGCATGCACATGGCCTCAGCATGATGCTGCCTCAAAGCCAGGACTCTACTGCACCGAAGTTGTGTCCTGCCCCGGAGCCTAGACGACCACATTGCAAGATCAGAGGGCCTTAGAGTTCCCTGCCTGAGTGGTCCCGAGTCTATCTGGGCCTTTTACAGGGAAGTGGGTGGTTCCCACTGAGTCAGCTCCCCACATCACAGTGTGCCAGTGTGGCCCCCCGGGCCTGGAGCATGGTCTCAAGGAAGATATTTGGGGAGGTCTACCTTAGACATGCAGGCTTGGCGGCCCCTCCAGGTACAAAAATCCTGTAGACGAGAAGACAAGGCAGGCGTGAGCCCTCATACACTGAGTACACCTTCCATTTGCAGGTGTTCTATTGGCTCTGGGCAAGTGAGAGGCTGTCCTGCTGACCTGTCTCCTGCATGCTGTTGGCTGCAGTACTCACATGTAAGAAGTCAGTATTTACCCTCACAGATCTGATATACTGAACATAACACATTTTCATATATATCTGATTCTATTTCTAGACTTCAGTTCCACTATTTTGTAGGTCTTTTCATATGTGACTGTTAATGTATTTAAATTACTATCTTTACAGTATTTTTGACTACCTAGTAAGCCCAGTGCCTCTGTATAGCTCTCTCCTGCTTTTCAGGATTCTACCTCTTCTGGATTTATTTTGCTTACTAAAGTTTAAAGTGTGCTGCTCATTTTTTGTGGTGGTGATGGTGGTGGTGGTTGTCACTGAGAGTGCATTAAATATGACAATTAAGCTAGATAGAATTGGCCTTTTCATGATGTGGGACCTCTCTTTGAAGAACATTAAGTTTTTCACTGGAGCAAGGCTACATTTGTATCGATAGATTTTGCACATTTATTTTTAACTCCTAGACATTTTTTTTTGGTATGGCTATTTTCAATCAAGTTTTGAAAATTACTGGTATTATTTGAATAAATTACTGGTATTATTTAGAATGAAGGTGGGAAAACTTGCATACTAGTTTTCTACATAATTAACCTATGAGAAAGCTATTTTGTAACATTTATGCATTGATTTAAGTCATTCTAAGACTATTTAAATAATTATTCCAGTTTACTTTCTTTGTAACAAACATTTATATAGGACTTATTATATCTTAGGTACTATCCTAGGCAATTTAAAAATATTAAAATATTGAATTCTTACAGCAGGCTTGTGATATAATTACTATTATTTCCCCAATTTTACAAGTGACAAAACTGAGCCCTAGCAACTTGGCTACTGTCACAAAGAGATGAGCTTCCAGTTGGGACCAGAATCCAGGCCATGTGGAGCAGAGCTTCTGCTGGTAATCACAGCACTATCAAATTATTTAATTTCAAGTTTGCATGCAAAATAATATTTCTCCATTGTAAAAAGTGAGTTGATGTGAAACTTTATAAGCTAGCATTAAAATGTTGAAAATACTGAGCTTTGGATGTTTCAAACACCAGAATGTCCGTAAAGCACCAGCCCAGCATGGCATGGACAGAGCGTGCTGTAGGACAGTGTGCTCCAACACTGGGTCATCATGTGCATCTGCCCACCAAGGATGCTGAAACCTACCATCTTTAATCAATGTCAAGGGATTGACCTATTTTAAGTAATTATAGGATGAAAAAAGAACATTCTGAAATAAAAAAGCATGCAGTTTCTCAACAGTTTTCCAAACTTTTGGGTCACAGGGTTTTGCACACGGAAATTGACCCCATTCATGTGTGATTGCATGGGACTCCCTTGATGACACTTCTGACTTTTTCCTTTAGTTGATTTATTGTCTTTATTTATGGATAACAGGGCATGGACTGGAGGCGAATTAAGGAAAGTCTATTTTTGTTTAGTCTAGTTTGGACCTGGGGCTAAAATGCTTGGCCCTCCCCTCCCTTCCTCTCCCCCTTTCTTACCCCCAGCCTCTCCTGGGAGTGAAGAAGATCTGCAGATAACCAGTCTTAAAAAGAGTGTTTAGAATATTTTTAAGGCAAGCATTTTTAATAAAATGCACATACACTGGGTAATACATAAACTTTACATACTTGGTAAGTTTTTGTTGTTGTTGTTGTTTGTGCATTCTTGGCTCACGAGAGCCTCCGCCTCCTGGGTTCAAGCAGTTCTGTCTCAGCCTCTCAAGTAGCTGGGACTACAGGCATATGCCACCACACCCACTGAATTTTGTACTTTTTTTTTTTTTTTTAAGTAGAGATGGGGTTTCGCCATATTGGCCAGGCTGGTCTTGAACTCCTGACTTCAGGTGATCCACCCGCATAGTCCTCCCAAAGTGCTGGGATTACAGATGTGAGCCACCGCCCCGGCCAGTAAGTTTTTATTAGATATGGAACACTGTGAATTTTACATTGTGGGGTGCTGAATGCTGAGTAAGTTTTGTTGCTGTAATGATTTTTGAGGCTTATCCCAGGATGTAGTAAATTAACAGACACAGTCTGATTCTTTCAGAGCTTACTTTAAAGCTTTGTTATGTGGGAATGAACATAGGGCTGGAACTAATTTTGGCCCGCTAATGATGCTTTTGCCTACTGTAAGCAATATCTTGTGGATTAAATGATTTTTTACTCTGGCTGTTGGGTGAACACTTTGCTAACTAGTACAGGCCCTCTTCAACCACCTCTGCACTGGGTAAGTTTAACAGGCCCCCATAACCCTGTCTGTCCAGCTAGAGAGCTGCTCATGTCTGTCCCCAGCTGTGGTCCTCTGAGAGACCAAGTTTCTACATTTTCCTGGGACCCAGTGAATTTTGTGAAGCTGGGCCTGGGATCTGTGGACCTGCATGGCCCTACACTCCAGGGCTTTCTGCAGCAAGGTGGGAGCAGAGCAGAATGAAGGGCACAATGAAGCAAGGGCTAAGAAATTTGCAAAGGGGAGACAGATCATTACAGAAACACGTGCAGGTGGTTATAGCAGTCGGCTCTTTTCCTGAACCAGAGACTCATGCTCCTGTTAAAATGTTAGTCCAGTCAGCGGGTTTCCTGCTTCCTGGCCATCCTGAGAGACGACCCTGAGCCCAGGGAGATGGGGCCAGGCTGAGAAAAGAAACCTCAGGAGAAACCAACCCTGCTGACACCTTGATCTTGGACTTCTGGGCTCCAGAACTGTGAGAACTAGTTTCTGTTGTTTCAGCTACCCAGGCAGTAGGATTTTGTGAAGGCAGCCCCAGCAGACTAATACAGGTGCCCTCCCTGGGCTGCTTGCAGATTTCCCCAATTGCAGGCACACCTATTCAGGACCCCTCTCCCTCTGGGTTCTCAGAGGAGGTCGTAGTAATCTGGGAGGATGATCAGAGAGAGCCATCCCTGCTCAGGAGGCTGGGGTCGTGGCACTCTGCCTCATGACCTGCCTCCATGTTTCTTCCATGCAGTACTCTGTCCAGGGATTAGAGTTCTAACTCCTGGTTTCTCAGCCCAAATTTTTCATGTCAGCTTTTGCCCGGTTTTTAATTGATCCAGACTTACTATGTGGACTTGAGCTTGCCCCTGCCTTTAGGAGCCTATGGGCTGATCAGGTTTTGTAGGGCCTGAAGCTTCTGCAATCCTCTTTAAAAAATCCTCTTAAAAACATTACACAATTAAAAAACAGAACTGCAAACTTAGAATTAGGTGCAAATTAGAGTATTTATTTAGAATGAGGGAAGAAATCACAACAAATTTTAAAAACCTGACTAATACCATTTCCGCTCATTTTCCTTTAGTAAGAATACTTTGAATTTGCACGATCAATAATTTTTAGAATAAAGAAATGAGTCTCAACATATTAACAATTAAACCATATTGTTATATACTACTGTGCTGTTTTGCACCACATAATTGTATTATTAAAGTATTCTTGGGCTGGGGGCACGCTGTAATCCCAGCACTTTGGGAGGCTGAGGTGGGACTATTGCTTGAGCTTAGGAGTTCAAAACCAGCCTAGGCACCATAGCAAGACCTTGTCTCTATTTAAAAAAAATCCATATGTGGTGGTACATGCGGTAGTCCCAGTTGAGGTAGGAGGAACATTTGAGCCCAGGAGATTGAGGCTGCAATGAGCTTTTGACCCTGCCACTGCACTCAAGCCTGGGTGACAAAGACCTGTCTGGAAAAAAAAAAAAAAAAAAAAAAAAAAAAAAAGAAAGAAAGAAGAAGAAAAGAAAGAAAGAAATAAAGAAATTACTCTTATCCTGGACATCGCGACTTGTCACAGCCTGGGTAGGAGTTTGTTGCTGGTGCCCTGGCTTCTCAGGTTTTTTCTGGGCTGATGTTTTGGGAACAGCTTTGCCTATGGGCCCACCTGGAAATGCCAGATTTCATTCAAATAAGACTTGTCAGGTATTTGAGGCACATTTTGATATATTTGGTTGTATGAAACGCTGGCCTAACACACAGACCTACCTGGTGGAGGTAACGCTGCAGGTTTGAACACTACAATCGAGAAGCACAAGGCTCCCATTAAAAAGAGAATAAGAAGTATGTGTTTATATTCGTATCCCCTGCATAACTGAGTCTGTTCCTCAGAAGGGAAGAACTTGTAGTCAAAGGAGCATAAAGCTTTATGTCCAGTGTCCAGAAAGCAAAGCTTGTGTTCCGGACACGCTTCCTGTTTCTGCTCTGGACATTTCACACCTCTATTCTCTATTTGGCATGGATGTCAGTGAGCACCTTAGAAATGGTCATGTCACTGTGTGACTTCCAGTTTTGATTTTCGGGTACAGATACCTGGTGAGAGGCTCTGAGGGTACTAGATAGATTCGGAAGAGCCATTTCTACTTTGGGTTAACTGGAAGTAATCTAGTTGTATGTGTCAATGACTGAGAACCACACAGCTATCCCAGTAAACTGAGTTGATATGTATCTCCCTCCCTCTCCACTCAGACCCCAGAATGTCCTCAGTCCTGGCAGTGCAACTGACCCTACAGAGTCTGCAGGAGGAGCCTCAGGGCCAAAGGAGAATATGTCCCTGATCAAATGCAGTCAAAATAGATAACATTTGAAAATTTTGCAAAATCAGCAAATGTATAAATAAATGTTCACATTGCTAGGACCCCTCTCAGGGTCTTGGAAGGAACCTTTGCAAATGACAGTTTTCCAGGTCTGCAACTTGATAAGCTGCTCAGTAATCAGCTGTCACACGATCCTGCCCTCCCTAAAATATTCAACATCCAGCTCCACCATACCTCCTGTCATCCTTAGAGAAACTTCTGAATGTGGTGTTTTGAGGCCAGACACATCTTCACTGGACTCCTGGAGCTCAAGCTTTCTCAGTTTCTAAGGTACATTCCCTCTGATGCCATTACCTGACAGCTCTCCCCAGCACCTTCTAGTTACCTAAACCCTCCCAAGAATTCCCTGCCTCAACCCAAATCCCAGCCCCTATCCCGGTGGACAGTGCTTGACCCAGTTCTCCTTTTCTACCTTTCCAGAAGTAAAGAAATTTACTCCTTGGCTCCAAACAAGGTAAGGATAGTTATAGAAAGTGGTCGTTCTTCAGAAATGAGGATCAGAGGCTTTGCAGTTTAGTTTACCAAATTCTTCATTTTCCTCCCAGCCCTCCCAACAATCCAGTGAGGTATGGGCAGTTATTTCTATTGTACAGATACGGAAGCTGAGGCTCAGAAAGGCTAATAAATGACCCCATGCCTCACACTTGAGGGTGCAGAGCTTGACTTAAATTCAGATGCTCTGACCTAGCCACAAACTTTCACAAGTTCACTGGGCTTCTTAATGGGTGTGTGAACTCCCAGGCCAGAGGTCTCTGGTCATGAAGCCTGTGCAACCACACTCAGCGATCAAGCTAGTTGTGTATTTGTTGGGAGACTGTTCACTCGCCAATTGATACATTGCTCACACCTGTCCTAATACAGGAAGATTCAGGTGAAATGTCATGATGAAAAAGGTAAAGTGTGTATCAAATATTAATTTAAATGATTTTAAATTCTCATCTTCAAATCATTGGGAAATTAAAAGTTTTTATTTTCTTCTAACATTTGGTTATTCTAATATGAAATATTAAGTCAAGCTTCTTGCTTCATAGACAGTTCTGGTGGTCTGTTTCCCAGAAATTTACCTAGTACAGTTAATCTACTTACGCTCAGTGTTATGCAGTCTACCCTTTCCCAAAAACAACATAGATCTTAAAAATGCCTCATTTCCAGACTCATATTAGCAAGTGAGTGCCTTTTTTTTTTTTTTTAAAGAACATAAAAAAAGCTTTGGCGCTCAAGGGAACATTTATACAAAAGTTCATAGATTTGAAAACAACTAGATTTTCCTGGAAACTATCAAATACATCAGACACAAACAAACCTATAAAATAAAAAAAAGTTTCTGCTGAAGAATCTGTTGGGAGAGACATCATGGAAGATGTGACTTGCATTTCGGAGACAGCAGAAATCTATAGAGTTAAGCTCTAAAAAATAATATGCCCCAGAGACTGTTAGTTAAGGCAGGGGAGACCAGGCATTGCTAGGAGTAAGAATACATAGGAGATGTCAAGGAATTTATGCAGAATTGTTGTGGTTTTGCCCACCGTATCTTCTTATTGGTGCTGCCCCCTAAGGTCATGAGTTGGTGTCTGAAGTCTTTCTCAGTCCAGAGGTAACTTCTTCCTCTATGATTTTTTTTTTTTTTTTTAACCAGACTTAACTTCTGCCAAAGTAATTACATAACCTCCACTTCCAAGAAACGGCTTTCCAGTTCCCCCTACACACATCTGCTGTCATTCCTTCATGCTCTGCCTCTTCTCTCTTGCAGACTAACCAAGGCTTTAGAACTGTAGGGCCGGGAGATGCTAATGAAGTATCCTAGTCCACAAAGTTTAGGGAATGCTGGCTTGAGCTGGGCGCAGTGTCTCATGCCTGTAATCCCAGCACTTTGGGAGGCCGAGACAGGTGAATCACTGGAGATCAGGAGTTTGAGAGAATGCTGGATTAAGTAATATTAAGTAGGCTTGTCTCCAGTGGAATTTGCAGAGCATTTAGCACACCAATGTACTTTGGAATATTCTAAAGGAGGATCACATCCCATTGTGCACTGGAGCTCCTGGTGGCCACTGTGGGCCACTGAGCCTCCAGGGAGTATACTTGGAAAACATTGTTCCCTATTCTGTAAGCCAAGCGTGTATCATACAGTATGCATTTCCAAATTCTATAACCTATGTCTTTAGCAGTGGGCTTTACATTATAATATTTCACATATTTAAATATAAATTTTAATATATTTTAATATAAATTTAAATGACAATATAAGAAACTATAAATTTAATATAAAATTTGAAGTATTTAATGTAACTATAATTAAGATACTTTAATATTAAAAATGTAGTTCTTCAGTTTGGTCTCCGTAATTATCTGATGAGATAGAAACAGCTCTTTTCACTTAACAGATTAGGAAACAGTCTGAACAATCAAGTACTACACCCAAAATCTTACAGTCATTTAAGTGACAGAGCTAGGACTGGAATCTTCTCATTCATGGGTCTGTGTTCTCTCATCCTTAACATAAGCTCATCTCAATCACAAGTAGTAAGTGGATAGATAGGAAAAATGCTGGTAGAGCAAATATTTTACAAAAGTAGAAATTCAACAGCAAACATATAAAAGCTTTCCAAATGCATAACAGTTTTAAGAACAATACTTTCCTTATTTTACCTACAAAATTTGCAAAATACTTTAAAATATTTTTATTCTGAGATCATTTTAGATGTACAGAAGTGTTGCAAAGACAGTATGGAAGGTTTCCACATATCTGTCATCCATCTTCCTCTGTAGTTAACATCTCACATTACCATGGTTACCATGCAATATTGATCGAAATCAAGAAATGATTATTGGTAAAATATTAATAATTGCATTGCAGGCTTTATTATAATTTCAGTAATTTTTTCCACTAATGTCCCTAGTATCTGAACTAGGGTCCCTCATTGCATTTGTTTTCAAGTCACCTTAGTTTCCTTCTTTCTGTGGTAGAACCTCGGCCTGTGCTTACCTGCCATGGCCGTGGCATTGTTGAAAAATACTGGTCAGGTATGTTGTAGAATGTTCCTAATTTTGATTTGTCTGGCGTTTTCTGATGATTTAGACCAGGGTTATGGATTTGGGAAGAAGATCACAGAGATGAATGTGTCCTTCTCATCATGTCACGTCGCGGGTGCACAATGTTGACATAGGTTATTACTGTTATGTTTGCTTGGATCACGTGGCTGAGGCATGGTCAGCTGGGTTCCTCCACTGTCATGTGACCATTGTCCCCTTTCTGTACTCTGTTCATTAGAGCCACTAAGTCCAGCCCCATTCAAGGAGTGAGGAATTAATCCTACCTTCTAGGAAGATGGAGGAGTCACAAAGAATTTCTTAAACTCTTAGCATATATTAAAATCATCAAAAGTAATTGATGAGTATTTGGGGGAAGATACTTAGAGGTTATGCAAATATCCTGTTTCCCCTTAAAATCTCAGCCACTCATTTTTGTATCATCAGTGGTTCTTGCCTGAGGTAATTATTGTGAAAATGTTCTAATGACAAATTCCTATTTCCCTCATTCCTTCTACAATTATTAATTGGAATCATCTCTGTCTTTCTCTCTCGCACCTTTTCTTCCTGCCTCCCTCCCTCCCTTCCTTCCTCTTTGTTAACTCACACATGTGCACACATCTATATCTATTTGTCTGTGTGTGTGTGTGTGTGTGTGTGTATGAGTTCATACTGACAAACCTAACTCCAGTACATTACTGCAGCTTCATTCTAAATTCCCGCCTGCTTATTTATGACTTCTTGGTCTGACAGTAAAAAGCATCATTCTCATTACCTACACTATATTTGCTAATTTTTTCAATCTAGTCTACATGTAAAGTTGTTTCAGAATTGCTAACAAATATTTCAGTGTGAAACAAATTTACTACCTAAAGTGTTTGAATATAATGTTTTTTGTCTGTAGACTTACAGTACATTGCCAAACATCATAATCCAAACTTTCTCCCAACCCATTTAGTGCAGTTATGCCATACAACCTTGGTTCCCCATGACAGACTAGTTGATTGTTTTACATTTGTATACATTTACATTTTTGTGGTATAGAGCTTATGAATTTTGAAAAAAACATTGTCATGTGTCAATTAATATGGTACCATATGGAAAAGTCCCATCACCCTAAAATTCCCTATGCAGCCCTTTTATAATACAATCCCTGATGATCGCTCATCTGTTTCTGGTCCCTACAGCTTTTTCCAGAAGGCCGTGAAAATTGAATTACATGGTATTTAACCTTTTAAATTTGTCTTCTTCCAGTTATCAAGACTCATTTAAGATTCATCCACTGTGCATCAAGCAATAGTTCTTCTTTGATTGCTGATATTGCATTGTGTGAATGCACACATCTTGTTTACCCATTCACCTATTGAAGAATATCTGGGTTGTTTCCATATTTTGGGAATTATGAATATGAATATTTTGGAAATTATGAATATAAATAAAGCTGCTATAAGCTTTTGTGTACATGCTTTTTGTATGAATATAACTTTTTGTCTTCTTGAGTAAATATGAGAGATTGTTGAATAGTATGGTAAGTGTATGTTTGCCTTTGTAAAAAATTCTCAGATTATTTTCAAAATGGCTGTATAATTTTGAACTCGCACGAGCAATAAATAAAATACAGACAGTCCTCAAATGACGATGGGTCAATTTATGATTTTCAACTCTGCGATGGTGGAAACATGATACACATTCATTAGAAGCTGTAGTTTGAGTACCCATACAACCCTTCTGCTTTTCACTTTCAGAACAGTATTCAATAAATTACTTGTGATATTCAACACTTCATTATAAAAGAGTTTTTGTGTTAGATGACTTTGCTCACCCATAAGCCAATGTAAGTGTTCCTGAGCATATTTAAGATAGGCAAGGCTAAGCAATAATAGCTGTTTGTTAGGTTAGATGTTGATATGGTTTGGCTTTGTATCTCTACCCAAATCTAATCTCAAATTGTTATCCCCACGTGTCGAGTGAGGAACCTGTATCCTCATGTATCCAGAGGAAAAAAACGGTGGATCATGGGGGTGGTTTCCCCCGCACTGTTCTGATAGTAAGTTCTCACGGAAACCGATGGTTTTAAAGTGTGGCACTTCCTCCCTCTCTCTCTCCTGCCACCTTGTGAAGATGGTACTTGCCTCTCCTTTGCCTCCAGCCATGATTGTAAGATTCCTGAGGCCTCCTCAGCCATGCGGAACTGTGAGTCAATCAAACTTCTTTCCTTTATAAATTACCCAGTCTCGGGTATTTCTTTACAGCAGTACAAGACGGACTAAAACAGATGTATTTAATCCATTTTTGACAGGGATATTTTCAACTTATGATGGTTTTTCAAGAAGTAACTTCGTCATTAGTTGAAGAGCACTTGTATGTGTGTGTATATATAGCTCCAGGTTTTCTATTTCTTTTTTAGTGAACTTTGGCAATTTAGGATTTAAAAGAAATTGGGCTATTCCATCAATGTTTTCAAATTGATAGCATACGGTTGTTTGTATAGTTTCCTGTTTTTCTTTCAATGCCTGTGAGTTCAGTAGTGATATGATCCCACTCGTTTCTGATATTGTTATTTTGTGCTTTCTCTGTTTTCTGTCTTTTTTTCTGGACCAGTCTTCTTTAAAGTTCATAAAATTAAATAACCAGCTTTGTTTTATTGATGTTTTCTATTGTTTTTCTGTATCTCTTTTCTTTTCTTTCTCTCTTTTTCTTTTTAAACAGGGTCTCACGTTGTCACCCAGGCTGGCATGTAGTAACATGATTATGGCTCACTGCAACCTAGACCTCCCTGGTTCCAGTGATCCTCCCACCTCAGCCTCCCAAGTAGTTGGGATGACAGACCTGCACCACCCTGCCTGGCTAACTTTATTTATTGTTTGATCGATTGATTGTAGAGATGGAGTTTCATTATGTTGTCCAGGCTGGCCTCAAATTCCTGGGCCCAAGTGGTCCTCTGCTTCAGTGTTCCAAAGTATTAGGATTACAGACATGAGCCACTGCACCCAGCCTGGTGTTTTCCTTTTCTTTCTTTTTTTAAAATGTTTTAAAAATTAAAATTTTTTTTTTTGTTTGAGACAGGGTCTCACTTCATTGCCCAGGCTGGAGTGCAGTGGTTCGATCATGGCTCACTGCAGTCTTGACTTCCGAGCTCAGGTAATCGTCCCACCACAGTCACCTGTAGTACCTAATTACAGATGAGGGCTCACCATGCCTGGCAATTTTTTTTTTTTTTTTTGTATTTTTTTATAGAGATGGTGTCTCACTATGTTTCTGAGGCTGGTCGCGAACTCCTGGACTCAAGCCATCTGCTCACTTCAGCCCCAAAGAGTTGGAATTACAGGCATGAGTCACTGTGTCTGGCCCTGACTTTATTATTTTCTAATAAAAGCACTTAAAACTGTATGTTTCTTGTTAAACACTTTGAAATTGCATTTTGCATAATTCAACATGTGGTGCTTCATTTTCATTAAATTCAAAGTATTTTTTTTTTAATTTCCCTTGAGCCTTTTTTTGACCCATGGATTATATTTATTATTATTATTATTTTGGAGTCTTGCTCTGTCACCTGGGCTAGAGTACAATGGCACAATCTTGGCTCACTGCAGCCTCCGCCCCTCGGGCTCAAGCAATTCTCCTGCCTCAGCCTCCTGACTAGCTGGGATTACAGCCACACGCCACCGTACCCAGCTAATTTCTGTATTTTTAATAGAGATGGCGTTTCACCTTGTTGCCCAGGATGGTCTTGAACTCCTGACCTCAGGTGATCCACCCACCTCAGCCTCCCAAAGTGCTGGGATTATAGGCATGAGCCGCCGTGCTTGGCCAGCAGTGTACTTTTTAATTGCAAAATATTAATAGAATTTCTAGCTATTTTTTGTCATTATTGATTTTTAGTTTAATTTTATTCTATTTGTATAATTTCTATTATTTTAAATTTGTTGAGGTCTGTTTTGTAACCCAATACTATTTTAGTGAATATGTGCACTTGCACTTGAACATAATGTGTATTCTGCTCTTATTGAGTAAAACATTCTATTAATATCAATCAGGACAAGTTGACTGATAATGTTGTTTAGGTTATTTACATTCTTACTAATTTTTGATTAGGTGTCGTATCAAATATTCAGAGAAGAATGTTGAACCTTCCAATTATAATTGTGGATTTCTCTGTCTCCTCTCAGAACTACCAGTTTTGGCCTCACGTGTTTTCAAGTTAGGTTATTTGGTACAACTATATTTAGGGTTAGTTTGTTTTCTTGTAGAAATTACCTTTTTATTGTTACATAATATACATCTTCTTCTCTGATAAATCCTGCTTGTTCTGAAGTTTACTTTGTTGGATATTAATATATAGCAAAGCTCCTATTTTGTTTTTGTTAGTATTTTTATGGTATATCAGTCTTCATTCTTTTAACTTATTTATGCCTTTATATTAAAAGTGAGTTTTTCATAGATGCCATAAATGTAGGTCTTGCTTTTATTAAAATCTAATCTGACAACTCTGTCTTTCAATTAATGTGCTTATTCACACTATTTACATTTAAACCGTTTATTGATTTGGTTGAATTAACCCTATTTTACTAGCTATTTTATACTGGTTCTAATAAGTTTTTTGTTTCTTGTGCCTTTTTTATCTTCTGTAGGGTTACTTAAGGGTTTTATATATCTTCCTTTTGTCTTCTCTACTGAATTATTTAGTTTTTTATTTTAACATTTTTAGTGGTTACCCTAGAGTTAACAATATTTGATCCTAAAACATTTGCCTGAGGTAGTGATCTCAAAATAAACACCATGTACAGATATGTTAATGATTACTTCACAGGAGATGTAATTATAACAAATACATTAATAATTATTATAATGCTTATTATATTTATAATACTTATAATAATTATTAAAACAAGTATTATAACAAATACGTTAATAATTCTTCACAGGAGACATTTTTAATTTCTCTAAATGCCTAACCACATATCAAAGGTTGAATCAACTGTGGCACACCCTTTGGTGAGATGATTACCCAATATTACAAAAATGATTACAGGGCAGATGTTAAGATAGTTTTAAACAAAAGTGTTTGAAGCTGCAGATATAAACAAAGAAAAATAGGTTTAACCTGTGCTGAGTAACGGCTGTGACCTCTTAGCTCTCCTTACCTACAGAATGCCAGTAGTGACATAGTTTCTCACCAGGTTTGCTGTCTGTAGGACTAAGTAAATTACTAATGAAAGTGTTTGAACATTCTGGCTAGGTCGGGGAAGGAAGGGAGTGCATATTAGTTTTTTTTTTTCTGTGTGAGATGCAGTATGGGCTGAAAAAAATTTCTGACAAGTCCTTGGTTTGGAACCAAGCTCTACCACTTATTAGTTATACAAACTTGTTCAGGTTTCTGAAACTTTATGTGAGTTAGTTATTTGGTCTAAGTGGAAATAAGCTACCCATTAACAGGGTTGATAAGGGGATCAGGTGCAGAGAAAGGGATACATTAGTTTGGCTACTCAATTAGCTTTACGGAATAAATGTATCATTGTCTTCTCCTTAGGACGTGGTTCTGTAGGTGCTGACCACAAACAGACAAAGCAATAATCACTCTTGTCTATTGGGTAAAAAATAATACTAGGATATATTGAAGGCTTATTATTTGCCAAGTTCTTGGTGTACATGTGAGAATTTCATGCCAGCCACAGCTACAAAAAACAAAAACAATCAAACCTATATATTTTAAGTAAAAACAAAATGATAGAGTTGGGTGCCTTGTAGTGATGCAGTACCCAGTCTTTCAAGATTCAAAAAAGGCTTGAGATTCATTGCAATAAGTTGTGTATATCCAGAAAGAATCTCAGAAAAGGCCTTAATGAAAGTCATTCCTTTTAAAGAACTTGGGAAGAGAGGGAGGGGAGGTGCTTGGATATGAACCTTTGAACAGCTCTTTTGAATGAAGCAAAGCTGGTCCTCTTTAGGTAATTACATTACACAAAGGAAATCTGGCTTCATTTGATTTAGCATATTTTTTTTAAAAAAATTATTTTTAGGAACACAAAAGCAAGGAAGTTTCTAACTTCCATTTACTTCTTTCATGACTTGCCTTTGTCCCATTCTCTTTTCTGCCTGCACCTGTGGCTTAGTGCAAAAGATCACTTGTCTGCTGTGCAGAGGGGAAATTCTCTGCTCTCTGCCTGGCTGGGGTTTTCCTGAATGAGGGAATGGGGTGAGATGTTGAGGGCATTTGCCCATACATGGAAACAAAGCCTTTATCTACCTAAAGTGGAGAGGCAAAGGGGTGGTTTTTATATGCATTGCAATTGCCACTTTACTTTTTTCATTAAAAGTGAGTCTAACCTTTTTAAATATATCATTTATAGTAGACTGGGACAGTTCAGTTGTCTTTGCTGGTGATTTAATAGCCAGAGGACAGAATATGAGGTTGAATTTTTTGTTTACATTAGGGTAAAGGACCAAATGAATCTTTAAACATAGTTTAACCAAATTTTACAAAGAACACTGGGCTTTTAGTGACTAGATTTGTTTTTTTACAGATTCATTAAATTTAAAAATAAAAATTCCATCTCATCATCGTTATTATTTCATATATGTGGATATATAAACAAATATGTAATAACCTATGCATACAAATGTCTAGTCAATTTATGCTCTTGAGAACTCAAGCAAACTTTTGGAGCTTGAGTTTGGGAGTTGAACTGCGTGAAGTTGAGTAACTAAGACACCTAGAACAGTTGTATCTTTTGTTAGTCCAGTTAATAAGAAGAAGTTTTATAAATATGAATTTGAAAGGCTTCAAGTTGATGGTAGGATGTTTCTGAGTTGAGTTCCCAGCTCCACATTGTCTAGCAGCGTGATTTCAGGTGATCTGCTAGATATGTGCTGAGCTTCACATTCCTTATCTCTAAAGCCAGGGGTGTGGTGTCTACCATGTTTATCATGAGGGTTCTCTCAGCTATAAATATCTATGAACACTTAAAAAGTTATTATTAATGCATCAGATGATTTAATTCTTAATGGAATATAAGTTGTTAGTCTATGGATTTCCATTCCTGTAAAGCCTTTATGTTCTTTCATTAACAAATAATGCCTGCCCCTGAGCCAGTCTTGAAGAAGCGGGAGAAGGGCTGTAAATGAGATTCCATAGGGGATTCATTTTGTGAACCAAAGTCAACGATGTGTGTGTGTATGAGCGTGTGTGTGTGTATGAGCGTGTATGTGTGTATGTGTGTGTGTGGATGCACATTTTATTCAATAAGCCGGAACCAATGTTTAAAGTCTTTTTTTCCCATCAAAAAGCTTTGAAGAAAGCTTCAAAGTTTTTGGTGTTCTACATGATATTGTCACATATGAAATAGCAAGATGCAGAAAACGTTTAAAACAATGCTACCTCCTCAGTGTGTGTGTGTGTTCTTTTATTACGAAAATATGGGAGAAAACACAGAAGATAGCACACTAAGTGGTTCAAATGAATTAACCGAAGTTATTCTAAGAGAGTTGAGACAAAGAGATGCACAAAGATAGAGGAAGAGTAGAAGCAAACAAAAAGAAAATAGAAAATAGAAACCTTAGACTAAAAAGGAACAGCATGATAAATATCTTGGTTTTACTTTTGCAATTATGCAAACTACTGTGTCTGAATACACATGTAGAAATTGAATACAACAAAATATACCAAATCTGCCTCTTTGACACAGAGCTCAGTAAAGCCCCCATGGGAAAGAAACGGAGGTGACCTCAGCAAAGGGAGAACCCTCAGGAAAAGGAAAACTGGAGAGTAAAGAGCAGCGAGGCGGGTGCCAGGCCCTGGGAAAAATTCATTAGAAGTAAGTCTATCCCAGCCCAGTGGGAGTGGAAGTTTTCAAGTTCTACTGGGAATAAAATCTCTTTACCTCAGAGAGGTGACGTCACCGAGGCATGTGAGGAATAGTGACAGTGTGGGATCCGGATGAGTTTCACCTTCACTGGCACAAGGCGAATAGAACGAATGGATGCACAGTCCAAACAGGAAAAAGGGAGCTTTACCAAACCCTGCCTGGCTGCAGAAGGGGCTGAAAGGTGCTGGTGGGGGAGGGTTTTCTTCAAGGCCCAGGAGGATCCATCTGAACAACAAAAGAACATGAGAAACTGAAATCAAACACATCCTTCCTGAGCCAACACCACTGCTACAGAGGATTTTTAGTTCTGTGCTTTTTAAAAAGTTAATACCAAATAGCAATTGTGACTACTTTCTATGGATGACATTTGTTAGGAGCTGCGTGGAAGGCCGCGTTGTGTTTGCTCCCTGCTTCCTTTTGCCTCTCAATCTTGCTTATGGGATAATTTTTCTTCTTCATGAAGCACCTGCTTCTTTGAATGCAATGTTTTTAGAAATTCTTTCCATTTTTTTGATTATATTTGAATGTCTTTATTTCACTCTTTGAACGATATTTTTCTTTGTACACATACTAGGTTGACGGTTATTTTCTCTCACGTGTTTTTGAAGATAATATTGGACCGTTTTCTTTCTTCCATTGTTGATATTGAGAAATCTATATTTATCCTGCTTTTTTTTGTTTGTTTGTTTAAGTCCTCTGTTTTTCCTACCTGGCTATTTTTGAGATTTCTTCCTGTATTCTACAGTCTTAACACAGTGTATTTAGTGGCAGGTTTCTTATTTTTTATCTTGTCTGGTATGGTATGCGTTGATCTGTATAATCCTGTTTTTCTTTATTAGTTATAGAAAACTTCCAGCCTTGAGCTCTTGAAGATTGCCTCACCTCTGTTTTCTCCACTCTCCCCTTCTAGGACTCTGATGAGGCCTGTGTTCAAATGTGACAGTCATCAGGCCAGTTCATCAAATGTGTGCAGCTGACTGCTCTGAACACTAGCAGGGTTGCCCTTTCTGGCTTCTTTGGGTTGCTTGGGGCGATGTGCCTATTGCTAGCTAATGACCTGTAGGCTACAATGGTGCATTGACTTCCAGCCTGGAGCATTTCTCAGCCATTGTGAACCTTCTTGAAACCCTTTTTTCTTTTACCATGGTGAACAACAATGCTCCAAGTTGTGGTAGCTTGAGCCTTGGGTCCCAGAAGAAAGACAACAGGGAACATAGCCTCGAAGGGCTCATAATAGACTTGTAGAGTGGGCAGTAAATTACATTTGGTTGTTTCAAGGCACTGAGATATTGGGACTATTTGTCACTATAGTTTTACAAAATGTAGCCAAGCCAAGAGACTATCTCATTATATCATTCATATCCATTCATGTCTATTTTATATATTTCATCTTATTGCACATAATTTCTTTTCCTATATCATCTATTTTCACTAGATATTGAGTTATACATAAATGTATTTAACAGTTATATTGACATTTCTACATGCTTTTTTTTCTTAATAGTCTCATGTTGATTGATCATTTTTTAAATTATGTATTTGAAACATTTATATGTATTTGAAAATCTCCAACTCTGTATGTCTTAGGGATCAAACCTGTTATTTGTTGTTTCTGTTGACACTTAATCCTAGTGGTTTTTGCTTTCTCTGGATTTTGTGAAATTTGGTTACTACCTCTTTGCTTAATCTTGGCAGTGAGATCCCTGTGGACCTAAATTGCAGAGAAGTGTTTCCCAGTATTCACTGGTTTCTACTTCTCCTAGAAGGAAACTTGACCACCTCACTCTGTGTGCAAGCCTTGACTCAGCTTTCTGGTCAACCTTTCCCTTGTCCTTGTTGCTCGCTCCAAGGTTCAATTTGTTGGTTGCTATAGACATCTCTGCTAAGGCAACTCAGCCTCTTTTGGATTCCTGCAGGTCTGGCTCCAGTCAATCCCACCTTCTTGATGTCCCAGCTTCAGCTCATTATAATATGTGTGGGTGTGTGTGTTTGCTTTGTTTGGATGAGGTGGGAACTTGGAGTATATGTTTTTGTCTGCCTTCTTTCATTCAGCATAATTTATTCTGAGATTTATCCACGTTGAGCAGTTGTATTTCATTGTGTGAATATATCATTTTTTTCATTCATCTATTGATGAACATTTTGGTTGTTTGCAGTTATTTGATATTTCAAATAAAACTGTTGTAAATACCCATGTATTAGTTTTTATGTAGACATAATTTAATTTTTTCTGGAGTAAATCTAGAAGTGGAGTGACTGAGTCTTATAGTAGTTGTATATTTAACCTGATAAGAAAAAAAAAAAACAGTTTTCAAAAGTGGTTGTACCACTTTACATTTTTACCATCAGTATATAAAATTTCGGTCAGGCACTGTGGCTCACGCCTGTAATCCCAGCACTTTGGGAGGCCGAGGTGGGCGGATCACGAGGTCAGGAGATCGAGACCATCCTGGCGAACACGGTGAAACCCCGTCTCTACTAAAAATACAAAAAAATTAGCCAGGCGTAGTAGCGGGTGCCTGTAGCCCCAGCTTCTAGGGAGGCTGAGGCAGGAGAATGGTGTGAACCCGGGAGGTGGCGGAGCTTACAGTGAGTGGAGATTGCACCACTGCACTCCAGCCGGGGCAACAGAGAGAGACTCCTCAAAAAAAAAAAAAAAAGTTTCTAGCTCTTTCATATTCTTGTCAACATTTGGTATGGGCAGTGTTTCTGGTTTCAACCATTCTAATAGGTATGTAGTGTGATCTCATGGTAGTTTTAACCTGCATTTTGCTGATGACTAATGACATTGAGCATGTGAGTGTTTTTCATCTGGATATCTTATTTGACGAAGTCTCTGTCCATATGTTCCGGCCACTTTTTGAATGGGGTTAATTTTTCCTCTTATTATTGAGTATTAAAATTTCTTTATACATCCTGGATTCAAGCTCTTTATCAGACATATTATTTATAAATATCATCTCATCTTTAAATTTGTAGTTTGAGCTCATTTTACTCTTTAATATTTTAGCACATTCAAAAAAGGAGCTGAATTTTTAATGTTGATAAGATCCAATCTATCATTTCTTTTATGAATTATGCTTTTGGTGTTGTATCTAAAAGACCTCTGCCTAACCCAAGGTCACAAAGATTTTCTCCTATATTTACTTCTAGAAGTTTTATAGTTTTAGGTTTTACATTTAAGCCTCAGACCAGAGGACTCGATTCTCATTTTACTGAGTAATTGTGGACAAGTCACTGTGTTAAATTGAATTCTACTTTCCTCAAAGTTTGGTAAGTGCATTGGGAGTGAGGGCAGTTGAAGGGAGAACAAAATAGGTCAGAGAGCAGCACAGGGCAGGTAGCATGCCAAGCTGTGTCTTGTGCCGGCCACTTTTCTCTATGTGCTGTAAGCTGTTTAGGGAAGTATGGCAGCAACAACAAACACCAAGCTGCTCTCAGGACAGTGTAACCTCAGGGGGAAAAAGCAATTTTTAAATTTAATTTTTATTGATATATAATAGATGCACCTATTTTCAGGGTGCATGTGATAATTTAGTACATTGTATAATTAGTAAATATCCAATCAGTATAATTGGGATATCCATCACTTTAAATGTGTGTCTTTTCTTTATGCTAGAAACATTCAAATTATTCTCTTCTAGCTATTTTAAAATATGCAATAAATTATTGTAAGCCACAGTCACCTTGCTGATCTATCAAACACTAGGTCTTACTACTTCTATCAAATTGTATATTTGTGCCTATTAATTTACCTCTCTTCATTTCCCCCACCCTTCTTACCCTCTGATAACCACCAATCTACTCTCTATCTCCATGAGATCCACTTTTTTAGCTTGGACTATGAATGAGAACATGTGATATTTGTCTTTCTGTGTTTGACTTTTTTACTTAACGTAATAACCTTCAGCTCCATCCATGTTGTTGCAAATGACAGAAGTACAATGCTGCAAACCTGTAGTTCCAGCTAACTTGGGAGGTTGAGGTGGTGATCAGGAGTTGGTGCCCAGGAGTTAGTGTCTAGCCTGGGCAACATAGGGAGATTCTATCTCTTAAAAAAAAAAAAATCACAGAAATATATGTATCCCATCTCCTGACCCATAATATGGATTTTTAGTGTATGAACTAGTTTCAGTGTGTTTGCTCCTCAGGTGGGTGTATGAGTACCTCCCCACTCCAAACTTTCATCTTCCCAGTGTCTGCTTCTCTAGAATACCACCATCTGAGAGAAGGACTCCATGCAGTTTGCAGCTCCCTATGCATTTAAAACCCAGCCCCAAATGTCTAAATTAGGAAGGTCTGATCTATAGTCTTTACAAATGGCCTGAAATCATGATGTAGCAAAAATTACTTCTGAATCTTAATAGTGCTCTGTTCCCTTCTGTAACCTCCTTTCTGTGTGCGTGCAAGGCACCACAGGATTAAATGTTTGGATGTTGTTAGAGCAGCAAAATAAAACTAATTATTTCTGCAGTGACATTTTGGCTTGTATGAACATGAACATGAAAAAGCTATCTTTTATACATTTCTCAACTGGTACATTAGGATCCTTTATATTCAGCAATTTCTGTCTGAACAAAAAACAAAGGGGCAGGTATACTGGCGCACGCCTATAATTTGAGAATTTTGGAAGGTCAAGGTGGGAGGATTGCTTGAGACCAGGATTTTGAGACCAAACTGGGCAACATAGCGAGGCCCTGTTTCTACAAAAAATAGAGTAAAAATATTAGCTAGGCATGGTGGCACATGCCTGTAGTCCCAGCTACTCAGAAGGTTGAGGTGGGAGGATCGTTTGAGCCCAGGTGGTCAAGGCTGCAGTCAGCCATGACAGAGCCATTGCACTCCACCCTTGGCAACAGAGCCAGACCCTGTCAAAAAAAAAAAAAAAAAAAAAAAAAAAAAAGTTGAAATTGCAACATGAGAATGTGAAGGAGCAATTTGCCAGTCTTTATCTTTCTATAGCATGCCTTTTCTTTGAGGTGGTCAGCCACCAACCATTGACGGTACTTACGTGACAGATACCATCTCAACTCTGCACCGGGCAAGGAACAAGATAGAAGAAGATAGTTCTCACCACCCTTCCAAGTGACAGTGATGACTTAACAACCACCAGTGGAAAAGTCATTTTAAATAATATCTATTTTAGAATTTAGAAAATTGAAGCTCTGAGAATTTAACTAACTTGCTCCAAGTCATGCAGTAAAAATGACAGAGCTGGGACAGGAACTCAGGTAATATGGTCGAAATCTGGTGCCTGAAAAGAGAGCGTACCAAAATGATTGAGCTTATTTTCACTTGGCTTTTTTTAAAAAATGGATTTATATCTGGATAGTAGAAAGAACTTGAGGAATCAATGCACCAAGATTTGAAGCCTTCCATGGATTATTTGCTGAAGGGGGAAATCATTTTTCTGTTCTGTGCTTTTGCTTTATTATAAAAAGCAATATTTTATTTTATTTTTTATTTTTTATTTTTATTTTCCAGAGTCTGGCTCTGTTACCCAGGCTGGAGTGCAGTGGCGCAGTCTCGGCTCACTGCAACCTCCACCTCCCAGGTTCAAGCAATTCTTCTGCCTCAGCTTCCCGAGTAGCTGGGATTACAGGCACCTGCCACTACACCCAGCTAATTTTTGTATTTTTAGTAGAGACGGGCCATGCTCGTCATGCTGGCCAGGGTGATCTCGAACTCCTGACCTCAGGTGATCTGCCCACCTCGGCCTCCCAAAGTGCCGGGATTACAAGTGTAAACCACTGAGCCTGGCCAATAGTCTTTAAATATACTCCTGACGATGTAGCTAGGGGTGTACCTTATGTGTTAGGCAACCAAAGAATATATTTTTTAACATTTTTCTCTTATATATGCCAAATTAGTTTCAGTAATAGACATGAAATAATCAATCATCATTATTATTTTCTAGATTCATCCTTTAATGATGAAATAAGTTTTCGAAAGGATAGACGTCATTTAAAAATCCATTCTTCAAATTCAGTAAAATACTTAATATAGGAACTTACTTTAATATTAAACATAAAAATATTTAATATAGACATTTGCTCCTCCTCAATAAGGAGGTCACACCTCCCAGATTGTGCTCCAGGTTCACAAGGCCAGAGGAAGACTGAGATTGCTTCTCCACCCTGACAGTCACTGTGTCATCATTGCTGATTAGAACGTCCTGCTTAAAACTCAGGAATGTGTTGTACCCTAGGGTTTGGACTCACAAACTGCGCTGAAATGGAACCCAAAGGATTTCTACCCCTTACAAATTTATTCTAGAAGTGAGCAGGTGTAGCTGAATCCTCCAGCTATGTAGCTGGGAGCAGTTATTTAGGTCACAGGCCAACAACATCTTTTTGGGGTGAAGGAGCATTTTATCACCGGTGTTGTTTAGAATCTCTGGCAAACATTGGTGATGAAAACCCGGCTGATTTTTACAGGGTTTTATGATTGTCTTAAAGTTTTCTGCAGACAATGTACACCTTACTGCCTGCACCCACAATGGGAGGCATGCCCACTGCCCTGCCGTTGGTACAATGTTGCACAGAATCCCACTTTTGTATGATTTCATTGTGCTAAATGCTTGTGTTGCTGGAAACCTTTTAGGTCAGCTTTATTCCAACATGCAATCATTATACCTCGGCCCCTGTCTAGGAAGCTTTAGAGAGGAGGGTTCAGGAGTGAGGCTTGGGCTCCTGAGCCCATTGCTTTAAGTGGTATTGACATGTTTGATAAGACCCCCTCTTGCTGGGTCAGCAGTAGCCTCCAGTGCTGGCACTAAAGACTTGAAAATGAATGTCCCTCTTCACAGAGAAGAGTCCACACTAAATGTGTAACTAGGAGGAAGTAGGTCCTTTATTCAGCCTCTAGATCCTAAAGTGCTGCTGACCCTACCTGCTTTTCTTCCAGTGGCAGTTCAGCTTCAACAAGCAGGAACTGAGTGTTGACTTTCTGCACTTAACCTCTGTTAATCAAGGTTTTATAAACTCTAAAAAGGAAGGAACTGGTATTTAGTGAATACCTACCCTGTTGCATGGGGACTGTAATTCCCCCTTTTTTAAGAGACTAAGTTGAGGCTTCGGTTTTCAGGGCTACCTAGTTAAGAATAGAAGTCTCCCAGATGTCCAGACGCCAGGACTTGGTGCCACTGAGATGGCTCAGTTGGGACACACAGTCAGCACACTCAACCCAAAGCTGTCCCTGGAAATGGCCCCACTTGCTTCAGGGTGTGGTGCAAAACGTTGATTTAATCTGGGAAGCTGCTCTCTGGCTTTAGGCCAGAGGAGCGACCCACCCAGCCAGCGAGGAGCCAGGCCACCATTACTCAGACCTCTCCTTTCTGGAGAGGGATCGCACAGCTGGCTCTGTCAGGCGTGGCTCACAGGACTGCCAGAGTCATTCTGATCCCATTACCTGGGATTAGAATGATCAGAATGATCAAAATGATTGCCCATATTATTCCAGAGGCCCCTGATCTCAGTCCACAACTCCAGGCAAATACATGCATCTCACCTGCCCGACATCTCTCAAGGAGGCTGTGAAAGGGATTTTGTCTCTTATGTGTGGGTGGATGTGTGATGCAACAAGAATACCCAGGGAGTGATTGATCATAGTTCCTGGTCACCTGAAAGTCAATCTTTTTCCTTGGTAGGCTGGATTCTACTGAGTAAGGACATCATGTAACTCTGTGCCTTGATTTTCTAGAAAAAGAAAGCAAAACAAAACCAAAACCACAAATAAAACTATGATCAAACCGAATTAATGAATTAGTTACTTATTCCTTAAATGTGTCATTTGAGAATCCTGAGCCCATTTTGATCTGGCCTAGGATAAACAGTCACCCCTCTTACTTGTCCATCTGCTTAACAAAACTGGCAGGTTACGTGCAGTGTTATTTTTAATCATTCATACTAAAACTTGATGTGTGAGAGCAATATACTAATAGTTTCAGGGAACACTGACTCAGCCACAGTCAAAGCCCTTGGGGTTTGAAATCTAAAAATAATAAACATGCTTTAAGAGTAAATTCCTTGATACAAAGAACAAGCTGTTTCTTAGTTCAGCATCTGGGATTACCCATCCTTTGCTGTAAAGAAACATTCGTTTTCCCAGTAAACAGGGGCTCCCGTGGCCTCTGTCAACAGAGCTCATAACCTGGAGCCTGTGGGACCAGCACAAACAGGCCATAAACCCCACACTTCACATGACTATTGCCAATCCATCCCAGAACTGCCAGTTCAGGAGAGGAAGAATGAGGAAGTTGCTGTTTGGTCCGGCTTCTTTTTTCCTTTTATTTGTTACTGTTGTAGTATTTATTTATAACCGTACCTATTTTATTCCTATTTGAGTTTGAAATTTGGGCTGGAAATTAAAAATTAAAAAGCCTCAATAGTGAATAGATCAAAGATGTACTTTTCATTCCTTCTGACATCTCAATTGCTATAGACAAAAAAACACACATAAAAAATACCTCTATTCTGCACAGAAATAGCCTCAATTTTAAGTATTGGAGAAAGAAAACAGCCACATACACTCAGAAAGTTACATGTGGCTAACTTTACTTACAGACTATGTTCATTTCTAAATGGTTCAGTTATAAAGTTATACTGACAATGGCTGGGGGTACTGGACATTCTCTAACAGCCAACTGTTGGGTCTTGCTTAAGATGTATTTGGGAAAAGGATCTGTTCTCTGGATCCATTTGTCTATTTCTCACTTTATTTTTCTTTCATTTTCTCTGATGAAGTTTTATATGCTACCCGCAAAAGTCTATTTTAAAAACATAGTATTTTTAATAAAACTGTTTGTTTAAAGTAGAAAATTCAAGTGTCATAAAATAATGCACTAAAAAAAGTATTTCTTCTCCCCCGACCCCACACCAGGCTCACTGAGGGAGTTCCCCATGATCGTCCTCCTGCTGTCTTTGTACCCTTGCAGACATGAGTGCACAGGCATTTATGTGACAAAACTTGCCACCCCACTTCTTTACACACTTTTTCCATTTACCTCCTTTCCCTTAATCTCTACGATTTCTTTCCTTTCATCACTTGGAGAACATTTTAATGTCTATATTGTGTTTCATGGTTTCAATGAACTCTATTTAGCCACGATTTATAACCTACTGCTGAACACTAAGGATGTTCTCCAGTCATTTTCTACCACACTGAATTCAGTGAATGTGTACACGTCCGTACACATGTGTGAGCACATATGTGCACATATGCAGCTCAACTTGTTAAAAGTGAAATGATAAAGGTGATACACGCTTATTTTCCACATGGCTAGAATTTCATGTCGGATGAAACTGCCAGCACTGCCAAATCAACTGCAAATAGGCGTGCAGTGAACGCTCACAACTGAACATTTATATCCGAGGTTCCTCTTTTCCAATAACTTCAAAAGAAAAGTGAATTACTAAACATATTGGTGTCTACAGTCTGAGAGGAGGAGCATGATATTTTGTCCTTGTTTCAGTTATGAGCCAGGTTCTGTCATCTAGCAAAGCTTCAAGTGGCATTTGGATTTTCTTTTCAGGAAATTGTCTATTTAACGCACCTTGCCCATTGTGCTGTAGTTTCTTGTCCCCCACCCTTTGAATATCTCTAAAAACATCCGTACACAGACACCCTCTCTTTCTTCCCTTTTTCTGCTACGCTGGAAGAAAAAAATGACAGCATGCATTTTATTTATACATTTAAGGAAAACATCCTCCTACTCAAACTAAATTTATAAAAATTATCCATGTTTTCTTACTTGTATGGCTTATTGTGTTCTTCTGATGTAAACAGGCAATCCAACCAGAGTTTATTTGGTTTTAAGGAGTATTGTAAGGATGTAACTTCATTTTCTTCCATATATATTTCCCATTGCCAACAATGAAATAATCCATCCTTTCCTTTTGATTTAAAATATAATATCTATCATACATAATTTCTAATATTAATTTAGTTCTATTTCCGTACTCTGTATTTTCTTTCATTGATTTTGGTATTCTTTGAATAAAATTGTTGTATTCTAGATTTATTTTATTATGCGATGAGGCTTGTGCCTGTCTTCCGATTGCTTTTATCTTTTGGATATTTTGTAGACATTCTTTCCTCCTAATTTTTCCATATGAACTTTGAATTATGTATTAAAAATGTTCTTTTATTACCATTGTTGGTAGCATTTTTATTTTTAGATTAAAGATAAATTATGTATTTTTTGAGATTCAATCTTCTCATTAAACAGCTTACATCTTTTAATTACTCAATGTGTTAATCTTGGTGTTGCTACATTAGTTTTTAAAGGTCTCTACTTACAGATCTTACATATTTCTTATAAAATTATCTGCGGGTAGGGTTGACTGAGACCAGTGACGGAGACTTGTCCTTCTTGAGAAACGGATGTCTGCTGCCCACTTGTGAGAATCGCTTGCAGCCAAACATAAGGCCGTGGGCCCAGGTAGGCACCAGAGGGCTCATCAGCCCATTGTCGCCCACTTCAGGCTGCTGAGATCCCACCCACTTTATCTTGTCAGGAGAGAAGGCTGGTTCTTCCCCAGTCATCAGGGACCAACGTCACCCTTGCAGAGTATATGAGCGCAGAGGGTCAACTCCTCTGCTTTAGGGTCCCCACGAGCTTGTCAAACAGCTCTTGTCATTCACCTGTGAGTGCTCAGTTAAAGCATTTCATCACTGTTGGAGTTTATGACAAATGGATGGGTGCCTGCCAAACACAACTAGAAACCACAGGAAGATCGGGAGGGAGGGAAGGAGGTGGGAAGCTGTTTAGGACCCCAGGAGTTGAGAAAGAGCACAGGGTGGGGGTCCTGTGTCCCTCACCAGGTGGCCACTCAGACCTGATCTTTGCTGATCCCCACCTAACAACCAATGTCAGTACAGGCAGACTCCTCCCTTCCCTGGATTGTATGGGAGACCCTCTGAGAACATCAGGCAATCCTGATAACACCTCAAGGGGACTGCCAGGGAGCCCGGCCTCCAGGGGAGGTGTCCTCCTGCCCTACCAAGCAGTCATTTGTCCACCTAGAGACAACAGATGGGAAGGCAGAACAGGAAAGAGGTCCCCAGTCAGACAGCAGCCCAGCCATGAAGCCTCTGTGTCCTCATGGCCCAAGACCCTCCAGACTGTCTAGGCATGAGCGGGGGATGACTGAGGAGTTGAATTCCACCACATGCTGTCCTCCCCAATAGCCAGGATGGGGAAAAACTTTCTGCCCTTCAGGTGGCACAACAGGAACCAGTGGGAGCCCCAGCAGTACCAGATCTAGCAAGGAGACCGAAATGACACTGAAAAGCTCTGATGAGTAAACTTCCATTAGAACCACACAGCCTGCAAACCAGGCCAGACCTAACAAAGGCAACTACTTGCTAAAGTAAAATATTTAACCAGGTCCTAGAGTTGCCTTTTATAATAGGTAAATGTGTAGGATGCAGCAAACCTTACCAAGAATTAAGAAAATCATAACTTGAATGAGAAAAGACAACGAAATGATGCCCACACCAAGATTAAAGAGCTGCTGGAATTATCAGATGGGGTTTTAAGGCTGTCATAAAAAATGATATGGCAATTGGCCAGGTGTGGTGGCTTACACCTGTAATCCTAACACTTTGGGAGTCCAAGGTGGTTGATTCATGAGGTCAGGAGCTTGAGACCAGCCTAGCCAACATGGTGAAACCCTGTCTCTACTAAAAATAATAATAAAAAATTAGTGGGGCATAGTGGCAGGCACCTGTAATTCCAGCTACTCTGGTGGCTGAAGCAGGAGAATCACTTGAACCTGAGAGGTGGAAGTTGCAGTGAACCAAGACTGTGCCACTGCACTCCAGCCAGGGGACATCCTCCCACCCCCCCAAAAAAAGATATAGCAATATATTGGAAATTCTTCTTTTTAATGTTATATACTTAAGGTGTATAACATGATATTTTGATAAACAAATACATAGTTAAATGGTTACTGCAGTCAAATACATTAACATATCCATCATCTCTCATAGTTATCATTTTTGCTGTGCATATGGTAAAAGCACCTGAAATCTACTTTCTGGACAAATTTCCAGTATACAATACAATATTATTAACTACAGCCAGTTAATGTTGTTGTAACCAGATCTCTAGACTTATTCACCTTACATAACAGCAACTTTGTACCATTTGACCAGCATCTCCCCATTTATCCTACCTCTCCATCTCTGGTAACCACTGTTCTACTCTGTGCTTCTATTTATTTGCCTTTTTTAGATTTCACATATAAGTGAGATCATGAAGTATTTGTCTTTTTGTATCTGGCTTACTTCTCTTAAAATAATGTTTACCAAGACTCTTCATATTCTTCAAATGACAGAATCTCCTAGAATCTCCTCTTTAAAAAAAAAAAAAAAAAAAAAAAAAGCTGAGTAATATTCTATTGTGTGTGGAATTTCTTATCCAGAAATCTACTGATGGGTATTTAGGTTGTTGCCATATCTTGGCTATTGTGACTAATGCTACAATAAACATGGGAGTGCAGATATCTCTTCAAATCTGGTTTCAGTTTCTTTGAATATACACTCAGAATTGTGATTGCTGGGTCACATGGTAGCTTTACTTTTAGTGTTTTCGGGAACCTTCATACTATTTTCTATATTCTACATCTAGTTTGATGTAGTTCCACTTTTTAATTTTTTCTTTTATTGTCTGTTTTGTATACTCTCTCTGTATGTGAAGAGAAACTAACTCTTGTATACTGTTGGTGGAAATGTGAATTGGTGCAGCCAAAATTCACCAATTCACATTTCTACAAACAGTGAAAGTAGTTTTTCTTTCTATACTCATCAACACTGGTTGTATCTTGTCTTTTTGATAATAGTCATCCTAACTGGTGTGAGGGGATAGCTCACTGTGGGTTCGATTTACATTTCCCTGATGATTAGTAATGCCAAGCACCTTTTCATACATCCATTTGTATGTCTTTGGAAAATGTCTATTTAGCTTCTTTGCTCATTCTTTAATTGGGTTACATTTTTTTTTTTGGCTGTTGAATTATACAAATTGCAATTTGCTATATATATTGGATATTAACTACTTCTCAGATATATGATTTACAATCATTTTTCTAATCTCTAGGTCAACTTTTCATTTCCTTCATTGCTTTCTTTTCTGTGTAGATATTTTTTTTAGTTTGAGGTAGTCCCACTTTTTGATTTTTGTTTTTGTTGCCTGTACTTTTGGTGTCATATTCAAGAAATTACTGCCAATTAACCCTAGTGTAAAGGAGGTTTTTTTCTATGTTTTCTTCTAGGAGTTTTATGCTTGATCAACTAATTTTTAATGAGAGCACTAAGAATACGCAAGCAGGGAAAGAATAGTCAAATAAATGGTGTTGGGAAAACTGAATATCTACATGCAAAATAAAGGCTTTGGACCTTTAACTTATATCATACACAAAAATAAACTCAAACCATTTTGAGTTAAAGGCTTAAACATAACTCCTGAAACCATAAAACTTCTAAACAATTATTTTGGAACAAATGAAAAAAGCAAATCTTTGCAAAGAAACTGAAGTTCTTTAAAAGAGAGAAAGGAAAATGCAGAATTGATAAATAAGAGGAAAAAATAACTTGCCAAGCGAGATCAGCAGTAGACTGGAGATGACAGAGGCTAGAAGTGAGAAATTTTGATGAATCAATGACAGTCATTCAATCTGAACAACGGAGAGCAAATAGGCTGAATAAGTAAACAAAGACCAAGAGATCTGTGGGCCAATAACAAAAACTTGAACATTTATATAGAATGACTGAAAGACTCTCAGAAGAGAGAAGAAGGTAAGGTTGAAAGACTATTTAAGCAAATATCGAGTGAAAGATTTCCAAGCTTGGTGAAAGATACAAATCTACAGATCCAATAAGCAGAACAAACCTTGAATAGGATATCCCTAAATAGATTCGTGCCAAGAATAAATCATAAGTAAACTATGAAAATTAAAGGCAAAGAAAAAAATCTCAATAGTAGGTGAAAGGAAACAATGCATGACATATAGGAAAACACCAACTGGGATGAAGTTGATTTCTTGTCTGAAACCTCAAGGAAAAGCAGTACATTTCTCAAGTGCTGAAAGAATTGTCAACCACAAATTATGTAACCAGTGAAACTATTCTTCAGGAATGAAGGAGAAAGAAAAGACATTCTCAACAGTAAAAAAACAAAAAAAAGTAAAAGAACATGTTTAAGAAGCCTGCCCTTAAGGATTGCCAAAGGAAAATTTTTCAAACAGAAAGAAAACAATAAAAGAATCTGCAGGCATAAAGAAGAAAGATTAAAAGTCTCAAAATAAATAAAACTATTCATATTAATAAATGAAAGCAAAAATACTACATATCAAAGTATGTGGGATGCAGTGAAAGTAAAACTGAGAAGAACATTTATAGTCTTAAATGCTTATGCTAGAAATGGATGACAGTTCTAAAGGAATAATTTAACTTCCTAACTCAAGAAACTAGAAAAATAAGAGCAAAATAAGCTGAAAGTAAGAGGAGAAAAGAGAATAAAGATAAAAGCAGATATCAATGAAATTGAAAATATAAAAATCTCCCCATTTATCCCACCTCTGCATCTCCGGTAACTTTCTACTCTCTGCTTCTATTTATTTGACTTTTTTAGATTCCACATATAAGTGAGATGAAGTACTTGTCTTTTTGTATCTGACTTACTTCTGTTAAAATAATGTTTACCAGGACTGTTCATATTCTTCAAATGACAGAATCTCCTAGAATCTCCTCTTTCTTTCTTTCTTTCTTTTTTTTTTTTTTAAGCTGAGTAATATTCCATTGTGTGTGGAATTTCTTATCCAGAAATCTATTGATGGGTATTCAGGTTGTTGCCATATCTTGGCTATTGTGACTAGTGCTACAGGAAACATGGAAGTACAGATATCTCTTCAAATCTGATTTCAGTTTCTTTGAATATACACTCAGAATTGTGATTGTTGGGGCACACGGTAGCTTTACTCTTTTTGAAAGTAAATCTTTTTTATTTTGTTTTGAAAGCTCGTGTAAAAGGGATGAAAAGACAACCTACAACCTACAGAGAAAAATCAACAAAATAAAAAGTTGCTTTTCAAAAACAATCAGTAAAATTGATACTGTTAGCAACACTGAAAAAAATAAAAACAAATAAATCACCAATATTGAGAATGAAATGGGGTAAAACACTACAGATTCTGTAACCATTCATAAGATAATAAAGTAAAACTGTAAATGACCTTATATCACAAATCCCACGACTTTGATTAAATGAACCAGTTCCTTGAGAATCAAAAACTAACAAAACACAACCAAAATGAAATAGAACCTCTGACTAGACATTTAACTATTAAATAAATTACATTGGTCATTAAAAGCTCTGGAAAAAGTAGTTTCCAAGACAAGATGGTTAGAAGATGATGGAGTAGTACTTCCCAACTCACTTTATGAGGCCAGTATCACACTCTAATAGTAAAACCAAGGTAGCGCGCGTGCACACACACACACACACACACACACACACACAGAGAGAAAGAGGGGGAGAGAGAGAGACAGAGAGAGAGAAACTAAGACCTATTTTTTAATTAACATAAAACTTTTCAACAACATATTAGCACCTCAAATCTAACAATGCCTTACAAGTATTATACACCATAGGCAAGTGATACTTATTCTTGGTATGCAAGGCTGGTGCAACATTTGAAAATGAAGTGATGTGATCCACTGTATCACCAAGCTAGAAATATCATATCAATTGTTGGAGAACAGAGTATTTGGCAAAATTTAACACTTATTAATTATTTAAAAAGCTCACAAAAATAGGAGAAGAATTCTCTCAGCTTGATAAAGAACATCTGCAAAGCACCTCCAGCTAACATTACACTTTACAATGAACAAATGATTGATTTTTTTTTGTTAAAATTCAGACTAAGGCAAGGATATCCACTCTCACCACTTTTATTCAAAATATTATTAGAAGATCTAGCCTATGTAGCAAGGTAAAAAATGAAAATAAAGGCATTCGAGTGAAAAAGGTAGAAATATGAATATCTGTATTGCAGACAACATGGTTGTCCACGTAGAAATCCCAAGAAATCTACAAAAATACTCCTAGAACTAATAAGTAAGTTCAGCAAGTTTACAGGATACAATATCAAACTCCCAAAATTAATTATATTAATGTACATTAAAAATAAAAGTGCTATGAAAATGCAAAATTATTCTTAATTACTTCAAATAAAACTATATGTGCTTTTAACATGTATAGTATCTGTATGAAGAAAATTATAAAATTCTGATGAAAGAAATTTTAAAAGGCCTAAATAAATGAAGAGGCACGTTGTGTTAATAGATTAGAAGATCCAGCATAGTAAAGATTTCAGTTCTACCTAAATCAATTTATAGGCTGAATGCAATTTCTGTCAGAATCTTATCAAGGTGACTTTTTTTGAAAACATAGACAAACTTTTAGTAAAATATCTATGGAAGAGGAGAAGTCTTAGAGTAGCTCTGGAAAATCCTGGGAAGAATAAAGTGGGAGGAATCACTCTACTTGATATTCCTACTATTTAGCTATAGTAATCAAGACAATGTGGTATTGACTAAACAATAGATAAAAACATCAATGGAAGAGACTAGAAAGTCCAGAAATAGACCCAGACAAAGGTAGCCAGTTGATATTTCACCAAAGAGCAGAACCAGTTCAATTGGGCGGGGCAGGGGCTGATAGTCTTTTCAATAAATAGTGCTGGAACAAACAGATATCTAGATGCAAAAATCGATAAGTAAAATAAGACAAAAACCCAGGCCTTAGACCTAAACCTTATGCTTTCACCCAAATGAACTCAAATTGGATCAACTGATTTTTAACAAAGGTGTAAAAACAATTCAATAGAGGAAGCATTGCTTTGACAACAAATGATGTTTGAGCAATTGGAATTCCATAGGTAAAAATTATTCTCCAGTTACATCTCAGACCTTATATAAAAATCAACTCAAAATGAGTCATGAATTTTAATGTAAAATGTAACACTATAACATTTTAAAAAAATATATTGGAAGAAATCTTTGAGATTTGGACTTAACAAAAGTCCAACTTAAGTCTAAAAAAAGGTTTTTAGACTTAACACCAAAGGCATGATCCAATAAAAAAAATAAAATTGATAAATTGGACCTCATAAAACCTTTTTGTTTTTGAAAGCTCATGTAAAGAGGATGAAAAGACCAACTACAGACTGGGAGAATATATTTTCAAACCACATATCTTACGATGGATTAGTCTATAAAACATACACAGAACTTGTAAAATTCAGCTACTATAAAAACAAACCAATAAGAAAATCGGCAAAAAGCATAAAGAAACATTTCACCAAAAAGCATATAGAAATGGTAAATAAGCACATGAATAGATTTACAACATTATTAGCCATCAGGTAAATGTGAATTAAAACCACAGTGAGGGACAACTACATACCTATCAGAATGGCTAAATAAGTACAGTGACAACATCAAATGCTGAGAAGGATGTGAGAAAACTGGATCTCTCAGACATTGCTGGTAGAAAATGCACATATATGCACTCTACAAAACAATTTGCCAGTTTCTTTTAAGACTAAGTATGCAATTAGCTTGTGACCCAACAAATGTACTCTGGGGCATTTATGCTAGAGAAATGGAAACCTATGTTCACACAAAAACCTGTACAGGTATGTTCATAACAGCTTTATTCGTTATTATAAATGTGTGCTGTTCTTTCTTGGAACTGGAATCAGCCTAATATACATAAACAGGTAAATTGTTAAACAAAATGTTGCACATCTATGCTTTGGAATACTGCTCAAACTGTTGAGATACGCAATAACTTGAGTGAATTTTGAGGGAATTATGCTGAGTGAAAAAAATTCAAAAATGTTATATATTTTACAATTTTATTTCTACATTTTTGAAATGACAAAATTCAAAATAGATGGTAGATTACATTTTGCCAGGAGATAGGCCTGTGGACCAGGCACAGGAATGAACATGGAAGATCCCTGTGGTATTGGAACTGTTCAGTTTTCTGACAGTGGTGGTGAATACACAAAACTACTTGGATGATAAAGTTGTATAGAACTGAACACACCCACGAGTCCTACTAAAATGGGGCATCCGAGTAAGACTGGATGATTATATCCATGTCAATATTCTGGTTATATTATACAATATTATAATTATATGGTATCTTTGCAAAATATTACCATTGAGGAAAATTGGGCAGTAGGATTTCTCTGTATTATTTCTTACAACTGCATGTTTAGCCTACAATTATTTCAATAATTATTTTTAATTAAAAGGGGAATGAAAAGTATATAGATCTTGAAACAAGAAGAAAATTTAAGAGCAAACTGTAAATTCTAATGTCAAATATGTGTTCTCTCTCTTTTCCTACATTTTAAGAAGTCTGAGCCACAAAGAGGTGCAATAACACAGCCAATATATCACACCATACATGATGACTCACATGCGATTTGAACTTGTCTCTATTTGGCTAAATCTGGGCTCATGAATACTGGATAAGTCATAGTAAATCTGTACTGTTTCAGCAACAGTTTGGTAAGCTTCACTGTGAAAGTTGCTAAACTGTCTTTACATTTAAATGTTTAATTTTAAAATTTTTTCTTTCTTTCTTTCTTTTTGTTTAGAGAGACAAGGCTTCACTCTGTTGCCCAGGCTGGAGTGCTGTGATGTGATCATGGCTCACCGCAACCTCAACTTCTTGGGCTCAAGCACTCCTCCTGCCTAAGCCTCCTGAGCAGCGGGGACCACAGGTGTGCACCACCAAACTCAGTCAATTTCTTAAATTTTTTTGTAGAGAAGAGGTCTCATTTTGTTGTCCAGGCAGGTCTCAAACTCCTGGCTTCAAGCAATCCTTCTGCCTTTGCTTCCCAGTGTTGGGATTACAGGAGTGAACTACCATGCCTAGCATTTTCCATTTAAATTTCCATCACAAATATTGACTCAAAAATATGTTGACTCTTCATTTTTTAAAATTTGTTTTGCATCTCCAGTCTTTTAATATCAGCTAGAGTGTGCATGGAGTGGGATATAAAGGAAAGGAAGGTCCTCGTTGTAGATAGCACAATGTGTACTAAGATCCAGGCTAAGCTATGCTTTGATACTTTCATCATGAGTATATTCCCAAGAGTTTGAGCTTGTCTGAATGTATTAGGAAAGTCCTATTTCTCACCTGCACATTTGAGAAGTTGCACATTATAGAAGTTGCAGTGAGTTTAATTTACTAATGCTGAGCCTGCACTGTGGGTTGGCTGGGTTCAATCAGCTCATCTCCCTACAGACAGAGAGGCCATAGAGGTTTCCTGTGTCCCTTGCCTTCCTGAGCAAGCCTCTTCCTGCTCTAATGTCTATGTGGATCATGGGGACCTCATGCAATGCAGACACTCTTTCAGAAGGTCCAGGGTGGATACTTGGAGCCTGTGTTTCTGACAAGCTTAGGGGGAGGGCTGATGCTACTGGTCCCGTGGCTGCACTTTGAGGAACAAACTTGTGCTATTCTGTTTTGTCCACAGGTGACCATCAAAGAGACCTTGACATGAGTAGGCTTTCCCCTCACTGTAGTGCACTTGGAGTGGGCCGATCCCATTTTCCTCATCCACATTTTCTAAAAGCTTTCTTTAAACGCTGAAGAAGAGAATATTTTTCAGGGGGTGGGATGGATTTAATAGGTTTGAATTTGAAGAATATTTGGACATCAAAGTGGAGATGTCCAGGGAGGGTTGGAAGTGGAGACTGGAATTTTTCAGATCAGGACTGAGTCTATGGGAAGGTGCAATTTTGCTCAAGAAATGTATGTACAAAGAGAGCAACAGATATGATCTTGGGCAACAAGAAGACAAAGAGGTAAAGGAGAGGCAGTGTCTTGCTGCCTGAATTTGGAGAACAGTGGTGAAAGAATACTTGGCAGGACAAAGCCCAGTGGAAGTGCTATGGTCTTAATCAGAAGATGGTGGCTGTATTAGTGTTCTAGGGCTGCTGTTCCATTTCCATCCCAAGGTGTGTGTTTCAATTTAATTCAATTTTGACATTAACCAGTAGTAGTTAGTACAGACCTCACAGGTTAAAGGACTTGGTCCCATGAGGTTGCCCCCATTTCAGACAGCAGTCACAAATCTCAGAGGCCATACACACTAAAAGGCTATACATTTGGTGATTCCCAGGACAGATAATTCCCTAGAAAGACTCATAGAACTCAATAAAGCACTATACTTACTATTACAGTCTTATTACAAGGAATATAATTCAGGAGTACCAAATGAAAAGTTGCATAAGGTTGGAAGATTTTGAATAAATTATTCATAAAATTTTCTAATTTTTCTTTTTTTAAAGATCCCTTTATTTCTGATTTGGAAGACAATGGCATTAATTTTGGTTTCTAACCCATTATGTGTTGATTGGGAATTTTAACTACCTATGTGTTTTGACTTCTGATATTAAAAAAATACATTTCTTTAATTTTGAAATACACAAATTTAGTGATACTTTCTTTTTTAATTTCTGTATTTTTTGTGGGTTTTAAAAGCCTCCTCTATAGCTATGCTATAAAGATCTATCTATAACTTCATTTTCTAAAAGCTTTAGCTTTTTACTTTGTATATTGTCACTTTAAAATAGTTGGAATTTCCATGTATGGCATTTATGGAGTTTTTGGAGTCTTCTTTTTAAATAATTCTATTGTTTCCAAATCATGAGAGCTCTCTTCTTTTGCTTTCCAATACTCGCCCTTTTCATGCCTTTTTCTTGTTTCACTTTACTGTATGTGACATTCCCCATCCCACCACATGCAATGTTTGCAGCTATTGGATGTTGGCCATTCTTGTTCCTAGTCTCAAAGAAAAAGCTTTTAGGGTTGTAACTTTGTGACTTAAGTTTGCAGAATTATATTTATAGTACATTTATCTGGCTAAGTGATTTCCTTTCCAGAGATTTTTAAAAATATTGTGAATGGAGGTTGACATGTATCAGATGATCTTTCAGCTTCTGCTGAAAGGTGATCATATGATTATTCAATTTCTAATCTGCTAATTTGGGCACTTGCCCACTCAGCAGTTCATTTGGTAGACCCAACGTAGCCATGGGTTATTGTTGTCTTTGTTGTTATTATTTTTAATATTGCTGAATTTTGTTTGTCAATATTCAAGTGCTATTGGGTTTTGTTGTAAAGTGTTTTCTACATTTTATTTTTTCATCTTCTATTTATTTGAAAGTTGTATGCTCTGATTCTATTCTTTAAGTATGTACCATAAAATACATAAAATGCAAAGTTATCCTGACAAAGTCTAAGGGTGTTTAATATCTTTATCCTTAAGTATCTAGATAATGCAAGGGCCTTACAGTATCTGAACTTCTGAACTCTTTCTAGTCACTTCTTTGCGGTTGTTGCCATTTGCACAAATTTAAATGTTACCATATTTTTTAACACAAACTACTACTGTTACTATTGCCTCATACAGGTTCAAATTCACCTGAATTGTTTCATATGTTGGCTACTTTATTTGTTCCTTACTTTCTCTTGTGCCCCAAGCCTCCTATTTAGGGTTACTTTGCTCTGCCTTAGGTCCATCCTTTAAAATTTTCTTTAATGAGAGTCTGCAAGGCAAACCTTCTCAATATTTGTTTGTCTAAAAGACTATTTGCCCTCATTCTTGGGAGATGGCTTGGCAGTCATTTTCCATCAGCACTGTGGAGATGCTCCAGTGGTTACTCTTTCTTCTAAAGTCTGCTCAAGCGAGCTCTCCTTCCTTTAATGATAATTTAAATTTTTTTTATTACCTTGAGGTACGTCCCCTGTATGCTGATTTTGCTGCAACTTTTCATCATAAAGGGATGCTGGATTTTGTAGAATGCTTTTTCTGCATCTATTGAGATGATCATGTGATTTTTGTTTTTAATTTTGTTTATGTGGTGTGTCACATTTACTGACTTGCATATGTTAAACTGTAACTACTTCCCTGGTATGAAACCCACTTGACCATGTGGAATCATCATTTTTCCTTTATGTTTTTGGATTCAGTTAGCTAGTATTTTGTTAAGTATTTTTGCATCTGTGTTCATCAGGAATATTGGTCTGTACTTTTCTTTCTTTGGTTATGTCCTTTGGGTTTAGTATTAGGGTGATGCTGGTGTCATATAATCAGATCAGCATTCCCTCTTTCTCTATCTTGTGGAATAGTATCAATAGCATTGATACCAATTCTTCTTTGAATGTCTGGTATAATTCTGCTCTGAATCCGTCTGATTCTGGACTTTTTTTGTTGTTGTTGCTGGCAATTTTTTTTATTACCATTTCAATCTCCCTGCTTGTTTTTGGTCTGTTCAGGGTATCTAATGCTTTCTGATTTAAGCTAGGAGGGTGGTATCTTTCCAGGAATGTACTCATCTCCTCTAGGGTTTCTAGTTTATGCATGTAAAGGGGTTCATAGTAGCCTGAGTAATCTTTTGTATTTCTGTGGTGTCCGTGGTAATATCTCTGGTTTCGTTTCTAATTGAGCTTATTTGGATTTTCTCTCTTCTTTTCTTGGTTAATATTGATAATGATCTATTAATCATTTTTATTTATCTTTTCAAAGAAACAGTTTTTTGTTTCATTTATATCTTGTTTTTGTTTTTGTTTTTTTTTAAATTAAATTTCATTTAGTTCCACTCTGATCTTGGTTATTTTGTTTCTTCTGCTGGATCTGGGTTTGGTTTGTTCTTGTTTCTCTAGTTCCTTGAGAGGCGACCTTAGATTGTCTGTTTGTGATCTTTCAGATGTTTTGATCTAGGCATTTAAGGCTATGAACTTTCCTCTTAGCACCACCACGGTCAACATAATACTAAATGGGAAAAAGCTGACAGCATTCCTTCTGAGAACAGGAACAAGACAAGTATGCCTACTCTCACCACTTCTCTTCAACGTAATACTGGAAGTCCTAGCCAGGGCAATCAGACAAGATAAAGAAATAAAGGGCAACCAAATGGACAAAGAGGAAGTCAAACTGTCGCTGTTTGCTGATGATATGACTGTTTACCTAGAAAATCCTAAAGTCTCCCCCAGAAAACTCCTAGAACTGATAAAAGAATTCAGCAAAGTTTCCAGATACAAAATTAATGTACAAAAATCAGTAACTCTTCTATACACCAACAGCGACCAAGCAAAGAATCAAATCAAGAACTCAACCCCTTTAACAAAAGCTGTAAAAAAAATAAAATACTTAGGAGTATACCTAACCAAGGAGTCAAAAGACCTCTACAAAGAAAACTACAAAACATTGATGATAGAAGTCATAGATGACACAAACAAATAGAAACACAACCCATGCTCATGGATGGGTAGAATGAATATTGTGAAAATGACCATACTGCCAACAGCGATCTACAAATTCAACACAATTTCCATCAAAATAACACCATCATTCGTCACAGAACTAGAAAAAACAATCCTAAAATTCATATGGGACAACAACAACAACAAAAGCCCACATAGCCGAAGCAAGACTAAGCAAAAAGAACAAATCTAGAGGTATTATATTACCTGATTTTAAACTATACCATAAGACCATAGTCACCCAAACATCATGATATTGGTATAAAAATAGGCATATAGACGAATGGAACAGAATAGAGAACCCAGAAATAAACTCAAATAATTACAGCAAACTGATCTTCAACAAAGCAAAGAAAAACATAAAGTGGGAAAAGGACACCATTTTTAGCAAATGGTGCTGGGATAATTGGGTAGCCACATATAGGAGAATGAAACTGGATCCTCATCTCTCACCTTATACAAAAATCAACTTAAGATGAATCAACGATTTAAATCTAAGACCTGAAACTATAAAAATTCTAGAAGATAACATTGTAAAAACTCTTCTAGACATTGGCTTAGGTAAGAATTTCATGACCAAGAACCCCAAAACGTATGCAATAAAAACAAAGATAAATAACTGGGACTTAATTAAAGAGTTTTTGCATGGCAAAATGAATGATTAGCAGAGTAAACAGACATCCCATAGAGTGGGAGAAAAGTGGGAGAAAATCTTCACAATCTATACATCTGGAAAAGGACTAATATCCGGAATCCACAATGAACTCAAACAAATTAGCAAGAAAAAAACAACAATCCCATCAAAAAATGGGCTAAGGACATGAATAGGCAATTCTCAAAAGAAGATAGACAAATGGACAATAAACATATGAAAAAATGCTCAACATTACGAATGATCAGGGAAATGCTAATCAAAACCATAGTGCAATACCAACTTACTCCTGCAAGAATGGCCATAATCAAAAAATAAAAAAAAACAATAGGTGTTCGTGTGGATGTGGTGAACAGGGAACACTTCTACACTGCTGGTGGGAATGTAAACTAGTACAGCTACTGTGGAAAACAGTGTAGATTCCTTAGTGAACTAAAAGTAGAACTACCATTTGACTCAGCAATCCCACTACTGACTATCTACCCAGAGGAAAAGAAGTCATTATACAAAAAAGATACTGGTACACGCGTTTATGGAAGCACAATTCGCAATTGTAAAAAAAGGGGAACCGACTCAAATGCCTATCAATCAGCAAGCAGCTAAACTGTGGTGTGTGTGTATATATATATGTGTGTGTATATGTGTGTGTGTGTGTGTGTATATATAAATATATGATGAAATACTACTCAGCCATCAAAAGGAATGAATTAATGGCACTTGCAGCGACCTGGATGAGGCTGGAGACTATTATTCTAAGTGATGTAACTCAGGAATGGAAAACCAAACATTATATGTTCTCACTCATAAGTTGGGGCTAGCTATGAGGATGTAAAAGTATAAGAATAACACAATGGACTCTGGGGACCTGGGGACAAAGGGTGGGAAGGCGGTGAGGGATAAAAGACTACAAATTGTGTGCAGTGTATACTGCTAGGGTGATGGGTGCACCAAAATCTCACAAATCACCACTAAAGAACTTACTCATGTAACCAAACACCATCTGTTCCCCAATAACCTATGGAAATAAAAAAAAATTAAAAAGTAAAATTTAATTTAAAAACAAAACAAAAACAAAAAGAAATAAATTTTTTTTTCTTTTATTTTTTAACTTTTAAGTTCAGAGATACAAGTGCAGGTTTGTTACATACTTAAACTTGTGTCACAGGGGTTTGGTGTAGAGATTATTTCATCACCTTGGTATTAAGCTTAGTACCCATTAGTTGTTTTTCCTGATTCTGTCCCTCTTCCCAACCTCCACCCATTGAAAGACCCCAGTGTGTGTTTTTCCCCTCTGTGTGTCAGTGTGTTCTCATCATTTAGCTCTCACTTATAGATGCGAAAATGTGGTATTTAGTTTTCTTTTCCTGTGTTAGTTTGCTAAGGATAATGGCCTCCAGCTCCATGTACATGCCTGCAAAAGACAAGATCTCATTCTTTTTGATGGCTACATAGTATTCCACAGTGTACGTGGACCATATTTTCTTTATCTGGTCTATCATTCATGGACATTTGGGTTGATTCTATGTGTTTGCTGTTGTGAATAGTGTTACAATGAACATATGCATGGATGTGTCTTTATAATAGAATGATTTATATTCCCTTGGGTATACATCCAGTAATGGAATTGCTGTGTCTAATGGTATTTCTGTCTTTAAGTCTTTGAGTAATCACCACATTGTCTTCCACAATGGGTGAACTAACTTACACTCCCACCAAGAATGTATAAGCATTCCTTTTTCTCCACAACCTTGCCAACATCTGTTATTGTTTGAATTTTTATTTTTTTTAATTTTTTTATTTTTTATTTTTTTATTTTTTATTTATATATTTTTTTTGAGACGGAGTCTTGCTCTGTCGCCCAGGCTGGAGTGCAGTGGCCGGATCTCAGCTCACTGCTAACTTACACTCCCACCAAGAATGTATAAGCATTCCTTTTTCTCCACAACCTTGCCAACATCTGTTATTGTTTGAATTTTTATTTTATTTTTATTTTTTTATTTTTTATTTTTTTATTATTTATTTATTTATTTTTTTTGAGATGGAGTCTTGCTCTGTCGCCCGGGCTGGAGTGCAGTGGCCGGATCTCAGCTCACTGCAAGCTCCGCCTCCCGGGTTCACGCCATTCTCCTGCCTCAGCCTCCCGAGTAGCGGGGACTACAGGCGCCCGCCACCTCGCCCGGCTAGTTTTTTGTGTTTGTAGTAGAGACGGGGTTTCACCGTGTTAGCCAGGATGGTCTCGATCTCCTGACCTCGTGATCCACCCGTCTCGGCCTCCCAAAGTGCTGGGATTACAGGCTTGAGCCACCGCGCCCAGCTGTTTGAATTTTTAATAATCGCCATTCTGAGTGGTGTGAGATGGTATCTCATTGTGGTTTTGATTTGCATTTCTCTAATGATCAGTAATGTTGAGCTTTTTTATATGATTGTTGGCTGCATGTATGTCTTTCTTTTGAAAAGTGTATGTTCATGTCCTTTGCCCACTTTTTCCTGGGGTTGTTTGCTTTTTTTCTCGTAAATTTGTTAAAGTTCCTCATAGATGATGGATATTAGACCTTTGTTGGATGCATAGTTTGCAAAAATTTTCTCCCTTTTTGTAGGTTGTCTGTTTACTGATAGTTTCTTTTGCTGTGCAGAAGCTCTTTATTTTAATTAGATCCCATTTGTCAATTTTTGCTTTTTGTTGCAATTGTTTTTGGCGTCTTCATAATGAAATCTTTGCCTGTGCCTATGTCCTGAATGGTATTACCTAGTCCAGGGTTTTTATGGCTTTGGGTTTTACATTGAAGTCTTTAACCCATCGTGAGTTAATTTTTATATATGGTGTAAGGAAGGGGTCCAGTTTCAATCTTCTGCATATGGCTAGCCAGTTATCCCAGCACCATTTATTGAATAGGGAATCCTTTCCCCATTGCTTGTTTTAGTCAGGTTTGTCAAAGATCAGATAGTTGTACATGTGTGGTCTTATTTCTGGGCTATTTCATTTCATTGGTCTAATTTAAATTTTCTGTGGATGCTTTTTAGATTTTGTCTTTTTTAAAATATTTTCACTGGGATATATTTTCACTTCTTCACCTCTGTTGCCATTTACGGAGGTGAAGAAGTGAAAATATTTCCTAGTGAAAACTATATGCTGTCTTTATTTGGGACTTGATGGGCTACTTGAATTCTTGAGAATTCTCCAGCACTGTCATTATCTATTCAATCATTATTGCCTTCACTCAGTCCATCTTTCCTCTTTTCTGGATTTCTGATTAAGCTCAACTTAACCTTATATATCCTCCCCGCCTCTTGGATTTTTTTTGTTTTTTCTTTCTCTCTCTTATTTTTGTTCTCTCCAATATCTTCCCCCTGAATAGACTTGCATTTACCTTTGTTTTGGATATAAATCCATCGTGCTTTCAAGATCTAGTAAGGTCACCCTAAGAAGCTTAGCATGCATTAATTGAGCAATAATTTATTGAGTTACAACTATAAGCATGGCATTATATTAGCACTAGGTGGTATTGGCAGTTTTATAAAAAAAGGATGTGACTTTAACCAAGGATAGGTGATGTTTATTTAAGAGAACTATTCCAAAATGAGATTTTAAAACTATCTCAGCAAAGGGTGACAGTAAAGGATAAAGAAAAAATTGTGCCAAACCTTATTATCGAGGCTTTTCACATGAAATCCAGATTTTCACACTAGCACTGAAAAATGTATGTGATTATTCTCTTTTGGATTATTTTTTAATTGACATATAATAATTGTAAACATTTATGGGGTACAGTGTGACATGCCAATACATATGTACAATGTGTAATGATCAAATCAGGATAATTGGCAAATCCATACCTTCAAACATTTACTATTACTTTATATTGAAAACATGCAAAATCTTCTCCCTAGCTATTTGAAAATATACAATAAATTGTTGTTAACTACAGCTGATCATAAATAACACAGGGGTTAGGGATATTGACACCCACACACTCAAAAATCAACATATAATTTTTGACTCCCCTAAGACTTAGCTAATAGCCTACTGTTTACTGGAAGCCCTACCAACAACAGAAATAGTTATTAGCACAGCTATCCCCAACCTTTTTGGCACCAGGCACCAGTTTTGTGGAAGGTGATTTTTCCATGGCCTGGGGTAGGGGAGGTTTGGGGATGATTCAAGGGCATTACATTTATTGTACACTTTATTTCTATTATTATTACATGGTAATATATATGTAATAATTATACGACTCACCATAATGTAGAATCAGTGGAAGCCCTGAGCTTGTTTTTTTTGCAACTAGATCAAAATCTGGTGGTGATGGGAGACAGTGACAGATTATCAGGCATCAGATTCTCATAAGGAGCATGCAACCTAGATCCCTTGTATGCACCGTTCACAATAGGGTTTATGCTCCTATAAGAAACTGATGCCACTGCTGGTTTTACAGGAGGTGGAGCTCAGGCAGTAATGCAAGTGATGGGCAGTGGCTATAAATACAGATGAAGGTTCACTCACTTGCCTGCCACTCACCACCTGCTGTGTGGCCCAGTTCCTAACAGGATTGAGGACCCTGGATTGACACATATTTTGTATGTTATATGTTTTCTCATATACTGTATTCTTAGAAGGAAGTAAGCTAGAGGACAAAAAGGTATTAAAAATCATGAGGAAGAGAAAATATATTTACTACTTATTAAGTGGAAGTGGATCATCACAAAGGTTTTTATCTTATCTTCACACTGAGTAGGCTGAGGAGGAAAAGGAAGAGGAGAGGTTGGTCTTGCTGTCTCAGGGAAGGCAGAGGCAGAAGAAAATCCACATGTCAGTGGACCTGTGTAGTTCAAAACTGTGTTCTTCAAGGGTCAACTGTACAGTGCTATGGAACACTAGAACTTAGTCCTCTTATCTCTTATTCCTCTGATCTAGTGTCCTTTTTGATCTGTTAACAAACTTCTGCCTATACTCTCTTACCCTGTCCCCGAGCTTCTGCTAACCACTATTCTACTCTCTACTTCTACAAGGACAACTTTTGTAGCTTCTGCAAATGAGTGAAAATGTGTGGTATTAATCTTGCTCTGCCTGGCTTGTTTCACTTAACATAATATTCTCCAGACTCATGTATGTTGCCATGAATGACACAATTTCATCTTTTTATGGGCAAATAGTATTTCATTGTTTATACTACATTTTCTTCATCAATTCATTGTTGATACACACTTAGGTAGATTCCATATCTTGACTATTGTGAATAATGCTGCAATGAACATGGGAGTGCTGCTATTTCTTTGACATACTGAGTTTTTTGCCTTCAAATATATACATGCAGTAGTAGAATTGCTGACAGATATGGTAGTTCTATTTTTTAATCTTTTGAGGACCCTCCATACTGTTTTTCATAATGCCTGTACTAATTATATCCCTATCAACAGTGTATAAGAGTTCTCCTTTCTTTATATCCTCATTAGTATTTGTAATTTTTTGTTTTTTTATGATAGCCATTGTAACTGGGTTGAGATGATATTTCATTATGGTTTCAATTTACAATTCCCAGGTGATTAGTTGTTCTGAGTATTTTTTCATATACATGCTGGTCATTTGTATGTCTTTCTTTGAGAAATGTCTATTCTGACCATTTTTCCACTTCTAAAATTTAATTATTTTTGTTGTTGTTGAGGTGTTTGAGTTTCCTGTATTTCTAAATATTATTTCCCTGTCAGATGAATACTTTGAAAATATTTTCTCCCATTCTGCAGGTTTTGTCTTCACTCTTGATTATTCTCTTTGCTGTGTTGAAGCTTTTTAGTATGATATAATCTCACTTGTCTATTTTTATGTTTGTTGCCTGTGCTTTTGAGGTCTTATCTATACATTTTTTTGCCTAGATTAATGTCCTGAAGCATTTCCCCTATGTTTTCTTCCACTTGTTTCATAGTTCCATGTCTTACATTCAATTGTCTAATCCATTTTGAGTTAATTTTTATATATGGTGAGAGACAGCAGCCTGGTTCTATTCTTCTGCATACAGATATCCAGCTTTCCCGTACCATTTATTGAAGAGGTTAACTTTTCTCCAATAAATGTTTTGGCACCTTTGTTGAAAATCAGTTGGAGGTAAGTGGATGGATTTTTTTCCGGGTTCTCTAGTTTGTTCCATTTGTGTCTTTTTTTACACCAGTGTCATGCTGTTTTGGTTATTATAGCTTTGTAGTATATTCTGAAGTCAGGTGGTGTGATGCCTAGAGCTTTGTTCTTTTTTTTGCTTAGGAATGCTGTGGCTACTCAGGGTCTTATGTGATTCTATACAAATTTTAGCTTATTTTTTCTATTTTTGTGGAGAATATTATTGGTATTTTGATAGCGATTACATTGACTGCATATATTTCTTTTAGTGGTATGGTCATTTTTTTCACATGGGATGTTTTTGCATTTTTTGGTGTCCTCTTCAATTTTTTATCAGTGTTTTATAGTTTTTCTTTTAGAGGTTTTTCATCTCCTTGGATAAATATATTTCTAGGATTTTTTTGGTAGCTATTGCAAACAGGATTGCTTTCTTAATTTATTTTTTGGTTAGTTTGCTGTTGGTGTTTAGAAATGCTACTGATTAATTTGTGTTGATTTTGTATCCTTATGATATCTATCTCTTTGTTGAATTTTTTATTTTAAATCATAGATTATTTTTCTGATTCTGTTGAATTGCTTATCTGTATTATCTAATATATTTTTGAGTTTCCTTAAGAGCACTATTTTAAATTTCTTTTTGGGTAATTTGTAAATTTCCTTTTCCTTGGGACTGTTACTGTAGAATTACCATATTCCTTTGGAGGTGTCATGTTTCCTTGCATTTTCATGTTTCTTATATTCCTACACTGATATCTGTGCATCTGGGGGAACAGTTTTATTCCCCCAATTTTATAGAATAGCTTTTGTAGGGAAAGACATATTCCTGTAGATGAGATCTAGGGTGTTATTGGATAGGGTGTGTTGGCTTTTGTTCTGGGTGGACCCAGTAGTATAGTTTAGTTTTGTCAGCTATAATCCATGTTAGCAATGATTGCAAGCACCTTAGTGACCTAGGCTATAGGAGTTTGTGGAGATCATGTAGTAGCTTAGCTTGGGGTAAGCTTGCCAGGCTGGTCTTCAGGCCAGGGGCACATGCTTGCATGTGATGGATCAGCAAGTTTGAGGACTGGTTCATTGGGAGCAGGGCTGCCAGGCTGTTTCTCTGGCTGGAGGCATAGGCATACAGTGGTTCAGCAGCTTAGGGGTTGAACCGCCAGGGGTGGATTCCTTGACTCTTTCTTGCTAAGTGGCTTTTGTCTTGAATTGTTTGAAAAATGTAATTAAAAGTTGGATGGAGGCAGACCAGCTCCACTGGGCACCTAAGAGATTCAAATGGATCCAAATGCAGAGAATAGAGTTCTTATTCTCACTTTTTATGAGTGGAGATCAAGAGATGTTAATATTTTCAAACTCATGCCTTTTGTCTTGGCAGATCCAGGAATCAAAGCTGACTTCATTTTAGCGTAAAGGCCCTCTTAATTATCCTACACATGCTGCCTCCATTTATAAGCCCTTTCTCCTTCACAACATGTTTTCACATACAATGTTCTGTGATCTTTGCAACATGCTCAAGGACTAGATATTGTTAGAAATTCCGTTTTATAATTGGAAAGTGAGACTCAGAGAGGTAAATTATTGTTGTATGTCACAAAATTGTAAATAGACATTCTGCATGCATAACGAGAATTTCCTGAGCTGTGTTGATCGCATAAGAGGCTGTCTTGTTCCTGTATTGATTCCTAGAGATATTTGAACCCTGAACCTTGAGGCACTACACCATGCATGGCTGTATCACGTGGAGCCTCCTGCAAACCCTGAAGAGTTTATGAGATGCTTTGAGGGCCAGAGTCTAGCTAACCTCCTGAAGCAGGAATAAGAGGATATTTACACCAATGAGAAGGCTTTACACTTAAGAGGCCTATAGAAGGCCATGCAGTCCAAGTGTGGGATGTAGAGACTAAATCTCAGTGGATCCAAGCCAGGCTCTGGGACCAAAGTACCTAGGTGGAACTCCAGTCCTGGTACTTTCTGTCTGTGTGGTTTTGATGTGATATTTTATTCTTCTCTGCTCCATTTTCTCATTTTTATGTTGGAGTAATAATTGCCTACCTATTGAAAAACTGAATGTCAATCTGTGTAAACTCCTAAGAACACCGCTTAACATGTGATAAATGATCAACAGCTCTAAACTCTTTTGATGCTAGAATTTATCAGTGGATGTCTGGAACCCTGTGTTGAAAATGATTCTGACTGTGAGCTCAGCAATAAAAGATGCTGGAAACAACTGTGATTCTTGCACAACATGCAATTAATACTGGCCATTCATGGACTAGTCAAATTGTTTCCTTTCACGGACAAGGAAGATGGGTCCAGGCAGAGAGATGACAGTCTCTTCTGGTACGCTGCTACTCAATAGCAGAGGAGGGCCTAGTAACCCATTCTTTAGGTGATCCAGTTCAATTGTCTTTCATCTGCATTTCACAATTTGCTCTACATGTGGCAGATCAATTACTGTCACGTGGCTCAGTGATCAACAGGATATCAGCATGAATTTGGGAAGACTTCTTGAACTTAGGAGATACATTCTATCATTTCTGAAAAACGGAGTTTGAGATGATGGCTGATAATCATAGCTGAGACCATTCGCTGCTCCATAATTTCTATTTTTCCTTTTCTTCTCAGTGAACATAATCCCCCATTTATTTCAGGTAGCAATGTCTCAACTAAAAAGCAACATTTTCTCACCTCCTTCCAGCTGAGTGTAAGGGATGTCATTAGTTGGGATTTTCAGGAACTTTTCTCAAAGGGTCTGACCTAGCTGGAACATGTAATATTTTGCCCTTAATCCTCTTCTTCCTATCTGGAATCTTGTGAAATGGTTGAAGCTCCAGTAGCCATCTTGTATTATGAGGCAGATTAGAAGATAAAAGCCACATTCTAAGGACAGAAGGTGCCAGTGTGTAGATGAAATTGTGGAGCTGGCACACTAGCGCTTGCCCTAGACTTGCTATCTCCAGACTTTGTTTATATGAGGAAAAATTAATCTCTGAAAGTAACTATTTGGATTTTCTGTGTTTTAAAGCCAAATGTAATTGTTACTGAATATTTTAGCCTAGGCAAAGTCTCAGAGTAAGTCAATGAGGAAAGCTATACTTTATGTGTCTTCTCTTTCACTTCATTCAGGAACACAGAAACTGGGTGCTGAATGTGATCTACAACCCGGGAAACCTCACAAAGCACATCTGCAAACCATTGTCATTTGGCAATCTCGTTATTACCATGTATCTTTCCTGTCTCTGGGCCCAAGTTCTTTCTCCTGGAAGATGCAGACAATCATTACTAGCAAGCAGGGTTGATAGGAACTTTAACTGAGAAAAAAAATCTATGTGATAAAATATAACTATTCTGGTATCTATGTTATAAATATTTTCACCATCTAACCTGTGAGAGTGAAAGCTCCAGGCAGGAATCAAGTTGGTGAAGTTTACACAGCTAGGAGATGTTAGTACTAGAATCTAGCCTGCTCAGACCAGTTGCCCCCAAACTTTCTTAATCCTCAACAAACCTAAATTCTCGAATCCCAGACTTCATATTGTAAGGATATTTCTCAGACATCTCCGTGACAGCCTGCAAAAGCATAAAAAAGCCTGACAGAAATGTCAAAATATCCCAAAGCTATCACATTTGTATTTGATTCAACACCAAAGAATCCTCTGAAGTCCATATTTAGGACACATCGAGTTTCTTCACACAGCTCCTGCTTCCCACTGTTCCTGAAGAGGCACAGATGAACAATTTTTTCCCTCTCGCCTCTTCTAAGAATGCCACTCATTCCTCCTATGACAGCGTGCACAGTCAAGGTTGACTTTTTAATTTTAGCAACTGTGTTTGAGGCAAAGTTGGACTTTCCAGTGTCATGAATGGGATCAGATCTTGGGGAAGGAAAATGTTGACATTTTCTAAGCGATTCTCTCTGTGGCAGGAAATGTAGGATGGAGCGCAGAAGATAATTTGATTTGTGGAAGTGGACTTTGGTCATGATCTTAAGTTGTCTAGACAACACACATCTGGCTTATATGCTGCGTGCTATATTTCTCTTGGCACCTTCAAGCCCTTGTCATAGTTTCCGTTGTGGTACTCGGTCCATCTGTGGAGCTGCAACGTACAGTTTGGTACAGAAGCAGGATTACGGGTTATGCCTTTGGAAGGAGTGAGTTTAGGAACTTGCCTCTGCTCACTCCAGCTCTCAGACTACACTGGAATTATTGGGTCACTAAGAAAATATCAGGGTGAGAGATCTCATGTAATCTCTTCATTTTACACAGAAGTAAACAGTCAAGTAGGGAGATTAGTGTCTTGCTGTAGAGGCAGAACTGGTCTTCAAGACCAGTGTTCCTACTCCTGATCTTATGACCTTTCCAAATGACTTCCGAGTATTCTGCAGATGTTACCTTATTTACTCCTTAAAATAACTCTATCAGTAGGGATGAACCCATTCATGAATGAGCAAGTAAGGGCTTAAAACTTTGATTAAATTGGACTTCCTGCTTCATTTGACATGCCTTATGTTGCCATGAGCCTTGATGCCTTAAAATCCTGGGGATAACTGATGTTGTAAGATTCTCATCGTCCCATCCTGAGTTCCTCACATGGCCTCAGACTCAGAGGCAGGCAGAACCTCATGACTCTAGGTCATGATGTCTGGGGCAACCCCAATGCCTTCCTCTGTGGTAGTAATAACAAACTTGCACATGTACCCCCATATTCCATTTTCCCTTTTAAAAATCTGGTTTCCTCATTCAAAAAAAATATTGACACAATAATACTGCCTGTATATGCCTAGTGTGGGACTAAAAATACTAAATTTAATGGATATATGAACAATACTTAGCAATGTATCTGGTGCCTGGAACCTTTAACGGGATGAGACCCATGTAAGGAGAGTATATTGGATTGGCAAACAACTACATGTTGATAAGATCCACAATATTGTTTCTCTGTCTAGAATAACCATTTCTCTTCTCATTCAGGGTGTGTCTCTGGCTGTGTTGATGCCTGGTGTTGACATGTACACAGGATACGTGGAATACTCAAGGCTGTTGCTTTGAATTTAAATAAAGTTTGGCAGTATTTTCTTTATTGTCTACTTCCATGTCTGCATTTGTAAATGGATAGTTTATGCATTTTCTCCAGTTTTCCTTTTTATGTGTTGATCTTTCTTACATAATTTAAAAAATAATTTTCAACTTTTATTTTAGATATGGGGGTATATGTGCAAGTTTTTTATTAAATACATGGTTATATTGCATGATGCTTAAGGTTTGGGGTACAGATCCAATCACTTAGGTAGTGAGCATAGTACCCAATAGGTTGTTTTCCAACCCAGGTGCCCCTCTCCCCATGTCCCAGTAGTCTGCAGTGTCTGTTTTTCCTATGGTAATGTCCATCTCACATAATTTTGTAAGAGATTTTAATGAACCAAGAACATCCACCTTTGTCTCTGGGTGGGGTGTGCTGCTCAACTTTCCCAGAGTTTGGCATTTGTCCTTTTCTTTCTTTATAGTGGGATTGATACTCAGGGTATTAGTAGCATCCTCAGAATCAGGAAGTACAGGTGGACTCAGTTTCATGGAGCAACCAAGGGAATGATCCAGTGATGCGTGTTTGTTTGTGTGCCATGCACAACTATTTCAACAGCCACTGTTTTTGACATTAGTGTTTGGCAGGGAGACCAAAAAATGAACTTTTGATTGATTTAGATAATTTGCCTGTCTCCTCCGGGATTTGTGAGGTTCAGTCTTCATACATACTTTCATATCCTTCCTTTGCCATGTCTAACCCCGATTCTTTACTGCATATTGGGGAAGATGCTCTGTTTTGGTTACTTCCTTAATCCAGTTTGTGTGTCATTCTTTCCACTCTTAAATGAACACAGTCATATAGCCAGCTTTTTTGGTAGTATCTGGGTCATTTTAGCATTGTTATTATAATCATTCTTATTTTCATCACCTGAACCCTTAAAAAACAGTCACTGTTTACATTGCAAAAAGTAAACCAGCGCTATGTCCATAGAAACCACAACACAAAAGCAAAGATGGGCTGTTGAGGATGGCAACACACTTAAACTACAGACTTAAGTCCCATCACAGGAGTGATGCAACAATGGGAAGTCCGTTGTTGGAGACCACAAATCATGGTTGCCAACTTCAGCAGCAAGTAGAAAAAAAACAGTGCCAAAAAAACTATTGAAGGCAGATAATCTATGCCATTGAATTGACACTAAAATTAGCATTGCTTTCAACCCCTATTTTGGGAGCTTCTTCTAAGAGGGTGTTGTACTTTAACCCCTATTTTCTGCGTTATTTGTTGAAAACAGGACTTTTCTCAGGGAGGGAAGTGTAAAGACTTGGGATGTGAAACTTTCAGTGATAAAACTGGGACGGCTCAGGCAAACCAGGATAGTAAATCCTCCTGGCTAACAGGACAGCCAGCACCAACCACCCAGCACGAGATGAGCACTCAGAGCTGTGCCGCCCAAGGCAAGCCTTTCAGGACAGCACCATCAGCAATATGTGACAATAGCTGGATCCCAGGCCAGATCTGCCAGGCTGAGCCTGATCAATCCATAGAACTGTGAGATATGGCTATTGTTGCTGTAGGTATTAAGTTTTGGGATAATTCATTAACAAGCAGTAGGTACACATAGGAAAAGGATCCTAGGAACAGAAAGTGTCTTGTTAAGACAATCATCACACAAGAGTATGAGCCATTGCTCTGCAGAGAGCAAATCTCCTGGATGCACACAAATTAGATGCTTTCTTGATATGGCAGCTCTTTGGTTCTGAGACATGACCACATTCACTCAAGACCAGTCTTTTGTAGGACACAGAGAGTAACTAGTTGTATGCTGTGAACACTTGCAATAGCATAGCCACAGCAAAACTCCTCTGTTTTATAAAAGGCATAGAGTGGCAAGTGGGTAAAAGCATTTTTAATGACATTGTTGAAGAAATAAAATCAGGCAATGGCAGAGCTCCAAGTTAGGTGATACAGGCAAGTCATCAATGAATTCAAATGTGTATTTAGTTATATGAACAATGGGTGCCAAGTGCCTGCTCTGGATTAGGCATTGCGTCTGCTGTTGAGGATGAAAAGAAACTTAAAACAAAATTCCCTTCCCCTGGAGAACTGTTAGGCTAACCAAGAAAGAGCATGCAAATAAACACTTGCCATACTGTAAGCTTAACCCACAGGGTATGCAGAAGCCAGGAAGAGCATTGGCTGATGCACAAGCCCCCGTCCTTGAGTTTTGTGATGGTATCCCTGTTGCTTAATCTCTGGGTGTCAGCAAACTGGGATCAGCCTGCTGACCTTTCAGGACCGTTTGATGATGAAATGAGACAATTTATAGGAAATCTTTCAGGGTCGTGCTTTGGAAACTCTAGATTCATAAGTATAAGTCATCTTCCCCTCTTCCTGCATTTTATTAAAGTTTCAAAGTCAATTTCTCCACGTCAGATGTTGGCAGTGAATGTAGGTAAGATGCCCTTTGGTGGGTGCAGTGGCTCATGCCTGTAGTCCCAGCACTTTTGGAAGTAGAGAAGGGGATATTGCTTGAGCCCAGAATTTTGAGACAAGCCTGGGCAATATAGCAAGACCCCATCTCTATAAAACATACACAAAATTAGCTGATTGTGGGCTCTGAGACCAGCCTGGGCAGTATAGCAAGATCCCATCTCTATAAAACATACACAAAGTTGGCTGATCGTGGTAGAATTCGCCTGTAGTTCCAGCTACTTGGGAGGCTGAAGTGGGAGGAGCACCAGAGTGTGGGAGGTGGAGGATGCGGTAATCCATGATCATTTCCCTGCGTTCCAGCCTGGGCAACAGAGTAAAACCCTATGTAAAAAAAAAAAAAAAAAAAAAAAAAAACAAGCTGACCCTTTGTCTCATGGTGTGTGGGAAGGAGGCACATATACCATTTCCTTTTTGATGACTCACAGTGAACATCGACAATGGAAAGCTCTAAGGATTTCTGTAATTTTGTAAAAGAACAATTTAAGGCTGTTTCACCTAGCATTTCTGGAATTTGTTTTACCATTGCATTCTTTTCTCAGGAAACACCTTTTAACTGCCCATGACGTACATTTTGTAAAAAGCTACTGTCCCTGATAACCTACTTGAGTGAATAAAAATATCTTCACCAATGCTTAGGCAGTTCCTAGAATGATCAGTCAAGAATGGCTACAGATCTGGTGAGGGCTGACACACTGTGGACATGGCACAGACGATTGCAGTTGTAGGAGAGAGACTATCTAAAACAGACATGAAGGAACATCAATGCTTAAAACTTTTGGCTTCATGGCTGGGTGTGGTGGCTCACGCCTCTAATCCCAGTACTTTGGGAGGCCAAGGTGAGTGGATCACGAGGGAAGGAAGGACATTGAGACCATCCTGGCCAACATGGTGAAACCCCGTCTCTACTGAAAATACAAAAATTAGCTGGGCAAGGTGGCACATGCCTGTAATCCCAGCTACTCGGGAGGCTGAGGCAGGAGAATCACTTGAACCTGTGAGGTGGAGGTTGCAGTGAGCCAAGATTGCACCACTGCACTCCAGCCTGGCAACAGAGCTAGACTCCGTCTCAAAAACAAAACAAAACAAAACAAACAAACAATAAACACTTTTGGCTTCACGTAAAACATTGCTTCTGGAATTCAAGGCTTCACGATCTTGAATCAGAGGCTACTTTAGACAATAACCTAGACAATTAGGAATAGAGTGCTCCTTCTGCAGTGCAATTTGGTCGCTGTCTAAAGCAACCATGCAGCATCCGATGCATTCATATTGCAAGTGAGACAGCAGAAGGAATCTCCCATCAGTACTATTTTCAACATCAGAAATGAAATAAGACACTACAGCAATAACTAAATGAACTATACTCCAAAAGGAGAGAAAATAAGGTTATTACTACTTGCAGATGATACCACGGTTCTCCAGAAAACTGCGGAGAAAAATTAGAAAACTACTACAACTAATAATTGAATGCAGTAAAATGTGGTTGGTTAAAAATAAATATACAAAGATAAATAACATTTTAAAGTAGAAGTCATAAACATATAAAATTAGGTAAGGAAAGTATTCTTTTCAGAGTAGCAGAGAAGTGTAAAATAGGTAAAATTTCATATATATGAGGCCTACATGAGGGGAAAACAAAAAACAAAAAAAAGTCCCTTAAAATAGTCGGCACTTCTGGATGAAAGGTTTGGGTTCTAGGCCAAGGTGTGAGAATGGTGGGAAGCAGAGCATGTGGACATGGGCCAGCGCTGGGTGTGCTCATGGGTATATGACGAGGAAGCCAGTGTGGCCCCAGGAAAGAATTCCAACCAGTGCCCTCATCAGGTAGGGTGTCCTAAGCCAGAGGGTGGGAAGATATTTTTTCTCTCTCAGTGTGAAGAGTAGAATAGTGTGGTTCTCACAGGAATTAGCATTCAATTTTCTTTTAGAGGATTGCGCTAATTTGGGTGTGGGAATCACGGGCAGGAAAATGCCAGAGTGGACACAGGGAGAACTTACCAGAGGGCAGTCCAGGAGCCCAAGTGGGACAAGGGTGTTTGTGTCACCCTGGCTGCTGGCATGCAGGGGGTGAGAGTGCTCCACAAAAAGGCAAAGTGTGTCACAGTGGCATGGGGAAACAGCTAACCTTTGCACATTTATTTATTTATGTTAATATTATACCATATATAACATTACACTTTATACACTCCAAATGGATGGAAGATTTCAAGGTTTGGTCTGGAGCCCACCTCTGTCAAGTGTAAGGGCATGGTGGGAAGATTTCTAGGAAAGATCCTTAAAAGAGGGAGGACAGGCTTATCCTGCTTCTTCACCTGCCCACTCTACTCCATTTCCTCCTGCTGATTATCAGGGGAAACCCCACTCCCGATATTAAACATGGATTCTTTTCTATTTCCCTAAGCGTCTTGGCTTGTCTGATAAATAAAGGGAAAGAGTATAAAAGAGAGAAATTTTAAAGCTGGGTGTCTGGGGGAGACATCACACCTCAGCAGGTTCTGTGATGCTCCCGGAGCCGTAAAACCAGCAAATTTTTATTAGTGATTTTCAAAAGGGGAGGGAGTGCACGAATAGGGTGTGGGTCACAGAGATCACATGTTTCACAAGGTAATAAAATATCACAAAGCAAGAGGAGGCAGGGCAAGATCACAGGACCACAGGATGGGGCGAAATTAAAATCACAAATGAAGTTTCAGGCATGCATTGTCACTGATAACATCTTATCAGGAGACAGAGTTTGAGAGCAGACAACCTGTCTGACTACAATTTATTAGGTGGGAATTTGCTCGTCCTAATAAGCCTGGGAGCGCTACAGGAGACCGGGGCTTATTTCATCCCTTGGCTTCGACTGTAAAAGACAGCTGCCTCCAAAGGGGCCGTTCATAGACCTACCCTCAGGAGCACATTCTCTTTCTCAGGGATGCTCCTTGCTGAGAAAAAGAATTCAGCGATATTTCTCCTATTTGCTTTTGAAAAAAAGAGAAATATGGCTCTGTTCCATCCGGCTCACTGGCAGTCAGACTTCAAAGTTATCTCTCTTGTTCCCTGAACATTGCTGTTATCCTGTTCTTTTTTCAAGGTGCGGAGATTTCATATTGTTCAAACACACATGCTCCACAAACAATTTGTGCAGTTAACGCAATCATCTCAGGATCCTGAGGCAGGCGACATACATTCCCCTCAGTTTACGAAGATGACGGGATTAAGAGATTAAAGTAAAGAAAGGCATAGGAAATCACAAGAGTATTGATTGGGGAAGTGATAAGTGTCCATGAAATCTTCACAATTTATGTTCTTCTGCCATGGCTTCAGCTGGTCCCTCCGTTCGGGGTCCCTGACTTCCCACACCAGCTGATGTTGTGGAAGGTGGATGTGATGGCTGGAACTCTGGCTGCTGTGTTTGTTTATGAGGGACTCCTAAATGTGGAAGCCACATGCTGGAGATGGTGGTCAGGAAGATAGATGCCTGGGCCCCAAAACTGCCATCTGAGCACTCAACTGCCTTCTCTCAGAATTCCTTCACTCAACCAATAATTAAATTTCTGTCTTGGTTGAACCACCCATATTTTAGTTTTTCCTGTCACTCACAGGAAAAAAAGATTATTGACTGATATAGTGGGTAATTAGTTTTAGGTGATTTTATATATCAATAGCCAAAAAGAAAAACTGCTTTTTTCTAAATCCCAAGCAAAGGACATGCCAAAAAATTTCAGAGTTGTAAATAGACAAAAATATAAAATATATTCAATCCCATTCTTAGCTAAAAGTTTCTACTCACAGAAAAACTATTTTTTAATGAAGTCTATAAATACATGCTTAACTGAAAACTTCAAGATTAGAAAGAATACAGGATTATTATTAAGAGAGCATTTTGTTATAAACTCCTAAGAGGGCAACTTTCAATACCGAACTTCCTCAGAAATTGTTTTCTTTTTCATTCAATAACGTTGTATCTGTTGAATATCCTAAAGATATATAATAATCCCCTTTTCTCTGCAGCAGGTATGTTCTCAGATCCCCAGTGGATGCATGAAAGCCTTATATATACTAAGTTTTTTTCCTATACATACATACCTGTGATAAAGTTTAACTTATAAATTAGGTACTCTAAGATATTAATAAAAATAAGAATAAAATAGAACAACTATAGCAATACACTATAATAAAAATTATGTGAATGAGGTCTCTCTCAAAATATCTTGTATGTAATATTTTTGACTGTAGTTGATCATGAGTAACTGAAATCACAGAAAGCAAACTGTGGATAAAGGGAGAGAGACTACTGTAATATTTATGAACTTAACCTGTGACTGCATTATTTAAGTGGAAGAACTAGAAATAAATACAATGTTTAACACTGAAAATGAATTAAATATCTGGTTCTTCTGTTCAATGAAATATGATGTTGCTATTACACATATTGTAGAAAAAATATTAGTGAAGTAGAAAGATTTTCAAAATATGTTATGAAGGTGGAAATGAAGATTAAAAACATAAGGTTTTTGTTTTTGTAACTTCTGTTAAAATATAACGAAAATTTTCCTAATCTCTTCTTTTATACTCTATGCCATAGTAGTACCCTGATAATTCCTTCTCTCTCTCTCATCTCTTCCCCTTTCATATCCCAAATTACTGAACTATTTGTAATATGTGATTTTCTATTATAATTGTTTCTACCTCCCTGTAGTTTATTCTTGCTAGCCCAGTGAAACCTGACCTTTGTTCCTGACCTTTTGGTAAAAATTTCCTTATTCTCAGGAGACTTCTGAGAGATAATTTTTTTCCCCACTTCTCTTCCTTACCCAACTATCTTCTGAGATCTCTGGCTATGTGTTCATCCCTGAGCTTGGGCTAACCCTGTCTGCCAATTGCAGATAATCTCTGCCTTGGTTCATGCTGGTTGCTCCTCCTGGGATGGCTTCTTTTACTGCAACTCAGTTTAAATGAAGATCACCTTGCTTGGAAATATTTAGATTTGGATGCCTCTTGCAGATGAGAGTAGGAGGGGATTAGATTTCAGGCTTGCCCCATGGGAAGACAAGCAAGATGGCAAAGATGATGAGTTCAGTTTTTTGGATGGAGATCTCAAGAGAAGGGTCCACAGGCAACATGAATTATGGCTCTTGAGCTCTGGCAAAAGGTCAAAACTAGAGATATAGGTCAGTTATAAGGTATGGAGAAGTTACAGCAAACAGAGAGAATGAGTTCATCTGGAGAGAGACCCAGAAGAGAAGAAGGCTGAGAACAGAACCTGAAGAACTAGTCTATTAAGGATCAAGCTGGAGAGAAGGATAGAAAAACAGAAAAAGAGAATTGCAAGAGGTCTGTCTTGTGGTGAAGGAAAATAAGGAAAGATACTGAGACAGATGGATCTACTCTGCCAGAGGCTGACAAGCATGAGGTTGCAGAGAGGATGCTGGGTGTGGCAATTTTCAAGGGCAAATATAGGATGGCTTGTGCTGCTCGAAATCACTCTGAATTTCTAAAGAGTACCTGTTGTTTGGTGCATGTTGTGGATGCCTAAAAGCTAAAATGTACAGTTTAAACATCTTATGTGAAAATTGATAAATACATTTCATAAGTTTTGGGGAATTTCTGGCAAATGTCCCTGCTATTTCATCTACCCAAGTAGTAGCACAAAATTTGTATTGTATGATTGAAAACATCTGAACCATAAAGTCTAATGTAGAATTACAGGCATTCAAAGTAAGTTATTAATTGTATTCTTATGGAAACTAGAGTTTACCATACATTTTCTGCTCTTTAAGAGTAGAAACCAAAATTTGCTATCTTGACTTTGATTGGTACCAGCAAGGGAAACCTTTCAAAGTCTACACAGAAAATCTGATCCTGGTGTTTGCTGTTTTGAGACATTGGACAAGTTACCTGTAAGTCAGTTTTATTGTCTGTAAAACGGGGATAAAAAATTATCTCCTGCCAAGATAGTTTTTTTTGGTTGTTGTTTTTGTTTTAAACAATAAAATGAGCATGTGAGCATGAAAGAGCATTGCAATCTGTAAGATGTTCTTCCAGGAATTCTTGCATTCTAGTAAAATCAGAACACTTCTGGTAATAGAATTTTTGACATTTTGAGGAAAGATATTTTAGGATATATGCAAAAAGAACACTTTCTCTTCGCTAATTACATCATGGATTCTTTTTTTTTTTTTTTTTTTTTGCATTCAGATTTTGCTTGAATATCAATAGACAAGAGAAGCAGGTGGTTCAGGCACTTGTCTAGTGAGTGGAACACTGAAAGTAGCAAGGAGCCAGCAGGACACTCTCCTGTGCAATTGGTCAGGAGCCCATCTGGCTGGTGCTAAGGGTTTGTTCTCAATGACAAGACAAATACAGAAATGGAAAGTGGTTACAAGCTTCTATAGCAATTTGACATTGTATCTTATAAAAAGTAAATATCAGTCTACATCAAATAGGAAATTAAAAACAAAAACAATTGGGTACTAGGCTACTAAGCTTAGTACCCAGGTGGCAAAATAATCTGTACGACAAACCGGCATGACACAAGTTTACCTGTGTAGCAGACCTGAACATGTACCCCTGAACCTGAAATAAATTGTTTTAAATAAACAAAACAAAACAAAACAATACATCTTTTTCTTCATCACAGGTAATTTGAGAAGCACTAGTGTAAGGAAAAAATAATAATAAATACTGCCTTAAAACCCACCAGAAAACATACATGCAGTGAGATATCTTTTTGGACATTAAAGAAATTTGAAAAATCACACATATATTCCTAACGAACTTGACTACATATATATGTTTATTTAGAAGTGCTACATTGAATTAAGTGTTAAATTTATTTTTTAATGATATATATATTTTAAATGTTCTTAATCGGAACATTAAGAAGGATAGATAAAGGGCAATTACAAATTTGAGTAGAGAAATAGTAAAATGCCCAGAAACAGACTGGCAAAGACTATGGAGTGATTAATCTCACAAAAGGAAGCAGAATTTATTAATGTACATAACAAAGTATTGCTGATACTTAAATAATTATGAGTTATGTTGAAGAATTGTTTTGTATTTTAAAATAGCAAAACCCAAAAGAAAACTGTGTAGTAAAGTTGTGGTGAGGTTTGTACATTTTAGGAAGCCTTGATATTTTTAGATCATATGCTTTTTTGATAAGTTAAAAAAAAATTTAGAAACAATTTCTCTACTGCTTAAATTCTGATATATATCTCCTACTGTGTGGTAAGATATGAGTTTAGAGTCATTGTAGTTTTTTAGTAGTTGCACTAATAAGAAGTTTTCATTAAGCTTTACTTTCTAAAAATTATATTAAAGTTGATACTTCTCTATTATCTAATCATAAATGATATCAAATATGCCGTTTTAAATTTTATTTTCCCCTTTAAACATAAAGACACACACTCAATTCATTGTGCTAGATAAATTACCAGTGCGACACAAATTAAGAAACACAATTCAAAGAATTTTGCATACACGGAGTCCTGAAAGTGTTAATAACTTTCGATGTAAAGATAATGAATTCTACGAAAGTAAGAGAAGACCAAAATAGGTATAAAACCATTATTTATTATGTAAGTATCTTCCTTTTTCTGAATCACCCATGATTACTTTCTCCAACAAGCAAAAGCTGACTACATACATCAAGATCTGTCTCAAACCTCCCCAGTCTCTTTACTTAAACCTCCCTAGCCTCTCAGGACAGGCAGGCTGCTCCTGTACTTTGTGCATTCTATTTTTAGCAAGAGGTACGTTTTATCAGTCTGAATATGTATTTGCCAACTCCCAGACTTTCAGTCACTTATTTATTTATTTGATCTCTTTTCTTGTATTTCCTTTTTCCTTTCCTTTCCTTTCTTTTTCCCTTTCCTCTTCCCTTCCTTTGTTTACTTCTTTTTTTTTTTAATTCCCATTCACTATTGCCATGACTGTCAAATAGTAGGTTGATCCTTTAAAACATTCTTAATACATTGTTCTACACATCTGAAGGATCTATGCTAATACAGTATTATAAGATATGATACTCAGGCCCAGTAAAAGATTCAAACAAAACTGAAAATGGTCAATTACATCTGAGCAGGAGAGTTCATGTTTTTGTTTATCTGTATTCGTTTATCTGTATTTAAATTTCTAAAACCAAGTTACGCTATTAAACATGAAGAAATTTCTGTTTTTTAAAAAACATTCAAGCACAAGTTTGCTGTTGCTTTTGTTGTTATTTGCTTGAGACCACATAAAATGTATTGGAGATATTAAAATAATGATTGTGCTAACCTGACATTTGAATGTACGTAGACGCAACGCCTGTTAATGTGCTCTTAAAAGGAAGGCTGTGCCTACCTAGAACCTATTGCACTAGCCTAGAATGCTACCCAGAGCAATTATTTAGGTGACAGGGCCCTTGAGGTTTTTTAAAGTCGCATGGCGTTCATTACCTTCCCCGTGTAACCTCACAGAAAAGCACATAGAAATAGAGATGCTGAGGCGTGAAGTTCCGTGATCCTCAGCGGCGTGTCTGGCTAATCATAGCTTTCCAGAGCAGAAACGAGTGTCGTTCTCTGAAAGCACAGGAAGAGCTCTTAACCATCCCATCTGGCGTTGAGTCCTTGCATCTTACTCACCTCATTGTAGTGTTTAGAGTAATATAAACTAAAAGAGTGTTTGCGTCTCCCAAACAGTATGAGAAGTTTTTTTTTTCTTATTTCATTAGCACAGTAAATGACCTTAATTTGACTCCAAATCATCATGGAAATTTTGTTTCCTATTTTTATATTTGAAAATCATCTGTAGGCAATTTTTTCCATGAAATACAAATTGAGTTAGAAAGTAATTTGTCTCTAGTTATAACTACAATGAAGAAATGGTCGATTGGGTTATAAATTTCGGAAAAGTGAGTTGGATGTTGGAAATAGTGACTCACACAAAAGCTATGGTGTAGCTTAAATCACCCTATTCCGGAACAATTTTTAACTCGAGCTTCTTGGATAGTAGAACTAAAGAGTTTAGACCATCTCTTCCTCAAAGAGTCCTTATTAGAAGTTAAAAGAGATTCTGGAATTCTTTGTGATAAAGCTGCCACTATGTTAAAAATGTAATTTTTTTTTTTTTTTTTTTTTTTTTTTTGAGACGGACTCTCGCTCTGTCACCCAGGCTGGAGTGCAGTGGCCGGATCTCAGCTCACTGCAAGCTCCGCCTCCCGGGTTCACGCCATTCTCCTGCCTCAGCCTCCTGAGTAGCTGGGACTACAGGTGCCCGCCTCCTTGCCCGGCTAGTTTTTTTGTATTTTTTAGTAGAGACGGGGTTTCACCGTGTTAGCCAGGAGGGTCTCGATCTCCTGACCTCGTGATCCACCTGTCTCGGCCTCCCAAAGTGCTGGGATTACAGGCTTGAGCCACCGCGCCCGGCCAAAAAATGTAATTTTTTTTTTTTTTTTTTTTTTTTTTAAGGTAAAAGTGCTAAGCTGTGGTATAACACTCACTGGTCTGGTTCTCCCCTGGCTACTTTTGAGTTGGATGCACACCTCTAATTTCACTTGACCTTGTTTTTCTATTTAATGAAATTGGGAATTTTGATCTTTGTTCTATCTACACCACAGGGTAGCATGGAGAACTAAATGAAATGAAGAATGTCAGAGTTTTTCAAACTTCCTCTGCAATACAAAAATGAGAGATCACAATCATTTTACAGAGGAGGCAACCGAGATCTGCAGAATATAGCAAATTATCTAATGTTGCAAATCTAGAAAATGACAAATAAAATTGAAAACATGTTTCTCTTAACTCATCATCTACCATTAACTCATCTTGTTACACCCTTAGAAAAGTAACACACTAGAAATACCATTTGGTACCACAACATCTTCACTATGAAAAACAACTTTCTTCATTTTTTAAAATTTTAATTTCGATAATTTTGAGGGAACGGGTGATTTTTGGTTTTGTGGATAAGGTTTTTAGTGGTGATTTCTGAGATTTTGGTGGACCCGTCACCTAAGCAGTGTACACTGTACCCAATTTTTATAAAAAATAAAAGACGTTTTATCCCTCACCCCACTCCTACCCTTCCGTGTGAGTCCCCAAGGTCCATTATATCATTTTTATGCTTTTGTGCCCTCATAGCTTAGCTCTCACTTATAAGTGAGAACATATGATATTTGGTTTTCTATTCCTGAGTTACTTCACCTAGGATAATGTTCTCCAACTCCATCTGGGTTGCTGCAAAGACCATTATTTCATTCCATTTTTTGGCTGAGTAGTATTCCATGGTGTGTGTGTGTGTTTGTTTTGAGATGGAGTCTCGCCCTGTGGCCCAAGCTGGAAAGCAATGGCACCAACTCTACTCACTGCAACCTCCCCGTCCTGGGTTTGAGTGATTCTCGACTCAGCCTCCCGAGTAGCTGGGATTACAGGTGCACACCACCACACTTGGCTTTTCTTTTCTTTTTTTTTTTTTGTCTTTAGTGTAGGGATGGTGTTTCACCATATTGGCCAGTCTGGTCTCAAACTCCTGAGCTCAGGTGATCCTCCTGCCTCAGCCTCCCAAAGTGCTAGGATTACATGCGTGAGCCACTGCGCCTGGCCCCATGATTTAAATATACCACATTTTCTTTATCCACTTGTTGGTTGATGGGCATTTAGGTTGGTTCTACGTTTTTGCAATAGTGAATTGTGCTACTACAAACATGCCTATGCATGTGTATTTTTCATACGACTTATTTTCCTTTGGATAGACACCCAGTAGTATTTTGCTGAATCAAATGGTAGTTCTACTTTTAGTTCCTTAAGGAATCTCCATAGTTTTTCCATAGTGCTTGTGCTATTTTACATTCTTACCAGCTGCGTGAAAGTGTTCCATTTTCACCACATCCATGTCAACATTTATTATTTTTTGACTTTTTAATTATGGCCATTCTTGCAGGGGTATCTCATTGTTGTTTTAATTTGCATTTCCCTGATAATTAGTGATGTTGAGCTTTTTTTATGTTTGTTGGCTGTTTGTATGTCTTCTTTTGGAATTGTCTATTCAGGTCCTTTGCCCACTTTTTGATGGGATTATTTGTTTTTACTTTTGCTGATTTGTTTGTGTTTCTTGTAGATTCTGGATATTATCTTTTGTTGGATACATAGTTTGTGAAGATTTTGTCCTACTCTGTGGGTTGCTTGTTTACTCTGTTGATTATCTCTTGCTGTGTAGAAGCTTTTTATTTTAATTAGGCCTCATTTATTTATATTTGTTCTGTTACATTTGCATTTGGATTCTCGATCATAAATTCGTTGCCTAATGCAATGTCTAGAAGAGCTTTTCCAATGTTATCTTCTAAAATTTTTATGGTTGCAGTTCTTGAGTTTAAGTCTTTGATCCATCTTGAGCTGATTTCTGTTTAAGGTGAGCAATAAGGACCCAATTTTTTCCTCCTATATGTGGCAGCCAATTATTTCAGCACTCTTTGTTGAATAAGGTGTCTTTCCTCACTTTATGTTTTTGTATGATGTGCCGAAGATCGGTTGGCTGCAAGTATTTGGCTTTATTTCTGGATTATCTATTGCATTGCATTGGTCTATGTGCCTATTTTTATACCAGTACCATGCTGTTTTGGCAACTATAGCCTTGCTGGAAGTCGGGTAATGTAATGCCTCCAGCTTTGTTCTTTTTGCTTAGTATTGTTTTAGCTATGTAGACTCTTTTTTGGTTCCATATGAATTTAGGATTGTTTTTTCTAGTTCTGTGAAGAATGATGGTAATATTCTGATGAAAATCATATTCAATCTGTAGATTGCTTTTGGCAGTATAGTCATTTTCATATTGTTTCTACTCATCCATGAGCATGGGATGTGTTTCCATTTGTTTGTGACATCTATGATTTCTTTCAGCAGTGTTTTGTAACTTTCCTTGTAGTGATCTTTTACCTCCTTGAGTAAGTAGATTCCTAAGGGTTTTTTTGTTGTTGTTGGTTGGTTTTGTTTTGTTTTGTTTTTGGCAGCTGTTGTAAAAGGCATTGTGTTCTTAAATAGATTCTCAGTTTGGTTGTTGTTGGTGTATAGCAGAGTTACTGATTTGTGTACATTGATTTTGTACCCTGAAATGTTGCTGAATTTATTTATCAGATCTAGGAGCTTTTTGGATGAGTCTTTAAGGTTTTCTAGGTATACAATCATATCATCGGTGAACAACAACAGTTTGACTTTCTCTTTTCCAATTTGGATGTCATTTCCCTTGTTTGATTGCTCTGGCTAGGACTTCCAGTACTATATGTTGGCTGTGGGTTTGTCATAGATGACTTTTATTACTTTGAGGAATGTCCCTTCTATGCCAATTTTGTTGAGGGTTTTTATTATAAAGATATGCTATATTTTGTCAAATGCTCTTTTTGCATCTATTGAGATGATCATAAGATTTTTGTTTTTAATTACGTTATGTGATATATCACGTAGAGGTGTGAGCTTCCAGTGGAGAGAGCTAGAGAACTGAAAAGAATGTCACTTCTAGTCTTACAAGAAAAAAATAATCCTAGATAGTCTGCAAATTAAAGGCTTTTCTTGGACTCATGAAAGAACTGAGGTCATAGGGTAAACAACTAACATGAATAATGGAAAGAGACAAGTACCTGCAGGGAGAGGCAGGACTTGATACCTGAGCATTGGCTTACCTACAGCATATGCTACCAAAGGTCATATAAGATAGTAAGAAGGCTGGGCTCAGTGGCTCACACCTGTAATCACAGCACTATGGGAGGCTGAGGCAGGCCTATCACCTGAGATCAAGGGTTGGAGACCAGCCTGGCCAAGATAGTGAAACCCTGTCTCTACCAAAAATAAAAATTAGCCAGGTGTGGTGGTACAGGCCTGTTAATCCCAGCTACTTGGGAGACTGAGGCTTGAGAGTCACTTGAACCTGGGAGATGGAGGCTGCAGTAAGTCGATATTGTGCCACTGCACTCCAGCCTGGGTGACAGAGACTCCATCTCAAAAAATAAAAAATAAAAAAAGAGTAAGAAGATTGGGATAGACATTTTTAATGAATTGCTCAAGATGGAGTATAGGCTGGCATGAGTGGTTAAAGTACTGAAAGTTTCAGGCAAAGGAGAGTTAACCCTCCCCCAACCCCCACTCCCCACACACATTTCCATGCTTTTATTTCAAGGATCCCAAAAAGTGGGAATATCAGGAAATCATGAGCAGCTTCCCATTGTGATGCTCTGTGATGGAGCAAAACAGCAGCCACTGTCAACACTCCACAAAGACCTGTATCTTCTATCTGCTTTAAGGACTGCAGGCAATGGCAGCAAGACTGGAGACAGTGGGAACTGCTGGAAATTCCTTCAGCTCGGGGAAGAAAACTGGGAAATAAAGCTCTGCCTCTGAAGGGTGCCAGGATTCCATGATAGTCCCAGCATTACATCCTGATAAGGCTCAATAACATGTATGAAGGCCAAATCATGAAGTCAAGTTCCTCAGTGCCTGTTGAACACTGAGGCTTCATCAGAACCACAGAGGAAGTACCCCCTCCCTGATCCCAACACCACACTAGCAAGCATGGAAAGAATAATAGGAAAATAAAGCAAGGAGGGCACTATGAGACATCAAGGATGAAGAGGGACATGGCATAGCAATACCAGTCAATTTTTCAAGAAGTCGTAGTAACTCTAAATGTGTATAACCCTAACAAAAGAGCTTCAAAACACATGAGACAAAAACTGATAGAACCGAAAGGAGAAATAGTTAAATTAACAATCATATTTGGAGACCTCAACATTCCTCTCTCAATAATTAAAATGACAAGTTGGCAAAACAAACAAACAAACAGAAAACCAGTGGGATATAGATGACACAATATAATATAGGAACATCACTCTTTTTTTTTTTTTTTTTTGGAGACGGAGTCTTGCTCTGTCGCCCAGGCTGGAGTGCAGTGGCGCAATCTCGGCTCACTGCAAGCTCCGCCTCCCGGGTTCCGCCATTCTCCTGCCTCAGCCTCCCGAGTAGCTGGGACTACAGGCGCCCGCCACCTCGCCCGGCTAATTTTTTTTTGTATTTTTTTAGTAGAGATGGGGTTTCACCGTTTTAGCCAGGATGGTCTCGATCTCCTGACCTCGTGATCCACCCGTCTCGGCCTCCCAAAGTGCTGGGATTACAGGCTTGAGCCACCGCGCCTGGCCGGAACGTCACTCTTAACTGACTTGATCTAATTGATTTTACAGAAGACTTTATTGAACAGCAGCAGTAGGATGCATATTCTCCTCAATTGTATATGGAACAATCATCTGGGTAGACCAATAAAACACAGTTTGACAAATAGAAAAGAAATCACACAATGTGTGTTCTCAGACTAGAAAGGGATTAAACTAGAATAAATAACAAAATTTGTAACAAATCGATAACAAAATGATATATGAAATGTATTACTTACTTTGAGAATAAAAGATACACTTCCAAATTACCCATGGATCTAAGAAGAAGAATCAGGAAAAAAAATTAATATATTTTTAACTAAATAAAAATAAAAATGCAAGATACCAAAGACAATACAAAAGCCAAAATTGACAAATGGGATCTCATTAAACTAAAGAGCTTCTGCACAGCAAAAGAAACTACCATCAGAGTGAACAGGCAACCTACAGAATGGGAGAAACTTTTTGCAATCTACTCATCTGACAAAGGGCTAATATCCAGAACCTACAAAGAACTCAAACAAATTTACAAGAAAAAAACAAACAACCCCATCAAAAAGTGGGCAAAGGATATGAACAGACATTTCTCAAAAGAAGACATGCATACAGCCAACAGACACATGAAAAAATGCTCGTCATCACTGGCCATCAGAGAAATGTAAATCAAAACCACAATGAGATACCATCTCACACCAGTTAGAATGGCAATCATTAAAAAGTCAGGAAACAACAGGTGCTGGAGAGGATGTGGAGAAATAGGAACACTTTTACACTGTTGGTGGGATTGTAAACTAGTTCAACCATTATGGAAAACAGTATGGTGATTCCTCAAGGACCTAGAACTAGAAGTACCATATGACCCAGCCATCCCATTACTGGGTATATACCCAAAGGATTATAAATAATGCTGCTATAAAGACACATGAACACGTATGTTCATTGCGGCACTATTCACAATAGCAAAGACTTGGAATCAATCCAAATGTGTATCAGTGACAGACTGGATTAAGAAAATGTGGCACATATACACCATGGAATACTATGCAGCCAGAAAAAAGAATGAGTTTGTGTCCTTTGTAGGGACATGGATGCAGCTGGAAACCATCATTCTCAGCAAACTATCACAAGAACAGAAAACCAAACACCGCATGTTCTCACTCATAGGTGGGAACTGAACAATGAGATCACTTGGACTCGGGAAGGGGAACATCACACACCAGGGCCTATTATGGGGAGGGGGGAGGGGGGAGGGGGGGATTGCATTGGGAGTTATACCTGATGTAAATGACTAGTTGATGGGTGCTGATGAGTTGATGGGTGCAGCACACCAACATGGCACAAGTATACATATGTAACAAACCTGCACCTTTTGCACATGTACCCTAGAACTTAAAGTATAAAAAAAAAAAAAAAAAAAAAAATCTAAATAAATAGATTGAAAGATTTAAGAGCATTAAGATGTCATTTTCTTCAATTTTATCTGGTCTACAGATTTAATGTAATACCAGTCAAAGTGCCAGTAAGATTTCTTTTTTTTTCTTTCTTTTTCTTTTGATCTTCCCATTTTCTCTACCCACCAGACTCTGATAACTAACATTCTACTCTCTGCTTCTATGAGTTTGACATTTAAAAATTCCACACATATGTAAGATCATGTACTATTTGTCTTTCTATGTTTGGCTTATTTCACTTAGCATAATGTCCTCAGGATTCTCCGTGTGGCAAATGGCAGGATCACCTCCTTAAGGCTGAACAGTATTCCATTGTGCATATATACTACCACTTCTTTATACCTTTATCCGTTGATGGACACTTGGGTTGATTCCAGGTTTGGCTATTGTGAATAATGCTGCAGTAAACATGGAAGTACAGATATCCCTTTGAGATCTGGATTTCATTTCCTCTGGGTATATACCCAGAAGTGGTATGGCTGGATCATATGGCAGTTTTATATTTTTGAGCAACTTCCATACTGTTTTTTATAATAGCTATGCCAACTTACAGTCCAAAGAACAGTGTGCAAAGGTTATCTTCTTTTGTATTTTTTTTAAATTGTACTTTAAGTTCTAGGGTACATGTCACAACGAACAGGTTTGTTACATAGGTATACATGTGCCATGGGTTTGCTGCACGCATCGACTCATCATTTACATTAGGTATTTCTCCTAATGCTATCCATCCCCCAAACCCCCACTCCATAACAGGCCCTGGGTTGTGATGTTCCCCACCCTGTGTCCAAGTGTTTTCATTGTTCAGTTCCCACCTTTGAGTGAGAACATGCAGTGTTTGGTTTTCTATCTTTGTGATAGTTTGCTGAGAATGATGGTTTCCAACTTCATCCTTGTCCCTGCAAAGGACATGAATTTGTCCATTTTTATGGCTGCATAGTATTCCATGGTGTATATGTGCCACATTTTCCTAATCCAGTCTATCACTGATGGACATTTGGGTAGATTCCAAGTCTTTGCTATTGTGAATAGTGTGCAATAAACATATGTGTGCATGTGTCTTTATAGTATCATGATTTATAATCATTTGGATATATACCTAGTAATGGGATGGCTGGGTTAAATGGTATTTCTAGTTCTAGAACCTTGAGGAATTGTCACACTGTCTTCCACAATGGTTGAACTAGTTTACAGTCCCACCAACAGTGTCAAAGTGTTCCTATTTCTCCACATCCTCTCCAACACCTGTTGTGTCCTGATTTTTTAATGATTGCCATTCTAACTGGCAGGAGATGGTATCTCATTGTGGTTTTGATTTGCATTTCTCTGATGACCAGTGATGATGAGCATGTTTCCTGTGTCTGTTGGCTGCATAAACGTCTTCTTTGGAGAAGTGTCTGTTCATATCCTTTGCCCACTTTTTGATGGTTTTTTTTTTTCCTGCAAATTTGTTTGTTTAAGTTCCTTGTAGATTCTGGATATTAGCGCTTTGTTAGATGGGTAGATTGCAAAGATTTTCTCCCATTCTGTAGGTTACCTGTTCACTCTGATGATAGTTTCATTTGCCATGCAGAAGCTCTTTAGTTTAAAGAGATCCCATTTGTCTATTTTGGCTTCTGTTGCCACTGCTTTTGGTGTTTTAGTCATGAAGTCTTTGTCCATGCCTATGTCCTGAATGGTATTGTCTAGGTTTTCTTCTAGGATTTTTATGGTTTTAGGTCTAACATTTGAGTCTTCAATACATCTTAAATTAACTTTTACGTAAGATGAAAAGAACAGATCCAGTTTCAGCTTTCTACATATGGCTAGGCAGTTTTTCCAGCACCATTTATTAAATGGGGGATCCTTTCCCCATTTCTTGTTTTTGTCAGGTTTGTCAAAGGTCAGATGGTCGTAGATGTATGGTGTTATTTCTGAGGACTGTGTTCTGTTCCATCAGTCTATATCTCTGTTTTGGTACTGATACCATGCTGCTTTGGTTACTGTAGCCTTGTGGTATAATTTGAAGTCAGGTAACGTGATGCATCTAGCTTTGTTCTTTTTGGTTAGGATTGTTTTTGCAATGTGGGCTCTTTTTTGGTTCTATGTGAACTTTAAAGTAGCTTTTTCCAATTCTGTGAAGGAAGTCATTGGTAGCTTGATGGGGATAGCATTGAATTTATAAATCACCTTGGGCAGTATGGCCATTTTCATGAAACTGATTCTTCCTATCCATGAGCACGGAATGTTCTTCCATCTGTGTGTGTCCTCTTTTATTTCATTGAGCAGTGGTTTGCAGTTCTCCTTGAAGAGGTCCTTTACATCCCTTGTAAGTTGGATTCCTAGGTATTTTATTCTCTTTGAAGCTATTGTGAATGGGAGTTCATTCGTGATTTGGCTCTCTGTTTGTCTGTTACTAGTGTATAAGAATGCTTGTGATTTTTGCACATTGATTTTGTATCCTGAGACTTTGCTGAAGTTACTTATCAGCTTCAGGAGGTTTTGGGCTGAAACAATGGGGTTTTCTAAATATACAATCATGTCATCTGCAAACAGGGACAAGTTGACTTCCTCTTTTCCTAATTGAATACCCTTTGTTTCTTCCTCTTGCCTGATTGCCCTAGCCAGAACTTCCAACGCTATGTTGAATACTAGTGGTGAGAGAGGGCATCCTTGCCTTGTGCTGGTTTTGCAAAGGAATGCTTCCAATTTTTGCCCATTCAGTATGATATTGGCTGTGGGTTTGTCATAAATAGCTCTTACTATTTTGAGGTACATTCCATCAATACCCAGTTTATTGAGAGATTTTAGCATGAAGTGGTGTTGAATTTTGTCAAAGGCCTTGTCTGCATCTATTGAGATAATCATGTGGTTTATGTCATTGGATCGGTTTATGTGATGGATTACGTTTATTGATTTGCATATGTTGAACCACCCTTGCATCCCAGGGATGAAGCTGACTTATCATGGTGGGTAAGCTTTTTGATATGCTGCAGAATTTGGTTTACTAGTATTTTATTGAGGATTTTTGCATCAATGTTCATCAGGGATATTGGTCTAAAATTCTCTTTTTTTGTTGTGCCTCTGCCAGGCTTTGGTATCAGGAATATGCTTCTTCATAAAATGAGTTATGGAGGATTCCCTCTTTTTCTATTGTTTGGAATAGTTTCAGAAGGAATGGTACCAGCTCCTTTCTGTACCTCTGGTAGAATTCGTCTGTGAGTCTGTCTGGTCCTGGACTTTTTTTGGTTAGTAGGCTATTAATTATTGCCTCAATTTCAGAGCCTGTTATTTGGTCTATTCATTGGTTCAACTTCTTCCTGGTTTAGTCTTGGGATGGTGTATGTGTCCAGGAATTCATCCATTTCTTGTAGATTTTCTAGGTTATTTGCATAGAGGTGTTTATAGTATTCTCTGATGGTAGTTTGTATTTCTGTGGGATCGGTGGTGATATCTCCTTTATCATTTTTTATTTTGTCTATTTGATTCTTCTCTCTTTTCTTCTTTATTAGTCTTGCTAGCAGTCTATCCATTTTGTTGATCTTTTCAAAAACCAGCTCCTGGATTCACTGATTTTTTGAAGGGTTTTTTTGTGTGTCCCTATCTCCTTTGGTTCTGCTTTGATCTTAGTTATTTCTTGCCTTCTGCTAGCTTTTGAATTTGTTTGCTCTTACTTCTCTAGTTCTTTTACTTGTGATGTTAGGATGTTAATTTTATATCTTTCCTGCTTTCTCCTGTGGGCATTTAGTGCAATAAATTTCTCTCTACACACTGCTTTAAATGTGTCCCAGAGATTCTGGTACGTTGTGTCTTTGTTCTCATTAGTTTCAAAGAATATCTTTATTTCTACTTCATTTCGTTATATACCCAGTAGTCATTCAGGAGCAGGTTGTTCAGTTTCCATGTAGTTGTGTGGTTTTGAGTGAGTTTCTTAATCCTGAGTTCTAATTTGATTGCACTGTGGTCTGAGAGACAGTTTTTTGTGATTTCTGTTTTTTACATTTGCTGAGGAGTGCTTTACTTCCAATCATGTGGTCAATTTTAGAATAAGTGTTATGTGATGCTGAGAAGAATGCATATTTTGTGGATTTGGGGTGGAGAGTTCTGTAGATGTTTATTAGGTCTGCTTGGTGCAGTTTCTTCATTGCATCAATGGGCTTTACCATTTGGCATGTTTTTGCAGTGGCTAGTACTGGTTGTTCGTTTCCATGTTTAGTTCTTCCTTCAGGAGCTCCTGTAAAGCAGGCCTGGGGGGTGACAAAATCTCTAAGCATTTGCTTGTCTGTAAAGGATTTTATTTCTCCTTCACTTATGAAAGTTAGTGTGGCTGGATATGAAATTCTGGGTTGAAAATTCTTTTCTTAAGAATGTTGAATATGGGCCCCCACTCTCTTCTGGCTTGCAGAGTTTCTGCTGAGAGATCTGCTGTTAGTTTGATGGGCTTCCCTTCTTTGGGTAACCTGATGTTTCTCTCTGGTCGCCCTTAACACTTTTTCCTTCATTTCAACCTTGGTGAATCTGACAGTTATGTGTCTTGGGGTTGCTCTTCTCGAAGAATATCTTTGTGGTGTTCTCTGTATTTCCTGAATTTGAATGTTGGCTTGCCTTGCTAGATTGGGGAAGTTCTGCTGGATAATATCCTGAAGAGTGTTTTCCAACTTGGTTCCATTCTCCCCATCACTTTCAGGTACACCAATCAAATGTAGGTTTCGTCTTTTCACATAGTGCCATATTTCTTGGTGGCTTTGTTCATTTCTTTTTGCTCTTTTTTCTCTAACTTCTCTTCTCACTTTATTTCATTAATTTGATCTTCAATCACTGATATCCTTTCTTCCACTTGATCAAATCAGCTACTGAAGCTTGTGCATGCATCACGAAGTTCTCGTGCCATGGTTTTCAGCTCCATCAGGTCATTTAAGGTCTTCTTTACACTGTTTATTCTAGTTGGCCATTCGTCTAACCTTTTTTCAAGGTTTTTAGCTTCCTTGCGATCAGTTAGAACATGCTTCTTTAGCTTGGAGAAGTTTGTTATTACCGACCTTCTGAAACCTACTTCTGTCAACTCGTCAAAGTCATTCTCCATCCAACTTTGTTCTGTTGTTAACGAGGAGCCGCAATCTTTTGGAGGAGAAGAGGTTCTCTGTTTATCAGAATTTTCAGTTTTTCTGCTCTGGTTTCTTCCCATCTTTGTGGTTTTATCTACGTTTGGTCTTTGATGTTGGTGACCTACAGATGGGGTTTTGGTGTGGATGTCCTTTTTGTTGATGAGATGTTATACCTTTCTGTTTGTTAGTTTTCCTTCTAACAGTCAGGTCCCTCAGCTGCAGGTCTGTTGGAGTTTGCTGGAGGTCCACTCCAGACCCTGTTTCCCTGGGTATCTCTAGCAGAGACTGCAGAACAGCAAATATTGCACAACAGGAAATATTGCTGCCTGTTCCTTCCTCTGGAAGCTTTGTCCCAGAGGGGCACCCACGTGTATGAGGTGTCTGTTGGCCCCTACTGAGAGGTATCTCCTAGTTAGGCTACATGGGGGCCAGGGACCCACTTGAGGAGGCAGTCTGTCTGTTCTCAGAGCTCAAATGCCATGCTAGGAGAACCACTGCTCTCTTCAAAGCTCAGTTGGAAATGCAGAAATCACCTATCTTCTGCATCGATCATGCTGGGAGCTGTAGACCAGAGTTGTTCCTATGTGGTCATCTTGGGAAACACTACAGATTCTCTTTTTTCAACATCTTTGCCAACACTTTTTATCTTTCATCTTTTTGATAATAGCCATCTTAGGTAGGTGTGAGGTGATATCTCACTGTGGCTTTGATTTGAATTTCCCTAATGATTAGTGATGTTGAGCACCTTTTCATATACCTACTGGTCATTTGCAGGCCATTGCCCATTTTCTCATCAGATCACTTTTTTTTTTTTTTTTGCTATTTAGTTGTGTATGTTTCTTACATATTTCAGACATTAATGTGTGTTAAATATATGGTTTGCAAATAAGTTATTTCATTATGTAGGTTGCCTTTTTATTCGCTCAACAGCATGAATGAATATTCAATGCAAAGTGAAAGAATCCAGTCCCCCAAAGCTATATTGTATCACTCCATGCACATGACATTCTAAGAAAGGATAGAGAGACATAGGTTGTCAGAATCTGGGGGACAGAGCAAGGTTTAGAAAAAGGAGGCTTCCCAAGACAAATTTTGGGGTGACATATGTTCTACCCCATACTGCGATGGTGAATACAGGATTTTATGCATTTGTCAAAATCCATAGAACTGTACACCACTTTGTAAACTTTACTGCCTCCAAATTGCAAAGCTCACTGAAAGGGGTGGGGGATAAAGGATGATCTAAGTAACTTTGTAAAGCAATCTACTGACTGGGCACTGTTAAAAATGAAACAAACTGCATAATCTGTACTCTTCTGTTGGCTTTTTTTGTCAAAGGAGTATGGCTAGCAGTTGTGAGGCAGCTTAACATATATATTAGGGTTGAATGAGTAAGTAACTAAACAGTAGATTATAGGACTCAGTTTTATCATTGTCAGAGAATGAATTTACAAATAAGCAATAGAGAAGAGCTTAAGTGAACACCTTGATGTTGGATTACTCAGAAATATCAGTAAAAACTCATGTTTATTTTAATATCTGCATTTTAATATATAAATATTGCTTAATATACTTATAAGTATTCTCTATACAATAATATTATAATATTATATTCTTATTTGTTATTTATAATGCTTAAATTTTATGTTGCTTATTGAATATTGTATTATACTGGAGATACTTCGATTTATGTAAACCTTCCTCATTCTTCTTCAGCAGCTGCTTAGTTTCACATTATGTTTGTACAATATGATACTTCATCAACCAATTAATGAGTTAATTACTGATATACACAATCTTATGGATGTCTTCAGGATAGAGTATAAAATGTAGAGTCACAACTTCAGTGTTTGCATATTTTAAACTTGGACAGTCATTAGCACATTCTCCTCTGAGAAAATGAGAGAGCTTTTCCCTTTCACTAATGGCTAGTGCTCACACCATTTTCTCCCACTCTTGCAAAAACTGGATATTATGTCCACATCTATGTACCATTTTTGTTGTGCTTGACAAAATTGAACTGACTAATCTCACGGATACAAAAAGGGATGCTGTTTTACTTTTCTATTTTTTAGTTTTCCTGAATGTTTCCAATTTGCACCATCTCTCTGACAGAGGACAAATAAAAACATCTCACATTAGCTAAGAATTATTCTGTGGCATGTGTTTCTCCAGACTTTTGTTATGGTGTCACTACTTGCAAGCCGCGAGTCTGTTTTGAGAACTGTCTCCAGCTCTCCAAATAAAAACATATCAGAACAGTGATGGTGGTATTATCATTTTATCTAAATATGAAGCTGGTGCTTTTTGTGTTTTGCAAATAGTGCTCTTCCGTAAGCTTTCCATCAAAGGAGATTTTAGAGAGAACGTATTGATCAACTTTTCCACAGTTCTTACGAACAACCCTAGATGGCAGTGTTACTTGCTTTAGTACCTCTGAATATATATTTTTTGGCTAGATCAAAATTGGTTCTTAAGTCATAAACCTGAGAATTATATTTCTAAATATTTTTAAAATAAATCACCACACAGTATGGCCTATATTCTCTTAAGTCTTCCAATGTATTCTCTAACTTTTAGTCTCAGCTGGAGAACTGACCTTGTACTTTGGTTACCCAGAACACTAGTTTCCAATTTAGTTTAACTAAAACTGCTATTGAAATGTTGAGTCAGTTCTTTAAAAAAAAATCTTGTATATCTGTCTTTCCTCCTATTGCAGAACATGCATAACTAGTGGATATGTTAATGAAAATGCATCTGTTTTAGAGCTCATCTTAAGAGTTTAGGTTCTTTTGTGTGTTATAAACTGTGAATATGAGTATGCCAGCAGCATACAATGTAGCTGTAGTGGTATTTCAATGAATTTCACTTCCTTTTGAGTGTAGGCTGTTTGAAGTCTATATAAACTTATTTTCAAATATAACCTTTACCTAAAAATGTAATAATAAAAATCAATTTCTGCATGTTAAAATTATTATCTTCATGATAAAAGACATATTCTTTTATGGTTTCAGCAATGAGAGGAAATGTAATGCTTATTTCAATATTTCAACTAAATATGTCTAGCAGTTAAACAAGAAAAGAAAAACCTTCCTCATGAGAGGGGTTTCCTTTGAGAACCTCTGGTCTAGTTGACCTCTTGGATTCTGTATAAATCTAAGAGTCTGTGAAAAGGTGTGTATGGAGCTATTTTCAAAGAATATCTTTCTTTGATTAATCATTTACTGATATATATCTTCAGTAGGGGGAAAAAAAAAAGTACACTCAATCTTTTCCATGTTTCCCTAAGTCTTCTGCAGGTCTCAACAAAGCCACTAGGTAATGGCTGTGTTGACTGATAAATATCACATCAGGACAAGCCAAGCCTCCCCACCCTGTGAACCATGGCTGATGATGGGGATGAATTACTCAGAAACACACCATGGGGTTTAACAGTTCTTGGAATACTTTTCCCCCAGAAACACTGAAAGCAGGTGAAATAGCAGGGTGTGAAGTGCAGGTGGTGACTCAGCATTAAGGCATTCTCTTGTCAAGGTCCCCTCTGACTTCGAAGATCACCTCTATGTTGCCCCTGCCCCTGAGTGTGCAGCCTTCTTCTCTAATGCTTCTCCACTTGGGACTGTTTCAGTGGGCTTGACAGAAATGAGGAGCAGGTTTTTTGTCTGTTTGTTTTGGAGCACTGTTTATGGAAAAGGTTTGACATGAAAGAGACTGTTTTGTAGATGAATAGATTACAAGGTCCTTTACCTAGGGACTTGATGGGTTAGAGAAGAAAAATGCTTAAGCAATGAGTTGTCATATAAACACTAAATTAATACTCATACACATACTGCCATAAGAAAGAGGTTGAATAGTTAATGATGCCTGGAAAATATGAGGCCAGGGAGATCAGGAATATTTCTAAAATAGAATTGTCATTGGATTTTATTATTTAGGAATATGAATATTTTATTAGTACATGGGGAAAAAAGGGATATGCAGTCATCAATGAAAAATCAACATTTAAAAAAACTGAAAAGACTCCTGGGAAAGTTGAGCTCTTAGTGTAGCTCTGGAATGAGGTTCTTGAAGCAGGGGTGTTTTAGGCAGCTTCTAAGATGACCCACAAAGATTCCTGCCTTCTGGTATTTCTGCCAGTATGTAATTCTCTCCCCTAGAGTGTGCTGGCCTTATGACTTGCTTCCAACCAACATAATATGGCAAAGCCATAGGATGTCACCTTGTGATTAGTTTACAAAACATGATGCTTCCACGTTGCTAACAAATTCTATTGCCTTCTCAGTTCCTTGCTTTGATGAAGCAAGCTGCCATGTTGGAGGGGTCCACGTGACAAATGACTGAGGACAATGTCCGGCCAACAGGCAGAAAGGAAATGAATCTACCACCAGCTACGTGGGCATGGAAGTAGATTCTTTTCCTGTTGAGCCTTCCGATGACTCCAGCTCAGTCAATGCCTTGATGCAGCTAGGTGAGAGACCTCGAGCTAGGTGACCAGCCATCCAGTTGGCCCTGGACTGAAGGAAGTGTCTGGGATGCAGGGCTTTCTATTTTCTAACTGGTGCAGTTTCTAGAAACCCATCTCAGCATGCCTGGAAATGAGTTTTTTGGGATGAAGCCTTTTTGGCGCTAAGACAGGAAAAATCCTGGACAAATTCTGATGAGTTGTTCATTCTATGCAAGAGACCCAGATAACCTGTGCCTGGATTCCTGATGCACCGAAATCATGAGCTAATACATGTAGGCTGTTTTAGGCTACTAATTCCTGTGGCAATTTGTTGCCAGCAATAGATAGGGAGATGGGAAGGGATTGGGCTGAGTATAATACACATATTAGAGATGAAATGGGGTTTGTTTTGTGTGACAAACCAGGGAGTTTAGATTATTCATGGGCAATAAATTACTACCATGAGTTCTTTTTTTAAAGATTATTTTTGATTAACAAATTGTAACTGCTTACACTTATGAAATATAATGTGATGTTTTCACAGAAGTATACAATCTGGAATGTTTAAATCAAGCTAATTAATTAGCATAACCATCAGCTTGCTTGGAGACCATGAGTTCTGAGCATGAAAGTGCCAGGCTTGGTCACTGCATTGCACAGTCTTCTCATCAAATACTAATCAAAATAGAAATTTAACAATAACCCATACTCTGAGTACTTAATATGTACCAGTCTATGGACTCTGTCCTTACACACTTTATTAGATATTCCTCACATGTTTATTAAATTTTAGTCAACATTTCAGAAATGGAAAAAATGAGGCTTGGAAATATTAAGGAATGTCTGAGGTCATTCATTCAGTCAGTGAGGGGCATGATTTGAACGTTCGTCTGTGAACCATGATGAAGGAAATGGGAGAGTCAACTTTCAGGACTGATACAATTGTCAGGTCTGGAGAAATGAACCAAATTTCTTTGTAGCATGGATACTCTAATTGTAGAGATTTCAAATGAAGATGATGCTTATCTTTTCTCCATTACTAGCTGATGTTCCAAAATATGTATGTCTTCATTTGAGGGAAGAAAAAGAAGTCACGGGATTAGTTGCCAAACTAGATGTAAAGCCAAGTGCTTGTGCATCCTGCACAGAGGGTAACCCAGCATTTCCTCCCAGTGGCACAGAGACAGGCAAGGCTTTCCTTCAGGAACACACACACTATCGTGCATCAAAGGAAGAACAGACGTGGGTGAGAATGATAACAGGAGTATTAAAGGAGTTCAATTGTAGTTAACTCAAGGAAAAAGAAATACACAAAACCGTAAATGAGAGAGAGAAGGAGAAATGGTTCGGGGGGAAGTTAAATAATTGTATACATTACTGTGTGCAAATGAATGTGAAAACCTCTATGTGACTTTAGGGAGCTATAAACATTCAAAATAACCCCAGCAGAGAGAAATAAAGTGTAAATGACTCTACATCTTATAAATCTTAATGATTAATGATGGAGAAAAACTAAAAACACTCCGATATTCTTCTATGTGAGAATAAGAGCAGCTTCATGGGTGAACTTTATAAAAGAATAAACTTTACGTGAAAATATACTTACTTAAATTCCTCGGTAATATGATGATGTATTTTACCTCTAACATTTAAGAAGTTTTATAATATTTAGTATTAATTTTTATCAAAATGTAGAAACCATTCTGAGACAGCACTCTACTACTTTTAATTTTTCCTACAAATTTCATGCAAAAGTATGCAGATTTAGGAAGTTTTGTCTGTAATAGCAAAATACAATTAATGACCTGATGATAATTGGTAATAGTGGAAGATAAATGACTGTGAAATCTGTGAAAATCCGTGGGGATATTAGAAACAATAAAATGTGTTGACATGAGCTGACATGGAAACAAATTGAGGGAATGTGACTAAATGTTTTTAAAGCAGAGTATAAAATGAGTACCTGCAGTATGATTTTTTAAAAGGAGGTAAAAAGGTAGAGAAAGCTAGATCAAGAGAGAGAAAGAAACAGGGGTCGAGAGAAGAGTATAGAATTAAGAATAGAGAAGAAGATGGAATTTGGCATAGGGATAAGAATAGGATATGGAAGGAGATAGAGACAAGGAAGATAGAGACAGAAGTAGAGCGTGAAATAGCTGGAGCTACCCATTATGTATGTGCAAGGGAAACCTCTAGAGGCATGTACAGGCACCTGCTCCTAATTTTTCTCTAGGGAACAAGACTGTGGATTTAGTATCAGCTGCAGACTGACAATTAGTTGTCTTTAAATTATAAAGTATTTCAGATATATGCACATATAAAACATAATAAACATAATTCTTTCTCCAATTGCTAATGAAATAAAATATTACAAAAACACTGTCTTGCATAGCCTTCCAAGGTCAAGTCCCCTCTCTTCTTTCTAGAGGTCACCATTGCCTTGAATTAAGGCTTATAACATCTTGCATAAGACTTTAGATAGAGACAGGTGTTAAGGGGTTTGAGGGAGTCCAGCTGTGGCTGCAGGCTCCAGGGTTTCCAGTCTACCTTACGAGTGGCAAAGTTGAGGCATATGCACACACATGCACACACACACACACATGCATATATATGAATCTGTAAAAATATGTTACCATTTTTGTATATATTTACATTTGTAGAATAGTAACATGATATATATACTTTCATGACTTTTGTTTTTTCTACTCTTATTATCACCACTCCCAGGCCAACATATTCTTTCAGGTTATTGTATAGTTCTTCTTCTACTTTTTACATTTTTTTCTTATATTTAAATATCTTTTCATATGGATACCTGCATTTGTAAGGCAGTCATTTTCACTGCTTACACTGAGATGAAGACCTAGCAATTTGCTTAAGCATTCTCTGGTGGCAGCATCATGAGAACGTGTCCGGCCGTCACAGTGACTTGTAAAGTTGCCGTGACCCTCCCTGCACACATCTTACGCTCATGTTTCTTTGTAGAGTAGATACACACAGAGGAATGGAATTGTTGGGTTGCATCATAGATACATTTTTGAATTTATTCAATACTTCCAAATTTCTCTTCAGCTTGAAGAAAGGCACATATAGTGTTGAGATACTCCTTGCTCTACATTTTTACCAACATTTTCTTTTGTAGAAGTTTTTTACTTCAGCTTATATTTATGAAATAGTATCACATGAGATCTTAATTCCAATTTCTTTTTCTTTTTTTTTTTTTTTTTTTTTTTTTTTTTTTTGAGATGGAGTCTCGCTCTGTTGCCTAGGCTGGAGTGCAGTGGCGCCATCTCGGGTCACTACAAGCTCTGTCTCCCAGGTTCACGCCACTCTCCTGCCTCAGCCTCTCCAGTAACTGGGACTACAGGCCCCCACCATCACGCCTGGCTAATTTTTATTTATTTTTATTTTTATTTTTGTATTTTTAGTAGAGACAGTGTTTCACTGTGTTAGCCAGGATGGTCTCGATCTCCTGACCTCGTGATCTGCCTGCCTCAGCCTCCCAAAGTGCTGAGGTTATCCTGGGATTATGGGTGTGAGCCGCCGTGCCCGGCCCCAATTTCTTAATTATTACCAGTGTCTGTCATATGTGGAAGAAATTATTATTCCATTTTCTTCTGTGTCTAGACATGTGGAAAGCTGCACTTTGTACCCCCATTTTAATCTTTTTTGAGTGAAGTGATGAAAAAGTCACGTAATTATTTTTGGCTATCTTCTTTGAAAACTTTACATGTGGTTTGGCACCTCCTTTGAAAGGCAACAGCTTTCTCATGTTGACACTTTTTGCCCAGTATAACCTCTTATTACACCAGTTCTTAACATTTCTATATCAAAAGCTGCTTTTACATAAACTGTAAGAATCATGTGGTTTGTCTCTTTAATCTTTAAAGCAATTAACTACAGAATTAGATTATCTAAACTGGAATCAGCATTGCATTCCTGGGAGGAGAAGCTAACTTGGATCTTATCTTTTTAATGTACTATTGGCTGAAATATTCTAAAATTCTATTAGGATATTTTCATTTATGCCCGTAAATAATTTTGATCTGTGGTTTTTCTTTTCTACATACCTAAATTGGTGATTCATATCATATTTATCCTAGAGTCTTACGATTACTTTGGGAGTGCTCCTTATTTTTATTCTCCGGGAAGGCATGTGTAAGATTAAAATTTTTCGTTCCTCAAATACTTGATACAACTCAATAGATGCAACTTTTGTTGTTTTCTGTGAATATCTTCAGTGTTGTTTCAATTAACATAATGGTTGTCTGTCCATTGAGGGTTTCTATTACCTCCCATATGTTTTGTACAGTGATGTTTCTATTTGTTCAACAATTTGTTAGCAGCTGCTACTGGCCCAATGAGATCATGGAGACATTTTTCTCTCTGTTCCTTCCTGCTAAACATAACTATAGAAATAATGCAACAGACAGCCACGGGAGAAGCCTGGAGAGCAGTAAGAGGAAGGAGAACTCGTGATTCATTCAGGACCCCAGAACTGGAAGAACAGCACAGCGGCAGGGCATCTCAGCGCCCCAGTCCAACATAAAAAGGCCCCCCAGACTCAGCATTTCCCCACTCCCAAACCAGCAACATTTGACAGTTCAAGTAGGCACATATTCCCCTGCGCAGACCTGAGATCTCTGGCACCTCTAGCAAAGGGGATCACAATGGACTCTTGATCATAGCAAGCAGCCAGGGCACCCACTCTCCTCCCCTGGCTCCAAGACTGTCCTCTGCCACCAGGAGACACTGACATTCCCGGGGAAGACCGGCAAGAGGTACCTTGACAAAACAGGGACCTGGCCCAGGAAGCCTCTTCCCTGTCCCTGAGGCCTGAGACTCCGCTGTTCTATGCAAAGCACAAGAGCAACAGCCAGAGGGGCCTGACACAAGCAGTGTGGCCAGTGGTGGCTTTGTCTTAAAGAGACAGAGACTCCCCTTTTCAGCACAGAGATTGGGGGGCTGCCGAGGACAGCCGCAAAAAGGACTCCACCCAAAGCTGGAGACAGCCCACGTGTCCCTCGACAAGTGAGTGGCTGAACAAACTGGTGCATTCAGACAGAATAGAATAGCTGTCCCGGACCACTCTCTGTGTGTGCTTACAGGGCAGCACAGAAAACTTACGAGTGTTTCTTCTCATCCTTCCTCCTCTCATGTTATCCTTGTCCAGAATTTTTGTTTACCTTCTGATGTTGTTACTCACAAAATTCGTCATTGCCATTAGTGCTGATTTGATTTATAAGCAATATATGAGTAAATTACTGACATATTGACATATTCTTGGTTCAAAATCCTGGAATCTAGACAAAGATATGAAATATTGTTTAAAATGTGAAAATGAATGAAAAATACAATGAGAAAGTTTAATATTTTATTAGATTCTGGAGAAGATAATAAAAGAAATTGGTAGAGAGGATATTCAAAGATATATATGTGAAGATTTTCCTGAATAGATGAATCTTTCAAATTCAGGAACCTGTCTCTTTCATCAGGCTGTTTGAAAAATGTTTCTTTATAGTTTGGCAGCTGCCTGATAATGTGCTTACTGTAAAAGGAAGGAGAAAGATGTACCATGCAAATAGTTGTGCTTGCTATTGCTGCATTATTTAGGGATTTAAAATTTTTTGTTGTTGTCCGGGCGGGGTGGCTCAAGCCTGTATTTCCAGCACTTTGGGAGGCGGAGACGGGCGGATCACGAGGTCAGGAGATTGAGACCATCCTGGCTAACACAGTGAACACTGTCTCTACTAAAAAATACAAAAAAACTAGCCGGACGAGGTGGCGGGTGCCTGTAGTCCCAGCTACTCGGGAGGCTGAGGCAGGAGAATGGAGTAAACCCGGGAGGCGGAGCTTGCAGTGAGCTGAGATCCGGCCACTGCACTCCAGCCTGGGTGACAGAACAAGATTCCGTCTCAAAAAAAAAAAAAAAAAAAATTTTTTTTGTTGTTATTTGTTGTTGCTGTTGTTCTGTAGAGATGCCTTAAATCTCAGGTAGCGTGCGTAATTAAACTGTGCTGCTTTGTTAGGTAATATAGGATTTGTCTTGAAATGAACATGTAATCAAAAAACAAAGTGTTTTTTTCTTCTTCTTTTAGAATTGTTCCCAATAATGAAAATTTTGACCCATAACATTCACCTGTTCATTTTATTATCCTTCAGATACATCTATTTTTATGTATTATTAAAATATTATAATATTAAAAAAACACTGCTATATTAAAAAAACACTGTAGCCATGATGAATTCTCCCCTGCCCTCACATTTCTCTCTCTGTCTCTTTCACACACACACACGCGTGCATGCGTGCACACATACACACACACGCACACGCACACAATAACTTTGGTTGTCTGCATTAGTTTCTCCTTGTGTCAAACACCATTTACCTATTTATTTTTTCTGGAAGGCTTGACTACACTGATCATGAATTATACACTTCCTGCAACTAGTATAGTCTATGGCAAACTGATTACAAGTAATAATCACATGGTATTCTATATATACCACAGCACAGGGATAAAGCACAGCCAAATAATTTATTAGAAACACAAGCAAATCTGGCATTAGCTTCCCTCTAATTGATGGTAGTTAGACAAACTATTTTAACATAATTCATAATTATTCAAGTACAGGTACAAGGCATGTTGAAACAAGTTACTTGCATTCTAAGTTTCTCTATGTGGAAAGTTTTACTGGAGAGCTATATATATATGTATATATATGTATGTATATATATAGAGTAAGAGAAAGAGAGAGAAAGAGAAGGGAGGAGAGGAAATGTTTCTGGTGCAATAGTATCATAAATTGAATACTAATTTTAGATCATTTTGCATTTGCTCAATGAGCAACAACTGAGCATGCTTGGTTTGCAAATTCAAAAGCATCTCAGCAGAGATCATTTTTCATTTTTTGTCTCTAAACTGATTTAATGCTACCTAATAAACATCTGTACTTCCCTTTAGTCAATCTTTTTGTTCATTTCTTTAATGTGGTGATGTCAAACCTGTACAGACATAAATTACGCAGTTCATTTCCTTACTAGACTTGCCCTTCTACCTTCTGTGTAAAGTCATCATTTTCAAGAATGCTAAGCATGTAAAATTGGGGACCACCTGTACTTTTGGAGGGTCACTTTAGTAGAACAACACTGGCACCTAGTGGCACGTGTTATGAAGGGAAATGCCTCCCAAAGACAGGCCATGCAGGAGTACAAATCTCCATGGATTTACCAATTGGTCCTCAAGCCTTGGGTTTGCTGGTCCATAATAACATGCATTTTAATTGCACAAGTCACAGGGCTCCATTCTCAAAAATATTATGAAGAAAAAAAAAAAAACAAACACTGTGCTACCTTTTGAGACTACAACTACTAGTTTATAATATTTTGCAGTGTAATTGATTATAGGAAATAAACTAATGACTTAATCAATGGACAATATCATATTGCCCAATGTTTTTGAGTAGATATTATAAGAAAAGAATTTTAAAAACCTACAATTTTTTCAAGTCCTAGAGGAATTTAGAACCTAATCAAGGTGATTAGATGTTTATTTTTCAATTTATACATCCCAAAATATGTATGGATCCCTTCCATGAGTTCTGTTTGAGGTACTGTGGGTAAAGAAATAGGGCAAGCTCCCAGTCTTCCAGGGCAGATCAATCAAACAGCCGATTATCTTATCTGCCCCATAGATGTAAAGGAATAAATATGGGTGAGAATTATAGAAACAAATATATATATATATTTAGATGGAGTCTAGCTCTGTTGCCTGGGCTGGAGTGCAATGGTGCAATCTTGGCTCACTGCAACCTCCGCCTCCAGGTTCAAGCAATTCTCCTGCCTCAGCCTCCTGAGTAGCCGGGATTACAGGAGCCCGCCTCCATGCCTGGCTAATTTTTTGTATTTTTAGTAGATACGAGGTTTCATCATGTTGACCAGGCTGGTCTCCAACTCCTGACATCAGGTGATCCACCCGCCTCGGCCTTGCAAAGTGCTGGGGTTACAGGTGTGAGCCACTGCGACTGACAGGAAACAAATCTTTTACAGTGAAAGAGGAGAAGACTCTTGGCTGAGGAACACAGAAGTTTTCAGAAACTCACACTAACTCAATTGGGTCTTGAATGATGGTCATAACTGGGCTAAGCAGACATGAGAAGGAAGGAGGAGGAATTTTTTGATGGATGATGTGCCCTAATCACAGCCTGAGTCAGGAAACCTTGGGGTGTATATAAAAAGGGTCCCAGGTAGTTTTTATAGAAACGTGAGTCACAGGAAAGGGTTCAGAGGCACCATGCTGGACATGCAACTGGATGGACTGTAGGAAAGGCACTGGCTGAGTGCTTAGGGGAGGGAGAGGTGGCAGCCACCTCAGGGGTGGGCACTTGGGAATCCTCACAAGTCCTTTGACCTCTCTGTGGCCTTCAGCACACTTTTTCCAGTACCCTCATCCCTCCACTCATCAGGTCATGGCTTTCTTCTGTAAGCCAAGGGCAACGTGGCCACTCACTTGGAATTGTTCTGAGTAACAGCAATTTCAAACATCTGTCTTATTATCAAATTATGTAAATAAAACTCCCATTAAAAGAAAAAAAATCATCCTGAGCAGAATTTTGTTTGTGTCTTGACGTCCATGTGGCATAATAAAATTGTTTTCTAGAATAATCAATCTAGCTCCAGGAAGTGGAGTCACCCAAGAACAGTCAACTCCTTCAGGTCAAAGGCTCCAAGCATCCCAAGCATTGTCACTGGACAGTGGAGAATGGACCAAAGGGAGGCAGCAGGGGCTGGCTTGAAGATACACCAGACACTGAGTGTTAGTGTTTGTGGGGGCTGGGGACACATTGGGAACAGAAGGAAAACCATTTCCTTCAAATAAGTGGAAAAGAGAGGAAGAGCAAACCTGAAGAGAAGGCAAACATGCTGAAGGAATGATGTCTAGCGCGATGTTCACTGTGGTGCTGTGTGTGGCGGGACAGGTGCCACACACCTGGAACGGGGCTAAGCCTTCCCAGGCAGGCTGTTAGTGGCAAGACGCGGCTCCAGGCATCCACACTAAAGAGTGTCGAATGTCGAGACAGGGTCTTGGACCACATGCACCAAAGGGAGAGACGCATCCCCAGCCTTCTGAGAGAGTGGCAACAGCATAGGCCCAGTTGCACAGTGAGGAAGGACAGAAGCAGGTCCCTGGCCCTGTCCTGGAAACCACTTGGGGATGTGTTGGGGAAGCCAGGACAATGTTCCTCATGCTCCTTTTGCCTTAACCCAGGGGTACTTGCCCATGGTGTTCACCAGGGGCTCTGGAAAACAAGAGGCAGGCTCATTCTCAGGATGGTGGGGAAGGGTGATCATGGGGTGGGGGGCGTAGAGACAGAGCTCTGGCACTGGCTTCCAATTGCAGATGTGAGAGCTCTAGGGTGACTCAGTGTCTTATGCTGCAGCATGGGGTAAATTTCATTTTTGTGATGGCCTCCAGCACAGATAACCACAGAGGCCACTGCAGGGAAGGCAATGCCAGAAAACACAAGAAAGGGGCAAGCGGGTGGCTTCCAGGGCAGGCGCTGTGACTGCCTCTGAGCATAGCTGTTTCCAGGGAGTGGGTCTCCTGCATCCATGAGGGTGCACCTGGCAAGACCCCTAGCAAGTTTACGTGGTCACAGGGATGGTCTGACGGGTGATGACATTGCCCTGTTAGTGATCAGCCTACACACATGCACACACACACCACCAATGGGATTTGTCAATTTTTGACTTTTCCTTAATTCCATTATCTATTATAATGAACAGTCCTTTCCTGACTTATGTGTTATGAACATCCCTCAGTCAGTTCTGTGGAGAAGGAATTGCAGTGGGATAAATATGTATCAGAAAAGCCACCTGGCAGACCAGTGTGACATTTCAAATTGCGAATGAAGCAGTTCAGGGCAGGGCAGCAGCGTGGGAGATATAGATGCTGAGCATATTCAAAAGTGTTTTGGTGGCAGAAAGAGTGTCTTGGAGAGATCAGGAGGCCAGATGATTATGGGAAGCATTGTAGGTTTGTTGAGCTCTCCCGAGTGAGATTTGAGGCTGGGACTGGGTACCTTGCTGTTAACACATAGGTCACTTGTGGAAGTTTCTTGGCATTATTCCACTGCTTGGATTCTGTCACAGGGAAAGCACAGTAGTGGGCTGTCATCTTGCAATGGCAGCAATTGATTGCAATAGAGTGCACATATTAACACTAACTACAAATCTGAATTGTGTGATGGATATACAGCCTAGTACATTCACCTCTGTCCATCTCATGGAGGGCATTGGTGGCCCTTCAGCGGGGTTCTGAATTTGTGGGTGAATGAATGATACAAATCTAAGTAAAGAAATAATGAAAAGGCTCTTTCCTCACACCAGTAAAGATAATTCTCACTGAAATTTGAAATCATTAAATGTCACCTTCTCAGAAAACTATGGTAGAACTTAATCTTATCCTCGGTGAAGAAGGACAATGACAACACGATAAAACTCATGTATTTCCAGTCTGCTGTGAGGCTGAATAAGTACTATCATGTTTCCACTGAAAAGTTTGCACAAGGGTTTTGGACATAAGGTAATTAGCCAATTTCTGCATTTTGTGAAGTTGTCCTGAGCTTAACAATACATTTACAAGGAAGAAGGTTCTGTATATTCATTGGTTTTCTCTATCCCAAATTTCCACACCTGGGTTGATATGCAGACTTGTTCCCAAGAATCTTTTGTGGCCTGAATTGCTGAAGGGGCTAAAACAGCTGTCCAGTGAATACTGCCTGGGCCACCCAAGGGAGGCTCACCCTTCCAGTTCTCAAGCAACCCTTTGAGAGAGTCCAGGGATCCCTTACTTGGATGAGCTTTACGCTCTCCCTTTAGCATATGGACCATTTACTTCTTTTTCTACACATGCAAAATTTATGTATTCATAAATACTAGTTTATTCTTTTGTAAAATGCATGTAGTGAGCCTAAAGATCACCAAAGTCTACTGCAGAAACCTTAACAGACAGCCCTCCATGGAGCCTTTGTTTAAATATCTCTCCCTGAAGTGAACTCATTACTTCACAGCACAGACCATTCTGTTGCCAAGAAGTCAATGCTGCTAGCAAGCTACCTCTTGTGAGTGTAACATCTGTCTGTGTGATAATCCCACAGTCCTGGCTTAACTTCCTAGGCCCCGCTGAGTAGTTTGTTTTGCATCATAGAGCACTTCAGAATAGGAAAGAAATTCAATAGCAACAAATAAACACATTAAAGCATGTTTTCTGTGAAAGCGTCCATTAAATGCATCTGTTCTTCAGAATAAAAATATTTACTGTTTCTCCTAGGTGATTTCCTTGGGACCCAGAGTTATTCAGTTCAGATAACTACTTCTTAGGCTACCACAGTCAGAAACTCAAGTGTCGACAGGCAAAGACTAGTAGGAAAGGCCTGAGTAAAAGCTGTAATTATAGGACAAATGTATAGGGAGAATGACCTGCTATCTGACTTACCAATAACTCAGGGTCTGCAACGTACCTGGAGAAAAAGTGAAAACTTTAGTCAAACGTGCAGAGGAAGTTGGCGTCGGCACGTGGAGGGACAGGAAAGTTTAGCATCCTGGAGATTCACTCACTTTGTCAGGATCAGGCTTATATTCCAAAGATAGCTGTGTCCAATGGGTGGGAGGCCACAGCCTGGAGTCAGGCCAGTCCATGGCAAATTTCCTGAGAGTGCATAAAATTGGCTAAATCATAGAGAAAGTGTTGTCTCATCAGCTTCTAGAAGGTTCCTCATTCTCATTTTGCAGGTAGTGAGACTACGTGACGCTACTACAGTCTTTTCACTTTAGTTTCCTTATCTATAAAGCCTTTAAAACTAAAAATAATAAAATCAATAATTTAAAAATAATTTGTTTTCTTTTTACCTGTAGCCTAGCCCCTCGCTTTCATCAGTGGTGATGTGGATGTTATCCCGCCTCCTATTGCAGTGGTTCTGAGTTGAATCCACACTTCAGACACTGCGCTCAGGGATGTCATGCCTCAGGCTTCCACTTCCCCCCTGGCCTGAGCCAGCCATTATGGTACAGCCTGTGGTCAGTGGTCATTCCATGCTGGACTGAGCCCTGAGAGAGAGATTGGACTGGCCCTATCTCCAACTCTAATCTGAAATGGGTGTTTGTCAAAGGAAGATAGGAATAGATGAGCAAAAATCAGCAGCTAGACTTAAAGTCAGTTAATGAAAGACAATAAAAAGGGATATTTGGTAAAATTAATAGATTAGAAGAAAACAAATTCCCTCAAAAATCTTCCACTGTAAGTTGTGGGGGGGTCTGCCATGGCCCTCCTGCATGCCGGCATGTCTTGTTGAATGAGTCCAAATCATGAGCGCTTGTCTGTTCCCTTACCTGGACCACTTCACAGAGTTGTTTCTGTAGCTGGCAGTTTTGAGCACTGAGAGATCACCAGGCAAGACTGCATCCCTTGGCCAGGTGCGGCACCTATTCTCCCCAGAACCAAGAAGACATGTTCACCACTCACTGTCAAAGCAGCAGCTTCCCTAAACTCAGGGTACCCAACTGCAGGGAAACCTGCATCCCCTGGAGCCCCAAGTTTCCCCCGGGGTGTGTGGGGACGGGGGCCCATGTGAACACACTGATGTTCCTGCTGTGAGGAAGAAAGTTCTGTGTCTGAACCAGGAGGCTTACAGCTTGTGTCAGCATCAGTGAACTGTAGCTGATAACTTGTGAGCTTGTGGAGTCATTCTGAGGAAAGTTCTGTTTCTCTCTCTCCCCCATACCACAAATGTTAACAGGAAAACAGTCCCATAATTTTGGTGATGAGAATAGGATACTGACAGAGACACAGCTTTCTGGAAGGTAAAGGACACAGGATCTGCAGGCCAGTTAATGGGATTTGAGAGAAGTCTGGGGAAATGATAGGAGACGTCTTGGCCAAATCATATGATCCACTGGGCATTAAAAGGTTTAACTATCCTCCATATCATTAAAGCGGGTAAAAATTCCACAACCCAGTTTTCTCATTTTACCAATGAATTAACTGAAAGTATAAAAAAAGCTTTACCTATTTCACTTCTATTTAAGAGTATAGCATTTTCATTGCAAAATCTACCTACATTTGAAATGTGATACATATATGTAATAAAACATTTAAGTAATTATTGAATTAAATAATAACATTTATTGCTTCTATTTATACTATGTTCTGCTCTGTTATTTTTTCCTTTTTATATATCAATTATATCATATTTATGTTTTGGAAAATACAAGAAAGCAAAAACAGAAACGTTAAATTACCCCAAATACCATCAACCCTTAAAATTACACAGATTAGCTATTGAAAGCTCTTTCTCTGTATTTCCGTATTCTACTACCAAGTGTAAGTTTCTGTTAATAGTTGTATATATATACTTCTAGATACTCTCTCTTTCTCTATCCCTTTCTCTTTTTCCTTCTTTGTCCTTGTCTCTGTCTTTCTCCTCCCTCATTTATGTTTTGACTTGAAAATAGTAAGATCTTTTATTATTTAAGTTACCTTTTAAAATTAGTGATACCTTATGTGCAACCTTCTCTAAGTATCTGTAGATCTAATCTTTCTTTTAGTGGCTGCATGTTATGTCATTTAACTAATGACATGTATCTGAGTTTATCATACCGCTATTGTCAGTTGAAAAATCTATTGCAATAGGTAAAGAATGGAACTCATTTCTGTTATTAGTAAAGCTGTATATCTTATGTATTTAATGAGTCATTTACATATTTTTCCTATGAAATGCTGATTTACTTCATTCCTATTTTCAACTGAGTTTTGTGCCAGTCAAGACAGGTTAGAACATGCTGCTGCTGCAGTAACCAACAATCCCAAATTCACTGTAAGTTAATGTAATATTTTGTTTTTTATTAACATCTATTCATATTTCATCGTCCAAAGTAACTTGCACATCCATACCTGTATATAAAAAGTGAAAAACAAAGGAAGTCCTACTTAAAACCTGGAAAATTGAAAATTGAAAAGGTGAAGTAACAAATGATTATTACAGGATTTTTGCCTTTGTAATTTGATTTTAGATACACGAATCTTTGTTATATGCATTATACATGTGTGTCTGTGTGTGCACATTGTGTGTGTATCCATGTGTGCATACTCAATTGCAAAAATTGTCTGTCCCTTATCTTAACTTTCTTTATATTGGTAATGTTCATCTTTTTACAACTTAAAAGTTTTACCTCCTAATTCCTGTTTAGGAAGGCTGTTGCGTTCATAAGCTTTCAAATGGTTCTCTTACATGTTCTTTAATTTTTAGTGTGAGCTTATGTACTTTGTCTAATGAAATACATTGTTGCAATCCTATGTCATAAAGAAAAAGCAACTTTTATTCATATGTATAGTAAAAATGTTGCAACTTATTTATTCAATAATCCCTTCCATTTTACCTGATTTGGAATACCACCTTTATTCTATACTTATTCCTATATTACTGCACCTGTTTCTGGATTCCTTGTGTTGTTGCTTCTCTGTCAAAATATAACGATATACATTTCTGCATCAAAAACACAATGACTTTACAGTAAGTGCTAACATCTGGTCTGGCAAGTATCCTTTCATAACTATTTATTTTCACTCAATTAGTTTTGCACATTAATTTTTCATTTGAACTTCAGATTAAGTCACTTAATTTAAAAGATGAGTGCTTTTGGAACTTGGAATAAATCAAACTTATTTATAACTTGGAAAATTACCAATTTTGAGACATAACATCTTATTCAAAGAGGCATTTTTATTTAAAAAGGGTTTGCCCCTTTTTTTTTTTTTTTTTTTTTTTTTTTTTGAGACGGAGTCTCGCTCTGTCGCCCAGGCTGGAGTGCAGTGGCCAGATCTCAGCTCACTGCAAGCTCCGCCTCCCGGGTTCACGCCATTCTCCTGCCTCAGCCTCCCGAGTAGCTGGGACTACAGGCGCCCGCCACCGTGCCCGGCTAGTTTTTTGTATTTTTAGTAGAGACGGGGTTTCACCGTGTTAGCCAGGATGGTCTCGATCTCCTGACCTCGTGATCCGCCCATCTGGGGTTTGCCCTTTTTAAAGGGTTTGCCATACCCTTTAGCAATATAGATATAGATATTGATACAGATGTATAGATTTCACATAATAGATTTACCTGAGAAATGTTATTCCTAAGGTGATTAGCCTTTGGCAGTTCACGCCGTTGTTTTCAGTCCTTTGTGCAGGAACAGAGAGGCAGAGGAGCTAAACACAGAGAAACGTCATGCTTGAGAAGCCGTGCTCTGAAAGAACGCTAAATAACGTCAGCATGGGACCCTGAGATTGTGATTCCTGCCATCAACAGAAAGGATCTGTGAGGCTGATGTCAGGCTCAGGGGAGGGACCTGTGGGCCTCAGAAACAGGGAGCATTGCTCAGGGTGGACGTGTAGATTTATGGGCAGTTAGAATGGGTCAAAGATGTATGAGTCTTTAGAATGGAAATGATGCACATGGTCTTTGAGATGGGGGCATAAAGAGGAAATAAAAGCTTCACAACCCATAGATGCCAGACCAGCAAAAGAGAGACAGAAGATAGGTAAGGAAGAGAATATCACTGGCACAAGACTGCAGACTATTTCAGATAAGACATCGTAACTGGATTTCAGGGACATTGACTTGACTGATGAGGAGGACAGGAAGTAGCCAGGAGGACTGTTTGTCATTGAAAAGTTACTGCTGCCCTTTGGTGGGGGGAGCTTCTGAGGTGCTAGAAGACAGGAAGGGCTGAGAGGTGCTGTGGAGGTCAAGAGCCACACATTGGAGGAACTTGGGACCCTGTGAGGGGGCACGTGGACACTAGCAGTAGAGCAGTCCTGACAGCAGCAGCAGCAGCCAAGCCAAGAGAAGACCTGGGCCCTGAAAGGACCTTGGGGAAGTAGAAACAGAACAGGTGGAGGGAGGTGCAGGAGTGCAAAAGGGCATCCTCAGGCAGGAAGCAGGGGTCACAGGAAGTGCTCTTCCTGGCCCAGGGCATACTGGTGGATGTGAAGTTCACAAAACAGTTTGTCATCATCTTACAAAGGACAGTCACAGCTCTGCATGTTTTTTTGTGAGCAACTTAAACCCGCACTTCAACATTTGAAATTAAGTTTCAAAGCAAGTGAGTCGTCAGAATTGGGACCAGAAACAGACTTGCTTGTCCACGTCTTGCATGTTGATGATTTAGAAAAACACATTAGCACAAGGTCGATAGCATTTTTCATCCTTCAAATCTATATACATAAGTAAAATGTTAGTCCATGCAATTATTAGATTGTTGGGTTTTTAAAATTTTCCTTCTTTTTCTTTGGAGACTGCCTCACTCTGTCACCCAGGCTGGAATGTAGTGGTGTGATCACGGCTTACTGCAGCCTCCAACTCCTGGGCTTAGATGATACTTCCACCTTAGCCTCTTGAGTATCTGGGATTAGAGGTGGCTGCCAACATGCCCAGCTGATTTTTGTAGTTTTTTGTACAAGACGGGGTTTTGCAGTGTTGCCCAGGCTGGTCTCTAACTCCTGGGCTCAAGTGATCTGCCCACCTCCACCTCCCAAAGTGCTGGGATTACAGGCGTGAACCACCGCACGCAGCCTTGTGTACTGTTGTTAAGAGGGCAGTTGAATTCATCTCTGCATCAGCAGCAAGATTCTTCCCATTTGTCACTAAATTTACAATCAGGAGAGTAATAAGGCTCCAGTTTGAATTATAATGCATCCCTAGTCAAACTGTTCTAAGCATCTTTTAAGATTTGAAAAAGAAATGTTCGTGTGTAACATCTCAAACCCACACCCTATTACCATGAGGGGTATGTTAATGCCCCACCTTTTTCTTGGGAAGAGTGAGATTCTGGAAAAATAGCTTGCCCATGACTGTGCCAGGCAGGTGGCAGCAAGCAGAGTGTTCGTATGTATTTAAAAAGTAGGCTCAGCTCTTGTTGAAACAGTAAAACACAACATAACAAAGCATTTAATAAAGTACAAGCTTATTTTTCTCTCTTGTAAAAGTCCCAGTTAGTTTCAACTCTGCTCTGCAAACAGCATCCTCTGCTGTGAAGCCTCAGGGCATCCACACCTCCCAACTGCAGGGAGCAGAAGTGTCTATGGGGAGTGCCCTTCATGCTTTTTCCTCTTAAAAGTGTGGTTTAGGTGCTGCACCCATCACTCGCACTTGTACCCCAGTGGCCAGAATGTAGCAGCAGGACTGCATGGAAGGCCGGTCAGTAGAATCTTATGCACAGCTAAAACTGTGATCCCCATCTAAAAAGGGCAAAGAATGGGTACCAGGGGACAATAGAAATTTTGATTGCATTTTTATAAAGTACACGAATGAAAGTTCCCTAATAGCAGGGACATGTAAATAGTTTATGTTTTCACTGCACTTCTAGTACAAAGCACAATGCCAAAATTGTACATTTTAAATGAATAAATAAATAAAATAAAAATAGACAGAGGTTATAGCACAGCCTTAACTCCTATACCCTGCTGCTTAGGGAGGTGTCTAGGTCATGAAAGCGGAGCCTTCAGGATGGGATTCCTTCCCTTATAAACGAGATTACAGAGAGTTCCCTCACCCTCCTTCTGCTATATGAGGACACAGTGAGAAGGTGGCTGTCTACAAACCTAAAAGAGCACCCTCGTATGAACATGACCGTGCTGACACCTTGATCTTGGACTTCCATCCTCCAGAACTATGAGAAATAAATGTCTGCTGTTTGTAATCCACCTAGTCTACGGTAATTTGTTATAGCAACCCAAGCTAAGACAATAATTTTCCTAGTTTCCCTCTGAGGCTGTCCTTGTCTATCTGGGATTAGGCATGTCTATATATTATAGGCCTAGTCCCAGAGAGAAGCTACGAAAACTATTGTCTTGGCTTGGGCTGCTATAACAAATTACCATAGACTACGTGGGTTATAAACAGCAGACGTTATTTCTTGTAGTTCTGGAGGCTGGAAGTCCAAGATCAAGGTGCCAGCATGGTCATGTTCAGATGAGGGTGCTCTTTTGGGTTTACAGACAACCACCTCCTCACTGCGTCTCATATGGCAGAAGGAGGGTGAGGGAGATCTCTGAGACCTCGTTTATAGGGGCATGAATCCCATCCTGAAGGCTTCAATCTCACGATCTAATCGCCTCCCTAATCAGCAGAGTATAGGAGTTAAGACTGTGCCATTGCTAAACAAGACAATAGTTTTCCTAGCTTCTCTCTGGGACTCATGTGAGGCATATCTTTCTGACATGGTGCTTTTCTAAAGACATGCACATCTGTCTGCATGTGTCCCATGCTGTGCATTTTCTGCTCAGAAATCATGAATTCCATTACAATGTGTCCATTAAATGAGTAGATTTGGAAAATGTACCCTGGGGAGACTAACTAGAAAAACTGGAACTGTTTAATTTTCTCTTTAATTTGATGCACACTTATTCTAAAGCTATTTAGCTTACAGTGAGAAGAATGGAAGCTTGAAAGTGAGGTAATCATCAGTGCTGCATTTACAGACTCAGCATCCAAAGACAGCAAGCAAAAAAAGACAGGAAGAGAAAGAATTTCTAATGTTTACTCTCCTCAATTCAGATAAAATTATGGGATTATTTACAAAATAAAACGATAAAGGACTCTGAACTCCTTGGGCCATGTCCAGCAGTTCTTTGTTTTAGTGGAAGGCAAAGCAGAGTCCTGATTTGTGCCATGGGGAATAGGCTCATTGACACCCTTTGTCCTTTGACTTTTGCCTTGAACCTTCAATGTGCATGGGTAATAAAGCCAAGAGCCCAGCCTAAGGTTCATGAGCTCAGCATGCCTGGGGTCTTCAGTCACACCATTCCTCCTCAATGCCCTGCCAGGAGTTCCTATGGTCACCTGTAGCCATGTCACCTGGGGATTCTTCCTGCTGTCATCATTTTCTCACAAGAGCTTGCTTTGCTTGTCATCTTCATGGACATAATAGTGCCTCAGCTCTGTGTCACCCACTACTGGTTCCACTGTATTTATTATGTATCCACAAGGACAGGGTGCCTCGAAGCCCTCATTACTGTATCCATTTGCCATCTTTATCCCACTTTCCTCTAATCAGGAGGCCGAGACGGGTGGATCACGAGGTCAGGAGATCGAGACCATCCTGGCTAACACGGTGAAACCCCGTCTCTACTAAAACAATACAAAAAACTAGCCGGGCGCAGTGGCGGGCGCCTGTAGTCCCAGCTACTCGGGAGGCTGAGGCAGGAGAATGGCGTAAACCTGGGAGGCGGAGCTTGCAGTGAGCTGAGATCCGGCCACTGCACTCCAGCCTGGGTGACAGAGCCAGACTCCGTTTCAAAAAAAAAAAAAAAAATAGTTCGCTGCCAGTGGCCTTGTCTCGTTATCCACTTTTGAGTCTTGAAATGAGGCTTCTCCCTCCACCACTCCACTCAGTTGATAAAGCAGTGGCAGGTTTTGAGAGGTTTGTCTCCAATCTTGAAGGAAGTTCTTCTATGGGAAATATGCTAGCAAACAGTATTGCATGCTATGGAGAAATCTTTTTGTGAAAGGAAGAGTCAATCAACGAAGCAAACTTCATTGTTGTCTTACTTTAAGCAACTGCCACAGCCACCCCAACCTTCAGCAACCGCCGCCTTGATCAGCAGCCCTCAATATTGATGCAAGACCTTCCACAGCAAAAACACTGCAACTCACAGAAGGCTCAGATGATTGTATGCATTTTTTAGCAATAAAGTATTTTTAAATTAAGGCACGTACTTTTTTTTAGATATAATGGTATAGCATACAATATACTATGTGATAATTTAAATATAACTTTTATATGCACTGGGAAACAAAAAATATTGTTTGATTTATTTTATTGGTCTCATACCAAACCCACAATATCTCAGGCATGTCTATATATTATTGTTTCAATTTTTGTGCGGTACAATTGTTCAGATTTAGACAAGTGTATGATGCCATTTATCTTCTATTACAGGATCATGCAGAATATTTGCACCTCTCCACAAATATCTTGTGCTTCACCTATTCCTCCTTTCTTCCCTCCACCAAAACACTAGCAACCACTAATCTTTCTAATGCCTCCAGAGTTTTGCTTTTTCCAGAATGTCATATAGTTGGAATCATGCAGTATATAGCTTTTTCACACTGGTATATCTCACTTATTAATATGCTTTCAAATATCCTTGATATCTTTCCATATTTAATGGAATGTTATTGCTGAATAGTATTCCATTGTCTGAGTATACCATGCGTTGTCCACTTGCCTACTGAAGGATCTCTTGGTTGCTTCCAAGTTTGGGCAATTATGAATAAAGCTGCTGTAAACATTAGAGTGCAGACTTGTGTGTGAACATAAGTTTTCAACTCATTTGGATAAATACCAGGGAACACTATTGCTGGAGTGTATGTTAAATTTTTCAAGAAATGGATATACTGTCTTCCAAAGCAGCTGTACCATTTTGCAAGTCCATCAGCAGTGAATGAGAAGTTTATCCACATCCTTGCTAGACTGGGATATTGTTAGTATCTTTGATTTTAGCCATTCTAATAGGTGTGTAATGGTATCTCATTGTTGTTTTAATTTGAACTTTCCCAATGACATACGATGTTAAATATATTTTCCTATGCTACCCAAATATCTTTGGTGGAGTGTCTGTTCAAATCTTTCGCCTATATTCTAATTGGGTTGTTTGTTTCCTTATGGCTGAGTTTTAAGAGTTCTTTGTATATTTTGAATATAAGTCCTGTATCAGATATGTGGTTTGCAAATATTAGCTCTTGGTCTGTGACTTATCTTTTCATTCTCTAAATAGCATCTTTGCATAGCCTTTTTAATTTTAATAGTCAAGTTCATCAATTTTTCTTTCAGCAGTTGTTCTTTTGTGTTGTGTCTAAAAAGTCATTTACAACCTCAGGTCACCTAGTTTTTCACCTATCTTATCTTCTTGAAGTTTTAGAGTTTATATTCATATATTGTTTATATATTTATTTATATATATATAAAATATGTATATATATGTGTATATATATATGCACAATTTATTTTAGTTACTTTTGTGAAAAATGTAAGGTCAGTATCCAATTTCTTTCTTTCTTTCATTCTTTATTTTTTCTTTTTAGAGATGGAGGTCTTGCTGTATTGCCCAGGCTGGTCTCAAATTCCGACCTCAGGCATTCCTCCTGCCTTGACCTTCCAACATGCTGGGATTACAGGTGTGAGCCACTGCACAAAGCCTTCTTTCTTTCTCTCTCTCTTTCTTTCTTTCTTTCTTTCTTTCTTTCTTTCTTTCTTTCTTTCTTTCTTTTCTTTTCTTCTTTTCTCTTTTCTTTCTTTTCTTCTTTTCTCTTTTCTTCCTTCCTTCCTTCGTTTCTTTCTGACACGTAGATGTCTGGTTTTTTAGCATGTTTTTTCAAAAGAGAAAAAAATTTTACTTTAAAATTTTTATTTTGAAAAATTGGATTTATTTAAGTTACAATAATAATTTGTTATATATGTATCCCATCCAGCTTCTCTTAATGTTAACAACACACATAGTTATATCCAATTATCACAACTAGAAAACTGAAACTGATATAATACTATTAGCTGAATTGCAGATTTTGTTATAATTCCAGCACTTTTCTCACTAATGTCCCTTTTCTTTTTCGTGATTCAATTCAGTTTTCAACATTGCATTTGGTCATTAGGCTTCTTAGTCTCTCCCATCTGGATCAGCTCCTGTATTTTTTTTTTTCCTTGTCTTACACTTGGAGACTTTTGGAGAGTACAGTTTCATTATTTTGACACTCAGTTTGGGTTCATCTGTTGTGTCTTCATGATTAGACTAAGATATGAATTTTTGACAGGGATACCATAGCAATGATGTGCCCTTCTCAGCACACCATGTTAGGTGGTGTGATGTTTATATCTCATTACTGATGTTAACATCGATCACTTAGTTAAGAGGGTATCTGCCAGGCCACCTCATGGTAAAGTCATTATATTTCCTCTTACAGTTAGTAAATACTTGGGAGAATGTATGTTGAGACCACATTAATATCCCATTTCCTCTGAAAATTTTACCCATTAATTTTAACATCCATTAGTGGATTTTGTCTACCACGGTAGTGTTTGCTTCCTGGTGATTTTTCATATACCTCATAAGTTCTATGTTTATTAATTGAATTACTTTGTAAGAATGAATTATCCTCCCAATTTATTAATTCAATTACATATCACTATGTACTTATGAAAACATATTTTATTCTTTGGATTATAGTTCAATTCTATTTTTATTTACTATGTGGCTCAAATTGTTCCTGCGTTAGCCACTGGGAGCTCTTTCAGGTTGGCTCCCATGTCCTTCCAGCATATTCCTTTTTTCGTTTTTTGTTTTTGAGCACTTCTTTAATTGCTGGTACCAGGAGACACTTTGGGTTCAGCTTATATTTCTTCTACCTGAGTGCTGAAATCACTACTTTTTAAAGGAGTCCTGGTTTCTTTTATTAGAGAGTGGTATTTAGAAATCAAGATCTGGGTGCTGGGTGTGCTCATTCTTATCAGGTCATTGTTGCTTCACGGTCCTTTTTATGGACAGAGCTAAGAAATATGTATATGTATACTAAACCATGCATACTCATATCTGTTTTTCTACCGTATCTATATAAATGTATTTTTACTGGTATTTTTACTGAAAGTCCACGAGTTCATAATTGCATCTCTGACTCCAATTCAGTATCACAAGCTTCATTCCAGCCTCCTCTTTCCTGATTTGTTGCTTCTCCTCTTACAATGAGAATCCTGTCTCTCATTATCTATGATATATTTACTTATTTAGTCAACTCTTGTATACATGGAAAGTGGTTTCAGACTCACTAATGCATTGCCATATGAGAAAAATGTATACTAACTGGAGTACAATGTTAGCCTACAGTTATTTTTTGCTCTTTATCTTAGAATATCTACTCAAAATACTTTTTTCCAGAGTTGCTTAGGTCAGTTCTTTCCCTCCCACCCCTTACCTCTTTCAATGTGATTTTGCTATTTATTTGTAATCTAGTTTGGTTCATTTATTACTGTTTATATTTCAGTTGGGGTTCACCCCTCATCCTTGTTAATTTTAATTGTTTTGTGGGAGTATGTGAAACATTACTATGATTTTAAAAGTCAATGTTACAAAAAAACGGTATACACAGAGAGGTTCCACTCCCTCCTCCTCCTCCCTCCTACCCTATTTTCAGTCTGTGTTTCTTTCACCTCTTCTTTACCCTCTCCCCCATAGATCTTTTTCTTTGGTTTATTGCGTGAACTCCATGTATTCACTTGCACAAATAAGCATTTGCATGTTTATTATTATATCCCCTTTCTTTATATAGGAAAAGAATTTTAAATAATATATGAAATAAAAATGAAGAAACTGTTCTTTATTTGGCTATCTACACACCATATATAAATTTAAAAGAAAATATTTTTGCAATCTTTATAATAAAATATGTTTGAATCATAGTGGATTGGTGTCTACTAACTACATGTTTGTGTTTATATTCATATTTACATTTAAAACTCAAAGAAGACAAGCATATTAATAGAAAGAAAAAATGGCAAAAACTGCAGACTTCAGTTATCAGGATTCAGTGAAAGCTGGCTGCACTACAGCCTGGTTAAGGGACATATAAGACTTTTCCTCCCTGGAAGCCATGATTATTTTAAGACACTATCATTTTAAGGAAAGTAATATGACATCATATTGCTGGAAAACAAGAAGACAATCAGCTGTAATCGAAGGAACAACTTTTGGGTGTGAACATGTGGAGATATGAGAGAAGCGTATTTTAGTCTGAAGAAACAGCATGAGCTCAGGAAAGCAGGTAGAACGAGATTTTGAGAAACAGCAAACTACCTAGTTTAGTAACAAAAGGCTGACCTAGAGCCACATTTCTACAAGGCAAATGCATCCCATCATGCAGCGTTTAACTATCTTAAAAGTCTCCCCATTAAGCTTAAATGTCCAATAATGTGTGAGACAGCCCAAACCCTTGGCCCCTTTGTGCCGGTTCCTAACTCTTATCTCTGCTCTGCTGCTATTCTTTCTATACCACAGTGATTTTCCTCCAGATCTTCTGATTTAGCACTATCTCTGTGGAATTCCATGCACACTTCTCCCAATACCAAAAATATTACCAAGTCATTTTGGCAATTTTTATAACTGTGGTTCTCCTAACGTGACTTTCAGACCAGCCATATGGGCATCTGGGAACTGTTAGAAGTGCAATTCTCCTACCTCAACCTAGACTTCCTGAATCAGAAACAAACTGTGTCAAGACATTCTCCAGGTGATTCTCATGCACGCTAATGTTTCAGAACTACTGAGGTATGGTATTATATTTATCATTGAACAGTGAAGGCTATTTTTTTTTTCCTCACTCTATCAGAAGGTTTGTATGTTTGAAGCTGTTTGTCTTGTTAACCAAAGCCATCTTAGAACTCTCAGCACAGTTCCTTGCACTGTAAATGAATTTTGAATGAAGACCTCAGTCCATAAATGTTGGTTATAGACAACTATTAGAGAACTAAATGATAATAATAATAAATGATCACTTCTTGAGCATTTACTATGCACCAGGCACTATACTAAAAACTTCATAGGTATAAAATTCATTTATTCCTCACTATAAAATGATAACACAATGAAGTAGGCAGGAATAGCTCATTTAAAAAATGAGCTAGGCTTACAGAGTTTACTTGGCTCAGTTAAAATTATAGAGCTTCAGAACAGTGGAGACTACATTCAAACTAAATTCTGCCTGATGTTAACGGATTTGCCATTTCTCTAAACCTCCTTAGAATTAAAGATTAATTGTAGACTACTAAAATGTGAAAAGCTGCACCTGGTTTGGCCACATCAAATTTCTCCTAGTGAAGATAACTCTGTGGAATAAAATCCGTAGTGGAATGTTGCTCTAAAACTTACTTTAATCATGTTGTGTTTGCTAGTGGCCTTCTGTTATGTAATTCTGTTGATTTTAAGCACTTCCTCCAGAAAGAGTTTTTTGCTTGGGGAATAAAGTGCCTTAGCCTGGTAAACTTACCTAAAGAAATATCCAGAAAGCAAAATGAATTGACGATTAAAGCTCACTATTAAAACTGAAATATCATACTCATGAGTCAGACTTTTCAGAGCATCAATCCTTTGAAGACTGGGAAGCAGACCCAAAACAGCCTCACCTGTCTGTGGACCTGGATCACCTAGCTGGAGAGAGCCCTCTTGAGGTGTTTTATTCTGCAGCTCTTTAGACAAAGCCTGAGCCTGTGAATCAAAAGGCAGTGTGTGCACTTTTGTGGAAATGTGGAAATCAGCACTTTATTTCTTTCGTTGGTTTAATAATATTCTATTGTATGAATACAGTATATTTTGTTTATCCGTTTATCAGTTAATTGACATTTAGGTTGTTTTCACTTTTTGATGACTATGAATAATGCTGTTATAAGTATTCATGTCCAAGTTATTTTGGGAACATATGTTTTTAATTCTCTTGAGTAGAAATTCCAGGAGCGGAATTGCTGAGTCATATGGAAACTTGATGTTTAACTTTTTGAGAAACTGCCAAATTGTTTTCCAAATTGGCTGCACTGTATTACATCCCCACTAGCACTGTATGAGTGTTCCAATTTCTCTCCATCCTCACCAACACTCGTATTTGTCTTTTTGATTATAGCTATCCTAGTGGGTGTAAAGTGATAGCTCATTGTGTTTTGATTTGCATTTGCCTGATGACTATGATATTGAGTATCTTTTCATGTGCTTATTGGCCATTTGTTTATTTTGTTTGGATAAATGTCTATTCAAATCCTCTGCCCATTTTGTTTAGTTGGGCTGTTTATCTTCTTGTTATTGAGTTGTAAGAATTCTTTATTTATTCTGGATACAGGCTCATTATCACATGTGACTTGCAAATATTCTTTCTTAGTCCATAGATTATTTTCATTTTCTTGATAGTGTCCTTTTGTGTGTGTGTGTAGAGGTGAATTATATTTCTGATCTTCTGGGAGTTTTTAAGTTTTATTTTATTTTATTTTATTTATTTATATATTTTTAAATTTAAGTTTTATGGGTACATGGTACGTGTATATACTTATGGGGTACATGAGATATTTGATATAAGCATGCAATGAGTAATAATTACATCAGGGTTAACGGGGTATACATCACCTCAGCATTTATCCCTTCTTTATGTTACAAACAATCAACTTATACTCTTTCAGTTTTTTTAAATGCACAATAAATTATTGTTAACTGTAGTTACCCTGTTGTGCTATCAAATACTAGATCTTATTCCTTCTATATAACTATATTTTTGTACCCATTAACAATCTCTGCTTCCCCTCTACCCACCCACTATCCTTACCAGCCTTTGGTAACCATTCTTCTACTCTCCTTCTCCATGAGTTCAATTGTTTTAATTTTTTTGGTTCCTAGAAATAAGTAAGAACAAGCTAAGTTTGTATTCCTGTGACTGGCTTATTTCACTTAGCATAATGACCTCCAGTTCTATCAATGTTGTTGCAAATGATAGGGTCTCATTCTTTTTTTATGTCTGAATAGTACTCCATTGTGTATATGTACCACATTTTCTTTATCCATTCACCTGTTGATGGACACTTGGTTGCTTCCAAATTTTGGCTAAATAGTGCTGCAATAAACATGGGAGTGCAAATATCTCTTCAATAACACTGATTTCTTTTCTTTTGAGTATATACCCAGCAGTGAGATTGCTGGATTATATGGTAGCTCTATTTTTAATGTTTTGAGGAATCCCTAAATTGTTCTCCATAGTGGTTGTACTAACTTACATTCCCACTAACAGTATATGAGTGTTCTCTTTTCTCCACATCCTTGCCAGCATTTGTTATTGCCTGCATTTTGGATAAAAGCCATTTTAACTGGGGTGAGATGAGACCTCATTATAGCTTTGATTTGCATTTCTCTGATAATCAATGATGCTGAACACCTTTTCATATACCTGCTTGCCATTTGTATGTCTTCTTTTGAGAAATGTCTATTCAGAGCTTTTGCTCATTTTAAAATAAAATTATTAGATTTTTTCCTATTGAGTTGTTTGTGCCCCTTATATATTCTGGTTATTAATCCCTTGTCAGGTGGATAGTTTGCAAATATTTTCTCCCATTTGATGGGTTGTCTCTTCACTTTGTTGATTGTTTCTTTTGCTGTGCAGAAGTTTTTAAACTTGATATGATCCCATTAGTCCATTTTTGCTTTGGTTGCCTGTGCTGGTAGGGTATTACTCAAAAAACTTCTCTTAGACCAATGTCTTAGAGAGCTTCTCCACTGTTTTCTTGTAGTAGTCTTACAATTTGGGGTCTTAGATTTAAGTCAAGCTTGTCCAACCCATGGCCCATGGGCCACATGCAGTGCAGGACAGCATTGAATGAGGCCCAACACAAATTTGTAAACTTTCCTAAAACTTTATTTATTTTTACTTCATCAGTTATTGTTAGTGTTAGTGCATTTTATGTGTGGACCCAAACCTTTCTTTTTCTTCCAGTGTGGCCCAGGGAAGCCAAAAGATTAGACACTCTTGATTTAAGTCTTTTATTCATTTTGATTTAAGTTTTTTTTGTGTGAGAGAGATAGGGATCTGGTTTAATTCTTCTGCATATGAACATCCAGCTTTCCAAGCCCAACGTATGTTCTTGGCACCTTTATTAAAAAATAAGTTTACTGTAAATGTATAGATTTATTTCTGGGTTCTGTATTCTGTTTCATTGGTCTATGTGTCTACTTTTATGCCAGTACTATGTTATTTTGGTCACTATAGCTCTAGTATAATTTGAAGTCAGGTAATATGATTCCTTCAGTTTTGTTCTTTTTGCTCAGGAGAATTTTGGCTATTTTGGGTCTTTGGTACTTCAATATAAATTTTAGGATTTTTTTTTCTGTTTTTATGAAGAATACCATTGGTATTTTGATAGGGATTGCATTGAATCTGTAGATTGTTTTGGGTAGTATGAATATTTTAACAATATTGATTCTTCCAATTCATGAACATGGAATATCTTTCCATTTCTCGTGCACTCTTTCGAATTTCTGGCAACAATGTTTTATAGTTTTCATAGTAGAGATCTTTTACTTCTTCAGTTAATTCCTTGGTATTTTATTTTATTCATAGCTATTGTAAATGAGATTACTTTATGATTTATTTTCCAGATTGTTCACATATAGAAATGCTACTGATGTTGGTATGTTGATTTTGTATCCTGCTTCTTTAAAGAATTTATCACTTTTAATAGTTTTTTTGCAATCTTTAGGTTTTTCTAAATATAAGATCATACATCTGCAAGCAAATATACCTTGACTTCCTCTTTTCCAATTTAGATGCTCTTTATTTCTTTCTCTTTTTTGATTGCTCAGGGTAAGACTTCCAGTACTATGTTGAATAAGAATGGTGACAATGGGCATCCTTGTCTTGTTCCAGATCTTAGAGGAAAGGCTTTAGTTCTTCCCCATTTAGTATGATAGTAGTTGTATATGACTTTTATTGTGTTGAGGTATGTTCCTTCTATATTCAGTTTCTGAGAGGTTTTTGTTGTTTTTGTTTTGTTCTGTTTTTTTGAGATGGAGTCTCGCTCAGTCACCCAGGCTCTGGAGTGCAGTGGCATGATCTAGGCTCACTGCAAGCGCCACCTCCCAGGTTCACGCCATTCTCCTGCCTCAGCCTCCCGAGTAGCTGGGACTACAGGTGCCCGCCACCACATCCAGCTAATTTTTTGTATTTTTGGTAGAGATGGGGTTTCACTGTGTTAGCCAGGATGGTCTCGATCTCTTGACCTCGTGATCTGCCCGTCTCGGTCTCCCAAAGTGCTGGGATTACAGGTGTGAGACACCACACCCAGTCAAGTTTTCGTTGTTTTTGTTTTTTGTTTTTTGGTTTTTTTTTTTTGATCATGAAGGGATGTTGGATTTTATCAACTTTTTTAGCATCAATTAAAATGATCTTTTATCCTTTATTCTGTTGATATGATGTATCACATTGATTGACTTGCATATGTTGAACCATCCTTGCTACCCTTGCATAAATCCTGCTCAGTCATAATGAATGATCTTTCTAATGTGTGGTTGAATTTAGTTTGCTAGTATTTACTAGGATTTTTGCATCAATGTTCATCAAAGATATTGGCCTGTAGTTTTCTTTCTTTCTTTTTTTTTATGTGACTCTATCTGATTTAGGTATCAGGATAATACTGGCCTCATAGAATAGGTTTGCAAGTATTCCCTCCCCTCTAATTTTTGGAATAATTTGGGTAGGATTGGTATTATATCTTCTTTAAATGTTTGGTAAAATTCAGTAGTGAAACTATCGTGTCCTGGGTCTTAGTGTCCTTTCATGTACACAACTTTTAAATTTATGAAGTCTAGTTTATTTATTTATTTATTTCGGTGGGAAGTCTCTGTGCTAATTTACTGGCACAAAAATGAAAAACCAACTTCCACTAAAAAATCATTCACTACTGTGTTTCCATATCAATCCAAACAAATTAGCCACCATTCCTAATCTTGGGGAATGAACTCTCTCCCACAGATTTCTCAAAAAGATCATCAAATCCTCATTAAAAAAAAAAAGCATTCCCATATGAGTTCCATGATCCTTAAATCCAGCTATTTCTTACTCATCTTTCAGCACTTGGCTTATATGCCACTTCCTTATAGCGACCTTTACTCTGCTCACCAAGACAGACTGAGTGTCACTATTAGAGCCACTGTTGTGATTGTCAGGCAATTAACACCACCAGTCAAGGGACGAGTGTGTCTACCACTTTCTCTTTTTCTATCTACACCCTAGCAGAGTGCTGAGTACATAGTGGGAACTCAATATATGTTTTTGTTTGTTTGTTTGTTTGTTTTTTTGATGAAGTCTTGCTCTGTCACCCAGGCTGGAGTGTAGTGGTGCAGTGGTGTGATCTTGGCTCACTGCAACCTCTGTCTCCTGGGTTCAAGTGATTCTCCTGCCTTAGCCTCCCACGTAGCTGGGATTATAGAAACATGCCACCATGCCTAGCTAATTTTTGTATTTTTTTTAGTAGAGACAGGTGTTCGCCATGTTGGCCAGGCTGGTCAGGAACTCAGTACATGTTAAACAATCAAATGAATCCCCAACAACATTAATAAAATTATTGAGTCTCATAGGGCTGTTTCTTATATTATTTCTCAGATTCTAAAAATTCAGGAATAAATAAGGAGTCATATTACCTCACCTCCTAAATGCAGCTCAGGAAATGCAATTGTATGGAAGGTGAAAAGACACATTCCCAACACAAAATTTTCTGATGGTCTGAATTTAAGTAGTACTTCAAGGATATATAGATATTTCTTAGGTATTCCTTAAAAATATCTTTAATATATTTAATCTCAACTGAATAAGTATAGTGGCAGATGGTTCAATGTCACAGTTGCTGAGAAAAACGGACATGATTTTCCTTCAAGGTACTTTTGGGATATTCTCCACTACCTAGGTAAATGTGCAATGATTGTCCACATTCTATTTTAGGACGGCAAAATTAGATTTTCAAAAATTTTCTCTTTAGCAATCAAGGCCAAAAATATTGTGTGTGGAGGTGTGTGAATGTGTGTGTTTTACTTTGGGGAGGGGCTATAGGCAGTGGGTAGTGAGGGTACATACAGCCTAAAGACTCCTCCAGAGTCCTGCCTCAAACTCAGAAGGTCTGCTGTCTTTTAGTGTCTGTATAAGATGTATTTAAAGTGATCTTATTTTCTAATTTTCTAAATGGAAGCTTTAAACCTCCAGTCTGAAAAACACTGGTTGCAGGAATTTTGGCCTGGAAAACTCTTAAATCCAGGTAATAAAACATGTATCTTTCCCATAAGTTTGCCATGGAAATCTTTTTTACTTCTTCCCTTTCCTATAACCAGCTGAACTGCTACCCATGTGACCACCGCCCCCCCTCAGGAAGTTATGTAACCATCTGGATTTTGTTTTCCTCGTGTCAAAAATAAGAATGCTAATAGCATCTACTTTGCCTGGTTTTAAGCATACATGCAAAACCGACAGCAAAGTGGCTCACTGTGGTGCCTGGCAGAAAGTTGAGCAGAAAGCTCAGTAAATTTTGGTGTTCTGCATCCAAATTGGCTTTTCATCATAATGAGTAGACGTCTGTTTTCCTGCTTATCTGTAGGCTGCAGTATGAGGTTAGGCCCTATTATGTGCAGTGCTGGTATGTAGTAGTACAAAAGAAGAAGTGGTCACTTCACCTGGAGGAAGTCAGAGCAAATTTCTAAGAAGAGAAAAGCCTTATGTTTGGTTTTGGAGGTTGAGGGGTTGTTTAAAGGGTGGGAAAGGTGAGGTGGAATGGGGAAGATGGAGGAGTTCATGACTTTAATAAGGCCATAATCATGCCACAGTGCTCTGATTGCCAGAGCACCGTGCATAGTTTAGAGTCTTGACATAGTTTATCTTGATCTGCTTTGTACCAGCCTTGCAAGGTGTGTACTGATGCATACAGCAATGAAGACCAGAGGCAAGCTATGCTGCACTGTGGTCTGGCCTACAGTGCACGGAAGGGAGCAGTGGGAAATGCAGTGCCAGAGCAGGGCCAGATTCATGGAGGCCTTTTTTATATACTAACAAAGGAAAATTCAAGTACCATACACAGAAAGATCAAAGGTAGGCCTTTGGTGAAGCAGTTGCATGGGTCTTACACTCATAAGGGTCCTGCTTGTGGTGCAATGTTCTGCTGTTGCCTCTTTGAAATCCTTCATCCACACAATCCTCACATTGTACAGTAATACAGGATCTGAAAGATGACTGTGCAAGTGGAAATTGTGTAAAGTGATCTTCATCTAACTTTGGGGAAATGATTCTTTACTTTTTACATTTTTTGTCAAAATCCTAAAAACTCCCTTCCCATCAGTTACAAATGTGTAGTAAGCAGAAAATAAACGGTAAAAATAATATTTACTTAGTGCGCTGTAATTTAAAATATTAAAAACATTGAGAATTTAAATGTTTTTCTCCTTATACAAAACTCATCAAGAGTAGATTGAACAATACTGTTACATTTTTAGTGTTGTTCGATATCTCTGAGAGATTCTTAAATGTCAATTTCTTTACGGCAGCATCACTTCCTCTATTACATCTCCCTCCTTGTCATCATAACCATTTTCTTCATGTCTGTTAACAAATTGGCTCCTGAACAGTGGCAGGATCAACTTTCCCAAGGACAGCTATGTGTTCTGCAACTCAATTTTCTTTCCATTCAAATTTCACTTCCAGCACTACCACTTTTGATTTCTTTGCTGCATTTGCATCGTTGTGGGCTAATTCCTTCTTTTCATGAGACAACTTTTTCAAATATCACACGTGTTCATCATGGGGCGATAAGGTGCCAATACAACTGCTTACTTTGCTGTTTGTATGTGAAAGCAGAGTTGCAGGGACCAATAACGGACTGACTTTGGAAGAAACAATGTGATTGGTCAATGATCACGATGCGCATCTGTTATTTACACAGTGATTTGTAGACTGAAATCATTCGCAGTTAATGTACCAGGGTAGCTGAAACTTGAAGTGTGTTTTGTGGGGCTGGTGTAATTAAATGGTAGTAATTGATAGGCATGAACATTAGAACTGTACAAAGCAAAGGCTGCCTGTAATTTTACATTTGCACTTGTGTTTTTTCAGTGATGCCAGTGGAACAATGGAGCATGCTGAGGGCAGGGGAGACACACACAGTATTCATGGATACCACCAGTCCTTACCATGCCATTTACAGTATTTCTGCAATGACTCATGAGCACAGAATTATAGCAGCCCCTCTATGAGTGATAGCTCAGGAGGTTCAAGAGGAGTAGAAAGAAATTGCATTACATCTAGGACTAAGTGAGAGTATCGCAGCCTCCAGAGACTACACTTTTCAAATGAACCAAAACTTGCACCAGATGTGGAAAGAAAGCAATCAAATTCTAAGACACAAGAATAACCAAGGGACCTAATCAACTCTTAGTCACTGTGTTACCTCTCTGTGTTAGTTGGCCCTTTTCAGTTAAAATGGTAACATAGAAAGGAAAAGATAGGAAAGATATATATATATATATTTCTATATATGTGGTTTTATACACATGCATATATATACAGACACACAGATACAGGTATGAAAAGCATGCAGGCATCAGTGTGAAGAATGAGTTGGGTTTAAAGCTCTTTTTCATTTATCAAGTGATAAACTGTAGATTCTGAGTAAGCTGAGATCACATAACAACCCCTCAGAACAAAAACACAACTAAAATAATGACAATCTTGTACTTCTGCAGTTCATTCATGTTGTAGAGAGTACAGTTCCTGAACCCATAATTTCATCCCATTCTAGGGAAAACCTAATGACATGTTTTCTGGATAAAAAACTGAGTTGAAATGAGGAGATATTTTTCAAGGATCAGCAAATCAGCAAGTGCTAGCAATGAATTGTGAACCCAGGTGTGCCAGCAACTGAATAGTTTGCTCCAAGCCCAGTTCCTATGGATTATCTCCATATGAAAGATCACAAAATCACTGTGTCTCCACAAATCCTTTTCACACTAGGAGAGTGGCCACATGCTATAACACTTGCACTAAAGTCACAGCAATTTCTCCTTTACCTTTTCCACAAAAAGCCCACAACCAGCTCCTTAGACTGTTAAATATATTGTAATGCATTCATATGGAGTAATATTTTGTAATCTTTCAAAACAGAGAGATAGAGCTGTGCAGACATCCATTATTTTATTGCACTTAGCAAGTATTGCGTTTTTCACAAATTGAAGGTTTGTGGCAAGCCTGCATCAAACAAGTCTATCAGCATCATTTTAACAACAACATACGCTCACTTTGTGTCTCTGAGCCACATTTTAGTAATTCTCATAATACTTCAGGCTTTTTCATTATTATATCTGTTATGATGGCTTGTGATCACTGATCTCTAATGTTACAATTGTAATTGTTTTGGGATACCGCAAGCCATGCCCACATAAGATAACCAACTTAATTGATAACTGTTGTGTGTGTTTGAGTTGCTCCACCCATTGGCCATTCCCCATCTCTATCTCTCTCCTTGGGCTTCCCTATTCCCTGACAAAAAACAATATGGAGATTCAGCCAACTAATAACCTTCTTATGGCCTTGAAGTGTTTAAGTGACAGGAGGAGTTGCATGTCTCTCACTTTAAATCAAAAGCTAGAAATGATTAAACTTAGGAAGGCATATCGAGAGTTGAGGTAGGGCAAAAGCTAAGCCTCTTCTTCCTAACAGTGAGCCAAATCATGAGTGCAAAGGAAAAAGTTATTGAAGTTAATTAAAAGTAAACTCAAGACAATACATGAATGACAGGAAAGTGAAACAGCCTTATTGCTGATATGGAGAAAGTTTGAGTAATCTGAATAGATCAAACCAGCCACAACATTCCCTCAAGCCAATGCCTAATCCAAAGCTAGGTTCTAACTCTCTTCAACTCTGTGAAGGCTGAGAGAGGTGAGGAAGTTGCAGAAAAAAAGTTGGAAGCTAGCAGAGGTTAGTTCACGAGGTTTTCAGGAAATAATCTGTCTCTATGACATAATGATACAACATGAAGCAGCAAACGCTGGTGTAGAACCTGCAGCAAGTTATCAGGAAGATCTAGCTGAGATCATCGATGAAGGTGGCCACATTAAAAAAGCAGATTTTCAGTATAGACAAAGAGCACTCTATTAGAAGAAGATACCATCCAGGTTTGTCATAGCTAGAGAGAAGAAGTCAATGATTGGATTCAAAGCTTCAAAGACCAGCCAGACCAACATAGAGAAACCCCATCTCTACTAAAAATACAAAATTAGCCAGGCGTGGTAGTGTATGCCTGTAATCCTAGCTACTTGGGAGGCTGAGGCAGGATAATTGCTTGACTGGGAGGCGGAGGTCGCGGTGAGCGGAGATCGCACCATTGCACTCCAGCCTGGGTAACAAGAGCAAAACTCTGTCAAAAAAAAAAAAAAAAAAAAAAAAAAAAAAGTTTCAAAGGACTGACTGACTGTTTTATTAGGGACTGATTGATAACAGCTGGTGACTTTAGGTTGAGGCCAAGTTGAGCATTAAATGAATGCTCATTTACCATTCGGAAAATCTCAGGACCCTTAAGAATTATGCTAAATTTCCTCTGTCTATGCTCAGTGAATGGAACAACAAAGAATGAATAACAGCATATGGGCTTATGGCATGTTTTACTGAACATTGTAAGCCCACTGTTGAGGACTCCTGCTCAGAAAAAAAAAAAAGAAAAAAGATTCCTTTCAAAATAGTACTGCTCACTGACAATGCACCTTGTCTCCCAAGAGCTCTGATGGTGATGTATAAGGAGATGAATGTTGCTTTCATGCCTGCTAATACAACACCCTCCACAGCCCATGGATCAAAGCATAGTTTTGACTTTCAAGTCTTATTATTTAAGAAATAAATTTGTGAGGCTCTATCTGCCATGGGTAGTGATTCCTCTGATGGATCTGGGCCAAATAAGTCGAAAACCTCCTGGAAAAGATTTACCATTCTAGATGCCATTAAGAACATTTTTGATTAATGGGAGGAGTTAAATCATATTAATATTAACAGGAGTTCAGAAGAGGTTGATTCTAACCCTCATGGATGACTTTGGGAGCTTCCAGACTTCAGTGGAGAACGTCACTACAGATGTAAAGGAAATAGTCAGAGAACTAGAATTATAAAATCATAAAAATATTAAAATATAAAATTTAAAATATTCGATAAGCCATGACATAAGCAGATATGCTGTTATTCGGTGGGGCCCAAAGATGTGACTAAATTGCTGCAAATTCATGATAAAATTGAACGGTTGAGGAGTTGCTTCTCATGGATGAGCCGATAAAGTGGTTTATTGATATGGACTCTACTCCTGTTAAAGATGCTGTAAACATCATTGAAATGACAACAAAGGATTTAGAATATTACATAAACTTAGTTGGTAAAGTAGTGGCAGGGTTTTAGAATATTGACCGAAATTTCGAAATCAATTCTACTGTGGGTAAAATGCTATCAAACAACATAGCATGCCACAGAGAAATCTTTTGTAAAAGGAAGAGTCCATGAAAGTGACAAACTCTACTGTTGTCTTATTTTAAGAAATTGCCACAACCCCTCCAACCTTCAGCAACCACAACCCTGATCAGTCAGCAGGCATCAAAGTTGTGGCAAGACCCTCCACTAGCAAAAATATTACAATTCACTGAAGGCTCAGATAATTGTTAACATTTTTAGTAATAAAGTATATTTTAATTGGCCGGGCGCAGTGGCTCAAGCCTGTAATCCCAGCACTTTGGGAGGCCGAGATGGGTGGATCACGACGTCAGGAGATCGAGACCATCCTGGCTAACACGGTGAAACCCCCTCTCTACTAAAAAATACAAAAGAAACCTAGCCGGGCGAGGTGGTGGTCGCCTGTAGTCCCAGCTACTCGGGAGGATGAGGCAGGAGAATGGCGTGAACCCGGGAGGCGGAGCTTGCAGTGAGCTGAGATCCGGCCACTGCACTCCAGCCTGGGCGACAGAGCGAGACTCCGTCTCAAAAAAAAAAAGTATATTTTAATTATGCCTTGATTTTCAAATATTATGTTATTGAATACTTGATAGACTACAGTCTGTGTACATATAAATTTTATATGCACTGGGAAACAAAAAAATGTATCTGATTCACAGTATTTGAGTGTTCACTTTATGGCCGTGGTTTCAAACTGAACTTGAATTATCTTGGAGGTATGCCTGTATATGGTCACGTGCATAATCAGAAAAATGTAACTAAAAGGAAAAACAAGAATCTAATGTATTTAAAGAGTAATGTTAAAAGTTATTGTTAAAAGAGTTAAAAATGTTAAAAGAATAAAAGTTATTATTTTAAATGTTAGTTTAGCTCTTCTGCATTTGTAGTACAAACTATGTGGAAAATAAAAGCCTAACAGAGCATGTGCCAGTTCTCTCTACATAAAACATTTTTGAGAGAAATTAAGACATAAATAGATGGATATACCATGCTCATGGATTATAAAACTCTGTTTTTAGGATATCTATTCTTAAATCAATCTGTAGACTGAACATAAACATAAAACTCTCGCAGTCTTTTTTTTTGCAGAATTTGGCAAGCTAGCTAATTCTAAAGTATATAGATAACAGTTAAAGAATGTAGAATAGACAAAACCATCTTGCAAAAGAAAAAGTTGAAGTGATTATACAATATTTATCTTAATGGTAAAATAATCATTACTATTAGATATTGACATAATAGACAAATAGACAATGGAACATAATAAAAAGTCCAAAAACATAAAATATGTGGTCAACTAACTTTTCTGAATTTCAAATACATGTCTGATTGTGTGTGTGTATTTATCTTGCTTAGTAAGCTTTTGGGATGTGTAGTTTGGTGTCCATCTGTCATCAATTTGGAAAAAATTTGGCCATTTTTTTCAAATATGTGTTCTGTGTCTTGTTCTCTCTTTTATATTCTCCTAGTATTTCAATTATATGAATATTAAAACCACTTAATATTTTAGCACAGTGTTTGATGTTCTTTTTCTTTCTAATTTTTCTTTGTGTTTAAGTTGAGATAATTTCTATTAACCAACCTTAATTTTTAGTTATTATTTCCTTGTCACAGTTGGCTCTACTGAATAATTCAGCCCATCAAAGTTGTTCTTTATTATGTTACTGTGTTTTTAATATTTAGCATTTTCTTTTGACTCCTTTGAGTTTCTATCTCTGCTGGCATTATCTATCTCATCCTGTGTGTTATCTATATTTTTCCTTTAACCTCTTTATATGTGTTATTAATCATCATATTACATTCCATGTTTGTTTGATAATTCCAACATCTATGCCATACTGCTGTTTGGTTCTGATAACTGTTTTGTCTCTTTAGACTGTGTTTACCTTTTTAGCATGGTTTGTAAACTTTTGGTTGTGTATGGTGATAAATACTGAGATTAAATAAGCCTTTAAGAGTTGGGCTGTTTGATGTTTCTTATTCCTACCGGCAGTAGAGGCATGCAGTTTCTCTATTGTCCCTGGTTTTTCCTCTTCTCTTGGTTTTGTGGCTTCCATTTGTTCTAGTCCTCAGAGAGAGTGACTTTCTTGCACTTCTCCTAGCTCTAGTCTAGTGTTATTTTTACTAAAAGTTTACTAACATATTTCTAGGCTATGTGTGTTTGAAGAGAAGAATTCTCTAATCTTTTGATAAATTTACAGCCTTTGGGGTACATAATGGGCTACCTTGAGGGTGCAGGCCTTCAAAGATCCCTCATTCAGGGTTAAAACCTTCCCTGCAATCTAATTCATTCCTTGCATGTAGCTAACAACCTTTGAAATCTGTGCCTTTGGAGCCTTCTCCTTATAAATTATGTTTGTGTGTGTGTGTTTATTTTCTTGCCCCAGGTGACAGAGGAAGGGCATTTTGAGCAGTATTGAAACAACGTAGAGTTCTCTCCCCCGAGTTGGGACTAAATTTCACTCTTATCTTGGGGAATCACTGGAATTAAGCCTTCTGTATTGTAAGGAAGAAAGGTTAGACAAGATTTCATGATGCTCACTCTTCCCCTTTACTGCCAAGGCCAGAGAGAGGTGAGGCCAGGGTAGGGAAGGAAAAAAGAGAGAAAGTGGAGAGGGGAGAGAGGAGTTGGGGAGTCCTCTCATGAGAGTGTGGATTGGTGGAGTATATGGAAAAAACTTAAGAAAGTGTGACCCACCTATGACTGATGACTCAGGAACTTCTCGACCTCATGCAGCCCACACTCAGCCTCTAGTTTCATGTTCCTACAGGATTATGGGGTACCACAGTTTTCTCTTTAGATAAACAGATCTCATTTGCTTTATCTTTTTAGATGCATGTACTGCTCCATATGTTGAGGTGGTTGTTTGCTCTGTGATCTCGTTTATTTGATGGGTCCAGGAAAGGTCACTGATTTTTACATTGTCCAGCTTTTTTCTTGCTGTTAAGGACAGAGGTGATGACTTCCCATCTGTCACATGTCAGAGTTGAAAATGGAAGTCTACATCCTTAATTTTAAATAGAAATTTAATTTTCAATAATAAAATTAATAAATATTTTACTTTATGGATTTTCATCTGGGAGTCAAAAATATAATCCTATAATTTATTCTATTAACTTATTATATTAACTTTACCCTGTTATATTTTATATTCAAACCTCTAATATGCTGGAATCCACTAGGGAATGTGGCGAAAAGTAGGGAATCTGGGCTGGATGCGGTGGCTCATGCCTGTAATCTCAGCACTTTGGGAGGCTGAGGAGGGTGGATCACCTGAGGTCAGGAGTCTGAGACAAGCCTGACCAACATGGAGAAACCCTGTCTCTACTAAAAATACTAAATTAGCTGGGTATGGTGGCACATGCCTGTAATCCCAGTTACTTGGGAGCCTGAGGCTGGGGAATCGCTTGAACCCAGGAGGCAGAGGTTGTGGTGAGCTGAGATCCTGCCATTGCGCTCCAGCCTGGGCAACAAGAGCAAAACTCTATCTCAAAAAAAAAGGAATCTGTTTTTATTTTTCTTCACGTATAAAATTTATTTTTCATACTTTGTATATTTTACAGGCACTTATCTTCTCAGGTTTCTAGATGGTGGTTTTTCCTGTGACTTCACTCTCTAATGGGTTAAAGTCAAATTGTTCATTTTTATCTGTTAAATTTTTTTTGTTGTGAAGAAGGGAATGCCAACTTTTGAGTATTTAAAAGCCTGAGGTGAAATCAGAACAGTCTATTTAATTTTGATCAATGTACCACATCAACTCAGCAAAAAAGGTGAAATCTTTTTTAACTAATGGCACTAGAACAATTGAATCTCTCTGTGGAAATACATAGGTCCTGATCTCTATTTTCCTCTGAAGAAAGAAAAGAGAAATGGAAAAGCTCATAAAAGAAAATGTGGAAGAATATATTCATGACATCCCATAGTTAGATATTTTTGTACAGTACACACAAAATGTTTTTAAGGCCAAAGATTATGAAGCTGGAGAAAGTATGATTCAATTTCAGTTGAGATTGTCTTTGCTGGGGTGATGGGAACATGAGAGACTGTACAGATCTTTGACTTCCTACTTTTGCTATTTCCATATTATTGGAAGTTTACAATAAATACATATATGGTAATAACAAAATAAATAAATAAAAGCTAGTTCAGATAGGCAGAATACAGAGGAATATTAAAGCGGTGAAACTCTTCTGTATGATGCTGTAATGGTGCATACATGTCATTATACATTTCTCCAAATCCACAGAATGTACATCAGGAGTGAACTTTGGTTAACAATGTTGGGTCATTGTAGATTCATCAAGTGTAACAAATGTTCCACGCTGATGGGAGATGTTGGTAGTGGGGAGTCTGTGGGGGTAGGGAGTGTGGATTAGGAGGTTTATGGAAAAATCTCTACATTTTTCACTCAATTTTGCTATGAGTTTTACATTACTCCCAAAAATAAAGTCCATCAAAACAAGGCCACTTTTGTGTCCAATAATCTTAAATTACTAAATTCAAATTGATTTTGCTCTTTCAAAAAGATTTGTACAAATATACATATATTATCTCAGGAATTACATATGTGGTATTTCAAGTATACAGTTTTCCAAGTTCCATTGTGAATTATTTTAAAACAAAATTCCTAAATTTTTTGTAAGTCTCGTTGTAAATTATTTTTAAAAACTTTAATTTCTTGTTTTTAAAAAATCTTTTTATATCAATTCATTTTGCCAATACTAATCTTATTGTACAAGGGGCATAGTTTGTTTCATGTGTGATGCAAAGTTCATAGATACACTAATTCCTTCCAGGAAACGTAAACACTTCATGTTAGACTAAACCAAATGTAAAGAATTTTTATTTTTGTTTTAAAGATAAGACAAGAAGGTCCCAACATTGTGGCTGTAGTAAGACAGTGTTGCCATGGAATAAAACATCAAGATGGTTATTGAAAAAACTTTCCCAATATGATTAAAAATAAGAAAATTCTTAGGTCCACAATGAATCACAAATGCTATTTCTCCCAGAGAAACCCAACACAGCAAGATTAACAGGCTCTGAGTCACATATTAAACACAACAAGGGCCCACTAAGTCATAACCTAACTCTATTCCAATCCAAGATCCAAGAACTTCTTCACCCACAAATTATCTTGTCATTTGGCCAAATCCTGTACTCATCACCAAATTTTTACTTATTTCAAAACTATTTCACTTTCCCAGAACTTGTGACTTTGTGAATCATCAGAAAATATTTTTTTTTCTGATAATCAGGTATCTCTTTTCTTGTATGTAACATAGGAAAAGGACAAGGTCTATTATAGCCAGAAGCCTAGAACATTGTTATATACTAAGATTTATTTCAAGATTAAAAAGAAAGAGCTGACAAAAAGTAATAGGCCTGATAAATCAATTTACACATTCATTGATACCAATATCAAAACCGATGAAATACTATGGCTTCCTTTCTGATGATAAATGTCCTGATCCATCCCACATACAGAGGTTATACTGATGCTCTGGTTCAAGGTCACATGGTTGAATCTGCTGATTTTCCCCCTTGGTGTTGGCTTAGTGTTCTGAGCTATGTTCCCATACATTGCATAATGATCCAGGAGCTATAGAAATAAAATGTGTGGGTCTCTCATTTCAGTGAGGAGTCCTTGCAATGCCTACAGATTTTCAAGTCAGTTTTGACTTCAGGAACATATTATTATCCCTAGCTGTTGAAGAGAGTTTCTCTAGAAGGGATTTTACAATTTAATCTTGAAGTCCATAGAATCACATCTTGCTGTAGCCCAGGCCTATTTTTGTTTTTGAAGGAATGCAGATTTGCATTCCTCGATCTTCTCCTGGTAGGAGTCCACCTTATCTTGACCTTTTGCAGACAGTTCATCTTCAGACTGCTAGGTGATTCATCAACTCACGTCAGTACAGACCATGGGTTTGGTTTGTTCTTTTTTTTATTTTTCATTCATGGCCAATTTGGTACTCTCTCTCCATTTTCAGAACCTCAACTCTTTCCTGCAAATGGGGACTGCTATAGACTGAACATTTTGTCCCCACAAAATTCATATAATCATGGGAGGTGGAGCCATTGTGAGATGATTAGGGTTACATGAGCTTGTGAGAGTGGATCCTCATGAATGGGATTAGTGCCCTTATAAAATAGGCCCAAGCGATCTTCTTTGCTTCTTCCACTGTGTAGTGACACAGCAAGAAGTTGACCTCTAGCAGCCAGAAAGCAGGCCCTCCCCAGATACCAAATTTGCTGGCACCTTGATCTTGAACTTTTCAGTCTGCAGAATTGTGAGAAATAAATGTTTGTTGGTAAAGCCACCCAGTCTATGGTACTTTTGTTATAGAGCCTGAATGAACTAAGACAGGACCAAATCCACAGGTTTATGTGAACATGTGATGTTGCATTGCTTCTTGTTTTCAGCGAGACTTCAAGTGAAGTGGACATATTTTCAAATGATATTTTTAAGTTTTTAGTTTAAAACACAGAAAATATTAAACACATGTTTTAAGTGCCTGTTGTATGCCGCATACTGTACCAGATATTTTTACATACATTGAGGAATGAAATCTGTCTTTATTGAGAATCTAATAAGCACTAGATACTTCTACATGAATTATCCCATTTAAATCTTCAGGCAAGCTTACAGCAATTTTGCTGATGACATAATAGAAGGTGGTGACTTGGTCAAGGTCATGTAGCTAATAATGCCAGGCACAGAATTCAAACACATTGTGTCACACATTTGCCTAATATCGTTTTTTTGAGTGGGAGTTGATTGCTTAATAGAAGTAAGGAATGAGGTCAGAATATAGGAAATTTTTAATAACAAAAAAAGGGTTTTGTGGTTGTGCTTGATGCAAGACAAGACTGAGATGTTTAAAGGAACATCTCCGAGGGTATGGTGTGGCATCAAGGATGACAGTAAAATAAAGAAAGTTAAAAAAGTAAAGAAGACTTCCTGTCTACTTTGCCCCTTTTACTCTGCTGAGCCATAAATTTCAGATTGAAAGAGGGGAATAATATGTTGTAGAGCAGCCCTGAATCCTAAGATGGGGAAAGGCATTGTAAGAGAGCCCTGAACTCTGAATACTAATACGTGTGAAACTACCATGGCAAAAGTGTAACTGAGACAGTGGAAAGAGCTTTGACCTAACCAACTCCATCTTGCTTTTCACCTCCAAGCTGTCCTTGTTCATTCCTGGACGTAGGCTGAACTAACTTTGGGAAGAAATTAGTTTATAGTTTATCATTTAAAACAAAGGCAAGACCAAAACAAATCCCCTTCTTGCCTGGAGACTAGACTACCTTTGCAGGACTAACAAATTAGCCACAATATTAGAAATTATGGTTTAGGTGTCATGCAGCTGGAGGTTACAAGATTCTGACTCTCCCTAAACTGCTCCTAAGATCAGTGCTTGAGATATTTTGCAGACCCTGAACTTGATGGATCAACTGGCACCACCCAGATTGATAAACTGGCTCATCTGATCTTGTGGACCCCACCCAGGAACAGACTCAAAGCACAAAGACAGCTTCAACTTCCTAAGATTTCATCTCTGACCTGACCAATCAGCACTCCAGGCTTATTGGCTTCCACCCACCCACCAAGCTGTCCTTAAAAACTCTGATCCTCAAACGTTCAGGGAGACTGATTTGAGTAATAACAAAACTCCTTTTCTTCTGCACAACAGGCTGTTTGTGAATTACTCTTTCTCTACTGCAATTACCCTGTCTTGATAAATCGGCTCTGTCTGGGCAGTGGGCAAAGTGAACCCATTGGGTTACACTCACTACCATTTATCAAACACCAAGTGTGGAATCAGGGTTAGGAACCAGCCCAGTTCTATGGATTCCCCAGTCTGCTCTGGTCATGTGTGGTACTCCTGACTGCCTTTTATATTTTAGTGCTTTATCCATATTTCTCCGTTAACTTTTCACAGTGTCCCCGATGATGGGACCCTTCCATGTGGACTTTGTGACTCATGTTTGCAGCCCCCTTTGCAGCTGGGACACAAGCCTGTGATGTTGGCTGATAGTCATCCAGGGCCTGAACTTTGGTTCTGAAGTGGGCAACATGGACTAGTCTGTGCTGGCTGGGGCAGAGGAGCAGGTTGTTTACAGTGGCAGCAGTCGCAGTAATGACTTCTCAGGAGTTTCATGTCAAATTCAAGGCTTAGGAAGCTGTCAGTGCTAAAGGCGGCATCAGTCAAGTCAAGCCGAGTTCCTAATGTTGAATGCTGAGCTGTGGCTGTGTGTGATGGCTGACTTCTCATCTGTGCCAGGAATTGGTGTCATTCCTGGAAAGTCTTTCTCTAGTCCTTCCAACTACTCAGGAAGCTTCCCTATGACCCTTTCTAACTTAAATGTTACTTTTCTTCATAAAACAGGAAAAGCCAGTTCCATCTTATTCTTATGGGCATAATCATAGTCTTCTAATAACCCTGCTGCTTCTTGGTGCAGAGTAGAGTGCCAGGTTCCTTTGGAGTTGAAGCCAGAGGGCCCCAGAGCACTTGCTGACAGGAGAGGTCAACTTAACTCTCTTCCTAGAACCTCAGAGAAGGCTGGAGCTGCTGAGGCCAGGTAGAGTCACAGACACCATAAAATGGAAGATCGTGCATCGAGTCACCTTTGGACCAGATACTGACCTGCTTCTCAGATGACATGGCCAAGTAAAATGTTTAAAAGATGGCATTTTGAGCATTTATAAATAAAATGGCAATCATTTGGAAGCAGCTTGGTTACAAATAGCTAAAAGTTAAATGAAATATTCATGGGTACTCCCAGTCTCTTCTCTGGTCCTTACACCTCATGAACAGGGATCTGTGGGAATAAAACATAAGAGCTGTCACTTACTGACACCACTCCATGCTTTGGGCTGACCTGAGAATTCCATCTGTGTTATTCCATGGAGTTGCATCCTGACTGGCTGGGGAAAGAGTTGGAGAGAGGTGGATTTGGTTTTGGCTGCACCACCCCTAACGGAATGGCAGGTGATGAACCTCTTCACCCCCATTCTACCTCTGTGTGCATATTGCTGAGAGTCATGGTTGAGATTTAGTATGTGTTCCAAAATTCCTCTTGTTATTCCCATCACTGGCCGAGGATGGCACTCTTTCATGACTGAAACAAAAGGAGATTAAGTCGTGGACACTCCAGTGGAAGACCATTCTGGGTCTAACTGTTTATCTAATTCCCATCTGTAGAAACAAGAGGCGGTCCTGGGTGGCATGTCCAGCTTCCCAGAGCAAACCCAGCCTCCATGCCATGGCGCCAGCAGGAAACACCAGACACAACGAAAAACTGCAGGGTTTCTTAGCATTGCCTTTCACTACATCTGGTTTTCTGGTGGTTTTTGTTGTTGTTCATTTATTTGTTTGTTTACTATTCTGTGGAGATGAGAAGGCCTTCCCTGGGGCTCTTATGAGAGTTACCTGTGATGATAATGTGCAGGGCGAAAGCGGTGAATGTACCAGGGACCCTCCTCAGTGCGCAAGGAAGAGACTTTGCTTTCTACCTGGCAAAACAAAGCAAAAAAGCACCAGAAACATACCTTTTCTCTGTGACAAAATTGAGTGAGTGAGTTTCTAGAATATTGGAATGACAGTGTATTTAAGAAATCTCACAGGCATTGTGCAAAACTCTGGTCTAGGAGCCGAGACCAGGGCAGAGTGCCTTCCTTCATGGAGACTGTAGGAGAAAAGACCCCATGGGAGGGTGAGGGAACAAGGTCATGAACACTGGGGGCAACATTAGAGTCCACATTGATCTGGGATCATTTTTCAAGTGTATCTAAGAAGAGTCATACAAACAAAAAACTGCTTTTCAAAGATATCATAAACTAATGTCATCCATACAAGAGAGCCTTAGAGTGAAGTGTTGATGGGAAAATTCTTGCTCAGGTAAAAACATCACTAACCCAAGTATGCCTCAGAGATTGCTTCCAGGGTTCACAGCATTGCTTGGATGCTATTAACCTGTTTAAGGTTTTATTAAATCTTCAATGTTCTGTCCCGGTCCACTTTAACCAACGTAAGTTTAAATACTATGTAAAATACATACCTATTTAAAAGTAAAGCCAACAGTACCCACAAGGCAATCACTTCCCAGTAATCCATGTTTCAGTCACTGCAGGAGCTGGAACTGGAAATCAGGTCAGATGAGGCTTTTGGCTCAGCAATCTTCACCTTATCTGAACTGCAGAGAACTCTGTGGCCTGTGAGCACAGTGGAGCTGGCTGCAGGCTGAGCATAGCTTTCCTTCTGAGATTTATGGTGCTTCTGCCTTAGGTTGGAAATACTGGGAGTACTTAATCTCCCAACTTTATTTGCTGGCTTTTCTCCTTAGCTACATAGCTACAGAAAAAAAAAAAAAAAAAAAAAGAGTGCATTAAAGTGAAGCTAAAACACTTAATTGGATCTTTTACAACCTCGTGAGCGTCTGGGGTTAATCCTCATCCCAACTGAGTGGGTCAAATATCAAAAAATAACTTGCATTTTAAAGGATCCACCACATCCTGAAATCAACAGAAGTAAACACTTTGTGAAGCACACAAGCCCATGTGGGGTTAGCCATAGGCTGGAGGTTAGTTAAAAACTTTGCAAGGATGGGATAGAAGGGAAAAGAGGTCATTGGCAAGGATTTCCTTTGGAGAAATCAAATCCAGTTCCACTGTCAAGGACATCTCTCCAAGGCAGATGCATTTTCCATTCTTATGGTTGTCCAGTCTAATAAAAGAGCCTTCCTGAGACAAATGATTTGTGATGTTTATGTTCTCAATAGGCCCAGAAAACCTACAGAGCAAATGGAGAGAGCTCTTATTTGGCTTCTGCTTGTGAACACAATTGAGCTGTCTGCAAGGCCAAATACATCTAAGAATTTTTCAGATCTTATCCATTGCCATGACTTTGTAAAGAGAAATGAGCAGGGCCACTTCAACCCTACCTCCTCTTGAAAAATTGTGCTATAGAGCTGCTTCCTCTGATTCCTTTGTTGTTGTCATTGTTGTTTAGAGACAGGGTCTTGCTATGTTGCCCAGGCTGGTCTCCAGCTCCTGGACTCATGATCCTCCTGCCTCAGCCTCCTGAGTAGCTGGGTCTACAGGCATGTACTACTGCAATTAGCTTGATTCCCTTTTCCAAAGTGGTCATTCCTCAACTTTTGAACCTCTCTCTTTGGGTGGTCTCAGTCTCTCCCATGTTTCCAGTGACCACATCTAGGGTGGTAAAAATTTGCATATCTAACCTCTCCCTATAATTCTGAGCTTTACTCCATCATTGAGCATTAGCTGAGCATTGCTCCCTCAATGGCCCACTAGCTCTTCAAAAGGAGAATATCAGGAGCACGTCATTTATGCCCCAAGCCAGCTTTCAGTTGTCTCTGACCTCCTTATGACATCGACTCGGAACTGCTCTCTATTCCTCACTCCTCACTGATGACCAATTCCTTCCTATGGCCAATTGTAAGTTAACCTTCCACTCCTGCAGCCAACTTGCGCCAGGAAGGCTCTCCTGCATCTTCTCCAGATTGTTACAGCCATCTCCTAACTGACCTTTCCCATTAGCTTCTTCTCCAATCCAGTCTCCTCACCCAGACACAACTCACCTTTCCAAAGCTCAGCTCTGGGGAGGTTGTGCTCCAGCTCCACTCTCTTCAGCATTCTCTTTGTCCTGCCCTGGTTTGCCTGTGCCCCATCTGACCAGTCCCCTCTCTCATTGTAAGTGTCCCTTCAACCTCCAGTAACCAGCATACACTGTTCCCTCAAAGACCCTGTGCATTTTTGCCTTTTCCCTTATATTTGTGCTGTCTCCAAAGCCCAAAAGACTCTACCCATCCATTGGTGTCCTTCAGGGTTGGTTTCTGTGTTGTTCTTTCATGAAGCTTTCTGATGTGATCTCTTCATGGGTAACTTCCAGTGTTAGGATCATCTCTATAAAGGATTTAACAGAGGGTTCACTTTAGTTTTTTGACTGTTTTCCTTATGCTGATAATTTTCCATCCCCTACTCCTACTTGCTATATTAGTTTGCTAGGGCTGTCATAAGTGACATAAACTGCGTGACTTAACAGCGGACATTTATCATCTTACAGCTCGAGAGGCCTGAAGTCCAAATTTTAGTTGTTGGCAGTGCCAAGCTCCTTTTGAAAACCCACAGGGGAGAATCTTCCTTCCCTCTTCCCAGCTTCTGGTGGTTGCCAACAATCTTTGGCATTCATTGCCTTGAAGTTGCATCACTCCAATCTCTGCCCTCAGCACCACATGGCATTATCCTCCTGTGCCTCTGTCCACACGGCCGTCTTCTCATAAAGACACCAGTCATGTTGAATAAGGGGTCCATCCTACTCCAGTATGACCACATATTAAAACTAACTACATCTACCAGTGACCCCATTTGCAAATAAGGTCATATTCTGAGGTGCTAGGGGTTAAGACTTCAAAACATTTTTTGTGTGTGTGTCTGGTGGGGGGCGCTGCAATCCAATTCATACTACTTGCTATTACCTTGGTTATATGCTTCTGCCAAAGTTGGCTGTTGGGTATATTTGTTTAAACTCTAAACATCAGGGTTAAGAGCAAAATTATTTAAACTCCCAGTATTGACCATGTTAATACATGTTGAGCACCAGATAAATGTGAAGTTCAGAATCAAGGAGTTATTCAATAAAGCTTTCTTTCTCTCCAGAATTTGAAAAAATTAACCTCTATTATATAATATTACAGTTTGTTCAATTCATTGATACTTTCTCAAACTCAAACCTGAGATAGCTAAGAGAGACTAAATACACTATTTTCCTCTCCAAACCTAGCTCTTCTCCTAGTCTCTCTCTCAATCAGATATCTCATGACCCACCCAGAACTCTCAGAGACTCCCTTAACTCTCCCTCTCCTGTGTTCTCCTTACACCCACCTCTGTGTATCTGAGTCCTGCACTCAGCTGGAAGGACTAGGATTTTATTTGTCTCTGTATCATCTCCCCGAGAACCTGGTCCACACATGGCCCATATGAAGTGCTTCAAAATATAGCCTGAATGTATTTAATCTTTGGTACTTATCCTAAAACTGATGCCGTTTCAAGAGCCAGCTCACTTCTTCTCCATCTACTTGGGCTCTCTTTGCAGTGAAGAAGAGTAAAGGGGAATGGTTGGGCCTTAGAGCTGAGGAACATTGAACTAAATATCTCATCTGTGCTACAGACTAACAAGGTGCAGGTGGTCTCGCAGTTTTCCGCTAAGGAGAAGACGAAGTTCAACAGGTGGGTGCTTCCTAGCATCAAGGAAGAGGCCCTTACCTGGAACTTGATCTGAGTGATAAATCTCTGCCTTAAGCATTGATCACAGTAGAACTAAAAGTGCCATAGAAATAAATAAATTTTATTTTGCAAATGAGGACACAGATGCCAAAGCCCAGGGATATCAAAGTTCCACATTTAAGCTATTGAGTCAGCATTTGAATCTTTTATTTCTAACACAGGATCCTGAATTGTTTTTGAAATATATTATACAGTGAGGATACATCCTAACTTTGCATTGGTAGATTCTGACAGTTTCAGACACTTGGATCTGATCCTATTAACCCTTGGATATAGGCATTCAATTTAATCTTCAACTGTGTTTACTTGTAGCCATACTTCTATGTTGGTTCTAAGCTTCCCACCAGTGTGTATATTTTTCTGAAAAGCAAACACGTATGTGAGACTTATTTTGTATATTTGTCTTCCACAAAGTGGCTTGGGAAGTGTGAGAGGTTAATAAAAATGTGGTAGTAGTTATTTTATTAAAAAGAAAAACTATAACTTCAAGGATGATGTTTAATAGAAAAGGTACAGTATACAATGGGATCGTAGGATTGTGAGATCAAGTGTCGCAGGAAAGGTACTGGGAAGAAAGGTACCTTTCTGTCCCCTGTAGGAAATAATAATATATCTTTCTGCTTTCAGGAAGAAAATTATCCAAATTATCTCTTATATATGATAAATGTGAAGTTTTCAATATGCAGACAAAGAAAAATGCACAAACCTTTTTAGCACCTTAACCATATCACCACTTAAAAAATGTCTTGCATAGAATTCTGACATTATAGCCATAAATACTCTTAAAGTGACAATGAAAATAGGAATTGCAGCTGTCATGTCCTCCACTCTCTTCAAAGCATCTCCTCTGAAACTGGCACGTGTAGGGGACACAGACATAAGAAGAAATGCCTACGTGTGATACATACACGCACACAAAAGTAAAGCCAGGTTTTGCGGTCTTGAAAGTGACATCTTTCAGGGAAGTTTCCCTAAGTGAAAGAATAGACAATTCTGAACCCAAACTGAGCATCGGTACCTGAGAGGAAGGGACCACACATGAGGAGCCCTGAAGTTTTAGCTTGATGAGCCCCATGATAGATGTGCCTTTGTATGTAAAATTCAGGATTCCAGATAATTTCGTCAATTTATTTGTCATAATTTCCCTGTTTTGCAACTTCACATGTGCCATGCTAACTACATATTTTACCCCCTTCCCTTTAAAAATGTGCACCTCTATCACACATTATTCAAAATAGCCAAGAGGTGGAAGCAACCCAAATGTCCCTGGGCAGATAAATGGATAAACAAAACACTGTTTGTATATACAATGGAATATTATTCAGTCTTAAATAGGAGGAAACTTCTGACACATGCAACAGCATGAATGAACCTGGAAGTTCACATGCAAACCAAAATAAGACAGTCACTGAAAGACAAATACAGTATGATTCCACATATAGGAAGTATCTGAAGAAGTCAAATTCATAGACATAGGAAGTCGAATGAGGGATGCCAGGGAATGGGAAAGAGAGAGTGAAGAGTTAGTGTTTAACGAACACAGAATTTTAGTTTTGAAAGCTGAAAAGAGTTCAGGAAATAGATGGTGATGATGTTTGCACAGCAATGTAAATGTACTCAATACCATCAAACTTCACTCGAAATGATTGTAAATGATGTGACCTTTCAAGGCAGGAGGGACAGCATGAGTGGAAGTTGGAGCTGGGTTGGGAAGTGCAGTGACAAGATGGGGAGAAGCTGGGGCATGGCACGCATGTAGGAATTGCAAACATAGAGCAACCCCCATTTGACTACATGAGTTAGGCCAACGACAAATGAGGTTGGAAACGGAACAAAGATCCCCTGATGGTGGCATTTGAACCAATGCTGAGAAGCTTGGGCTCTACCCAATGTCTTTCAACATGCAGTTCATGGATAACTGACATCTGTTTCACTCAAGTACTTGTTGAAGTGAAAATTCCCAACCTCAGCCCTAGAATTGTATGCTTCGATTCTTTGCACATAGCTGATAGGAATCAATTTTTCTAACAAAGTCCCCAGCTCATCTCCATAAAGAGGATAATTAGAGAACTGTGTAAGACTTGGAAAACTCTTTAAAATCCTTCCATCTTGGCTGCACCCAGGGAAAGCATCTCTTTCCACAGATTGTGGAGGTGCAGAAGAATTGCAAATGGGATTCTGAGAGGCGCACGTGACATTATAGAGCTTCCACGTTCCGAGGAAATATTGGCTTGCAATTTGAAATGGAAACTTTGCAGCCTCATTTTATTCATGACTTTTGCAAGAGTTTCCACATTTGCCAAGGGAAACATTTGCCAAAAGTAAAACACACGAAGGATGCATCACTCTCTCTTCCCACACATGGGGAAGTCATTAAAATTGAATCGGCTTGGCAGCCCACAGCTCAGGTGCTCAGAGACTGTTGAAAACCTTTTAATCTTTCTTTCTTTCTTTCTTTCTTTCTTTCTTTCTTTCTTTCTTTCTTTCTTTCTTTCTTTCTTTCTTTCTTTCTTTCTTTTCTTTCTTCTTCTTCTTCCTTCCTTCCTTCCTTCCTTCCTTCCTTCCTTCCTTCCTTCCTTCCTTCCCCCTTCCCTTCCCTCCTTCCTTCCTTCCTTCCTTCCTTCCTTCCTTTCCTTCTTCTTTCTTTCCTTCTTCTTTCTTTCTTTCTTTCTTTCTTTTCTTTCTTTCTTTCTTTCTTTCTTTCTTTCTTTCTTTCTTTCTTTCTTTCTTTCTTTCTTTTCTTTCTTTCTTTCTTTCTCTTTCTTTCTTTCTTTCTTTCTTTCTTTCTTTCTTTCTTTCTTTCTCTTCTTTCTTTCTTTCTTTCTTTCCTTCTTTCTTTCTTTCTTTCCTTTCTTTTCTTTCCTCTTTCTTTTTTTTCTTCTCTCTCTCAATTGGTCACAAGGAATGTGAAAATGTTCCACCAAGTCCTAAGTCCATGCAAAATTTATGGTTTGGGAATTTTAAACCAAGACTTAACATTTATTTTCCTTTGGCAAGAGGTAAAATTGTTTAAAAGAAATAAAGGCAATTTATTAATGTGTGCATATGCAAAGCAAGAGTGCAGAGACTATTGAAGAAGGGGCACGTGATGGGACCCTACTGGGTGGTGGTGGATCAGGCTCCTGCTCTAAGGGCTGCGAGACAAAAGCCTTGGAGAAGAAGGAGAAAGCAAACTTTCAGATGTGAAGAGCTTTCTGAATTGAAAGAACAGAGTTGGCAGTGAGATGCACAAAGGATGGAAAGGCTGAGGGTGGTAACTGCTCTCAGGTGGTTGGAGCTTCAGTGGGAAAGGTGCTCCTGGGAGTGACTTATCTGGCATTGGAGAAAAATCTTAACTATCAGAGGAAGGGGTTTCGACTCCATCTACAGGCAAAAGAGAGTTCTTGAATGTTTAGTACTGTCAGGCTTTGGGTGGAATATTCTAGTAATCTTGTTTCATGAAAACTGAAAAGAGGAGAACCTAGTTGTAAGGTAACCACAGTGACCTTGCAGACCTTTGGTTGATGAGCAACTTTACATCAGGGGTGATAAAGGAGGGAGCAGATTTAAGAAAGGTTGAGTTAGAGCAGTAGGATAGAACACCAGCTCAGTGTGAATACAGAGACCAGCTGTGTGTTTGGCACAGATGGATGGGAAAGGGGGACTTTTATGAACAACCAAGACTGAAGCCCACAACTGCTCTTTTCCTTTAACCTTGATGGCACATCATGATGCTCCACATGCCTGGTTGGTCAGACAACATTTCTGAAGATCCATATTGACCAGGAGCGACCTTCTTTGCCAACTTTGAGAACCATCCCTTACAAATATGGAAACACATGGTTGTTTCTCTTCACTGGTAAAGCCAACTCCCTATACTATTGCCAGTGAGACAAGTATACCTGTTATAATAGGCACACTTATATGACAATATAATTAATTAAGACAGTGTAGACTCAGCATTGGATTCTGATTTAAATAAATCATGTGGAAATGTTTTATACTGTTACACAATCCTCAGGTACCAACTGTTTTATTCTACATGGAACATCCAGCTTGAGATAAGCATGGGACACTATCTGAACATAGAAATATGATCAAGACAAGGACTCAGTGAGAACTACGATACTACCAAATCACAACCTAGGAGGGAATGGTAATGTTTCTAAGGCAGGTATTTTGCAATAAGGAAAATTAAGGGGAAATAAAAAGCTGGTAAAAAGAATTGTCCTACCAGTTATCAAAAACACTTTTTTAAACATTGAATATTTTTTCAAAACCAAATGTCTATGGATCTGTTTTGCTAGAAATTGAATTTTTTTTTGAACAAAGAGGAACCTCCACCTTCCCAGTTCCCCCACAGAATTCAAGTCCTCTTATTGTAAGTCATCAATTTCACAAAAGTCCAAATAATTGACACATGACAGATTGACACATTCTGATTTCCAAGATTTACTTCAGACAGCGTTGCAGATGTGAAACAAACAGACTTGATCTAGTGATCCCCACTTCCCCATATTCCTGCTGCAAAGTTGGTCACATGTGCTCAACAATATAAACAAATGCCAGGTGAGCCATCAGAGCCCATGTTGTTGAGTAACAGATATTCCAGGCAGGCAGTTTTAAGGCCTAAATATGCAAACGCCTTTAACCCCTTAGCAGTCTTTTTAGAGGGATACTATTTTTAGTCCCCTTGTACAGATCAGAAAAGTGAGGCACAGAGAAGTTACACCAGATCCCCCAGGTCAGCTCTAACAAGTTGGAGAACTGAAGCGAGAATCTGGCCTTTTTTATTCCAGAGCCACCATGAATGACTAGGCCACACTATCCCTTCTATACATACAAAACGAGTAGAAACAAACAAACGACAACAACAACAACAACAAAAACAAAAGGTTAATGGAGATAAGATTTAGGACTAGGATTTGGAATTATATAGCTTCACTTTCTTTAGAAAAAGAAAACAGGAAAGTTTCAAAGAATCTCAATAAACATTTGATGACATTGTTTTAATCACCTTCAAAACACTTAAGATTTTTGGAATACAATTTTTATACTTTGGCATACCTACAGTCTCTTTGATCTCAGTCAGGTCATTTATGTCTCTTTCTGTTCAGTTTACTCATCTGTAAATTGGGGATAATTTTAAAGCTTCAAGTTTGTACTGAGGTCAGATGAAATAGGAAATGCTGAGGAATCAGCACTTCATAGCTTCCCAATACACGTGATTGGGGTAATTAAAATAAGCCCATGGATTAGGGGACATGGAATTCAAAATTCCGTATTAGGCTGTTGGGAAAAACAAAAGAGAAGGGAGAACGTCTGTTGTGAAGACACAGAGGGAACGCTGGCGTACTAGTAATGTTCAAACCCAAAACTAAGTTATCTTACAGGCCAAGCCTCTATTTAAAAAATAATAATAATAAGGGAAGGGGAAGGGATGGTGTTTGTTTTAGGTTGAATTGTTGAATATGAAACAAATTCATAAGAGGAAGCCTAATCCTAGTACCCAAGAATGTGACCTTATTTGGAAATAGGGTTGTTGCAGGTGTAATTAGTTAAGTGTGGATGAGGTCGTACTGGAGTAGGGTGGCCCCTAATCCAGTAAGTCTGTGTCTCTATGCCAATGTCTGAGTGTTTGTACCACCTCTCCCAAATTCATCTGCTGAAATTCCAGTCCCCAAGTTTGGGGGCTTTTCAATGGAATTAAAAAGTGGGTCTTTGGTAGCTGCGTAGGTCATGAGGGTTGACCCTCGTGAATGGGATTAGTGCCCTTGCAACAGAGACCCCAGAGAGCTGCCTGCCCCTTCTACTACCTGAATATTAATCTGAGGATGCTGATATTACACTTAGGGTATCGGTCAGTTGATGCCATTGTCTTAGGAAGAGTGTCCCCAGGGAAAAATGGTAGCAAATTTTCCAAATCCAGCTGTGAGTCTCTGGAGAGTGACCCAAACTAAGAGCTGCATAATGACTAGAGTGTTGGGCCTGTGCATTGTTAATCTGAAGAAATGCAACAATAATAACAATATAGAGAGAGTAAAACTGTTTCAGTGAAAAGACAAATGAACACTGAAAAATATGGAAGAAAATTTTTGATTGTTTTGAATATTAATGAAAAAAATGTGATTCAAAGAATATTCCTTAAAACATTTCTGAATTATACTTTGCCTGGGGAGCTATTGCCCATTCACACAGTTCCTGACATGATAGCTCCACTCAGACACAGATTCATAGCAAAGTTGCCCTGGGCTTTATCAATCAGCAGGAAGAAAATGAGCTCCACACTAGGCATTGAACTCAAATGATTTCTGGATTATGAGAGTTTCTTTACACAGTTCACAGCGAGGAAGATGGGCCCCACACTGTATAATTTAAATGCTTTCAACATGGATTTGGACCAAATAGCATAACCAACCAGACACTGAAAACAGAACTATGGCATTGCATGATTACTAATAAATGTCAAGCTATTTCCAAAAGTGAAAATGACTTGTACATGAATTAAGCTGAAACTCAAAGGAAAATTTTTGATTAAACCTAAGGGAATAAGAAGAGTACATTGCAATCAATTAATATCTTTCTTAGGTCTCTTTAAAACTACAGTTTTCTTCTTCCTCTATTTATTTATTTATTATTTATTTATTCATTTATTTTAGAGACACGGTCTTGCTATGTTACTCAGGCTGGTTTTGAATTCCTGGATTCAAGTAATCCTCCTGCCTCAGCCTCCTGAGTAGGTGGGACTATAGGCACACATCACCACACCTGACCCCTCTATTTTATTTTTAATAATTGCAATTCATTTGTTCTTAAGCATAGAGTGTTTATCATATAGTTTCCCAGAGTCTAGTTTTACTTACAGCATTATTGCATTGTCAATTAACATGTTCCTCTGGCATATTCCCATTCACAATGGCCACAAACTAACTAGGGAGGGGAAAAATCTCTACAAGGAAAACTGCAAACCACTACTCAAAGAAATCAGAGATGACATAACCAAACAGAGAGCCAAATCATGAGTGAACTCCCATTAACAATTGCTACAAAGAGAATAAAATACCTAGGAATCCAACTTACAAGGGATGTAAAGGACCTCTTCGAGGAGAACTACAAACCACTGTTCAATGAAATAAAAGAGGACACACAAGATGGAAGAACATTCCATGCTCATGGATAGGAAGAATCAGTTTCATGAAAATGGCCATACTGCCCAAGGTGATTTATAAATTCAATGCCATCCCCATGAAGCTACCAATGACTTTCTTCACAGAATTGGAAAAAACTACTTTAAAGTTCACCTGGAACCAAAAATGAGCCCACATTGCAAAAACAATCCTAACCAAAAAGAACAAATTTGAATGCATCACGTTACCTGACTTCAAATTATACTACAAGGCTACAGTAACCAAAACAGCATGGTACTGGTAACAAAACAGAGATATAGACTGATGGAAAAGAACAGAGTCCTCAGAAATAACATCACACACCTACAACCATCTGACCTTTGACAAATCTGACAAAAACAAGAAATGGGGAAAAGATTCCCTGTTTAATAAATGGTGCTGGAAAACTGCCTAACCATATGTAGAAAGCTGAAACTGGATCCCTTCTTTTCATCTTATACAAAAATTAATTCAAGATGGATTAAAGACTTAAATGTTAGGCCTAAAACCATAAAAACCCTAAAAGAAAACCTAGACAATGCAATTAAGGACATAGGCATGCGCAAGAACTTCACGTCTAAAACACCAAAAGCAATGGCAACAAAAGTCAAAGAGACAAATGGGATCTAATTAAACTAAAGATCTGTGCACAGCAAAAGAAACTACCATCAGAGTTAACAGGCAACCTATAGAAAGGGAGAAAATCTTTGCATTCTACCCATCTGACAAAGGGCTAATATTCAGAATCTACAAAGAACTTAAATTTACAAGAAAATATCAAACTACCCCATCAAAAAGTGGGCAAAGGATATGAGCAGGCACTTTTCAAAAGAAGACATTTATACAGCCTACAGACACATGAAAAAATGCTCATCACTGGTCATCAGAGAAATGCAAATCAAAACCACAATGAGATATCATCTCACACCAGTTAGAATGGTGATCATTAAAAAGTCAGGAAACAACAGATTCTGGAGAGGATGTGGAGGAATAGGAACACTTTGACACTGTTGGTGGGAGTGTAAACTAGTTCAACCATTGTGGAAGACAGTGTGGAGTTTCCTCAAGGATCTAGAACAAGAAATACCATGTGACCCAGCGATCCCATTACTACGTATATACCCAAAGGATTATAAATCATACCACTATAAAGACATGCACACGAATGTTTATGGCGGCACTATTCACAATAGCAAAGACTTGGAACCAACCAAAATATCCATCAATGGTAGAATGGATTTTAAAAAATGTAGCATATATACAACATGGGATACTATGCAGCCATAAAAAAGGATGAGTTCTTGTCCTTTGTAGCAACGTGACGTGGATGACGCTGGAAACCATCATTCTGAGCAAACTCTCACAAGGACAGAAAACCAAACACTGCATGTTCTCATTCATAAGTGGGAACTGAATGATGAGAACACTTGGACACAGAGCAGGGAACATCACACACTGGGGCCTGCTGTGGGGTAGGGGGATGGTGGAGGGATAGCATTAGGAGAAATACCTAATGTAAATGATGAGTTAATGAGTGCAGCAAACCAACATGGCACACGTATGCAAATGTGCCAAACCTGCATGTTGTGCACATGTACCCTAGAACTTAAAGTATAATAATAAAAACAAAGAAATGAAAAAACATTTCATACACATTGATTGAAAGAATCAATATTGTTAAGGTGACCATACTGTCCAAAGCAATTTATAGATTCAATGCTATTTTTATTAAATTACCATTGAGATTCTTTGTAGAATTAGAAAAAAAAAAAATTTTTAATTCTTATGGAATCAAAAAGAGCCTGAATAGTCAAGGTAATACTAAGCAGGAAAGAACAGAGCTGGAGACATCATACTACCTGACTAAACTATACTACATGGCTACAGTAACCAAAACAGCATGGTACTGGTACAAAAACAGACACATAGACCAATGAAACAGAATAGAGAACCCAGAAATAGGGCCACACACCTACAATTATCTGATCTATGACAAACCTGACAAAAAAAAAGCAATGGGGAAAGGACTCCCTATTCAATAAATGGTGTTGAAATAACTGACTACCCATATGCGGAAGACTGAAGCTGGACCCCTTCCTTATGCCATATACAAAAATCAATTCAAGATGGATTAAAGACTTAAATGTAAAACCCAAAACTATAAAAACCCTGAAAGATAAGGTAGGCAATACTATTCAGGACATACGCACAGGCAAAAATTTCATGACAAAGATGCCAAAAGCAATTGCAACAAAAGCAAAAATTGACAAATGGGATTGAAATAAACTAAAGAGCTCCTGCACAGCAAAAGAAACTATCAACAGCATAAACAGACACCCTACAAAAAGGGAGAATTTTTTTTGCAAACTGTGCATCTGACAAAGGTCTAATATTCAGCATCTACAAGGAACTTACACAAATTTATGAGATAAAACAACCTTATTAAAAAGTGGGCAAAGGGTAGCCTCGGGGGGGTGCGCCCAAGATGGCTGAATAGGAACGGCTCCAGCCTACAGCTCCCAGTGTGAGCAACACAGAAGATGGGTGATTTCTGCATTTTCAACTGAGGTACCGGGTTCATCTCACTGGGGCATGTTGTCAGTTGGTGCTGGTCCGAGAGTGCAGCCCGACCAGTGAGAGGTGAAGCAGGGCAAGGCATTGCTTCACCTGGGAAGCACAAAGGGGAGGGGAATTCCTTTTCCTAGCCAAAGGAAATTGAGACACACAACACCTGGAAAATCAGGTAACTCCCACCCTAATACTGCATTTTACCAAGGGTCTTAGCAAATGGCACACCAGGAGATTATATCCCACACCTGGCCCGGAGGGTTCCACATCCACGGAGCCTCTCATTGCTAGCACAGCAGTCTGAGATCTAACTGCAAGGCCACAGCGAGGCTGGGGGAAGGGCGCCCACCATTGCTGAGGCTTAAGTAGGTAAACAAAGCTGCTGGGAAGCTCAAATTGGGTGAAGTCCACCACAGCTCAAGGAGGCCTGCCTGTCTCTGTAGACTCCACCTCTTGAGACAGGGCATAGCTAAACAAAAAGCAGCAGAAACCTCAGCAGAGGTAAATGTCCCTGTCCGACAGCTTTGAAGAGAGCAGTGGATCTCCCAGAGTGGAGGTTGAGATCTGAGAATGGACAGACTGCCAGCTCAAATGAGTCTCTGACCCTGAGTAGCCTAACTGGGAGACATCCCCCACTAGGTACAGATGAACACTTCACACCTCACACAGCTGGGTACACCCCTGAGACGAAGCTTCCAGAGCAAGAATCAGACAGCAACACTCGCTGTTTAGCAATATTCTATCTTTGGCAGCCTCCGCTGCTGATACCCAGGCAAACAGGGTCTGGAGTGGACCTCAAGCAAACTCCAACAAACCTGCAGCTGAGGGTCCTGACTGTTAGAAGCAAAACTAACAAACAGAAGGGGCACCAACATCAAAACCTCATCAGTACGTCACCATCATCAAGGACCAAAGGCAGATAAAACCACAAAGATGGGGGAAAAGCAGTGCAGAAAAAGCTGGAAATTCAAAAAATCAGAGCACATCTCTTCCTCCAAAGAAACGCAGCTCATCGCCAGCAATGGAACAAAGCTGGATGGAGAATGACTTTAATGACTTGAGAGCAGAAGGCTTCAGTCGATCAACCTTCTCAGAGTTAAAGGAGGAACTACATAATCAGCACAAAGTAACTAAAAACTTTGAAAAAAGATTTGACGAATGGCTAACTAGAATAACCAATGTAGAGAAGTCCTTAAAACAACTGATAGAGATGAAAACCGTAATATGAGAACTATGTGACAAATGCACAAGCTTCAGTAACCAACTCGATCAACTGGAATAAAGAGTATCAGCGATTGAAGATCAAATGAATGAAATGAAGTGAGAAGAGAAGTTTAGAGAAAAAAGAGTAAAAAGAAACTAACAAAGCCTCCAAGAAATACGGGATTATGTGAAAAGACCAAATCTACATCTGACTGGTGTGCCTGAAAGTGACGGGGAAAATGGAACCAAGTTGGAAAATACTCTGCAGGATATCATCCAGGAGAACTTCCCCAACCTAGCAAGGCAGGCCAACATTCAAATTCAGGAAGTACAGAGAACACCACAAAGATACTCCTCGAGAAGAGCAACTCCAAGACATGTAATTGTCAGATTCACCAAAGTTGAAATGAAGGAAAAAATATTAAGGGCAGCCAGAGAGAAAGGTCGGGTTACCCACAAAGGGAAGCCCATCAGATTAACAGCAGATCTCTTGGCAGAAACTCTCCAAGCCAGAAGAGAGTGGGGGCCAATATTCAACATTCTTAAAAAAAGAATTTTCAACCCAGAATTTCATATCCAGCAAAACTGTTTCATCAGTGAAGGAGAAATAAAATCCTTTACAGACAAGCAAATGATGAGAGATTTTGTAACCACCAGTCCTGCCCTACAAGAGATCCTGAAGGAAGCACTAAACATGGAAAGGAACAACAGGTACCAGCCATTGCAAAAACATGTCAAAATGTGAAGTCTATCAATGCTAGGAAAAAACTGCATCAACTAATGAGCAAAATAACCAGCAAATATAATAATGATAGGATCAAGTTCATACATAACAATATTAACCTTAAATGTAAATGGAATAAATGGTTCAATTAAAAGACACAGACTGGCAAATTGGATAAAGAGTCAAGACCCATCAGTTTGCTGTATTCAGGAGATCCATCTCACATGCAGAGACACACATAGGCTCAAAATAAAGGGATGGAGGAAGATCTACCAAGCAAATGGAAAACAAAATAAAAGCTGGGGTTGCAATCCTAGTCTCTGATAAAACAGACTTTAAACCATCAAAGATCAAAAGAGACAAAGAAGGCCATTACATAATGGTAAAAGGATCAATTCATCAGGAAGAGCTAACTATCCTAAATATATATGCACCCAATACAGGAGCACCCAGATTCATAAAGCATGTCCTCAGAGACTTACAAAGAGACTTAGACTCCCATACAATAATAATGGGAGACTTCAACACCCCACTGTCAACATTAGACAGGTCAAAGAGACAGAAAGTTAACAAGGATATCCAGGAATTGAACTCAACTCTGCACCAAGTGGACCTAATAGACATCTACAGAACTCTCCACCCCAAATCAACAGAATATACATTCTTCTCAGCACCACATCACACTTATTCCAAAATTGACCACATAGTTGGAAGTAAAGCACTCCTCAGCAAATGTACAAGAACAGAAATTATAACAAACTGTCTCCCAGACCATAGTACAATCAAACTAGAACTCAGGATGAAGAAACTCAATCAAAACCGCTCAACTACATGGAAACTGAACAACCTGCTCCTGAATGACTACTGGGTACATAACGAAATGAAGGCAGAAATAAAGATGTTCTTTGAAACCAATGAGACAAAGATACAACATACAAGAATCTCTGGGACACATTTAAAGCAGTGTGTAGAGGGAAATTTATAGCACTAAATGCCCACAAGAGAAAGGAGGAAAGATCTAAAATTGACATTCTAACATCACAATGAAAAGAACTAGAGAAGCAAGAGCCAACACACTCAAAAGTTGGCAGAAGGCAAGAAAAAACTAAGATCAGAGCATAACTGAAGGAGACAGAGACACAAAAACCCTCCAAAAAGTCAATGACTCCAGGACCTGGTTCTTTGAAAAGATCAACAAAATTGATAGACCGGTAGCAAGACTAATAAAGAAGAAAAGAGAGAAGAATCAAATAGATGCAATAAAAAATGATAAATGGGATATCACCACTGACCCTACAGAAATACAAACTACCATCAGAGAATACTATAACACCCCTACACAAATAAACTAGAAAACCTAGAAGAAATGAATAATTTCCTGGACACTTACACTCTCCCAAGACTAAACCAGGAAGAAGTTGAATCCCTGAATAGACTAAGAGTAGGCTCTGAAATTGAGGCAATAATTAATAACCTCCCTACCAAAAAAAGTCCAGGACCAGATGGATTCACAGGTGAATTCTACCAGAGGTACAAGGAGGAGCTGGTATCATTCCTTCTGAAACTATTTCAATCAATAGATAAAGAGGGAATCCTCCCTAACTCATTTTATGAGGCCAACATCATCCTGATACCAACGCCTGGCAGAGATACAACAACAAAAGAGAATTTTAGACAAATATCGCTGATGAACATCAATGCAAAAATCCTCAATAAAATACTGGCAAACCGAATCCAGCAGCACATCAAAAAGCTTATCCGCCATGATCAAGCGGGCTTCATCCCTGGGATGCTAGGCTGGTTCAACATATGTAAATCAATAAACATAATCCAGCATATAAACAGACAAAAAGAACCAAAGACAAAAACCACATGATTACCTCATTAGATGCAGAAAAGGTCTTTGACAAAATTCAACAGCCCTTCATGCTAAAAACTCTCAATAAATTTGGTATTGATGGAACGTATCTCAAAATCATAAGAGCTATTTATGACAAACCCACAGCAAATATCATACTGAATGGGCAAAAACTGGAAGCATTCCCTTTGAAAACTAGCACAAGACAGGGATGCCCTCTCTCACCACTCCTATTCAACATAGTGTTGGAAGTTCTGGCTAGGGCAATCAGGCACGAGAAAGAAATCAAGGGTATTCCGTTAGGAAAAGAAGAAGTCAAATTATCCCTGTTTGCAGATGACATGATTGTACATTTAGAAAACCCCATTATCTCAGCCCAAAATCTCCTGAAGCTGATAAGCAACTTCAGCAAAGTCTCAGGATGCAAAATCAATGTGCAAAAATCACAAACATTCTTATACACCAGTAACAGACAAACAGAGAGCCAAATCATGAATGAGGTCCCATTTACAATAGCTTCAAAGAGAATAAAATACCTAGGAATCCAACTTACAAGGGATGTAAAGGACCTCTTCAAGGAGAACTACAAACCACTGCTCAGTGAAATAAAAGAGGACACAAACAAATGGAAGAACATACCATGCTCATGGATAGGAAGAATCAATATCGTGAAAATGCCATACTGCCCAAGGTAATGTATAGATTCAATGCCATCCCCATTAAGTTACCAATGACTTTCTTCACAGAATTGGAAAAAACTGCTTTAAAGTTCATATGGAACCAAAAAAGAGCCCGCATTGCCAAGACAATCCTTAGTCAAAAGAACAACACTGGAGGCATCACGCTACCTGACTTCAAACTATACTACAAGGCTACAGTAACCAAAACAGCATGGCACTGGTACCAAAACAGAGATATAGACCAATGGAACAGAACAGAGCCCTCAGAAATAATACCACACATCTACAGCCATCTGATCTTTGAGAAACCTGACAAAAACAAGAAATGGGGAAAGGATTCCCTATTTAAGAAATAGGTAATGGTAATTATATATATATAATAAAAAAATATTAAATAATATATAATTTTATATTAAATATATAATTTTTATATATTAAAATATATAAAACTTCATATATTAAATATTACATATTTAATCTATATTTATTTATATATTCAATATATTTGTATATTTAATATATTTATATGTTTATATTATATATTAACATATATTGTATTATATATTATATATAATACATTTATATATTTAATATAATCTAATATATATATTTTTAAAATTTATATATTAAATATATAATGTTATATATTAAAAATTATATAATAAATATATTAAATAATATAATAAATAAATAAAATGGGAAAACTTGCTAGCCATAAGTAGAAAGCTGAAAGTGGATCCTTTCCTTACTCCTTTTACAAAACTTAATTCAAGATGGATTACAGACTTAAATGTTAGGCCTAAAACCATAAAAACCCTGGAAGAAAACCTAGGTAATACTATACAGGACATAGGCATGGGCAAGGACTTCATGTCTAAAACACCAAAAACAATGGCAACAAAAGCCAAAATTGACAAATTGGATCTAATTAAACTAAAGAGCTTCGGCACAGCAAAAGAAACTACCATCAGAGTGAACAGGCAACCTACAGAATGGGAGAAAATTTTTGCAGTCTACTCATCTGACAAAGGGTTAATATCCAGAACCTACAAAGAACTCAAACAAATTTACAAGAAAAAAACAAACAACCCCATCAAAAAGTGGGCAAAGCGTATGAACAGACACTTCTCAAAAGAAGACATTCATACAGCCAACAGACACATGAAAAAATGTTCATCATCACTTGCCGTCAGAGAAATGCAAATCAAAACCACAATGAGATACCGTCTCACACCAGTTAGAATGGCAATCATTAAAAAGTCAGGAAACAACAGGTGCTGGAGAGGATGTGGAGAAATAGAAACACTTTTACACTGTTGGTGGGATTGTAAACTTGTTCAACCATTATGGAAAACAGTATGACGATTCCTCAAGGATCTAGAACTAGAAATACCATATGACCCAGTCATCCCATTACTGGGTATATACCCAAAGGATTATAAATCATGCTGCTATAAAGACACATGCACATGTATGTTTATTGCAGCACTATTCACAATAGCAAAGACTTGGAATCAACCCAAATGTCCATCAGTGACAGACTGGATTAAGAAAATGTGGCACATATACACCATGGAATACTATGCAGCCATAAAAAAGGATGAGTTTTTGTCCTTTGTAGGGACATGGATGCAGCTCGAAACCATCATTCTCAGCAAACTATTAGAAGAACAGAAAACCAAACACCGCATGTTCTCACTCATAGGTTGGAATTGAACAATGAGATCACTTGGACACAGGAAGGGGAATATCACACACCGGGGCCTGTTGTGGGGAGGGGGCGGGGGGAGGGATACCCTTAGGAAATATACCTAATGTAAATGACGAGTTAATGGGTGCAGCACACCAACATGACACATGTATACATATGTAACAAACCTGCATGTTGTTCACATGTACCCTAGAACAAAGTATTAAAAAAAAAAAGTGGGCAAAGGACATGAACAGACACTTTTCAAAAGAAGACATACCTGCAGCCAACAACCAAATGAGAAAAAGCTCAACATCATTGATCATTAGAGAAATGAATTGCCTAAGGCAGAATGACTATTATCAAAAAGTAAAAAAATAAGAGATGCTGGCAAAGTTGCCAGGAAAAGTCAGTGTTTATTTACTGTTGGTGGGAGTGAAATTAGTTCAACCATTATGGAAGACAGTGTGGCAATTCCTCAAAGACCTAAAGAGAGAAATACCATTTGCCCCAACAATCGCATTACTGGGTATATACCCAAAGGATTATAAATCATTCTGTTATAAAGACACATGTATGCATATGTTCATTGCAGCACTGTTCACAATAGCAAAGACATGGAATCAACCTAAATGCCCATCAGTAATAGACTGGATGAAGAAAATGTGGTCCATATACTCCTTGGAATACTACACAGCCGAAAGAAAATGAGAGCATGTCTTTTGCATGGACATGAATGGATCTGGAGGCCACTCTAGCCAACTAACTCAGGAACAGAAAACCAAATACCGCATTTTCTCACTTATAAGTGGGAGCTAAATGATGAGAACACATGGACATGTAGAAGGGAACATCACACACTGAGGCCTATTGAAGGGTGGAGGATGGGAGGAGGGAGAGGATCAGGAAAAATATTTAATGGGTACTAACACCTGGATGATGAAATAACCCATACAATAAACCCCCATGACACAAGTTTACCTAAGTAACAAACCTGCACTTGTACCTCTGAGCTTAAAATAAAAGTTAAACCAAACCAAAAAAAAAACACACAAAAAACAAAAAACCACATATGTCAGTAGATAAAAAAAGAAAAAAAAATTTCTCTGGCCCCTATATTTTCTGCAACTTGGTAGTGACATCTAAACATGTGAAGAGATTGAATTGAAATGTATAGTAAGTTTTCAGCATAGGTGTTAGTGGGTCCTTCTGTAGGAGCAAATATGCCTGTTTGTCTCTCTTTTTTTGTGAAATAAGCACCACTGATGATTATTGTATATATCCATTATTTTATTAGAAGTTGTAAAATTATGATATTCTAAGGATATTTTTCCTTAGTTATTTATTACCTGAAAGATTTTTATAATGGTTTCACCTGCATTTGGTTAATGGTTTGGTTAACCTGAGTGATAGATTGCAGAGGAAAGGCAAGATATAGAATTTATCTTCTCCCTGCTTTACCAGTTTTCACCTTAATAATAAGTATCCTCCCAACACGGCCTGCAGAGTTGCCTGTTTTGTATGAGCACATGATGCTTTTCTGTCTGTTACAGTCATGATCCTTGTCAATACTCAATCTGTCCCACCCTAGACAGTAGAGGCCTCTATGTTTTCTTCAGAGTTCCTCCGACATAACCCAGACAGTCTTTTATGCATCATGGCTTCTAGTGTCACAAGATATTTCAGGCTCACTCTGTACATTTCCTGCCTCAATCAAGGTTTAGTGGAAATGGTATCTAGAATATACGGACCAGGCATTAAGGGAACAGTATCTTTAAGCTCTAATGGTTCACTTAGTTTTAGGCAGTTAAGTGGTATACATAAAATATAATGGTAAGCAGACAGTTATTTCTTCTTACGATGACACACATGTTCTCAAACTTGTAGGGACTATGTGTGTAAAAGAAACATCTGAATATCAGTGTCACTTCTTAATATTAATTGCTTTAGTCTATTTGACAATTACCAGCATATTTCTGAAATATTTTTTGGCTATATTCTACTTTATCTAATTTTTACTGTTTGTTTTTTGGTGTTTTTGTTTGTTTGTTTGTTGCTTCAATACCTTCATCTGCTAATAAGCACCACTGGGGGTTTCTTATTCAACATCTTACCCTGTTCTTTTAATTATCAGCTGTTAAGAACAGTGAGTTAAGAAGTTTAAGAATTTTACTTGTTACAAAATAGCCCATATTTAACTACTTTTCCGGACTGCCTCAAGTGGGCACTAATAAGAAGGATCTGCACACTCTCAATGTCTATGCTTGCCAGAAAATTGATCTCAACTGCTAAACAGTGAGTCCTTTGGTGGTTAGGTCAGGCCACCAGTGCCTCTTCTTCATGGCTCAGATACTGTATCAGGGAGAACTCGGGTTAGGGAACAACAGAGACAGGATACCATCCGGTTCCTCTCACCCTCTGCACTCTTACCACTGAACTAATCTCAGATTTCTAAAAGAGTAAGTTACATTTAAATCTTTCCTTTTCAATCCTTGCAAAAACCTTCATTTCTGTACAAAAAATTATCATTTGCTTTCAAAGGGGAGTGATCAGAACAACAGAATTTAGGGTCTTAGAATGCAGGTGACCTCAAACTGTGTTTGCTTCTTCTGCTGGTTGGCTGTTCCCAACAAAGGGCAAGATTTTAGAGCACTCAGTGATTTAAAAGTGGGCATATCTGTTTGTCCAGTGGATTTTATTACTGTCACATAATTTACCATCAAGTAATAAAATTGCACTATTCTTCATTTTAGACTGAAAATTTGGAAAACCTTTTCTCAAAATTTGTCCAAATTCAGGGCGATAGTTTTTGGAACTTAGCCATATTTTCTTCCAAGTGAATTTCTAAATATGCCTTAACCATGGGTCAGCTATGACGATCGCATGAAAGTAGAGAGTAGAATGGTAGTTACCAGAGGTTGGGAAAGGTAGGGAGAAGAGGGATGAAGGGAGGCTGATTAATGGATACAAAAATACAGTTAGAAGCAGTAAGTTCTAGTATTTCATAGCACAGTAGGGAGACTATTGTTACCATTAAGTTATTGTATATTTCAAAATGGCTAGAATATTTGAAATTTTTCTCAACACAAAGAAATGATAAATAGTTGAGGTGATAGATATCGCAATTACCCTTATCTGATCATTACACACATGTATCAAAATATTACATGTATCCCATAAATATGTACAATTATGATGTATCATCATAGAAAAACAATGAGTCAGCTGATAAACTAAAAGGTTGATGGGGGTAGCAATGGACAATAAAACCTCATCATCTACCATTATTTGTTCACTTTTGCTGGCTGCATCCAAATGTTAATGAATGTCAGTATACGCTTATTCAGATGTCTGATATTGTGTTATATAATGTCCTAAAGACTGTTTACACCTATTCGGCCTCACTCAGTTGTCAAAACAACTATATGAAATGAGCAGAGAGCAAGTCAATTATTTCACCAAGGTCACAGGTGGAAATGTCAGAGTAGAATTTGAACTTAGGCAATTCAGCTCCAAGAGTTCATAATGTTAGACACTCCATGACACCGCTTCTGCTTTGCTTTCATAGGTCCTTAAATAGATGTCATATATAACTGTGCAATCTCAGGACTAGATTTAGCTTAAGTGTCTTCTAGGATAATTCCCCATTTAACTTTTGACTTCCCCTCAAAATATTTGGTCAAAACAGCAATCAGGTCTATAGTCACCTTAAACAACTAGAAGCCCACTACTTATTCTTTGTAATATCAGGAATGCAAAGTTGCTTCACTTCTCTGTGGTGGTTCTTAGTTTGTAAATTGTCAATGGCTGTGCCTGCTTGGAAGGTTTTGAAAATGTATATAAGGCAAAGTTGCTCTGAAAATGCCTGGCACAAAGCATGTCCTCAATGAAAAGAGTGTTCATTATATCCATTATATCTTTAATAAATTCCAGTTTCCTTTTCCTGCTTCCATCCTTTGTCTCTCTCTCTCTCTCTCTCTCTCTCTTTCTCTCTGGAAAGTCCAGTAGCAAGTCCTTTTCTTGTAATCTTCAGAGCAAGCAGGCCTAGGGTTCCTCATTAACACTTACGTTGGGGACCTTCTTTCCCTTTTCCTCAAGTTTTTTTCAACTCTTCACATTGTGACCAGTTGAAGGGACTCCAAATGATTCTAGTGAGCCACATTTCTCTTGGAAAGTTGTCAATGGCTTTACAGCACAAGGTGTCACGGGACCATTGCTAGAACTGGATAATGAAAGATGAGTTTAGGGCTAGTTTTCCTGGGAGAAAGGATTTTAAATGTCACAGGAACCACAGAAGGAAAATCATAATGTCAAGGAAACTTCAGGTTGACCAAACATCAGGGTGGATGAAAGGAAAGAGTAAAAGACAACACTGGCTTTGGGAAAATGTCTTCTGGCAATTGCATGCTTCCAGCTGAGTCTGTATTTGAGTTGCATTGGGGCACACTTTGGTTCTGAGCCTGAGTTCACCTTATCTCCTTGGGTTAGTTACTTGACCTCCTGAGTTTTAGCATACTTGTCTACAAAAGAGAATGACTATGCTTCTAATCGACTAAGTTAACTCATACAGAATACTTCATTATAATGAGTACATTGTAACTGTTTAATAATGCTTACTAAAATGTTTGAAGTTAAATTAAAATTCATTGGAATGAATAAATTTAAAACTATGAATATAAAGGTTAACTGAATTACATTTTCACTGAAATTGTGGCTTGCAACCCCCTGAATTAGCTAGCAAACCTGATTCATGGCCATCTTTTGGGTCCCGCGATTGCCATATGGCACCATGAACAGTGAATGAGCCTGGTATTCATTATATTCTGTCATTTCTTTCACAATTATCTTTTGTTGATGACTCTCCCTCTGCTGGCCCCCAACCCCATCCACCCTCCACCCTTCTCTGATCTCCTCCATGGTGTAGATGATCCCTATGGATTTTTTTTTTTTTTTTTTTTTTTTTGGTCTCTGCCCTCCAACTTCTGATTGTGTTTGACCTATGGGAGACTCCGAAATGATATCAGAAGATAGAAGGGAAAGAATACTGTTCCTTCCTCATCCCCACTGTCCCCATCATCACGGTTTGGCTGCAGTCCCTGCTGGGCTGTCCTACTGCTGCACCAGCTGATACTCACTCCATTTATTGACTGAGCCTTGCAGACTTCGGAAGGGGAATGGACACCTTGTTGTTGCAAACCCCTAGGGGCTTTAAGCCTTGATGGTTTTCTCTAGTCTCTTCCATAATCTCTTTTCAATTAGCTCTTCAAAAATGCTATTTATTTCCTGCCAGGACCTTGATTGATGCACATCTATTGAATCCTTTCTGTTTACCAAGCACTTACAAAGAAGAGGGAACAGGGCAACACCTAAAACAAAATTCCCGCATCAGTTTGTAAATTATGTGGAGCAACAAATATGTAAGGTGAAGCTACAGGGCACCATGTGATACTCATCATATCTGGAAAGGGAACTGAGCCCAACAAGAAGAGAAGAGCATGGGGCTTCTCCTAAAACAGAGGGAGCCTGGGCAGGACAGGTGACCTAGGAGCTGCCTTATGTGGAGCAGAGCAGCAAGGACAACAGAACTTCTCAAATAGTAGAGAACCCTTTCATTTGAAGAAGTAGCTTATTATCTACCAGGTAGATCAGTGAGACATCATTGGTGTGAGATTAAATAGATAACTGAGAATAGTTTCTGTAGGATTTCTTTGATGGCCTGTTCCAGGAGAGTGTTCCTAGATGGAGAGGATCAGGCTGGAGGAGAGCCAAGGGAGATGTATGTATATTTCCTGGGTATTCACTTAGCCTTTGGCTTTCACAGTAATTTAAGCAGATTAAAAAAATGATATATTTGGCACACATCATAAATAACTGATAAAGAGGTTATGTAAACTCCTTTGAACATTCTAGAATTGGTGGCACATATATTGATGTGTTTATAAATATATATCTTGAAAATGATCACAGGCTACACTTCTAAAATTTTTTTTTTTTAATTACAAAGTTCATGCCATTATTATAGCCTATCTACAAACTGAAATCATATACACATACTATAATTACTGAGTATAAACATGTGCACCAAAAAATAAAGACAACAATGCCTCTTGGAAAAAACAAAAAGATAGACTATGATTAATGTAACAAGCTATTTCTAATATGAATTTTTAGAGTTTTATTTAATCATTTAGTGATTATAACACTAATAAATGGAAGTTATAGGATAATCAAAATACGTAATATTATAAGGAATAGTAGGTAATCAAACATGTTTGTTTAAAGAAAAATATTAGGCTGGGTGTGGTGGCTCATGCCTGTAATCCCAGCACTTTGGGAGGCCAAGGTGGACAGATCACTTTAGGTCAGGAGTTCAAGAGCAGCCTGGCCAACATGGTGAAACCCCGTCTATACTAAAAATACAAAAATTAGCCAGGTGTGGTGGCGTGCACCTGTAATCCCAGCTACTCAGGAGGCTGAGGCAGGAGAATGGCTTGAACCCAGGAGGTAGAGATTGTGGTGAGCCGAGATTGTGCCACGGCACTCCAGCCTGGGCAATAGAGCAAGACTCTGTCAAAAAAAAAAAAAAAGAAAGAAAGGAGAGAAAAAAAGAAAAAAACTTAATACATTAGCTTCTCCCTTCAAGTGATAGAGTCTGTGGCCATGATTGCAGGACTGCAGTGTAACAAAATGTCATTGCATAAGTGACTGAACCTTGATGGTGGATATTGATAGACATGTTGCAGAACACCAGAATTATTAGGTAAATCAGGATGGGAAGACAGAAGAGGAAAATGTTAGGATTTCTTTTCACGACAATGTACCAATAAAATCAATAGTTCTCTTTCAAGAAAATCCATAAATGTAAAAATGAAATTTAAAAAAATTAATAATTTTAACTGCCAACACTTATCACCTGCAAGGTAAGTGTATATTTAGGATAAAACTTGACTTTTAATTTTAACAAGTTGAGTAAAGAAATACAAATATCAAATTAACTTTTTGATTAATTGAATCTAAGTTCAAAGTTATAAATCTGTCAGGAGTTACATATATAACTTTGATTAAAATAATAAAGTGAATCATTAAAAATGAAAATAGAAGGATAGGTAACAATTGGTAAGATTGGTAAAATGTTGATAAATGGTAAAGCTGGATATGGCTACCTGAAGGTTCATTACACTATCCTTTTTACTATTGTGTATGTTTAAAATTTGTTATAGCAAAATTTCAGAAAGCAGCAAATGTATAGCTTTGGGGTCAATGCAAAATGGCTCTTTTCTCTTTTTAGGGAAGTTTATCCAAGGAGATTCAACAAAGTAGGCAAGTTACTTCTTGGAATTCAAGTCATTGTAAAACAACACCTTATTAATCAAAGGATAAATTAAAACAAATCACATTAAGACTAAAACAAAAATGAAGAGTAGATAAAAAATCAGAAGGCTCTTACCAAGATATTGTTTATTACTCCCAAATACGTAGTTAGGTTTTCAACAGATAGACTTTTGAACATTTTAACATTTTAAAAAATGCCACACTTATAAACAAAAATAAAGAAAAGTTATAATTTTCCAAATGAAACTGACCACTTCTTCGTCAAAAAATTTTGGTTATTTTCTGCTCTTCAAAATATTTTATATCTAAGTCAGCAGAAAATAAAACAGAGGAAAAATTATATACTCTTTTATCAGTAGGATTCTGACCTGAGACATTCAAACAGTGGTGGCATAGCACTAAAAGGAATTTTCGATTACTCCCAAACATGGAGGTCTGCATTTTTGAACTTCCATGTTTGTGTTTGCATTGGTGTATCAAAATCTGGTTTTGGTGGGGTTTTTTCAGAGCTTAATTGAGGTATAATTGACAAATAATAAACTGTATAACAACATTTCCACAGGTCCTGAGAAATACTGTCTTCCATATCATTTTATTATAGTGTTGATGAAGAAAAATAATTGGCTTCATTATATGTTGTTTTGCTTAAAGTTGCAGTTTCCAAGAACCTATCTATGATGTTAAATGAGGACTTACTGTATACAGGTTGATAAGTTTTGACACACATGCACAAGTAGGATCATCACCACATCAAAATAGTAAACATATTTGTTACCACCTCAAGGTTTTTCATGGGCCTTGGTAAGCCTTCTTTCTAAGCCAGCTCTTCCCCATCTGTTCCCAAACAAATACTGATCTAACTTCTGTCAATATGGATTTGTTTTAATTTTCTAGAATTTTATATAAATAGAATCATAGAGCATGTGCCCTTTTTTTCTGCTTTCTTTCACTCAGTGTAATTATGTTGAGATTCATCCATGTCATGGAATGAACCAATGTTTAAATATACTACAGTGTGTTTATTCATTTGCCTATTGATAGACATTTGTAGGTCACACAAAGAACTTCTGGTTTTGCTACAAGCAAAAGTGCTATAATCATTCATGCATGGACAAATCTTCATATATAAATCCATCCTTTATTTTTTATTGAGTAAAACCTAGTAGTGGAATAGCTAGATCATAGGGTAGATGTTTAACTTTTTTTAAGAAACTACCAAACTGTTTACCAAAGTGATTGTACCATCCATTCTGACCAGCAATGTATGAGTTCTAATTCCTCCACATCCTTCTTAAATTCAGCCATTTTTATAGCTGTGTAGTAATATTATGGAATAATTTTCATTTGTGTTTCCCTAATGAAAAATGATGCTAAGTATCATCCATGTGCTCATTTGCCATTCATATATCTTCTGTGGGGAAGCACCTGTTAAAAGGTTTGCCAAGTTTTTAAAAATGTGACTGCTCCTTACTGAGTTTTAAGAGTTCTTTGTATATTCTGGATTCAAGTCTCTGGAAAGATAAATACTTGAAAATATATTATCCCCATCTGTAACATGCTTTTTCATTCTCTTAACAGTGTCTTTTGAAGAGAAGTCATTTTATCTTTAGATGAAGACCAACTTCACAATTTATTCAATTTATGAGTCATGTTTTTGGTCATATCTAAATAATATTTCCTTAATTCACAGTTAGAAAGGTTTCTCCTATGGTTTCTTCTACAAATCTCATAGTTTAAGTTGCACATATAGGTGTATATCCTGTTTTGTGCTAATTACTGTATGTGCTGCAAAGTAGGGATTTCATTTTTACATGCACATTCAATTGTTCCACCACCATTGGTTTAAAATGTGATTTGCTTTCCTTTGCACCTTTGTAAAAAATCAGGGCATATCATTGTAGGTCTATTTCTGAAATCTCCAATCCTTTCCACTGATCCATGTCTGTATCTTTATGTCAATACTAAAATCTTGATTCGTTTAGTTTTATATGTTTTGAAATCAAGTAGTGTTAGTTGCTCAGTTTTGGTTTTGGACGTTGATTTTGGTATTCTAGGTTATTTTCCTTTCCTTACTGTACTGGCATGTCCCTGCGTTCCTGAATTTAGGAGGAAAACATTCAGCCTTCAGTAATTACATATGATATTATTTGTAGTATTTCATAGATGACTTTTTCACATTCGGAAGTTCCCTTCTGATCCTACCTTGCTGAGAGTTTTTACCAGAACTGGATTGTCAAATGCTTCTACACCTATGTTATAGTTCTGGGATAAAAGCACTTTGATCATGAAAAATGTTCCTTTTGGTATATTGTTCAACTCAGTTGGCTAAACTTTGATTTAGAAGTTCTGCATCTATGTTCTAGGCAGAAAACAAAAGGAGCTTAAATTATTTTAGTTGAATACATCTGACATGGTATATGTGAGGAGAAAAAAAATGCAAACTGTTTTTATCCTCTGTTCTCACACCACAGCAATCAGCACCAAAGAATTTCTTCCCACCAACAAACAAGCTTTCAATTCTGCAGTGGGCCCCTGCTGGGTGTCCTCTAATTTAGTTCTAGTGACACCACCTCCCTGGAGCTAGCATCAGATCTCACCGGGCTCAGCCTTCAAGACGGCTTCCCTTTCAGACACCAGTCTCAAGTCCAGGCTTCTGGAATTTCTAACCCACTGTCAAGTTGGGGTTCCCACGACTCCCTCTTTGGGTTCCACTAATTTGTTGCAGAACTCACAGAACTTAAGAAAACATTTATATTTGCTGGCTTATTACAAAGGTTATTATAAAGGATGCAGATGAAGAGAGGCAGAGGACAAAGTATAGGGAAAGGAGTGGGGAGCTCCTGTGCCCTCCTTGGGTATGTCACCCTCCAGGAACCTCCATGTGTTCAGTGACCCAGAAGGTCTCCAAACCCTGTCCTCCTGGGCCTTTTATGGAGACTTCTTTGGGCAAACATGACTGACAACCATATAGAAATATGATTGAACAGAAAAGATATAATTCAATACTAATAGACTAAATGAGGAAACCTAACAAGCCTGTCTGCCCAGATTCTTCTTGGTCACCTCTCTGGGCAGCATTCCCTCCTCTCCAGTATGATGCAGGACCCCTTCTGAAATAAGGGTCTTGTGACCTACAATCAAACATAGTAGGCCAGAGAATTGCTTTATGACCAGCTCTGCGACAGAAAAGTAGGAGAAGATTCCTGCCTTGGGGAGAAAAGGAGCAGGTGAAAGGAGGACAGAGAAAGTCAGAGGCTGTTTTCTGAGGCCTGATCCAGAGGCCTAAAGTGTCTCACATTCTAACAAAGGCCTGCGGGAGTCATGAGCCAGGAGCCAGGTACAAAACCTGCATATATGATCATCTCACCAGGGGATCCAGGAGTTTAAAGGTAAGCAGTTCTATGTATTGAAAAATTTCAGGAACAGAATTTGGGGACTGGTAGTGGCTAAGACTTCCATGTGGACTGTTGTGGAATGCTATTGAAGCAGGATATTTCGCTGACCCCTTCTTGGGACTCGAAAAGTAGGTGCCCTTTTTACTCAGCCCGCAGCTCTCAACTACTGTGAGAGGGAATACGCTAGCAAAAGAAGTAGGAACTGGAGCGCACAGGTGCTGAAACTAGCTGGCCACTTTGGCACCAGCAGGGGCACTCCACTCACTTGGACCTGCTGCATTCCACCCATCAAAGAAGGGGGTGTGCAGGTGAGTGGATGCAGGAGCCAGGGCTAGCGTTTTTGGGTGCTGGTGGGAGCGAACTTCATGCAGGCCCTGCAGTAGCATCTTGGCATGGGGTGCCCAAGATCCTTGAAGCCCCAAAGAAAGTGTTACAGTGCTCTTTTAACTCTGTTGTCCGTGAATGGCTTAAGTGTTAACATCTCAGTGGACCCTCTGCCCTTTTTGTATGAGGTGGCTACCTTCTGCCAGTGAGAGTGTAGCAGGAGGAGCTGCAGACAAAACCCCTCAGACACCGAGATAGTGAAGGGAGTGGCTTTAATCCGCTGGGAGCATTGGCAGGCTAGCGTCTTAAAATCCGAGCTCATCAGGTGCTCAACTTCTGTCCCTTTTAAGGGCTCACAACTCTAAGGGGGTCTGCGTGAGAGGGTCATGATTGATTGAGCAAGCCAGGGGGTACGTGACAGGGACTGTGAGCACTGGTGGTCAAAGTGAAACAGAACAGAACAGGAGGTTTCACAATGTCCTTCCATGCAATGTCCAGAATCTATAGATAACAGTTGCTAAGCGGTCAGGGGTCGAATTTTAACTACCAGGCTTAGGTCAGGCAGGCCCAGGCCTGGTTTCGGGTCTTGTTCCTTGGTTTTGGGTCTGGTTCCTTGGTTTTGGGTCTGGTTCCTAGGCGCCAGGCTACCTGTCTTTAGTTTTGCTTCTCTTTCCTTTTCTGAGTATAAAACAATATGAGAGGGTCTCTCTCTTCCCTCATTTCCTCCCTTTGAGACTCTTACTTTTTATTAATGGGAGTTCTCACTCTTATTTTTGCTACTTATGTCTTCTTGTGCAATAGATTGATAGTGATTCATATAGTACACTTGTGCTGAAGCATTTTGGTGAACTAAGGTAGCGACGAAGCTTTTTATCATTTAAAGAAGTACAGGTAGCAAACAAGGGAGCAGTAAGCAGGTTTCTATTACTATTATAACTCCCATTATAAGAGTTTTAAATCTTCCTAGTGCTGGCAACCACCTTCTAAACATGACTTCAGGGTCGAATCCATGCTACACTTGTATGGGCACATGTGCCAGTTTTGCTGAATTTCTAACTATGTCTTTAACTGCTTGCCTTTGATTATCTATGTGTAGACAGTAATTAGTAAGGTTAAATTTCTTATAGACCTCTCTTTCAGCTGCTAGCAAGTAGTCGAGAACCAATCTATTTTGATAGATAGCATTTTTTGTCTGAGTTTTTTGCTGGGCCAGAATAGTCAAGGCTTGACCACTTTTATTAGTGATGATTTCTAAAACAGCTTGCAACCGTGTGATTTGGTTGACCATGCAAATGGGGGTCCGGTATCCCCATGAGTCGTCTTGTGCCTAAGTAGCAGGCCTATAATATTGTATGATTCTCTTAGGGAGTTATTCATTATTTTTCAATTTTTTTATAGCTATGATTTTTTTTTTTTTTTTTTTTTTTTTTTTTTTTTTTTGCGGGAAGCCTAGACAGGGAAGCCCAGGAGTTCACCTGTTTTTATGGGCAGTAGGAAGAAAGATGGTTTAACAGTGCCAATAACACAACTACGTGTCCACTGGTCAGGCTGCTTAGCATAGGCTGTATGTCTACATATCCAGTATAGCCCAGTGGGGGCCGTCTAGTCCCAGTGGGATTCTGGGTGGGCCCCAATGGTCTGCAACTTTGGAAATTTACTGAATGGATTTTTTTTTTCTGTGTGGTTTGAATTCCACCATGTAGTCTTCCTACAGGAAGTGTGAAGTCCTTTCCCACTCTTGCTATACAGTATCGTCTAGTGATTGAGACTTCTAGGACCTACAAGTGATCAGGGTGATTCTTTTGGGCTGGGAACTGGGTCTGTGGGTACTAATTCTCAGGTTTCCTATGGCCATTGATCTCCTATTACAGTTCTTCCACAAAGGTAACATTTAGAGACTGGGCTACATACCTTGGATAGAATAGCATTATAAAAACAAGTTTTTAGAGTCCCGGAACACTTAGAATAACCGTAAAATAATAGGACTGTAGCAGGTTGTATAAAGCACCAACAGGTTGGTGCTTTAAGAAAAACCTGTTGCGTTTTCATTTTAATGTCAAGTTCACAGAAAAAATGGATGATACCTTTTTAACTTTAGCTAATATGTTTACACACAGAATTTTCTTTACAATTAACGTTTTAAAACTTGCTTAAACTTTCAAAACAATAATTTTTTTAACCTTTTAATGTAGGTAAAAGTCGACATTCTTATGCTTCCTTATAATCCTTTTACTAAAGGTATATTTTACTTTTCTTATACACCTTGCACATACACTGCTTCTTCAATAGTACTCAGGAAGCCTTATTACTTTTAAATTATACATTTTTTGCATAAAATTTTTTTATAACTTTTTTCTTTCATGACGTTTGCAGACAATTCTTCGACATGTCTCAACTTTTTGACTTATTACAAACATTTCTTTCTTTAAACAACCAGTTAATTTATTTCAGGACAAGAATTTACCATATAACACTCTTGTTACATAAATTCTGCCTCCTCCTTTTTTTTTTTTCTTTTGGAAGATAATCATTCTTTTTTTTTTTTTTTTCTTTCTGTTAGCAAAGCAGCTGCCACTACAGATTGAATGCATCTGGGCCATACGCGGGTTACTGGGTTAAGGATTTTTGATAGGAAGGCCTCAGTGTTTTCAGGATATGCCCTTGTTTACACTGACAACAAAGTGGTATTAGAGTGTTACAGGGTTATGGAGAATACCCTTAATTATCAATTATAAGTTTTAAATTTACCTTGGCTTTTAAAGGAACAGGGTATACTTTTTTTTTTCTTAACTACTTGTATATTTCTCTCTTTTGTTCTTTCTCTCTTTGACTTTCTGTCTCTCTCTCTGTCTCTCTTTGACTTTCCTTTTGCCTCTGTCTCTTCCTCTCTTTCTGCCTCTCTCTTTTTCTGTCTCTCTCTCTTTTCTTGACTCCTTCTTTGTCTCTCTGTCTTTTCATCTCTCTTTGACTCTTTTTCTCTCTGTCTCTTTCTTCTTTCTTTCTCTGCTGGTCTTTCCTTGCCTCTGCCAGCTGCTTATGCTGCTGTTCTCTTAACTACTATTGGGGGGAAGGGAGTCTAAAACCAGCTGTAACAGTCTATGTACGGAAACTGGTCTTGGTGCCTTGGCTTACAGGTTACCTTGTGCAAGACCTTTGAAATAAGGGACCTGTCTAGGTTTCCTTCTGATGGCCAACCCACCTCTAATGCTGGCCAGTCTATTTCACACAAAGTTCTAAGTTTTCCTGGTGTCATAGTAATACCGTAATCTCCCTTAAATCCTTTCTTGAAATTTTTCAACACAGTTCCTAGTGGGGTGGGCTTACTTGTGCCTGACCCATGCTTCTTTGAGACAAAACACCATGCTCACACCACATGCACACCACAAAACAAACAACGGGTAAAAAGGGCACATACACACTTTTGCAGTTTACGCCAAACAAAAATGAAAACCAAAATCAGAGTATCAAGAGATCCAAGCCAGGTCACAACCAAAACCAAAGTATAAAGCAATCCAAGTCAAGTCAAAAACAAAAACGAAAGTGCCGGTACAGGCAGGCCGTGGGTGGTCAGGCCACGCTTCCACTCAAATGGAGTGGGCAAGTTCCCAAGACCAGTCCTGTCAAGCAATTCAAACCAAGTCAAAACCAAAAACAAAACCAAAGTGCAAATAAAGGCACACCATGGGTGCTCAGGTCACACTTCCACTCAAATGGAGTGGGCAAGTTCTAAAGACTAGTCTTACCAAGTTTTAGATGTCTGGACTCCAAGTGCCAGTTCCTTCCAGGTGTTCAGCCACTGCATTGGATCCTCCATGGGGGCCTGCCACACACTGCTCTGGCGAGGCATCCCACTAGGGCAAATGCCTACCCGGGAGCACCCTCAGGACCCACGTTGCTCCAGCTGGTTGGAGTCTCCCGCAGGGATGTTCCACAGGGCAGGCTAAAGCCGCCTAAGGAGCTGCCTTGACTGTCTGTTAATCACCTCGCTTCCTGGTCAGGGAATCAAGAAATATAGCAGGACGAGCCATGGACAAAACCCCTCAGACACCGAGATAGTGAAGGGAGTGACTTTAATCAGCTGGGAGCATTGGCAGGCTAGTGTCTTAAAATCCGAGCTCGTCAGGTGCTCAGCTTCTGTCCCTTTTAAGGGCTCACAACTCTGAGGGGGTCCACCTGAGAGGCTCGTAATCAATTGAGCAAGCCAGGGGGTACATGACAGGGGCTGCGAGCATCGGTGGTCAAAGTGAAACAGAACAGAACAGGAGGTTTCCCAATGTCCTTCCATACAATGTCTGGAATCTATAGATAACAACAGTTGCTAGGTCAGGGGTCGAATTTTAACTACCAGGCTTAGGTCTGGCAGACCTAGGCCCGGTTTTGGGTCTGGTTCCCTGGTTTTGGGTCTGGTTCCTATGCACCGGGCTACCTGCCTTTAGTTTTGCTTCTCTTTCCTTTTCCGAGTATAAAACAATATAAAACAACATGAGAGGGTCTCTCTCTTCCCTCAAGGGCAAAGGACAAGTGTGACAACCTTTTGCATTTGCACTCATGGTTCTCAAGTTCTTCTGCAGCATCCAGGAGAAATGAGGTCACATGAGCAAACTGAAGGATGGTACATGCTGGAGATTGTATTGATGATGAAAGTGGTTCTCAGTGAATAAAGAGCGCTGAAAAGGGGATGGGGCAGGAAGGTCACCTGCCCCTGAAGCAGAGCCATTTCTAGCTGGATTCTTCTCTGAAGTTGTGCCATCAAGCTGTCCCTCTCAAATCAAGCCACTTCTCTCCAAAGTCCAGCCACACTCTCCAACGTCCAACTGCTTCTCCCTTCTCCCGCTGAGTATGGGGTTTTTATAGGCACAGGATGGGCATGGGGCAGATAGCATGTGTGGTTTCTGAAAAGGCAACATTCAAGTGAGAAAGCAGGGATACAAGATCTCACTTTGGGCCCTAATCTCAGGCTTTTCTGCTTGAGGGTGGGATCCTCTCCAGGGACCCGCCCCAGCTGCGTAGAATTTCTCTGCCTCCTGCCTTTATCGTTGTATCATTATGACGGCTATGAATAGGGAGGGAGGGACATTGCTGGGATGGCCGAGAACAGCCCCACTGGTGGTGTGAAGTTTGAAGTGGAGGACTTAACTAGCTTCCCCCCTGTGTGATGGATGAATGACGAACAAGGAAGAATTAGAAAGATCCTTGGACTCCCATCTTGGTGATTGTTACTAAGCTCTGGACATTAGTGGAGAGACACATTTAGGAATGGAAAATCATGTATCAGTGAGTCCACAGACCAGGTCCTTCCCTTCTCCAGATGGCCAATGATAGAGTCTCTGTTACCTCCAGTAGCATAAGAAAGATCAGTCTCTAATTGATGATAGAGTGGTAGTTGATGTGTCAGGTAGACAACTGTGAAAAATTCACTGAAATAGGATATGTGTCACTATTTAAAGAAAGAGCTTCAGAAAAATCCTACCCATTTGAATTGAATATAGAAGTCAAAATTACAACAGAAATGAAGAAATTTAATATTTAAAAGATAATTTGACAAAGGACAAATACAAATATAAAAATTTTCTAAAACAGCTTTAAAATAGATGCATTTAGTGTCAGCATAGGATACATATCAAATAAAAATAAAACAAGGCTATTAAACTAATACAAGCATAAGTTAAACACAAATTTGGACATTCTAAGTGAAATATCACTGAGAGTAATGTTTTCCAGGTTCACTGATGTTGTTACAAATGACAGAATTTCTTTCTTTTCTAAGGCTGAATAGTATTCCATTGTATGCATGTGGTGTGTGTGTGTGTGTGTGTGTGTGTGTCTACCACATTTTCTTTATTCATCTCTTGGTAGACACTTAGGTAGATGCCATATCTTGGCTATTGTGAATAGTATTGCAATAAACATGGGAGTGCAGATATCTGTTCAACATACGGATTTCAGTTTATTTGAATGCATACCCAGAAGTGGAATTGCTGGATCATGAGGTAATTCTATTTTTAGTTTTTTAGGAAACTTCCATACTGTTTTCCTTAATGGCTGTACTGTTTTACATTCATTCCCACCAACAGCATAAAAGGGTTTCCTTTACTCCACATCCTCACCGACATGTTATCTTTTGACTTTTATGCAGAATCTAAAAAAGTCAAACTTTTGGAAGTAGAGAATAGGGGGATGGGGGAAACAAGAAAATGATGATTAAGGGGGACATATATTCAGTTAGACAGAAGGAATACATTCTTTGAGATCTATTGCACAGCGTGGTGACTATAGTTAATAATAATATATCCTGTATTTTACCACGACAGTCATTTATTCTTTTCAGCAGCCTGAAGGTATCATCCCCACCACCTGCCTTTTTTTCTTGGGATGTCAACTTTCATCATCTCTTACTTCTTTAAGGGAATTCTTTCTTTTGTTCCTGGCTGGGTGCTTCTGAGGTGTTTCTGTTTGCCTTTTGTTTTCAGTATATCCAATACAATAAGACAGAACAGGGACCCCGCACCCACCCACCAAACTTAGGAGCCTGTGGGCCCCTCCAGGCATGGCAATAAAGGAAAATCTTGAGTTCCTTCAAGGGAAATACCAGGCACCTTGCTAGCGCTGAGAAGTAAATAAGCAACACAATAAGCAAAAGGGCAACAGTAGCTCAAAACAATAGCCAAGGCAGCTAGAATCACAATATGTTTGCTTCTGTATAGAAACTAAGATAACATCTTAACATATATCCCTGAGTTGTTTTTCAGAAACCCAGACCACCCCCACCCCACCAGTGGGATCCAATCCACTGCCATGTAGACCTCAGATAAGGGGGGACTGAGGACTGAACTCTGACTGACCTATGTTCTTTGTTCTAAATTTTTTCCTGACAGGCCTGGAGGAAGTCACATCCATGAGCCAGGACTGACATTCTTCTCTGCTGACCCCAAATTTTTAAAAACAAAGCTTCTATTCCTTAACCAATTGCAAATTGTAAAATCTTTAAATCTGCTACTAAAGCAAACTAAATATGGCCTGAGAAGGACTCCCTGCTTCCATCTTTGAGTCATTGTGGGTGAGCTGTAACCTAGCTTAATAGGCAGACAAGACTGGAAACCTAAATTAGGAGTAGGGGCCTTTAACAACAGCTGAGCCTTGGCCCATCCCAGCGGCCATACTTCAGCCACTCATAGACTGCTAAGTGTTCAAACTGTGTTCAAATGAGGCAAACACCAACCTGTAACCTATCCAGCTGTTTCTGTACCTCACTTCCAATTTCTGTACATCACTTCCCTTTTTTTTTTTTTTTTCTTTTTTTTGTCTATAAATGTGTTCTGACCACGAAGTATCCCTGGAGTCTCTCTGAATCTGTTGTGATTCTGGGGGCTAGGGCTGCCTAATTCGCAAATCATTCATTCGCAATTAAATTCCTTTAAATTTAATTTGGCTGAAGCTTTTCTTTTAACACTACCTATGACCTGTAAGCCCCCACGTCTAGGTATCCTGCCCTTTTAGGCTAAAACTAATGTGTGACCTCCATGTAATGATTTACCACTTTTCCTTCTGCTTTCCTGAAACTTACCCCTGCTGAAACCATCATTGCAAAATTATAACAGATGGCGAAAGAGATCTGACTTAACCAACTCCATCTTGTATCTAACCTCAAAGCTGTCCTTGTTCATTCCTGGGCATAGGCCAAACTAACTTTGAGAGAAACTTAGATTATAGTCTATAGTTGGAAACAAAGATGATAACAGCCCTTTCCCAAAACAAACCACCTTCTTTCCTCCGTTTTAGACTGCCTTTGTAGGACTAACAGATTGGCCAAAAGATTAGAAATTATGGTTTAGGAGTCATGCAGCTAAAGGCTACAAGATTCTGGCCCTCCTCAAGTTGCTTCTAGAGATAAATCACTATTGTAAAGCCTAAGATCAGTGCTTGAGATATCTGGCAGACCCTGAACTTGATGGATCAGCTGGCATCACCCAGCTTGTTAAACTGGCTCATCTGATCTTGTGGCCCCCACCCAGAAACAGACTCAGGGTAAGAAGACAGCTTGGACTTCCTGTGATTTAATCTCTGACCCAACCAGCTAGGTGTGGTGGTGGGGACCTGTAATCTCAGCTATTTGGGAGGCTGAGGCAGAAGAATCTTAGCATTCTTAGCTCACTGGCTTCCCCCAACCCACCAAGTTGTCTTTAAAAGCTCTGCTCCCAAAATGCTCAGTGAGACTGACTGGAGTAATAATAAAACTCCTCCTGTCTCCTGCACAGCTGACTCTGCGTGAATTGCTCTTTCTCCGTTGCAGTTACCCTATCTTGATAAATTGGCTCTAAGTAGCAAGCAAGGTGAACCCGCTGGGCAGTTATACTGCCTTTGAAAACCCTTACCTTCAACGAATCAGGGAGGTCAAAGCTTAAGCATGAGCTGCCTGGTCCTTCTTGTTTGGTGCCTGCAAGTAAATGCCTTCCTCTGCTGCAAACCTCAGTGTGGATATCCGGTCTTACTGCCCTAGTTCCTTCAATAACATAGTGTGTCTATGTGGGAATTGTGTTTACATCCTGGTGGTTTCTGGGGATTCTTGAATTATCTTTTATTAGTTCTTGAATATTTGCTGCCATTACCACTTCAGGAGAAAAAATCACCCCATTTGCTCCTTCTGGGATGTCAATTAAATATAGGTCAGATTGGCCCGCTGAATTCCTTCTCTATATTTTGCCTTTTATTCCTAGCTTCTAAATTTCTGTCTCTCTATGGACTTTTGTTCCACATTCAGTTTTACTACTTATCTCTTCAGCTGTGTTTATTAGCTTCCTTTGTGTTCTTAATTTTATTCTTAGTATTTTCAGTTCCAGAATTTTTGCTTGGTTCTTCCCCAAATCTGCAATGTCACTTTGTTCTGGTTTCTAATTCACATATTAAAAGCTTGGCTCATATTCTTTTGTAAATAGTAAGTTGACTTGTTTTATAATCAGAATTTTTAAATTTTAGTTTCTAAGTGGATGCAGTCCATTTCTGTTCTCTGTTCCCCACCTCCCAACCTACTCATGGGCTCCTGGTCATGTTTCTTGCCTTCTTGCATGACAATTTGCCTTTTGCTATTTTCTAGATATTGGAATCTAGAATCTAGATAGAGGTGTCCTAGAAATAATTGGAGTCTAGGCTCATGTTTTCATCCTCCTGTAAAGATGTCTTTTGGTTGGTTTGTTTCTGCTAGAAGTCTGGGCAAAGTTCTACTTTGCTTTCAAACTAGACTTTTCAATTTTACAAAGGTGGATTGCAGGGCAGTTTGTTGACTTGTTTGTGACCAGTTTTTTTCTTGAGAGAAGATACAGACTTTTAACACCCCTGGAAGTGAGCAGGCTTTATCAGGCAGACTGGATCTCACTTGTGTGAGTACCAGCATGAAGCCTCTACCATAACTCTGTTATACAGGTCTTTCTTAATGATTAGAAAAAAACTCGTAGGGCTGATGTGGCTTTTGAACACTGAGCTGGATTCTGCAGCACACTCCACACACAGTTGAGGTTGTGTTTTCAGTAGGAGGTGTGATCTGAGCTCTTTGTCTACTTCTACGAGAAGAATGATGAAAATATAAAGGGGCCTTTGTACAGAATGATGAAAGTATGACGGACTGATAGATTCTCCTTAAATTTACAGGTATTCTGCAAGTTATTCTGAAATAATAGGTAACAGATTACACAACAATATCACCTCTATAGGTATACTCTGCAAGCTGTTCTACTAAGTCATGTGAAAATGTAAGGTGTGTCAAAGTAGAGCGTCTGAGTTTAGCTGCGTTGTTTTGCTTGGTTTTAACCAGCCTGGATATAAAAAGGGAAGTGCCAATTAGACAAAGAATTATTTTAAAAGAAATATGTAATACTTATGATGATATTCAGATTATCTGTTTCATCTTGATTTAGTTTTTGTTGTTTGTGGGCTTTGAGGAACTATTTATTTTTTTCTAAGTTCCCAAGTTTACGAGCATCTATTTTTATCATAGTTGTCCCTTATTATCTTTTTAGTGGCTGCAGGATTTTTAGTGATATCTCCAATTTCACTTATTGTTGACTTCTTTTTTCTTTTTATATTATTACATATTAATAATTTTGGACTGGGTGCGGTGGCTGTTGCCTGTAATCCCAGCACTTTGGGAGGCCGAGATGGGTGGATCTCGGACCAATACAATGAAACCCTATCTTTACTAAAAATACAAAAAATTAGGTAGGCATGATGGTGGGCACCTGTAATCTCAGCTATTTGGGAGGCTGAGGCAGGAGAATCACTTGAACCTGGGAGATGGAGGTTGCAGTGAGCCGAGATCACGTCACTGCACTCCAGCCTGGGTGACAGTGCGAGACCCTATTTCAAAAAAAAGATAATAATAATAATCAATTTCAATGATATTTTTACAATAACCAGCTTTTCATTTTATTTATTTTCTCTATTATTTTTCTATCTTCAGTTTATTGATTTCTGATCTTTTCCTTATTTTCTCTCCTGCTTGCTTATTTGCTTGTTGGTCTTTATTTTTTAGATTCTTAAGGTAAGAACTTACATTATTGGTTTAAGGCCTTTTCTCATTCAAAATGTAATAATTTGGTGCTATAAATTTTCCTCTCAGAGCTGCTTCAGCAGCATTCTACATATTTTAAAATATTATGTTTTGGTTTTCAGTCACTTCCATTTTTAAAAATTTTCTGTAAATCTTTTAAAGTTTCTATGAAATTTTCTGTCTCAGAGTAACTCCTGAGATTTTGAAGAATCTGTTCTTGCTTCAGGGGAAAAAAAAAAAAAGCTTATGGAAGAAAGCTAAGAGTGTGGCAGAGTAAGGGAAGCGACAAGTTAACTCTCCCATACAGCTATTTCATCCTCATTTCAGAAACAGCAGCACAGCACCAGAAAGCTCCTCCTCAGAAGACTGACTTCTTGTTCAGATTCTCTATGGTAATGCCGCTTGGAAAGAGACTTTGAGTTTTCTTGTTGTTGAAGGATGGAGGAGAAATATACATAGTCAATGTACCAGTGTGTTGATTGATTTATGCCCTTCATCTTGGAGGCAATTCCTGAGAGTATGGGTATGCTTCCAGCCTACTGTGCTAGATTTAGGAGGTGGGCATCATGCATCAGTATTGAGCCACCATATCAACATTAGTTGTTGCTAAAACAATTAAGTTTCTGAGCACAATATCAAACACCTTGCACCTACTCCACCACCACTGTCATTAACAGAACATAGAAGAACAAGTAATTGGTTTTGATATACCTTTTGGCTTTGATGTCCTGGGTCAGATCTCTGTGACTGATGAAACAAATATGCATTTTCTTGAACTAGTTCATTTGGCCTGGACAAATGCTCTCCAAAGTATGAACCCGGTTGTCATCTCAATTCTGACAATATTTTAGACCATGGGCATGGTGCAGGGCTTCCTGCCTCTTTAGCACATTAGGCCAGGTTCTGTAAGATCTTGATGGCAAAACACTCATATTGGAGACACAACAATAACTGGGAGTTCTTGACTAAATAGTGAAAAATATGGGATGGGTCATATGGACTCAAATAAGAATCGTGTGAATGGCCAAGCATCTGGTCTGTTGGGGTTGGGAACCAGTTGTGCATCTGAGGAAGGTGAGGTCTGGAATCAGGAGATAGAAGGTAACTCATGAGCTAGACTCAGTTTTCTTATGGAGGGTTTTATATGACTGTTTTCTCATCAGTCAACCTAGAATTTTGCTAATACCTGCTGGCATAACATTATCACATTCATCAAAGTGGGTTCTAGAATTTCAACATTACTTCATCCTGTTACAGTAGAATTTTAATTTGGACATGACTCTGTGTAAATCCAGTGTAGAGTGTGTGTGTGTGTGTGTGTGTGCGCGCGCGTGCGCAAAGGGCCTTCTCTAGATCACTTAGGTTGCCTTCTTTAGTTGCAATGGTGTGCATAGTAAAAATCCAAACAGAAATTGGCTGAAATGATTTTACATTATGTCAATTAAGAAAGCTCAAGGAGATTTTGTTTAGTGATTAGGGACCCAGGTCTGCGTGTGGTTCTGTGGCCTCTTCTCTGTGCTGACTTCATCTTCTGCTGGGGCAAGATGGCTCCAAAATTTGGAGTATCCAGACAGATACTTCCGTGCCTATACACATACAAACTCATTATTCCAAAACTACAATATAGATTAAAAGTTCCAGGAGACAAAACAACTTTCAGACAAATAATATGGATTATATATTTAATTCCGGCTTTGTGTATCTATTTGTGTGTGCGTGTGTGTGTGTGTAAAATGAAAGCAAACTATGAATGTAGGATGAAATTTAAAGAGAAATCTAAGGAAGACATTTAGGTCAATGTTAATAAATGACAGTAACTACAAATAAAATGGATGTAAATGTCTCCTTAAATATTTGAAATGTATAACATTATGACCTGACCAGCATATGTATTTTAGTTTGTCTGCTCATATTCAAATTCTATTTCCTATAAATCACTCTCACAATTTATGCATCACTGATTTAAAGCAATGGATATTGATATTCTGCATGAGATATATATAGGAATGTGGATTTAGTCATTTTCTTTTTTTGTTTTGTAATTATTTGGTGTAAAAAATGTATGTATTTTCTTATATTTATAAAACAAGAATGCCTCCTTGGTTTCCCCTTTTCTACTCTCTCTTTATCTTTCTGTCTATCTGTCAATTACCTATGCACACACATACTTATCATATATTTTCTTGTTATTTGGGCAATTCTGGTCCAATAAAACATATACAAGTGGCATCGATTTAGACCCAGGTGATCTGTCATTGCAGTAAGTGTTCTTTTCCTCCTATGAAATGAGATGCCGGCACAGTAAGACCACTGTTTGGGGAAAATAGTGAGGTCCCTCAAAATAACTGCAGTGGAAGGACATGAATGTCAACTTGACAATAAATAACTGCATATTTAAAAAGTGCCAGGGACTATGCTTAGTAGGCTCTTTATTGATGTTTACAACAGTCTTATAAGTCAGTTACTACTAATATACTGATTTACAGACAAGGAAAGTGAAGCCCAGAGAGATTAATTAACATGCCCAAGGTCACAGAATTGATAAAAGGGTTGAGATAGGAATGCTGGCAGTTGAATTATATCCTAGAAGATGTTCTACTTCTTGTCCATGGATTTCCTCTTCAGTGAGCAGGTCAGAGCTGGATGTTAATTTGAACATACTGATGTTGCTGTAATGAAGGGGCAGCTGCACCAAGCCAGGGTGCCATAGGCCTATTGCATGATGCTTACTTTTTCATGAATGCTTTTAGCTTTAGTCTTTGCTTGTCACTTTGTTCTTATCAAATACTTCCTGGAAACTGTCAAAGAAACTTACATAGTATCTTACAACAAGTAATTATTGTTTACATTATAAAGGTGAGGAAATTGAGGTTCAAAGAGGTCAAGTAACTTGACCAATATCCAAAAATCCTCCCTTCTGAAATGTCTGTGGATTTACATACACAACCTACTTAATCATATACAAAACATTCTCTTTTGATACTTTTTAGAATGTCGCTGGGAGGTGGACTTTTCTAACAAAAACATCCAATATACTCGCTTTTTTTCCTTTTGGTTAAATTTTAAATTTCCTGAGAATTTGGATTTTCTCATAGAGCTGCTCTGGAAATGTAAGTGTAATTGCAGCAACAACTAAAGAAAAAAAAGGCATAAAATCCCATCCAATATTTCTCTTAGTACCTTTAGTCATAAGCTAAAAAGCACTTTGAAGTCTGTGGGACACCAGCAATTCTGTTTGTTTGGCAACTCACTGCAGTGAGTTAATGATTTCTTTGGCACTTTCTGAGACTTTCAACAGCAGTTACTTTTAAATCCCCTGTAAAGGTCTAGAGAAGCCTTGGGACATTGTCATTTGAGATGATAACAAAGTCGTTTTAGGAGAAAAACTGTGTTGTGTTGTGAAAGGTTCTGAAGATGGAGCCCAGATGCTGAACCAGGACCTGAACACCAATCTGGGCTGAAAATGCGGAGGGAATAACCATCCCCCAAAATGTCACGTTTCCCAGCACAAGCGAGTGCCTAGAATGTAAAAGATTAAGGCAATTAAGAGGAACATGAGTCAGGCAGTCAAGTTCTCTAAAAGACAGGAGCCTGGTACGTGGCTGCGGAGAAGAAAGGTAGCAAAACTTTTCATTATGTGACTCTTAAGGGGAAAATTCAATTTTAATATAATCTTATTTTTAACAAATAGTAGCCTTCAGGTTTGCATTGTTATGAACGTTTATATATTCAACAGGAAAACAGGAAAATTCAAAGATTATTTATTACGATTTTACCTCTTATTTCTGAAATGTTGTAATTACATGGATATTAAATAATAATGTTGATATGGTATGGCTCTGTGTCCCTACCCAAATCTCATCTCTAATTATAATCCCCACAAGTCAGAGGAGGGGCCTGGTGGGAGGTGATTGGATTATGGGGCAGATTTCTCCGTTGTTCTCGTGATAGTGAGTGAGTTCTCACATGATCTGATGGTTTAAAACTGTGTGGCACTTCCCCGTGCGTGCTCTCTCTCTCTCTCCTGCTTCACTGTGGAAAGATGTGCCTTGCTTTTCTTTCATCTTCCATCATGATTGTAAGTTTCCTGAGGTCTCCCTAGCCATGGGGAACTGTGAGTCAATTAAACCTCTTTTCTTCATAAATTACCAGGTCTCAGATAGTTTTTTACAGCTGTATGAAAAGGGAGTAATGCAAATGTATTTTACAAAGGATAATAAGTACTCATATTGAGAAATTGGATATTAAAGATGTTTTTCCATCAAAACAAATGGATTCAGCTCTGTTTTAGCCACTCAAACCGTGGAACTATGGCCAAAACATTTAGTCTTTTGAAATCTTAGCTTACTTAAAAAAAATAATGATGACCAGCACAATGAACTCTGAGCCCCATCTGTCTGCAGCAGAGTGGCCTTGACAGCACAGCAGCAGAGTAGCATCTTTGCCCAAAGTCGGGCAAGGCAAAAGCGGAGTGAATGTTAGAGTTTGAAAGCCTATGCATTCAGAAAGGACATGTCAAGTGTAGAACAATAATTTTTTGATAAGTGAGGTGAAAATAGGAAGCACTCTATCCCGCTGTTTTTACTCAGTTGCTTTTCAGTGGAACTATTCTTGCTTGATTAATTGAATAGTGTTCATCCAGCTGTCAAGGCTGGAAATCTGACTCCTCCCCTTTAATCCTAAATAACTTAATTGGCCTTCTACCATGAACCACCACTTGATCCTTCCCTCTAAATCCCAAATGAATGAAATCTCCTTGATCCCATCTCTGAAATCTCTCTCACACCCACTTCAGCTTTCACAGCTCATTTTTCACTTGCACTATTGGTCCCCCAGTGGGTTCCCCACCTCCGGAATCTATTTGTTCCTCTCCAGTTTCTACACTAGAGCATGACCATATTTCTCATGCCCGCTTCTCTTCCATGACTTCTCATTGCCTACAGATCAAGTCAAATTTCTTTATCTTTTTATGCAAAGCAGGTCATAATATGGCTGCAACCTGCCTGTCCAGTGTTATCTCTTGCCTGGATCCTGATTTAGAATTAAAGGGGCCCAACCAGCAGAACTACACTTCACTCCACAATCACACATCACTCTTGCCCGCTCAACTTTCTTGTATATTTTGCTGTTAAAGTTCTATGCATGCTTCAAGGCCACAAATATTACTTCATCTATGCAGCCTTCTGGTTTGTACCCCTTTAGAATTATATTTTCTTATTTTGCACTTTCAAAAGACCATGAATGTCAATATGGCGCTTACCACATTTGATGTGATACTGTATTAACAACACAGCCTTAATGTATGGATCTTCATATATTTTCAATGTTCAGCCAAGGGGAAGTAATAACTACATGTTTGGATTGAAATAGATAGCATGGACCTAGCTCAATACATCTAACCCATTTCTGCTGTATGCTCTAGTAAGAGAAGTCCACAAGTTCCTTCATTTGTCCATGCATGGTCTGTCTACTGCTGATAAATCAATACATCTGTTGCTTATTTTATGTCCCTTTATCTTTTCTAATCCCTTCCTGACAGAAGTGGGCAGTGTAGTGCTGGTTTGTCTTAGAGGGAGATACAGAGAGTTTGAAGGGCTTTAGAAGATATTATTCCAGAGTCACATTAATGCACTAACCTGCCTGCCAATCAATGCCAATGTAAAAATGTATTAACTCTTCAACTCTTCCATAGTTCCTGACATGAAATTTTGGCAAAAATTAGAGAGGAGCAAATGACTCACTAATTCTAATTTAATTTCATTTCCTTAGAAAGAATGCCTAGATGTGACTAGCGATACACACACACACACACACACACACACACACACACAGAGAGACAGAGCAAGAGAAACTGAGAGACAGAGATGCAGGGGGTGGGGGCAGAGAGAGAGTGTGAGAGAGAGAGAGATTCCGTAAAGGGCTCTGAATTTATTGACTCACACAACCATATGGAACCAGGAAGAGGAGAATGTTTCTGCCAAATGAAGTAGAAGTGAAAGTTTAAAAATCAATTTAAAAAATACTGCATCGAGTTCATTCATTCCTCCAATTAGTGACCTTTTCTTGGCAGTTTAACCTCTGTTGGGAGTAAAAGGAAGCTAGGCAAAGGGTAGACAGCAAAGAGCCTAACACAGAGAAGAGGAGTTCTGGGTCACCTGGGTGAACTTTCATTTGCTAAATCAAAAGGATACATACCTCATCCTCATTACAGACTACCTTTTGTCCAAGGCAGAATAAACAACTTCAAAACAGAAAAAAAAGATGAGTTTAAGGCTTAATTAAAAAGCGCTGTGCTTATTAGGGACAGTCTCACTGAACAGAGCTGCATGCTAGTCTTAGAAACCATATCAGGTTAGTGTTGGTTAGAGTTGTGTTGGTTACAGTGATAGCAGTGGGTTGTCAACAGCATTACAAACAGATTATCAGGCACAACTGTGATGAACTGGCTGGGTACAGAAGTGCGTTCACTGGAGTGAGGCTGCCACTGTCTTTAGGCATGGTGTCACTAACTGGCCAACTTTCTGTGGTGTGTTCAGTTATTAATTGATTGGATTAAGGTGTGTTGTCACTGATGGATCAGGCAGGATTAAAACCAGTTCTGGCATTTACTTGTTACCATGGCTATAAAACAATCTGTCTTTTCCCATGGATGAGGGACCTTCAAATCTGCACTATCATGTACATTTTGTCATACTTCACATTTTAAAATCACATTTTACTTCTATTTTCAGGAAGATTGAGTGGACTTTCTTGTGTCTACCCTTCCTGCTAACTATAACTGTCATTATATATAAAACAAACGTATGAAAACTCTGAAAGTTTGAAAGGAGAAGGCAGATAGGCCAGGGACCCTGGGACCTAGAAACAATAGGGTGGTGAGTTTCCTGGTTTTCATTTTGCTTCATGTATCTAAGACTTGGAGATGAAGAAGCCAGAAACCCAGAAATATCAACTGGCACAAACAAAATCTCTTCCTCCACCCAAACCCTACTCTGTCTAGTCAAAGAACCAGGAAAGGGGTGGCATAACAGAAATAATACTTTTAAGCAAAACATGATCTACTCAAATCAAATGCCACAGAAAAAAACAGTGGTCTCACTCCCACCCAGGCCATGAAAGGCCAAGTAAGAAGCTTTCACACTCTCCAGGCAATAGTCCCCACCCACAACTCTCAACAGAGTGATGCCAACTTGAGACAAGAGCCAGGACTTTCATCCCTGCCAAGAAGTAATGATCCTGACCCCCTGAGTGGTCTCAGTGGAGACCACATAGGGAACATGGATTTCTGCCTCACCTGACAGTAACAAAATGCCAGTCTACTTCTTCACTGGGATGGTGTCAAAGGAGGCTTCATAGAGAGTCAGGACTTTCACCACCCCCAGCAGTAGTTAGACCACCCCAGGGGTGTCGGTAGAGGCTGTGTGGGGAACAATAAAAAGGAACTCATATTCACGTCAGCCAAGGATGTTTGAATGGGGGACAAGTGGGGAGGCAGAACTTCCACACCCATCTAGCAGTAATGAGGAGCACATACTCCTCAGGGGTCAGCAGAGACCAAGAAGGAAACCTACACGTCCAATTCACTTGGAAATAATGAAGTAGTTCCCTCCCTTCCCCTGCCAGAGTGGTGTCAAAGGAAGCCAAGTGAAACAGAAGGTTCCAGAAAATCCAAAGTCCCAGAATATAATAGACAAAATATTCAGGTTTCAATAAAAAATTACTTGTCATACAAAAACCAGGAAAGTCTCCACTCGAATGAAAAAAAAAAAATCTGTAGATGTCAATGCTGAGTGACAGATGGGTTTTAGAGTCCCTGACAAAGATTTTGAAGCAACTTTTGTAAAAATGCTTCAATGAACAATACCAAATGTGATTGAGACAAATGAAAAAAGAAAAGAAAAGCAAAGAAAACCTCAGTAAGTAAATTGGCATTATAAGGAAGAACCAAATGGAAATGTTCGAACTGAAAAATATAACAAACAACGATTTAAAAATACTCAATGGATGGGCTCAGCAGCAGAATGGAGGGAACAGATGAAAGAATTAGTGAATCTGAAAGTATAACAATAGGAAATACTCATTCTAAACCACAGAGAGATAGACTGGAAAAAAATAAAAATGAAAAGCCTCAGGGGCTAGGTATGGTGGCTCATGCCTATAATCCCGGTACTTTGGGAGGCCAAGGTGGGCAGATCACCTCAGGTCAGGAGTTCACAACAAGCCTGGCTAACATGGTAAAACCCCATCTCTAATAAAAGTACAAATATTAGCTGGATGTGGTGGCACATGCCTGTAATCCTAGCTACTCAGGAGGCTGAGGCAGGAGGATCACTTGAACCCAGGAGGTGGAGGTTTCAGTGAGTCAAGATAGTGCTGCGGCACTCCAACCTGGGTGACAGAGTGAGACTCTGTCTCAAAATAGAAGAAACTTCAGGGACCTGTGGAACTGTCACAAAAGGTATATTGATCTTGTTATCAGAGTCTCAGAAGGAGAGGAAATAAAAAATAATACTATAAAAGTACTTGAAGAAAAAAGGGCTGAAACTCTCTAAACTCGGCAAAAGATGTAAGACTACAGATTTGAGAAGTGGGCCAAACACTAAACAGAATAAACCCAAATAAAATAGCACCAAGACAAACCGCAGTTAAACTGCTGTAAACTAATGGCAAATGAAAATCATTAAAGTATTCGAAGAGAAACACCACCTTACCTATGGGTGGAAAAGAATTCATATGACAGCAGATTTTCTATCAGAAACCATGGAGGAAAGATGAAGTGGGGCAAAGCATTGTTCATGTGCTAAAAGAAGAAACTGTCAACCAATATCACTTGTCAAGCAAAAATACCCCTCAGGAATGAAGGGGAAGGCAAAACATTCTGAAGTCAGAAAAAAAAGAGAAAATGCTTTGCCAGCAGATCTACCATAAAGGAAAGGCTAAAGGAAATTCTCTAAACAAGAAAGACAAGACAAAACACAGAATATAGGAATGTCAAGAGTGAAGAAAGAACAGGGAAACAACAAAATAAATAAGTGAATGGGTAAATGCAACAATCATAAATGTACAATTACATTATAAACAGGAGAGGGCAGATAGTAATTGCAGATGAGATTTCTATACTTCCTTTGTACTGGCAAAATGATGGCATGAGCACTCTGTGATGGCAAATTAATGTATATGTAATATAATAAATGGAGTAACTACTGAAAAAGCTAGACAAAGAGATACATTCAAAAACCCTGTAGATAAATCAAAATGAAATTCTAAAACTGCTCCAGTAAGGCAGATAAAAGTTAACAAAATGAAAACAGAACAAAAAGAAAACAAAAAATAGAATGGCAGATTTAAGTTCTAACAGCAGTAATTACATTTACTGTAAATGGTCTTAAAACATCAAGTACAAGACAGAGATTGACAGAATAATGAACATGGGCAAACTATATGCAATGTATGAAAAAACTCACTTCAAGTACAATTAAAATATCTCAACAAATTTAAAATAATTGAAAGCATACAGAGTGTACACTATGATTACAATGGAATCAAAGTAGAAATCAATAGCAAAAATGAAATAGATTTTCTAACAACTAAAAATGATACATTTTCATATAGTTCACAGGTCAAAAATGAAGTCTAAAAGGGTTGAATTGAGTCAAAATGAAAATACAATTTGTCAGTGGTTGTGAGTCACAGTTGAAGCAGTACTGGGGAGGAAATTTATAGCACTGAATGTATGCATTTTGAAGAGAGCAAGGAGTCTTACTCTAGTCTCCTTCCGAGAACCTAGAAAAAGAAGGGCAAAATAAATCCAATGCAAGCAGAAGGAAGGAAGTAATAAAAACAAGAACATAAATCAATGAAATTGAAAACTGAAAATCATTAGAAAACAGGAAACCAGAAACAAGTAACTGGTTCTTTTTAAAGATTTTAGAAAAACCCTAGCAAGATGTATTAGTTCATTTTCACACTGCTGTTAAAGACATACCCAAAAATGGGAACAAAAGGAGGTTTAATTGGACTTGCAGTTCTACATGGCTGGGGAGGTCTCAGAATCATGGCAGGAGGCAAAAGGCACTTCTCACGTGGCAGTGGCAAGAGAAAAATGAGGAAGAAACAAAAGCAAAAACCCCTGATAAACTCATCAGCTCTTGTGAACCTTTTTCACTATCACAAAAATAGCACAGAAAAGATCGGCTCCCATTATTCAATTACCTCTTCCTGGGTCCCTCCCACAACATGTGGGAATTCTGGGAGATACAATTCAAGTTGAGATTTGGGTGGGGACACAGCCAAACCGTATCATCTGCCCATGGTCCCTCCAAGTCTCATGTCCTCACATTTCAAAACCAATCATGCCTTCCCGATAGTCTCCTGAACTCATAACTCATTTCAGCATTAACCCAAAGGTCCACAGTCCAAAGTCTCATCTGAGACAGGGCAAGTCCCTTCCGCCTATGAGCCTGTAAAATAAAAAATAAGCTAGTTACTTCCTAGGTAAGGGGTGGGGTACAGATATTGGGTAAATATAGCCATTCCAAATGGGAAAAATAGTCCAAAACAAAGGGGTTACAGGCCCCACGCAAGTCTGAACTCCAGCAAGGCAGTCAAATTTTAAAGCTCCAAAATGATTTCTGTTGACTCCAGGTCTCATATCCAGGTCACACTGATGCAAGAGGTGCATTCCCATGGTCTTGGGCAGCTCTGCCCCTGTGGCTTTGCAGGGTACAGCCTCCCTCCTGGCTGCTTTTAAGGCTGGTGTTGAGTGTCTGCAGCTTTTCCGGGCGCACGGTCGGTGCAAGCTGTCAGTGGATCTACCATTCTAGAGTCTGGAGGATGGTGGTCTTCTTCTCACAGTTCCAGTAGGCAGTGTCCCAGTAGGGACTCTGTGTGGGGGCTCTGACCCCACATTTCCCTTCCACACTTCCCTAGCAGAGGTTCTGCTTGAGGACCCCATCCCTGCAGTAAACTTTTGCCTGGGCGTCTAGGCATTACCATACATCTTCTGATAACTAGACAGAGGTTTCCAAACCTCAATTCTTGACTTTCATGCACCTGCAGGCTCAACACCACATGGAAGCTGAAAGGCTTGGGGCTTCCACCCTCTGAAGCCACAGACTGAGCTCTATGTTGGCCCCTTTCAGCCATGACTGTAATGGCTGGGACACAGGGCACCAAATCTCTAGGCTGCACACAGCATGGGGACCCTGGGCCTGGCCCACTGAACCACTTTTTCCTCCTGGGCGTCAGGGCCTGTGATGGGAGAGTCTGCCATGAAGACCTCTGACATGACCTGGAGACATTTTCCCCATGATCCTGGGGATTAACATTAGGCTCCTTGCTACTATGCAAATTTCTGCAGCCGGCTTGAATTTCTCCTCAAAAAATGGGTTTTTCTTTTCTACAGCATCATCAGGCTGCAAATTTTCTGAACTTTTATGCTCTGTTTCCCTTTTAAAATGGAATGCTTTTAACAGCACCCAACTCACCTTTTGAATGCTTTGATGCTTAGAAATTTCTTCCTCCAGATACCCTAAATCATCTCTCTCAAGTTCAACGTTCCACAAATCTCTAGGACAGGGGCAAAATGCTGCCAGTCTCTTTGCTAAAACACAACAAGAGTCACCTTTGCTACTGTTCACAACAAGTTCCTCATCTCCATCTGAGACCTACCAACATTTTTTTCAAAGCCATTCAACAAGTCTCTAGGAGGTTCCAAACTTTCCCACATTTTCTTTTCTTCTTCTGAGCCCTCCAAACTGTTCCAGCCTCTGCCTTTATGGAGCTTCCAAAGTTTTGGGTATCTTTTCAGCAACGCCCCACTCTACCAGTACCAATTTACTGTGTTAATTCATTTTCTCGCTGCTGATAAAGACATACCCAAAACTGGAAACAAAAACAGGTTTAATTTGACTTACAGTTCCACGTGGCTGGGAAGGCCTCAGAATCATGGTGGGAAGTGAAAGGCACTTCTTACATGATGGTGGCAAGAGAAAAATGAGGAAGAAGCAAAAGCGGAAACCCCTGATTAACCCATCAGATCTTGTGAGACTCGTTTACTATCAGGAGAATAGCACCGGAAAGTCCAGCCCCCAAGATTCAATTACCTCCCCCTGGGTCCCTCCCACAACACATGGGAATTCTGGGAGATACAATTCAAGGTGTGATTTGGGTGGGGAAACAAACCATATCACAAGACTGACAGAGGAAAAAAAAGAGAAGGCATAAATTATTAATCTCAGGCATGAAAGAGGGAATATTACTATAAACACTGAAGACATCAAAAGAATAATAAGGATATACAATCAACAACTCTATACATATCTATTCGACAATTTAGATGACATAGACCAATTCAAAAGTATAATAACTCATCTAATATGAAATAGATAATCTGAATAACACTTTATTAGGAAAATTATAATGTATGATTTAATAACTACACCCTGTACCTCCAAAATGTCCAAGCCAAGATGATTTCACTGGAGAAGTCTACAAAACATTTAAAGAAGAATTAACACTAACTGTACATAATCCCCTCCTGAAATTACGAGAAAAAATTCTGAATTATTTTTATGAAGGTGGTATTTCCCCAATACTAAAACCAAAGATAGTATGAAAGAAAAAGAGAAAGAAAATGAAATTATAAGTTATATCATTCATAAATTTGGACAAAAATTCTTAACCAGATATTAGTCAACAGAATTCACCAATATATAAAAAGAATTATATACATGGGGCTTATTCCAGGAATGCAAGTGTGGTTCAATATTTAAAACTAACCAGTGTGATCCATTATTTTAGTAGCTGAACAAAGTAAAAGTTCTACCTAAAGTACCTTCCAAATGCAAATTGAAAACCACTCTTTTGCTTGAATTTTTGATGTTTCAGGAGAGCATTAGAGAAAGTATTTACCAAAGCCCTTGACCTTAGTATGCAAGGTCCTTGGTCATCTGCCATGCTGTCATTTTCCCTATGCCACACGCAAAAGCTGTCACCCTAAGCTTCACACTGCTTCTCTAGAACCATCTGAGCATTGTTCCAATTTATCATTCCACATTGTATCATACTCATACAGTTTTCTGATTCTTTCTGTTTCAGCAATTTCTCAAGCCAAACTACATAATGATATTATCCTAATTTCCTTTAACTTTAGCAGTGTTCAAAGAATGTTATATTTCACATTGCTACAATTCATTGAAGTTGATCTAGTATCCTGAAAAGAGAGGAATAAAAGATACTGGTATCTGAAGGTGCTAAATGGGCCTGATGCTGAGATACTCTCTTTTGCATAAACTCATCAAGGGCTTACACTGATCTTTGCATCAACAGCCTAAGTATGTAGATGGGGAACAGATTCACAGAACAAACACAGAACAAAACAGTGGCTTTGGATCTGTCTAATTTTACTTTGTGCAGTCTTTCCACCTTGAATGTCAAGGTTTATTGAGTGCTAGAATGTTAAGGTTTATTGAGTGCTAGAAAAGAGAATGGAGTAGACGCTCTGGTTGGGAGGTAATTTAGATTCCAGAACTATGCCTGGCTTGCTGAGAAATTATGCTTTAATGCTTAATATAGTGCCAGGCACCCTATAGGCAACTGATAATGCTGATGACCATGTAACGCATTTCTCTGCTCCCCTCACCATCCCATCTTTGACTCAGCTCTGGGTGTCTGCTTCATGCCTGCCTTTCATTCTCAGGTGACGTCCAGTTATCATGTCAGAGGACACTCCTCTCCTCATCCCTCCTTTGGAGACAGCTCCCTCATTCCACCCTTCAGGTAACCACTGTGGTCAAATGCATCATGGAACTATTAGATATACATCTTAAATTAACATATTTACCAGGCTCAGGGGGCAACATTGCTCAATATCCTCTTAGGAAATAAACATGAACAAATTTCTGTGAGAAAGTGATTTACGGTTTACAGTTTCTTTTAGCAAGAAACATGTTGTGACTTCCCTCCTCCATCCCGTCCATGACTGTTGAGGAGTCTTCCACAGGGGCTGACCTTGACTTGGAAGGTGTTCTTTAAACATAGCACAAGCTGTAAGGGTAACCAAGGCTAGGTTAGATCTTAAGCAAATAAACAATTTCGGAAACAAAAACAAAAATACAGCCTTGTGTATAAAATTATTGATTTTCTCAGCAGTAGACATAAAATATTGCCCAAAAGGTTGGAAATAATCCCCATAAAGATCTATGCAAAATGATGCTCTTGGAGCAGACGTAGGCCAGAAAGATCTTAACATCTTTGAGTAAACACACTGATGAAGAATAAAAGCTAAATATTTTCACTACAAAATATATTGACCTTAATTGTAGTCTTTATCTACTTCTCTTATTACTGAACTGATACCATTTCATGTATAAATATAAAAATCATGAGTAATTCCACCACCCAAAGATAACAACAAAGTTTATTTGCTATTTGCGTATGCTTACATATATGTATAACACATTAATATACATACTATTACATGAAATGTTTAACATTTAATTTCCACATACTTGTAAATGTACATACATAAAAGAGATTATATGGTGATATGGTTAGACTTTGTGTCCCCATCAAAATCTCATCTTGAATTGTAATCCCCATAATCCTCATAATACCTGTGTATCAAGGAAGAGACCAGGTGGAAGTAATTGAATTATGGCGGTGGTTTTCCCAATGCTGTTCTCATGAGAGTGAGATATCAAATATCTGTTCTCATATCAAATATCTGTTCTCATCAAATGTCCGATGGTTTTATAAGGAGCTCTTCCCCCTGTGCTCGGCCATTCTCCCTCTTGCTACCTTGTAAAGGTAGCTTTGCTTTCCCTTCGCCTTCTATCATGATTGTAAGTTTCCTGAGGCTTCCCCAACCATGCAGAACTGTGAGTCAGTTAAACCTCTTTCCTTTGTAAATTACCTAGTCTCTGGCAGCTCTTTATAGCAGTGTGAAAACAGATGAACATATATGGCATACACTGTTTTGCAATGTGCCCTTTGTGTATTTGTCGGGTTTCTTCTTAATTCATAATGGGTAAGATCTCCACTTCATATAGAAAAAAAAGTGGTCCAAATATTCATTATATTATTTTAATTTTAAATTATCTTTGACCTGTAGATTTTTACTTTAGTAGATGAGTCTAACAATGTTGCCCATTATCATATCTATTTTTGGTAGAAAGCTAGAAAGTAATACAAATGCACAGATAAGGCATATGTGAAAATTGCTTAATGGTGTTAGATGGGTTGATGGGTGTCTAAATACATACATCTAAATACATATGTGCATCTATGCATGCATGTAAGAGTATCACATTTTGAGCAAAATTTGTTGGCATTCACCTTTTTATAATTTATCTTATAGTACACTATAGTGTTAGTCTCTATCATTGATTAGTTTGATTTTATCAATCTAGCTCAATATCGTTTATCACATACAGATTTATAACATAAAGCCTACACATGGCATTTTCTCCCTAAGGAAACTTCTTTTTCAGATGTTCCTTTGTTTTCCGTTTATGAATTTGATTCTACAGGAAGGTAAATATGAATTTATAAAGTTACAAAAATATCTCATTGGGATGTTGTCACAAACAAGAACAGAAACAAACAAAACAAAATGAAACCTCAATATATGAGCTGATTTGGAAATAGTTTTCAATTTTAAACCATTGATTCATATTATTTACAAACACTATTTCTACTGACTTTTATTTATTCAAACTGTTTATAGATGTTAGAAAAGAATTTTTTTGAAAATCATGTTAAATTATTTCTATATTTTTTATTGCTTTTGAAAATATCAATATCAATCTATTATATAGTGAGTTATTACTGGTAAGTGTATACTATTTTCTAATCACCTACTTTATTTAATTTTGTTATTGACTGTAGTTGTTTCTCTTTATTTTTTCCTTCCAAAATGACAATTAAATTAGGATAATTTTTTGTCCTTTACAGTTTTTAAAAATTTTAGTCCTTGTTCATTTTTTGTACGTATGATTCCTTGTTCTGACAATAGTGAGTTGGGATTCTAAGATACTTGGGACAGGTGTTAAAATAATTGTATCATACCACTTGAGCATCTCAGACAATTGGTTTAATTTTAGATTTTTATTCTTTTCTAATATATGTATTTTATGCTATGAGTTTCCATCTAAGTGCTTATTTTCTTATATTCTGCAATTTTGATAAGTTATGTATTTAAAAAATTTTTTTGGAGGCAGAGTCTTGCTCTGTTGCCCAGACTGGAGTGCAGTGGTGCAATTTCGGCTTACTGTAACCTCTATCTCCTGGGTGTAAGTGATTCTCATGTCAGAGTAGCTGGGATTACAGGCACACACCACTACACCTGGGGAATTTTTGTATTTTTAGTAGAGATGGGGTTTCACCATATTGGCCAGGCTGATCCCAAACTCCTGGCCTCAAGTGACCCACCTGCCTGAGCCTTCCAAAGTGCTGGGATTACAGATGTGAGCCCCCAGGCCAAGCCTGAGAGTTTATATTTTCATTTTCATTTAGTTCAAGATCTTTTCTCAACTTTTCTTGAGACTTCTTTGATCCATGTATTATTCAGAACTGAGTTGTTTAAACTTAAAATATGTGGAGATTTTCCATTTATCTTTCTGTTATTAATTTGTAGTACAATTCCATTGTGGTCTGAGTGCATACTTCATATGACTTCTACTCTTCAAATTTATTAAGGTGTTTTTCTACTCCTTTAAATTTGTTAATGGTGCTGTTGAGTTCTACTATGTCTTCACTGATTTTCTGCCTACTAGGTCTGTTCATTTCTAATAGACAGTGTTGGAGTCTCCAGCTATGATAGTGGATTCATCTATTTCGATGTGCAGTTCTACCTGTTTTGCCTCATGTATTTTGATGCTTTGTTGTTAGGTACATACATTTTAAGGACTGTTATATCTTCTTGGAGAACTGACTCCCTTGTCATTTTGTAATGTCTCCCCTAATAAACTAGCTTGCCCTGAAATCTGCTCTTCTGAAATTAATATAGCTAGTCTAGCTTTCTCTCAATTAATACTATCATGGTATGTACTCTCCCATCCCTTTACTTTTAATTTTCCTGGGTCTTCATATTTAAAATGAGTTTTCTGTGGACAATTATACTTAGCTCCTGTTTCTTTTTAGTCCACTCTGACAAGCTCTGTCTTTTAATTGGTGTATTTAGGCCATTCACATTTAATGTGATATAGTATTAACATGCATATAATTATAACTGTTTTATATTTATTGTTTGTCTTCCCTTTTTCTTTCTTTTCTGCTTTTCCTGTACTTAGTTGAGCTATTTTTTATTTGCTATTTTATCATCAGATGATGTACTCCATTTTATCTCTTCTCTTATATCAATTATATTTCTCTTTTATTTGGTGATTGTCCTAGAGTTTGCAATATACATTTACAATTAATCCAAGTCCACTTTTGAAAAACAGTTATCATTTCACAAGTAGTGCAGTTACCTTATAAATGAATATTTTCAGTATCTTCCACCTATCCCTAATAACATTCCTTCATTCATTTCAATGCTTATCTACGTTATAATCACTGAACACATTGTTGCTGTTATTAATTTGAACAAACTTCTATTTGTTACATCAATTAAGAATTAGAAAAATGAAAATAATGCTTTACCTTCATTTGTTCCTTCTCTATCACTCTTCCTTTCTGTATCTATATCCAAGTTTCTGACTTAGCACATTTTTCCTTTTTTCTGAAATTAATTTTTTTTTTCAAAATTTATTGCATGGTGAACTTACTGGTGACAAATTCTCTCAATTTTTGTTTGAAAAAACTATTTCTTCACTTTCTACAGATAATTTCTCTAGACATAAAATACTAGCTTAGTTTTTTTCAAAGCTTTAAAAATGTTACTACACTGTCTTCTTGTTGGTCTTGTTTCTGAAGTCCAGTGTAATTCCAATCCTCACTTCTCTGTAAGTAAGGTGTTCTTCCCATCCCTCAACTTCTTCCAAGACAGATAGAAGTGCTGATTTTCATCTTGTTTATCTTTTTTCTTGTTGTGAGGATAGAGTTGATGACTTCCAAGCTCTTTATATGTCAAACTGGAAACGGGAAGTCCCTTTGATTTAAGATGGATGTTGTTTGTCATGCTAAAGAAGGATTCTGCTATTCCATTTCATAATTGTTAGTTTAACCACCTGTGAAATTTGTATGTTTTCAAATGCCTACTAGTTGTCTACATCTTTCCTTCTGTTTTTAGGGCTTATTATTTCATGCATACTTTCAAAATGAAATTTTTCTTTCATCCATGAATATACATTGCCAGCTCATAGCTTAGTTTTGGATTTTATATTCGAGAATTATACTTGCTTGGTTTTTCATGTTTCATCTCTAGTTTTAAATAATTTATGCTTGCAGTTTTAATTTAAAACTTTTTTGGGGAGTCAGAAAATGGAATGAATGAAGAATTAGGAGCATGCTAACATACAAGGAAAAAGGAAACTTTTTCTGTTTTTGTATTCTTGAAACAGTTCATGTGGCAGGAGAACTCCCTGGTCATTGGTGGTCTAAAATAATTGGCAATATTTATTTGGCCTTTTCTTGTTAAAATGATTTTGTAATTCACTATTGGTTATTCCATATCTTAATATCTAACTTTTCTTCATTCCTCATTTGATGGGGTAATATTTCTTCATAGATAGATATAAATGCATACATGCACACAAGTACATATACATTTATATACACACACACTCATACATGCACATATATAATAATAAAAGTGAATATGTCTACCACTTTTGCCTTCTAAAATCTTTGTTTATTGCTCTATTTTTAGCATTGCTAGGAATAGCTTAATGCTAGGCAGATGTTTATTTCTTTGGGTCAAAATTGGTATTTTCTCCTACTTGAATGGTAGAATACTTTTTTCTTTATTTCCCTAGTTTAAATGTTTTGTAAGAGTGTGGTCAGGTTTTGCTCCTCTTCAGGGAATTTGCCTACAATGTGGCAATCTTCATTTTTTTTTTTTTATTTCAAAGATGTATCCACTTTACACTTTTTCTAATGTCTCTCTTTTATCCCTGAAGTCTGGGTAGAGGTTTTCAGGTATTTCATCCAAATCTGTTAATTGGATTTTCCACAGTTTGAATTCCATCTCTTTTATACCTCCAATATGGGCTTTAAATGTTGTCTTGAAATAGAAAAGAGATACACCTTAGGTATATGTGTCTATATTTGCTCTACTACCACATTGTCTTGATTACTACCAAATTTCAATGAACATTATTATCTGGAACTGCCAGTCATGCAAGTTTGTTCTATTTCAATATTTTCTTAAATATATATTTACCTTTGCATTTCCATATACATTTTTAGAATCAGCATGCCAATTTCCACTAAAATATCTGCTGGGATTTTTGTTTGAAATTGTACATAGACCTTCTGCATTTAATTGAATTACTGCTGTAGTTGCATTTTATCTTTCATCTTTTTATTATTTATTTATTTATTTATTTATTTATTTATTTATTTATTATACTTTAAGTTCTAGGGTACATGTGCATAACGTTCAGGTTTGTTACATATGCATACTTGTGCCATGTTGGTGTGCTGCACGCATCAACTCATCAGCACTCATCAACTCGTCATTTACATCAGGTATAACTCCCAGTGCAATTCCTCCCCGCTCCCCTCTTCCCATAATAGGCCCTGGTGTGTGATATTCCCCTTCCCGAGTCCAAGTGATCTCATTGTTCGGTTCCCACCTATGAGTGAGAACATACGGTGTTTGGTTTTCTGTTCTTGCGATAGTTTGCTAAGAATGATGGTTTCCAGCTGCATCCATGTCCCTACAAAGGACACAAACTCATTCTTTTTTCTGGCTGCATAGTATTCCATGGTGTATATGTGCCACATTTTCTTAATCCAGTCTGTCACTGATGGAAATTTGGGTTGATTCCAAGTCTTTGCTATTGTGAATAGTGCCACAATGAACATACGTGTGCATGTGTCTTTATAGCAGTATGATTTATGATCCTTTGGGTATATACCCAGTAATGGGATGGCTGGGTCATATGGTACTTCTAGTTCTAGATCCTTGAGGAATCGCCATACTGTTTTCCATAATGGTTGAACTAGTTTACAATCCCACCAACAGTGTAAAAGTGTTCCTATTTCTCCACATCCTCTCCAGCACTTGTTGTTTCCTGACATTTTAATGATTGCCATTCTAACTGGTGTGAGATGGTATCTCATTGTGGTTTTGATTTGCATTTCTCTGATGGCCAGTGAAGAAGAGGATTTTTTCATGTGTCTGTTGGCTGTATGAATGTCTTCTTTTGAGAAGTGTCTGTTCATATCCTTTGCCCACCTTTTGATAGGGTTTGTTGTTTTCTTGTAAATTTGTTTGAGTTCTTTGTAGGTTCTGGATATTAGCCCTTTGTCAGATGAGTAGATTGCAAAAATTTTCTCCCATTCTGTAGGTTGCCTGTTCACTCTGATGGTAGTTTCTTTTGCTGTGCAGAAGCTCTTTAGTTTAATTAGATCCCATTTCAATTTTGACTTTTGTTGGCATTGCTTTTGGTGTTTTAGATATGAAGTCCTTGCCCATGCCTATGTCCTGAATGGTATTTCCTAGGTTTTCTTCTAGGGTTTTTATGGTATTAGGTCTAACATTTAAGTCTCTAATCCATCTTGAATTAATTTTTGTATAAGAAGTAAGGAAAGGATCCAGTTTCAGCTTTCTACTTACAGCTAGCCAATTTTCCCAGCACCATTTATTAAATAGGGAATCCTTTCCCCATTTCTTGTTTTTCTGAGGTTTGTCAAAGATCAGATGGCTGTAGATGTGTGGTATTATTTCTGAGGACTCTGTTCTGTTCCATTGGTCTAGATATCTGTTTTGGTACCAGTACCATGCTGTTTTGATTACTGTAGCCTTGTGGTATAGTTTGAAGTCAGGTAACATGATGCCTCCAGTGTTGTTCTTTTGACTTAGGATTGTCTTGGCAATGCGGGCTCTTTTTTGGTTCCATATGAACTTTAAAGCAGTTTTTTCCAATTCTGTGAAGAAACTCATTGGTAGCTTAATGGGGATGGCATTGAATCTATACATTACCTTGGGCAGTATGGCATTTTCACGATATTGATTCTTCCTATCCATGAGCATGGTATGTTCTTCCATTTGTTTGTGTCCTCTTTTATTTCACTGAGCAGTGGTTTGTTGTTCTCCTTGAAGAAGTCCTTTACATCCCTTGTAAGTTGGATTCCTAGGTATTTTATTCTCTTTGAAGCAATTGTGAATGGAAGTTCATTCATGATTTGGCTCTCTGTTAGTCTGTTACTGGTGTATAAGAATGCTTGTGATTCTTGCACATTAATTTTGTATCCTGAGACTTTGCTGAAGTTGCTTATCAGCTTAAGGAGATTTTGGGCTGAGATAATGGAGTTTTCTAAATATATAATCATGTCATCTGCAAACAGGGACAATTTGACTTTTTCTTTTCCTAACTGAATACCCTTTATTTCTTTCTCGTGCCTGATTGCCCTAGCCAGAACTTCCAACACTATGTTGAATAGGAGTGGTGAGAGAGGGCATTCCTGTCTTGTGCCAGTTTTCAAAGGAAATGCTTCCAGTTTTTGCCCATTCGGTATGATATTGGCTGTGGGTTTGTCATAAATAGCTCTTATGATTTTTAGATACATTCCATCAATACCAAATTTATTGAGCGTTTTTAGCATGAAGGGCTGTTGAATTTTGTCAAAGGCCTTTTCTGCATCTATTGAGATAATCATGTGGTTTTTGTCTTTGGTTCTGTTTATATGCTGGATTACATTTATTGTTTTGCAAATGTTGAACCAGCCTTGCATCCCAGGGATGAAGCCCACTTGATCATGGTCAATAAGCTTTTTGATATGCTGCTGGATTCGGTTTGCCAGTATTTTATTGAGGATTTTTGCATCGATGTTCATCAGGGATATTGGTCTAAAATTCTCTTTTTTTGTTGTGTCTCTGCCAGGCTCTGGTATCAGGATGATGCTGGCCTCATAAAATGAGTTAGGGAGCATCCCTTCTTTTTCTATTGATTGGAATAGTTTCAGAAGGAATGGTACCAACTCCTCCTTGTACCTCTGGTAGAATTCAGCTGTGAATCCATCTGGTCCTGGACGTTTTTTGGTTGGGAGGCTATTAATTATTGCCTCAACTTCAGAGCCTGCTATTGGTCTATTCAGGGATTCAACTTCTTCCTGGTTTAGTCTTGGGAGAGTGTAAGTGTCCAGGAAATTATCCATTACTTCTAGGTTTTCTAGTTTATTTGTGTAGGGGTGTTATAGTATTCTCTGATGGTAGTTTGTATTTCTGTGGGGTCGGTGGTGATATCCCCTTCATCATTTTTTATTGCATCTATTTGATTCTTCTCTCTTTTCTTCTTTATCAGTCTTGCTAGCGGTCTATCAATTTTGTTGATCTTTTCAAAGAACCTGCTTCTGGATTCATTGATTTTTTTGTGGGCTTTTTGTGTCTCTATCTCCTTCAGTTATGCTCTGATCTTAGTTATTTCTTGCCTTCTGCTAGCTTTTGAATGTGTTGGCTCTTGCTTCTCTAGTTGTTTTAATTGTGACGTTAGAATGTCAATTTTAGATCTTTCCAGCTTTCTCTTGTGGGCATTTAGTGCTATAAATTTCCCTCAACACACTGCTTTAAATGTGTCCCAGAGATTCTGGTATGTTGTATCTTTGTTCTCATTGGTTTTAAAGAACATCTTTATTTCTGCCTTCATTTTGTTATGTACCCAGTAGTCATTCAGGAGCAGGTTGTTCAGTTTCCATGTAGTTGAGTGGTTTTGATTGAGTTTCTTCATCCTGAGTTCTAGTTTGATTGCACTGTGGTCTGAGAGACAGTTTGTTATAATTTATGTTCTTTTACATTTGCTGAGGAGTGCTTTACTTCCAATTATGTGGTCAATTTTAGAATAAGTGCGATGTGGTGCTGAGAAAAACGTATATTCTGTTGATTTGGGGTGGAGAGTTCTGTAGATGTCTATTAGGTCCACTTGGTGTAGAGATGAGTTCAATTCCTGGATATCCTTGTTAACTTTCTGTCTCGTTGATCTGTCTAATGTTTACAGTGGGGTGTTGAAGTCTCCCATTATTATTGTATGGGAGTCTAAGTCTCTTTGTAAGTCTCTAAGGACTTGCTTTATGAATCTGGGTGCTCCTGTACTGGGTGCATATATATTTAGGATAGTTAGCTCTTCCTGATGAATTAATCCCTTTACCATTATGTAATGGCCTTCTTTGTCTCTTTTGACCTTTGATGGTTTAAAGTCTATTTTATCAGAGGCTAGGATTGCAACCCCTGCTTTTTTTTTGTTCTCCATTTGCTTGGTAGATCTTCCTCTATCCCTTTATTTTGAGCCTATGTGTGTCTCTGCATGTGAGTTGGGTCTCCTGAATACAGCAAACTGATGGGTCTTGACTCTTTATCCAATTTGCCAGTCTGTGTCTTTTAATTGGACCATTTATTCCATTTGCATTTAAGGTTAATATTGTTATGTCTGAACTTGATCCTGTCATTATGATATTAACTGTTTATTTTGCTCATTAGTTGATGCAGTTTCTTCCTAGCATCGATGGTCTTTACATTTTGGCATGTTTTTGCAATGGCTGGTACCAGTTGTTCCTTTCCATGTTTAGTGCTTCCTTCAAGGTCTCTTGTAAGGCAGGCCTGGTGGTGACAAAATCTCTAAGCATTTGCTTATCTGTAAAGGATTTTATTTCTCCTTCACTTATGAAACTTAGTTTGGCTGGATATGAAATTCTAGGTTGAAAATTCTTTTCTTTAAGTATGTTGAATATTAGCCCCCACTCTCTTCTGGCTCATATAGTTTCTGCCAAGAGATCTGCTGTTAGTCTGATGGGCTTCCCTTTGTGGGTAACCTGACCTTTCTCTCTGGCTGCCCTTAACATTTTTTCCTTCATTTCAACTTTGGTGAATCTGACAATTATGTGTCTTGGAGTTGCTCTTCTCGAGGAGTATCTTTGTGGTGTTCTCTGTATTTCCTGAATTTGAATGTTGGCCTGCCTTACTAGGTTGGGGAAGTTCTCCTGGATGATATCCTGAAGAGTGTTTTCCAACTTGTTTCCATTTTCCCCCTCACTTTCAGGCAACCCAATCAGACATAGATTTAGTCTTTTCACATAATCCCATACTTCTTGAAGGTTTTGTTCATTTCTTTTTCCTCTTTTTTCTTTAGACTTCTCTTCTCACTTCATTTCATTCATTTGATCCTCAATTGCTGATACTCTTTCTTCCAGTTGATCGAGTCAGTTACTGAAGCTTGTACATTTTTCACGTATTTCTCGTGTCATGGTTTTTATCTCTGTCAGTTCATTCATGGCCTTCTCTGCATTCATTATTCGAGTTATCCATTCTTGCATTCTTTTTTCAATATTTTTAATTTCTTCATGCTGGACACATAATTCCTCTTTTAGCTCTCAGAATTTTGATGGACTGAAGACTTCTTCTCTCAACTCATCAAAGTCATTCTCCGTCCAGCTGTGATCCATTGCTGGCGATGAGCTGCGTTCCTTTGGAGGGGGAGATGCGCTCTTATTTTTTGAATTTCCAGCTTTTCTGCCCTGCTTTTTCCCCATCTTTGTGGTTTTATCTGCCTTTGGTCTTTGATGATGGTGACGTACTGATGGGGTTTTGGTGTGGGTGTCCTTCCTGTTTGTTAGTTTTCCTTCTAACAGTCAGGATCTTCAGCTGTAGGTCTGTTGGAGTTTGCTTGAGGTCCACTCCAGACGCTGTTTGCCTGGGTATCAGCAGCAGAGGCTGCAGAAGATAGAATATTACTGAATAGCGAGTGTACCTGTCTGATTCTTGCTTTGGAAGCTTCATCTCAGGGGTGTACCCCACCGTGTGAGGTGTGGGGTGTCATTCTGCCCCTAGTGGAAGATGTTTCCCAGTTAGGCTACTCAGGGGTCAGGGACCCACTTGAGCAGGCAGTCTGTCCTTCTCAGATCTCAACCTCCATGTTGGGAGATCTACTGCTCTCTTCAAAGCTGTTAGACTGGGTCATTTGTGTCTGCAGAGGTTTCTGCTGCCTTTTTTTTTGTTGTTTAGCTGTGCCGTGTCCCCAGAGGTGGAGTCTACAGAGACAGGCAGGCCTCCTTGAGCTGCTGTGGGCTCCACCCAGTTCGAGCTTCCCAGTGGCTTCATTTACCTACTCAAGCCTCAGCAATGGTGGGCACCCCTCCCCCAGGCTTGCTGCTGCCTTGCCATTAGATGGCAGACTGCTGTGGTAGCAATGAGGGAGGCTCCCTGGGCGTCGGACCCTCTGGGCCAGGTGTGGGATATAATCTCCTGCTGTGCCGTTTGCCAAGATCCTTGGTAAAGCACAGTATTGAGGTGGGAGTTACCTGATTTTCCAGGTGTTATGTGTCTCAGTTCCCCTGGCTAGGAAAAGGGATTCCCCTTCCCCTTGTGCTTCCCAGGTGAGGCAATGCCTTGCCCTGCTTCAGCTCTCACTGGTCAGTCTGCAGCAGTTGACCAGCACCGATTGTCCGGCACTCCCTAGTGAGATGAACCTGGTACCTCAGTTGAAAATGCAGAAATCACCCATCTTCTGTGTCACTCACGCTGGGAGCTGGAGACTGGAGCAGTTCCTATTCGGCCATCTTGCTCTGCCCACACTATCTTTCATCTTTGAGTATACTTTTGTTGTCATCTTGGATATTACAAAATATAAAGTATGAACCAAAGTATTACTTTTACTATTTTCTAATAATCTCAGGACTTTGGAGTTGGAAATACATATATATACACACACACACACACACACACACATGCAGGTTTGTTACATAGGTCTACACCTGCAATGGATATATAGATAGATAGATAGATAGATATATCTCCTACTGCCAACTCTGGCTTTATGTTAATCATAAGTTTTAATTATTATCATTTTAAATCCATAGGGTGCTACTGTTAATGCCTGTGTAGTAAGTTTTCTTTTGTATTTTCTCAAGTATTAACCTCTCCCATTGTTCTGAGAAGTCAGCTGTGCATATATTACTTGTAAATTTATAAACAATGTGCCCTTTTTTCTCTAGATGTTTTATCATTTTTTCCTTGCTTTGGTTTGCAATAGTTGAACTTTGTGTGTCTGGGTTCTGGGTGTGTGTTTTTTTTTTTCTTTTTCTTTTCTTTGTTTAAAAAATTCTGCTTGAGCTGGCTGAGCTTCTCAAATGTACAGTTCAATGTTATTCATCAGTTTCAGGGAAATTCTTTACCATTGTAAAAAACATTATTTTTAACCATTTTCCCGTATTATTCTGGGACAGCAATTACATGAATATTAGGCCTTCTGATGACGTACTATATATCACTTCTAATCTGTTTTGTGATATTTAAAAAATTTTTTCCTCTCTCTGTATTTCTATTTGTGTAGTTCCTATGAATCTAATTTCTATGTCATCAGTTATGTGTTTTTCTGCAGCCTTTTGTTCAATGCATACATTGAGTTCCTAATTTCAGTCATTATTCTTCAGTTGTTAAATATGAATTTTATCTTACTTCATATAATAAAATGTTCTATTAAATGTTCATAGCTTTTCACCTATTTTATGCTTCTTCTTTTCTTATTTTCTTAAAATAGTCATAATATTTTAAAGTCTACTGCTAGCTGTAATTATAATCACCTGTAGGTCTGCCTTGATTTTTATTTTGGTTTTCAGATAATCCCATCTATTTTCATGGCTAGTAAATTTTGGTAGAATGCCAACCACAGTTTCAAAAAATAAAAATAAAAAGCTACTTAGCCTTCAGCTTTGCCCAGATTGGCCAGAGAGAATCTGGGTGGCAGATTTTCCATATCACTTCACTTCCTCACCCACTCCAGGCTTGCAGCTCTCACCAGTGCGTCCAGTACCTCCTCTTCTCTTGGGTCCTTGTCTTGTGAGCATCCAAACACTGGGAGGTAGAAGGACATTCCCTGCTGCTTTTCAGATTTTGTGATTTAGCTCTTTGGCTTTCAGCCTACACAGCTTTGGAGTTTACCAAATACCTGAAGGGAGAAACTGCCTTGTGTTTGAGCCCCTTCTGCTTGTCTAACCTTTCTGCCCCTCAGCAGCTGCCCTTGGCTCCACTCAAGCCCAATATTGCAGCTCTGGCTCCTTCCCAAAACCAACATATGCTACTAGGGTTTCCAGGGACCCTGGGACTCTCCTACAACCATGCCTTCTCATCCAGAATTTTCTTCTTTTAGTTTTTGTTGCTACATCTATATTGATACCTATATGTGGACAGGTCATATATTTGGGAATTTGTCCAGCTTTCAGATTGTTTTCAGTGAAAAGTGGGGCTGAGTGGATCCTCCATCTCACTCAGTAGCAGAAAACTTCAGTGTGGATTGTAATTCCATTACTGTGCTTTTCACTTGGTGCCATCCTTCCTCATACATATATATCCTTCCATTCCATGGAAATACCATTAAAGGAGCAAGTTTTTCATCCTTTTTTCAACAAATGTAGGTTATATAAGAAAATGATAATTTTCTCAAACGTTTATGAACATCACAATATTACATAAAACCATGTAAGGGAAATAATAAAAAAACAAGTTAAAATAGAAAGGTAAGTAGTAATATTAAGAATAATTTAAAAAATACCTCACTTAGTGTTTTGGGCAAATTTTTCTATTGTCCATCAATATTTGCAATGTTGGCTTTGTGGACATGTGGAAAAGCTACATTTCCTCAGCCCCTGTGTGAAGTTCATTATGGTCATAAGATATGCTTTGACAATAAAGTGTGAGCAACAGGACCCTGTGTCTCTTCTGCTTTAAAGCATTTAATTGCAGGTGTTGAGCTCTTCACTTCTCTCTTTCTTTGTATGTCATGATTTACATACATCATATCAAGGAAAAATGATGCTGAGAATCTTAAGAAAGCAAGCTCCATTTTTTGGTGGTTTTTTTTTTCTTGTAAATTTGTTTAAGTTCCTTGTAGATTCTGGATATTAACCCTTTGACAGATGGATACATTGTGAAATTTTCTCCCATTCCGTAGGTTGCCTGTTCAGTCTGATAATAGTTTCTTTTGCTGTACAGAAGCTCTTTCATTTAGTTAGATCCCATTTGTCAATTTTGGGTTTTGTTACCATTGCTTTTGGTATTTTAGTCCTGAAGTCTTTGCCCATGCTTATGTCCTGAATGGTATTGCCTAGGTATCATTCTAGGGTTTTTATGGTTTTAGGTCTTGCTTTTAAGTATTCAATCCATCATGAGTTAATTTCTGTATAAGGGATAAGAAAAGGGTCTGGTTTCAGTTTTCTCCATATGGCTAACCAGTTTTCCCAACACCCTTTATTAAATAGGGAATCCTTTCCCCATTGCTTCTGTTAAGTGTGTCAAAGATCGTACCATCTCATGTCAGTTAGAATGGCGACCATTAAAAAGTCAGGTAACAACAGATGCTGGAGAGGATGTGGAGAAATAGGAAAGCTTTTACACTGTTGGTGGGAGTGTAGATTAGTTCAACCATTGTTGAAGACAGTGTAGTGATTCCTCAAGGATCTAGAATCAGAAATACCATTTGACCCAGCAATCCCATTACTGGGTATATACCCAAAGGATTATAAGTCATTCTACTATAAAGACACATGCACACGTATATTTATTGTGGCACTATTCACAATAGCAAAGACTTGGAACCCACCCAAATGTCCATCAATGATAGACTGGATAAAGAAAATGTGGCACATATACACCATGGAATACTATGCACTCATAAAAAAGTTGAGTTCATGTCCTTTGCAAGGACATGGACGAAGCTGGAAACCATCATTCTCAGTAAACTAACACAGGAACAGAAAACCAAAGACCACATATTCTCATTCATAAGTGAGAGTTGAACAATGAGAACACATGGACACAGGGAGGGGAACATCACACACTACAGCCTGTTGAGGAGTGGGGAGCCAGGGGAGGGAGATAGCATTAGGAAAAATAACTAATGTAGATGATGGGTTGATGGGTGCAGCAAACTACCATGGCAGGTGTATACCTATGTAACAAACCTGCACATTCTATGTATGTATCCCAGAACTTAAAGTATAATAACAAAAAAAAAAAAAAAAAAAAAAAGAAAAGAGAAAGAAAAAAAGCTCTACTAGCATGTTCTCTGGCCACACAAAAGCCTTTGTTTTAGCCTGAAATAAAACTTTTATTTTTTTAAGCTAATGTGATTTTAGGGTTATCCATTAACTTAACAAAATCTCCTCTATAGTGGCAGATATAATTTAACAACATACAAAATAAGCCATTATTAAAGAGAGAATCAAGCTTACTTCAAAACGTTCCTAAATCTGGCCTACATTCTTCTAAGCAAGATGAAACCATGATGATGATAAAATAAACACACAGGTGATGTTCTATTGAAATTACAGCTAGATTACAGTCAGAGATATCAAGATATATATACACAGGATAATTGTTATAGAAATATAGATATGTGGATATTCATGGATTATTATATATAAATATATATAATATATATTACATATTGTTATATATAAAATATATATTATATATTATTATATATAATATATATTAGGTTCACCTCTCTCACACTGAAGAGAAAAATATCTTCCTTAGTCACAGTGAAGATATCCCATGGGGAGTGTGTGTCATCTCCTTTAGGCAGGAAATGTCATCTTATCATCTTATCTTTTCTTTCCTTTAAGCAGGAAATGTGCAGAGTATCCAGTAAACTTCTGAAGACTTTGCCACTTCTCAATAAAATTAGGAGTAGAAAATACCAGAACCATTGATTCCTTCTGTCTCCTAATGTGATATTATTTGCAAGAAAAATAGTTTGAGAATTTTAAAGTATTTAACACTATAAATATATACATATATATATATATATATATATATATAATTTCTTATCTCTGTCTGCTGAGGACCCTAGAAGCACTAATATTCCTGAAGCAATTAAAATACCTATTACCCAGATCTTTTTTGGTGCCATTTACCTATACTAAAAAACAAAGTTTCCTGAATAACTTTAGTATGGGTTTGAAGAATAGAAAATACAAGAAGAGCCTGAAGTATCTTATAGGCCTAGTAAAGAAGTGGAAAGAAAGAAAAGAAAGAGAGAGAAAGAAGAAAGGAAAGGAAGGAAGGAAGGAAGGAAGGAAGGAAGGAAGGAAGGAAGGAAGGAAGGAAAGAAAGAAAGAAAGAAAGAAAGAAAGAAAGAAAGAAAGAAAGAAAGAAAGAAAGAAAGAAAAAGAAAGAAAGAGAGAGAAAGAAAGAAAGAAGAAAAGAAAGAAGGAAGGAAGCAAGGAAGAAAGAAAGAAAGAAGAAAAGAAAGAAGGAAGGAAGCAAGGAAGAAAGAAAGAAAGAAAAAGAAAGAAAGAAAGAAAAGAAAGAAAGAAAAAGAAAGAAAGAAAAGAAAGAAAGAAAAAGAAAGAAAGAAAGAGAGAAAGAAAAAGAAACAAAGAAGAAAGAAAGGAAGGAAGGAGAGAGGGAGGGAGGGAGGAAGGAAGGAAGGAAGGAAAGAAGGAAGGGAGAGAGAAAGAAGAAAAAGAAGAGAGAGAAAAGATAGCAGATAGAAAGGGAAGGAAGGAGAAAGGAGCAAGGAAGAGAGAGAGAATGAGAACATGTCAAAAAAACAAAACAAACAAACAAAAACCTCACAGAAACATCCTGAAGGAGTTCCCAATGGCCAAAGCTGAAACTATTTTAATAAGAACAAGAAAAATTATGAATGTATTGGATTATAACTCTAAGAATAAAATAAATATCCATAAATTTATACTAATAAAAATAAATGATTGAATACATAAATAAGGGAAAGCGGGCAATGGTCCTTAGAGGATAATCCCAAATAATAAATGTAGAAGTGAGGGAAATACAAAATTGCCATTAGCAAACCATGGTAACATTTTCTGCAGGCGAGATCCACCAAACAACAGTAACATTATTGAGTGACATTTTAAGGAGGAGAATATTTGCATAGCCCCAAAGTATCTCCCCAGAAACATGTATTAATCACTGTAGTGGTTTTGCTATATTGTCACAAATATGTGTGCAAGTCCCATCTACAACTAGCTTATAGCATCCTTGCTGTGGCAAGAGGAGATTCATGAGAAATGTTCAGAGAAGGAAGTTTAGATTAGAAGAAATGTTCAGAGCTGGGAGTTTTAGAAGATCCTTGTCCTCAGTTTAGAAGATCTGAAGAGGCCTGGTTTGGGCTGGTTGGTAAAAAGCAAAGCAGATTCGTTAAAGACGTGGAGACTTCCATGGTGACTTTGGCATTATAGTGGGTGTATGGCAGTTTGAGGAGAGAAACAGTTCCTGAAGCAATGGCATGAACAAAAGACAGGAAAGGGATCATGCTCAAGCCATAAAGCAGGCCAGTTTGATTGGAGCAAGAATATACAAAAAGTAGTAAATAGTAGAGAGTAAGTTTGGAAAGGTAGATGGTGAGTCTAAAGGGCTGGCAGAAGCTTCTCCTTATTAGGTGAGCCATAGGGAGCCATGAGAGCTTCTAGAGCAGAGACGTGGTAATTTCTGAGCTCAGAAAAATTCCTCCAATGTTAGCCATTGTAGGGACTAGAATTTTTTCTCTGAATGAGATGGATGTGTGGCAGGATCAGGAGCAGTTCTGCTTAGTGTTTGATTGGACCACTTTGGCTGTTGTGTTGAGAATGCATCACAGAGCACAGTCAGGGAAAAGCAGGGCCACCAAGTAAAGGACAATTATAGAAATGGAGGTGAGAGATGATGGTACAGTGTGGTGGAGTGTCCTCAGGGCGAGGTGGTGACTAAGTGTGTCTGAGTCATGCCATCTGGATCATCTATGTGACCTGAAGATGGGATTATCCTTCGATGACTCCAGAAGAAAGTCCAAATAGCTTAGCTCTTCAAGACCTGGTCTTAATTTCCTTCCAGTCAAATCTGTCATCTTTTCCCAAAAACAGATCCTGAGGTTGAGCCATACCAAAAGCCCAAGGTGGTCTTTGTACACTGCCCATGGATTTCTTTCTGGGTGAAAACACCCTCTTTCCTTTGCTAAGGAACTCTCACCCATCTTTCCTTTGTCCTGTTTTTTCCAAATCCTTCCCTGACATAACCTTGGCAGTCAGGAGCTGGCTCTGTCTTCTGTGTTCCTGAAGCACTATTGTTATAGTCCATATTCTGAGAACAGCACATGCCATGGTGTAGCCTGAGCATTTTCATCTGTATCCTTACGGCAATGGCTCCACTAGACAGGAAGGGGCAGAGCAGGAATTAGTTTCACACTCCTGTTTTCTGATTCTGTCTGATATTTGCATGGTACTTATCCTTGTTCAAAACAGTTCATCTCCTTGATCCTAATTAGGGATTCTTTCTAAGCCATGTCCTTGATTATGAAAGACTATGTATAGAGTTCTCCATCTTGTCTTGTGGAAATATACATGGCCCAGAGAGTTAATTTTCTGTAAATTACTTTATTTGACTTACAATTTCTGTAAGTGTTTTAGTAACACACATCTGTTGAGGTCCTGGGGAGGATAAGCATTTGATTAAGGTGGCACAGCAGGAGGCAGGGACTAAATGAAACCCGTGCAGTCTCACTTCTCCCATTGGGAGAAAGTAGCCAACTCTGACCCTTCATCGTGGAACAGAATAGATTTACACAGAGAGCACATTCTTCAAATATCACTTCCTCTTTAGAAACTTAAAGTTGGAGGTCACCTGCAGAATCACTGCTTTATCCCTTGACACTGTGCAGAAACACCATTTACAACTGCCTTCAAGCGTGATGGAGACAGGGAGTCCCTCCCAGAGCATGAATCAGTAGGGCTTGTTTATCAAAGAGTCTCCACTGAATGGAGCCAAAATCTGTTTCTCACTATATTATTTCCCTTGATTTGCCAGCAGAAAAAGCCTAATCCCTCCTTCAAATGATAAGCCTTCTAAAATTATAGGCAGGTAAGCTTTAACATTTAAAGGCAACTGGATCTTCACATCTCTATTGTTTCAACCACACAGATGGCATGCTTTCTAAGCCCTTTGTCATTAAATTGGGACAAGTTTATTCCTCTGTGCTGGTTTTAATTAATGGCATACCCCTGAAATCCCTCAGTTTTCCATGAAGAACTAACTTGGCCCCATTGTCTTCACTGAGGACCCATTTCTTAGCCCCCTTTCACAGCGGAATTACCTCTGAGGCCTCTCTGCCCACTATTCCTGTCTCCTCTCCAATTTGCTGTCGAGCCCACTCCTCCCACGCTCTTGTCCCCACAAGTCTGCAGAAACTCTTCTTCCCTTAGGCTAAGGGAAGATTTCCGTGCTACTCTGTTCGACCTTCCATTCTCAGTATTTCTCTTTTGGCTGCTCTTACCTCCCTTCCTTACCCCTTGCCTACAGTGATTCCTCCTGTCCATGGGCTCCAACAACACTGGCCTGCCTGCTGCTTCTGGACAGTCCGGACCCTCTGGGTAAGAGCTTTGCTCTGCTGTCCCACGATGTGTATCCTTTTTACCAGATCCGTCCTTTGCTTCACAGTGAGGCCTCTCCTGGCCACCCCTCCTGGCCCTGGATTGACTCAGAAGAAATTACCCTTCTCTATTTTATCTGCACAGCACATACCTCTGACCTAGATAGTAAATAATATGGTGAGTTGTATTTGTTGGCCATTGTTTGCCTCCCTGATCTGTACAATCTCAGCAAGTGCATGCAGGGATGGTTGTCCCTTGGGTCTCCTGAGTGCCTAATGCAGTTTCTGGCATGAGGCAGGCTTTCATCACATTCTAGATGAATGAGTGGCATTATGAATGGTGGTGTGTACGATGGAGGGGACCAGAGAGCTCAGTGGGCTGGAGAGGTGGACAGAAAGTGAGTGACATGGAACATAGAAGAGCTCCCAAAACTCTAACCAGTTTAAGGAGAGAGAGCATGTTAGTTATTTGTTACGTCCCTATAAATGATCATAAACATGGTATGAGGTTGGGTAAGGAAGAAAAAGGATAATTTTAAAAACCCAACAAAGAATACGTGGGTGTCACCAATAATATTTTTTGTAGGCACATTTGAAGTTTTTAAAAATATACTAAAAAAACTCAATGCATAACTTGAGTACCTCACCGTTGGGTGGGCTAACCTTGCTTCTTAACTTTCCAAGTACAGGAATAACCTCATAATACTATTAGCTGACGCCTTTAGAAATAGTGTTCCACAGGTAAGTGATCTGGTATTTACAAAAATGAGAGTGTGGGAGAGCAAGCGTGTACTTTCAGTACTTTATGCAGATCAAAAATAACCCACACTGGGCTGACTTTTTGCTTTCAAAGTGGCAAGTTTAAATGCTTTCAGAGGAGTCCACTAGGTTGGGAAAGAATGAATCTCCCCTTGGGCTTTCAATCTGGTGATCTGCAGTAGGTCTGTCATCTCTCTTCCCGTCACTCTTCAATAAAGGGGCCAAGTCGGCACTGGATTAAAGTGCTTGCCTTTCTCCATGGCTCTGAGTTTTCAAATCTTTTTGGCAGAAAATAGTTTTTCTGATGCTAAGAAATTGCAAAAAAAAAAAAAAAAAAAAAATTCTCACGTGTCATTCAATGGACTTGATTAAAGGCAAACTTCAGGCGGTACCAACGTCATTTTACCACTGAGTACCTAGTTCTTCACCTTGGCGAATATTCTATTCACATCTTAAGGTTTGGGCATCATGGATGCTTCCTGGAAAAACAAGCAAATAAAATGTTGCAATTAATAGCTTTTGAACTGAGAGTCAACATGTTGTTTCAGAGCAGCAGGTATTCAGTCTTTTAAATAAAAATTGCAAAATCGAAATCCACTTTAATCAAATTATAAGTTGAGAAAGAAAAAACATATTAATCCAATCATATATTAAACAGTTCTTTGGAAGTGATACCATTGATTTGAAGTTACTCTTTAAAATAGCAAACAAGAAAGGGCCCATGGTAACCACATGAGATAATTACTTGGGTTTTTATAGTTTCTTTTTAGGACACTTCAAGAGTTACTTTGTGCCTTGTCTATGTCTTCAGAAGAGGAAAAATTCTGTGGCATACAATGTTGTAAGGACAAGTATATTTTCCAGGCTCTTGCCACACCGTGGAAGTTTCCTCTAAGGTCTCACTGTTATACTTTAAAGCCCTCATGTTTCTGGTTCCCCTAAGATTCAGGATCCCCCCAGGCCAGATGTCCTCTGCTGGCCACACATATGCATCTGTACCTGTCCTAATCCATCAAATACAGAATTGTTGTCTTTCAGGTTAAGAAGGTCTTTCTTTTACAGTGTAATCTGAAGCGTCAAAGTGGCAAGTTTAAATGCAATCTTAGTTTAATGAGTAACTAAAATACAAGATCTTACAACACTGTCCCTTTCTTTTCTGACCCAGAACAGTGGAGATTTCCTAAGGTGAACAGGTTATCATTTCAGAGGTGATAAATCTGAGTCTTAGGACAGATGAGCACACAGTGTACTAGTATCTCTGGAATTTGGATCATCATGGAATTTAGTCTAACAAAATCCAAGCTTTTTTCCTCTGAACACTGGCAAATCAGCTTATTATAGTTTTTTTTTTCAAATACGTATTCTCGTGAATTTGAGTTAGGCATATGACAATAACAAACTTACAACTGTGGTACGCCTCTTCTCATCATGAACATCTGATCTCCTAATTCCTGAATCCCATCTCAGGCATCTTTGCAGGCCCAATCTGTTCAATGCATCTTTTCCTTCATGCAATGACACTCAGGCTCTTTGGCTATGTGAGCTGTGAACCGTATGACCCATGTGACTAGGGTCTTTTCCCCAAAATGTATCCTCCCTAGAGGCCTAAGTTCTTGAAAAGTCACAATAAGACTTAATTGATCACTAAGGGAATAGGCAAATTTCACTGGGAGATAAAGTAGGCAGGGTTGTATCAATGCCATTTCGGGAAGACAAAGAACACCTTTTGCCTTCCATTCTATTAAACTGACCTGCACTTAGACTGGAACCTGCTCTGGAGTCAGCCTGTCCAGTTTCACTTCCTCATATCACTGAGCTCAGGCCACCAACACCAAGGTAGCTTCTGGGAGTGGGGTTGGGGGAGAAGGTGTGGAAGAACATGCATACATCTGAGTTAGGATCCCTTTGTGCCATAATCTCCCTGTCTGAAGCAGCTGGTAGATCTCATCACTTCCTTGTCATAGAAACACCTGCTCATTGGAGCACCCCAGGGTTTGACTTGTGCTTTTCATGTCTCTATCTCTAATGCTCATTTGAAAATCTCTCCTGGCTTCTTGACTAGAAATATTATTCCTATGGAAAAGATTCCCAGACTTTAATCTCCAGTTCAGCCCTCTCTTGAAATCCACTCATATGTCCAATCACTCATTTAACATATCTGATTGGATACATAATCTGTGCTTCCCACTGAACATGTTCCCTTCAGAACCCACCCACACTTGTGGCAATCACAGTCTACTCTTATTTAGGTTCTGGAAACTCTTTGTTTTCAGAAGCATTGGTGAGTCCTGGGAGTCAGTCACATTTTTATCTTGTTTTACATATCCCACATCCAATCTTTCAGAAAGTCGTTTTGGCTCTAGCTTCAGGATATATTCAGAAGACAACCTCTTGTTGTCAGCCCTACCACCTACATACTGATCAGAGTTATCATTCTTTCAGGCTTTGATGATCTCCTGGCTAGTCTTCCTACCTTTTTCTTCAGCTCACCACAGTCCAGACTCAACGAAGCATCTGGAGTGGGCATATGATGCTTAAATCATGTTGTGCTCCTTTCAGACTCAGAATCCTACAGTAGCTTCTTATTTCCCCCAGAATATAAACCAAATTCCTTAAGGCAGCCTTCCAGGCCAGGCATTAACTTCATCTTCTGTGGCTTGCTTCACTCATCTGTGAGTTGGGTATAATGATAGTACCTGCCTCTCGAGATATTCATGAAAGTTAAGCGAGTTAAGACATGCAGTGAGCACAAAATGTGCCCATTACGTGTTAGTCATGATTCTAAGGGCTGGTATTGGTTAAGAGGTGTCAAATCCCTCAAATTCAGGATGAGATGCAATATTTATGCCTTTTGACACAGTAAATAAGACTCCACCAAGAAAGGCTTGACTTTTGGAGGTGGACTGGGCAACAGTCCTACAAGTATAAAGGGAGAAATAAAACACTCTATTTTGCCTCTTTTCCTGGCTCTGAGAAGTTCAAGGTAATATTGATAATCTTCATCCAAGTAAAATGTTAGCTAAAAAAATCCATTTAGAAAATGTGTTTTTAATATTGTGTCAATTTGATTTAGTGTGACACTGAATCATGTGACCTTCCAAAATCCAAAACCAAAAGGAAAGTGTTAGAACAAATCATCTTTTCTAACTTACTGATGATCATAATCATTTAAAGACTTTAAGGAAAACAAATATTAAGAGAAGGACTAGTAGCTTATTTCACTTTTAAATAATTATGCTATTAGTAAATGATCATAAAATTAGCTTTAAACTATTCATTAGTCAAGCAGATTGAACCAATGATGACTATTATTCTTTTTTTTTTTTTTTTTTTTTTTTTGAGACGGAGTCTCGCTCTGTCGCCCAGGCTGGAGTGCAGTGGCGCAATCTCGGCTCACTGCAAGCTCCGCCTCCCGGGTTTACGCCATTCTCCTGCCTCAGCCTCCCGAGTAGCTATATGTGATCATTATAAGACTTGATCATAAATATGGCACTGTACAATTTCCCTGGTTTATAAACACATTGATGTAAGCAGATGTTTATCTTCTCTCTCTAAATACGAAAGTAACATATTTAGTGCACTCTAGAAGCCAGGCATGCTAGTAGGTAGAGTTCACACTTTGACCTTCCAAAATCAGACAGTGTGAAAGGATACACATCCTAGAATGCTTTTTTGAGGTCCACAATTTTCACATTATCTCTTCCAACAAGATGGCAATATCAGCTATGGAGAAGCTGGTTTCTGATAGTCAATTTAATGGGAGATTGTCTGTCTACCTAACATAGTCAACAGAAGAACTGAGGCACTTCATTTTTAATTCCCATTCTTTTTTCCTTTACTTGCTTACATTTTGCGTGTTATTTTTCATTCTTCTTATTATAACTTTTTTTAGATAAAGTCATTTAAGTCTTATTGTGAACAAATACTATCCTGAAGATTACTGAATTTTAAAACTCAGTTCAATAGTTATACTAGCATCTGTGTTTGTCATTAAAAAAGGAAGAAATCATGACTAAGTTTTAGTCACTGCATTCAAGAAGTATCCAAGATACTTGGTGGAAAATATCAGAAATCCACAAATCTCTTTGATCTTATGATGGCAAGATGAAGTCCACAAGAAATGTGTAAAGCAAGCACACTGGGAGTTTAGAAGACCTGGAGAGACCTAGTTTGAGCCAGTTGGTGAAAAAGCCTAAGCAGATTAAATGAAGAGGTGGGGTTACATGGTGACTTTGGAGTGAAGATGGACGTGTGACGGTTAGACATATTAGACCATTAGACAGGGGAAAATACCTGAAGCAAGAGCATGAGCTTTCTCTAAAGGAAAGGAAAGGAGCTTGCTCAGGCAGTGAAGAATAGGCCAGTTTGATTGGAGCAAGAATATATGAAGGGAAATAAATAGTGGAAAGTAAGTTCGGAAAGGTAGATGGATAACCTAAAGAGCTGCTAGGGACTTCGTTATTAGGTGAGCAGTAGAGAGTCATGAGAGGCTCCAGAACAGGAACATGTTGAGGTCAGAGCTCAGAAAGACTTTCCAGGTAAATGAATGTGAAATGAAAATGAAAGAATATAGGAAACTCTTACATTATCAGGGAGCATTGACAGGGGATATGTGTAGGATTTTCATTACATATGTGACAAATGGATACAACTTGGCCACTGCAGTATACAACTTGACCCCAGAAATAACAGGGTCAGTATCATTTCTGACCCTGTTAATGTGAATTTAGCCATCAGCAGGGCAGGGAGTAAGCAGGTATTGTAATAATTGGTAGCGATTACAATGCTCTGAAATTCCCCAAATGCACACTATGTTCACCCATAAGAAACTATCATGACTTAAGGAAATTTTAGTATTGCTATATAAATCTAAACACAGGTACTCACTACTGACCCAATTTAAATGACTAAGAAAAAGTTATATAAAAAAATCTTTTTGGAATATCACTATTTACTGTGGTGGGATGCATCTTTAGTTCCATCTGCTTGGAAAACTGAGATGGGAGGATTTTTGAGTCAACTAGTTTGAGGCCAGCCTGGGCAACATACCAAGACTATATTACAACAAGACTATAATTTTTAAAAAATTAAATTTTTTTAAAATGTTTAACAAAGGATATCATTATATATAAAATTTATAGAAGTTAAATCTTAAGCTTTATTATGGAAAAATACTTACATTAATTATGACATCTATTTCATGGGATATGGTGCTGATAAAATTGTTACTATGTCCAAACCGATTGAAGAAAAGAAACACGTTACAGAGTATCTTAGGAAGTTGACTTATAATAAACAACAAGGAAGGGATGGATTACTGAATAATCATTAGAACAATTGGCTAGATGTTTAGGGCAAAAAGCCGGATCCTTATTCCCCTCATTATATCATTACTTTTATATGATTCAGAAATGTAAATGGGCAAGAAAAAGTCATAAAAATGCCACAAGAAAGTATGAAATAAGGCATCTTACAAACGAAGAGTCAAAGTTGGCAATAAATATAAAATGCAACCAGATAAAACAAAAACATGAAGATGTATCAAATTGGCAAGATTAAAACTTCAAAAGACAATCTTAGTTTTGAAGTTTTGCAGAAATGCACAAACAATAGTAATAGTGGGGGTGTAAAATTGGTAGAAATTTATAGTGAGCATGCTGGCACTTGTAATGGTTAGTCTCATGTGTCAACTTGGCTAGACTACAGTAGACAACTGTTTAATCCTACACCAATCTAGCGGTTGCTGTGAAGGCATTTTATAGATGTGGTTAGCATCTACAATCAGTTGACTTTAAGTGAAGGAGATTACCCTCTATAATGTCAACGAACCTCATCCAATCATTTGAAGATCTTAGGAGCAAAAACTGAGGTTTCCTGGGGAAGAAGAAATTCTGCTTCAAGACTCGAGCATCAATTTCTGCCTGAGTTGCCAGTTTGTTGTCCTGCCTTATAAGTTTCAGACTTGTGAGGTTTTGGATTGCCACAATCCTATGAGTCAACTCCTTAAATCTCCCTCCCTCCAAAAAAATAAATAAATAAATAAAACACAAAACCTCTTTCTCACTGAAAAAATATATACATCCTGTTCCTGTTTCTCTGGAAAATCCTGATTGATATTACTCTACATATAAGAATTTAACATGTACAGCTCTATTTTATAAATTTATCTCAAGAAACTAATTTTACAAGTTGAAAAAGACATATAAACAAGTGTGTTAATTTCTGTGTTCTTTATATAATTGAAATACTTGACAACAAATGTCCATTTCCTAAGGACTGGTTAATAGCCATGTAATAGAAAATCATGGAGTCATTAAAATAAAATCTCAAATTTATTTTAATTATGTTCTTCATAGTTGGCATTTTTTTCCTCTTCTATTCTTCTAGGGTTATTCTTTGTACAGAGGATGAAGAAATCCATGTGCACAGATTGGACTTCTCCCTTGGGCTGCAGAGATGTTCCCAACTGTCTCCTGGACATTTCCAGTTCAGAGTTAACAGATGACAGAAGAGTTATCTCATCTTACATGTTTACTTACTCACATCTCCCAACTGCTGCAATCACCCAAGAGCAAAATCGAGGTGTCTGCCTTAATAGTTCTTATCAATGCATCACTGCACACAGATGTGCATGCACTTATACACACACTCCTTCAATCCATCCTACGTGGTGTTGATTGTATCTCCAATACATTCTTCATAACCCTTCTTTCTTCTCTCCCTCTACAGTCCCTAATCTGGACAAGACACTAATAATTTCTGAGGGGTAAAATTTTAATACATTATTCTCTGAACTCCCTACTGAAAATTCATATTCTTCACATTGCAAATAAAGTTCTCTCTCTATAAAATGACATTTGATTATGTTACTCTCTTTGTATTTGTTTTATTATATTAATTTCAATCTTCAAAAGTCCCCCCACTTCTCATACTATAGCAACCAAATTCCCATAGTCCAGAGCTTGGCTTTCTACATTCTGCTCCTGACAAGCTCAAGCTCTGCGGTTCCATCTCCTTCTGTTCTCCTGTGGCTTCCCAGACTGCTATTCTGTCTTCCTGGAGTCACTCCTGATTGTGTTGTGGTTGCCTGCAGCCTCCTTCTCTATGCACATGGCATTTTCTGTGCCAGAAACACTGCTAATCTATTATAAGCCTAGTCAGTTTCTGCTCATTCTTCAAGTTCCCACTCAAGGGGACACTTCTACGAGTCTTCTTTCAGCATCCTGAGTGGAATTGATTACCACCTGCTTCATGTGTCTTATGACCTTATGCAAACGCTATCACAGTCCTGTTTCGTTTTAACATCCATGTGTTCCAAATAGACCATGCTCTTCCACAGTGAGAACTAGGATATACTCCATTACCTAGCCCCACACCTGCAGGAATAGATGTCTTAGTGTGGATTCTACCTAAAAGTAGATCCTGAAGCAAGATCTTAAGTGCAAGAGGTTCCGTTTGGAGGTGATTCCACAAGAAGCACAAGAGAGAGAATAGGGAGGTGAGGCATGGGAGGAAGGAAAGCTGTAAAGTGTACTAATCAGTGGGTCATCCCTCTAGGCAACTGGGATTCAACTGGACAGGGCGCACCTGAAGAATCACATAGAACATTCCTCATAATACACTAAATCTTATTTTGTCACATGTTATAAATTTATCTTTTGAAGTCAGTCCAAACGAGTGGGGTCTTCAATTCTATATGACCCCTATTTAGATACTGGAAAATAGTATCTCTCCCTTTAACCCTAACATCATCCACAGTTTTGACAGCCACAAACGCTTCATCATAGGGTCTCACTTTTACAAACTCATTCCATTTTATGGCTGTACCATATAAAAATAGTGCCAAGGACTAACACGGTGAAACCCCGTCTCTACTAAAAATAGAAAAAATTAGCCAGGTGTGGTGGTGGGCACCTGTAGTCCCAGCTACTCGGGAGGCTGAGGCAGGAGAATGGCGTGAACCCGGGAAGCAGAGCTTGCAGTGAGCAGCCAGCCTGGGTGACAGAGTGAAACTCTGTCTCAAAAAAAAAAAAAAAAAAATAGTGCCAAGGACTACCCACGGTGCCCTGGAACCTAAGCATGCCAAGGTGTGTGGTGTGGCAGAGAGTACCAGATACTTCTTTGCCCAGGGCTCTAATCAAGCTGCTGGAGTGAAGCCAGTTGTTGTAGTCCATTTGACTCACACACTTCTTGGATCCAATCTGCACACCTAAATTTTGGCTTATGATATATATCAGCTTGCATTTCTTCTTGGCTTTCCTTGTAAAATGTACTTATTACTGTGCTTCACAAGAATTCACGAGAATCTATTCAGTTGAGCCCAGGCACTGTGCCTGGAGTTAGAGGTACAGACATAGACTGAACAAGGGCAGGGCCTGTGAGATGCTCACAACTTGGCAGGAGACCAGATGTGTCCAGGGTCAGAAAAACACTTAAGGGAAGGGCTCAGCTGCAGACATGGACAGAGTGTATCTAGAGAAAGAACTTGCAGCATAGTCACGTGAGACTTTCCCAGTGGCATCTAACTTAATGGAATGTTATGTTTCAGGGTTATGGAATTGCACATAAGCCAAGAGAAAAAAACATCCTAAAGGTTTTGGTTTTAAGTATTCAGAATATGTGTTTTGCTTACCAAGCCAAGCTATGCTTAGCCATGGTATCTAGAAAGGATTTGTTGATTTCTAGATATTCAGTGATTCCATTATTTAGTACAAAGGAGCTAATAATAATAAAATAGCTAATTCTTAAAGGGAGACATATGTAAAAGAAAAATGTGAAATAATTTGCATCAATATTATTAACTCAGATAAAATTATGGAAACATTTATTTTTCTTAGTTATATAATATTTGAGTTTTGTTTAAAGAGCATGTATTATCTCAATAAATCAAGAAAAATATACAGTAAAAAGTAGAAAAACAGAAAATTCAAAGACATAAAGAGACTTATACAATGGTGACTCGCAGGGGAAGGCAGAGAAGCACAAATAAAATATTTATTATTATATCTCACATCTTGAGTGTTCATTGTAACTATTGTATTAGTTGGTGCTCTCCCTGTAAACACCCAATGAGTTCTTACTGACTGTTGCACAAACAAATCCAATTGACTAAGACCACAGCACTTCGATAAAGACTTTAATTGACATGAGGCCAGCCATGCCACTGGGAGACAAAGTTATTACTCAAATGAACTCCCCAAAAACTTGGGGGCTAGGGTTTTTTGAGAAGAGTTTGGCGGGCAGGGGAATGGGGGTGTGGAAAGTGGTTCTCTTCTGGGTGGGGTCACAGGATGGCTGGTGGGTCCAGGTGGAGCCATCATCATTAGAAATGCAAAAACTGGAAAAGACATCTCAAAGGTTCAGTTCCATAACACTGATCTTATCTGCAGGAGTAATTGGTGAAATTTCGTATCTTGTGACCTCCGAAATAATGACTGGTAATTGTTTTTAAGTCTATACCTTGGCAGAATTCAGGCTCCTTATCCACCTAACCTGATCGTTTTTCACTAGCTTTACAAAGTCAGTTTAGTTTTAGGGAAGGACTAGTATTATTATTTAAACCATAAACTAAATGTCTTCCAAAGTTATCTTGGCCTAAACCCAGGAATGATTAAGGGTAGTTAAGAGGTTAAAGGCAAGACAGAGCTTTGCTAGATCAGATCTCTTTCACTGTCATAATTTTCTCACTGTTATAATTTTGGCAAAGGTAGTTTCATCCCAGGAGCTTTAAAAATGCTCACGGATGTGTGTTGAGACTGTAGGAAAGTTTAAATTTTCCTCTCAAAGTCTGGATAATTTGAATATATAAAACAAACTGATAATAGACAGATTAACAGGAAAAATGGCATACAAATATATTACATGCACATGTGTAAATGGAAGTCATAAAAAATAAGAAAACTCAAAGAAAAGACCAGACGGTACAAGTTTCATCCATCCTGAGGTTACAGAAAGAAGAGGGACTTGGAGCGGGGCAAGACAGTTTATGGGAGAGGGAAGAAAGGAAAGTCAAAGGACAAAAGCAGTTGGAAACTTCATGCAGATGAAACCTCAGGTAGCAGCCCTCAGAGAGAGCAGATGGTAATCGGTGGTAATGGTTTCCATTAGACCATTAAGAGTATCAGATTCTCAGTTAATCTTTTCTAGATCCAGACAAGGGGGCCTTCAGAGAAAGCCTACTTGCATCCGTTGTTTATTTCACTTTATTTCCTCTGCTGATGTAAATCTCCCCCACAAAAGACAGCTTTGCAAGGCTACTTTTATCTGCAGGACCTCTGAACAGCCATCTCAAAATATGTCAAAGAAGTATATTTTGGGGTTAAATAGTTTTGGTTTCCTTTAGGACCATTAAAAACTCCTAGACTAGTAGTAGCAGCAGTAATAATAATAATAGTTACTAACTTACAGAGAAGTTTGCTTGATCTTTGCAGATATGGGAATTGTAGCCAAATATTATTCTTGATACTTTATGAAAAGGCAAAAATTGCCCTAGAATGAGTGTAATAAGATGTTAAAATGGAATTTCTGGCTGAAATAGAAAGATACCGATTTCCAAAGTAATGTGTTAGACAAGATTTACAAAACATGTGGGCAAAAACTGGTTAGATGACTTTTAATGAAGAAGTTTGTGGGGCAAAAAATAAATAAATAAAAGTGTGTATATGCACTGTTGTGCTCCACACCCGTGGAGAAAAGTGAAAGAAACAAAATTGAGTTTTTATAATAAAATCTGAATTCGCCTGCTCTATGGGAGAGGGTTGACTTGCAGCCATGAGAGTCAGCATAGATTGTATTGATCTTGCCTTCTTGGCCTGGCAAAGGTCCTCAGTTTGCATTGTTAAAAGAAAAACTTTGGATACATTAAATTTAACAGAGTTTAATTGAACAAAGAACTATTATCAAATTGGGCAGCTCCTAGAACTAGAATAGGTTCAGAGCATCTCCAGGGCTGCCAAGTGATCAGATAACATTTATGGACAGAAAAGGAAAGAGACATTACAGAAAATGGAAGTGAGGTACAGAAACAGCTGGACTGGTGATATCTCGGTGTTTGTCTTAGTTGAGCATGGTTTGAAAAATCGGTCAACTGTGAATGGATGCAATGCAGTCACTGTGATTGTGACTTAGCTATTTGTTAAGAGAGTAGATTCCAGTCTATTTATACATCTAGTTAGGTGTAACCATGTATGGAGAAACCTTTAGGCTGAACTTCAAATATGTAAAAAGACAGTATTAGGTTAAATTTAATTTAACAGTACATCTGCTGTCCAGTTGTTACTGGAAAGCAGTCTTAATCCAGACCCCAAGAGAAGGTTCTTGGATCTCATGTAAGAATTTGGGGCAACTCCACAGAGTAAGTTGAAAGCAAGTTTATTAGAGGAGTAAAGAAAGAAAAGAATGGCTACCCCATAGGCAGAGCACCTTTGAGGGCTTTGGGCTGGCTATTTTAATGATTATTTCTTGCTCATATGCTAAATGAAGCATGAGTTATGCATGAGTTTCTGGGAAAAAGGCAGGGAATTCCCTCAGTGGAGGTCATCTCTTCCTTTTAGATCATATAGGTTAACTTCCGAGCATTGCCATGGCATTTGTAAACTACCATGGCACTGGTGGGAGTGTCTGTTAGCATGCTAATGTTTTATAAGTAGTATACAATTAGCAATGAAGATGACCAGAAGTCACTTTTCTTGCCATCTTGGCTTCAGGGGCATTTAGCCAGCTTCTGTACTGCATCTTGTTTTATCAGTGGGGTCTTTATGACCTCTAACTTGTGCCAGCCTCCTATCTCATCCTGTAGCTAAGAATGTCAAACTTCCTGTGAATGCAGCCAGTAGACCGCAGCGTAATTTTACCCAGCCCCTTTTCAATATGGAATCTCTCTAGTTTGACTGTCTCTGACAAGATCAGATGTGTATTAAGTATGTCTTTTATTTTTTATGATCTGATGCTTTGACTTCTGGGGCCTTGCTGACCCTTAAGGATAGCTAATTCCTAAAGATAGATAACAGCTTGCCCAGGAACACACCTTCAAATACAAATCTGTCAATCCAAACCCACACTTTTAGGAACCTCCACTGTGGGACTCTCACAGTCAGGGCTACTGTCCACCTGCCCTGATCACTCCAGGACCAAGTACCAGGCAACTAGGGACAGCTCCCCTGCCCCAGAGCCTGGAAATTATTCAAACTAGCCTATCCTAAGCCTGCTTCATTGGTATTGCCTAATTGTTCCTGCAGAAACCACAACAAAGGCTGTACCCATGTGGGCCTTCTCTCCCTCTGCCTCCTAACTCACCCTGGTATTGCCAGGTCCCTAAATGGTGTGTGGTGCCTCTCCTCATGGGAACTGGGTAACAAACTATCTTTTCAATGGCAATTATCTCCTGATCTGTTAGCTTCACTATACTTCTCTTTTCTATTAATGCAGTATATTTTAGAGCAGATAGAAAATGGACCATGTGCCATTGAAATCCACTAAGATGAACTACTTCTTCACCCGACACATTTGCATCTCTAAACCAAGAGGGATGAAGTGAAGCACCTGCAAAGTAAAGGAGCCCTCAAATACACATGCCCTATAAGATAATGGTTATCTTAGTAAGTTATCTTAGTATGGCCCAGGATTGAAGATAGCTATATTTTTTTTCTAAGTAGTAATCATATATTGGTGTAGTGATATTGATATTCATTCATTGTTGTTTATAATTTCAGAAATCTATAGTCATCTGTCTTGAAAACTCAGTTTCCCATTTTAAAACACTTTCATTTTCCATGATTTTTCACCCACTATTCACTGTCATCTCACAGAACTTTCTGGAATGCCATGGCAATGTAGCAGTCTTATTGTCTGGGGTATTACCTGCAGCTCTTTGTCTCATGACCAAGAAAATTAAGGAGCCTGGACAACAAGGGTGAGGTTGGAGCAAAAGTTTAACGAGTGAAAGAAGAAAATGCTCTTATGAGGAGAGGAGGACCAAAAGAGAGTTGCTGTTTCACAGTTGAATACAGAGGCTTTTTATGGACAAGCTAGTCAAGCAGGGTGTTTTATTAGCATAAGGTGCAAAAAACCAGTTAGGGCTGGGTTTCTTATTTGGATAAGGCATACATTTTTAGCAGCTCCACCCCATCCCTCTAGTGCACATGTGGGCCTTCGGCCTGAGTCACTCCATATTGTTTTCTTTCCCCTACTGTACATCTATTGGAAGAGGAAAATTTTAATTGTGCACGTGTCTGGTTCTGTGTAACTCTTCTTATCTGTGCAGCTACAGGCATATCCTAGGCAAGCCCCCTGTGTAAGTTCTTTTATCTGAGCATGTCCAAAAAAAGAAAAGAAATGTACTCACTGAAGCCCACTATGTGTATGTGAGACTTGCTGATTATAACAGACAAAAATGTTTTATGTTGGACCTTGCTTATTTATCTATGCTTGCAGCTTGAGTTTTCAGGCAGCTCTTTTGTTAGAAAGAATTATGTCAAGCACTTTGCTCTAAATATATGCCTAACTGTTTTCTTACTTTCTCCCCTTTCATTTCCCCTTCAGAAATGGAGACCCAAACTGCTGTTAGGGAGGTTGGGTGATGATCTTTCTGGCTACTTCCTGCTGGAGAGGGACGTTGTGTGGGGAAAGTAGTCAGGGTTTCTCATGGGAATGATTGAAAAGTCTTTGGAAGAAAAGCGTCTCCATCTTGGGCTTCATTTGTAGTAACATCTGGAGTTTGATAGTCTCTAGGCAGGAAGAGGTAAGTTTTGCAAGAAGATTTAGTACGTAGAGCCTAAATATGAGTATTAAGATCATCGCTATTAATGGAGGTATTATTGGCCATAGCTATGACAGTAAGGTTTGTTTGATAGCTGCCAGCCATTCTGATAGGTTGGATTTCTGTAGATGAGTTATAATATTGGTTGCTTCTACTAGATGTTGCTGTACCCTAACAGAGGAGTTAATGTAAAAACAATATCCTTCTTTGAGAAAAGCACATATTCCTCTTTGATTTGCTGTAAGGAGATCTAATCCTCTACAGTTTTGTAAGGTAACACCTGCAAGTAAATCTAATTGTTGTAGTTTGTGAATGGCAGCCATTATTTCAGCTAGGACCTGAGTTTGTTGGAAGGAAAGATTAAGAGAAATGGACCCAGGAGTGATCCCCAAAAGTTCAGACACAACAGCAGCAAAGGAAGTAATACTGTGGGGCTTGCTGTCTTTACCATGGCATAGATATGTTTTATAAGAAACAGGAATGCTGCAGTGGCATTGGCATAAGACAATTTTGGAAGTATTCCAACACTGCCACAAGTCCCCCTCCATTGGCTTGAAAGACTCATAGATCCTGAGACTCCACACTTGAAGTCTAGCCCTTGTTTGGGGTCTAAAGATACCTCATACCACAAGGAGGCTAGTTCCAAAGGGAGATTCTGTGAGCTCCCAGAGGTTCCAGTGAGTCTTTCTGAGATAAGAGACCTGTCTGCAGCTAGTTGTGCCTGGAGGTTGGAATGAAAAGCTGTGCCAGGGTAAAATTTTAAAAACATCTTTTGTACCCCTTGGGCAACATTTGAGCTAAGAGCAAAGATGAGTTATTTATTAATGTTGTGGACCAATCTGTGAAAATATTTGAAGTGATCTCATTGCTGGTATATTGAGGTCTTCTTGGGTTTAGATATTTAATGAGAAGGAATTGGTGTTGTTTTTCTTGGTAGAGGTATAAATTGATTTTTGTTTCTGAGGAGTTACAAGGTATTTCTTGGGTTGTCTAAGAAAAGCTTCATACGAAAATTTAGATAAAGCTTCCAAGAAAATTTCTTTTGTTCAGTGATATGTGAAGCAGAGGGGAAACTGGCTTCTTGAAGTTACATTGTGAAAAACCCTCACAGGGTTTGGGGTTCATATAAAATTTAGATTGGGACATTCCTTATGACTTGTGATAGTACTGCAAGAAGTAGCTTTTCTATAGTTGGACTGGGATATGTCACTTCTAATTGGATGGTTATGGTGACCCTGGTATTAACTTTGGCTAATTATCTAATGATGATGGTAGTACTTCAGCCAATAGCGATTCCGAAGTCCAAATGTAGCAAGAGGTTAAGTTGGTTATTGAGGTCAAGTGTCATATTTGTTGTATAACGGGGCTTAGGGGATCAAACCATCTTATTAGGAAGGGAAAAAAAGTACTTTGGTAACAAAATCCTCATGTTTGTCTTTCATCAGCAACTACTATCCCTGCTATTAGGATAGTACCTAAGCAAAATACTACAGAAATTAAGGTTCTTTGGTACTCCACTCAGAAGTTGCTACATGGTGGATGACCCTACTGCAATAAGTAGACTGAACGAAATAATCCTTGTAATATGGTACAGTGAATGATTCCATCTGAGGTTTTATCCATTAAAGTTTTGAATTTCCCTCTGGGGGTCTATGAAGTTACAAACTTGGTCCCATGGATAACAAAGTCTCCCTGTAAATGTGCATCACAAAGAAGTTGCAATACTTGATGGCAGATTTTGAAAGGAAATGTGGAAATAGATGAAACAGTTTGGTTGGGTAAATGTGGGACTGAGCTGGACAAGTAGTCCTCACTCATCTACTTATCTCGTGTAATTTTCAGTTTAAGGTCCTCTCCTTTTTCACATTGATGTCTGGGTTGCTTTTCTCGGCTGTTAGAGATTGCTCCCTCTGCTTTCCAAGCTTTGACTTGAATGTGATGAATCCAGGAGTCGATTCCTGCAATTTTTACCACTGAAGGGGTGGAGAGGGGAACAATGTAAAGTCCCTCCCAATTGGGGCCTAGAGATGGGGAAAGTGAGGGGAGAGAATTCAACAGTACTGTCTCCTGGGTTAAATAAAGGTGGTCCTATTTTCTGGGGTTGAGCTTCTGTTGGCTACGTTAATTCTTGTTGGAACTGAGTCAGCAAGTTATATGTTTAACTAGTTCAGAAGTTTCCTGGTCTAGTAAAAGGTTATTGGTGAGGAAAGGCCACCCATACATAATTTCCAACAGGCTTAAAAATAACTTTGAAGGGGTGTTCCCTTATCCTTAGTGAAGCTACAGGAAGAAGGGTAACCCAAGGCAGGTGAGTTACTTTGGAACATTTTCTTAGGTGTCTTTTGATCATATCATTTGTTTTCTCTGCCTTTCCTGAGGATTGTGGTTTCCAGGCACAGTGAAGGTGGTACTATATGTCTACCACTTTTGAGACCTCCTGTGTAACAGCCACTTTAAATGAGAGGCCATTGTCACTTTGGAGATACTTGGGGAGTCCAAAACAAGGAATTATTTCATTAATTAATACTTTCATTACCTCAGAGGTCTTTTCTGTCTGGCATGGAAATGCCTCTACCCAGTTAGTGAAGGTATCTACCCATACTAAAAGATATTGAATGCCCTTTACTTTTGGCATATGGGTGAATTCCATTTGCCAGTCTTTCATTGGAAAACTTCCTATCTTTGAGCTCATGGTGGGAGGAGCTGCCTGTTGAAGGGATTATTCTTAAGACAGATTTCACACTCATTGACAAACTGTTTGACCATTTTTAGCAGATTTTCCTCTGAGAGCAATTTCTAGGTGCATTGATGTCTCATCCTCTCCTAGGTAAAAGGCTTGGTGAAGGAGCTTAAGAATCTTCCATTGACAGGAAGCTTGAAAGTGGTTTACTGTCCTCTGATTGTAACCATCCAGAGGGCTGAAAAATGTATCCTCAAGAGGTGGTTCATTCTATTTCTGCAGGGGAATACTAAGGCTTTATTCTTCTTATGGAGCCCTCCCAGATTAGAGGGACTTCAAATGTATTGGAACGTTGGGGTCTTCTTTTGGCTGACTTAGCCATCTGGTCTCTTTCTATCCCCCTCGGATGTCCCCTGCAATGTATTACTGCCACTTCCTGTGGGAGAAAAACAGAGAGTAGTAGCCTGTTGATTTTCTGATGATATTTGATGGGAGATTCATTAGCAGTGTCTTTCCTTCCAGATAGTGGCACAGGCATGGAGAAATAGGAAGGCATATTTGGAATCCATATAAATGTTAGCTTACTTTCCTTTGCTCAATTCAAGTGCTTCTCAGGCGATTAGCTCAGCTAGTTGAGCTGAAGTGCACCCTCAATAAAGTTATTTTCAGTGACCACTGCATATCCTGCTTCATGGATTTCCTGTTCTACAAAAGAGCTCCCATTGGTAAATAAAGTCTAGTCTGTGACTTCCAGGGGAGTTTGAGGTCCTCCCTGACTGCATAGGTTTACACCACTACATATTCACAGTTATGTTCAGGTTCTCCAGCTTTCTCCCAGAAGAAAGTGGCTGGGTTCAGGCAGGGACAGGGTTTTAACTGAACTACAGATCCTTCTGACACCCAAGCTTGATATTTGAGGAGGCAATTATCTGTTAGCCAGAGGATTACCTGTTACCCTTAGAGGATAACAGTCCTGCCCCATTATGTGGTGTATATACAGTTATGTCATTCTCCACGGTTAACTTAGTGGCTTCTGGCTCCATCAAGGCTACTGTTGCAACTGCTTGGAGGAAAGCTGGGCATCCTTTAGCCAACAAGTTGAACTCCTTTTTTAGGTAACTAATTGGTTGTTGAGTTGGATCTTGAGCCTGGGTTAAAACTTCCAAGGCTATTTTTTTTTTTCCTTTCCAAGACATAAAGATTAAATATATTTTCTATGGGAAGACTGAGGTCTTGTTTTAGCTAGTTAAAGCCTTTTGGAGCTTCAAGTTCCCAGATCAGGAGGTAAGTTTTAGCTGCCCGAGTATCTCTCATAAGGTGATATAAAGAAAGTGCTATCTCACCATAACCGGGTATTCATAGCCTGCAGAAACTTGTAATGCCCAATAATCCTGTCAGCTCTTTGAGGATTTGGGGAAGGGGAAGGGGTAAATGGGCTTAATCCTCTCCTATTTCTCTGGTCCCTACTGACTAGACTAGACCTAGGTACTTTACTGAATTCTGACAGAGCTAAGCCTTAGACTTTGAAATCTTATATCCTCTGTTAGGTAGGAAATTAAGAATAGCCTTAGTGACTTCCAAAGAGGCTTCCTCAGTTAAGGCACAGAGGAGGATGTCATCTACATATCATAAAATTTCAACCTGAGGGTGAGAGACATCAAATAGATTTTTCAACAGGGCCTGTCTGAACAGGTGAGAGTTGTCTCAGAAGCACTGAAGCAGTATTGTCCAGGATAACTTGGTGGTCTGATTGGAGGGATCTTCAAATAAAAACAAAGATTGGGAGTCAGCGTGCAGTGGTATACAGAAAAAAGCATCCTTCATGCCCATAATGGTGAACATTTGGTTCTCTCAGGTATTTGAGTTAGCAGGGTATAGGGATTGGGAACTATTGGATGAATTAAAACCACAGCTTCATTAATGAAGCAGAGGTCTTGAGCTAGTCTCCATTCCCCATTGGGTTCCCTAAAATTGCACCACTAAAATTGGAGTGTTACAGGGACTCTTGCATGATCTGAGGAAGGCTTGTGTTCTTAAGTTATTAATAATAGCTTCTATCCCTTTTCTAGATTCTGGTTTTAGGGGATATTGCTTCTGGTTAGGGAAGAAAATAGGATCCTTAATGTGGATTTGGATTGATACAGCAGTTACAGCTTGGCCAATTCTTCCTTGGGTTGTCCAAACCTCTGATTTAATGTTGGTTTCCACTAAGGGGAGGCAAAGGGTTTGTTCTGGATCTGTAAGCATGATGGCCCCCATATGGGCTAGAATATCTCCACCTAGTAAATGAGTAGGACTTTCGGATATGATTAAAGAGATGAGTAAACAATAGGTCTCCACAAGTATAACTAAGGAATTGAAGGAAACATTGGGTTAAAGTCTCTCCTGAGACACCCATGACAGTGGTACTATGGGAGGAGAGAAAGTCTAGATTGGAGAAGAGTACAGAGAGACCAGATCCAGTGTCCAGAAAGAAGTCTTTTTTCCTCCCTTCAAACTCCAGAATCACTCAGGCTCCTGGATGGTGATGGCAGTCTGAGCCATTGGAACTGGGGAACTGAGCCCTGGGACCCATAAGTCCTGCTGGACCATGTGGGAGACTGCTCTTGGACTCACTGGGCCTGTGCCCCTGGGGGCAGTCTGCCATCCAGTGGTCCCCACCACAGGCAGGACAGGGTTGAGGTAACTTTCTTTTGGTGCCTTGGCTGTACTTTTTAAAGTGTCCTGGCTTGCTGTAATGGTAGCAGTTGGCAGGTTCATGTCAAAGATCCTGGATTTTATTGGCCTGCAATGCAGCCACCAGGGCCACTGCCCTTTTCTTGTGTTTCCTTTACTTTTCCTGGGCTTCCTCCTGGTCCCTATTGTAAAAGGCTGAGGTTTTCTAAGGTGCTATGTGGTCCTATGCCCTCTTTCTGTAACTTCCTTCTAATAACAGGAGCTGCCTGTATAATAAACTTGTCCTTTGAAATTAGCTGTCCCTCAACTGAGTGAGGAGATAGAGAGATGTGTTTTACTAAATTTCTTAACCTTTCCAAAATAGTGGAGGAATTTGCATCTAGTTTTTGATTTATCACGAAAAGCATAGATTGAATGGTCTGACTTTGGTCCTCCATAAGCTCTCTAATATGCACATTTAAAAATGTTTTCATTTCCATTCATCTAAGGGATCACTGGGGTCCCTACTAGGGCTTACAAGGGGCACTGCCTCTCTTCCTATGGGGTGTTGGAATTATGGTTCGTTCTCATTTTCTTTTCTTCTTGACTGGTTATAGGAGACATGTTGATCATCCTCAAATTTTTCTGCTGCCTGCAGAGCTGCTTGATTTTCAGCAGCAGTTAGGGTCTGATTTAGGAGCAACATAACATCTCACTATGTAAGGTAAAACACTTGGGTCAGGTTTTGGAAAGCCTCTAGATATTCATTGGGGTCATCAGAGAAGTTGTCTAGTCACCCGTTATCTGTCTAAGATCCTGAAGGGAAAAAGGAACCTGGACCCCAGTAGCACCAGGCCATCAGTATTTCCTTTAGGGGTAAGAGTGAAGTTGGAGAGGGGTGGTAAAACTGGAGGAACTGATGATGTGGCTAGAGAGGGTCCTGAATAGAGAGAACAGGAAGGGCTGGGGAATCAACAAGCTGCATGTGAGGCTTCCCCAGGGGCTTGTTTCTCTGATTTTGGGGAATTGTCTACCGTGGGTTTGTCCGATATAACTGCTAAGAAGGCCAGGCTGATTTTACAATGTTGGAAAAGATCTGGATTATCTCCCAGGGCAATGGAGGCTTGCACATAAGGAACCTCAGACCATTTGACCTCCTGTCTACAGAAAATATCTAGTTGTCATAGAGTATTGAAATTAACACTTCCCTGAGGAGGCCAGGCCTCCCCATCCTGCAGTAGGTAAGTCAGCCATGCCTGAGTGTAAAAGAATATGAGATGCTTTTTCTTCAGAATCTGAGGGTCAAAGGAGTTCCAGTTTTTCAGAATGCACTTGAGAGGAGAGCAGGCTGAAGATGGTTTGTTACCCATCTAGAAAGAGAAGGGAGAAAATGCATCCCTTTGTCACCTTCCTTCTCTTGGAGTGACCCAGGGTGCAGGGAAAGATAGAAAGGGCATCCCCCTTCTCCTCCTTCCCTCCCTGTATTCTCTGGGTCCCAGCAACTGCCATAGGTGCTGTCCATGGATTGCAAGCATGACCTTCATCCATGGATCCCAAGGAGCTAGTTGGCAATAGTCATGCTTACCTAGTTATTCTAACCTCTGCAATGCTCTTGCTCTCCATTGGGGATTACCTATTGCTCTCCTAGACCCAATTGACCAAAAAGGCTCCCAAGGTACCACAGGGGCCCAGGAGAGATTGTACAGTACTTGGAGTGGAGGGTATATTAATTCTATCTTTACCTTCAGTAGCTACGGCCCTGGCAAAGCATTGGATTTCCAGAGAGTGGAACTGATTGACTTCTAAACATAAAATCCTTTTTGTTTAAATACCAATGTAGCTGGATGCAGAACAAATGTCTCAAAATAACATATGGGTCGAATGGCTGTCCTCCCTTTGACAGGAACAGTACTGAGACTAGAATCTGTCTTGCCAGGATGACTTCTTCTGGCTGTTGAAAATGGAGTTCATCTGTCTACAAATAGGGCACAGGGCCTGATTGCTGATAGAGGGGTGTAGGAGAGAAATAAATTGGGGAATTAGAGGTTATGGCAAAAGGCTGATAGGGCCCACCACAGAGAAAGAATCCCACTTCACTAGGTGGATTGGTAAGACCTTAAGCATTAGGTAAACACCATGGCTCCAAATTCTTTCCAGGCAGAGGTTAGAAAGAGAGGTTTTGGGGACTGGGTGCAGTGGCTAACACCTGTAATCCTAACAATTTGGGAGGCCAAGGCAGGCAGCTTGCCTGAGCTCAGGAGTTCAAGACCACCCTGAGCAATATGGTGAACCCTGTCTCTACTAAAATACAAAAAATTAGCCAGGCATGGTGGTGGGAACCTGTAGTCCCAGCTACTTAGGCGGCTGAGGCATGAGAACTGCTTGACCCTGGGAGGTGGAGGTTGCAGTGAGCCAAGATCGTGCCACTGCACTCAGTCTGGGAAATACAGTGAGAGTCTGTCTCCATTTAAGAAAAAAAAAAGGAAGGAAGTAAAGAAGGAAGGAAGGGAGGAAGGAAGGAAGGAAGGAAGGAAGGAAGGAAGGAAGGAAGGAAGGAAGGAAGGAAGGAAGGAAGGAAGGAAGGAAAGAAGAGGTTTGGGGCTTAAAAGGCTATGCTCATAGTATGCCACCCAACAGAAGAAAATTAACTGGTCTCCAATGGAACAGAACAGAGTCCTCAGAAATAATACCACACATCTACAGCCATCTGATCTTTGACAAACCTCAGAAAAACAAGAAATGGGGAAAGGATTCCCTATTTAATAAATGGTGCTAGGAAAATTGGCTAGCTATAAGTAGAAAGCTGAAACTGGATCCTTTCCTTACTCCTTATATGAAAATTAATTCAAGATGGATTAGAGACTTAAATGTTAGACCTAATACCATAAAAACTCTAGAAGAAAACCTAGGTAATACCATTCAGGACATAGGCATGGGCAAGGACTTCATGTCTAAAACACCAAAAGCAACGGCAACAAAAGTCAAAACTGACAAATGGGATCTAATTAAACTAAAGAGCTTCTGCACAGCAAAAGAAACTACCATCAGAGTGAACAGGCAACCTACAGAATGGGAGAAAATTTTTACAATCTACTCATCTGACAAAGGGCTAATATCCAGAACCTACAAAGAACTCATACAAATTTACAAGAAGAAAACAAACAACTCCATCAAAAAGCGGGCAAAGGATATGAACAGACAGTTCTCAAAAGAAGACATTCATACAGACAACAGACACATGAAAAAATGCTCATCATCACTGGCCATCAGAGAAATGCAAATCAAAACTACAATGAGATACCATCTCACACCAGTTAGAATGGCAATCATTAAAAAGTCAGGAAACGACAGGTGCTGGAGAGGATGTGGAGAAATAGGAACACTTTTACACTGTTTGTGGGATTATAAACTAGTTCAACCATTATGGAAAACAGTATGGCGATTCCTCAAGGATCTAGAACTAGAAGTACCATATGACCCAGCCATCCCATTACTGGGTATATACCCAAAGGATTATAAATCATGCTGCTATAAAGACACATGCACACGTATGTTTATTGCAGCACTATTCACAATAGCAGACTTGGAATCAACCCAAATGTCCATCAGTGACAGACTGGATTAAGAAAATGTGGCACATATACACCATGGAATACTATGTAGCCATAAAAAAGGATGAGTTTGTGTCCTTTGTAGGGACATGGATGCAGCTGGAAACCATCATTCTTAGCAAACTATCACAAGAACAGAAAACCAAACACCGCATGTTCTCACTCATAGGTGGGAACTGAACAATGAGATCACTTGGACTTGGGAAGGGGAATATCACACACCGGGGCCTATCATGGGGAGCGGGGAGTGGGAAGGGATTGCATTGGGAGTTATACCTGATGTAAATGATGAGTTGATGGGTGCAGCATGCCAACATGGCACAAGTATCCATATGTAACAAGCCTGCACGTTATGCACATGTACCCTAGAACTTAAAGTATAATAATAAAAAATGAATTTAAAAAAAAAAAAAAAGCAAATCCCAACTGAAAAAAAAAAAAAAAAAGAAAGAAAAAGAAAATTAACTGGTCTCATGACAAACTCTCCAGATTCATTGAGCAGTGCTGATCTTTTACATTAAAAAAAAAAAATGGAGTGGAGGGTATTCACTTCTACTTGGGTGAAGTAGTGCCATGAATGTCTCTCACTACAGGGGGACAAAAAGGCTCTTACTTGGTGAAAGTTTAGACTGAAATCTTGAAGTGCTCATGTTTCTAGGAAATTACAGAGACAACAATTCTTTGAGTTACATTCCTGATTACTAAAGCACTTTCTGACTTTACCCAACAAGATGATATCCCCAGGTTGTAAAAACACCCACTACATGGCCTACAACAAAGGGATAAGAGACATGATTGCCACAGGGGAAAGAAAGGAAGGAAATATGAAAGACTGGCAGTCCCGGTGTCAAAGCCTTGACAGGTGGTCAATGGCCAGAGTTAGTACAGGGGCCTCAGCCAGAAACCTTCAGTTGCCCCAGGACCTCTTTCCAGTCCAATGCGATGGTTAGGTCCACCATGAAAGGAAACCAGATTGTAACAGAGCCAACATGTCCAACACCCAAGGGCAATGGGGGATTGACAAACTCCTTTCCAGTAAGGCTGTCTCCTGACTCTTGTAAGGCTGGCAGCTGTGGTTCCCACTTTTGGACTGACAGGAGCCTAGTGTATTGTTTGATCTAGAGAAAGAAAACTGAGAACAAGAAGCTTCAAAAATTAAAGCACAGTGTTGGAGGTCTTCTCTTACTCACCCCTCCACTGAACCCCAGATGTAGAAATCTCATTGTCTAAGGTATTACCCAGAGTTCTTTGTCTGATGACCAATAAAATTAAGGAGTGTGGACACCAACGGTGAGGTTGTAGCAAAAGTTTAATGAGTGACAGAAGAAAGTTCTCCACTGTGGAGAGACATCCCAAAAGATGATTGTCATTTTACAGTTGAACACAAAGGCTTTTATGAACAAGCTAGTGGGGTGGGGTGTTTCATTAGCATAAGGCACAAAGAAACGGTTAGGGCTGGTGTCTTATTTGCATAAAGCTTACATTTTTGGCAGCTCCACCTTGTCCCTCTAGTGCGCATACAGGCCCTTAGCCTGAGTCACTCCATATTGTTTTATTTCCCTTACTGAGCATGTTTTGGGAGATGGAATTTTCCCTTGCAGACAAGTCTGGTTCTGTGTAACGCTTCTTATCTGTGCAGCTGCAAACGTGTCTTAGGTAAGTACCCTATGTACGTTATTTTATCTGAGTACGTCCAAAAAAGAAAAAGAATGTACTCATTGAAGCCCATTGTATGTACGTGACACTTGCCAGTTACAAAAGACAAAGATGTTTTATGTTGGACCTTACTTCCTTATCTATGCTTGCAGTTTGAGTTTTCAGGCTGCTTTTTTATTAGAAAGACTTTTATGGGGGACCTTGCTCTAACTATCTGCCTAACTGGTTCCTTACTTTTTCTTAGCAAAAGCCAACCAGACCTGCAAATCTGAATTGAATATTCAGCTGTCGATCCCTCTCTATCATCACCTAACTCAGGATGCAATTGCCCACTTGAATGATTGTTTCACCATTTCCAGTTCTATCACCAGCCCCTTAACTGGAGGAAACAGTATCTAAATAATAGGTCTCTCAGCCTGACTCCACCACCTCTCCCAAAACTCCCTTGGCCTAACCGTGGTTTGTCATTTCTTTTAAAGGCTGCAGCATCATGTGAAGCCCCCTGGGGCACCATCATCACCTAGCAGTTGCCCGATGCAGAACTGTTCCTATTTGGAAACTGCATAGGCTTCTCCTTCTCTACCATTCTCTAACTAGGTTCAGCCACCAAAGGATGTAAACAGAAAAGCTGGAAAGGAGCCTTTATGATGGTGGATATGAAGTACTGGAAATTGATTAGCCCCAAAAGATTTCATAGCCTGAACATCTACAAGATTTCACAACTCCATGATTTGTTATACTCTTCAGTAAAAGTAAAACAGCTCTTGGTGTGATAAAATGGCATAGTCTTTTGGGATGGATGTGCCCTGGGTGCCTGCCTCTGTTTCAGTCCCTCATGTATTAATTAATGCCATCTACTAGGGTCTTCAAATATAAACATATATGGGCCATAGTAATTCTTTTTGTGACCATAAAAGGAAGAGGACAGATATTTATGATATTGAAAACTATAGTGAATCCAGAATTTGTTCTAAGTTTGGAAAAAGGTTAGTCACCATCCAGATACAGGGCAATAAATGTTTGAGCCTGGGATTAATGATATATCTTTTATGTAACATGTTACTTTGACTCATTATATTTACACTCCTGTGAGAGGCAGATAAATTATGTTTCCCTTTTTTTAAAACATTTACAAATTGCATGTCCATATTTTTAAATATTATAATAAAGTATGCAAAACCTAAAATTTACCATTTTAACCATTATTAAGTATACAGTGGCATTAAGTACATTCACATTGTTGTGCAAACGTCACCACCATCCGTCTCCAGAATTTTTTCATTTTCCCTAAATGAAACTCTGTAGTATATTTATTATTTAAACAATAATTCCCTATTTTGCTCTCCCCATTGGCGTCTGGCAGCCACTATTCTGCCTCTCGTCTCTATGACTTTAACTACTCTAAGTACCTCCTATGAGTTAAATCATACAGTATTTTTTGTAACTAATATCATTGAGCATGATGTCCTCAAGTTTCATCCATGTTGTAACATGTATTAGAATTTCATTCCTTTTTAAGGCTGAATAGTATTCCACTACATGTACATACCACATTTTGCTTACTCATTTACTCACCAATGGTCCATTTTTTGCCCATTATGAATAATGCTACAATAAACATTGGTGTGCAAGCATGTGTTTTTATCTCTCCTTTCAGTTCCTTTGGGTACGTGCCTAAAAGTGAAATTGCTGGATTATATGGTAATTCTATTTTCACTTTTGAGGAATCACCTAACTATTTTTTACTGTGTTTGTATTATTTTTACATTTCCACCAGCAATGCACAACGGTTTCAATTTCTCCACATGCTCATCAACATCTGTTATTTTCTTCTTCTTTTTTTAATAACAACAATTCTAATGAGCACGAAGTGGCATCTGATTATGATGTGATTTGCATTCTCATGATGATTGGTGAGATTCAGTGTCTTTCCATATGATCATTCACTATCTTTATATCTTTGAAGAACTGTCTTAATGCCTTTTCTCATTTTTGAATCAGGCTTTCTGTTGTCAAACTATAGGAGTTATTTGTATATTTTGGATATTAATCTCTTATCAGATATGATTTGTAAATATATTCTGTCATTCTGTGAGTTGCTTATTACTCTGATGAGAGTGTTATAGTTTTGAATTTTGATGAAGTCTACTTTATATATATTTTTTCCTTTTGTCACCTGTGCTTTTGGTGTCCTATCCAAGAGATAATTGCAAAATTTAATGTCATGAAACTTTTCCCCTTTAAGATTTTTAGTTTTAGATTCTACTTTTTTTTCTTTGATCAATTTTCAGTTAATTTTCATATATGGAATAAGATAGGGATCCAGCTTAATTTTTTTTTAAATCATAGCCATCTTTGGAATTAAGATAGCATGTTTTAACTTCAGTGTTATTATCACCCTCATTTTTTAAATTTTAATTTTGAAGTTGTGGAGTACATGTACAGGACTTGCAGATTTGTTTCATATGTAACAACATGTGGTGTGTGGTTTGCTGTACCTATAAACTCATCACCTAGGTATTAAGCCCAGCATGCATTAGCTATTTTTTCTAATGTTCTCCCTACCCCACCCCACCCTCTGACAGGCCCCACTGTGTGTTATTCCTCTCCCTATGTCCATGTGTTCTCATTGTTCAGCTCCCACTTATAAGTGAGAACACGTGGTGTTTGGTTTTCTGTTCCTTTGTTTGCTGAGGATAATGACTTCCAGCTCCATCCATGTCCCTGCAAAGGACATGATTTCACTCCTTTTTATGGCTGCAGAGTATTCCATGGTGTATATGTGTTGTATTTTATCTTGCTGAAATAAGGCAGGCAGACATGATTACAGAAAAAAGAACAAAACAGAATGAACAAAATCTCTGAGAACTATGGGATTATGGAATTATCCTCATTTTATTCATAGGGACACAGAGACTTGGAGTAGCAAATGCCTCATCCCTCAACTAGATAGTGACAATGATGATGCAAACACAGTTCTCTTTATACCAACCTCAAGCCCATAAATAGTCCCCATATATGTAACAGAGTTAAGAGAGCTCAGGCCAAAGTTAATCTGTGTCCATTATATTCATAATGTAAAGTATATTCATGTAATAGGATTATTCCTGTAATATATGTAATACCCATTGCTTGTTTGTATTTAAATTTTAATATTTGTAACCAAACAGGGTCATTAAAGCAAAATTCACTTTTGGATTTGTCAATAACTTTTAACATTTGCCATTCTTTGTTTGCTAGATTACATATAAACTAGAATAAAAATGGTTAGGGAGAAATCATCACTGGCAGGAATATCTTAGGTTGGCAAGTCACCTGTTCTGACATTCATAGTTGCTTACTGCAAAGAGCTCTTTATTATTGGCAAAGCATGTGCATCTTCCATGTCATTCCTTCGGTCAATATTCATTTACTGAGTGAGGACTGTGTATCCGTGCGTACTCTGGGCACTAGGTTGAGGGAGACTGCACTTCTGAACTTGAGATGTTGAAATTTCTAATTGGAATTATTTCTACACTGGTGTCTGGTAATACCAATGGGTGCAGGATGTGGGGAAGCATTGAGGGGCTCATCCAATTCACATCTTAGGGATAAGAATCAGAGAACACTTTGTAGAGAAGGTGGCAACCCAGTGAGACTGTTAAGGATGCATTAAGGGACAACGAGAGTATTTATTGTGTAGCATTTATGTGGGTTAGAGACATTTAAAGATCATAAGCTAATGTCCTTCTTACAATAAACCTTTCGAGTAGGTTCTCTTATTTTAATTTTACAAATGAGGATACTGACTCAGGTAAGATGACACAGCAAGGAAGATGTGCACTCAGGAAGAGAAAGACATACCACGTAAGTCAACAATTTGGGCTCCAGTGGGGACCAGGGAGGCATGAGTCTGTCTGAGCAACAGGGAGAATAAGTTTCTTTTGTCGGAGAAAATAGGGATGTGAGTTGGCTTTGCAAGTCACGATGGGGCGACAAGCTGATTTTAGGAATTTGGACCTTTAGCTTTAGGCAGGGGATATTTAGGGCTCAGTGGATGTCTGTTGGGGCCATGAAGCTCCTGAGAAGTGTTTGCAAAATACTGGGTATATATCCTGGTGTGTATTTCCTTGGTTAAAAGATCATAACTTTTATGAGATTCTCAGAAGATTACAAGATTAACAGACCGAGTGCATGATGGAAAATCAGTAAAGACCCGCAACCAGGTAACAGCCTTAAACAGATTTCACTGCTGGCCACACAGAGCAAGGAGGTCAAGGCAAGAGGGTGTGTTGCTATTGTTGTGTGGTAACAGGCTGATCCCCTGGGTCCACTCACCCTCCTTACACGTTGACCCCCTTGGTCTACATGAAGTTCCATGCAGGAGTACATTGGTATTGTAATTCAACCTAATGCCCTTCACATGGTCCCAGGCCCTAGAAAAGTGGTAGCTGCTTAAGTGCAGTTCATTGAATGAAATGAGTAAATGTGTCTATGATGGTTGGGTACTTCAATGAAGGTAAATATTAATAAATAAAACAAGTAGCAAGTCAGGAACTGAATAAATTTAAATAAAGGCAAACTAACCACAAAAAGCAAGTAGAGGATGAACCTCAAGGTCACTAGAAGCCAGCAATATTTGTTTCCTAGTCACAGTTTTTCTCAAATTGAACACATAATGACAGTTCAAATATTCAAAGTGTGAAGGACAAAATATGAATTATTTGCAATAAATTAACAGAGAGGAAAGAAGGTGGAATTTGATGGCAACAGCCCTGGAGTCCAGCCCACTGTCTCATGTTTGCTGTTGGAGGGCCCACTGAATGTCTCAGGGACTCAGGTGTCCTTAAAGAAAATCCCAGAAAACAATCCCAACCTACTTACAAGGTGACTATCTCTCTGGATAAAAGGAGACACGAGTGCAAACAGGAATTGTTAACTGGAAAGCTTTTACAAATGTGATGGTGAAATAATCATTTTAAAGTAAGCCGTGAATGACACATATTACTATCCAAATATGCCAATGATTTATTAGTAATACAAACACTTCTAAAACGGGTTCGCCATGTGGCACTCAAAACAAACATTTTTCTTGAGCTAGTAGACCAGGAAGTAGGGAGAATGCTGCCTTGAGTACACCTAAAAGAAATAGGGTAGTGATAAACTGATAATAATAAAGTGTGACTGAAAAGAATTATCTGTTGGGCCATCAAAAAAGAACATTTTATTTTCCTTTAATTAGCTCCTCTCACTTTTTCTTCTGTCAAGAAAAATGTGGTGCAGACATACATCTTTTGGGATGATCTCAAACTTCATTCTGCTGCTGGGCATTGTTTGTGGGGAAAACAAGTAACTTTTCAGATGTTACATATGAAATAAATAAAAGATCGTTTTCTACACTCATATTCTAGTTTCTGCTGGGAATCACTGCAGATGGGTCTGGATGAACTTGCAAATACAGAAATAGGATGGGCCTTATTCCCGTTTTGGAGGATTGAGGGCCTGATAGGACACCACTTGGAAGCAAATCATAGTTTGCTTTTTTTTTTTTTTTTTGGTGTAAAGGAAATTTGAGGTTCTGGGATACAGGAAGTGCCCAACAAATACTTAACTTCTTTGTAATAATTTAGTTAAGTTGTTAGTACAAACAGGGAATGATATAATGATCAGAGGTGAAATAAATTTCTGAGCACCTCCTCCAAAATAAATCTCATCTCAGATTCAGTAAACACTTATCAAACATCCCCTTGTGCTGAGAGTATATTAAGAGTGAGGTGTATAAAACAGTATCACCTCCGGTGAGGAGTTTGCAGGCAGATTAGCAGGAGAAATAGATATGGAAGCTTAGATCATACCAAGGAAGTGCAAACTAGGGTCTGACCAGTGCTCAGAAAAAGCACAGAAGAGGATGAATCCTGGTTTTTCTTGGAGTTTGTGGAAGGTCTGTCAGAGGAGAGATGCATGCTGTTTTAATTATACCCAAGATTTGTTTACAACACACAGACACGGAAATGACTATCATAATGGAAGAAGTTCAGACTCACAGTTCCCTGGAAGCAGGAGGCATGACATACCACAAGGGGCTTAGGATTAGCTAGTTTGAGTAATATCAGCAGGGTCTGGAGTATTGACTGCGGCTTTTGTTTGTCACCTGGTCCCAGGGTAACGAAGAAAGGCCAATAGCAGCCCTGAGTGGAAGAACCTTATAGAGGAGGTGGGGATGGGATAGGGGAGATGGAAAGGTATGGCCCAGGAAAGCTGGAGCCTTTAAGAAAGAAGAAGGAAGGTAGGATATTGCAACTTTTGCAAGGACTTTGAGACTTTAGCAGGGGCTGCAGAGAGCAGAGGGGTAGGGGATCTTGGGTCTGGTGGGTATGAGGAACAGGAAGAGAAGAGGAAAGTCACTCCTGCCCAGCTGCTCTAGTTTCCTACAAGAGTAGTCTATTTCCTCTTGCCAGTTTGTCTCTTGAAACAGCTCTTGATACTTCCAAAATGTGGAATCAGGAAAATCTGCCACTAAAAGAGAGGAGTTAAAGAATAAAAATAGGATAATTTAAAATGACAGCTCACAGAATGGGGAGAGAGAAACCTGACTTGAAACCTACCTATATCATGTCATTGACTGATAGAGAGAGTTACTTATTCTCAATTATGTAAGCCTCAGTTTCCTTATCTGAAAAACAGAGATAATCACAATGCATGTGCTTTGAAAGAAATAAATGAGTTAAGTCATGTTCACTCCCTGCTGCCATTCACTACAAGTTACTGTATGCTCTCTTGTGGTTAACCACATGCGGACCCAGCAGGGCATTTAAAAGCATTTCATTGGACAGCATGTGACTCACTTTGACCTGAGCTTTCTGCAAGGCCATGTGTGCATGAATGCGAAAAGAAAGTAATCACCGAAGCCAGTGCCAACAGAGACCAGTAGGTCATGACCCAGTTATGTACACCAGGCATTAAGGATTATTTTTCATATGAAAGTTCCAAAATATGTCCCCATATATCACAAGTCACTCTCTCAAAATACTCTGCAAGGAAGGTGTAATATCACCTGTTTAACAATGAGGAAATGGATGCCAAAAGAAATTTAGTGTGTCAAATTCTCCAAACCAACTCATCGGTGACACCTACCTGAACCCAGGACGCTAATTTGAAGTCTAGCACATCCCCCCAGTCACTAGTCACTGTGTGAAAAATGGGAACAAGGGTGCAATTTGCTTTGCAGAGAAAGGGGAGGAAGGAAGGGCAGGGGTGGTTCCATGTTGTATGAGTTTGAGAAGTGCTGGTTCCTGCAATACCATGTCCTCCTCCTGAGATGCCTATGACCACTGCCACAGTAAAAACTGACAAGTTTTTCCCGGAAGGAAATCACCTTAACTTTGATCTAGCATTTCCTAAAATTGTTATTCTACTGAAGTTACAACTTAAATAACATGTTAATGTCTGCCCTTGGGAAATGCTGAAAAGTTGTACTGTCATGTTGTTACAGTTGTTTTGTTTTAAAAAAGTTATATTGGATCCCTGAATAGGCCAATAGCAGGCTCTGAAATTGAGGCAATAATTAATAGCCTACCAACCAAAAAAGTCCAGGACCAGATGGATTCACAGCTGAATTCTACCAGAGGTACAAGGAGGAGCTGGTACCATTCCTTCTGAAACTATTCCAATCAATAGAAAAAGAGGGAATCCTCCCTAACTCATTTTATGAGGCCAACATCATCCTGATACCAAAGCCTGGCAGAGACACAACAAAAAAAGAGAATTTTAGACCAATATCCCTGATGAACATCGATGCAAAAATCCTCAATAAAATACTGGCAAACCAGATTCAGCAGCACATCACAAAGCTTATCCACCATGATCAAGTGGGCTTCATCCCTGGGATGCAAGGCTGGTTCAACATTCGCAAATCAATAAACATAATCCAGCATATAAACAGAACCAAAGACAAGAACCACATGATTATCTCAATAGATGCAGAAAAGGCTTTTGACAAAATTCAACAGCCCTTCATGCTAAAAACGCTCAATAAATTCGGTACTGATGGAACGCACCTCAAAATAATAAGAGCTATTTATGACAAACCCACAGCCAATATCATACTGAATGGGCAAAAACTGGAAAAATTCCCTTTGAAAGCTGGCACAAGACAGGGATGCCCTCTCTCACCACTCCTATTCAACATAGTGTTGGAAGTTCTGGCTAGGGCAATCAGGCAAGAGAAAGAAATCAAGGGGATTCAGTTAGGAAAAGAAGAAGTCAAATTGTCCCTGTTTGCAGATGACATGATTGTATATTTAGAAAACCCCATTATCTCAGCCCAAAATCTCCTGAAGCTGATAAGCAACTTCAGCAAAGTCTCAGGATACAAAATTAATGTGCAAAAATCACAAGCATTCTTATACACCAGTAATAGACCAACAGAGAGCCAAATCATGAATGCACTTCCATTCACAATTGCTTCAAAGAGAATAAAATACCTAGGAATCCAACTTACAAGAGATGTAAAGGACCTCTTCAAGGAAAACTACAAACCACTGCTCAGTGAAATAAAAGAGGACACAAACAAATGGAAGAACATACCATGCTCATGGATAGGAAGAATCAATATCGTGAAAATGGCCATACTGCCCAAGGTTATTTATAGATTCAATGCCATCCCCATCAAGCTACCAATGAGTTTCTTCACAGAATTGGAAAAAAACTGCTTTAAAGTTCATATGGAACCAAAAAAGAGCCCGCATCGCCAAGACAATCCTAAGTCAAAAGAACAAAGCTGGAGGCATCACGCTACCTGACTTCAAACTATACTACAAGGCTACAGTAACCAAAACAGCATGGTACTGGTACCAAAACAGAGATATAGACCAATGGAACAGAACCGAGTCCTCAGAAATAATACCACACATCTACAGCCATCTGATCTTTGACAAACCTCAGAAAAACAAGAAATGGGGAAAGGATTCCCTATTTAATAAATGGTGATGGGAAAATTGGCTAGCCATAAGTAGAAAGCTGAAACTGGATCCTTTCCTTACTCCGTATATGAAAATTAATTCAAGATGGATTAGAGACTTAAATGTTAGACCTAATACCATAAAAACCCTAGAGGAAAACCTAGGTAGTACCATTCAGGACATAGGCATGGGCAAAGACTTCATGTCTAAAACACCAAAAGCAACGGCAGCAAAAGCCAAAATTGACAAATGGGATCTCATTAAACTAAAGAGCTTCTGCACGAAACTACCATCAGAGTGAACAGGCAACCTACAGAATGGGAGAAAATTTTTGCAATCTACTCATCTGACAAAGGGCTAATATCCAGAACCTACAAAGAACTCATACAAATTTACAAGAAAAAAACAAACAACCCCATCAAAAAGTGGGCAAAGGATATGAACAGACAGTTCTCAAAAGAAGACATTCATACAGCCAACAGACACATGAAAAAATGCTCATCATCACTGGCCATCAGAGAAATGCAAATCAAAACCACAATGAGATACCATCTCACACCAGTTAGAATGGCGATCATTCAAAAGTCAGGAAACAACAGGTGCTGGAGAGGATGTGGAGCAATAGGAACACTTTTACACTGTTTGTGGGATTGTAAACTAGTTCAACCATTATGGAAAACAGTATGGTGATTCCTCAAGGATCTAGAACTAGAAGTACCATATGACCCAGCCATCCCATTACTGGGTATATACCCAAAGGATTATAAATCATGCTGCTATAAAGACACATGCACACGTATGTTTATTGTGGCACTATTCACAATAGCAAAGACTTGTAATCAACCCAAATGTCCATCAGTGACAGACTGGATTAAGAAAATGTGGCACATATACACCATGGAATACTATGTAGCCATAAAAAAGGATGAGTTTGTGTCCTTTGTAGGGACATGGATGCAGCTGGAAACCATCATTCTCAGCAAACTATCACAAGAACAGAAAACCAAACACCGCATGTTCTCACTCGTAGGTGGGAACTGAACAATGAGATCACTTGGACTCAGGAAGGGGGACATCACACACCAGGGCCTATCATGGGGAGGGGGGAGGGGGGAGGGATTGCATTGGGAGTTATACCTGATGTAAATGACGAGTTGATGGGTGCTGACGAGTAGATGGGTGCAGCACACCAACATGGCACAAGTATCCATATGTCACAAACCTGCACATTATGCACATGTACCCTAGAACTTAAAGTATAATAATAATAATAAATACATAAATAAATAATAAAATATTAAACTTTTAATGACTCAGCAAAATACAAAAAAATCTTTAGGCAATGTTAAGTGAAAACACAACAAAATTTTATGCATATCATAATTATATAAAAAGTTGTGTGCATATAAAAATAATTGGGAACTTTGAAAGTTGATCTGACAGCATAATCAGCTTATAGATAATTACTTATTATTCTTATGAAAATTATTTTTATATTTCTATATTTTTTATAATGTTTCAATAAAAATGGCAACTTTAAAAAAGCATGTGATCACTACATGTATTAAATGGCACTCTGTTTGCAAAAATAAATAAATAAATAAATAAATAAGTTATATTGGAACCCCTTTCCACATTATCATTATTGTTATTATTATTATTAGTCTTGTTTAGACAGAGTCTCACTCTGTCGCCCAGGCTGGAGTGCAGTGGCACAATCTTGGCTCAGTGCATCAGTGCAGTTTTCACCTCCTGGGTTCAAGCAATTCTCCTGCCTCAGCCTCCTGAGTAACTGGGATGACAGGTGTCCATCACCACTCCCAGCTAATTTTTTTTTTTTTTTTTTTTTTTTTTAGTGGAGATAGGGTTTCACCATGTTGGCCAGGCTGGTCTTGTACTCCTGACCTCAGGTGATCTGCCCACCTTGGCCTCCCAAAATGCTGGGATTACAGGCGTGAGCCACTGTGCCCGGCCACGGATTTTTATTATTATGTTTTATTTCCTATATTTCAACAAACGGATTCTCTTTCCATTAAAAGTTTTGTTTTGCTGTTCAAACAAATGGACACTTAAGTGAGAAATTTCCTCCTAGACTCACTGAATTTATTCACACAAATTAGAATAGCAAGGATTTCTCATGAATACTGTATTACTTGAAATCTGCAAATGACGTTTTTTGCAGAAAGAAAAACTGTTAAAACATATCTCAAAAAAACAACAATGCCTAATAAAGATAAAATACAAAAGTTTAAATAATTGTATAGTTAAAGAAAGATCCTTATTAGATTCAAGATGAATATCCGTTTTGGTTACCTTTCTTTAGCAAGACTATCTTCCCAAATTCAGCTTCTGTGCTTGGATTCTCACACTCAAATCCCACTCAGCAGTGTGAGCCTAACTGGATGCAATTTACATGGCCATTTACCATTAATTATGTAATTAATTAGCTACATGTAATATGAAATATGTTTTAAAAGGCAGAAAACTATAAATATTAAATTTATTTAAATCCAACACAGCCTCAGTAACTGTCAGGTCTCTGAGCCCAAGCTAAGCCATCATATCCCCTGTGACCTGCACGTACACATCCAGATGGCCGGTTCCTGCCTTAACTAATGACATTCCACCACAAAAGAAGTGAAAATGGTCTGTTCTTGCCTTAACTGATGACATTACCTTGTGAAACTCCTTCTCTTGGCTCATCATGACTCAAAAGCTCCCCCACTGAGCACCTTGTGACCCCCACCCCTGCCAGCCAGAGAACAAGCCTCTTTTGACTGTAATTTTCCTTTACCTACCCAAATCTTATAAAACGGCCCCACCCCTATCTCCCTTTGCTGACTGTTTTCAGACTCCGCCCACCTGCACCCAGGTGAAATAAACAGCCTTGTTGCTCACACAAAATCTTTTTGGTGGTCTCTTCACACGGACACGAGTGAAAGTAACCACCTTAACCTCTTGCTACATTTGGACTTTGGAATCACTATTGACGGAAGTACTACCATTATCATCAGATAATTTAGCCGAAGTTAATACCAGGGTCACCATAACCATCCAATTAGAAGTGACATATCCCAGTCCAACTATAGAAAAGCTATTTCTTACAGTACTATCACAAGTCATAAGGGATGTCCCAATCTAAATTTTATACGAACCCCAAACCCTGTGAGGGTTTTTCACAATGTAACTTCAAGAAGCCAGTTCCACCTCTGCTTCACATATCACTGAACAAAAGGAATTTTCTTGGCAACTTTGTCCAACATACCCTGGTTGTTGGTATTATGTGTGAGTTTCTATTAAAACCTGAGCATTTGGGGCATTATGTTCTAAAACTCTGGATTTTACTGAACTCTGTGCCTGTTTTAGTGGCTTCCTCTGACACTTCTCCAGCTGGGGAAATGGCCCACTGCCTCTACCTTGCCAGATGGGGTAGAAGTCAAGATTCTCCACCTGGGTCTATTTACACTGAGTGTGGGGAGAGATTCCTAGTTTTTCTGGGTAGAGGCCGGGGTTCCTAAAATCCATGAGGCCTCTGCTATTACCACCCTGGGCAGGAGAAGTGGTTCTGCCTTTTAGTGCTTCCCCAGAGGCCTTCACAGACACCCGGCAAGGGGGCTTGGCCTGCTTACTGCTGGGCAGAGGTGAAAGTTCTCACATTTCTCTGGTGGAGCATGAGGACAGCCTAGTAGTGGTGGAAGCCCTGCCCCACATCTGTGTGGTTTCTGTTACACTGGGGAACAGGGATGGCATCCACTAGGTGAGGATGTGAGTCTCATGTCCCTATTCTGTGTTCCCTGACACCTCCTCAGCTGCAGGTTGGGGTTGGGACACTTCCCTGCAGCCTATTGTTCTGGCCAGTGAGGGTGGAAGTCTGGGGTCCCGACCTGGCTTTTCCCAGCCTGAGTGGGGGTGGGGTCACAGTTTTTCTCTGGTATTTGGCTGGAGTGGGGATATTATTGTCTAAAACTTTCCTGTCTTGCTAGACTGCCCCTTTCCTGGTGCTTTGGCTAGACAGAACGAGTTTTTTTCTTGGGGGATTGCATTTATTCATTTTGTCTGTGCCTGTTGGCCTTTCCTCATTGCTCACTTCTTCAGATCCAAGTCTGTAACATGTAAGGCAAAAGGAAACACCCAAGGCACTCACCACCACACCAGGCCTTGGGTCTGAAGGTCCCTCGCTGGACTGCCTTCTCTCTGCCTGTCAGTGTCTTTTTATGGGGGGGGTCATGAGAGACACTGGCAGGTAGAGAAGCACTATGTGTCATGCCCAAAAGTTTTCATGGGAAGAACTGGGAAGTACATGTGCTCCTCTTTCTCAATTCAAATCCTTGACCACTGCTTATTTGTAACTCGCTTCTCTGCCATCTGGAATCCCCAGAAAAAGATAAATCCTACCCACTGCCCTTCCACATAGGAGCTCTCCATATTTGAGAAGAGCAGGATTACCCTCTGAGACTCCTCTCAGCAGGCTGCCGCCCGTGTCCTGGAGAAGCATGACCTCTTACCCAAGCACAAAAGCCCAGCGCTAGCCTAATCAGCTGAAATCGTTCACAGGCGTCCGCTTGGCTGCAGGGCTCCAACTGTTACAGGTGATGTTTACTACCTAATTATCAATTGAATCATACCAAGCTTGTAATCAATCAATAAATAGCTGGAGGTCTTACTCCTATGAATGTCTAAGCTTTTCTAAGTCCCTGTTCTTGTAGGGTTTGGGGCAGAACTTTCCTGCCTCTATGATGTTTCACTTTGTTTGATTTGGGTCATTGTGTCATCAATTGTGTCCCCAGAGTGAGCACCTGGGCTGTCTCCTACCAGAGACTTGCAATCCACTGCCATTTCTGCCCTTTAAAGAAGAGGAACTCATAAAGGAAAGGCTACCCTAACCAGCCCTTTAATGAAATGTTTTTGGATTATTACATATGATTCTTATTAACAGTAGTACAGTATTTGTTCATATCCTTTGCCCACTTTTTGATGGGGTTGTTTGTTTTCTTCTTATAAATTTGTTTAAGTTCTTTGTAGATTCTGGATATTAGCCCTTTGTCAGATGGATACATTGCAAAAATCTTCCATTCTGCAAGTTGCCTGTTCACTCTGGTGATAGTTTCTTTTACTGTGCAGAAGCTTTTTAGTTTAATTAGATCTTGTTTGTCAATTTTGGCTTTTGTTGCCATTGCTTTTGATGTTTTAGACATGAAGTCTTGGCCCATGACTATGTCCTGAATGGCATTGCCCAGGTTTTCTTCTAGGATTTTTATGATTTTAGGTCTTACGTTTAAGTCTTTAATCCATCTTGACTTGATTTTTGTATAAGGTGTAAGGAAGGGGATCAGTTTCAGTTTCTGCTTATAAAGAAAACATTTATGCAACCAACAGACACATGAAAAAATGCTCATCATCACTGGTCATTAGAGAAATGCAAATCAAAACCACAATGAGATACCAATTCACACCAGTTAGAAAGGTGATCATTAAGTCAGGAAACAACAGATGCTGGAGAGGATGTGGAGAAATAGGAACACTTTTACACTGTTGGTGGGAGTGTAAATTAGTTCAACCATTGTGGAAGAAGTGTGGTGATTCCTCAAGGATCTAGAACTAGAAATATCATTTGACCCAGCAATCCCATTACTGGATATATACCCAAAGGATTATAAATCATTCTATTATAAAGACACATACACACGTGTGTTTATTGCAGCACTATTCACAATAGCAAAGACTTGGAACCAACTCAAATGTCCATCAATGATAGACTGGTTAAAGAAAATGTGGTACATATACACCATGGAATACTATGCAGCCACAAAAACGGATGAGTTCATGTCCTTTGCAGGGACATGGATGAAACTGGAAACCATCATTCTCAGCAAACTATCAGAAGAACAGAAAATCAAACACTGCGTGTTCTCACTCATAAATGAGAGTTGAACAATGAGAACACATGGACACAGGGAGGGGAACATCACACACTGGGGCCTGTTGGGGGCTGGGGGGTTACGGGAGAAATACCTAATGTAGGTGACGTGTTGATGGGTGCAGCAAACCACCATGGCACATGTATACCTATGTAACAAACCTGCACGTTCTACACATGTGCCCCAGAACTTAAAGAATAATAATAAAAAAGCACAGTAATGATGAAAGAATTCTACTTTCTTACACAAAAGTAGAAAGAAATCTTTTAATTCTAAAACTTAAATTTCTCCAATTTGAATTGAGTTCATATTTAGTGATTGTGATCCAAAAAATCCAAACTTAAAACTCAGTTCCCCTATTTGCGGTACTCCAAAAAAAAAAAAAAAAAAAAAAAAAAAAAAAAAAAAAAAAACAGTTTCATTAAATTTCTGTACCAATTAGTAGTAACTCGTACAATTTGTGACTGCTTTTACATTTCCAAAAATAACACCATACCTATTATCTAGAGATTTCCTTAGTGTATTTGAATTCTCCCATTCATAGGTATTTAATTTGCACGTAACCTATCAGAAACATAACTACTATCTATTAGGGATATGTAAAGAAAGGTAATGTTTCTTAAATATATTTGCTTACAAGCCTTTGATGACGAGCAGATGACACTTGCAAAATCTGGAAGACAAATTTGGAACAAAATTATGAATCTAGGTGTTTCCCGAAGACACTAGCAAATTGCCTACTAAGATGTCAGCAGCAGGCAGTACTTAGGTCAAATTAACCTAGGTTACAATCTGTGCCAGGACTCTTCAGACTCAAACTCTAATTTTCTCTGTGTGCTAAAGCAGATGTGCCCCTCAGAGATGGACTCTTAACAAAGACCTCATAGAGCCGGGCTGGTTTGGGCTACCACCTGCTCATGGCTCTCAATGTTCAACACATACTTTCCAACCCTCTTCAAAGAACTAATCCTCCAAGGCTATTTGTGTGTGGACAGTCTGCTTCAGAGTCCCATGGGCTTCTTGGAATTGCTTTGTCCAAAGTAGAAGTTGTTCTGTCTCTCTCAACTCCTGTCTTCTCCCGGACACACAGTTTTCCTGCGAGAGCACCAGTTGCTCACTCTCTCACACCAGCTCCTTGGGGACCTTGCCTGACTATGCCCTTTCTCTTTCACCAACTTTGTCCATTATGCCTTCTAACAGTTCCCCCAAATCCATCTCATATTCATTCTTCTATGATTAACCTTGTTTAAACTGTTATCATAATTTCTGTGACTACAACATAAATCTTCCAAATGGATCCTATCCTCCAAGTCTCCTTGCTCTATCCCTGAGTTGTCCAATACACTAGCCAATGGCCACATGTTGCTACTGAGCAGTTGAAATATGACTGGTGTAGCCAATTGTCTAAAGCTTTAGTAGTATCTAATTTCATTAAATCAAGAAAATATAGATACTGGATTCAGTTGTTAGGAAACAAGAATCTCTGGTTAAGCGTGGTAGCTCACGCCTGTAATCCCAGCAGTTTGGGAGGCTGAGGCAGTTGGGGAGTGCTTGAGCTCAGGAGTTTGAGACCAGCCTGGGCAATATGGTGAAACCCCGTCTCAATCAAAAACATAAAAATTAGCTTGGTGGCATGTGCCTGTGGTCACAGCTACTCGGGAGGCTGAGGTGGAAAGATCACGTGAGCCCAGGAGGCGGCAGTTACAGTGAGCCAAGATCGCGCTACCGCACTGCAGCATGGGCAACAGAGCCAGACTCCATCTCAAAAAAGGAAAACAAAACAAAACGAAACAAAACAAAACAAAAAAACAAAAAAGAGAGAGAAAAAAACCCTTTCAGAATCTCTGAAAAGCTCCGGCATATGCATGTACTCTTCAACTTTAAATTTGAAGAAATCTAAATACAGATCAAGTAATTGTGATGAGAGTTTAGCATCTAAATAAAAATATGCTTTATGTATCAAATACATGCAAAGTTTCAAACACTGAGTACAAAAAGAGTAAGTATAAACTATCATTAATAAATTTGCATACGGATGACATTTTAAATGACTAAAGTTTGGATGTACTCTGTTAAATAAAATACATTATTACTTTTATTTCACTTGTTTCTTGTGGCTATTAAAGAATTTTAAAATTGCATTTATGGATCACACAATATTTCTATTGGTTGTTTCAACCAATCCATGTTCCACCTCTCAATCCATTGGTTGTCTCTCAATCCATATTTCCCCTGCTACCAGCAAGTGAAGTGCTCTGTTGGCTCTTCACTTCCTCCTTCCTGACATCTGTCTGCGGAATAGAGCCCAGTGTTCCCTGCAGCCTGACTTCTCTGCCCTGCCCTGGGCACTGCAGCTGGAAGTTGGCACATCACAATTGAAAGGCTCCCAGTGGAAACATTTCCTCTCCCAACACCAGCCCGCCATGGGGTACTCTACTTAAGAGGGTTGCTTTTCTGTCCCTTTCTCTGCCTCCAAGTCCTTTCCTATTATTCCTTAAAGGCAAAATAAAACAAAAACACAAACCTGGCCAAACTGTATTTGTCATTTAAGAACCAGCTCAAGGGTGTCATTTTCTGCATAGTGCAGTGGTACCACTGCCTACTCCTTGACAGGTAGAGCATCGCCCTGGGCTGTGTCCCACGGGGTCGCTTTCCAAAGTAAGTTACAGTAACACCTGCATGCCATCGTTCTCCCCTATCAGGGAGCTCACGGTTTCAGAAACCCAGGAAGCTCCTTTCTAAGGAAATACCTGGATGAATAAATGAACTCAACAGCCACGTCAGTGTTACTAATTCACAGTGATAAATAAAAATCCTCCTGCAGGTTGGAATGCACAGTGGTTTGACCAGGCATTTTTTTCCGTATTTGGAAAACTAGCACAAGCAAGGCTTTATGAGATACAGAATCAGAAAAAAATGAGAGCAGGTAATCTAAAAAGCATGGTCAGGGCAGTACAGCTGTGGCTTTTGCAAAGTAGCAATTGCTGTCCATGGGTCAATTGTCTTATCTGCCTCTGCCACAACTACTGTCTTTTTTCTGTGTTCTTGGCAATTCCCTGACTCTTCGGCCAATGCATTATCTTTAAAGATATTTAAACATATACATATATTTATATATACATATATTAAACATATACATATATTTATATATTTATATTTAAACATATAAAGATATTTAAACATAAACATATAAATCCAGCCTTGTTAGCCAGAGGTCCATTCTGCCTTTTCTAAGGAGTTTTTATCAACCTACCACCTGAGTCACCAACTGCTTACTATAAATTTACATCAGTCACATTTCCTCCACTCCTGAGTTTATGTGGCCACCTGATAAACAGGCTTCTCACACATTGGTGTGTCTCGACGCAATTTTTAATGTTTAAAAAAAGGGTGTAAATGCTTAAAATCATATTTTCTAAATAAGTGAAGCAAATGTTAAGTTTTTTAAAATTTCAGTTTCTTACTTACAAAATTTATTTGTTCTTAATTGCTGAGAGTTTGAAACCTGTACCTGTCTGAATCTTTCATTCACATGGACATAGACATTATCACCCAAACACGAAGTGACAAAGCATTTGACAGAGTGAACATGGAGGAAGGTCACTCTTATCAGCGTGAAAGATAGTTACATCCTATGAGGATAGAAGGCACGGAACATAAAATCAGAAATACAATAAATATGCACTTGTTTATATTTTTCTCTTCCATAATTACCATAGTGACCTCTTGCCTGATAAAAACGTCAACAGAGATGGGAGAAGATGGGTCTCAGCTGTACTCTCAACAGATTCAACAGGCAGAAAACTAGTTTTCAGGGTCACAAAAGTTTAACTCATTTAATGAGCTTATTCTTACATCCTATTACTGAATTAAAAGCATGATTTAGTACTGCAGGGTGGAAAAAAGCAAACTGCATTGCTTTGACAGATAAATTCCTCTGTAGCATCTTTTAGCAATTCCTAGCATTTGGAACCGCTTCCTATTTAATATTTTTTTGTTGTCCTTTTTCATTTTTATTCTCAGTAGTCATTCTAAATGTGTTTTTAAATTCATAATGATTTAAACTCCTAGGAGGCTGTGTGAACTTTGACAAGTGACTCAACCTTCCTGGATGTCAATTAAACACTACATTTTTGCTGGGCTTTAATCATCTAAATAAGATTCTATTCTTCCTTTATAGATACCTTGACATCTCTTATTCTTCCACGTCTCCATAAATTGTATATCTAACTTTCTCTGTTGGGATGTTGCACCAATAATACAACAGTGGTTCTCTGACTTGAGTGTGCCTTAGAATGAGCTGGAAGTCTTGACACAACGCAGACTGCTGGGTCCAGTAATGAAGTTCTGACTCACTAGGTCTGGGGTGGGGCCTGAAAACTTGTGTTACTCACCAGCACCCAGGAGCTGCTGATGCTGCTGATGTGGCTACCACAGTTTCAGAACCACTGCAATGTAGACATCTTCTCAAGGGTGCAGAATACAGAGCTTAAAATATGTTTGTATGCTTTACAAACATATTAACATTGAAATATCCATAAAGAAAGATATTCATCTCCTTACCTTTTAACTCTTGTCTAGATCACCTGTTCAGGTTATCTTTGCATTTGGAGATGAGGTGATATATGTGGAGAATTTTCAAACACTAAAAGCAAGTGATACGCATGGAAGGGAACATGACCGTCAGTAGCCAGTCATGACTAATTATACAATGTAATCTTTCAAGGCTCCCTCACTCCTCCTCTTGTCTTTGACTCTGTTCTTCTTATCAGCTGGGTGTAAAGGCAAACAACACCTCTTTGAGCTCAGATATGTTCTTTACTGGCTGGGAGGTCATGGGCACCTTACCTCAGGTCTCCTAGTGGAAGAACTCCCATAGAGACACTCAGGTGGCTTGTGAGGGAACCCCAGCTTTGATTTTATGACTCCGGCATTTGTATTTTTAAGTACAAATTACTGTCAAGTAAACTCTTCTTCACACAGAATGTGAAATTCATCTATCCTTCCACCCACTCGTGCATCTATTTATGTATTAATTTAAGAAATATTGATTGACGGCCAGGTATGGTGGCTCACACCTGTAATCCCAGCACTTTGGGAGGCCGGAGCAGGTGGATCAGTTGAGGTCAGGAGTTCGAGACCGGCCTGGAAAACATGGTGAAACTCTATCTCTAGTAAAATTACAAAAATTAGCTGGGTGTGGTGGCACACACACCTGTAATCCCAGCTACTCAGTAGGCTGAGGCAGGACAATTGTTTGAACCCAGGAGGCAGAGGCTGCAGTGAACAAAGATTGCACCACTGCACTTCAGCCTGGGTGACAGCAAGATTTTGCCTCAAAAAAAAAAAAGAAGAGAGAAAAATATTGAAATATTGATTGATTATCTGCTTATATGCAGAAAATATGTGCTTTGGAGTTTTTAAATATTAAGAAGAAACTTCACCCTTAGCTTTATTAGACTTAATTGAGAGTATTTTTATTCTTTCTCTAATCTCTTGATTTTAATGATTTTAACATTTGAAGCTGGGTTCATCTTACTGGATCGCTCATCATTCTGTCACCTTAAATTTAGTAATATGATTATCTTCTCCAATGACAGAACATTTCAAGTGACAAACTAAGCCATGGCAGAGCTGCAGTGTGTTGGCATGGCCCCCTTCCTTTTGGTATCATCACCAGCATCATCATTGTATGGTTTAATATCTCAGCATACATAAAAGCAAACAATGGAGCTAGCATCCTGCCCATTTTGCCCCTAAGATGTTCCAAAAATCTGTGTTTAAAAACCTGTAAAATGAATAATTCAACATCTGTGACAGTTCTTTTATCTGCTGGTTGAGAAAACACAGTAGTACTTTCCTGTCTCTCTAAGAGTTAATTTGTGCAAGCTCCTGGTGATCATTTTAATATACATTTTCTGTCCTAAACCAAACCACATGAAGATCCCATTCTAAATTTTGCCAGGGACCCATGTAAAGCTTCTCAACTCACAGATGATAGCATCCAACATTCTGTTTTTGGAAAATTCTTCTTGATTTATGAGAGATGCCCAGTACTGGTTTTACTCTAAGATGTGAGCCAGGATGAAAAGAGTAACAACAACAATAACAACACCCATCAGAACGTGCTTTCAAGTTTCTAAAAGATGTTTAGTCATTCTCACAGTCACCCCTCTTCGTAGAACTATGAGGTTGATAAGTTTTCTGGCTTCTCCCTAGAGAAATAACTTGGTCAAAACACTCAGGAGGGGATAAGCCAAGACATCAACTTGGATCTTTCCATCCCAAACCTTGTACTAAATGAAGGAAGTAAAATAGGATCAGATGATTCCCTTTTTCATATTGTCTCTGAGAAAACGTAAGTGAAATAAACTTGAGTTTTGGGGACCTGGACACTAATCAGCTTGTTTATGTTTTGGTATTTTTGTTTTTTTACTTACAGATGTTTGTTATTTCTTTCATTATTTTGCCAAACCAAGTTTTTCTTAAATCCAAGATCTATTGCCTTGGTCTAAAATAAAAATAAAAGTAAAACAAATAGTATCATTTTATATAAATAGCAGACTTGGGATGCTTAAGATTGAAATTCTTGCCAGAATCATAAATCACTGACAGAAAATAATGGTCTTTTTATTACTTAAAAAATTAAACTAACATCTAGGCTATTTAAATGTTAATAAAAGTGAGTTTGAAAGGGTTGGAGTTTATTTCAGAGAAAATTTTCTTTCTTTCTTTCTTTCTTTCTTTTTTTTTTTTTTTTGTAATTTTGATCCAAAACTAGCCTGTCTCCAGAATGAGGCTTGCAATCTGATCGGCCCTGAATTTCCTGCAAAACTGTGTTTCTTCCTGTTTACATTCAGTTGAATTATTCAAGGAACTTGCATACTGCAACTGTTCAGCACTAACTAACTTCTGTTAGTCTCAGATTAATAACTGGCAGGCAAGAATGAAATGGCCCAGTGGTCTTCAAACTCAAATTGTTCAAATCCAAAATATGTCATATATATAAATCATTGCTTTTATAAAACTCTTGTATTAAATTAGCGTTACATAAACTACAATTACAAGTTTTGTTTTCTGTAAAAATTGCTTATGAGTTCTTCAATTTTATAGATTTCTGAGAAGGAATAGAATAATCTTTATGTGGGTACCGCTCCTACATTTTAGTGACAATTATTACTTGGGCCTTTCCAATTCTTTGGGCTGGTTGTGCTCTGAACATACCTCTAAATCTACCTACTAGTGATGGATAAATACTCTCATCCATCATATTAGAACAATTTCTCAAGTCCTCAACATGTTTTAATTAAGAAAAAATTTGAAATTGTTCCCATCGTGTTCATTTGGCTATATTTCTTAGCTGTAGAAGTCCTCTGATGAAATCAAAGAAGTCTCTTTCAAATAAGGATAGAGGGAAGACATTTTGATTCCTGAAGAAAATCTGTGATCTAACCACAAATCCAAATAGCATTAACATTCTTGACTTTCCTCACCACTTATTTAATTTCTAAAATAATCTTTGCTTTTTTATTTAAAACGAGCACCAGTTATGAAAAAACCATGGAACACATTAGTTCAACCAATTTCAAAGAAGAATGAACATAATTCTCAAAATAAAAATGGACACTAGTAAACCTCACTTCAGATATTCTGCAAAAAATAGTTTAAAATTAAGTTATGAATTGTAGAAAAGAAAGACAGAAGTTTAATATTCTAGTGAATATGAAAGTAAATACCTATGTTACTTCTGGAAATATATATAATTCAAATTTCAAATGGTGACATGACATGTGACCAAGTAAAGAGTTTTTTTTGTCATTGTTTTGTTTGCTTTCTGTTTTCTTCCCCTAGCAGTACATATCCCCACAATGTCAATGTAGGAAGTGGGAATATTTTCAAAGTTATCCCACAAGCATTTCTTTGGTCCTTAAGCTAACTTAATCATCCAGAGTCACTATGAACCTGAGCATGGCTTGGCTTGGAAACTCTGCGCCTTACTTAATGGACAGATCAGTAGGTGGTGAAGAGGAAAACACTGATCTCAAGGAGAGTCCCATTCCAGCATCAGGGAGGCTCTGAGTCAGGAAAACTGAGGGCCTCAAGAACTAAAGACAAGGGCTGCCTCTGTCAACAGCTCCACTGATTACAGTGGAAATAGCCTCCTTTCCCCATCTCTCTTGCTTAATTGCTCTATAATTATGTCCAGTTTTACATATTGAGAAATGCAAAACAACAAAAGCCTTTATTCAATCAATAGCCTCATTGTGTGTGGTTAATTCTGATTTTGCATCCTTTAGATTTCATGTCGTGCATTAGATTCCAACTAAAATCTCTCTTTGATGAAACTGTATGCATATCAATGAATGTAGGTAAATGTAAGGTGCAAAAAGCTTAAAAGTCAGAAATGACAGCTTCAATCGTCTCAGTAATTTTAGTAAGAAAAAAATCAATTATATATTTAGTTAGAGAAGTCATTTGTCAACTTTTTGAACTCCATTCAAATGAGCTGGCCATTTATTCATTTATTCAATCATTCATTTATCAGTTCTTTAATTCACTGAGCTTCTACTATGTGTCTGGTAGACATGGGCACTGAAGAGGAATATTCATCTGTGATTTTATCATAAGGTATACAAGGGAACACATACAATGCAGTAAGGACTCCATCATATAGAGCACCCAGCAAAGAAGATGCACAGCTTCCTCAGACAAAGAAAAGATGTTGCTAGAGATCATTCCTAAGGGAGACTTATTGAAAACAGACGACTAGGATTGTGGAAGAACATTTCAGCCAAAGAACAGCCATGATGTGGCAAAAGTCAAGCCTAGGGCCTGTGGAAAAAACCCAGGAAAGGAAGCTGAATGGTCAGGCAAAAGCCAGATAATAAGAACTTTGTGAGAAAAGGAGTCTGAATTTAAGTCAGAAATAGAAATATCACTGGCTGCGATTAATTTATGTGCTAAATATCATGTTGTAATTTTATCTTGTCTGATGGTCACAGCAACTCAGTGCTCATGCCTATAATCCCAGCACTTTGGGAGGCTGAGGTGGGCAGATCACGAGGTCAGCAGTTCGAGACCAGCCTGGCCAACATGGTGAAACCCTGTCTCTATTAAAAATACAAAAATTAGCCGGGTGTGGTGACCAGGGCCTGTAATTCCAGCTACTTGGGAAGCTGAGACAGGAGAATTGCTTGAACCCAGGAGGCAGAGGTTGCAGTGAGTCAAGACAGTGCCATGCACTGCAACCTGTGCAACAGAATGAGACTTCATCTCAAAAAAAAAAAAAAGGGAAGTAAACCAAGTAACTTGCTCCAATTCACTCCATTTTTCTGAAGCCAATAAAGGATTCACATCTAAATCTTACACAAGTTATTGCTGTAGTAACTGTTTTAGTCTGTTTAGACAACAATAACAAAACACCATAGACTGGATGACTTATGAAGGAGGGACATCAATCTCTCACAGTTCTGGAAGCCGACACTCTGATATCAAGATACCAGCAGATTGCTGTCTGATGAGTGGTTGCTTCCTGATTCACCAATGGGGCCTTCTGGTTGTGCCTTCGTATGGTAGAAGAAGTGGGGGAACTCTCTAGGGACTCTTTTATAAAAACACTAATTCCATTTGTGAGGCTCCACTCTCAGGTCCTAATCACCTCCCAAATACCCACTTCCTAATATAACCTCCTTGGGGCTTAGGATTTTAACATATAAATTATTGGGGGATAAAAACATTCAGTCCATAGAAGTCACTAAACTGGTTCTACTCACAGTGTGACTGCAAGGCCAGTGCCAGACTGTCACGAAATATGTACTAGCCTTAAGAATCTAGGAGAATTTATGTTGGAAACTTAGCAATGTGACCTTGCTGTGATGTTCAGGTGCACAATCAATAAACATAATTCATCAGATTACAGAGAGATTTTAGTGCTGTGGACCTCAAATGGGCAGTCTCCAATGGCATTAGCTGTGTCAGGCAGACAAGAACGTCATACCTGTCTGATAATTAATTAAAAAAACAAAAACAAAATCAACTGGTTCTTCACTAAAGTGAATTTGAGAAATACCTTAGCAGTGGAAGTAATTGCTAGAGATGGAGTGAGATTGTCACCAATGTTCTAGAGAAAGATCCCTGGAGTTGCTAGACAGTGGTTTGAAGAGAGATGCAAAGGATAGGTCGAGCACTCAGGTGGAGCCATTACAGACAGCACAAGTCTCCCAGAAGGTGAGAGGTGATAGATCCAGGAACATCACAGTAGACATAAGGTGAAACAAAAAGATTACCAAGAAAGAAACAAGGAGAAGAATCAGTGCTTTTCTGACAAATTGCATATGTAAGGTAAAAGAGCAATGAGGATCAAAACATTTCTGATTTGGAAAACTAGAATGCCCACGATGCCTAGAAATTGGAATAAGAAATATAAGATGAAAATGAGCACTTTGGGGAATAAGGCTGTGAGGATCGTTACGGGAATGGTGGTTTATTTTGTTCATATCCCAATGGGAGCCAGACAACTAATGAGCTATGGCTGTGAAAGCAAACAGGATGAGTTAGAATCTGGCTTCTGCCATTCACTCACTAGATGCCCTTAAGCAAATTATTTCTCTTCAGTCTGTGTTTCTTCATTTGTAAAAATAGAGATAGTAAAAAAGAAAAAATTATTTGACATGACTTTTTTTTCTTACTTGCTAATTTAATACCATTCCCTGAATTTCCATTTTCATTTGTTTTGTTGCAGTGTGTTCTGCTTTATTTGTATTTGTAGTTTGTTACTTTTATCTTCTCTGATCAAATGGTCATCTCTCTGAATTCTTAATAATTAGTTCAGATTTCCATACTTTCACTCAAAGAAGATACCCCTAAATATAACTTAATACCTAAATATCTGAGACTTGCTGGAAGAAAGCTGCAAGGGTAATGTTCTTAAAAAAGTGGGAGGTGTTGAATTTCATTTGAAAGTCTATGAACTAACACTTTTTCTTGAGACTACGCTTAAACTGTATTTAAAAACAAACCGGTTTGAAAATGCTTAAGAGGAAAATGACTTTTTACCCTCTTAGAAATAGCATGGTTTATGGAGAAATAATAGTTTAGTATCATCTAGTAGTTTTGTATAAACAGACCTGGTAAGATGTACGTGGCAAGACACTTCCAGTTTGTCTGTTATAGAAGCTTAGGCAAAGTGAAATACTTTCACTATAAACATCTAGAAATCAGGGATAAGATACCACTAGCACAATTTTACATGAATATTTGATCTTGCAAGGAAGGAAAATAAATCTCTAGTTGCAAAAAAAAAAAAAAAAAAAAAGAAAAAGAAAAAGAAAGAAGGAATTAAACACAAGACAGTAAACTAATGCTGAGGTTCTTTTGAGAAGAAACAGAGACAGGGAGTATGAATCATGAGCCAGGCTTGGGATTACTGGAGAGAGGATGTTCACACTGAACCAATGTAATGTGAAGAGTTTGGAAGGATGCCTTTTCTAAAGGCAGAAACTGCCAAGGGCTATATCCCATGACTTTGAAAAATTTGGGTCATTGGTACAGACAGATAACCAAAAAGTTAAGTAATATGTCTGTTTTACCCTAGCATTTGTAATGGGTGATTGGCAGCTATCAAAACATTCAATTGTGTGAACCTGTACATAATGTTTGGAATTAAAAACAATAGTATAAGAGATTATTAAAGGAAAATAGTGAAAATTAAAGAAGATATAAACAAAGTAGAAAAGCATTCCATGTTCATATATCAGCATATTTAATATTGTTTAGATGGCAGTTCTTTCTAAAAGGATTTACAGATTGAACATAACCCCTACCGAATTCCTGATGGCTTGTTGTGGGTTTTTCTTTTTTGCAATAATTTCCAAACTGTTTCTAAAATTCATATGGAGCAACATAGGACCCAGAGTAGCCAAAACAATCTTTAAAAAGAAGAACAAATTTGGAGGACTCATAATTCCTAGTTTTAAAACTTGTTACAAAGCTATAATAGTTAGGAAAGTGGTACTAGAGAGGGAAGACTTTTGTTTGTCTTGTTTCATTTAATATACAACACAAAGTAATAAGAAAAGATAGTGGCAGTAGCATAAGGATAATCACATCATCAATGGGATATAATTGAGGGTTCAGGAAAAAAAAACTCTTGCATTTATGGTGAACTGACTTTCAACAAAGGTGACAAGGAAAATAAATGCAGGAAAGAACAATCTTTTCAGCAAATAGTGTTGGGGCAACTGAATATGCACATGCAAAAGAATACAGTTGGATGCCTTCACTACATCATTGCAAAAATTACTCAAACATGTTAAATACAAAAAATTTAAGATCTAAAACTATAGAACACTTAGAGGAAATAATAGGAGTAAATCTTCATACCCTTGGTTTAGACATTGAGTTTTAAATATATGATAGCAAAAGCACAGGGAATAAAACATAGATAAATTGGACTTCAAAACTGATGGCTTCAAAAGATGCCTTCCAGAAAGTGATAGAACAACCCACAAAATGGAAGAAACCATTTATCTACTTTCAAATACAAACCATTTGTATTTGTACTTTGTTACTTTTATCTACTCTTTTCAAATGTCATCTCTCTGAATTCTTAACAATTAGTTAGGATTTCCACACTTTCAGTCAATCAAAGAGGATACCCCTAAATATAACTTAATACCTAAATATCTGAGACATGCTGAAAGAGTAATGAAACCAAATCATATTTCTGAAGAGGAATATGTATGGAGAATATATAAAGAAGTTGCAACTCAACAATGAATAGACCAATGACTCATTTGAAAATGGGTAAATAATCTAAATAGACATTTCTCCAAAAAAAGATACACAATTGACCAATAAAGACATAAAAAGATGCTCAACTTCACTTTATTAGACATTACCTAAATACAAATCAAAACCACAATATCACTTGATATCCTTATAAGATGGATGTAATTTCTAAAAAGACAGACAAGAGGGAAATATAAATTAATAAAAGGATGAAATACAATTACACACCTATTGAAATGGCCCAAATCCAGAACACCAATAATATCAAATGCTAGAAAGGCTGTAGAGTAACAGAAACTCTCATTCATTTCTGGTGGGAATGTAAAATAGTAAAGTCCCTTTGGAAGACAGTTTGGCAGTTTCTTACAAAACTAAACATAATCCTATCAGATAATACAGCAGTTACGCTTCTCAGTTTTTACACAAATGAGATGAAGACTACATCCACACAAAAAGTTGCACATAAATGTTTATAGCAACTTTATTCCAAATTCCCAAGACCTGGAAACAACCAACCGTTCTTTAGTAGGGGAGTGGATAAATGATCTGTGGTATATCCAGATAATGGAATATTATTCAGTACTAAAAAGAAATGAGTTATCAAGCCATGAAAAGACAAGGAAGAAACTCCAATGCATATTACTACATGAAATAAGTCAATCTGTATTATTCCAACTATGTGACATTCTGGAAAAGGCAAAACGATGGAGACAGTAAAAGGATCAGTGATAGTCAGATTGGGAGAGAGAGGGATAAACAGAAGGAGCACAGAGGAATTTTAGGGCAATGAAACTAGTCCGTATGATACTGTAGTGGTTGATACATGCCATTATACATTTGTCTAAACTCGTAGCATGTGCAACATCAAGAAAGAACCCTAATGTAAACTATTTTTTACATTAGGACTCTGGACTCTGAGTGATGATGTGTCAATATAGATTCATGAATTGTAACAAGCATACTGCTCTGCCAGGGGTTATTGATAATGAGGGAGACTGTAAATGTGTGGGGGAAGGGAAATATGGGAAGTCACTGTCCTTTTCTCTAAAATTTGCTATCAACCTAAAACTGCTCTATAGGGGAACAATATACACTGGGACCTTTGCAAGGGTAGAAAGTGGGAAGAGGAAAAGGATGAAGAGAAAATAATGAGTTCTAGGCTTAATATATGAGTACTGAAATAATATGTATAACAAACCCGCATGACACAGTTTACCTATGTAACAAACATGCAGTTGTATCCCTGAATGTAAAAGTTTAAAAAAAATTTTTAAAAAGAATAAGATTTTTAACAAAAGACAAGTGTTGATAAGAAGGTGGATAATTGGAAAACATTTATTGCGAATTGAAATAGAAATATACATGCTCTTTGAAAAGCAATTGGGCATTATCTCAAAATGTTAAGCATGGAGCTATCACATGACCTGGAAATTCTATTCCTAGGTAGATATTCACATAAAATGAAAACGTATATCCATGCAAACATTGCACATGAAGGTTTTAATTCATAGGAGTATTATTAATAGCCAAAAAGTTAAATGTCTATCAACTGATAAAAAGATAAACAAAACGTGGTATATTTATACAATAAATTATTATTTTTTTAAAAAAGGAATACTGATATGTTTCAACATGGATAAACTTCAAAACATTATGTTTAGTAAAAAGAAAAGCCTGTCACAAAAGACTGCATATTATATTTTTTTCTTCATATGAAATGTTTGTAATAGTTAAATCTATAGATGCAGAAAGTAGATAAGTGGTTTCCTTGGGCTTGGCAAGTGTTGCAGAATTGGTAAGAAATGGCTACTTGCTATGGGCTGAATGACTGTGTCCCCTAAATTACATATGTTGAAATCCTAACTCCAAAGATGATGTTAGGAGGTGAGGTCTTCAGGAGGTGATTAGTTCATGAGGGTAAAACCCTCATGTATAGGATTAGTACAATTATAAAGAGGTCTGAGGTAACTCATTCATCCCCTTACCATGTGAAGATGGAGTGAGAAAGTGCCATCTATGAACAGAAAAACAGGTCATCACCTGACACCTAATCTGCTGGCATCTTGATCTTGCACTTCTCAGCATATAGAACTGTGAGCAATAAATTTCTATTATTTGTAAGCCACCCAATTTATGGTATATTATTACAGCATCCCAAATGGACAAAAATGCTGATAATGGGTACTAAATTTATTTTTCATATAATAAAATTTTCTCAAATTACATTATGGCAATGGTTGTACAGCTGAAAATATACTGAACACCTCTAACTGTACTCTCTAAATAGGCAAATTTTATGGTATATAAATTATATATTAATAAAAAATATTTTTAAAAAAAATCAAATAGTATACCTATGTTCCAGAAACCCTAAACTCGGTAATTAACATAAAATTGCTCTTAGAACTGTGATATAGCTGGGAAATCTTTCAAAGATAATGCAAAATATCAGTAGAACAAAATATCTTCAAGTAGAGGATTCTTATGGATACAGCCTTGTTTAAAATGAGCTCACAATTCACAATTATAAAACACACAATGAGACTATCCACAGTGACTGAAAGAGTCAATGGAAAAAATAGGAAAAGCAAATGTTTTTGGTTCTTACCTGATTCTTTTAATGCAACTGATTGCGCACCACTATAAGCATGTTGACTATCACACTGATCAAATCACTCTAAAAAAACCACTGCTCCACCAATAATTTAGAGTGGATAAAGTAGAAAAATGATAACAGAAAATCAAAAAGTGATATCAAAGAAAAGCAGGAGAAAGAGAAGTTCGTTGAAGCATTGACAAAATCTACAAATATGCTTTTACATACCTGATTACAGGTGGCCTGAAACAAAAGCAAACTCCAGCAGACCTCCTGCAGAGGGTCCTGAATGTTAGAAGGAAAACTAACAGAAAGGAATAGCATTAACATCAACAACAAGAACGCTCACACAGAAACCCCATCCAAAGGTCACCAACATCAAAGACCAAAGGTTGATAAATCAACGAAGATGAGGAAAAACAAGTGCAAAAAGGCTGAAAATTCAAAAAACCAGAACGGCTCTTCTCCTCCAAAGGATCACAACTCCTTGCCAGCAAGGGAACAAAACTGGATGGAGAATGAGTTTGACAAATTGACAGAAATAGGCTTCAGAAGGTAAGTAATAACAAACTCCTCCAAGCTAAAGGAGCATGTTCTAACCCAATGCAAGGAAGCTAAGAACCTTGAAAAAAGGTTAGAGGAATTGCTAACTAGAATAATCAGTTTAGAAAAGAACATAAATGACTTGATGGAGCTGAAAAACACAGCACAAGAACTTCGAGAAGCATACACAAGTATCAATAGCCAAATCAATCAGGCAGAAGAAAAGATATGAGAGATTGAAGATCAACTTAACAAAAGAAAGTGTGAAGACAAGATTAGAGAAAAAAGAATGAAAAGGAATGAACAAAGCCTCCAAGAAATATGGGACTATGTGAAAAGGCCAAACTTACATTTGATTGGTATACCTGAAAGAGACAAGGAGAATGGAACCAAGTTGGAAAACACTCCTCAGGATATTATCCAGGAGAACATCCCCAAACTAGCAAGACAGGCCAACATTCAAATTCAGGAAACACAAAGACCACCACAAATATATTCCTCGAGAAGAGCAACCACAAGACACATAATCGTCGGATTCATGAAGGTTAAAATGAAGGAAAAAATGTTAAGGGCAGACAGAGAGAAAGGTCTAATTACCCACAAAGGGAAGCCCATCAGACTAACAGCAGATCTCTCTGCAGAAACCCTACTACCCCAAAGGGAGTGGGGGCCAATATTTAACATTCGTAAAGAAAAGAATTTTCAACCCAGAATTTCATAGCCAGCCAAACTAAGCTTCATAAGCAAAGGAGAAATAAAATCCTTTACAGAGAAGTAAATGCTGAGGGATTTTGTCACCACCAGGCCTGCCTTATGAGAGCTCCTGAAGGAAGCACTAAATATGGAAAGCAAAAACCAGTACCAGCCACTGCAAAAACATACCAAATTGTAAAGACCATGAACGCTATGAAAAAACTGCATCAACTAATGAGTGAAACAACCAGCTAGCATCATAATGACAGGATTATATTCACACATAACAATATTAAACTTAAATGTAAATGGGCTAAATGCTCCAATTAAAAGACACAGACAGGTAAATTAGATAAAGAATAAAGAACCATTGGTGTGCTGTATTCAGGAGACCCATCTCACATCAAAGACACACGTAGGCTCAAAATAAAGGGATGGAGGAATATTTACCAAGAAAATGGAAAGCAAAAAAAGCTAGGATTGCTATCCTAGTCTCTAATAAAACAGAGTTTAAACCAACAAATATCAAAGGGCATTACATAATGATAAAGGGATCAATGCAACAAGGAGAGCTAACTATCCTAAATATATACGCACCCAATAGAGGAGCACCCAGATTTATAAAATAAGTTCTTGGAGACCTAGAAAGAGACTTAGATTCCCACACAATAATAGTGGGAGACATTAACACCACACTGTCAATATTAGATCAACAAGATAGAAAATTACCACAGATATTCAGGACTTGAACTCAGCTCTGGACCAAACAGACTTAATAGACATCTACAGAATTCTCCACCCCAAATCCACAGAATATACATTCTTCTCAGCACCACATCACACTTATTCTAAAATTCACCACATAATTAGAAATAAAACACTCCTTAGCAAATGCAGAAGAACAGAAATCATAACAAACAGTCTCTCAGACCACAGTGCAATCAAATTAGAACTCAGGATTAAGAAACTTACCCAAACTGCACAACTGCATGGAAACTGAACAACCTGCTCTTGAATGAATACTGGGTAAATAATGAAATTAAGGCAGAAATAAATAAATTCTTTGAAACCAATGAGAACAAAGACACAATGTACCAGAATCTCTGGGACACAGCTAAAGCAGTGTTTAGAGGGAAATTTATAGCACTAAATACCCACAGGAGAAAGTGGGAATGATCTAAAATCAACACCCTAATATCACAATTAAAAGAACCAGAGAAGCAAGAGCAAAAACTTCAAAAGCTAGCAGAAGACAAGAAATAACTAAGATCAGAGCAGAACTGAAGGAGATAGAGACATGAAAAACCCTCCCAAAAAATCAATGAATCCAGGAGCTGGATTTTGAAAAGATTAACAAAATAGACTGCTAGTCAGACTAATAAAGAAGAAGAGAGAAGAATCAAATAGGCACAGTAAAAATGATAAAGGAAATATCACCACTGATCCCACAGAAATGTAAACTACCATCAGATAATACTATAAACACTTCTATGCAAATAAACTAGAAAATCTAGAAGAAATGGATAAATTCCTGGACACATACACCCTCCCATGACTAAACCAGGAAGAAATCAAATCCCTGAATAGACCAATAACATGTTCTGAAATTGAGGCAGTAATTAATAGCCTACCAACCAAAAAAAACCCAGGACCAGATGGATTCAGTCAAATTCTACCAGAGGTACAAAGAGGAGCTGGTGCCATTCCTTCTGAAACTATTCCAAACAATAGAAAAAGAGGGTCTCCTCCCTAACTCATTTTATGAGACCAGCATCTGATACCAAAACCTGGTGGAGACACAACAAAAAAAAAAAGAAAATTTCAGGCCAATATCCCTTATGAACATTGATGAGACAATCCTCAATAAAATACTGGCAAACTAAATTCTGCAGCACATCAAAAAACTTATCCACCATGATCAAATCGGTTTCATCCATGAGATGCAAGGCTGGTTCAACATACACAAGTCAATAAATGTAATCCACCACATAAACAGAACCAATGAGAAAAAGCCACATGATTATCTCAATAGATGCAGAAAAAGCCTCTGATAAAATTCAACACTCCTTCATGCTAAAAACTCTCAATAAACTAGGTATTGGTGGAACGTATCTCAAAATAATAAGAGCTATTTATGATACACTCACAGCCAATATTATGCTGAATAGGTAAAAGCTGGAAGTATTCCCTTTGAAAACCGGCACAAGACAGGGATGCCCTCTCTCACTGCTCCTATTTAACATGGTATTGGAAGTTCTGGCCAGGGCAATCAGGCAAGAGAAAGAAATAAAGGATATTCAAATAGGAAGGGGAGAAGTCAAATTGTCTCTATTTGCAAATAACATTATTGTATATTTAGAAAACCCCATTGTCTCAGTCCAAAATCTCCTTAAGCTGATAAGCAACTTCAGCAAAGTCTCAGGATACAAAATCAATGCGCAAAAATCACAAGCATTCCTATATACCAATAATAGACAGCCAAATCATGAGTGAACTCTTATTTACAATTACTACAAAGACAATAAAATTCTAGGAATGTAACTTACAAAAGATGTGAAGGACCTCTTCAAGGAGAACTACAAACTCAAGGTAATAAGAGAAGACACAAACAAATGGAAAAACATTCCATGGTCACGGATAGGAAGATTCAATATCATGAAAACGGCCATGCTGCCCAAAGTAATTTATTGACTCAATGCTATCCCCATCATGATACCATTGACTTTCTTCACAAAATTATAAAAAAACTACTTTAAATTTCATATGGAACTAAAAAAGAGCTTGTATAGCCAAGACTATCCTAAGCAAAAAGAACAAAGCTGGAGGCATCATGCTACCTGACTTCAAACTATACTACAAGGCTACAGTAACCAAAACAGCACAGTGCTGGTACCAAAACAGATATATAGGCCAGTGGAATAGAACAGAAGCCTCAGAAATAATGCCACATATCTACAACCATCTGATCTTTGACAAACCTGACAAAAACAAGCAACGGGGAAAGGATTCCCTATTTAATAAACAGTAATGGGGTAACTGGCTAGCCATAGGCAGAAAACTAAAACTTGACCCCTTCTTTACACCTTACACAAAAATTAACTCAAGATGGATTAAAGACTTAAATGTAGACCTAAAACCATAAAAATCCTAGAAGAACACCTAGGAAATACTATTCAGTACATAGAGATGGGCAAAGACTTCATGAATATAACACCAAAAGCAATGGCAACAAAAGCCAAAATTGGCAAATGGGATGTAATTACACTAAAGAGCTTCTTCCCAGCAAAAGAATCTACAGTGAACAGGCAACTTACAGAATGGGAGAAAACTTTTGCAATCTATCCATTTGACAAAGGGCTAACATCCAGAATCTACAAGGAACTTAAACAAATTTACAAGAAAAAACAAACTACTCCATCAAAAAAGGGCAAAGATATGAACAGACACTTCTCAAAATAAGACATTTATGTAGCCAACAAACATGGAAAAAAAACCCTCAACATCACTGTTATTAGAGAAATGCAAATCAAAACCACAAGGAGACACTGTATCACGCCAGTTAGAATAGCTATCATTAAAAGTCAGGAAACAACAGATGCTAGAGAGGATGTGAAGAAATAGGAATGCTTTTACATTGTTGGAGGGAGTATAAATTAGTTCAACCATTGTGAAAGACAGTGTAGTGATTCCTCAAGAATCTAGAACCAGAAATACCATTTGACCCAGCAATCCCATTACTGGGTATATACCCAAAGGATTATAAATCATGCTACTATAAAGACACATGCACACATATGTTTATTGCAGCACTGTTCACAATAGCAAAGACTTGGAACCAACCCAAATCCCCATCAGTGATAGACTGGTGAAAGCAAATTAGCACATATACGCCATGGAATACTATGCAGCCATAAAAAAGGGTGAGTTCATGTCCTTTGCAGGGACATAGATGAAGCTGAAATCCATCACTCTCAGCAAACTAACACACGAACAGAAAACCAAATAATACATGTTCTCACTCATAAGTGGGAGTTGAACAATGAGAACACATGGACATAGAGAGGGGAACATTACACACCAGGGCGTGTCGGAGGTGGGTGGCTAGGGGAGGGATAGCATTAGGAGAAATACTTAATGTAGATGACAGGTTGATGGGTGCAGCAAACCACGATGGCACGTGTATACCCATGTAACAAATCTTCACATTCTGCACATGTATCCCAGAACTTAAAGTATAATTTTAAAAAATTTGCTTTAAGGTAAAGCTTTAAAAAGCCCATAATTTATGATAAAAGAAAAAAGAAAGCTAAAGGAAGCATCCAATAATAGAGCAGAAGATAAGTAATCAACATTCTACTGTTAACCTTTCTGATAACAATGGAGACTTGGAGATGATATCAAAGAGATATTATATTATCAAGACACTCTCATCTTGAGCTATAATCTTCAAATGACATGCTTTCCCCCAACCCCAGGTAATAAAACTTGATTGAATAAACTTCAATTAAAAAACTTATGGCCTGGGATAAGTGGCCAGTCTGGGCACCTTTGTGAAATTTGAGAAATTTTCACTTTGTGAAATCTCTGAACATTATATATTTGATACTTTTGCAGATGTGTTTGCTAAGAAAATAACTAATTTATGTGAGATATGCCCAAAGTAGACACAAAGTGTGATTGCGTTCTCTGGTCAGGGTGACCAAATCTCATTCTGGGTTCTGCAAATAACCAACAGAGAGATTTTCTTCAAATGAAATTATTTTCTTTTGAGTTTGAGTTACCTGTGTGGTCTCGTGCATTAAAATGGATTGAAATTACTGCACACAGGGGCAGAATAGCATGATATCTGCATATACAATAAGTAATAGTAAGTGTAAATCCTTGAACAGCTTCAGTCCACCAGCAAATCCACAAGCATGAATTTTCAGAGGAAACTGGGACTGAGCCATTTCAGTAGACAATGATGAGGATGAACACCCATGATGAAAGAACTCACAGAAGTCACTGTTGGGTGAAGAAAAAGGACACATGACCCTGACCAGATGTTCGTTTATCTAATGTCCAGATATTTTAAAATACAGATATTACTATGGATTTAAGCCAAAGAGAGAAAATCCTAAGTGAAATGAATTTAAAAACTGAAATTTGATTGAGATAACCCTGCAATTATTGGGAAAAAAAAAAAAAAACGGTGAATTAGAATATGTTTATTTGGCAAGGCTTACTCAAATTTTCTCTTTTCAGGCAAAATTTTCAAATGAGCAAGTATCATCTTTCAAATGCCTACATTATATTTCTTAATACTAGTGACACACAGTTTATATGTGTGCATCATATAATTTGATTCTCACAATAATGCTTTCAAGATGTGCTACTTTGTACATTCTTTAAATGAAGGCAATTGAGGAAGATTATTTGAATTGCCTGCCAAGTTAGCAAGGGGAAAGGGTGGCTTGAGTTCTTGTTTTGATTCCAAGGCAGGCAGAATTGGAAAACAAGAAATATTTTAAACATCTCTACTATTAAAGACAGAATAATATCTATTTTGTTTTGCTTTGTCTGAAGGTGTGAACATTTATGTCCAAAAGACAAACTGCCTATGATTACACAACTTGGGACACTATACTCTGTGGTGGTTTTATCTTTTTCTTGTCCTAAAATTTTATTTCAATATACGATACCATATATAAACTCATTCAAATCCATAAAGAAAATATCAGTAGCCTACCAGAAAAAGAAAAGGAAATCAACTGTGTTAGGGTTCTCTTGAGGGACAGAACTACTAGGATATATATACACACACACATATATATATTCCTTAATAAACTCCATATATATATAATCTCCTTAATAAACTCCGTATATATATATATATATCCTTAATAAACTCCACATATATATCCACTTACATATATATATCCATTTATATATATATATATGGAGTTTATTAAGGAGTATTAAACTCACTTGATCACAAGGTACCACAATAGGCCATCTGCAAGGTAAGAAGCAAGGAAGCCAGTCCAAGTCCCAAAGCTGAAGAACTTGAAGTCTGATGTTTGAGGGCAGGAAGCATCCAGTACGCGAGAAAGATGTAGGCTGGGAAGTTAAGTGAGTCTAGTCAAACTGAATGGGAAAAAACTGAAAGCCTTTCCTCTAAGATCTGGAACAAGACAAGGATTCCCACTGTCACCACTGTTATTCAACATAGTACTGGAAATCCTAGCTAGAGCAATCAGACAAGAGCAAGAAATTAAGGGCATCTAAACTGGAATGGAAGAAGTCAAATTATCTTGGTTTGCAGATTATATCACATTATACTTGGAGAAACCTACAGACTCCACCAAAAAACTATGAGAACTGAAAAATTCAGTAAAGTTGCAGGATACAAAGTCAACAGACAAAAATCAGTAGCATTTCTAATACCAACAGAAGAACTGGAAAAAAATTGACCTAATTTACAATAGCCATAAATAAAATTAAAAACTTAAGAATTAACCAAAGAAGTGGAAGTTCTCTATGAAGTACACTATAAAACACTGATGAAAGAAATGGGAAAGGACACAAAAACTGGAAACATATTCCACATTCATGGGTTGGAAGAATAAATATTGTTACATCGTTCATACTACCCAAAGCAATCTACAGATTCAATGCAATTCCTATAAAAATACCAATGACATTATTCACAGAAAAATTATGTAAATATTGTAAACACTCCTAAAGTTTATACAGAACCACAAAAGACACAGAAGAGCCAAAGCTATCCTAAGTAAAAAGGACAAAGCTGAAGGAATCACATTACCTGACTTCAAATTCTACTACAGAGCTATAATAAACAAAATGTCATGGTACTGGCATAAAAACAGACACATAGACCAATGGAACAGAATAGAGAACTCAGAAACAAACCCACACACCTGTGGAGAACTCACTTTTGACAAAGAAACTAAGATCATACAGTGGGGAAAAGACAGTCTCTTCAGTAAATGGTGCTAAGAAAACTGGATATCCATATGCAGAAGAATGAAACTAGACCCTTATCTCCCACCATATACAAAAATAAAACAAAAATGGTTTAGGTAATGAAATCTAATACTGGAAACTACTAAACTGGTACAAGAAAACGTGTAAAAAAATATACAGGATGTTAGTCTAAACAAAAATTTCTTGAACAATACCCAAAAGCACAGGTAACCAAAGCAAAAATGGACAAATGGGATCACATAAAGTTAAAAGTTTCTGTACAGCAAAGAAAACAATCAAAAAAGTGAAGAGACAATGCACAGAATATTTGCAAACTAGTCATTTGACAAGGGATTAATAATCAGAATATATAAGGAGATCAAATAACTCTATAGGAAAAAAAATCTATTAATCTGATGAAAACGGGCAAAATATTCGAATATTCCTCAAAAGAAGACATATAAATGGCAAGCAGGCATATGAAAACGTGATCATCATCATTGATCATCAGAGGAATGCAAATCAAAACTACAATGAGATATTATCTCACCCTGATTAAAATGACTTATTTCCAAAAGACAGGTAACGTCAATTTTTGTCAAGGATGTGGAGAAAAGGGAACACTCATACACTGTTGGTGGGAATACAAATTACTACCACTATGGAGAACGGTTTGGAGGTTCCTCAAAAAACTAAAAATAGAGCTACCATATAATTCAGCAATCCCACCTCTGGGTGTATACTCAAAAGAAAGGAAATTAGTATGTCAAATAAATATCTGCACTCTTACGTTGTTGCAGCACTGTTCACAGTAGCCAAGATTTGGAAGCAACCTAAGCATCCATCAATAGATGAATGAATAGAGAAAATGTGGTACATATACACAATGGAGTTACTATTCAGTCACAAAAAGGAATGAGATTCTATCATTTACGTTAACATGAATGAAACTGGAGATCATTATGTTAAGTGAAATAAGCCAGGCACAGAAAGACAAGCCTCACATACTCTCACTTATTTGTGGGATCTAAAAACCAAAACAATTGAACTCTTGGAGATAGAGTAGAAGGATAGTTAACAGAGGCTGAGAAAAGTAATGGAGGGGCTCAGGGGGAGTTGGGGATGGTTAATGGGTATGAAAAATAGAAAGAATAAATAGGACTTACTATTTGATATCACAGCAGGTGACTATAGTCAAAAACAACTTAATCATACACTTTCAAATCACTAAAAGAGTGTAACTGGCAACACAAAGGATAAATGCTTGAGGGGATGGATATCCCATTCTCCATGATGTGATTATTTCACATCACATACTTGAATCAAAATATCTCATGTACCCTATAAATGTATATACTTAGTATGTACCCACAAAAAATAAAAAATAAAATATTTTTTTAAAAAGAAAACATGGTGATAGGCTGAAAGAATATATATGTCATGTTCTTATTAATATCTAGAATATAAATTTTTTTAAAGAATCGATAAGAACCTCCTCTCAAGTTGGACAAACATATTTATCAACAAATTATTCATGAAAAACCCCAAATGTTCTGTTTTCTACTGATGCATAACAAATTGCCACAAACTTAGTGGCTTAGAACAACTCTCATTTATTAGCACAAAGTCCTATAGATAAGACATCTGTGTATGGTTGGCTGTGTTCTCTGTTTAGATCTTTGCAAGGCTAAAATCAAGGCATTGGCCAGACTCTGTCCCTTTCTGGAGGCTCTGAGGAAGAATCCTCTTTGAAGCCCATTCAGACGGCTGGCCAAATCCAGTTCCTTGTGATTGTTGAACTGAGATCCCTGCTTTCTTGCTGACTGAGCTGGGAACTGGTCTCAGCTCCCAAATGCTTCCCACACTCCTCGACACATGGATCTTTCCAGGAGAGGGAAACACTTTTATGCATTATCCTCTGGTGTGTTGAATCGCCATTGCCAGAAATAATCTAGCTCCTTTTAAGGTCTCACCTGATTAAGTCAGAGTCATTTTAAATGTAACTTATTTGGGATTTTAATTAAGTATGCGAAGTCTCATTATAGTAACATCTGGGTAGCAATAATTAACTGGGAGATGGGGCCATAAATTGGGGTTTAATTTAGAATTCTGCTTACCACAAACAAGTAAATCAAGTGACGTTCTATCTCACTGATAATCAAATAAATGAAATTGAAGCCAGAATAAAATGTCATTTTACACTCTGCCTAGAAATAATTATACACACACACCCCTAGAGTATATACACATGTGTGTTTGTATACCCATGTAGTATACATGTGTGTGTATATATGCTGTATATATACAGTATATAAATGAATGGATGTGCATGTATATCTAAACATGTGAATATATATGCATACATGTACATATAAAATTTGTACATATATATGTATATGTACGAAATTTACCATTCTCAATTAAGTGTTAAACCCATCCAGAGATCAAATTTGTACATGATGTGTGACAGGTATCTATTTTTATTTTTTCTACTGAAGGGGAGAAATTATATTTTTTCTCAACCCTCATTAATTCATAGTTTGGACAGACTCCTGCAACAGAAGACAGATTAACAAGAGTAAAACAAGCAAGTTTATTGACACATGCAGTGCATACCGTGTTGGAGAAACATAACTCAAGATATTTGCTTAGAGTTTCAGTTTATCTAAGATCTTCAACAAAGAGCAATAAATTTAAGAGAAGCAATGGGACAAAAAGAAAAGCAGTCCCAGGCTTCCAAAGGCAGAAAAACTGTAGGAAGGTAAATTTATGGGCAGACACTAATGGAGTAAATTCTGCTCACAGACTCCTCTGGCTCCATTTCTGGGCTGATTAAGGGCTGTCTACAGTACAAGAAAATTTATATTCTGTCTTTAAGTGGAAAAAAATGGGGAGGAGAGTGGAAAGACCTTTTGTCTTTGTAAATCTTTGTCCCGCTTTTGCACAGAGAGGGAAGCAGCGAGCTTCCCTGTATCTTAACTGTCTCCAGCTAAACAATCCCTTGTATTTTGAGAAGTTACACTCTGGTTTTCTTCGCTATATACATGACCAATATTCCAGCCCCACTTTCTGTATAATATATTGTTTAAAAGTTTATTTGTGATGTCAACTCTATTATCACCAAGTCTCTATTAATCTGTAGATATGTTACTCTGGTCTCTTAAAATGTGATACTAGTCTATTTGTTCCTACAAGAGTAAAATACTCTCTTCATTACTATGACTTTATAGTATTTATTAATATGAAGTATGGTGACTATTTCTTACTGCTTTGCTTTTTAAACTTTGTCTTATCAATTCTTAAGATGTTATTCTTGTATGTAAATTTCAGAGTCAGTTGATCAAATGCACACACTAAATCTATAATTTTAAATTTAATTTCATTAAATGATAAAATAATCTATGAAGAATTGATCCCTTTATGAGGTGATTGTTACATCCATGAACATGGCATGCCTATTAATTCATTTTACAAACATAATTAATTAGAATTTTTAAATGTTCCTTTTTTGAATCTTTTGTTATATTTGTTATGTGTGGTTTTTATTTGCAATTATGAGTGGTATCTCATTTTCTATTATATTTTTATCCTAGGCTAGTACAATTTTGGAGTGACATATTGATTTTTATAACATAGTACTTTGTTCAATAGCTTTGTTGAACTCCCTTATGACTTCTAATATTTTTTCTATTGATTTGATAGATATTCTCCATATATTACCAGAAAATAATTACTGTTTTAACTCTTTTCCTCCAAGCCTAGTTTTTCTATTTCTTTGTATTTTTAATTGTATTGCTCAATACAGCTTGAATTATGCTGCTCATTAGCGTTAATAGAAATAATCCCTGCTTTATTATTATATTACACCTATTATTATAACAATGCAAAAAATAAATACAATTTTTAATACAAAATAAAATAAATGTAATTTTTTAAAATGTAATTTTTCTATAGCTAGTGATAAGATAGAATTTTATCAGATTAGGGAGCTTCCTTTTATTAATAAATCTCAGAAATTTTATCATCAATGACATTGAATGTTATTAAACGCCCTTCTTTAGAAACAAAAATGTGTATTTTTATCTTTAATTGAGGTTGTGAATACACAATGATTAAGTAGGTAATTCTACACGGCTTTTTTTTTTTTTTAAATGAAAACAAGTCTCTATTTCCTTTTCCGAACGTTTTATGCTCCACAGAGGTAACCACTATGAACTTCTTTAGCAATCCTTTTGATATTTAATCTCATGTCTCTAAACTATATAGCTATATTAGTATTCTTATGCAATTTTAACTAGCATATATTTCAATCCTACTAAGTACAAAGATTTAATGTTCTTTATCATCCCCCCCTGCTCTTATGTGACACCTTTATCAGTTTACTTCCCTAGGCATTAAACATAATATTTGTTAGGTAAATACTAAGTGTTTACATTATTTTATTAAACAAAAATTTACAGCTAGGCCTAATAATATATTTAAATTGATATTTTCTGCAGAACTTTACTATGTTTTTGATGTTAATGTTTATTTGGTTTGTTTTACTGTTATTCAGTTCATTAATTTTCAATAGAATTATTATTTACTTAACCCAAACATTACTGTAATTATTTAAGCATTCTTCCAATATGTTCAGCTTTAGCAGTTACTTTCTCTTCCTCTGTGACTTTCATCCTTCTCCTATCTTACTAGAAAATCTCTTCAGGTGCCCTCTGTCTCCAACTTGAATTAGCTGCTCTCTGCAATTGATAATCAGAGGAGGTTTAAGGATCTCCTTTTGCCAACAAGCTGGAAAATTATTTCACCTCTTTTTGAGTTGGATATCTGCTTTCTCTATTTTGCATATTTTCCTTTTTTGTCTAATACCATGTTTTGGTGAAAGACAGCCTCTAGAAACTTCCTGAGAAAGAATGAATGAGAAGTATATTCCTGGAGACTTTTATGTCTTAAAATGCTTTTATTCTATTTTCACACTTGTTAGTACCACTGTGTGTCAATTTCTACATCAAAAGTCATTTAATTTTATGGTATTGAGAACATCTCTCCATAAATTTCCAGATACTAACAATGTTATTGAAAAGTCTAAAGGTTTCCTAATCCTTTATACTTGAATGAGATTTCATAGGATCTTCTCTTCACCTCTACAGCCTGAAATGTGATAGTGTGCCTTGGTTGAGGAGGGGATTTTACTCATTGTTCAGATGTGGCATAAGTTCTAAATTTAAGGCATAATATTATGTGTGTTTTGATATTTGGTGAAACCAGGAGAACTTTGATGGGCTAACTCTTGGCTCTCCTAGAGTTAGGAGAATGAATGGATCCCATTCTGCTCCCATAGGTAAGGCCTTCATAACAAACAAAGCTTCCTATCACAGAGACCAGAAACAGTTCCTGCTTATCCCTGAGGAGCAGGTTCCAGTTTCTTGCCAGTCTCCATAATTTTTCAAACAAGCAAACAAGCCAAACACATCCTCCCATAGAAACCAGGGTACACCTCACCCTCTTGTTACTACAAAGTCATCCTTCCCCAGACCCTGTTTGTTCACCATGTTCCCAAGAGTCACTCTGTGGCCCTATGTGGCAGACAGTGTCCACCTTCAGACTGTGAGTATATGTGACTATAAACTAATGTCAACCTCATCTATTCATTGTAGGGTATTGTGTGTTCATGCATGACCTTAGGGCAGAAATCTCTCTCTTGTCAACAGAGTGAATAAGAGGTACTTGAAAGAATTGGCGTCAGAAACAGGATGTTCTAAACATAACTGAGAACACTTGGTCAGCTTTAACACACAGTTTTAACTGTTTCCATTATATGGCGAAGTCTGACTACAACAGAAGTGCCATTGCTAGTGACATTTAGTTTGGTTGGCATTGTATTGTCTGCATTGGGTATTTCCATGTCTTTCTACTCTAAAATATCTTATTCCTAAAATGAGAATTATTATTAATGGATCATATACCCATGTGATATGCCACTGAGTTCAGCCTGTGTTGGCAGGCAGTCTCTGAATCTCTACCTATAGAGGTGATAGTAACACATTACCAGTTAGCACCTGATTGCAGGTTTACTGTGTGCCAGGCACGTTGGAGGTGTGCAACATGCTTTTTCCATTCAGTTTCACAACTACACATTGATGCTGGCACTGTTGTTGCCCACAGGTCACAGACATGGAAACAAAGACAAGGAAAATAAATAACTTGCCCAAAATATCATGGTATGTGAGTGGAGCTGGAGCTGTAATGGGAGTCCCTATGGCTCCAGTGCCGGGACACTCAATCAGCAGGCTGACCGCCTCCTTTCCTCAATTCTCCATAGTGGACTTTGAAGCCCTGTCTTCCCATAAGACTTATGATGGCGTTTGAAGTACAGAAAATAACAATAAGGAAAGGTAATAAAAATCTGTGACTTTGGGAAATTCATGTTAGCTCTTTGGGCCTCAGTTTCCCTATCTTCAAAATAGGAATGAGAGGTTCTGTCCTGTAACAATAAATGGTGGTTGTGAGGATAAAGCATCAAACTGAGTATGAAAGATCAGTACTAATTAGGAGTATAACTATATGGCAAGATGATGAAAAGGCTCACAGAAAAAGCTGATAATTATCAACCCTGCTTCAAGTTTAGTTTCCATGTACACAGGAGATGAAATAGATTCAGAGGGTTTGTTGCTGTTGTTCATTTATCTTACTAAAAAAACAGAATCACACTGTAAATATTACTCTAAATTTGATAAAGCTGATTTTTGCTTTTTCTCCTTGGAGTAATCCTTCCCTACCACCCTACCTGTATTCTGCTAGCTTCCTACTTCTGCTCTTCGATATTTCTGGGTCTCAGATTTCAGATTCCAAACGTGTTGTCTTTCACAATGGAAAAACCACGCACATACTTTTATAAAGTACTTGCTGATGATAAACGCACATAACAACGTGAATAGAATGACATTTGAGGCCATATGGGCGATGTGGGATCACACGTATTTGCCTAGAAGAAGAAGGTCAGGCCCTGGAGTGTTGCAAGAGCAAGGGAGCAGCAGCAGCAGATGCAACTGGGTGTTGGTTGTAAGCTTAAGTAAAGTTTACACACTTGGTGGGAGAATGAAAGGCTTGCTTATCTGAGCTGCGTCAACTAAATAAAGATTATACAATCAGGGTTCGCCAGGATGATTTACTTTCACCCAAGTACATTATCTCATTTGACTTCAAAGGTTTCTCCCCTCTCCTCTCAGGCCCCATCCAGGAACTACCTCGCTAGCACCCTGGGGTCTGCCAGATTTATTTTTCTTAGTCATTCTACACTTCTTATTGCAATGATGCTGGGCGCTTCCTGATGTTGGGAGTTGAAGAAAAGGACAAATCATAATTTATGACTGTTTACTCCAGAATTTCAGGGTTGCACACGGGTCACTTCAGCAAGTGTAGCTGAATCCTGGTGTAGATGGGATAAGGGCTGCCTTTAATTCCAGGTGAGACCTCAGCAGATCACACATGTTGCATAGGAACTCACATCACACACTGTTTCTTCTCAATGCCTCGGACCCTAGACACAACAGAAACTGCAGACCCTCATTCCTCCACATCCTCACTGTCAATGCCTAAGGCTTGACTCACATTAATTCTCACCTTCCCTGGCTGCATTCTAATCATTTGTCTCTCTGCACCCTGGAGCCCTGTGGTGTCTTGTCACATCTTCAATTACTGTCCGGTATCCAAGTGATTAATTCCCTAGCCCTCCCCTCACAGATCCAGTTGTGTTTTCTCTCTTTCTTCTTTTCAGACCATAAACCACAGTCGATCACCAGTCTCCGATGTCATGGCAAGTGCCCTGAACACATCCATCTCCATTGTGGACATCATTATTTCTATCTGGAGCACACTAGGGCTTCTCTATGTGGACCAATCCCACTCCTCTGTCAGAGGCCAGCTCTTGAACAAGGAGCTCATTATCAGCCTCCTCCTGGATAAGTTCCCTGTCTCTTCCTCAGATGCCCATGTAATATTAACTGATCATCACCAACGGCAATGTCTTTTCAGTTGTAGTAATGTTATCTGAGAACTATATCCTTATAGGAAAGAAAATGAACAGAGAAAAGGAATGATTCAGGGAGAGTTTTTTTTTTTAACTTTTATGCTGGGTTCATGGGTACATCTACAGGTTTGTTATATAGGTAAACTCATGTCACAGGAATTTGGTGTACAGGTTATTTCATCACCCAGGTACTAAGTATACTATGCAATATTTATGTTTTGTGATCCTCTCCCTCCTCTCTCAAGTAAGCCCCAGTTTCTGTTGTTCTCCTTTATGTATTCATATATTCTCATTATTTAGCTCCAATTTATATATGAGGACATGCAGTATTTGACTTTCTGTTCTTGCATTACTTTGCTAAGGGTATGATCCCCAACTCCATCCATGTTTCTGCAAAGGACAAGATCTTATTCTTTTTTTATGGCTACATAGTATTCCATGATGTATATGTACCACATTTTCTTCATCCAGTTTACCATTAGTGGCCATTTAGGTTGATTCCATGGTTTTGCTAGTGTGAATACTGTTTCAGTAAACATACAGGTGCATGTGTCTTTATGGTAGAATGATTTATATTCCTTTGGGTATACACCTAGTAATGGGATTGCTGGGTTGAATGGTAGTTGTGTTTTTAGCTCTTTGAAAAATCACACTACTTTCCACAGAGGATGAACTAATTTACACTCCCACTAACAGTATATAAGTGTTCCCTTTTTTCTGCAACCTCAGCAGCATCTGTTATTTTTTGACTTATTAATAATAGCCATTTGATTCAGGGAAGGTTATCAACAAAGGAACATTTAACAAGAGTGTGGGCATAGGAGAACCAAAAGAGATGGTGCAGCATCCTGAACCTTAGTAGCAGCAAAGCTGTAACCACTCCTGGGCCAGAGGTGCAGGGAAGAAGTGACTGGTCCCCAGAGAGGGTGTTTTACAGCACAGTCCACATAGAGGGGCAGTCACCTTTGCTAAGGACACACCTAGCTGGAGGTACCTTCACAGAGAAAAAGACAGAGGTTTATAAACCCAGACTTATTCACTGTTTCCCACCCCATGTCCTGTTAGAATTGGCGAAATCCAGCCAGGAGCCAAGGGTGTAGGGGCTCTTTGATGTGATTTATACAGCTTGGGCTTCTGCTGCAGGAAGCAGATTGGAGAAGAGTAGAAAGAAAATTTGGAGGGGGAATAACAGACCACTCCTGTTGCGCTCCACATAGGGAATGTACAGTCTCATCAACTACTTGCAGAGTGACGTCAATCTAGTCTTCCCACCTGAAACCTAAAGTCTGAGGAATTGCCAGGGTGTTCATATATGACCAGTATGGGTTATATGGTTTGGGTCTCTGTCCCCAACAAAATCTCATGCTGAAATGTAATCCTCAATGCTGGAGGTGGGGCCTGGTGGGAGGTGATTGGATCATTGTGGTGTTTCTCATGGCTTAACATCATCTAGCCTTGGTGCTGTTGCCACAATAGTGAGTCCTCATGAGATCCGGTTGTTTAAAAGTGTGTGGCACCTCCCCCTTCCATCCCTTGGTCCTGCTCTGCTATGTAAGACGCCTGTTCCCGCCTTGCCACCTGCCATGAGTAAAAGCTCCCTGAGACCTCCCCAGAAGCTGATGCAACCATGCATCCTGTACAGCCTGCAGAATTGTGAGCTAAATATAACTAATTTCTTATAAATTACCTAGTCTCAGGGATTTCTTTATAGCATCACGAGAATGGACTGATACAATGAGAAACAAAGGACACAGTTAAGAACGATAAACTACAACATGGGAATGAATGTAGAGCTATATCCCTAACCATTCATTGTCTCAAAACCAGGAACATCACCCAGTGCTCAGCTGGCTCCCAGGATGTCTCTTCCCCGTCTACAGAGCTACCTCTGTGAGGCTGTGTTATGGTGCCTACCCTCTTAGGGTTGGTGTTTCTGTCCTGTGCAGATCTGTCTGTGGATGAGATCAAATTTCATTCTCTTCCATAAACTGATCATGGGGAATTCCTCATTAGACCACAGGTGTGAGAGGAAAAAGCAGTGAAGCAGTACAATCAGTTTGCTATGGACGTCAGAGTCAGTTGCTTTTTCTGTGTGTTTAGTTGGCCTTTCTGTCCCTGTTCAGGCCTCATCTAATTTTTTATCACTTCCATTTTATCATGTAATATTTTAATACAAATCTAGCTTTAAGGTTTGGAGCATCAGGGAGAAAATAGTTCATCATAGAAAATTAGGGTTACATGGCTACATAGTGTCCCCTAATAAATTATTCAGTCTCCAGCAGGCTTGGAAACAAGCCAGGCACTGCTTTTACAGTGCAGGGAAATGCAGGTACAGCCCATCACCAAACTCTCAGGGGCTCTGCTGTGACTCTCCTAACAAGGCTTTCTGAGGGCTCCCTAGAAGAGAGTATATAATTTTCCATAAACATTTCTTGTGGCTTTTCTGGGTCATAAGGTATACACGGCAGGGTGGCTGCCTGGACCTGCCTCAGAGACCTTTCTTGATCCCTCATCCTGCTCAAAACTGACAGACTTGCAATTACACTTTAAATGGGCAAAAAGAACAAAAAAAGAAAATATACATATATGGCATTTATTGCCTCTAAAATCTAAAGAAACCCAACAAGCTAGGAAGGCTTTTAGCAGACAGAAAGGTTGACGGCTGTCTCCAAGGTCACACAAAGTCACATCCTTCTCCTAGAGCCAACCTGTGTCCTATACCAGGTCATTACAGGATATAAAAGGCCAGGTTTTCTTGCCTTAGGACAACTGTGAAGGCCCACATCATCTTGCAGACCTATCCATATGATTGGCTAAACCCTTTGGGAGACTGAGTCACACCCTACCATGTCCTGTTTTTCTTTCTTCCTCACCAGGTGTTGATCAGAAGAGTTCAACACAGTGAGCTGCCTGCATGTGAGTCTTCATCTCAATCTGTCATCTTGGGGCAAAGGGGTGCAATCCATAGCAGCAACTCACTCTAGAATAAGTGCCACCACACCCTTAAGCTTCTACAGGGTTGATCTCCTACCCTAGGCAGCCACATACACCTTTCAGGCCTCTGGGGCATGGCTACCTGTGCCCATCAGATTCAGTGAGTCTGATATCATCAAAGTAAAGAATAGTGTGATGTTCTGTGGGTAGGTCAAGATTCCTCCGAATTAGAGTTTGAGAGAAAGCAAGGGAGTTGAGACAACCCAGAGGCAATTTTTCTGTGGGTCCTGTCCTCCAAATTTATCCTAATTTCCCTCACTAATGGTATTAAAGTGGAGGAAAAAATTCATCAAGTCAATAGCTACCTTGCTACCTACCGGAAGCCAGGGATTACATCCAATTAAAAAAAAAACAAAACAAAAAACAAAAAAAAAACACACACACATCTGGCTCTACACAGGATTGCGACACTCATATCATGGGGTTTATCCCAATCTGTTGTCATCATTTTCATGACATGTGTGGCACTTGTACATCATCGAGCTTGTCTGAATTTATCCCCATTCTCACGACTCCTCTAGTCTTTTGCACTACAAAAAAAAAGTTACCAGAAAAAGAGATATGACTCACCATCCCACACTTAACACTTCTCAGGACTTTTATTGTGGCACTGATCTTAGTTGAATTTCTCCTGGGGATGTTTTGTTGTTTATTTTTTTAACTTTTTTTTTGGAGGGTAGGAATGTCCTAGAGATTGTTCAGGTCAACCTTCTCAGACACAAGGCATGAGAAAGCTGAGGGATTCTGAAGGATTGGACCTGAAAAATACAGGTAGGAAATACGTGAGATGGGAATCTGTCTTTTCTTCTGAAATTGGCTACAATGGATATTCACATCAATTTTAATGATATGTTTATATCCGAACTCAGTTAGGAGTCTTAAAAAAAAGAGAGAGAGAGAGATGAGATCTTGCCCAGGCTAGAATGCAGTGGGACAATCATAAGCTCACTGCAGTCTTGACTTCCTGGGCTCAAGGGATTGTCCCACCTTGGCCTCCTAAGAGCTGGGACTATAGGTGTGCACCACCATGCCCAGCTAATTTATTTTTATTTTTCATATAAATAGTGTCACTCCATCTTGCGCAGGCTGGTCCCAAACTCCTGGGCTCAAGCAATCCTCCTGCTTTGGCCTCTCAAAGTTCTGGGATTACAGGCATGAGCCACTGCATCTGGCCCTAACTCAGTAAAAGTCTTAATTTTCAGTGGGTATTCAGGAAAGGAATGATCAGAGCAGATATGAAAAAAAGAACTCTTGGAAATTAAAAAATAAAACCATATATTTTTTAATCCACAAATAAACAATACCAAAATTGGCACAAAACTGGTACAGGTGAATACCCAGTTGACAAAATGAATATATTTGAGACATTTCCCCAGTTATCGGTTAAGGCTGTTGTAAGGGCATGCTAACAACTTTTCGTATTGATTTAACAGCCAGGAAACTTGCTGAACAGTCTAAGTAGACCTGATGAATTGTAGATTCCCATGGATTCTCTATGTAGATATTCATCTTATTGGCAGATAATGACAAGTTTCCATTCTGTCCTTACATTTCTTACTGCTTTTTTCATCTCAGTTTTCTCTGTAGGATGTCCTGTACAATGTAAACAGAGATTGTGATAGTAGGACCCTTATCTGCTTCCTGGCTGTGAAAGGAATGCATCTAGCAAGTCATAAATATGTGTGACGTTTGTTAAGGTTTCTACAGATAATACAGAAATTTTCTGTCCTCCTTTGGTGGAAAGAAATATTGGATTTCATTAAACATTTTTTTCTATCTCAGTTGGGATGGTCATGATTATTCTCCTGTCTGTCAATGATAAATTACACCAATGAATTTATAAATGTTAAATAATTTATCAATGTTAAACCTAACTGGTAATAATTTACTGATTTTACATAAATTGAAGAATTGGGCAAACATTTATTCAGAATGCCTTTGTGTTATTTTCTTGTTGGTGATATCAATGCTATATAATCATGATAAAATAACTTAGAAGGTTTCTCTTTATTTTCTATGCCCTAGAACACTTGGTATAAAATAGGATTTGAATCCCTAGTAATTTTGGAAAACTTTTCTAAGTACTTGGATCAGTAGAGGTCTTGATTTCTCAATGAGAGTATGTGTATATCCAGGTAGAGTAAACACTCAATATTTATTGATTATAAGTCCTTTTTAGTTTCTTACTCTGAGTCAGTTTTGTTGCTATAGAATGATTTTTTTCTAAGTTGTTGTTCATTTATTTTTTAATTTATTGATATAGCTCTTCATAGTATTTTCTTGTATTTTAAAAAATCTTGGGTTTATCCATAGTCATAATGTAACTAAACTATGGATAAACAAATATTATAGTCATACTTGCCCAATTCTATATTTAATCCTATTAAATTGTGCTTCAGCTCTTATGCATTGTAGTACTGTTATATTGTTAGTTGTTTACTATCTTGTCTACATTTTAATTTTCTTATTTATTTTATTTTTTGAGAGAGAGTCTCGCTCTGTTGTCCAGGCTGTAGTGCAGTGGCATGATCTTGACTCATGCAGCCTCTGCCTCTTGGGTTCAAGTGATTCTCCTGCCTCAACTTTCCAAGTAGCAAGTAGCTGATATTACACGCTCCTGCCACCATGCACAGCTAATTATTTTGTATTTTTAGTAGAGACAGGGCTTCACCATGTTGGTTTCGAACTCCTGACCTCAAGTGATCCTCCCACCTTGACCTCCCAAAGTGCTAGGATTACAGGCATGAGCCTCTGCGCCCAGCCATTTTTTTGTATTAAAAAAAAAAAAAAAAAAAAAAAAATTGGCCAGGCGCGATGGCTCAAGCCTGTAATCCCAGCACTTTGGGAGGCCGAGACGGGCGGATCATGAGGTCAGGAGATCGAAACCATCCTGGCTAACACGGTGAAACCCCGTCTCTACTAAAAAAAATATAAAAAACTCGCGGGTGAGGTGGCAGGCGCCTGTAGTCCCAGCTACTCGGGAGGCTGAGGCAGGAGAATGGCGTGAACCCGGGAGGCGCAGCTTGCAGTGAGCTGAGATCCGTCCACTGCACTCCAGCCTGGGCGTCAGAGCAAGACTCCATCTCAAAAAAAAAAAAAATATTTATTTGTGTCTACTCTCTTTTGGGTTTTAAAACACTTGATTAGCATTGCTAGTTCATTACATTGTGAGCTCCTTAAATACAGTTATTTAAGCTGTAAGTTTCATTCTTAGTTCTGCTTTAGCAGCTTTCTCCAAATTTATATGTTTGATGTTTTTATTTTCCATCAGGTCTAAATGTTCCATACTTTCTCAAACCACTCTTCTTTCAATTTTGTAGATTTTTTTGTCATATTTAACTTCATTTCACTATTTCCTGTGAGATGTTAATAATAATGTTTGATGAAACTTGCTCTGTGGACTCATGTGTTGTCAGTTTTTCTAAATATATTGTGTTTTCTCTTATTTTTCTAATTATTGGGTGTTTATGATATCAAGCTTTTTTGCTTCTTTATTTGTAATTAATGGAGATACTTAATTGTGTGTCAGTTTAGCCTTTTGTGTATTAGATTTTGCTTTTTATATATTAAGCCTCTCAATTACAAATATTTTCAGGATTATCATATTTTCCTGTTGATTTATTCAGTTGAACGCTTTGGTTCTTTATCCTTACATTTGTTATTAGTACAATGTTAATATACTACATCATATTTTTCAGATTGGCGTTTTTTCCTTATAGCTTTTTTATATATTCAGTCAGCATCCATGTGCTTTAATATTTTAATAATCATGACAGGAGCATACAATCCAAGCTGAGAACTGGAAATTTAGAACTCACGCTTAACCTGTTAACTGTTATTGTGAATTTTATTGTATTTGAATTTATTTTTACTTTTTTCCCATATTTGTTTTATTTTTATCATATTTTCCTTTGTTAGATTTTTTTTCCATCTCTGACTTTAACTGGTAGGTCAAGTTTTCTTTACTTTTATTTTTGAACTTGTTTTGGTTATATATTCCCTCAGTAGCTGCCTAACATTTTAATATATACAAATGAGTCAATATTTAAATTTACTCAGTTTTAAGTCAGGCACAGTGTCTTATGCCTGTAATTCCAGCATCTTGGAAGTCTGAAGCAGGAGAATCGCTTGAGGCCAGAAGTTAGAGAGCAGCCTGGGCCACATAGCAAGATCCCATTTCTACAAAATATAAAAGTTAACTGTGCATGGTGATGGGCTTCTGCAGTCCTAGCTCCTTGAGAGACTGAAGTGGGAGGATCAGTTGAGCCTAGGAGTTCAAGGTTATAGTGAGCTATGATGGCACCACTGTACTCCAGCCTGGGTAAGAGAGAGAGATCCTCTCTCTGAAAAAACAAAAAATTAATGATAATAAACTTATTCAAATCTCTAGTGCCTACTGAATAATAGAAAACCTTTTTCTTTAACATTCTGCAGTTTTAGTAGGATATGTCTCTATGTGCATTTATATAGTTTTCCTGTATATATGTTACTGTCAGGACTTAGGTCTCCACTCACTTTTAAGAAACCTCAGCACTGTCTTGTTGGGTACAGTACTCACTGTCATTCATTTATTCATTCAACAAATGTTTATTGAACACTGACCCTGTGCCAGACACTAATCTAAATGTGGAGACTCAGGTTGTGACTGAAACAGTAAACATTTCTACGTTTACAGAGCTCATATTCTATTAGTGGTGAAAAACAAAATAAAGTAAAAAACAAAAGAAGTAAATAAGTTGTATTGTCTGTCAGATAAGTGATGTGAAGAATACAGAAGTTAAAGCAAGGAAGACGTTTTAATTATTTATTTATATTCTAATTTATTCATGCCAAATTTAAGATACAATATGAAGGTAAATCCTCTCAGGTAATTGGGTATTTAAGCCAGAGCCTAAAGAAGAGCAGTAAATGGGTTCTAGGCATAGGAAGAACAGATTTTGAGGTCCAGAAGATGTGAGTCTGTGGGGCCAGAGCAAAGTGCTCGGGGGAGGAGGGAGCAGCAGCAGATGACCCTGGGACGCGTGATGCAGAAAGGGGGCTCCCTGAGTGAGTGTGGACTGGCTGTCCCTTGAATTTAGGAAGCTGTGGGAGGGCCTAAGAGCCAGAGGGCATAATGTAACCTATTTATAAGCATTACCTTGCTGTTTGTGGTGATAACAGATCCTCGAAGGGCTGGGACAAAAACAGAGACACCCTCAGGATGCTCTTCACTGATGCTGGTGGTGACCTGAACAGAGGGTGGTAAAGGTGATGAGTTTATCCAGGGTTGTCACTTGAATGATGGCCAGTGTGATTTGCTGACAGACCTGAAATGAAGTGCAAGAGAAATGACTCCCCAGGGCCTGGCTGAAGTTGAGATTCACTGAGAAAGGCAGACAACAGGAGCAGACTTGTGTAGAACAAACGGGGCTTCAACTCTGGGAGGTCATGTGTGAGACACCCACGAAACATTGACATGGCAAAAAGAAGGGCTTTGGGTGAAAGAAAATGCAGTTTACTGGGAAAGATTTGGGGCTGAGATATGAACCAATAGTCAACAGATAGCTAATATTTAAAGCCATGTGGCTCCATGAAGTTACCAAGGAGGCAAGGAAAGGAAAGACAGGAGTAGACTGAGCCCTGAGCCCTGAATCTCTGAGTAGTTCACATGCAGAGACCAGGTGCCCCAGGCAACAGGGAACAGAAAGATCCCAGGGGAGGGAGGTGTCAGGAATCCAAATGAAGGGAGCGTGCATGAAGGAGGGGCCACAACTGGGTTTCCAAGCCTTGCTACCACAGGCTGACAGATGGAGTTTCACTTCCCTCCTGTTCATGGAGACTTTCTCATTCACCTTTCAGGAGTCTCAGTGCTCGGTGGCCCCTCATGCCTTCTGTTTCACATGGGCACTCAACATCAGATCCACTGGGTTTCACTCTGCTCCCCTGTGGTGTTGTGAGAGGTGTTGGAACCAGAGTCACTCCATCTTGAATAGCGGCTGCTTGAAATGAGGCCCTACATTCTGCCTATGCTATAGAGCAGCTATTCTTTATTGTTTTACTTTCCAGATAAAATTGCTTTCACTTTATTCTGTGGACTCGCCCTGAATTCTTTCTTGTGTGACATCCAAGAACCCTGTCTTGGGATGTGGATCAGGACTCTTTTCCAGTAACATCTTCCATGACAAACCACAAAGACACGATAATGTGGAGACCCTTGACCCAAAAGAAATAGACTGCAGCACCAATTGGCTGGCTTTGTGCAAGTGGTGGGGTATTTTGTCATGGCTAAAGGATAGAGTTGGGTTACAGGCCCACTTTAGGAAGGTTAGAGTTTCTCCTAAGAAATAGGGGCATAAAGGTGCCTCTTAGGAGAGTGCAAAGCTGTTTGTCTGAACTTGAATCAAAGGTCCAACTTAGGAAGGTCAGAGTCCATCCTAAGACAGGGGCTCACAGGTCCTCGTTGGTAAAGCCCCTTTTGGTTAAAAACAGATGCGGCACTCAGAGATGTTAACCACTATTCTCTTTGAATGAATCTGCCTTGCACTCTGCTGATGGCTGTGGGTGACAGGACTAGGCATATCCCAGTTCAGGGGACATTGGGAGCTTTCCTCCTCCAAAGGGGAAAACTTGAGAGCTAATGGAACTGCTGGAAAAGGTCCCTTTATGACTGACAAGTGGCCACTTAAACTTTGATTCAGTGCTGCTGCAATGGGTGGGTCTTTCTTTGGTCTCCCTGAGCTTCTCTCCTCCCCAACCCTGCCACAGGCAATGCTTTTCTCCCTCCCTTTTCTTCCCCCTCTCTTTCTCTCCTTTCCCCTTTCCATCTTTTCTATCCCTCAGGGTGACTGCCCACTCTTCCATCTTGCCCAGAGACCATGTGTTGAAACTCCTGATCAGAGATCATTCCACCCCCCTTTTGAGTGAATTAAAGATGACAGGACCCAACGGGGGCACATTTGAACCTTGCCAGGTTGATACTGGATGCTGAGCATGGTGGCTAGGGTCTATGTTGTCATATATATTTGCTTCAGCCAGAATGGAAGATGTTTTTTCAATTCCCTCCATGCACCCTGTTAGGCAATGTCTTGAAGAATTGTGAGGCTTTTGCCTGTAGTTCTATAAAATGGTAAATGATGATTTTCTATTGTAACATTGTTTGGCCCCCATAACTATGGTACAGCAAGCAGGGCCATCAAAACACTCAGAGAAGGGAACCCAGAAAATGCAGGTAAAAGGGTAAGAATTTCTTACCAGTCAGGCTTCTGGCCTCTCTCTTTCTGTGTAACTTGTTGAATGAATAGCAAAAATCACTGTCTCCTCTGAAAAATGTTGATTAATGGGAAAAAATAATAATTATCAGGCTAGTCTTATGCTGTAGTGAATCTGTTATACTTTGTGCTCTGAATTTGTCTTTCTGCGTTGTTCTGTCATAGAGGGGGTATTATGGATACAATGTGGGCTTAGGACCTCTAAAAGTCCTCTCTTCAAGCTGGCTCAGCAAATTGGTTAGTTAACAAACTGCTTCAGATCCCAGAAACAAAACCTCGATGACATTTTTCTTTTTTGTTTTATGCCCTTGAGTGCTTAACTTTATGACCATGTGGGGACACTTCTTTTGGTCTGTGCCATCCAGAGGACAGGAGTCTGAGGGTTCATGTCATAGCCCTAAAAATTATCTTGAGCAATTAAAAACTTTGGCAAGCTCAAAATAGACTGCTCTAGCCTCCTTCTGGGAAGAACAAGGGAAATACCCAATGCTGTAGCTCAGTAGCTAAAGCTTTTGTCTTTTCACATGATAGTCTGGGTTCAATTCCCAGCTTAGGGAATGAGTCCTTTATGGTTTGATATTTGTGTGACCTTTGCCATTTATTGATTCTTTTCCCTTCCCTAAATAACTTCTGACTTCCTGTCTTGAATTTCCTTTTCTCTGAGCTACTTTTGGCAGTTCTGGATCTTGTAAAAAATGCTAACTACCTCCTTGAAAACACTTCATATACCCATGGTTAAATAACCTTAGTTAAGGCTTATTTGTCTCACCTGGGAGGTTACGTTTGGTAAAGTCTAACAGTCAGAAATATTAGCTGTTTGTCCTGGCTAGAGTCAGGTAATAAGAGATTTAAAAGATTTTTTTTAAAAAAAGTTATGATTAAAAGTCAGCTCAACTAATAGCAAATATGCAAGCTATACATATATGTAAGAGGCCTGTTTTTTTTTGTTGTTGTTGTTGTTTTTTAATCTTCTTGGATTTTACTATTCTAAATAAAAAGTTTGTTATTTTTTCACTCGGTCGACTGAATAACTTTTCTCCAGTTTGTTTTCGTGCCACTCTTCCTGCCTACATAAGAGGATTTAAGATGCTGAAAGAGTATTTCTAACACGTTGGGTCTCCTAGGGAAAAATAGGAGAGGCACCACAGACCTTGTTTGGGGAAATACCTCTGTTTTTCACATGGAACCCAAGCAATTGAAAGCGGGTAGATCCCTCTCAAAATAGAAGGCTGTGTTTTGTTTTGCATTGCATTACCTGACATTTTTGACTTTTGGGAATATCAGAAATTACAGATTATGAGAGAACTTTCAGCTCTGCTGTGTGATAACTAGGTAGGAAATATACCTTTCAGGATGACCAATGGCAGTTATGGGGGATACTCTGCTCTTTGCGTATTTGAATCAGAGGAACATGCTCTTGGCCACCTAGAAGTCATCACAAAATCTCCACTCCCCACTGAGAGATAAGACTCCATTGAGGGATGGGCTGATTTCCTCTTTTTTGGGGATCCAGGATCTGTTATGAAAATGACACCCTTAATTTGGGGGACCTGTTTTGCCTTCCAGCTGTGTCTTCTTATTGGGCCTTAAAAACTGCATGCTTCCTGGCCCTGTTCCTTGTAGGGCTCCATGCTGAAGCCAGTAATCCAATTAAGAAACTTAAAACTGGCAAATTAAAAATCTTACAACTACTGGATTTTCTTCTCTCTCTCTGTTTATTTATATGTGTTGTGTGTTTTATGTTTATACAAATGAGCTCTAATTAATTTCCTTAAAGAAAAATAAGTGCTTAAATCAAATATTTTGTCAAAACAATAAAAACTTTAACGACTCTAAATTCACATGACTTTAGTAATATTTAATAAATACAGTTTAAAACATTGTTGGTAAAATAAAAATGTGTTCAAAACTTACACATTTGATCTAAATTAGGCAGGTCAGATACTGATTTTACTAAAACTACATAAACTGTATCTTTGATTTGATAATTTTTCAACTTACCTGCTTGGGAACTATTGCATTCTAAAGAAGGCTTGGGGACATGTGGAGTTAGTCACGCACCCTGGCTATGCTGAAAGAGTATTTGTACTTCTGTCTGGTATCCTTGGCTCCATGCCTAGTACATAATTGAAATAGCTTACCTACCAGGCTTTTCATCAAAAATAAAAGTTGCTAAGAGTTATCATTGTAACATATGTGACCGAGACTACTAAAGAACAGTTTTACATGCATGGTATGTAAGAAAAGTAGAATGTGTTTCCTGTGGAAAAAAAAAAATGTAAGTGTAAGGATGTAGGTTTTTTTTCTTTTGCCTGATTTAGAAGGTTAAAGGATTGTTTTAGATTAGATAGGATAAAGCTGAAGGTTTCAGAGGTGGTTCATGAAAGATTAATCTTATGAAAGAAATTATATGTATGAACATGTTGTCTAAAGTTAAAAGGATATTATTCATTTGTTCTGAAAATTGAACATCAGCACAACATGGTGTTTTTAGAATACTGATCTGTTCCTTAACAAAAAAAAAAAAATGTAAAGGATTATAAAAGGCTTAAGAGACTCTTGCCTTATGACCAAACTGATTAAGATTGGACACATTTGTCTATAAGTCTTAATAGGATTACATTTGACCCTAATAGTACACTAATGCAAAAGGTAAAATTTGGCTTTCTCTCTTGAAGTATATTTTCATGTAATACAACAAAAAAAAGATAGATTTTTGTTTGGCTTTTGAATACACTACAGAAAATAGAAAAGAAAGAAAAGAGATTGTTTGGACAGCTGAGTCTTCCTTCTATCAATGAGTAAAGGCCGTTCTAAAATCTTTGAGTGCCATTTTGAATAAATACATGACTTAGGGTGACCTGGGATTTTATTTTTGAGTATCAGGTGTTTTAAACCTTTGATAATCAAGTTGACAAACTTTCCAAACTCAAATTCTAAGTTATGTCTTTTCCCGACCTGATTAACCGTTAAGATCTTAGGTGCCCAAAAGTCCAAAAATGACATACTAGCTTATTTAGCATATTAAAATTATACAGAAAGCATTGTCAAATATGAAATGGTGTTGGGATTTCTTTGGGCTGTATTTATATAAATACATTATTGGTATGTATTCTAATATTATGGGAAAGTTCTATAATTCTGATATTACTTAGTGTATGTTATCAGTAACAATGATAATTGTGTAAAATTGTTGTATACCACAGAAAAAAACAAAATTCCCGCAGAAGAAACTAAAAGTCAATTGTGCCTTTAACCATGACTTCCCTAAGATTTTTTTGTCATCCACAGACAATTGCTGTCTTGTTTTGATCCCCTTTCAAAGGTGGTTTATAATCAGCTACAGGACTCTGACAAGTACTCTTAAATACAGGTCTCTGATAACTTCAGAAAGTGTGCCATTACTATAGAGAGGAAAGAACTTCCAAGACTCTCTTGGAAAACATCTTCATAAATATTGAGCAAAGCAGGATGTAATAGCATGGATGACTTTTTGCTTAAAAAGTTGCTAATTCATTTGATTTTGTTTTTCAGAGTCAAGAAAACTTTTCTTTTGAGGTCTTACAACTTTTAACAATTGAGTCCCGTAAATGAAATTTGGAGCATATTTTTTCTCTGTACCTAATTTCTCCAGAGTTGGAGAGCTATTTGTGAGTATTATCAACTGATAACAATATAGTTATTTGCATACTGCAATAAGAATCTGTTTTATTTTGTAAGAGGACACAACTGGAGAAACTGATTATTTTAGCAAAGCTTTGACTGGAATGACACACTTTCAAGTACAAACAGACTGCTTTAAGGAATCAAAGTTGACTTATAGAGCCAAAAAAAGCTCCTTTGGAAAACTGGTCTCATATCTTCTCTACACAGTCTCTTTGCAGGGTTTTTGACCTGTTGTAAATAAAGAATATCAGTTTCTTTTCTTTTATCTTTTCTTTCTTTCTTTCTTTCTTTTTTTTTTTGGAGTCAGAGTCTCATTCTGTCACTCAGACTAGAGTACAGTGACTTGATTTCGGCTCACTGCAACCTCCACCTCTCAGGCTGAAGCAATTCTCCTGCCTCAGCCTCCTGAGTAGCTGGCGTTACAGGCGTGTGCCACTACCACCTGGCTTTTTTTTTGTATTTTTAGTAGAGATGGGGTTTCAACATATTGGCCAGGTTGGTCTCCAACTCCTGACCTCAAATGATCCACCCACCTCAGCCTCTCAAAGTGCTGGGATTACAGGCATGAACCACCACTCCCAGCAAGAATATCACTTTTTGACAAGCCCATGAGCCCCAAGTTAACTTGGGACCTTGAGAGGGCAGAAACTTACTTAACTCTTACAAGCATTTGCAGGCACAGATAAACCCATGGATGGGTTCAAGGCTTTTAAATGTCTAATCTAAGATTCCTTATGGAATAAAGTTCCATCAAAGATAATTTAAAAAGGACCCTATATGACAAATAATTATTCTTGCTGCACTTTATACAAATAAGCTAAGTATAAGACGACTAACATTTATTTTGCAAACAAACCAGTCCTATCATGATTTGTTTTTAATAAAATTGGGAACAGGGGAGAAAGAAAAAAATGTTTCAAAAACTGGTGCATCTGTTATTACGTTCTAGTCTTGTCAGTTGTTTCTGAGCTTTTTTCTACAATTTAGGCTGACCCTGCTTATTCCTGTGAACCAACCAGTGATCTCTGGCTGCTACTCAGAAAAAACAAAAGGAACATGTAACATAAAAATCTGGATCAAGTGCTTTGGGCATGTATTAGAATTGGCTTGACTTCATATGAGTTTGGTTCTAATAATTGCCTAGTTTATGGAAAGCCTTCTTACTTGGTTCACTTGGGATTATTTTACTTATTTTGCTTTACTGTTGTGGAATACATAGCTGTTGCACTCTTTGTGTAGGAACGCAAGATAGGCTTACTCAATGTTTTCTTAAATTGGACACATATTAATCTTCCAGTTTTTACCTTTTGTCGGGACTCAGAGTTATTAATGACCCTCACCATATGGATGCTTTCTGACTGAGCTCCTCTCTACCTTGAATATAAAAGTCCCTAATAGTTAGGCAAGAATATCATCATCCCTATTCAGCCTGAAGAGGTTACGGAAAATGGATATTCATCCCTCTGCAACCCTTAGAATTAAAGGTCCCCTTGTAAAAGGGAAAGAAACATATGTCAGAGGCATCTGAACCAGAGAGACTCCATCTTGAGTAGAGGATGGGTAAAATGAGGCTGAGATCTGCTGGGCTGCATTCCCAGGAGGTTAAGCATTCTTAGTCACAAGGTGTTTAGGGTTAGGGGAACAGATTAATAATAATAATCAACAGATCCAGAACTTAACAGACCTAGGAAATATCCGGATGTCCTGATACCTTAAGAATAAAAGCATTCCTAGTTTAAGAATAAGTTTCACTTTAAAGGTAATATCAATTCTTGCGAAACATAGAAGTTACAAAGATGACCAATCCTTCATCACAGACCCTTGTAGTGGAGCACATCTCCCCCATGATTTTGTTGTAGTTATCTTCTACATAAACAAGCACTGCACCTAAGGTGGATGCATTCAGTATCTTACTTTTGGATACACCCTTTTCTGCCTGTGGAGCAGCTCTTATTTTATTCCTTTACTTTTCTAAAAAATTTGTTTTTACTTTACTCTGTGAACTCACCATAAATTCTTTCACGTGCGAGATCCAAGAACCCTCTCCTGGGGTCTGAATTGGGACCCCTTTCTAGTAACAGTGTTAACTAGGACTCATCCCCCAGATTTGAATTTTTTTTTCCTCAGTTTCTACTGGCTGGGGTGTCCCTTATCTTTCTTTTGGTCCTGATGATGTATGATTATTTATCTTATTTCACATTTTTTCCCAGCTTTCTGACATGTTTAGCATGTTTCCAGGAATCCTGTTAATCAACTGTTTTTGTTTTGTTTTGTTTTGTTTTTTTGAGATGGAGTTTCACTCTCATTACCCAGACTGGAGTGCAATGGTGTGATCCCAGCTCACAACAACCTCTGCCTTCTGGGTTCAAGCGATTCTCCTGCCTCAGTCTCCCGAGTAGCTGGGATTACAGGTATGAGCCACTACGCCTGGCTAATCTTGTATTTTTAGTAGAGATGGAGTTTCTCCATGTTGGTCAGGCTGCTCTCAAACTGCTGACCTCAAGTGATCCACCTGCCTTGGCTTCCCAAAATGCTGGGATTACAGGCATAAGCCACCGCACCAGACAACTATGATTTTTTCAGTGTCATTGTTTCCTTGGGGAGTGGGAAGATAACAGAAAATTGTAGCACTGGTAGGCATGCTGCAGACTTTCTTGCTATAAGTTAAACTTTCCATCCTTGGAAGATCTTGCCTATTATCCTGGACAGAATAAACATTACAGCTAAACAGTGGCCTGGCAATCCATGCTATTTGTAGTTCCATAAAGCTGAGTTATTCTAGATCCTAAGTGCCACCCTAGTGAATGTTCAGTGTAAGTTTATTATGATCTTGTGGTAGGCAAATAGCCCTCCAGAGACATCTACATCTGGGTCCCTGGAACATGAATATGAATATGATATATTACATGGCAAAGGGACTTTGTAGAAGTTACTAAGGTAATTTTAAATAGGGAGATTATCCTGGATTACCCAGGTGGGTCCAATCTTATCACCTGTGCCCTTATGAGAAAAGACTTTTCTCTGGCTGGAAGCCAATTGATGTGGCAGGAAAAGTGAGAGAGATAGCTCAATTATGAAAAGAACTCTATGCACTGTTTCTCACTTGAAGATAGAAGGGGCAGTGTGATGAAGAATGCAGGTGGCTAAGGGCTAAGGAGCTGGAAGAAGCTCCTAGCTGACAGTCAAGAATGTGGGAACCTCAGTCCTGTGGCCACAGGAGACTGAAATCAGCAATGGCCTGGATAAGCTTGGAAGAGGATTCTTGCCAAAGCCTCCCAAAGGGAATGTGATACAGCCAGCACCTTTGGTTTTGACCTTGTGCAGAGAAGCAGTGAGCCATGCTGTGCCTAGATTTTTGGACCATGGAAACTTCGAGATAACAAATCACTTTTGCTATCTGAGCTGATTTAAATTTGGCTTCTGTTGCATCTGAGAGACAAACGTACATCCTGGAGATCATCTACATCTTCTTGAATGGTTTGAAACTATTGGTGATAGTTTCAGCCAGAATATTTGGTATAAACAGAACCTTGTCTAGGAGCCAACATACAAAACAAATAAGGATAGAGCTTCCAGGGCTTGCTTGCTTCAGAGCTTGGGTTGAAGTCTCACCAGACTCCTTCCCCTGCCCCTTGTTTCTCCAGGCATTCTAGGTTTCTTGGTAAGTTCCTGAACACCACTGGCCCAGTCCACTGTGACTTCCTTTCCCTCCTCCCTGAGATGTACAGAGGTGGAGAAGCAGATGAATCAAGAGCTTGACCACTGCCTAACAGAGAATTACAGGAGAGTTAAAACTTGAACCCACGCTCTTCTTTTTTCTCCTCTGGACCTGACTTGACTTGTTGCTGAGGCCTTTGGAGGGGAAAGTCTGCTTTACCATGCCACAAAATAGTCCAATGAAACTCATGTTTAGATGGTTTTGATGAGAAATTTTATAGAATAGAACAAGTGTGTATCACTGGTGCACTCTTTCCCTTTTTAAAAATGTAGTTTTTGTATACAGAAACCTTGAATAACCATTTGCATTCCAGTGGTAATTACCAATATATGATCTCCTTCCAGTCTCATAATCAGGTAGGCAAATATGACATTACTTTTCCTATGTTAGAGGATACTGAGGATTACAGGGAGAAGCAGGAAGACAGCAGCTTATATTGACAATAAGTCTTTAAAAGAAATGACAATCAACTTCTAAAAGAAAGAATCCTGCAGTCTGTAAGTGTCCTTGACACAGGAAGGGATGTGGGGATAGCACTCCCCTGGGTCACAGACACTCAGGAAGCCCAAAAGCAGGACTCCTCCTCCTTGGTGGCCCCAAGATCCTCATCTGCAGGTCCTGCCTGAGGGGGTGTCAAGCCACATATTTTGTAATAAGCTCCTCAGATGTTCTTGGTGTCTATCCTAGCTGAGGAGCCCAGGGAGAACTCACACTTGTACTTATTCCTTCAGAAAGCTAGAGGATAATGACCAAAACAATTTGCCTTTCAAGACCATTCCCAACACAGGGAATGGATCCAGGCATGGTGCATATGTAAGGACCCTAACAGGATGTAACTGAGTCAGCTACATTAGAGATAGTCCATCCCAAGACCTTTCTCTTTCACTCAGTTTAGCCCTTCTGATACTGGTGAGCTAGGGGAGTCCCCAAATGCTGATGGACCTCAACCTTGGCTGGTTTCCAGTCTTTTAACACTATCATAAGAAGGAATTCAAGAATGGATCAGAAATTAGTAGAAGTATGGAAATGTTTCACAAAGTGAAAAGTACACACTCAAGAAAGAGGAGTGCAGATGTACTCAAGAGAGCTGCTCACAAGGGACTTTGGGGCTGCTATCTTTGTGGGTTTCTTTAACTAAGGGGTCAAACATTCATGAAGATTCCTGGAAAAAAGTGGAAATTTCGCAGAACTGTTGTCCCATCCATTTTCATACCAAATATAGGTGTTCCCAAAACTATAATGGCATGGTGGATGTGTAATTGTGTTACTGAGCATATCATGAGGTCCTAGGAGAAACCTAGGTCAAATCCAACGCCCTGTTGGGTCCAGTTTTAACCAGCTTGGACCATACCCTGGTTTTTCAAGGTCTGATCAACCCCGAGCTTCTGAAGCTATTTTAATAGTTTCCTTTTGCTAGTCGTGGGAAACTGGCCTGGAATTTTCTATTCTCCTGCAACCATCCTGTATTATTCTTGTCTCACTTCCACAGGCTCTAGAATAAGGCACAACCCTTGTCAGCTCCAAGATATCCCAACTCACTTACTGTCTCATGAGCTGGGATGATAAATGCCACTGATTCTTGCTATGTTCCTCCCCGTCACTCTGAACCTGTCCCTCCACACTCTCTTTCTGCAGGGCATGTTTGGGCACCTCTGACCATTGGCTCTTATTCACATGTTCATTTAACAAAGAATTATTGAAATGCTTATTCAGAATTAAGGTCATGCATTCATGAGTAAAACAGGTGTTGTTTTCATCCTTGGGGAGTTTATAAGCTTGCGGGGAAGATAGATAATAAAAACTAAGTTATAAGAAAGAGCTTAATTTCAATTGTGGTCATTTCCATGATGGTGGTATCCAGGTGCTGTTACAAAGAATAACAGAGACCAACTCAGGGATTTTCCCTCTCACCCTGCTCTTCTGCCCTTGTTTATAAAACCAGAACTCTTCCCTCTCAAATTGCCAGTGAAGGAAATAAAAATATTTTACCCCAAATATCCTTTTTTGATATATTTTGAAATGGCTGCTACATGGTCAGCAGACTGAGATGGGGGAAAATTTCATCCACAGAGAATATCTGTTCATGGAGCTAGGCTTCCCCTTTCTAGGCACTCTCCAGATCTAGAGAGACTGAGACATCTGACATCTTTAAAAGTCTAAAAGGAAACATTTACCATCCATCCTCTCTCAGGAAGCTTCATCCGCACAATAAATCCACACTTCCTGGCCAAGTCTCTTCCTTACTCCGTCTCATAACCTGTCTTGTCACTAAACCTGATTTACCAGCGAACTTGGTTTTGGCCATGCTCTGAGCCACTCTGTTCTTTCTGTAATCTTAAGATGGAATATAAGCTTCTGTAACTCATCAAGAAGTTGAATCTTTCTTCCGAAGGCTCCTGTGTATACACACTGAATATATTTGTATACCTTTTCTCCTATAAATCAATCTGTCTCATGTCTGTGATTTTCAGCAAACTTTTAAAGAGACAAAAGCCTATGTCCCCCACACCAGAATGGAAGTATCTCTCTTCTGTCCTTCATGAAGCATCTCATTCTTGTGAGGGAAGATTGAGAAATGGCTTATTTTGTGAGAAAGCCAAATCTTCCCAGAGTTTCTGGATGTCCTGACTTCTAGGTGAACTTGTTGATCTTTTCACTCCCACCTTCTCAGCAGTAAACCAAGGCTCAGCCCCTAGGAGGGAGTTATTCAGAGATTGGCTATGTGCACTCTCTTTAGTAGGAAGGAAGCAAGAAAACTAGTGGTTTTGTCCATCAGTGTTATCTGCAATAAGCTGGTGTTTTTATTAAAAAAATTATATTTGTCTCTTATGCCTATTCTCCATTCTTTCAGAACTTCAGAGGGTAAGATGGAGAGAGAAGAGTGTGAATAGTCCACCAGTAGCCTGATGTATGACATGCCTTGCTAGCACGGGAGGCTGGCAACTGATTTTTCTTCAAAATCTCCCTCGTGCATAGTCTTTCCTAAAGAAATGAATTGTTCTTTTAGCCAATTATAATATCACCATCAGCAATTGCCTCCCTTAAGTGCTTGTGTTTGTCTTTCTGTTTCATTGAAGTTGAGGGAGAAAAATATATAATTAAACTACAAGTGAGCAGGGAGTGAGACAGTGGCAGCGAACCAGAAACAACACACGCGTTCACATTCCACTCGCTCATCAGTGACGTCTGATCTCAGCTGAAATAATAAAGTTCCCAGGGAGGCATCATGGCCCGCCAGTGACCTCCACAGGGATACAGTGCATTTTATGGCCCATTATAGAAGATGATCTTTGTGCCCTTTGAAAATCTCCTGGTCAATATGTTATGGAAGAGGAAGAGAAAACAACCTCATGAATTTCCAAATCATTTAGGTAATGCACATTTCCTGGGGTCAACGCTTCATCATGCTCTAAGATCAGGCCTAGGGATAGAGAAAACAAGCTTTGTCTCCTACTCCCCAGGAGATCACTTAAGTGACGAAGACAGCAATCATGACAACAGAGGGTGTCTGTGGAGTGCTATTCACAGAGGCTGTGTTAAGTTCACTGTGAACACAGAAGAGAGAGCCTGGCTTGTGTGGGCTGGGCCCGTGAGTGCTTCAGGGAAGAGATGCTGTGCTGGATTCTGGAGTTGAAGAGGAATCTTCCAACAGATTAAGAAAGGGTGGGCACCCCATACACAAAAGAAAGCGTGGAAAAACATGTAGACACAAGAATAAGAACGACATGCATTTAACAACTGTATTAGTGTGCTGGGGCTGCATAACAAAGTATCACAGCCTACTTGACTTCACAGAAGTGTATTCTTTCCCGGTTCTGGAAGCAACAAGTCTGACATCAGGGTGTCAGCAGAATTGGCTCCCTTCTGAGGCTGTGAGGACAGAATCTGCTCCAGGCCTGTCTCCTAGCTACTGGTGGGTTTGCCGGCAACCTTCGGTGTTCCTTGGCTTGCAGAAACATCATTCAGGTCTCTCCCTTCAGTTGTGCATGGTGTTCTCTGCGTGTGTGCCTGTGTCTACATCTCCCCTTTCTCCCACCCTTATCTGTCCACATACATGGTTGTCTTTGTCCTTGGCTTTCTTCTGCTCATTCTTCAAGCCTCAATTTCCCATGTTAGATTTCCTTTCCCCTTGGAAGCCACCTTGGACCATAATCTTGTCTGCAGATTAAAATACGTCATCCTGGATTATAATTGCTGTTTTGCCTGACTGTACTTCCACTAACCTGTAAACTTTTTGAAATTAAGGGCCAGTTTTCATTCATCAGTTGTATTTCCAGTGCCTAACCCAGTACATGGCATGCAGTAAGTGCTGAATAAATGTTTGTAGAATGTATGAAAAAATGAATGAACTTAAGCCAGTCTTTGAAAGATGTAGCCTTATTTTTCATACAACCTGGACATCTGCCATAGCAATGGATTTCTCATGAATGATTTAGCACCATCCCCTTGGTGCTGTCCTCACGATAATGAGTGAAACTCTCATGAGATCTAGTCATTTAAAAACATGCCACATCTCCCTCTCTTCCTCTTGCTCCTGCTCCAACCATGTGGCTTTCCTGCTCCCTCTTTGCATTCTGTCATGATTGTAAGTTTCCTGAGGCCTCCCCAGAAGTGGAGCAGATGCCAGTATGCTTCCTGTACAGCTTGCAGAACTGTGAGCCAATTAAGCCTCTTTTCTTTGTAAATTCCCCATTTTCAGGTATTTCTTTATAGCAATGTGAGGACAAACTAATATAACTCAATAATTCACCTTCACTCTTTCACTTGTACCAAAAATAATTTGTGCAGAACCTGTTCAGCTCCAGCTCAAGGGGGAGTTTCAGTACTTGCACTCTATGGTCAACAACACCTAGATATATCCCAAGACAGTTCAACAGCACTCCTCTGTATGGACATGGTAGATTAACAGAATCTCAGGCACATGCCATTTCAGGACGTTCATGCACAGTGGTGTGCTGTGCCAAGCCAGAGTCGCACGCTCGCTTGTGGGAAATGTGAAGGAGGTCTCTTCAGGGGAATAGCTATTTTCAAAATTAGAAACTCACAGCATTCAAACATGCTTCAGTTTTCACTGCATTCTCTTCTACCAAGTGGAAGGGCTGAGTCAGAAAACTGGTGTGGAATTAGAAAAAGAAAAAGTACTGGAAGTATTTTGAATCCACCAAAATAACTAAAATATTTTTGAAGATGTTTTTGGACTGGATAATCCAGAGACATGTTCTGCAAAACTCATCTCCAGTCAATTGACAACTTCATATGTACTTCAAAGAAAATGCCATCATCACGTCTCTGAAAGAAGTACAAACCACACCTGATACTTTTCTGTTTTAGAAGTCTTTGGATGGCAGCATGTTCTGGAGCCCAGTGAACTTTGATGAAAGATGGTAAGAAGGGAATATTTTCATAAACATTTTCCCCCTTGAACCAATGGGGTGTCATTAAACTAAAGTGAATCAGCAGACACCCAGCAGGCTCCATTTGACTGGAAATTCACACATGCCAAGTATATCATGCTCTGCAGTCTGGGAAAAAAAATATTGTTCTCTAATTGACAAATGGAATTTAAAAGTCAGTATACTCCAGAACTATAGATCTGACTAATGCTACTTTGGTCCTCTTAAAACTGTCTCCACTGAGCTATGATTTAAGAATTTATGACATGTATTTTTTTAAAAACTAGCTGGGCGAGGTGGTGGGCACCTGTAGTCCCAGCTACTCGGGAGGCTGAGGCAGGAGAATGGCGTAAACCCAGGAGGCGGAGCTTGCAGTGAGCTGAGATCTGGCCACTGCACTCTAGCCTGGGCCACAAAGCGAGACTCCATCTCAAAAAAAAAAAAAAAAAAAAAAAGAATTTATGACATGTAGATTTAACAATATGTCACAGCATATTTTTTGTATTCTTTTAAATAAAATTTCTATTATATACATTATCTAATGCACTTTATTTATAGAACCATTCAAAATCCACCCAGAGCTCATTGCCAGGAAAAGTTTTTTCTACTAGTGACCTGGTGTGATACCTCCTACTTGGCCAGCATTTAATTAAATTTGTTTAATTTATTTTTAGTTCTGTGAGAGATTTAAGATGTTTTGTTTCATTTTGTTTTGTTTTGTTTTTTGAGACAGAGTCTTGCCCTGTCATCCAGGCTGGAGTGCAATGGCGTGATCTCGGCTCACTGTAACCTTCACCTCCTGGGTTCAAGCAATTTTCCTGCCTCAGCCTCTCGAGTAGCTGGGATTACAGGCACCTGCCACCATACCCGGCTAATTTTTTGTAACTTTGGTAAAGATGGGGTTTCACCATGTTGGCCAGGGTTGTCTCGAACTCCTGACCTAGCGATCCACCCACCTTGGGCTTTCAAAGTGCTGGGGTTATAGGCGTGGGCCACCGTGCCCACCCCTTGTTTTGTTTTTCAAAAGGCGCTGTAGTTAAATACATTTAGGAAATCCTGGATAAATACAGTTAATTGTGATGTAACTGGAAAGCAGCACCAAGCCTTTAGCACCCTGATGTACATTGTGAAGTTCTGAAAAATGCAGACTCTCCCAATTTTTTTTAGCCAAGAAAACTCTTTTTCTTGAAATACAAAACAACTTTTCAGGTTTAGAGTTCTGTGAAACATTCTTGGGGAAATACTATATAATAAGCATTTTTTTTTACCCTCTTTTTCTTGGCTACATTGAAGCGCAGTGAAATTTTGTGGTCTGCATCTTGTGTATGTTGCTGATTCTTCTTCATAATGCGGGGAGAGGGTGTCTGTGGTAGAAAGGGTAGGACACCACCCTATAGCAGTTTGTCACTAGTAATTGGTGTACAGTTGGGAAGCCTGCAAGTTTTAATTTTCTGGGGTATAAATTGGCAGCAAAATGTCTACCTTGTGGAATCCTTTGAAAATGTGAAGTTGCAACAATAATGCAATGTACTAATGTTCATTCAAATATTAGTAGCCACTAGTTACATTTTATCCCCTTTTTCCTTTACTTATGTATAATTGTCTAAAAATTGTAGCATGTTTTTATTTAAAGCTATTTCAAATTTACATAAGGAAAATTGAATAGCTAAGTAAGTGATTAAAATATTTAAGATATTTAAGTAATTTTAGATAGAAAATAATGTTAGGGCTATTTTTTCAATTAGCATTTTGCCATATTTTAGGAAATCAACGATAGTTTTTATTCTAGAAAGAATTGAACCCTAAATATATTGTCTATGCATTTATGCTAAAAAAAAAAAAAAAAAACAAGGATTTCAAAGCACTCTAATTATATATATATGTCAGCCACCTTAAGACAGATTACCAAAAAGACTACAAAAAGCATTATGGTACAGCAAAAGTCTGTTAGTTCCTTAGTTAAATGGTTTTAACAAAATGCTGTGCTTTGTATAGCTAATTTCTATGAACCAAGATTAAAGTAGTTCAATTCATAGAACCAATAGATGACAGATGATAAGTTAATTTTATAACTTTGCTTCTTGGCTTTTGATTTTTGGCTCTTACATTACTTAGAAGGGCTCTGAGGATTAATAAGTGCCTGCTCACCTCCATTCCCATCTGGCCTGAAACTATTAATTGGCTGTAAGTATTTTGATTCTAAGCTTCTTGGCCATAGGGGTCTCCCCAAGGGACATGAGAGACCTGGGTTAGGTAGCACACCACCCCAGCATCAATATGGAATAAAATAAAAGCTTGGCCATTGATAGTGCTTCTGGTATATCTTGACCCAAAACAGGGAAACAAGCATGGAAAAGATAAAATTTTAAGCCCCAACTGACTAAATGGAACCCTCCTCTTTGACCAAGGAAATCCCCTGAAAAAATCCTGAAAAATTAGTTCAGGCCATGAAATGAAGGGGATGGTTGAATGTACCTTGTTACACCCTTCCGCATTTAAAGTTTAGGCACAACTGAGCAGCATTAATGTTTAAATAAAGATCAGAAGGCTGACAAGACAGACTCTTTGCAGCAATAACATACCAAATGATAACCAGGACCTAAGACCATGCCAGGCAAGGGTTAAGTTACACACTCCTAGGCTTAAAAAGTATACTCTGTTCTAACTGCCGCAAGGTTTATCTTTTTCTCAAGCAGCCAAACAAGCACTGACCCCAAGATAAGCAACGTTAAAACAATTACATCTCTTCTAAGTGCTGACTAACTGACCCCAGCCCCTATTCCACCAGCTATAACTGCAGCTTTAATTAGACAAAAGATTGATTTCAATGACTTTCTCTTGATAAAAAGACCACAGAACATGGCCTAATTCTGGCTGGTTTACAGAAATTAAGCACTTTTGTAATTAGATCTATTCGTGTCCTAAATAGACCAACTGATGTACAAGGCCTAATTGTAATATATTTCGACGTTAAGACTCCATCCCAAAATAAGCATGGGCCATATGTTATACAGATGTTTATTCAATACACATGTGTCAGGACCACCTTCATAAATATTCATAGCTCCCCCTGCAACCTGTAAAAAATGTGTGTTTAACCAACCGGTTGTGATAGCTCCACAGGAGCTCTCAGTACAATTAACAGTGGGAGACAAACTTACTGACTTTCTTATTGATATGAGGGTCATATATTTTATAGTTATTACCTGTATATCCCCTGATTAAGAACAAAACAGAACAAAAATGATGATGATTGCAGGAATGTCAGAGAAAGGTATGAGTCATCCTTTTCTTGCAATGTTTAGATTATCATCTTAGAGACCACAGTAAACACACAAGAAACCCTGAATGTTGGGTGTATATTCAAAATAAATTGGAAAACATCTCTGCCCTCCAGGACATGAACGAACAAATTAATGCAATGTCCAACCCTATGATGTTACTAAACCAGTGGTTCTCTTTTTTGTTTGAGTCAGGACCCTCCTGGTTAAAAAAAAAAAGAAAAAAAAAATTCTCATCATTCTGGCTATATTTCTAGGAATAGACATACTTCTTTACTGCGGGTTTTACTGTTGCTATACAACATACATGGGGTTACAGGATCACTTTTCCAGATCTTACCCCTCATCCAATGATGCTTTGACTTGTTACCCCTGTGACCCCAGGAACCCAGAAATATTTCAGACTCCAAGAAAGTAAGCCCCATTCCTCAGGCACCTAGCAATGCCTGCAGCCAGCAGGAAGTAGTCAGAATGAAGTCGACACCCTGATACTCTATAGAAATGGAATGGACATTGACAGTAGAGAGTTTGTAACCTATATGGCCAGTTTGCTACCTTACTCTAAAAGTAACCCCTCCATCACTTTGTTTCTTACTACACATATATCGAACTTCCTGTTTGCTTGAGAATTCTGAAGGCTAATCCTGGAACAATCCAGGCATGAAGCAGAAATGTTGGTTTTACTTTTCTCCCTTCTGAAAAGAATCTGATGCGCGGTTAATTCATAATCTGATCCTTGCCAACTGACCTGGTTACATTTCTACACATTTTTTCATTAGCAACATACATTTAAATCTAACCACATTTTTGCATGGGTGATAGCTCATTCCTTTTTACTGATGAATAATATTCATTTGTATGTGTATATACCATTGTTTATTTAGACCTCCAATTTAGAAATAAAATCCATGAGAAGTCAATTGCTGTACTACAAGTTGATTTTAATGATGTATATTTTTTCTCCCACTATAGATGTGCAATTGTCCCATTACCATTTGCTACAAGTGTAGTGTGCTGTTCTGACTTTGTCAAAAACCAACTGACCACATATGCGTGGGCTGTTTCTGGGCTCTTCATTTATTCCATTTATCTATTCTTCCATCCTTTTATCAATATTGCAAAATCTTAATAATATAATTATCAAATAATTGTGAATGTCAGCTGATGCAGAACCTGCTTCCTCTACAAGAAGATCCTTGTTATTCTTGGCTGTATATAGTATAATACTATATCAATTATAGGACAATCTCCTTACGTCTCTCTCTCCCTCTCTCTCATCTCTCCCTCCCTCCCTCCTTCTCTGCCTCTCAGACACACACACACGTGCACACACATGTGCACACACACATGCTCGCACACACACGCACATTCTGCAAGGATGTCTATTAGTACCTCACTAAATCTACACATTAATTTGAAGAAACTTAACATCTTTTTAAAGTTGTGTCTTTCTAAGTATAAACATAATATTTAGATATTCTTTAATTCATTTCAGTAATGTTTTAGGTATTTTTTTCTAAAGATCTTGTTTCTATTTTGTTAGATTTATTCCTTGGTATTTAACATAATTGAAGTTATAAATGGTATATATTTTACTTATTTGTTAAATGGACATTTAAATCTATAAACATCTTTTAAATATTGCTTTAACTTTATTCTAGAGGTTTTGATTTGTAGTGCCTGACACATGATAGATCATCAATAAATGTCTGTGGAATTCTCATTATGAGAGTTGAGCAGGTTGACCTCTGAGTTCATTGTCAGTTATCACTATCTAGAATTTTTAGATGTTGTGTTTGTGTCAACTTTTCTATTACATATTTAAAAGTAGGAAAATGCCCAACAACCATGGTTGCATTTTGGTATTTATTTAACTTCTTAAAACTTGCTATCACCATGGTGGTGAAAAAAAATCTCTTTTGAGATTTTTCACTAATCAAACAAATGAGTCACTAAAGAGGCTGGTGATGAGTCATCGGAATGCAAGCACTTATCCCAGTTATGCAAATGAAAGATCTGATTAGAGTGGTAAATCCAAAATCTGAGCCCCAAAGTTCACCAAAGTGAAACAGTTTTAAATCCTCAGAGTAGTCACCAATTTATTAAAAATTTAATTATAAAATGGAGGACTACATCTATGAGTAGGAAGATTAACGGAATATTTAGTGTTTCTATGGTCATTTTATCTGTAAGCTTTCTTTTGACCCGAGCTCTCCTTCACGGCAGTGAAATCTAATATAAATAATATTCACCTGTGATGCCCACAAAAGATTTTGTCTTTTCTCATGCCATACAGGTGGCCCAAACCAAATTCATGGTTCTCCCTCAAATCACCACTATCCTCCCAGTAACTCAGACTTTTAATTTCCTTGATATTCTGTTTAGTTAACAATGAAAATTAGTTTTTTAATTATACCGGTTTAAAAACAATAATACAGCTAATCAAAGTATAAAGAGGTAAAAATCACTTGAAATTAGACCATCTTGAAATAAATACTATAAACATTTTGGTGATCATTTATTCATGCACATGTTTGTAAGTTTAAATTACCATCATCACATAATACTTTCTTTTTGTCTTGGACATATTTTACTTTTTTATGGCATTACCTCTCTCTCATTCCTCATCAAATGCAACAATATCTCCAAATGCCCAGGTACACAATGTTAACAGCAAAATGTGTATCCTTCCATAATATTCTTCATCAAATGAATATATAGTCATATACAGTTTTTTCATTTTCTTGTGTTTATTTAAAAATAAAGAGTATATCCAGAGCTCTAAAACCCAGTAATAAGGTAACAACCCAATCAAAAAATGGACAAAAATTTAGAACAGATACCAAAGAAGGTACTAAATAGATGACAAATAAGCACATGAAAGAGATGCTCAACATCATTAGTCATTATGGAAACATAAAGAAAAATCACAATTATATACTTAACAGAATGGCCAAAATTGGAAACAATGACCACAAGGACTGCTAACGTTATGTGGAGGAACTGAAACTCTAATCCACAGTCTGTGGAAATGTAAATTGGTACAATCACATTGGAAAACAGTTTAACAGCTCCCTATAAAGTGAAACATTCACTGACTATGTGATAGTCTTCCCATTTGTAGGTATTTTTCCAAGGAAATGAAACTATATGTTCATGCAAAGACATGTACAGGAGCATTCAAAGTAGCTCGTTTTTTAATAGTTTAAAAGTCAAAGCAGCCAAATGTTCATCAAGTGAATGGATAAACAAATTGGGTTGTGTCCACACCATGGAATACTACTCAGCAATAAAAAGAACTCTGATACAAGCCAAATGAATAAATCTCAAAATATGATGAAGGAAGCAACACAAAAAGAGTAAATACTCTATGATTCTATTTGTGTAAAAATCCAGAAAAATTGGAATTAATTTGCAAAAAGGAGAAAGTAGTGGTTGCCTGGGGATGGAAGGGGCTGTGGAAGGGCAAGATGGAGAAATTACAAAGGGACATGAGGACAGTTTCAGGAGTAAAAGATATGTTCATTATCCAGAATGTGTTGTTGGTTTCATGGGTACATATATGTCTCAGAAGTTAACAAATTGTGTAGTTTATTATGTGTGGTTTATTTAAATACACCAAAGTCAGTTTATATATATGTAACTCCTTTTAATTGGCATATAACACTCAATAGCATACATGTTTCATAATTTATTTAAATACTTCTCTACTGATGTATATTTATATGTTCCCGGAGTTTTACCACCACACTAATGATTACATATATACATATATATATATATATATAAAATCTATATATATGCCCACCAGCACACATGGATAATAGCTATATAATTATCTATTTACAATATCTAGTACTATTTATGCAATAGAACTTTTAATTCTGGGAAACAGATCGCCAAAACTAATTTTTAAAAAATTTCTGTGGTTTGATACATCATGTTTCCAAAAGGTTGTTACTATCCATCACTCCTCTGCTAATACAAGAGAGTATGCTTTTGATTTATACACTCAATAGATACCATTTCAAAAATATTTGGCCAAAAAGAAGGATATAAAATAATATTCCATCATAACTTTAATTTGCATTCAATTAAAAATCAGTAACTAATAACATACCTTTATATACATTGGACATTAAGATCTGTTATTGTATTATTATTTTTCTAATTTTATTCTGTGTCCATAACACTATTTCATTGTTTGTTTTAGAAATCAATTCATATATGTTCTTTGCATATTTTACATATTAATCTTTTATCAATCTCTGTATTACATAATCTTTCATCAATCTATGTATCTGTGTGTCTAAATATCTTTTTAAACACCATCATTTGTTATTGATTTTCTCTGACATAATTTGTCATAATATTTTAAATTATATATAGTAAAATATGTGAATTTTTTTAAATAATAATTTTGAAGTTTCTTTCTTGGTTTGAAATATTTTCACAGACTTTTAGGATAAAAATACTTACAACATTTCTTGTTATATAGTTATTAATGTATAATTGATACCTAATAAACTACACATGATAGGCATATAATTTTATGAGTACTGACTCTTCTATGGCTTTAATTATTTAACATTTTTATTAGAATTACTTAGTTCAACATCCAGAGATAAACATGGAATTATAATTCTTTCTTTTGATAGTCAACAAAACTTTCAAAAGCCATAAAATCCTTAGGAATAGTTTTAGCAGAAAAGATATACCTAAAAAATAAAAATATAAACTTATATGATCTTGTTAGATGAAAATAATTGAGAAGGGAATACATGAAAAGACCTAATATTCTTTTATAAAAGAAGATTCAGAAGCTTTTATTTCAAAATGAATACATAAATGAAATTTTATATAAATTGAAATAGATTCACAATTTTAATTTGAATATTATTTTTAAAATTAAATATAATGATATTAGCCTCTATGAAGAAAAGCCTGACATACAACTGAAACAATATGAGGAATAATAGATGATCTTCCCCCTACAGTCACTAAAATATAAATACAGAGTGATCAAAGAGTATGGTATAGACATATCTCCAGATATATGAAGTAGAATGGAAATAAATATCTAGAAATAGTAATGAAACATATATGAAAATACATTATATGACAAAGCATGATTTTGACTTGAAAAATATTGCAGGACTCAGCTGAATATTCATCAGGAAGAAAACTCCTTACCTCACACCATATACAAAACTAACATGTCAGATCCACTCTTAATTTATCATTTCCTTTATAATCCATGAGTCATATATCATCAGGAAAGTATGTGTGTAGGTGTGTATGTATGTATGTATCTATCATCTATCTATCTCTCTATCTGTTTATATATTAAATATAAACTTTGATGTCAGAGAGCCCTATGTTCAAATTCCAGATCTATTATTTTCCTTGTATAAACTAGGAAAAGTTATTTAAGACCTCCAACCTAGTTCTTTCAACTGTATAGGGGGATAATCATGCTTATATCACATGATGTTAGCAAAAATTAAGTAATATAACATGGCTAAATTGTAACTGGTTTTGGCAGAGAAATTACAATCAGCAAAAATCATTTCACTCTACCTCTTCCCTAGGATAGCTTAATCAATTGTAAATTACTCATCATATCTGTCCATTTCTTTATATTATTAGGATATTGCTCATGAGAAGTTCTCCTTCTAATTCCAAAAGTTTCTAGTGTCTTTGCCTTTGGTGTCATACTGACAACCACCCCAAGACAACCTCCTAATGCAGACACATGTTGATCTGAGTTTCTGGACAAATCTTTATTTATCGCTTCTTAGTCCCCTTCTGTGACACCAAAACCTTCAGGAATATAGAAACTGAGGATCTCCCACATTGCAAAAAAGAATAAAAGACGCAGCTACATTTTATTTTCTCTTAAACTTCAAATTGTGCTGACTCAAGAAAACGAGATGTACACTGAGGTTTCTGATATGAGATTCCAGTGAGCAGAGGTCAGGACTGTACCCACCTTACTGCTCATGTTGTTGCCAAAAGCATTATTCAGCTCACTTTTGGTTCCAAAAGGCATACAATAAAAGAAGTTTCAACAAGTTTGAACTCTTCAAGTTAGGCAATGTTTGAGCATGTCATTTCTCAACAGCTAGGTTAATATTTTCTTGTCCTGAAATTAAAAAAAAAAAAAAACTTTCCACTGATCCAAAATACTAACATAGACTCAACTTTCTCATCATCATAATCAGAGTAAATTGCTGCAAGCTTAAACAAGGTACAAAGCACTTGGGTTTAATAACCATATTTTCACCTTAGGATACTAAATGTGAATTGCTGGGAATGAGGACATTATTTATACATCCCACTTCTTAAGAGTGTTAGAAGCTTGTATAGCTCAGGAAGAATTTCAGTGGAAATTGACAATGCTACTTATAAGGCCCTGACCAATTATTGTTTCAGAGAGGATCAAATCATGGGTTTGGTCTGGTAACTGCTTTCTTAGACATGCTTTGTTAAACTGGAATAGAGTTCCTGAAAAACATTTAAGAATCTTTGATAGAGAAAAGAGAGATTATCTGTAGTTAGAGGCTGTGTTTCCTAGCTGCTTATCAATAGGAAAGTAAAAATGTTTATAGAAACAGAATCAGCAAAGTGGTTTTCTTCAAAATATTTGCTTCAAAAATATTCAACTTTACAGTTTGTGTAGAAAGAATAAACCTCAGTTCAGCTTGGTACAGAGAAAAGTGCCTGGCATCAGTGAGTCTCTCACCTGGCATCAGTGAGTCAGAATGAGGTGATGTAAAGTGAGGTAGTCCCCCTTCCCTTACTGTGAGCAGGAGCCAATGACTAGCTGAGTCCCAGTTCCCACCAGATTGAACAAGGTGGACATGATGGTGGGAGGTAGACTTACCTGGCAGTCCAGTTTTCTAGCTCCTTTCCCTGGCTGTCAGCAGAGGCCAGGACAGAGTGAATCCACACCCCTACTCAAAAGAACAGAGAGAGTATGGGTCACTCCTACACTTCCCCTAGGAAAGTATCAGCAGAGCCAGGGTGAACCTGAGCATCCACCCTACACACGTGCATTGGGGGGCCCACTGTGTTGAGTTGGCATTGGCAGGGCCCCAAAGGAAACAGAACATATACATACCCAACGCTCACGCCACATCTCATCAGGCAGATTGCCCAATAAAAGAGAAAGAGTAAATAGGATCTGTTGTTTCAAAATTAGAAGAAAAAGAAGCAGCCAAATGTTAGGATATAATTAAAAGTTATTTGTCATTTGAAGAACCAGGGACATCACAATATAAATGAGAAAAGAGACCAGCATAAAGATGAATCAGATGTTGAAATTATCTGGAAGGATCTTAAAGTGGCCAAAATAAAAATATTTTAACAAGCAATTATGAGTTCTTGTGGAACAAATAAAAAATAGAAAATCTCAACAAAGAAATATGTCATAAAAAACAAGTGCCATTTTAGAACTGAAAAATAAAATAACAGAAATTAAAAAACAAACTCCCAGGATGACCTCAATAATAGACGAGGTGACAGAGGATAGAGTTGGTGAACTTGAGGACAGATAGTTAAAATTACCTAATCTGAATGACAAAGAGAAAATACACTGGGGAAAAAAACAAAGTTTCCGGAACTTGTAGGACATTTTTTTTTAAATGCTAAAGTTTATTTGATGAGCATTTCAGAAGAATAGTAAAAGAGAGTGAGACTAGAAGGCATTCGAAGAAATAATGGCTGAAAACTTCCCTTACCTAGTGAGAGATTCAGGGTGAGAAAACCTCTATCAAGATAAACCCAAATAAAACATGCAAGAAAGACACATCATAATTAAATGTCTGAAAACTGAAGACAAATAAAAACTCATGCAAGCGTCCATAGACAAATGATGCATTGCTTGAAAACTTCAGAGAGGAAAAAACACACATGTAGGTTAGAATGTGTAAAACAGGGTGAATATAATAGACTCTCCTAATTTTCATAAGTTTCTCAAATCATATTTGATGGTTGAAGCAAAAATTATACTACCACCTGATGTGATGCTCAATGTATGTAGAGGAAATATTTCAGACAATTATGTTATAAAGGAGATGAAGGGACCATAAAGGAAGGAAGATTTCTTCACTCAAGGTCATACAAATTTGAACCTTTAGACTGTGATAAGTTATGTGTGTTGCATAGAGAATTCTTGATATAACTAACTCCATCTTAGAAAAAGACTCCACCTTACATTTCACAAGGCATCACGCCAACAGGACTAGATGTTTATCTAATCCATAGAGATTGCACCCAACCAGAGGGGGACATAGCCAGAGGACTGCCATTCTTCACCAGAGGACTCTGTGGCCATAAAAAGAGCAGGAGTTCACCAACTTGAGACGGCCATGTTAAGACACTGTCCTGCTGTCACTCATGATCAGCATCTAGCATCTGCCACTGAAGGTGCTTCCCCAAAGGCTCTTCCTGCAAGACGCTAACATCCATTGGATCAGCTGAGACACTCTCCTTGTCCGTGTCACCCTCCTTAGACTGGTTTATTAACCCCATTTTTATATCCCCTTTTTTCTTGATTTTAAATGCTATTTTGTTGGATGTGGCATGTTTAATCTGTCACATTTATATATTTATTAAGTATACTATTACATATGGTTTGCAATGTTGACTAACATGTGGACCACATGAGCCTGTGTGCCTGCAGCTCTACCTACCTGTTGAATGGGTAGTACTAAGGAGAATTGCCTTCTTGTGAATTCCTTCTAGCTCGTGGCTTTTGTGACTGAAATAATACCTATAAAAATCTGACCTTAGGGAAAGACACAAATGTGCATGAACCTGGTTATGTCTGACCTGGTGTTACTCATGACGTATGTGTACTGTAATGCCTGGAACAACCACTAAGAAAACTCTTCCAAATACTATACTTATAACACACTAAGTAAATCAAATTGGAATTCTAAAATATGTACAAATAACCCAGAGGAAGTTGAGAAAAGAGGGACAGAAGAATGAGAAAGAGAAGACAAATGGGCAACAAATAATACAGTAGCAGATTTATGCCCAGATATATCAATAATTAATTTATAAGTAGTTTTACATTTTACATTTAAGTTTGTGATCCATTTTGAATTAATTTTGGCGTAAGGTATGAAGTCAGTGTTGTGACTTCTTTTTTTCCTTTTGCCTAGGAATGTTCAGTTGCCCCATCACTGTCTGCTGAAATGATGCTTTTGAACCTATGTTGAAAACCCACCGGATGTATTTGTATTGGACTATTTTTTAATCCTCTATTCTGTTCCTCTTGTCTATGTGTCTATCTCTCTGCCAATGGCATACAGAAGAAGATATAACAATCCTAAATGTGTACAAGCTCAACAAGAAGCTTTACAACACATGGAATATAAACTGATGAAGATCAAAGGAAAAAACAAATCTGAAATTATAATTGGAGATTTCAAAACCCCTCTCTCAGCAATTGATAGATTAATTGAGAAAAACAACAACAACAACAACAAAGACCAAAGAAATTCAAAAAAGTGTCCTAGCATCTTTGAGCCTCACAAAGCCCCAGATTCTAACCATGAGTTCTCTTGCTCTCACTAGACACCCTCCACTCAGCAGGAAAGGGTCCTCACCTGTCCAGTTCCTATAAACTAGACCACCTGCAACGCATCAGGTCCTCAGCCTGTTGGGTTTCACCTCCCTGCCAGCCCACACAATTCGATCACATTCTTCCATAGAAATGAGGTGTCACCCCCTCACCTCTCACTACAAAGCTGGTCTCTTGCGGTACCTGGTTGTTCCCTCTCTCACAGAGCACAACCCCCATGGCCCTGTGTGATGTGTGATACTCTCTCCTTATGCAGACAGCACATGTGACTCATGAGCCGTGCATCTCACTGAGTGGTGCTGTGTTTGTCTGGTGCTGAGTGTGCTGTGTTTGGCCATCTCATGCTGTTTAGAGAGAGGTGTCTCTTCTTTACCTACAGGGTGAATAGGAGGTGATGAGAAAAAATATAGGTGCCTTGAACTACATTATCAATGAACTTGACCTAACTGAGGTTCAAGCAACACTGCATTCAGCAACAGCAGGGTATACATGCTTTTCAAGTGTTTGCAAACATTTACCAAAATAGACAATATTCTAGTCTTTGAGACGAGTCACAATAAATATAACAAGATTCAAATAATACGGAGATATTTGCTGATTACAGCAGAATTAACAAGAAATAACAGAATGATATCTGGAGAATCCTCAAATAATTAGAAATTAAATAATGTTGGCCAAAGAGGCAAATCACTATCAAAAGAATAGATTTTTAAAACAATAATAATTTTAAAAAGACCGGGGTATACATCTTACAGTTTTCAAAAGAAATGTATAGGTTTAAACAGTTACATTAGAAAAGAAAAACAATCTAAAATTAGTTGTCTAGGTTTTTTGGTTTTTTTCTTTTTTTGAAAGAGAGAGAATCTCACTCTCACCCAGGCTGGTGTGCAGTGGCGCGAACTCAGCTCACTGCAGCCTCCACCTCCCGGGTTCAAGTAATTCTCCTGCTTCAGCCTCCTGAGTGACTGGAATTACAGGCACGTGCCTCCACACTCAGCTAATTTTTGTATTTTTTTAGTAGAGATGGGGTTTCATCATGTTGGTTAGGCTGGTCTTAAACATCTGACCTTGTGATCTGCCCGCCTCAGCCTCCTAAAGTGCTGGGATTACAGGCGTGAGCCACCGCACACTACAGTTGTCTAAGTTTTTAACTTAAAATTGCAAAGAACAAATACTCCCAAATTAAGTAGAAGAAAAAAATAATATAAAAACAGAAAGCAATTCATAGAAATTATGTTTTTCTATTATTTATTTCTCTATCTTATCTGTCTCTATTTTCAATTTATCTCTTAATCAAGGAAAAGAGGAACAATAATACAATTAGAAAAGTAAATAGAATTGAAAGATGTTTCACTGAAAATAACAATAAAATTTACACTCTGATAAAATGATGAAGACTTAAGACACACAAATCATGCTATTAAGATGGGAAAAGTAGATATAATTACAAATTCTACTGACCTTAAAATGATAAAGTAATATTATACACAACTTTATGTCAACAAATTCAATAACTTAAGTGAAATGAACAAATTATTTGAAAGACATAAATTACCAAAACTGATTCAAGTAGTTCAATCTGAATAGGCTTAGATACATTAAAGAAATTGAGTACCTGGCCAAACACTTTTTCACCAATGATTAAACATTTCAGGGACACATGGCCCCTCTGATAAATGTTATCCAATATTTAAGCAAAAAATGACACCCCTGCCACTCAAAACTCTTTTATGAAATAGAGGAGTGACAACTTTGCAACCCATTTTATGAGGCCGTTATTAATCTGGTATTAAAAACCATACAAAACTCAATAATTTAAAAATATGGAACTATATTCTCTTATAGTTTAACACTGAAATAGTTTTTAAAAGGTAACCGGTAGAATTAGGAACACATAAAAGGAGTAATACACCATGACTAAATGGGGTCAATTCTACAATGCAAGTGTGTTTTTTTTAAATAACATTTTATTTCAAAATAATTACAGAATTTTTCCTTCGGGAAGTAGCAAGGATAGTGTGGGGAGGACCCACGCCCCCTTCACCCAGTTTTCTTGTTGATTACATTTTACTTAACTATAGTGCAACATCAAAACCAGGAAAGTGGCACTTGGTACAACGTGTGCATATAATTCTTATTATATTATATTTAATAAAAGTTTTGGCTCAAAACTTACAAATCAGTAGTAGGGTAAGAAAAACTATTCTCTCTCTGAATTCTGTTATGCAATAACATGCATAAAAATGTTAAAATGAAGATTGGAAAGTGTCACATACTCAGAAATTAAAGCAACTATCAAACAAGACATTGTGTATTATAGCTATTAATAACATCATACTTCGATTTGTATTTTAAAGGAAGAGAGTATAATTTATATTTGTACTTTCTACTGCTCTGCTTACACAATTGCAAATACAATCGTCTATTGAATATGGATGAGTGTGTCTCAGCCTTAACAGTTAAATTCCTTGTGCAGAATATGTCCATTCTATGTGTACATTATTTATAAGAGTGGCAGTATATTTTTATTTATTCAGACATACAAAAATTAATTTTTAAGGTAACTTCCAGCTCAACAAAAATCTGGATTATGCTAGAGACACAGATAAACATGTATTTATGGGCTCTTTATGAAGTTCCCATGGGAAGCCTGAAAGTCAAAAGCAAGACCATAAAAATGAGCTCATCACTCTTAAGAAGCAGATAACTTACTCAGATAAGATGATAAATGTCCCAAGTATTCACTTTAAACTCAGATTGAACTGTGCCTGAACCCAGGGAGGTTGGATTCCCAACCCTGGATTGCCTTTCCCTTCTCAGTTCTCTTACTTCCTGGTTGGAGCCCAGGTGTCCTTGTGCCAGCAGCTTTCTAGCCCCAAACCACGTCCTTCACACTCTGCTGAGCCAGAAATGAACATGGACGTGCTGGGAGTCTGCACACACAGCTGGTTTCTATTACAGTTTTATAAGGTTTCACCTGACACACCATTGGATGAGTTTTTTAAATTGTGCATGTGAAAATCTTTTAGTGTTTATAGATTAAGTGCTAAATCTTGGCAATGCCAGCTCACTGTTATTTAACAATTTCCTGAAGACGATGTGTGTACCTAAGCAGGCACACAGGCTTTTTAGTAACGAAGCCTCTGTCTGTCCTTCCAGATACATCTTGAGCAGTACTCCCACCTCCCTAGGCTTTCTGAGTTACACAGTGATCACTACTCTGCCCCGTGTACGTGCTTGAATAATCTTCACATATAAGTTAGTGACCTACCTTTGTCCATGCTGAAAATATTCTTCCCTTTGTTTCTGCTCAGTTGGGCTTCATAGGACAGCTTCCTTTTATTACCCTCTCGATGAAAAGTCCAAAGCAGGCATGTCTAATTGACTGAAACTGGGTCATTTATTGTTCTCTCTGCAGGCCAGGAGAGTGAGGATGTAGTTGGTTTGTACAGGATAAATTTGACAGCAGATATTGCAGATCAACTTTAGGGGACTGTTGAGGCTCTGCTGGGAGAGCAGAATTAGAGAGAGGTGAATTCGTGAGAGAGTTTAGGCCCAGAACTGGAAAGACTAATGCATGTGGAAAGTGAGGAGGGGTGTCTGACAGCCTCATCCAGATTCCTGGCATGTGAGATGGGGGCAGATGGAAAGCCCATTCACTGAAATGGGACCACACTTCCTTTACTCAATGTGGAGTATTTATGAATATAGAAGAAGGAGAGGACCACGGGACAGATTGACTTTTTCATGTTTCTATCCATTGTTCAGGGGTCACTGATAAGTGAGAAGTTGGGTGCCTTGGACAGGAGACCATGACAGTGATCTGGACCTGACATGGCGCTGTCAATTTAGAGGAAGTAGTTGAAGCTGTGTGTGGAAGAGGCTCACTCTGGTGGTATTGCTACAAATGCAAAGGCTGAATACCATGGGTCATGCTCTTTCTTTGAGCTTCTAGAGAGTCTGGTGCAAGCCATATGTTGCCCTGTGCATCTTTGATTGTTATCTTTAGTCCACTGACTAAACTATGTTTAGTGGACTTTAGCCCACTAACAGTTAGGTAGCACTCATTACAGGCTATGCACGGTTCCAAGCATGTGTTTTCACTCATTTGGTGTACACAACACCTTAAGAGGTAGGCATTTTTTATGAGGCCTGTTTTACAACAGAGAAAGCTGAGGTGCAGAGAGATAAAGCCCAACATTATAGAACAAGTAAGTGTTAGATCCAGGGCTTCAACGTGAGACTCTTTTGCCCTGAAATCCCTGTGTCTCACCACGAAAATATGCCTCTTCCAGAATTACATCATTTGTCACTCTGCCCTGTCACAAGACACTTAATGAAGGCGGGGGGGGTCATCTTTTTGAGGGATTGTAGGGTTCATAAAGAGAAGCTATACTTTTTCCTGGTTATTCTCTCCAAAGCCAAGTAAGAGTGGTCAACACAGCTTCATAATGTTTGGAGGAATCTGCAAGAAGGAAAATCTGATTGTGTTTAATCCATATTATGGTAGATGGCATACTGAATTATAAATTTCTGAGTTTACTTCCCCATAGTTCTGTAAGCTTTTGAAGGCAGCATTTAATGTTAACCACCAAACCCCTAAATGTTTGTGTTTTTGTTAGAAACAGGCGGCCTCTAACCCTTCCAGCTCTAGAGGAGAAAAGGGAGGAGAAAGATGACATTTGGTCGTGCTCCAGGGAGAATGTCTAAGTTGTGTAAGTCACTTCTGACTCATGGGGAAAGGTTATTCTAAGTTTCTGTGCACAGTTGTTTTTGTCCTTGTGTGAGGATGCTCTGTAGGGCACGCCAGTCCCCCGGCTCATCCACAGGAAGTCTTTCATAGGAAGCAAAGTGCAGTGTGTGGGGTTTCCTAAAAGGGCTTCAATATTGCAATTCTGAATCTAAAAAATTTCTAGAGGAGTTGGGGGTCACGTGGGGTTAAAGGTCAAAGGAAATCATTAGAGCACGGTAGGCATCTTCAATGAGATGAGCATTTGGTGTGGACAGAGGGAAGGGAGGGTCTCATTAACATGCTGGCCAGTGAGGGCCTCATAGGTTTTATTTGGAAATAACAGGCAGTTAATTTCAGATTTACATGCAGGTTTATCTGCGTACTCTATGTTTTCAGATGGCATGTGCTACGTTTTTACCAACTGTTTATCTTTCCTTTCACAATGTGAATTGTGAGCTGCAATTAATTCTAGCAGTATCGAGTAACTCCATCCATTTCTGGAACCTAAATAAAAAACAATGAACCACTCTTTCTAAAATAGGAGGCCAGATTACAAATCCTATTTGGCTACCCCTCATACTAGTATAAGAAAGAGACCATAAGTAAAGGGGAGAAAGGAAGAATGGAACAGCGTGTTCACCCTTGGGTATTACTCCGCTGGTATTATTGGTTCTTTTCTGCAATGAGGAATCAGTGTTAGCATACAGTTGGTTTGTAAGAGATGGTAGGAGAAGATGGTAAGTAGATCTGGAATTCAAAGAAAACTTCCTGGAGGAAGAAGAATATAAAAATGTAATAGAGGGATTCTCCTTCTTCCTGGTTTAGTCTTGGGAGGGTGTATGTGTCTAGGAATTTATCCATTTCTTGTAGATTTTCTAGTTTATTTGCATAGAGGTGTTTATAGCATTCTCCGATGGTAGTTTGTATTTCTTTGGGATCAGTGGTGATATCCACTTTATCAGTTTTTATTCTTTCTATTTGATTCTTCTCTCTTCTTTATTAGTCTGGCTAGCGGTCTATCCATTTTGTTAATCTTTTCAAAAAACCAGCTCCTGGATTCGTTCATTTTTTTTTGAAGAGTTTTTCACCATCTCCTTCAGTTCTGCTCTGATCTTAGTTATTTCTTGTCCTCTGCTAGCTTTTGAATTTGTTTGCTCTTGCTTCTCTAGTTCTTTTAATTGTGAGGTTAGGGTGTAGAGTTTAGATGTTTTCTGCTTTCTCCTGTGGGCATTTAGTGCTATAAACTTGCCTCTAAACACTGCTTTAGCTGTGTCTCAGAGATTCTGCTACACTGTATCTTTGTTCTCATTGGTTTCAAATAACTTATTTATTTCTCCCTTAATTTCATTATTTACCCAGTATTCATTCAGGAGCAGGTTGTTCAGTTTCCATGTAGTTGTGTGGTTTTGAGTGAATTTCTTAATCCTGAGTTCTAATTTGATTGCACTGTGGTCTGAAAGACTGTTTGTTATGATTTTCATTGTTTTGCATTTGCTGAGGAGTGTTTTACTTCCAATTACGTAGTCAATTTTAGAATAAGTGTGATGTGGTGCTGAGAAGAATGTATATTCTGTGGATTTGGGGTGGAGAGTTCTGTAGATGTCTATTAGGTCTGCTTGGTCCAGAGCTGAGTTCAAGTCCTGAATATCCTTGTTAATTTTTCTGTCTCATTGATCTGTCTAATATTGACAGTTGGGTGTTAAAGACTCCAACTATTATTGTGTGGGAGTCTAAGTCTCTTTGTAGGTCTCTAAGAACTTGCTTTATGAATCTGTGTGCTCCTGTATTGGGTGCATATATATTTAGGGAAGTTGGCTCTTCTTGTTGCATTGACCCCTTTACCATTACGTAATACTCTTCTTTGTTTTTTGGTCTTTGTTGGTTTAAAGTCTGTTTTATCAAAGACTAGGATTGAAACCCCTGCTAATTTTTTGCTTTCCATTTTCTTTGTAAATATTCCTCCATCCCTTTATTTTGAGCCTATGTGTGTCTTTGCACATGAGATTGGCCTCCTAAAGACAGCACATTGATGGATCTTGACTCTTTATCCAATTTGCCAGTCTGTGTCTTTGAATTGGGGCATTTAGCCATTTACATTTTTTAGTCCATTGCATTACATTGAACCCATTACATTAATTCCAGGTCACAATGTTATGTATGAATTTGATCCTGTCATTATTATGCTAGCTGGTTTTTTTGCCCATTAGCTGATGCAGTTTCTTCATAGTGTCCGTGGTCTTTACAATTTGGTATGTTTTTGAGTGACTGGTACTGGTTTTTCCATTCCATATTTAGTGCTTCCTTCAGGAGCTCTAGTAAGGCCGGCCTGCTGGTGACAAAATATCTCAGCATTTGCTTCTCTGTGAAGGATACTATTTCTCCTTCACTTATGAAACTTAGTTTGACTGGATATGAAATTCTGGGTTGAAAATTCTTTCTTTAGAATGTTGAATATTGGCCCCCACTGTCTTCTGGCTTGTATGATTTCTGCAGAGAGATCTGCTGTTAGTCTAATGGGCTTCCCTTTGTGGGTAACTTGACCTGTCTCTGGCTGCCCTTAACATTTTTTGAAATTGAGGCAGTAATTAATAGCCTGGTAACCAAAGAAAAGCCCAGGAACAGATAGATTCACAGCCGAATTCTACTAGAGGTACAAAGAGGAGCTGATACCATTCCTTCTGAAACTATTCCAAACTACAGAAAAAGAGGAACTCCTCCCTAACTCATTTTATGAGACCAGCATCATCCCGATACCAAAACCTGGCAGAAACACAACAAAAAAAGAAAGTTTTATGCCAATACCCTTGATGAATTTCGATGTGAAAATCCTCAATAAAATACTGGCAAACCAAATCCAGCAGCTCATCAAAAAGCTTATCGACCCCAATCAAGTCGGCTGCATCCCTGGGATGCAAGGCTGGTTCAACATAAGCAACTCAATAAACATAATCCACCATATAAACAGAACTAATGACAAAAACCATAGGATTATCTCAATAGATGCAGAAAAGGTCTTTGGTAAAATCCAACACCCCTTCATGCTAAAAACTCTCAATAAACTAGGTATTGGTGGAACATATCTCAAAAGAATAAGAGCCATTTATGACAGACCCACAGCCAATATCATTCTGAATGGGCTCCCTTTGAAAACTGGCAAAAGACAAGGATGCCCTCTCTCACCACTCCTATTCAATATACTACTGGAAGTTATGCCCAGGGCAATTAGGCGAGAGAAAGAAATAAAGTGTATTCAAATAGGAAGAGAGGAAGTCAAATTGTATCTGTTTGCAGATGACATTATTATATATTTAGAAAACCCCATTGTCTTAGCCCAAAAATCTCCTTAAGCTGATAAGCAACTTCAGCAAAGTCTCAGGATACAAAATCAATGTGCAAAAATCACAAGCATTCCTATACACCTATAATAGACAGAGAGACAAATCATGCGTGAACTCCCATTCACAATTGCTACAAAAAGAATAATATACCTAGGAATACAACTTACAGGGGATGTGAAGGACCTCTTCAAGGAGAACTACAAACCACTGCTCAAGGAAATAAGAGAAAACACAACAAATGGACAAACATTCCATGCTCATGGATAGGAAGAATCAATATAGTGAAAGTGGCCATACTGCCCAAAGTAATTTATAGATTCAATGTTATCCCCTTCAAGCTACCATTGACTTTCTTCACAGAATTAGAAAAACCTACTTTAAATTTCATATGAAACAAAAAACAAGCCTGTATAGCCAAGACAATCCTAAGCAAAAAGAACAAAGCTGGAGGCATCATGTTACCTGACTTCAAACTATACTACAAGGCTACAGTAACCAAAACAGCATGATACTTGTACCAAAACAGACATATAGACCAATGGAACAGAACAGAGGCCTCAGAAATAATGCCACACATTTACAACTATCTGATCTTTGACAAACCTGACAAAAACAAGCAATAGGGAAATGATTCCCGTGTGCAGAAAACGGAAACTGAACCCTTTCCTTACAACTTATACAGAAATTAACTCAAGATGAAATAAAGACTTAAAAGTAAGACCTAAAACCATAAAAACCCTAGAAGAAAACCTAGGCAATACCATTCAGGTCACAGGCATGGGCAAATACTTCATGATTATAACACCGAAAGCAATGGCAACAAAAGCCAAAATTGGCAAATGGGATCTAATTAAACTGAAGAGCTTCTGCACAGCAAAAGAAACTATTATTAGAGTGAACAGGCAACCTACAGAATGGGAGAAAATTTTTGCAATCTGTTCATCTGACAAAGAGCTAATATCCAGAAGCTACAAAGAACTTAAACAAATTTACAAGGAAAAAAAAAAACAAAAACAAACGTATCAAAAAGTGGACAAAGGATGTGAACAGACACTTCTCAAAACAAGACAAAAGCTCATCATCACCGGTCATTACAGAAATGCAAATCAAAACCACAATGAGATACCATCTCACGCCAGTTTGGCAATCATTAAAAAGTCAGGAAACAACAGATGTTGGAGAGGATGTAGAGAAATAGGAACACTTTTACACTGTTGGTGGGAGTGTAAATTAGTTCAACCATTGTGGAAGACAGTGTGGTGATTCCTGAAGGATCTGGAACCAGAAATACCATTTGACCCAAAGGATTATAAATAATTCTACTGTAAGGCACATGCACATGTATATTTATACATACATGTATGTATTCACAATAGCAAAGACTTGGAACCTACCCATATGTCCATCAGTGACAGACTGGATAAAGAAAATGTGGCACATATACACCATGGAATACTATGTAGCCATGAAAAAGGATGAGTTCACGTCCTTTGCAGGGACATGGATGAAGCTGGAAACCATTATTCTTAGCAAACTAACACAGGAACAGAAAACCAAACACTGCAAGATCTCACTCATAAGTGAGAATTGAACAATGAGAACATATGGGCGCAGGGAGGAGAACATCACACACCAGGGCCTGTCAGAGGGTGGCGGGCAAGGGGAGGGATAGCATTAGAAGAAATACCTAATGTAGATGATGGGTTGATGGTTGCAGCAAACCACCATGGCACGTGTATACCTAAGTAAAAACCTTTATGCTCTGCACATGTATACCAGAACTTAAAGCATAATAAAAAAAAAAAAAAAAGTAATTGAATCAAACAGATGAGAGGAATAAATAGACAACTTAAAAATGAATATTATTTTATCTTTCTTCTCCACTCATTTCCTGACACTTGAACCACTGTATGATATTAATGGTCTCTATAGAGTTCCATGACCTCAAATCTCTTCCTCTACTGTACTTGTCATTACAATCATGCACTATGCTGCTACCAGAAATATCTTCTCTAAATGTTATTGTCTTTTAACAACAAATGAGGAAACAAAAACAAAATAAGGATGATGACAAATGTGTAATGATGTATTTCTGCTGGCTATAGGTGAGGTACACATTTCTGCATTACTCCAGTGATCAGATCTCAGGCTATTTCACCACTTTTATTTCCATGGATGATTCCTAGAAACTGCCCTTTTCTTTTAAAAAAAGCCACATATTGACCCATCTCTTCTTTCACCCAGAGTGTATTACTTTTTTCTTATAAGTGTCTATATACAATCTTACCCTTCTAAAAAGCAAACAAATTTTAAATGCATTTCATTAGCCCCTTCCCTACATGCAAATTCTCCCATCTTCTGAGCTTCCATTGCCCTTTACTTTTCTCTCTAGTTTATTATTTTGACCTGTAATAAATAGGTAGAAAGGGTGTGGGGGTGCAAGAGAGAGAGAAGCAGTTGTATCTGTTGAAAGCAACTTGAAGAGAGCAGGAATAAATGTGTTTCTTCTCTTAGCCTCAAATAGCTTTTGCCATAGTGAACTATACAGAGCAGAGCTCAAATACGACAACTTGAAAATGTCTTGGGTATGGAAGAGAAAGGATCATGCAAGGAGCTGTTGTGGCTTTTTCAGAGGGTGTGGCTATGAAAGTTTCCGAATCTGAATGTGATTAGTTGGGTGGAGTGAGGTGGTGCAGTTCCCTCAAGTACCTGTCAGCCAAGCCCCATATTTCTCAGGTATCTAATGAGGCAGGAATGTTGAGCGTGATCATGGGACAATTACACACGCCTTTCCACTTACAAAGCATCTGCTTATCAGTATTTAATGATTTATTTCAACCCTGCTAGGCCTAATCAAGACAGAACACATTTTTTACGTACATCTAGGCAAATGACAAAAGAGAGGACAGTCACCACCTCTGTAACCTGGTATATTTCATGTGAGTGTCACATTTCCTTTCTCATTGTGTGTTTTTTCCCCAAATGAATTATGAGACCACTGGGTATATTTCATTTTATCAGATGTAGATGCATTTTCTTTATCCTCTTGAAACATATTTTAATCTAGTCCATTAATAGAATTTAAATAAAGCCCATTGAAAATGACTAAGCATTGTGCAACAGGAGAAAAACTAGGTACATTCTGAGCTAGATCTCTATTCACAATGTGCATGTAAAGTCTAGCAGGTAATGGGCTTAAGTTCAGTTACCTGTTAGAATAGGAGGCCTGAGGACATCAAGGAGAGTAAACATGTAATATAAAACATATGTAGATAAATGTAAATATGCAAGCAAATTCCTCAGCATGTAAAAGTTTTAAAGTATATATATAAAGCCCAAATATGTAAACATACTCTTTTAAGAATATTTTAGAGATGCAATTGCTGGGCATAATTTACAGTCCAGATGTTTCAGTCATTTGGCTTGTAGATGAAGGAAACAATCACAAGCAGAATCAGTGAATTACCCACCACCCTACAGGAAGTTAGCGTAAGTCACAAGGTTCAGAACTTAAGCCTGAGTGAGTGTTCAGGCTCCCTGTCCTGTTCAATGTGAACTGTACCTGTGGTTCTCAATTCTCTACTTATTATATCCATAAAGCAGTTTTTCAAAGAATAGGAGTCCTGACATTATAAAAGCACTTCTCTCCTTTCTTAAGAAGATGGCCTATCTGAGCAGGCATTCTGCTCCATATTTGTCATTTGTAACACGTTTAGAGACAGCAATCCTTGACTTTGGGGAGATCGTAGAATTCTCTATCTCGTGAGACATTGGCATCCTCTCCTTAGAAAAATAAACTTCATTGCACACACTCAACTTTTCCTATAATTCCTAGAGAGGGGAGCAAGCATTTCAAGTTAAGAACACTTAGGATGTCATCACTTTGTCAGTGATCTTCCAAATTATTGCCATCTGAATTAAGCCTAAGAAACTGCCATTTAATAAAAAATGTAATGTCTGGAACACAAGAGCTGAACAAATGAACAATGAAGATTACTTAAATGTGGGATTGTGACTTTAAAAGCTGCCCACATGTTGCAAATTAAGAAACAGATGGTTCAGGTGTTTAGAAGTCTCCCTTCAACTCTGCCTTGTAATTTGGTCCAGCCTTGCAGGGTGCTTCTTAGTTACCTCTTACCTTTTTCTGGTGTTAATGGATAATATATTACTGTAATTTCCAAATGGGAGCCCAGTTCATTATGTGCGAAAGAGTCACCCCACAGATCTTTGTTGATGGCCCTATTATGGTGGCAAATAAATAAATGAAGGACTGAATGAATGAAAAAGAACTGTGGGAAAAAGAGGTAAACTGGATAATGAGATTCCTTAAAAAGAATCCCCCATACTATTTTAGGATAAGAGAAACCATCAGCCAAGCATAAGCCACTTTTCCTCTAAGGAACTTTAGAATATTAAGACAAAATATGGGGGGAAAATATGATATGGCGCTCATAATGGATGACTGGCTTCCCTCAGATGACCTCCTAATAGGCAGTCTTCCATGCAGCTGAGAAAACTGTGTTGCTCTGTTATTATAGGACAATGACAGCTACTGGTCTTGTTTCAATGATTGTAGTGCTTCTTCATCTTTGCTGGCCCGGAGCTGTGAGCAGTGTGAAATAGCTCAGGTGGGATAAGCATATTTCTCCAGTCTAGGAGATAACCCCCCTGGGTTTAGGTGGGAAGGTATGTAGGGATCAAGGTCAGGCTTCAGTCTGTGGTGCAGCAGCTCCCTTGAAACAACCTCGCCTAGGACAGGCTGAGCCAGTCAACAACGGCTTTGTTTATTGCATTCCTACTCTGTGCTAGGTCTAGGGACACATTCTGGGGTATTCTCCCCAGTTCAACATTTTCTCTCCTCACTCACCTCCATACCACGACAAATGATGGCCAACTAGGGTCACTTTTACTAGGGACAGTCTTGAGTCATTATTTCTCAGATGATATAAGCTCACTAATAAAAATAAATGCTTTTTGGAAGTAGGAAACATTGAATTGCACTTTAAGAAACAAGGTGCTGGGGATAGAACAAGGAAGAGTACATCTATACCAGACCCTGAAGGATAGATAGAGCTTTCCAGCACCCTCTGGGGTGGGGGAGTATGTGGGTGTGTTTGCATGGGGAAGTAGGTGAGGCTCATGTACCTGGAGAGCTTACATTACAGGGTGAGGTGCAGGCATGAAGGTACAAGAGTTACAGGCAGGTCCCGAGGCGGTCCAAGAGTGCAGAGCTTAAACACAGTCCTTAAAACTGGGAAGACCCCAAGTCTGACCTTAGTTCCAGGAGTTCATGACAACATCTCTATAAAATGGGCATCTGGCCCCTCCCCTCACAGGGTTGGTGTATGGATGTGAGGCCACGTTCCTAACTTAGCAGGCAGTGGGCAGTCCTGAGTGGCAGCTACCACTATTTTAATAGACACACCCCATCCAAGTTTATCAGTTATTTTGATTGTCACCACAGACATGCAGGCCTCCTTCACCCCACCTGCCACTCTGCAACGTGTGTTTGTTTCTGCTCAGGAACATAACGTGAAGGAGCTGAAGAAAAGGCTGACCCTGAGCTCAAGGAAGCTCAGCTGTCATCCTGAGTTTCCAATATTTTATAGAGCATATGGATTTATTCATCGCCATTGCATGTGCTGTCCTGGCCTCTCCACTTGCCTTGAGCAGCAAGTTGCGACGAGGACTCTAAACATGATCATACAAGACTGTCTCTATCTTCTGTCTCTACCACATGTCCTTGCCCCCAGCAATGGACACAGGGAGCCAACAAAGGCAACTGAACACATCACACTCTTGTGGATGGAACCTGAGAGGGAAAGGCAATGCAGGCCCCCAGTGTGCTCAGGCCGTCCTGCCTGGGGTAGAGCTTCTGAAGCTACCTGCATGGAAGAGGACAGGTGGGGACTGTGACTCAGAAGCAGAGCATTTTGTGGGAGTGGTGCTGGGGGACAGAGTGCCATCCAGGGCTGCCACAGGCACAGTGCAGCAGGCAAGAAGCTAACGTTCTGGATGGCTGCATGAGAAATGCAGAGGCTGCTCAGGGATTCAGACGTCAGCCTTGAGGTTTGTAGGACCTTGAGGAGTGAGGGGATTAATCCAATCAGTGGGCAAGGCAGGGAGTGCTTGTTTAGACTTTCTTCAGAGACCAGCCAGGCTGCCCATCTGCTGACTGCCCTATCAGTGTGACAAAGTCTTTTAAGGGGGTGATGTCAAGGTGAGGAGGAGAAGCAGAATGGAGGTGCAAGGTAGACCCAGGTTTGAGTCACAGGGACAGTGCAGGTGGCAGGGACAGAGACTCCAGCCTAGCATGGCGGCGGGTGCTCATGCCTCCAGTATGGTGCTCACTGCCAGGGCCTGCTTAATCCATGGTGACCTGATGCAGACATCATGAGGATGTGAACCTGGGGAACCCCAAGTTGCCCCCAAAGGATCTTCAGAGATATCTTGGGGGACGGATGTGTCATCTTCCCATGCCTCAACCTTTGGCTCTTTTACCTATTGAATTTTTACTAGAAGCAAAGGATTTACCTGTGAAACTCTAAAAACATGGGGGTAGCCCTGATAGAGGGGGGAGCCCAGCCTCCAAGCTGGATAAAGGAGGGGGCTGAACTCCAGAATCTTTCATTTGCCACCTCCATCTTTAGGCGGTCATCAAGCTTAATTGCTTTCCCATTTATTTTCATACAGATGAAGATTCTATGAACTGATTCATTTATGATGTAAGTCTGAATGAGATAACCGGTATTAAGGACTTAGACTCTAATAGAAACTCAGTCATTGTGAGTGTGCTTCACCTCTTTTTCTTCTTAAATTCCAGTCAACTTGCCTTGGTCAGACTTCTTGAAGATTGATCAAGTAACTTTCTGGAAAGGAGCAGTGGGTTGGGCCCTGCAGAGCATCTGAGGCCAAGGACTGTAATACTCACCGTACTGTCTTGCCTTTGCAGTCATGTATTTTTTTGGCTGTTTCTTACCTGCCTGTCCCACTACACTTTTGCTGGGAAATGGCCCCAGTAAGCAGTCTGTTGTGGATCTCCTGGTCCTAATGGGATCAAGGCTCACAGGAAGGGTTTGCTGGGAGAGCCATTGCAGGTGCAGCAGGGCTCACCCTGGCATCAAGTACAGATATGGGCGTGCATGTAGCCTGGTGACAAGTGACATGCATTCTCACCAGGGCACCTCACCCACCTGCTACCCTGCCAGCATGGCATCAGATACAAAATTAAAAATGTTTGTTTAGAGATCTGAAAAGTGAGAGTGGAAATTTTGAGAGAAGAGGCATTCATGTGGGATCCTGCACCTCCGCCTTCTAGTCAGACCCCAGAGAGTAAAGACTCGAAGCTGTGTGTTTCATTGGGGGGGTGTCTTACCCAGCTGAATACAGAAAGTGTAGATAAGTTTAAACATAGCTGGCAAATGAAAATACTAGAAGGCCAAGAACTCCCCCTTACTCTCTTTCCTGGTTCATGTGGATTTAACTTAATAAGTCAAAATTTATCTTATAGGAATTAATGCATTCATCTGAGTTTCTCAGTCATCCAGCTATTTAATTAGTTATCTTCCAAAATGGATAAACTACTAGAAAATTTTCAGGTCTTGTAACCATTTACAAGAAAGTAAGCATTTGAAACAAAAATATTAGATAATCTAAATTATCATTTGTTTTATCCCAAGGAAATGAATCCTATTTAGATCACAAATAATAAACCAGTGCAATGTGTACATATATATTTATAAGACAACTGTGCATTTGGAAAACAATGTTTAGAGAACTTTGTGTTTAAGTCATTAAGGAACACATTTATTAAAACTGGGATATAGGTTTGTGACTCTTCTGGGATCTTCAGGTTACAGGATTAGGGGGAGAAATCAAAAAACAGTCACCCTTTGCTCTGAGCAAATATCACTCTGAAAGCAGGGCTATATACAAACACCTGCAACCCAAGTCCTTGGCAACTGGGACAGCAGGGAAGATGGTCCTGTGAGCAGAGAAGAGCGCGAGAGGCATGCCGCTGTGTGGATGAGAAGAGGAGAGAATGTCTTTCTGTGTGACATTCAGTGTACCGTTTAACTGGCTGCACACACTCCTCCGTTATTCAGTCCCCTCTTCAGCTACAACAGGGGCAGTATGACACCAGAAGGCAGTGGTCTGGCGGCTGTTACCAATTGTTCAGGGCTTCCTGGAGACGCTTATCCCCACTCATATCACCCAGTGTGGAGCAGACACCTGACCTCTTGTGATCAAGCACAAAGAAAATGGCCTGGACCCTTGGGACTGGGTGTTGGGCCTGGTTCTGTGGCCAACGACATCTAGGCAGCTGCCAAAGTATCCCCCCAGCCTCAATCCTCCTGCAAAGAAAATGTGGGACTGGAATGCATAGGACCTATCCTCAGGCCAGGCGGTGGCTCATGTCTGTAATCCCAGCACTTTGGGAGGCCCAGGTGGGTGAATCACCTGAGGTCAGGAGTTCGAGGTCAGCCTGGCCAACATGGTGAAACCCCATCTGTACTAAAAACAAAAAAATTACCTGGGCGTGGTGGCACATGCCTGTAATCCCAGCTACTCAGGAGGCTGAAACAGGAGAATCACTTGAACCCGAGAGGCTGAGGTTGCGGTGAGCTGAGATTACACCACTGCACTCCAGCCTGGGTGTGACAGAGTGAGATCCTTTCTCAAAATGCACAAGCGAAGACCTATGTTCACTTCTGAGGAGAGAAGCCCACTGTCATTCTGATCTTTGTTTCTCTGTATCTAACACTCTATCCCTCACTTCACACCAGCCCCAGATGATTCTGTAATTTTCTGTTTATCACTGGTTTTAAGCAATTGCTCTATGAGGTGTCCTGGTGTTAGTTTCTTCAGGGGTTTTGTACATGGAGTTCGTTGAGCTACTTACTTCTGTGGTTTGCAGATGTCATCAAATTTGGAAAATGTTAGTCATTATTCTTTCAAATATATATTTTTTTTGTTCCCTCCTCTTCTTTGGGGACTCCAGTTATACTATTATTTAACCATCTGATGTTGTCCCACAGCTCAATTAACCACAATTCTTTTTCTTCCCTGTCTTCCTTCTCTCTATGTTGGATTATTTCTATGGCTATGTTTTCATATTAACCAATGCAGTATTTAATCTCTTATGTCTGTGTGGTATGTCTTTCATCTTAAATATTATTCTTTTTATCTCTAGAACTTCAATTGGAATCTTTTTATATCATTGTGTCTCTTCTTAACATGTTCAATTTTTGCTTCTTGAACATGTGGAACCCAGGCATAGTAATTGTGTTCCTGTCCTGAAAATTCTAACATCTGTGTCACACCTGGGCCAGTTTCAATGATTTTTTTTCTCCTCTATTTTCATATTTCTCTCATCTTTGACTGGATGCTAGACAAGAATTTTACCTCGTTCTGTGCTGGATATTTTTGTATTTCTACAAATATTCTTGAATTTCTCTCTGATACATAGCTAAATTGCTTGGAAACAGTTTGACTTTTTTCAGGTCTTGCTGGGTTAGGCAAGACCAGAGCATTAGCAACAAAAATATGTTTTCCCTGCTCTGAAGCAGAAGGTTTCTGAGTGCTGTGCTTGTTGCCCTGTGAATTATGATGCTTTCCACATTGGCTGGTAGAAATTGGAATCTTTCCTTCTCTGTGTGAGTTCCCAAGGATGTTTTCCTCTAATGCTTTCACATAGTTCCTTCTCCAACTTTGTGCTGTTTTCTCACGTGCATGGATAGGCTGGTCTGTACTTAGCTGAAGGCTTCAGAGAAGCCTATGCTGATCTTGGAATTATTTCTCTCAGTGCCCCTCTGTTTTCTCTGTGTTCTGCTTTGCAAACCCTAACTCTCTGATCCCCTGTACTTCCAGTTCTGTCTTCCACTCAGAGAGACTATGAGTTCTACCTGGGCTTGTCCTTACACACCATGGCCTGGAAATTGTCTGGGGCAAGTGCAGGCATTGCCTCCTGTGTTCCCTTCTCCCAGGAGTCCATTTCTTGTGTTGCCTGATGTGCAAAGTCTTAAATATCACTGTTGCATACATTCGTGTGTGTGTGTGCATGTGTGTGTGTGTGTGTGTGTGCATGTGTGTGTGTGAGAGAGAGGGAGAGTTGTTTCAGGTGGGAGTATAAATAAACTTCTTGTTACTTCATCTTGGTCAGGAGCAGCAATGGTCGCCTTAAGGGTCTTAAGCCCCTTTTCCCAATGGGTGATTAAATACTTTCACTACACTCACTTCTAACTCTGAAATTCTGTGTCAACATCAGAATATTTCTGTGTTTTTGGATTTTTCTGGTGCTCTGTAGTTTCAATTAGAGCAGATTACAGAATTAATCACTTCAATAAATCCATTCATTTATTCAAGTTTATTTTTACTGAATGACTCCTGTGACAGAGTCTGAAAGAGATTATTGAAATAAAGAGCCATCATGCCCATCATTCTGGGAATAGGAATCTATAGTCTGTCTGGTGGTGCTGATCACCTTCAAGCAGACACAATGTTCAGATGAATGCACACTTATAAATATAACACACTCTATTCAGGATGATAACTAAGAATTGTGAGAGGACACAGGAGGGAGGGTGAGATTAGATGAACACGCAAGACTGGCCTTTGATGAGCCCCAAGGATTAGAGAGAGACAGCAGCACCACAGGTGAGGAAAAGGAACCTGGTGGAGAAACTGTGTATGTGGGGATACAGCTAACCAGAGAGGTGAGAAATCTCTCTGAGAATTACAAAGCACTGCTCAAGGAAATCAGAGAAGATACAAACAAATAGAAAAACATTCCATTCTCATAGGTAGGCAGAATCAATATTGTTAAAATGGCCATATTGTCCAAAGCAGTGTACAGAGTCAATGTTATCCCTATCACAGAACTAGAAAAAGACTATTCCAAAATTCATATAGAACTCAAAAAGAGACCAAATAGCCAAAGAAATCTTAAGCAAAAAGAACGAAGCCAGAAGCATCACACTACCTAACATCGAATTATACTATAAAGCTGCAGTAACTAAAACAACATGGTACTTGCACAAAAACAGACACTAGACCAATGGAACAGAACAGAGAACCCATAAATAAAGCTACACACCTACAACCATCTGATCTTTGACAAAGCCAAAATAATAATGAGCAATGGGGAGAGGACCCCCTATTCAATAAATGGCGCTTGGATAATTGGTTAGCCAAATGCAGAAAATTGAAACTAGTCCTCTTCCTTTCACCATATACAAAAATAAACTCAAGATGGATTAAAGACTTAAATGTAAAACCCAAAACTATAGAAACTTTAGAAGACAACCTAGGCAATACCAGCCAGCACACAGGCATGGGCAAAGATTTCATTACAAAGACCCCAAAAGCAATTGCAACAAAAACAGAAACTGACAAATGGGATCTAATTAAACTAAAGAGCTTACACACAGCAAAATAAACTATCAACACAGTAAACAGACAACCTATAGGATGGGAGAAAATATTTTTAAACTATGCATTCAACAAAGGTCTAATATCCAGAATTTATAAGGAACTTAACCAGTTAAACAGTGAGTATGTATGTACTAAAACAACCCCATTAAAAATGGGCATAGGATATGAACAGGTATTTCTCAAAAGACACACATATGGCTAATAAAGATATGAAAAATGCTCAACATCACTAATCATTAGAAAAAGCAAATCAACGACACAATGAAATACCATCTCATACCAGTCAGAATGTCTATCATTAAACAACAGATTTTGGCAAGGTTGTGGAGAAAAGAGAACACTTATACACTGCTGGTGGGAATGTAAATTAGTTCAACCTCTGTGGAAAGCAGTTTGGAGATTTCTCAAAGAACTTAAAAACAAAACTACCCTTTGACCAAACAATCACATTACCGGGTATATACCCAAAGGAAAATAAATTATTTTACCAAAAAGACACATGCATATGTTCATTGTAGTACTATTCACAATAGCAAAGACGTGAAATCAACCTGGATTCCCATAGTGGTGGCTGGATAAAGAGAACGTGGTACATACATACCATGGAATACTACACAGCCATAAAAAAGAACAAAATCATGTCCTTTGAAGCAACATGGATGCAACTGGAGGCCATTAACCTAAGTGAATTAACACAAGAACAGAAAACCAAATAGCACAAATTCTCACTTACAAGTGGCAGCTAAACATTGAGCACACATAGATGTAAAGACGAGAACCACAGACACTGGGTCTTACTTAAAGAGGGAGGATGGGAGGAGGGCAAGGGTTGAGAAATGACCTTTCAGGTACTATGATCATTACCTGGGTGATGAAATCATTTGTACGCCAAGCCCCAGTGATTACCTATGTAACAAACCTGCACATGTGCCCCCTGAACCTAAAATAAATGTTGAAAAAAAGTGGAATTGCCATAGTGATGGCTCATGTGAGCCAGAATTCCAGATGAAAGGTGCAGAAGAGGAAGAACATATCTGAAAGCATACCTTGAATGGGTGACAGTCCCTGTGGCCAGCTTTCAGAGGATCTCTTTGTTTCAAAATAGGCTGTGTTTAAAGAGCCTAGGGTAGAAACAACTGAGCAAGGTTTCCCTGAGATTTTAATAATCTAGGACAGAAAAATCATCTCTCTACTACAGGACATTGAATACTAACTAGTAGTGATAAGTGAATAACTGAGTAATATGAATAGTTGCATAGAACTGTATAGGTTTTCATAAAGGCACTTCTAACTCTATGATTCCATTGGATTTCCAAATGAGTACTTTCCCCAGGGTCAATTCTTCCCATTTGCCTGTGAGGAAATGAAGCCTAAGGTCACAAGACTTTTCTCTGATATAGGCTGTAAGGCCAGCTACATAATTTGTTGGACCCAGTGCAAAATGAAAATTAGGGGCTCCATGGTCATAAGTTATTAAGAATTGCAAGGTGGTGACAGTGGAAACATTGAACCAAAGGTGAGGTCTTTCTGAGAGGGGCCCTGGGAGACTACAGGCCTCATCCCTGCAATGTAGGTCCTGACATGCAGACTTCAGCCTCAGACCACTGAGAGCAAATTCTGATTCTTCTCAGTCCTGGTCAAGTCAGGCTATGACTATGACATTTGTGCTTAAAGGTGTTGGATAAATAAAGGGAAGAAAAACCACTGAAGAAGAGGTTCCTCCAGACACCAACTAAGCAGTATCCCCACCAAGCCAGTGCTCTCTGATACATAAACTAACCTTTTCATTCAAGAGAATACAGAGGCCTCCCTTGCACATAAAAGTCATTTTGAGGCTGGGCGTGGTGGTTCCCGCCTATAATCCCAGCACTTTGGGAGGCCAAGGAAAGCAGATCACGAGGTCAAGAGATCAAGACCATCCTGACCAACATGGTGAAACTCTGTCTCTACTAAAAACACAAAAAATAGCTGGGTGTGGTGGTGTGTGCCTGTAGTCCCAGCTACTCGAGAGGCTGAGGCAGGAGAATTGCTTGAACATGGGAGGCAGAGGTTGCAGTGAGCTGAGATTGCACCACTGCACTCCAGCCTGGTGACACAGTGAGACTCCATCTCAAAAAAAAAAAAAAAAAAAAAAAAAAAAACCAGCTATTTGCCTTGGCCTAATGGTTATGCCAAGAGATGAATTCACAATATCCTCTATTTATGTAAACTCTACTGTTTCCTAAAGCAAGGCATAACCATCTTTAATATAGATGCCTTTTATTTTCCCCTCCTGCTTCCTTTTAACTTCTGCTCCAACTTCTGACCATGTTTGTGAAATTAGGGAATTACAAAGTATGATTTCAAGGTCAAGCAGGTTCTTATCACATTTCAAATAATTATGCTTCAGGGATCACTGAATTGACTCAATATCCTGTAACTTACTAGCTGAGATTATGAGGCTGGCATTCCATCCAGATTTCAGGAAATGAGCTATCTCAAGTTAAAATAGGGAAATAAAAAGTTCATGCTCAGAGACTTTTCTGCTTTACTAGGGGGCTCTTTCAGTGCTGAGCATTTTGCAGATGGTGCTATTTAGTCCTGGTCTCAAAACACAACCTTCCCTGAAAGGAAGCCTAATGATTTGATTTAGTCGGCTCTAGCTTCACAGTGTCTTAACTCATATTCTTTTCAAAATTCAAATAATGCCTTAAACAGAGACATTTGATGTCTCTCCTTTAATGATGGAATCAACTCCACGAACTTGTCTGTGGCTTTGTAGGTCCCGTGTGAGTTAGTCTCAACATTTGCATCACAGTGTCCCTACACACATGCTCAGCTTGTTCCAGCCTGGCTATAAATTGTCCACCAGACATACTTTTCATGGTTTGGGAATGGTGCCTTTTAATAACATTCTTTCTGAGCCTGAAATTCTGGTCTCTTCATGTCACTAAATTGAATCCTGCTGTAGCTCTATCCATCCACTCATATATGTATGTCCATACACATCCATTTCTCCAGCTTCCCTTGTACTCATTATCCGTCCACCTGACCATTCATCAAACACGTTCAAATGTCTTTTACATGTCATTGCGTGTTTTAGGTGCATACAAATATGAAGTCTTTTAAAACATAATATCAAGGGCTACTGTGCCAGAGTAAAAGGCAAACACAAAAAGTGTGGCTGAGCTGGGGCAGTGGCCAGATGTGAGGACGGGAATGGGCACAGGCTTCTAGTAGGAGGAAAACTCACTAAGACAGATAAGGAATAGCATAGGAAGGGATCCCAGGAAGCCAGTGCCCAAGATGAGAACTGAAGGACTAGTAAGACTTGGCCGTCTGCTGAAGGTCTGCCAAATCATATGGCATTGAGAGGACTACAGGTTGTTTAGCATCACCGCCACCTGGAGTGCATGGGGGTGAGTCCAAGAGCTGCACCTGGAGCAGCAAGCAAGGGGGACACATGCACATCCTGTATGTTGCATCCAGGTGTCTGGACTCAATGCTGACCAACACTGGTGGAGTTTTAATTAGTGGGGAGACATGATCAAATTTGAATTCTAGAAAGATCCCTCTGAGGACAGACTGGGTAATAAGAATTTTTCAAGAATTAATGCAATCATCCAAATGAGAAATTAATATTTGAACAAAGCACTGGCATATGGAATGGAAAGCTGTGTACATTTGAGAGAATACAGGAGACAAAATCTACGGAACCTGGTGATAACAGTTGTTAGGAGCGATAGAAATGGAAGTGTCAAGGATGACTTCTGAGTTTCTGGCTTGCTCCACGTGATTGAATGTGGTTTATTTTACTGAGGTAAGAAATATAGGAGAAGCAGTTTGGAGGAAAATAGTGAGCCTTGCTTTATGCATGTTGGTTTCTATTGATCTCCAGATGGAAATGGCAAATAGAAACTGAGTTTGTGAGTTCAGAGGCCGATAAGAGGGCAGCCATCTAGCACAGGATAACCCAGGTATTTTATATATAATCATGACCACAGAACTGGATGGTGAAATTATGTGAGTGAGTAAGATGGTGGTAATAGTTAACACACATATATTACTTTCTATGTGTCAAGCACTATCCTGTAAAGTACATGCATATTATTAACACCATTGGTCTTCATTATAGCATTAGAGAGAGTTTTTTAAAAAAACACTAGAGCAATCTTGGCACATAGAAATGAAGTAACCTACCTAATATCCACCAGTTGGGAATAGGTAAAGCTGAAATGGAAGCCCAGGCAACCAAGCCCTTGAGTGTGTGCTTCTAACCATGAGGTAGCACTGCCCCTCAGGGTATGGAGGGCACTTGCCATATGGGAGACATTCAGGAAATACATATGGAGCAGGAGAACTAATGGATGGAATTAACAAGAAGAAATGAGATCCTCTTGGAAGCCCAGCTCTGATGTATCCAAAGTGTGGAATGCCCTGAGATGCTCCAGTCAGAGTGGCTCCCCCTCCCATTCAGGATACTCCCATCTTTCAGGATATTTATGGAGAAGCATCTCTACCATGTATAGAACATTGACTCATGGCCAGGTGAGGGCTATACACCTAGCTGGTGAGCAGTGACCATACCACATTCTGGTTTTACAGTTGATTCTTTGGTAAGGACTGCATTACCTGCAGCTTAATGACAGTCACAAACAAAGAACCTGTTGAATCATGGTCTCGGGACACTGAGTTGTCAGAGCCAAGGCAGTATAACCTAAGTGAAAGTAGAAAATGGGTTCATGGTGTAAATTCCCAGCTCACAAATTTGGGTTGACTTCAAGAACTAGGATATAATGGCAGAGTAGCCTCATTTTTCTAAGCCTTACTTTCATCCCTCTCTCAAACAGAATAGACTATATCTGTCTTTCAGGGTTGATAATAGGATTCAAACTTTCCAAAGTCCTTAAACAAAGAGGCTACTGTGAAGGAAACTGTTCTATCGATGCACAGTAGATATTTTTACTATTGTTTCTCAGAGATTCAGTATAAGAAACATAGACTGTTAGGGTGTAATGCCAAAGATTACTGTCACCATACAAATTATGCAATGGAATAGATCTAAATTAATCATCAAATAAGCTGAACACATACCAAGTGCCAACAGTCTTAGGACAAATCTGAAATCAGGGTTTCACAAAGCACCATGGTCAGGGTCTGGCAACAAGAAGTTGGGTAGCATTTTCAGTGGACATGTTTGTTAGGAGACCTGGGACTTTCACAGTTTATCCCACTCTGTGCCTCCACAATAATTGGTCCTAGGTGTATTATAACCCATCAGAAACTCATGTGTATAAATATTTTATAGAAGTTCATTCATCTCCATTATTTTCCTTGTATATTTTCCTAAAATGATGGAAGGCAAGATAAATCCACGTGAATCCTCCAAAACCAAAGTTGTTCTAGAGTTAAATTACAAGGACCTAGACAATTTAGCTGCTCTGTTGAGACACCCCCATAAGTTATTTCCAGGAAAGTGCACACTGTCTTTTTACTTATGCAGACAGGTGGAGATTCCATTGCTTCCTAAAGCACCAGTGGTTCCCATAATTTTGCTATGGACGGAATTTTAAGTCTCAAAAAATGTATTCCTAAAGCATTATTTTTCAGTTGATTAAAACTCAAACAATAATTCTGTAACACAGAGTCAAATAATTTTTGAGCTGAAAAGGGCCCAAAATGGGTAGTACTCAACTTGATAATTCCCAAAGATGTGGTGAAGACTTTTCTCAAAATCAAAAGCCAGAACCAAAACTCAACGTCCTGCCTTCTTCATTCAGCACTCTTTCTTCTCTTGAATCCCACCACTGCCCCATGAGCGTATTCTTTAGTGACTGCTATGCCTGTGATCTCTTCCTGAGAAGATTAAGATTAAATCAAATTAAAAGGTTTTTTTTTTTTTTTTTTTTTTTTTTTTTGCGATTCTGAGTTAACCTTGGAGTGGCTGAAGCTCCATTTTGCATGGATTTAAATAGTTACTATAAATGTTACTATAAATGTGCTCATTTAATCAATGTCACAAGCATATGAAGTATAATTCCTCAATGTCTTGATAGAAATTGTTCTAAAATACGTGAACATTAATGGAAAGGAAATCAGAAGGCAAACCAAACCTTCTGGCAGACTTCTATTGCAAAACTTCAATAGTAGTTCATGAAGATAGTTAACGAAGGCAGTGGTTGATGAATGGAGCGTAAACTGTCTGTGTAATGTTGCGTGTAACTGTGAAGGAAGCAGAGTTAATGAAAGCAGACAAGGAGGCCAATGTGACTAAGTCAAGCAGCAAATTCTAAACAGAGGAACATAGAATGCCTCCCAGGAAAAGCAGTGCCCATCTGGAATCATTACATAGAGGGGCACGCTGCTACAGGAAAATATTTTAAATGTTCTAAGAATGTAGTGAGGATTACAAGTTTTTGTTTTGACAAGTAACACGATGAATTTCAGAATCTGAAAACCTGCTGACACACATGGAAGGAAAGATTACCATATTTACCAGCAAATATGAAATATCTCTGATTCCATCTCATTTATCCCTTGATAGAATAACACGTTTGCTCTAAGTTGAGGGGAAAAGAATGGGGAGGTACAGGAATGGGAAGATTATGTGAGAGTTTAGATACACTCTTAGAAACATGTTGAAGGACTGTTCTATTACAGGCTTCATCTGTACACACCATATCCCATTCCCAGGGGAGCAGCTTAGATGTACGGGAGGGTGAGGAGAAATTCTCCAAGCCCTTGAGGAATTTCTCAGAATAGCACAGCCAGGAAGCTCTAACAAGAGGCTCTAACCTAAATTATTTGATTAGATACATTTGGGCATTTTCTGACCCTTTCCTGAGGGAGCTTATCCCAAATCCTCAGGAAGGTACCATAAGAAGCTGCGTGTTTGCATTACTAGTGAACAGAAAGTGTTCCTTAACAGCTAGAGAAGCAAGCAAGTTCACCAGGGAGAAACAACAGTGAAGATGAGAGAAAAAGAGGCATGTACAAACTCACATCACTCCAAAACCAACCCAGAGGATGGGACCAGAGCAGGTCAGCAACACAATAGATAACATTTATTCCAGGACCTCACCATGTGTGGAGTTCAGCATCTGTGTCAATGACAACGTTCACAGATTGACTAGAATTCATTTATTGGGCTTTGTGTGTCCCTTTGGGATAGCAGTTTGGTCCTATATTTTAAACAACATTTCAGTGACTAGCAAAGTCGTAAGTACAGAGCAGGTATAAGTTTGTGGAATTAATTAATAACATGTAGATATGTCTTTGTTTCTATGCAAGTCTTCATTCCTCTTATCTTCATCTGTCTACATCCCATTCAGCCTTAGAAGGGTTGGCACTCAACACCTGTGAATCCCAGTATCATTGCCTCTGTTGCCTCCCATTGACATTAATGATGATATGTTTGTTTCCCACACTGACTCTTGAGCTGCTTCAAGCCTCGCGCTGCTTCTCCTTCACTTTGTTTCCTGGTACACAGCCTAGGGAGGTACACAAACCAGGCACTCAGGAAACAGAGGCCAAATTGACCAACAGAGTTCAGGAAATGCATTGGCTCAGTTATGCTGTGAAAACATAAGTGTAAGCCACTCAAACACACAGACTGGAGTAAGTAGGAGTATGACTTGACAGGTGGAGATCCTGGGAAGACATCTCAAGGCAACAGTTCTCAAAGTGGGGTCCCCAGACCCAGCATCACCTGAGAACTTGTGAGAAGGTCTCAGGCTCCACCTCAGATCTACCAAATTAGAATCCCCAGAGCTGGGGCCCAGCATCTGCATTTTAACGAGCCTTTCGGGTGATTCTCATGGGCACTCCAGTTTGAGAATCACTAATCTAAGGGACTCTACAACAAGCATTCATTCATTCATTTCACTGATATTTATTAATTATAATACACTAACTGCCAGGTGACATAGAAAGATTTGTCATTAAGGGTACTAAAATCACAGGGAGTAAAAAGCCACAGGTCAAAATAAATAACCATAAACAGAACAGGGCATTATTAGAGAGGGGTAACACAGTTTGGGTGATCAGAGAAGATAAAATTAAAAGCATTGATGTGTGCTGGCCTTGTCAGATATTTAAGAATATGTCATATTATTCCTGAGGTTGAATTCTTGCTTACTTGGTGTGAATTTTCTTTTACTACTATTATTATTATTATTTTATTATACTTTAAGTTCTAGGGTACATGTGTACAATGTGTGGGTTTGTTACATATGTATACATGTGCCATGTTGGTGTGCTGCACCCATTAACTCATCATTTACATTAGGTATATCTCCTAATGCTATCCCTCCTCCCTCCCCCTACCCCATGACAGGTCCCAGTGTGTGATGTTCCCCTTCCTGTGTCCAAGTGTTCTCATTGTTCAATTCCCACCTATGAGTGAGAATATGTGGTGTTTGGTTTTTTGTTCTTGCAATAGTTTGCTGAGAATGATGGTTTCCAGCTTCAGCCATGTCCCTACAAAGGACACGAACTCATCCTTTTTTATGGCTGCATAGTATTCCTTGATGTATATGCACCACATTTTCTTAATCCAGTATATCATTGATGGACATTTGGGTTGGTTCCAAGTCTTTGCTATTGTGAATAGTGCCACAATGAACATACGTGTGCATGTGTCTTTATAGCAGCATGATTTATAATCCTTTGGGTATATACCCAGTAATGGGATGGCTGGGTCAAATTATTTTTCTAGTTCTGGATCCTTGAGGAATCACCACACTGTCTTCCACAATGGTTGAACTAATTTACACTCCCACCAACAGTGTAAAAGTGTTTCTATTTCTCCACATCCTCTCCAGCACCTGTTGTTTCCTGACTTTTTAATGATCGTCATTCTAACTGGTGTGAGATGGTATCTCATTGTGGTTTTGATTTGCATTTATCTGATGGCCAGTGATGATGAGTATTTTTTCATGTGTCTGTTGTCTGCATGAATGTCTTCTTTTGAGAAGTGTCTGTTCATATCCTTTGCCCACTTTTTGATGGGGTTGTTTTTTTCTTGTAAATTTGTTTGAGTTCTTTGTAGATTCTGGATATTAGCCCTTTGTCAGATGAGTAGATTGCAAAAATTTTCTCCCATTCTGTAGGTTGCTTGTTCACTCTGATGGTAGTTTCTTTTGCTGTGCAGAAGCTCTTTAGTTTAATTATTATTATTATTTTTTATTTTAAGTTCCATGATACAAGTGCAGAAAGTGCAGGTTTGTTACATAGGTATACATGTGCTATGTGGTTTGCTGCACCTATCAACTCATCACCTAAGTTTTAAGCTCTGCATGCATTGACTATTTGCTCTAATGCTCTCCCTCCCCTTGCCCCCACCCCTGGGCTGGCCCTAGTGTGTGTTGTTCCCCTCCCTGTGTCTGTGTGTTCTCATTGTTCAACTCAAATTTCTTTCACAGTATCGTAGATTTCTAGGCATAATAGACCATATGTCACTTATATCTGTATTGTAAGTTTTGAAAACACTACTAAGTCAAATGCTAGAGCGTATTAAATTTAAGTGAATGAATTAATGAATAAAAGATCCGGGGCAGAAGGGTAGACAGTAACAAACGTAATCAAACTGGTCCAATCCAGGTAAGAAAGATGTAAAGGGTATATTACGACTTAAGTGCAGGATGCCTATTTGTCACAAGTAGAAATAAGAACAGAGAAGTAAGCAGGTACAAGGTTATTGTGGGATTAGAATATATACCCAAGGAACATGAACTTTATTTCCAGACGAAAGATGCTTTTAAATCTAATTTTAGATTATTATGACCTAATTTAAAAACTGGTATAACTTTAAGCTAGAGAACATTTATCCCTGGCACATGCATTTTATTGAGGTGTGAGGTATTTTGTGATCTTCAGCACAGCTAAAGAGTAAGAGGCGATCCATTATCTAATACAACTGGGGCTATGTGACCCAAACAGCCTGATTCCAACAGTCACTGCAGTTGACAAAAATCAGGCAACATGACATCTGGTGCTATGATTGCTCCACCAGGAAGTGTGGAAACATAAAATGGTAAAAAAGCAGAACAACTTTCCAAGATCAGCATGGTCACACCCTATAAAAATCCTCATGATTCAGGATGACCCTCTGAGACAAAAGGGTTTGGAAAGTTCACACATCTTGAAAGCCACATTTGATGAGTGATTCTTCTGTATCCTCTGCTATTTAAACTCTAGAAGAAATGGTTTGCATTTATAGGCTCTAATTTTGGAATGGAAAAATCAATCGCAATGCATCCAATAGATGACATCATGTATGGTTTGAGTCTCGAGGGCTTATCAAAGCCCCCTAGTCTCTTAGTATTAATGCTGAGCTTCATAAAATAAAGAAATAAAACACACATAACTTTTGTAACTCAGGGTTTCAAAACACATATGTGTTTATGATATGACTTTCAGCTATTGGATTTTCCCCCATAGAGGTGAAGGGATTAAATAAATCAGATGAGACATTATCAATGTCAATGCAGGTGGCCTTGTGGAACGACATTGGTCGAGGAGGCCTCCAAAGTTATCCTCAGTCACAGGATCCATTCCTTGGTAACCCTTCAATGTCATGTTGTTGTTCAAGTTAAAATGTTCACCTCCAGGATCTCACTGTCTCATTTACATGTAAGCACATTTCTTGCATGTTCCAGAAAACACACCATTTCTTTGGGACCACAGAGGTTAGTGGACCTTACTCCTCCTGAAGGCAGGTGCTCAGCTCTGCCCATTTGCTGATCTGCCAATCCATGTATCTGCCTGCTTTGTCCTGTAGGTACTGATAGAACAGTTGGGATTTTTCCACTATAGCAAAAGCAATGTACACATTAAGATTCAGAAGTATCCCTAAAGAACTCAAGCACACCAACAGCATAACCCAGCAGGACTCTTGAGAGTTACCATGGCCACTGTCACGTGGGAAGAAATAATGAAGTCCTTTTAAAACCTTGTAAGTAGGGAGAAAGTTGGCTCTGCGTAGCCTGAACTCTAATCAAACATGTAACTTATTAGAACATAATTGCAAAGTTACCTTAATAGTGTAAATATTTATAAAAATGAATTTCAGGGCAATTAATGGCCCATTATCTCCAGACTGAGGACCTCTAATTGGAACATAATTTTAGGATCACAGATAAAAGTTGAAAAACTTCTCAATTATACTGTGAAACAATCAGTAAGCACTTAAGTAAGTTCCCAAGTCTCCTAAATTTCAAAGTAGAAAACAACCTGACACTCCGTTAATCTTCTCAATTTAAGGAGTTTTTTTTTTCCTAGTCATTGGTTTAAAATTATTTAACTTCCAGGCCCATTCTAAAATGAACATTAAATTGGTATGTTTGATGGTATAAATGCTTTGATGGTTTAAATCCTGGATTGTAAAAATAATTCAAAAATAAAGTAATCAGAAAAATTTATTTCTCCTCAATGATTGGTGTAATTCTTTCAGCAGGGCAAATTCAGTATGGAAGCATATATGTCTTTGTCAACATAAGTGAAAGAGCAAAGGGTTTATGGAAAGACTCCAACACTTATATAAAACAATTGATAAAATGATTAATTCACCTACCATGTGAGAAGGTATTTCACTATTGATAAGTAGAATTTAAAGAGCATCAGCAGCATCACTAATCATTAGAGAAATGCAAATCAAAACCACAATGAGATACCATCAAACACCAGTCAGAATGGCTATTATGAAAAAGTCAAAAAATAACAGATGCTGGTGAGGTTGTGAAGAAAAAGGAATGCTTATACACTGTTGGTGGTAAGAGTGTAAATTAGTACATCCATTTTGGGGGACAGTGTGGCAATTCCTCAAAGACCTAAATACAGACACATCATTTGACCCAACAATTCCATTACTGGATATATACCCAAAGGAATATAAATCATTCTGTTATAAAGACACATGAATGCACACATATGTTCACTGCAGCACCACTCACACTAGTAAAGACATAGAATCATCCTAAATGGCATCAATGGTAGACTGGATAAAGAAAATGTGGTGCATACTACGCAGCTGTAAAAAAGAATGAAATCACATCCTTTGCAGGGACATGGATGCAGTTGAAGGGCATTATCCTTTGCAAACTAACACAGGAACAGAAAACCAAATACTATATGTTTTCACTTACAAGTGGGAGCTAAATAGTGAGAATGCATGGACATGTAAAAGGGAACAGCATACACTGGGGCCTTTTGTAAGGTGGAAGGTGGGAGGAGGGAGAGGATCAGGAAAAATAACTACTGGATACTGGGTTAATAGCTGAGTGATGAAATAATCTATACAGCAAATACCAATTACACAAGTTTACCTATGTAACAAACCTGCACTTGTACCCCTGAACTTAAAATAAAAGTTAAAAAAAAAAGAATTTAAAGAGGATGAGATTAAAAGACTATCTGAACTTGAATTCAGAACTCTAAACTTAGATGAGTTATTGAAGTTTTCTGAATCAAATTTTTCCCCTCTGCAAAAATTGGAATTGGGATAGACATTTGCACTTGTTTGACTGTAAAGTGACAATGCACACTTCAGTGCTTGACACATAATGGTACTGTGGGATGTGTGTGCCAATTGAATTAAAGGCAAGTGTACTAGAATGCAATTAGCCAAGAATCAGACTTGCACAGTTTTCAAAATAATTTCAATGAAAAAAAAAATTCTGCAGGGCACTTCTTACTCATCTGGTGCATGTGTAGTTGGAGTCAAGAAGATAGATGGACAGAAATACAGCTTTTTTTAGAAGCCTTCAGTGCTATTGACCAACACATTCATTCTCTTCCTACCCGTTCAAACACAGCATGTGACATGCTCTGGTCAAATAAATATAAGCAGAAGGAATGTGCATCCCACTCCTGGGCAGAAAACTTTCAGAGCTGGTGCACAATTTGCTATGTTCTTTCTCCTGCTCCAGAGACCAGAAATGCTCCAACTGGTGAGGACTTTACTGCCTGTGTCTCTGAGTCAAGAAGTCATGGAGCAGAGCACCCAACTGCCTGTGATTGACATGTAATAAGAGTGAGAAAAACACTGTATTGTTTTAGCCCCACTAAGAGATATTGGAGGTGTTAATGACTCCAGCATCAATATAGTCTAGTCTACACTAACTCAAAGAAAATGGTACCTGTCTTAGTTTTGAGGACTACCACAACAAAGTTCCACAAACTGGGCAGTTTACACAGCAGAAATTTTATTGTCACAGTTCTGAAGGGTAGAAGTACAAGATAAGATGTTGGCAGAGTTGGTTCCATCTGAAGGTAGTGAGAGAGAATCTGTTCCAGGACTCCTCCCTTGGTTCTTTGGATTGCTGGAAATCTTTGACTTTCCTAGACGTCTACTGTATGATTCAATCTGCCTTCATCTTCACATGGAATTTTCCCTGCATGCCTATCTATGTCCAAATATCACCTTTTAATAAGAACACCAGTCTTACCAGTATGGGATCAGCATGGCATCATCTTTATTCCACTAATTAAACTCACAACGATTCTATTTCTAAATATAATCTAACTCCAAGTGCATTTTAAGGCACTGTGGGTTAGGCCTTTAACATACGTATTTTGGGTGGACATAATTCAATCATAACTATACCTAAAATTTGGCATCATGCAAACTCAAAATATATGGACACATTGTTGCATAGTAGGTAGAAATTAAATGGTTGACCAAGGCTGGAATTTGGTGATCCATTGAACTGTAGTGTAATATTTCATAAACTTTCCATCTCTAGTAATTTGCGAGGTGGAAGGTATTGGAAAACAGAGTATTAGTGGGTTGCTGCTGTATTTGGCAAGGCATAGTGAAAGGAAAGGAAGGAGTTCAGCAAAGAGTTGACTTGTAAACAAGAATGAAAGGAAATAGAAAGAGTCCACACATTTAGGGGCCTGTAGTGTTATAAAGAGGATAACATCTCACCCTGAAGATTACCAGTGATATTTTAAAATATTCATATAAAAAATAATATTCAAATCTTAGCTTTGTAGCAAGCATTAAATAAAAGCTATATCTTTTAAACTCAGTGAAAAATTCCTCTGAACAAATGTCTCAGAGTAAAAATTTAATTAAAGGCCAGGTGCGGTGGCTCACACCTGTAATCCCAGCACTTTGGGAGGCTGAGGCCAGTGGATCACCTGAGGCCAGGAGTTCAAGACTAGTCTGGACAACATGGTGAAACCCCATCTCTACCAAAAACACAAAAATTAGCCAAGCGTGGTGGCAGACACCTGTAATCCCAGCTGCTCAGGAGGCTGAGGCAGGAGAATTGCTAGAATCCGGGAGGCAGAGGTTGCAGTGAACCAAGACCATGCTACTGCACTCCAGCCTGGCAACAGAGCTAGACTCCATCTAATTAAAAAAATTAATTAAAATGTGGCATCCAGTAAATTCTTTCAACTTCATCCAGTAGCTCAGAGAAAAGTGTCTAAGTGTATAGCTTTTCCATTAAACCTAATAAGCTCAAGTTACATGAGACAGTAATTAAATCAAAAGACAGAGAGGTGGGAAAAATAGCAAAGACACTTGGTAACTCTGAGAGCTATGTTTCAAAAAGGGGGATGAGCCAGGCAATGTTGTGAACACCTGTAACCTCAGCACTTTAGGAAACTGGGGCTGGAGAATCACTTGGACCCAGGAGATCAGTCTAGGCAACAAATTGAGAGGCTGTCTTTACAAAAAAAATCAAAAAATTAGCCAGGTATGGTGGTGAGAACCCGTGGTCTCAGTTACATGGGGGTGCTGAGGCAGGAGGATCCCTTGAATCCTGGAGATTGAAGCTGCACTGAACTGTGATTGAGCTACTGCACTCCAGCCTGGGTGACAAAGCAGGACTCTGTCTCAAAAACAAAAGGAAGGGGGAGGATTAAAATAAAATAAAACAAAAGAGGAGTAGATATGGCTACTGGGTACATAGAAATCATGCAGATAAGGTGCCTATTAAGTAGTCGAGATAAATGTATCACCAAAATAATCACAAAATTTGTCAACATTGGCTATTAGAGACCTAAACTGACCCATAGGGTGCCCCACATACCTAGGGGCAGAAAGTGAACTGAAGAGAGCTCTCAGCCTTCAGCAAGGGCATGTGTCCCAAGGGCCACATTCAGTGGGGTTGAGGATACTGTAAAAGAGAGAATCTTCCAGATGGCAGAGCAAACAGCCATGAAGAAAAGTAGACAAAGGAGGTATCCACAGGAACAAGAATCAGAGTTTGTGATGGGAAAATTCCCTGTCCCCCTAAGTAGCAGGCCCTCAAAATACATGTCCAAGGGAAATTGAAATTGCTGTATCCCAGGATATCTTTATGTGGCTTCCGTTCTTCCCTTTGTACACTGGGCATGTGTGTTGAGGTTACTGCAATCTTGTTCCGCCATTATAAACTGAGCATGTGGTGAGGAGGCAAGGAATTTGCCTTTTTAATTCTTATGTCATTCTTTCTTTTCTCCCAGAAATCCTGGGCTTTATGCATTGTGCTTTATGGATAGGATCTTGCGGTTGTTTTTCCTGGAAAGAGGGTGGGTGTGTTTTGTGTGTACAATCAATGAACTGGAATGATAGACTATGGCTACCATTGGTGCTGGAATTTCTCTTCCAGACTCATGGTCAGGATGTTGTCTCTTGCTTTCTTGAAGTTAGGCAAGTTGGGGCCTCTGTGTCTTGCTTTGGTGGGGGAAATGTGAGAAACCATGATATTTATCACCCCTAGGTGGAAATATTTCAAAGCTAGTGCATGCGATTTGCCATGTTCTCTTTTCTCTGCTACAGCAACCAGCAACATGCCAAATACTGGGGGCTTTGCTGTTCATGTCTCTGAGTCAATATGACATGGAGCAAAAGCCCCAGCTAAGCTGAAATAGACATGTAGCATAAGAAAAAAATAAATATTTCCCATTTGTCATGAGTAGTGCAAGGTTAGAGATAACCAGGTCATGCATTTTTGTGTCTTTCCACAATGTCAGGCTTTTATTGATTGTGATTCAATCACAAAAGCCACAAGCCACATGGAGTTCCCAAGGAGGCAACCTCCTTGTTACATCTTGTTTACTCAGCAGTCAGAGGTGCGGGCACATAAGCTCAAGCCGCTCTACAAGTCAGTCAATATTATAAACCATACAAATCTATATAAATCATAATATGCTGAATCATATATATAAATGTTAGGAATTAAGCATTCCACAACAAGCAAGGTAACATTTAGCATCAAGAGGAAAAAGAAGGAAGAAGACAAAAGGAGTCCTAGTCTGGGCCTGATGGTCCAGCCCCTGGGTCTTGCAAGGAAGAGTCTTTGAGGTGGCACAGCCTTCAGTGACAGATGCCAACTTCTTATCACAGGTGACAGCGGGACATTTACCTTTCGGGGCAAATGTTTAGAACTGCGGACAGCTTGTTCTTTTAGAGTCCTCCAGTGAGAACTGATAATGGAAGAGTATGCTTGTTTGTGTCCTTATCTGGTTGGAGGCAGTAATTTTTTTGTTGTTTATTAAACAAACCATCTTATGCTTGTTGGTAAAGTGAACTGGGAAATATAAAATGCAGTCCTTTTCTAAGACGCAACTACTTTTGTCTAGGGTGCTCTATAAACTATTCCAGTCCACTGAGATTTGGGGCTTGTATTTGCAGCAATACTTCACACATTCTGATGAACACAATGATTCCCTATTGTATTCTGAAAATAAAGAAGATGTAGTTGAAAATTTGAAAGAAAACAGATTGACTCAAATGTTATTAGAGTTCTGAAAATAAAATAAATTAGTAGAATAAAGAAAAGAAATAAGAAAATGAAATTCTAACATATTGAGGGGTATAAATAGGTTCAATTTGTCAGAAAAAAATTGCCTAATATAATATTAAATAAAAGGTAATGTTGATATGAAAAAGTGTAAATATTAACATATAGACAGTTCCAAAAGAATTTAAAAAGAAAAAAGTTATAAAAAAAAGTTCTAAGGATTCAAGATGGCAGAATAGACACCGGTCTGCAGCTCCCAGCAAGATCCACACAGAAGGAGGGTGATTTCTGCATTTCCAACTGAGGTACCCGGTTCATCTCACTGGGACTGGTTGGACAGTGGGTGCAGCCCAGGGAGGGCCAGCCCAAGCAGGGTGGGGCGTCGCCTCACTCAGGAAGTGCAAGGGGTCGGAGAATTTTCTCCCCTACCCAAGGGATGCTGTGAGGGTCTGAGCCTGAGGAACTCTGGCACAGATACTGTGCTTGTCCCACGGTCTTCACAACCCACAAACCAGGAGATTCTCTCCGGCGCCTACCCCACCAGGACCCTGGATTTTAAACACAAACTGGGTGGCCAATTGGGCAGACATCCAACTAGCAGCTGCCAGAGCTCTTTCTTTTTTCCATACCCCAGTGGCACCTGGAATGCCAGTGAGACAGAACCGTTCACTTCCCTGGAAAGGGGTGCTGAAGCCAGGGAGCCAAGTGGTCTGGGTTGGTGGGTCCCACCCCCACGGAGCCCAGGAAACTAAGATCCACTGGCTTGAAATTCTCGCTGCCAGCACAGCAGCAATCTGAGATCCACCTGGGAGGTTGGAGCTTGGTGGAGGGAGGGGCGTCCGCCATTGCTGAGGCTTGAGTAGGTGGTTTTATGGTCACAGTGTAAGCAAAGCCTCTGGGAAGTTTGAACTGGGTGGAGTGCACTGCAGCTTAGCAAGGCTGCTGTGGCCAGACTGCCAGAGTTCTCCTCTCTGAACAGGGCATCTCTGTGAAAAAGGCAGCAGCCCCAGTTAGGGGCTTATAGCAGATTTAAGCGTCCCTGCCTGAGGGCTCTGAAGAGAGCAGCAGACCTCCCAGCGCAGCTTTCAAGCTCTGGTAAGGGTCAGGTGGCCTCCTCAAGTGGGTTCCTGAACTCCGTTTATACTGACTGAGAGACACCTCCCAGTAGAGGCTGACGGGCATCTCATACAGGAGAGCTCTGACTGGCATCTGGCAGGTGCTCCTCTGGGTCTAAGCTTCCAGAGGAAAGAACAGGCAGCAATCTTTGCTGCTCTGGAGCCTCTGCTGGAGATACCCAGGCAAACAGCGTCAGGAGTGGACCTCCAGCAAACCCCAGCAGACTGGCAGCAGAGGGGCCTGTTAGGAGGGAAAGAAACAAACAGAAAGCATTAGCACATCTACTCAAAGACCCCATCCAGTGGTCACCAACATGAAAGACCAAAGGTTGATAAATCCACAAAGATGGGGAAAAAACAATATAAAAAGGCTGAAAATTCCAAAAACCAGAACGCCCGTCCTCCTCCAAAGGATTCCAACTCCTCGCCAACAAATGAACAAAACTGGAGGGAGAATGAGTTTGATGAACTGACAGAAGTGGGCTTCAGAAGGTGGGAAATAACAAACTCCTCCGAGCTAAAGAAGCATACCCTAACCTAATGCAAGGAAGCTAAAAACCTTGGGAAAAAGGTCAGTTGAATTGGTGACTAGAATAACCAAGGTAGAGAAGAACATAAATGACCTGATGAAGCTGAAAAACACAGCACGAGAACGTCATGAAGAATACACAAGTATCAATAGCCGAATAGATCAAGTGGAAGAAAGGATATCAGTGATTGGAGATCAACTTAATGAAATAAGAAGACAATTTTAGAGAAAAAAGAATAAAAAGAAACAAACAAAGCCTCCAAGAAATATGGGACTATGTGAAAAGACCCAATCTACATTTGATTGGTGTACCTGAAAATGACAGGAGAATGGAACCAAGTTGGAAAACACTCTTCAGGATATTATCCAGGAGAACTTCACTAACCTAGCAAGACAGGCCAACATTCAAATTCAGGAAATACAGAGAACACCACAAAGATACTCCTTGAGAAGAGCAATCCCAAGACACATAATCATCAGAGTCACCAACGTTGAAATGAAGGAAAAAATGTTAAGGGCAGCCAGAAAGAAAGGTCTAGTTACCCACAAAGGGAAGCCCATCAGACTAACAGTGAACCTCTCTGCAGAAACCCTACAAGCCAGAAAAGAGTGGAAACCCATATTCAACATTCTCAAAGAAAATAATTTTCAACCCGGAATTTCATATCCAGACAAACTAAGCATTGTAAGTGAATGAGAAATAAAATCCTTTACAGACAAGAAGCCCTAAACATGAAAAGGAACAACTGGTACCAGTCACTGCAAAAACATACCAAATTGTAAAGAACATCGATACTATTAACTGCATTAACTTAATGGGCAAAACAACCAGCTAGCATCACAATGACAGGATCACATCCACACATAACACTATTAACCTTAAATGTAAACAGACTAAATGCCCCAATTAAAAGACACAGACTGGCAAATTGGATGAAGAATCAAGATCCATCAGTGTGCTGTATTCAGTATGCCAATCTCTTGTGCAAAGACACACATAGGCTCAAAATAAAGGGATGGAGGAATATTTACCAGGCAAATGGGAAGAAAAAAAAAAGCAGGAGTTGCAATCCTAATCTCTGATAAAACAGACTTTAAACCACCAAAGATCAAAAGAGACAAAGAAGGGCATCACACAATGGTAAAGGGATCAATGCAACAAGAAGAGCTAACTGTCCTAAATACATATGCACCCAATGCAGGAGGACACAGATTCATAAAGCAAGTTCTTAGAGACCTACAAAGAGACATAGACTCCCAAACAATAATAGTGGCAGGCATTAAAACCCACTGTTAATATTAGACAGATCAATGATACAGAAAATTAACAAGGATATGCAGGACTTGAACTCAGCTCTGGGCCAACTGGACCTAATAGACATCTACAGAACTCTCAACCACAAATCAACAAAATATACATTATTCTCAGCACCTCATCGCACTTATTCTAAAATTGACTACATAATTGGAAGTGAAACACTCCTCAGCAAATGCAAAAGAATGGAAATCATAACAAACAGTCCCGCAGACCACAGTGCAATCAATTTAGAACTCAGATTTAAGAAACTCACTCAAAACCACACAACTGCATGGAAACTGAACAACCTGCTCCTGAATGACTACTGGGTACATAACGAAATGAAGGCAGAAATAAAGATGTTCTTTGAAACCAATGAGAATGAAGACACAATGTACCAGAATCTCTGGGACACATTTAAAACAGTGTTTAGAGGGAAATTTATAGCACTAAATGCCCACAAGAGAAAGCAGGAAAGATCAAAATTGACACTCTAACATTAAAATTAAAAGAACTAGAGAAGCAACAGCAAACAAATTCAAAAGCTAGCAGAAGACATGAAATTTCATAACTAACATCAGAGCAGAACTGAAGGAGATAGAGACACAAAAACCCTTCAAAAAAATCAATGAATTTGGGAGCTGTTTTTTTGAAAAAAATCAACAAAATAGACTGCTAAGCAGACTAATAAAGAACAAAAGACAGAAGAATCAAATAGATGCAATAAAACGTCATGTAAGGGATATCACCACTGATCCCACAGAAATACAAACTACCATCAAAGAATACTATAAACACCTCTACGCAAATAAATAAATAAATAGAAAATCTGGAAGAAATAGATAAGTTCCTGTACACATACACCCTCCCAAGTCTAGACCAGGAAGATGTCAAAACCCTGAATAAAGCAATAACAAGTTCTGAAATTTAGGCAGTAATAAATAGCCTACCAACCAAAAAAAGTCCAGGACCAGACGGATTCACAGCTGAATTCTACCAGAGGTACAAAGAGCAGCTGGTTCCATTCCTTCTGATACTATTCCAAACAATAGAAAAAGAGGGACGTCTACCTAACTCATTTTATGAGGCCACCATCATCCTGATACCAAAACCTGGCGGAGACACAACCAAAAAAGAAAATTTCAGGTCAATACCCCTGATGAACATCGATGCGAAAATCCTCAATAAAATACTGGCAAATCAAATCCAGCAGCACATCAAAAAGCTTATCCACCACGATTAAGTTGGTTTCATCCCTGGGATACACGGCTGGTTCAACATATGCAAATCAATAAACGTAATCCATCACATAAACAGAACCAATGACAAAAACCACATGATTATCTCAATAGATGCGGAAAAGGCTTTCGAGAAAATTCAACACCCCTTCATGCTAAACACTCTCAATAAACTAGGTATTGATGGAATGTATCTCAAAATAACAACAGCTATTTATGACAAACCCATAGCCAATATCATACTAAATGGGCAAAAACTGAAAGCATTCCCTTTGAAAACTGTCAGAAGACAAGGATGCCCTCTCTTATCACTCCTATTCAACATAATATTGTAAGTCTGGCCAGGGCAATCAGCCCAGAGAAAGCAATAAGTGGTATTCAAACAGGAAGACAGGAAGTCAAATTGTCTCTGTTTTCCGAGGACATGATTATATATTTAGAAAACCCCATCGTCTCAGCCCAAAATCTCCCTAAGCTGATAAGCAACTTCAGCAAAGTCTCAGGATACAAAATCAATGGGCAAAAATCACAAGCATTCCTATAAACCAGTAACAGACAAACAGAGAGCCAAATCATGAGTGAACTCCCACTCACAATTGGTACAAAGAGAATAAAATACCTAGGAATTCAACTTACAAGGGATGTGAAGGACCTCTTCAAGAAGAACTACAAACCACTGCTCAAGGAAGTAAGAGAGGACACAAACAAATGGAAAAAACATTCCATGATCATGGATAGGAAGCATCAATATCATGAAAATGGTCATACTGCCCAAAGTAATTTATAGATTTAATGCTATCCCCATCAAGCTACCACTGACTTTCTTCACATAATTGGAAAAAACTACTTTAAACTTCATATGGAACCAAAAAAGAGCCAACATAGCCAAGACAATCCTGGGCAAGAAGAACACAGCTGGAGGCATCACGCTACCTGACTTCAAACTATACTATAAGGCTACAGTAGCCAAAACAGCATGGTACTGGTACCAAAACAGAGATATAGACCAATGGAACAGAATGGAGGCCTCAAAAATAACACCACACATCTGCAACCATCTGATCTTTGACAAACCTGACACACACAAGCAATGGGGAAAAGATTCTCTATTTAATAAATTGTGTTGGGAAAATTGGCTGACCATACGCAGAAAACTAAAACTGGACCCCCTCCTTACATCTTATACAAAAATCAACTCAAGATGAATCAAAGACTTAAACATAAGACCTAGGACCACTTAAAACCTCAAAGAAAACCTGGGCAATACCATTCAGGACATAGACATGGGCAAAGACATCATGTCTAAAACACCAAAAGCAATGGCAGCAAAAGCTAAAATTGACAAATGGGATCTAATTAAATAGCTTCTGCACAGCAAAAGAAACTACCATCAGAGTGAACAGGCAACCTAGAGCATGGGAGAAATTTTTTTCAATCTACTCATCTGACAAGGGGTAATATCCAGAATCTACAAAGAACCTAAACAAATTTACAAGAAAAAAGCAAACAACCACATCAAAAAATGGGCAAAGGACATGAACAGACACTTTTCCAAAGAAGACATTTATGCAGCCAACAGACATATGAAAAAAAATGCTCATCATCACTGGTAATTAGAGAAATGCAACTCAAAACCACAATGAGATACCATCTCATGCCAGTTAGAATGGCAATCATTAAAAAGTCAGGAAACAACAGACGCTGGAGAGGTTGTGGAGAAGTAGGAATGCTTTTACACTGTTGGTGGGAGTGTAAATTAATTCAAACATTGTGGGTGACAGTGACGATTCCTCAAGGATCTAGAACTTGAAATACCATTTGACCCAGCAATTCCATTACTGGGCATATAGCCAAAGGATTATAAATCATTCTACAATAAAGATACATGCACACATATGCTTACTGTGGCACTGTTCACAACAGCAAAGACTTGGAACCAACCCAAATGTCCATCAGTGATAGACTGGATAAAGAAAATGTGGCACGTATACACCATGGAATACTATGAAGCCATAAAAAAGGATAAGTTCATGTCCTTTGTGGGGACATGGATGAACCTGGAAACCATCACAGCAAACTGTCACAAGATCAGAAAACCAAACACTGCATGTTTTCACTCATATGTGGGAGTTGAACAATGAGAACACATGGACACAGAGCGGGGAATATCACACACTGGGGCCTGTTGTGGGGTGGGGGATTAGGGGAGGGATAACATTAGGAGAAATACCTAATGTAGGTGATGGGTTGATGGGTGCAGCAAACCACCATGGCAAGTGTATACCTATGGAACAAAACTTACTTTGTGCACATGTAACCCAGAACTTAAAGTATGATGATAACAAAAAAACCATTCTAAAAAGTTCTAAAAGTTTGGGTTTTGAATGAACCCCAAACTATGCAGAAACCAATATTTCTACATAGAAATGTAACAGACAGCTGATTTTCATTATTAGCAGTAGTTTTATTTTGTGAAGTTGCTGCAAACACTGAATTAGATGCTAGCGCCCTGTTGCTCCTGGGGAAATGAAGGCTTAGGTTCCTGTAAGGCTCTGCTCACAACATTTTAATAAACTGATTAATACATGACCTTGTTTTATGTGTGTTCTGCTTAAAGATACCTTGTTTAATACCTATTATTGATTAATTATCATTAATAGATATTAAGGGCTGATAGCTTGATAATTCATAGTTGAAAGCTCATCTAACACAAGTATTTTCTCCATACAGCGCTTCTTAGCCTTCTAGTGGGATGAGACTCCAGGCAGCACTTGAACACTGTGTTCAGGCCCATGTTAAACAGCAAAAATTACCAACCAAAAAAAAATACAAAAATACAAAAGACATTAAACTAACAAGACCTTGAAAAGAACCTGTGCTAACACTATGAGCTAATAAAGAAGGCAGACAATCCACTTCTTCACCTCAGCTCAGAACAGAAGCAGCAGTGATGCAAACTTTCTCACTGCTCCGCCTTGTGTGCAAATGACCATAAAAGTACTGAGAATACTGATCTGAGGGTTACAAATACATTTTAATTAGTAGGTAAATCTCGAATACTGAATCCAGGAATAATGAAGGTCGACTGTAAATGGAAAAAGGTAGTCTGGTCTTTCTGGTTTTATCTACCACATCAAGCCTGTCCACCCAAGAGTGACACAGATATTGGTGTCTGTTTCCTACAGAATGTCCCCAGCAATTACATATTCAGTGCTGCCTGTGGTACTGAGGCATGGTATTATGCATGTGACAAGGGACAGCTCTTCGAGGTAGGTGTTGTGGTGCTGATTTCCCTTCTTCTCTTCTTGCTCCTACTTCTCTCTGGGCTTTTTCAATATTACATTTCTCCCCATCCCCAAATATCGCAAGATTCCTTTTACCTCCACCTCTAGCCATCAAACCAGCTTTTTTCTACCTGTGGAACACTATTCTTGCCAGGCTAATTGCAGTCCATTCTTCAGATTTAATTTGCATATACAGTAGGTTCCTCAATAACATTGTTTTGTTCAATGTCATTTTGTTATAACATTAATATAAAAAAAATTGATTCCAGTCCTGGGTCACTCTCTGTGTGGGGTTTGCATGTTCTCCCCCCACCTGTGTGGGCTTCCTTCAGGACTCCAGTTTCTTTCCTCATCCCAGAGGTGTGCACATTGGGTGAACCGGCATGTCTTAAGGTATCTCAGAGTAAGTGACTATGAGTGTGTGTGTGTGTGTGTGCATGCCTTGTGATGGAATGGGGTCCTATTCAGGGCTGGTTCTTGCCTTGGCTTCTTAGCTGATGGGAGAGGCCTCAGTCACCTGCAACACTGAACCAGAATAATTGAGTCAATAATTATCTGACTTGTTTCTATTGATCTTTCTTAGATGTATGTAGAACTCAATTTAATATTAGAAGTGTTTTAATCTTTATTTAGAAGTTTGGTGATTTTTGTGAGCAGAAATACATCATAGGAACTTAGCCTTCGTTTATATCAATTAGCCTATGGTAAGATCAGTTTCATTACACATCATTTTGCTTAAAGTCACACTTTGCAAGAACCCACCAACAATGATAAGGGAGGACCTCCTGTAATTTTCCCCAGCCTCTCTGCTATATTTAGGTTGGCCAAAGTACTGCACTTCGCATATGCATTTCCCATACTCCAGCCTTTGTCCCGCAGTGTGACAGCTACACTCTAGTTTGGCAGCTCTCTGAATAGACCACAAGCTCCTGCCCCTGAGAGTGCTGCTTCTTTTTTGGTAGTAGTCCAGTGACATACAAGGCGTGATGCAAAGCAAGTGTCAGCAAATAAAAGTTGAATTGGCAGTTGAAAAGGCAGCTGTGAAAAAGCTACCTTCATTCAAGAAATAAAGAAATATGGAGACTTTTTCCCATAAAAACATGGGAACAGTCTGTGGAGAGTCCCTATACATAATTTTGCAAAGAATATATCAAAACAAGCAAATCTGGTGTGAAAGTACAAAAGGAACAAGCAGGCCATGGGGAAATACTGCGCTTGCCTCACAGCTAGGCAGGGCCTTCTATTCTCTGCACGAGGGCCTGGGGACACTGGATCCCCATACAATCTAGCCCTTCTCTCAGGAAGGGCGGGCGTTAAATGGCCCTTTGGTCTGGCTGTGTCATTTTCTAAGCAAAGCCTTTTCCTCACCTGTAATACAAAGATAATAAACCCTGTTCATCTAATGTTAAGTATTCCCATAGAAAGTATCTGAAATAGTGCATGTGAAACTCAATTCATCAATGCTGCTTACTGTTATAGAACATCCTAGACAAGAAAATCCAGTGGTCCACTGCCCCCTTTCCTGCAGCAGCTCCGTCAAATTGTGGCTAGAATCTCAATGGGAAGAGTAAACAGAACAAGTCTCAGAATCAAGAAATGCCAAAGCCCAAAGACAGATGGGTTCACCGAGTCCTTGTGCTCCTGTGGGGTCTCGGTCTGCTGTCCACCCTGCGGGGGCAGGAAGACAGCACTGCAGCTGTGATTCTACAGAGATCACCTTTAAAATGGCAGAGGAAATAGCAGCTAAAATCAGAGATGCTCCGTGGGTTCAGGAGGAGAGTGTAAGGTGGAAAGTCAGGGGGGAGAGAGAGAGACAGAGACAGAAGCAGAAGAGAGAGAAAGCGAGGCATAGAGCAAGAGGGAAAGATGGATACAAAGAGAAGACAGAGGAAGAGAGACAGAGAGGAGAGTGAGAGGGGGACAGAGAGAGAGAGGAGAAAAAAAGAAGGAGAAAGAGAAAGAGACAAACAAAGACAAAAAGAGAAAGAGAGAAAGGGAGATAGAGAGAGAGAGAGGGATACAGAGAGAGAAAGATGGAGAGAGAGAGGAGAAAGAGCTGGGCATGGAGGAAGAGAGAGAGAGAGGAAAAAGGAGATAGGAAGGGAGTCAGCTCCAAGAGAGAGGGCCTGAAAATATCAGTTTCCCATTACCCAGCTTCTCTCATCGCTTTTCCTGGGAGCTGTGAACCAGGAAGGAAGTAGTGAGGAGTTACAGGATTAAGATAATTGACAGCCGACCTCTGGCATGTACCCTGTTGGTCACCCTGTGACCCTGGGTGGTGATCTAGCCTCAGTGACTGGGTCTCCTGATCTGTAAAATGTGGACAACAATGTCTCATTCACACGGTTTCTCTGAAGATTAAAGGAGGTGTCCTAAAAAGAGCTGCTCAGTCTATAGACCTGAGCGGATCATCATCCCAGCTGGGAAATAGGAGGGAATGGACTTCACAACCAATGAAAGGAGCCGAGTGATCCTTGCTGAGGAGCAGGTGGTGGCCTGGAATCTAGATCTGTGCACTTCCCAGAAATGTGCTGGGGGGCCTGATTCCAGTGTAGGAAGATCAGATGGTACAGGGGCAGTGAGAAGTGCACAGCGGCTATTGGCTCTTCAAGGTTATGTTGAAAGCTTCTTATGAGAAAGGAGAAGAAAACACAGGAAGCTCCAGGAGTGAAGCAACTCATTCCCAGATGTGCTCACGGAGAACAGTGGTCTCTGCTTCTTTGCCAGCCCTGTGACCTAAAACATTGGTGACTCTTACAAACATGCACCATATCTCTTCCAGAATGCTTCCAATTGTGAAATCCAATCCGCTTAGGATCTGCTTGCTTAAGAAAACAGCTGGAGAGGAACCTACCCATCTTCCTGCTGTACAGACAAGCCCAAGATTGTTAATCCACCCCCAAGAGATTTTATTTTAAAATGTTTGAAGCACTTTTATCAAAAGTCAAGCAGACACCATCAACCACTGCGTTTTTGTCTTAGAAACCTAACTGCGGGAGTATACATTTGTGACATTTGTGAAAAATGATTTTATACTAGACAGGTATGAAACTTGAAGGAAATCTTGTCCTGAAGCTAAATCTGTAATATTTATTTTAATAAATGACTTGCTCAATGAGTGAACAAAGAAGCAAACGTCAAACATATCTTCCAGGGTCCAGGATTGAGTACTCTGAGCCCTCCCTGAGCTTCCCTAGCCGCCCTTGCCTGACCTCCATCATCAGTTGCCCCAGGCCCACTGAAATCAGCTCATCTGCTCATTGGCTGATCTTCTCCAAGGGCTTCTGGAAGGCAGGCCTGTAGCTAGTTCATGTTCTGGACCAAGTATTTGACATTCTAATTATTCAGCATCTCTGCACATGCCAGTCAGGTGATCCTTAGAGCTAGGAATAGATTCAAGATTACATTATCTTGTCTTTTTTGACCCCAAATCTTGGAACTGGGACAAAACAGAAGATTCTGACTTCAAGCCTGTATTCCTCACGCTTTCAAAGCATCCACATCTGAACAGGGTAGCAATCAACATTTCATAGAAGAGAAAAAATTAACAAGAAAAACTAGCCAACTTCTCCAGTGAGCAAAATAACTCGTGAAAGTAACAATTGCTCTTCATTTTTAAACACCAAATTAGCAAAGATTTTTAAAGTGAAAATATTTCCAAATGAAAGGGCAAGTAGTTAAAGAGACATTTTCGAACATTGCCATGATCGATACTAAATTTTTCCCAGTAAATCAATTTGGCAAAATACAACTTAATACTATGTTTATTAAGTGCTTATACATATAAGATGATGCTTTCTTTAAGATACAAATGGTAGTGCCCAGTAAATTTGATAAAAGGATGCCTACTTTCCTTTGTTGTACTTCACCTAGCATTTGGTAAACTCTTGCCACAGGTAGACGGAGAGCATAACCTGAGTGGGGTCATGGACTGCACTAGGGTGACAAGGACCCCTAATAACATGTCACAAAATTAATGAACTCTCAAATAGAATCCATGCAGAGAGCTTAGCCTGCAAATGACATGCCAGGCTAAACCTTTCACCCAACTCATCCATGTGGGTTGGCAACAGTCTTTAAAGCCAGCAGCGAGGACCAGAGGAAGAACGGAGAGGAAATAAAAGGTGGCCACCTTCCCAGAGAAAGAACCCTGTAGGCACATTCTTGTACTCCTGTTGGTTCTGTTTATTATTTCTTCCTCAAAAATCCTTTGCTTGTTTCCTGGTTAAATGCATTCCTTGGCAGGGAGGCTTCCCCGCTTCTACCTGGTCTAATTGACTCCATATCCTCTCTCTCTCCATCTCTCTCTACAGTTGTATTTCCTCTTTCTACTAAAACACGTACCATCTATTGGCAAAGAATAATACTATGAGTAGCAATAGTAGCAGTAGCAGCAATGTAGGAACAATGGCAGTATTAGCAGCAGCAGTAGTCGTAATAGTGGCCGTGATGGTAGCATCATTAGCAGCAGTAGAAGTAATAGTGGTAGTAATGGTAGCATCAGCAGCCGTAGCAGTAGTAGCAGTAGCAGTAGTAGCAGTGATATTAGTGGTAGCATTAGTAGCAGTAGCCCTAGTAGTAGTTGTGGTGGCAGTGCCATTATTAGGTGTACTAGAAGTAGCAGTAGCAGTAGTATTAGCAGTAGCAATAGTAGGGGCAGGAATGGCAATAGCAGAAGCAGCAGTTCTAGTAATACTGGTGGTAGCAGGAACAGGAACAGCAACACTGTTAGTGGTAGTATTAGTAGCAGCAATAGCAATAGTATTACCATCGTGATAGTGGCAGTATTAGCAGTACTAATAGCAGTGGTGGTATTAGCAGCAACAGTAGTATTGGTAGGTAACAGTAACAGTAGTAGCAGGAGCAACAGGGCTTATAGTAACAGTAGCAGGAGCAGCCATAGTGGGAGTAACAGGGGTTCGATAAATGTGGCCTATGTCATCACCAATCAGAGCTATGTAATATACTGCTATAATGTTGATGATAATGTTTCACATTTATGAATCCTCAACAAGTACCAGGAATTTGTCCTACATGAAGTCATTTCATTCTCATAAAAACCCTCGAGGGAGTTGCTGTTACTGTGACTATTTTACAGAAGAGTAAAGCAAGCTTTCAGAGGTTAAGCCCCTGCCCCAAGGTTACACAGCTAGTGTATGGCCTCCTCCAACCGGAGAGAAGGCCTGTGTGGGGTCCTTTTTGGTGCTGCCCATGTCCACACCAGCCTGCCTTCTGAATGGGCACCTGCAGGGGAGGGATGTGTATATGGTAATATGAAATGTCTTACTGGCCAATTCCCAGATATTCCCTGGTCAAGGCCTCTTGCCTGATGGAACGGATTATCTAAGGTCAAGGAGCCTCATTTGCAGCCTCAGGAAGGTGATTCTGCCTTGGTAGGCTTGTTTCCAAGCACTCTGTGTGATTCTTATGATGTCTGAGGCTGGAGACACCAGGCCAGCACAGGTTCCTAAAGTCGAGCAAGCACTGGAGTCCCCCATGGGCTTGCTAGGACTCACACTGCAGGGTCCACCCAGGGTTGACAATTCCGTAGGTATAGGCCCAGCTGAGAATGTGCATTTCTAACAGTTCCCAGTTGATGCTCTGCTGCTGGTCCAGGGACACTGTGAAACCAGCTTCTTGGAAGAATGGCCTCCTCACATCTCAAGTACTCACAGTCTCTTGGCATAACATTCATGTTTCATTCTACAGGACCGGCACAGCAAGAGGACAACAGACTTACTGTGAGAAAGACATGTGATACATTGTCATGGGTAATATTTGTTTGTTCTGGGTATCGGTAAACAGGACTGGGATCCTATGTGATTCACTGTGCACGAGGCTGGCCCCCTCCCCATCACCCATGGGCCTGTACCACCTCTGAGTATGAGAATGTAATTGAGAAACACTGACCTATAAATAAAAATCACAAGTCTATCTCCTGACCTTGACCTCACCTCCATCCTCCCTCACCCTTTCCACACAGCGGCATCGCCTGGTCTGACTACAGCACAGTAGCCTAGTAGCAGGCATGGATCCATGCCCTTGCTCTGGGGAATGCCTTCCTTCCTCCCAGCCCGAACATCGTCCCTTCCAGCCCATTGGTCAGCAGCCAGCGGCTTCAGAACATTGCGTACCGAGTCCCAGGAGAGCTCTGACCGCCCGCCGGTGCTTCCTACTGTTTACATGGCTCTGTCCCTCATGGGGCTGTGTGTTCTTGAAAATAGTAACTGGGTCATATTCTCTAAAACTTTAGCACAAAAACAATGGTAGTAGACTTTCTATAAACATGCATTGAATTAATGTTTTTCATGTTTCTAATTTTTAAAAAATAACACACATGTGACTGCTTTAAACATTTAAGGCTTCTTTCCTAACCAATTGGCGTACATGTTCTGCCAGCAGATAAGGAACCATGGAAGGCACTTTGTTCTTATTTGTGCTGTGTTTATCAGGGAGCTGAAAGACACACTCCATGTCTGATCTTAGAAACGTCTGTTTCTGAAATGTGTGCAGAGGCCCTTCCCTTTGCAAGGAAGCATCTCTCCTTTTTTCCTCTTTCAAAGATAACATAACTAGCCGAGTTGTTATTAATTATGACAGTTCATGTTGCCCTGTTTTGACTAGTGATTTATATTTTACAAAATGTATTTATATTAACTGCTGCATTTTAACTTGAGAGTAGTGCAGCCAGATACCTATTAACAGTATGTTTATTTTACAGATTAGAAAACTAAAACTAAGTCAAGTGGCTGCCAAAAGAAAAAGAAAAAGAAACGTGGTTTCCAACTGAGGTCTGTAATTCCAAAGTCAAGATTTTATTTTAATCTAACTCAATTAGAGCAAACTGCCAGTTGTCTTCTATTTCTAGAAGAATATGCTAGAAGGTATAAACTAGTATAACTCTCTTTAAACAACTTCTGCAACCAGGGTATTTAGATAAAGCCCTTGGGAACAAGGGGGCCTCAAGAGGCACTCAAGTCTGTGATTCTGAAATAGGAGGGAATTTGTGGGGTAGTCACAGAAGTCAAAAAGCCGCTCCCCTAAAATCAAAATGACACCCTTTCTATCAAACCTCTCAGAAGATAATAACAATTTTCTCATGTTTCTGTATGTCTTCCCTAGCCCCTGTTAAGTGTATTTTTTCACTCCTGTATCTCCATTGCCTTAGATGATTAGAGACATAAGAAGTACTCAATAAGTGTTTGTTTCATGAATAAATAAAATTCAAACTATCCTATTGAATGGGTTTTCTAGTATAGACCATAGTCCTTTTTCCTGATATATTCAGTGAGTTGTTTGCCCATTTTAGTGAACACTTTAATGGCATGTAAGTCTCAGTTAATCAACACAATTCTTTCCGTAGATGCCTGTGTAACCACAAGCTATGGAGAGAATGAATGGAATATATCTGTGTACGGGTGGAAGAGTCTACCAATCCTGGCTGGCCCCCATCTCTCAGGTTTTATCTACAGCTGTCATCAGCAGGATCTTCATGGGAACCATGGCGAAGTCCAGCTATCCTGGTGCCTGTGAGAATGCTGGTGCCTTTTCAACCCTACAGCTAAAAGTGTTTCAGTAGCAGAGTGGGATTCAAGAGGGTGAATCAGAAGTGAAGCCCTTCTGTGGATGGCCTCTGGAACCACACCTAGAACTGACTAACGACCAGGACATGGTCCTTTGTGGCACAACTCTATCATTTTTCCAAACTTTGCCTAGTCTTGGAGCATTGCCCCTCAACCTGACAGCCAACTTCATTTAAAGACATAACCCTTGGCTGGGTGAGGTGGCTCACGCCTGTGATCCCAGCACTTTGGGAGGCTGAGGCCAGTGATTACCTGAGGTCAGGAGTTTGAGACCAGCCTGGCCAACATGGTATAACCCCGTCTCTACTAAAAATACAAAAATTAGCCAGCATGGTGGTGCGTGCCTGTAATCCCAGCTACTCAGGAGGTTGAAGCAGGAGAATTGCTTGAGCCTGGGAGGCTGAGGTTGCAGTGAGCCAAGATAGTGCCAGTGCACTCCAGTGTGATCAACAGAGTGAGACTCTGTCTCCAAAAAAAAGAAAAAGAAAAAGACATAACCCTTACATCTGCTGAGCATTATGGTCTGAGTTCGGAACCACTTATTGAAACCTACACCTCATCCTGTACTTCAATTTGTACCTACTTCTCCTGACTTCTAATCTGGAAAACTTATTTCTATCTAGTCCTGGCTCTGCACAATTTCCCTGAATGCAACTGTAGCTTTTTCCTAGAGTGTCATTCCATGGTTTCAGCCTTCCTGAGAAATCAACCCAGCCCATCTTGGCTTCTCGGACCTCCTAAGATATGTTCCCAGCAGACACTGCCTCATCTTACAAGCATGGCCTGAGAGATGAGTAGCATGGAATGGGTCATTTTGAAAAAGACAAAAAGAAAATGGTGATATATCTGCTGAAACTCTAAGATGAAATTATTTAATGATCCTTAAGGGAAGAAAAAATAGGCAAGGAAGGGTAGAAAGATTTTGAGCCAGATGCTGACACCAAGAAATATTAAGGAAGAGTGCCCTCAAAGTCAGGGGATGCCTTTCCTCTCCACTTGCTGTGGTCTGCACTCCTCTCTGTTATGACATTCATTGACCACTCTATACTGTAATTATCTACTTATTGATTGGCATTCCTCATTAGGCCATGAGTTTTTAAAGTCAGAGTCCATGTCTTAATTGTTTTTGTATGTATAATAATTCTAGCAGTGCCTGGCACATAGCAAATTCTCAGAATAGTGACTGAATGAAGAAAAAGAAGAGCAATAAAATAAGAGTGAGTGGTTCATCAAATGCTATAGAGCTGACTATCATGAGCATACTTCAATGGGGACCACTTTTCACATGGCTTAGTTTCTCACATCATTACTTACATCTTTCTCTCCAATAAAAATCAATTATTTTTCAAGTAGAAAACATGAACTATCAGAGCTATGAAGCATCTATACTAATTCTCTCTTTCTGTGAGTGAGTCTTCGCAGAGACTGAAGCTGACAGCTGCTCTGAAGCTATTTGGAGCTCTCCTGCCTCCCAATCAATCTCACAGGTGCTGCAACACTGCTCAAACCCTGGGAGGAAATCAAAGAGCATCCTCCTTCTTGCAACAGGGCCTTACTCTTTAAGTCTGACCCTGTGTTCATTCCGTTCACATAAATTTAGCAATAAAATATCATGCACAGAATGTAGTATAGGTGGTTTGTTGGGCTTCACAAAACATTGATTGATTGGTTTAAAATAAGTTAGTTCTGAGAAAGACTTATTTGTGTTTTCTCTGAGCCCTTGCACTCCCCATCTCTCTGCAATCTGCTGGTATTGATGAAGTCCTCTGTGGGACCATATATTGTTTCTGGACATTCGTTATGTTTCCTTCTCTTGCTAAAATCTCAGCATGACTTTTTAAAAATTTTGGAATTCTCAAGCTTTTGCAGTCATCCTGGGTCTGCTTTGTTGTAAATCCAGAAACTCAGTAATCTTGCAGCTGTGATTTACGCAGGCCAGGGCCTGCTGCCACATAATTTCCATGCTGAGACGTTTAGGGACATTGTTTAATTAACACACAACTTTTTTCATTACATCACACTAGGGAATTTTTGAAAACCTGTATCTCCCCTCAGTTCTGCCCTTCTACTGCCCAGGGAGTAAATACTTAAAAATCCATTTTTCAGTAATTATAAATGGCATATATATTTATATATATTTTCATAATGTATATATTTTTATAATATAATGTATATATAACTACTTATAAACGTGTTGTAATATAAACATACATAGTTATATATGTCTATGTTTTATAATACATTGAATATATACTTTTATCTACTAGAATTATAGAGGTACATAATTATACATACAAATAGTTTATATATACGTATATATTATATATAATAAATAAAGAATATATATGTAATACATAGACATTTACATATGTTATATACAGTCATACACCACTGACATGTTTTGGTGGTCTCATAGGATTATACTATCAGATTCTTACTGTACCTGCACTATGCTTAGATATGCAAACACCTACCATTCTGTTACAGTTGTTGACAGTATTCAGTAGAGTAACATGCTGTGCAGGTTTGTAGCCCAAGAGCAATATCCTAGGTGTGTAGTAGGCTATACATCTGGGTCTGTGGAAGCACGCTCTATGATGTTGGCATGATGATGAAATCACCAACACTTTTCTCAGAAGGCATCTCCATTGTTAAGCAACAAATGACTATATATCGTGTTCTTTAAATTTGAAGAAGAGAGTTTATCTTGAAAAATTGGAAGAAAAAGTATTTTAAAAAGTTTTCAAGTTGGTTAAAATCTTTGTAGGTACCATAGAATGACATCATTTCAGCAATATTTCATTTGATAATTAAACTCATAGAAAAATATATCTGTTCCTGAATTTGCACCATTTGCATCTTTCTTCTCTGTATGAAGACATGTATATATTAATAACTCAGTGAAATTGACATTACTTCTGGAAAATTGATTTTTTTAATTAAGAACAATTTTCATCATCCTCAAATTAAAGCATGTGTGTCTGTTTCTTTTTAAGTCTACCTATTTTCAATAAAATGTTGCTTGTATAAATTGAATCATAGTATGTTTATTTCTTTGTTCTTAACCTTTGCCTTTTAATTTTTTATTCACTAAGTTTTGGTCAATTTTATGTAGCACTAGAGGTGTCTTCATACAAAATTGGCTACCCTACTGAAACTGCCTTTTCATCTACATTGACCTAACCTCTCCAGTGGGCATTCCTGAACCACATCCCAACCATATTTTGATCATTCAGTGAGGTTTCTGCAAGCCTGTGTTTCACCCTTGTTAAAAGATAAATGGACAGAACTATCTCCAGATACTCGCAGTGGAATATTACTCAAAGGATGGGTCACTGAAATATGCATCAATTTGGACAGACCTCTAGATATCCTTTGAGTTTTATGAAAAGGCATTCTCAAAAGAATACATATTGTATCATTCAATTTACAAAACTCTCTCCAAATAATGGGAACCCCTGGCTAGCGATTGCCAGACATTAAGGTTTGGGAGTCTCCATAAGGGTAATCAGAGAAAGTCTTGCAGTGTTGTAGCAGGTGCGCATCTTGATTTTGGTGGTAGTTACACAAAACTACCAATGTTTTAAAATTGCATAGAACCACACACACACACAGACACACACACACCACACAGAAGTTTCGTGTAACAGTTACATTCTAATTTGGCAGCTCTTCAAATAGGTCTTAATCTCCTGGAGGTGAGAAGACTAATCTTGCTCTCTCTATAGTGACTTAGAATTTTGTACTCAACAAGAAAATGAAAGTACGACATTCATTTGTCAATGTTGCCCAGTCTAATGAGGTTTAAATGCTTGATAAGTTAGATAAATATGCCTGTATTTGTTGATAAGTAATAGAAAGGTAGAATATGATTAATTCATTCCTTCTTTAAGCAAATAATAATAGAATGTCTTTAAGTGTCAGGTACTGCTCTAAGGTACTGTTCATTTCTGGGAATACAGCAATGAACCACACAACCAAGGCCTGGGCTTCTTGAATTCTGCCCTTCTATGGTCAAGGCGGTAGATAAAAGGTAATAAGCCCAGAAATAAAAGTATTTTACATTTTAACTTGCATAGACTTTGAAGACAGACTTGACAGGATTATAGATGGCTTAGATCCAGGAGTTAAAGAAAAAATAGTCAAAGATGTCTTTCTGTTTCCAGCTTGAAGAATAGTGGTGATATTTCCCAAAATGTAGGAATTTATTTAAGAAGGAGTAATAACAAGAGGTTCATTGTGGGCACTTAGACTGACCATTTAATAATTCAAAGATAGATATGTAAATGATGATAGCTTGAAAGCCATAGATCATTTACATAATCTTCCTAATCATGGTAATGAAGTCCATCATTGGTACTACATTTTTTTTTCATGTGTTCAGTCAATATTTACTGCTCTCAGCCCACTGCTGGGGCCAAAGAGGAAGCACTAGAGTGCTGGGTAAAGCCCAGGGCAGTTTTCAAAGTGAATTCACAAATATTCATCCCATGTCTTCCTCTTGGCTGTCCTGGGAGGTAGGCAGTAGTATCTACACTTTCTAGTTGAGAAAATGAAGCCTCAAGAGTTTGGTTGCTGACTTTTATGTAATCAGTAAATACATATTGTACTTTTAGTAGGGACAGAGTCTCACCATGTTGCCCAGGCAGGTTTCAAACTCCTGACCTCAAGTGATCCACCCACTTCGGCCTCTCAAAGGGCTGGGAATACAGGTGTGAGCCACCACACCCAGCATTAGTAAGTACGTATTAAAACTAAGTACAAACTTCATTGCCTGTGCCTCTCCAAGAGTAATTCATGCAACAACTTGCCATGTGGTCAGGGCATCTTTCACCATCCCGAGTCTTTGGGCTTGGCCACTCAGATGTATCTCTTTGGGCTACATGGACTCACAAGTCAGGGAACGTGGAGTTAATTACAAAACCATTCTGGGGAATTCTGACCTAGGTGGTAATATGATCAGATAATGGAGATAAATGTTTATAAACTATAAAGTGCCATAAAAATATAAAGGGGATGATTATTCCAGGTTTCCAACAAGGGATAGAAATATTCTTTGAGAAGAAACTTATTATTCTCACACTGTCAACATGATCTTTCCTATCAAATGAAAAAGATTTTATTTTCTTCTTTTCATGGGATAAGTACATGACCTTTACAAAACAACTCTGAAGCATTTCAGTTGTACAATCATAAATTGTGCCCAGGAAAGATTTGGTCACACTCTCTGCTGATGCTGTGAGCTAATGCCAGAGGAAGACTTATGATAAACTAACACACCCATGCCAGGCCACCCTACATAAGTTTCTGAAAGTTCAGAGAATTCTTACGAAGTCACCAAAAAGTCCCCTTGGGAATCCATGTCCTTTCAATAAAGCTCTTTCCAAGAACAAATGCTCTCAGCTAACTGGAATCCTACCAGGACTCACTTGAGATCGTGAGTGTTTCTGTAGTACCTCCCTTAAGTTGATACTGCTGAATGCGGTGTCAGAATCCTTTTATCTCGGAGGAGTTCCAAAAGATCCAGCAGAAGGCACACGTTTCTTCTCTTAGACCTCATCCCAGTCAGTGGGTCACTTGCACAAGTGGCAAGCATAATGATAACTAGGCGTTCTGCTTTGCTGGATGCTTAGAACTTGAAGCCATTAGAAAATGCTTCTCCTACCCATGTTGTCTCCCTGGGCTCCCTTTTAATTTTGTAATCCCTGGCACATGTGTGTTAGTCACAATACCTGCCAGATCATTCATGCTGAGGAAAATAAGAAAAATGGAAGGTTGGCCACCCAGGTGTGAGGGTTTTCTAAGCTGCCGATATGTTGTGATGGTCCCAAGTCAGAGGGAACTTAGCAAGTGGCTTCTTCAGGCCGCCGAGATCTCTAAAGGAGCCCGCTTCTTCAACTACAAAATGAAGACAATGCTATTTACTTTATGAGTTTTCTGTGAACATTAAGTAAGGCAAAGCATGTATAGAAATCAGCACAGTGACTGGCACAGAGTAGGCACCATGTGAGTAATAGAGATCGTTGTGTGTTATTGCCATTCGTGATTATAATACTATCTTCTGGGAAGCCCAAATTTTGGTATTCCCCTTTATCTAGTTTCAACTATACCAAGCATTATACGTGAAATGGATCTTTGCATGAAAAAAAAAACAAACAGAAATGGAAACTAGATAGAACCAAAATGTAATCTTTAGGAAAAGTTCCTACAAACCAGGCAAGTGGGCCTCATGCCAATTTTCTGGTTATTTATAAGCCACATTCTTCCTTCTCTCACAAACTCCAGAGATTTCTCATTTGGAAACAGAGTTGCTGGAGGATTCTTAATTCCACAGGAAGATACCTTGATTCTAAACAACTTGCAATACTTTTTTTTGTGTGTGTGAGAAAATGAAAAACATTCAAAAAACTAAAAAAACAACTAAAAAGAAAATTAATACAATCTTTTAGAAAATCAGTGCAAATGAAGTGTATCTACTATATGAAACTTGTATGCATGAAATGATAAAAATCTCTCTGGTTTTAATGATCTAAAGAAAATGGTGTATCTTTTTTTTAACCTGAGAACATACTTGAATCGGACAATTAACAACAATCATATGATATCTTAAAAATATACCAACGTTCTTAGTGCAATCTACATTCATAAACATCTATTTTGAATCATAACCAAGAAACATCCAGAATCACTGACTTTTTTCCTATGTCCTCATAATTAGATTTTATGTAGGTTGAAAATCAACATGGGACATTTTCGTAGCGGAGATACCATATTCTGTATTTCTAGAGTTTTGTTTGTTTGTTTGTTGTTTTAAAAGAAGTTTTTTTTTTTTGTAATTCAAATCCATTTATGTTTCAAAAGAAATCCAATCCATATGTTTTTTGTTTATTTACACTTAGTGTAATTCATCAAAGAGCTATTTAATAAGCTATTTAATGTCCAAAGAGTCTTCGTCACAAGTTTTTTTTTAAGTCTTTCATCTTGTGTACCAGGAAGCTTTGCTTTTCTTTGAAACAAGGTTCTAAGAAAAACCTTCTGGAAAAATATGACCTTCCACTCATATTCTAAAATGTTACTAGGCCTGCAAATTAGGCTAACAGAAGGGTAGACTTGAGCAATGCTTTAGTGAATTTAACAAGTTCTAAAACAAGGGTCAATTCAGTTCCCCCAAATCTATAATTAATAGTTGGATAGTGGTATTTCGGAGGGGGTCAAAAAGGTTAAGGCCCTCTGCTTTTACTCTGCAATCTCTCAAAAATGTCAAGAAAACACTGCGTGTTAGACATTATCCAATATTATCCAATATGGGCAAAAATTACTTTGATTTATTTTCACCATGCAATATTATCGAAATTCATCATCTCCAATTGCTGGAAAAATTGTTCTCTCTCTCTCTCTCTCTCTCTCTCTCTCTGTGTGTGTGTGTGTGTGTGTGTCTTTGCCTGTATCTGTGAATATGTGTGTATCTGTGTGGTGAGTATCTCCATTTGTGTATATTGTGTGAATATCTGCATGTGTATGCATTGCAGTGTTATTTTTTATAATATACTAGCTTCAGATAAGATACAGGAAGGAATTTCCTAAAAACAAACCCCAAACTCAATGTTTTTGTAAACTCTTGTCAATAGCTCCAGTAGGAGTTTAACTGAAGCCTTGTGTTCCAAGCCTTTAGGTTCATGGCCTCCTCTGGCCAGGACTTATTTCTTCTGGTGAACACAGAAACCTGCCATGGAGGAGAAATCTTCTGACCGACCCTAGACAAATCCTTGAAGCAACAATTCCAAATATTACCATTGAGATAAAGTGTTTGTTGTATTGCACTGCCTGTGTTTTAGAGAAGAGACATTTTTCAAAGGCACCATATAAAGCTCCATTGGGAATTTCTCTAAGCACAACATGAGATGAACCGGAAGGTCCTGGGGCATCTGCCAAGTGGGGCTTACATGCAGTACATGCTCTTGCTTTTACGCATTTATTTTCTTCTTTTATTAATTCAATAAACATTCATCTAGAGTCTAGTTAGTTAACCAGGTAGCTATATATATAAAAAGAAAATGACCTCATTTGTTTTCTGTTGTTAAAGAGGTGTTTATGTATATAACAGGTACTTTTCTGAACAGGAAATTGTCATATCTATCAATGCAGAAAGTGCTGGGTGATTTCAGGCTTGTTATCTTGTTTTGTTTTGATAACGACCCTTTGAAGCAAGTCTGGAACCTGAGGTTCAGCCAGATTAAATAACTTTCCCCAAATCATAGAGATATTTCTAAGAAAAGCTGGAAATAAAACCCAGATCTTTATGATGACACAATTCACTCTGTGTTATCTCACTATTGCAAATTCCATGAGATTTCAGAGCAGGAAGAGATTGCTTGGGATTTAGAATGTCATAAATTTGAGCTCTCAGCTCCAAAACCCATGTAGTCAATAAAAGAGTTACTGCAGCACATTAAAGATCTCCCTCGAGCCAAGGGTACTGGGGCCTTTTGATCCTGCTTACCTTTCATGCTGGAGACAATTATGGTGATTTGGGGTCGGATCACGGGTTTGCAGATGTGCCTGGCCATTAGTAGGTAGGTACTCACCTGAACCAGTGAAGCCTGATTAATTGGAAACAAGAATAAATGAAATACAGTGAAATGGAACTAATGCTTGGCCAATTGTGATGGCTTCACAATTGACTACTATGTGACTTGCAGTACTACATAAACTTTCTGAACCTCAAAGTCCTTATCTATAAAACAGAAAATAAATAGTACTCCACCTCACAGGGCCATTGCGTGAATTGAGTGCATGGAACCTGCTGACCATTATCAACACCTGTCCTCACTGGCCATCTTTCCTTTCTCTGACCAAGTCCTGAGTCCAGAGCCACTAAACTCTAACTTTTATCCCCTGAATGCCAGCCCCTCTGAGCTCTGACCTAACCAGGACTGAGAATAATGGCTTCCTTATCAGAGCATTGTACCTGAGATGAGAGTCTTTGACAGGGGCACTTGAGGATGACCAGCCCAGAAAAGCATATGGATTTGCAAACCAATTGAGCATATATTGCAGACAAGAATTAAGAAAAACTTGGGCCTTAAGGGAAAGGAGAATACTAAAGTTGCCAAAGGCAGGGTTAGATTACAAAAGTGAAATAATAGGTTTCTTTATGGAACACGGGACACGGGTCTGGGAGTTGGGGTCATGGTTTGGGATAGTGTTCGAAACATGGTTTTATTTCATTGCTATGACCACTCTGGTGGTTCTGCCATACTCTAGGCATCATGTTAGGTGTATCTGCAGACTATCACATACCTTCACAGGAACAAGTTGAGGGAGGAGCTGAGACTTGGACAGGTGGTTTGCTCAGAGCCATGTGACCAAGGAAGGACTGAGATGTGAAGTCTCATGCACACGGCTTGGGCCCCATGTAATTTCCATTGAAATATGTGGCTCAAGGTAATTGAGTAGCTATGGAAATGGGTGTGAGTGAAGCACTGTCAGTTACTTTTCAAAAAAGACTGGCATCCCAAAACATGGGTTCCCTTTTGGAAGCTGTCTTCTGGGAACCCCCTTGCCTCCTGAGGGCCATGAGGAACTCCCTTTTTGACTCTCAGTCACTCTGGGCTCCATCCTCCAGCCTTCACCCACCATGACTCCATGGATCAGCTCTCATCAAAGCCTCAGCCTTTAGCTTCTTGTAATGGAAAGAGAGGATGGGGAGGTGAAAACAGAAGTGCATATAATTTTCTGGTGACATTTTAAGTGACTCATCTTTCTGGATCAGAGAATAGAAATACAGGGCAATAGCCACTGAAATATTTAAATCATGTCACCTGGTAGATATGTCCTGGGAAGCTAGCCACAGAAATTCAACAGAAGCTGGGAGAAGGTACACATTATGATAATTTTTATTGCAAAATTACTGATTTATTATTTTTAAATGTTTCTTTTTAAAAATTGTGGTAAGAACAGTTAACATGAGACTTAGCCACTTATCACATTTATAAGTGCACAATACAGTATTGTTAGCTATAGACACAGTGCAGAACTCTAGGACTTATTCATCTGTGTAACTGAAACCTCACACCTATTGAACAACTCTTCATTTCCCACTCCACCCAGCTCTTGACAACCCCTATTCAACTTTCTGCTTCTATGAGTTTGACTATTTTAGATTCCTGGTGAAAATGGACTCATGTAGCGTTTGTTGTTCTTTGTTTGGCCTATTTCACTAGCAAAATGTCCCCCAGATTCATCTCTGTTGTTACAAATGACAGGATTGTCTTCTTTTTATGGCTGAATAGTATTGCATTATGTATATATACCACATATTCTTTATTCATTCATCCATCGATGAACATTTGGTTTATTTCTGTGTCTTGGCTATTGTGACTAATGCTGCAGTGGACATAGGAGTGCAGGTATTTCTTTCTGATCCAGATTTCAATTCTTTTGGATGTATACCCAGAAGCATGATTGCCAGCTCATATGGTAGTTCTATTTTTCATTCTTTAGGGACCTCCATACTTTTTTCCATAATGGCTATACCAATTTGTATTCCCACCAAGTGTTCAGGCTTTCAACTTCTCAACATCATAAAATAAGAAGTATAATGAGAGATGTGTGATATGCGTAGCCATAAACTGAACACACACACCTATATGTAGTTGCAAATGTGAAATTATATAAATACTTTAAGACCTAAAATAAAATAGAAATATATTACATTATATATATATAATTATAGATACACATTTGTGACAAAGTAACAAGCAATATTTTTATGTTAAAATAATGGTGTAATTTTATTTAAAGTTAAAAGTTTAATTACTTTAATAAAACAGAAAAAATCAATTAATGCTTTATTTAGTAAAAACTTAATTGAAAATAAATTATATATTATAGTAAATTTCCTGACTTAGTAAAACATGTTGTTTTCTCTTGAAGTGCTAACTTTTTTTAAAGCAATGCTACAGTCTGGGTAAAGTTATACTTGAAATAGTAAGTATCATTTTTTTCTGAAGATGGTTTCATCTTTGTGGCTGTCATGGGATTAGGGATACCTAACTAGCCCCACGATAATGAGAAAAAGAAGATTTTCTTTAAAACAAAAATTAATATTAATTTATCTGTGTTTATACTTATGTTTAATCACTTTCAATATAAGCACATACTTCAAAAGAAAGAAAGAATCTTTGAAATTTTAAAAATTCCATTGTTGATAATAGTAAACTTTAGGAACAATTTCCAAGCCTCATTTTTGCACACATCACACATAGGGCAATTTTTCTGAATCTTGGACCACTGGTGACATTGTTCAGAGTCAGAGACGGGCTTCAATTAGAAGTTCCAGGTCACATCCAGTGAAGGTCTTACTCGAGAGGGCAGAAACCTCACTGGCTGAGTTTCTAGCTAAAGTTTGTTGACTCATCCTGTTCTCTGTGAGCATGAGAAAATGTACATCATCTCTAGGGTACAAAGAGAACTCTGTGCCAGTTCAGAGGAAGCAAACTAATAGGGAAACTAACCCTCTGAAACCATTTACTAAGACCCTGAGTGCTGTCATTTGGTTTACCTGGAAGGCTTGTTAAAGATCTAATCACAAGATGATTTATATTTGAGGCACTTTTTGTGCTATGATTCTACAGCCAAGATCCATCTAGCATAAAGATCTTTTCACTTTATTTTTAAGGACATCTGGAAGGTATTTCCCTACTCCACTCCCCAATCTAAAGAACCACCAAACTCTTTCTAGCGCAACAGAGGAACACCATAATGTCAACATCATTCATCTTTTTTAAATGTATAAGCACTTTTAAACGTAATGAGAAAAATTCATGGTATTATAACATTTGGAGGATGCTATAACTTGTCATCTAATTATTGATATACAGGTAAATAATTTTTTTTCTACATAGTTCATTTTAACATCACAAGCAACTCACATTATCTTCAAATCTCAATCAGAGAGAAGGCTGAGGCTTGGCTGGAGCCAGAGCTGGGTGACTGCAATGGGCCCTGGAGGGAGCCATGCTCCATGTACATTGGGGCTATGTCAGGCAGGTGGCTTCAGCAAATCTCTGAATAACACAAAGCTTCAACTTTTTCACCTGTTAAGAACAAAACCAAAAGCAAGACTGTGATACTTTATCTCTCAGATGTTCTGGAGCCCTTCAAGTCTACCACATGTCTTCCAACCCATGACTCTGTATAGACCTTCCAGACTACCTACAGTGGCATTTCCATGCACCTTTCATGTTTGATTCTACAAAGACAGCTCAAAAAGGCTGCTGGTGCTAATGCACTGAGCTCTGGTCATGCACCTATAAGGATCAATGGAGAGCAACGCACATGACACTGATGATTCATGCTTTATAAAATAGAAAACACTGATGAGAATGAGATTAAACACTATTTATTATTTTTATCACTCTTAAACACTGCTTAGAATAATCCATGTTTTGTCCAGTGGGTTAGAACAAACAAAAAAGATAATAAAAAGAAATTTAAAAAATAAAAAACGGATGGACTATGTACACATGTTAACTACAACTTATAAAAGATTCAATTTTCTCTTTTTTACTGTTTGACTATAGCTGCTGCATTACGTGGATTTGCTATAAGCTGGATCTGTAGTTTTATATATCACTTCTGTGGATATTCTCAGGGCAATACAATGTTAAAAATCTAAGCAGCAGTCTCTGTTGCCTGCTGGCATTTCTCAAAGTGATCTCAGATGTCAGTGTCTATTTGTGGTGATTATCAGTCAGAGTTCATATGGGAATGATGGTTTTCATTGACTTTTTTAGACACACGGAGGTGTTCTCTAACTATCTTTAGTTTATTTGATATCCTGAGATCTCATTCTACCCTTCTCTCCATTGGTGAGGAATCTATTCTCAAAAGCTAAGAGGGAGCAGAAATAGTGGAGGCAGATTTTACAGATGCAAACTGGAGAGGGAGGTCATTGGGAGATAGAGAAATGTGTGACACAGAGGATTTGGGGCAGCGCTGTGCTATCCAGGCAGCCTGGATAGCAACCTATTTGTCTCTTTTTCAACCTATTTGTCTTGTAATTGCACTTTCCCTCTGAGAACTTGCTAGGAAATTGCATGGAAAATCCAGGTCTTAATATAACACAATGGTGATAGACATAAGCTTTCAAGTGACATGGCCCTGGGTTAAAATTCCAAACCCTGCCCCTGGTTCTACAATCATTTGAAAAATAACTATTGAAATATTTTTTCTCATTTTTAAAATGAGAAACAAAATAGTTCACACATCATCGTCGTAGAGATTAAATGAAATAGTGTACATTAAATGTTAATCCCAATACTGAGTACACACAATTGTTCAGTAAATATCATCTATCTAGGCCTATGATATATCCCATTATAAAAACTTGGCCTTTGGGATTTTAAAACGTGAGGTTAATTGCTTCTTTAAAATTCACACAGAAATGTTATTTGCTTGGATAAGCATAAGGTAGAGTTCATGGAAGGCGCAAAGTCCAGATGGATTTTCCTCATCTCTGGTCTAAAAATGAAGAAACCCAAAGCTACAGGACAGGCAGACATGATCTAGAAGATTTAGATGGTAGGCATCATCATGGAATCATTCTCAACAAAAATCAGAAATCAGAAGAAAGGAAGAAGTTTTTATTTCCGGTTAAGTTATTGTTTGGGCTGTTTTACTTTAAATTTATACAATAACCTGTTTTCATTAATGCATATCTCACGTGACATACAAATGGCTCAAAACGAAACAGGTTATTAAGTAAGGTTTTCTGTCATCATAAACATAAAACTATTATTTTTTGTTTTTGCCTTTCTAGAATTCTCTTCTTAGGTCACTGGCACTGTTGAGTGTTCATGGAACTTCTGCAGAAAAGCCCGTGGATATTACTGGCTACTATGTGGCATTTGCTTTTGCTGATGAGAAATCTGATGCCATTCTAAATGCCATTATTATTGTCAGCAACCCATGTTTTCTTCTAGAGAATTTTGGAGTTTTTCTCTTTCTTTTTTTTTTTTTTTTTTTTTTTTTTTTGAGGTGCAAAGTTCCACTCTAGTGTGTCTAGATGTAGCTATAATTTTGTTTAATCTAGGATTCAGTGTGGGATTTGGGGAATCTTGTCTTTACTTACAGAAAATCCTCATTGACTATGTGCATGTGCATCTCTGGTTCTCTTCAGGTTCTCCATCTGCATCTCCTCTTAATCCATTTTCTCATTCTTCTACTGTGAAAGTAAGCATTCACTATATATTTGTAAGAATTTGTCCACCCATTCATCAGGCTGGAATAAAACACACAGAAAGTCTCCGCTTCCAAGTTAACAGGAAGCAACATTTCTCCCAAGCACACATGGCTGCCGTAGTGTCTAAGCAGCAGCCACATTTTTCAAGTGACTGCTGCTTTCTTAGCGAGCTTTCATTAAATCATGGAAGTCTGTCTGTTTGAAAGCTTATCAGTAAGAATGAAACATTTGCCTCCAGCTTGAATGATCTAAGTCACGTTGACACAGAGAAGCAGCCTCAACCTCCAGCTCAGACCCAGAGCTTCAGATAAGGGTTCTGAACATAACATTCCACATTATCTCTATTTTGCAATTTTCAAAGAAACAGAGTCCTAGGTCCAAGCTGCAGTTGGACCTGATGTTTACCACTTTGCATGCAGCCCTAATTTGCTTTGAGTCTTCAAAAACACTGCATCTTTCAAATTCCACCTAAATCCCATCCTGCCCACAAATCCTAGAACAACTCAATCTTTATTTTTTCTTTTCTTGGCTTGGTAAGAAACCCCATGTTTCATCAGATATGCAGCCTTCCTTGCTGTGTGATAATAATAATACCATATATACCATGTATGGGGCAACAAATAAATCCAATTTTGTTGGACTAGAAGTTTGCCCTTGAATGAATGTGCCAATTGGACTGGGGCATAGCTAGGGGGTTAGCTTCCTTTCTCCTATTTATTCATTCTACAATTAACTTCAAATTTATTTCCTAAAATTTTATTTTATTCTATCATATTATAAAATACACCTACAAAAGGATATATAATATATAGTTAGAATATAATACACTAGATATATTTATATATATATACACAATAATATATTGGTATATTATATATCAGAATATATATTGTTTATATAAAAATATATAAGTATATATAATGTATAACTGCATGTCACAGTTTAAATTCCAATAAAACAGTCATCAATGTGCCACCCTCTGCTGAGCTGAACAATAAAACCAGTGTCTTCATCATTGCTTATGTTCCTGTGTGCCCGTCACAATCCTATACCTTCTTTCCTTCTCCCTCCTAAGAAATAGCCTCTATCAATCTACTGCCTCTCCTCTACATAAAAATGCATTTCCAAATAATTAGTTTTTAGTTTGGCCTTATTTTGGCCTCTTCATAAATTTCATCATTCTTCTGTGATTATAATTTTTTGTGATGTACTTTTTCACACAACATTTTACTTTTAATTTTATGTTTGAGCTGTATTTCAGTAATTTTCATTGCTGTAGAGTGTTCTATAATGTGAGAATACTATAATTAATGTATTCAGTGGGCGAATCATGGACATTTCAGTTGTTACCAGTATTTCACTGCTATGAACAGTTTTGAACCCATCTCCTGGGAAAAACATGCAAGAGATACTCTTTATGGGATACTCTCATGACAGCCATTGCTGGAGTTTAGGTGATATGGTACTTGACCAGGTACTGTAATATGCTGGCCCAACGTGATTAGAACAACTTATATCCCCTCCAATGGGGCTTGAGGATTGCTTCACATCTTCACAAATGTATGATAATATCAGACTTTAAGATCTTAAGTGGGATTGTATTGTAGTCCCCTCCTTCCTAGTGAGATTTTGCTTCTGACTATTCTACTGAGGGTTTATCACTTTAATATTGATTTTTACATAGCTATTTATATATTCAGCATGCTTATCCTTATTTTTAAAAAATATCCTCCCAGTGTGTAGCTTATTTAATTTTTTATAGTTTATTTTAATGCATTTATGTTCTTAAATTCAATATAATTAAGCCGATCAGTCTTATTCTTTATTTTTTGTATCTTAGGTTAGAAATCTTTCCTTACCTTGAGGTCAGAAAGAAATTTCCCTATGTTTCCTCTAAAGGTTTTAAAACTTTACCTTCCACATTTAAAAATTTAACCCCTGAAGAAATACTTTTTCTGAAGCAGTAGAAAAAATATTTTGTATCATGTTGCTCCTTGTTCCAATCTCTAACACTAATTTTTCCCCAGTCTGAACGTCACTTTTATCATCTCTTTATTTTCAAAATACCCATGGCTCTCTTTGCAGACTTTATTCTGATTTATGGGTCACTTTTTCTAGCTTTATTTTTTTAATATAAGGCTTTATATTAGAAAAAACAACTTCTTACCTCTTATTGCTATTTAGGAATCCATTTAAAAATCAGTATCACTTCATCTAGTTTTATAAAATGTCTTAGAAATTTTATTGCATCCACACGAATCACTTGTGAAAACTTGACTTCCTTCCAACGCTGAGTCTTCATAAGAAAGCATGTCCCTCCAGTTATTAGGTCTCCTTTATTCCTTCCAATACAATTATAATTTTATACCTACAGGGCTTGCTAATATTTATAAACTATCCTCTTAACTATTTTATAGTTTTGTTGTTATTAATAAGACTTGTAAAAATTCTTAAAATTATACTTTTTAGTACTTTTGTTTAATCTTTTGAGATAAGCCCACAGATTTTCTTCTTTATTCTTTCCAAAAAAGAAATTCTACTAAAGGAATTTTCTAAGATAAACAACTTTGCAACTCCAGAATAACTACAACTTGGTCAAGACAGAATGTCTTTTTATACATTGCTAAGTTGGGTGTATTAATATCTTCTTAGAATTTTTGCATATGTTTTATATCTATCTAAACTATTGTTGTACATAATTAATCTTTAAAATTTCAAAACTTACACCAATGGTTCTGTAACAATGAGGCTTGTGACATAAGTAAAAAGATTACCAAACTTCTAGATGATATGTTTTGCTTCCACAGTTTCAAATGAGATAGATTTCACTGCCTGATAGCTTGATTTTATTTGAATTTGAAATGTATGGATTTGACAGTAAACACAACAGTCCTTTCTCAGTAATGTAAACAAAACTCCAAACCATTTTAGGGCTTTATTTGTTTCAGGATAGCTCTGTTTCTAGGGACTACTAAGTGCTTATTCATCATACTATCTTCATTATTTTGCTTTCAAATTTGGTTCTTATGCTAATTGTCTCTTTTGAATGACATTTCCCTCCTCCCCCATCTCTGAAAATCCAGTCTGACAATCTTTGTCTGCAACTAGAAAGTCTGAGTCATTTACATTTATTGAGAATACAGTGATATTTAAATTTAAATTTATGTTTACCTTGCTAGGTTATAATTTTCTGGCCTGTGATTGTCAACAATTCTTTTGGTTTTATTCCTTTAATACATTATTTAGAATTTTTCTACTTTCTTCTATTTCTATATAATAACTTTGAAAGCTATCTACTTTTTTTCTGTTTGCATATACTAGAAATTTTAACAAGCCTATTTAACCTAACAAAGTCTGATTAGAGAAATTTTATTGTCTTTCCAAAACAACACAAGGATCTAGACATTTAATGCAACTATTCCTTTCTGGATTTATAGCTTATACTTGCTTATTATTTTAGTTTCATGTCACTTTATAATTCTGCAAATTAGACATTATGATAATTACTATTTTATGTTGTCAATACTTATTTAGGCTTACCTGTAAGCTTCCAATTTTCTTTACCCATCCCTTCTTTTATCTCAGATATTTCTTTGGAGATTATTTTCTTCTGAAAAGTATATTCTTTAAAAGTTCTCCTTGAGGTGACTTAGTAATTTTTTCTCAGGGCTATTTGTCTAAAAATATATTTATTTTTTCTAATATTTTAAAAACAGTTCCATTCACTCTAAACTTTTAGTTTGTTAATTATTTATTCTCAGCACTTTGAAGATAATTTCCCAGTCTTCTAATTTCTATTGTGGTTGAGGAAAAGTCAGCTGTTGGCCTATATTTTGTTTATATATAACCTATCTTTTCTCTTTTCTGGAAGTTCATCTTTGTCTTTGTTTTTGTTTTTGTTTTCCTACTTAAATGTGTCTCTAGTGTCTCAAGTTTTTCTAATATAAGAATGAATATCCTCCATCAATTTCGAGAAAATAAAGTTTTATCCTGCCTCTTCAAATATTACTTCTTCCAAGTATTCTATTATTTCCTTCCTAAACTCTGTTCTCTTTCTGTCACACACACACCTTATTAGTCTAGTGGTCTTTCCATGTCTCTTCAAATTTTATTTCTGTCTTTCTTGCTGCATTCTGATTAATTTTGCATGTTATTTATTCTAGTAATTTAGGTCTTTGAAATTCACTGTTATTTCTTTTAAATTATTAAATGCACTTTTTAAAAACTCCTACATGTGATATTCCAATAGCTGAAGTTTTTTAACATCTGATTCTATTTTTTTCTTCTTGCTCAATCTAATTCATGGTTATTTGTTACCTCATCAGCATCAAAACACTGTTCTAAATTTGTGAACTCATTTTCATTGAAACTTTATTGATTATAGTTGCTTCAGGGTACTCTTACTTGAATTTCTCTAGAAAGTATTCATTTTTTCCTTTTTTTTTTTTTTTTTGAGGCAGAGTTTTTGCTCTTTTGCCCAGGCTGGAGTGCAATGGCGCCATTTCTGCTCACTGCAACCTCTGCCTCTGGGGTTCAAGCAATTCTCCTGCCTCAATCTCCCAAGTAGCTAGTATTACAGGAGTGTATCACCATGCCCGGCTAATTTTTTTTTCATATTTTTATAGAGATGGGGTTTCCCTGTGTTGGTCAGGCTGGTCTCAAACTTCTGACCTTAGGTGATCCACCTGCCTCAGCCTCCCAAAGTGCTGGAATTACAGGCATGAGCCACCGTGCCCAGCCTGGAAAGTATTCGAATAAATTATCAAGTTGGCTTGTTTGTAAGTTTCTTTGAGGATAACAGATAGTGTGACGTCATGCCCCAAACATGTGAGGGTAGGGTTCGCCATACAAACGCTCAGTGAACACTTGCTTATTTTTTCCCTTCCCTCAGGAGTATCCTTTTTGTCTCACTGGTCCACTGGGCACATGGTACTGGTTTCATGCTGGGGTGTCTGCCTTCACTTCCCTCCCTGCACAGGGTTCAGTCACTACTGTCTATTGCCAGGGATCACCAGGACCAAAACTCAGGGTCACCAGCGATCAAAAACACTTCTGTGGCAACAGTCAGCATCCATGCACTTGATTCTCTGTTGCATTCAATTTTCTCATCATTCTGGGTATCTGAGAATTTCCCTTGCCCTGAAGGCTCACCTGCATATTTGTTTTTGCATTTTACCTTCTGATTTTAGATGTTTCATTCTGTGAAGTTTTAGGGACAATATGGAGTTTGCAACATTGTCAAAGAGAGAAATTTTAATTCCCTCTTCTGATATCCAACACAACAATCATCACATCTATTGAGATTTAGAGCATTTTTAAATTACATGATTATAGTCGTTCTTTTCAGTCCATTTTCAACCTGAAATTAAACACATACACACACACACACACACACACACACACACACACACCCCACAGGCCCACAGACGAATAGAATGGACACCACAGGGGAGTTTGCTAGAAACGCAAGTTCTGTTGAGTCAGAGATCCAGGGGTAAAGCCCAGGTCTGTGCTTTCTCACACCCTGAGAACAATGCAGGCACAACCAAAGTTTGGGAAGCCCTGCTTGACTACTAGAGAAAATTCACAATGGCCTCTCTTCGTACTTAGTACTCACATCACAAGGTGTTCTAGAAAGCATTTTCTCAAACTCATGTGTAATATGTGTCTTCTTTGTCTCAAACACATAAACTCTCAGTTGTAATTGCTAAGATTTTCAGAGCATAATTTTTAATTATATTTAATTTAAATATGAATTTTAAATTATCCCACATCTCTTAAATCTTACAATTTTTTTTCAAAAGTTCCATTATATTTTCTTTGAAACTTCCATAGGAAAATAGACAAGAAGAGAAACCCTTCTCAAAACAAACCAAAAGAATTGTTGACATTAGTGAAGTGCTTCCTATTGTTCTAGCTATTTTGCTTGATTGTTGATATGTATTTAAATAATTTATGCTGTTGCCTGAGATCCTGTAATGTCATTGTGTTTTCTCTAAGTCTGCAAAAGTTGACTGCAAAGATTGTATTTTAGAGTGGATAAAGTCATAAAACATAAAACTACTCATGTTGAAAAGTAGTTTTCAATTGTAGATATATTTTTTATTACTATTACCATTTTAATGTGGTGAAAGTCACTAAATCAGTTAGGATATTTGAATTGAGACAGAACCCCTGAAAACACACACACATACACACACACGCACACACACGTTCCAACTCCGAGCCAAATCAGGGGAGAAATAAAACGCAATCATACTTTTCCTAGTCATTGTTTGCTCATATGCTAGATACAGAAAATAGAAGCACTCAAATTGAGGGAGTCTATGTTTTCAACCTTCTTGAAATCATAAATGTATTGTATCGGAATGTAATGTAATTCCAACCTTCTTGGAATTATAAATGTAGCATACTTATTAACGAGACTTAGAAAAAATATCTTTAAAATGTGATGGCCAGAACCACTCTTCTACCCGTTGACCAAACTGTCTGTAAGTCACCACAGCTGAAACATCTGCTCTGCAAGCAGATAGCCCCTTTCCACTCATGCCTAGGCCCACCCCAAGGGAGTAGAAAATCATCTCACCCAGCAACCCACTGATTCAGGTAACCACATTCACTCTAGCCATAATGGTTGTTCATAATCCTGAAACTATATTATGGAGAACTCTTGAATTTCAACCCAAGGAGAGAGAGGATGGGGTAGTAGAAAAAGCGTTGGCCCTGGGAAGAGATGATTGGGTTTGTAATGAGAGCAGCTATCACATCAGGCAACTGTATGATTCAGGGAGTTTCACATTTTCTCTTGGGGTTTGTTTTCTTCCTCTGCAAAATAAAGGGTTTAAACTATGTTACTAATGTGGAACTTTCTGGCTTTATCATCTTATGATGCAAAACTGAACAGATTAAAAAACAAAACAAAACAAAACTAAAAACATTCATGTATAGCCCATGCACATGGGTACAAGAGATGAAGCCTTCTCTTCTTTCATGTATTTGGAGGAACATGAGAGCAACACCTAGACCCAAATCAGAGGGGACTCCAAACTTCATCACGTAACAAGACAATCAAAACAATTTCCTCCCATACTGGCAAAAGACAATTTACTCATAATACCCAACAGGTGCATGATGAGAAATCTTTCGGCAGCTGGGTCAACAGAATCCAAACAGGGTTTTTTTTTATGCTGAGTGATAGCTCCCAGCGCTTTGCCATCAGCCAGCCAGCACTGGACTTTGCATTTTCTCTTTCATGAGCCACAAATGTTAATGATGTGTTGATGGCTCCAATGTTTTGCTGTTTCTGGGAGATCTGGTTTACAACACCATCTTTCTCAGGGAGTCTAAAGGTGTTTTTAATATACAATACATTCCCCAAATGTGGATGAAAAAGGGAGAGAGTGATGAGGGAAATGGTGAGTCAGTCTGGTCACAGAATGTCAGAACGGCTACAGACCGTGGGAATCTTTCTTTGGGGCATTTTTTTGTGGTTAAGAAAACGAAATGTCCAGAGAAGTGATGAACCCAGAGTCTTTCATGGTACACAAAGTAGAACACAAAACAGAAACTCAAAAATATAAAACAATGTTCTTTCCTCAGTCCATGGAACTGAATTGCTCCATGGACTGAACTGGAGGCCCCCCAAGCAAAAGTAATACTTTCAATACGTTATGAAAACTACTGTGCCAAAAGAGTAGAAAGGACAAAGTGGTGGTTCTGTTTTGTCCATGGTAGTCAGTGAAGTGATTTACTAGGCAGAGAAGAAAAAAGAAGAGATGAGGAGAAAGTAGAGAAAAGAAGTAATAAGAAAAGAGAGGAGATCTATTCCCAGTGAAAGGGAAACTGCAAACTCACGGAGTCATGCAAGAAAGGGTGTGTTTATGAAAGAGCTGGTTGTTTAGTGAGATTGAAAAGCAGACTGTGTAGGACATAATGGATCAGTTTGCAAAACCATCTGAGATTAAGTTATGAGCAGCCTTAAGTAGAAAGGAAAGGAGCTTAAACTTGCTCATATTGATGACAGGAATTTGTGGCAGTGTTTTAAGCAAGAGCATGCATTCTTAGAAACATCCCTCTCCGACAACAGCAGAGAAGTGAGCTGGAAAGGGCTGAGGTACGGAGGCAGATTAGGAGGTTGCTGCAGAGACTGCACACAATAGAGATATGTGCAGAGAGTGTGTGACCTCAGGGCTGGTATACGCAGCCCGTGTTCACTGGCATGGAGCTGCCTCAAGCCTCTGTGTTTGCTTCTCTCCCCTCTCTCAGCAGCAGACTCATGCTAATGTTAAAATGAACGTTAGCTTGACTTGTGCAGAAAATGATTCCATATTCAGATATCCAAGAACTTTGAAGCAGCAGAGAAAATATGCTTTTACAGCATCACTGATCTACGGGTTGCAATTCAACTGTAAGCAAAGCATGCAGCTGTTTCAAACGTGAGAAACATCTTAAATTGTCTCCATCCTTTGGACAACGCAATGGGAAAAGAGTCTTGGAATGAAACAAAACTGAGCCAGTTACTGGCTATAACATTTTGGGCAAGTTTCTCTATGCATAAGATGAGATTATAGGACCATCCCCATCTGAAGTGGCAAGGATGAAATTTGAAGAACCATATTCTATGTACAGGGCTTACCCCAGAGCGAGGTACTTAACAGGCTCCCATAAACATGTGTGTCCTTCCCCTTCCACTCTTCAATGCCCTGCAGACTGTGGGGAGCTGAGATGCTCTCAGCGTCTCTGTACATTCCCTTGGTTGTGTTCCTACTAGCCCTCTTAATTCAAGAGCCATCTCTGCATTTCCAAGTCTGCATCCTAACTCATCTCTTCCGAGAAGTCAGCCCAGACTACGCTATCTAACTTGGGGTATTCTCCTGTTGTTCTCCATGGCAGCACCCTGTTTTCTTCCCTTGATAACACTTATGATAATGCATGCTTTTACAGTGATCTGCTTCATTTCTCAGTTGTGTGCATCTACCAGGAAGACAGTGGTCATTATGCTTTCCCCAGAGAAGCAAAACTAATAGGAGATACATATATGTATATACACACACATATGCATACATATATATGACAAAAGAGAAAGGAGAGCTGGGTGCGGTGGCTCACGCCTGTAATCCCAGGACTTTGGGAGGCCGAGGCAGGTAGATCATGAGGTCAGGAGATCAAGACCATCCTGGCTAACATGGTGAAACCTCATCTCTACTAAAACTAAAAAAAATTAGCCGGGCATGGTGGTGCACATCTGTAGTTCCAGCTACTCAGGAGGCTGAGGTAGGAGAATCGCTTGAACCTGGGAGGTGGAGGTTGCAGTGAGCTGAGATCGCACCACCGCACTCCAGCCTGGCGACAGAGCAAGACTCTATCTCAAGAGAAAAAAAAAAAAAGAGAGAGAGAGAGAGGGAGAGAGATTTAATTCGTGGAACTGGGTCATATGATTGTGGGGGCTGACAAATCTGAAATCTCCAGGGCAGGCCAGGAAGCTGGAGACCCAGACCCAAGGAGGGTTTCTATGTTATAGTCTTGACAGAGACTTTTTTTGAGTAGGGGGCTTCAGTTTTTGCTTTTAAGGCCTTTAACTGATTACATAAGACCCACCCCCAGAATTGGGGATAATGTCCTTCACTTAAAGTCCACTGAGTGTAAATGTTAATCACATCTACAAAACGTCGTCATAGCAACATCTAGACTAGTGTTTTAGCAAACAAGTGGGCACCACGGCGTGGCCAAGTTCACACGATATTAACACTCCCCTGTGGATCATATTCCTCTGCACCATGCTGGGCACAGAATAGATCCTCAGTAAGTAAGTGTTAGATAAACAAGTTGAACTTCAGATTATAATGATGCAATGCACATTTGCCATTCTTTTTCAGATACCAGTATCTTAACCACTTGCTTGTTTGAGAATCCTCTCCTTAGGGAGCAGAGCTCAGTTCCCACCGAAAGGCTGGCATTAGAAAAATCAACCTCAGGCTCTGAAGGGATTCTAGGACTGGACGGCAGAAAGGGCAGCCTGTGCCATGACCAGCAGCAGCAAAGAAGGCGGTGCTGATGACAACACACCACGCGGTGGCCATGTCCTGGTGCCTCCAGCTCTGGTGTTGTGCCCTCAGGGAGCAGGTCTGTGGCAGGCTTTGGGGGCTGTGGTAGAGGGCATGACTGAAAGCTGCTCATCTGACCCACTATGGCCTCCGGAGCCTCTTGTTCCCCTTCAGGCAGCCTTTTTCCATTTCTCCAGCCCGTATTTGGGTTCTGTCTCTTAGGCTTGCATGACAACGCAGGTGGTCTTCGTTTCCTGATATTATCCAGAGAGTGCATATTACTATATAATTTCCATTCTGCACAGCACAGAACAGCCAGTCACTTTGGAATCTGATGATCTGGATTTGAGCTTGGGTCACTGTTCACACTCTGTTCATGTTTGGAGAATTGTGCATCCTCCCAGCCCTGAGTAGAAATGGTTGACCCTGGAGGCCTGCATGGCCTCCTGTTCATCTTCCCAGCCAGGGCCTCAGTGTGTGGCTCATGTTACTCAGATGTGCTTGGAGGCTGGAATCCAGCCACAAGTGCACAGTGGAGATCCATCTGCAGCTCTGAGGTTAAAAGCAGAGACTCTGGCATTTGGCCATCCAGGTGTATGAGGGTGGACCCCAGTCCTTTCCCTCTACCCTGGAAACAGTGAAAACAGAGACATGTTGAGCCCCTGTGAGCCTCCTAGGAGGGAACATACCTGCCTTCAACTGGTCCTCAGAGACCTGCCAGCCCTGGCACTTCAGCACCACTTGCCTAGTCCCCCTCCCGGAGTTTCTGAGTGTCTGTGAGACTTCTGCTTTGCAGTCCTGCTTCCTGCCTTCGCTTTGCTATAATCAAAAGCACCATCTGCTGCCCCAAGTGCTGACAGAAGTAAATTAATTAAATTAAATGTAAAAAATACTACTTAGGCTAGAGTACAAGATCTAATCACTATGAGTGGAGACTAACCTCTGACCTCTTACATCTCCTTCACTCTCACATTAAAAATGCATGATTTCCTTTAAGTCAAGTCTTAAAAAAAAAAAAAAAGTATGACCATGGAAATGCTGGAAGTCTCTAATGTCCTGAAAATTATAAACATAAATTCTCACACATCACATGCAAGCAGTAAGCTAACACACTTTTAAATTTAAAAAATTTGGAAAAATTTTAAAACAAAACAGAGTAAAATACAAATTAAAGAACATTAGGTAGGTCACCATAAAGGTAAAGGCTTTTATCAATATTGTTTAACCTAACAATTGAATTTAACAAGGCATCAAAGTAAATCTATCAAAAGAGATTTTTAAAAAAGGATGGATAATACTGTATTTATTTGTAGATTATAAGATTACATGATTGGATACCTAAAACAATCAGATAATACTACTAAATTTGTTTTAGAAGAGTAAAATATAGTGATCAGACTTTAGGAAAAAAAAGCAGAAAACAAAAACTTGAGTGTATACCAGCAATAATTATGAAGACATTAAATGAAAATAAACAGCATTCCTAATAAGGACACAACACTGACTCAGTGGGATTATTTGGGACATGGGTTATCAAAAAATCGCTAAGATCATTTAAGTATTTATGGTGAGAATAAATTAGTATACAATTAAAATATATTATAATAGCACTCTATCAGATTTTAAATCACTCTTTTAATATATGACAACTCTGGATAACAATAGACAGAGATATTTATACTATTGAGGTCAAGCAATAGGTCCTGATATAAATGAACTTCACGCAGGATGAGAAAAATATCACCAGTTGGTGAGAAAGGAAAGTATTTAGTAAAGGTTTGGGGAGACTTGGTTAATTAATAGTAAATAAATTTAAAATTTCTAACAATAAGCTAACAAAAAAGTGAAAGTAATAAATAAAATTAAGTTCTAGAAGAAAATAGGGATGCATATAGATCTACTGTTTGATTAGAGAAAAAATTTCAAATTTAAAAATAGGGAAAGCCACGTGGTGGCTCACACCTGTAATCCCAGCACTCTGGGAGGGCAAGGCTGGTGGATCACCTGAGGTCAGAAGTTCAAGACCAGCCTGGTCAACATGAGGAAACCCCATCTCTACTAAAAATACAAAAATTAGCTGGATGTGGTGGTGGGCACCTATAATCCCAGCTACTCAGGAGGCTGAGGCCAGAGAATCACTTGAACCCAGGAGATGGAGGTTGCAGTGAGCCAAGATCACACTATTGCGCTCCAGCCTGGGCAACAAGAGCAAAACTTTGTCTCAAAAAGAAAAAAAATAGTGGAGAAATATCAAAATACTCAAAACTCTATGTGTATGGCATACTGTGATAAAATGTCCAACAAATATTATAGATTAAGCACATTAATATTCTTAATACATGAAGAGATCAAAATAGATAAGATCACAAATTCTGCCCCCTGATATGGTTTGGCTGTGTCTCCACCCAAATCTCATCTTGAATTGTAGCTTCTATAATTCCCACATGTTGTGGGAGGGACCTGGTGGGAAATAATTGAATCATGGGGACGGTTTCCCCCATACTGTTCTCATGATAGTGAATAAGTCACATGAGATCTGATGGTTTTTTAAGGGGAAACCTCTTTCACTTGGCATTCATTCTTTCTTTTCCTGCTGCCATGTAACACGTGCCTTTCCCCTTTCACCATGATTGTGAGGCCTCCCCAGCGACATGGAACTGTGAGTCCATTAAGCCTCTTTTTCTTTATAAATTACCCCTCTCTTGAGTATGTCTTTATCAGCAGCATGAAAACAGACTAATACACCCCCTCAAAATAAAGTCATAAAAGAATAAATACAAATAAATAAATAAATAAATACTTGACATGTAAATAAACTGAAACTCACTAGAACTTAAAAATGAAGTTCACCAGAAATTAAAAACTAATTTTGCTGGAAGTTACACATTAAAAATTGAATTAAGTAGAAATTAAAAATGTAAAGTAAGAATGTGTTTTCTGAGCACACTAGGAAAGATTAATCTCATGCCAATCATAAACTGGGTGTTATCATCTCTGAGGAACAGACTGGCAGCATGCATCAAGCTTCTTAAAAGTTACGTTCTTTAGAATCTGTGTGTCTGCTTCTAGGTATCTCACCTAATTACATAGGAAATCTTTGCAAGCATAGATAAATATATCAAGTAATTATTTTAATAATTAAACATTTTAAATTTCCTAGATCCAACAATAGATATTACAATTCTGGGGAGGAGGAGGACATAAGCCTTTTTTTGAAAAGTAACAAACTGATTCATTTACATATTATTTTACCTGACATTGGTCAAGGTGACTCAGTTTTCAAGATCTCTGGATTGCCTGTGACCAAAACCACATCTTTGACCTTGCTACATTCAATAGAATAGAATTAATAATGGCCACCATTTGTTGAGACCTGGATCTACACAGCAGGCACTATGCGGACATCCTGTAATATGATCCTAAAGGGATGATTCTTTCTCCCTTGTCCTTCTGCAGCCTACAGACATCACCTAGAATCTCTTCCCCTTTTTAGCACTTTCCATCCTTTCCTTTCTGTGCTTTCTTCCTCTTGGACTCTTCCTTTCACTTCCTTAATGGAAATTTCTGTAAACCACTCACATAAAATGAGTTGAAACTCCCAATCACAGTGTGTGCTGCTGAGGGGGAGAGAGGGGGAAGAAGAATGAGTCAGCAAAGCAGAAGTTTGACAACATAAAAAGTGATGTGCACCAAAAACCAAGTGCTCCTATGTTCAGAGGGGAACTAATTCTCTGATTTGGATCAGAATCAAGAAGGAATTGTAGTGGAGGTTCTAGCATCACAGGCAGGATTGGGAAAAGCGATACTTTTGACAGAACAAAATGAGCAGAGGGTTGGTTGGAAACACATACAAAGCTCAGGTGTCTATTCTTTGTCATAAGCACCTACAAAAGTCATGCACAACCTCACTCAGTTGTGATTTTTAAAAGTCCCCTCCCTTAATTGATTCAGAGTTATGAATTAATAATGTGATGCCTTCATTCTCCACAAAAACAAAAATAAGAAAAATCCCGGCCTCCACTCATGCCCATTGGTCTTCATGGACAGCTACCAAAGTTGCAAATGGAGATTCAAAACAGGAGGGAAGACTGAGCCAAAATGAGCTGTCCTTGAGGGTGTTTCCATTCAAATGTATTTATCTTTGATAATTGCAGTAATTTTCACATCATCACTTTACTTGACGTGTCTATTGTTTTGTGCTTTCTAAAACCCAGATAGCACCTTTGAAGATAACCTTCCTCCACAGCTCATTGCCTCTCCAAGCACTGAGCTCAGGAGTAAACTATGCAAGCCTTAGGTATTAAACATGGTCAAACAGGCTGTGTAACTCATTGACCTAAGAAAAAACACAGATGCATCAGCTCCTCCCGGGCAGTTTATGATGAAATATTTTATCAGCCTCTCAAAGCATCAGAAAGCAAGACCAAAGAGAGACTTTCCAAAACAGGAATAATCCTCACAGAAATAATTAATGCAAGAGCCAAGGGGCTGAAAGAGAGACGCTGGGAAGCTTCTATTTCTTACCAAACACTGGGTCTTTTGTTGTTTTATTTTGTTTCTTTTTTTTTAAATTGATTAGATATTTGCCATCTAGTAGACTTACCACTCATTTACGTGAAATGAGGAAGCAGAAAGGAACTCAGCAAGGAACTCAGCAAGCCTTCTGAGTCCAACCAAATGGATGGATTGATTCAGCATACCTTCAATGTCCACAGAGTTTACTGGCCTTCTGTTGGGGTGGGGGAACTTTAATTAAATAATTAGGGCAACAGCTGAGCAGCCCAGCATAAAGAAGGCTCTCAGAACACCTTGGTCCACAGGCAACAGGCAGGCATGCGTCCTCCCTGCCATCAAGACAACCAAGAGGAAAATCAGTTCAGTCAAAGGGACAGTAAAGGAAGAGCCCAAGGGGTGATCAGTGTGGTTGTCAGCTAAACCTGCTCCTGAAAAAGTGGAAACAAAGCCAAGGCAGGGGGCAGCGTGGGGGGAATAGCAGGAAGGGATAAATCTTCAGACAAAAAAGTACAAACAAAAGGGAAACGGGGAGCAACAGGAAAACAGGTACAAGGGGTTGACCAAGAAATTAAAGATTTACCTTCAGAAGATGAAGAAACTAAAACAGAGAAGAGTCTAGCCTTTGATAAAGCCAGAGAGAAAGAAGCCAAGTCTGATTAATATCATGTACCATGTCTTATCAGAGGTCCCTCTCTCCCTTTTTGTGCACTCCAGAGGAATACTTTTATCAACTGTTTTGTAAATGCAAGTTTTTTAGTAGCTCTAGAAACATTTTTTTAAAAGGAGAGAATGCCACCTCATCCCATTTTTAAAGTGTAAATGCTTTTTTAAAACAGGTTAAATCATACACTGGTTGTTTGTTTCTTGGTACAATTGAAAAATATTGTGACATAGGGAATTGTGGGAGACTTTGGCTGTCTCGGGTTTCAGCTTAACATTCCATAGATGGGGGGTTAGTTTTTATACTATAACACAAAGCATACTAACTGGCAATATGGAATCACAGTCCTGCATTTAATGTCTTGAACATTTAAAATTACTTCTAATCCCATGTTGTTTTTTGGTAGAATTGTTTAAGAAAACCATTCCCTGATCATGGTCATCCCTATCAGAATTGTGTGCAGTCTGTGACATCTTCAGTCATGGTAGTCCTGCTTTCCTAATAACTTTGTGAATATGCTGTAAAAGTTGAAAATTGGAGCAGACAGTGTATATGCTATTCAACTGTGAACAGGTGGACATGTGAAACAGTCTATCGACATGTGTAGATACCGGTACATGATAGCCTCTTAAGAAAAATTTGCCTCCAAATTTTAAGCTGGAAAGTCACTGGAATATGTTAAAACATTACAATATATGGCTTTTTAGATTTTCAGTGTGTATGTTAAGAATTGTGTACCAATTAAAATATCTGTATACTGATCCTCAACACAACAAATAAAGACTCAATTATGAAAAAAATACATTTAATTTTTCTGAACATTTGAAATTTCTTAAAAGATCAAGTTAGGAAATAATAAAATAGAATTAAAAAAGAAAATAATCAAGAACTTGGTATTCACTGGAACTGGTCTAAAACAAAATGATCCCAATTGGAGTGGGTGTGAGACAGGGAGCCGGCCCTGTGAGAGCCTGTGTCTTCCTGACCTGGCTTCCAGAATTGAGGGCTTCCCAGTGAGACCATTTAAACACCAGATATCCCATCCCGAGGCCTGGCCAACCTTCGTCCAGCCATCTCCCAGCCCAGAACTTTTAACTGTGACAGTCTCCAGATGCAGAATGTTTGAGCATTTAAATGTGAGACTCTGCTTCCCCCAGAAGGGAAGGTATCCCCGGGGCCTAATGTTCTCTTTGGCTTGGACTAAACATTCCTCCTATTGACAGCCCCCTTCACCTTCCACCCGTCAATCCACAGATTTACAAGCAGCCCATAGCCCACCGCTGGGGCCAGTGTGCGCAGACACTGACCTGGCCAGGACTGGAAGGACGGTGGCTTTGACCCTGCCCCACATGCCCTGAAACCACCGTCTCCACTTCACCCCCTCCCATCTGCTTCCTCAAATCTCTGTACAAGTCTGCATTAGGTGCAAACTTCCTTAATCGGAAAGACCAGTGACAAACCTTCTCTAATGCTCTAGTACTTCCCGAGTACACATGACACAGGACTATGTGGCATATTGTCTACTTTGGAGTGAGCAAGAACTGAATTCAAGCCCTGCAGTCCTGCTCAACTATTGAACCCTCCAAGCCTCTGCTTCTATAGCTATAAAATAGGGAATAAAGTCATACCCAGAGCGTTGCAAAGACCCAGTGAGCCCTGAACCATGCCTATCTTAAACAGAACAAGGAGAAACAGAAGAAGAAAGCATAAGCAGCTAAAACAGAAATGGAACATTCAGAAATAATGTTAGAATGCTAATTTCTTTTAATATTTTCTATAAAAAGAAAATTTCTGGTTCTTATCACAATATAATTAAATTATAGGATTTATCAAATATTAACTCACGGAGCCCTGCAGGTCATGTGATCTGAAAACGGCTATAATAACAATTGATCAGCTTGTCTTTTATTTTATGTCACTGTGACTTTTTGTGTGCAGGCAAATTTGAAGATGTCCTCAAAGGCTTAAATGGGAGGACCTTTGTGAAGGAAAGAACTGAGCCAAAGGGCCCTCCTGTCCTTCCCTGACCTCTCTGTCTCCATCCACTTGACTGAGCCCTACTGGGTTGATTTGTTCTGAGTCTTGAGTGAAAAGTAGTGCAAGTTCAGCTCCCAGGCAATATGAGTGCTGATGTAGTATCCCTATTATTATTAATGCAAGCATACCAAGAACGTGTGGAGTGATTGAGGAGTGTCTCCCAAAAGACACGTCCAAGTCCTAAACCCCAGTACCTATGAATGTGACTTTATTTAGAAATAGAGCCTTTGCAGATTCAATTAAGGACCTTGGGATGAAATCATCCTGAAATCAGTAAATGTTGTCCTCATAAAAGAAAGGAGAAGGAGGTTAGAGACACAGAGCTACAGAGTAGGAGTCATGTGAAATTGGAGGCAGAGACTGGAGTGGTGTAGCCATGAGCCGAAGAGCTCCAAGGATGGCCGGCAGCCACCAGGTGCTGGAGAGAGGGCTGGGACAGACCCCTCACGGCCTCAGAAGGAACCAGCCCTGCTGACATCCTGATCTCATACTTCCGACCTCCAGGACTTTGAGAGAATACATTTCTGTTGTTTAAGCCATGAAGTTTCTGAGCATTTGTTACCACAGTCCTAGCAAACTAGTACAATGTAGATAAATTTAATTACCAAGACAAATATTTTCTCCCAGGAGTGGTGTCCCTGAGGAATCTCTGCAGAGTCCCCAGAATTTTGTCAAAATAGTAAAAAGCAAAACAAAATAAAAGAAAATAACAAACAGACAAACAAATGAAATACCAAAAATAGCTGAGATCTTTCCATAAAACAAATGGTAAAATTAGCAAATCTTGTATTTCAAATACAAGGAAGGTGAGAATCCCTGTTCAGCCTATACACATCCTATCCAAGGCTTGCAGAAGCATCATCAGAGGGCCCTGAGCATGGTTAATGAAGTGCTGGTGTCAAGCCCCTTGAAAAAAGCAATAATGCAGGGCACAGCCAGTCTGAAATGCACACTGACTTCAGGGTGAGTGAGCCTGCAGGGCCAGGGCTTCAGAGGACCCAGTGTCTGCAAGGCCACAGCTCAGAAGCACAAGGTCAGGGGAGGGGACCCTCTCCTAGGAGCCCTGGCAAAACTGGGAAAGTCAGTGGTGAACTCATCACACATCCAGGAAACTTGGCAGCCCCTGGACACAGGACACAGCAGGACCTTGATTCAGTCTCCGATTGCCTCTCTAGCCCATCCCATTGTGGTCCTCCTCTGCCCCCTGGCATCCATCCTCACAGCCCCTCTCCAGGGCCACAACACCCTACAGATTCTCCTTTCTCTGACACAGGGGGTTCTGCCACTTCCTCTGGGAACCTGCGTCCCCAGAACGCAGCAAGGTCCCAACTCAAATGTCACAGCAAGAGATGAATGTCTGGCTCTTGCCTGGTTACTCTCCAACACAGCTCTGTTTCATAGAATTTATGGGAAGGTGAATTCACCCAGGGGTTCCTCTGCATGCTCTGGTCTGACTGGCAGGTCAGTGTGTGAGAGCTATCCATTTTGCTCACCTCTATCCCCAGCTCCTGACTCATACTTAGCACTGAATGAATCTCAGCGACCAACAGCACCAGAACCGATGACTATGGTGTGGGATATGAGAAGGCCTCGTGTTTTCCATAGCAATTGCCCTTCTCAAGTTTGAACCCCTCGGTCACCACATCACTTTTAGGACATCCACACTGGATAGGTTGGGCAGTGCCACTTTGCATCTCTTAGCCAAGCCAACTCTTGCTCACTTAGCACTTGGGCTCCAGCAGGCCTCTTCCCAGTCCCTCATGTCTGGCTGAAGATGTCTCCCCTGTGTCCACAGCAGGAAACCCACTCCAGAGAGGAAGAGGAGGAACCCTGAGTGGGGCAAGTCTGCTTTCCCAAACAGGCCAAGCAGAGAGTCAGGCATGGCAAGAGTCAAGTGGTGCAGAAAGGTCATGAATTCACTTCTGTACGATCCCTCTTAAGGGATAAGTGGTGGGGAAAAGGGAGCCCTTCCACAGTGAAGTTCTGCTCTAGAAGAGCTGGAGCTGGGTTGCAGCATCTACTCTCTCCATCCTTTCCCCTCCCCTTGGAAAAGAAAGGGAAATCGAGATCCTCCTTCTTCCGGGTGGAGCAGCCCTGTACTGTATGACATATACCCCTCCACACAGCTACCCTTGGTGCTCTAGGCTGTGTCGACCACATGTCCCAGCTCATGCTCCTTGGAGGAGAGCAGCTCAGGATGTTGTGCAGAATGCACTTGCTCCAGTAGGGATGGGTAATGGACTTTTTTTTCCTTTTTCAGAGGAGGAAATATCCTCCTCCCTCTTCCCCACGCCCTCCCATCCCCATCTTGTGGGCCTCAAAGATATGATGAAGGTGCTACCTGTAGCAGCATGCATTCCTGCATACCTTCAAAAGGCAGCATCACAATGCTGCTGTTTAAATAATTTCTTTGACTTTTTCAACAACTCAGGAAGGCAGAGATGATGGAAAGGCCTAGAAAGGCAGCCTCCTGTGTTAAGTCTCTTCTGATCCAAACTCCACACTGAAGGTTCTCACCAACCTTCAACGCTGTTCATTTTAAACAATGAAAAAGCAGTAAATTTCACAAAGCAAACAGAAATGTTAATTCAAATCCTGACTTTCTCCTATCAAACTGGGCATCCTTGGGCAGTTGTAAGAATTAAGATGGTTGGTTGTTGGGTTCCATCTATGTGCTAGAAACTATTTCAGGCGTTCCCTGTGGTGATCCAACCTTAAAAATAATTCTGGGAGGTAGAGGCCCCAGTGTTGGCCTGTGTTTGATAATTTTTGGCTGTTAATTGGAGAACCAATCCCTTAAACAGTCCTTAGACTTTAATGGATGCTTGACTCATATGCTGTCATCCCCTGAAGTGTAGGTTCTGAGGCAGTGGCCTGGGGTGGGGCTTGGGACTCTGCATTTCTTACCAACTCCTGGGTGAGGCCAATGCTCTCAGTCCATGGACCACACTGTTAGTGGCAAGGTCCTATGACAAACTGAAGACCTTGCCCCTGTCCTAGCAGGTAAGTGACCATGGGTGCAACCCTGAGAAGGAAAGCAGACAAATGCAAAAACGAAACATGATGTCCATGCTCAATGGAGATTATGAAGAGTGCCTCCCCACCATCCAAACAAAAAGGCAGAACAATTATATATCAGGAAGGAAAAAAAAAGACAAAATAATGCCTTCCTGGGCAAGTGAAGGTCATATTAGTAAGTTTGTGCACAGAAAACAGTAATCAACTTCACTTGGGATTACAAAATCTAGGTGGTAAAGGACCTCTTAGAGAGGTGTAGGTGGGGCCAAGGGGCCCAGAGATGAGCACTATGGGGCAATGGGGCACTATCAGGCCTCCCAGGCCTAAACAGGCCAGCAGGGAAAGCAGTGTGCCTGCAGTCAGCATGGGCCGGAGCTGTGGAGGTGACTCTATCCCAACAGGGCCGTAGTCAAGAGGAATGGAGATGCCGCAGAACCATGCATGGGGCAAGTGAGAAATGGGAAGAAAAGACCTCTCTCTCTCTTTCTGCCCTCTCATGTCTTGCTGATGCTTCCCACTGACCAGACCCATCCAGGGTCCAGAGGCAAGGGAATTGAATGGTGCATTCATCAGGTCTATCGACGAGGCAAAGACCAGGGCACAGAAGGGCAAAGGGAGATGAGGTGGGGTGTATTAGTCCGTTCTCAGATTGCTGGAAAGAATTACCTGAGAATGGGCAATTTATAAGAAAAGAGGTTTAATTGACTCAGAGTTCCACAGGCTATATGGGAAGGATGGCTGAGGAGGCCTCAGGAAACTTACAATCATGGCGGAAGGTGAAGGGAAAGCAGACATGTCTTACATGGCTGGATAAGCAGGAAAAGAGTGAAGAGGGAGTTGCTGCATACTTTTAAAGAACCAGATCTGGTGAGAACTCAGTAACACAAGAATAGCATGGGGGAAACCTGCCCCCATGATCCAATTGCCTCCCACCAGGCCCACCTCCAACACTGGCGATTACAATTCAACATGAGATTTGGGCAGGGACACAAATCCAGACCATATCATGGGGCAAGCTATGAATGGCCATCACCAAGCTGAGGGGCTTTGTATGAAAATGAATGAGTACAGAGTATGTCTGACTCTTGTTGAAGATCCTGAGGCTCCTCACCTTACCCACGGCTTATATCTTACATCATTTTTTCCTTTAATGTTTCTTTTTATGAATTTCACTTTTGGTGTCAAGACTGAAAATTATACTTCACAAGGCTTAGATCCCAAAGGTTTTCTATTGTGCTTTTTTTCCCTAAAAGTTTTATATTTTACATTTAAGTCAATGATCCATTTTGAGCTAATTTTTGCAGACAGTGTGAGACTCAGATTTATAATTTTGCCTATGGATTTTCAAATGCTCCAATACCATATGTTGAAAATGCTGTGCTTCCTCTACTGAATTGCTTATGCACCTTTATTAAAGTTGAGCATATTTCTGTGGCTCTTTTTCTGGACTTAGTATTCTTAGTATTCCACCGATCTGTATGTCTACACTTCCTCCAACACCACACAGTCTTGATTACTACAGCCATATAAGTGTTGAAATAGAATAGACTGATCCCTTCCACTCTAATTATTTTGAAAGTTGTTTTAGTGATTCTGTTACCATTGACTTTCCATATCAATGTTTAAATACTTGTGTCTACATCCACAAAATATAGTTTTTATGATTTGTATAGGAATTTCATTCAAAATGTATATCAATTTGGGGAAAATTGACATCTTTTCTATATTGGGTCTCCCACTGCTTGAACATAATCTCTATTTATTTAGATCTTTGATTTCTTTCACCAATATTTTATACTTTTCAGCATACAAGTCCTGACATTTTTTTTAGATTCACCCCTATGTATTTTTCTTTAATGATTGTGAGTGGATTGCATTTATTTATGTGTCCACTTATTCATTGCTAATGTATAGAAATTTAATTGATGTTTCTATTTATCTTGTATGCTGTAAACTTTCTGGATTCACTTATTAGCTCCAAAAATTTTCTTAGATACAGTTTTATTTCTTCCTCTCAGATCTGTATGACTCTTTCTTTCTTTTCTTTCTCTCTTCCTTTCTTTCTCTCTTCCTTCCTTCCTTCCTTTCTTTCTTTCTTTCTCTCTCTCTCTCTTTCTTTTCTTTTTCTTTCTTTCTTTTCTTTCTTTCTTTCTTTCTTTCTTTCTTTCTTTCTTTCTTTCTTTCTTTCTTTCTTTCCTTCCTTCCTTCCTTCCTTCCTTCCTTCCTTCCTTCCTTCCTTCCTTCCTTCCTTCCTTCCTTCCTTCCTTTCTTTCTGTTTGCTGTACTTCCTACAGCTTGCAGTGCTAAGATGAATAATAGTGTCAAGAGCAGACATTCTTGCCTTAAGTATGACATTAGGTATAGATTTTGTAGAGATTCTTTATCAAGTTAAGGAAGTTCCATTCTCTTCATAGTTCTCTAAGAGGTTTTATTATGAAAGGGTGTTGGGTTTTGTCAAATATTTTATTTGCTTCAATTGATGTGGTATGTAATTTTTCTTAATTAACCTGTTAAATGGTAGATTATATTGATTTTCAAATATTGAATTACTCTTGCATCTCTGGAATACATTTTACTTGGTCATGGTATATAATCTTTTTATATACTACTGAATAATATTTACCAACATTTTATTAAAAATATTTGCATCAGCCAGCCACAGTGGTGCATGCCTGTAATACCAGCACTTTGGGAGGCTGAACCAGGAGGATCTTTTGAGTCCAGGAGCTCCAGACCAGCCTGGGAAACCTGGAGAAACACATCTCTACAAAAAATACAAAAATTAGTTAGGTATGGTGGCATGTGCTCTTAGTTTCAGCTACTTGGGAGCTGAGGTGAAAGGATGGTTTGAACCCAGGAGGCAGAAGTTGCAGTGAGCCAAGATCGCGCCACTGCACTCCAGCGTGGGCTCAGACTGAGACCCTTTATCAAAAAAAAAAAAAAAAAGGAACATTTGCATCTATCATTATGAAGGATATTCAGTCTATAGTTTCTATTTCTTTAAATGTTAGAAGTCTTCAGGGAAACAGCCTGGGCCCGAGATTTATTTTTCAGGTATTTTAACATTATGAATCCAATATTGTTAATAGTTATTGAACTATTTAGATTATTTCCCATTCAGTGTGCTTTTTAAGGAGTTAATTTATTCATTAAAATTATATTTAATAGTGTAGAATTGTACACGGTATTTTCTTAATATAATTTTGATGTTTGTAAGGTCTGTAGTGATACTTTATTTCATTATTCACATTGGTAACTGTGTTTTTATTTTTTCCTTTGGTTCTCTTGCTAGGGGTTTGTCAATTTAATCTTTTCAAAGAAACTGCTCTTTGTTTTATTAATTTTCTGTATTACTTTTCTATTTTTAATTTTATTGATTTCTATTCTTTATTATTTTCTCTCTTCCGCTTGCTTTGGGCTTATTTTGCTCATCTTTTTCTAGTTACTCTACATATGAATTTAATTCATTGATTCAAGAACTTCTTTTTGTTTGTTTGTGTTTTTATTGAGACAGAATCTTGCTCTATTACCCAGGCTGGAGTGCAGTGGCATGATCTTGGCTCACTGTAACCTCCACTTCCTGGGCTCAAGTAATCCTACCTCGGCCTCCCAAGTAGCTGGAACCACAGGCACATGCCACCACCTCCAGCTAATTTTTTGTGGAGATGGTTTTCTCCATGTTGCCCAGGCTAGTCTTGAACTCCTGAGCTCATGATCCCCCAACCTTGGCCTTCCAAAGTGCTGGTATTACAGACATGAGCCACCATGCCCAGCCTTCCTGATTTCTATTGTAAGAATTTAGTACTACAAATTTCCCTCTCAGAAAATTTTAGGTATGTTTTATATTCTGTGTCATTGTTCTACCAATTGTTCAGAGAGAAGTATTGAAGTCTCCAGTTGCAACTGTATATTTGTCTATTTCTTCTTTCAGTTCTATCTTACATATTTTGTAGTCTTTTTGTTTCATATACTTTTGGTATTGTCTTTTTGGTGGATTGAACCTTTCATCATTCACTAATGTGCCTCTCTGATAATTCTCTTTGCTCTGAATTCTACATATTTTTACAAACTAAAACCTTCAACCTACATGTATCATAATATTTGAAATTAGATCCTTGTAGATGGCATATAATTGAGCCATAATTTTTATATACTTTTTACTTCTGTATCTTAATTAGCATACTTTGTCTATTTACATTTGATGTAACTATTGATAAATCTTTTACTCTCTGTCCTTTTTGACATTTTCCTGTTTTTTTTCTGTCTTTAGTTTTGTAATATGTCATTCTGATTTATTTAAATTGTGTTAAATTGTATTTATTTGTATAAATTTTTAACAGTTGCTTTAATTTGTAATCTATACAGAGACTTGAGATTTTACTCTTTGAGTGAAGTGTAGAAAACTTACCTCTTTATACATCTCTATTTCTCCACTATTTATAATTATTTAAGTAGTTTCTCTATATACATTGAAAATCACATCAGCCATGCAAGAATTTTTGCTTCAACCATCAACCCTAGTATAAAAAACTTAAGAGAAACAAAATGTATTGTGTTTACCCTTATACTTACCCTTTTCATTGTTCTTTCCTTTTTTCTGATGTTTCAAAGTTCTGTCTTTCATCATCTTTCTGTTTACAGAACATTCCTTAGCTCTTTCTTTACAAGGCCTATTAGCAACAAATATTTATAGCTTTCCTTCATCTAACATCTTGATTTCCCCTTAATCCTTGAATGATATTTCTGCTGGATATAGGATTGAGTAAATTTTTTTCTTTTTGTTTCCTTACTTTTAATACTTGAAAAATGTGCTGCTTTCTTCAGGCCTCCATGATTTCTGATGAGAAATTCTTTATTACTTAAATATTTTCTTAAGGTGTCTCTTCTCTCCTTTCAATAAATTTTATTTGTTTTTAGTTATGAGAAGTGTGACTATAATATTTCTTGATGTAGATTTCTTTGAGTTTTCCTGTTAGAGTTTTGCTTTGCTTCTTTAATCTGCATGTTTATATATATTGCAAAATTTAGTAAGTTTTTAGCCATTATTTCTTTGAGCACTTTTAATCCTATTTTCCCTTTCTTCTCTTTCCAGGACTTCAATTACAGGAAATTTAGATATTTTGCTAGAATCCTATAGAAACCTGAGTATCTGCTCATTTTTTTAGACTATTTTTTCTCTCTTGCTCAGAGTTGTTAATTTCTGTGGCTATATCTTCCAGATCATTGATTCTCTTTTCTGTTGTCCTTTCCATTCTGTTGATAAGTCCATACATTGAGTTTGCTTTTTTATTTCATTTATAGTGTTTTTCATTTCTAAAATCCAAACTGGTTCTTTTTCTTTGCTGAGTTTTCTATTTTGCTTCAAGAGTATAGTAATTATTCCTTGAAGTCTCTTCATGATGCTGCTTTAAAATTTGTGTGTCAGATATTTGTCATCTTGTGTCAGTATCTTTTTAAATTCAAATTGGGATTTCCTTTGTTCTTATAATGCATATTTTAAAAATGACAGCCTGGACATTGTATGTATTATTTTGTGATGATCTGGAACTTATTTAAATTTTCTGTTTTACTTGGCTTACTTAGACACTGCTCCAGCAGGGAAAAATAGTAGCATGGACTCACTAATGTCAGGGGAAGGTAGATGTTCTGGCTCCCATGTAGTCTCTGCTGAGGGCACCCTGGTTGGGAGGAGTAGGTTGCCTTTGTACTGCTCCATAGTTGATCTCCACTGATGAAGGGGTGGGAAAGGACTCATTGCTTCCCAGCGGGGAAGAGTCCTGGCTCTCCACTTAGCCTTCTCTGACACCCCAGGGGAGGGTTGAAGCACCAAAAGGTGATGTTTCAGCTTCTCACTAGGCTTTTGCTGAGGAGCATGTATCCACAGTACCCTTAGTTCTGTTTGACTGGAGAACAAATGTTACTGACTAAAATATTTCTATCTTATTAGGCTACTGCTTTCTAGCCCTTTGACTACAGAGCCAGCTTTTGAGAAGCTTTTTCAATTGTGACTGGTGGTGTTTCTGGCCAGCTTCTTCACTACAAGTCTGGGATGTGTGTGGCTAAGAGAAAACCCAGAAAACCAGCCATTGTGTAATTGTATCTTGAGTTTCCTAGACAGTCTTCTTCTTTCCATCTTCAGAATATGTATCTCAGTGCTTTCAGTTGCACTTAGCAGGAAGGGAAAAGTATGTCTACTTCATCTTCCTAGAGGTGGAAGTACTTCTGACTTGTTTTCTCACTTGTTCAGTTAATATTGGACTCAGATTCTGTTGTCTTGCATCTGCTGAATGACAGGCTTCACTTAGTTCCTTGCAGCTCTGAGCTTTACTGTCTCTTTGTCCTACTACTGTACTTGACTGTATTCTGGTTAGCTTGACAGTCACATTAGGTCAGTCCTAGGGACTCAGCTTGAGGATGAGGCTATGTAATTAAACCTTCATCAAATTTTCTCTAGTTTTGGCTACAGGAAATGTCACATGCATGCACACACAAACACACACACACACACAGAGAGCCCTTCATTGTGTATAGGAATGAGCAGCTTTATGTAGGCTTACATTGCTCCTTCCTGCCTTTTCCATTCCTTGCTGCTAAGGTGACTAAAGCCATCCAGCTGCAAGGCAATAAATCTTGTTCTGACCTCCTATGAGTAAGTATACTGTTCTTCAACCCAGGGTGCAGCCCCTCCAGAAAGTTTTTCCCAAACACCTCCACCTCTACTCTACATCAAACTCACACATCATATTACCACTGTTTTCTTGTCTTTCTTTTCTACTAGAATGACAGTCCCCTATTTCCAGGGTCTGTATTTTGGAGTATTCATGACTTCGGGCATAATTCTGAGCCTCTAAACAGTGCCGACAAATGTTGAAACTAAGTCAGACACACGGCAGGTTAGATATGGAATCAGTTTGAGGCATAGCCCTCTAATTGAGCTGGGATGAAGGCTGGTTATCTGTTGGCTCCCAGGCTTTGATCACATCCTAATTTTGAGGCTGTGTTGAATGATTGGAGGGTTTCTTCAGTTTGTGCCTGGCATCCTTATTTCTGTTGGAACTGTAGCCTTCCTTCAAAACCTTAGACTTGCTGGCTGGGGCCCTGAGGCTCTGTTGAGCCAGCTTATTTCTGCACCCATCATGAAGGTCTGGAGCAGAAATGGCTACTGTGTTGTAATGGCAGGGCACCAGCAGAGACAGGCAGAGGAGAAAGAGTGCCATCATCGATGAGTAACATCAGCTGTGGGTGGGAGAGGGACAGAGGAAACAAGTTTGGGTTTGCCTGGCTAGTCTGGATTATATTTCCTGCTCCATGCCCTGGATGGGGTCTTGTGATGACCCAAAGAGATCAGGTGAACCACTGCTCCCCTAACCTGCCTCTAGAAAATTCTATTTCCTGATTACAGTAATTAATGTGACCCTCCCTAACCAAACCATCAGCTTTGGTCATATCTGAGGTCCCTCAGACTAAATGATTATTAGCCACCTGTAAATAGCTTCCCATGCCATCAGGTAACTAGACAAGACTACACAAATGTATTAGTCCATTTTCACACTGCTGATAAAGACATACCCGAGACTGTGTAATTTATTAAAAAAAAAAAAAATAGGTTTAATCAACTCACAGTTCCACGTGTTTGGGGGGGGTACCTCACAATCATGACAGATGGTGAAAGGCATGTCTTACCTGGCAGCAGGCAGGAGATGATGAGAGTCAAGTGAAAGGAAAAACTCCTTATAAAATCATCAGATCTCATAAGACTTTTTCACTACCATGAGAACAGTATGGGGGAATCCACCCCCATAATTCAATTATCTCCCACCAGGCCCTCCCACAACACGTGGAAATTATGGGAGCTACAATTCAAGATGAGATTTAGGTAGGGACACACCCAAACCATATTATTCTGCCCCTGGTCCCTCCAAAATCTCATGTCCTCACATTTCAAAACCAATCAGGCCTTCCCAACAGTCCCCCAACATCTTAATTCATTTCAGCATTAACTCAAAAGTCCAAAGTCTCATCTGAGACAAGGCAAGGCCCTTCTGCCTATAAGCCTGTAAAATCAAAAGTAAGTTAATTACTTTCTAGATACAATGGGATACAATGGTCTATCTACAATATCATTGGATAAATTCACCCATTCCAAATGGGATAAATTGGCCAAAATAAAGGGGCTAAAGGCCCCATGCAAGTCCAGAATCCAGCAGGGCAATAAAATCTTAAAGCTCCAAAACAATCTCCTTTGACTCCATGTCTCACATCCAGGTCACACTGATGCAAGAGGTGAGTTCCCATGGTCTTCGGCAGCTCCACCCTGTGGCTTTGCAGTGTGTAGCCTCCCTCCTGGCTGCTTTCATGGGCTGTCACTGAGTGTCTGCAGCTTTTCCAGGTACATGGTGCAATCTGTTGGTGGATCTACCATTCTAGTTCCTGGAGAACGGTGGCTGTCTTCTTATAGCTCCACTAGGCAGTGCCCATGGGGACTCTGTGTGGGGGCTTCAACACCACGTTTCCCTTCTGCACTGCCCTAGCAGAGGCTCTCCATGAGGGCCCTGCCCCTGCAGCAAACTTCTACCTGGACATCCAGGCATTTCCATACATCAACTGAAATCTAGGCAAAGGTTCCCAGACATCAGTTCTTGACTTCCTTGCACCTGCAGGCTCAACACCTAGTGGAAGCTGCCAAGAATTGGGGTGTGTACCCTTTGAAGCCATGGTCTGAGTTGTACCTTGGCCATGGCTAAAGTGGTTGGTATGGAGGGCACCAAGTTCCTTGGCTGCACATGGCAGGAGGGCCCTGGACTGGCCCACAGAACCATTTATCCCTCCTAGGCCTCTGGGCCTGTGATGGAAGGGGCTGCTTCAAAGGTCTCTGATATGCCCTGGAGACATTTTCACCTTTGTCTTAGTGATTACCATCTGGCTCTTCATTACTTATGCAAATTTCTGCAGCCAGCTTGAATTTCTCCTTGGAAAATAGGTTTTCTTTTCTATTGCATTGTCAGGCTGCAAATTTTATGAACCTTTATGCTCTGTTTCCCTTTTAAAACTGAATGCTTTTAACAGTACCTAAGTCATCTTTGAATGCTTTGCTGCTTAAAAATTTATTCTGCCGGATATCCTAAGCCGTCTCCCTCAAGTTCAAAGTTCCAGAACTATCTAGGGCAAGAGTAAAATGCCACCAATCTCTTTGCTACAATGTAGCAAGTTACCTTTACTCTAGTTCCCAACAATTTCCTCATCTCCATCTAAGACCACGTCAGCCTGGATTTCATGGTCCATATCATTATCAACACTTTGGTCAAAGCCATTCAACAAGTCTCTAGGGAGTTCCAAACTTTCCCACATTTTCCTCTCTTCTGAGCCCTCCAAACTGTTCCAACCTCTGCCTGTTACGCAGTTCCAAACTCACTTCCACATTTTTGGGTATCTTTACAGCAGCACCCCACTCTACTGGTACCAATTTAGTGTATTAGTCCATTTTCATGCTGCTGATAAAGACATACCTGAGACTCGGTAATTTATAAGGCAAAAGAGGTTTAATGTACTCACAGTTTTATGTGGCTGGGGAGGCCTCACAATCAAGGCAGAAGGTGAAAGGTACATCTTATGTGGCAGCAGGCAAGGGAGAATGAGAGGCAAGCAAAAAGGGAAACTCCTTATATAACTATTAGATGTCATGAGATTTATTCACTTCCATGAGAACAGTATGGGGGAAACCACCCCCGTGGTTCAATTATCTCCCACCAGGTCCGTCCCACAACATGTGGGTACTATGGGAACTATAATTCAAGATGAGATTTGGGTGGGGGCACAGCCAAACCATATCAACAAACAAGAGATGACTCTGGAATTTAAGGACTGGAGTCCAGAATGGTTTGTCAGCACCACCTTAGACAGCATGGATGGCAGCACCTGTAAGCCTTGGGTTTCTCATCTGCCAAATGAGGATGCTAAAAAGTAAGCCAAAAAAAAAAAAAAAAATCCCTACCTTCAAAGATTGTGGGAGTCTCACATGAAATGATAAATATGAAAATGCTTTTGCAATTCAAAAATGTTATACAAACAAAACATTACCACTTTTTTCAATATCCTGAATATCCTGAATTGTTAAATAGATCCTTCTAGACACCAACTCTTAGGAATTCTATTTGAATTAGGACAGCCTTGCATAGGCCACCAGACTGCTTGTAAATGCAGAACATATAATTGAAACTTTATAAAGACCAGAGGAAATGTATTTGAAAGTGTTGAATTCACATTGCAGAATGACTTATGCACAGTTACGATTGATGCAGTTAGCTTCTCATGGCTGTATTTTTCCAAAGCTCTGATTAAAGCACAATGCAATTCTGAAGTTAATCCCAATCCCTCCTCACCATGGGTGAGTGAAATCCTTAGCTAAGTTCAGTAGTAGAGACAGAACACTTTTCTTTTAAGATTTGGTTATGCTCTGTCTATATTTTTTTCTAAGTATTGCATCTGTCTTACCAGAAATTAGTACTTCATTTTACAATGACTTTTGTGTTAATTATAGTGAATTCTTGAATTCAGTCTACAATTGCTCAATGTTCAGACATCACTGTTCTCACTGAAAATACTTCCCTAGCTCTAGCTACACTGCTCCTAAGTTGTTATTGACAGAGTCCAACAACACTGAGGAAGACATTTTCTCCTTAGATGTGCACCCTACAAATATCCCGCAGACACTGCTGAAAGTATTCCAAAAATTGGCTTCTTCATCAGAACATATGCAGCAGCAGGAGAGGATGCATAGATAGCCTGGTTTTTACCAGAACAGAATAATCCCCTAATTCAATGCCATCGGAAAGCAATATTTCTGTTTATTAATAGACATATAATTTATGCTTTCTGTTTTTTATTAAACATTTTTTTCTGGCTTAATAAAACTACTTTTAAAAAATAAATAATCAGAGAACATAGAACTATGGAAAATTAAAAATATGATAGCTAAATAAAAAACTGAGCAGAATAATGAAAGATTCCAGAAGATAGAAGGAAAAGAAAGAGAGAGAGAGAGAGAGAGGAAGGAAGGATGGAAGGAAGGAAGGAAGAAAGGAAGGAAGGAAGGAAGGAAGGAAGGAATGGAGGGAGGGAGGAAGGAAGGGAGGGAGGGAGGAGGGAGGGAGGGAGGAAGGAAGGAAGGAAGGAAGGAAGAAAGGAAGGAAGGAAGGAAATCAGAAAGGAGATAACACACCCAATCAACTGAAGGGGGGAAATAAAGAGAGAATATGATAAGTAAAATTTCCTTCGAGAGAAAGTGAGGTTGAAAACATTTTCTTTTATTTTTAATTAATTAATTATTTCTATATCAAATAGTACAATTATTTGTATTTTCATGGCACTTTAATGATGTTGAGACAAGGAAGGTTGTGGCAAACCTTTTAATACTTGTCATCATTCAAATTCAATGAAATAGAGACCCAGGTTTCCAACAGTTAAAAATTTAAGCAAAAATACAAAATATGAATTGGGGCAAAAAAAAAATCCCCCTAAGAATAAAGATAGGTCTAAACACAGCACGTTGCCCTGTGGAAGTCTCTTTCACTGTTAGATGCTGTTGGGTAAACGCACCTGACAGCAATAACTTAAGCATACCCTTAGAATGACCCTGTGTGGTAGACACACCTGAGTGTGGTTCCAAACTAGGGAATCCAGGAGTGGCCAATCTGGTGATTCATTCCTTGTCTATGAGGAACATCTGAGCCCCTGGCATGTCCTGTGGAACACAGGCTGTATAGAAGATTGAGTTCTGAGTTTTGGAGGGGGGCAGTCAGTAAATGAAGGTTGTCAGGTGGAGGTCATTACGGGGAGGGTATTAAGTGAAAATAAACTGCATGCTGTTCGCAAGTGTTTGTGGTTGTCCTGCCCAACCCACCACCACTGTGCTGCGTGTTTACGCTGTTCAGCCTGCTGCCACTGGATTGTTTCTGTCCATAAGGCGGTTCTCCTGCCCAGCCTGCCGCCACTGAACTCTCTCCCCTGTAAGAAAGTCCCTAATAAAACCCCGTGTCTCATTTGCTGATTCTGGGTCTTTCTTTGACCTCTTGAACCTGGCGCCTTCCCTACTGAGGTTGATAGGAAGTAAATGCTCCAGAGACTGATTCATGAGGAAGGAAAGTGAACTCTACCAGCGAAAACAAAATCCCAGGTGACCCCTCTCTGCCTTCTAGCGTCAAAGATTCCAGGTGATGTTTCCTGGTCCAACCTGCCTGTCTCACTTGCTCTACTCAAGCCTCATTTTCCACATCTGCAAAATAGGAACAATAGTTTTGATTCGATTCTCTCAGGTGTGGGCATGATTCATGCAGAAAGCTGATACATTTGCTGAGTGTTACAAACTGAATAGGGATTTTCCAGCAAGGAAACAGTGACAGGGCATTCCATTTTACAAGAACCAGGTATGTGAAGGCAGAGATAGATACCAGTGTTTCACAGATGATCTTACTTTAGCTTTTCAGCAGCCTCATAGCAGAGGTAGAAATACCATATCAGTAATGAACAGGCACTCCAGAGGCATACTTTCTGGGCACATGGAGAATGGTGATGCCCACCCCAGGCTAAACTGAAAATCTGTTCTTAGAGATGGGGTATACACACCTGAGAAAGAAAGTGAGCAGACATTGAGGGAACTAGACCTTCACACAGGCTCAGAAGGAAAAGAAACATTCTTTTAGAACAACAAGCATTGTTGTCCAGGAAGAAACAAAATGAAACACTCCAGGCCACTACATACTCTCTAAGTGAAACCTGCTTGTCTGCTCACTCCATAAATTATTGGGCTGTCTGCTGTGAGCCCTGGTGTTTACATGTTCATGCACTAAGTGAACATATTTACCAACCTAACCTGTGGAAATGTTACCAGCAGTGATGCAAATGGACCATCTGCCCTCACCAGACACATGAGAAAACCAACCACAAGAAAGGGGGCTGGGGGAACTCCTAGGACACTGAACTCAGGAAATAAACTAATATACCTTGGGGAGCAGGAGAACATTCATTAAGCAGATTTAAGAAGATGTTGCAAGTATGAAACAAGAATGGCAGCTTTGAATGGCAGAACAAAGAGAAGAAAAAGTCTTAGACATTGTAAGAAATACAGTGAAAATACAAGTGGGTATTCTCAATAGTCAGCTGGTTACTTTGAACACTAAGTTGGTTATTAAGAAAACTTAACAAAACTCAAAGAAAAAGTTGGAAAACATGAGACAAAATAATAAAAAAGCATTGACCATACGTCTAAGAGTTAAACATACATCTAAAAGATCAGGTCAGGGATAATGGAGAAGAGGTAGAATATTGAAAAAAGTATAAAAATAAACATATCTGGAAGCTAAGAAATAACACAGATGCTTTGAACAAGAGTCCTTTAATACTGTGTTGGGTGGTTGGATGAGTTGGGAAAAGACCTTACTGGGCCCACCTAGAGTCATTTGATGATTCCAAGTTAACAAGAAGTTCTGAAAATCTTTCAGTATTAAAAGAATCAGAATGAATACCAAGAAGTGGATGTTAGTGTAACATGAGAACTCCCTGAGAAAAACCCTATACAAACATCAGTGTGGCCTCACTTGTGGATTTTTGAGGGAGAATTGTTTGAAGAATTGAATTTTATGGGGCATCTACATGATTTTCTTTCTGCTCTCTAATAATGAAGTGGCAATATCTGAAATGTAGAAGCGTAAGTTAGAAAATTGAAATGTTAAAGACAATAGAAAAAAGTTATATTTGCATGAGTGAGTACACAGACACACACTTGCTAATTTATTCATTTCCATTGAAACACTTTCTGAATACCCAAACACATTGCCAGGACCTAAAGATGTTGTAGAAATAGGGGAAATCCAATGCTTGCCCTCGCAAAAAATCAATACTCAGTAAAAACAGGTTAAATACACAAATATCTATAATAATAAGCAGAATCAGTTGTCCGACAAGGGAAAAACGTACTTGTCAGGGTTCTTCAGAAATAGAGAACCTGTAGGATATATGCGGAGATTTATTATAAGGAAGTGGCTACTGAAACTCCAGAGGCTGGGAAATCCCACGATCTGCACTCTGAGAGCTGTAGATCCCGGAAAGCTGGTTATGCAAATTAATCCAAGCCCAAAAGCCTGATTACCAGAGAAGTCAATGGTATTAATCTCAGTCTGAGGGCCAGGGAAGATGAGATGAGATGGGATGTTTCAGTTCATGCAGGCAGAAGAAAGAAGAAGCATACTCCTCTTTTCTTTGTCTTTTATTCTACTCCAACCCTTCATGGACTGGGTAATGGCCAACCACACTGGAGTGGGCGATCTGTTTCACTGATTCCATGGGTTCAAATTCTCATTCCATTTAGAAAAAACATAAAAGACACACACAGAAATAGTACTTAATCTGTGCACCTCATGATCCAGTCAAGATGACATGTAGAATCAACCATCACAAGTTCAACCCTTGTCAACTTGGCACACAAATGCCTCACCTCAAATCATAATTAATCCTCAAATAAAAACAATAACAAGGTCACAGTGCCACTGAACATGATACACCTATCCTATATACAACCAGTAATGCACTAACTCCTTCCCCAGAAGCAGAGGTAAAACCCTGAGTGATGTTTATTCTGCTCCTTGGTATTCTATAACTTAAATGCTATAATGTAAAGTTAACAATATTTAAATACTATGGTATGAAATAAATATATCTTATGTTACATGGTAACAAGATAACACAGAAAAAAAAAGATACACATACACATACATATGCATGCAAACATACTCAGAACAAAGTAAAGAGAAAGTGCTTGTGACAATTGCAGTCATGAGTCATTTTTCTGTAACTGGTCATGTGTTTGTAGCTGGTATTTATAACTACCTTCTTCCACTACCCATTCTGTATTCCCTTTGACTTCAGCAAGCGCCTCAGCCAATTGTGGTTCTTTACCTGGTGGAATGACCCAAACCTTCATTCCTGAAAAGTCTGGGCCATTAGATGCCCTACATGTATTAGTTTGTTGTGGTTTTCCATTGACCTTAATTACAGGGCATGGTAATATTAAGAGATGCTCTAAGTATTCCAGACATACTCGACCTCCACTATGGAGTAGTAGTTCAATGTAACCTTGGTAATCTGGATCAGTCATGCCAGCCAACACAGTAAATTCTTGGCCTGTTGACTCAGGAGGGAGACTCCCAAAGTGGTGGATAGCACTCTTAACTTCCAGTTTAAGGAAGTCATGATTTTGTCTTCTGGTGGGAGCATTCCCTTTTCCAGGATGAAGACTTCTGGGTCAGCAGAACATAAAGTCATGGAAACAGGAAGAAAACATTTTGCTAATGGGACACTAGGGGAATTCATGAGTAGTGTCACTTCAGTTTTGAACCTTGATTCCTGGACCTATGAATTTTGGTTATCAGAGAAACAGCACCAAATATTGGATGCTGATTCAGAACATATACAGTTTTCTGGAGAACATTGCCTCAACCCTCAAGGTATTATCACCTAGTTGGTCCTGTAACCAAGACTTCAAATGGCCATTCCACCATTCTATCAAGATGGCTACTTCAGTATAGTGGGGGATGGGGTAAGACCAGTGAGTTCCTGAACATGAGACCATTGCCACACTTCTTAAGCTATTAAGTGAGTTCCTTGATCAAAAGCACTGCTGTATGGAATAACATGATGGTGGAATAACATGATGATAGGATTTTGGCCCAAAGTCCTAAAGCCCTAAAGGCAGATGAGGCATTCTGTGAGTCCACTGATGATAGTCTTGGTGGAAACATTCAAGAAAAGCAAATCCATATCTAGAGTCAGTATATATTCCAGGAAGGACAAAACACTACCCCTTCCATGATGGAAACTATCTAATATGATCAACCTGCCACCACCTAGCTGTCTCATGACCCCAAGAATGGTGCTATGGGGATGGGGGCTGAGAATCTGTTCTGGTCTCTGCTGCTGGCAGATTGGACAATCAGCAGTGCCCATAGCCAGGTCAGCATTAATGAGGGAGTCCCTATTGCTGAGACCATGCATAACCTTCATCCCTGCCACAGGGCCACTTTGTTCATGACAACAACACTTTGTTCATTGCATAATAACAAGGTTGGCTTAGAAGAGAGGTTGACTGGTATCCAAAATAGGTCATCCTATCCACTTGATTATTAAAATCCTCCTCTGCTAAGGTCACCATTTGATGAGCATTCTCATGAGACACAAATATCCTCCCACTTTTTCTCCATTCAGGGAAAATCTCTGTCCTCAAATTTCTCTGTGACCATTTTCCAATCATGCATCTTCCAAGTCTCTGACCATTAGGCCAAAGCATTAGACATCAATTGGTATATAATTGTATGTCTGGCCACTTCTCCTTCCAAACAAAATGGACAATTAAATGGATGCCCAAAGTTCTGCCCACCGGGAGAATTTCCCTTCACCAATGACCTTCAGGAATGTCCCAGAGGGTGGCTGCGGTGCTGCAGCTGCCCTGCATGTCATGCAGAATCATTTCTAAACCAGGACTGAGTCTTGTCTTTCTCTGTCAACTGATTGTTGAGAACTGCCTAGGAGCCCACAGGTGTAGCTGAGAGAGGGAGAAGGTAATGAAGCAAGAATGGAGACCATGAAAATTTGAACCACTTCTTCATGTAACTTATTTGTGCTTTCAGGGCCTGCTCATATAACCCATGTATATACCACCTTCATTCGATGATGGAGTGTTGCTGCATGCAGCCAACCTGATGGCTTCACGGGTCAGCTAATAGTTCATGATGGGCAGCTCAAGTTGCATGGTAACTTTGTGGCTTACATTTAAATGCCAGTTGCAGAGAAAAAGCTATTTCTCAAAAGGAGAGCAGTTTTCTGCAGATGACAATAGGATCTTGCCCCAAAGTCCTAAAGGCCTGTGCTCTAATTCATATATTGGAGCCTAGCAAAAGCTCCAAACAGCATCGCTACCCACTATTGACACTCCGAGAACCATTGGATCTGCTGAACCATGTGGCCCAAGAGGCAGAGAAGCTTGCACAGCAGCCTGGACCTCTCGAAGAGCCCTTATTCTGGGCTCAACTCAAAACCAGCAGCTTTTCAGGTCATTCAGTAAATGGGCCAGTAACATACACCAAAATAATGAATATGTTGCCTCCTAAATCCCGAGAAGCCCACTAGGCACTGTGCTGCCTTTTTAGTTGAAGGAAAGGCAAGATGCAACAATTTATCCTTAACTTCAGAAGAGATATCTTGACATCCCCACACCATTGGGCCCTTAAATATTTAATTGAGTTAGAAGGTCCCTAAATTTTTGTTGGATTTATTTCCCACCTTCTGACACACAAGTATCTTATCAAGAGGTCTTAAGCAGCTGCTACTTTTTGCTCACCAGATCCAATGAGTGTCATCAATGTCATGGACCAGCATGACATCTTATAGACGGGAAAGGCAATCAAGATCCCCGAAAACTAAATTATGGCATAGAGCTAGAGTGTTAATATAAGGCTGAGGTAGGACTGTTAAGGTGTATAGCTGTCCTTACCAGTTGAAAACAAAGCTGCTTCTGATCAGCCTCCGTACAAGTATAAAGAAAAAAATAATTGGTCAGATTAATAGCTGTGTACCATGTATCAAGTGATTTGTCAATTTTCTCAAGCAATGAAGTCACATCTGGTACAGCAGCTGCAATTAGAGGTACCACTTGATTAATCTTACAACGGTCCACTGTCATTCTTTAAGATCCATCTGTCTTTTATACAGGCCAAATAGAGACAAATGAGGATGTGGTGAGAATCACCACACGTGAATCTTTCATGTATTTTCATGGTGGCAATAATCTTTCCAGTACCTCCAAGAATGTAGTATTGCTTTTGATTTACTATTTTTCTGGGTTGATGTGATTCTAGCAGCTTCCACTTGGCTTTTCCCACCATAATATCCCTCACTCCAGAAGTCAGGGAACCAGTGTGGGGTTTCTGCCAGCTTCTGAGTACATCTATTTCTATTTTGCATCTGGAACAGGGGAAATAACCACTAAATGGGTTCAGAGACCCTGGAACTACCGTGAGATGGACCTGAACTAAAACTCCATTGATCCCCTGACCTTCATAAGCCCCTACTGTAACTGGAGGGCCACAGTGATACTTTGTGTCTCCTGGAATCAATGTCAGTTTAGAGCCAGTGCCTGCTTGTTTCAAAAAGGTCTAATTATTTTCTTTTTGTTAATGCACAGTCTCCCTGATGAAAGGCCATAGGTTTCTTTGTGGAAAGCTAGGAGAAATGTCAACAGTACACATTTTCAACAGTGCACTGGGGCCTTTCCTCAAGGTAATCACCACCCCTTCATCCAAGGGGTTCTGGGTTTGTAACCTGGCTCAAGTCTAAGAATTGACTGAGGGACCATGACTCTGTTTTATTAAAGTTGGACTTTTGTCCTCTTGATCTATAACTTTTTACTTTATACTGTTGAAGCAAGAATTTAGTAGGGTTCCCAGCTATTTCTCTTCTAGGAACTCCATGATTAACTAGCCAACACCACAGGTCCACATGAGTCAGACTGTTCTGATTGCTGCTTTGGCTCTGCTGTTGATTACAGTAACTATGTCCATATTTTCTTTGGTACTTCACCTCTTGGCCCTGCTCCCCAGGTTCCAATTATTCTCACTGCATTTAAGTTTTCAAGTTGTATGACTATGGCTTCCACTGTAAGGACTGGCCTACAGAGAAGAACAATTACAAAGCACTTTAGGGTGCTAGGACTCCCCTTATGGACTTATTTCTCACAGTCATGGTGAAAGATGTATCTTCTGGACTCTCCCAGAGTGTATGAATAAGTCTTACATGACAAATCCACCGTAGCATTCCAGTCTCCCTAAGCCTTTCAGTCCCTTCCTCTATGTTAAACCAAGGGGTGTCTGCAATTCCCAGTTCACTTACTGCAGGCCATCTTTTGGTCCATGTTTCAGCCAACCAAACAAACAAACTATTGGAGCCCTTTCTAACTCCCCAAGTTGTCATATTAAGTGCAGACTCACTGCTTAGTGAGCTTATATCAATAAATTCAGCATAACCCAACTTTATGTTCCTTCCATTGTTATCCCATATATCTATTCCCACACATGTTCCCAGGATTTCCACTTGAAACCATAAGAAAATCTGAGTAGTTCTTTTGGAGTGTAACACACCTCCTTCTGGGCCACACTTTGTACCTTACCTGCAGGAGTCTGCAGACACTGGAGTCTACTTGTATGCCTAGAAGCAAAGAGGAAGGGTGAGAGGAGGTCCTGAGGAGAATCAGCATAGTCTTTCATGGCAACTGCCTCAAGGGAGGTCATTACACTTTCCTCAGGCAATGCAGGGTTAATCCCTTCAGATGGGGATTGAAAGGCAGATGTCACTGCAGGTGAGGAGGCTGCTACCACTGGAGGTAGAGGTGTCTCTGCCACTGGGGTTGGGGAGACCACTTCCACTGGTAAAGAAAATTCATCTGAACTTAGAGGCTCAATGTCCCCAGCTTCAACAGAGTCTTCCCACAAATCCCCATTTAATTTTTTTAGAATCCTGTTCCTTCCCAGTCGATACCCTCACTTTTAAGAGTAGACACCCTACAAGGCTGGGAGTTCAGTTAGCATTATAATTCAGCCAGTGGCAGAATGGAACTCCATGTTTGATTTTCAGCAATTGCAGAAGCCCTGTCATTGCAGGAGATAAAGGTCTCCTTTAAGACACATATGAAAGTTCTTACATTATCTACATGACACTTGAGATGGAATTTCAATCCCTAAACTCAACTTTTTTCTTTCATCACTTTGTTCGGCAACATTACGTGCAACCAACAATGCCTTCATATTTGTTAGTTTTCCGGAAATGTTCAAAAGTATAATACACACAGCCACTTCACTTCTTGCCTATTATAAGTGGTTAATTGGGAGTATACAATGCATATATTTTGTATATCTCTATGAACAATTCACACCATGGGCTATCAGTGCTCTCTTTACTACCAAAAATAGAGCCATTAGTATTATTTAATCAGATTAGAGGGCCAGTTCCAGAAACCCCAGCCTCAATTTAGAAAACTCATCTTTAAATTTTTTTTCTTCTAATTCTGCTCCTCTAGAAGCACTCATTCCCTGTGTCATATGTGTATACATATCTGGAGCGAGAGAGAGGTAATATGGGAATTGGGCCATGTGATTATGGGGGTCTAGGTGTCCCACCATCTGCCATCTGCAAGCTGGAAATTCAGGAAAGCCAAAGGTGTTGTTCAGGTTGATTCTGAAGGTCTGAGAACCAGGGGAACCAACAGGGTAAGCCCCAATCCAATGGCCATAGAAAATGAAATGAGATGAGATGTCCCAGCTCAGCAGTGAGGCAGAAAAAAATAATGTAAATTCTTCCTTCCTCCTGCCTTTTGTTCTACGCAGGCCCTCAGTGGATCAAATGATGCCCAACTACCTGAAGGAATAAAATCTACTCTCTTGAGTCTACTGATTTAAGTACTAATCTTGTCTAGAAACAACCTTACAGATACATCTAGAAATAATATTTAATCTGGGCACCCTGTGGCAAGTCGAGCTGATACATTAAAATTACCCATCACAAAAAGTAAGATGTTTCTGCATATCAAAGAAAGATTTTTTTTTTTTTTCTGAAAGGCAACAATGCTGTGTCTTTTCAGAATGATTGGAGTAAAACATTAAATTGTGTTCTGTGAAATGGACTGCATCAGCACTTGAGGGGCTGATTCCTGAGTCATTAACAGAAATGACAAAATTTGGGGTTTGAAGTTGGAAACCTTGAGTCATTTTCTTCCTCTGTAGACCATCAAACTTGTGATTTTAGCCCAGCTATTCTCACTGAACCACAGGTCTGTAACCCATAAAATGGGAATAACAAACTAGTTCATAGGATTTTGAGGCTTTATAATGCTTTGGTGGGATGCTGTATGGCCATCAATGAGCTAATCCTGGCTGAGCCATACAGAAAGGCACTGTAATTTGGTTTACTTGCGAGATTCCATTAGCTGCATTCAAACACCGCTCTGGCTTGGAGGGACAGAAAAAGGCCTCCCTTGGTCATTGTATCTGATTCACTAAGGTTTCCCAAGCTGCTTCTCTAACTCTTCTTCTACAGGGTATAAATTTTGTGGTGATACACATTGCTTAAGGTCTTCAAAGTGCTAACGACTCTCTTGGTTTGGGACACATCAGTGAAAACAGATGGCAGTTCAGCTTTCCAGGGGAGGGGGGCTGATTAGAAAGATGGGAAATAATGAGAAAGAAAAATATCTTGAGTTGCAGGCAGAGTGTTTTAAAGGAGACAGAATTGATCATTTATCTACCTTCTTAAAAAAGTCAAGATAATTAGAATAGATGTGCATTAAAAAGCATATATATACACACATATGTTTTAACACAAAGGCTTAGTTTAAATAAAGACTTACTTTGGAGAGAGGCTTCATAACCGTGTCAAGAGTAATTTGCATATTGATATGTTTTATTTATGCAGCTTCATTTTTTGGCATTATCTCAGGAAAATCACTTGATTGACTCCTGGTAAATGAAATCATACACAGTTCTTAATATAGTTTTTAAACCCATGTTAGCAAGTAAAGATGGTTTTTATTAAACTGCAAATGATCTTTCATAATTTGTAATGACTTGCCTTTTTTTTTTTTTTTTTTTTTTTTTTTTTGAGACGGAGTCTCGCTCTGTCGCCCGGGCTGGAGTGCAGTGGCCGGATCTCAGCTCACTGCAAGCTCCGTCTCCCGGGTTCACGCCATTCTCCTGCCTCAGCCTCCCGAGTAGCTGGAACTACAGGCACCCGCCACCTCGCCCGGCTAGTTTTTTGTATTTTTTAGTAGAGACAGGGTTTCACCGTGTTCGCCAGGATGGTCTCGATCTCCTGACCTCGTGATCCACCCGTCTCGGCCTCCCAAAGTGCTGGGATTACAGGCTTGAGCCACCGCGCCCGGCCATGACTTGCCTTTTTAAGAAACATGGAGAGGTTCTTATGAATATTAGTAACATTTTATTCTGTACTACTATGAACCTGCAGCGTAAGCAAAGACAGGCAGGGCATTGGGCATTTAAACAGAATCTAAACTTGGAACAGTGTGTCCATTCTGTTCTATCTTTCTTTCGTTTTTCTATTTCTTCTTCTTACTACTTTTTTTTTTTTTTTTTTTTTTGAGATGGAGTGTTGCTCTTCTCACCCAGGCTGGAGTATAGTGGCGCGATCTCAGCTTACTGCAGCCTCCGTCTCCTGGGTTCAAGTGATTCTCCTGCCTCAGTCTCCCGAGTAGCTGGGATTACAGGCGTGTGCCTCGACGCCTGGCTAATTTTTGTATTTTTAGGAGAGACAGGGTTTTACCGTGTTGGCCAGGCTGGTCTTGAACTCCTGACTTTGTGATCTGCCTGCCTCGGCCTCCTAAAGTGCTGGGATTACAGGTGTGAGCCACTGTACCCAGCCACACGCTGTTATTTCATATGTGTTTGTGTGCACCCTCACCCCACCCCCACCCCCACACACAAGTCTGCAAGTGTAGTGGGATAAAAATGTGTTTTAACTATATAAGGAATATGTATTATTACTTTGAGTATAATAATTTGTATTTTCCTAAGCCAACTCGTTCAAAATAGAAGATACCAAATTTTCTCTCATCTTTGACCACGTCCTCACCAGTCACACCGCCTAAATCATAAAATTTTATCACTTCTACGCTTCCTCCACCCCACTCATTTGTCCCCTCATTTTCAACATTACACCCCACACCCTGCCAACTGCACTCCCTGTTGCTGCACTCCCCTACCCATGGATTCTGAACTGGGGCCACAGCAGAGTGCCTATCTGAAGAGTGCACAGGTCTGATTCTGTCTTTCCCAGCTTAAAGTGTTTAAGGGCTGAAGACCCTTAGTCCCTACAGAAGGAACTTGTTAGGGTAGGGCTGACAGGGGAACATTACACCTGGGAAATGTGCCCCACAGTAGAAAAGGCATCACAGGTGGAGAGCCAGAGAGAGAACCGGCCAGATTCACAAGCTGCACGCAGTGCCTTCGTCCCCTTGTCAGCAAAATGGGAGAAAGAAGTCCCCGCTGGAGTCAGCCAAGCCCCACCTGGAGCTTCTTCCGGTGACTTCCTGTCATGAATGTTGGCCCCTCAGCAATGCCCTATCTCCCAGGGGTGATCTGAGAGGAAGGTTCTTCTAATAGCCAAGGTGTGGTGAGAGGGGCAAAGAGGGGTCAGAGGACCTACTCTGTGTAGACAAACACCAAGTCTGAATAGTCTTTCCGTGGGTCCAGTTTGGTTTACTTTCTATTCATATATATGTATACATGTGTAAATATATTATAGAAAGATATATGGAGATATTGATGTAGATATATAGATATAGAGTAGATATAGGTATAGCTACATAATCTATTTAAAACTGAGGTCATTATCCATGCAGCTTTCATACAGATAGTTGAATTTGATACGTCATAAAGTATATTTATTCATTATTCTTTCAAACATTGGGTTTTCATAACCACACAGTTTTGATATCTCTACCACCATGGAGGTCTGACTACTGACCCCGGGTCTGCAATTTGACAATGTGTTTGCAGGTTTTGTCTGTCAATTCTTCACTATAGCAAATACATATATTCTTTTTCAGAGTGAACCTGGAAGGGTACAAACATGAAGCAAATACCCTCACCTCCTCTCACTTCCTTTCAAGTTAGGCCTGTGAAATGACTATTCCCTTTCCTTTCAAGGCATTTGGTGCTGATGACCCAGTGAGTTGGCCAGCTGTTACAAGTACAGTCTCACAGAATCTCAGAGGGCTTATATATTCAGCTGATCCCTGATTTGAATCTCGTCCCTCTCTTACCACCAAGGTTAGGCTTGAGGAGTGTAAACGGGAGGGATGGCTGCTCTTCCACTCCCCTTCCCTACTCCTTGCTTGGATGAAGATGGAGAACAAAGCCCTCTTCATGCTTCCTGGAGGCCTCACCCACTTATTACTGGAAAAGCAGAGGGAGTAAGGGAAGAGGAACCCAAGTCCCCTCTCCCCTCCGCCTTGGTGTTCCCTTCCCATGGGCCATTTCTGACAGCCACGGAGGCCCACTCTGCAGCAGGTATGAGTTCTTGGGGGCCCTCGAGTAGGGCTGACTGGGTCAGGGTCATTTCGTCAATTCTTGGCAAAAGGTAATCAGTGCAAGGATCTTGCTTTGTAATAATGTGGGCCATTGAGCTTCCTCCCCATGATTCTCCCAGTTTATGCTAGGTCTAGGGTAAGAGCGAAATCTCAATTAAAATTATGTGTAGGGAAAATATTATAATATTTATGAAGATGATTATAGCATTTCTAGAATTATGGGTAGTTTTAATTCTCCTTCTATTGTTTCATGCTTGCGTGTTTTCTAAAGGGCATGTAGTATGTTTATAATCAGATAAAAACTTTTTAAAAAAAATAGTAGTCTACTAGTTCTGGACAACGTAGAGTTCAATTCTTCTTGCTAAGTACAAATATAAACACTGGACAAAATAACAGGGAACTGTCAGAAGATTGTGAAAAGATAGGCCAGGGACGTGAGGACTTGAGAAGCCACATGATTTGTTTTGTCTTTTTTTTTTTTTTTTTTTTTTTTTTTTGTCATTTTGTCATATCCCCTATCTGTTCTAGCCTGGGCTCTGAAAAAGTCCACAACCCAGAATTGCCGGTATGCACAGACAAAAGCCTTTACTCCACAGCAGAGGCCTGAGGAGGTAACCCTGTACACAGAGGCTTCTAATGACACCCCCCACCTTAGACCAGCATCCCAGGTCCCACTTTCCACCTATCTTTAAGTTCATGTTTCCATCCTATCTTTAAAGCAGGCTGCCACTCTTTTCTGCTACTGAGACTCAATCCCATGGACAATTGGTGGGGTAGGGTGCACAGGAAACACGAAGTCTCCTGATGAGCTATGGCTATCATGTGCTTTAATTTTTCTGGATTGGGATTTGATTTGTATTTTAAAATCTTACTTTATTCAGTGGCAGCAGAAACCCAACTGTGAGTTACTTCTCAGTTTGCTCAGTTAACTTTGGCTTCCTTCATTAATTCTGGGTTTGTTCCACCCACTCTCTCACAGGCATTCAAACTGTGATGTGCAGTACAGGGAACATGTAAATTAAGGCGTCAGATGGACCTCAGCCATCATCCCTGTGCCTCTCATCCTCTGGCCCACTGGCACTGTCCTCCATAGGGGATCTTCAGAGAGGTTCCAGTTTTCATCCTATCTTTAATGCAGGCTGCCACTCTTGTCTGCTACTGAACCTCAATCCCATGGACAACTGGTGGGAGGGGGCACACAGGAAACACTAAGTAACTCCACTCTGGGCTCCTAGGAAATGAGCTGTTTCTGTCCTGCAGCCTTATGAACTTGCTGCATATGGGGCTCAGTGGTGCAGTGAGCTCTGCAAGGCCTGTGTTCCACCCAGAGCCCCAAACAGACAGTGGTCCTGGGGTCTCCACTCTCAGATCCTGAAAGCTCTCGTGTTTCTAGGTCATCTGGGACATGTGTTTCCTTAGGGACGGAGGCTGAGTACCTCAGTTTCCTGGCTCAGGAGGGACACATAGAAAATAATTCAAAACATGTTGCAAGGATTCTGCCTGCCTCCCTTTGTGCCATTATCTTGTTTATACGTTAATTAATATTAATACAGTCCCGGTATTACTGAACTTTTGTATCACAATTTCTATTTTTCTTTAAGGTTATGCTTAATCTGTTTTGGGGGGGGAATTTAAAAATTCAAAATTTATGAGATACAGGAAATTTAATTTAAATTTATAAAATACCTAAAAAATTTTAACTTATGCCTTTGGATTAAAAAATGTAGAGAAACAATTTCATTAGGTAGTGTTTTCCCATGAGTTGATTCAAAAAGCTTGGTAACACTGCAGAATAAATGAGCTTTTCTAATTTGAAAATAATGTCTGATTGGTACCTGAGAGGTTTTAGAATACACCTAAGCGCCTCCAAATTGCAGTGCAGTTTTTCATTATGTTTTTTGTATGTATATACACATATATATATATGTACACATTTTATGAAACAAGCAATAGGAACACACTTTCTTGAACAATTTACTGGTCAAAATTTTTAAAAGAAAATATTGTGAATTTTCATAAAACCGATGCCATTTTAGGTTGATTTCGTTTATTTTCTGTAACTCAAAAATTTTAAAGGCTATGAATAGCTGAAAGCATAAAAATAACACACTATAATATGCAATACTTAATACAATTCTTTTTACAATTCAGTTTTCAATTTTTATTTTTTTTTATTTCAATAGGTTTGGGGGAAGCAGGTGGTGTTTGATTACATAGGTAAGTTCTTTAGTGGTGATTTCTGAGATTTTGGTGCACCCATCACTCAAGCAGTGTACACTGCACCCAGTGTGTAGTCTTTTATCTCTCACCCCCTTCCCACCATTTCCCCTGAGTCCCCAAAGTCCATTGTATCATCCTTATCCCTTTGCATCCTCATAGCTTAGCTCCCACTTATGAGTGAGAACATATGGTGCTTAGTTTTCCATTCCTGAGTTACTTCACTTGGAATAATGATCTCCAATTCCACCCAGGTTACTGCAAATGCCATTATTTCATTCCTTTTTTTAGATGAGCAGTATTCCATGGAATATATACCATATTTTCTTTATTCACTACTTGATTGATGGACATTTTGGCTGGTTGCATATTTTTTGCAAGTGCAAATTGTGCTGTTATAAACATGTGTGTGCAAGTATCTTTTATATATAATGACTTCTTTCCCTCTGGGTAGATACCCAGTAGTGGGATTGCTAGATCGAACAATAGATCTGCTTTTAGCTCTTTAAGGAAACTTCACATTGTTTTCCATAGTGGTTGTACTAGTTTACATTCCCACCAACAGTGTAAAAGTGTTCTCTGTTCACCACATCAATGCCGTCATCTATTTTTTTTTTTTTTGTTGATATTTTTGATTTTGGACATTCTTGCAGGAGTGCGATGGTATTGCACTGTGGTTTTGATTTTCATTTCCCTAATCACTAGTGATCTTGAGCATTTTTTCATATGTTTGTTGTCCATTTGTATATCTTCTTTTGCGAATTATCTATTCATGTCCTTAGCCCACTTTTTAATGGGATTGTTTGTTTTTTTCTTGCTGATTTATTTGAGTTCCTTGTAGATTCTGGATATTAGTCCTCTGTTGGATGCATAGTTTGAGAGGATTTTCTCTCACTTTTTGGATTGTCTATTTATTGTGCTTATTGTTTCTTTTGCTGTGCAGAAGCTTTTTTTTGAGACGGAGTTTTGCTCTGTCGCCCAGGCTGGAGTGCAGTGGCCGGATCTCAGCTCACTGCAAGCTCCGCCTCCCGGGTTTATGCCATTCTCCTGCCTCAGCCTCCCGAGTAGCTGGGACTACAGGCGCCCGCCACCTCGCCCGGCTATTTTTTTGTATTTTTTTAGTAGAGACGGGGTTTCACCGGGTTAGTCAGGATAGTCTCGATCTCCTGACCTCGTAATCCGCCCGTCTCGGCCTCCCAAAGTGCTGGGATTACAGGCTTGAGCCACCACGCCGGGCCAGAAGCTTTTTAATTAAGTCCCATCTATTTATCTTTGTTTTTGTTGTATTTGCTTTTGGACTCTAGGTTGTGAAGTCTTTGACTAAGCCAATGTCTGGAAGAGTTTTTCCAATGTTATGTTCTAGAATTTTTATGGTTTCAAGTCTTAGATTTAAGTCTTTGATCCATCTTGAGTTGATTTTTGTATAAGGTAACAGAGGAGGATCCAGTTTTATTCTTCTACATGTAGCTTGCCAATTATCTCAGCACCATTTTTGAATAGGGTGTCCTTTCCCCATTTTATGTTTTTGTTTGCCTTATTGAAGATCTGTTGGCTGTAAATATTTGGCTTTATTTATGGGTTCTCTGTTCTGTCTCATTGGTCTATGTGCCTATTTTTATACCAGTACCATGCTGTTTTGGTGACTATAGCCTTATTGTATTGTTTGAAGTTGGGTCATGTGATGCCTCTAGCTTTATTATTTTAGCTTAGCCTTGCTTTGGCTATGCAGGCTCTTTTGTGGTTTCATATGAATTTTAGGATTTTTTTTAGTTATGTGATGAATGGTAGTGGTATTTTGATGAGAATTGCATTGAATTTGCAGATTGCTTTTGGCAGTATGGTCACTTCAACAATATTGATTCTATCCATCCAGGACCTTGGGATGTGTTTCCATTTGTTTGTGTCATCTCTGATTTCTTTCAGCAGTGCTTTGTAGTTTTCCTTGTAGAGGTCTTTCACATCCTTGGTTAGGTATATTCTTTTTTTTTTTTTTTTTTTTTTGGCGGCTATTGTAAAAGAGGTTGAGCTCTTGATTTAATTCTCAGCTTTGTTGCTGTTGATGTATAGCAGTGCTTGTAATTGATGTATATTGATTTTGTATCCTGAAACTTTACTGAATTCATTTATCAATTCTAGGAGTTATTTGGATGAGTCTTTAGGGTTTTCTGGGTATATAACCATATCATCAGTGAATAGCGACAGTTTCACTTCCTCTTTACCTATTTGGATGCCTGTATTTCTTTCTCTTATCTGATTGCTCTGGCTAGGACTTCTAGTATTATGTTAAATAGAAGTGGTGAAAGTGGGTTTTCATTTTGTTACTCACTGATGGCATACAAAACCATATAGATATAGAGATAGATTCATAAATACACATGGATGTGAATTCCCCAATTTATGATCAACCAGTTAACAAACATCCCACACACAAGCACAGTCAGCATGTGGTTTTGCCGTTTCTTTGCAGACAGTGAGAATCTCCTGTTTTCTCTCTAGGCCCCCCACCCACCAATCAAGCTTTTGTTTTATTTATTTATTTATTTATTTTTTATTTATTATTATTATACTTTAAATTGTAGGGTACATGTGCACAACGTGCAGGTTTGTTACATATGTATACTTGTGCCATGTTGGTGTGCTGCACCCATCAACTCGTCATTTACATCAGGTATAACTCCCAATGCAATCCCTCCCCTCCCCCCCTCCCCATGATAGGCCCTGGTGTGTGATGTTCCCCTTCCCGAGTCCAAGTGATCTCATTGTTCAGTCCCCACCTATGAGTGAGAACATGCGGTGTTTGGTTTTCTGTTCTTGTGATAGTTTGCTAAGAATGATGGTTTCCAGCTGCATCCATGTCCCTACAAAGGACACAAACTCATCCTTTTTTATGGCTGCATAGTATTCCATGGTGTATATGTGCCACATTTTCTTAATCCAATCTGTCACTGATGGACATTTGGGTTGATTCCAAGTCTTTGCTATTGTGAATAGTGCTGCAATAAACATACGTGTGCATGTGTCTTTATAGCAGCATAATTTATAATCCTTTGGGTATATACCCAGTAATGGGATGGCTGGGTCATATGGTACATCTAGTTCTAGATCCTTGAGGAATCGCCATACTGTTTTCCATAATGGTTGAACTAGTTTACAATCCCACCAATAGTGTAAAAGTGTTCCTATTGCTCCACATCCTCTCCAGCACCTGTTGTTTCCTGACTTTTGAATGATCGCCATTCTAACTGGTGTGAGATGGTATCTCATTGTGGTTTTGATTTGCATTTCTCTGATGGCCAGTGATGATGAGCATTTTTTCATGTGTCTGTTGGCTGTATGAATGTCTTCTTTTGAGAAATGTCTGTTCATATCCTTTGCCCACTTTTTGATGGGGTTGTTTGTTTTTTTCTTGTAAATTTGTTTGAGTTCTTTGTAGGTTCTGGATATTAGCCCTTTGTCAGATGAGTAGATTGCAAAAATTTTCTCCCATTCTGTAGGTTGCCTGTTCACTCTGATGGTAGTTTCTTTTGCTGTGCAGAAGCTCTTTAGTTTAATGAGATCCCATTTGTCAATTTTGGCTTTTGCTGCCGTTGCTTTTGTTGTTTTAGACATGAAGTCTTTGCCCATGCCTATGTCCTGAATGGTACTACCTAGGTTTTCCTCTAGGATTTTTATGGTATTAGGTCTAACATTTAAGTCTCTAATCCATCTTGAATTAATTTTCGTATAAGGACTAAGGAAAGGATCCAGTTTCAGCTTTCTACTTATGGCTAGCCAATTTTCCCAGCACCATTTATTAAATAGGGAATCCTTTCCCCATTTCTTGTTTCTCTCAGGTTTGTCAAAGATCAGATGGCTGTAGATGTGTGGTATTATTTCTGAGGACTCTATTCTGTTCCATCAGTCTGTATCTCTGTTTTGGTACCAGTACCATGCTGTTTTGGTTACTGTAGCCTTGTAGTATAGTTTGAAGTCAGGTAGCGTGATGCCTCCAGCTTTGTTCTTTTGACTTAGGATTGTCTTGGAGATGCGGGCTGTTTTTTGGTTCCATATGAACTTTAAAGCAGTTTTTTCCAATTCTGTGAAGAAGCTCATTGGTAGCTTGATGGGGATGGCATTGAATCTATAAATTACCTTGGGCAGTATGGCCATTTTCACGATGTTGATTCTTCCTATCCATGAGCATGGTATGTTCTTCCATTTGTTTGTGTCCTCTTTTATTTCACTGAGCAGTGGTTTGTAGTTCTCCTTGAAGAGGTCCTTTACATCCCTTGGAAGTTGGATTCCTAGGTATTTTATTCTCTTTGAAGCAATTGTGAATGGAAGATCATTCCTGATTTGGCTCTATGTTTGTCTGTTACTGGTGTATAAGAATGCTTGTGATTCTTGCACATTAATTTTGTATCCTGAGACTTTGCTGAAGTTGCTTATCAGCTTAAGGAGATTTTGGGCTGAGACAATGGGGTTTTCTAAATATACAATCATGTCATCTGCAAAGAGGGACAATTTGACTTCTTCTTTTCCTAACTGAATCCCCTTGATTTCTTTCTCTTGCCTGATTGCCCTAGCCAGAACTTCCAACACTATGTTGAATAGGAGTGGTGAGAGAGGGCATCCCTGTCTTGTGCCAGTTTTCAAAGGGAATTTTTCCAGTTTTTGCCCATTCAGTATGATATTGGCTGTGGGTTTGTCATAAATAGCTCTTATTATTTTGAGGTACGTTCCATCAATACCAAATTTATTGAGCGTTTTTAGCATGAAGGGCTGTTGAATTTTGTCAAAAGCCTTTTCTGCATCTATTGAGATAATCATGTGGTTCTTGTCTTTGGTTCTGTTTATATGCTGGATTATGTTTATTGATTTGCGAATGTTGAACCAGCCTTGCATCCCAGGGATGAAGCCCACTTGATCATGGTGGATAAGCTTTTTGATGTGTTGCTGAATCCGGTTTGCCAGTATTTTATTGACGATTTTTGCATCGATGTTCATCAGGGATATTGGTCTAAAATTATCTTTTTTTGTTGTGTCTCTGCCAGGCTTTGGTATCAGGATGATGTTGGCCTCATAAAATGAGTTAGGGGGGATTCCCTCTTTTTCTATTGATTGGAATAGTTTCAGAAGGAATGGTACCAGCTCCTCCTTGTACCTCTGGTAGAATTCAGCTGTGAATCCATCTGGTCCTGGACTTTTTTTGGTTGGTAGGCTATTAATTATTGCCTCAATTTCAGAGCCTGCTATTGGTCTATTCAGGGATTCAACTTCTTCCTGGTTTAGTCTTGGAAGAGTGTAAGTGTCCAGGAAATTATCCATTTCTTCTAGATTTTCCAGTTTATTTGCGTAGAGGTGTTTATAGTATTCTCTGATGGTAGTTTGTATTTCTGTGGGGTCGGTGGTGATATCCCCTTTATCATTTTTAATTGCGTTGATTTGATTCTTCTCTCTTTTCTTCTTTATTAGTCTTGCTAGTGGTCTGTCAATTTTGTTGATCTTTTCAAAAAACCAACTCCTGGATTCATTGATTTTTTGGAGGGTTTTTTGTGTCTCTATCTCCTTCAGTTCTGCTCTGATCTTAGTTATTTCTTGCCTTCTGCTAGCTTTCGAATGTGTTTGCTCTTGCTTCTCTAGTTCTTTTAATTGCGATGTTAGAGTGTCAATTTTAGATCTTTCCTGCTTTCTCTTGTGGGCATTTAGTGCTATAAATTTCCCTCTACACACTGCTTTAAATGTGTCCCAGAGATTCTGGTATGTTGTATCTTTGTTCTCATTGGTTTCAAAGAACATACTCTAGGTATTTTCCTCTCTGGACATCAAATCATATTTCCTGGAGAAGCAGCAGGTTTGTTTTGTTTGTTTTTGTTTTTGTTTTCATTTTTTCCTGATCCTGATACCTTGAGCACAGTTGAATGACCAAGAAAGGTTGGCCATTTACTAAATAATTCTTTTAGGGTTTGACCCAAAGTTCTAAAATCAAAAACTGGGATCAAAAGTGAGGCCTACTGCAGATGTTCATGCTGTGAGGGGTGATGAACTGGAGACATTGGGGGACATATCATCCAGAATTTGCCCTCATGTAGGCTGCAGAGAAGGAGAATGATGCCACAGACAGAGAGAAGGGAGAAAGAAAGGAACTTAGTTTTAGTTGAGTTCCTGGGTTACTCACTCTTCCTGAGACTTGGTAGCCTTATTTCCCTCCACGTATTTGGATGCTTCAACACTCATCTGGATGTAATGAGATTCTTCAGTATCTCTCGGAGGAATTCTCTTTTCTGTCTAAGCTGGTACAACATGGATTTCTGTCACTTACAACCCTCAGAATCCTAACTGGTGTAAAACTAGAGGGCTTGTTTCCTGGACTTAGACCCTTTGAGCTTGAATCCTGGGTCTACTACTTATAAAACTTGCTACTATAAACAGTTTCTTAACCTCTCAATCTTCTCATCTTTAAAATGAGGAATGTAATGTTATGTCACTTGTTGAGAGTGTGAAATGAGATGATATCCATAAAGCCATTAGCACAGAGTCTAGCCCAAGGACCAAGTCCATCAGCACCCCAGGGAGAGGAGTTGTATAGAACTAGACCATAAATTTTATATCTTCAAATACACATATGCATACAAAATCTAGAAGACAAAAATGCTCTTCCTTACAGAATAGACCAACTCATAAATTTAGAAAAAAAAGTAATAGAGCATACAAACCACAACTTTGCAATGATAATATTAAGGAGTGAGTCAAGCAGGAGGCGGCAAGGGATGGTGATGAACAGGATAGTTTTGTAGTCTCAAAGCATCTCATCGCAAATAACTTGTCAATCACAATGGTAAAATCTCAAAGTACAAAAACTTCTCAGGCTGCATCGTAATCAAGTGATGGAAGGCAACACCCCAATCATAAAGCAAGCTGACATCAGGACTCACCTGGAATGATGCCGTGAGGACACAACCTCCCTTAGTGGCAGCCCTGAAAAAGAAGCACAGCTGAAATCTATCATGAAGAAGCAATAGACAGACCCAAACTGAGATAAATTCTATAAAATAAACGGGCTCTCCGCCTCTAGATGTTTCATGCCATGAAATACAAAGAAAGGCTGCCATAAATTTCAAATGGAAGGAGACCAGATACATGGAAACTGTGATTCTTGATCAGACACCAGAACTGGGAAAGACAACTCTAGACAATATAATTGTGACAACTGTTGAAATTTGAATAAGATCTGCAGATTAAAGAAGAGTATTTCATGGATATTAAATTTCCTGATTTTGATCAGTATTGTGGTTCTCTGAGAGAGTGCCCTTGTTTGTAGGAAATTCTCATGAAAGTTTTCAAGAGCCGGGTGGCTTGATGACTCCAGCCTAATTTCAGATAATTCAGACAAAACAATACATACATAAGTAAATGTGAATGTGTTCAGGGACAGAGAGTGAAAGATACAGTACATGAGACCAAATGTAAACAACTGGTGAATCTCTGCATAGGGCATGCAGAAAAATTGTGTACAGTTCTTGAATTTTTTTTTTTTTTTTTTTTTTTTTTTTTTTGAGGTAGGATCTCACTCTGTAGTCCAGGCTAGAGTGCAGAGGCACAATCATTCTCACCATGTTGCCCAGGCTGGTCTGGAACTCCTGAGCTCAAGCAATCCCACCATCTCCACTTCCCAAAGTGTTGGGATTATAGGTGTGAGCCACCGCACCCAGCCAAAATTTTTAATCAGTTAGGAATTTTCTTTTTTTTTTCTTTTCTGAGATGGAGTCTTGCTCTGTCACCCAGGCTAGAGTGCAGTGGTATGATCTTAGCTCTCTTCAGCCTATGCTTCCTGGGTTTAAGAAATTCTCCTGCTTTATGTCAAAATAAGGAGTTATAAGATGTTAATAAGTATATGTACTTAAAGATGCTGTTTAACTTATGATGAGGTTATATCTTAATAAACCCATCTTAAGTTGAAAATATTTTAAGTCAAAGATGCATTTAATACACCTAACTCACTGAGCATCATAGCTAAGCCCAGCCTGCTTTAAAGGTGCTCAGAACTCTTATATTAGCCTAAAATTGGGCAAAATCTGGCAACACGATACCTTGTAGAGTGTTGGTTGTTATCCTTATGATCACAGGGCTGACTGGGAGCTGGACTCAGTCTGGTAGAACCAGGGACAACTCACCTGGAGGTCATGTCTGAGCTGAGATTGGGAGACCATGGAGAAGGCAACCAGGTGACGAAGGCCAGGGAAGGCAACGTGGGCAAGAGCCAGGGTCAGGAGACAGGAGGACACCTGTGAGCAAATGTCAGTTGCTCCCTAGGGCTGGAAGATAACATCAGACATCGTCTTTAAGCTTTATGGGTATTCAACGAACAGATCTTGGAAAAAAATCTACTTTTGAGTACATGAAGACAAAATAGCTTTAAAATCTATTTGGAGCAATTCTAATAAAGTCAAAATAGATTTTTTAAAATACAGCAAATATTACGTAAGTGTGATGCCCTTATTATTTTAAGAGCTCACAGAAGCTGATAAGAGAAACATCAGACCCCAATAGGTAAAAAGATTTATGTAAAAAAAGAGAAAAATATACAAACTGTAAGGAAACAAACAGGAAAATATACTATGTAGTTTTGAATAAACTTCTTTCTCTGCAAATGCAAAATGAAGGCCAAGTAACTGTCTCCAAAAAATGTCTCTATGCTCTCAATAATAAAAGACAATACATGTGTTAATCAATTGTAAACCAAAAATAAAATCCTAAGCCCAGCAACCGACTAAATGGACTACCACCCTTGGCCAAAGGCATTCCAAAGTAAACTGGAAAAACTAATTCAAGCCATGATGGGAAGAGATGGTTAGACATTCCTCATTATACCCTCCACCCTTTGGAATTCAGGCACAACTGACCAGCATTAGCATTAAAGCAGAGACCCTCAGACTGAAAAAACAGACTGTAGCAATAAGATACTGAATTGCAACCTGACTTGGGTATAAGATCACATGACAGATAGCAAGTCCTGAAAGAAACTGAAGTATTTTATCCCAACATATATTTCTTTGACATATTTTTAAATGGCCCTACAAAGGTGTCCCTTGTGGGGGAAATTTACTTTCTGTAGAGAATCTCCTTCCCTTACTAGATCTTTTCAGGAAAGTCTAGCACCTTTTAAGGTCTGTTAAGACAACATTTGCCATCTATTATCTCTGATGCCTACTACCTAGAGGCTTCACTTGCAGAGCAAGAATCTTAAATTCCACAGCCCCCTTATCTTAACCCCAAGCATATATTTCTGCTGACTTCAACTCCTTAGACAAAACTTAACTCTTTCAATCTATTGCCAGTCAGGAAATCTTTGAATCCACCTGTGACCTGGAAGGTCTTTCATCCTCCTCTAGATGTCCCATCTTTCCAGACTGAACCAATGTGTACCTTACATATAATGATAGACGTCTTCCTAGAACTTTGTCCCACTAAAATATATGCAATCAAGCTATGACCCAACCACCTCGAGTACACGTTCTCAGGACCTCCTGAGGCTGTGTCATAGGCATGTCCTTAACCTTGGCAAAATAAACTAAATTAATTGAGATTTGTCTCAGATACTTTCTGGTTTATGTAATATATATAAAAATAACAAAAATATGAAATTACATTTAGGCAGTCAAAAAACTTGGGAGGGGAATAAATACAAATTTTAATATTAATCACTGTGTGGTGAGTTATTATTTTTACGTTCTCTCTGCCTTTATGTATTTCCTAAAATATCAACCAAGTTTAAATATTATGTTTTAAATAAGAAAGACAGTGATTGATTTTAAGGCCTTTTTCACCTGATTTGCCTTTTTTGTTGTAATTTTTTAACTAGCATATCGATTTAATTTGTAGGCAGTTTCATTATGATAGGAAATCCAGTTATTTGCCAAAAAATGTCAGAAAATAGCACGTTTTAAAAATAGCATATTTTAATAAATAGTTGCGTTTTTTTCTGTGATTTTTTTTGTTTGTTTTATTTTGTTTTGTTTTGTTTTGTTTGACACAGGGTGTCTCTCTGTCACCCAGGTTGGAATGCAGTGGTACAATCATAGCTCACTGCAGCCTTGATCTCCTGGGTTCAAGCAATTCTCCCACCTCAGCCTCCAGAGTAACTGGGAATTTTAGGTGCGTGCCTCCAAGCCTGGCTAATTTTTTACTATCTTTTGTAATCACAGGGTCTCACCGCGTTGCCAGGCTGATCCTGAACTCCTGGGTTCAAGTGATCAGCCTGCCTCAGCCTTCCAAAGTGCTGGGATTATAGGGGTGAGCCACCATGCTCAGAGTCATGCGCGTCTGTGTGAAGAGACCACCAAACAGCTTTGTGTGAGCAATAAAGCTTTTTAATCACCTGGGTGCAGGCAGGCTGAGTCCGAAAAGAAAGTCAGCGAAGGGAGATAAGGGTGGGGCCGTTTTATAGGATTTGGGTAGGTAAAGGAAAATTACAGTCAAAGAGGGGTTGTTCTCTGGCAGGCAGAAGTGGGGGTCACAAGGTGCTCAGTGGGGGAGATTTTTGAGCAAGGATGAGCAAGGAAAAGGAATTTCACAAAGTAATGTTATCACTTAAGGCAAGGACTGACCATTTTCACTTCTTTCATGGTGGAATGTCATCAGTTAAGGCGGAGCAGGGCATTTTCACTTCTTTTGTGATTCTTCAGTTACTTCAGGTCATCAGGGCATATATGTGCAAATTACAGGGGATGCGATGGCTTGGTTTGGGCTCACAGGCCTGACACTCAGCCCTGATAGATTTATTTTGGAGCAACTTAGATGTGGTTATAAGAGCAGAATGTCTTTTAGAGAAACAACTATGTAACATCTTTCAGGCTAAATATCTTTATTCGGGATTAATACTGTAGGGCTTCTTCAGCTCTTACCTGCGTTTTATCCCAGAACACAAACCCTTAACCTCTTCTTGAGTAATAAAATGAAACTTACAGAGAGAGGAACTCTGTTTAATGTAGGCATTCCTTCACACTTGTGGGCCGAAGAAGTTTCATTCTGCTGGCAAAATGTGGACTTCTGGTTTCAATTTTTAAAATATGAAGGATTTAGAGAACTATTCTCAGAAATCTGGAATGGACTTAGGAGGGAGTGAACACTGGGAGCACTGTGCCTGTGAGACAGCAAGCTCTAACGTGGAATTCCTGAGTGGAAAATTTCGTTAAGGAAAGGCACTAAACAGCAGCCAATTTGGTAAATAAAGTTTTATTGGAACACAGCCATGTTCATTCCTTCATAGATCATCTATGGCTGTTCCTGTATTGGAAGAGCAGAGTTGAGTGGTTGCAACAGCAACCTTACGGCCTTAAAAGCCTACAAGGTTTACTATCCAGACCTTTGTATTTATATTGCTAGTTCTGTGCTAGCCAGTTTCCCCAGGTGCCTCTCTTTAACTTGATGATATTTTTACTTTTTACTCTTACTGGCAACTTTTGTTTTTGACAACAACAAAAACAAAAGTAAAGACTTCACTAACGCTTTTGTTCTACCAGGTTTATAACCAGCCCAGAAATTTACCTTTGGCAGGAAATGCCATTACTGATACAAAATTCAGACACCGCAAATTTCAGAAAAATAGTACATTTAGCCGTTACAATAGTGCAGCTTTATTTACACAGACATTGGTAGGCTTTTCTGTGAATACACTGTGTATAGGAAACAAGAACATAATTTCCAAGATACAGGAATCCATCCACACAAACCAAGTAAAATGTATGGTCAGAGAAATGATCTCTCTGGGAAGTCAATATTATGAAACAGGTTGGAGATCAACAACAACATGCATGCTGCCAGATTTTTTTGTTTCGTCCAGTGTTTTCATCCAAGAAGGTCAAAGCAACCTTAAGAATTTCAAGATTTCCAAACACCTCCAGAAAGTAAAGAGCAAAAGAAGCAGCTGTGAGTTGAATAAATGCAACCTCCAGGAGAATGAGCATAGTGGGAGCCCTCTCGGGCTTTGCAGACACTCACTCTACAGCTCAGGTTTCCTTGTATATGTCCCAGGCTTATTATGGAACTGCTCTCTGGTTTCACAGCAGCTTTTTCAGGTTATCAGGGCATGTGTTAATAACACTATGACTTTTTAGTGATGATAGAATTCATCCTTCATGTTATCCTTTATCGAATAATTAAAAAGCTGGATATAACTCGGAGAGATCCAACTCTCTCAAGCTCTGCAGTGGCTGAGGGGTTGGGTCCAATGGCTACATGCTGCTTCTTTCCTTTATCACTTCCTAGCTGTGTGAGCCCAGGTAGATAATAATCCATCCGTTCCACTATGTCCTCACCTGTGAAATGGGAATAATCAAGAATTTAATGTTTCATATGCTTAGTGTGTGTCAGTCTTAGCAGAATGCCTAGCACACAGCAAGTCTTCAAGATACATTAGAGTTGGCTCACATCTGGACAGCAAGCTGTCTTTTAATATTTAGTCAATCAATTCTGAAAACTCTGAGCCATCTGTAAGGATTGCTTGTTCTTCATCAAGTTGAATTGACTTGTCTCCATAAGAATTTTGATTGTGAATAGGTGATTATGTAAAGTTACATGCACTTCTCCTAACAATTAAAGATTCAATTGCAAAGTAGAGCATCACAGAAAATTATTTTGGGGATTGAATCACGCTCCATGTGTACAAGCAAGAAATAATGTTCAGCTTCATAGAAGAAAGAGCACTAAAGTTTGAGTGAGAAGGTACCGCTTATTAATTCTGAGGAAACTATTTCCCTAGTCTCATTTTTGCAATTGATAAAATAGACATGATCCAAGATGCCTTTCATTAATTCTTCCCACTAAATTAATGGAGCCACTGCATCTCAAAGACCATTAGCGAGCAGAGACAAGGGTTTTGGCTGTAAAAGTAAGTAAATATTTGACTTCTTTTTTTAAACTTGATCTGAGAAATTGGTTGGAATTGCCCATTGAATGGATTCTCTGGCAAACATTTTAGAATATCTGTGTTTAAGGCAGGCCAAATAAGGAGATAATTCTATCAAGTATGAGGCGATATTTCACTGTGGTATTATAAAAAAGCAAGAGATAAGAAGTATTGGCGAGGATGTGGAGCAAGGGCAATTCCTGCACACTTTTGGTGGGAGTGTAAATTGGTGCAGCCACTTTGGAAAACTGTGTGGAAGTCCCTCAAAAAGTTAAAAATAGAACTATCATATGATCTGGCAATCTCACTTCTGAGTATATATCCAATAAAAATTAAAATGAAATCAATATCTCAAAGAGATACACCCCCATCATTGCAGCATCCTTCACAATAACCAAGATATGGAAACTAAGTGCCCATCAGTCAGTGAATGAAGAAATTGTAGTGTATTTATATAAAAGGAAATATTATTCCACCATGAGAAAAGAAGAAAATCCTTATATTTGCTATAATATGGATGAACCTGGAGGACACTATACTAAATAAAATTATTTCACTTGCATGTGAATACACATACAACAAAAAATACTGTGTGTTCTCACTTATATGTGGAATAGAAAAAGTTGATCTCAGAAGCAAAGGGTAAAACAGTGGCTGACAGGTGCTGGAATGGGGGAGTGAATGGGGAGATGTTGATCGAAGGGCTGAACCTTTCAATTATAAGATGAATACGTTCTAGTGATCTAATGTATAACATGATGACTATAGTTAATAATACTGCATTGTTTATTTGAAGTTTAATTATAGAGGAGATGTTAAGTGTCCTCGCTCCCCTACACACACACATACACACAGTGTTGACAATGGGTGGTGCTAGATGTGTTAATTAGACTGAGGTAATCAGTACACAATGTATATCAAATCAATTTGAATATATACAATTTTTGTCAATTAAATATTTTAAAATGAGAAAAGACATTTCTTAGCTGACTATATCATACTTGATTCATGGAATAGAATATGAGTGAAAATTTTTTAAAGAGTTATGTTTAGTGCCTGCCTAGTTTTTCTAGAGTGTTGTGTCACCCCTGGTGCACAGTAAGTGCTCACGGTTTGCTTAACTAAAATGTTGACTTAAATGGGATGTTTTACCACCTTCATTATTAATGTGCCTCTTGATAACACTTGGTATATTGCATTAGTCCATTTTCATGCTGTTGATAAAGACATACCAAGATTGGGAAGAAAAAGAGGTTTAATTGGACTTACAGTTCCACATGGCTGGGGAGACTTCAGGATCATCGTGGGAAGTGAAAGGTACTTCTTACATGGTGGTGGCAAGAGAAAATGAAGAAGATGCAAAGGTGGAAACCCCTGATAAAATCATCAGATCTCATGAGACTCATTCACCACCATGAGAACAGTATGGAGGAATCTACTCCCATGATTCAAAGTACCTCCCACTGGGTCCCTCCCACAATATGTGAGAATTATGGGACAACAATTCAAGATGAGATTTGGGTAGGGACACAAAACCCACCCATATTATATGCCTTGACTCTAAATTAACCAAAATTAAAGTCAAATAAAGTTATGTTTTCCTCTTTAAACTATAAGTTCTCCTGAACAGTAATTGAATTGTTTCAAGATAGTGTTGGGACAAAAATTTTAAATAAGAAATTAATCTTCCTATCAGAATTACAGAATGTCACCTCTAAAGGGAGCCCCAGAAATCACCCTCTTTCCACAAAGTGTGAAATTTGTCCTGGGAACAGGGAGAGACAGGCCTAGGTCTCCCAGTGGACACTGATTAGGACAAGGAAAAAACTAGAATTTCAGAAGTCTGCCCCCTTCCCTCTTCAGTATTATTTATTGCAAGGTCATGCCCTTTCTCCATTCCCTTTAATTATTGGGCCTCATTTTCACTGTAAGCAAGTAGTCCTTTTATGACAACATGGCCTGATATTTGGTCCAGAAAAAATGTCCATTGTAGTAATAATTGCAAGGAAAGAAAAACAAATTATCTCCTTATTTGGCCTGCCTTAAACATAGGTATTCTAAAATGTTTGCCAGAAAATCCATTAGATGGGCAATTCCAACCAATTTCTCAGATGAAGTTGAAAAAAAGAAGTCAAATATTTACTTACTTCTCAAGCCAAAATTCTTGTCTCTGCTCTGCTAATGGTCTTGGAGATGCAGTGACTCCATTAATTTAGTGGGAAGAATTAATAAACGGCATCTTGGTTTCTTCTGTTAAGATTAGAAAGGACTAAAACTGAGTAAGTTATGAATATCCCTAAGGTCATTCCAGCACTAACTACCCAATTCTTCCAAATCTGTCCTCCAAAGAAAGGTTATTTTATCAGATGGCAATTAACAGTTTTTTATAGGTAGAAAAAACAAAATAACAAAACAAAACAAAAAGTATGGTTACTGAGTGCCTTCTGGAAGCTTCTGGACACTAGTGTTCAAGTGCAGGGGAAACTTATCTTAGGAGCTCACAAAATGGCAAAGATTGCAGGCAAACTTATTTTATTGCATGTCCAGCTATGAAAACCCCTTAAATGGTGTTGCCCCTTCCCTTGCACCCACTCTCTGACCATGAATCAGACAATCCCCGGTGCCACACAACCCTGAGATTGGCCAGCCTGGAAGCCTGTACATGTTCTTTGGAGGGACACAGACTCTATCCTGCAGAGAAAGGTTTAGATCCATAAATGCATAGAAGAGCAAGGTTGTCACTTCTCAGTGGTATTTGAAAAAGTGTTGCCATTAAAAAAGTCAGAAAACTGAATAGGACTGAAATCACATGCCATTCCCATCAGCTCAAAGGGATCAACAGTGTGAATAGCCAGCCTCTTTGTGTTATGGCTAAAGAAAGCTTGGGTGGGCTTCATCTTTATGGAGAATTCTCCTGGCTCCCACTCCTCCCTCTACTGACAGGCATTCCCTGCTCCCCAGTCCTTTGTGGCCTTTTAAAAGACCTCCAGACATGTCTTTCCCCGTGGTTCCTGTGCTGTGCTCTACATGTCATGTGGGACCCTGTACAAGTCTCCTGCAGCACGATTGACCTGAGCACATACTGTTCTATAGTACATAACAATTACAAAAACCCACAACAGAAGAAGAAAGAGGAGAAATTGCCATGGAAAGGCTTCTCCTTCTTTATATGCCAATTCTCCTCCCCTAGAGCCATGCCACCTTGGACTGGGAGTCCATCCACCCTTGAACTTCAAAGTTCAGCTATTTCACAAATGGTCAACTCTTGCCTGAGAAAATCCCAAACAACCCCAGAGGGGATAGATAAATGGAGTTTGTTTTCCATGGGTCATGTGGTTTCCTCTGAGTCTGTCTTTGATTTATTTAATGATTCAAAAGATACCTTAAGTCTAACTTGCTGTGGAGAGATATTTATTTCTATTTCCCCCTCCCTCATCTGCAAAAAACCCAGTTTGTACATTCCTCAGCATAAAACCACACATTCTGATAACTGAGCCTTTTCTTGAAAAATTACCATATGTTATATACAGTTTTTATTTCTCAGTTACACCTCAATAGAGCCAGGGAAAATAAATTTTTAAAGTAACTTTTAAAAATATAGCCTGATGTTATAAAGACAGTAGCATGTGCAAAATAAATACTGTAAAAGTAGATTCTAGTTAATAATATTTAGAAATGATACTTTGAAACTGAAACCATTAAAAATAAAGTAATAAACTTAAAAAAAATGAAACCTGCTGACCTAAACAAGTGGATGTGTGGCAGTCATTCTTCTCTTGGTGGCAGTGTTGCTGGGCCTGTGTCAGCACTGTGTGGGAGAGAGCCTTGTCTTTCTTCCACAGCAGGTGGAGTAGGCAGGGCTCTGAGGCAGTACTAAATCCTGAGTCCTGCAGGACCCACCCAGAAGGGCCACTTGGAGATGGTTGGTTTGGGGGTGAGACAAAGGAAGTGGGAGCAGGGAAGGGTGGGTCAGATAACTTGCGAAAGGGAAGAGGACTGAGATTTGGGGGAAGGAGCAGCTGCAGGATTATATCAAGCACCCTAGTACCGGGAGTTGGTGGTGCCAGCCATCAAAACAGTTGTGTGGGTGAGTCTTTGCTGGGCACATGGGATGTACCACACACCAATCATTAGAATCACTTAGAAGGAGGCCTGGGGTGGAGGTGGTGCAAGTCCACCCTGGAGTTGTTCCCTAGAGAAAGTGTCACATGTGTGTGCCCAGAGACACGTGAAGGCTGCCTCCAACTGCATGGCCTGTGTTCGCAAAATGGGAACCACCCCAGCGTCCATTGACAGTAGAGGGGATAAGACATTAATGCATGCATATATAATTGCATAGTGTGTTACTGAAAAATAAATGAAGCCATGAAAAAAAAAAAAAAACAGCTACTTGCATCACCATAGGTAAATCTAAAACACTGAATATTAAAGGGTGGAAGCAGGCACCAAATAAAACATGCAATGAGATTATTTATCTAACAGTAGAAAACAGACAAAATGAAACAATATATTATTTTAAAATGCATGTGAATGAGAAATTTTTTAAAACATAAAAATAATTAACACAAAATCTAAGAGAGCAGCTAACTCTAGGGGGAGAGGTACCCAGAGGGCTTTGAAAATGCCATCAGTGGATAAAAGGATGTCACTAGTTTTTTAACTATGCGTACAAGTTACATATTCTATTTTATATGCATTATATATTTCATTTTTGGCTGGGTGTGGTGGCTCCTGCTTGTAATCCTAGCAATTTGGGAGGCCAAGGTAGGCAGATCACCTGAGCTACGAGTTTGAGACCACCCTGGGCAACACGGTGAAGCCCAATCACCACTAAGATACAAAAAATTAGCCAGGTGTGGTGGCGCACGCCTATAGTCCCAGCTACTCAGGAGGCTGTGGCACGAGAATGACTTGAATGCTGGAGGTGGAGGTTGCAGTGAGCCGAGATCGCACCACTGCACTTCAGCTTGGGCTACAGAGTGAGACTCCATCTCAAAAAAAAGAAAGAAAAGAAAAGAGAAAAGAGAAAAAATATAGATATATGTATATATTTCACTGTAACAAAGACAAAGGGGAAAAGATTATTTAAAAAAACAAAAACACTGGGATCATATAGCTCTTCCTAGCACTCACACTTAGTGTTAGGGAACTGAGAACATTCAATTCCTCTAGTCGTTTATGTGTCACAAATAAAAACAAATAATACAAACAAAAGAAATAGTTTTAAGAAGAAAAATATCTAGGAGTGAGCATGCAGTGAGGCCGGTGACTGACACCTCTCCCCTGTAGGTGGACTTTTTCAGCCAGGGATGATTCCTCCCATTCCCCCATCTCCCAGTCAGCATTTATTGAATACATTATACAATAGTAAAGATAGTCTTTTATTCTTTCCATAGATGGAATTTTCCCCAAAGAGGTAGGACTGATTCTTCCTGGGATGATTCTGGAGTAGAGAACTGCAGAACCAGAGGGCGTGGGGACAGCAGGATACAGGAGCGGAGAGCATGGAGCTACAGGAGCTGCCTGCACAGCTATGTGAGAGACGCCTCCTGGCCAGCACTGCCCTGGACCAGCTCCCTGGCTTCACCCCCATCACTCGTGAGTGAGAATTTGTTAACTCTGGAAGGACAAACTCTGCAAGCACCAAAGCAAGGGCTGGCACAGGAGCAGAGGCAGGACAGAGAAGGATGTTCTCCAGCCAGGATAATGATGGTGAGCATCTAGGGAAAATGAAGTCTCTAATGCCCCATGGCAATGTGAGGGCCAGCGAGGAGGTGTGGGCTCCTTCCACCTACTCAGCTCTGCCATGCCCCTACTGGACAGAGTGTGCACCTTCTCGGAGTACCTTCCCTCTTGCACAGGGTAGAGACACACCATTCCTAGGGCATGTGATTGCATTCATCCATTGAACCCAGATTTCCTTGTAAGGTGGGCAATTTAGGCACAGAGCACAAACTCTGGGGACAGACGGGTACCATGTCTGTGAGACAGAGATAGCTTCCAAGCTTGCTACAACGAGTAGTTTCTATACAAGACTTGGCTATTCTGTCTCCTTCCCTTAGCTTGTAAAATTTTTATTTATTGGAAAGAGGAAAAAAAATTATATCTTATTCTTCAAAACTTTACATGGATCAAGACCCTTCAGTATAAATTCCTAAAATCTGTTCCATCTGCCCTCTTATTTGTGATGACTATTTCCCCCCTCAAGGAATTATCCCTCGTGTCTGGTTAGGGGAAGGGCTCTACTGTACAAGGAAAGAAACTTACTGAAGCGTGCAAAGTCAGAAAAATAACATTTTAAATAGTACCACTTGCAAAAGTGAGAAAGACTACTAGCCTGAGCCCAGATTAGAGCTTGGACCCATAGATGACTCATGGTTTGAACTTGCTGTTTTGCAGCCTAATGGGTGTTGGCCTTTTGTCTTAAAGACCATGAATGCCTGCCAGACTGACCGTGGCTTTTATTTTCTCATGAGGTTCATGCATCTAGAAATCAGAGACTATCAGAGCAAGAAGGTCCCTCTGAGGATGTCCAGTCTTTCTGAGCTTTGCTCTGAGTGATCTTGCATTTTGGTGCTCCAACAGTCTCCCTGGGACCTGTGTCATGAGGAGACACCAGGGCCATGCAGAGACAGGATAGGGGAGAGCTGGGGCCACACACGACTGAGGGGTTGTATTCATCACTTCTGTTGTGGTCACATGGCAACATACAATTTAGCTTGAATAAATAATTCTGCCACTAAAGATGGTGTTGAAAACCATGGATTTCACAGATACTCTCAGATGGAAACAAAAACCCAGTGATTTGAAAGGATTCCCCCAAATTCGAAACTTATGTGCTTTATCTGAGTGTTAGTGGCAGATGGTCATAGCTTCCCCAAACTGCAGACCAGAGCTCTTTGACCACATCACACTACCCTAGGTTACCCATTAGCCACAGACTTTCTACTCAGCCCAACAAATGCTGGGCTGGGGACCAGATGTAGGTAAGTATGCCTAAGCTTGCCTCTCTGAGAAAAGGATAAGGAGTTTGGTTCAGCAGCATGATATTTTGGTATTGGGATTTTCTGGGACCTGGAAAATTCATTTCCAAAATGTCTCCCCTATAGAACTTTGAAGATGTGTCAGACCATGTCTTTGTCATAAGCACTGACTCCTCCTGGATGCTCCTGGAACAAGCATCCTAACAGCCTGCAAACTTCAGGATGCTATGACCAGGCTTGGAATATCTTCCCTGTGATGTGGGATGCAGTTGTTCCCTTCATTCCCTCACAAGTCGCATGGAGTGGAGGCCAACAGTTCCTGTGATGCAAAACACAAGCCTGTTCACATCATAGCTGAGGAGTCTGAAGCTCGGGGAACCCTACTTTCAAAACTGGGCTAGAAACAAACTTACCCCCAGTGCTGGGATAAGACATTATACTTATTATCCTGGACAGTAAGCAAACCAGCCCTTTGCTTCAGAGGGATACTCTGTGTCTATCTTCAGAGGCTGTCGCCTATACAACCCTCTGTGAGAAGGCAGTCTAGAATCAAAGCTATCGGTGCTCACAAGATGAGCAGAAATATGAATGACCCTGGAGAATCATCTCCCAAGAACTCTGCCTGGCTTTTCCAAGGTTTAGCTTTAATAGTTTTAACATGTGTTTCCTCTGCATCTAGACGTTATCAAATCATGTCAGGACTTCCAGTATATTAGCATCTCAATTACCCTTGCCTCTTTTAACCAGAATTATCACAAAAGTACTTTCTCAGAGCATATGTCCTGGTTTTGATTTGAGACAGAGAAAAAAGAAGTCACATCAGAAATATCTAATTAGTCTCAAGTCTCATAGACTCAGCCACATACTTCATATATTCACTGAAATATTCAAGTTCAACCTGAACTCAATCATCCCAGTAATCACATGCCCAGTGTTCAAAAATATCCTTGGGGAATGCAAATGCTCCTAAACACAGATCAGCTTCAAAATTGCTATTGTCAGTCATTTGACATTAGTAAAATGCTCCAACATGCTTGATCACTTCAAGATTTTTCAGTAAAGCCTCTGTCTGAAAATCACTTATCTGTTTGGCTTTGAATTTGGGTATGAACACCCCAAAGCTTTACTATTCCAGTGTTCTCAAAATTGCTAAAGGTTGTTTTTGTGTTGTAATTTAAATATTAAAACAGAATGGGACAATTTTATTTCCTTTCTTCTTTCTCTTCTCCATTTAAAAAAATTGGCAGGGTAGGTTGGAAGGATGGGGGTACAAGCATTTGTAAATACTGTGTGCCAGGCTGGGACATGATCAAATAATTCTGTTGTAGTTGATTTTTTTCAGCTTGTTATAGAAAACAAACAAAAAAATTAAAACAGATTTTGTGCTGTCTTTTTATGAAATTTAAAAATAGTTTCTTTTTTTCATTGTACGGAAGCATGCCATAGTTATGCATGTTAGGAGAATGTGTTGCTTGTTATAATTTCCCAGGCTACGTTAAAGAGAGAAAAACATGATTACGTTAAAGAAAGACTGAAAATGTTGTAGCCCTTGGGCCTGCATAAGGTACTATTTCATTAACTTAAACAGGATAATTTCTTGTAATCAGAGCCAGTCATGGAGCTTGAGATGGATCAGGATCTACCCGTGTGATTAATCTAAGAGGATAATGCTGTACAAAGTCTCTCCTAGGACTTGGTCATGCCCATCTGTATGGGGACTAATATAGCCTCATCTCTTCCCAAAGCATGGGTGTCTTTAGGGGGCAGCAGTTTTCTGACCACACACCTCAAACAAAATGTTTGTAAAGGAAAGGTCCAGTCTCTTGCCCCCAGGTGTAACCTAGAATTTTCTGAATGGCCTGAACTCCCACTCTCATGTAAATTTATAAAACTGCATTTTCTGAAGATGTTTTTCTCCAATCTTCCAACATAACCCATTCCCTGATCTTTTACTGTGATATTACAGGTAGTGTTGCAAAGTTGATCTGCTTTGAACAACCTGATAACTGCAGCAGCCAGCACAGAGCCTTGACCATAGTAGAAATTCAGTAGCAATTTTTTAAATAATCGAATAGTATTATTCATTCTTTGATTTTAAAATTTAAAGTGAACTTTAATATATCTAGCTATGCTATATAGTCCTCTTGAAACATTTTTAGAAACAGGAAAAATGACACATTTGAGGTTTAAGTGAATCTTTTTGGAAATAATGCCTTTAAATACATTTGTGGTTTTTAAAATAATCATTTAACACTACAAGAAAATAAAACCACAGGTTAATATCCATCATGAACACAGACGCAAAAATTTTCAACAAAATATGAGCACACCAATTCAACATATTGAAAATATCATACACCATTACCAAGTAAGATTTACTCCCGGGATGCAAGGATGGTTCAACATGTGCAAATCAATTAATGTGATATACCACATTAACAGAATGAAGGATACAAATCACATAATCAATCATCTCAATATATACATAAAACGCACTTGACAAAATTTAATACACTTTCATGATAAAAACTCAATGAACTAGGTCTAGAAGAAATTTACTGCAATATAATAAAGGCCATATATGAGAATCCTGCAGCTAACATTATCTTTAATGCTGAAAAACAGAAAAACATTTTATTTAAGATAGAACGAGACAAGGATGCCCACTCTTGCTATTTCTATTCAACATAGTATTAGAAGTCCTAGCCATGGAAATTAGATAAGAAAAATAAATAAGAGGCATCTAAATCAGGAAAGAAAAATTAAAATTATCTGTTGAGAAATGAAAAAATAAAATTATCTTATATGTAGGCAACCCTAATGACACCACTAAAAATCTGTTAATTATAAACAAATTGAGTAAAATTGCAAGATTTGAGATCAACATACAAAAATCATTTGAGTTTTTATACACTAACAATAAACTATCCAAAAAGGAAATTAAGAAAACAATCCCATTTGCAATAGCACCAAAAAGAATAAAATATCTAGGGATAAACTTAACTGAGAAGATGAAGGATGTATATTGAAAACAATAAAACATTTATAAATATATATATACTTTTTCATATATATATATATATATACACATGAAAGACTTAATATTGTTAAAGTGTCTCTACTGCCCAAAGTGTTCCACAGAATTATTGCTATCCCCATCAAAATTCCAAAAACACTTTCTACAGAAAAAGGGCAAAAGCAATTCTAAAATTCATGTGGGACCACAAAAGACCACAAATAGCCAAATCAATCTTGATAAAAAAGAACAATGAAATATTATCTCACACCTATTAAAATGGTTATCAAAAAAATAGATAAGTGTGGGCAAGGATATGGAGAAATTGGAAACCTTGTACACTATTGGTGGGAATGCAAAATGGTACAGCCATTATGGAAAACAATGTGGAAGCTCCTCAAAATATTAAAAATAGAACTACTGCAGGGTGCGGTGGCTTATGCCTATAATCCCAGCACTTTGGGAGGCCAAGACAGGTCAGGAGTTTGAGACCAGCCTGGCCAACATGGTGAAACACCGTCTCTACTAAAAATACAAAAATTAGCCAGGTGTGGTGGCAGGTGCCTGTAATCCAAGCTACTTGGGAGGCTGAGGCAGGAGAATTGCTTGAACCCAGGAGGCGGAGGTTGCACTGAGCAGAGATCGTGCCATTGCACTCTAGCCTGGGTGACAAGAGCAAAACTCCATCTCTCTTTCTCTCTCTCTCTCTCTCTCTCTCTCTATATATATATATATACACACACACACACACACACACACACATGTATATAAAACTACTGTATAATCCAAGAATTCTGCTGTTGGGTATATATCCAAACTAATTAAAATAAATATATTGTAGAGATATCTGCCCTTCCATGTTTATTGTAGCTTTATTCACAACAGGAAAATATGGAAACAACCTAAATGTTTATTGACTGATGAATGGAAAAAGAAAATGTGGTATATACATGTGATGCAATAATATTCAGCCTTAAAAAAAGAATGTTTTGCTATCTATAAAAAAACCTGGAGGGAATTATGCTAAATGGAAAAAGCCACAGGCTGAAGAGATGGGGAATTGAGGATTTGTTCAATGAGTATAAAGATTCAATTATTCAAGATGAATGCATTCTAGAGATCTTCTGTACAACATAGTGCCTACATTTAACATTGTGCACTTTAAAATGTTACTAAGAGGGAAGATCTCATGTAGCGTTCTTGCCACATGGACACAGACACAAACACACACATACATGCATGAACACACATATATGCACACACACACACACAATCATAAGGACATGGGGAAATTTTTGGAGATACCGGATAGGTTTTTTTCCTTGATTTTGGTGATAGCTTCACAAGTCTATGTATATGTCCAAACTCATCAAATTGTATACATTAATTATGTACAGTTTTGTTCTATATCATCTGTATTAGTCTGTTTTCATGCTGCTATAAAGAACTATCTGATACTGGGTATTTATGAATTAAAAATTTTTAACTGATTCATGGTTCCACGGGCTTAACAGGAAGCATGACTAGGAAGCCTCAGGAAACTTACAATCATGGTGGAAGGCAAAGGAGAAGCAAGCACATATTACCATAGTGGAGGAGAAGAGAGAGAGCAAGCAAGTGGGGAACTGCCACACACTTTTAAACCATCAGATATCGTGAAAACTCACTCACTATCATGAGAACAGCATGGAGGAAATCCACTCCCACAATCTAATCTCCTCCCTTCAGGTCCCTCCCCTGACACATGGGGATTACAATTTAACATGAGATTTGGATGGGGACACAGAGCAAATCATATCATCCCACTCCTTGCCCTTCACAAATCTCATGCCCTTCTCACATTTCAAAACCAATTATGCCTTCCCAACAGTCCCCCAAAGTCTTAACTCATTCCAGCATCAACTGAAAAGTCCAAGTCCCAAGTCTCATTTGAGATAAGGAAAGTCCTTTCCGCCTATGATTCTGTAAAATCAAAAACAAGTTAATTACTTCCAAGATACAATAGGGATACAGGCATTAGGTAAATATTCCCATTCCAAATGTGAGAAATTGGCCAAAACAAAGGGGCTACAGGATCCATGCAAGTCCGAAACCCAGCAGGGCAGTCATTAAGTCTTAAAGCTCCAAAACAATCTCCTTTGACTCCAGGTCTCATATCCAGGAATGTTGATGCAACAGTGTGGGGAGGTGAGGTCCCAAGGTCTTGGGCAGCCACCAGAGGGGCTAGGACTACAGGTATGAGTCACCACACTGGGCCTACCTAAAGATTAATAATCAGTCTATGCCCTAAGCAATCCAAGCCATAAGCAGTGTCTGAAGATTAGGTAAAGGTGCAATGTGCCTGCAGATGGACCCTAAGTCCATTTCTGCTACTTCAAAAGTTATTGCAGTGAGCTTCAGTTCTAGCCAGTGCTTTCCACACAAACCTGCAAATATGTCTTTTTTCTGAACTTTAGGTCTATGGAGAAAAGATGGAAAGGCCCAAAATGACTGCTGAACATGATATATAATGACAGCTGACACTTAAAGACTCTGTTAGCCCCTGGTATTAGGAAATCCAGGTGAAGTAAAGGCCCTGATTATGCTAAGGGTTGCAAGGATGTCCAATAATATTTGAATTTCAAATAAGCAACAAATAAGTTTAACATAACTGTGTTATAAATATTGCATGGAACCCACTTTCACTAGAAAAATATATCTTTAACTGAAATTCAAATTTAACTAGGTATCTTGTATTTTTATTTGTTAATTCTGGTAACCAATATATCTTACATGAACTCTTGCAAAAGTATCCAAAACGCATTTCTGATCACATGTTTCAAGGGCTGCTTCTTGCTTAAGAAAAGACCTCTGGTTGTCCTGGAATTTGAGGTGCTTGTAGGTCTGCTGTCAGCTCAACTTTGCATCTTCTTTCTCCAGGATGCCCCTCCCACACCATTTTTAGTCACGCAAAATCTCTTGTACTTTTGAGCAGGTCATATGTTTCTATGTTTCTCCATCTTCTTGAAGACTGTCTTCTCACTTAAGTGGCCATTGCTCACTTTTCTCTTTGTAGAAACTGTCTTCAAAATCTAGGTCAAATATCATACATCCATGATTCCTTGGCTGGCTCTCCAAAGGTCAAATAGTAATTTTTTAAAAATTAATAAACTCTGTCTTCTTGTCTATGAACAGAAATGCATCATCAGTGCTGAGTCAGAAGGACTAAAAGATTTAAAATTTCAGAAGCCCTGGGACATCTGAGAATGGGAAGGCCAGAAGAGTACCCATCAAAAGTTAGGGAGGCTGACCTGAGGGCCTCAGACTGAAAACACCAAGGCAGTTGGTTCTCATGAGTTCTCTGGGGATGGGGACTGTGAGAATCCCCACAACTGGCGGGAGCTCCTACCAGCTCACTCAAGCTACAGCCTCAGGCACATGGCCCTCAGAGCCATGCTGGCCAGCCACACAGCCCTGCATATTGTTCCCGAGAATGACTGCTCTTTTCACACCTGGGGCAGTGCCTCTCATTGGTCCACTCAAATGTGGAACTGCGGGTAGAAGGGATATTGGGCAATGCAGTTCCCAACTTGTTTTTGGCATACAGAAAGGGTCGTGGCAGGGCCGGTCTACAGAATGCAATTTAGCACATCACCTTTGCTGCAAAGACATCATCTCGACTTTTGTAATTTTATTAACTGGATTTGTAGACTTACCTTGGATGGGGATGGCATCTTACATATTCTTTGATTTGAAATTCCCAGCATAGTGCTTAGCAAATCTTCCATAAATGAACAAATAAATCAAACTTAAAAGTATAGCAGAAGACCTAGAGTCTATCCTCAGCTCCACATATTATCCTTGTTATTTTGCCAAAATCACTAATTACAAGCCTTCATATTTGCATCATTAAAACTATATAAACATCTCCATCCCACACACGCATACTTTTTTAAAATTAACAGTTGTGAGTGATATCACTCTGTAAGTGATAGAGATAGTTCTGTAGGCTGAAACAGCTGTTTAGAAAAATAAGATCTCTTTTAAAAAAGATGTTAAAAATTTTAATTATACCACATTTAAGCAGCAGAAGGGGGATTTATTTTGCCCTCTGTGTTATAGTTTCCTTTTGTATGATGTTACAGCCATTTCTTAGTAAATAAATGAATTAATTCAAAATTATTGCTTTAAAATTATGATTTATTGCTGCCATAGACAATTATAAAAGCCATGTACCCATGCTTCAAAGAGTAAACACAAGAGGAGTTTTCTCCTACTGTGACAATATGCCACATTTGGAAAAATCAAGATGAACAACTTAATAAACCTTTGAAAACTGTTGCCATCACTTTTGGTCACCGTCACTGTACAGGATTATTTGCAGGGCTTCTGAGGTACACTACTTACTTTCCTCTGCTTTCATGCCATCAGTTACCTTAGTTTGCCTTCATTTACTGAGTAAGGTAAAATGCTGTCATAAATGTTTCTCATGATCTATGTTATACGCCACTGGTATAGTTGGCAGAGCACTACCTCACAAGCGAGGTGGCCTGGGTATTAACATCATTATTGGCTCAAAGAAGATGCTTTACCTTCCTTCCAGTTCTTAGCTGCTTCTTCATCTTGAAAATAACTTCATTCAGATAATAAGGATTCTAATATTCTGTTCTGCTCAAACTTTTTATTAATATATAAATTATAACTTTATATATTTTGTACCACTTGATAGAAAGATATAAAATGTGTTTTAATAGGGCCTGGAAAATCACAATTACTGTTATTTCATAATTTAGATTAATTGCAGAATCAGATTTCCCAGCAATAAACTAGTAGTTGAAAGTGAATGAGGAAGTAACTTCATGGAAATGATGAAATAAGAAGCCCCATCAATTGATTTCTCCATGGAAACAATCTTGAAGCTGACAAGAAACTGACCATATCAGCTTTTTCAAAATTCTCAGATCTCATGGAAACCTCACAATACCAAGGGAGTGTTTAGTGAAGAAAGAGGCTTCAAAGTCTCATTAAGATATAGTTATGTCCGTTTTGTTTACCTATCTAACTTTCCCTAATCCCTAGGCTCATGGCAGCGCCCCTCAGTCTGGAGTGGCTTTGCGGGAAGCATCTGATTAAAGAATTTAAGACATATAGTAGCTATTTATAGAGCTCTGGAGCATGGGATCATAGATGAGGCAAGCAACAGAGATTACCACAAGCCTGGGAAGAAGGAGGCTGAGAAGGAAGCTTCTTTGGGGAAACATACTTTGAAGGGTTTCCAGATGTAACAGGAAACATGAAGTATACTATTTATGCTCAGGACTGGTCATACACTCAGAAAAAATCTAAGAGTACCCTAGTATTGTAAGTCTAATATTGGGCTTCATGTAAACAGAAAGTGAAGGCTAAGGCAGAGTCACACATGGCTTGACCTAAACGATTACCTCAGCTCAGAGCCTGTCTTCAAAGATTGGGAGACTTTTATTTTCTTTTAGACTCCAAGCATTTCATCAGCTCTCTCTCAGGTAACTGGCTAACTGATGAGATAATAGAATAGAAACTTTGGTGGCAATATATGAGAAGAAATATAATATTTGCAAAAGTAGTCTGGAAAAGTCACTGAACAAATAGATTACTGCAAACCTCAACAATACACAATAGCAAATTCTGAAGTGGAGGAAAAACTAATTTCTAGTATTACTACATTCAAAGTGCCAAATTTCAACCAAAAATTATAAGACATATAAAAAAATTGGAGGCTGGACATGGTGGCTCATGCCTGTAATCCCAGCACTTTGGGAGACTGAGGCAGGTGGATCACTTGAGGTAAGTAGTTCAAGATCAGCCTGGCCAACATGGTGAAACCCCACCTCTACTAAAAATACAATAATTAGCCAGGTGTGGTGGCACACTCCTGTAGTACCAGCTACTCAGGAGGCTGAGGCAGGAGAATCACTTGAACCCAGGAGGCAGAGGTTGAAGTGAGTCGAGATTGTGCCACTGCACTCCAACCTGGGCAACAGAGCGAGACTCCATCTCAAAAAAATTAAAATTAAAATTAAAATTATGGCTCATTCACAAGAAAAAAAAAGAAAAGAAATTTACAGAAACTGTATCCAAGGAAACTCAGGCATTTAACTTACTAGACACTTTAAATCAACCATCTGAAATACGTGCAAACACTAAGAAAAAACAATAAAGAACTGAAGAAAACCAGGAGAATAATATAAAAACAAGTTAAGGATATCAATAAAGATATGGTATAAAAACAAACAAAATTGAAATTTGGATACTAAAAAGTATAATGACTGAAATGAAAAATTCACTAGAAGGGTTCAACAGCAGATTTGAGTAGACAGAAGAAATAATCAGTAAACTTAAAAATAGGACAACAGAGATAACTCACTGTGAAAAGAGGAAGCAAAGCAAGCAAGTCTCTGTAGGATAATTCATTGGTTCTTTCGGTCTCAGGCCACCATTTTGTAACTTGCTCTTTTATACACTGCCTTCATGACTTGAAAGAATTAATGCATCTTCAAAATTCTGCTCTGTACCTAACAGCAGAGTCTGAAAACATAAGAATTATAGCATGCTTCCTCTTTTTGTCTCTCTAAAGCCCTTCTATGAAGTAAATACATCAAATCTTTTCCATCAAAGTTGAAATGGCTTGCCATGGGTCTAGATAAGACTAGAAACTGGACTACCCAAATTTCTATTATAACCTCAAAATCTATGTATTGCTTTAGACCTATCCACAGCAGCTTTGTGTTCAGAAGTAGAAACAACTTTGTCAAAGTGTTCTAGCAAGTAAGATTGTTTTAAATAGAAAAGAATGTATTCTAATACATCATGATAAAGTGATTAAAAATTTACATTTTAGTATATTTCTGCCGAATTTGACTCTCTATGATTAAACTGTCTTTCTTATACAGCTTTGGAAATTTTACAAAATATAAGATTGTCATTCCAGTTCTTTACAGAAAAAAAGTTTGATGGGTAATTTCCATGCTCTTCTTTATTATCAGAAAGACATGATAATTATTATCATTGCTTCTTTTAGCAACTTTAATAATAAGACAAATATTTTCAGTATTTAGTATGAGCTACTTACTGTACCAATTCCAGGCAGGCATGGTTTTCTGTAATTCTAGTGGGAACATAGGGAGGAAAGTTAACTGAATTTATATATGAGGAAATTAAAGTGAATAACCTAAGAAATTAGCTCAAGTATACACAGCCAGAAAAATGACTGGTCCAAAATGTGAAATTAGACCACCAAATCCCTAGGTCATGTTCTTTCTGCTAGGCTTAATAACTGCCAAAATGCAAGCCCTTAGTTTGCAGTCTTTAATGCAGATTTTCTTTGCTATATTTAAACCTTATAGACGTTACTGACATCAGATGAAATTCTGTCTTCTCCCTGGGCAGAGAAACACTTTTAAGATATTCCCTAAATAATAGATGAGCACAAGGCTAGATGCACAGCACTCAGACAGAAAGAGGAGACAAAAAACATTGCGGGCCAACTCTGTAATTGCACCTAAGTCATCTCATCAACTCCTCACAGCACATGACACTACAGCTGAGGAGACTAGGCTAGAGTTCCCCCAGAGCTTACTAAAACCTCTAAGTTCATGCCTGTGTGTCCTCTTGCATGTGTGTGGCTTGGGGACTAAGGTGTCCAGGGCAGGTGGGACAAAGCAGGAGGAATCACTTTTGATTCTAATCTTTTTCTACTATGCTTTTTTAATTTGCTATGATGAACAAATCAGAATTACCTTTAGAAAACAATGCATTTTGGCTGGGCGCGGTGGCTCAAGCCTGTAATCCCAGCACATTGGGAGGCCGAGACGGGCGGATCATGAGGTCAGGAGATCGAGACCATCCTGGCTCACACGGTGAAACCCCATCTCTACTAAAAAAATACAAAAAAAGCTAGCCGGGCGAGGTGGCGGGCACCTGTAGTCCCAGCTACTCGGGAGGCTGAGGCAGGAGAACGGCGTAAACCAGAATGCGGAGCTTGCAGTGAGCTGAGATCCGGCCACTGCTCTCCAGCCTGGGCAACAGAGCAAGACTCCGTCTCAAAAAAAAAAAAAAAGAAAAAGAAAAAGAAAAGAAAGTAATGCATTTTCTATTCTACTTCATTTCAAATTGATTAGTAAAGAGGAAGACCAGTGGTCACGTGATCTCTTTGAAGGGTCAAAAGAACTGAACTGAACACAAATAAGTAGCACAGTTATTTCAACCATTTCTCAAACACACTGGGCAAGGTTTGGGGTCTTTCATTCTAGTGTTTATTAATTGGTCATTAAAACAACAGAAAATACAAATGAATTAAACCAAATATCTCAAACAAGCTCATGGAGAAAAGTTCTGTGTCATTGTATTAAAACCTCACATTTAGTTTTTTGATACAAGTTTTAAGAAGCAAGGAAATATTTAGAGAGAAATTTAACATGTTTAACAACAATTTGTGGAAACGTAGCAATATCAAAAACTTAACTTAGCACTAGAAATTTGTAATTATTTTCCTGACCATTAATTTCCACACTAACAACAGATAGTAAAAGTAAAAGACAGATACTCACCAGCAAGCAGCTCAAGGTAGAATGGGAAGGGATGCACCAGAAATGGTGAATAATAATAGGAGAGAATTTTTAGATAAGTGAAGTAAATTGTGCCTCTTTCAACCTTCTCAAACTTTGTTGTGTTTTTAATGAAATTCTAAGTATCAACCCTTCAATCATATTTCCATATAGTAATGTAACAAATGTTTTTAAAATTTACGAAGCTTCTTCCCAAACTGCATTTCCAATTAGTAATTAAAATCAAATTATTTTATCTCTTAATACTTTATCTTCGACATGACTTAAAATTAAATATGAAAAATAAAAGCATACAAATCTTATTTTTAAAAAGGAAAAATATTCTATAGATATTGAATATTTTCAATAGAAAAAGATCTTTACATTTAAAAATATAAGAAATCACAACAGATAATAATTCTATACTTTAATATAAAACTTAAAAAGTAATATATAAACTTTCAGTTTCTAGTCTAATAAGAAAGGAGCTTAGAAGCCACCACTCATACCCACACAACTAGAACAAAGCTGAACAAACTGAAAATCAATAATGTTTTTTAGATCCATCAGATAATAGAGGCCATAGGGCACACTGCCTGAAAAACTGGAGAGGCAGGTACCAAGAATCACAGCCTGCTGGGGCAGAGGCTCACAGCTGAGCTAATACTTGAACTGCAGTTAGCAAATACTGGCGACCCAAAGTGGAACAGCTTGAAAGTTAAAAACACCAGGGGACCGAATATTAGAGGAATCCACACACTTTCTTGCGTTTTACCTCCGGGAGCCCCAACCAGGTTCTCAGAATTATTACAGAAAAATTCCCTCAAGCTTCCAGCAGAGGGGAGGAAAAGTAACCATTTTGAAATATGCTCAAAGAATTATTTTTTCCTTAACAAAGTCCAGCCCACAAGCAAACTATTTCACTCAAGACCAACAACTGACTTCGGTCTTACTAGCCTTACAAACATGGGGGAATAAAAATATCCAACTCAACCCCTGCTAACTTTTGACTTGGGGAAACGATAATACCAAAATCTAGTCATTTCTAGCCTTCTTTTCTTACCTAAATGGAGGTGGGAGGGAACTAGGAAGTTCTAAAGGTCACAGCCTAGAGGCAGCTCTCGCTAAGAGACTAAGATTAAATGATGGTATTACAGGAGACATTCCCCTCACCACCTCCACATCAGTTAGCCTTTTGTATAATAACAGGGAATTACAGATAAAATGACCACAAGGTTCGGCCGGGTAATCCCAGCACTTTGGGAGGCCGAGGCGGGCGGATCACGAGGTCGCAAGATCGAGACCATTCTGGCTAGCACGGTGAAACCCCGTTTCTACTAAAAATAGTAAAAAAAAAAATTAGCTGGGCGCGGTGGCGGGCACCTGTAGTCCCAGCCACTTGGGAGGTTGAGGCAGGAGAATGGCATGAACCCGGGAGGTGGAGCTTGCAGTGAGCCGAGATTGCCCCACTGCACTCCAGCCCAGGAGACAGAGCGAGACTCTGTCTCTAAAAAAAAAAAAAAAAAAAAATGACCACAAGGTTCAAACCCTATATGAGGAGGATTCTCCAAGACAACGGAAAAGATAATCCAAAATACTAGAGAAAATGTTAGCTTCTGGCACCTAGAGCAAGAGAAAACGGTATACACACCTACAATTGAGCCGGATAAATGTAAACCTCACATTAAAGGCCTATTTATTTCAGTTCCTTTTACCTGATACATTAGGTCTGGCTCTCAAAATAAAGTTACAAGGCATGAAAAAGGCAAAAAACAAATTAAAAAGCAAAACAAACTAAGTAAAAACAAAACAAAACAAAAAATAAAAACAAAAAACCTTAAAGACATAAAATATCAGAATCAGACTCAGATACACCAGGGATTATAAAACTATCAGTACAGGAATGTAAGTTAACCATGATGAAAATATGCTAAGGATGCTATTGGAAAAGTGATCAACAAGCAATAACAGATGGAAAAAGTAAGCAGAGAGATGGAAACTGTAAGAAAAAATAAAAAAGAAAGGCTAGAGATTGAAAAAAAAAGAAAAAAAAGTAACGTAGACATGAAGAGAGCCTTTGATGGGATCATCAGTAGATGGGACACAACTGGAGAAAAAAATAGTGAGCTTGAAACATGTCAATAGACACTTCTCAAACTGAATAAGCAAAAGAAAGAAAGACAAAAAGAAAGAAACAATAAGAAAACAGAGAACAGACTATCCAATAACCGCTGGAAAAGTACAGAAGGTGTAATAGATCCGTAATGGGAATAGCAAAAGAAGAAAGAGAAAAAGAAACAGAAAAAATTAGTAGAATTAATAATGACTTCAGTAATGAAGAATTTTCCAAAATTAATGACAGATACCAAACTACGCTTCTAGGAAGCTCAAGGAAAACCAAGCAGGACAAAGCCTTTTTTTTTTTTTTTTAAAAAAAAAAAAAAAAAAGCATCTAAGCATGTCATATTCAAACTTCAGAAAAATCAAAGAGAAAGAGAAAATTTTGAAAGAAGCCACAGATGGGGAAATGCCTTACCCAGAGAGCAATAAGGAAATGTATTATGTTAGAATTCTTTTTGGAAATCATGTGAGCAGAAAGAGGAGTGGAGTGAAATATTTACATTATTGAAAAAAAGACACCCACTTGAAATTCCATATCCAGTAAAATTATCCTTTAGAGATGAAGAAATAAAGATGTTTTCAGAAAAAAATTGACAGAATTTGTCACCAGGAGGCCTGCCTTTCATGATACGTTAAAATAATGTCTTCAGAGGAGGAAAATGATACAGGTAAGAAACTTGTATCTACATTAATAAAGAAAGAGCATTTTTTTAAAAATCAAGAAAGGGCCTTGTGTGGTGGCTCATGCCTATAATCTCAGCACTTTGGGAGGCCAAGGCAGGCAGACTGGTTTGAGCTCAGGAGTTTAAGACCAGCGTGGGCAACACGGCAAAACCTTGTCTCTACAAAAATACAAAAATTACCTTGGCATTGGTGACTCGTGCCTGTAGTCTCAGCTGCTCCGGAGGCTGAGGCTGGAGAATCACTTGAGCCTGGGAAAGCAGATGTTACAATGAGCCAAGATTGTGCCACTGCACTGCAGCCTGGGCAATAGAGTAAGACTCTATCTCAAAAAAAAAAAAAAAAAAAACAAGACAAACTAAAATCTTTTATTTTTCTTATTCTTAATTAGTATAACAGAAAATAATTTTTTTCAAAATAGTATTAGCAACAATGTACTATCTAGTTATCACATAGATAAGTAAAATGAGTGATGCAAATACTGTAAGGAACAGGAGAAAAATTTAGGAATATGCAGTTACAAGTTAGCTGCATTATCTAAACATCAGTAGATAATGCAGCATTAATTATCAGTACATAATGCATGCTCTCAAATTATAGCATTATTTGAGAGTAGAGTTAGATTGATTATAAATGTATATTGCAAATGCTAAGACAACAAGTAAAATGAAATATAAAGTAAACAAAATAAAATAATAAATTAAATTAAATTATAATTAGTATGATAAAAGAGAATCGATAATGGAGTCATATGAAACACTCAAGTAAAATCAAAAAAGGCAGAAGAAAAGAATAGAAGACCAAAAACAAACAAAGAACAATGGCAACAAATAGAAAACAATTACAGGTAATGTAGATATTAATCCAACTATATCATTAATCATAGTAAATATGAATGGTCTAATATATCAACTAAATATACCAACTAAAAGACAGAAACTTTCAAAGTGAATAGAAAAACAAAAGCCAGCTATGTGTTGTCCATAAGTATATAAAGCCACAAAAGAGTTAAAAGTAAAGGCATAAGGAAAAACATACTATGATTACAATAATCAAAAGAAATCATGAGTAGCTCTATAAGTCTCAAACAAAGCAGACTTCAGAGTAAGGAAAATTATCAGAAAGGAAGACGGACATTACATAGTGATAAAGTAGTTGACATGGTTTGACTCTGTGTCCCCACAAAAATCTCGTCTTGAACTGTAATATCCACTTGTGGGGGATCAAGGGAATCTGGTGGGAGGTGATTGGATCATGGGGGCAGTTTACTCCATGCTGTTATCATGATAGTGAGTTCTTATGAGATTTGATGGTTTAAAAGTGTGTGGCAGTTCCCCTCTCACTCTCTCTCTCTCCCTCCTGCTCCACCATGGTAAGATGTGCTTGTTTCCTCTTCACCTTCCACCATGATTGTAAGTCTCCTGAGGCCTTCCAGTTATGTTTCCTGTTAAGCCTGTGGAACTGTGAGTCAATTAAATCTCTTTTCTCAATAAATTACCCAGTCTCAGGTAGTTTTTTTATAGCAGTGTGAAAACAAATATAGTGGCCAATTTCCCAACAAGTCATAACAATCCTCAATGTGTATGCACCTAAGAACATAGCCTCAAAATATTTTAAGTGTAAACAGAACTGCAAGGAGAAATAGACAACTCTACTGTTATGGTTAAATCTTCGATGACTCTCCATTTATAATTAACAGACCCAGCAAGCTGAAAATATGTAAGGACAGAGTTTAAATGAACAACATCACCAATCAATTGAATCTAATTGATATCTGTAGAACACTTCTTTCAACAACAGCATAGTACAGACTCTTCTCAATCTCACATGAAATACTCACCAATAAATTATACCAATACTATTCAATCTCTTTTTAAAAATACGAGAGTAATTTTCTTAGTAATTAATTCTATGAAGACAGCATTAGTCTGGAAGCAAAATCAAGCAGAGACATTATAGAAAACGAAAGCTATAAGCCAGTATTTATCATGAGCATAAATATAAAAACCCATAAATTGATAGAACATAGATAACAAAACATTAGCAAATTGAATGCAACAGCTTATACACCATAACCAAGTGGAATTTGGTTTGAAAACCCTTTGAATATTAGGAAATCAATCAATTTAATCAATAACATCAATATACTAAATAATAAAACATATATTCATTATAAAAACAATGCAAAAAAAGCATTTGACAAAATCCAATATTAATCCATGATAAAAAACTCAGTAAGGTAGAAATAGAGGTAAATTGCCTCAACTTAATAAAGAACATTCAGAAAAACTTACAACTAACATCATACTTAATGGTGAGACACCAGATGCTTTCCTCGTAAGATCAGGCTAAAGCAAGGATGTGCCCTTTCATTGATCTTAGTCAACATCATACTGGAAATCCTACTTAGTGAAACAAGAAATAAAAATAAATCAAAGGTATATAGAACAGGAAAGAAAAAAATAATACCATCTTTGTTTGCAGATGACATAATTGTTTATGTACAAAATCTCAAAAAATGAAAAACCAACCTAAAACTAATAAGTAATTATAGTAAGTTTGCAGGTACAATATTAATATACAAAAGTCAATTCATTTCAAAGATAATTGATATTTAAAATTTTAAACTACAACAGAACTTACACTAGCACAAATAAATGAAATCCCTGAGTATTAATCTAAAGAACTATCTATAATATCCATATGAGGATACTATAAAGCTCTGATGAAAGAAATCAAAACTCTAAATAAATGGGGAGAGAGTCCATTTTGAGAGATAGAAAAACTTAATATTGTCAATATATAAGTTCTTGCCAACTTGATCTATATATTCATTGTAATTTCAACCAAATTTAAAAGGCTTTTTTGTGTCTATTAACAAAGTGATTGTAAAGCTTATATGAAAAGGCAAAAGACCCAGAATCGCCAATAAAATGCTGAAGAAGTACAAAATTGGAAGCCTGACACTCCCCAACTTTAAGACTAACTAAAAACAATGATAATCAAGGCAGTGTGATATTGGTGAAATAGTAAACAAATAGATCAATGTAACAGAATACAGTGCTCAGGAATTGACTTATACAAATACATTCAACTAATCTTTTACAAAAGGGTAAAGGTAATTGAATGCAGAGAGGATTCAACAAATTGAACAAATGGTGCTGGAAAAACTAGATATCTATATACAAAAAAAAAAACTTAGATACAGACTGCACCTTTTTCAAAATTAACTCAAAATGTTGTCATAGATCTGAATGTAAAATGCAAAATTATAGAACTTCTAGAACATAACGTAGGAAAAATGCAGGTGCCCTTGGATTTGGTGACAGCTCTTTAGATACAACACTGCATTTCATGAAGGAAAACAAAATGGCAAGGTGGACTTCATTCGAGTTAAAAATCTCTACTCTGTGAAAGATAATGTCAATAGAATGAGAAGACAAGCCACAGACTGAGAGAAAATATTTGTAAAACACTTATTAATAAAGAATTTGCATCCAAAATATATGAAAAATTCTTAAAACTCAAGAGTAAGAAAGCAAGCAAGTCAATAAAAAACGAAAAAAAAAAATGAACAGAAACCAAAGAGGATATGCTGATGGCAATTAAGCATATGAAAAGATGTCAAACATCATGTATTATTATAGAATTGCAAACCAAAACTATAATGAGAAACCATTACACACCTATGAGAATGGCAAAAACCCAAATAACAGCAAACACCAAATACTGGCAAGGTTGTAAAGGAACAGGAACTCTCATTCGTTGCTGGTGGAAATGAAGGACGGTCCAGCCACTTCAGAAAACAGTTTGACCATTTCTTAAAAACCAAACATATTCTTATCACACAATGCAGCAATTACATTCCTTGGTATTTATCCAAATGAGGTGAAAAACCTGCGTCCATAGAGAAACCTTACAAGGATATTCATGATCGCCCAAACATAAAAGCAACCAAGATGTTTTTCAGCAGGTGAATGAATAATCTGTGTTACATCTGTATATTGAATATTATTCAGTGATGAGAATAAATAAGCTAGCAAGTCATGAAAAAATAAGAAGTAACTTAAATGGCTATTACTAGGTGAAATAAGTCAGTCTGAAAAGTCTACATACTATACAATTCCATTTTAGGGCAGTAAAATTATCGTGTATGATACTACAGTGGTAGGTACATGTCATTATAATTTTGCCAAAAGTTTTAGAACTGCACAATAGGAAGACTAAACCCTAATATAAATTAGAAACCTAAGTTAATAACAAACTTAAGTTAATAACAATGTAATGATATTGGTTCATTAATTTTAACAAATGTTAAACTGTAATAGTTGTGGTGGTCAATTTTGTGTCAACCTGACTGAGACACTGCGTGTCCAGTTATTTGGTCAAATGTTGTTCTGGGTGTATATCTGAAGGTGCTCTAGATGAGAACATACATGTTGGTAGACCAAATAAAGTACATTGCCCTCCCCTCTGGGGATGACCCGCATCCAGTCAATTGAAGATCTGAATAGAACAAAAAGACTGAGCAAGAAGAGATTCCTCCTGCCTGGCTGCCTTAGCCAGGACATTGGTCTTTTCCTGACTTAAACTGAAACATGGGTTCCTTTTAGGTTTGAGTCATAGGCTTTTGGACTACAACTTACACCCTCACCTCCTCTGATTCTCGGGCCTTTGAACTTGGGCTAGAACCACATTGGCTCTCCTGGTTCAGGCTGCCAGATTCAGACTAGAATTACACCAGGACTTTTCTTTGTCTCCAACTTGCCTGGTATATATCTTGGGACTTCTTTACCTCCATAATCGTCATAATCACTTAAACCAATTTCTTTCTTTCTTTTTCTCTTTTTTCTTTTGTTGAGACAGAGCCTTGCTCTGTCACTCAGGCTGGAGTGCAGTGGCACGGTATCAGCTCACTGTAATCTCTCCCTCCCAGGTTCAAGTGATTCTCCTGTCTCAGGCTCCAGAGTAACTGGGATTACAGGCACAAGCCACCATGCCTGGCTAATTTTTTTTTTTTTTTTTTTTTTTTTTTTTTTTTTTTAGTAGAGATGGGGTTTTCCTTTGTTGGCCATGTTGGTCTCAAACTCCTGATCTTAGGTGATCCACCCACCTTGACCTCCCAAAGTGCTAGGATTACAGGCATAAGCCACCATACCCAGCTGCCAATTTCTTACCATAAATCTCTATCTATACTATATACATCTTATAGGTGCTGTTTCTCTGGGGAACCCTAATACACCAATGCAAAATGTTATTAATAGAGAAATTTTGTGTGCAGGAGGGAGAGCTATGGGAACTCTACAAGCTTTCTGCTCATTTTTTTTTGTAAACCTAAAGCTCTTCTACAAATGATATGATTAATATTTTTTAAATATAACATACTTTTTTAAATAAAGGAGACACAAACAGAAAAATATGTTAATGTCTACTATTTTAAACGTTTTTTTTAATGTTTAATTATTTTTTTGGACAGAATCTTGCTCTGTTGCTCAGACTGGAGTGCAATGGCACAATCTTGGCTCATTGCAAACTCTGCCTCCTGGGTTCAAGCAATTCTCCTGCCTCAGCCTCCTGAGTGGCTGGGATTACAAACGTGGCCACCATGCCCTGCTAATTTTTGTATTTTTACTATAGACAGAGTTTTGCTATATTGGCCAGGCTAGTCTCAAACTGCTGACCTCAAGTGATCTACCCACTTTGGCTTCCCAAAGTGCTATGATTACAGTGTGAGCCACTACACCCACCCAAGTGTCTTTAATATAGAAAAAAAATCACAACATTTGAAAATAATAAATGAGCAAGGTATCCATATTTGAGAACTTGGAGCAACAGAGTGAGCTAATGGGGAATGGCTTCTCACAGTAGGGCACACAGGAATACTTCCCACATTAGAGCCAGACATCAATTTATAACTGAGCCTAAAATAAGTCAAAATGAAAACTCAGGTATAGGAGAGAGAAAGCAAGAGGGATGAGAATCAGGAGGTGAGCATGCATTCATCGTTCATGCAGGAGTTCACAGAGAGGGCCTTCTCTGAGACAGGCCTGCATGGGGTGTACTCCTCCTTTCAGGGAAGAGAACATTGCCAAGGGCTACAGATGTGGGAACAACACACCCGAGGCAGGCTTAACCTGCTTTCTCTCAGTGGGAAGTGGAACAGAATTACTCTCACAGAACAAAGAAAGTACAAGAAGTCCAAACTTCTTTACAGTCTCAGGAAGTAGAAAAATAAGTAATCAGACATTAGAAGCAGAAATTCAAGGCCTGTGCCACCACCTGGACAGGAATTCAAATTTACACAAACTCTCCTGGAATATAACCATTAAGCCAAAGAATTAACAAATAATCTCATCCAGGATGTGAAAACTGCTCGGTGGCATGAAGTAGCAAAGGCAGGTTTGCCCCACAGAACATTTTAAACAGCCCGGGGCACAAAGACTTCTTGCAAACAAACTGTACCTCCAAGCATGCATTCATAATCCAAAATGATAAAAACTCATGAAGAAACAGGACATTGCAAAGAAAACTTGGGGGCTGGAACAAACATGTGGGTCATGACTCCAAGAATAGAACATTTAAGAGTAATCAGATGAAAAACTGTGTGTATGAGATCAAAATAAATATAATCCAAATTAAAGAAAAAGATGTTTTTAAATCAAGGCTATATATATAAAAGGCTGTAACGTTGAGAATGTAGACATTCTTCAAAGATTACTTAGATCAAATCCAGTAGTGACTGTTTGCTGGCTGTGTGAACTTGGGTATGTGACTCAACCTCTCTATGCTTCAGGTTCCTCAGCTGCAAATAGAGATGATAGAAACTACTTCACAGGGTTGATGAGATTTCTAAAGCAGTTAAAAACATGACAATGGGGCAGGGCGCAGTGGCTCATGCCTGTAACCTCAACACTTTGGGAGGCCGAGGCAGGTTCGAGACCAGCCGAGCCCACATGACAAAACCCTACCTCTACTAAAAATACTAAAATTAACCGGGCATGTGGTGGGTACCTGTAATTCCAGCTACTCAGGAGGTTGAGGCAGTAAAATTGCTTGAATCTGGGAGGCAGAGATTGCAGTGAGCCAAGATTGCACCACTGCATTCCGGCCTGGGCAACAGAGCAAGACTGTTTCCAAAAAAAAGAAAAAAACACAAAAAAACACTATAATGTGTAACATACAATATATCACTTGGAAAAGTGCATAGTTGGTGTTTAATAAATGATGGCTACTACTATTAAAGAACAAGGTTTGTGTACATGTAAAAGGAGAAATAGTAGGAGACATGAGAAAGAATGAGGAGAAGAGAAAGTAAAGAAAATTTTTGAGAATTTTGCCTATTCAAATATATGTGTTTCTAAATTAATAAACACATGGTATAGCAAATAGAATCTGGCACATGTTAGATGATCCAAAAATATCTGAATGAATGAATAAGACATGATCAGGATAAATAATAAAAAACATAAACCTAAATAAAAGTGTATATACACGCAGGTATACATATGCACATATATACATGCATGTGCATTGTGTATGTGTGTGCTATGTGTGTGTGCTTACTTCTGTATGCCTGCACATATGTGTACATTTGTGCATGAATGTGCATGTTGGTGTAAACTGCAGAATATCAGAGCCAAAACAATAACTCAAAAAGCAGTACAGAGAAAAAGCAGATAATCTCCTCCTTCTCCCCAAAGATAATGATTAGGATGACAGCAGATCTCTCTTTAAGCAAAAATAAATTTTAGAAGACAACAAAACACTTGTTTCAAAGTGCTGGGAGGAAACAGCTGGTGACAACTAAATAATCATTCCAGGATAAGTACGAAATAAATACTTTCCTTTTAAAAAAAAAGAACTGAGCAAGTGTAACATTGTTGATAGGCAGTTTTACAAGATGATGTACTTCAGTTAGATGGAAATTAGTCCTAAAGTGAAAAAGCAGAACGCAAAAACAGCTAGCAGGCAAATAAATCTTGGAATATATTGGTAAAGCTAAAAACTGTTGATGAAAAATAAGCATTTATGTGTGTAAAATTGTAATGCAGAGTGTGTTTAAAACCAGAGTGTTTCTGCCATGGGTGATAGTGCTTTCCCAGAGTTGCTGTGGTGGTGGCCATCATTCACTTTTGCTTTCTAGGAACCTGGGGACATTTCTCTGACCCCAACAACCATGGATGTCTGGCATTATTTTCTGCCCTAATAATGAAACTTAAATGATATTAAATTTTGCAATTATTACCAAATAACATATGATATATTAGAGCAGTACCTCATGGAAAACCTGTTTCCTGAGGATGAGTTTAAGAATAACTTATTTTGAGTTTAAATATGAGTTTAAGAATAACTTATTTTGGGTTCATTAAGTATTTGGGGCAGTTCCAGGGGATTTTGAGGCACAGCTTGTGACCAGCAGTAAATCAGTTGCTAGGTCAAATGAAAGAGTTTAAAGAAATCCAACTAATTTATAAGAAGATACCAATTTAAGTAAAATGATGGTATTTAATTTTAAATTTTCTTTAAAAGTTATAGGAGAAAACAAAGCTAACGGTAATAATAACTATAAATAAATGTTCATCAGTACTCTCCTTAAACTTATTTGGATTCACTTTAAGAAACTTCTGGTTTCACTCCAAAGCTACTGTAATGTCAGGCATTTACAGAAAATCTTCACAGAATCAGTTTACAGATGTGGGTTCTCAGCTCATTGCCTGCACGTCCCATCGAAAATGGATACAGGTACTGGAAACCAGACATGCAAAAAGAATAAAAATGAGCAGAAACCAGTGTTATCCAGGCAGTATTGCATAAGGCTTTGAGTTAAATCAATTGGTACACATCAATAACCTCCACTTTTACCTTTAACATTACTGAATTTATATACTCATTACACATTGCCAAAATGTGTGAAAATCTGCTGTTCAAAGATAAGTAAAGTGCATCCTAGATGAACCCTAGCTTCAAACTTAACTCTGACCTCTAGTTTGGAAGATATAAGGAGACAGTAAGAATGGGACCACCAGTTACACTGCCCACATCAGTCACTGGTGTGAAGTGAAAGGGCTCATCTTTCTTTACAAAAAAAGCACTATAAAACCTGCGCTTTGGCAATATCACAGGTCCTTGGACACACGCCTCTTCTCCAGTCAACACTGCGAGGGGGATGACCAATATCATTTTAATCTCTATTCACATATGCTAATTTTCTGTGACCATTAGGACAGACTTCAGTATGCATGGTGTGAACATCACTGGTATGTTATCAATACAGGCTAGTAACTCTGAAAAAGCAAAAATGATGTTTTCTTTCATTTAGTCATTCACATAAACAGTCTTCATTAAAAATCTACACTATGGAAGTAACTGTTCTTAATGTTGTTGACACAGAAGTATATGAAACAGTATCTTTGATCTCATAAGAGATTTTATGATTTATTTTTATATTTATATATTAAATTTAATTTGCATTCCAATGGGTGATGATAAATACAATGGGGGAAAGACGCTTATGGAAACAGAATGAGCAGGGAGTAATAATTAAGTAGACTGACTAGGTAAGGCCTCTCTAAATGTGACATATGGAGAGGAGAAATTAATGAAAAGAGGAAGCAACAAAGATGTCTTAGACATCTTTCATAAAATACAGAATTTCATAAAATACAGAAAATAGAACAAATAAACCCTTGAATAATGCCATAAGACTTAATAGAAATAAAAGATGGAGGGGAAAGGACAATTTTAAAAGTAAAAAAAAATTCAAAAAGAAAGGAGGACTACTGATTATGGCTACATGAGACTGATGATTTCTCTAGCCTCCAAAACTCAACTTGAAAAAATTTTTAAAATAAATAAATACAACCTTTCAGCGTTATTCTGGATATTAACCAAAGACAAACAAATTCTAAAATTTTGGTAACTACAGAAATCTTTTCTGGTAAAAACTTTCCAAAATTTTGATACAAAATTCAAGTCCACTAATTTGTTAGAATGACTCATAAAACTCAGAAAAGTGCTGTAATTTGCTTATTATTTTATTTAAAGAATACAATTCAGAAACAGCAAAAAGGGAAATTCATTGGGCAAGGTCTTAGGGGGACAGAAACAGGGTACAGAACTTGTTTGCCCTCTCCTCATGGAGTCCAGGTGCATCACCCTCCCAGCATATCAATGGATTCACCAACCAGGAAATTCCTCCAAGCCTCAGTGTCCAGATATTTTACTGGGGTTTCACTAGGTAGCCATGATTGCTTAAATCATTGGTCATGTCATTCAACTCAAACTCCAGTCTCATTCTTGTCCATGGAAATTGGGGTGGCTCAAAATTCCAGTCCTCTAATGATGTGGTTGATTTTTCTGGTGTGCAACCACATCCTGAAGCTTTTCAGGGCTAAGTCACTTCATTAGCATAACAAAGACACTTCTGTGACTTGGGAATTCCCAAGGACTTTTGGTGATATGTGTCAGGAACCAGGGACAAAGGCCAGATGTATTCTCCATAATATCACAAATATATATAATAATACCACAAAGGAAGATACAAAACTGGAACTATATTAAAATTTCTATATTCTATCAGAATTAGGTTAGTATTAATTTGAGGTCAATTATAAGATGTTTGGATTCATATTGTTATGCCAGAGCTACCTCTAAGAAAATAATTGAAACATATGGAAATACAGTTTTAACGAGAAAAGATTAAAATTGTACGTTAAAAATTACATAACACAAAAGAAGCCTAAAGAAGGAGAAACAGAGAAACAAATGTAGACACAGAAAACAAATAGTAAAATGGAAAATGTAAACTCAATCATTTACACTGAATGTGAACATTTACATCGAATGTGAACAATCTAACAACCACAGGGAATAGGCAGAGATTTTCAGACTCAGTGAAAAAAATGAGAACATTCAACTCTATGCTATTTCCAAGAGACAAACCATATAAGCAAGAATGCAAGTTTGAAAGTAAAAAGATGGAAATACATTGAGACAGACCATAGATGCAAGAACGAAAGTTTGAAAGTAAAAAGATAAAATAATGGCCAGCCAACAAAATTAGGTAGTGATCCCTGGAATCTGTAGATATTACCTTATAAGGAAAAGAGTCTTTGCAGGCATGATTAAATTAAGGACCTTCAGGTTGTCCTGGATTTTCCAACGGGTACTAAATTCAATCATGAATGCCCTTACAAGAGAGACATAATCTTCTGTGTATAACCTGTGTATGGTATACATGTATTCCATGTATAAATTCTTTCTACATATAAGAGATATGCAGAGAAAGATTATGCAAAGAAGAAGAGGAACAATGTGACCTAGAAGGCAGAGATTTGACTGATACGGCCACAAAGATGTATCATTGTAAAACAGGGATGATGGATGATTTGAGGTGTCAAGTTGACCTGATTAAGGGATACCAAGATATTTGGCAAAGCACTATTTATTTTCAATTATTGTATTAATTATTCTCAATGTTTCAGTAGCCACTGAGCCCATCTGTCTCCTGCTGAAGGGGATGTCCAGGTGGTTTGGCATTTGATTAGAATGATTGGGCTGCCTCATCTCAGGGGACATTTGTCAGGGGTTTGTCCAAGGGTTTTCTTGGGGAAGCAGAATCCTATAGATATGTGGCTACAGAAATGTTGTTGAGATATTAGTGTTAAGTTTTGGAGGTTGAGAACTGCATCCAACATGACATGACAATGAGAACTGCATCTGACATGGCAACTGCATCTAACATGACTGTTTTCCTTCTTCAAGCTGCACTTTGATGATGTCATGGTAGCAGAATTAAATGTATACGGTGAAATAAACTGCAATTATAATGATGGATTATGAACTGCCAGGATAATTTCCAGCCACAGTTACATACACACTTATACATTCTCTCTCTCTCACTCTCACACACACACACACACATTGTGTTAGTTACAGGCAAATGATTTAATCTCTGTTGGGAACAGGCCCCCCAAAATCTGGCCATAAACTGGCCCCAAAACTGGCCATAAAAAAAATCTCTGCAGCACTGTGACAGGTTCATGATGGCCGTGATGCCCACGCTGGAAGGTTGTGGGTTTACTGGAATGAGGGCAAGGAACACCTGGCCCATCCAGGGCAGAAAACCACTTTTCTGTGGTGCCATCGCCACACTATGTTCAGCTGGTCTGAACAAAACAGTCATATGGTAGAAATAGTAAGAAGTATGGCAAGAGTTCCTATTACCTGGAGCCATGGTGGCGGTATAGTGGCACCTCAACCTCAAATGATATGGCCCTTCGTAGGAGCTAAACATAAGGATTTGTGGAAACTATTAATAACTCTTAATAACATCAAAATTTGGGAAAGAATAAAAAAGCATCTAGAAGGACACTCTACAAACTTGTCTTTGGATACTGCAAAATTAAAAGAACAAATATTTAAAGCATCCCAGGCACACCTGACCTTAATGCCGGGAACTGGAGTGCTTGAAGGAGCTGCAGACAGATTAGCAACTTGTAACCCATTAAAATAGATAAAAACACTTGGAAGCTCTGTGATGTCAATGATGATTGTGCTTTTAATCTGTATTGTTGGTCTTTGTATAGTCTGCAGATGCAGATCCTGACTCCTAAAACTCAGAAAAGTGCTCACCATGACTAAGCTGCCTTTGCTTTTATCACTTTGCAAATCAAAGAAGGGGGACACAGGCCCCCCCAAATCTGGCCATAAACTGACCCCAAAACGGGCCACAAACAAAATCTCTGCAGCACTGTGACAGGTTCGTGATGGCCATGATGCCCACGCTGGAAGGTTGTGGGTTTACTGGAATGAGGGCAAGGAACACCTGGCCCACCCAGGGCGGAAAACCACTTAAAAGCATTCTTAAACCACAAACAATAGCATAAGCGATCTGTGCCTTAAGGACATGTTCCCACTGCAGGAGCCAAACCCATCCCTTTATTTCGGCCCATCCCTGCATTTCCCATGAGGAATACTTTTAGTTAATCTGTAATCCATAGAAACAATGCTTATCATTGGCTTGCTGCTAATAAATACGTGGGTAAATCTCTGTTCGAGGCTGTCAGCTCTGAAGGCTACGAGACCCCTGATTTCCCACTCCACCCGTCTATATTTCTGTGTGTGTGTCTTTAATTCCTCTAGCGCTGCTGGGTTAGGGTCTCCCCGACGGAGCTGGTCTTGGCAAATCTCAATAAGCAATAGATTAGATATATTATCCTCTTAGAGAAAAACATATGCTAAAAAAAATTTCCTGTGGGTCAGGGTTAGGCAGACTGCATTTGTTGGAAGTCACACATTGGATGTTCATTGCTTCTTAGTCTCCTTTGCATAGCTCAAAATGTTATCCATGGATCAATATAAAGCAGTGGAAAGCTATGGGGGCAATAGCATGTTAGCCCCAAAACCACCTTCTCATTTCTACAGTTTATGAAGTCTTAGGTTTTAATCATGAATTAAAGGAAACAGATATATTTGCAGAACATCTCTGCATTTTCTATAAAAGCTGCTGATATGGGTATTTTCTATTGAGAGCTCCTTCTCCTGTAAATTCAACTAAACACCAAGAACAACATAACTTCTATTTCTTCTGCTTTGGGCTGTCTACTTGAATTGTCAACACTTCCATATTTAGTTTCAAAGGCTTTCCTTAGCTTGCATTTTTAAATCATAATCACAGAAGAAAAATGGCAGCATAGTGAGAGCCCACATTTGTTGAGTGTTCAATTTGTACCAGGCATTGCCCATATCTAATCCTTTCACCAATCTTTGGAGATATGTGCTGGTGTTATCACCACTGTATGGGTATGGAAACTCACACTGAGGGTTGATAAGCAATTTGTCAAAAACCACACAGCAAGTAGGTTGGTAAGTCTGTATTTAAATCTGCATTCTCAAGTTCCAGTGTACCACCTCCTGCTCATTTGCAACCATGCAATAACTATTCGGGTTTTATTACATACACTTTTTTGTAAAGGTAATGTGTAAAGCAACTGGAAAAATCATATCTCACATTCTCATGTTTTGACCATTCTTTGTATTTATCCTTATAATCCAGCAGAAGAAGCAATGACCTTATAATGAGGCCACACAGAAGCAAGACAACCATACAGTGAATGAAGGTGACACTATCTGTGGACCAGTTCCCAGAGCATGGCCTTGATCCTATGGACCAGGTCAGCCTTGGGGCTTTTTTCATTACAGGAAAGAATGGTCAGATTTACAATTTGCATAAATTTCTTCAGCTGTTTAGTATGGGGTGGATGTATGGGTCAAAGCAGGAAGCCTAGTTTGGAGGCTCCTCAAATAGTACAATTAGAAGAAATCTGAGCTGGAGTTAGCATCCTAAGAAGGCTTTGAATGTGGGAGGTAGAGAATATATACACTCATTCCAAGCTAAAATGTTCATAAATTTGTGTCACTGAGAAAGACCTTGAGAAGTGTTGAAACTCGCAGAGACTTCTTGTTCAAATCCCTCATTTATGGATGACATTCAGAGACAGGAAGATAATTTCCACTGATGGGTGAGTTGCCTTTGGAAATGAAGCCTCAAGGAAAGAAGCTCATTGTGCAACTTGGATAATATAATGAGGACCATGAATTTATAATTGAGCAACAAAGCAGAATCAGGAAGCAACATCATGTTTCTAAATTAAAAGGTCTGTTTGGAAAAAATTTAAGTGCTGGTCCTGACAACTTCTATAATTGTGCTAAAACCTTCTTAAGCATTTGTGATTCAGCATTCTTTTAGTTACAGTTGAATATCAAAAAAATAATAATAATAAAAGTCCCCCTAATATATTTCAGGCAGTTATTTCTTTCAGATGACACTGTAACGGACATTTTTAAACTCTGTGTATTGTACAATAAATGCTTGGCAGATTAGCAATTTGCTGTAAATAAGAATGTTTAGAGAGCAGTTTAATAATATTAAACTTTGTGAACTTTATTTTGTTTACTGATCACTCATGTTAACAGACTAAAACATGCAACCATCAGGCACTATTAAAACGCTGGACATAAGTTGTTTAATACATATTTTTAAACATAGATGGCCGTTCCTTTGACAGATTTTTATAATATTTTTGCTGCAGCATCAAATTTTTTTGAGAAAGACCACCCCTGGCACAGGAAAACATGAAACTATTTCAAAGTATATTAAATGTCCTGCCTGTTTCCTTACTACTGTTTTAAATGTCACTATGGAGATGATAGTTACACTAAATTTTAAGGGAAGAAAAGCAACCAATTAACCAAAAATAAGTGCAAAACTATTTCAGCAAGGAGAAATAGCTTGCCTTTTTTCTGACATGGATACTGCTTTAAAACTTTCTTAATGGCAATCCTTGGATTCACCGAATCAGAGTCTCAAAATGGAAAACCAACTTCAGAAGATATTTAACCTTGTCTTTTGTAATGTTCCTAATATAAAATCTCCCATCTGTTTAAATAGTTCCATTAATCATCACAACTTTGTCATTGAGTATAGATGTGACTAAGAAGCTTCTAGAGAATTGTCTTAGGTAGCACGTGAAATTATACCTGCCATTCATGACTAAAAATGAAATAATCTTAACATTGAAGGGATATTAATGAGGATTACCCCCCATGCATCTTAGTAATTAGAACTTACTTCCACAACATCCCTTATAGATTTGTTGAGAGCTACTGTGTATACCATCCAGTCTTCCCCAAACCATGGAAGTGCTTCCCATAATTTCTATTTCAAAGATAATTTTCTTTTAGTTACAACTGAACATCAAAGAAATAATTCCTCTAATATGTTTCAGGCATACTAAGAAACTTGCCTCAAAATACAAAGGCAAATGGTGGTACAGCCAGATTGCAAATGCTGGCCTTTCACCTCTAAAGTCTGCACTGGTTTCTCCCATGTAGCCAGGTCACTGGAACACATATCTGCCTGCGTTGGGAGACTGTGTATTTCCCACCATTGGAGAGGTGCCCACTGAGATGAACACTACCTTGTTCAAAGGATGTTGTGGTAAGAGACTGCACTTCAGAGTGGTAGATGAAATGGATGGCTACATAGTTACTGCTTTCTTTTCAGAATCTGAGACTCCATGATCCTTTTAATCTAAGGGTGTGTGTGAAGGGACAGAGGATCACAGATCTATTGCCAATTGTTCCACTATTTCTTCATTGAGCACATTGTACCTCAGCCAGGCGCCAGACCTTCTCATGCACGAGGGCCGGTTCCTATCTTGGTGCATTTGTCTCATGTGCTAATGTGAGGACAATTTGGCAAATGATTTATCAGAGAAACACATGACTTCGGGTGCCTCTGTTTCTTCAAATATAAACCAAAGGAAGGAGCGGACTGAAATTTGATGATCTGTTTGCCTTCTGAGAACCGGGTACAGTTTATACATCAATTTCATCCAGTTTGCCTTGGTGGCTTTGTAGTCAGGTCTGATTTTAAATCACCTAAACTGCTATCCCAAGCCACAAAAAAAGTGGAAGGAGGATAATACTACTTTCTTCTCAAATTCATTATCAGACTTAAATAGGATATTGAATACATGTAAATTTCCTAGTGGGGCACCCATTACAAAGTAAATTTCCAAAGATGTTACAGTTGTTCTTCTTACCACTCTACATTTTTGGGCAAGACTGATGTAATCTTAGATGCCTCTGTAGCTCGTAGAGAACGGTGTTTCCGACTGTGTGCCCTGTGGAACACTGCTACAAGGTATTAGAAGAGTTCTACTACAACAAAAATAATTTTCCCATGGAAATTATGCAATAAACAAATTCCACCAGGGTTCCATACACAGTGTGCAATATGAGTCTCTAAGAGGGAGATAAAATTAAACAGTGTTATCCCAGGATGTAGCACCAGGATTACGTTCTCTCCCCGCTCCAGAGAATACGAGGACATGGCATGGCATGTAGAATTACACAGAAGACAGTCTGGGACACACTGACAGAGACAGAAGACTCTGCACTTAGGCAATACAGTTGGGGGGCACTTAAGCACCTCAGAAAGAATGTGAGCAAGAATCAAGACATTCATCTTGAATTTGTTTCAATAGATTGAAATCCTAGTAATTTGATTTTGATTTTATCGATTATTGGTCACAATTTTTTTAGGACATACCTGAAGAAAAAGGACAGAAAACTCTTGTCCTAGTGGGCAGAGTTGTCCACCCACAGTGGGCCAGGAGATGCCGTTTAATTCAGCACCACCTCTAAGCAAAGACTAAAAGTGCTTTGAGGACACAGAGAGAGGAAAAGAGCAAACCAAAGTATCTAAACACAGGACAAAGGAATTTCTTCTTAAAAGGAGGGGTCACTCAACCCTCAGTACCCCTGATTCCAAGTTAAAGACCAGCTAATGCAGGTGAATGAACCCTAGTTTGTTTTAGCCTCTCAGTGCTCAGGGGTTGCTTTGCTATTTTCCCACAAACTGCAACTGCCTAGCTCAGAGCTAAAGGTTCGTGAGCTTTGGCCAGCAGCCATTTTTTAGCAACTAAATCAGAAGTGTCTAGAAAACTTATCTGGCTCTGTATTTGTTTCCCGCAGGCCCCAGGGAATCTGACCCCAAGGTCAAACATGACAAAGTCAATCCTGTAGCTGGTTTCCTTGACCCCAAGGAAATCTTATATCCTCAAAATATGGACTAGGAACTCTGAACTGACAAACCAGACTTCTAACCCCATCCCTGACCCCATTAGTAGTGGCAGAGGCCAAGTAGCCTCCCCCAAAGTGCTGTGGGCCCTGGTCTTCAGCTGCTGATAACAGTTGCATGGTGCTAAGCTCAGTCCCCTTGTTACATATCTCACAATGCATGCTCATGTTTCTGTATGTGTGTACCTCACTACTTATGGACTTGCTTTTACTGTGACACATGGAAGCTCAAAACGCTTAAGTGCAAAGGTCACAGGTGACTAGATAAATGATAAGCAAACTATGTGGTTCCAATTTTAATTTCTACAAATACTCTCAGATGTACCCTCAAATTAAATTTGCTATAAGTGCTGAAGTAGATTTCCTAGAAACCAAGCTTAAAAGTCTATATAAAATTAATGTTATTTTAAATACTATTTTAGTTCTTCCTTTTCTTTTTAAAATATCAAACATATATGATTTGGCAGGCCTCCCGGTGAGGATGTCTCATTTTGAGATATCTCTGAAAAAAATCTGATTTTCAGATGTTCACGCTAGTAAATACCCAGAGATGGCTGTCCAGCGTCACCTCCCTATTCAGACCTGGCTTTCCTGCAGCTTGATTTTCTCCATCCACCAGGCACCATTCCAGGCTGCTCATCCTCCTGGGGTTTCTAGCTTTCCAGGGTGATGCAGACCTGAACACTTCTCTATTTTTACTATAGCTGAATAAAGCCCAGGATTTTTTCCCAAATAAGGTTTCTATTGCTGTAGAATATTCAGCCTATGGACAAGAGCAAACAAATGAGTGATGCTGGAAACATGAGACGTGAGTCTGGACCTCTAGAGTTCTCACAGGCAGTGAGTTCTTGCCAGCGGCTCGCTGATCTCTTAGGCAATACCTGGAAGTCCCTCTCATCCCTTGCTTTTCTCCATGATTCCTGAGGGTGGAGCTGGAAAACATCCCCAGTTACTCACCCTAAACCACCTTTCTCCTCTTCCTCAACCTCAAGGCCAGGAGACACAGTTAAGAGAGAACAAGGGCTGAAGACACCAGGAGAGCTCCATGCTCCTTCCTGATCTCCCTCCGGGTGGGTTGCATACCCACCTATCCCAGCCAATGAACTTCTAAGGAACTCAAGTGACCCACTCCTCTCTATGGAAGAGGAATGGCTGAAGGCACAGGGGATCTTCAAAACTTTCACCTCATTCAGGGCAGGTTGCATTCCCTAATGGAGCCCGACTCACACCTGGGCAGGTGGCATCAAGCAAGTACTTTCATCCAATTGGCTTTGATACCTAGTTGGTAGTGGTTCCAGAACACCAGTCCTCTGAAGGAAGATACCTTCTGAATAAATTTTATTCAGACGAGCTGTAGGAGCCACCCTGGGAAAGAGAGAAGGGCAAGAAGGAGGGTTTTCATGTTCTTGCTGTCAACCTTCAGCCACAGTCCCAGTGGTTGGGGATTTCTCATTATATCTTATTTAAAGAAAGAACTTTCATAACCCAAAACTTGAAAACTACTAAATTGCACAATCCTGTAAAGATCCTTTTAACTCTGTCATCTCAACTTTGTTAAGTACTTATGTCATCATTATTTAACTTCTCTTGGAAAATGTAAGCGATTATCTAATCAAGTCATTGAACATCTGTTCTTCCTTTCTTCTTTCCCTTTTCCTTTCTCCCTTCCTTCCTTATTTCCTTCCTTTCTTCTTTCCTCCTTGGTTTTCATGCCATCACGCCTTTCATTTTTTCTTTCTTTAAATTTGGAGGTTTCAAAGTGTTTTTTAGAAATTAATATTTTGTGCATTTATAAATTATTAAATATTGGCTTTCAAAAGAGGTTTACCCATTACATGGACCAAATGATAAAGGATAATCTAAATATTTAGACATAGACAAAAATTTAAATCCCCAATTTAAAAGATTGAAATATATTTTACTGTTTTTCCCTTGACTGATTAGAGAAGCTCAACTGAGAGTAGGTTGTCAGTAGGAATGTGCCATGAACATGGATTCATTAGGGAATCCTCAGCGCCTGTCCAGAGACCCAGAAGACGGTAGGGAAAAGAGTCACCTATGAAGCCTTATGGGACCTGGACTGAGATTCTGGCACAGAGCGTGAGTCATCAAGCTAGCCTCTCTGGGCTTTCATCAGGCTCTACTACCTATTGTCTGGCCTTTGGCCTTCTCATCTACAAAATAGGAATAATAATGGCATCTATAAGATTTTTATTAGGGACTTAGTTTTTCCATCTCTGAAAGGATTTTCTTAGGATATGTAATGCTTATAGAACAGTACCTGAGTAGTGACCAATAAATACCACCTATTAGTATTATTTTTGCCATTAATGGTTGTTTCAGAGAAAATCCCTTCACCATTCTGAGCATCAATCTCATCTTTTGTCAAATGTGATACTCATACATCTCCTATCTCATATGTTAAACAATGACCTGAGTCCAGGGAGAGTTGACAAGTGTGATGTTGGCCATGGAGATGTTCCTGGTGTTGGCATTTAAGTTAATTGATTGCAGAATGTGAAGACACTGCAGGCCATGCAATTTATGTACTTTCTATTCATTGTCTTTCTTCTCGACAGAATTCCTTAGTGGTCTTGTAGTGCTCAGCATGAAGATCCACATGGCAATTGGACAGGCAATCACATTCATGTTTTGAGTTAGTGTTAATGATTATGATGTTTACATTTTATTTAAGTTACAGATTTTTCTCTCACTTGCCACACATTCATCTTAGTTCTGCTCTGAGGAAATATATGCCCTATATCTGCTCTTAGAGTTTCAAATACTAGAAGATAAGCATTTGGCACTTGGCTTGAGCTCCCTTCCCTCCCTTCCTTCCTGTTCCATCACATGACAAATTGAGCACATGACTTTGCTTCCTCTCTCCCATCCCACTGTGTATGTACATGTGAGTGTAAGGGAACATATGTGTGTGTTTATGTAAACACAGCCAAGCCCCTTTGCAGAACTTTATTTTGGACTGAAGTTTTAAGATACTATCCCTGAGGATACTATATTGAGATAAATCCCTTATGAAATTATTGGCTAAGTTTATATATATATGTGTGTGTGTGTGTGTGTATGTATATACATGTATATACATATACATATATATATAAATATTTACATAAACTTTAAAAATCAGAGCAACTGGATAAAAATCCAGTAAAAATCAGAGCTACTGGATACATTTGAATTGAGAAATATATAGTAGGGTTTATGTCAAATGAAAAATACATTAGGCTGGGCGTGGTGGCTCAAGCCTGTAATCCCAGCACTTTGGGAGGCCGAGACGGGCAGATCACGAGGTCAGGAGATCGAGACCATCCTGGCTAACACGGTGAAATCCCGTCTCTACTAAAAAATACAAAAAACTAGCCGGGAGAGGTGGCGGGCGCCTGTAGTCCCAGCTACTCGGGAGGCTGAGGCAGGAGAATGGCGTAAACCCAGGAGGCGGAGCTTGCAGTGAGCTGAGATCCGGCCACTGCACTCCAGCCTGGGCGACAGAGCGAGACTCCATCTCAAAAAAAAAAAAAAAAAAAAAAAAAAAAAAAAAAGGAAAAGACATTAATCATCTAGAAGGGAATAAGTTACTTGAACCTTAACTTGTACCTTTCTGTAATCTTCTGAAAATGTTTGTGTAATTGTTTTTCAATGTTTTTAATATTCTTGCTTTTTTTTCCTTTTTGGTTTTAACCAGAATGTACCAGAATGTGAAGCAGACATACTAAGATAAGAATAAGAGTGATTTTCATAATGTTTCAAGTTCAAATAAAAGGAATAATAAAACTGAGCTCACTTTTCCCTTTTGCAATCTCAGACTCCAGAAATAAAATATTTAATTAGCCCTTTTAGGTTTCATGATCTTATCTTTATTTAACATAAATAACCTGCAGATATTCTAAAAATATCAGAGGTGGCTTACATTAAGATACATATGCAACATGGTTAAAAGAGAAAATAAAAAACTTTGGTAAAGGAAGGGATATAAATATATCAGTCACCTTGAAATATCCTTACGATAGTTGGATATCGAATTGACCACTTTTAGGTACCTTCACAGCCAAAACATAAAGGAAAACATTTTTGTTCAGATACTTCTCGTTGTCTTATTTTTTATAAAATGAAGCCATTTCTATGACCAGTAAACTATTCCTAGCATTGAATTCTAAAAGGAATGTATTGTGTTTGTATGTTTTTGAGGGACATTATATATCACCACAAATAATAGCTCTTTAAAATGTGTTTCCAATACATAAAAACAAAAGTCATAGGTATAACATATTTACAGGAGCAAAACTAAAAATGCCCAGCTCAATGTGCCTTTAATGATTGATTTTACCAGAAAGAGGTATGTCTTATGTTTTTTCACCATTTTGGAATTGATTTATCACTACTTCCTGTTACGCTAAAATTTTTCTCTAAACTGTTTAGATAAAACAGTTATTTTTACATTACTTCAAGCAGTTTTGAGAAAAATTTTGACAAATCGTATGGATGTGTTTTATGATTTGAAACTAATCAAGAAAACAGGATAGAGAAGTTCCAGCATTCTAGAGAATGGGCAGAACAGGCAAGTACAACAGCCAAGTGCATAAAGATTTTCATTGCAGCAGACTGTGGTGGCTCACACCTGTAATCCCAGCACTTTGAGAGGCTGAAGTGGGGGAATCTCTTGATCCCAGATGTTCAAGACCAGCCTGGGCAATATGGCAAGACCCTGTCTCTGGAAAAAAAGAGAAATGAGCGGGGTTCATTGCTTATACTTGTGGTCCCAGCTACTTGGGAGACTGAGGTGGGAGGATCAGTTGAGCACAGGAGTTTGAGGCTGCAGTGAGCCTTGTTTGCACCACTGCACTCCAGCCTGGGTGACAGAGCAAAACCTTGTCTCCAAAAAAAAAACAAAATTTATTCCACCAGGTGCTAGGAAATGTATGTTTCTCCTCTTAGCATTAACTTGTTCAGGTAAAACATATAAAAATCATAAACTAATCAACTAGCATAAAGGAGTATATGGTCAATAGCAAAAGCCTACCTCTCGCTGTACCACTATTAAGGTTCTTATGAATCTTAGGAATTTGTGATACAAATATGAATACAGGTTTATACATATGATAGGGTTTTTTTTGAGGAAATATGGTCTTAACTATTATATGGTTTTCTTTTTCCCCTTACAACATATCTTTGACATATTTCCCAGATTTTTTTTTTCTTTCTTTTTTTTTTTTTTTTTTGAGACAGAATTTCACACTTGTCACCCAGGCTGGAGCTGAATGGCACGATCTTGGCTCACTGCAACTTCTGCCTCCTGGGTTCAAGCCATTCTCCTGCCTCAGCCTCCCAGGTGGCTGGCATTATAGGTGCCCACCACCATGCCCAGCTAATTTTTGCATTTTTAGTACAGATGGGGTTTCACCATGTTGGCTAGTCTGGTCTTGAACTCCTGACCTCAGGAGATTCACCCGCCTCAGCCTCCCAAAGTGCTGGGATTACAGGCGTGAGCCATCGCGCCTGGCCTCTCCCAATATTTTTTAACAGCTACGTAGTACTTCAATATATGAAAGGACCTGTGGTAAGGGACCTGTTCTTTATTGATGCACATGTAGATTGTTTCCAGTTTTTACTATGATAAAATTTTTTGGAATTTCTGTAAATGTATCTGAGGATAATTTTTAAAAAATTGGATCAAATGTTGATATTTAAAATTTTGGTACAGATTGCTGAATTGTCCTCCAAAAAGACTGAATGAATTTACATTTCCACCAACAGTTTGTAAATGTGCTTGTTCCTACTCATTCAACTGAAGCACTGTCCCTATTGCATGTGCAAACGCATAGGCGGAGAATGGATTATTGTTGAATTTGCATTCCTCTAATTATACATAAAATTGAGCATCATCCCTTAAGTTGTTGGTCATTTGAATGCATTTTTCTAAAAATTGTCTTAATTGTTCATTCTTTACTTATATATAAGACATTATTAACCCTTTTCTGTCTTTTGTGTTGTAAATGCAATTCTTAGTTTATCATTTGACTTCCATACAGTAGGTTTTATGGAACCAAAGTTTTGAAATATTATATAGACATACATAACTATGTACTCCATTATGTTATCCAGTTTTGTTTCATGCTTAGGAAGGTCTTCTCCAGGCTTAGGTTTTTTTGTTTTTTTGTTTTGTTTTGTTTTGTTTTGTTTTGTTTTTGTCAGTTAACGTTTTCTTTGTTCTTGTACTTTAAAAATAGTACTATGTATAAGTCTTTAATCCATCTGGCATTTAATTTTGTGTAAGGATCCACATCATATCCCTCCCCTCCTCCTTTTTTTTTTTTTTTTTTTTTTTTTAACTTCAAATGGCAAACAGTTTCCCCAGAGCCAATTGTTAAATCACACTTTTCTTGAGTCTTGGAATGTCCTTAAAATTCTCAGCCAATAAACAATTTTAAAGTGCTTTCTAAATGTACACAACTATGCTAGCCACTTAAGACATAAAGATTGATGATGCTTTTGTGCTTAGGAAGACCATAGCTGACCAACGAGTTGGAGACACAAAAAATTGGTAACAATACAGGGGGTTTACATTACAGAGCAACACAACACAAGATTGTGGAGTGTTTCTTACAGGATAACTGGGAATTTGCCAGCAAGGGATAGTGGGAGCCTTCCACAAACAGCAGCACACCCATCAGCATGGGGTATTCAACCCAAGAGAACACGGCGGCAGGATATAGTATCCCAAAAGTCCAAATATTTGTAGAGTTCTGTCCTAAGTTGGAAAGGTGGATTTGAATCTACAAATAAACACCTTTGTCTCCTTGCTAAAAGCTACAGATATTCTTTTTCTTTGCTTTCTTTTTTTTTTTGGAAAATGTAATACCTCATTTTATGTTATTATTTATTTATTTATTTTGATTTTGCTTTAAGTTCTGGGATAAATGAACAGAACGTGCAGATGTGTCACATAGCTATGCATGTGCCATGGTGGTTTGCTGCAGATATCCTTATGGCCCCAGACGGCAAGATGTATCTGAAAATAAGCCATGGCTGCCTGTTCAGGAATCTCACTCTGGTCAGTGGGCACATGATGAGCTGTACTGAGGAGAGGCGTGAGACAGGGCAGTGGTCCAGGAGCCGGCTAAGAGGGGAGGATGCCTGGGCTTCCTCCCAGACCCAGGGAGGAGCCCCGGGGTGGAGGGTGAGGAGGATCATGAGTTTAGGTGTGAGGGTGCTGAGTTTGAGAATAACGTTACGTGCTTAATAGAAACACTGAAATGCTAGGTCTTGTGCATTGATCAGGAAGAGAAAACATCACCCCGGAACACGCAAACTGTCTTCTCTGCTACCTTCCATGCTCTTCTCTGCAGTCATTGCACCTGGGACATCACTGCTGCCATATGTTCCTCCTGTTGTAATTATTTAAACTCACTACATGCCTAGGGCCTCTCTGAACAGCAAACACCTTAGGACTAGAGAATGAAACACTGTTTATGCACACAGTGTCTGGCCCACCAAAGCCTGACATAGACTAGGGAATTCATAGACATTTATTGAATGAAATGGTAATTAATTTCAGAAACTGGATATCCAGGAGATTAATGGACTGTATAAGAGTTAGTCAAACCTGCTCAACCATCATAAGAAAGTCTTGATACAGAAAATTGTACTGGAGAGCCTGTGCTTTGCACTCATAACATGCGTATATGCAAGAATGATTCTAAATTTTTTTTGTCATTCCAGGCTCAATATTTCAGTAATAATTAGTAATGCTGAGCTTACCCAAGCCACAAGGCCCATATCTTCTGATAACTGGAGTCAGAGGCATTGCTTCTGCCATCTATCACTAATATTTTTACATTTCCTGGTGTGTATTTTCCCAGTATAACTAGATCTTGTTGGACACATCCCTGGATTTACACAATCAGGGGCAGTGTGGAGAAGGTCTGTCCAGGGGTCTAATGCATCCCAGTTTGGCTACCACTAGGCATGTTCCTACACTCTGAATCTCAGTGAGTAAAAATAGAATAACGATGGTAACTAATCATAGGGCCATGCTGAGGATTCAAGAAGGTATATCTTATCAAATGCGATCACTTACTTAGAAAAATAAAGCACATCTTTATGCTTGTGCAGGTAAAATGTAGAAAATATGAAGAAACTAATGAAGAAGACAAACTACCACAAAACCTACAATCCTGAGGTTGCCAAAATACCATGTATTTCAATATATAACCTGATATGTTTTGGATCTGTTCCCTGCCAAATCTCATGTTGACCTGTAATCCCCAGTGTTGAAGGTGGGGCCTGGTGGGAGGCGTTTGCATCACACGGGTGGATCCCTCATGAATGGCTTAGGGCTATCCCCTTGGTGATGAGTGAGTTCATGTGAGATCTGGTTGTTAAAGTGTGTGGGACCTTCCACCCCTACTCTCTCTCTTGCTTCTATTCTTGCCATGTGAGACTCCAGCTCCCCCCTTGCCTTCTGCCATGATTGTAAGCTCCCTGACGCTTCACCAGAAACCAAGCAGAAGCTGGCACTATGCTTCCTGTACAAGCCTGCAGAACTGTGAAGCAGTTACCCTCTTTTATTTATAAATTACCCAGCTTTAGGTGTTTCTTTAGAGCAATATAAGAACAGATTTATAACCTCAAGCTTGATTTTTTTTTCTTAACTAGAATCATGTTTTTATTCAAAACCATAGCACAACATCCCTTTGTGTCACTAAATGCAGTTCTGCAATAATGTGTGAATCTTGCTGAATAGTATTCCACTGCATGGTTTTCTGGCGCTACTTCTCATTGTTGGACATTTGCATTATTTACAATCACTCATCTTTGTAAAAAGAGCTATAATAATCAGAATAATAGCTGACCTATTTTTAATTTAGTCTGTGCCAGGCTGCAGTCTACTTCATGAATTAATTTGCTTGCTGTCCACAACAAACCAAGGAGCTATTAGGATTATTATCCCCGGTGCTGGTCAAGATGGCGGACTAGAAGCAGCTAATATGTGTGGCTCTCACCGAGAGGAAGGGAAGGGGAAAGTAAATACAGCACCTTCAACTGAAACATCCGGTACATGCATCGGAACTAATAAAGGAAACAATTTGACCCATGGAGAACAGAGAAAAAGCAAGGCAGGACGATTGTCCACCCAGAAGCAACACAGAGCCAGGGAAACCTCCTGCGCTCAGGGAAACAGTGAGTGAATGAGCCAGTCTGGGGACTCACACTTCTCCCATGGATCTTTGCAACCCTCAGGTCAGGAGATCCCCTCATGAACCCACTCTACTAGGGCTTTCAGTCTGACATACAGAGCTACCTGGTCTCAGCAGACAGTCACTCAGGCAGACGTGGAGCCTTAGAAACCTGGGCTTCCCTGCAAAAGCAGCTGCAACTCTGGCAAAGAGAGAGGTTAGAACCTTATGCATACCCCTGGGAAAGGGATTGAATCCAGCGGGATAAGCAGCAACAAGCTGCAGACCCCACTTCCATGGCACCTCTCAGGATAAAACCCACTGCCTTGGAACCCTAGTCAGCCTCCAGTGGCAGCATCACACCTCCCTGAGACAGTTTCCAGGGGAAGAGTGGGCCACCATCTTTGCTGTTTCACAGTCTCAGCCACAGTTGCCTTAGGGCTCTAGCAAGTCGGAGGCAACAAGGGACTGGAGAAGTCCCCCACCACAGCACAGCAGCTCTGCCGAGAAGTGGCCAGATTGTTTATTCACATGGATCCTGAATTCTGTTTCTCCTCACTGGGTGAAATCTTCTGATGGGGTCTCCAGTCATCCCCCCAGTGTTTTTCCAGCCAACACAGGTTTCAAACCTCCCTGGGATGGAGCTCCCAGAGGGTGGTGGGCTGCCATCGTTACTATTTGGCTGACTCAGTTATTCTTGTTTTCAGTCTTTGGAGAGTCCAAGGTGACCGGGACTCCCCCGCACGGCACAGTTGCTCTAAGAAAACATGGGCAGACTGCTCTTCTAAAAGGGCCTCGATCCTGTTCCTCCTCACTGGGTGAGATTTCCCAACTCAGATCTCCAGTTACCCTTGCCAGGGTTTTCTGGCCAACAGAAGTTTTGAACCTTCCTGGGACGAAGTTCCCAGAGGCAGGGGCAGGTCACCATTTTTGCTATTTGGCTGACTCAGTTGTTCTTGTTTTTGGGCTTTGAAGAGCCTGAGACAACCGGGGACTGAGCAGACTCCTAGCACAGAACAGCTTCTCTACAAAAATGTAGCCAGATTACTGTTTTAAGCAGCTCCCCATCCTGTTCCTCCTCACAGGCCAGGACCTCCTGACTTGATCTCCAGCCACCTTCTTCAATGCCAGAAAAAGTTGTCTGTCTCCCTGGGATGGAGCTTCTAGAGGGAGGGACAGGCTGCCATGTTTTCTGTATTGCAGCCTTCATCGTTGATACCTCCATGTATTGGAAAATCAGAGGTGACTAGGGACTGAAGTGGACCCCCATCATACCACAGCAGTCCTACAAAAAGATGGTCAGACTTTTATGTGGGTGCCCATTTCCATATCTCCTCACTGGGTAAGTCATCCAGGCCTGGGTCTCCAGCCACCCCCACTAGGGCTATCAAGCCAGGAGCAACTCTGCAACTCTCTAGATAGAGCTCTCAGTGGGAGGAGTAGGTTGCCATCTTTGCTGTCTTTCAGCCCTTGTCCTTGCTGTCTGCAGGCTTGGGAAAGTCTGTGGGGGCCAGGAGCTGGTCCAGACCCATAGCAGAGAGTAACTACTTCATAGAAAAATGGCCAGACTATTCTCCACACAGATCCTGGTACTTGCTGCTCCTAACTTGGCAGGATCACCTGACCTGGGACTCCAGCACAACCACCTTGCCCCCACCTGATCACCACAATCAGAGGCAGTCCAGAATTTCTCTGAGGAGGAAATCCCAGAGTCAATCCAGAACCCAGAACAGTTGCAGTGGTAGAGCCCTAACAGCCCTTAGACTGGGAAGGAACAAAGGGCACTTTCAGCACACTGCAGCGACCATACAGAGAGGAGACCAGCTCCTCTTTTCTGGAGGAACCCTCAGCCCCACTCTTCACCAGGCAGGGCCCCTGGCCTCATGAACATAGGACAGTCAACCCACCAATGGCTAAGCATACCCACTGGTAGTGGACTAGAGTTTCCCCAGGGAGAGATTCCCAAAGGCATACAACAGCCCTTCTGCCACTGCCACAGTAACAGTTCTATCCCTCCTGCCCTTGGTCTGGGGAAGAAACAAAGAGCCTGAAGGCTACAGTCATGCTGCTTATAGCATACCATCACTGCCATATAAAGAGGAGATTGATTTCTCCTCCCTGTGAGCCTTAGACCCCCTGCACCCCAACAAGTGGAACCCCCACTCATTCCAGCAGTGCAGTCATCCCACCCCACTGGCTGAACACCCCAACTAAGAGTGGCTTCACATTTCCTGGAGGTGGAGCCCTTAGGGACAACTGAAAGTCTCTCTGCCACTGCCTCTGCAGTGGAACTGCCGTTTCCACCCTGAGATTAAAGAAGGAACAAAGACCATAAGTGCCTTCTCTATACGTCAGACAAGCTGCAGTCAACCCAAGAAGAGGAGGCTAGTCCATCTCCCATGGGCACCCCACTTCTGGCTCATCACCAGACAGGGAACCCCTGGCTTGGGCCCACAGCACAGACCCACCATGCTCAGTGCTGATTGCACTGAGCACAGAACAGACCCCTCAGTACTGATTGCACTGAGCAATTACTGACTTGCATCTCTCTGGAGTGAAGTCCCCAGAAGAAAAACAAGAGACCCATTACCATACCATTACTAAGCTCCCTTTCTCAGCTGCCTCCAAGCTGGGGAAGGAACATAAACCCTGACATCACCCCAGAGCTGTGGTGGACACCCCAGGAATGCCAAGCTGTGATCTATAGCCAACACTCAAGTGGGAGAGGAGTCCCCATTTTCCAAGCATTGAGAGAGAGCACAGCTGCAACTATGAGGAAATATACGAGAGCCCCATGACCAAGCAAGAGCCTAGCACCTGACCGGTATGCCTAAGTACCACCTACTAGACCACACTCCAAAGCTTTAACACCAAAAACACCTCACCAGCATACCTTCCTGTGAAAACAAACACAAGAAGTCAGCTACAAATAATGACCCTACACAAAGACTTGGCCCTGTGAAAACATCCAGAAAATAAGTCGATTGACTACTAAATCTAATAACAGTTAAAGGAACACCCAGATATAGAGGTGAGAAAGAACCAATACAAGAACTCCAGTAACTCAAATGGCAAGAGTATTTATGTCCTCCAAATGACTGCACCAGTTCACCATCAAGGATTCTTAACCAGGATGAGCTGGCTGGTTATGCATTCTGAATTCTGAATTCTGAATTCTATTAAATTCAGGAATAGAATTAAGAATATGGATAGGAATGAAGATTATCAAGATTCAGGAGAATGGCATAACCCAATCCAAGGAAACTAAGAATGACAACAAAATGATACAGAAGCTGAAAGACAAAACAGCCAGTATAAAAAAGAACCTAATGAATCTGACAGAGCTGAAAAACACACTACAAAAATTTCAAAATGCAATCACAAGTATTAACAGCAGAATAGATCAAGCTGAGGAAAGGATCTCAGAACTTGAAGACTGACTTTCTAAAATAAGACAGTCAGACAAAAATAATGAAAAAAGAATAAAGAGGAATGAACAAAGGTTCTGAGAAGTATGGGATTATGTAAAGAGACCAAATCTATGAATCATTGGCATCCCTGAAAGGATAGGGAGAAAGCAAACAACTTGGAAAACATATTTCAGGATATCATCCATGAATACTTCTCCAATCTTGGTTGAGAGGCCAGCAGTCAAATTCAAGATATACGAAGAACCCCTATGAGATTTTACCAAGAATATCAATCCGAAGACACAAAATCATCAGATTTTCTAAGGTCAAAATAAAAGAAAGAATGTTAAAAGCAGCTATAGAGAAAGGGCAGGTCACCTACAAAGGGAACTCTGTAAGGCTAACAGTGGACCTCTCAGTTGAACCCCTATAAGCCAGAAGAGATTGAGGGCCTTTATTCAACATCCTTATAGAAAAATATCTTCAACCAAGAATTTCATATCCAGTCAAACTAAGCTTTTTTTCATATCCAGTCAAACTAAGCAAAGGAAAAATAAGATCCATTTTAGATAAGCAAATGTTGAGGAATCTCATTACCACCAGACCTGCCTTACAAGGGATCTTGAAAGGAGCACTAAATATAGAAAAGAAAGACTACTAACGACAAATAAAAAAACACACTTACAGCTGGCTTGAGCAACTGGAAACAAGATGCAGGACCCCAACGTAGACATTGAGTGGAATGACATCTTACGCAAAAAGGGTATCTTACCCCCCAAGGAAAGTCTGAAAGAACTGGAAGAGGAGTCAGATGAGGAGCAGCACATCCTCCAGCAGTCAGTGGTGAAAACATATGAAGATATGACTTTGGAAGAGCTGGAGGATCATGAAGACGAGTTTAATCAGGAGGATGAACGTGCTATTGAAATGTACAGATGGCAGAGACTGGCTGAGTGGAAAGCAACTAAACTGAAGAATAAATTTGGAGAAGTTTTAGAGATCTCAGGGAAGGATTATGTTCAAGAAGTTACCAAAGCTGGTGAGGGCTTGTGGGTCATCTTGCACCTTTACAAACAAGGAATTCCCCTCTGTGCCCTGATAAATCAGCACCTCAGTGGACTTGCCAGGAAGTTTCCTGATGTCAAATTTATCAAAGCCGTTTCAACAACCTGCATACCCAATTATCTGGATAGGAATCTGCCCACGATATTTGTTTACCTGGAAGGAGATATCAAGGCTCAATTTATTGGTCCTCTGGTGTTTGGTGGCATGAACCTGACAAGAGATGAATTGGAATGGAAACTGTCTGAATCTGGAGCAATTATGACGGACCTGGAGGAAAACCCTAAGAAGCCGATTGAAGACGTGTTGCTGTCCTCAGTGCGGCGCTCTGTCCCAATGAGGAGGGGCAGCGGTTCCAAGGGTGACTGAGGCTACAGCTGCTATCACATGCCGAACTTTCTTGTGACAAATTGTCTGGATTTTTTAAAAAAGGAAAAAGCAAGAATGAATCCTTCTGCTTTTTAGTTTTGTATAAATTATGTTTCAAATCTTTACATTTTAGAAATAATCATTGCTGGAAATTCTGTTAAATATTTTGGAGCTCTTTTTTTTAAATTATAGTATTTCCTCTAAAAAAATTAAAACCACCCATTTGTATGGCAAATGTCTGTTTTCCTCATTTATATTTTAAGCCATAAAACCTAGTCACTATTTTTTGACATATAACTATAAAAAAATATAGTTTTAAATGTGAATAAATTATGCAGTGGAAAATTGCAAACTAAGCCTTATAGATACATTGTTCATTTTTATTTTATAAAGAGAGCAATGAGATTATTAACTCAAAATACAGGAATGCTCTCTAGGACAAAAGAATCTTAGTACTTATTGAAGAAACAGACAATTTTTGTGAAACATTCCTGTATTGAAGCAATAACTGAAAGGTTCCAGTTTACTGCCATATTTGGTTAAATGTGTTTCCTTGCTAAAATAGTTCATCTCAGACTGTTAACTAATTTTTTTTTAGATAGAGCTTTGCTGTGTTGCTGAGGCTGGAGTGCAGTGGCACAATCTCAGCTCACTGCAACCTCCGCCTCCTAGGTTCAAGCAATTTTCCTGCCTCAGCCTCCTAAGGAGCTGGGATTACAGACGTGCACCACCATGCCCGGCTGATTTTGTACTTTCAGTAGAGTTTCATCATGTTGGCCAGGCTGGTCTCAAACTCCTAACCCCAAACTCGGCTTCCCAAAGTGCTGGGATTACAGGTGTGAACCACCGTGCCTGCCCTGTTAACTAATTTTGATTACTGTAAGAGGACATTGACTTAATTTTTGGAAATATATAAGCATACACAAATAAACTGTACCTCAATCAATAATAATTAAAAAAAGACCACACTTAAATACACAAACTAGTGACAATATAAAGCAACCACACAAACAAGCCAGCAAAATAACCAGTTAACAACACAATGACAAGATCAAATCCACACATATCAATGCTAACCTTGAATGGAAATAGGCTAAATGCCCCACTTAAAAAGCACAGAGTGGCAACATAGATGAAAAAGCAAGACTCAGTGGTGTGCTGTCTTCACGAGACCCATCTCACAAGTAGTGACACCAACAGGCCCAAAATAAAGGGATGGAGGAAAATCTACCAAGCAAATGGAAATCAGAAAAAGCAGGAGTTGCAATCCTAACTTCAGACAAAACAGACTTTAAACCAACAAAGATCAAAAAAGAGAAGAGTATTACATAATGGTAAAGGGTTCACTTCAACAAGAAGACTTAACTATCCTAAATATATATGCAACCAACACAGGAGCACTCCGATTCACAAAGCAAGTTCTTAGAGACTTACAAAGAGACTTAGATCTCACACAACAATAGCAGGAGACTTCAACCTTCAGTGACAGTATTAGACAGATTATCAAGGTGGAAAACTAACAAAGACATTCAGGACCTGAGCTCAACATTGGATCAAATGGACCTGATAGACTTCTACAGAACTCTCCACTCAAAAACAACAGAATATACATTCCTTTCATTGTCGCATAGCACATACTCTAAAATCAACCACATAATTGGACATAAAACAATCTTCAGCAAATGCAAAAGAACTGAAATTATACCAAACACACTCTCAGATCAAAGCATAATAAAAACAGAAATCAAGACTGACAAAAATGTTCAAATCCATGCAGTTACATGGATATTGAACAACCTGATCCTGAATGACTTTTGGGTAAATAATAAAATTAAGGCAGAAATCAAGAAGGTCTTTGAAACTAATGAGAACAAAGATACAGTATACCAGAATCTGTGGGATGAAGCTAAGGCCATGTTAAGAGGGAAATTCATCACACTAAATGCCCACATCAAAAAATTAGAAACATCTCAAATTAACAACCTCACATCACAATGGAAAGAATAAGAGAAGCAAGAGCAAGCCAACCCCAAAGCTAGCAGAAGACAAGAAATCACTGAAATCAGAGCTGAATTGAAGGAAATCAATACACTAAAAACAATTCAAAAGATGAATGAATCCAAGAATTTGTTTTTCAAAAAATACTATGAGAGACCACTAACTAGACTAATAAAAAAAGAGAAGATCCAAATAAGCATAGTTAGAAATGACAAGGGGAACGTTACCACTGATCCCACAGAAATAAAAATAACCATCACAAACTAGTATGAACACCTCTATGCACAGAAACTAAAAAACCTAGAAGAAATGGATTAATTCCTGCACACAAACACCCTCCCAGGACTGAACCAGAAAAAAATTATTCCCTGAACAGAACAAGAATAAGCTCCAAAATTGAATCAGTAATAAATAGCCTACCAAACAAACAAACAAAAAAAGCCCAGGATGAGAGAGAATTACAGCTGAATTCTACTAGATACAAAGAATAGCATTCTGAATTCTGGCACCATTCTTATTGATACTATTCCAAAAAATTGAGGAGGAGGAACTCCTCCTCAACTCATTCTATAAGGTTATCAAAACCTGGCAGACACTCACACACACAAAAAAATACTTCAGGCCAATATCCTTGATGAATACCAATGCAAAAACCATCAACAAAATACTTGCAAACTGAGTCCAGTAGCACATCAGAAAGCTAATTTACCATGAAGAAGTAGGCTTCAACCCCAGCATGCAAGGCTGGTTCAACATATGCAAATCAATAAATGTGATTCATCACATAAACAGAACTAAAGACATAAACCACATGATTATCTCAATAGATGCAGAAAAGATTTTAAATAAAATTCAACATCCCTTCATGATAAAAACTCTCAATAAACTAGGTATTGAATGAACATATCTCAAAATAATGAGAGCCATCCATGACTAACTCACAGCCAACATCATAGTGGATGGGCAAAGGCTGGAATTATTTCCCTTGAAAACTGGCACAAGACAAGGAGGTCCTCTCTCATCACTCCTATTCAATATAGTATTGAAAGTCCTGGCCACAGCACTAAGGAAGGAGAAAGAGAAGGACATCCAAATAGGGAAGGAGGAATTCAAACTATCCCTGTTCACTGATTACATAATTCTAAATCTAGAAAACCCCATAATCTCAGCACAAAAGTTCCTTCAGCTGATAAACAACTTTAGCAAAGTCTCAGAATACAAAATCAATCAAAACTCACTAGCATTCATGTATACCAACAACAGCCAAACTGAATGCCAAATCATGAATGCAATCTCATTAACAGTTGCCAAAAAAAGAATAAAATACCTAGGCATACAGCTAACCAGGGAGGTGAAAAATACCTACAAGAACTACAAACCACTGCTTAAAGAAATCAGAAATGATACAAGTAGAAAAACATCCCATGGTAATGGATAGGAAGAATCAATATCATTAAAATGGCTATAATGTCCAAAGCAATTTATAGATCCAATATTATTCCTATAAACTACTAATGACATTCTTCACAGAACTAGGAAAAACTATTTTAAAATTCATATGGAACCAAAAAGAGCACAAATAGTCAAGGCAATCCTAAGCTGGGGTGATTATATTACCTGACTTCAAACTACACGACAGGGCAACAGTAACCAAACAGCATGGTGCTGGTACAAAAACAGACACATAAACCAATGGAACAGAATAAAGAGCCCAGCAATAAGGTTGCACATCTACAACCATCTGATTTTTATGAAGCTGACAAAAACAAGTAATGGGGAAAAGACTCCCTGTTAAATAAATGGTGCTGGGATAACTGGCTAGCTATATGCAGAAGATCAAAACTGGACCCCTTCCTTATACCATATACAAAAATCAACTCAAGATAGATTAAAGACTTAAATATAAAACTCAAAATTCTAAAAACCCCAGTTGCCTGGAAGACAACCTAGGCAATACCATCCTGTACATAGAAATGGGCAAATATTTCATTACAGACACCAAAAACAAGTGCAACAAAAAGAAAAATTGACAAATGGAATCTAATTAAACTTCAGAGCTTCTGCACAGCAGACATCCTACAGAATGGGAGAAAATATTTGCTTCGCAAGCTATGCATCTGACAAAGTTTCAATATCCAGCATCTCTTAAACAAATTTACAAGAGAAAACAAAGAACTCCATTAAAAAGTGAGCAAAGGACATGAACAGACACTTTTCTGAAGAAGACATACATGCAGTCAACAAGCATATAAAAAAAGCTCAATATCATTGATTACTAGAGAAATACAAATCAAAAGCACAATCAGATACCATCTCACATCAGCCAGAATGGCTATTAATAAAAAGTCAAGGCTGGGCACAGTGGCTGATGCCTGTAATCCCAACATTTTGGGAGGCAGAGGCCGGTGGATCACCTGAGGTCAAGTGTTTCAGATCAGCCTGCCCAATATGCCAAAACCCTATCTCTACTAAAAACACAAAAATTAGGCCAGGCACATTGGCTCACGCCTGTAATCCCAGCACTTTGGGAGGCCGAGGCAAGTGGATCACCTGAGGTCAGGAGTTCGAGACCAGCCTGGCCAACTTGCTAAAACCCTGTCTCTACTAAAAATGCAAAAATGAGGCAGACATAGTGACAGGAACTTGTAATCCCAGCTACTTGAGAGGTCGAGGCAGGAGAATCACTTGAACTCAGGAGGCAGAGGTTGCAGTGAGCCGAGATAGTGCCATTACACTCCAAACTGAGCAACAGAAGGAGACTTTGGCTCAAAAAATAAAAATAGCTGGGCATGATGGCATGTACCTGTAGTCCTAGCTACTCAGGAGTCTGAGACAGGAGAATCTCTTGAACCCGGGAGGCAGAGGTTGTAATGAGCCAAGATCGCACCACGGTCACTCCAGTCTGACAGAGTGAGACTCCGTCTCAGAAAAAAATATTTTTAGATAAATAAAAATTTAAAAAGTAAAAGTCAAAAAACAACAGATGCTATGAGGTTGCAAAGAAAAGAGAATGCTTATACACTGTTGGTTGGAGTGAAATTAATTTAACCATTATGGAAAGCAGTATGGTAATTCCTTAAAGAGCTAATAGCAAGATTACCATTCAACCCAGCAATCACATTACTGAGTGTATACCCAAAGGAATGTAAATCATTCTACCATAAAGACACATGTACGCAAATGTTCATTGCAGTTTTATTCACAATAGCAATGACATGGAATCAACCTAAATGCCCATCAATGAGATTAGATTTTTAAAAATGTGGTACATGTACACCATGGAATACTATGCAGCCATAAAAAAGAATGAGATCATGTCTTTTGCAGGAACATGGATGGAGCTGGAGGCCATTATATTTAGCAAACCAGTGCGGGACTAGAAAACCAAATACTGTATGTTCTTACTTATACGTGGGAGCTAAATGATGGGAACTCATGAACACAAAGAAGAGAACAACAGGCACTGGGACCAACTTGAGGGTGGAGGGTGGAAGGAGGGAGAAGAGTAGAGAAGGTAACTATTGGGTACTAGGCTTAGCACTTGGGTGATGAAATAATCTGTGCACGAGTTTACCTTTATAACAAACCTGCACATTTACTCCTAAACCTAAAACAAAAGTTTTTTTAAAAAGGATTATAGGCCCCATTTTAGGATGGAAGAAACTGAGGCACCAAATTCTCACAGAGTAAGTTTTCCTAGACATTATGCTCTATAAGTCTTCATTTAGTTCTTCTCCACTAATCACAAAAATTGAGTGGCTCTGTCTATTACATGTGTGATACTAAAGTTGTTGAAATGTGTGTCTAAATTATTTTCTAGAAAATTTGTATTAGTTTCCTTCTCTATGGGCAGGGTAGCAAATTGCTCATCTTCATTCCTGGCAAAATACTAGACACACACGCACGTGTGCACACGCATGCACACACACACACACACGCACGAAGTCTGCCAAATAGGATATTTAAAAATATCCTCTTAATTTGCTTAACTTTCTCTTTCTTTGATTACTAGGGAGTTGATTTTTTTCCCCATTGGTCATTTCCCTTTCTCCTTAAATGATTTGTCAGTTCATAGACTTTGTTCAATTTCCTCTGATAACATTTTTAAATTAGTAATTTGGAAGAGCTCTTCACTGACAATTGTAAATACTTCTAGATCATATACATTTTAATTGTTTTTTAAAATTAGAAATATCATTTCTTATTTAGTTATGATGATTATAGTCATTTGGGGGCAGATCTTTCCTACAATAAGGTTTATGAATACATAAGCCTCTATATTTTCTTCAGAACATTTTTTGTTATTGAATGATTTTTAATTACATTTAATTATAAATTAGCTCAGACTGATTATTTAATTACATACTGATTTAGTTACAGATTAGTTCAGATTGACTTCTTTAACTTGGTAATATGCATTCAAGTTTCTCTCATATTTTTCATGACTTAGTAGTTCATTTCATTTTAGCACTAAGTAATATTCCATTGTCTGGACGTGCCACAGTTTATTCTTTTACTTACTGAAAAGTGTCTTGTTTGTTCAAAGTTTCAGAATTACGAATAAAGCTGCTACAAACATCAGTGTGCCGGTTTTTGTATAGACATAAGTTTTCAACTCCTTTGGGTAAACACCAAGAGGTATGATTGCTGGATCATATGGTAAGAGTATGCTTAGTTTTGTAAGAAACTGCCAAATTGCCTCCCAAAGTGGCTGTGCCATTTTTCATTCCCACCAGCAATCAACAAGATTTGTTGCTCTACCTTCGCCAGTATTTGGTGTTGTCGGTGTTCTGGATTTGAGCAATTCTAATAGGATAGTAGTGGTATTTCACCGCTCTTTTACTTTATATATTTCCCTGATGACATATGACATTGAGCATCTTTCTATATGCTTATTATCTCCTGTGTATCTTTGCTAGTGAGAGGACTGTTAATGTTTTTGACCCTTTTTTTTCAGTCAAGTTGTTTGTTTTCTTATTGTTAAGTATTAAGTGTTCTTTATATATTTTGGATAACAGTCCTTTATCATATATGTCTTTTGCAAATATTTCCTCCAGGTTTGTGGTTTGTGTTTTCACTCTCTTAACATTATGTTTTGTGAGGTAAAAAAGTTCTTAATGTTGATGAAGTCCAGCTTATCAGTTCTTTCTTTTATGGATTATACCTTTGTTGCCGTATCTAAAAAGTCATCACAAAACCCCAAATTGGCTGGATTTTATCCTATGTAATGTTCTAGGAGCTTTAGAGTTTTGTGTTTTACATTTAGGTCATTTGTTTGTTTATTTAGAGACGGAGTCTCACTCTGTCACCAAGGCTGGAGTACAGTGGCATGATCTCGACTCACTGCAGCCTCTACCTCCCAGGTTCAAGCAATTCTCCTGCCTCAGCCTCCCAAGCAGCTGAGACCACAGGCATGCACCACCATGCCTGGCTAATTTTTGTATTTTTGGTAGAGACGGAGTTTCGCCATATTGGCCAGGCTGGTCTCAAACTCCTGACCTCAGGTGACCCATCCACCTCAGCCTCCCAAAGGGCTGGGATTAGAGGTGTGAGCCACCACACCCAGCCTATCATTTATTTTTAGTTAATTTTATTAAGAGTATAACGTCTGTGTCCAGATTTATATTTTTGCTTATGGCTGTCCAGTTGTTCCAGTATCACTTACTGAAAAAGCTATTTTTTCTCCATTGTATTACCTTTGCTCCTCTGTCAAAAATCAGTTTCTGGGCTCATTATTTTGTTTCATTGATCTATTTGTCTATTCTTTTACCGATATCACACTACCTTCATATAATAGCATTATACTAATTCTTGAAATTGGATAGTGTCAGTCCTAAGATTTTGTTGTTCTTCAATATTATGTTGGCTATTCTGGGTCTTTCGCCTCTCTATATAAACTTTAAAATTAGTTTGTTGATATCCATAAAATAAGTTGCTGGTATTTTCATTGATATTGCACTGAATACATAGATCAGTTTGAGAAGAACCTAATATACTGACTATATTGAGTCTTCTTATCAATGAACATGAAATATCTCTCAGCCAGGTGCAGTAGCTCAGGCCTATAATCCTGGAATTTTGAGAGGCTGATGTGGGCAGATTGCTTGAGCCCAGGAGTTTGAGATCAGCCTGGGCAACATGGTGAAACTCCGTATCAACAAAAGATATATATATCTACAAAAGATATCATTTATATATATCTTTTGAAGATATAGATCTTTTGTAGATACAACTATAGAGATATAGATCTATATAGAGATATATAGAGAGAGATATAGATCTTTTATATATATAGATATTTTATATCTATCTAGATAGATAGATAGATAGATAGATAGATAGATAAATAGATAGATAGATAGATATAAAATCTCCAGGCATGGTGGTATGTGCCCATAGTCCCAGCTACTAAGGAGGCTGAGGTGGGAGGATCACCTGAGCCCAGAAGCTCTGATTGTGCTACTGCCCTCCATCCTGAGTGACAGAGTGAGACCCTGTCTAAAAAACAAAACAAAAAAGTTCTATTTAGTTCTTTTTTTATTTCTTTCACCAGAGTTTTGTACTCCTCCTCATATTGAGTTTATACATATTTCATTAGGTTTATACCTAAGTACTTCCTTTTGTGTGCTAATGTAAATAGCATTGTGTTCTTAATTTAAAAGTCCACTTGTTAATTCCTGGTATACAGAAAAGCAATTGACTGTGGGTATTAATCTTGTATTCTGCAATTGTACTGTAATCATTTATTAGTTTCAAGGATATTTTGTGTCAGTTCTTTCGGATTCTCTAGTCAATCCTGTCATTGGCAAACAAAAACAGTTTTATTTCCTCCTTCCCAATCTGCATATGTTTTCTTTCTTTTTCTGGTCTTATTCCATTAGCCAGGCCTTCCAGTATCATATGAAAAATGATATCTGTAAGTGATATCTGAAAAATGATTACTGAAAGGGGGCATCTTTGCCCTTTTTTTTTTCACTTTTTGAGAAAGGCTCATCCTGTCACCCAGGCTACAGTGTAGTAGTACCATCTTGGTTCACTCCAACCACCACCTCCTGGGCTCAAATGATCCTCCTGCCTCAGCCTCCTGAGTAGCTGGGACTACAGGTGTGCACCACCATATCCTGCTAATTTTTTAAATCTTTTGTAGAGACAGGGTTTCACCATGTTGCAATCGGCCTGCTTTGGCCTCCCAAAGTGCTGGCATTACAGGCATGAGCCACCATGCGCCGCCCTTGCCTTATTCTTGATCTTAGTGGGAAAGCATCAAGTTTCTAATGTGTGATGGTTATGTGTGATGTTAGCTGAAAGATACTTACAGATATTATTTATCAGGTTGATGAAGTCCTACTCTATTCCTAGTTTGTGGAAAGTTTTTATTATGAAACAGTGTTACATTTTGTCAAATGCTTTTTATGCTCTCCTGATATTAGGTGATTTTTCTTCATTAGAGTATTGATGTGATGTGTCACATTAATTGATTTTTGAATGTTGAGTTAGCCTTGCACAACTGGAATATAATTCATTTTATACATTATTGGATTTGATTTGCTAATATTTCATTGGAAATATTTGCATCTATGTTGATAACTGATATTGGTCTTTTATTTGTTTGTTTTTCTTATAATGTCTGGTTTGAGTAATAGGGTAATGCTGGCCTCATTGAATGAATTAGAAAGTATTCCTTCTGTTTCTATTTTCTGAAAGCGATTTTAGAAAATTGGTATAGTTGCTGATTACCAAAACTTACTTTATGAAAGAGAAAAATCAAAATTAATTTGAATCTTCATTCACTATTTAATATAAATTAAAATTGTTGACAGTTAAATATCTATTTTAAAATATAATTCCATGTTTATTCATGTCTTTCCCATTTATTCTTGAGTAAATTTTACATTTCTGTTGAGTTAGATTTAATTGACTGGTATATAGTATTTATTCTGGTAATGATTCTCATCATATACATTTTTTTATGTAGAGAACAAGAATGAAACAGCAAATGAACAGGATCTTTGTTTTGAAATTTCAAAATCCCTTGACGTCTATGGTTGAGAGTAATGTGGAAGAAACATCCAAAACAAGTTATTTTGACTGATGCTCTTTCCCCATTCTCCAGAAAAGAGATCCAAGAGCATCAAAATATATAATGAAGAATTGATAGAGCTAAAAATATAGAGAAAGTCAAAATTGTTTTTGGGGACTTCACACCACCCTTAGCAATTCAAATAACGAATAGACAGAAAATCAGCAATGTTCAAACACTTGCAATTAAATAGCACAGTTCTAAATAACCCATGGGTCAAAGAGGAAGTCTCAACAGAAATGAAAAATGCACTAATTCTATTGGCAATAGATATCTCATCTGAAACCAGGAAAATTAGAAGGAAATGGCAAAATACTTTTCAAGTTTTGGAAGGAATAAAATAGCCTCTGAACCACATATTTAAAATCTGGCAAAACTATCCTTAAGGAATAAAATAGACAAATCTGCAATTATAGTTGTGGACTTCAACATATCCTTCTCAGTAACTGATGGAACTACTAAATATAACAGTAACAAGCATACAGAAGATCTGGACAACACAATCAATCAAAGGGAACCAACTGACATACACAGAACACATCAGCATTTAACAACAGCAAAATATAATTTAAGTGCTCCTAGAACGCTCACTAAAATAGCCCATATCCCGGGCCATGCAACAAACTTCATCAAATTTAAAAGAACTGAAACAATACATAGTGCATTCTCTCATGACAATGAATTCAAACTATAAATCAACAACACAAAGAAAAGGAAAACCTCTAAAAACCTATAAATGAAACAGCACACTTCTATATAACTTACAGATCAAAGAAGTCTCAAGGAAACTTTAAAACTAAATAGAAGTGAGTAAAAATGAAACTATAGTGTAGAAAAACAATCGATTGTACACACAGAAAATAGCAGTACTGAAAAGACAAATTAATTTCATTAAATACTAACAATAGAAATAAGAAAAGAATCCAAGTGAGTGACCTAAGTTTCTGTCTTAGTAAACTAGAAAGAGAAGATCAAATAAACCCATCCTAGCAGAAGGGAGGAAATAATAAGGAAAAGAGCAAATATCAACAAAATTGAAAATTGGAAAAAATAGAGAAAATCAGTGAAAGAAAAAAGACAGTTACTAAAAAAATTGGTGAAATTAAAACATCTCTAGAAAGACTGCAAATAATAAAAAGAGAACAGACACAAATCACAAAAACAGAAGTGAAGTAAGATCCTACAGCAATGAAACAGCATGAGAATACTATGAGTATTTGTGCATTCATTAATGCTACAACTTTGAAATAAATAGATCAATTATTTGAAAACTGCAGACAAACACCTGGAAAAGACATTGGCAGTTTTTTTAATAAAACTAGACATGCAACTATCATGAAATCCAGTGGTCTATTCCAGAGAAAAGAAAACTTACGTTCACACTAAAACCTCTACACAGATGTTCACAGTAGCTTTATTCAAAATAGACAAAAATGAGAGATAACCCAAATGTCCTTCAACAAGTGACTAGTTAAAGAAACAGTGGACACTGTGGTGGTACATCCATTCCATAATATACTCCCACAACAAAGAGGACACATAACAGCTTGGATGAAAATCAAGCGAATTTTGTATTACTGATATTGTATTGTAGTTATCCAAGATGACACCATTGATAGAAACCAGGTGAAGGGTACACAAGACCTCCTTGTACATTTTTAGCAATTTATTCTGAATCTATAATCCTCTCGAATAATTTTTAAATAATATTATTTTTAAAAAGCAAGTTCTGCAGATGGTGTTCACTGTGCCTCACATTCTCCATCTCTGGTCTTTAGGTATATTTAAGACAATAATGAGTAGCTTCTTACTGTTGTGCTAGGGATTGTAGAATAGACTCCCTGGATTTGAGCTTAATGTGAATCAAGACCTAAGTAAATGTGCCCTTGGGATGCTGAACTGGTGTCAAACTTCACAGCTGAATGATGTCACAGCTCAGCTCAAAACCCTTCAGGGGCTTCCTATGATTTTCTTAGTGAAAGCCATTATTGTAAACTGATGTATAATAACTAACATGATCTGATCTCCTGCCACTTCTCAGAATCTCTTACATTTATCAACATGCAAATATATACTCGAATTATTTTTCAAACATAAGGACATAATTTAACCATTCTAAAAGGTAAAGACATTTGTAAGGGGAAAGTAGCACCGGCCATAGATTTCCTTATAGATACATTCAACTTTGGAAGGCACAGAAACAATACTTACAGAAGTACTTGATAAATGGAGTTGAGCATTTTGACTGGTTTTTACATATGAGAGAATTCAGGGACTCCAGCACTCCCGAGCCCTTCTCGAAGAAAATGGAAGATTATAAACTGCAGCCATCCAAGTAACAAAGGCAGAAACCACAACAAAATAATTGAACAAGAGCATTCAGTTCTTATCCATGAGGCCAGAGCTAAAATAAACATAAGAATTATGGCTGAAGAACAGAAAGGAAGTATCATAGGAAATGAATATGTGGAAATACCATGTTTAATAAAAATTGAGGATGGTAAATGAAAGAAAAGAGGTAGTAAAATGTATTCCTTTTTGTGATAGTCTCAATATATCAGTTAAAACAAGTTGGTCGAGCCACATTGATATACATAGATTTCAAGGTATAAAGTTAAAACTCAAGTTTGGGTGATATAAGAGAGAGAATGAAAGAAAATATCCTTATTCTGTCATTGCTAATACTGGTGAGTCAATATACACTCAGTAGTATAATATATGTACGAAGAACTAGGTGGTCAGTTAATCATTAGAAAAAAAACCTCAGACCTTCCAAATCATCATTGAAAAAACTCAGACCTTCCAAATCATGTTAAACTAAAACATTAATAATGACCTTAGAGTAAAATAATGTTGAGGAAAAGAAAAGGGAAGAGGAGGAAAAATATGTCTTGAGTAGTAAGAATAAGCCTGTCATATTAATAAAGGTACTAAACTGATATGGACCACACTCACAGGTGAAGATCATGATAGGACCATAAAGAAAAACCCAACCTCCTATTCAGGAAACATGAAAAAACAGCTAAAATCAAGTAGTTACAAAACGAAGTGCAAAGGCTACTGTGAATGGGGAACTGCTCATGCCCACGATAAAGTTGAATTCAGCATAAGGTTATTAAATGAAATAAAGGTACTGATATTTATTGCATATATTAAATACGATTTTTTAAAGTTTTCAGAAAGAATGGGAGTTTGCCGACCACATAATTTCTATGACTCATCCACATCTGTGACTCTAAGTCTATCCAAGCCATAAGATACTGTCCTGCTTCAGCCATCAGCATCACTTGGGGGCCATATGAATTCCACATCCCCATTCTATATTCACAAGGAACCAGAGCTGGAGCCAAGCGGGGAACTTCCACACAGGGACAAGCTCAGCAGGTGGTTCTTATGCATCAGGTCACTCGGGCGTGGACAGACCGGTACTAGAAAGGCATATACATATTCAAAAGAAACTTCAATTGCGGCTAAATAAACCTATTCTCACTGTCTCATAACTTCAAAGTGAGTAACTTTGAAGTAGAGCTAGAAGAAACTTGGCATGTCATTCTCATCTTGAATAAATGGGACAATTCACATCATACGATGAGTTTAATATGATTTTAAGACAAGAATATGTGGCTTTTTTCTGGTTTGCTTATTAAAAGTACAAGACAGGACAGTATATTTTGTCCTTTCAAAAAAGAAAGAAAGATTTGTGATTTATTGATATGCTTAAGTAGATTTGAACTGAATTCCCAAGGTTCGGGAAACTATAGTTGCAGCTTTCCAAGAAAAGCAGTATAAAAATATTCTGTTGCTGATATTTCTACAAAGAATATTATGAAATTTCATGTCAAGGACACAGATGCTGTTCAGTTACTGTAAGTTACTATTTGCAAATCTAGTTTTTGTCCCCATTTGCTAAAACGTTCTGTGACTAGGGAACTTCCATTTAGGGACTTGGCTTTGGGGCCTTCGCACCCGGACTCACATGTCTCTTCAACTTCTTGGAGTCTTGCTTTTGTCATCTGTTACAAAGCCCAAATAACAGGGTTTTAGGATCAGAGATAGCATATATAAAAGGTCTAGAGAGTGCCTGTTACATGGATGGCATTTGTTGAGCTGTGCAGTGAAGACATTTTCCACCGACTTTTTTCAGATGAGCCTTGAGCCAAGCAAACTGTCACCCTTCTATGTTCCAAGCCAGAGAACATTTTGTCAGCATCTCCCGTGTGTTAATATTTGAGCAGAACTCCTGGGTCCACCACTATAAGGAAAACATGATGCCCCATAAAAGAACTTACAGTCACTAGTTTCCTCACAAACATGATACCTAAGAATGGAAATCTGCTTATCTTTTACCAAGCTATTTGGCTCTTAGGAGGCCAAGTCATGAGACTGCAAAGCTGCTCTTCACTGCTGTCTGACACAGAATGAATTTGGGTTATGGAAAAGAAAGGGAACAGGAAGTTTGCCCTTTTTTTGGTTTTCTAACAGAGTGAAATCAAAGGAGGAATTAACCATGAGATTCACATGGCAATGTTTAGCTTTATAACTACACATTTTGGTAAAATGAACACCAAAAAGTCAACAGCAAAATATTAACGCCATGTCACACTGCTACAGAAAGGGCTAGCAGTGCACAATGGACTGGAAAGTTGGGATGCAAATTCTTGGAAAATTAGTAGGTATCTTTTATAAATTATTATATCAATCCACAACTTTAATAGTTTGAAAGGACTCCAGGGAATATTTAGCTCAATGTTCACATCTCATCAGTGGAGAATCAGAGACTAATAAGTTATTCTTCGCTGTTTAGGGTCACACTATTAGTATACGAGCCAGAGCTGGCTCAGGACACCTTACACCTCCCCCAGTGTCTCCTCTGTCCTGTTTAGACCGCTCTGCCTCCCTTAGCAAGACGTAAGTTCCAAAAGGGTTCATCTGGTGCAGAAACAAACAAAATGAATGACACTTTCTTTTAAAATATACTAGCATTATTCTGCCATCTTGGATGACCACACTTTAGTCATTTTTTTCTACAATTTAGAAAGAGATAATGGCATTTCAGCATATAGTTCTAAACATTCAATGATTGCTACCCACAAAGTCTCTGGCTCTGTCTAGCGGTCATTAGATATTCCAAAACTGCCTCGAATTGGAGCCCTGTGGTTTTAATAGCAGCTTTATTGACATATGTTCTTTATTTAGAAAAAAAAAAAAAAACTTAATTGATAGAAGAAAGGAAGGCTTAGCTGCTGTAACAGGAAGCTAAGATACTATGTATATGAAAGCCAAAGTAGAACTTGTTTGGATACAGACTGAGAGAAATCATGTGAACCAATTGAGGATTCCATCTGGCTGCATCCAGAGAGAAAGTTTAAGAATATTTGAAAGCAGGTAAAGAGGAGAAAGAGGGGAGAGCTCTCTGTTGGCAGAGGGTGAGCATGTACACACCCCAGATAGAGAGGGATGTTGTTAGAATGGTTTCCTCTACAGACAGGGAGGCTACGGAACGTAGCAACTGTGGCATCTGACCTCAAGGTTAAGACAATTACATTCATCTTACTGTATTTTTTAGTAACATCTGTGCTATCTCCACATTTGTTATACTCAACAATTTTGAGTTGGTCATAGCTTGGGGAATGAGGAGAGACCTCGATCACACTCTTACAGGCACCTAGAGATGGCTGGAGCAGCCAGCAGGAGCAGCGTTCATCACACGCAAATCAGCCCTGGATTATGGAGGGAGAAGACTCGGGATCGCCAAGATAATGTGGACATCTTAGCTGGGTGATAACCCTGAGAAATCACGAGAGGCACTCAGGTTGTTTCACAGATAAATGTTGGCAGGACTCAGTGATTTCTTCCAGCCACTGGCGAAGAGGTGAACCCCGGAGATGCAACCATTCAGAACAGCTCATTTCTCTATGCATTTTCATATTAACATGACATTTTCCATTGGGTGGCTTTGTCAGTATGAATTTCAGTATCAATACCTTTCAATCATATATACATTTTATCATGAAAACACAAGCCTAGCTTGAGTTTTAAAGGTAGGCACAAACTATGCAATTCTTACAGGAAGAAATAAACTAAAACAAACAAAAACAGGCAAGTAATGTTCATGGCTCCGTGTGTTTCATTCCAGGATGAAGAGATAGACAGAAATTCAGTTTGGTTTGACTGATACTAGAGTACCTTAAAATGAAAAGGGCAGTAGTGCAAATAGCAATGTAGTTCAACAGCCTTTGCAAGTCTCCAAAAATCATATAATTTATATAGCTTTTTACATTGCTTTTAATCTAAAGATGTCATACAATATATCTATAAATTTCCTAACTCAACATATCAAAGATGTTTTAAAATGGCATTTTGACGATTTTTTGATGTCATGTGAGTGTACAGAGGTACTTTGTTTTCAGATATTTATATGAAACAGAGGGTGACTCCCTAGTTTCATGGAGGTTCAGTAGTGAGATGGGAAAGATATGGACCACATGCTGTATAATTATTAACAGAGCCCTGGCTTAATTACTTCAAGACCCTTAATCTTCCTGGAATTATACTTCTCATTTGTAAAGTAAGAAAATGAGGCTATGCTATCTTTAAAGTTTTGTTTGGCTTTTTCAAGACATAATAGGGACAAGAATAAGGAATGGTCCTTTACGTCAACTCTGGGAACTCAAGGTTATGCTGTAACAAAGTAGGAAAATATAAAACTGTATTGACTCTGTGCAAGAAGGTTTAATTACTTAACCACTAAGGAGGTCGTTTTAAGGTGACATTCCTGTAACTTAGCAGGAATTCCCTGGAAATGGACGCAGAGCCGTGAGAAGCAATCCAACATATTTTGTAGTATTTGGATAAATGTCAAAAAGCTGAAAGGCCTGACATTTTAATTTTTGTTTTATTTTGTTTTTATTTTGTCCATACAATGATTATGAACTTAAAGTAGTATAACCTGACAGAAACAAAACAAAACAAAACAAAAACTCTGAACAGGTATATTGTTGTTTTTTTAATAGCTTATAGGATACCAAAGAGCAATGATAGTGCTGTGTAGATCCAGAGAGAAAACCCAGAACCCAGTGGAAGGTTGTGTAGTTTTTTAATAGGAAGGCAAGATGCCTAAGAAGTCCCCCACAGCTAGAGGCACTGGCCTTGGAAGTAATGAGTTTGTGCTCGAGACAAAGGCTTGAGAACCAGGCACTGGGATTTCCCAAACACTGATGATGCCAGCACTTTGCATTGATGTTCGTGAGAGATTTCGGTGTGTAGTTTTGTTTTAATAATGTCACTATCTTGTGTTGCTAAAAAGACAATGTTGATCTTATAGAATAGTTAAAAAGTGTTTATGTCTACATTTTAGAATAAATTGTGTAGAACTCATGTTATTTTTAATTAAATATTTGTAAGATTCACCAGTGAAACCATCTGGGACTGGTGTTTTTTAAAAATATGTAGAAATTATTGATTTAATTTTAATAGATACAAACATATTCAGTTAACCTATTTCTCCTGATGTGAGTTTTGCTATTTTGTGTGCCTAAGTATACCTGAAGTATCATAGTCGGCTTCATGCTATTTCTTTATTATTGTTTGAATGTCTTCAGAGTATTTGGTAATAACCCCTCTTTCATTCCTGCTATCAGTAATTATCTTTTTTAAAAATTTTTCAGTCTTGCTAGAGTTTTATCAGTTTTATTAATCTTATCATAGAACCAACTCTGTTTCATTGATTTTTCTTTGTTGTTTTACTGTTTTAATTTATATTAATTTCTACTCTTATCTTTATTATTTCCTTCTCGTTGCTTACCTTGTATTTTGTTCTTCTTTCTCAAGGTAGATATTTAGGCCATTGATTTAAGATTTTTCTCATTTCTAATGCAAGCATCTACTGGTATACACTTTTCTGTCAGTACTGCTTTAGTTCCATCCCACAATTTTGGTCTGTTCCAGATTTATTTTTATTCAGCCTCATGCGTTAAAAAAAAATTCTGATATTTCTTTCCTGGGTATCAGATGGTGTTATAACTTTTGCTTAAATAATTAAATACAATTAATAAAATTTATAATAAAAGGGATAATTGTATTTACAGTCATAGGTCAATGATAAAGACACATTCTAAGAAATGCATTATTAGGCAATTTCATTGTTGCGTGAACATCACAGAGTGTACTTGCACAAACCTAGATGGTACAGCCTACTATACACCTGGGCTGTATGGTAGAGCTGATTGCTCCTAGGTTACAGACCTGTAAAGCATGTTACTGTCCTGAATTCTGTAGGCAATTATAACACAATGGCAAGTATTTATGTATCTAAACATATTGAAACATTGACAAGGTACAGAAAAAAATACAGTATAAATGATAAAAAGAAATGGTACATTTGTATAGGGCACTTACCATGGATGGCACCTGTAGGGTGGAAGTTACTCTGGGTGAGTTAGTCAGTGAGCGGTGAGTAAATGTGAAAATCTAGGACATTAGTGCACACTACTGTAGACTCTGCAAACAGTGTACACTTAAGCTGCACTGCATTTCATGAAAAATAATTTTGCTACAGTGTCACAACAGCTATAACGTCACTAAGCAACAGGAATTTTTCAGCTCCATTGTAATCTTATTGGACCACCATCACATAAGCAGTTTGTCATTGACAGAAATGTCTTTATACAGCATGTGACTGTACCTATATTTTGCTCTTTCCATTGTTCCATGTTCCTTCCCGCAGCTTCAAGTTCCCCTCTTTCATCATTTTTTTTCTGTTGGAAGAACATCTTTTAGGCAATCTTTAAGAATAAACCTGCTAAAGACAGATTCCTTTATTTTCTCTACATCTGAGATGTTTTTATTTCTCTTTCTTTCCTGAAAAATACTTTTATTGGGTATATAAACACAATTAACAGTTCTTTTCTTTCAGCCTTTAAAGGGCATTGTGACATGTCCTTCTCTTTTCCTTGGTTCTAATGAGAAATCTGATGTCATTTTAATTGGCGTTCCCTTGTAGGTAACATGTCGATCCTCTCTGGCTTCTTTTAAATTTTTTTTATTTGTTTTAGAACTTCAATTATGATATGTCTTAGTATCCAGAAATGGGGGTTTGTTCAGTGTCTTGAATTTTTAAGTGTGTATCTTTTGCAAAATTTTTCAAGTCTTCAGCCATTAATTATTCCACTGTATCATTTTTTTCAGTCTGTTTCTATCTGTTGTTCAGATTGGGTGAATTCTAATTTTCTGTACTCAATTTCACATATTTTATCTTTTTCATTTGCACTCTACTATTGAATACATCCAGCAACTTTTTCTGTTATTGCATTTGTCAGTTGTATAATTTGATCCTGTTCTTTCTTATGACTCTATTTCCTTGCTGAAATTCTCTCTAATACATTTGCCTCTAATGGACAGTCATAGAATGTTTGACAGCTGTTTTAAAACCCTTGTCAGGTAGTTCCCACACCTGATTCTGTTGATTTGGGCATGTCTCAAACCCATAATCTCAGCATCTTTACTGAGGGTTGTTTAGAATATTTTTTACTGCTAAGAATAGTACCTAACCTCAGTAAACAGGGGACGATTGCATGCTTAGCTGAGAGATAGTATAAAACTACAGGTTATATGTTTAAAAATTATCTTCTTAAAATTGAACGTGGTTTTAAAAAGTCAAAACCTGATGGATAAAATGAATAATCTACAGGAAAAATCTGCGCCTCTACAAGGAATATAAAGAAATACTTTACGATTATTCTCTTGGGCAAAAGAAAAGAATGGCCTACAGTCAGAGGTTGACAGAGAGTATGATCTTAAATGAAGAGTGGTGGTAAATTTCCTAGTGAGTCACCAGATACAGAAGAAGAATTGCTGCATATTTGAGGCAGAGGATCAAATAGTAAATAAAATCCATGTAGGATTTAACAGCTCGCAAGGAATGGTATGGAACAGGCTGACACTCACATCTATTTCTAAAGGAAAATGGAAAGAAAATTCACAAGAAATTGGAAAATGGGGGTAGAGCTCACAGCTTTTTCGTTGTACCTTTTCAGTGGGAAGCATAGTCTGGCAAGCAAGATATAAAATATCATGTATAACTGGTCATTAGCAGCTTTGGGAAACATAATCTACAAACAGGAAAGAGAATCCACCTTGTGACCAGAGAGAACAACAGAATAGAAGGAGGCATGATGTGTCCAGTGGTGTCTAAGGCAGCAGAGCCCTGATCCTATAGCACCTCTGGCAGCCAGAGTGTGGTACAAGCTGACTCTGGATTGGACCTTGCACGTGCTGCCGTACCAGGCCACCTTTGCAATTCCCTTTAGTTTCCTCCCACCTGAATTTCCTCAGTGGCAACATTAATAATTTTATCTTGAAAGTTAGTCCAAAATAGCATGTGTCCAGTTGGTCCTAAATGAAGAATAAGCATTTTGAGGGATGTTCTCTTTATTCCAGCACATTTTCCCAAGTCTTCTCAATGTTTGCTGTTTAGTTTTAACAGACATTTTCTGACAGGATTTATGCTGAACAAGGACAATAAACACCAACAGAAACTTTTCCAACTTCCCAAAATTTCACAGCAGAGCTACAGTACAGGCAGAGGACAGGGAGAGAAGCTCCACATGGCCGAGTCCTGCAGGAGCAGCAGCTCCTCCTGCCCATGTGTTCTGAAGCCTGCCCATCCAGGGGCAACACTGCGTGCAGACTCCTTCCCCATCCAATTTTCCAGCGGGGCCTGGCTCTGACCTTCAGACAGACATGTCCAAACACCTGCCGACTGCCCTCTGGGTGGCCACCAGATACCTACAGCTCCACAATGAAAAGTTCCAAAACGGAAACATCATCTCCCCCAAAACCACCATCTCTGTTCTGTGCTTTCTTAGATTCTGTATGTGTATTTGCCATCCGTTCATCACAAGGTCCAACTCTCAGCCAAAGTGTCCACCTCTCTCCTTTAAGTCCACTGCCTAGTATTCACTTCTCATGTGCAGATCTGCTGGTTCAAGGCTGAGTCCCCACCTTCTTCCCTAACTCACAGAGCAAGCCAATATTGCCCCTACCCTAAATCATCCCAGGGCCAGGTACCAGGCGACCAGAGACCACCCTATGCTGTGTACCCGTCCCTGCCTTTACTTCCCCACAGAAGCCTCAATACAGGCTCTGGCTGGGCCCTTCCTCGTTCTATCTTCTGTCTCCTGACCTCCCTGAGCTTCCCGCATGGCCCTGCGTAATGTGGTGTGCCCCTCCTCCTGGGAAATAGAAACAATAAATTTTCTTTCAGTGGCACTGACCTCTATGTGTAGTCACTCGGTCACTTCCAGAAACTAAACTCTGTTGACTACAAAGGAGATGCCCTCCTTTTGCCATCACAGAATGAGATTGAGGATAAGGCATATCAGAATTCGGGGATGTAGTCTCAGCCTTAACTCTCATTACTTTGTGGTGGTGTTTAAGGATGTCTACCACTCAGCTTATCAAGAAAGCAGTGATATGTGAGGAGACACACTAGACAAGGTGCAAAATACATAGTAAGTGTCGCTTCCCCAGGGAGATGTGTCAGAGCACACGAGCCTCCCTCTACTGCATGCTGCACCCTCCTTCCTCCCTCTGGACACCAGTGAGGGTAAAAATCACCTGGCCTGCAAAGTTCTTTGACAACTGGCCCTTGTCGAGTATGTGCTGTGAACTACACACGGAGGTGAGTGGAATCGATGTGTGTGTGCTTGTGGTGGTGCATACACTTCCTGTGACTCTCTGGAGGGTCAGTGCTTACAGATGTGCTAAATATGATGGAGCTCACCCCTGCAGGGCCAGGTCAGGGTCTGTGCTATCTCTGCTGTTTTCACAACTCCATCCTGGCTCCCCAGGAAAACCACAATAAAAGTCAGTCTTGGTTGGGTGCAGTGACTCACGCCTGTAATCCCAGCACTTTGGGAGGCCAAGGCAGGCAGATCACTTGAGGTCAGGAGTTCGAGACCAGCCTGCCAACATGGTGAAACCCCACCTCTACTAAAAATACAAAAATTAGCCAGGTGTGGTGGCAGGCACCTGTAAAACCAGCTACTCAGGATGCTGAGGTAGGAGAATCACTTGAACGTGGGAGGCATAGGTTGCAGTGAGCAGAGATAGTACCACTGCCCTCCAGCCTGAGTGACAAGAGTGAGACTCCAATACACACACACACACACACACACACACAAACACACACACACATCAGTCTTAGTGGAGGATTCTCTGTCCAAGAGAAAGGACAGGAAAGCAATGTGTTCACACTTGGCCTGTGGAGAAACCTCTCATTCACACCAGGACTTACGCTACCTCAGTATCGAGACACTTTAAAAGCTAGAAATGTTGGGGCTTGCCAAAGTTCCTTTTCTATGTAAGTTTTTGTTTTACTTTTTTCCTGGTTAGGTCAAGGTCAAGGTGATTTACTGTTAGCATCTGTGGCTTTCTGGAATTCCACCCTTCCCAATCACACATCATTTTAAAGAAATGGTTCCCGAAAGGTCTGAACCACATTGTTAACCCACATACCAAGTGAAAAACAAAACAATTCTAAAAAGATTTAAATTAAACCAGTAACCCATCCTCTTCTTATCTTTTTCTTGTAAATATTGCTTGATTCTTCCTGAATTCCCAAAGTGGAGTTTATTACAAAGAGCATTCATTTAGACGAGAAGTACTTGTATACAATTTTGTATGGTTTCTGTGGAAAAAGTGAATAGAATTATGTTGCAGTATTGTGGTTTTAAGGACTAAATTGACAATCAGCCTTTGTGAATTTGCATGGAAAATTTATGCCTGCATGACATCTTTTCTATTAAAGAAAGCTTTTGTTTTTCACACTTAGTACTGAACCTGGAAAGCTAATATCCATGTGGATAATCCCAAAGGAGCTGGTGTGTTTAACTGTGTTGATTTGGTATGATCAGGAATGAATAAAAATAAAGCATGTTAGAATTTCAGAGATGGAGAGGAACTTATGGTCTCCTACTTACCTTGCATTCTTGGCATTTGGAGCTCAGCTCACCTAAAGACCCCCCTGCACTATCTAATTTCCTCTGCAACTCCATCTCATCCAGACACACCCTCTCTGCTGTTGGTGTACCAGCCCCCCTTAGGAGCCCCCTGCTTCAGAGTCTTGCCCTCACTTCTACCTTCTCCTGAATCATGTTTACTTCTCCTCTCGGATGGCTGCTCAAATGTCAACTTAGAAATAAAAACACCTCTAACCATCCTAAAAAAACAGCCACCACCTCAGGCTCAACACTTCCTACACTGAAGCCCATTTTTCTTTTTGCCAAAGCTTTCACTGTTATCTGAAGAAAATATATACATTTCCATGTTTAAAATGTATTGTCTGCCTTCTTATTCTTTGCTGCACCTCTACACCCAAGAATAGTTCCTGGCACATTACTGACATTGATCAAATGTCTTTTGAATGACTAAATAAGTAAATGTGATGGGGTCCTCAGTATTCTGAACCCTAAGAGAGTCATAGTTTCTCTAACTGACGTGTGCCTTTACCACAATTTCAATCCAAGCTAAAAGTTTAAAAGTGGCATAAAGGCTGCCCAGGTAATATTAATTCATCACAGGAAGGAATATTGCATCTTTGAAGGCAGTGACTGTTGTATTTTACTTCCTTGAGTGCTGAATACATCTGTCTCAAAGAAAAGAATCAAATTTCATTAGGGACACAGTGCTGGCCAAACCAATTAGAATCATCCTTTGGGAAAAGATGTTTTAGAACTGACTCTTCCTTGACCATCCCAAGTTGAAATCTGTGTCTTTATGGGTTTTTACCACATTAAGTCATGACTAAGTGGTTAACTGTGGTGTCTTTGAGGCGTAGGGATGGCAGGGGTGAGGCAGGAGCCCTCCATCAGGAATTTATGTCTGGGGGAAGACTTCTTTTCATAATTGAACTACAAGAAGAACTCATATTTCTCATGCCTGTTTTTCAACCCACACATAAACAAATGGAAGAACATAGTGGGAGGTGGCTGTACCCCACACTCCACAGAGAAGGGTGAGGATCCAGTTGAGGACGTCCCTGCAGAAGGAACAGGAGACACCAACAAAAATGTGTTGAGACATTAAAGTCTCAGTAAATATCCTGACTTTGCCCTCTCCCGCTGAGATGGAACAAGACTCTGTTGAAGTGGGAGTGTTAGCCCATTCTTGCTATAATAAATACCTTAGACTGGGTAATTTATAAATAGCAGGTTCAGTTGGCTCATAGTTTGGCAGGTTGTATAGGAAGCATGGCACCGACATCTGGTCAGCTTCTGGGGAGGCCTCCAGCAGCTTATACTGATGGTGGAAGGCAAAGTAGGAGCAGGCATCCCTCACAGGGAAGGCACCACACCTTACAGCAATCAGATCTCATGGGAACTCACTCACTATCTGAGGACAGCACCAGACCATGAGGGATCCACCCCCATGAGCCAAATACCTGCTGCCAGGTCCCACCTCCAATACTGAGGATTATAATTCAACACGAGACTTGGGTGGGGACAAATACCAAACTATATCAGTGGGTCTTCCTTCCTGTGGTAACAATAAACTCAGCTTCTTCTTATCCCCAGCTGTGGTGGTAATATGCTGGAAAGCCAGCCTTTAATAAGCATGCAAAGGCTGTGTTTTTCCCTCAGTGGGTAGAAGCAAGGAAAGGAAAAAGACATGGGGCTAGCACACTGACTGCATGCTGTGGGCCTGGAGCTGGCCCGGGCCCAGGGACCATGAGGGGAATGAGGACTATTTCTACCATAGAGGAGCATAAGGCCTTCTTGGGAGAAAGATATGTAAACAACACTTACAATGCAATGGAAGTCACGTGAGAAAGGGGACTGTAGCTTGTGGAGGAGGCGAAGGAAGATTAGACAGACTGCGATTGGCCTCATTTCAGCAGACGAGGAGATAAAATAGGAGGGAAATAACAGTCTTTAGAGTGAAAGCAGAGCTCTACAGAGCTGACACTAAGGCCTGCATGCTCCCCTGTGTCACATGGCATGAGACAAAACATTCATGCATGACGCAGTGGGGCATGATCTGTGTTACTGTTGCATGGCTCATGCTTTGAGACACAGACTCCTGCTCCTGAGGAGGAATCTGTCCAAAGGAGTGCAGGGGCCCTGTGGAACAAGAGGAGGCTTTCTGGTCTCCCGGTGGCCTTGACTGATGCTGCTGAGAAGACAGGCTCTTCACACAGGCGTCTTCAGGGCTCCCGCAGGTGGAGCCTCACTCTGTGTACTGTTTTGGAGATTGCTGAAGCTAAATATTACTGCAGCCAGGAACACTCAAGAAACTGCTCCCTAACAAATGGCAATCTTTATCCAGGTACCTGAGGAGCAAAGTGGCCATCCATGTAGCATAATGCAGAGAGAGTGCACAGGATTCTCCTGCTCCCTGGAATACCACCCCAGAACATGTCCTCCCTCCTGCTGTTCCTCCTGTGCCCATCAGACTTGGCTGTGGGCTCAAGGGAGGAAGGAGTCAAGATGGGAACCAGAGCTGGCATGGAAAGAAAGCACAGGCCACGCAGCACCAGGTGAACTAGATACATTGGAAGACTGCAGCGAATCTGCAGCCACACGATGAAGAGTTTTAAAGAAGATGAAAAGGAGACACAGGTAGAGCGTATTTCCACTGAGCACAGAAAAAGAGAACAGTAATTTCCTTTACATGTCTATTTGGAAATTGTTGAGTACTTGTATGAGACACAGGTTGGAATACACTCGAGTATATTAAAAAATATAAAACCTGACTCTTTTTTTCTAAGGATTTACAACCCCAATAATTAACCATGATGCATTGCATGTACAATGCCAAAAGAGTGACACAAAATATTCTACAAAGGAGTGAGACGTGTTGAAATTTGTTAAGCATCTGTTAGAACTGTCACTTAGTATGAGCAAGCTAATTTAATCCTTACGCAACCTTAGATTATAAGTGTAATGAATATTATTTTGCAGATTAGGTAATCCTGTCCTAGAAATGTCAAGTAAGTTACCAATGCCACTCAGCTGGCCCGTGGAAGAGGTAGGCTTCCCACCCTCCCTAGAGCAATTGCTCTTTCCCTTGGAGAGAAAAGTCTCCTGCATCTAAGTCAAAGCACATGAGTTAATCATGCAGCTGATTTTAGAATTGAAGGTTCCCTAAGTCAGCATGGGTCATCTGCTTAAGACCCTGGTCATCTAACAGACAGACATCCACATAGGAGTGAGGGCCATTGCCTACAGTAATAAGAAGAAGTCACTCAAGCCTGAATGATGACAGAAATCACAGAAGGGAAATGGAATACACTGTTGAGATGCTGAGTCCCAAAGAGTTTAGTCATGCTTGATGAAATAAGTTTTGAGAGTGAATTGGTATGTGGGAAAACATGTGGTGAAGACAAGAGGTTGAAAGCTGAGGCTTGAGTAAGGCCAATTGGATTCAGGCTGAAGGCCCACATTTTGGTTATGTTGGCTACACAGCACCATGACTTAGTTATCTTTTTTTTTTTTTAGATGGAATCTCGCTGTGCCGCCAGGCTTGAGTGCAGTGGCACAATCTTGGCTCACTACAACCTTCACCTCTAGGTTCAAGCGATTCTCCTGTCTCAGCCTCTTGAGTAGCTGGGACTACAGGCATGTGCCGCCGCGCGCAGCTAATTTTTGTATTTTTAGTAGAGATGGGATTTCATCATGTTGGCCAGGATGGTCTCGATCTCTTGACCTTGTGATCTACCCGCCTATGCCTCCCAAAGTGCTGGGATTACAGGAGTGAGCCACTATGTCTGGCCAACTCAGTTATCTTTTTAAAGCACCTCTGTATGCTGGATCAACCTGTGAGACACATCTGCAGAACATCTTGAATGTGCCTCACTCAGAATCTCTTGGAAGACGTCCAATGCTGAAACACTGCTTGATCCAAGGCAACATGGCTCATATTCTTATATAATATAATTATAATGATTATATTTTAAATTAAACTTATTTGGGATAAAAAAAAAGGCAAACTAAAAGATGTATGTTGGTACCTAATAAATCTCCAAATATATTGTTGTCCCTAGATTCAGTATTGAATAACTGATTTTATATGCTTTTAAAATGTGCTGAAACCTCTTAATAATTTCTATTTTTTCCAGTGAGAGGCTTGATGCCAAAAATAAGCCAGGAATACCTAGTGTTCCAGCTCCATATTCTATCCTGCACATAGAAATAGCCTTTTGAAGTCCAACAGAGCCAGGTAAAGGGAAAAGACGTTGTAAATAGACTCTCAAGTCATACACTTTGGCTCCACCAAAACCCATAAGTGAAGCAGTGATTTATGATCTGACTCACAATTGAAGAGTCTGAACAGAAAGAAAAAAAACAAAAACAAATTAATAACCATAAAGAGGAAGTGCATATTTCCTACACTTCATTCTTTTTTCTTTTTATCTACCATCCCATCAAGCCTAGCAGTGATCGAGCAGGGTGAAATCATTGTTTCTTTTTTATAAATCAACATGGGTAATGTTTGAGTGCAGAAAGATCTGGTATTTCACTTTTTATGGGTGCAGAGCCCTGTCTGTACTCAAAGTTCCAACAGCACATTTACTTACTTTTAACTGGTGACTCAGAGTAACCCTGTAGGATCTGTATTCTTATCCCACTTTGCAAAATAGGAAAATGAGCCTCACATTGGTTTACACACAAGTGACAACGAAACAATTATTGCTTGGGTGAGAAAGGCAGTGAATGCTATAATACGATAGTTTCCAAAAATTTCCAAGTTGGAATCTTCTGGGATAGGCAAATAAGGCAAAGTAAATACATTTTCTTGTAGTTAGGATATAAGGTTCTGAAATAAGACAGTCATGATTCAAAATGCAGTGCTGCTGCCTTACCCATTTTCTCTAAGTTCCAGTTTCTTCACTTGAAAAATAGGAATTGCATTGTACCTTTAAAAATGTAGATACAACAAAGTGGCAAAATAATGGAAAGAATTATGTGAGGATAAAGCACAGGTGATAAAAAATTATTAAAGGAAATTTTATCTGGTATTTGATATTCTTTACAGAGTATAATGATAGAGAAATTATTTATTATTTCTCTTATCAAGAGTGGGATTATAGATTAACAACTGGGACCACGAACTGTCCAGTGGAAGACGAAAAGACAGAGTTCCTTGGGAGCCCTGAGGCAACCAGAACTACACAGGAGTGTTGATTAGATGTCAGAATCTGTCCAATGTAGTGAAATCATAAAATATGCAGACATTTCCAAACACAAGCTGACACTGGAACTGAGAACCACCTCTTTCCTGCAGCACCCAACCACTCTCCCAAGTCTGGGCATCGGGCATTGCCATCGCTGGCCTCCCACCCAGTCCTTAAGGTGCATTTCCATCTCGTCAATTCAAATTGCAGGAAATTCAAAAAGACACTTGCAAGTCAAGGCAATGGATCCTTGGGGCAATGGGGACAGGGGAAGGCACTTGCATATGACAGGCTAAACTGGGCTAAAAAGAAGAGTTCAAGAAGTGGATAGAGAGAATTTGGAAGTGGAGAAAAGAAGAATTGACACGAGCAAAGGTATGCAAGGCAGACTTTGACATTGTGGTGCTTGCCTCACCGGGCCCCTGTGGTGGTGTCCCCTCATAGGACTCAGGCAGGAAATATGACAGCATAGAGAGAAAGACACAACAAATCCTTTTGTCTCCCCTCCTGCCTCTTGGGCTTGTCAGTGAAGATTCTGTTGGCAAGATAAAAAGGAATTACAACAATCAATCTTCTTTTGATGTTTGTTTTTCTTCTCTCTCCTTTTGGGAGCACTGCTTTGTGTCTGGCTGTGAGTTCAGTCCACAGACACAGTAGGACTTTGAGTCATTCCCCTCAGGCTTTCATTCTGGCACTGGTAAATGCTACTCATGAGACAGTGGACCTCGGTTTTATCACCTTTAAAAGGGATTAACAATACATATCTCTTTCTGGGTACTTGGAGGGATAAACTCTTGTGGAACACATCACTCAGATTGTGCTTCATAAAAGACACTTTCTAGTCCTTCACATAGCTTGAGCCATAATCACACATAGCACGGAATGGCAAATAGAGGCTCAATAAACATTTCTTGGAGAAGAAAAGAAACATGAATACACCAAATGAATAAAGTACATCAATTTGGGCTTAAATAGAGACACAGCCTAAAGATAAGACTGTAAGGCAAGGATATAGGCCATGGATAAGACAAAAATGCCAAGCCCCTGTTTACACTGGTAAACCAAGGCCAGCTGAAAGGACAGGACTATGCAAAACACACCAGGCAAAATCCCTATGTCCCCCCCACCCAGTCCTCAGGAAAGAAAGGTTCTTGGAAACATCTGAAATCTATGCTGAGCCATGGAAGAAGCATAGCAAAAAAGAAAGAAATTACACTTGAGAAGGCTGTATCTAGTTAAATAAAATTACACTAAAATTAAATAAATAAACAAATAAATAAAGGATTCAAAAGTCAAATTTAGAAGAAGGCTAGATTGTTGTTGTTGTTGTTGCTTTTTCTTTATCCACAAGACAGAACCAGAGTCGCTGGGATGGGATGACTTCATGCGCAAGACAGTGAGGAAGTGGGTTCCACAGACTTACGCTGGGAGTCTGGCAACCCCCTTAAGGGTGAGCATTCCCAGCACACCAATCCTGCCACAGCCCGGCCAACCAACCCTCATGCTGAATCCCTCATCTTCAGAAAGTCTACTGTTTTGATGTAATCATCAAAGACTAATGGAAAAGAATAATATTATTTCATGGTTTAAGAGTAAAGAAAGAGACATCTGGAATTAACTTTGAAAGAGAAAGATACTGATCTCATAGGCTACATGGAGAAAAAAAGGGAGTGAAGCCCCCTGGGCAATATTCAACATTGAGGACAGTACACTGAAAACATACATTATTTTTATCACTGAGGTCCAAAAAAAAAAGAAATAAAAGAAAGAAGAAGAAAAGGAAAAAAAAAGAAAAAATGTGTTCTATAAAAATCAGGCCTTTTTATCCACCTATGTTTCTGATTTGCATTGACCTATTTCCTTTTTAGAGGAAAATGAGCTGAAAAAAAATTTAAAAATAAGCTTTAGAACCAGACAAACACAGGTCAGATTCTGATTTTTCACTGAAATAAGCTGGATGGTATCAGGCAAAGTGGCTTTAATTGTGGCCTTGAGTGTAAGATTGTTAGATGAAATACAGGGCACCTAGATCTCAGACAAGCAACAAATAATGTTTTAGTATAAGGATGTCCCTATTCTTATATAAGAATTACTTGTTGTTTACCTAAAATTCAATTTTAGACAGGCAGTCTCTATTTTTGTTTGTACATCTAACGACATTAACCAAGACACTCATCTTTGACGGTAGGAATAAAAGTATTAACCTGTACAGTCATTTGGGGATTAATAGTGCTAGAGATAAATCATGTAGCAGAGGGCCTGACGTGTAGGAAATACTCCAAGCAGTAACTATTAATATTTTTACTTTAATTTCATCCTGAATAAGAATCATGTGTTATAAATCTGGATATCCCCACTTCTGTGCACACTTTATTTATATTCATTTTTATTAAATGTGAAGTGAAAACATTTCATAATGCAGGTAAAGCTGTAGAGGAAAGGGAATGCTTATACACTGCTAGTAGGAATGTGAATTCATCTAGCCACTATGGAGAGCAGTTTGGAGATTCATCAAAGAACTAAGAGAAGAATGACCATTCAACCCAGTATTCCCATTGCTGGGTATAAATGCAAAGGAAAAAAGTTCATTCTACCAAAAAGACACATACACCCTTATGTTCATCACAGCAGTATTCACAATAGCAAAGACATGAATCATCCTAGGAGCCCATCAAAGGTGAATTGATAAAGAAAAGGTGATACGTACACACCATGGAATACTACGCAGCCATAAAAAAAATATGTCTCTTGCAACAACATGGATGCAGCTGGAGGCCATAATCCTAAGTTAATTAACACAGAAACAGAAAACCAAACACCACATGTTCTCTCTTACAAGTGGGGGCTAAACGTTGGGTCCATATGGACATAAAGACAGGAACAATAGACACTGGGACTACTAGAGAAGGGAGAGAAGGAGGGAGGCAAGGGCTAAAATAGTACCTATTGGGTACAATGCTCACCACCTGGGTAATGGATTCATCCGTGCTCCAAACCTCACATGTACCCTTGATTTGAAAATAAAAGTTGAAAAGAAGAAAAACATTAACGGTGGCTCAAGCCTGTAATCCCAGCACTTTGGGAGGCCGAGACGGGCGGATCACGAGGTCAGAAGATTGAGACCATCCTGGCTAACATGGTGAAACCCCGTCTCTACTAAAAAAAAAAAATACAAAAAACTAGCCAGGCGAGGTGGCGGGCGCCTGTAGTCTCAGCTACTCGGGAGGCTGAGGCAGGAGAATGGCGTAAACCCGGGAGGCGGAGCTTGCAGTGAGCTGAGATCGTGCCACTGCACTCCAGCCTGGGCGACAGAGCGAGACTCCGTCTCAAAAAAAAAAAAAAAAAGAAAAAAAAAAATTAAAATAATTTTTGAAAACACAGAAGTATCAACCAAACAATGAAGCGAAATCAGAGACAATTTCATAAGGAAACTTGCTGAAAAGCACATAAGAAGTATAAGTAAATAAAATAAATATATATAAACTAAATGCATATCATATAATTTGCCCTACTTTACCAATGAACTAAGCTTGCTTGTTAGGGTCATCAAAGTGTGCTCCATCCTGGAGCAGATTTTCCCATGAAAATCTGCCTGTGTGAATGCACGCCTCATACAATACCATGAAGAACAAAGAAGGGACACTTGATGTCCCAGGGTGTGTCTGCCTCCAGGGCACGTTCAGAGACTGAGCTGGAATGTGCTTTGCCTCACAATGCCCTTATTTCATGACATGATTTTACTGGTAGTGAACTTGAATAACTTAGCACAATGTCCTCCAGATTCATCCATGTTATCTCAAATGTCAGGATTTCTTTCTTTTTAAGGCTGAATAATATTCAATTGCATGTATGTGCCACATTTTCTTTACTCATTCATCTGTTGTTGGATATTTGGGTTGCCTCCATATCTTGGCTCTTGTGACTAATGCTGCTATGAACATATAAGTACAGATATTTCTTCAAGATCCTAATTCTAATTCTTTTGGATTTATATGCAGCAGTGGGATTGCTAGGTCACATGGTCACTCAAGGGGTAAAAAGTGAGGAAAAATGAATAAGTTCTAGATATCTAGTCTACAACATAATACCTGTAGTTAATAATACCATATTGTGTACTTTAGAATACGTTAAGACGGTAGATTTCATGTTGTATTCTTGTTGAAAAAAGAAAAAAGCACAAGGAAATGTAGTACCTTGATTGAGGTGACAGTATCATGGGTGTATGCAGATGTCTAAACTCATCAAAATGTACATATGAAATACGTGCAATTTTTGTATATCAATTAAACCTGAAAAAAAAAACCTCTAAAAACTTGAACAGTTTTAAAGCAATTATTTTAGAATATTTAACCTTAATCCTTACTCTGATTAATCCTTACTCATTCCCGCGGTGACAGGAAAGGAGGGGCCTAGCCCTGTAGTTTGTTTCAGTTTGCCATCCTCAGGCAAGCCTGACACCTAGAATCAAGTACTTGGTATTTGTCCTATGAGCTGCCTTCTGGAAGCCCACATAGCCCAACATCTAAGTGTTATGAATGGGGTACCTCCTCTGTATAAGATATTTAAGTTTTCAAAACAGAGACAGAGACAAAGAGAGGAGAAAGAGAGAGAGGAAGGGAGGGAGAGATAAAATATTAAGTTAAATCATGAATAAACACATCCAGTAAATACTCAGCCCACAGCTTTGTTGAGTTTTCATCCCCCATGGTAGGCACAACACTATTTGCTGGAAAGAAAAAAGGAAGATACACAAGATCCAGATCTTATAATTTATGTAATTTGAACTCTTGATCTTATGGATCTTATGGACTAACAACAAACTAAAAATACCCAGAGAGAGAAAGGTATTTACCCATGGGCACCTGGCCAGTTGGTAGCAGGGCTAAGCTTGGGAGATGGATCTCCTGGTACCCAAACCTGGGCTTTTTCTACTTCCCAAGTCCTCTCCAGGATACCCCACTTCCGCTTCATAATACTGCAGACAGAGCCCTTGGGTCTGGGTGAAGAAGCTTCTTTGTATTACATTGGTCAAGTCTTCCTGTTCTGATGAGTCTGGCTTCAGCTCTCAAACACGGAGTTCTTGAATTTCACTTCTTTTTAGCACTATGGAAACTTTCCTCTTTCTCAAATTACAATCGATGAAGTATTGAGCTAGGCTTCTTTTAGCATCTAACTATTATTTGAAATATTTTTCTAGAAAATTGGTATTTGAGACCTAAGCAACTGATAAATGACCTTTTTGAGACAACTGTGTTCATAATTTAAGGACTGACTATCAAGTCATGTGATAATAATTTGTATATGTGATGTGCTTTGACAAGAAGATTTTCAAGACATTCTGTCCAATGGAAGCTGTCAGCAGGTGATACTTTGAGAACATTAGGAGACTTCATAAGTGGTGGGGAGTATGGCCATGCACTGCTTAACATACCCGTCAAGTTGGCGCCCTCACTTATATGAATCTTATCACACACTGCCTTACACATTCACACACAGGCACCAATACACAGATTGATAAATTAATATCTTGCATTTTCCCTCATCTTCAGAAGCCTAAAATTTTGAATCTTCCTGTTTCGTGTTTGGAATAAAATTGCATGTTAATATTTTCTTTCTTTTCCCTAATAAATGTACCTGATTAAAACTTAAAATCTAACTTCAAATATCTTCAGTTTAATTTCCCTTTATATCTTTCTTATCAATCCTTAAAATCATCAAACACCTTTCTCTGGAATTGAGTCTAAGGGGTACATGGATCTGGGGAAGGAGCAGAACTTGAGGGAGTACAGTTCTGTTATTGGTTTCTGAAAGCCCTGCTGTTTGCATTTTGTACATCTTGACATGTCACAGCCCTTGGCCTTTCTGTGGTTAGGCATTTACAAGGGATGGTGGGAGGGAAATAAGTAGAAGGAAATCAAGTCTTGGTAGTCTGTGCCCAAACGGGTAAAACTGAAAGATCTGCCAAGGCCTTCTCCTTGATACACATACATGAAAGTTAACTTACCTGCAACTTTCTTCCAAACTGACAACAGGAGTAACAACTGTAAACCCACATATACTAGTGACTTCCACATGTAATTTCTGTCTTGGACCCTTCTGCAAAATCCAAACCCACATATCCAAGAGTCTGTTGAAAGTCTCCTCCGAGATGAACGGGCCTGCCTAGAGCACCATGCCCAACACTGAGTCCATCGTCTCCACTCTTTCTCATCTGTAACCTGCCCACCGTCCACCTACCAAAACCCAGATGATCCAGTGGCAAATGAAGTAGTCGGAGTCCCTGCCCTAAAGGTAGTGGCTTCCAGTCAGAGACAGCAGGCAGCCGGTCCACCCCAGCCTCCCTGCTCTTTGCCCCTGGGAAGCTGTACTTTCCTATAAACTACATGACCCTGGTCACAAGGAGGCAAATGTCACATGATGGAAACTCATGGATGCTTCAAAGAGCCCTTTGTTTTCTTAATATTGGACATGCAACCATTCTCCATAGATGGGCATTTGGATGGTTCCCACATTTGCACTATTACAGACAATGTCATATTTAATCACAGTGTTGTGGTCAGCACAAGAGTGAATAGAGGATGTGTTCACAAGCAGAAATGCTGGGCTTAGAGTGTGCCCCTTTTCAAATTTACTAGATATTTCTAAATTGCTTTCTAAAGTCATGCCAATCTGTGGGCCCTCAAGCAAGCAAGCTATCTCTCCACATCTTCAGCAGCATTTGGTATTATGACATTGTTGTATTTTTGCCAATCTGATTTGTGTGAAGAGGTTTCTCAGTGTTGGCTGCATGTCTGTGACTCTGATTACTAGGGAGACTGAGAATCTTTTAGATGTTTATGAGTCACACATGCCTCTTGTGTGAACTTCTTGTTTATATTTTGGCAACTTATCTATCAGATTGTTTGTTTGCTTTCTCATTTTGATAAATTACTTTAATATTCTGGATACTGATCAGTTTATTATAGATGTTATAAATATTTTTCCCAAATGCTTTCTATATTTTAGCTTCTGTTATAGCATGTTTTTTCAAAATGAGGTGTTTAGATTGATGTAGACTAATTTTTTTCTTTATGAGTTGTTCTTTTGATATTTTTTCTGATATATACTTTCCTTTTCAAATCATAAAGTACATTTTTATATGTTCTACTAACAATTTTCATTTGAGATATACACATATTTTCTTGATTCTCTCTTCTATTCCTTTGATGTGCATATTCATTACTAAGTTAATCTTGTTATAGCTTTAAAATAAACGTAATATGTAGCAGGTCATGTCCACCTTACTTGTTAAACTTTTTCATAAACTTTGCTCTCTTATTTGAGTTTTCTTACTCCAAATGCATTCTAGAATCGTGTGTCAAATTCTTATTATTTATTTGGAAATAAGTTGTATAGATTGATTTGTCCATCAATAAAATCCTCATAACTTTGATTCTTACCACAATTAAATATGGACTATGTCATTTTAAATTAAAACATTCTTTAATACTTTAATATCTTCAATATCATTTTATATATGTTCTCCATATTTTGATAAACACTTTGTTACCTTGATTCCCGGGTGAACCCATAGTTTTATTTCCATTACAAGTGGTGTATTCCTGCATCTGTATTTCTTGGTTGCTTCTCACTGGTTTACACTAACATCATTCATTTTGTGCTTTGATCATATATCCAATGATTCTGATAAACTTTCATTTTAATTTTAATGGTTACTGGATTAAAACACCTCTCTGAGCATAACTTATTTTCTTCTTTAAGAAAGTTAGAAAATATAGTATCTACATCTTAGACTTTTTTCTGATTATTAACTGAAATATATATAGTATAAAGTCATAATTCTTGGTATACATTACACATGTAATGAGCATTCATTCATTTCTTTTGATTCCTCTATCTCACAGATAGATGTAGTAACAAATACAAAGACATTCACTAACTCTAATTTACACATTCAGGAGATCATAAAGTCTATTTATGATCTAGGCAGTGCATACTACCCAGAATTCACACTCTTTGGAGCAGGTAGTCTATTAAATAATCTACTGATGTGTCCCAAGGCCCAGAACTGGGTCTGGCACATACTGGGCATTGAATAAAGGACAAATAAAGACATTAATACATCCAAACATGTAGTAACTGAGGAAGGTCATTGTTTTTTTCCCCAAGATAGCATTCAAATGGGATTTGCTATTTTGAGTAACTTACTTTTAATCCCAAACTTTTAGGCCCTATTTCATTTAGTCAAGTTGCATGGAGGCACATTTTTCTTACTTCACATTACTTAACTCTCCTTGGATCTTGCACGGCTCTTAACCTGCACAGCCCTTTGATAGTTCAACTATGTCTGCCTCTTACGCTTTAAGTCTCCCACACAAGACTCTATGTCCCTCAGGGTGTGTCTTCAGGAGTTCCCTGGGTATCTCTGAGCCTTCCAGTTTCATAATGACTTCCAACTACAACACAAGTACTTACCACCTAATGTGTGTTGAAGGTATGTGAGAACCAATGAGTGGATACTTCCTACATTTCTTCACACATTTGGCTTCTCACTACACCTCTATCTCCTCTCCAGATTAGAACTCTTCAGCAACTCCCCTCACTCAGGGGTCTGTCTCCAGGACTCCTCCCATCGCCTGTGTGCTCTCATTTATCAGGTCTCTGGCCAGCTTCCTGAGTCCATTCTGCACATGGGTTGCATCAAATATCTGTGTATTCCATCATGGAACTGCATTGTTTTCTGGGTCTCCACTGTGGGCATGCATTTTCTCATATAGAATAGATTTCTCTACACCACACACTTTGGCTATTTCTTTTTGTCTTTCACACGTGAGCCACGTGTTCCTTCTCTGTCTTCTGCTCATGTCTCATGTTCCTCTAGTACTTACTGATGTGCACCACCATTGTTCTCTCACTGGCTTAAAGGTCCTAAGAGCACATGTGCTGTGTTTATCATTAAACCCATCAGCTACTACAGTGTCTGGCAAAATATAGATGATCTACAAGTATTAAACTTAGTGCTTCATTAGGATAACAGATTTTAAAATAATTTTAGAGGTGTTTCCTGAAAATGGAGGGCAGAGATTTGGCTTATTGAGATGAATAAAAAGAGCTGGGGAGATGTCATGGAGCCTTCTTCAGCAGAGAGTGGCTGATGACAGCAAATTAACGTACTAGAAAGGTTGGAAAACCGAGAAACACAAGTGTGTGCATCTGGGGACTAACTGACACATAGGACTAGCAACTCAATGTTTATTTTTCTTTTCCATCTGTTTTATGTATATCATGAATGTATACATCCATGTAGAAGAAAAATGACAAATATATTTTGGCTTTAAATTACATTAAGCTTGACGATCATGTTGAAATCATTTTGATCAGTATACGCAGCCTAAATACTTTGACTTCATGGCGTTCCTGCATCCTGTTTTCTCCGCACATGCCTAGTGTTCATAGTGGGAATCAGATTTTCCCCAAAACAAAGCAAGAAAAAAAATTTTTATTTATCTCAAAGTTGTAACAGGTATGCATATTTAAAGTTATTTTCCAACCCTTCTCCAGAATAATTGTTGATGTAGTTTTTGATATTACGAAAGACAAAACAATATATTTTCATTGCTGATGTTGCTCAGTAGCTAGTTTTTTAGACTAGTGAATATACAAATAAATGAGAAAACACTTGTTTTTATGACTAAAATATTTTTATAGAAAACATCTAAAAATTAACAATGAGATTAATTTATGGTGTCTTTTACAAGTTTTGTAGCACAAATAAGGAAATATTTAACAACTGGATCTTCAATTTACCGAAGCACTTTGCAAAGGATTTGGTTATTTAGGGAATCTTTTTTCTAACTTTGTAACAACAAAATAAATGTGGATGAAATTCAGAAACCTTAGGCAACATCCATTGTTTCACAACAACTATGGGCACCAGAGTCCCCATGGGTCACACCATGTGTAAATAATAGCACCAGCTCTACTGGGAAGTTGAAATGCTTCCATGTGTAACAGTGCTCTGGGGGCACCTCTGAAAATGGAACGCTAGACATGGAATCTTTTTCTTCCCAAAAGTGTTCCAGATAGTTGGTGACAGATTTAAAGTTGAATTGTTTAACATGGATATGTAAAACAATTATACAGAAGGACAAAATGTTGTGGCAGTGTTTTTTCTTCTTCTGATAGAATCTTTATTGTAGTCAGATACCTATTCCCCCAGACAACCTGTTTGCCTCTGGGAAAGCATAAACTCTTTCTTAGACCCCTGGGCACAATGAATTTAACTACAGTCACAACCTGTTGCCCATCAGTGGGTCTTAGCAATGGGCTTGTAGAACAATTAAAGCCAAATAAAAGCATCAAGATATTTCCCTGTGGCCTCTAGAAAAATTATCTTTTGGTTCTCATCCTCCCTCTCTCTTCCCTTCTTTCTCCTCCCTTTCCCCCCCCCCCACTTCTTTTTTCTCTTCCTCTTCCTTCTCCTCCTCCTCCTCCCCCCCCTCCTCTTCCTCCTCCTCCTCCTCCTTCTTCTTCTTCTTCTTCTTCTTCTTCTTCTTCTTCTTCTTCTTCTTCTTCTTCTTCTTCTTCTTCTTCTTCTTTCTTCCTCTTCTCCTCCTCCTTCTTCTCTTCTTTCTCCTTTTCCTTCTTCTTCTCCTCCTTCTCCTTCTCCTTCTCCTCTCTCTCTCTCCATGTTTTAACGCAAAGATGTGAAAGACTGAGAATGACTGGCAGAGATATGAATGGGCAATGGCCAGACCAGACATAAAAATAACACTCTGACCCAAAAGTTGTGGCAACCTGCTCAGGAAGCCGACTCACACACTACAGTACCAGCCCAGGAAACCAGCCTGAGATCTATGAGTCAGACTCATAGGAAGCCAGATCACCCTAACAACTGGTTCAGGAGGCTAAACAATAACTCCTGTAATAATTAGTCCCAAATGGCTAGCACATGATTAATAACTGGCAGCTTCCCTGATATTGCCCCTGCTTTCAACTAAGTACCAACCAGCGAAAGCCAAATATGCTTCCCTAACCAATCATGTAGGCAACCCCTCTCCTAGTGAGCCACCTGAGCTTTCCAAGGCAGGCTGTCTGTACTGCAACAGGGCTCACCTGTTTCCCACTGTGAAGCTTCCCCTCTCCTCTGCCTGCCTGTGATTCTTGGCCAAATGCAGTGATGGTGGCTGGCCCCCTTGCTAGAGCAGCTCTGGGTGAATTGCCTCTTTGCCTGTTCTCATTGGGCGATCTTCATTTATTCCCATGGATACGAAACAGATCATCTCTCTGCCAGTCCGGGCTTAAATGGACGTGCATAAGAGGGCAGACCTTCGAGCATCCCAGAGAATCAGAACTGGGCCCTGACTGAGCACAAGCTGAGGCCTCCCTGTCTCAGATCCCCAAGTGGTAAACTCATAAGTGTCTTTCATTATTAATGCCAATTTCCCTTTCTGTTTCTATCACCTTCATCTTAAAAACTCCAAGTCAATACAGAACTTAAAATAGAGATTTTAAGTCAACATAGAACTTAAAATTGGGAGTGCTAACATAATAGACTAAAATGTCGAACTAACTTAGGGAGAGAGGCAGCAAGGATCCCCATCTGCTAGGTTGGCAAATGGATTAAAGCACTGTGTTATGGGCCAAACAGTACTGCTGCATTTGGGAATATGGCAGGAAACCAGACATTTAGGAGAGGACAGTATTCAGGCAATTGTGAAAGGGAGAATATTCATTAATAAAAAAGGGAGGGTCCTGCCTGACGTTTTAAGGCAGCCAAACAAGTGAGTTAAATGTAGCCTTATGAGCGCCATAAGGAAGGATAGAGGTGGCTCTTATTTGGCAATATGTGGGGGCAGGCTAGGGGGATTTCCAGGAGCACAAAGGCTCAGCTGAAGTTCAGCATTGTCATCAGCATGTGTTGATTTGTGGTCTTCCTCAAACCACAAGTCAAGGAGCAGCAAGGTTTTAGGCTGAAGATGACCTGTCTGAAAGTAAAATGGCAAGAAAGACCAAAACCCTCTTCGTCAGTGGAATACATTTCAAAAGGAAGAAAGAAACTTAAGCCATTTCTTGGGGTTAAAAAGATGCCGTTTGATCCCAAGTAAAAATCTGTGTCAGGAGACTAGGTAGATAGGTGCAAAGTTTAGCAGGAGATAGATGAGATATGAAACAAATTTGAACCCTACTGTATGAGTTCATTCTCACGCTGCTAATAAAGACATACCTGAGACCAAGTAATTTATAAGAAAAAAGAGGTTTAATGGACTCACAGTTCTGCATGGCTGGGGAGACTTCACAGTCATAGTGGAAGGCAAAGGAAGACCAAAGGCACGTCTTGCATGGCAGCAGGCAAGAGAGCATGTGCAGGAGAACTCCTTTTTATTAAACCATCAGCTCTCATGAGACTTATTCACTATCACAAGAATAGCGTGGGAAAAACTCACCACCATGATTCAATTATCTCCCACCAGGTCCTTCCCACAACACATGGGGATTACTACAAGTCTAAATGACATTTTGTTGGGGACACAGAGCCAAATCACATCACCTGCCAAGCACCCCCTCTTAGGCACTGTTGACCTGACAGAGGGCAAGGCAGTTTCTGAGAAGGTACAGCTCAAATGTATCCTGATTCCAGGATCTTTTTTCATCTAAATGCCCCATACCTGTGGCTAGAAGGAAGCTGAGTTTGTTAAGCTTGATCCTAGGGGAACAGTGGCAGTAGCAAGTTGCTAAGAGACAGAAATTTCCAGACTCAAAGGAAAGGGGTAGACAAGACCATTAATTGACTAGAAGAAGATAGTAACCATTTAAAGGATTCAGACTGCCAAAGAAATCCAAGTCTTGGCTTGTGTACTTCTAAGTTGAGCACCCGCACAACATCTCCATCAGCTCAATTTGCAGCAATAAGATTTAGGTTATTAAAGTAGAATCAGGAAGGACATCCGGCACCTCAGCTGCAATTCAATGGGCAAGGTGAGCCTTCTCAGGGCAGACTCGAGCTGCATGGGCCTCAGGGCAGTAGAGATTCTCAGAATGAACAGTACCAGGAGGCTGGACTTGCTGAACAAGGTGTCCACTCTGTACCTGGGCAGGGGAACTGGCAACAACTGGTCATCAGAGTGTGTTTTTCATGTTGCTTCATATAAGAATGACTTTTTGATACTGTGATCTCCTCCTTCAATATCACTACATGTTGGGTGTTGCAGGGTGGGTTTTGCGGTGATAGGAGGAACATGACAGAGCAGAAGCTACACGAGCCAGAGATTCTGGACTTGGTTTTGGATGCAGTACTGGACGAGGCTTTGGGTTTCTCTGTTTGACTAGAAACTCAGTATGTTTTTTGTGGAGATGGATGTTTTACATGTGCAATAAGGAGAAGGAGCATGAATCTGTGAACACCGGGTCTCCCAATATCCTGAGGTGTGGGCTGTTGTATGAATTAGGGTTGTCCTCACACTGAGCATGCCGTGAAGTCTAGGCCTTCATGCCAGGAAGTTCTGCCTCCTTGAACAGTCCCAGCCATGCAACTCTATGCACACTGCCTCTATAAGGCCTGTGCATGGCAAGCTAGAGCCACTCAGCGTGGATGTCCCCCTGAGGTGGGGGTTATGCAGGAAAGAATATATTGATAAAGTCTGGCAGTAAGGGATAGTTTCTGAACACTCTGGGAAATATTTTCTGACTCTGAACAAAAAAATAAAAAATAGGCTCTCTGAAAGTGGCATTACACAGATGTGGGCTCTAATGCTGCCATAGTTATTTTCCCCCAACTTAAGAACAAAGTCAGCAAAGAGAATCCAAACCAGAAGCACTCCTGAAGCAGAAGGGCAGCTGTGAGACTCTGCTCCTGACCTCAGGGTGTTGGCTTGTGGGAAACCATAAAGCTCATCACCCTTAGACCGCTTTGATTTGGATTTCCTGTTCCTGGCAGCTCAAATCTCCTAAAAGTTCAAATTCTCAAGCCTCTAGTTATTTAATATGTTGTTTACCCAGCAAGGTTTTGGCTCTCTGAAGATGATTTTTTTTCATGTATTTATATTCTACACATTGTCAAACAATATAGTAAAGACAATAAATGGCAGTTGTATTTGATTACTAGATCCAATGGGTAACATTCATTAAACAGTATAAATACATTGAGAAAATTTAATACTTAATAAAACTTAGTGAAACAATATTAATAAATATTAATATTATGAGGAACTCATGTGTCCTTCACAACAGGGGTCATTCATTTGTTTTGCTGCCCATGATCATCTCTCTCCTAACACTGAGGTTTAACCCAGCAACTGCTCAATGATCACATTGGTTTGGATGGATCAGCCTCAGTGACATGAGAATGCTATGGATTTCACAGTAGACATGCACCCAGGTACTGCTATGATTTCAAATTACAGTGAGGCTTAGGTTCCACAGATGCTTCCACATCAGACAAACCACAGAAGGTAGAATTAAAATACAATCATGTGATCTCAGAGCAGACCCTGCAGCTGAGTGGAAGCCAACCTGATGTCCTCATATCAACACAGACCAACTGAAGCTCTCAGAAAGGCTTGGAATAATGTCCCTTTCTTTTAAAGCTAGTTTCACTGCACTCTTATGACTTGCTCTTGAATAAAACCTGACTACAGCACTAGAGAAAAGCCTCTGAAACCTTTATAGGAAGAAAGTTTACAAATAACAAGTGAGAGGACTGGTATGAGTAACAATAAAACTCTGGTCTCGTGCACAGCCAGCTCTGTGTGAATTATTATTTCTCTATTGCAATTTCCCTGTTTGGATAAATTGGCTCTGTCTAAGCAGCAGACAAGGTGAACCCATTGGGTGGTTACAAATTTTGGGAGCTCATCCAGGATTGCCCTTGTGGCAACTTGCCTATGGTTTGGTAGCTTCCCTCCAGTAATGGATTCAGAGGCCAGCCCAAGAGGCTGCTTAGTTTTCTTGGACTGGGGTCTGACTCTGGTAATGTCTCTACTGGTGGGGTGCTGCTGACTCTGTGCATGGATTTAATTCCAGTAGAAAAATTGTTCTGGGGATATGTTCCATAAATGTAGCCCTATTCTAGGGTATCAGTCTGTAGCCCCGTCATGAAATGTCCGTAGCTGTAGCCCTATTATGGGATGTCTGGTTCAGTGAGTATCCTAGGCATTGCCAATGCCTCCTTCCTTCTCCTGATTGACTCTGTAGCCCCATGGTGGAGTGTCTGTAGCCTCATCGCAGGGTGTCTGTCTGGGTTTGGCTCTTTCAGGGGTCTCAGATGGCCCTCCCTAATTAGTAGGAAGAGTCTTGGTTCAGAAGACTTCTCCTCTATCAGGAAGATTTCAGGGAGATTTCTCAGGATGACAATAGGAGGAGAGTTTGGAAGGGATACTCTGGGAATTCTTGGTTAGGGATCTTAATTTGGAAAGCCTTCTGTATTAGTCCATTTTCACACTGCTGTAAAGAACTGCCCAAAACTGGGTAATTTATAAAGGAAAGAGGTTTAATGGACTCACAAGTCTGCAGGGCTGGGGAGGCCTCAGGAAACTTATAATCATGGCAGAAGGGGAAGCAAACATGTCCTCCTTCACATGGCAGCCAGAAGAAGAAGTGCTGAACAAAGCGGGGAAAGCCCCTTGTAAAACCATCACATTTCATGAGAACTCATTCACAATTACAAAAGCATGCTGTAACTACCCCCATGATTTAATTCTCTCCCACTGGGTCCCTCCCACGACATGTGGGGATTATGGGAACTATAATTCAAGATGAGATTTGGGTGGGGACACAGCTAAACCATATCACCTTCTGTCCATCTTGTCCTTGTGTGTGTGTTTCTATATGTGGAGGGGATCTCTGAAGGAATTTGTTAGGCCTCTGAGCCCAAGCTAAGCCATCACATCCCCTGTGACCTGCACATATATATCCAGATGGCCTGAAGCAACTGAAGAACCACAGAAGAAGTGAAAATAGCCAGTTCCTGCCTTAACTGATGACATTCCACCATTGTGATTATTTGTACCCGCCTCACCCTAACTGATCAATTGACCTTGTGAAGTTCCTTCTCCTGGACAATGAATCTCAGGAGCTCCCCACTTAGCATCTTGTGACCCCCGCCCCTGCCCACAAGAGAACAACCCCCTCTAATTTTCCACTACCTACCCAAATTGCATAAAACTACCCCACCCCTATCTTCCTTTGCCAACTCCTTTTTTGGACTCAGCCCACCTGCACCCAGGTGATTAAAAAGCTTCATTGCTCACACAAAGCCTATTTGGTGGTCTCTTCACATGGATTTGCATAACAGAATTGTTGATGGAAGTCCAGCAGGCCTAACTCAGAGAACCTTCCTTATTTATAAGGTCATATTCGGTGATCCCTGAAAGAAGTTTGACAGGACTGATTCAAGATGGCCACTCTTCATCTTGCCCAGAGACCACCCATTGAATTCCTGGTTAAAGTCACCCCCTCCCAATCTTGAGTAGATCAAAGACAACAGGAACCAATGGGGAAAAGTTTAAGCCTTGCCAGGTTGATATTGGGTGTTAAATGAGGTGACTAGTGTCTTTTGTTATGTGTACTTTTGCTTCTGCTCGGATGGAAAATATTAATTTGGGTCCCTAATCAGCCCATTGGGCAGCATCTTGCAAAATTGAGAAACTTTTGCCTATGGTTTCATAAAAGAGAGGACGATGATTTTCTTTTGAAATGTTGCTTGGCCTCCCACAATTATGGCATGGTGAACAGGGTCAACAAAAACTGTTCCATTCTTCTAAAAGCTATAGAGAAAGAAGACCTGGAAACCTGGTATGCTGGCAAAAAGAGTAAGAAATTCTTACCAGCCAAGTTTCTGGTCTCTCTCTCTCTATGTGCTCTCTCTATGTGTGTGTTGTGTATGTGTGTGGGGAGGGGGGGGCGGGGGATAAACAGTAAACATCACTGTTTTTCTCCTCTGCAAGTGTTTGGTTAATAGAAAAAAAAAACAGGATTTATGAGACAGTCTTAGGCTATAGAAAATTTGGTGTACTTTGTGCTAAGAATTTGTCTTTCCATAATGGAGAGAGGTATCACAGAATAGAATGTGGGAGTAATTCACAGTAATTTACCTCAACTCTCCCCCTGCTAGACACAGAAGAGAATTTTTTAAATTAGCTTTTCACCATGAGAACATGGTAGGGTTCTTAGAGGCATGAACAATGAATCCCAGGAGAGTATGAAGAACCACCTAAGACTGTGGCCCCCAGGAATTTCCCACTCTCATACTAGTTCACATTCAGCCTCCAGCAGTTTGTCAAAATTACCATCTATATACCAGTCTATGAGTCTAGTGGCACACAGGTAAGCTTGTTTCAGATTTGATTCTCTATTCACCCATCTCTCGAGATTTCAAGGAGACAGCTCACCCTGGTACCTAGAGTCTCTAATGGGTCTAAATAAAGTCATTGATTTTTACTTTATTCCACTTTTTCTTGTGTAAGGATGAGAGGGATGACTTCCAAGCTCTGTGTATGTCAAGGTTAAACCTCATCAATAACTTTTTACTATTTGATTTCCCCCTCATTATTACAGGACTTGATGTTTATAATAGTGAGTTTCTTTATAGCATTTCACTTTCAATAGTCATCACTCTATTGGTTGCTCAATGATTGCTGTCTTCAATAGGGATGGACTAAAAGTTCTATTAGATCAGAAGTCAAATAAATGTGTCATAAAGAGAAAACAACAAAAATTAACTCTTTCTAAATAGCTTTCCTTGCGATATAAATAGTTTTTTAATAATATCTAATTCTAACATGAAACAAATCTAGAGTTTGCTTATAGTTAAGCTGAATTAAATTTCCCTTATATTAATAAATATTTTCAGCATTATAACCACACTTTAACTGCTCTTAAGTCCTAAATTAAGTCCTTAAGTCCTAAAACCACTTTTTAAATATATATGTATTTTTATACATATATACACACATATATATATATAATTTCTCCATAAGTGAGATACCCACGAAACAAAGTACAGAAAAGAAACAAATGTGAAGAAAATGATTATAATTGGTTTTCCCACAGTTTGGGTTTTTCACATTGGAGAACAAACAATAGGTAAGTGAGAAAAAATGCCACCAGAAAAACCTAACAAAATTATACGTTAAGCAATTCAAACTGTGTTACACATACAAAATTTGAAGTTAAGAATGTGTCAAGATGATATGTGAGGAAAACACTGATAAATGTATATGTATGATTTGCTTAGTTTCTAACTAGAAGAGCCTTGTCAGGTCACAATGAGTAAAATTCTACAAAGAAAATGCCTTCCTTCCAAATTCACATAATGTACTTATATACTATTTCACACAGGTATTAAAGGCTATGAAGAAATCTAAGAATAATGAAATCTAGCAGGGAAGATGAAAGCTACTTACATTAAAAGGCATACTTAGAAATTTTATTTCTGTCCTCGAATTTTGGTTTCCTCATATGCAGGATTAAAAGTACAGCTACTTGGTTTGCAAACTCCTTTACAACTCCTAAAATATGTAATTCTATAATTAAAATAAATTATAAGTGGTAAATAAACATCAATTAGCGAAAAACTAGTTTTCAATAAGATGACAAAGAAACTTTGGGAAGAATTAATTACATTATTGTTAGAAAAGAGTTTTGCATTAACCACTAAATTTGAATGCAAACATTTCCTAAGACTCAGTAATCCACTTCTAGAGAAATGCATGCACATTTGCATCAAGAAACACACAAACAAATGTTAATTCAAATGTTATCTGTAACATCTCAATCTTGGAACCAACCCAAACATCTAAAGACATTAATAGAATAGATAAGTACATTGTGGTATATTTATTATCCTGTGTGATAAGATAGTACTTGGTCACAAAAACAAACTGCCTTGATGTAGGATAATTTAGATGGGACTTAAAGAGATAATATTAAGTAAAATAATTCACATACAAAATAATGCATCCTGTATTATTCAAGCGCAATAAAGTTTAGAAACAAGCAAAGCTGAACTACTATGATAGAACTCAGGATAAAAGAGGAGTGATCCAGAGGACACAACTGGGAGGTACAGACTCTAGGCTTCGGCAATGTGTTGATTGTTTGACTTTTGTTATGGCTATGTGAGTGTTCTCCTGTGATGATTTATTGATCAGTATATTTAGGATGTTTGGGGAATTTTTTTTTTTTACTTTATATTTTCTCTATATGGGCTTCACTTCACAATAAACAAAAAGTGTTTTGTACATTTTTGTTTTATTTTGTTGTGTTTCATTTTCATGGAAATGAATAAATGTGTAATACATAGTAAATGTAGCATATAAGAGTCACAGAATTAAGGCTGAAAGGATACAGAATTTCTGGGGATGCCTGGATCCTAGGGCCAGGAATGCTAAAATATACTATAATCAACACTGAGGAGAAGCTCTGAAGCTCTGGGACCTTGTAATCCTGCTTACTCACAGTGGAAGAGAAATGAGACTGGTGTCTAGAAAATGGGATGTGGTTGCTGCAGCACCATTTTCTGGGGATTTTGGACCAACCTAGTTCTCCCTTTGTTTTACTTTTAGTTTTCAAGAATAACTATAGGATGTGCTGGGAATGCAACATTCTAAAATTAGCAAGGAGTGGGCCAGAACAATCTGTGCTCTGTTCCAGCCCGTCTTCCCCCAAATAGGAGGTCGTTCAATGTTTTAGCCCAGTTCACAAGCCCCCAGAGTATACAATCCAGGGTGAACTGCCTTTCAGAATCCCTAAACTGCAGTGCAAATGGGGCACATAAAGGGGAGACACCATCTGCCCTGGGCAGTTTTTTCAAGCTTTGGGGGACCGGCTCACAATGGATCCTAGGCCTCTGTTGGCCCTTCTTGCCAGTCTGTACTTAATGAATCCATTTCATGTAACCTTCTGGGCATGAGCGTTCTGTCTCACCAAACTCAGACAAGTTGGTGACCAGCGCACAGCAAATCAGCTTCACAGTTGCTCAGGTGCTCATTTATAAGCTTGCATTTAAAACACATCTGTAATAAAATGAATGTGAGATAAATAAATTAAGCCTACAAGTGGACATTAAGTAATTGACTTACTCAGAATTACATTCTGAAGAAGTAGAGTGTTAACTTGTGGGAGCCTCTAGGAGGATACACCTTGACACAACTGACTTCACACAGCCATTGTTGAAACAAAGACATGTTGATTTTGCCTCAAATCAATCAGTAAATGAAATATGTATAAATACCATAAAACTCCAATTTTTAAAAGAATTGTAATGCAATATAAACAAGAGGTAGGCTCAATCCAAGCCAGCCCTTCCTCCCTCTCTCTCTCTCTCTCTCTCTCTCCATAGTCAGCCTTCCAGCTGGCTGCATGGAGCTTGGTAGGTGAGATCAGGGTTTGGGTAAGGGTAAAGGGGGACATTTTTAAAGGATGCTGTTTGGCAGATGGCTCACTCCTCTAGGACTGGTGAAGCAAAGGGGCAGCAGGCATGCTCAGGATCCACACATAGGTCTGGTCTGCAACGAGGAGGCCTCTAGGATAGACACAGAGGTTACTCTTTTTTCCCTCTTGGGCTAATGGTGAAAATTCCAGAATGCAGCATGAGGCTTTTGGTACTAACTCCTCCACCGTTAAGTCCATCTGAGGATGATGACAGAGAGACAAATATATTGAGGGAGGATTATGCTCTAGGTGTAGACAAACTAGAAGACAGTAAGTCGTGTTAACAAATGTTCACATTACTTTTGAGGAGTGTGTGTGTGGCTATGTGTTCTTGTGTGTCTGTGATGTATGTGTTTTAAGAGATAAAAAAAGAATAATTGTATCAGAAAATCTAGGCTGCCTACTTGAAGCCTCCTCATAGCAAAGGGTAATGAAGGCCTTGCAAGTCTGCCTGCCTTCTTGGTTCATTGGTTCCTATAAATGTATAGATTTCGAAAAAGTATCCAAGATACACGTAAAATCTTTTTTACATATCGTGTATTTTTCTTAATAGATTAATAATGAACAAAACTCCTTTAGTCCTTCTGTATTTTATTTCATTACACACAACATTAAAAACCCAATAAAAAAGAAAAGAAAAATATAACTCATCCAAAAGCCACATTTCTTATTCGTCCACACCTGTCCTCTGTGCCAAGATCCTTTTTTCCAGGATCTAATATAATAGATCCAGTTTTACACTCTTCTTTAGTACCTTGTTTATATTAACGTTGGCTTGTAAATGCTTGGCTGTGATAGATGGCATGTGAAGCTCCCTGTGATTTCTGGGTGGCTATGGTCTTGAATCCTGGGGATGAGCACTAATTTTCATTGTCTTTACTCTATTGCACAATTACTTTTCCCTGTATTGCTAATAAGCAGCTTGTCTCTGGTTATACACTCTGACCTAGTTGGCTTTTTTTTTTCTTCCACTGGAGTAAGAGAAGCTACTTGAAGCAAGTAGAACAGAACAACTTGTTCCCTATGTGCTGGCCACTGGCCCACATGGGCATCCAGCCATACCATGGAATATCTTTTCTGTAAGCAACAATAGAACATTATTACAACTGGGATGCTTATGACAAGGCAAGAAGTCTCATAACTATGATTTTTTTCCTTTGTGCTACTCTTTCTACTAATCACTGGCAAACCTCCCCCCAAAATTGAGTATTGTATCTTTCCCTAAAGTTATCCACTTATCCATAATTTTATTGAGCCAAAAGTGACTCCAGAAATCAATGTACTCAAGCAATATCATTTAAAAATGTTGTTTATTCATCTAAAGTGAACTAATTATCTATCGAGGTGTGAAAGTCTTATGGTGTGCCCAATTCTTTTTTTCAAAGTACAATGAATTTCTTCAAAAGACCATAACTGTAATAAGCCCTGAATTTTTACAAACAAGCTCATCCAAGAAGTTTGTATACTGTCCAAACACCCACCCTCCCAAAACAAAACTGGTCATCCAAGCTGTGACTCATTTATTATTTTATACAACAAAAAGGGAGATATTTCCAGTTGTCCAGGCACTATGCTAATTGTTGAAATTATAAAAATGCATCCAGTGAAAGTATCCCTGTCTTCATAGTTATCCTCTAGTGAGCAAGGAACATATACAAACAAATAGTTGCAATAAGGTATCAGAATGTTAATGATATAATTCAATACAGGGTAAAAATGAATACAGATTTAGCATCATCAATTATTCCCTGGAATATGAGAAAAGACTTTAGAGAGTGCTAGTCACAAAACAGTCTAAATGTTCAATAAGAGTTTCTAGTTACGAAATGAGAAGGTGATCTCAGGAGATATGTGACCAGATAATCTATGGTAGAAATTACACGATGACCTTGGGAAACTAAACTAATTGGGCATGGTCAAAATTTAAAATCTGATCTCTATTGCTATGAGAGTTGAGACAGGAGAGACAGGCAGGGGACTGGTAATGGAGACATGCTAGGAGCTTTCACTTCCTCCTCAAGTCCTCCTTAACCTCACACATATAGAGATCAGAGCCTTATGCCCCTAAACTGCTTAAGTCTTCAGCTTTTAAGACTCCATAGTATACTCTTCAAATTTCATAATCATACATTACAATGTGTTTTCAAGGACTGTTATTTTATTTGTCTGAAACATTCTCTCATGGCTCATTATTTCACAACTGATCCTCATGCATAGAACACTGTTTACATGTAGCGCATTCTATGAAACATAAAACCAGTGTCCCCAAGGCACTGTTTTATCATGGCTCATCTAGATTCCAAAGTCCACAATAACCCTGATGATCCACGTAGTCATATCATGCTCTTCACAAGTACATGTCTCTGCTTTCTAATGCTTGCAACAATATTGACTCAACTGTCCTAATCCCAATTCCTTCTGGGAGTGAGGGGTTATGCTTCTGCTTTCTCTCAAACTCCACTCTAAGTCCTGAGTTTGTTAATTCTAAGTCTAAAAAAATAAATATATAAAAGAGAAACAACCATATTTATAGCTTCAAAACACCTCAAGGTCACCAAAAATCTTACCTCTAGTATGAAGGACTTGCCAATAATATATAATGACAATTTAAACCACAGGACTCTAAACTCCATCAGATTAGAGGATGTTACCTGTGAGATCCTTAACATTTGGTGCTCAATGAGCATTTACTGATTAAGGTGAATGACTGATTAACCTCCTACCTTGTTCTATGAGGGCAGGGATCATACCTGATTTATTCCTAGCACTATGTCTGGCACAAAACAAATGGTTAATAAATGTTTGTTAAATGAACTTCCCATTTTCTCATGTCATAAAACACAACCTTATGTTCTTGGTACGTGGTATACATTATGTTCTTGGTACATGATTATCACCACATTACTACGTTATTTTTGCTGTCTCCTAGTGCCTTTGTTTTATGAATGCATGTCTCCTTCCTCTAACAGAAGTCAACCTTGTTCATTATTTTCTTCTGCTTATTCAAGGCAGCAAACATTCACCGAGCCTAGCAGTTCTGTTAAGCATTTAAAGGATACAACAATAAATAATATGTAGTGACTCAAGGAGCAAACTCATGAAACTAACATGTTAACACCTGATGAACACATTGTGGCCCAGAAAAGTTGATAGGAAAAGATGTTTAATTCTAATGAGGAGGAAAAGATGTTTAATTCTAATGAAGAGAAAATGGAAGACTCTGGAGAAAGGGTCTCTTGATTTGGTCATGTTGATGCAAGAACATCTGTGAACAAAAGGGGGCAGCAAAGTTTGGAAAAGTCTAAAAAAAGCTAGTGTAACTAGGATGTAGAATACATGAAAAAGAATAATGAGGGGAGAGGTGGAGCAAGATGGCGGAACAGAATGCTCTACTTATCGTCTCCCCAACAAGGACACCTATTTAACAACTATCTACACACACACACACAAAAAAAACCTTCACAAGAACAATCAGGTGAGCACTCACAGTACCTGGTTTTAACTTCATATCACTGAAAGAGGCACCAAAGAGGTAGGAAAAACAGTCTTGAATCATCTATGTCTCCCCTCCCTCATCCTTTGGCAGTGGCTTTGCAGCACGGAGAGAGAATATGTCCACTTGGGAAAGGGAGAGTGCAGCAGGTGTGAGACATTGCATTTAACTCAGTGCTGCTCTGTTATAGCAGAAAGCACAATTGGACCAAACTCAGCTGTTGCTCACCTACAGAGAAAGCCTTTCAACTAGTCCTAGTCAGAGGGGAATCATCCATCCTGTCAGAACTTGAGTTCCTGCAAGCATCACCACCTTGGGCTGGAGTGCTCTGGGACACTAAGTAAGCTTGAAGGGCATCTAGGCCACAAGAACTGCAACTCCTAGGCAAGTCTTAGTGGTGAACTGAGTTCAGAGCCAGTGGACTGGGGCGGGGAGTGGCACATGATGTACTGAGACACCAGTCAGGGCAGATGAGGGAGTGCTGGTTCCACGCCTCCTCGATCCCCAGGCCACAGAGCTCATGGCTCCAATATAGACCCCTTCCTTCTGCTTAAAGAGAGGAAATGGAAGAATGAGGAGGCATTTGTCTTGTATCTTGGATATCAGCTTAGGTACAGCAAGATAGGACACTGGTCAGTGTCATGAGGCCCCCTTTTCAGGCCTTAGCTCCTGACCAACATTTTTAGACACATTGTGGGACAGAAGGGAACCCACTTCCTTGAAGAGAATAGCCCAGTCCTGGCAGGATTCATCAGTGGCTAACTGAAGAGCCCTTGCACCTTGAATAACCAGCTGATACCTATGTAGTACATCATGAGCTTTGAATGAGATCCTGAAACTTGTTGGCTTCAGGTGAGACTCAGAACCTTCCCAGCTGTGGTGACTATGGGACAAGATTGTTTCTCCTTGAGAAAAGTGGAGGAACACGTAAAGGAGACTTTGTCTTGCACCTTAGGTACCATCTCTGCCGCAGGGGGGTAGAACACCAGACATGCTCTTTAAGTACCTGAGCCAAGGTATCCAGACCTTGGCTCTTAGATGGTATTTCTAGACCTGCTCTAGGCCAAAGAGGAGCCCACTGCCCTGAACGGTGAGTCCCACATCAATCAGCCTTCACCACAAGCTGACTGCAAAGCCCTCGAATCTTAAGGAAACATTAATAGTAGTCTGGCAGTATTCTCTATGGGCCTGTAGTGGCAACAGCCATGGTGTGAGGCTCCTCTGCCTTTGGAAATGGGAGGGAAGAGTTGGAAGGACTACATCTTGTGGTTTGATTACCAGCACAGCTCCAGTACAATAGAATACCAGGGAAACTTAAGTTTTTTAACTCTCATCCCTGGCTCCTCAACAGCATATCTGGACCTGGCCAGGGAACTCGCTGCCCTGAAGGAAAGGACACAGGCCTGGCTGGCTTTGCCACCTGCTGGTGATAGAGCCCCAAGGCCTTGAGAGAACATAGGTGGTAGCCAAGGAATGGTTCCAGCAAGCCTTGAGTGAGACCCAGTCCTGTGTTAGCTTCAGGTCTGACCCAACACAGTCCTAATGGTGGTGGCCACAGGGGTGCTTATGTCAGTGCACCCCTAGCTCCGGGCAGCTCAAAACAGAGAGAGACTCCATTTGTGTAGTAGAAAGTAACAGAAGAGAACAAGAGACTCTGACTGGTAATCCAGAGATTTCTTCTAGGCTTTGTCCAAGACCTTTAAGGTGTTACCTCATGAGTCTGCAAGAACCACAGCATTACTGGGCTTTGGGAGCCCCCTAATGCAGACACAGCACAGATCACAACACTTAAGTATTTTGGAACACCTGGAAAGACATCCCAAGAAGGATGAGTACAAACAACCCTGGACTGTGAAGACTACAGTAAATACCTAACACTTCAATGCCCAGACACCAACAAATATCCACAAGTATCAAGTCCATTCAACACAATATGACCTCACTAAATTAGTCAAATAAGACATCAGGGACCAATCCTGGAGAAACAAAGATGTGACCTTTCAGACAGAATTGAAAATAGCTATTTTGAGGAAACTCAAATAAACTCAAGAAAACACAGAGAAAGAATTCAGAATTCTATCAGATAAATTTAACAATGAAATTGAAATAATTTAAAATAATCAAGCAGTTCCAGAACTGAAAAATGCAATTGGCATATTGAAGAATGCATCAGAGTCTTGAGAGCAGAATTGATGACACAAAACAATTTGTGAGCTTAGAGAAGACAAAAGAAAAAACAATAAAAAACAATGAAGCACACCTACGGGATCTAGAAGATAGTCTCAAAAGGGCAAATCTAAGAGTTATTGGAATTAAAGAGAAAGATAGGAAAAGAAAGTTTATTCAAAGAGATAATAACAAAGAACTTTCCAAACATAGAGAAAGATCTCAATATTCAAGTAGAAGAAGGTTATAGAATACCCAGCAGATTTAATCCGTAGATGACTACCCTCAAGGCATGTAATAATCAAAATCCCAAAGGTCAAGGATAAAGAAAGGATCCTAAAACAGCAAGAAAAAAGAAACAAATTAATATACAGTGGATCTCCAGTATGTCTGGCAGCAGACCCAAAAGATATTGGCGTGACATATTTGAAATGTTGAAGGAAAAAAAATTTTTACCCTAGAATAGCATATCCAGCAAAAATATCCTTCAAATATGAAGGGAAAATAAAGACTTTCCCAGACAAACAAAAGCTGAGGGATTTCATTAACATCAGACCTGTACTACAAGAAATGCTAAAGTGAATATTTCAGTCAGAAAGAAAAGGACTTTAATGAGCAATGAGAAATCATCTGAAGGTACAAAACTCATTGGTAATAGTAGGTGACCAACAACTGGAATATTGTAACACTGTAACTGTGATGTGTAAACTACTCTTAAGTAGACAGACTAAACAAATAATTAATCGAAAATGATAATTACAACAATGTTTCAAGACATAGACAGTACAATAAGATATAAATAGAAGTAGCAAAAAGTTAAAACTTGAGGGGAAAAGGTAAAGTGTAGAGTCTTTATTAGGTTTTTTTTTTCTTACCTGTTTATGCAAACCATGTTTTTATCAGCTTAAAATAATGGGTTATAAGATGATATTTGCGGGGGGAACCCAAGATGGCCAAACAGGAACAGCTCCAGCCTCCAGCTCCCAGTGTGAACGACACAGAAGATGAGTGATTTCTGCATTTTCGACTGAGGTACTGGGTTCATCTCACTGTGGCATGTCAGACAATTGGTGCTGGTCAGTGGGTGCAGCCCAACCAGCGAGAGCTGAAACAGGGCAAGGCATTGCCTCACCTGGGAAGTGGAAGGCAGAAGGGAATTCCTTTTTCTAGCCAAGGAAAACTGAGACACACGACACCTGGAAAATCGGGTAACTCCCACCCTAATACTGTGCTTTACCAAGGGTCTTAGCAAATGGTACACCAGGAGATTATATCCCACAACTGGCCCAGAGGGTCCCAAGTCCATGGAGCCTCTCTCATTGCTAGCACAGCAGTCTGAGATCTAACTGCAAGGTGGCAGCAAGGCTGGGGGAGGGGCGCCCACCATTGCTGAGGCTTAAGTAGGTAAACAAAGCTCAAACTGGGTGGAGCCCATTGCAGCTCAAGGAGGCCTGCCTGCCTCTGTAGACTCCACCCCTGGGGACAGAGCATAGCTAAACAAAAAGCAGCAGAAACCTCTGCAGATGTAAATGTCCCTGTCTGACAGCTTTGAAGAGAGCAGTGGTTCTCCCAGCATGGAGGTTGAGATCTGAGAACAGACAGACTGTCTGCTCAAGTGGGTCCCTGAACCTGGAGTAGCCTAACTGGGAGACATCCTTTATTAGGTGCAGACTGACACCTCACAGTTCACACAGCTGGATATACCTCTGAGACAAAGCTTCCAGAGCAAGAATCAAACAGCAACACTTGCTGTTCAGCAATATTCTATCTTCTGCAGCCTCTGCTGCTGATACCCAGGCAAACAGGGTCTGGAGTGCACCTCAAGCAAACCCCAATAGACCTGCAGCTGAGAGTCCTGACTGTTAGAAGGAAAACTAACATACAGAAAGGACACCCACACCAAAACCCTATCAGTACATCACCATCATCAAAGACCAAAGGCAGATAAAAACCACAAAGATGGGGAAAAAGTGGGGCAGAAAAGCTGGAAATTCAAAAAATTAGAGGCATCTCCCCCTCCAAAGGAATACAGTTCATTGCCAGCAATGGAACAAAGTGGGATGGAGAACGACTTTGATGACTTGAGCGAAGAAGGCTTTAATCGATCAAACTTCTCAGAGCTAAAGGAGGAACTACCTACCCAGTGCAAAGAAACTGAAAACCTTGAAAAAAGAATAGAAGAATGGATAACTAGAATAACCAAGGCAGAGAAGTCCATAAATGAACTGATAGAGATAAAAACCATGACAAGAGAACTATGTGACAAATGCACAAGCTTCAGTAACCAACTCAATCAGCTGGAAGAAAGAGTATCAATGATTGAAGATCAAATGAATGAAATGAAGTGAGAAGAGAAGTCTAGAGGAAAAAGAGTAAAAAGAAATGAACAAAGCCTCCAAGAAATATGGGATTATGTGAAAAGACCAAATCTACATCTGATTGGTGTGCCTGAAAGTGACAGCGACAATGGAACCAAGTGGAAAACACTCTACAGGATGTTATCCAGGAGAACTTCCCCAACCTAGACAGGCAGGCCAACATTCAAATTCAGGAAATACAGAGAATGCCACAAAGGCACTCCTCGAGAAGAGCAACTCCAAGACACATAATTGTCAGATTCATCAAAGTTGAAATGAAGGAAAAAATATTAAGGGCAGCTAAAAAATGTTAACCCAACCAGAGAGAAAGGTTGGGTTACTGACAATGGGAAGCCAAATGTAAAGACCATTGATGCTAGGAAGAAACTGCATCAACTAGCGAGCAAAATAACCAGCTAATATCATAATGACAGGATCAAGTTCCCACATCACAATATTAACCTTAAATGTAAATGGACTAAATGCTCCAATTAAAAGACACAGACTGGCAAATTGGATAAAGAGTCAAGACCCATCAGTTTGCTGTATTCAGGAGACCCATCTCACATTCAGGAGACCCATCTCACATGCAGAGACATACATAGGCTCAAAATAAAGGGATGGAGGAACATCTACCAAGCAAATGGAAAACAAAAAAAGACACGGCTTGCAATCCTAGTCTCTGATAAAACAGACTTTAAACCACCAAAGATCAAAAGAGACAAAGAAGGCCATTACATAATGGTAAAGGGATCAATTCAACAAGAAGAGCTAACTATCCTAAATATATATGCACCCAATACAGGAGCACCCAGATGCATAAAGCAAGTCCTTAGAGACTTACAAAGGGACTTAGACTTCCATACAATAATAATGGGAGAATTTAACACCCCACTGTCAACATTAGACAGATCAACAAGACAGAAAGTTAACAAGGGTATCCAGGAACTGAACTCAACTCTGCAGCAAGCAGACCTAATAGACATCTACAGAACTCTCCACCCCAAATCAACAGAATATACATTCTTCTCAGCACCACATGGCACTTATTCCAAAATTGACCACACAGTTGGAAGTAAAGCACTCCTCAGCAAATGTAAAAGAACATAAATTATAACAAACTGTCTCTCAGACCACAGTGCAATCAAACTAGAACTCAGGACTAAGAAACTCAATCAAAACCGCTCAACTACATAGAAACTGAACAACCTGCTCCTGAATGACTACTGGGTACATAACAAAATGAAGGCAGAAATAAAGATGTTCTTTGAAACCAATGAGAACAAAGATACAACATACCAGAATCACTGAGACACATTTAAAGCAGTGTGTAGAGGGAAATTTATAGCAATAAATGCCCACAAGAGAAAGCAGGAAAGATCTAAAATTGACACCCTAACATCTCAATGAAAAGAACTAGAGAAGCAAGAGCAAACACATTCAAAAGCCAGCAGAAGGCAAGAAATAACTAAGATCAGAGCAGAACTGAAGGAGATAGGGACACAAAAAAACCCTTCAAAAAATCAATGAATGCAGGAGCTGTTTTTTTGAAAGGATCAACAAAATTGATAGACTGCTAGCAAGAGTAATAAAGAAGAAAAGACAGAAGAATCAACTAGACGCAACCCGGGAGGCAGAGCTTGGGGGAGCCAAGATCGTTCCACCGCACTCCAGCCTGGGCAACAGAGCAAGACTCTGTCTCAAAAAAAAAAAAAAATGATAAAGGGGCTATCCCCACCACCCCACAGAAATACAAACTACCATCAGAGAATACTACAAACACCTCTATGCAAATAAACTAGAAAGCCTAGAAGAAATGGATAAATTCCTGGACACATATACTCTCCCAAGACTAAACCAGGAAGAAGTTGAATCCCTGAATAGACCAATAGCAGGCTCTGAAATTGAGGCAATAATTAATAGCCTGCCAACCAAAAAAAAGCCAGGACCATACGTATTCACAGCAGAATTCTACCAGAGGTACAAGGAGGAGTTGGTACCATTCCTTCTGAAACTATTCCAATCAATAGAAAAAGAGGGAATCCTCCCTAACTCATTTTATGAGGCCAACATTATCCTGATACCAAAGCCTGGCAGAGACACAACAAAAAAAGAATTTTAGACCAATATCCCTGATGAACATCAATATAAATATCCTCGATAAAATACTGGCAAAACGAATCCAGCAGCACATCAAAAACTTATTCACCATGATCAAATGGGCCTCATCCCCGGGATGCAAAGCTGGTTCAACATATGCAAATCAATAAATGTAATCCAGCATATAAACAGAACCAAAGACAAAAAACACATGATTATCTCAATAGATGCAGAAAAGGCCTTTGACAAAATTCAACAGCCCTTCATGCTAAAAACTCTCGATAAATTTGGTATTGATGAAACATATCTCAAAATAATAAGAGCTATATATGACAAACCCACAGCCAATATTTTACTGAATGGGCAAAAACTGGAAGCATTCCCTTTGAAAACTGGCACAAGACAGGGATGCCCTCTCTCACCACTCCTATTCAACATAGTGTTGGAAGTTCTGGCTAGGGCAATCAGGCAAGAGAAAGAAATCAAGGGGATTCAATTATGAAAAAAGCAGTCAAATTGTCCCTATTTGCAGATGACATGATTGTATATTTAGAAAACCCCATTGTCTCAGCCCAAAATCTCCTTAAGCTGATCAGTAACTTCAGCAAAGTCTCAGGATATAAAATCAATGTGCAAAAATCACAAGCATTCTTATACACCAATAACAGACAAACAGAGAGTCAAATCATGAATGAACTCCCATTCACAATTGCTTCAAAGAGAATAAAATACCTAGGAATCCAACTTACAAGGGATGTGAAGGAGTTCTTTAAGGAGAACTACAAACCACTGTTCAGTAAAATAAAAGAGGACACAAACAAATGGAAGAACATACCATGCTCATGGAGAGGAAGAATCAATATTGTGAAAATGGCCATACTGCCCAAAGTAATTTATAGATTCAATGCCATCCCCATTAAGCTACCAATGACTTTCTTCACAGAATTGGAAAAAACTGCTTTAAAGTTCATATGGAACCAAAAAAGAGCCTGCATTTCCAAGACAATCCTAAGCCAAAAGAACAAAGCTGGACGCATCACACTACCTGACTTCAAACTATACTGCAAGGCTACAGTAACGAAAACAGCATGGTACTGGTACCAAAACAGAGATATAGACCAATGGAACAGAACAGAGCCCTCAGAAATAATACCACACATATACAGCCATCAGATCTTTGACAAACCTGACAAATACAAGAAATGGGGAAAGGATTCCCTATTTAATAAATGGTGCTGGGAAAATTGGCTAGCCATAAGTAGAAAGCTGAAACTGGATCCTTTGCTTACTCCTTATATGAAAATTAATTCAAGATAGATTACAGACTTAAATGTTAGACCTAAAACCATAAAAATCCTAGAAGAAAACCTAGGTAATACCATTCAGGACATAGGCATGGGCAAGGACTTCATGTCTAAACACCAAAAGCAACAGCAACAAAAGCCAAAATGGACAAATGGGATCTAATTAAACTAAAGAGCTTCTGTACAGCAAAAGAAACTACCATCAGAGTGAACGGGCAACCTACAGAATGGGAGAAAATTTTTGCAATCTACTCATCTGACAAAGGGCTAATATCCAGAACCTACAAAGAACTCAATTAAATTTACAAGAGAGAAACACACAACCCCATCAAAAAGTGGGCAAAAGTTATGAACAGACACTTCTCTAAAGAAGACATTTATACAGCCAACAGACACATGAAAAAATGCTCATCATCACTTGCCATCAGAGAAATGCAAATGAAAACCACAATGAGATATACTATCTCACACCAGTTACAATGTCAATCATTAAAAAGTCAGGAAACAACAGGTGCTGGAGAGGATGTGGAGAAATAGGAACACTTTTACACTGTTGGTGGGACTGTAAACTAGTTCAACCATTGTGGAAAACAGTGTGGCGATTCCTTGAGGATCTAGAACTAGAAATACCATTTGACCCAGCCATCCTATTACTGGGTATATACCCAGAGGATTATAAATCATGCTGCTATAAAGACACATGCACACATATGTTTATTGCGGCACTATTCACAATAGCAAAGACTTTGAATCAGCCCAAATGTCCATCAGTGACAGACTGGATAAAGAAAATGTGGAACATATACAACACGGAATACTATGCAGCCATAAAAAAAGGATGAGTTTATGTCCTTTTGGGAGACATGGCTGAAGCTGGAAACCATCATTCTGAGCAAACTATCGCAAGAACAGAAAACCAAACACCACATGTTCTCACTCATAGGTGGGAATTGAACAATGAGATTACTTGGACACAGGAAGGGGAACATCACACACCGGAGCCTATTGTGGGGAGGGGGGAGGGTGTAGGGATAGCATTAGGAGATATACCTAATGTAAATGACGAATTAATGGGTGCAGCACACCAACATGTCACATGTATACATATGTAACAAACCTGCATGTTGTGCACATGTACCCTAGAACTTAAAGTATAATTTAAAAAAAAAAAATGGTATTTGCAGGCTTCGTGGTAACCTCAAACCAGAAAACATATAACAGATACAACAAAAAATAAGAAGCAAGAAATTAAATCATATAACCAGAGAAAATACCCTTCACTAAAAGGAAGACAGGAAGGAAGGAAAGAAGGAACGAAGGAAGGAAGGAAGGAAGGAAGGAAGGAAGGAAGGAAGGAAGGAAGGAAGGAAGGAAGGAAGGAAGGAAGGAAAGAAAGAAAGAAAGAAAGGCTGGCTGGCTGCAAAACAACCAGAAAACAAATAACAAAATGGCAGCAGTAAGTCCTTACTTATCAATAACAACATTGAAAATAATGGACTAAACTCTTTAATCAAGAGTTTAACCAGAATTTAATCAAAAGATCTTAATCTTAACATATCTCACTGTTTCCATTTAAGTCTTTAATAACCATCTCAAAATAAACTCTTTCAAAATTGAATTTCTTGATTTTCCCCATAGGATTTCTGTTCAACTAATTGTTTTGATGTCATGAGAAAGTATCACTGTTGTCCATTCTATTAAAAACAAATACTAGAAAATATCCCTTATTTCTCTCAATATCATATCCCGTATCCAGTTGCCATCAAGTCCATTTGGCTCTATCCATAAGTTGATCATTTTGCATAGTCTCCACCTAGACAAATTATCAAATTATCTACCATTACAAATCTCTTTGCTTTCCACTATTTTTCATATAGTCTATTCTTAGTCTTTGCAAAGCAGCCAGTATGATATTTTTAATACAAAACTCAAGGCACAGCCAGGCGAGGTAGCTCATTCCTGAAATCTCAGCATTTTGGGAGGTCTAGATGGGCAGATCACCTGGTGTCAGGAATTCAAAATCAACCTGGCCAACATGGTGAATCCCTGTCCCCACCAAAAATACAAAAATTAGCTGGGAATGGTGGCGTGTGCCTGTAATCCCAGCTACTTGGGAGGCTGAGGCAGGAGAATCACTTGAACCCAGGAGGCAGAGGTTGCAGTGAGCCAAGACTGTGCCATTGCACTCCAGCCTGGGCAATAGAGTATTTGCAAGCTTCATGGTAACCTCAAACCAGAAAACATACAACAGATACACACACACACACACACACACACACACACACGCTCAAGGCACATCACTTCTCTTTTTAAATCTCTTAGAATCTCCTGCACACAGGAAGGAATCTCAAGTTTCCCTATGGTCACCAGATTCCAAGTAATCTAGTCTTTGGCCACCTCTGATCTCATCTGTTAAAATAATTTCAACCTCCCCTTGCTCAGTCCATCCCAAGCCATCCCTGGAATGTTCCATCCCAAGTGGTTCTCACATCCAGTCTTTGCACTAGAGCTGTCTGTCCCTTGAATGCTTCCACAAAACATAGCAGAGGAACGTCATTTAGGCCTCTGTTCAAGTATCACCTCCTTCAAGTGGTCTTTCCTGACTGTCCACTCTAAGGAGCCTCCCTTGTGTCATCATTTAGCTGAATTTCCCTTTACTTACAGCAAAATTATAACTAGATAATGCATTACATGTTTTTCTGTTGCATGCATATTCTGTTTCTTTCTCATAAATATAAACCCTCCTATGGCAGATCTTCATTTGCATTTTTAACTCGTTTATCTCCAGCATGTGGAGCACACTTGGTACACATTAATTGCTGAAATGCTCCATAGCTGCTAAATCAATAGTACCAATGTGTGTGCCCACCACCTTCTCAAGTGTGGCTTTATAAGATGTTCATCATGGTTGAGTAAGGATAAGGGAAAAAATAGTCTACTTCTTTTGTGATATGGTTTGGCTGTGTCCCCACGCAAATCCATTCTTGAATTCCTATGCGTTGTGGGAAGGACCCTGCGGGAGGTAACTGAATCACAGGGGCAGGCCTTTCCCATGCTGTTTTGGTGATAGTGAATAGGTCTCACAAGATCTGATGGTTTTAAAAAGAGGAGTTCTCCTGTACAAGCTCTCTCTCTTTGCCTGATGCCATCCATGTAAGACGTTACTTGCTCTTACTTGCTCCTCCTTGCCTTCCACTATGCTTGTGAGACCTTCCCAGCCAAGTGGAATTGTAAGTCCATTAACACCTCTTTTTCTTCCCAGTCTTAAGTATGTCTTTCTCAGCAGCCTGAAAATGGACTAACACATTTTATGATTGGTGCAAATTGGCTATGATAAAAATCCTGATGATAGGAAAATTTCAAATTTCCTTATAGTAGAAATATTACCTATTTTAATTTTTAGAGACAAGGAGAAACATTTTGCACAGTTTGGCTCCACTATTGAAAAAGGGATGCTGTAGGTTGAACCATTGTAGCCTCTATCTTTTTCTAAATAAACACATTAAAGCCTCACGTGTGAAATAAATTTGTAAAAATATTTATCGGATTTAAAAAATAATAGATCAACAGATACCTCTCAATGTGTTTGCTAATTAATAAAAATCAGTTTCTTACAAATAACATTTGTCTTTGCACTTCAGCTGCAAGTGCTGAATAGTGAAGAAAATTTATCACCTAAAATATACCCATCAATATAAGGCAAGAAAAAAATCTTAACATGCAGCCATTCTACTTTTGCCACAGTCCTGTCCTGTTTACTTCTTAAGAGGTTTGTTTTTGTACTTTTGCAGAATAAACTTTAGCAAGCTAGAACTGAAAGGTACTTTAATTTATATATATATATATATGTTTTTCTTTAATGAAGGCTCAATTACTTGAAACATAAAAACTTACTGAATACGAATGGAAAAAGTGATGTGTATTATATCATATTGCTTTTTGTCCATCTTTGTGACTAAATTTATTTACTCACTTCATGTTTTTCACTTATAACATTGTCAAGCTAGCAAAAAAAAATCTTGTTTTCTTAATTGGAAGAGAAGAGACCTGCCAGATTATCTACACTCTTCATGTGTTAAAAGACCATTTCCTGTAAAACTGACCTAGTGGACAAACTGAAGTTGAAATAGACTGTAAAGTAAACTATAACTTGTCATTTTAATTTTGTTTAACATGGTTACTGACTTACATGATGTATTGAATCAAGATAAAGAAAAATGTGTATAAAAACTAATTAGAATTATCTGGGTCACCAAGTCAAGGTGCTATTGATCTGTGTTAATCTGAGTAACTTATTGTCTAGCCTATAAACAAGTTCCAAAATATCTAATTAAAAAAAAAAGATGATCACCTGATCACCACTACTGGGTCCTGGAAGAAATCTTCTGTTATAAGGTTGTGAGAGGTCTTAAAAACAACTTGTAAATAGTACGTGATTCTAGATGTACAAATATAGACATGTATGATAAATCTAGGTCTATGAAAACAAGCGAGGGCCGGGCGTGATGGCTCACACCTGTAATCCCAGCACTTTGGGAGGCTGAGGCAGGTGGATCACCTGAGGTCAGGAGTTCAAGAGCAGCCTGGCCAACACAGTGAAACCTCTTCTCTACTAAAAATCCACAAAATTAGTGGGCGTGGTGGTGCATGCCTGTAGTCCCAACTACTCAGGAAACTGAGAACAGAGAATCACTTCAACCTGGAAGGTGGAGGTTGCAGTGAGCCGAGATCATGCCACTGTACTCCAGCCTAGGTGACAGAGTGAGTGTCTGTCTCCGGGGGGGCGGGAAAAAAAGGCAAGATTCTGGGTCAGATTACCAGATACCAATTTTTGTTCATTGGTTGTTTTTCTTGAGAGGATTTTTAGAAAAACAACTTAGCCTTACATTCCTTGTGTGTCAATGAAGAAAGCAAACAAAATAAATGAAATAAAAATAAATTATGAGTAAATGAATGTAAAAGGGAATGAGTTTTGAGAAATTTTGTGCTATCGATTTGAATCATCCCCCCCATTGCCTTTAATATTTTATCCACATTTTGTCTGAGACGTGCACTGAAAAACATCAATATTGAAAGATTCTAGTGGCAATTCTATAAGCTTCATATTGCTAAATCCGCTCCTGTTAAGCCCACCATTTTGAACTAAGTATAACCATAATATTAGCACGTAATATTGTAGAATATATGCATGACATTTCCATTCTGAAACAATTTCACTTGTTCTGCCAAATTACTGATAAGAATCCTAATGATAAGCAGAAATGATAGCAAAAGGACTTTAAAGCAGTAGGATTATCCACCATAATGCTTTGTGCAGACAGAGATTTTCAACGCAACTGAGTAAATTAGTAGAAATGCAATTGCTATGTCATATTTAACACTGTGCTTTAGTTTTGTAAGAAACTACCAAACTCTCAACCAAAGTGGTTGCACCATTTCACATTTCATTGGCCAACAGATGGGAGTTTCTGTTGCTCCTTGTTAATTTAGTTTACACTGAAATTACCCAGCCTTTTAATTACTCACTATTTATATAAGATTCATTATAAATAAACCTTAAATCTTTTCTGAAATATTAGAAAAGGCTTATTTGTGTGACTTGCAGAGATGTCCAGAAATACACATTTAGAGAATGCAAGTCCCTTTGCTAAGATGCCAAACTCAGCATCCTGACTTTCTGTTGGCATCTTGGTACTTCCATGGACAAACACACTGAGAAAGGTGCTTTCTATAAAGAAAGGGCATTGGTTCCCACAGCAAGCAGGTTGCTCCTTAACAATGAATTGGCATGTAGATGTGTGAATCAGATCCTATAAACTTTGTTACTGTGAGTCACTCACCCAGAGCTGGTTAGCTGTAAATAAACTTCAACTTTGATTTCCTGAACTTCAACATCTGAAGTCCAGAACCAAGACAGATGGTCATTTTCCAGCATGGGGAATCAGCTGGCCCAAATATTTCTGTTTTACCAATTGTCGCAGATAAAGCCTGTGTTATGATTCTCATACGTGACATAAGACCAGGTATTTAGAATAATTTGGAACATGTGTAATCAACTGACCTTGGAAAGGAAATACGGTATGTTTAAAACTTAAACTTTGAAGTTGGAACTAAATTTAAATTTTGGGTTTTTCATTTATTGGCTGTATAACCTTGACAAAGCTCATAACTTTACAGTCCTTGGTTTTCTCATAAAAAGGATGTGTGTATATATATTCACACGTATATACACATATGTATCTCATTAGGATGTTGCAGGAATTAAGTGAAAAATTACTTGGTAAATTATAAAGCACTGTGTACAAGGCACTGTGTGGATATTTGTCACTATACAGTAGTAGTTAAACTGAGAATTACAGGATTGAGAAACAACTTTGTTATAACTGGAATTCCATATATATCCTAGGATCCTCAAAACAGGCTGGCCTGATTTTGAAGAATTGTTAAAGAGAAGTCAGTTCCTCTTTAAGGCAATTTCACCCAGTGCATATGTACATAATTGGAAAAAAATACAATGACAAGTAAGTATACAGGATTCCACCACAAGCATTTGTCTCATTGGTACGAAGCTACGTTGACTAATCTTAAATTATTTTTACTGGCTATTTGGTTTTAATTAGGTTATGTTATATTCACTGGATAATATATATACTAATTAGGTTATGTTATATTCAGTGGATAATAGGTTCTATTAAGTCAAGGTCCCAACCTAATAAATTCTCTTTCTGTCACATTTTAAGTTATTTCATTAGTGTACTCAAAGAGAAATTATCAAGTACATTTACTATTTTTGATAATAAATACAATAATAATAACAGTCAAATATTAGCTTACCCTTGTTTGGTTATTTTCACAAGCTAGGCACTATGTGGGGGCACTTCCTAAATATTTCTCCATTTTAGTTTCATATCCAACTGCAATACAGTTTTTATTTCAAGATTGCAGATGAGGAAAAGGAGTATCTGAAAGCGTAGGGGAGTCTCTACAGCAATACACAAATGCCAGTTTCGTATTTTTTTACCTCCCTTCGGAGAAAAAATGGTCGTTTAGTTAGTGATGGTTTACCTTTGAAAACTATGTTCTCAATAACCCAGTATCAGAAGTTTTACAAGGAGGTAGTGTCAGGAAAGAGCACGTTTGACTTAGCTCTGTGGTTAACAGTAGACGTTGTACAATTCGAGGCTGTGAAATAAGCAGTTACACGACACACAGTTCTTTGAATTGTAACTTAATACCTGCTTTCTTATGTCCTTAGGCGAATATTAAAAATTTAATTGCTCACAGCTCTCAGTAATGCATTTCTCCACAGGTGGAATGGGGATGAGAGGAGAGGGAAAGCTGGTCTTTGTAGTGAAAGCAGGTTCAAATTTGTTCAAATTACCCAGCCAGCCAATCATCAAAGAGAGTTTTAGTCTATGGAGTTGCAGTACCACTAGCAGCCTTCTGAATGGAATGAAAACCGGTAAGAGTGTTTCTGGTCTGCCCTTATCTTATATACTTGCATTAAGATATTATTTGTGAAAATGAGAGATGGAATAAAATACATAAACAAATAGAAAACTTACTGCAAGTAGAATACCTTTTAAAGTTATCCAAGTATTCTCCCTGAGTCTGCCCATCTCCAGGGCCTCAGCCTGTGGATTCTTGCTTGGCTGTGGTTGCTAGGGCAATATGGGTGATTCCCAGCGGAGTGCAAATCAAGGGAGAGCCTTCCAGCCTTGTTTTTTCAAAGAATACATTTAATATCAATATGAGGACTAAAGATACAATTAATGCAGGGAAACCATTGACTTAAAGAGATGTCAGAGACCAACTAAAAAAATTTGTTGCAGAGACAGAAGGAAATTCTTGGATTGATTTATCTACTTAGCAACAATCACTAAAAGGCAGATGAGGTCTAACAGAGCTAACTAAGAAGAACAAAATATAAAATAGGCCGGTAAAGATAAGGCAGAAATTCAAATGGCGATATCAGACAGAGGGAAAACTGTCCATACTCTGGTAGAGCATACTAGTGCTTTCGTGGTCTTGGTCGAGTAGTTTCATCAGCCAGTATGTAGATGCTAAAAGAAAGCTGCAGGTGCTTAAGTCACCTCTGTCCCTGATAGGGTGATTCAGCAAAGGATAGTCGTGCATGCTTTTCTTCAGTTTCCTCAGTTGCAAAATAAGACAAAGTATTACTTGTCTCATAGGTAAATGGTGAGGAGTATAGATACTTAAAAAAAAATAGATGCTTCAAGTACTTAGCCCAGTGTCTGGTACATCATAAATTCACAACAACAAATCTTAGCTACTGTTGTCAATACAGAAGAGACCTCGCCAACAATGCAAAAGTCAAAGGCATGAAATTGATGGGAATGACGTAGAAAATAAAAATGCAATCTAAAGATAATTGGAATCTCTGTGGGGGGGGGGAAAAAACAGAGCCAAAGGAGCCCCAGAATTTTTTACATCATAGACAAAGGAGAAGAACATCTTTCCACAGTAAAATAAAAAGGGTTATTTCAGTACAAACTATACCATATTCTAACCATATTAGGAAGGTAATTCCTGGCTAAGCATTTCATGCATTTTTAAGAACTTTTTGAAGAATAGAAGAATTGGGTTATTTGTTTTTGCATTGTGGATCGTAAGAGTATATTACATATACAAACCTGTTATCAGGCTGGGTGCAGTGACTCATGCCTATAATTTCAGTGCTTTGGGAGGCCGAGGTGAGAGGATCACTTGAGTCCAGGAATTCGATACCAGCCTGGGCAACATAGTGAAACCTTGTCTCTACAAAAAAATAAAAATAAAAAAATTAAATAAAAATTAGGTGGACATGGTGGTATGTGCTTGTAGTTCAGCTACTTGGGAGGCTGAAGTGGGAGGATTGCTTGAGCCCAAGAGTTCAAGGTTGCGGTGAACTATGATTGTACCACTGTACTTCAGCCTGGATGACAGGGCAAACCACCTTCTCTAAAAAACAAACCAACAAACAAAAACCAGATCTGTTATCAGATATATGATTTAGAAATATTTTATTACATTCTGTCTTTTCACTTTTTTGACGGTATCCTTTGAAACAAAACGTTTTAAATTTTGTTGAAGTCTAGTTTATTTGTCACATGTATTTTTAGTGTTTTATCTAAGAAATCATTGCCTAAGTTTATGAGAACTTAATACTTTCTCCTAAGAATTTTTATACTTTTAGCTCTTACATTTCCATCTATGGTCATTTACAGTGTATTTTTGTGTATGTTATGAGGTAGGGATTGAGTTTCGTTCTTTCACATGTGGATATCCAGTTGGCCACAGCACCATTTGTTAAAAAAGTATTCTTTTCCTATTGAATTGTCTTGGCATTCTTGTTGAAAATTATTTGACCCTTTTGCAAGGATTTATTTCTGAGGTCTGAATTCTGCTCATTGACTGTATGTTTATCCTCATGTCAGTATCACACTATTTTGATGACTGTAGCTTTGTAGAAAGTTTTTATATCAGGAGGTGAATCCTCCAGTTTTATTCTCTTGTAAGACTGCTTTGGCTAGACAGGATCCCTTGCAATTCCATATGAATTTTAGATGAGCTGGTTGATTTATTCAAAAAAGCAGCTGGGATTTTGATAACGATTGTGTTGGTTCTGTAGGGCAACACAGGGAGTATTGTCATCTTCACATTATTAAACTATCTGATCCTTGAATATCAGATTTTTTTACATTTATTTAGGTCTTCTTTATTTCTTTATTTTTAAGTTTATTTCTTTATTTTTAAGTTCTAGGGTACATGTGCACAACGTGCAGGTTTGTTACATATGTATACTTGTGCCATGTTGGTGTGCTGCACCCATGAACTCGTCAGCACCCATCAACTCGACATTTACATCAGGTATAACTCCCAATGGCATCCCTCCCCTCACCCGCCTCCCCATAATAGGCCCCGGTGTGGGATGTTCCCCTTCTGGAGTCCAAGTGATCTCATTGATCATTTCCCACCTATGAGTGAGAACATGCAGTGTTTGGTTTTCTGTTTCTGTAGAATTCGGCTGTGAATAATCTGGTCCTGGACATTTTTTGGTTGGTAGGCTATTAATTATTGCCTCAATTTCAGAGCCTGCTATTGGCCTATTCAGGGATCAACTTCTTCCTGGTTTAGTCTTGGGAGAGTGTAAGTGTCCAGGAAATTATCCATTTCTTCTAGGTTTTCTAGTTTATTTGCGTAGAGGTGTTTATAGTATTCTCTCATGGTAGTTTGTGTTTCTGTGGGGTCGGTGGTGATATCCTCTTTATCATTTTTTATTGCATCTTATTTGATTCTTCTCTCTTTTCTTCTTTATTAGTCTTGCTAGCAGTCTATCAATTTGTTGATCTTTTCAAAAAACCAACTCCTGGATTCATTGATTTTTTGGAGGGTGTTTTGTGTCTCTATCTCCTTCAGTTCTGCTCTGATCTTAGTTATTTCTTGCCTTCTGCTGGCTTTTGAATGTGTTTGCTCTTGCTTCTCTAGTTCTTTTAATTGTGATGTTAGGGTGTCAATTTTAGATCTTTCCTGCTTTCTCTTGTGGGCATTTAGTGCTATAAATTTCCCTCTACACACTGCTTTAAATGTGTCTCAGTGATTCTGGTATGTTGTATCTTTGTTCTCATTGGTTTCAAAGAACATCTTTATTTCTGCCTTCATTTCATTATGTATCCAGTAGTCATTCAGGAGCAGGTTGTTCAGTTTCCATGTCATTGAGCAGTTTTGATTGAGTTTCTTAGTCCTGAGTTCTAGTTTGATTGCACTGTGGTCTGAGAGACAGTTTTTTATAATTTCTGTTTTTTTATATTTGCTGAGGAGTGCTTTACTTCCACCTGTGTGGTCAATTTTGGAATAAGTGTGATGTGGTGCTGAAAAGAATGTATATTCTGTTGATTTGGGGTGGAGAGTTCTGTAGATGTCTATTAGGTCTGCTTGCTGCAGAGTTGAGTTCAATTCCTGGATATCCTTGTTAACTTTCTGTCTTGTTGGTCTATCTAATGTTGACAGTGGGGTGTTGCAGTCTCCCATTATTATTGTATGGAAGTCTAAGTCCCTTTGTAAGTCTCTAAGGACTTGCTTTACGCATCTGGGTGCTCCTGTATTGGGTGCATATATATTTAGGATAGTTAGCTCCTCCTGTTGAATTGATCCCATTACCATTATGTAATGGCTTTCTTTGTCTCTTTTGATCTTTGGTGGTTTAAAGTCTGTTTTATCAGAGACTAGGATTGCAAGCCGTGTCTTTTTTTGTTTTCCATTTGCTTGGTAGATCTTCCTTCATAGCTTTATTTTGAGCCTATGTGTGTCTCTGTATGTGAGATGGGTCTCCTGAATACAGCAAACTGATGAGTCTTGACTCTTTATCCAGCTTGCCAGTCTGTATCTTTTAATTGGAGCATTTAGTCCATTTACATTTAAGGTTAATATTGTTATGTGTAAACTTGATCCTGCCATTATGATATTAACTGGTTATTTTGCTCGTTAGTTGATGCAGTTTCTTCCTAGCCTCAATGGTCTTTACATTTTGGCATGTTTTTGCAATGGCTGGTATCAGTTGTTCCTTTCCATGTTTAGTGCTTCCTTCAGGGTCTCTTGTAAGGCAGGCCTGGTGGTGACAAAATCTCTAAGCATTTGCTTGTCTGTAAAGGGTTTTATTTCTACTTCACTGATGAAACTTAGTTTGGCTGGATATGAAATTCTGGGCTGAAAATTCTTTTCTTTAAGAATGTTGAATATTGACCCCCACTATCTTCTGGTTTGTAGAGTTTCTGCCGAGAGATCTGCTATTAGTCTGATGGGCTTCCCTTTGTGGGTAACCTGACCTTTCTCTCTGGCTGCCCTTAACATTTTTTCCTTCATTTCAACTTTGATGAATCTGACAGTTATGTGTCTTGGAGTTGCTCTTCTTGAGGAGTATCTTTGTGGCATTCTTTGTACTTCCTGAATTTGAATGTTGGCCTGCCTTACTAGGTTGGGGAAGTTCTCCTGGATGATATCCTGAAGAGTGTTTTCCAACTTGGTTCCATTTTCCCCCTCACTTTCAGGCACACCAATCGACATAGATTTGGTCTTTTCACATAATCCCATATTTCTTGGAGGCTTTGTTCATTTCTTTTTCCTTTTTTTCTCTAGACTTCTCTTCTCACTTCTTTTCATTCATTTGATCTTCAATCATTGATACACTTTCTTCCAGTTGATCGAGTCGGTTACTGGAGCTTGTCCATTAGTCACATATTTCTCGTGTCATGGTTTTTATCACTGTCAGTTTGTTTATGGCCTTCTCTGCATTGATTATTCTAATTATCCATTCTTCCATTCTTTTTTCAAGATTTTTTGTTTCTTTGTGCTGGGTACATAGTTCCTCCTTTAGCTCTGAGAATTTTGATGGACTGAAGCCTTCTTTTCTCAACTCATCAAAGTCATTCTCTGTTCAGCTTTGATCCATTGCTGGTGATGAGCTGTGTTCCTTTGCAGGGAGAGATGTGCTCTGATTTTTTGAATTTCCAGCTTTTCTGCACTGCTTTTCCCCCATCTTTGTGGTTTTATCTGCCTTTGGTCTTTGATGCTGGTGATGTACTGATGGGGTTTTGGTGTGGGTGTCCTTTCTGTTTGTAAGTTTTCCTTCTAACAGTCAGGACCCTCAGCTGTAGGTCTGTTGGAGATTGCTTGAGGTCCACTCCGGATCTTGTTTGCCTGGGTATCAGCAGCAGAGGCTGCAGAAGATAGAATATTGCTGAACAGCGAGTGTTGCTGTCTGATTCTTGCTCTGGTAGCTTCATCTCAGGAGTGTACCCTGCCATGTGAGGTGTGAGGTGTTGGTCTGCACCTAGTGGGGGATGTCTCCTAGTTAGGCTACTCAGGGGTCAGGGACCCATTTGAGCAGGCAGTCTGTCTGTTCTCAGATCTCAACCTCCATGCTGGGAGAACCACTGCTCTCTTCAAAACTGTCAGACAGCTGTCAGACTCCACCCAGAGGTGGAGTCTACAGAGACAGACAAGCCTCCTTGAGCTGCCATGGGCTCCAACCTATTTGAGCTTCCGGGAGGCTTTGTTTACCTATTTAAGCCTCAGCAATGGCAGGCACCCCTCCCCCAGCCTCGCTGCCACCTTGCAGTTAGATCTCAGACTGCTGTACTAGCAATGAGGGAGGCTCCATGGGCCTCGTAGGCTCCATGGGCTTGGGACCCTCCGGGCCAGATGTGGGATATAATCTCCTGGTGTGCCGTTTGCTAAGACCCTTGGTAAAGCGCAGTATTAGGGTGGGAGTTACCCGATTTTCCAGGTGTTGAGTGTCTCAGTTTCCCTTGGCTAGGAAAAGGGATTCCCTTCCACCTTGCACTTCCCAGGTGAGGCAATGCTTCGCCCTGCTTCAACTCTCGCTGGTTGGGCTGCACCAGCTGTCCAGCACTGATTGTCCGGCACTCCCCAGTGAGATGAACCCAGTATCTCAGTTGAAAATGCAGAAATCAGCTGTCTTCTGTGTTGCTCACGCTGGGAGCTGGAGGCTGGAGCTGTTCCTATTTGGCCATCTTGCTCCCGACCTTGGTCTTCTTTATTTCAACAATGTCATGTAGTTTTCACAGTGCAAGCCTTGTACTTCTTTCATTAAATATATATTTCAATAAATGTATTCCTATATTCTTTCATTAAACACTCCTAAATATTTTCTTATATTGATATTGGTATTATTAGAAATGAAACTGTTTTTTAATTAAAAAATGGTTTTTAAATTTAAATTTTGAATTGGGCATTGATTATTATACAGAAATGCAGTAAATGTGCGTATGTTGACTTTTATGTTGGAAGCTTGCTGAACCCATTTATTGGTTCCAAAATATTTTAAAATACACTCCTAGGGATTTTTTATATATCAGATTATGTAGTATGCAAATGGACATCATTTGACTTCTTCCTGTCTATTCTCTATGCTATTTATTAATTTATCTCTGCCTAACTGCTCTGTTAGAATTTCTAATAAAATGATGATGGTTATAAGACATTAGAAAATAACAACTGTTGATGAGGAAGTGAAATTGGAACTCTTGTGTATTGAGAGTGGACGTGTAAAATGTTCAGCTCTTGTGGAAAACAGTTTAGTGGTTTCTCAAAATGTTAAATGAAATTACAATATAACCCCTCAATTCCAGTCTCATACACAGATCCCACGAAACAGAAAGCAGGTACTCAAAGAAAATCAGGTACACAAATGTATATAGCAACACTTTTAATGTGGTGAAAACAGCCCAAATGTCCATCCAAAGATGAACACATAAGCACGTACAGTAGAATGTTATTATCCAACCATCAATAGGAATTAAGCAGTGATAAAGGATGCAGTACAGATGAATCTCAAAAGCATTTTTCTTAGCAATGGAAATAGCCAGACACAAAAGATCACATATTGTATGATTCCATTTTTATGATATATCCAGAATATATAGGTCTATGGAGTCAGAACTCAGAGTAATGGTTGCCAGGGACTTGGAGGAAGAGAGAGAAAAAAAAACTGCTTACAGTGTGGTGGGTTTTAGTTTGAAGTGTTGGAAATGTTTTAAAACTAGACAAACGTGGTATTTGTTTGCCACTGAAGATATATTCAGTGCAACTAATTGTTCACTTCAAAATGGTTATTTTTATGTTATGTGAATTTCACTTCAATAATTGTTTTTAAATCTAGAAGCATCCAGATTCTAATAAGTATATTTTGAGCCACATCTAACACCTTATCATGAAAATTAATTCAAGATGGATTATAAAAATTTAATTAGAAATTTGGTTCTAGTTTGTGACATTGGGTTAAACAAAGAGTAACAAGCTATATACTACATAATGTAACAGATATAATACATAAAGCATGAGCAGTAAAAGAAAAACAATGTTAAGTTATACTTCATCAAAGTATAAAACCTTTGCTCTGTGAAAGATACTGTCTAAAAGATGAAAAGACAAGCCACAGACTGGAAGAATACATTTGGAAATCACGTATCTAATAATGAATTTGTATACAGAATATATAAAAAACTGTTAAAACTCAAAACTTTTTTTTAAAATGACCCAAATTTTATAAAAAATGGAAAAGATTTGAACAAACACTTTGTCAAAGAAGGTGTATGAATACCCAGTAGACATAAGGAAAATACTTAATATCCTTAGCCATAAGGAACATGTCAATTAAAACCACAAAAAGATATCACTTTATCTATAAGAATGGCTTTTAAAAAAAACTAAAAACATCAATTGCTGGTGAGGATGAAGAACATAGGAAGCATTAATACATTGCTGGTGTACACAAAATGGTCCAGTTACTTTGGAAAACTCTCAGGCAAAGAAATGTAGGGGCTGCAGCCAAACTCAAGCCACTTCCAAGAAGTAGTCAGAGCAAGAGAATACCTCGTGGTGCCTAGTGGTGCCTGCTACAACATCCCTGTAGCTGTATATCAATTCTGAATTCACTGAGGGCTCTGCTGGGTTCTGGTAAGTTGGCTGGTCCAACTATAGAATCACATCTTCTTACATTTCCCATAATGGTTTTCCTCAACCCTGACTAAGAAGCAGAAAAAAGCAGAGGGAGAATGGACGTTTTCCACCTGTGCCAGACACAAGCGACCCCAAAGCCTGCACACTAAAGCCCTGTGTGTTTCAGATGAGCCTGCTCCATCCCAAAGGAGCGCACCCAGGGATGATGAGAGCAGATGTCACTGGCTCCGTGGGAAATGTCACCCATCAGATACAAAAAAAAAAAAAAAAAAAAAAAATGTGCTTACAATTTGAGGTCCCTGAGTGAGCGTATAGTGAAGAAGAATGAGTAGAAGGAGGGTGAAGGGAAGAGGTGGAGGATAAGGAGGAAGAAGGGAAGGGGGAGTGAGAGCTGAAAAAGGGATGGGGTAAGGAAGAGGGGAGGGGAGAGGAAGGGAGAGCAAGAGAAGGAGGGAGGGATGGGGAGGATGAAGGGAGGGGGAAGGAGAGGCGGGGGAAGGGAGACTAGGAAAACAGGAAGAGGAGGGGGAAAGGGAAAGGGAGCGGGAGAAGGGAGTGTGAAGGAAAGGAGAGGGAAGAGGACAGAGGGGCAGCAAAGGGAAGGGGAAAAACAAAAGCCTTGCTTTCTGCCAGTGTCTGATCTGGGTCACAGGGTCCTCACCAGGGCAGCCCTGCTGTTCGCCCATGGAAACAGGCCTAGGAATGCAGCTTTTCATGTAGACTAAGATCCCCTGGAAACCGTCTCCACATTTGCCTCTCCTTAGGTCCCCTGTGCCCAGTGCTATTTATATTTCTAGGAGATTTAAATATGGGTCACATGATCATGAGTCCTGAAAATCTGAGGCTGGGACCCACTTTTTTCATCTCTTTCTTCAAGGAACTGAGTCTAATAAATTTTTTACATCAATTTTATTAGGTGTAGTTTTCATACAATAAAATGCACTTATTTAAAATGTTCAACTTGATGAGTTTTGGCAAATGTATGTACTCATATAAGCACCGCCTCAGTCAAGGTACAGAAGAGTCCCATCATCCCTAAACGTTTCTCAAGCCCTTTGCAGTCCTTGTCTGCCCTAACCGAAGCCCCAGAAACTAAGCTCTGCTTTCTGTTACAATTGATAAGTTTTGTGAGGAAACTGATAAATTTTCTGGAATTTCATATAAATGGAATTATACAGTAAAAGACTGTATGTAGAAATGACTTTATTTTGCCATCTTTTTGTCATAGGGTTTACAATATACAATACACATGTATCAACTTTTGTTTATCTAGAAATGACTTTATTTTGCCATATTTTGTCATAGGGTTTACAATATACAATACACATTAACTTACTAGAGCATCCTCCCTATTTCTATAAACTGAATCTGGTGTGGTATAGAAACTTCACCCTACATAGCTCCAATCACCACACTCATTTTGTAATACAGTTGTTGCTTGTTATAAAACCAACAATACATTATAATTTTTACTTTATGTAATTCTGTGCTGCTTAAAGGAGTTGAGAGATAAACAGAGTGGAAGTGCATATCTAAAGAGATTTATATGTTAACCTCTTCACCTGTCATTGCAGGCTCTTTCATCTCTTCCTGTGAAATTGACTTAGCGTTTGGTATCATTTCTTTGTTCTAATATAGCTTTGTTCTCCCCACCTTCTGTGTGATAATATTTCAAAAACACTATATTCATATAGATTTGGGGTCCAATGATATAATTATATACTTATGATCTTATGCAATGACTTTTAAATCAGTTAAGGCAAAAAAGTAGAAAAATATCCAATTATACAGTCTTTTATACTTACCTATATAATTACCTTTCCTGGTGATTGTTGTTTATTCATTTTTCTATAGTCACCCTGAAGTACATTAGATCTCCAGAATGTATTTATCCTGCATCACTGAACCCTTTGACCAATCTCTCCTCATTTTCCCCATCCCCTGGCCCCAGGAAATGATCATTTTACTCTCTGCTTTTATGAGTTTGACTTTTTAAGATTTCACATATAAGTGAGATCACACAGTAATTGTCTTTCTGTGGCTGGCTTATTTCATTCAACGTAATGTCCTTCAACTTCATCCGTGTTGTCACAAATGGAAGAGTTTTGGTTTTTTTGTTCATTTGTTTGCTTGTTTGAGACGGAGTTTCGTTCTTGTCGCCCAGGCTGGAGTGCAATGGCATGATCTCAGCTCACTGCAACCTCTGCCTCCCAGGTTCAAGCGATTCTCCTGCCTCAACCTCCAGAGTAGCTGGAATTACAGGTGCCCGCCACCACACCTGGCTAACTTTTTGTATTTTTAGTAAAGAAGGAGTTTCACCATACTGGCCAGGCTGGTCGCAAACTCCTGACCTCAGGTAATCCACCCCTGTCGGCCGCCCAAAGTGCTGGGATTACAGGCGTGAGCCACCGCGTCCAGTTGAGTTTCCTTTTTTAAGGAAAAAATAATATTCTATTTTCTCTCTATATCACACTTTCTTTATCAGTCCACTCACATTCGTGTTGTTTCTGTATCATGGCTATAGTGAATAATGCTGCAGTGAATGTGGCAGTGCAGACATCTTTCCAACATACCGATTTCATTTCCTTTGGATACATACCCAGAAAGGAGACTGCTGGATCACATAGAAGTTTTGTAATTTCTCGAGAAATTTTCATCCTGATTTCCACTATAGTCACACCAATTTACATTCTCACCAACAGCGTACAAAAGAGGATAGCTTCTTCTCCACATCCTCACCAACACTTGTCGATGTTGTCTTTTTGACAATAACTATTCTTACTGGCATAAGGTGATACTTCATTGTGGTTTTCATTTGTATCTCAATGATGAGGAGTGATGTTGAGCAGGTTTTTATATACCTGTTGATCATTTGTAGGTGTGCTTTGGAAGAATGTTTATTTAGGACTTTTGCTCACCTTTTAATTTGGCTATTTGCTTTGGTGATTGTTGTAGTTCGTTTTCTGTTGCTTATAACAAAATATCTGAAGCTGGAAATTTATAAAGAAAAGAAATGTATTTCTGACTGTTATGGGTGCTGAAAAGTCCAAGGTCAAGGGGCTGCATCTGAGAGGGCCTCTCAGGAATCCCATGGCAGTGCAGAGCATCACGTAGCCCAGGGGCTGAGCGTGCTAATACATTGGCTCAGTCTCTCTTTCTCTTCTTAAGAAGCCACCAGTTCTACTCCCATGGTAACCTATGAATCCATTAAGGGATGACTCTATTCATGGGGGCAGAACCCTCATGCCCAAGTCACCTCTGACAGGCCCTACCTGTCAGTACTGCCATATTGGGGGTTAATTCGAACATGAGTTTCAGTGGGAGCAAATATTCAAACCATAGCAGTGATCTTTGTTTATTAATCTGGATTTGAATTATTGGTGTCACTTTTCTTCATCTTGAAAAAATTTCTTTAGTACTTATACAAGATAAAAGATTTGCTAGCAATATATTCTCTCAACTTTTGTTTATCTAGAAATGACTTTATTTTGCCATCATTTTCTCTATGTGTCATAACTCTTTAAATAAACACTTACCTTTTAAAGTAGTTTTTAGACCACTTTATATCTAATAGATTTATAGCAAAATAGTACAGAAACTTTCTATATACTCTGCACCTAGCATTCACTATTATTAATACCCTATACCAGTATGTTACATTTGTTTAACGGATGAACCAATATGGATATTTTATTGTAAGTTGAGGTCTATATGCAGATTTTCTTAGTTTTTAACCTAGTAATTTTTCTGTTCCAGGATTCCACCTGGGATGCCACATTACATTTGGCTGTTATATCTCTTGAGACTCCTTGTGGTTGTGACGGTTCCTCAGATTTTCCTTCTTTTTGTTGACCTTCAAAGTTCTGAGGAGGATGGGTCAGGAATTTTGTGTCTCTCAGCCAACATTTGACTGAGATGTTCCTCATAATTCCTTGGGTTACAGGTTTATAGGGGAAAACAGTGGTCACGGGGCCTTTTCATCACATCACAGAATTGGTACATGCTATCAGCATGACTCACACTATTGATGTGGACCTCAGTCACATGGCTGAGGTTGTGCTGGTCAGGCTTCTTCACTGTCAAGTAGCTTTATTTCCCTTTACAAACTGTACTATTTGGAAGAAAATTACTATGCACAGCCCACACTTAAGAAGAAAATGCACCTCTTTTTGACAATGGGGCATTTACATAATTTTTTAAAATTTTTCTGCATTGGAGATTGGCCTCTTTTCCCCCACTTATTTATTTGATCATATCTGTAGGAACTCATGGGTATTTATCCTATAATTTGAGTTATAATCCAATACCACCTAACTTTCTTGCTCAAATTGTTCCAGCTTTGGCCAATGGTAGTTCTTTCAATTGGCTCCCATGTCCATTTGACATATCCTAATCATGGTGGGGTTTTAAATTTGGGGAGCACTTTCTCACTTTTTTGTGCCCCAAGATGTTTCACGTTCATCTTGTAGATTTCCTCCTAAGGTCCTAGAATCACCTGTTTCTCCAGGTAGTCCCAGTTCTTTGTATTGGAGTAAGGGTTTTGAAAGCAAGATCTGGGCTAATGGTGTCCTCAGTGTTGGGCACTGGTGGTGGGGAGAGGGGGAGAGTCATAGCTTTTACACTCCCCAAGCTGAGAGTGAAAGACAATAAATGTGAGTATATTCATCCCTGTAAGTATGCATATCTATAAATATTTCTCTGTGTAAAAACCTTTATCAATATTAAGTTAAACATGAGTTCTTGCTGATGTCAACAACCTTAAACATTACCATATGGGTCCCCTTCACTCCATTCCCTTGCCAGTCTGTGAATGTCCACTCCAACTGCAAGAAGTCTCCTCCCGCCACCTGCCAGCCCTTGACTTAATTGTTCTATCCCAGCCAGGACACATGTTTAGTTGTCTCAGAATGGTTGACCCAGAGCCTCATGGAATACACTCTAGTTGTCTTTCGTCTTACAATCTTTACTCATTTTTACAGTTACTTAGGTCAGAACTTTTTCCCTTCACCCATTCAATAAGATTATTTTATACATTTAAAATAGAGATAGATTGTTTTCTCACAGTTTGCATTCAATTTGGGGATCTATTGACCTCTATTATTTTTTAATTCCTATTTAATATATTTTATTCTTTGGGCTCTGAAGTTCTATGAGTTCTGACAATTGCAGTGTCATGTATCCACCATTAGAGTATTATACAGAATAGATTTACCATCCTCCAAAAAATGCCCTGTATTTCACCTATTCAACCCTGAAGCCCCAGGGACCACTGAATTTTTATTGTTGCTATAGTTTAGTTTTTTCCAGTCTGTTATATCATTGGAATCATACAGTGTTTAGCCTTTTTGACTTGTTTTATTAGCATATAAATACACTTAAGTTTCATCCATGATGTTTCATATATTAATAGTCCATTTTTTTTTTCATGCAGTAATAGTCCACTATATGGATGCACCATAGTGTTTTTTTTAATTTATTCACTTATTAAAGGACATTTTGGTTATTATCACTTTTTGTTAATTATTAATAAACTTGCAATAAGTATTTACATGAAGTTTTTGCGTGGACGTAAGTTTTCAAATCAGTTCAGTAAATAACTAGGAAAACAATATATGAATGATATAATATAGTAATAATTAGCTTTGTAAGAAATTGCCAAACTGTTTTCCAATGTAGCTGTACTATTTTGCATTCCCACTAACCAGTATGAATAACAATTTTTGTAGAACAACAGCCTCACAAGCAATTGATAATTTCAGGTTTTTAGCTCTTCTAATAGGTATGTACTCACATCTAACTGTTGTTTTAACTTGCAATTGTCTAAGGATAAATTGGGGCATCTTTTCATATGCATATTTGCCCTCTGTGTATCTTATTTGGTGCAGTCTCTGCACTATTTTGCCCATTTTAATTGAACTTTTGTCTTATTATTTTAGTTTTAAGAGTGGTTTGTATATTTTAGATACCAGTCCTTTACTAGGCTTATGTTTTGCAAAGATTATTTTCTAATATGTGCTATATCTTTTCATTATTTTAATAGCTTATGTTCAGAGTTCTTAGTTTTAACAAAGTCTGACTATCTTTTTTTCCTTTCTTTTCATAAATTGTGCTTTTTGTGTCGTATCTAAAACCTCATCACCAAGTTCAAGGTCACATGAATTTTATCCTGTTTTCTTTTAGATTTTTACTTTGCATTTTTTTATTAAGGTTGATGATCCGTTTTAAGACAGTTTGTGTGAAAGTTGCAGATCCTATGTTTGAGCTTATTTTGTTTTATTTTTGGCATAGATGAGTCCAGTGTTTTCAGCATCATTTGTGGAAACGACAGCCTACTTTCCGTTGAATTGCCTTTGCTCCTTTGTCAAGACCAGGTGAACATATTTTTGTTGATAGATTTCAGGGTTCTCTATTATGTTGCAGTAATCTGTGTGTGTATTCTTTTCGAATACCATGGTATCTTGATTACCGTGCCTTTGCAACAAGTCTTGAAGTTCTGTAGTGTTAATCCTACAATTTTTCCTCCTGAAATATTGTATTGGCTATTCTGAGTATTTTCCTTTTTCAGATAAATTTTGAAACAAGTTTTTCAATATTTACAGCATAGCTTACTGAGATTTTGATAGAGATTGCTAATGATCTACAAATCAATTTGGAAATAACTGACATCTTAACAATATTGATTCTTTCAATCTGTGAACATAGAATATGTTTCCATTTATTTAGATCTTTCTTGTTTTCTTTCACCAGAATTATGTGGTATCCTCTATACAGATGTTGTATATATTTTGTTAGATTTATAGCCAAGTATTTTATATCCTTGCTGCTAACGTAAATGCTATTATGTTTTTACTCTGTAATTTGAATTATTTGTTGTTGGTATATAGAAAAGTAGCTGACTTTCAGCATTAACATTTGATCTTATAACAGGTTTATTTGTTTTAGGAGTATTTTTCTTAAGTCTTTGGGATTTGCTGCATAAACAATCATGCCCTATGTATACACATTTTATATTTTCCTTTTCTTGTCTCATTTCACTAGCTATGGCTTCCACGTTGAATAGGAGTGGTAAGAAGGAACGTCATTGCTGTATTCGTCCGTTCCCACGCTGCTAAAACAACATACCTGAGACTGAGTAACTTATGGATAAAAGAGGTTTAATTGGCTCACAGTTCCACAGGCTGTACAGGAAGCATGGCTGGGGAGGCCTCAGAAAACTTAGAAGCATGGCAGAAAGTGAAGTGGAAGAAATTAAGTCTCACCATGGTGAGGCAGGAGAGAGAGAGTAAGAGAAAGTGACAGGGGAAGTACTACACACTTTCAAACAACCAGATCTCATGAGGACTCACTCACTATCACGAGAACAGCCAGAGGGAAATCCGCCCCCATGATCTAATCACTTCCTCCCAGGTCCCTCCCCTAACGTTAGGGATTACAATTCAACGTGAGATTTGGATGGGGACACAAAACCAAACCATATAAATTGCCTTTGTCCAGATCTTAAGAGAAAAGCATCCAGTTTATCACCATCACGTATGACGTTAACTGCAGTTTCCTTGGACATGTTCTTCCTACATGGAGGAAGTTCTCTATTCTTAGCTTGCTGATTTCTTTTTTTTTTTTTTATGAATACATGTTGAATTTAGTCAAATACTTTTATCCATGTCAATTGATAGGATCATAGTTTTTTTTTTTCGGGTTGTTCGTGTGGTGGATTAAATAATTCATATTTGATGTTTAAAGAAGACTTGTATACCTGAAATAAATTCCAGATGATTGTGTTGAATAATTCTTTTAAACAATTTGCCAATAATTTGTTGATGATTATTAAATTTGTGTTCAAAAAAGATATTGGTCTGCATTTTTTCTTTCTCATAATGTCTTTATCAATTTTTTGTGTTAGGATGGAATAATGCTGGCTTTGAAGAATTAGAAAGCAGTTTTTCTGCTTCAATTTTGTGAAAGATATTGAGAGGATTTGTTTTGTTTAGTTTTTCTCCCTTAAATATTTGGTAGAACTCACCAGTGAAACAATCTAGCTTTATTTTTTCAGAGGGCTAGTATTTAATAATTTAATTTGTTGAATAGATTTAGATTATTTGGATTATCTATTTATACTTGTGTTAGTGTTGTTAGTTTGTGTCTTCATTTTATACCAGTTGCCAACTTTTGGGAAAGAGTGTTGTACTCATCAATCCTTTACTTTTTTTTTTAATATCTCACTGAACTGTAGGAAGCATCCTTCTATTATTTCTCACATTGGTAATTTCAGTCTTCTTTCTTTTGATCTTGGTTAGCTTGGATAGTAGTTTATCAATTTTATCAATCTTTTTTGAAAGACCAACTTTGGATTATGATGATTTTCTCTATTGTTTTCTTGTTTTTCAATCTCATTGATTTCTGCTCTGAATTTTATTATTTCTTTTCCTCTGCTTGTTTTAGGCTTAAATTTCTTTTTTTTCTCTACTTTTTAAGGAGAATCTTAGATTATGGCTTTTACATTCTTTAAATATGTACGTTTAATGCTATACCTTTCTAATCACTGTTTTTATTGCATCACAAAATTTTGATAGGCTATACTTTTATTTTCCTTAAATCAAAAATCATGTAATATCTCTTCAGACGTTTTCTTTGACACATATTATTTAGAAGTGTGCTGTTTAATCTTTGAATATTTGAAGAAATTCCAACTGTCTTTATGTGATTGATTTCTAATCTGAATCTATCGTGTTCTGAGAGTACACATTGCAAGATTTCTATTATTTTAAATGTGTCTAGTTGTGTTTTATTGATCAGGATGCTGTCTACCTGATCAATAAAACACAACTAAACACACTATCAGTGTTCCGTGTGAGTCTGAGAGGAATGTGTATTCTGCTGTTGTTGGGTCGAGCATCTTATAAATACCAACTAGATCAAATTGATCAATAGTGCTCTTCAGGTCAAACCTATCCATTCCGACTTCTAGTCTATGATCTATTATTTACTCTTAAGATGTCTTCAACTGTAAATGGTGAATTTGTCTATTTCTCTTTGCAGTTTTGTCAACGTTTCTCCTCATGTATTCTGATGCTTTGTCCTAGTTGCTTATACATTTAAAATTATTACGACTTCTTGGAGAAGTGGCTCCTTATCATTATATAATGTCCCTCTTCATACCTGATAATTTTCCCTGTTTTGAGTCTGCTTTGCCTGAAATTAATATAGCTACTTGTCAGGACTGTATTTTCTTTTCTTCCCTTTTACTTGTAGTATATCAATGCTTTTATATTTCAAGTAAATATTTGGTGCACAACACATAGTTTTTTGTCTACTCTGTCATTCCCTTTTAGATGGTGCCTTTAGATCACTTATATTTTAAAAATTATTCATGTAGTTGAAAAAATATATCGCATATTTGAAACTGTTTTCTCTTCCGTGCTTTTATCTTTGTTTTTTTCTCCTTAATTTGGTTTTAATTATTTTATGTAATTCCATCTTCCCTCTTATCAGATCAATTATACTTTCTTTTTTAGTGGTTTCTTTAGAGTTTGCAGCATGCATTTACGAGTAATCCAAATACACTTTCCAATGAAACAATATGGGTAATTCAGGTTTGTTTTAACAGAGTATTCTCAATCCTTGCCTCCTGTTCCTGATAAAATAGTTGTCTTTGGTGTCACTTGTCCAATACAATAATACACAATATATTTTTACACTTACATTTAAACAATCATTTATTATATTAATTCTGATAAAGAAATATAAAAATATATTAAAAATTGTATTGTGTTATTTATACTACCTCTGATGCTTTTCCTTTCTTTTTGTATACTTGAGCTTTTGACCTATATTATTTCATTCTTTCTGTTGAACTTAAGTTTTTTTTTTTTTTTTTTTTTGCATGGCAGTTGTGCTGATGATGAATTATCTCAGTTTGTCAGAAAAATTATCATTTCTCTTTCCCTTTGAAGAAAAATTATGCTTCATACAGGATTTTTTTTCTTTCAGTATTATAAATGTTTTACTGTATTTTTTACCTGACTTCTTTCAAAATGTTCATACTGTCTTTGGTTTTTCCTATTTGGAATAAAATAGATATTGCTATTTTAGGTGTTTATTTTGGTTGGTGTTTAGTGAACTTCTTAAGTATATGGTTTAGTATCTGACATTAAATTTGGAAAGTTCTCAGCCATTATTGTGCCAAATATTTTTTCTGCTTTATTCTCTTTTGCTTCTCTTTATTGTAATTACATATATGTTCACCTTTGAAATTGTTCCATTGCTCTTAATTTTTCTGTTTTTCTCTTTGTATTTTGGTTTGGGAAGTTTCTATTCACAGCTCTTGAAGGTTGCTGCTTCTTTCTTTACCTGTGCTCAGTCTACTGATAAGCCCATCAGAGACATTTTTCATTTATGTACAGTGGGGTTTTTATTACTTCTATCACTTCCTTTGAGGCTTTCTTTGAGCTTCCATCCCTCCGCTTTTATTAACTATTCATCCATTCTTGTCTGTTATCTCATTTTTCCACTAGAATCCTTATTATACTTTTGTAGTTATTTTAAATTCTCCATCTGATAATCCCTAAATCTGTGCCATGTATCAATATGGTACTAATGCTTGTTTTGTCTTTTTCACTGTATTTTTTCCCTGCTTTTTACATGTCTTGTAATCATCTTGAATCCTGAAAATGATATATTGTTTGACAGGTGATGAAGTAAATTGGCCTTTAGCCTGAGGTTTTATGTTAATCTGGCTAGGAGTTCGGCTGTGTTTAATGTTTGCTGTGGCCCTGGGTGCCAGAGGCTTTAGTTTTCTTCAGTGTCGTTGTTTTTGTCTCTCTTGTTGTCTAAATGTTTTCCTGAGAACTCTTTCTTAAATAGGCTCTGGGCATTGGCAGCTTCTGCAACTTTAATTCAATGCTATCATACTGAAACCTTGATGATGTATGACAACACAGTATGGAACTGAGGACACACTGTATAATCCTATGAATAAATCTCAGGCTCTTAGTGGTCCTGTGTTCTGGAAAGGGATTTTCATAAATGTTTCCTACAATCACTGCCCTCCTCCAGCCCCACTTCTTAAGTGGGACAGAAAGAATCGATGCTACTAGAATTGAGTAATTTTCCTTCCTCCTATGTCAGACAAGGTTATGGTAACGTCTTTAGACCTTTGTGATGGAGAAGGCTTTGGGCATATTCCAAAAGAGTTACTTTTCCCTAGCCTCTGCAAAAGACACAAGGTGATTTTTCTAGGGACTTTCTCCATAAGAATCTGATGACTCCTGGAGTTAAACCCCCCTCCCCCCCAAAAAAGGGAAGGCCCCCTCTCTGTGGCCCTCAACAAACTCAAGTTTGTCCACACTCAGTCTCCAACTGTTTTACCAAATTACCACTTATGTGTTTATGGCTCTGTGGGCTTCTGCTCATGGTAAGCTGATATCAGTTATGTTTCTCTGTATTTGTGTGTCACTCCAGATTTCTAGGTGGTGACATTCGCTGTGACCTCGATGCTCTCATAAATCCAAGAAAAGTCATTGATTGATTTTCATTCTCTTCTCCATTTTATTTGTCATAATAATAGACTGATAACTTTTAAAACTTCACCTGTTAAAGCCAAAACCAGAAATCCCTTTACTTTCATTTTTGAAAGATAATTTTGCTAGACATAAGGTTCTAGGTTGACAAATGTGGTTTTCTATCTTCCGTCAGCATTTTAAACAGACCATCCATTGCCTTTAACTCTTCATTGTTTCTTATTAGAAATCTACTCTTAATCATATTGGCGTTACCTTGTACATGACAGGACACACTGTCTTTTTTTTGTTGTTTTTTTTTTCCTTTTTTCCTCCAAAGTTCTCTCCTATTTTTACTTTCAACATTTGGAATGTTACATGTCTTCGTGGATCTCTTTGTTTTTACCCTCTTTGAAGTTTACTAAGCTTCTCGGATGTGCATATTATTGTTTCTCACCAAATATGGGTTATTTGTGGCCATGATTTTTCAAATATTTTTCCACTCCTTTCTCTGTCTCTTCTCCTCTGGCACTATCATTGTCTGTATATTTGTGCATACCTACTGCCTGATGTATCTCTCCAAATCTGCACATTGTTCTTTACTATTCTTATTATATTCTTTATTTATTTATTTATTTGTTTGTTTATTTTTGAGATGGAGTCTCGCTCTGTCACCCAGACTGGGGTACAGTGGCGCGATCTCGGCTCACTGCAAGCTCCGCCTCCTGGGTTCCTGCCATTCTCCTGCCTCAGACTCCTGAGTAGCTGGGACTACAGGCACCCGCCACCGCGCCCGGCTAATTTTTTGTACTTTTCGTAGAGACAGGGTTTCACCATGTTAGGCAGGATGGTCTCGATCTCTTGACCTCGTGATCCGCCTGCCTCCGACTCCCAAAGTGTTGGAATTACAGGCGTGAGCCGCCACGCCCGGCCTATTCTTTATTATTTTTTCTCTCTGTTCTTCAGATCACATAATCTCTATTGAGTTACTTTCAAGTTCACTGATCCTTTTTTTCTGCCAGTCCAAGTCTATTTCTGGGACCCTTTAATGCTTTTTTTTTTTTTTTTTTTTTTTTTTTTGAGATGGAGTCTCACTCTGTCACCAGACTGGAGTGCAGTGGCATGATATCGGCTCACTGCAACCTCCAACTCCCTGGTTCAAGTGATTCTCCTGCCTCAGTCTACTGAGTAGCTGGGATTACAGGGACGTGCCACCACGCCCGGCTAATTTTGTATTTTTAGTAGAGATAGGGTTTCACCATGTTGTCCTGACCTTGTGATCCGCCCACCTCGGCCTCCCAAAGTGCTGGGATTACAGGAGTGAGCCCCCGCACCAGGCCTGCATTTTTTTAAATTGGGGTATTTTACTTTTCAACTCCAGAATTCCCATTGCCCATTTTTTACAATTACTATATTTTTATTATTATATTCTACTTGAGGCATTATTATCTTACCTTTAATTGTTCAAAAATGCTTTTCTTTAATTTTAAAACATTTTTAATACATGCTTCAAAGTCTTTGCTAAGTACCCTAACTGAGCCTTCTCAAAGCTCTTTTATATAGCTTGTATTTTTTTCCCTGAGTATGGGTATCACCTTCTTGTTTCTTTCCATATTTCATAATTTAGTTTTTAAAACTGAACACTTTAAATAATACGAATATTTATTTATTCATACTGAAATAATACCATTATAGCAATGCTATATACTCCCTTTCTCTACACTCTGGGGCTTTCTCTCACTGGTTTGCTTCTTTATCGAATTGAATGGACTGAAGGAAGCCTACCTCCCTTGCAGTATGCATCCTCTGATGTCCCCACTCAACAGTTTTTTTCCTCTTTTTTAATCTTTAAACCTGGCTTCTTAGGGGCTGTACCTCAGTCAAAATCGCTTAGCGATCAGTCACTGATTGGTCAGAAGTTTTGAGTAAGCGCCCTAAACGAGTCGGGTTTTCTCTCTTGCCTGTTGGATGTATGTGTGGCTTAGAGACTGCTTTCACTGTTTGGGGATATTATGAATTTGACCCATGTTTATCCAGGGACTTATAACTCAGAAGGTCCCTCTCCAGTTGCTCCTCAGAGGAAGGTGAACTTGGGCATAAACACACTGAGCAAAAGGAATGAATTTCTGTGATTCTAGACAAGCTCTTTTACTGTTTCTCCCCTTGATTTCTTTATTAAATTTATTGGCGGTCTGCTTTTATTGGTATTACACCTATTCATTCGTCTTCAGCAATTACTAAGCTGATTTATCCATGTTTTGATCTCCTTGGTGGGCAGCTTGGTGGGGCCAGAGTATTACCAGTCTTTGTGGCTTACTCCTATGCTCCCCTGGGCAGAATGTGTGCATTCTAGAACAAGAGATTGGGGAAATGAGTAACTCATTCTTCACTGGCTGCCTGACCTTGATCCTTCCTATGGAGCAGGTGCTGTGTTGGGGGAAAGGGGATGACACTACCTGGTTGTACCACCATCCAATGTTGATCTTCCACAGCCCAAAGATGGATAAGATCTGTGTATTTTTACCAGCTACTGAATCCACTCAAAACAGCTCTCCAAAGCCCCAAAACCAGGAATGTGGAGTATATAGGAGCTACCATTCCATTGCCAAGCCCGTTGAAGCAACTTTCATGCTGAACAGGAGGATCTTACTCTTCATTGGTTCCCCACTCAGATACACCTTACAAATGGGAGTTTGAGGTGGGGGAATAGTAACTGCCTGTTCCTATTCAATACAGGCATTGTATATCAAGGAAAAATGGGACCCATCAATGTTAATGGGTGACTGAATTCAATGAGAACACTTATTCTACACCAGGGAGCTGAGGAGACAGGAACTGCTGAGCTTGCTGGAACAACTCTTCCATAAGAAAGAGCTGCAGGGAAGGAGGCACTCGCTGGACTGAATGTCATGGCCTCACATATTCTTACCAAGTTTTTTTAGATTATGTTCAACAAATGCTTCTCAGTTTCATGTAAGTTCTTTGAACAGTCTCCAAAGACCTTAAATAATTGTCCTTGTTAATTTAGGCCAGATTAATAGATGTCTCTTTGGGAAAGAGATTTCTCCAAGCTCCTCACATCACCATTGTGGAAGTCTCATCGACAAACCACACATTTTACTTTTGATGGTTATCCTCTGTCCTTCCTCTGGAATGTAAGTTTCATGAAGGTGGAACTTTATCTTTTCTTGTTCGTTTGTCAGGTTGGTTGGTTTTCACTATTAGAAGAGTAACTGGACATAGTAGACATTCAATAAATTTAAATAGGAAAATAAAAATTCCTCTCCTAATAGCGTACATAACTAGCTAATTCTACCAAATCCTTTCACTGAGAATAGTTGGGAAAGATATTTTTTCAAAAATATTCTTAAAGGTATTGAAAAGCTAATAAGAGTCTGAAGAATTATCATATCAAGATACAGATAAAATCGAAGGGTTAATAAAGTTTTTGATTGTTTGTTTTTGTTTTTATTCTTTCTCCTAAGGACATATGCCAATTCCTGAGAAGCTGGATTGGCTTCTGGGAGTATCATAGGGCAAGAAATTGGTTACTGTAATCCATGGTTGGCTATGTCAGGAGTGGCAACTTTTCTTCTTTTGGGTGGAACAGTTGCCTTCTATAGTAAGGTCAAAATAGGATTATGCAGAATGACAATAACCTTGCAAATCAATTGCTGGGTTTTGAGAGATTTTTTTCAAAAAATCATTTATTTTATCTTTCATTTTAGCATGGCATTTTCCAAATCCCTAAAATGTGAAAAGGATGCCCCACAAATCTATGACACCTCTATAACAGAAGATATAGCATAAAAATGGAAATTAGAAACCCCACTACTTTTCCAATTTTGAGTATCTCCTGGGTGTGTGTTTCTGGCAGGTTCTGATTTATTATTGTCATGCCTTCTGTCCTTTGTAGGTAACACCCCTCACCCCTCAGCACTACGACAGACAGATTTTTTTCAAGGAGCCTAGGTTAGCTCTAGTTTAATTTTTCTCTGATTGTGAATTTTTATACATTACTTCCCTACTCCATATCCCTTAGCAGCTTGGTAAACAATAGCTCCTGTGTTACTTTGCTGTCCTTGTTTTTCCCTGGGAAACCTGGATGTGCATCATTTCTTTTTGAATGGGTATTGGAACTAATTTCAAGTTCCACTCATGTGGTTATTGTTGTTATTTCCCTTCCTCTTCCAGTTTTGAGGTTTTTTTTCATTGCATAGTTTCCTGTGTTTCATTTCCATACCACACCCTGCAAACCACTCCAACACAACCCAGAACATTTACTCTTGTTCTCCCTGGCATGTTCCTCGCCATTCTGCAGAAAGTTCCTTGGGTTTGGCCTCTCCTTATTTCCAAATGCCTAACAGTGCCTTCCAATTCACAGCTACCCACTATTCCAAATTTCATCATCACTTTTGCCAGATGCCAAACCCACCAGCGGGCAGGATATTTACCCCAGGGCACTTACCATTATAAATTGCAAAGTCTGTGGCCATTCAGTGTCCAAACCCAGTTTGAAAACAATCAGCAAACCTCTTTATTCAATTAAGCAGTAACAAAACAGTAAGTGCATAATCAGTTATGTTATTCACTCCATTATTTATATCAACAAAAAACCCAGTTATGTTAGTTAGATAAGCGGCAAATTATTGTAGAAATTTGTCCCAAGTGGAAGTGAATTCTAATACTTTTTCTATAAAGTCAGAATAGGTAATCATTCCATGATCACTAATATAATTCTGTTGTGTTCAGACCAGTGCAAATTTTCTGGAGCATTTTCATAATTTATAAGACACTCAGATTTTCTCAGATAACCTGTACCTATACAAGTATTATTGTTGTAATTTGATTTTAAGGTGAAACTTGTGCATTAATAGCTTTTCAAAATAAATGATGATGAGAAAGGCATATATCAATTGTAAAGCATACCTTTATATCAGATATATTAAAATGTAAGCCAATGTGTACTTCAGGATCAAGAACATACAATAAAACCTTCAGTCTCTTATACAACAGCACGTGTTGATCATTTCCTGACTACCAGGAACTATGCTAGGAATTGGACACACTCAGGTTAATAACACAGCTTAGCCACTGCTCTCAAATTGTGCTCAGAGAAGTGGAGGAAAAGAGAAAGTCAATAGATAATCAAAACACCAGGTGTCAGGTAAAGGCTTAGTTCAACATCTAGTGAAGATTTTTGAGCATCGTCCCAGACCTTCACTGTTAAAAAGATTTAAAAACAAAAAGCATGTGTTTCAAGTCAAGGATAAATGAAGAAGAAAAAAAAAAAAGAATAAGGGGGAAAAAAAAAAAGCAATCTGTAACCCTAGACTGGAAGTGCACAAAATGTGACAAAGGAACCAATGGAGCTGAAAGGGTATGCTGGCCAGCAGGACCCTGGTGGAGGTGAAAGGCTGGGCAAAGCAGAGCACCAGGACCACCCGTAAATGCCACAGTGGGCTTGGGGCACAGTGAACCTCTCCAAGTAGCCTGAGGATAAAACCTGAGAAGTAAAATTAATTCTAAACCGCCTAACCAACCAAACGGACCATCTTTTGGCCAACAGGACCCCAGAATAACCTTGAAAACTGAGTTCTCCTCCATGAACTGAGCTCAGACAGGCCTCCTCATACCTGCTCCCTTGCTAACCGCCATTAGCTTTTCTTCCCTAAGGGCTAAACAGAAACCAGCCCTTTAAGAAGATTCCACCACTGACATGATCCAATCTCCTGTTGCTGCCCCTCCTTTTTTACCTGAATAGAGACCACCAGCCATGGAGTGGTTCTAACCAGACCAACAGAGAATGCACAGTGAGGGTTTTTGTATGTTCCACTTCACCTTTTGATGTCAGAGGGCCAAAAATTCCACCCTCGGACTTAGCATTTTTTGTACATGGAACCTGTCTGTGAAAGGGCACAAAACGCAACTGCCTACGCGTTCCTCCTCTCAAAAATATTCATGACTATTTTTTATGGCTGCATAGTATTCCATTGTGTATATGAGATCATGTCTTTTTCAGAAACATGGATGGAGCTGAAGGTCATTATCCTAAGCAAACTAACACATGAACAAAAAAACTAAATACCACATGTTCTCACTTATAAGTGGGAGCTAAACTTTATGTGTGAACACAAAGGGAATTAGACACAGGGGCCTACTTGAGGGTGAAGGGTGGGAGGAGGAGGAGGATTCAAAAACTATCTATTGAGTACTATGCTTATTACCTGGGTAACAAAATATTCTATACACCAAACTTCCATGACATGCAATTAACCTACATAACAAACCTGTCCATGTAACTCAGAACCTAAAAGTTAAAAAAAAATTTATGACTTCTTCTATGACTCATTAAATATGTATATTTGGTCACCCTATTCAGCATTAATTTCTGTTCCCTTTGCCCCTTCTGGCCAGAGGCTATGCTCCCAGTCTATCAGAATGGCCACCCTGCATGCTGCAACCCTTTAAGAGAAACGAAGCTCTCCTTTCCACATGTATGAGCCTGTCATCTCATTCTTCAGTTGCCACACTTAGGAAAGAGTCCTGGGGATGAAGCAGGTAAGAAGCCATCCTTTGCCCCAATAGAGTGAAGCCAGTATTTCCAGCCTTCCCAGAATTAGGTGAAATGAGGAGAACCCCAAGTCTCCCTTTCTCTCTTCCATTCTCTACTTTCCCCTCTGCCTCTCTCATCCTCTCTCCCCTTTTCTTCTCACCTCCACTCTTCTGTCTCCCTGTGTCTCTCTTTTCTCCTTATCCATCTACATGTGTGGAAGACTTTTACATTTCAAGTGTTTGGCCTAGAAATTCTAAATAGTATATGCCCAAGCTTATGCAAAGTAACTAACTTTGAAATCTCGGGGCTGCTTTTACCCACTCTCTTTTTGCACTTGCTCCTGGGTTCAGGGACACAGGCTAAGAGGCTTTGGTTTCTGTGTTCAATTGCTGACGTCTTCTGACCTGACTGAATTTATTCTTTTCCTGTCACTGCTGCAACTCACGGCTTCTCTTGTGCGTGATGAGGCTCCTAAAATGTGTAAATTGTCATTTTGCTGTGTCAAGAAGAGATGTTAGTCTTATTTGACTTAAGGAAAGTAGCTTTGACTTAAGGAAAGTAGCTTAGTCTTATTTGACTTAAAGAAAATGCTTAAGGAAAGCAGCTTTCTCAGTTCTCTTTGGAGGGAAAAATATGTTTTTCATTTAAAATGCATCCCCGTGAGCTGCATACTTCCTAAGGTTGCACTACAAGCTGTTCTCAACTGGAGGGAGTCTGATTCACCCTGATTGTCCCAGGCCTCAGGAACTCCTGGCCTGCCTGCAGACAACAGCAGCCTGAGTATAAGCAGCAGCTCAACATGGATCTATGTCACCAGAGTAAGGGTTTGAATTTCAAAAACCCACATCAGTGCCAGTGACATTCAAGAGAGAAGCACAACACACTTTTACTCCAAGGATTACTGGATAATGGCTTTTAAATATAGACTTTTACAAACTTGATACCCAACAGTGGCCCTGGAGACTCTTCCTGCCGAAATGGAAGAGTTCCCTGACCCTCTCACGGGACATGTGACAAAGGTGTGGTTTGTCTGTTCTTCCACTGCAGTGGACTCAAACCACTTATGGGAAGGGGAGCACACAGACCACCAGATGCAGGAACCTGGTGAGCGCTTTTGGGTTCTGTCCCCGCGGTAGCATCTAGGGGTGGGGCCTGTAACTCCCAAAGCCCCATTGGGCATGTTACAGTACTCTCTTAGCTCTGCTGTCACAGACAGCTTAAGTGTTAACCTGCTCTGTGTCCTCTTGGTACCCAGGTCCTTGTCAGGCGTTCAGGAAGAATCAGGTAACATACAGACTTGAAGGTTGGTGAATGCAGGGGTTTTATTGAGTGGTGGAGGTGGCTCTCAGTGGAATGGATGGGGAGCTGGAGAGGGGATGGAGTGGGAAGATGATCTCATGCCCTGAAGTTTGGCTGTCCTGTGGTCAACCTCCTCTCCAACCATCTCCAGTCCTACTCCTGTTGATGTTCAGACGCTCCTTCTTTTCTCTCCTCTGTTGTGCCATTCTGTGGCTCTGCCACTCTCTTACTCCTCTGTTCTTCTGCTTGTGGAGCCTGGGGTTTAGGGTTTATATGGGTACAGGATAGGGGGGTGTGGCAGGCCAAAAGGCAAAAATTGGGCATGAAAGCAGAAATGCCTGTTCCCATATAGGGCAGTGGGTTTCCAGGCTTGAGGGTGGGTCCTTTGCTAGGGAACTGCTTTGGTCTACCCAGTATCTCCCTGCCTCCTGTTCACATCACTGCCTTTTTGGAAGGTTCAGAACTGATCAGACAAGAGACAGCTCTTCATTCATCATATAAGTGTACAGCCACAGAAAACCAAGAACATCTGCTAAATTTCCCAAGAACGTCTAATCCTCACTTCCTCTAGCAATTGGCTAGAGGAAGAGAGAGACGCAAAGTGAGAGTTACAGTGTGAGACATCATGTGGCCCTGAAATCAAGGTTGCCAGGAAGGAAGGTGCCTAGTGCCTCCTCTCATGGTGCTGTCTGGCTAGGGTGACCTCAGGTACAATGCCCCCTCTGTTCAGACAAGTCAGGCTTACTGGGTTGTGGGCTCAAAGGGGCTTCTCACCCCAGAGATGGCCAAACACCCCTATTAAGGGTGGCCAGTAAGAGGCTCTCCCTCCCCATGCCCGCCTTGCTCTTTTATCTGTGTCTGAGGAGAGAGGAGGTTGAGGGTACCCCTCCCACTGCTCTTCACCCTCACTTCTTGCTTCACGACAGCTGGGAAGAATTGTAAGTTAATAAAAATGTCTATTCAAAAAACCCACTGAAAGAGTGTGAGCAATTAAGCTTCTTCATGACAGTGTGAGGCCAACAGACAAGCCAGTTGGCCTTGAGCTCAGGCTTGCTAATAATAGCATCATCCAGCGCATCTCAGAGCCGTGGGGGACTGCACGATGACATCACCCAGAGAGAAGCAGGAGGGATGGGCAAACCGCAAGGTCCCAAGGGCTGATGATCACTGGAGGGAGCTGGAGAAAATCCATGTGTATGTGGGGCTGAACGGCCCCATGTACCATTCAGTTTTTTCCTCTATTATGGAGTGGCGGTGATATTGTGGGAAGGTTTGGAATTGGGGCTGCATTCAATTTCACCCTAATTAAAACTCATGAGGCAATTGTTAACTGCAGCTTACTCACAGCAAAAGATCTATAGAACAATTACTGGTGTGGTCCTTGGAAATCCCCCTCCTATGAGATTCACATTCAGGCACCAAGAGGGGAGCAGCGGAGGCGTTCTGGGAAAAGCAGATCTGTCCGGCCGGGTTGCACCTTCTGTGGAGGAGTGGGCACAATGGGTACTCTTAGAGAGCTTTTGGTGTTTTCATGTTCCCAACATTGGCTGCTAGTAACAAGCAATGAGCATCTCTCTATAACTTGTCCTCACACAGGCACACAGCACATGCACCTTTGTAAGGATGGGAGAGGGAGGTGTCACTTCTGAGAAACATCTGTTGGTCTACTCGCATAATACAAGCTTTTGTGAAGTTAATTAAGGAATCGTGAGAGTATTGACACTACATTAGGTTAGAAAAAAAAAAAATCAGATACTAGGAAATCTCTTAAATCTCTTCCTAAGCTGAAAATATTGTAAGAAACATTGCCGTGTAGATCAAGTCAGAGATAATCCTCCCACATTTCTCACTCCCTGCCAGAAACTGACTTCACTTTTATAGCATCGACAGGCTAATGATGAATGCCACTCGTGTTCAGCTTTGACCAAGCTTAGAGCAAAATAATTCATATTGTTTAAGTTTGAGAGCGTTTATTTTGTTTTGGATTCAAAAGCAAAATTTTAAGAATTCAACTCTGAATGAGTACGACACATCAGCACACGGCAAACACTAGTTACTTTTATAATTGTTACTACTACTACACTGGGCAGGGAAACTGAGAGTAACATCATATATATCTATATTGTATAATAATATAGATATATATGACTGTTAAGAATATTTTTTTAAAAGATAAAGGAAGACTTTTAGTTAGGCTGAGTCTGTCTAGCACTCACACACAGTTTCAAAAGAGGAAGCCTTTCCATTCTTTCCAGCAGCCTATTCTCATGATCCTGTAAAAGACAAGGGAATGGGAGGGTCAGGATCACTCAGATTCAATAATCAGGATATGTTCAAAGAGAAGCATTTCTGATGAAAGCAGAAGCTTCAAGGAACATCCTGAAGCTGAATGAGTCCTTAGATTCCAGGGCTGTGATGCAGATGGTCTTGGTGATCCTGGAGGCCCTGGATTTATGGTCCCCTTGCAGACCATGAAGAGGAGGACAGTACATCCAAAGCCTCTGAGCCAGCTTTTCCTTGCTGACACTGTCCCTGAGGCTTGATCGGGCTCAACAGAAGCTCAGGCGAGACATCCAGAGAGATGGTTGTTGTTCATGAAACCAGCAGAGTCCAGGAAGATTAAATGTAAAAGCAACTTCATAGAAACAAGAGGAAAACTATACAACAGCTAAACAAAGCCTAGAACATTACTGCAGTTAGTTTTTAAGTTGGGAGATGAGAACCCCAGGAAAAAGTCTTGCATAAAAGAAAGCAAAAGGTAAAACCAGCATTCTGAGGGTAGTGGAGAAGCTTCCTCCGTTTTGCTTAGAAACGTGAACAAAGCATGGATATTAAGTGCATAAGGATAAACCCTTCACTGTTGTGTGCCATTTTCTTCTCTTAGCTTCCCACCAGCCTGGCCACCAAGACATCCTGTTATAACTTGAAAATTGAGATATGTCTACAATTAAATAATATTTGGTAGAACGCTGATGTTTCCCTTGGTGTCCTGATTTTTCCTCTGATAAGACTAGCATAAGATTTAATAATCCTCAGGAAGAACTGTCAACAAAACCTTTTTCCACTAGGCCTCAACTAATGAAGACACTTTCTGACTACCCATGAATGAACTGGAGTATTCCAAACATGGAATCATTTTAAAGTGTTTCTTAATCTAATGAAAAGTTTGATTTATTAGTTTTTGTTAGGTTTTTTTTTTACCTGATTTTTACTCCTGAACACAGGATCTTAATTATGCTTAAATTAGGTTCCCATTAAACATGGTCTGTGTTTCCTGAGCATAAATGAAGGCATGTCAGATAAGGGAGTTCCCAAAGCCTGCAAGGATTATATATGATTAGTATAATGTTACTTGTATCAAATAGATCCCAAAATGTCTAACTTTTTGACTAAAATATCAGATGATTTATAAGTGAGTTATTATTGTTTCTTGGACACAGAAAGTCTGAGTGGATGTCATAGGTGTACAGGTGTTTTCCTGCACACCTGTGATTCAGGGATTGAGTTGTTATTCATCTTGTGATTCCATGACTCCCTGAGGCAACTTTTTGATCTGCATTCATCAGGTCATGGAGAGAGGATGGAGAATGAACAACTGCTTCTTACAGGCCTTTAAGCAGCTATGATCATGTCACTCCCACTCACACTGAACATGAGGTGGTGTCTACCTGTATGCCCAGGAGAAAAGTGAACTCTCTGGGAATGCACCCTGGGGCAGGTCCTATAAAAGGATAACATATGAGCTGCAGATTCTCCCTAAATGCAACATTACAGAAGTATTCAGCCCCTTAGTTAGAACTTAGAGACTAACTAGTCCATTTTATATGTATACACATATACATATAAAAAATACATACACAGGTAAGGTAGAAAATGAAAAATCCCACATATAATAACTGCATACAACTTAGTAATAAGAAATCACATGGTTCCCTGAATATGGTAGTTCAAACCAAACATGCTACCAGGAAGTCTTACACAAGACCAGAGGATGTGTAGGGGAAGCAGGAGGAAGAGAAACAGACAAGTGCTAACTAACCTCAAAAGCTACAGACCCCAGGATATGACATCTCCTCTACAATTAGGAACAGAGACAAGTGATTGTGTGAGCAACATAATACTGAACTGGGAGAAGTTGCCAGAGGCTCTCACTGTGTGTAAGGGCATGAAAAATTTTAAAAGGGCTGTGAAAAGATCAAACAGTACTAGGACTTAAGCTCTTGGGCATTCCAGAAATAGTGCACAATACTCTCTGAAGATACGCTGCCAGGAGCTGATGTCAGAGATACTGTGGGTACAGAAGAGAGACATTATTCAGACACTGGTTTCAGAAGAGGTAGATCTCTGAAAGTAATAACTTTGCAAAACAGAGAATTTACAGCCAATACCACCAGCTTAGAAAGCAAGGTCCACGGGGATCTGGACAAGGCAAAGTTATAGGCAAGTGAACTCCAAAATAGGCTTAGCCCTGACAGATACAGATGTGGCTTAAAAAAAAAAAAAAGCGGGGGAGCATGTACGTGAGCACCTCATAGTAATAATGAAGGAGGAAGCCCTGGAGTTGTAAAGCTGGAAAAGAGCTCTGTCCCATCCCTGCCTAACCTTCCCTCGGTGTTCTCCTGGTAGTTCAGGAAAACCCATCTCATTTAAGTATGGATAACAAAATAAGGTTACAGTCCAAACATATTTAAATTTATTATAAGAAGAAAAAAAGAGGCCAGGCATGGTGGCTCATACTTGTAATCCCAGCACTTTGGAAGGCCAAGGTGGGCAGATCAACTGAGGTTAGGAGCTTGAGATCAGCCTGGCCAACAGAGTGAAACCCCCATCTCTACTAAAAATACAAAAAATCAGCTGGGTGTGGTGGCAGGTGTCTGTAATCCCAGCTACTCGGGAGACTGAGGCAGGAGAATCACTTGAACCCAGGAAGGGGAGGTTGCAGTGAGCTGAGATCATGCCACTACACTCCAGCCTGGGTGACAAAAGCAACAATCCTTCAAAAAAAAAACAACAAAAAACAAACAAACAAACAAAAAACAGAAAAAGAAAAAAAATTAAACAAAATACCTTCTGGTAGATAATGGAAAGAAACGGCTTCGATACACTGGACATTTTTAAATGAATAAATATGAATTAAGAAATTGAAAAAAAATGGATGAATGAACAGCATAGCTAAAAAAAAAAAAGTTCAGAAATAATATGCCTAGACCTGCACTCTATAAACATTGATGTCCCTAGGGATCATAATGTGGTCTTGGCAAATGCAGGTTCTGGTTCTGTAAGTCTGGGAAGAGGCCTGAGATATTGTATTTCCAGTGAGCTACCAGGTGACATGGATGTTATCTGTCTGTGGATTCCATGTTGAAACACAAAGGTGTATACCAAGAATTGGCATACTATGACTAACAACTATGGCTGGCTGCCTGCCTATGTAAATAAAGTTTTAATGGGACACAGCCACATCCCTAAGTTTACATATTGTCTATGGCTGCCTTTGTGCTTCAATAGCAGAATTCATCTTTGTAATAGTGGTCTTACGGCCCTTTACAGAGAACTTTTCCAATCCCTGGTCAAAACAATAGTATATGAATAGAGAGAGAAAGCACCACAGCAAGGAACTAGAAAAAAATTCAGAAATTAAGGTTCAGTGTTTTAAAACTCAAGACAAAGTAAATACCAGTTGTTATGGTATGACAATTGTTATGGAATGTTTGTATTCCCATGCAAATTCATATGTTGAAGCTTTAATTCCCAATGTGATAGTATTCAGAATCGGCCTTTGGTAGGAAATTAGGGTTAGATGAGATGATGAGGAGAGAGTGCCCATGATGAGATTAGTGTCCTTATAAAAACAGAAACCAGAATGCCTGTGCTTGTTCACTCTCTCTCAATGAGCTCACAGAGAACCAATTATGTAAACACACAGCAAGATGGCAGGCACCTACCAACCAAGAAAAGAAGCCTTAGACTGAAATCTACCTTTCTGATACCTTGATCTTGGACTTCTCCACCCTCACAACTGTGAGAAAGAAACATTTGTTGTTTAAACTGCACATTCTACTGCAATTTGTTATCACAGTCCAAGGTGGCTAAGACACCATAGAAAGCATGGTACAAAAAGTAGATCATTTTTTTTTAAAAAAAGCCAGAGACAAAAGTATCAGAAATAAAGAAAGAGAAATTGTTAAAATCTTTCGGAGAAATTTAGTAAGTATAGATGTCAGAAAACTACAGATCATGAGTCAATTCTAGTTTGTATCCTGTTTGTATAATTACCCATCATAAAATAATTTTGTACATTTTTAAAGAGCTGCTTGATAAAGGAAGAGGAAAAAGAAATATTAAAAAAAAGAAAAAATGAAGAAGAAGGGGAAGATAAAGAGAAGAAAAAGAAGAAATAATATGTGGCCTGCAAAGCCTAAAATACTTTCAGAAAATATCTGTCTATCCCTGCTATAGAAGACTGGCAAGGGACATTTAACATACATATAATTGGCTTCCCCAGTGAAGAAAATGAAAGTGATGAAAAAAACAAGCATTTAAACCTATAGTCCAATAAAATTTTCATGAAATAAAACACTTGTAAATGCAAGTTGACAACTAGTGAAAGGGTACATTGTGTAACTACAAAATTTGATATTGTCCACATGGAAAGAAAGTCTAGTAAACATTTTGAAATGAATATGTGTGTGCGTAAAGGGAGCTGTTGTCCTATTTTATTAGCAACAGCACCTTCTTTTGCATTCTCAAGTGCCCTACTTTGAACAATAAATTATAAGGTTATCCTACTAGAAAGAGAGTAGCATTAACCTTTCAATACCAACATTGCATAGCAGAAGTCACATAGAATTATGTTAAATATGTGAAAGGAAAGAAAATATAAGCATGGAATTTAACATATTGCAAAGGGTTTTAATTCTTAAAGGCTGCAAACAAAAGGGTTCAAAAATTGAAGGATAATACAGACTATTTTTCCCATGAGCCCTTCCTATAAAACTTATTAGAGAACAAGAATGAAAAAATAATTAAAGAAAATTTGCCATAATATCCAGGGTGAGGATGGAGTATATTTAATTGTATAATTAAGACTAATATTTCAGGAAATGGGTCATAAAATATTAGGTAATATTAGATAGGTTGACAATGCAAAAAAATACAATTAACAAAAAGGAAAGTGAAATACAGAGAGTAGACTGAAAGACAAATAGGCTCATAGATTAACTCAACAGTATTAGCTAAATTTAAAAGAAATTAGTAAGAGGGAAAAAGAGGGTTGAATAAAAATAAGTTTACTATCTAAGTCCATTATTGCTCAGAGTAGTAAAAGAATAGAGAATGACAAAAGAAAAGCACTATGAATATTATAACTACATTGATTTAGAGGTAAAAATTGTCTTAGCATAAATTGTCTCAAAAATAGACCATTGTGAGACAAGACTAGAGTGAGGGTAGTTCTGGGGGAGGTGACCCCAAAAGATCTGGTATGGGAATTAGAATGTAATATAAGAAAGAGAAAGACACCAATATAAGGTGTGTTAGTTAGTATGCTAATCCTGCAGGCAATTTTGGCTTAATCCCAATTGGCATCTTTGGTAGATTATGTAGAACATACCTAAGAGTTAACCTATAAAAATGGTAAGGGAGCTGGAGTATTTATCCATCTATTTCCATTCCTTCTTTGCTGAGAGCTGCTCTTGAGGGCATTACTACAATAGTACTTCTGGTATTTTCTGTGCATGTTCCTGTAGTTAGAGAAAGCCCCTATTAAGAGAGTCACAGAAGCCTGCAAGAAGTAGCTGTCTAACTGTATAAAAACTGACAAAACCTGCTACACAATCCTTCCTAAATAAACATATTTAAAAACCAAAAACAGGAAAAAAAGGAGAAAAGCCCCACATATGAAAGATTTTATACATAGGTAAATGTAACTAGATAATTATATTACAGACGGTATATTTCTGCCTCTGAAAACATGGACTAAACATATTTTTGCCTATTTTACCTGCTAAGTACAGCTGGGCACTATATATAAACATCAATCATGGGAAGGCCCTGGAAAGTGCAGAGCAGGCAGACAAATGAGCCAGGGACTTCCCAAGGAATAGCACAGCAGAGAGTTTTAATACCTCACATATTCCAGATTGGGTGCTGGGAAAGCTGGCAAATGAAAATTTCAATAGGGGCAGACAAAAGAACCCCAAGAATAGCCAGGCTACTTTCTTTACCAAAGAATAAAATAGGTCATCCTAACAAGACAGAAAACTTAGACAAGAACCACTCCATTCCAGCCAAACACCACAGAAGAAACTGCAGTCACACCCACATCCTAACCAGAAAAGTTAGGGTAGGCAGGCAAATGCAATGAAGTATCCTATCCCCTGCTGGGATGGTGTCAGAGAAGGTAGAGTGGAAGCCAGAAATTTCGTAACTGCCCACTCCTCTCTACACCAAGTCAGTGATGATTCCATTATGAGACTGAACTTTCATACCTACTGGGTTGTGAGAGGATGCCCCTTCCTTCCCTGCAGGGGTGGCATCAGAGGAGGCTTAGTGGCGATGAAGACTTTGTCACTATACACAGTGCCTCCAGAGGCTACATGAGGAGTAGTAAGATCATCCCTGTCCCTTCAAGTCAAGGTAGTATTAGCACAGATCTAGTGGAAAACCAGAGATCCCAACCCCAGCTAAGAGTAATGAGGGTCCCTCACACACTGGTGTCAACAGAGGTCAAGTCACAAACCTGGACTTTCATCTCAACCTGGAAATACTAAGATAATGTTTCTCTGGTGTCAGAGGAGACCATCTGTGATCAAAGGTTTAAGAAAAATTAAGAGTCTCAAAACATAATACACATTTCAATTGACAATCACTAATTTTACTAAGACTCAAGAAAATCACAACTTAAATAAGAACAGACATTGACAGATGCCAAAACTCAGAAGACACAGGTCTTATAATTATCTAGCAAGAAATTTAAATGCCCATAGTAAAACATGCTTCAATAAGTGTAGAGACCAGCCCTACGGGGCTTTGTGGGTGTTCTCCCTGTGTACAGAGATGAGAGACTGTAAGAAATAAAGACACAAGACAAAGAGATAAAGAGAAAACACTGGGCCTGGGGGACCACTACCACCAAGACATGGAGACCGGTAGTGGCCCCGAAAAGCTGGGCATGCTGATATTTATTGAATACAAGATAAGGGCACAGGTTAAGGAGGGTGAGTTGTCCAAGTGATTGATAAGGTCAAGCAAGTCACGTGATCATGGGACAAGGGGCCCTTCCCTTTTAGGTAGCCAAAGCAAAGAGGAAAGGCAGCATACGTCAGCATTTTCTTCTATGCACTTATAAGAAAGATCAAAGACTTTAAGATTTTCACTATTTCTTCTACCGCTATCTACTAAGAACTTCAAGGAGGAACCAGGAGTACAAGAGGAACATAAAAGTGGACAAGGAGTGTGACCACTGAAGCACAGCACCACAGGGAGGGGTTTAGGCCTCCAGATGACTGTGGGCAGGTCTGGATAATATCCAGCCTCCCACAGTAAGCTGGTGCAGCAGAGTGTTCCCTGATTCCTGCAAGGAAAGGGAGACTCCCTTTCACGGTCTGCTAAGTAACAGGTGCCTTCCCAGGCACTGGCATTACTGCTTGATCAAGGAGCCCTCCAGTGGCCTTTATGCGGGCGTGACAGAGGGCTCATCTCTTGCCTTCTAGGTCACTTCTCACAATATCCCTTTAGCACCGGACCCTATACTCACCAGTTATTCCTAGGTTATATTAGTAATGCAACAAAGAGTAATATTAAAAGCTAATGATTAATAATGTTTATACTAATGATTGATAATTGTCCATGATCATCTCTATATCTAATTTGTATTATAACTATTCTTTATTCTATTTTCTTTATTATACTGCAACAATTTGTGCCTTCAGTCTCTTGCTGTGGCACCTGGGTAATCCTTTGCCCACAAATAAGCAATTACAAATACCCTTGAAATAAAAGGAAAAATGTTAAATCTTTACACAGAAATATAATATCTCAGCAAACAAATAGACAACTAAAGAAAAAACTAATGGAAATTTAAGAACAAAAAATATAATAATTAAAATAAACCACTCAATAGATGTGGTTAGAATGAAAGCACAGAGAAAAGAAATAGTGAATTTGAAAATACAATGATAGAAGTTACCCATTGTGAATATCAGAGAGCAAAATAGACTTAAAAAGTGAACAAAGTATCCACTAAATGTGAAACTATAACAAAATATCTAACATCAGATTTGTGTCATCAAAATCCCAAAATGACAGAAGAGAATATGACTAAAAACTTTTGAGAACTAATGGCTAAAATTTGTCTATATTTAGCAAAAGACTCAAATTAAAATATCCAAAAAGATGAGTGGACCCCAAATAAGATAAATTCAAGAAATCCACAGCAAGACACATCATAATCTTCCGAAAACTAAGGGGCAATAAAAAATGTTGAGAGAAGTAAGGGGAAAATTAGACCTTAATATTTGCTGTTTGAATAACAGCAAATTTCTTGTTAAAACCAGAAAGGCTGGCCAGGTGCAGTGGCTCATGCCTGTAATCCCAGCACTTTGGGAGGCCGAGACGGGCTGATCACGAGGTCAAGAGATCAAGACCACCCTGGCTAACTTGGTGAAACCTCGTCTCTACTAAAAATACAAAAAAATTAGCCAGGCGTGGTGGCGGGTGCCTTAGTCCCAGCTATTCGGGAGGCTGAGGCAGGAGAATGGTGTGAACCCGGGAGGCTGAGCTGGCAGTGAGCGGAGATCATGCCACTGCACTCCAGCCTGGGCAACAGAGCGAGACTCCATCTCAAAAAAAAAAAAAAAAAACCCCACATATTTCAAGAATAAAAAAGCAAACAGTCATCTTAGAAAATGTGTAAAATGTATAAACAAGCATTTCACAGAGGATAAACATAAATAAGTATATTAAAAGATATTTAAAGTGAATAGCCATTATGGAAATGAAAATGCAAATAAAGACCACGGTGACATGTCATTATCCAACTATTATAATGGCTAAATTCAAAAATATCAACAATGCCAAATGGTAGCAAGGATGTACACAAACTAGATCTCTGAATTTTTCATAGAAATGTGAAGCAAAGAAGCCACCCTAGAAAATAATTTGGCATTTTCTTACAAAACTAAACATGTGCTTGCTAAAACACCCAACAAGTAATCTACCAGGTGTTTAACGTACAGAAATAAAGATAGGTGTCCACATAAAAAGCTCAACGTGTTTATTAGTTTCTGATTTATTTGTAATAGCCAAAACTGGAACAAGCAAAATATTTTATAATAGGTGAATGGTTAAACAAACTGGAGCACGCACATACTATTCAAAAAGATTCAGACATTAAAAAAAGAACTATTTACACATGCAATAATTTTTATGGTTCTCAAGGGAATTATGCTGAATGGAAAAAAAAAAAAAAGGGCGCAACCTCAAAAGGCCCCATGGCATGTGATTCCATTTATATAACATTCTCAGAATGCAAAAGTATAGGTATGGACTACGGCTGGTTGTCACGGGTGAGGGATAGTTGTGCGGAGGGAGTGGCAGGATTCTAAAAGGGTAGCAGAAGGGTCTTTGTGGTGTTATAACAGTTCTGTCTCAGTGGTGATGGTGGTTACACGCATCTGCACATGTGATAAAATGATATAGAACTACGCACACACAATGTACCAAGGGCATGTGGGATTTCTTTGCACTATCTTTTCAACCTCCTATGAATCTATAATTATTGCAAAATGAAAAGTTCAAAAACCGAGAGGCAATGAATGAAACTAATAATTCTAAAGACTGTAATCCACAATGAAAATGTAAGTTATTGAGATCTATTCACCTAATAAAACAGCAACAGTAGAAACTGCAGGTTATGTGAGCAAAAAGATACTAATAACAGGAGATTTTAACACAGTTCTCTCAGTCCTAAAAAAAAATATAAAATAAAATGAGTTAAAGAGACCTTATAAAATGAATATATAAAAGATCTAACCAATAAATATTTATTATAATCCATTATGTGACAACAGATAATTTTTCTAGTTTATATGTAACAACATTTTCAAAATTTGGCACTCCTTAATAATTTTTTTTTTTTTTTTTTAGATGGAGTCTCGCTCTGTTGCCCGGGCTGGAATGCAGTGGCCTGATCTCGGCTCACTGCAACCTTCATCTCCCGGGAACAAGCAATTCTCCTGCCTCAGCCTCCCAAGTAGCTGGAACTACACACTGCCATGCCCAGCTAATTTTTTGTATTTTTAGTAGAGACGGGGTTTCACCATGTTGCCCGGGATGGTCGCGAACTCCTGAGCTCAGGCAGTCCTTCTGCCTAGGACTTCCAGAGTGCTGGGATTATAGGAATCAGCCACCATGCTCGGCCAATAATATTTTCTAAAAGGAAAAGACAATGAAATAATACCACATGTTCTGACCACATGAAATAAAACTTGTGCAGCAGATGCTGTATCTTCACCCTTACCCCTGGTTTCCACAGAAAGTCACCAGCAGACAGGTGTGTTCAGACTGATCTGACACTGGGTTTTGACATTTCTCTGCAAGAAGCCTCCAGCGAATAAGGGAGCTCCCTCTGTCACCTGTGAGAACAGTCTGTGGTGTCTCAGGAGGAAATCAACCAATGAGGAATAAAAAGAAGTGAATGAATATCACAACTTCCTCAACTCCACAGAGGGTGGGAATGAAGGGGCCCTTCTGAGACGTGTTTTCCAGAGTTTCTTGGAGGGTACCCAGTGGAACTGAGTCTCTGTTGCTTGGAGCAATAACACACTCATCATCCCTGCACATCCACAGTCTCTCACTGTATCTCCTTGGGATCGTCTTCCAAATATAAGAATTGCACCCAAATCCCTTTGCTCAGGATCTGCTTTAGAGGGAACACAAATTAAGACAACTAGAAATCAATAACATACATACACACACACACACACACACACACACACACACACACAAAATACACTGGCTGAAGCACAAAGGTCCGTTTACCTGGACATTAAAAACTTTTTATTAAACTCTTGGGTTAAAGAGGAAATACAGTGAAATGAAATACAGTGAATGAAACTGTAGCATTGCTAGAAAATAAGCATATCACCAACAAGGCGAATCATAATGTACATGATACAGCTAAAGCAGCACTCGGAAGAAAACACATTGCATTGAATGCCTATGTTAATAAAAACTAAAATATGTGAGTTAAATGTTCAATCCAAAAACCTAAAAAACAATAAATAAAAAAACGGAAGTCAGTGACCGTAAAACAATTTAAAAATACAAAATATGGGTGTTTGTGAAATTACTTAGCAAAATTAAATAACATCTAGCTCAACTTTTTGTAAAAGAGAGACCACATATTTCCAAGTTTAGAAATAATCGGGAGAAAGGGACTTTGAGTACATTTTGTGCAATTCTATAAAAATAGAAGAGACTGATTCCTACAGGGAAGAAAAAACAAAACAGCTAGAAGGAACTCTTATGTGTGCAAAAGGAGATAATTTGAGTAATAAAAAGAATAATGACTATAAATTATTAAAATTTATTGAATATATAAAAATTCATGAATCCATAATGATACACAAGAAAGTGCGCATAACCTACTGGACTCCATTGGAGGTCATCAGGGCTCATGACATTCATAAATAGTGGAAAAGGATTAAGCATCTTTCCTCCTTTTCTAATGTAAACTATATTTCAGGATGAGGGAAGGCTCTTCTGTGGAGAATTCCATCTAAACAATACACAAGGAAATAACAAATTAGGAAATCATGATTCGTCAGCCTCAAATGAAATAACCGAGTCAGTTAATGTTCTTAGCATTGGAAAAATAAGTTCCAGGCAACCGGAAATGGGAGAAAATGAACAAGTAAGTGACATCATGAGGAAGAGATTAACCACTTTATAATGTGGAACCTTCTACTGAACAACTGATCTGGATTCTTTAAGAAGTTAGTGCCAAGACAGGGAGGGAAGGAAGAAGGGACAATGGGTTGAGAAACACCAATTGTAAAAAGTCATTTTGGAGAATCTCAGGGAAACAGGAGTATAGACTGGGTATTCAGTGATGTTCAGAAATTATATTAGATTTATAAGGCATGATAGTTGTTCCATGGTTAAAAAAATCCTTAGTGTTTTTGTAAATGCATATTGAAGGTCATGGAGACAAAACTGAATGATCCTCCAGTTATGAAAGGCGAGAGATTAATCTATAAAAAAATACAGCAAGTTATTGATGGTTTTAAAGATAAGTGGTGGGCATATAGATTCATAATATCACTGCTTTGTGAAATTTGTTATCATAAAAAGGTTTTTAAAACACCTTTCAAAAAACGCTGAGAATATCCTGTGATCTACCTCCCTCCACACTCCACCTCTCCACCTACTCTATGTGAGAAACATAGCCAAGAAAGAGAAAGCCACTTTGGAAGCTTGCTCCAAAAGTCGCTGAATAAGCTTAGATTATAACCTGGCTCTTCTGGAGTGTCTTCCTCCACGAAGTGAGCTGATTCTTTTAATAGACATCAGGCCAATCATTAGGAGCTGATATTTAATTTTAGGAGCAAGAACGCAAATACAGGGGATGGGTTTTAGATCTTACCATCATTAAATACACGCCCAGAAACCCAGCTTCGCATCATGGAAGAGTCAAAGTGCTAAGTGCCTGCCTATGAAATTTGAGACTATTCACACACATCATTGACTTTCCTCACAGAAATATGATGTACCACTGTGCTGTCTTCCACTTTATAAAGATGCAAGAACTGATACAAAAGAGTTCATTGATCTTTCCTAAAGCTCAAAGCTAATGAATTGGTGAGAAAGAAGTCCCAGCCCAAGTCACCTCGCCCTGACACTGGCTTTCTATGCTCTGGTGCAGCAGAGAGTGAGAGAGTATCATATCTAGGACTGAAGTACATGCTCATGGCTACCATTTGTCAGTGATGGTGCATAGGTCTGCGCACCAGATGAATCATTCTAAGGACACAGCTCATGGGTGCGGCTCCCCCAGACCAGGCTTTTACTTCAATATGGACAAGCACTGGGGCATGAGGCAACTAAGACTGATGCTAGATTAATACAAACACAACCACTCTCATGCCTGGGATTGAAGGACACCTATACAACAAACCTTGGTGTTTATAGATAGGTATTGAAACACATTCCAGAAACAGAATGTAACTGTTTTGTTAAGCCCCTGCCCCGACTTACTGATGGGAAACTAAGGCCCTAGCGAAGGGAATTTGACCAAAGTGATGTGTGAAATTAGTGCAGATGCGGTACTGTGTATTTTTAGAGTCACAGTTCCTGGCATGCCAGCAATTCATTTGGGGATGACAACAGGCATGTGAGAAACTGGGGGTCCCAGGAGAGTTTGGTGGAATATACTGCAGTGTTCCAAAAGCCTGCATCAGCAAACCAGGGCAAGGTCAGCTGGAATCTGAGTAATCACCACGGCTGAGCTCACAAACTGGAGAGGTGGGAGTCCCGCACGCCACTCACTACAAACAGAGGAGAGCACACATTTCCTCCAGGAGGCTCCGCCATGGAGGTCCCATGAAGCAAAAGTGTTACCAGTGATGGGTCTTTATTCGAGTCATCCAGCTTCTTGGCATTTTGAACAAATAATTGGACAAAATGCGCAAAGCAAGCAAGAAAAGAATGAGGTAACAAAAGCAGAGATTTATTGAAATGAAAGTACACGCCACAGAGTAGGAGCTCGAGCAAGTGACTCAGGAGCCCTTGCTACAGAGTATTCTGGGGTTTAAATACCTTCTAGAGGTTCCCCATTGGTTGCTTGGTTTGCACCCTATGCAAATGAAGTAGTGGCCCTCAACCAGTCTCAGTCGTTGCAGAAAGCAACAAATCAGAGGCTGAAGTGAAGTTACGAAGTTACACCCTATGCAAACATCTGATAGGTTGTGGGAGAGCACCAATCAGGGGCTGAAGTTACAAAGTTATACTCCCATGCAAATAAAGACTAGGCCTGAGACTGGTCTGATTGATTGCAGGAGGGGACCAATTAGAAGTACTTTCAATTTTTCATCTGCCACACAGAAAAGTGAGGGATGGGAAGTTTGCAAAGGGCATGGTCTCTGGTCCTTTTGTTACTTGGGCATGGAAAGTTGGGGTTTTCCTTTTGATTTAGTTCTAGGAGGTCAGTATAAATTGGCCTTAGGGTCCCTGCCTCCAGACCCTGTTCTCCTGCCTCAGTAAGGCCCATTGTTGCATTCTGGTCCCACTTTCTCATTCCTCTGTGAGAACAGAGGCTCCCGCTGTTCTCAAAAGGGGAGAAAGAAAAGAAGCCAATGTCAGGCATCATGCAGGGACAGAGAACTTTATGTGTGGCATTTTATCTCATTAATGGTTTTCTAAAACAAAATCATTTGGAAACTGAAACTGAGGCTGGAAAGTTTTTGTTGAGGTTGATCAGGTGCCGACAGTGTTGGGATCTCACCCCTCGTCATGTCCAGCATGCCTGCTTGTCCATTCCAGTGAATTACCGTGGGCCAAGTTACAGTCAATGAAAGCAGTGGGGAGAACACAACCCTTTTCTAAATGTTACATCGGAGGCTTTTATCAGAGTCAAGGACCAATAGCGCAGCAATTAGCACATATGCCACTATTTTCTTCAGGGAACTGGACCTTCATCCAGTAACCCAGATAGAAACTGTTTGACAGGCTTAAACAAAAATATTTCCAAAATTGGTAAATAAAACACATTAATTTTCTGCCTCCCCATCAGTCATACTCTTTCCATAAATGACTTTCTGCATTTTTTCTCTGTCCCAAATCTCCACTCATTTTCAGGTCCAGAATTCTCCCAGATCACCAAACCGTGTAGTTTCTGCCTAGCCTAAACCGTGCCAATCTACCACCTGAAATAAGAAGAAACTGAGGACATATCAAGTCCATTTTTTTCACAGGTTATACAATTCACTCACAGGTTATATTTTATTTACAATGAATAAATAAATAAATGACAGAAACTTCTAAGACTTTAAAGCAACCAGAGCTATAACCAGAGCAACAAAAGTTCTCAAGTGTATTATCAAAAGGAAAATTGAAGTTGAATAATTGCTATGATAGCTATACTCATCACTAATCACTACGTAAATTGATATGACATGAAAGGGACGAAAAACAGAGGTGTGCTAAACTGTCTAAGTCCATTTGGGGATCAATAAATCACTGTTAATAGTGCATAAGTATGATATTTCAGGTACTTTTGAACAAACCACATAGCACTATGGAGGCATCTCAATAAGAATGAGATGCAAAAGTCACAGGAGAAAGGCCGGGCACAGTGGTTCATGCCTGTAATGCCAGCACTTCAGGAGGCCCAAACAGGCAGATCACTTGAGCTCAGGAGTTTCAGACCCGCCTGGGCAACATGGAGAAACACCATCTTTACCAAAAAATATGGATTAGCCAGGTGTGGTGGCATGTACCTGTGATCTGAGCTACTTGGGGAGCTGAGTTGGGAGAATCACTTGAGCCCAGGAGGCGAAGGTTGCAGTGAGTCGACATCACGCCACTGTACTCCAGCCTGGGTGACAAAGCAAAACCCTATCTAAAAAAAAAAAAAAAAATTCACATGAGAGGCAGAGAGAGGCATAAATTCACTAATTTACTATGTCGATAGTTAAATTTGACTGGTATTTCTAACCAAAGCATTAGGGGACAGTCATGGGTTACCTGACTGTTGCCATCTGATGAAAGGCTATACAGGCTGTACAGCAATTCCTTAAGTGGAAATCTTTTTCTGGAATTTAATTCTAAAGAGAAGTTATCACAAAGGACCTTTCACAAAGACATTAGTCTTATCACAAATGCGAAAACAATTTTCAAATGCGTACAAGATAAATCTTGGAAATAGACCAAGACCTCACGCCCAGCTACAACTCAGTGAGGCTGCTAAGTGTGCCAGGCCCTTCTCTGTCTCTTCCTGGAGCTCTAAACTATACACTATGCTGTGATTGGAAGAGCCCATGTGAAAGGTCAGGTCCTTCATTGTCTTCTGTGAGCCTCAGCTGCCAGCTGGGCTTTCTGTAGACCCCAGTGGGCAGAGCACTTAAAATGCCCCCTGTGGCTTAAAATCCTGGGTTCCATTCTGCTCTGGATGCCAAATGGCCAGGCTGAGGTTAAGGTGCTGCTGGCAGACCTGTCTTCCCACCTGCAGGAATTTGCTTGAGTTGTAGCATAAAGCACTACAAACTGGGGGACTTCAATTACAGGAATTTCTTGTTATTTATTTGTTATTATTTTGTTGACACAGGATCTCACTCTGTCACCCATGCTGGAGGGCAGTGGTGTGATTACAGCTCACAGCAGCCTTCAATTCCTAGGCTCATGCTATTGTCCCACCTCAGCCTCAAAAGTATCTGGGATTACAGGCACACAACTCACCACCATGCCCAGCTATTTTTAAAATTTTTGTAGAGATGGGGTCTTGCTATGTTGCCCCAGCCGGGTCTCAAACTCCTGGACTCAAGTGACCTCCCACCTCAGCCTCCCAAAGTGAATTTATTGTCAAACTTCTGGAAGCTGGAAGTCCAAGATCAAGCTGTTGGCAGGGCCGTGCTCCCTCTGCAGATGTTGGGGCAGGCTCTGTTCCTGGCCTCACTCCCAGCGTCTGGTGGTTTGCGGGCCCTGCCACGATTCTGAATCATCTGGTCTCAGGTGGGCCTGAATATTTCTCCAGATGAGTATTTCAGCCAGGCTTGAGAACCATTGGCTTAGATCACTCAGAATATACCTGGCATAAGATGCCAGAAACAGGAAGAGAGGAAAATGTAATTTTCCCTCTCTCCCTCTAAATTCTAAGCTGGGACACCTTTAACAAAAGACAGATTAGCAAGAGAGAAATGAATAGAAATTTATTAACATGTATATTTTATATACACATGGGAGAAAACTAAGGGAAAAAGAAACTCTCTGTGAGGTTGCAGAGGAAATGCCACTGACAGCAATAACTTAAGCACATCCTTAGGATGACCCTGATAGATGCACCTCAATGTATGTTCCAAGCCAGGGAATCTGGGTGTGGCCAACCCAGAGATTTGTTTCTTATCTCTGAGAAACATCTGAGCCCCACTGAACCATCTTGCATATCACAGGCTATATAGGGGATCGAAGCCCTGAGTTTAGGTTCAGTGAAGGTTGCCAGTTGGAGGTCGTTATGGGGAGGGTGTTAACTGAAAATGCTCTATAAATGCTAACATGCTGTTTGCAAGCAGTTGCGGTTTTGCTGCCCAGCCCATTGCCACTGGGCCATGCAGTTATCTTGTCTAGCCCACTGCCACTGGACTGTATGTGAGGAGGATATGTTGTCCAGCCTACCACCACTGGACTGAATGTAAAGCGATACATCGTCCAGCCCGCTGCCACCGGACTGTGTTTAAGGCAGATTACCTTGTTTAGCCCACTACCCCTGGACCATTTCTGTACATAAGGTAGTTCTCCTAGCCAGTCGCCTGCCACTGGACTCTCTCTCCTGTATGTAATCTCCTAATAAAACCCCACATCTTGTTTGCTGTCTCTGGGTCTCTTCTTCAGCCTTTTGAACTTGGCACCTTCCCTATTGAGGCTGATAGGGGTTTGCACAATGGAGGTGGCTTTGAACTCCAACCTATACAGCATCTTCAACAAAGAACAATGCATTTTTAAGGTAAGTGACAGGGCAAAAGAAAAGCCTCTTGAGTCTTCATGGGTGGCAAATTGTGGGAAGAGGATACTGTATATGGAAACTCATGTTAGATAGACAAGTTAGTAAAGTCCGTGAGGTTGTCTCCTCTGGTGTCTCCAGCCTGACAAGGATCTAAGGTCATCTCGGGTAGTCCATCTTTGTCCTTTCTGGTGGAGGAGGGGAGCGACAGCTTTGTAAGTTTATGTCTTGCTTTTAGGCAAATATCTCCTTATATCTGCTTCTTTTCAGTTCCCTTCAGCTCTAAATGTCCTTATGCCGAAATGGCATATTTTGAGGTGACATGTTTTGCTGCCTTTCACTAGTATCACCTTGCCCTGAGATAGGAAGAGGAGGAGGAAATATCTGAACACAATTGAGCTAACAAGGCTTGAAAAATGGACTCTTTGCTGCAAGTAGTTTCTCAATCTTTGAAATGGAAAGATCAAGACCTTAATTTTCCCATGAAAACACATGGGCTATGTCATGTCAAGTGTGTTTGTGAATTTTAAGGTACAGCAAAACATTTAGTCTTATCTTGGCATGATCTACAGTGGATGGTGTCCGGGGGCCATATTGGAAACCTCCCCCTCAGCTGTGGCTTTCTTCACCACCCCTGCAATTAGGAACCCTATGATACTTTCCCTCTTCCTCTGCCCCCTCTCTCTCCCCCAGGCATCAGAGGCCATAAGCACACATGTTACAGCTGTAAACAAATTGTTTTAAATTGATGATTTGGATACTGGGTTGGTGGGATTAGTCTAAAAATAGCCAAATGTAATTAGTTTAATTGTTTTTAAGAGTTCTTTTTTTTTGTAAGCCGTTATAAACTCTGGTTTTGTGTTTTGTCTAGTTAATACAGTTTCTGTTGAAACTTCTTAGATGTGTCTGTCTTAAATATTTAAAACATGCTTTGCATTAGCTCTAAATTTGTGCATGCAAAATAGTTCAAGGTGAACTATTGGTGCCTTCTGCCACTCATCTAGGAGGAATATCTGTTGTGGCTTATAAGGCATTGGTTAAAACCTAACCCTTTCTATAAAACAGCTGTTTTACCTAAGCAGAACCTGGGAAGGTATGAGACACTAGTTAGCAGTTCCTGTCTCTGTTGATAAGTTTCTTGTGCAAAGCTGCCCCATTAGTATGCACTTGACCTCATTCTGGGGAGTGCAGTGGAGCACCGCTGCATTTCTGCCCTCCCCGATCCTCCCTGTCCCATCTTTGAAACGGGTTAACTTGGGTATTCAGGAGAGGTCAAAGTAAACCGTATCCAGAAACCACCTTATTGTATATCAAATCACCCCTCGATCTGGGTTGTTCTATGGAGAGTAAAAGGACTTGATAGATGGAAAGAAGCATAAAAAAGCCCCAGACAGGTCTACTTCAGTCAAGGCTTGAACACCTACAAGTTGTTGTTCATCAATTGACAGGGTCTCTGCTCCAAGAGGCCAAACCAGAACATGTAGAGAATCCTGTGATTCGTGTCTTTTCTAGACCAACGTCTTCTGGGATGTCTTGCAGGGCTGTCAGGGGACTAACTCCAAATCACTTCCCAAGACAGTTTTCCGTTGAGTTATTCTTACTCATAGAGTACTTATGTGGCCTGTGACAATGGCAGGCAAAAGAAGAGTCAACCCCTGGTGGAGAATTTATCTATGATGGGGAAGTTTGCATGGGTACAGATTAAGGACAGGGAAATTGCTTCCATCTTAGCATAAATCAAGCATATCCTGTTCCCAAACAAAAGCGTTTTCTATACCCATGTTTCTCAGTCTTGATGGATATTTGAATTATCTACAGAGCTTTTAAAACATGCTATGGCCTGGGGGCCATCTGAGACTGCTTAATCAAAACTGTTGGTATCTTCTGGAAGCATGCTTAGAACCAGCGGCCTGCAAAATCATAGAGAACATGGAGAACTCAGCTCAGAGAGAAACCACACAGCAATGGCCTTGCCCAGCCTCTGCAGTCTGACCAGAGAGCAGCCAGGGTCCTGCTTAAGGGATAGAGTGTGTGTGTGTGTGTGTGTGTGTGTGTGTGTGTGTGTGTGTCGGCACTTGTTCTAAGAACAAAGTGTTAAATTACTTAATCTTCACAACAACCAATGGACAATGGAGAAGTTTGTTCAACTTGTACATGCAGAGCAGGAGCTGAGCTCAAATGGCAGGGTCCCAAGCCCATGCACCAGACACTGCACAGTTCTGAATGCACCAATTACATTTTAACTTTCACCAGGTACAAAAGCAGAGACTGATCATGAGATTATTGATACAAAGGGCTAGGGACTTGAACAACCTGGGGCTCAGATCAGCAAAATCTTGAGTCAAGCCATGTCTGTAACTAGAAAGAGAATATCCCCTGGCTGAGCATCCATCAGCTTCTCTGGGGAGGCAGAAATGGAACTTGTCAACTTCCCATATATTGGCTATATCTTGGAAACATGTATTTTTATATGAACTGTTCAAAGCAAACAACATATATCCTTGTGATCCGAGAGAGTGGATTCTATCATTCTCAACAAATCCTTTGGTGGTTGTCACCAAGACCCAGTTCCTGAACTTCTCTGGTTTCTGTTGCATGGTTATATGGATAATCAGGCAGTGCCTGAACAAGGGGCACCCAGCAATGGGAAGCTGCATCTCAACAGAATAGCACCCACATGGGTCGTTTCCTGTCTGGGTCTGCTGCACTGTACACTGCCTTACACATCCCAGACTGCCATAAGCAAGCAAATGCATAAGAGAGAGACAGGAAAAAAAGTAAGCTCTCAGTTTGGGTACATGGGCTGTTCAGTTCATGTGTGGTGGTTGGTAGTCCTGCCAGTTACACAATCATCCTTCATTTTCTTCTGGATATTCATACAGAACCTTTGTACCTCGCTTAAATTTCTGCTGACCTAGTCTTTGTTCCATCTTACTCCTAATGTAGGGTTGCTAGCTAAAACACAGGACACTTAGTTAAATTTGAATTTCAGTTGAAGAATTAAAAAAAAATAGTATGTGCCCTAAATATTGCGTGGAACATATTTATATCAAGAATTATTTGGTTTTGATCTGAAATTCAAATTTAACTAGGAATTCTGTTTTTATTTACCAAATCTGATAACTTCCCCTAGAAGGGAAGGTGTTTCTATAGTCAGGCCCTACTCTGTGGGTATCATTCACCAGTATAGTTAGAAAACTAGATGGAATTTCCAAGGTGGTAAATATTTGAAGTTCTGCTGGGACTATTTGGCGCCTTCTGAATTATGGGCCAAGTTAAAGATAATTAAGAACAGATGTGTCCCCAAATGTGACACTACTTATTTGTTAGTACAATGATCTTAAAAAACTCTTTATTGAGCCTCAAATTGAAGTTCAGTGAACAACTGCCAAAAAATGCGGGGTTTCCCACGCTACATGTCACAAGGAGAACTGCTTTTAAGCAGAGTCTCTCAGGCCTGTTAGCATGCCTACAACATCCTGCAATTAGATGACACAGTTGGTTGCTGTATTTATCTTAAGGAAGTTTACAACCTCTTGGAAGGAAATTATAAACTTCCTCTTTATTCAGTCTTTGGATAAGAAAAAAACATAGATGCTTTGGTTTATACTGAAGGAAAACCACTCTCCTAGAAGCTATAGTTATATCCCAACAGCATTCCTCATTTATGTAAAAGTAATTATAAAAAAAATTGTTTTTAGCACTCTCCCAGGTTGACAGCACTGGAGTTTGCTAAATTCATTATACTTCATATTCCATCTGGATTGCTTTAATTCTAATGCCATAGCTTCACTTTTTTTTGTTTTTTGTATTCCTCATTTTTTTGGTCCTCTTTTTTTTTGAGACAGGGCCTTGCTCTGTCACTCAGGCTGGAGTGCAGTAGTACAGTTATGGCTCACTGCAGCCTCAGGCTCCTAGGTTCAAGTGATCCTCCCCACTTCGGTCTCCCAAAGCATTGATCCTTTTTCTTTTCTATACTCCATTATGTCTTCTATTCTATGGGATGACTAACTAATGGGACAATGTTGATTTTATTGATCCAGCCTATGCTATTGTTCTGATAAGTATTCACTAATAACACTATTTTCCCTGTAAATAATTTTTCATATTCTATTAATAAATGATAACATATTTAGTGACTGTTATGTACTAGGCATTGTGTCAGGTGCTTGGATACTGTTAGCATTCGATTCTCACAAAAGTTCTGTAAGTTAGAAACTATACTGAGCCCAATTTTACACCTGTGGAAACCAAGGCACAGTACTTATAATTCCTGACTACACTGCAAACTATCCTAATTAAATAGACATAAAAATATAAATACCAAAATGTAAGCAAAAAATTCTTCAGCAATAATTCTTAATTTTACCTATCCTGGGCTTCTAGATCAACAACTTCAACTGAATTAGGTTTTTCCAAATACCGAATCATTCAGTTGGTTTGTATCCTGTAGACAAACATATATGTAAAATTCTGATTCCTGTTCAACACTTTAAAAATCACTTCTGTCACATAAGATGAGGTAACACTTTCTAAAATGAGTTTTACCAAATACTGCACGTTCTCATTAAAAGTGGAGCTAAAGATTGGATACACATGGACATAAAGATGTCAATAGTTGACGCTGGGGACTTCTTGGTGGGGAAAGGGATGGAGGGAGCCTAAGGTTGAAAAACTAACTATTGGGTACCTGGGTGATGGAATCATTCACACTCCCAACCTCAGCATTACACAATATACCCATGTAACAAACCTGTACATGTACATCCTGAATCTAAAATAAAAGCTGAAATTATTTTTAAAATGAGTTTTAAAGACTAATAGTTTTCCATAATGTTAATAAGGACTGCCTGAGAAAGGAGATTGGTAGTCAAAGGATATGCTTTGTAAAATAAAGTTAAACAGCTTTCTTTGTTCTAAGACTTAGAAATTTTTCTTTGTGCACATGTACATTCTATTAACTATTGTTACATAGCAAGCAATCCCAAATTTAGTCACATGCAACAGCAACCATTTGATCATATGCATGGATGTGTGCGTTAGAAATGCAGACACAGCAGAGCAAGATGGTTTCTCTGCGCTCCATGATGAGTGAGGACTTGGGGGGAAGACTCAGAAGGGACTCAATGGCTGGTGGCTGCAGTCATCTGAGGACTCCAATATTCATTATGTGTGGTATCTGGGCTGGGAGGAGTCAGAGACTAGGATCATCACTAGGAGCACCTATGCCTGGGCTCCCCAGCAGCATGGTGTCCTCAGGTGTTGGTGGACTCTGGGTCACTGGATGCCTTGCAGGGCCCTCAGGGCTCCAAGCAGGAATGTCCAATGAGCAAGGCAGCAGTGGCTTTCTGCCCTGACTTCAGAACACATGCAGCATCACCTCATCCACACTCTGTTGCTTACAGACATGTCGCAGTCCCACCCAGATTGAAGGGAGGTGACATAAACCCTAGCACTCAATGCAAGAAGAATCACATTCCCACATCAGAAAAATATGTGGTAAAGAAACTATCATTGTGGCCATCTCCAGAAAATAAAATATGATCCTTTATAGATAATTCAATTAGGATGCTTTCCGCATTGTACTTGGTATAAGTCCTTCTTCATCCTGAAGAACAGCTTCCAGCCTATTTGTGTCCAAGAGAGTCTATATTAGGAAATTCTGGCCTGGTATGTGTAGTCGGTCAGGTTGGGAGGAAGCTCAGCTTACTGAGGTGGATCCTCCTTTCACAGGTGAGAGTACACAGCCATGGGGTGCACGCTTCTGGACCAGATCTCATGAAAGGTTGTCATAGTAAAATCAGACAATCTTTTCATTTTCTTTCCTTCCTGTATTGCTGGCAATGCTGGATGAGGGAAGATATGTTTGGGGATAAATGTGAGGAGCCAGGGACCTGTACTTCATCTCTCTACTCATTCACAGAAGACAGGATTAGAGGAGTTTATAGGCTCTCCAATGGACTGTTTTCCCCACTATAGAAAGTCCCTCTACAGGATTTCAGATAATAATAACTCAGCTTTTTTATGTTTTTCCTTGATCTGTCACCCAGGCTGGAGTGCAGTGGCACAATCTCGACTCACTGCAACTTCTGCCTCCCAGGTTCAAGAGATCCTCCCACCTCAGCCTCTTGAGTAGCTGGAAGTACAGGTGTGCACCACCACACCTGGCTAATTTTTTAAATATATATATATATTTATATGAATATTTATATATATTTGTGTATATATATATATAACCTCCCAAAGTGCTGAGATTATAGGCATGAGCCACCATGCCCAGCCTATAACTCAGCTTTTGAGCAACTATCCTTGGGGCCAGTAACTCTTTATATTCAAGTATTGTCATAAAATTACAAAACATAAAATATACCATTTTAGCCATTTTTAAGTGTCTCATTCAGTGGCACTAAATCCATTCACAACATTGTGCAATCATCAGCACCATCCGTCTCCAGAACCTTTTCATCTTCGCAAAATGAAACTCTGTCCCCATTAAACATTAACTCCCCATTCCCCTTCCCCCATCTCCTGGCAACCCCTATTCTACTTTCTGTCTCTATGAACTTGACTACTCTAAGGACATCATAGATGCAAATCATACAGTATTTATTCTTTCATGACTGGTGATTTCACTTGGCATAATGTTCTCAAGGTTTATCTATATTGCAAATGTCAAAATCTCCTTCCTTTTAAGGGTGTAGAATATTCTATTGTATAAATGCATCACAATTGATTTATCTATTCATCTATCCATGGACACTTGAGTTGCTTCCATCTTTTAGATATTGTGAATAATGCTGCCAAGAACATGACTGTTCAAATATCTCTTTGAAACCCTGCCTTCGATTCTTTTGGGTATAACCAGACGTGAAATTTCTGCATGGTATGGTAATTCTATTTCTACTATTTTGAGGAATCGCAGTACTGCTTTCCACAGTCACGGCCTCATTTTACATTTCCATTAGCAATGCACAAAATTCCCAGTTTTTCCACATCCTCTCCAACATGTATTATTTTCTTTCTTTTTGACAATAACTACCCTCATGGGTATAAAGTAGCATCTCTTTGTGATTTTAATTTATATTTCCCTAACGATTAGGGATATTGAAACCACAGTACCAGCTCAAATGGATGCAGCCCTGGCTCGTACAATGGGAAAAGTTTTTCACTTAATTGTTAACACCATCATCCCAGCAGACCAGCTGCATTGGCGTCACCTGGGATTAGTTAGAAATGCCATAAAAGCTCAACCCGCCACTCAGATAGCGGGGGGATAGAGGTGAGTGTTGTCTCCTGTCTTTTTGTGGGATGACTCACAATAAAGCTTTTCCTTTTCTCAAAAAACAGTGCCATAGGATCAGCTTTGATACACATGAAGGATAAGCCCCTTGCTTAGTCATAATAGTGAACATCTTTTATGTGCTTATTGCCATTTGTGTATTTTCTTTAAAGAAATGTCTATTCAAGTTCATTTCTCATTTTTTAACCAAGTTGGTTTGTGTTGAGTTGTAGAAATCATTTATATGTTCTGGATATTAATCCTGTATCAGATATATGATTTGAAAATATTTTCTTCCATTTTATGGGTTGCCTTTTCATTCTATTGATAGTGCCCACTGATACATGGAAAATTTTAATTTCGGTGAGGTATAATTTAATCTTTCTTTCTTTCATTGTGCTTTTTGTATCATCCAAAAAAATCCAAGAAATCATTGACAAATCCAATGTCATGCAGGTTTCTCCTATTTTTTTTCCCTATGAGTTTTAGAGTTTTAGGTTTACCTTTAAGTCTTAAGTCTATTTTAAGTTAATTTTTGCATACAGGGTGAGATAGAAGTCCAACTTTATTCTTTTGCATGTGGATATTCACTTTTCCCAGCACCATTTGGGAAAGAGCCAGTAAACTCTTAACCACACAATCTTACTGTGGCCAGAAACTCCAAGTATTTACTTTCTTTGAAAATAGATCACAATTTTCAGCTGAGATTTCTACCAGATCACCAATCTCTCTTGCAGGTAGGTATTGACGTGTGACTAAAATCCCGCCAGTAAGACATAAGCAAATGTGCACCTCTAGACAGGCTGATTAGAAAGAGTACACTTGGCGTGCCACAAATCTGTTTATCTTTCACTCTCCTTTTGCCATCAGCCTGGAACGTGCATGTCGTGAATAGTTATAGTAGTACCTTAAACAAAGAAATGACCGTGAGCCAAAATGTTGACAGGGCGCTGGTAGCATAGGTCCCTGCAGACGATGTGGAGTTGCCATATCAGCTTTGGATCACCCTGTGATATTAAATTTCGTCATGTTTGAGCCACTCTCAATTTATGTTTTCCTATTGCGCAGATGATCCTAATCTTTTCTGAGGTGTAATTTGTGTGTTCTTTTTAATGTACAAATTTAAAGTACACATTTGTATGAGTTTCGGCAAGTGTATATTTCTGTGAAACTACTGCAGCATTCAAACTCCCAAATCTTTTAATCATTCCCAGAATGTTCTCTGTCATGATCTGCAGTTCATCTCTCCCTCTGCCCCAGGCCCCAGGCAGTCACTGAACTTACGAATTTTTGTCACTATAAATTAGTTTGCCTTTTATAGATTTTACATAAGTAGAATCATACAGTACATATTCTTTTGCATCAGGTTTTTCTCAACTAGCATAATGATTTTGACATTTACCTATGTTGTGTGGGGGGCCAAGGTGGGCGGATCACGAGATCAGGAGATCAAGACCATCCTGGCTAACATGGTGAAACCCTGTCTCTACTAAAAATACAAAAAATTAGCCAGGCATGGTGGTGGGTGCCTGTAGTCCTAGCTACTCAGGAGACTGAAGCAAGAGAATCACTTGAACCCGGGAGGCAGAGGTTGCAGCGAGCCGAAATTGCGCCACTGCATTCCAGCCTGGGCGACAGAGGGAGAATCTGTCGGAGGAGGAGGAGGAGGAGGAGGAGGAGGAGGAGAAGGAGAAGGAGAAGAAGCAGAAGCAGAAGCAGAAGCAGAAGCAGAAGCAGAAGCAGAAGCAGAAGCAGAAGAAGAAGAAGAAGAAGAAGAAGAAGAAGAAGAAGAAGAAGAAGAAGAAGAAGAAGAGGAGGAGGAGGAGGAGGAAGAGGAGGAAGAGGAGGAAGGGGAAGGGGAAGGGGAGGAAGAAGAGGAAGAAGAGGAAGAAGAAGAAGGAGAAGGAGAGGAAGAGGAAGAGGAATTTATTCCTTTTTAATGCTGAGAATTATCTATTCTACGGATATACTATAATTTATCCATTCACTTCTTGATGAATATCTGAGTTGTTTTCAGTTTCTAGCCATTATGAATAGAACTTTTATTAATGTTTATGTAAAAACCTTTCCAGACGTATAACATATTTTCCTTTCTCTTGGGATTTCTTTAGGAGTGAAATAACTAAGTTTTATAATAGGTGTGTCCTTAAGCTTTTGAAAAATTATCAAAGTTTTCAAAGTGGTGGCACATTTTTCTTACCATCAGTTCACTCTCAGAAATGATGCCATCTTGGGGACTCAGTGCTTGTCTCTGCTGTTGGCAGATTAGACTATATCCAGGTCAGCCTTGGTGAATGGAAGTCCCTGTTGCTGAGTCCATGCATAACTTCCATCCCTGCCACCATGGCCACTTCGTTGATAAGTCCATTGGAAGATGAAAGTGTGGCTGGGGAAAGATTCAGCTGACTGGTATCCACAAAATGAATCATCTTATCCACTGGATTGTTAAAGAAGTCCTTCTCTCTTAAATGCAGAAAAATGGTAGATCATGATACAAATTCTATCCTATAATTTAGAAAAACACATTTGTATCATTCTTCAAATTTTTCACTAAAGAATAAGAGATATTGCCTGAGACTGAAGCTAAATCTTACGCATCTGCCTTACACAGAGGCAGACCTGAACTGGCAGGTAGGGACCTGCCTCCCAACAAGTTCCATCACTGTCTTGCTAAATCCTCTGGGACAAGGCAGTCTCCACTCTGAACCTTCAGTTTTCATCTGTCAAAAATCCCTAGTCCCATTTGGGCCGGGGACTACTAGAGGTTACTTTGCCTTGAAAAGCATATTTACTCCTCCTACTAACTTTCTACACTTTTTAAAGATGGATTAAAACTCTCTATTAGGAATATAAGCGAAATAACGTATTTTTTCCTAATGAAACCTTACAGATCTACAAATCACTTGCAACCTTTGGAATGAAAACTTCCTTCAGATTCTGAAACACTGCAACTCATTCTTTTTTTTTTTTTTCTAGAATATAGAAAAAAATCATAAGTAAGAAAACAGTGGAGAGAAAATGCTTTTTGTTCCCCCATCAAAGTTGTCATTCCATTTTCACTTGAAAAAAAGAACTAAAAATATAACAATTCCAAAAGAAAACTGGTTTTTCTGCTACTCTGAAAAGTGGTGGCAGAAAGTTTGGTCTTGCAAAATGTTCAGCCACCCAGACCTGGACATCTGGTCGCCTTTGGCCCTTTGCAGTTCCCTCGAGGGCACTTGTTCTGGCCACTCCTTCCCTCATCAAATGCCTCAGGAAGCCACACACTCCCAATTTTATTCTGGACTACAGAGAACACTGGTCAGGAGTTGGATGTAAAATCTTTCCGAAGAACCATGTCAACAAATAGTCTACCCTTCTTCAAGAAAATCCAATTTCTATTTATAGGACAAACAGCCTTTCCAAAAATTGAGACTGCAAGGTGGCAAGGTTACAACACTCATTCTGATGACTTGTGGTCTTATCCTTCTGCTCTACTGTAGTTCCTCGTTGCATTAAAAAAAACTGCACTGAACCACTTCTGAGCCCTTTTACCTCTGCAAGGTAATACGGATTCAGTCTACTAATTTTATAGTTCTTTCCCTTGGACAGGCTCTTGGTTTATTGGATGAATCAGGCATTTAGAGAACAATGTAATCTAACAAAGCTGAGTACCATTCGTTTCCCTAGTTTGTTAACAGTTTTTTGTAGGGAAGAGTGGACTAAGGAGGATATGGGTACTGATCTCAGCCATGGCTCTAGTGTCTCTGGTGAACCAGCCCCGAGGTCCACCCTTTTAGCCAGTGATGATGGGTATTTTCCTAGTGACCAGTTAACTATGTCTACTGCATTGCACTGAGCTTGGACATCCTGGATGCCCGTGTCCTCGTCTGACATAGCTACTCTTCTACTACTTAGGGCCTTTTCTCCATCAGTGCCAGCACAGTAATCCTGGACTGAATTTTTCCACGTTTCTCTCCTCCAAAGGTGCACCCTGGCATTCTAAGCACTTCCACGTCCACCTAACTTCAACCAGAATTTTCTGTGGACCAAGGTAGCTAAGATGTAGAGGGAGAAGCATGGTCCTTAAACCAGCTGATCTAGTTCTTACTGAAACCACTTACCAGCCCTGTCATCTTGGGTAAGTTATTAAACTTTTTTGAGATGAGTTTCCTCTTTGATAAAATGGGGGACATAATACCCACCTTAGAGGGATGTTGTAAGAATTGACTTAAATAGTTACTACAGAATGCCTGGCACAGATTTGCTGTCAATCAAAGTCATTTAGTAGACACTGCCTCTTTTGAGAGGCAGAAATGACCCTGCAGGTCAGGGCAGATCCTCTCCTCTAGATTTAGGTACAGTCTGAGTTTCCATCATTCATTTAAGACACTCAATGGTATTACCTTTTCTACTGGACTATATAAAGTCTTTGGCAAGGATTGTGTCACTTCATCTCTTAAGCACCTAGCAAAATACTTAGCACGTAGTAGCTAATTTATACAATTCTGCAAAACCAAAATATACTAAACATTCTAGGCTAGGCTTGACCGACTCGTCAGGCCAGAATGAGTCAGGCCATGGTCCTTCCATTTCCACCTCCAGCTTTCTGGATATACACTTCCCCAGGCATTCTTCATGCATGGGTTTCATCATTTGCTTCAGTAAGTTGATGATTCTGTTGTCCATAGCTAATGTCCTGGAGGATATGTGCCCTCCCCCGTATTTATGCAAATAACAGCAGACATAACAGACATTTATGCACATAGCAGCAGCTCTCTTTTCATAACAACTAAATATAAGTTCCCATATCGCTCACTTGTAAAACAAACTTAGACTCTGTTCTACATTAGTTAAGTTATTCCTGTTTAGTTACCACACCCCTAATTTAACATCGTTTTTTGTGTATGTGGTAAGAATATTTAACACGAGGCTTGCTCTCTTAACAAAACGTTAAGTATACAATACAGTATTATTAACTATAAGCAACATGTTGTAGAGCAGATCTCTACAACTTATTCATCTTACTCAATGGAAACTTTATAATCCATTGATTAGCATCTCCAAATTTCCTTATCCCTCCAGGCCCTGGCAACCACTCTCTGCTTCCAGGGTTTTACTATTTTAGATACATCGTATATGTTCTGTACTCATCATTCTATGACTGGCTTTTTTCATTTATCATCTTGTCCTCCAGGTTTATTCAAATCCAGATGGCAGAATTTCCTTCTATTTTAAGGCTGAATAGTACTGCATTCTGTGTGTACCACATTTTCTTTTTCCATTCCTCCATTGGTGGACCCTTAGGTTCTGTCCACATCTTGGCTGTTGTGAATAATGCTGTCATGAATATGGAAGTGCAAATACCTCTTCAAGATGTTTATTTCCATTATTTTGAGTACATATCCAGAAGGGGAATGGATGGATCATATGGTAGTGCTGTTTTTCGCTTTTTGAGGGACTTTCATGCTGTTTTTCATAGCAACTGAACCATTCTATATTACCACCGAAAGTGGGCATGGGTCCCAATTCCACATTCTTGCTAACATTTATCATTATATTGTACATAATATATATAATATGTACAATATAATGATAAATATATATTTATATTTATGTAATCTAAATATATATTATAGATAAAATAGTATATAATATATAAAATAGCTATCCTAACAAGTATAAAGTTCTATCTCATTGTGATTTTGATTTGCGTTTCCTTAATACAGATTCAATGTAATCCTTATCAAAATTTCAATGGGATTTTGTTCAGAAATAGATGCAACAATTCTAAAATTCTTCTTTTTTTATTATACTTTAAGTTCTCGGGTACATGTGCACAACGTGCAGGTTTGTTACATATGTATACATGTGCCATGTTGGTGTGCTGCACCCATTAACTCGTCATTTATATTAGGTATATCTCCTAATGTTATCCCTCTGCCCTCCCCCCACCCCACAATAGGCCCTGGTGTGTGATGTTCACCTTCCTGTGTCTGAGTGATCTCATTGTTCAATTCCCACCTATGAGTGAGAACATGCCATGTTTGGTTTTCTGTTCTTGCGATAGTTTGCTCAGAATGATGGTTTCCAGCTGCATACATGTCCCTACAAAGGACATGAACTCATCCTTTTTTATGGCTGCATAGTATTCCATGGTGTATATGTGCCACATTTTCTTTCTTTCTTTCTTTTTTATTATTATACTTTAAGTTCTAAGGTACATGTGCACAATGTGCAGGTTTGTTACATATGTATACCTGTGCCATGTTGGTGTGCTGTACCCACCAACTCGTCAGCACCCATCAACTCACCATTTACATCAGGTATAACTCCGAATGCCATACCTCCCCCCCCATCCCCATAATAGGCCCTGGTGTGTGATGTTCCCCCTCCAGAGTCCAAGTGATCTCATTGTTCAATTCCCACCTGTGAGTGAGACTATGCAGTGTTTGGTTTTCTGTTCCTATGATAGTTTGCGGAGAATGATGGTTTCCAGTTGCATCCATGTCCCTACAAAGGACACAAACTCATCCTTTTTTATGGCTGCATAGTATTCCATGGTGTATATGTGCCACATTTTCTTAATCCAGTCTGTCACTGATGGACATTTGGGTTGATTCCAAGTCTTTGCTACTGTGAATAGTGCCACAATAAACATACATGTGCATGTGTCTTTATAGCAGCATGATTTATAATCCTTTGGGTATATACCCAGTAATGGGATGGCTGGGTCATATGGTATTTCTAGTTCTAGATCCTGAGGAATCGCCATACTGTTTTCCACAATGGTTGAACCAGTTTACAATCCCACCAACAGTGTAAAAGTGTTCCTATTTCTCCACATCCTCTCCAGCACCTGTTGTTTCCTGACTTTTTATGATTGCCATTCTAACTGGTGTGAGATGGTATCTCATTGTGGTTTTGATTTGCATTTCTATGATGGCCAGTGATGATGAGCATTTTTTCATGTGCCTGTTAGCTGTATACATGTCTTCTTTTGAGAAATGTCTGTTCATATTCTTTGCCCACTTTTTGATGGGGTTGTTTGTTTTTTTCTTGTAAATTTGTTTGAGTTCTTTGTAGGTTCTGGATATTAGCCCTTTGTCAGATGAGTAGATCGCAAAAATTTTCTCCCATTCTGTAGGTTGCCTGTTCACTCTGATAGTAGTTTCTTTTGCTGTGCAGAAGCTCTTTAGTTTAATTAGATCCCATTTGTCCATTTTGGCTTTTGTTGCCATTGCTTTTGGTGTTTCAGACATGAAGTCCTTGCCCATGCCTATGTCCTGAATGGTATTACCTAGGTTTTCTTCTAGGGTTTTTATGGTTTTAGGTCTAACATTTAAGTCTCTAATCCATCTTGAATTAATTTTCATATAAAGAGTAAGGAAAGAATCCAGTTTCAGCTTTCTACTTATGGCTAACCAATTTTCCCAGCACCATTTACTAAATAGGGAATCCTTTCCCCATTTCTTGTGTTTGTCAGGTTTGTCAAAGATCAGATGGCTGTAGATGTGTGGTATTATTTCTGAGGGCTCTGTTCTGTTCCATTGGTCTATATCTCTGTTTTGGTACCAGTACCATGCTGTTTTGGTTACTGTAGCCTTGCAGTATAGTTTGAAGTCAGGTAGCGTGATGCCTCCAGCTTTGTTCTTTTGGTTTAGGATTGTCTGGGTAATGCGGGGTCTTTTTTGGTTCCATATGAACTTTAAAGCCGTTTTTTCCAATTCTGTGATGAAAGTCATTGGTAGCTTAATGGGGATGGCACTGAATCTATAAATTACTTTGGGCAGTATGGCCATTTTCACAATATTGATTCTTCCTCTCCATGAGCATGGTATGTTCTTCCATTTGTTTGTGTCCTCTTTTATTTCACTGAGCAGTGGTTTGTAGTTCTCCTTGAAGAGGTCATTTACATCCCTTGTAAGTTGGATTCCTAGGTATTTTATTCTCTTTGAAGCTATTGTGAATGGGATTTCATTCATGATTTGGCACTCTGTTTGTCTGTTACTGGTATATAAGAATGCTTGTGATTTTTGCACGTTGATTTTGTATCCGGAGACTTTGCTGAAGTTGCTTACAAAAGATCCTGACTAGCCAAAACAATCTTGAGAAAGAAAAACAAAGCTGAAGGCATCACACTTCCTAATCTCAAAACATATATAGCACTGGTGTAAAGACATCTAGACAAATGGAACAGAGTAGAAATCCCAGAAATAAATTTATGTATATATGGTCAGCTGGTCTTTGACAACAGTGACAAAAATACATAGAAAGGATGGTCTCTTCAACGTGGTGCTAGGAAAACTGGATATATACATGCAAAGGAAAGAATTGGACCCCTCTCTTACCTGGTAGACAAAAATAAACTCAAAATGTAAAATTTAAATGTAAGATCTGAAACTATAAAACTTCTGGAAAAAAACATAGGGGGAAAGCTTCACGACATTGGTCTTGGCAATGATTTCATGTGTCTGACACCAAAAGCACAAACAACAAATGCAAAAATAGACAAACGGGGCTACATCAAACTATGAAATTTCTGCACAGCAAAGAATAATTAGTAGAGTGATAATCTACAGAATGGGGGAAAATATTTGTAAGCCTCATATCTAATAAGGAATTAATAACTACAATATGTAAGGAGACTCCTGCAATTCAATAGTAAAGCAACAACAGCAACAAAAGACAAAACAGCCCGTAAAACCCAAATGTCCATCAATGATAGACTGGATTAAGAAAATGTAACACATATACACCATGGAATACTATGCAGCCATAAAAAAGGATGAGTTCATGTCCTTTGTAGGGACATGGATGCAGCTGGAAACCATCATTCTCAGCCAACTATCACAAGAACAGAAAACCAAACACCACATGTTCTCACTCATAGGTGGGAATTGAACAATGAGAACACTTGGACACAGGAAGGGGAACATCACACACTGGGGCCTGTTGTGGGGTGGGGGTAGTAGGAAGGGATAGCATTAGGAGATATACCTAACGTAAATGATGAGTTAACGGGTGTAGCACATCAACATGGCACATGCATACATATGTAACAAACCTGCACATTGTGCACATGTACCCTAGAACATAAAGTATAATAAAAACAAACAAACAAACAAAACAAAACAAAACAAAATGAGACTTGAATATATGGTACCCAATCAAGAAATAACGTGAATAGACATCTCTCCAAAAATATTTACAAATGGCTATCAGGTATATGAAAAGACTTTGCTCTCCCAAGCACTGCCTCCTAAATTCTGGACTCTTGGGGAAATAGATTTAAGCTTTCTAGAACACTTTTCTATCACTGACTGACCTTTGTCCCCTTTCAGTTCCTTCTGTTTTCTAGAAAAGTATCTGCACTGGGACTATTTCCCTCACTATAGCCATAAATGTTAAGCTACATTGCTATTTTCGTGGGCCCAGGAACAACTGTAGAGTAAGTAAATGTAACATTTCAAAACCAGCTGACATTAAAGCTTCTCCAAAGTCCAACTGCGAAAATCTTCTGATGAATTTTAAATATTTTTTTCAAATTTTATATTTTTTATTTCCATAGGTTTTTGGGAAACAGGTGGTGTTTGATCACATGAATAAGTTCTTTAGTGGTGATTTCTGAGATTTTGGTGCATCCATCACCTAAGCAGTGTACACTGTACCCAACGTGTAGTTTTTATCCCTCACCACCCCCCACCCTTTCTCCCAGGTTTTGGGGAAATGCAAAAATGTATTACTGGATGCTTTCCTTTCAGAAACAAAAAGTGAAGGAAACTCCTTGGTTTGAAATTTCCTTCTGAAAGGATGTAACTGAGCAGCTTAAAATGAAGCAACCTTCATCTTTTGAAGCATGGAAAGATGTGGCCCAGCTCATTACTCACGGATATGAAATCCAATTGAAAGAGGCATACTGTCTGCTAGAATCACTTGGCAGCTGTTAATGGCTTGATTCAGGCAGCTCATCCTCTGAGAAGCACGTCTCCTTGCCAGGAAACCTGAGCTCACTTCCTTTTCCCTGCCAGTCACCCACCCACAGCCATCCCTGTCACAGGCCCCTGCCCTCCCACTCTGGCTGCCCATCTGCTCCTTTCCCAGCTCCTCTCTCATCAAAGCTATCTTTGTTCCTCTCTCTCAGCACTGGGCATCCCCTTTAATGGCATCACTCTCTGTCTCAAACCAGATAACATGTGTCCTTATTACTCATGCCATTTCTGGACCCTTGGCAGTCCAACTTTCCCGGACTCACACGTGCTGGTCCCTCCTTCCCATCTCCTGAGCTTTCCTTTCCCTCCCTCTCTCCTCATCCTCCATTTCCCCCTCTTGTCCTGCACTGCCCTGCCCTGTCATCCATCCCTTCACTCCCCTACCTTAGGAAAGGCTCCATTTCTTTTGTAATTCTGTTAATTATCCAATGTTTTGCTTCTCTCCCCATTCTACCTTTCCGTACTCCCACCTCTGCCCCGTTTCCACCGGCTACAACTGCTCTTTGCTTGCTCTTCTTGATTCTATTTCAACTTTCCACTTTTCATTCTATCTGAAGTTGACCAATGGGTTCATGGTGCTCTGAATTTTAACACAGCCTTGTCCTTTGAGCACCTGGGTTAAGCCTCAAACTCCCAGGCTGAGGTGCTACCACCATCTCCATTCTGCAGTGAAGGCTTCTGTACTTTCCAGAGTTAGTGAACTCCAGTGGTGGAGGCAGCGGGCCCAGCGCCCTGCCAGGAGCTGAGATCCCATCTGCCCCCTGACTGCTCTGAAGTCTTTCCTCACAGCCAGCCTCCTGATGGGAGGGCTCGGTGGCAGGGATCTCATTCTCCAGCCTCACCCCTATTAGAAATCTGCCTACAAATACAATTTCTCATTCACCCCATTCCTCCCTCCTCCACCTCACCTTCCCTCTATGTCTTCCTTTTCTTCCCTTTATTTTTCCACAAGAGAAAAAATGCATAAAATATTCCTTTGTTCTTCCTGTTTTCCTAAAGCTGCACGTTTCAAAATCATGTTGTGTGGTGGGGAACTGTTCTATACATTATAAGATGTTTAGCACTATCCCTGGTTTCTTCCATTAGAAGCCGGTAGCCGCCTCCTTGTGCCCCTTCTGGACTGTGGCAGCCACAAATGTCTCCACGTTGCCACGTGCTCCCATGATGTGAGAACCACTGTCCTAAAGCAGCACGTGAGTTGTGAGTGGTTCCATTCTTCAGCAGGAATTAGATAACAGGTTCCTGAGGATTCTTTGTGGAGCAATTCCAGGAGGAAGTCAGTCAGCAGGGAAGCTTGGGAAAAGCCTGGCTGAATGCGAGCCATGATCTAGCCCCGCCTGCCATTACTGCCGTACGGGCACACCTGGATGTGATGTTGGCTGCCCAGCCTCTGTCTCCTCTTCTGTAAGATGCTCATTGCTTTCATCCCACTTGTTCTCTTTTTGCTGAGAAGAGTGCCCAGAGTGTGCTTTCACAGGGACCCAGGGAAAGAAGCATGTTGAGCGGGGAGGCAGTCAAAGCCAATGAGCATTGCGGATGGGGACGGCCAACACCAATGCGAGAGCTACAGAGCTGGACGATGCAGGACGAGATGGAAGCCGAGAAGAGAGGATCGAGGGAGGCCCTCTGAGAACGGCGAGGTGAGCACATTTATGTTGAAAGGGGAGGAGGCCGATGAGAGCTCTTGCATTGGTGTTGGCTGTCCCCATCCGCAATCCTCATTGGCTTTGACTCCCTCCCCACTCAACATGCTCCCTTCCCTGGGTCCCTGTGAAAGCACGCTCTGGGCACTCTTCTCAGCAAAAAGAGGACAAATGGGATGAAAACAATGAGCATGTTACAGAAGAGGAGGCAGAGGAGGAGCGTGGTCCAGACAGACGGGCCAGGAAGGACTGGACAATGTTAAGAATATGCTTAGCTTTATAAGAAACTGCCTAATTGTCTTCCAAAGTGGCTGTGCCATTTTGCACTCCCACCAGCAATGATTACTGAGAGTCCTTGTTCTTCCACAACTTCATCAGCATTTGGTATTTTTAATTATTTGGATTTTTGCCATTCTAATATATGTGTAGTGGTTTCTTATTTTAGTTTTGATTTTCAATTGCCTAACATGTGATGTTGAGTATCTTTTGATATGTTTCATTGCCATTTGTATATTCTCTCTCCTGAAGTGTTGATTCATATATTTTCCCCACTTTTTGTTGGGTCGTGTGTTTTCTTACTGCTAAGTTTTAGAAAACTTTCATATATTTTGGATACGAGTTCTTTTTATCAGATACATGTTTGGCAAATATTTTCTCCAGTCTGTGGCTTATCTTCATTGTTTTCCAGTCTTCTGTCATTTATATATCTTTTGCAAACACCTTCTCACAGTCTGTGGCTCATCTTTTCGTTTATTTGATGATGTCTTTCTCAGAGTGTTAATTGTGCATTCTAATGAAGTACAACGTATTGAAGTCCTTCTTCCATAGATCATGCCTTTGGTGTTGTATCTAGAGAGTTATTGTCATACCCAAGGTCATCTACATTTTTTCTATGCTATCTACTAGAAGTGTTATAATTTTGATTTTTGCACTTAGGTCTATTAAGTATTTGGAATAAATTTTGGAAAAGGTGTAAGGTCTGTGTCTAGATTTATTATTTTGCACATAGATGACCAGTTGTTCCAAAATCATTTGTTGAAAAGATTATCTTTGCACCCTTGAATTGCCTTCTCTTCCTTATCAAAGATCAATTGAATATTTGTTTGGGTCTATTTTGGGGCTCTCTTTTTTGATTTGTTGATCTATTTGTCTATTCTTTCACCAATATCACACTGTCTAGGTTACTATACCTCTTTAAAGACTTAAATTAGGTAGTATTAGTCCTCTGGACATCCTTCTCTTTCAGTATCATGTTGGTTGTTCTTGGTTTAGATTCACAGTTTAACTTTAGGACATTTGTTTTACAGATAGAAGAAGAAACTGGGACTCGGAGAATTATCTACTTGGCTCAGAGTCATCCATCTGGTAAGGGACAGACCTGTACTTCTTTCCTCCTCAGACTTAAGTTGGATTTACTTTGAATCAAAGCAAGTCCTGTGAGAATGGAAGTATTCAACTCATCCCGTCTAGTAAATGCCTATTCTCTTTCTCCTTTCTCAAGTCATCCATTTTACCTTCTCATGAATTCCACAGAAGTAGAGAAAAATGCCTTCTAGACCTTAATTGAAGAAAAACAGAATGTTCTAAAATTTCAAAAAGTTTGAAATTTTTACATTTCAAAACTCTCAACTAAAATGTGCTGTTATTTCTACATATTTCTGGCCCCTGTGAGCCAAGAGAAATGTCTGGAAATGAGAGACTAGACCACCCTAAACATTAAACTTCTATTTTTAAAAAGTCCTAAAAACTGAGAAACAGCATGTACCAAAACTTCAGCAAAATAAAGGAAACATAAATTAGAGAAGTGAACAATGAATTTTATTGTGTTTTCAAGTAACTCTTAATTCTGCATATTTTTATCATAAAATCATAGCCACTTCAGACAAATCAACCAATAAGCTAAGTCCATCTCAAGGCACAGACAGAGACACACAAACATTTCCCAAATTTATAAATTAATAGAAGACTCAACTAATAACAACAATCCATACTTCTTTGCTGCCAACAAGAAACCAGAACAATTTTTGAATTGAAAAATGTTCTCATCATGATCGCCAACGTTTATGAAGTTTATGTCATTTGTCCTTGTGGATGACTTTGAGAAAGCAAGATGAATTAGGCACAACCATTGCCCTCAAGACATTTACCTCCAGGAGCAACACAGGCACACACAAATCACAGTAAATATGTCACAAGCTACCATGGGAGGATGAGCCAAGAGCTGATGGAACACTGTGAGAATACGTGTCAGACAAGGCTTTGTTGAAAGGTTGATGCCACCAAGCCCTGCTTTGTGTAATACTGCTCAGCTATAAATGTGGAGGACTTCAATCCACCAGCATAGTCTGTGAGACAATGCAGGCAAAAGAAAGGTACTTATTAAGAACCTCATTGCTGCAAGACGCTGGGATTTTGAACGCGTCTGTGGCTTTAATTCCACAGAGGATGTGGAACAATCTGGTCATAGCCCTGACCCCAACCCCATTCCTGCACAAGCCCCTCTCTGTCCTTGTTCCCCTTGGCCTGAAGCACTCAACTCAAGCCTCATCCTGGTGGACCAGGACAGACCAGTTAGCGTCTGCCTTTCAATATCCCATCCACCTGCACCCAAATCCCCCAGTCATCGGTTTTGATCATACTCCAAACTATCACCCACAACACAGAGCCTGACTCATTCTGGGAGCCTTCCCATATGACTCTGGGTGTTGAACATGAACCTTAAACCATGGGTAATTCTCAGGCTGTCGATTCACTGCTGGCTTGATCTAGGCTGCTATTTTATCAAGCACTGCTGCCCATAATTCCTCTACTTTTCCTTTTTCCAGCTACCTCAATTCTGCATGCCTCCACACTCCCATCTAAGCATTATTACTGCCATTCCCAGCCTGGACTTCCAGACTGACTGTCTGACTGGCTGTTAGACCACTGACATCAAGGTGAAAGTCACAGGTTATAGATTATTATCCAGCCTTGCTAATTTGGCCCTTGGTACAGCTTAGGGTAATTTGTCCTCCCGTCTACAAGGGAGTCAGGGTAAACAGAATTTCCTCTTTGTCTCTCCCACACTAGTTTTATTCCCGCTTTCATTCATTCACAAGTAATTGTGGATGAGACTTCCTTGCCCTGCTCTGGGCTGAGTACTGAGTATACAGTAGTGAACATTATTGCCCTCTTCGGAGCCGCCTCCAGACTTCCACGACCCTGCCCCACACATGGACCACATTCCTAGCCTTTTGCAGATTGGGGCTGAAAGAGAAAGAGCCAGAACTCAGAGGCTCTGTGGATGCTGGATTTGTACTGAGGATTGTCCATTTGGGGAATTCAGCTTAACCATTAGTTAGGTCTTTTGAGCTGTCCCTCAGGAAACCTGTAAGCACAGTGACCACATCTGCCTGTGTTGGTTATGCCTGGTGGTGTTTGCTCTGCGTTTTGAAGAATTAGTGAAGGATCACAGAAATAAGAGGAAAACTTATTCCAGGAAGAGGAAACATCAAAGTCAAAAGCAGGATGGTACTCCATAAATGCAAATGGCGGATTTACATTTGTCAGTCCTACTGTCGAGAATGAGAGATAATACAGTATCTTCAGCACTGTCGTTAAAACAAGTCACTGTGCTGATTGCATTGTAGAAGAAAGGATAAGGTCTAATGTCTTTCTCCAATGAGGGTATATTTGTTTTCTATTGCTGACTTAATAAGCTCCACAAAGTTAGTGGCTTAAAACAACACAAATTGATTGACAGTGTTGTAGGTTAGCAATCTGACATGGGTCTCACTGGACTAATTAAGCTGTCAGTAGGACGGTGCTTTCTACTGAAAGTGCTAGAGGAGAATTTATATCCTTGTATTTCGAGCTTCTGAAGACCACCCACATTTCTTTGTTCACGGCCTCTTCCTCCTCGTTTGGGAAAAGACTCCTTCCTTCATATCCTATTTCCCTGACCACAGCTGGGAAATTTTCTCTGCTCTTCACGTTTAATGTGATTATATTGGGTCCAGTTTTATAATCAAGAATCATCTCCGCATTTCAAGATCCTTAATCTTTGTTACATCTGCAAAGTCTCTTTTTACATTTAAGTTAACTATTACTGGCTCTGAGGTCCAGGGCATGGACATTTTGGAGATGAAGGAGATTGTTCTGCTGACCACAGTGGTGTTAAGAGCCAGGTCCAGGCCCAAATTTGTTTATTTTTCCATATTAATTTATGTTATAATTTTTAAGTAAAGGGTACCCTGGAGTTAACTGATTAGATCTAAACAGTTTTATAAAATAGTTTTTCTTAGTTGAAAATTACTAGTTAGTACTTTTACTAGTGCAGTTGGAGTCTTTGCTCATCTCTGACTGCACTAACTGCCTCACCATTCACCTTCATGTGAATAAAGCTGATAGGAGGTTTAAAAGTTTTAACCTTCCATGAAAATCTGTTGAGGTCACTGTGCTGTCCTGCTCTTGTGATTCCAAGAAACATCCAGCCATGGTTTGAATGATCCCTTTCTAGTTATAATTCACGGCAAAAGAAGTGGGCTCTAATACAAATAAGCCTGAATTATGCAAATGTGTAAAGGAGATGCTCCACAGAGCAGAGTAATAGACATTTCAGAAAAACTAAAGGAGTTACTATTTGCCATGGTGGCAGCTGGCCTAGTCCTTTCATTTGCAGATCTGTGTGACCTTGAGGACAGACAGCAGCATTCCTCAGTTACAGATCATGCTGCTGGGCCTTGGGCACAGGAAACAACGATGTGCCTAAGTCCTTGGTCTAAGTTATACTGATCAACCTCCATTCTGCCCTGTATTGGAACAGCTACAGTCGTTTCATCAGGAGTGGGCCAGGCGTCATGTGGGTTTGTCTGTGCATATCTCACATCAATGTCTCACTATGGAGAAGCTGTGCAAATGGCACTTACGCTGGCCCAGTAGGTGTGTGGCTTAAATACAGGCTTGACCACAAAGCCAATTCTGTGCTCCTAGCCAATTAGCTTCACTTCTCTGAGCTGTTTTCTCCTTTGCAATATGTAATCATGATATCTACATCATCATTTAGTAGCTAGAATTAAGCAGGTTAATGTGAATCTACACACCTGCCATTCAATAGTGGATACTTAATAAATAATGAATCAGATCATCTATTTTTTAAAACGTCTGCATGTTAGATACAATCTTAACCCTTTCAAATAAAATGCAGTAGAAAAACACTAAAATACCAATTATATAATGTCACATAATATAATTATGCATAATTGTTAATGTTTATTTTATGTCAGAACTGGCTGGCATCTCATACTAGTATCTCCTTTTTTTATAAGACAGCTTTGAAATATTGCTGCTCAAATAAATTAACATTTTCATTTCAGTGGGCAAATCAGTTAGGGCCTGCAAGTTATTCCAATGCACAAGTTGTTCCACATGACCTGATAATAGAAAGAAATAAAATGAATTTTTGTGTCTCTGCTAGAAATTGTGAAGAGCTAGTCATTTTTTTATTTTACTTGTTTTGAAAGATATATTAGTTGACTCAAACTGGGCGCTGTGTTTTACGACTGAATTAGCAGATTAAAGAGGAGAATGTACAGAACATGAAAAGTTTGAGGATTCAGGAAAGGGTTGGAGTATATGCAGATAATAATATGGCACAACACTTTTTATATTTCTAAATGTTTTATTCAAGAATAAAATATCTATAAAAAGTACACAATTGATTTGTGTGGAGCTCAATAGTTTTACGTAAAGTAAATGCTCCCATCGATCTGCACTTTTGAGACAAACCACATGTGCCATCCCAGCCACTAATTCCTCCCAAAGGCAAAAACTAATGCAACTACATCCCCAGAGATGAGATTTCCCTCCTTGGGACTTTATACAAATGGGGTTACACACAGTGTGTGGTCTTTTGTGTCTGACTTGTCTTACTCTATTTTGCATTTGTGTGATTCATTCTTGTCGAATGGTATACATAATAGTAATTCTTTCTTTTTCATTTATGTATAGTCATTATAGAATAAATATTCCACAGTTCATATACCCAATCTAAAGGAGCATTTGGATTGTCTCCAATCTGCAGCTATTACAGGTAATGATGCTATGAATATTCTTGTATGTGTCTCTTGTTCATATTTGTGTGAAGCATTTTTGATAGTTTTTATCTACAGGATTGCTGGTATTTAATAAATACCATTAAAGTGTTTTCCAAATTGGCTACACCACTTTTCACTCTCGTGCATAGTTTATGAAAGTTTCTGTTGTTTCAGAAATTTGTCAACACTCAATATGTCCTGCACATGGATGTTTATAGCAGCTTTATTCATAGTTGACGAAACTTGGAAATGTCAAACAAGATGTCCTTCAGTAGGTGAGTGGATAAATAAACTGCGGCAAATCCAGATCATTAAATATTACACATCACTACAAAGAAATGAGCCATCAAGCCATTAAAAGACATGGAGGACTCGAAAACATAAAGTAGGGAAAGGACACCCTTTTCAACAAATGGTGCTGGGATAATTGGCAAGCCACATGTAGGAGAATGAAACTGGATTCTCATCTCTCACCTTATACAAAAATCAACTCAAGATGGATTAAGGACTTAAACCTAAGACCTGAAACTATAAAAATTCTAGAAGATAACATTGGAAAAACCCTTCTAGATATTGGCTTAGGCAAGGATTTCATGATCAGAAACCCAAAAGCAAATGCAGTAAAACACAAAGATAAACAGCTGGGACCTAATTAAACTAAAGAGCTTTCACACGGCAAAAGGAATAGTCAGCAGACTAAACAGACAACCCACAGAGTGGGAGAAAATCTTCACAGTCTATATATCTGACAAAGAACTGATATCCAGAATCTACAACAAACTCAAACAAATCCGTAAGAAAAAAACAAACAATCCTGTCAAAAAGTGGACTAAGGACATGAATAGATAATTCTCAAAAGAAGATATACAAATGGAAAACAGACATGAAAAAATGCTCAACATCACTAATGACAGGGAAATGCAAATCAAAACCACAGTGTGATACCAGCTTACTCTTGCAAGAATGGCCATAATCAAAAAATTTTTTAAAAGTAGATGTTTGCATGGATCTAGTAATCAGGGAACAGTTCTACACTGCTGGTAGGAATGTAAACTAGTACAGCCACTGTGGAAAACAGTGTGGAGATTCCTTAAAGAACTAAAAGTAGAACTACCATTTGATCCAGCAATCCCACTATTGGGTATCTACCCAGAGGAAAAGAAGTCGTTATTCGAAAAAGATGCTTGACACACATGTTTATAGCAGAACAATTCACAATTGCAAAATCGTGGAACCAACCCAAATGTCCATCAATCTATGAGTGGATAAAGAAACTGATTTAACTGATAGTTAAATACTACTCAGCCATAAAAAGGAATGAATTAACAGCATTTGCAATCACCTGGATGAGATTGGAGACTATAATTCTAAGAGAAATAACTCAGGAATGGAAAACCAAACATCGTACATTTTTACTGATATGCGGGAGCTAATCTATGAGGATGCAAAGGCATAAGAATGATACGATGGATTATGGGGACTTGGGGAGAAGAATGGGAGGGGGACAAGGGATAAAAGACAACACCTATGGTGCAGTGTATACTGCTCGAATGATGGGCATACCAGGATCTCGCAAATCACCACTAAAGAACTTATGTAACCAAATACCACCTGTACCCCCAATAACTTATGGAAAAATAAAATAATAATAAAAATAAAAGGCATGCAGGAAACTTAAATGCATATTACTGACTGAAAGAAGTCAATGTTAAGAGGCTACAAACTATGTAATTCTAACTATATGACATTTTGGAAAAGGCAAAACTAAGGAGACAGTAAAAAGGCCAGTGGTTGCCAAGGGTTTTATATATATTAATCACAGCCATTTGGTGGTTGTGTAGTGGTATCTCATTGTGGTTTTAACTGAATGGATATGGGTCTATTTATGAGATCCCTTTTCATTTCTATTTACCCATATTGTTTTTCCTGTGCCAGTACCAAAATGTCTTATTTATTGTAGCTTTATAGTATGTCTTGAAATCTGGTTAAATTCTCCAGATTGGTTCAAGGTGTTCTTGGACATTATTGGCATTTCCATATATATGAGCTAGAGTTACCTTGTCAAATTCTAAACATACATAAATGCACATATATTCACAAACTTTGCTGAGTAATTAAATCTATAAATCAATTTGGGAGCAATTACAACGTTGTCTTCTAACTTATAAACGTGAGATATCAATCTATTTATTTAGGCCTTCTTTGCTCATCTTTTTTTTATTTGTCCCTGGAAATTTGATTAATTTCAGATAAGGATTTTTTAAATTGTATAATTTACAAATTGTAAAATTGTATAATTTTTTTTTAATTTATTTATTATTATTAAACTTCAAGTTGTAGGGTACATGTGCACAACATGCAGGTTTGCTACATGTGTATACTTGTGCCATGTTGGTGTGCTGCACCCATCAACTCGTCATTTACATCAGGTATAACTCCCAATGCAATCCCTCCCCCCTACCCCCTCCCCATGATAGGCCCCGGTGTGTGATGTTCCCCTTCCTGAGTCCAAGTGATCTCATTGTTCAGTTCCCACCTATGAGTGAGAACATGCGGTGTTTGGTTTTCTGTTCTTGTGATAGTTTGCTGAGAATGATGGTTTCCAGTTGCATCCATGTCCCTACAAAGGACACAAACTCATCCTTTTTTATGGCTGCATAGTATTCCATGGTGTATATGTGCCACATTTTCTTAATCCAATCTGTCACTGATGGACATTTGGGTTGATTCCAAGTCTTTGCTATTGTGAATAGTGCTGCAATAAACATACGTGTGCATGTGTCTTTATAGCAGCATAATTTATAATCCTTTGGGTATATACCTAGTAATGGGATGGCTGGGTCATATGGTACATCTAGTTCTAGATCCTTGAGGAATCGCCATACTGTTTTCCATAATGGTTGAACTAGTGTACAATCCCACCAACAGTGTAAAAGTGTTCCTATTTCTCCACATCCTCTCCAGCACCTGTTGTTTCCTGACTTTTGAATGATCGCCATTCTAACTGGTGTGAGATGGTATCTCATTGTGGTTTTGATTTGCATTTCTCTGATGGCCAGTGATGATGAGCATTTTTTCATGTGTCTGTTGGCTGTATGAATGTCTTCTTTTGAAAAATGTCTGTTCATATCCTTTGCCCACTTTTGGATGGGGTTGTTTGTTTTTTTCTTGTAAATTTGTTTGAGTTCTTTGTAGGTTCTGGATATTAGCCCTTTGTCAGATGAGTAGATTGCAAAAATTTTCTCCCATTCTGTAGGTTGCCTGTTCACTCTGATGGTAGTTTCTTTTGCTGTGCAGAAGCTCTTTAGTTTAATGAGATCCCATTTGTCAATTTTGGCTTTTGCTGCCGTTGCTTTTGGTGTTTTAGACATGAAGTCTTTGCCCATGCCTATGTCCTGAATGGTACTACCTAGGTTTTCCTCTAGGATTTTTATGGTATTAGGTCTAACATTTAAGTCTCTAATCCATCTTGAATTAATTTTCGTATAAGGAGTAAGGAAAGGATCCAGTTTCAGCTTTCTACTTATGGCTAGCCAATTTTCCCAGCACCATTTATTAAATAGGGAATCCTTTCCCCATTTCTTGTTTCTCTCAGGTTTGTCAAAGATCAGATGGCTGTAGATGTGTGGTATTATTTCTGAGGACTCTGTTCTGTTCCATTGGTCTATATCTCTGTTTTGGTACCAGTACCATGCTGTTTTGGTTACTGTAGCCTTGTAGTATAGTTTGAAGTCAGGTAGCGTGATGCCTCCAGCTTTGCTCTTTTGACTTAGGATTGTCTTGGAGATGTGGGCTCTTTTTTGGTTCCATATGAACTTTAAAGCAGTTTTTTCCAATTCTGTGAAGAAGCTCATTGGTAGCTTGATGGGGATGGCATTGAATCTATAAATTACCTTGGGTAGTATGGCCATTTTCACGATATTGATTCTTCCTATCGATGAGCATGGTATGTTCTTCCATTTGTTTGTGTCCTCTTTGATTTCACTGAGCAGTGGTTTGTAGTTCTCCTTGAAGAGGTCCTTTACATCCCTTGGAAGTTGGATTCCTAGGTATTTTATTCTCTTTGAAGCAATTGTGAATGGAAGTTCATTCCTGATTTGGTTCTCTGTTTGACTGTCACTGGTGTATAAGAATGCTTGTGATTTTTGCACATTAATTTTGTATCCTGAGACTTTGCTGAAGTTGCTTATCAGCTTAAGGAGATTTTGGGCTGAGACAATGGGGTTTTCTAAATATATAATCATGTCGTCTGCAAACAGGGACAATTTGACTTCTTCTTTTCCTAAATGAATCCCCTTGATTTCTTTCTCTTGCCTGATTGCCCTAGCCAGAACTTCCAACACTATGTTGAATAGGAGTGGTGAGAGAGGGCATCCCTGTCTTGTGCCAGTTTTCAAAGGAAATTTTTCCAGTTTTTGCCCATTCAGTATGATATTGGCTGTGGGTTTGTCATAAATAGCTCTTATTATTTTGAGGTACGTTCCATCAATACCGAATTTATTGAGCGTTTTTAGCATGAAGGGCTGTTGAATTTTGTCAAAAGCCTTTTCTGCATCTATTGAGATAATCATGTGGTTCTTGTCTTTGGTTCTGTTTATATGCTGGATTATGTTTATTGATTTGCGAATGTTGAACCAGCCTTGCATCCCAGGGATGAAGCCCACTTGATCATGGTGGATAAGCTTTTTGATGTGCTGCTGAATCCGGTTTGCCAGTATTTTATTGAGGATTTTTGCATCGATGTTCATCAGGGATATTGGTCTAAAATTCTCTTTTTTTGTTGTGTCTCTGCCAGGCTTTGGTATCAGGATGATGTTGGCCTCATAAAATGAGTTAGGGAGGATTCCCTCTTTTTCTATTGATTGGAATAGTTTCAGAAGGAATGGTACCAGCTCCTCCTTGTACCTCTGGTAGAATTCAGCTGTGAATCCATCTGGTCCTGGACTTTTTTTGGTTGGTAGGCTATTAATTATTGCCTCAATTTCAGAGCCTACTATTGGTCTATTCAGGGATTCAACTTCTTCCTGGTTTAGTCTTGGAAGAGTGTAAGTGTCCAGGAAATTATCCATTTCTTCTAGATTTTCCAGTTTATTTGCGTAGAGGTGTTTATAGTATTCTCTGATGGTAGTTTGTATTTCTGTGGGGTCGGTGGTGATATCCCCTTTATCATTTTTAATTGCGTCGATTTGATTCTTCTCTCTTTTCTTCTTTATTAGTCTTGCTAGTGGTCTGTCAATTTTGTTGATCTTTTCAAAAAACCAACTCCTGGATTCATTGATTTTTTGGAGGGTTTTTTGTGTCTCTATCTCCTTCAGTTCTGCTCTGATCTTAGTTATTTCTTGCCTTCTGCTAGCTTTCGAGTGTGTTTGCTCTTGCTTCTCTAGTTCTTTTAATTGCGATGTTAGAGTGTCAATTTTAGATCTTTCCTGCTTTCTCTTGTGGGCATTTAGTGCTATAAATTTCCCTCTACACACTGCTTTAAATGTGTCCCAGAGATTCTGGTATGTTGTATCTTTGTTCTCATTGGTTTCAAAGAACATCTTTATTTCTGCCTTCATTTCGTTATGTACCCAGTAGTCATTCAGGAGCAGGTTGTTCAGTTTCCATGTAGTTGAGCGGTTTTGATTGAGTTTCTTAGTCCTGAGTTCTAATTTGATTGCACTGTGGTCTGAGAGACAGTTTCTTATAATTTCTGTTCTTGTACATTTGCTGAGGAGTGCTTTACTTCCAATTACGTGGTCAATTTTGGAGTAAGTACGATGTGGTGCTGAGAAGAATGTATATTCTGTTGATTTGGGGTGGAGAGTTCTATAGATGTCTATTAGGTCTGCTTGCTGCAGAGATGAGTTCAATTCCTGGATATCCTTGTTAACTTTCTGTCTCGTTGATCTGTCTAATGTTGACAGTGGAGTGTTGAAGTCTCCCATGATTATTGTATGGGAGTCTAAGTCTCTTTGTAAGTCTCTAAGGACTTGCTTTATGAATCTGGGTGCTCCTGTATTGGGTGCATATATATTTAGGATAGTTAGCTCTTCCTGTTGAATTGATCCCTTTACCATTATGTAATGGCCTTCTTTGTCTCTTTTGATCTTTGATGGTTTAAAGTCTGTTTTATCAGAGACTAGTATTGCAACCCCCGCTTTTTTGTGTTCTCCATTTGCTTGGTAAATCTTCCTCCATCCCTTTATTTTGAGCCTATGTATGTCTCTGCGTGTGAGATGGGTCTCCTGAATACAGCAGACTGATGGATCTTGACTCTTTATCCAGTTTGCCAGTCTGTGTCTTTTAATTGGAGCATTTAGTCCATTTACATTTAAGGTTAAGATTGTTATGTGTGAACTTGATCCTGCCATTATGATATTAACTGGTTATTTTGCTCGTTAGTTGTTTCTTCCTAGCCTTGATGGTCTTTACATTTTGGCATGTTTTTGCAATGGCTGGTACCGGTTGTTCCTTTCCATGTTTAGTGCTTCCTTCAGGGTCTCTTGTAAGGCAGGCCTAGTGGTGACAAAATCTCTAAGCATTTGCTTATCTGTAAAGGATTTTATTTCTCCTTCACTTATGAAACTTAGTTTGGCTGGATATAAAATTCTGGGTTTAAAATTCTTTTCTTTAAGAATGTTGAATATTGGCCCCCACTCTCTTCTGGCTTGAAGAGTTTCTGCCGAGAGATCTGCTGTTAGTCTGATGGGCTTCCCTTTGTGGGTAACCCGACCTTTCTCTCTGGCTGCCCTTAAGATTTTTTCCTTCATTTCAACTTTGGTGAATCTGGCAATTATGTGTCTTGGAGTTGCTCTTCTCGAGGAGTATCTTTGTGGCGTTCTCTGTATTTCCTGGATTTGAATGTTGGCCTGCCCTACTAGGTTGGGGAAGTTCTCCTGGATGATATCCTGAAGAGTGTTTTCCAACTTGGTTCCATTTTCCCCCTCACTTTCAGGCACCCCAATCAGATGTAGATTTGGTCTTTTTACATAATCCCATACTTCTTGCAGGCTTTGTTCATTTCTTTTTCTTCTTTTTTCTTTTGGTTTCTCTTCTCGCTTCATTTCATTCATTTGATCCTCCATCGCTGACATTCTTTCTTCCAGTTGATCGAGTCGGTTACTGAAGCTTGTGCATTTGTCACGTATTTCTCGTGCCATGGTTTTCGTCTCTTTCATTTCGTTTGTGAGCTTCTCTGCATTAATTACTCTAGCCATCAATTCTTCCACTTTTTTTTCAAGATTTTTAGTTTCTTTGCGCTGGGTATGTAATTCCTCCTTTAGCTCTGAGAAATTTGATGGACTGAAGCCTTCTTCTCTCATGTCGTCAAAGTCATTCTCCGTCCAGCTTTGATCCGTTGCTGGCGATGAGCTGCGCTCCTTTGCCGGGGGAGATGCGCTCTTATTTTTTGAATTTCCAGCTTTTCTGCCCTGCTTTTTCCCCATCTTTGTGGTTTTATCTGCCTCTGGTCTTTGATGATGGTGATGTACTGATGGGGTTTTGGTGTAGGTGTCCTTCCTGTTTGATAGCTTTCCTTCTAACAGTCAGGATCCTCAGCTGTAGGTTGTAGCTGTAGGAGATTGCTTGAGGTCCACTCCAGACCCTGTTTGCCTGGGTATCAGCAGCAGAGGCTGCAGAAGATAGTATATTTCTGAACAGCGAGTGTACCTGTCTGATTCTTGCTTTGGAAGCTTCCTCTCAGGGGTGTACTCCACCCTGTGAGGTGTGGGGTGTCAGACTGCCCCTAGTGGGGGATGTCTCCCAGTTAGGCTACTCAGGGGTCAGGGACCCCCTTGAGCAGGGAGTCTGTCCCTTCTCAGATCTCAACCTCCGTGTTGGGAGATCCACTGCTCTCTTCAAAGCTGTCAGACAGAGTCGTTTGCGTCTGCAGAGCTGCTGCGTTTGTTATTGTTTACTGTGCCCTGTCCCCAGAGGTGGAGTCTACAGAGACAGGCAGGTTTCCTTGAGCTGCTGTGAGCTCCACCCAGTTCGAGCTTCCCAGCAGCTTTGTTTACCTACTTAAGCCTCAGCAATGGCGGGCGCCCCTCCCCCAGCCTCGCTGCTGCCTTGCCGGTAGATCACAGACTGCTGTGCTAGCAATGAGGGAGGCTCCGTGGGTGTGGGACCCTCCCGACCAGGTGTGGGATATGATCTCCTGGTGTGCCTGTTTGCTTAAAGCGCAGTTTTGGGGTGGGAGTTACCCGATTTTCCAGGTGTTGTGTGTCTCAGTTCCCCTGGCTAGCAAAAGGGATTCCCTTCCCCCTTGCGCTTTCCAGGTGAGGCAATGCCTCGCCCTGCTTCAGCTCTCGCTGGTCGGGCTGCAGCAGCTGACCAGCACCGATCGTCTGGCACTCCCCAGTGAGATGAACCCAGTACCTCAGTTGAAAATGCAGAAATCACTGGTCTTCTGTGTCACTCACGCTGGGAGTTGGAGACTGGAGCTGTTCCTATTCGGCCATCTTGCTCCGCCCCCAAAATTGTATAATTTTTAAAATGTCATTTTTAAAATTTTTGTCACAATATGTAGAATTATAATTTATTATGTTTTACTATATCTCTGTATCTAGTGACATTGCTCAACTAGCTTAAATCTAAAAGTTTATTTATTGACTGTGTTATATTTTTTACACATACAACCATACCATCTTAGACTATGATCAATTTTTTCCTTTTAAATTATTATATATTATATTTCCTTTTCATCATATATTGCACTAGTTGAGACATTTAATGTAATGATAAAAAGAAGTTGGGATCACAAGACACCTTTGTCTTGTTCCCATTTTCAAGGTTAATATTTCAGTATTTCATCATGTATGTATGGTGTTTGTTGTAGTATTTTGGAGCCCCTTTGAATTACATTAAAGATATTGCTTTTTATCTCTAAGTTGAAAATATTTTTATATAAAGAAACATTTAATTGCATTAAAGTATATTTCTATATCTATTGAGACAATCTTATGTTTTCTACCTATTTATTGCTATGTGATAAATTAATTATATTTTTTTATTTTTATTTTTTTGCATCATTGCTATTTCATATAACAGCTTTATTATGATTAAATATACACACCCTAAAATTTACCCTTTCAGAATATAGAATTCAATAATTGTGCAACCATTACCACATTAATTTTAGGATAATTTGTATCACCCCAATAAGAAATCCTACACCCCATTAGCAGTCACTCTCCATTTGCCAACAACCCACACAAGCATAGGCAATCACTAAGCTACTCTGTCTCTATAGAGTTCCCCTTCTGGATATTGCATATAAATGGAATCACACAACATGTGGCCTTTTGCGACCCTCTTATTTCACTTAGCATAATGTTTGTAAGACTCATGCATGTTGTAGCATGTATTGATACTTCATTCTTTATGACCAAATAATATTCTTTTATGGAAATGCTGCCTTTTATTTTTCCATTCATCTGTTGAAAAGTTGTTTTCACTTTCTGACTACTGCAAATAATGCTACTATGAGCATTAATATAGAGGTATCCAGATTTCTGTTTTCAATTGTTTTGGATATATATCTAGGGGTAGAAATTCTGAATCACATAACTCTATGTACATCTTTTTGAAGATCTACCAAACCATTTTCCGAAAGAGGACACTATTTTCCTTTCCCACAGGTGAGGTATAAGCATTCCATTATCTCTACATTCTCACTGGTATATGTTAGCTATGGTCTTTTTTATTCTAATCATCATAGTGCCTGTGAAGTACCTCACTGTGCTTTGATTTGCAGGTCCCTGGTGACTAATGATGCTGAGCGTCTTTTTTCATATTTATTGGCCATTTGTATATCTTCTTTGCAGAAATAATTATTCAAATACTTTTTGCATTTTTTTTAAATTGGATTTTTACTGTTGAGCTGTCAGAATTCTTTATATATTCTAGATATAAGTCCCTTTTCAGACATATCATTTGTAAATATTTTCTGCTATTGTGGATTATAGTTTCCCTTTACTAATAGTGTCTTTTGAAGCACAAAGGCTATTCATTTTGACCAAGGCCAGGGTATCTAGTTTTCTTTTTATAATTAAAAAGCCTTTGCCTAATCCACAGTCATCAGGATTTCCTTCCATATTTTCTCCTGAGAATTTTATAGTTTTAATTTTAAATTTGGGCCTATGATTTCATGTTCAGTTAATTTTTGTGTGTAGTATGAGGAAAGGGTTCAAATGTGATATGGTTTGGCTGTGTCCCCACCCAAATCTCATTTTGAATTGTAACTCCCACAATTCCCATGTGTCCTGGGAGGAACCTAGTGGTAAGTGAATGAATTATGGGGGCAGGTCTTTCCTGCACTGTTCTCATGATAGTGAATGAGCCTTACAAGATCTGAGGGTTTTAAAAATCGGAGTTTCCTTGCACAAGCTCTCTGTTTGCCTGCTGCCATACATGTAAGATGTGACTTGCTCCTCCTTGCCTTCCCCCATGATTGTGAGGCCTCCCCAGCCATTTGCTGAGAAGTCCAATAAATTTATTTCTTTTGTATATTGCTCAGTCTTGGGTATGTCTTTATCAGCAGCAAGAAAATGGACTAATACAAAGTTACTTAAAAAAACGCATTGTCTGTAAATGTATGGGTTTGTTTCTAGACTGAATTGTATTCTGTTGATCTATATGTCTAGACAATGCAAACATCAGTTGGTTTTTTAATGTAAAACAAACCCTGCATTTATAGGATAAACCTGGATGGCTGGTGTTGTGTGACCGTTTTTATATCTAACTATTTGATTCACTAATATTTGGGAATTTTTTTTTACCTACAATCACAAGAGAGATACACATGTAGTTTCTTTTCTTAAAATGTTCTTATATTGTTTGGGTAGTAACTGTTTGCAATTCCTTTAAAATAAATGTTGGGATGGGTTTTCTTTTTCTTGATACTCTGGAAGAATTTCTGTATGATTTGTGATGTTATCTTTCTTAGGTATTTGGAAGAATTCAAATTTGGATGAATTTCTAAAACTGGTAATTTGGGTCTTGCATTAGTTAGGATTCTCTAGAGAAACAGAATAAACAGGACTGTGTGTGCTTATATACATATATGTATAACAATTATATGTAAAATTGCCAATTTTAGAAATAAAAGGGGGACATTTTCTGTATATTTACATATGTATGTGTGTGTTTAGAAAGAGAGAGGGAGAGAGAGAATAAGAAATTAATTTATTTTGAAGAGCTGTCTTACACAGATGTTGGGACTAAGCAAGTCTAAAATCTGCAGGACAGGCCAGCAAGGCAGGAAAGCAAGGCAGAGCCAATGTTGCAATTGGAGTCTAAAGACCTTTTGGACGCAGAATTCCCTCTTCCTTAGAGAACTTTGGTCTTTTTATCTTAAGACTTCAGTTGTTTAAGGCCCAACCATGTTATGAACAGTCATGTGCTTTACTCAAAGAATACTTATTTAAACGTCAATCTCATCTTTAACATACCTTCACAGCAATATTTAGACCAGTGTTAGACCAAATATGTGGGTCTCAGGGTCCTACTAAGTTGACACAAAAAATTAGCCATCAATCACAGGTGTTATCCTTTTTTTCACTTTTTCAATATTGACAGAAATTTAGTAGTATTTTGGTCTTTTCAAAGTAATTCTTCAGTTTGTCCATTTTATTTTTATAATCCTTTCTCACTTTGTTAATGTCTGTTCTCTTTTGACTATTTTTCATTCTTCTACATTTTTTAACTTGAGACTCTTTTTTTAGCTTTTTGGTATAGATACTTGAAACATAAATTTTTAGTCTTTCTTTTTTCTAATATATGTATTTAATGCTGCAAGTGTCTAAACACAGTTTGGGGTGCACCCCACATGTTTAATATATATCATTTTAAATTGTATTTTCTTCAAAATATTTTCTAATTGCCATTGAGATGTTTGCTTTGACCCAAGCATTATATAGGATCACATTGGTTAACCTCCAAACATTATTGGTAATTTCTTCCTAGGTTTCTATTTATATATTTTGCATGTTACTGGTATTTAAAGTTTGCCTGACAAAGACCTGCAGGCTTCAGCCCATCCCAGGGGTCCCTGGGTACAGACAATGGCCTCTGTGTGAGAACCAAAGAGCCCAGGACTGAGCAGGCTGTTGTTCACAAATGGCGTAGAAAAGCCAATAGTACCTCAAACAGAGCCATGGGAAACTTCCGTTTTGAAATAAAAAAACACAGGAAAGTACATTAGATTTTGCTGTAGGTCAAGCAGCTCACAAGCCAACTGTAACTAGATCTTATGTTACTCCTAAAAACCATGGTCATATTTGTCTTTGAAAAATCATGTTTGAATGGTAGCTCACTTACAAATAGCCAGATACCAGAATGTATAATTTACCTACAAGGGAAACAGAAAATCTTTTGTAGGATTTCCCTGATTTGTCAAGGAATACAATTAACATGCTTAGTACTGAAAACTTAAACAAATAATTTTAAAAAAATGAGGCATAGACCAACATACTATAATCCAGCAGTGTGCCTCTTATTTAAATGAAGTCAATGAATAACAATTTTTAGGAAGGTAGTTAGACAAATGACTTGGCCACGTCACAGACAAGTATTAGTGATACCCACCTATTTCTCATCTTTCTAAAAAAGATGAGAGAGTTGCCCGGATCTTCCATTGCACTAGAAACCTTTTACCATGTCTGGTGATAGAAGGGCCCCCGACCTGAAAAAGAGATAAACTTCTGATATACAACTCTGGACCTATCCCAAAAATTCTCTAATCATATGTCTCAGACAGAATGACCCTTAAAGTCCTTTTTAGCTCTAAACCTCTGTGATATGAATCATATCTCAACATAGCTTATCACATTTTTATATACACATAAAGTTGAAAGAGCAAGAAACTATACATTTAACGTGCCTAGGCATCAATTCCAAAGTGTTCGAATTCTGGCCAACAGCAGTTTTTGAGATTCTGGAATATGTAGATATAATAGACACATATAAGCAAATATGATACAGTTAAAACAGCAAAATTCCTACATGTAACTTCCATAGGAAATGCTAATAAGGAAAACCAACTGACAACCATAGAGTTATGAGGACTTTTGATGAACCATAAAAACATTGTGAAATTGTCTTAGCACAGGATAAACATGGAGAAAGTAAGTTTTTAGTGCCACACACATGCAAACGCAAGGGGCAATTTCAAGGGCAGGAAGACACCTCTGTCTTGTGACTTGTGTGACCATTAGTAGTTAGTAGGAATTAGTGGCCAATGCCCTAGATGTTAAAGCAATACGATATTTACTTAAAATTATGAACTCCACAAATTGCTGCGCTGACAGAAAGAATTATCAGCTGTTAATAATTTTTTTTAAAGAAAGCGAACCATTCAACATAAATCATACAGATTACTGTGGGATGTAGAAAGAACTCAATGACATAAAACCAGATGGCAGAGAAAGGGCTAGAAATCAGGAGATGGCAGAATCTTGCCCCATGAATAGGGTTTACAAGGAATCCCATTTACAGCGAAGAGAATTTGCAGTCATTTCAAGAGCTAACTATCGTTTTATTTGCATGATAATATTAATCTTTTGTAGATAGCTGTGCTCCTATTTTCACATTTAAGTATGTATCTGTATCCATCTTGGCCATCCACAAGCATCAGTTACTTCAATATAACTTTTAAGTTGACAGCTAAAGGGCAACTTTGGATACTTTTCTCTGATGAAACCAAAGCCAGTGTTTGCAGTAAAACTTGTACCCAGAATAGGCAGAGCAGGTAAACACTATCTTACAAAAAATTCCTGCTACGAGGTAGTTCCAGTCTTGAAAGCCACACACTTTGTTACACAGGGTTCTTCTAAGCAATGAGAAAGGGACCAAGATGCAAAAGTTATATTACTCTCTACTAGTAGGGAGAGAGGATAAGTCACAGATACAAATTTAAGATAACATTAAGATTAAATGACAAATATGTTATCAGAAAGGTCAAAAAACTAAAGCCAATTTATCAGTGCCGTTTATTGATCAGTTTCTATCTGAAAAAAGACACCTCTATTCTTTGGAGAGGGAGAATTCAATGTAAAGAATCAACCTAAGAGTTGTTAAATAGATAAGTGAAAATGCAAGAGAAGAGCACTAACAAACCGTGGAGGTCACAACTGCAGAAAAACAGCTGCCACTCCTAGAGCTGGGAAAGAAAGGGAAGAGGCTGACATGATTAAAACTTAGAAACTTGGAAGAGGGTTTTCTTGGGTGGGACCCAGAGCTCTGGGGCAGGAGCTACCGGTGCTGAAGAAACTGGAAGACTGCCCAACTACCACCAATGCAGGGCAGGTGAGTCCCAAATTGGGATTTAGCTTACCTAGGGTTCTGGGCTTTTCGCAGGAAAGAATTCAATGGCCAGCCTGCAGTAGGGCAGAACAAAAAAGTCAGCTTTCTTGAAGTGTCAGTGTTATAGCACCAGTGATGTTACAGCCCCATGGTGGCTCCTGCAGAGCAAGGCCACCCCAGAGATAGTGTGCTGAGAGAAGCAGCTCAGGGCAGTTTTGCAGTCATATTGATACTTACTTTTAATTAATTAACATAGGTTAAGGGGCAGTTTATGCAGAAATTTATAAGAAAGGGGTGGTAGCTTTTGGGTCGTCAGGTCATTCCCAGACAAAGAAGTAGTAACGCAGGGGTGTTGCCATGGTAATGGGAAACTCACATGGCGCACTGGTGGGCGTGTGTTTTGGAAAGCTACTTCCACCCCACCCTTGTATTAGCTATCCTCAATTTGGTCTTGTGTCCAAGCCCTGCCTCTGGAGTGGAGTCCCGCCTCCTACCTCACTGCTACAGGAAGGAACTTCTGCGGCTGCAGGGAGGCCGTGCTGCTGAGTGACTTTCACAGGAGCGGGAAGCCCACAGGAAGCAGAGGACAGAAAAGAAGTAGCAAGTCCCTGCTCCCTCCTCAGCCTTTCACTCCTCCTTTAGATCTGGTCTTGGTGGAGCCTCACAGGAAGCAGATGGGAAAGCAGGGATGTGGTTTGCACAGTCTCAATCTCAAGGTAACAGAGCAAAGGATAGGAGGGTAAAGATAAGAGACAAGGACCTTATGACTAACACTCAGAGCAATGAGGAAAAGGAATGTTATGCTGTCATTGGGTCATGATATGATTTAAGGTCTGAAAAAGATAGAAGTCAAGAGCAGATTGATTTGAAATAACAGAAAGCATTTTTTTTTTCCAGAGTCTTACTCTGTCACCCAGGCTGGAGTGCAGTGGCATGACCTCGGCTCACTGCAACCTCTGCCTCCTGGATTCAAGCGATTCTTCTGCCTCAGCCTCCCAAGTAGCTGGGACTACAGACGCCTGCCACTACACCTGGCTGATTTTTGTATTTTTTAGTAGAGACGGTTTTTCACCATGTTGGCCAGGCTGGTCTCGAACTCCTGACCTCAAGTGATCCACCCGCCTCGGCCTCCCAAAGTGTTGGGTTTACAGGTGTGAGCCACCACGCCAGGTCAAAGCAAACTTTTGGATGACTTTTCAGACTGGCAGAGTGGCAACTGGAATATGATCATTCAATATTCTCCTAAAATATTTTAACAACCGATTATCACTTCTTTTCTTTTTTTTTTTTTTTTTTTTTTGAGACGAAGTCTTGCTCAGTCACCCAGGCTGGTGTGCGGTGGCACTATCTCGGCTCACTGCAAACTCCGCCTCCTGGGTTCACGCCATTCTACTGCCTCAGCCTCATGAGTAGCTGAGACTACAGGCGCCCGCCACTAAGCCCACTAGTTTTTTTTTTGTATTTTTGGTAGAGACGGGGTTCCACCGTGTTAGCCAGGATGGTCTCGATCTCCTGACCTCGTGATCCGCCCACCTTGGCCTCCCAAAGTGCTGGGATTACAGGCGCGAGCCACCGCGCCCGGCCCAGATTATCATTTCATATACAGATACCAAAATCAATGTGACCATCCTTTCCAGTGCTCACCTCACCAGCATCCCTGCCTTGAAGACCTCTAGACATAGGTCGTCGTGTGCACCCCTGTTACTTTATTAAGACTAGAGTGGAACTGCTAAATTAAATGATGTCAATGTTTCTTTCAAAATTTGTATACAAATGTCAAATTGTCTCTAAAAGGTTTTGAAAATTGTCTCCAAAAAGTTTTGTAACATTTTTTCCTATTGGAAGAATGTAAGATGCTTATTTTTAAATTGTCCATTTAGAAAGTTTCTTTTCCAATGAATGATAAAATGTGCAATGTATATACAATGGAATATTATTCAGCCTTTAAAAAGAAGGAAATCCTGACATATACTACAACACGGATGAGCCTGGAAGACATTACGTTAAGTGAAATAAGACAGGCACAGAAAGACAAATACTGCATGATTTCACTTATATGTGGAAGCTAAAAAGTTGAATTCCTAAAAATGAGGAACAGAAGAGTGGATACCAGAGGCTGGGTATGGAGTGGGGAGCCAGGGAGATGTTACTCAAAGGACATAAAATGTCAGTTAGAGGAGAAATAAGTTCAAGAGATCTATTGTATGCCATGGTGACTATAGTTAATAACAATATATTGTATCCTTGAAAATCATTAAGAGAATAGGTTTAAAGTATTCTTAACACAAAAAAGTATGTGAGATAACGCATTTGCTAATTAGCACTGTTTAGTCATTCCACAATGTATACATATTTCAAAACATCATGTTGTACACAATAAATACATACAACTTTTATCAACTAAAATAATTTTAAAAAAAAGAAAAAAGTCCTTTTCTGTATCAAAATACTTTATTTTTATAACAGTTTGATACTTTTTCTCCAGCAATTATTCTTTGTAACAGTTTACCCACTGACAGACTTTTTAAATTCCTGGTTATTCCTGAGTAATTTATGCAGTGAAAATATTTCTTTTAATCAAAACAAAGATGTTTGTCCTCTGAATTATATTTTCAAAGGAGCCACCATTTTTGAACTAAATATATTTTATTTAAAGTTCTAGTCAAGCAGCTTTACAGTACCTAACAAAATTCCACCATAGAATGAACTCATACTACACATTGAACAATTAATATATTTGAATATTCTCCAACAAACCAAAAACAAAACAACAAAAAAAGGTTTTCTCGACTAGGAAAAGGCCATCTCTGACACCACTTCTGGGCTTCAGAAATTGAGATTGCAGACCTCTGTTAATCCCCCAACATTTGAACAGAATTGGTAAAGATTTGCTTTGGAATTTCTTTTCTTTTCTTTTCTTTTTTTTCTTTTTTGAGATAGGGCCTCGCTGTGTTGCCCAGGCTTGAGTTCGGTGGAGCAGTAGAGTGATCATGGCTCACTGCAGTCTTGAACACCTGGGCTCAGGCAATCTGCCTGCCCCAGCCTGCCAAGTAGCTGAGACTACAGGTGTGCTCCACCATGCCCAGCTGTTTTTCATTTATTTATTTGTTTCACTGTGTTGTCCGTGCTAATCTGGTACTCCCGGGCTCAGAGATCCTCCCACCTCGGCCTCCCAAAATGCTGGGATTACAGGTGTGAGCCACCACACTTGGCCTGATTTGTGTTTTTTAAGGTTCTTACCTTTAAAAATTTATGCCATAAAACATAAAAGTAAGAACTTTATAATTCAGTTTTGAATATTTACTACTTAAAATTCCAGTTCCAGTATAAATTAGACTAAAATGTATAAAAATATAACTAAGTAGAAATATTTACATCAAATATAGCAGATAAAATACTACTTACTACAATATTTAGATAACCACATTGAAATGAAGAAAAATGAATACTCCATTAGACAAGGTGACGGAAGGTATCAAATCAGCAAACAACATTAAACTATTTGGAACTCTCTATTTTCACTAATAATATATTTCAAATTAGTATATTTTATTTTTTAATTATGTGAACTTTGTAAATATTAATTACAAAAAATGATCATTTATAATAGTACTTAAGTGCTGGCAACATGTGATGATATGAATATACACTTATGCTTCTAGTGACAGTTTAATTTGGTCATATTTTCAAAGGCATAATAATAAAAGTAAAAATTCTCCATTGTAACATTTTCTAGGCTTCCCAATCTTCTACCTCCATAATAATATGCTTAGAAATTTTCCTTAATATCAAGAAACAAAACCTTGTTTCAGCAGTGTCATCTAAATGGAACCGAAAAAAGGGAAAATCTTATATATCCTGTAATTAAGTCTAATGATCTGATGAAGCAGGAGGCATTTCTAAAGATAGGCTTCCATGCATTACATACTTACTATACTCACTGTGATAAGTGAATCAAATTATGTCTACTCTAATGTTACACAGCTTCGAAATTTGTTTCATCTATACAAGAACAGAAAGAGAATATAAAAATATGTTTAAGATAGCAGTAGGGTGTGTTTTCTTTTGTACACAAATATCCTTAATAATCATATTATTAAGTGCTTTTCACAGTGCTTTTCGATGACACCCCAGTGTGGAAAATCAGCCAGCACATTTACCCAGTGGAATTCTGTCCTATACAGGTACTACCTGCCTCCTTCACCAAAGATGAAACGCTGTTAGGCTGAGAGGTTACAACCTGGCTGGTGGCTTTTCAGAGGGAGGAAAACTGTTTCCCTTCAAACCTGCACACATTTTTGGGTCAAGCGACTTAATTAGTGCTTGCTTTTCCTAAATTGCTTGTGCAGAAATCCACAAAGTTTATAATGCAAGTCAGGAAACTGATCCAAACACAGATTGTTCTGTAGGCGCCAATAAAAGTTCCTGTCCGAGTCACGAGATTTAAACTGTACAGAAGTGGTGCCACAGAGTCTGAGAAAAGACAGCCTCATTTTATTAGTAGGATCAAGGATACCACCCTACCTTTATTTAAAGTGCTACCGTATGTGGTAGATAATATGATAAACTAAAACCAACAATCTAGCTTTATTGTCGGGCCACTAATAGGAATTAGGAAGTCCAAAGAATCCTTTTCCCAGAACAAACTTGTAAATTAGTTTTCTAACATAAAAGTTCTGCATGCGCCTTTATTTTTTGCTTTTCCAGTGCATCAGAATGACTCCTCTGTGCTCTCTCTGCTCCTAAAGCTCTGAATTTTATTTTCAAGACTGGTTTTGGATGGATTTTCTTGCTGTGGGTCTTGTGTCTATTGGTCACTATGGGTTGTTCAAAGACTGTGTTTCTATTAGGTTAATTAGCAGGCACTACTCCCTCTGCACCAAGGCTCTTAGTTTACGATAGTGAAATAGGTCTTAGTTTACAATGCTGAAGTAGACATAGATAGCAGCACTAGTGGGTAGATCAGGTGAATTATCTGCGGTCATTCACTTATTAAACATGACTTCTCTGGAGTTGGATCATAGTTAGGCAGAATATAAACAACTAGAATGTTAAGGACCACTCATCTGCTGTTCAAGGAACACGTGGCTCAAGGAACAAAAATAACATAATATCCAAAATTACATGATCTGAACTGCCTCGACTGAAAACTCTCTGTTCCACCCCAAGTCGCAATCTCTCTGAGCCTACTTACTCACCTATAAGTGATAGTGATAAAGTACAACTTCAAAACATGCTTTTCAAGAAGAAATTCAACTTTATTTGTAAATGTGTGTTTTGGTGGGGTATAGTGGCTCACACCTGTAATCCCAGCACTTTGGGGAGGCCAAGGCAGGAGGATCACTGGAGCCCAGGAGTTCAAGCCTGGGCAACATAACAAGACAGCATTTCTACAAAACATTTTAAAAATTAGCCCAGTGTGGTGGTGTGCGCCTGTAGTCCCAGCTACTTGGGAGGCTAAGAGGAGAGGATCCCTTGAGTCTGGGATGTCAAGGTTGACGTGACCCAAGGTCTCACCACTGCACTCCAGCCTAGGTGACAGAGTGAAACTTTGTCTCAAAATAAGTCCATAAATAAAGTGTTTTTTGTGTGTACAATAAGCAATTATTCTGTGCTTTTTTGTAACACAGCTCAAACTATTTGAAGTCAGGAACTTAATGCCGCCAGTCAGATAGATTTTCTTTTTATCTTGTTCTTTTGGTATCATAACAGTGCAGTGTGCTTTGGGTCCCGATTCTTGCCTGTTCTTTACCATCACTCACTCCAGCCACACACAAAGGAGAGGAGGACATCTTCAGCCTGTGCATACCTTGCAGGGGATGACCAGCCAGAAAAAAAAAGTAGCATGGGGTGACAAATACTTATTTTGCTTCTTGGCTTTTTGACTGCCTGGGACCTGTTTGCATGATGTTCCTCCTGCTTCTTGATGAAAGGAAGAGTTGGTCTGCCACTGAAATGATAAAATGAGAGAACATGTTCCTTCTTGGGTGCTATGGCTGGTCAGTGACCCAGACTGGCTAGACAGCTATTTGGTAAGCCAGTGAGTGGAAGGCCAGAGGAAAGGATATGAGAGGGCAGCGGTGGTTCTGTGGGATAGCAGCTGCCATCATGATCACACGGCTCCTACCAGACAAGACATGTGCTCAATGTATCTGCCACCTTCCATGCTATTTTGAGAGTTCCCTGGCATACTAATACATGAAGTGCTTTGTTTCCTGATCCATTTTTATAAAATTATTTTTGCTTTATAATAAATATTTTAAATAATGTTTATCGAGATATAATTCACATGGAGTAAAATTTACTTTTAAAACCATGCAATTGAGTCTTTTTTTGCATATTCACAAAATCGCATAACCATCACTACTATCTAATTTCAGAATATTTTGGTCACCCTCCCAAACATCTCATATTCATCAGCAATTGCTCTCCATCTTTTTCAAATTGTTTTATCCTTTTTTCTTTCTTCTCCTCAGACTGGAATATCTCAATTGATCTATCTTCAAGTTCACTGATTTTTCTTCTCTTTTCTGGCTCACATCTGCCTTTGAGCTCAAGTGAATTATTCCTTTCACTTATTGTACTTTTGCAATCTAGAATTTCTATTTGTTTCTTTTTTTATAATCTCTACTTCTTTATTGATAATTTTAAGGCACTCTACTCACACTTTTCATTAGTTGTTCAGGTGTGTTTTCCTTTTGTTCTTTACACATCTGCAGGCTGGGCACAGTGACTCACTTGTAATCCCACCACTTTGGGAGGCCGCAGTGGGAGGCTCACTGGAGCTCAGGAGTTTGACACCAGCCTGGGTAGCATAGTGAGACCCATCTCTACAAAAACAATTTTTTTAATTATCTGGGTTTTGTGGTGCACGCATATGGTCCTAGCTACTCAGAAGGCTGAAGTAAGAGGATCACTTGAGCCCAGGAAGTCAAGGCTGCATTGAGCCATGATAGTACCATTGTGCTTCAACCTGGGTAACAGAACAAGAGGCTGTCTCAAAAATAAAACAAAATATAATAAAAGAAACGTATCTACCATAGATGATTTAAAGTCTTTGTTTAGGCTGGGTGCAGTGACTCACACCTGTAATCCCAGCACTTTGGAAGACCAAGGTGGGCGGATCACTTGAGGTCAGGAGTTTGAGACCAGCCTGGCCAATATGGTGAAACCCCATCTCTACTAAAAATACAAAAGTTAACCTGACATGGTGGCACATACCTGTAGTCCCAGCTACGTGGGAGACTAAGGCAAGAGAATTGCTTGAATCCAGGAGGCAGACATTGTAGTGAGCCAAGGTCACACCATTGCACTCCAGCCTGGGTGTCACAGCAAGACTCTGTCTCAATAAATAAATAAATAAATAAACAAATACGTAAATAATAAAGTCTTTATTTAGTAAATTCAATATCTTGACTTCCTTGGGGACAGTTTTTATTGACTGCATTTTTTTCTGTGTATATGCCATACTTTCTCATTTCTTTGCATTTACCATAGTTTTGTAAAAACTAAACATTTCAAACAATATAATGTGGCAACTCTTGAAATGAGACCCCTCCCCATGTCCAGGATTGTTTTTGTTGTGTTGTTTTGTTTAGTGATTTGCCTGAACTAGTTCTATAACATTTGTTGTATTAGTTCATTCTCATACTGCTATAAAGAACTACCTGAGACTGGATGATTTATGAAGAAAAGAGTTGTTTACTTATAACTTGTGTATTTATTACACACAAGTTGTATATTTATTATAAAGAAAAGAGAAAATTGACTCACAGTTCCACAGGCTATATAGGAAGCCCAGCTGGGAAGCCTCAGGAAATTCACAATCATGACGAAGGGCGAAGGGGAAGCAAGCACACTTTACTATTGTGGAGCAGGAGAGAAAAAGAGAAGGGGGAAGTGTCACACACTTTTAAACAGCCGGATCTTGGGACAACTCCGTCATGAGAACAGCAAGAGGTAAGTCCACTCCCAAGATTCAGTCACTTCCCACCAGGCCACTCCTGTAACACGTGGGTATTACAATTTAACATGAGATCTGGGTGGCAACACAGAGCCAAACTGTATCATTTGTATTCTTTGTCATGTGTGGTCACTGAAGTTTCTGCTCAATTAGCTTATCTCATGATTGCAATTTCTCAATTGTAATCTCACGACTGAACGAAGATTTTCTTAAATAGCTTGAATGTCTCCTGAATAGCCTTTGTTAGAGGCTCTGCATGCATGCTATAGCATGTCTTCAATCCTGACAGGCATTGCATGGTTATGTCTTAGCCTAAGCTTCTCGCTTGTTCAGAGCCTCTAGGTAAGCCAGAGTTGAGAGATTAGGGGCATCTCAAATTTTTCCTCAGCATGCACACAGTCTTCTACATGCACATGACTTTTTCAATTCCCAGGAACATGTTTAGGCTTTATAAAGCCCCTTGCATACTTCTCTTTCTACAGACTTTTGACCCACATATCAATACTGCCTTAGGCTTATGCAATGTTAAATAATGCCACTGATTGTTTTTGACAGTCAGATAAGTCAAATATTGACAGTCATCTTGAGATGAAGCTTTGGAATGCTCCAATCCTGTTTTGTTCCCTCCAATAGATGCTCAGTGCTCATTTTCACAGCTACTGTGATTATGATGGCTATCAGGTTTAAATGCTCTCCTGTAGTTTAGAGAAGGACACAAGAATAGGGCAAGTTAAAAATGCCACATAGCTCTCTGTTCTTACTGAGTTTCAGACGGTTTTCTTGAATAGGCACTCCTTGGGTTGTTGCAAGTTTTGGTCAAGTTTCAGAGTTCTGAAAATATTGATTTTGACAATTTTTTTTCCAGTATTCTTGTTGCTTTTATAGATAAGTGAGTTTCTGGAAGTCCTTGCTCTGGTGTTCTGGAAGTCACCAGAACAATCATTGTCTAATGTTTGCAAATAAGAATCCTGCCTGGGACATCATAGATTGATATGAACATTTAAATGATTGACTTAGCCCAATCTGGAAACAGCTATTTTCAGAGAGCTATAATCTCACCATCTCCTCAATATAAAGCAAGAACTTTACATAAATTTAAACCTATATAGAGAGTCAGGTATCTTTTCAAAAAATTCTGTTTTTGTTTTTATGAGTAAGAACTCTATACAATTTACTACATATTCTTGCAGTTAGCACGATATAGAAAACAGATATTGCTTTCTGGTATTAAATCAACTCCTTACTAAGAAACTGCTAGGAACCTTTAAACACTGTTCTAACTTTCACAGAACTTGTCACAACAAATAACAATATTAGATGAAACACATGATTTTACTGTATTTGAAGTTCAAAAGTGGTTTAATATCAGCAATTTTATACAATTCAACATAATATAAATACTTGAACATATAAACTGCATGTTCATCCACTAGATTTTACACAATTATTTACTGTTTTCCTCACTATGTTCAAGGAGCTTAATTTTCTGACAAAGAGTTATCAGTACATAAAAATTCAGGAAGTTACAATGTATGAGAGCTGGAAGAGGGAAAATGGGATGAAAATTGGAAAAATTCTATATGCCAATTAACAAAGTATAGTTTATTTTTACACAAAAGTGAATTTGTTTTTTGCTTTATTTTGGGGACATTATATGTTTGTAAACATGATAATGACAGAGTTCTTTTTATGTTTTAGGAAATAAAAGGAGGCAGGGGAAAAGACCAGTTACGAGAAAACTCTTTTATGAAAAAATGGAAGTAAGTGAACAAAGAACCTAGACCCAGAGACAGAGAATAAGGAAAACTAGAACATGGGCTTTAAAACATGGTGTTGGCAACACTATCAGAAGACACAGGACAAGTACGACTTCACTGAAAAGAGTTTATTAGATTGAGCAATGAAGTTTTTGGTACCTGGGTTGAAAGTAAATTCAGTGCATTGATAGGGGAAGAATCCTGAAAGTGCACCTTAATCAGATGATTCGTGGGTATGTGTGGAAGCCAGGAGTCTTCTGGGTCGAGTCCTAGTAAAAACCAAAACAGATAATAATGGATTGAATGAACTCACGGATTCTTCTTTTTCTAGACTATTACGATTGTAAAGTTCTATCATAAAACAATTGGTTAAATTTTTTATGCTTATTTGTGGAATTATATCAATTCTTCGCTTCCTTCATTTGAATATAGATCACTCTAATACTTTTGTAAAAACTGTGAAACCTGTTATAGACTGAGTATCTGTGTGCTCCAATCCCATAATTCACATATTGAAACCTAATCTGTAATGTGAAAATATTTGGAAGCAGGCCTTTTAGGAAGTGATTAGGTCATGAGGATGAAGCCCTTCTGAATGGGATTAGTGCCCTTATGAAAGAGGCCCTGAAGAGCTGCCTCGTTTCTTCTGCCTTGTGAGGATACAGTGAGAAGCCACCATCTGTGAGCAAGGAAGCAAACCCTCACCAGACACCAAATCTGCCGGCACCTTGATCTGGGACTGCCAGACTCCAGAAATGTGAGAAACAAATCCATATTGTTTATTATCCACCCAGCCTGTGGGATTCTGTTACAGCCATGTGAAGACTAAGACAGAACCTTACTGCCCCCAAATGCAGGTTATTAGACATTCATAGACCTCAGGTTAAAAATTGATGGATTAAAATAATTGAAAAATGTGGTAATTAATTGATAGCCATTGTTGTTATGTGAGATCCCTTCTTGAATCTTCTCCTCTTTTCTTCACAGTGGGATAGAGTGCTATAAGAAAACAGCTTTAAAATTTCACTCAGTCAAAAGTCATATCTTGGAATTTTACTAATCTTTTCATATTATCTTCATATCTTTCCAATATATTTCTGTTGTCTATTTTGTTTGTATGTGTCACTTTAATCTTTGAATTGTTAATTGCAATGCTCATTTATTTAATGATTAATTAATATAATTAATTATAATTTATAATACAAAAAATGGTACAATAAAGAAGTAAATAATATTTACTTCTTCTCTTTGCCATATTTCTCATTAAAATCTCCACAACTTTCACATAAATCCCTGCTTAAGGCATTTTTTTTTTAATTTATTTATTATTATTAAACTTCAAGTTGTAGGGTACATGTGCACAACGTGCAGGTTTGCTACATATGTATACTTGTGCCATGTTGGTGTGCTGCACCCATCAACTCGTCATTTACATCAGGTATAACTCCCAATGCAATCCCTCCCCCCTCCCCCCTCCCCATGATAGGCCCCGGTGTGTGATGTTCCCCTTCCCGAGTCCAAGTGATCTCATTGTTCAGTTCCCACCTATGAGTGAGAACATGTGGTGTTTGGTTTTCTGTTCTTGTGATAGTTTGCTGAGAATGATGGTTTCCAGCTGCATCCATGTCCCTACAAAGGACACAAACTCATCCTTTTTTATGGCTGCATAGTATTCCATGGTGTATATGTGCCACATTTTCTTAATCCAATCTGTCACTGATGGACATTTGGGTTGATTCCAAGTCTTTGCTATTGTGAATAGTGCTGCAATAAACATACGTGTGCATGTGTCTTTATAGCAGCATAATTTATAATCCTTTGGGTATATACCTAGTAATGGGATGGCTGGGTCATATGGTACATCTAGTTCTAGATCCTTGAGGAATCGCCATACTGTTTTCCATAATGGTTGAACTAGTTTACAATCCCACCAACAGTGTAAAAGTGTTCCTATTTCTCCACATCCTCTCCAGCACCTGTTGTTTCCTGACTTTTGAATGATCGCCATTCTAACTGGTGTGAGATGGTATCTCATTGTGGTTTTGATTTGCATTTCTCTGATGGCCAGTGATGATGAGCATTTTTTCATGTGTCTGTTGGCTGTATGAATGTCTTCTTTTGAGAAATGTCTGTTCATATCCTTTGCCCACTTTTGGATGGGGTTGTTTGTTTTTTTCTTGTAAATTTGTTTGAGTTCTTTGTAGGTTCTGGATATTAGCCCTTTGTCAGATGAGTAGATTGCAAAAATTTTCTCCCATTCTGTAGGTTGCCTGCTCACTCTGATGGTAGTTTCTTTTGCTGTGCAGAAGCTCTTTAGTTTAATTAGATCCCATTTGTCAATTTTGGCTTTTGCTGCCATTGCTTTTGGTGTTTTAGACATGAAGTCTTTGCCCATGCCTATGTCCTGAATGGTACTACCTAGGTTTTCCTCTAGGATTTTTATGGTATTAGGTCTAACATTTAAGTCTCTAATCCATCTTGAATTAATTTTCGTATAAGGAGTAAGGAAAGGATCCAGTTTCAGCTTTCTACTTATGGCTAGCCAATTTTCCCAGCACCATTTATTAAATAGGGAATCCTTTCCCCATTTCTTGTTTCTCTCAGGTTTGTCAAAGATCAGATGGCTGTAGATGTGTGGTATTATTTCTGAGGACTCTGTTCTGTTCCATTGGTCTATATCTCTGTTTTGGTACCAGTACCATGCTGTTTTGGTTACTGTAGCCTTGTAGTATAGTTTGAAGTCAGGTAGCGTGATGCCTCCAGCTTTGTTCTTTTGACTTAGGATTGTCTTGGAGATGCGGGCTCTTTTTTGGTTCCATATGAACTTTAAAGCAGTTTTTTCCAATTCTGTGAAGAAGCTCATTGGTAGCTTGATGGGGATGGCATTGAATCTATAAATTACCTTGGGCAGTATGGCCATTTTCACGATATTGATTCTTCCTATCCATGAGCATGGTATGTTCTTCCATTTGTTTGTGTCCTCTTTGATTTCACTGAGCAGTGGTTTGTAGTTCTCCTTGAAGAGGTCCTTTACATCCCTTGGAAGTTGGATTCCTAGGTATTTTATTCTCTTTGAAGCAATTGTGAATGGAAGTTCATTCCTGATTTGGCTCTCTGTTTGACTGTCACTGGTGTATGAGAATGCTTGTGATTTTTGCACATTAATTTTGTATCCTGAGACTTTCCTGAAGTTGCTTATCAGCTTAAGGAGATTTTGGGCTGAGACAATGGGGTTTTCTAAATATACAATCATGTCGTCTGCAAACAGGGACAATTTGACTTCTTCTTTTCCTAACTGAATCCCCTTGATTTCTTTCTCTTGCCTGATTGCCCTAGCCAGAACTTCCAACACTATGTTGAATAGGAGTGGTGAGAGAGGGCATCCCTGTCTTGTGCCAGTTTTCAAAGGGAATTTTTCCAGTTTTTGCCCATTCAGGATGATATTGGCTGTGGGTTTGTCATAAATAGCTCTTATTATTTTGAGGTACGTTCCATCAATGCCGAATTTATTGAGCATTTTTAGCATGAAGGGCTGTTGAATTTTGTCAAAAGCCTTTTCTGCATCTATTGAGATAATCATGTGGTTCTTGTCTTTGGTTCTGTTTATATGCTGGATTATGTTTATTGATTTGCGAATGTTGAACCAGCCTTGCATCCCAGGGATGAAGCCCACTTGATCATGGTGGATAAGCTTTTTGATGTGCTGCTGAATCCGGTTTGCCAGTATTTTATTGAGGATTTTTGCATCGATGTTCATCAGGGATATTGGTCTAAAATTCTCTTTTTTTGTTGTGTCTCTGCCAGGCTTTGGTATCAGGATGATGTTGGCCTCATCAAATGAGTTAGGGAGGATTCCCTCTTTTTCTATTGATTGGAATAGTTTCAGAAGGAATGGTACCAACTCCTCCTTGTACCTCTGGTAGAATTCAGCTGTGAATCCATCTGGTCCTGGACTTTTTTTGGTTGGTAGGCTATTAATTATTGCCTCAATTTCAGAGCCTACTATTGGTCTATTCAGGGATTCAACTTCTTCCTGGTTTAGTCTTGGAAGAGTGTAAGTGTCCAGGAAATTATCCATTTCTTCTAGATTTTCCAGTTTATTTGCGTAGAGGTGTTTATAGTATTCTCTGATGGTAGTTTGTATTTCTGTGGGGTCGGTGGTGATATCCCCTTTATCATTTTTAATTGCGTCGATTTGATTCTTCTCTCTTTTCTTCTTTATTAGTCTTGCTAGCGGTCTGTCAATTTTGTTGATCTTTTCAAAAAACCAACTCCTGGATTCATTGATTTTTTGGAGGGTTTTTTGTGTCTCTATCTCCTTCAGTTCTGCTCTGATCTTAGTTATTTCTTGCCTTCTGCTAGCTTTCGAATGTGTTTGCTCTTGCTTCTCTAGTTCTTTTAATTGCGATGTTAGAGTGTCAATTTTAGATCTTTCCTGCTTTCTCTTGTGGGCATTTAGTGCTATAAATTTCCCTCTACACACTGCTTTAAATGTGTCCCAGAGATTCTGGTATGTTGTATCTTTGTTCTCATTGGTTTCAAAGAACATCTTTATTTCTGCCTTCATTTCGTTATGTACCCAGTAGTCATTCAGGAGCAGGTTGTTCAGTTTCCATGTAGTTGAGCGGTTTTGATTGAGTTTCTTAGTCCTGAGTTCTAATTTGATTGCACTGTGGTCTGAGAGACAGTTTGTTATAATTTCTGTTCTTGTACATTTGCTGAGGAGTGCTTTACTTCCAATTACGTGGTCAATTTTGGGGTAAGTATGATGTGGTGCTGAGAAGAATGTATATTCTGTTGATTTGGGGTGGAGAGTTCTATAGATGCCTATTAGGTCTGCTTGCTGCAGAGATGAGTTCAATTCCTGGATATCCTTGTTAACTTTCTGTCTCGTTGATCTGTCTAATGTTGACAGTGGAGTGTTGAAGTCTCCCATGATTATTGTATGGGAGTCTAAGTCTCTTTGTAAGTCTCTAAGGACTTGCTTTATGAATCTGGGTGCTCCTGTATTGGGTGCATATATATTTAGGATAGTTAGCTCTTCCTGTTGAATTGATCCCTTTACCATTATGTAATGGCCTTCTTTGTCTCTTTTGATCTTTGATGGTTTAAAGTCTGTTTTATCAGAGACTAGTGTTGCAACCCCCGCTTTTTTGTGTTCTCCATTTGCATGGTAAATCTTCCTCCATCCCTTTATTTTGAGCCTATGTATGTCTCTGCGTGTGAGATGGGTCTCCTGAATACAGCAGACTGATGGGTCTTGACTCTTTATCCAGTTTGCCAGTCTGTGTCTTTTAATTGGAGCATTTAGTCCATTTACATTTAAGGTTAAGATTGTTATGTGTGAACTTGATCCTGCCATTATGATATTAACTGGTTATTTTGCTCGTTAGTTGATGCAGTTTCTTCCTAGCCTTGATGGTCTTTACATTTTGGCATGTTTTTGCAATGGCTGGTACCGGTTGTTCCTTTCCATGTTTAGTGCTTCCTTCAGGGTCTCTTGTAAGGCAGGCCTAGTGGTGACAAAATCTCTAAGCATTTGCTTATCTGTAAAGGATTTTATTTCTCCTTCACTTATGAAACTTAGTTTGGCTGGATATAAAATTCTGGGTTTAAAATTCTTTTCTTTAAGAATGTTGAATATTGGCCCCCACTCTCTTCTGGCTTGAAGAGTTTCTGCCGAGAGATCTGCTGTTAGTCTGATGGGCTTCCCTTTGTGGGTAACCCGACCTTTCTCTCTGGCTGCCCTTAAGATTTTTTCCTTCATTTCAACTTTGTTGAATCTGGCAATTATGTGTCTTGGAGTTGCTCTTCTCGAGGAGTATCTTTGTGGCGTTCTCTGTATTTCCTGGATTTGAATGTTGGCCTGCCCTACTAGGTTGGGGAAGTTCTCCTGGATGATATCCTGAAGAGTGTTTTCCAACTTGGTTCCATTTTCCCCCTCACTTTCAGGTACCCCAATCAGACGTAGATTTGGTCTTTTTACATAATCCCATACTTCTTGCAGGCTTTGTTCATTTCTTTTTCTTCTTTTTTCTTTTGGTTTCTCTTCTCGCTTCATTTCATTCATTTGATCCTCAATCGCTGACATTCTTTCTTCCAGCTGATCGAGTCGGTTACTGAAGCTTGTGCATTTGTCACGTATTTCTCGTGCCATGGTTTTCGTCTCTTTCATTTCGTTTGTGAGCTTCTCTGCATTAATTACTCTAGCCATCAATTCTTCCACTTTTTTTTCAAGATTTTTAGTTTCTTTGTGCTGGGTACGTAATTCCTCCTTTAGCTCTGAGAAATTTGATGGACTGAAGCCTTCTTCTCTCATCTCGTCGAAGTCATTCTCCGTCCAGCTTTGATCTGTTGCTGGCGATGAGCTGCGCTCCTTTGCCGGGGGAGATGCGCTCTTATTTTTTGAATTTCCAGCTTTTCTGCCCTGCTTTTTCCCCATCTTTGTGGTTTTATCTTCCTCTGGTCTTTGATGATGGTGATGTACTGGTGGGGTTTTGGTGTAGGTGTCCTTCCTGTTTGATAGCTTTCCTTCTAACAGTCAGGATCCTCAGCTGTAGGTTGTAGCTGTAGGAGATTGCTTGAGGTCCACTCCAGACCCTGTTTGCCTGGGTATCAGCAGCAGAGGCTGCAGAAGATAGAATATTTCTGAACAGCGAGTGTACCTGTCTGATTCTTGCTTTGGAATCTTCCTCTCAGGGGTGTACTCCACCCTGTGAGGTGTGGGGTGTCAGACTGCCCCTAGTGGGGGATGTCTCCCAGTTAGGCTACTCAGGGGTCAGGGACCCCCTTGAGCAGGGAGTCTGTCCCTTCTCAGATCTCAACCTCCGTGTTGGGAGATCCACTGCTCTCTTCAAAGCTGTCAGACAGAGTCGTTTGCGTCTGCAGAGCTGCTGCGTTTGTTATTGTTTACTGTGCCCTGTCCCCAGAGGTGGAGTCTACAGAGACAGGCAGGTTTCCTTGAGCTGCTGTGAGCTCCACCCAGTTCGAGCTTCCCAGCAGCTTTGTTTACCTACTTAAGCCTCAGCAATGGCGGGCGCCCCTCCCCCAGCCTCGCTGCTGCCTTGCCGGTAGATCACAGACTGCTGTGCTAGCAATGAGGGAGGCTCCGTGGGTGTGGGACCCTCCCGGCCAGGTGTGGGATATGATCTCCTGGTGTGCCTGTTTGCTTAAAGCGCAGTTTTGGGGTGGGAGTTACCCGATTTTCCAGGTGTTGTGTGTCTCAGTTCCCCTGGCTAGGAAAAGGGATTCCCTTCCCCCTTGCACTTTCCAGGTGAGGCAATGCCTCACCCTGCTTCAGCTCTCGCTGGTCGGGCTGCAGCAGCTGACCAGCACCGATCCTCTGGCACTCCCCAGTGAGATGAACCCAGTACCTCAGTTGAAAATGCAGAAATCACCGGTCTTCTGTGTCGCTCGCGCTGGGAGTTGGAGACTGGAGCTGTTCCTATTCGGCCATCTTGCTCCGCCCTCCGCTTAAGGCATTTTTTATTTCAAATTTTTTATTACCAACTCAGATGAAAGTTTATTACGTAGCTTATTTTAAAAGTATCTCTTTTTCACTCTTGTTCCTTCAAAGATCTCCACACTAGCTATCATTTAATTCACTGTCATTTATATATACATTTGTGTATATAATTATCTATTTTATATATTTATATAATTGTCGATTATATATTTATAATTAAATATATAATTGTCTAATTGTTTAATCCAACATAAATGACCTTTTTCCTTATTATAGACATGTCTCAGGTTAGAAGGTGTTCGTACATAGTCCATCGGATTTAGAATGAACGTGTGTGGACATCCAATGTACTGTCAACAACTCATATATACAGCCAACTCTATAATAAGCAACATTCAATAAGATTAATGCTTAAGAGGTATGAAGTTGATGCAAATTTAAGCAAGATTAAGGCAACTTTTGTAGCCACTAAATGAAGGAACATAACGTTTTTGAAATTGTAGTAAAATTGGTACACTTAGGAACTGCTGGAAGCATTATAGCAGCACAAACCTTCTGAAAAGTATTAAGAGCTTACATTTGTGGTTAACTCCTTATATCTGTGGTAAATTCACATACCATGTAACATAGGTTACATGTTGATTAATACTTTTCAACAAAGTAATCTTCTCTGTAATTAACTTATCCTAGGCAAACAGTCGCATGTCTAAAGATTATTCATTGTAGTGTCATTTATATTAGCAGAAAACATGGTTTAGTTATATCAGGATTTGGAAGTTTTGTAAATTAAATAGAGAGGTAGAATATTATACAAACATTACAATAATTATAGCAACCCATTAAATATTTACCATATTAAATTAGTTGAAAATTAATACAAAAAATTATACAATAAAGAAGTAAATAATAATTTATTTACTTCTTCTCCTTGCCATATTTCTCATTAAAATCTCCACAACTTTCACATAAATCCCTGTTTATGGTATTTTTTATTTCAAATTTTTTATTACCAACTCAGATGAAAGTTTCTAACATAGCTTATTTTAAAAGTATCTCTGTTATCACTCTTGTTCCTTCAAAGATCTCCACATTAACTATCATTTAATAAATGATATTTAATAAATATCATTTAATAAATGATATTTAATAAATATCATTTAATAAATGATATTTAGTAAATGATCATTTAATAAGTGATAATAAATGTTACTGGAAAGCTAAATTTTAAACACTTAAAACTTTAATGGGAAAAATACACTATAATCTTTTACTTTAAATTGGTATTGAATAATATATCTCACAGATTTACAACAGCAAAACCTACACAACAATTTCTTCTTTAACTACTACTAGCTCTATAGAGTTTTCGTGGACTTACGTATCTTCCTCTAACCAGAAGGAATGAATTTGCTATTCTCATGACTGAGTCATAGTATGCTGATGGAGAATCAGGCTGTCAATCATTCTGCCTAAGGACAAGTACTCTGAACAAGTCCTGACTGAGATGCCACAGAGCCTCTGTGTAAATTTCTCTAAAAATGTAGGGCATAAATATGAGTCCTCCCTTGTGTTTTCCTGTTTGGACCATTGTACAGGCCAATGTGGCTCTCCACTCCTGCTAGCATGGCCTCACACATCCCCCCTCGGTGTGGAGGCTGGTGCACCACGTGTTCCATTCACCATACCCACTGCACCTGCTGTGGCCCTGGCTGCATCCAGGAGCTCTGGGTCAGGAATGGTTATGACCTCAGGCACCTTCATGGATTAGAGAAACCATTCCCCAAAATCCCTCCACAGGTCCACTCTGACACTTTATCTCCTGGACCAAAGTGTGTGTGTTAGGTTGTGGAGGAGAGTGCTGGGATTAGTGGCCAGGCTGCTCAGAGCCAGCTCTCTGTGGGGCACTAGGAGTTCTATGAAATGGGAAAGGTTTCCTTGTCTCTCTGTACCTTAGTTTCTCCCTTTGCAATATGGAAATGATAACAGCACCTACCTCCATGACATAGTTTTGATTAGGATTTAACAAGTTAACATCTATAAAGCACTTAGAACTCTGCACAGTGTCATGCAAGTGTTTATGGAAGAAAAGAAGGAAGGGAGATAGGGAGAAAGAGAGAAGCAGGGAAGGAGGGAAGATGATTTTCGGCTACTAAATTATAAAAGAGTCAAACATTCAATTTAGCATTAAAAAGAGCTTATATATTTTAAAAAATCTAGTAAGACAAACTTAATGGTTTAAAAAATATGCAATGAGTTGAAACAATCTAAATATTTATAAAAGACTGACCTAAGAAAGGTGATACACAACGGCTAAAGGTAAGCAGATTGACCGATGGAAGGAGAGAGAGGGAGAATGATCATAGATATACCAGGCCAATTGAACCAAAACCAAAAGAGACGTGCGTTTTCATTTTTAAAGGCAGTGGAATGTAAGATAAAACATATTACTTAGGATTGAGTTGCTAAATTTTTAATGAAGTTCCACAATAAAATTATAATGACCTAATTCTTTTGATGCTAAATAGCACAGCATCACAATTTATAAAGCAAAGGTGGTGACACGGAAATAATAAGTAAAAAAAGAGTTAAAAGTTCTTCAAGTGAAATATAAAATACAGGAAAATAAATGCAGATGTAAAAACAGTATGATTGGCCATGCTGAAGTAATGACAAACATATGCATAGGTATGCATTCTCATTTTTTTTCTTATTTATTTATTGTATGAGACAGGGCCTTGCTGTGTTACCCATGCTGGTCTCAAACTCCTGGGCTCAAATAAACTTCCTCTCTTGACCTCCCAAAGTGTTGGTATTACAGGCATGAGCTACCACACTTGGCCTAGGTATTCATTCTCAATAATAGGCCTTGATATGGTTTAGCTGTGTCTCCACACAAATCTCACCTTGAATTGCAGCTCCCGTAATTCCCTTGCATTGTGGGAGGGATCCAGTGGGAGATAATTGAATCATGGGGGCGGTTTCCCCCATACCATTCTCAGGGTAGTAAATAAGTCTCACGAGACTTGATGACTTTATAAGGGTTTCCCTTTTCGCTTGGCTCTTATTCTCTCTTTTCTGCCACCATGTAAGATGTGGCTTTTGCCTTCCGTCATGATTGTGAGGCCTCCCCGGCCATGTAGAACTATGAATCCAGTAAACCTCTTTTTCTTTATAAATTACCTAGTCTCAGGTATGTCTTTATCAGCAGCATGAAAATGGACTAATAGAGGCCATAATATATATTTTTTAAATTTCAACTTTTAGATACAGGGAGCACATGTACAAGTTTGTTACATGGATATATAGGACCCAGGTAATGAGCAAAGTACCCAATAGGTAGTTTTTCAGCCCAGGTGCCCTGCCTTCTTCCCGCTTCTGTCTATGTGTGCTCAGTGTTTAGCTCCCACTTGTAAGTGAGAACACGCAGTATTTGGTTTGCTGTTCCTGCATTAATTCACTTAGGATTATGGTCTCCAGCTCCATACGCATTGCTGCAAAGGATACGATTTTGTTCTTTTCATGGTTATACTGTATTCCATGGTGTATCTGTACTACATTTTCTTCATCCAGTCCAACCTTGATGGGCATCTAGGCTGATTCCGTGTCTTTGCTATTGCAAATAACATGATGATGAGCATATAAGTGCATGTGTCTTTTTGGAATAATCTATTTTCCTCTGGGTATGTACACAGTAATGGGATTACTGGGTTGAATGGGAGCTCTGTTTTAAGTTTGTTGAGAAATTTCCTCACTGATTTCCACAGTGGCTGAACTAATTTACATGCCCATCAACAATGTATAAGCATTCCCTACAGCCTCTCCAGCATCTGTTGTTTTTTGACTTTCTGATATAAACATTCTGACAGGTATGAGACGGTCTCTTGTGTTGGTTTTGATTTGCATTTCTCTGATGATTAGTGATGACCATTTTTTATATGTATTGGTTGCTTGTGTGTCATCTTTTGGAAAGTGTCTATTCTTATCCTTTGACCATTTTTTAATTTGGTGATTTGTTTTTTGCTTATTGATTTGTTTACACTCCTCGTAGATTCTGTATATTTGACCTTTGTTGGATGTATAGTTTGTGAGTATTTTTTCCCATTCTGTAGGTTGTCTATTTACTCTGTCGATAGTTTCTTTTGCTGTGCAGCAGCTCTTTAGTTTCATTAGGTCCCACTTGTCAATTTTTGTTTTTATTGTAATTGCCTTGGGGAACTTAGTCAAAAATTATTTGCCAAGGCCAATGTTGAGAGGGTATTTCCTAGATTTTCTTTGAGGATCTTTATAGTTGGAGGACTTATATTTAAACCTTTAATCCATCTTGAGTTAATTTTTGTTTATACTGAAAGGTAAGGATTCTTCTGCATGTGGATAGACGTTAATAATAATAATGGTTAACAATCTATAGAGAAAACTGAGGCTTAAATAACTTGCTTAAAAAATCATACAGATGATAATGGGCAGAGGTGGATTTAAATCCTTCGATAAACTACACAATGCTAACCACAATCCTAGGATAAATGGGAATGAAAAACCGAGCCAACACTGGAAGGAAAAAGCACAGATATGATATCAAATAACTTTCTCTTTCCTTTTTCTTCCTCCTTCCTTTCTTCTCCTCCTTCTTTCCTCCTTTATTTCTTGCTTTCTGTGATATTTTCAATTTTTCAAATCCAGACTGCTTATTAACCTGGCTTTCTTATTTTAAATGGTCTACATCTCAAACATGTTTCTATCACCCCAGGAGCTGTGAAGTATCAACAGATATTTGTTTAGTTGAATTGAAGCAGAAAAAAAAAAGCTTGAAAAAGAAAACATAGATGCAAATCACTAGGTAAACACTAAAATCTGGGTATGGTGTACCTTAATGTGAATACGTTTGAAATTTTAACGACAAAGTTGCAATAATTTGCTGAATATTATTTTTCTCTTTTTGTCAAAGAGGACTGTCAAGTTGAATTGACCTTTCAAGGCAATTTTTTCAAACTTTCAAACTTAGGAAAGAAAGAGAACACAAAACAAAAATGAAAATGTTTCCTAACTCCTTCTCCTGAGATGTTTCTCACCACCTTCTGTTCATCTACAAAGTTGGTGCAGATGGAATACTCTCCCTCCCTAGGGTTTTAGCTCACAGGAAGAAGGCATTATTATCATTCTCCTTATCACACAAGAAAACTCTCATCAGGATGATCTATGATAGAAACGTCCAGGGAAGATGCTGCTCCCGGTGCCCTGGTGCTTCCTGTTCCTTGACCTGATTCTTCCCAGTTCAATGGGAAAGTGAACAAGAGAGTCTAGAGAGAGCCAAGAATAATACTCCATTCTCTTAACCTGTATTCATGTCTGTCTTAATATTTTTTCTTTCCTGTTTAGTCAAAAAGAGAGAGAGAGACAGAGAGAGCACTCACCCCTAGCCGAGAGTCATATGTGGGGCCCTTTGTCTGAGAGTTTGAGGAGAGGCCAAAGGCGCCAGATCCCTATCTTTTGGAAGAGGATCTCTGCAGTGCATTAGCGCTTCAGGCAAGACCCAGGCTCCCTGAGCTGCTCTCTTTACCATGGGCCCAGCTCTGGCTGAAAGCCTTCTGAGAGCTTGTTAGTCCGCAGGAAGGTGAGAATCCTTCAGTAAGCCAGTGAGATTACTGCTGCACCCACCTGGGTCTAGGCTGGAGGTCTCTCCATGAAGGCTGTTATGGAAAGGCTCGATCCCATGACAGTGAGGTCACCCTGGTAAGCAGGTGTGGAGAAAGGAGCCAGGCCTGGGCAGAGGAAGACTGGCTTACTGGAAATGTTTTAAGTTTTACTTTGTAAGAAAAATAAAAAGCCAATCCACAAATTCACATTTGTCAATCCTCGTGTTATTTAAATAATGTGATCTAGGATTAAGTGTTTGATAAACCTGCCAACCAGCGAATTTGGGAATGAAGATTTTAACAGGAACAATTGCCGCTTGTGCTTTACATGATTTTATTACCCACATGTGCTGTAAATCTGGGACTTAATAGCAATTAAAAATTATTGAATAAATTAATGGGGAATCAAAACCAATTTATTGTCAGGAGATTTGAAAATAATTCTCTTTTTATCCTTATTAGTAGTCATTCAGTATGTGGATTCCATTTTCCAAGTACAGTGTACTTCATTAAAATATTCTCTACATTATAATGGCCTTTAAACTGGGCAGAGTATATAGTTATAATGAAGAATTTCAGAAAGCAATGCTGCTTCTGAATATTCTAATGATATAAAATAAAAATTTGGGGTTATGTTTTTGTTTTTTGTTTTGTCTTGTTTTGTTTTTTGTCCAGACGCAGTATCTCACACCTGTATTTTCAGCATTTTGGGAGGCTTAGGCGAGAGGAACACTTAAGGACAGAAATGTGATACTAGTCTGGGCAACATAGGGAGACCCTATCTCTATAAAATAAAGTAAATACTTAAAACATATATTTTTTTCAATTAGCAGAAAACTAAGGAGCTCAATGTGCTTTCATGTCAGGGATCAGCTATAATAATTTTTATAATTTACAGAATCATGAGATGCACTTTTAAGTAATGCAAAATGATTATGAATTCTGTTTCTTCTCTTGTGTTTACCCTTACTTTTAAATTTTAGGTTAATAATCTACCTTAGCTATTTTGGAAATAGATGGGGAGTAAATATTAACCAAGTAAAACAAGGTAAATTACATATTTAATTAACTTTCCACATTCTATTAATAACCTTTAAAAATTTACGTATCACATGCACTGGATTTGAATGCTAAATAATAATTATTTAGACTATTTAAGTCTAAAATTCAAAATCTTGGGGTACGAGGGTACTTAAAATTTGTAGAGTAAAAAACTGATATTTGAGGATTGAGTTACCATGTGGTAGTCCAGGTTATTCGTGAACATCTCCACTGACAGGAAATGGTGTTTCTGAGAATAGCTTATTGCATCTTTAGACAGTTTAACTGTGCTGAAATCCTTCCTTATGTTGGCTATTTCCAAGCAAGTTCCCACTAATTAATTGATAGGTCCTTGTTTTGTTGATGTCTATACTGACTCAATTTACGTTTCCCATGACAGGCTGCAGGATGCCTGGAAAAGTTTTTATCTATTATGTTGAGTCTTATAAAATTACCAATTTTTAAGTCAAAATGGTTGAATATCATCAATTTCATATGCTTCAACCCATGACTCCCTGGGCCTTCTCTTCTGCGGGTAAGACACCCCAAGTCATTCAGCTCTTCCTCCATGGCAGTCCTTCACCATCCTTTTCAGGCTGGAGGCCACTCTCTGTGGAATCTTGGACAAGTATTTCCTATGAAAGGATGCATTATATGGATATGAATACTAAAGCAACTTCTGTGGCCTACACACTTGAACAAAATCCAGAGGAAAAATTGGAAAAATATGAGAAGTGTAAGATGCTTAACAACAAGTTACACTGCTGTTTATTGAGGACTTCTAATAATCTTTTAGATGTAAAATCCCCTTTTTACAGCTAAGAAAACAAATTCCTCAGTAGGCTAAGTAGCTTACTCCAGATAACATAACTATAAACTCTAGCATCCAGATTTGACTCAGGTATTCTGGTCCCACATTCTATGCATGCCCTTTCCCCTGATAATGACTCCACGAGACCAGATGTGGGCTGAACATTGGAAAATGTCAAGCTGCAGGAAGATTACCCTGACTAACTCCCCCAGTTCTCCTAGATATGTGTGCATTGGCTTCAACTTCCCTCAGTTAACTTTTCCATACCAGCCCTTCCAATTTGATGCAGGAAGACAAAACTTAGAAAAACTTTAGAAAGATCCATCATTTACTGTCTCAGTGACAACACTTATTGGAGTCATCTACCCATTGGTAGTTAAAAGTAATTAATATTTTATTCAAGTCACAATCTAAGTGCGAGGGTCCAAAAGACTGAAAAGGTGGGACCTTGTGGGCCTGTTGTCTTCAAGTCAAATGTAACAAAATGGATATTTTTGTTTAAATTATGTTGCTAAATCTTTATGTCATTTCCACTACCTGGAACAGCGTTCTCATTTCTAACTCCTCCAAATTCCCTGTTTTTATTCTCGAGAACTGTATATGCTTTCATCTCCCTCTCTCTCCTCCTCCCCCTAAAGATGCTCACATCCCACTCTGCAGAATGTATGAATTACCACAGTGCATGGCAAGATGGGCTTTGCAGATGTGAGTTAAGTTATGGCCCTTAAAATTGAGAGATTACCCTGAATTTTCTGGGTATGCCTAACCTAATCCATAAGCCCTCACAAAGAATTGTCTCCAGCTATCTGGGAAAAGAAGAGATGGCAGAAGAATTAAGGCAGAAGGGAAAAAGAATTGAAATGTTGAAGACTTCGCCATCATTGCTGGCTTTAAACCTGGAGGAGGAAGGCCACAAACCAAAGAACACAGGTGGCACCTGGATGCTGAAGATCACGTCCAGCTGACAGCTAGCAAGGAAACAGGGACGCAATCCTACAACCACAAGGAACTGACTTCTGCTAACCTGCAGGAGCTTGGAGGCAGAATCATCCCCAGAGACCCCAGAAAGAAACAGTGTCCTTCTGACACCTGGATTTTAGCCTGGAGGCCCAGATGAGCCATGCTTCTCTCAGACTTCTGATATACAGGACTGTGAGTTGGATGTTGTTTTAAACAGCTCCATTTGTGAATATTTGTTATGGCAACAAAAGGAATCAAGTACACTCTTTGATATATTTGCTAAGCCTCTATTTCTAAATGTGCTCGGTTTTTGTTTTTTGTATGTGTCTGTGGATCTCTGTACAGATTGTGATTTTGTCAGCTTCATAGCCTTCATTGCTCCAGCCAGCCATTGGAAGAGGCAATGGGATGAGACACAGTGATCAAGAGCACAGGTTTCAGAGACAGTGTCACCCCAGCACCCATCTCCGCAGCTCCATTTGTGAGAAGACCAAGTGACTAGAACTAGAATCACATGGTGGAACTATGGATCTGAGTGAGCAGAACATGCAGATAAGAACAAGAGCTGGCCTAGGGTCACGGTACAAAACAGGAAGTGCCTGCAAGTGCAGAATCCAACCTCTATATCCCATTCGCTGTTTTTTATGGACATTTTGGGGGCAGAGCACAACTTAGTGGCAACAGCGTAGTGAAAGTTTTGAGGATTCCAAACCTTTCTGCAGAACTCAGATATATGATGCTGAAGCCTCTGGCTGCTCTCTTATCCTTTATCCCATGACTCATAATGGATGCCTGTAGTAGGGGTTTGACAAGGTGCTGCTTGCACAATTTTATCCCTACCACTTTCTCTATGACAGATGAAAGATGCAAGAACCTTGGCAAGCATGGCACAGATTCTGCAAGCTCTTCAACCTGTCAAGTAGCAAAGCAAAATCAATCACAGAAGCAACCCCTCGTTGTGGTTGGAGATTAACATCTTTACAAGATAATAAAGGCAACAAATTACATCTGCCAGCACTCAAAGCAGGAGGCTTATAAAGAGATTCTTCAGTAAGCAATGAGACTCTTTGCCCCGGCCCAGTAGATTTAGAGAGAAAGCTGGAATCTGGGCTGCAGGCAGTTATAGATCAACTGCAAGACCTGTATGCTTATAGCAATGGACTGCCCATGAATGCCCCTGAGGGTCGGTTCCAGCTACTGACAGGGTTCTGTCATGAGGAGTCACAAAAGTGGGCAGCAGACATTTGAATCACCACAGCTACTCCCTGTCCTAGCTCCTGCCCATCTCTGGTAGCCATAGATTTATACCCTCAGATCTTCAAGAAAACCTGCCATGGGGAGCACAGGTTACTGGCAGCCTGCAAGGTAATGTCTTTGGATCTGCCATTGTGTTCTTACTGGGGCCCTGATTCCCCAGGTCTGCTCCAGCCAAAGACTGGACACAGGGCTACCAACACTGGGCCATTTCTGTCTGATGCAAGTCTCCTCTAACAGGCACTATTTGCTTCAGTCCTGCCTATCAACCTGGACAAGACTCTTTCAAAGCTGCATTTCAATCAGAAGCTTTCTACCTAATCCTTCCTGTCCTTTCTAATGTCACAAGTGTCAGGTGGCATCATGGTAAGAAGTCTCTCCTCTTCTCCTGCTATTTCTTTACCTTTCATAGACACTTTTCCCAAAATCTCCTTTATGTCTATCTTGAGATGGTGTCTGCTTCTTGAAGCACCCAGAGTGTAATGCACTATCACTCCAAAATGTCCCTCCGATACTAGCCAATGTCTGATAACTGTAATTTCACAAATTTCTTTCCATTTGTTTACTCATTCTTTCAAAAAATATTTACTAAAACCAACTCTGTTCCTAAGTGGAAGAAATGTTAGAGATGAATAAGACAATCTGTGCCTGCACGGAGCTGAGAGTTCACTGAAGATGATGAACACATCATTAAGCAGTGTGAAAATTACTATACACCACAGTGCTAAGGGAAAACAGAACAGGAAGGAGACATTTTGGGATGAGTAATAAAGGAGGGCAATGCACTCTAAAGAGAGGGATGAACATGTGGATCTTTTAATTTACTGAACTGGAGAACAGAATGAAAGAAAATGTGTGTTATAGAGTAATCTGCAATCTTGCTGAAGAATTAGCCTGTGTTAAAATGCAAACAAGAGAGACATCCACTTAGGTCCAAATTGAGCAACAAGAAATAAATTTACCTTTCTGCCTGAACAACTACAAAACAAAAAACAAACAGAAAAAGAAATATTTGAAACAACACCTTTCAAGACACTGCCTATCAAACAGCAATCCCTGAAAGGAAACACAAGAGGTGAACCTTGCAACTGCTTCCACCTAGAGCTGTCACAGAGTTTAAGGGACATTTCCCATGGAGTGAACCTATGCAGAGCCAAATAGGATTGAGAGAAAACAAGGTGGTGAGAGTTCCCAGGAGTGGGTACTAGGGCTTAGAGGTCTGCACAGAGAACCCTAGAGACAACAGAGGGTCATCTTTGAGTACTCAGAAGAGTTCTGATAAACTAATCGAGGTATGGAAAACACTGGAGGCCATGAAAACATGGTCATTAAATCATCTGGCCGTTAAACCAGAACCATTAAACCATCACATAAAAGGGTGAGAGAAAACAGTGTCTGGTAATCCTACACGCAGCTGAAAGTAGTGCCTGTTTCCACTAACCAGAATGGAAAATTTAATAATTCAAAGGGAATTGGGTAGGGTACTCACAAGGATCTAGCTTTATGACTGAGAAATAATTGACATTATAATGAGATTTTCAAATATTAAACGTCCTACTGTATTGTCATTCTTTGCATTGCTATAGGGAAACACCAGAGGCTGAGTACTCTCTAAAGAAAAGAGGTTTACTTGGCTCACATTTTGGCAGGGTATAGAAGGTCTCCACAGGGAGACCGCATGGAGTTTTACTCATGGCAGGAGGCAAAGCAGGAGCAGGCACATTACAAGGCAAGAGCAGGAAAATGAGAGAGAGAGGTAGGGGAAGTACTAGACACTTTTAAACAACCAGATCTCACAAGAACTCACTATCACAAATACAGCAGTAAGCAGTGAAGGATCTGCCCCCATGACCCAAACACCTTCACCAGTCGTCACCTCCAACACTAGGGATTACATTTCCACATGAGATTGGGGCAGGACAAATATCCAAACCTGATCAACTGCCTAACGAGCATTAAAGGTAAGTCCCAAAAGCCTCAACGTGTTTCCAAGTAACCTAATGAATTCCAGAACAATGCTCAAGAATATTTAAGAAAATACAAAAACATTCAGCACCAAAAAGGTAAAATTCTCAATGTCTGATATTCAATCAAATGTTTCCAGGAAGGAGATAGGAAAGATACATGAATATTTAAGCCAGTTTGAGAAGAAAAACTAATCAATTTAAGCCAATTCAGAACTATCACAGATGTTAGAGTGATCAGACAAGGACATCAAAACAGATATAACTGTAGTCTCTGTGCAAACTAGAAGAACCATTAAACAAGTAGAAGGGTGGAAAATATTTTAGAAATCAAACTGCTAAAGATAAAAATTAACATGTCTATGAAGTAAAATACAGTGATGGAATTAATGGCATATGAGATATTCTAGGAAAAAAGATTTGTGAACTTGACAACATAGCAAGAGAAAATTTACCTTTCTGCCTGAACAACTACAAAACAAAAAACAAACAGAAAAAGAAATATTTGAAACAACACCTTTCAAGACACTGCCTATCAAACAGCAATCCCTGAAAGGAAACACAAGAGGTGAGCCTTGCAACTGCTTCCACCTAGAGCCGTCACAGAATTTAAGGGATATTTCCCATGGAGTGAACCTGTGTGGAGCCAAAGAATTGCTCTTTGGCTCTTCAAATGCAACAAAGAAAAAAATAATTTCAGAAATAAATAAATAGACCATCAACAAGCCATGGATCAGCTTCAAAATGGCCTAACATGTGTGTATCTGGAATCCTCAAGAAAGAGGGGACAGAAAAATTATTTGAATTAATAGTGCCCAAAATTTCCAAATTTGATGAAAACTGTAAGCCCACTTATTCAAAAAGATCAATGAATCTCAAGCAAAAGAAATATAAAGAAATCACATCAAGAATATTTTAACAAATTGCTCAGAATGAAAATACAAAACTTCTACAGGCAAAGAAAAAAAAAACCCACATTACATACAGAAGAACAAAGATAAAATGACAGCAGATTTATCATCAGAAAAAATGCAAGAAAATAGTGAAGCAATATATTTAAAATACTGAAAGAAAAGCACTGTCAACCTAAAATTATTTGGCCAGCAAAAATAACTTTTAAAAGCAAATGTAAAATAGTCTTTCTCAGATATACAAAAGCTGGGGAAAAAAAAAGAAAAAAAAATCATCCCTAGCCATCCCAAACTACAAGAAATACTAAAAGAAGATCTGTAGGCATGAAAAATAATAACAGGTGGGAATCTATATGTATACCAAATAATGAAATGTAAATATATAATATGTTCTTTTATTTAAATATCTTAAATAAATAACTGTTTAAACAAAACTTTAAAAAGGAAACCTGAGCCAGGAGCAGTGGCTCACGCCTGTAATCCTAGCACTTTGGGAGGCTGAGTGGGGTGGGTTGCCTGACCTCAGGAGTTCAAGACCAGCCAGGGCATTACGGAGAAATCCCGTCTCTACTAAAATACAAAAAATTAGCTGGGCATGGCAGCATGCACCTGTAGTCCCAGTTACTCGGGAGGCTGAGGCAGGATAATTGCTTGAACCCCAGAGGTGAAGGTTGCAGTGAGCCGAGATTATACCACTGCACTCCAGCCTGGTGACAGAGCAAGACTCCATCTCCAAAAATAATGATTAATTAATTAATTAATTAATTAACCTGAACAAAATACTAGCAAACCAACTCAAAATCTAGCAACATATTAAAAGGATTATACCTCATGACCAAGTGAATTTTATTACATGAATGCAAGTTTTTTCCAACATACAAAAAGTAATCAATGTATACACTATATTAACAGGATAAAGGGGAAAAAGAAACACACGATCATCTCAATAGATGCAGAAAGAACATTTGATAATATTCAACAACCCTTCCTGATAACAACACTCACAAATAGGATTAGGAGTGAACTTCTTCAATCTAATGAAGCACATGTATGAAAAACCCATGAAAACATCATACTTCATGGTGAAACACTAAGAGCTTTCCTTTAAGATCAGGACTAAAAGTCTAATCTCTTAGAATGTCTACTCTTGCCACTTCTGTTCAATGCTGTACTAGAGTTTCCAGCACGGGCAATTAGGCAAGACAAAGAAATAAAAGGATTCCACATATACAGATTGAAAAAAATAAAATTATCACTATTTGCAGGTGACGTAATCTTTTATATAGAAAACCTTAAAGGATCCACACATAGCTCCTTCATTCACACACACACACACACACACACACACACACACACACAATCTATTAGAGAGAGTAAACAAGTTCAGCAAAGTTGCAAGATAAACAAATATATGAAAACCAATTTCTATATACTAGCAATAAATAATCTAAAATTAAAATTAAGAAAAACATCATTTTAAACTAACACCCAAAATAATAAAATTGTCATGACTAAATGCAACCAAAAAAAGTGTATGACTTGTACACTGAAAACTGCTAAACATGCTGAAAGAAATCAAAGAAAACCTAATAATATAGAGAGGCATACTATTTTCATGCACAGAAAGAAATATTACTATTAAAATTGCAATACTCTCAATTTGATCTACAGATTCAGTATATAATCCCTATCAAAATTCCAAATGTGATTTTTGCAGAGATGGAGAAATCAATTCTAAAATTCATTTTGAAACACTAGGTATCTTGAATATCCAAAACTGTCTTGAAAAAAATAACAAAGTTGCAGAACTCAGATTTCCCAATTTTGAAACATACTCCAAAACTAAAATAATTAGGATGGTGTGGTACTGGCATAAGGATAGACACATAGATTAATGAAATAGAATTAAGAGTCCAGAAATAAACCCAAACATATATGGTAAACTGATTTTTGACAAGAACGGCAAGGAAATTCAATGGGAAAAAAATAGTCTTATCAACAAATGGAGATGAACACTGGACATATCGACATGCAAAAGAATGACTTGGACCCTAAATCACACCAGATGCAAAAATTATCTCAAAATAAATCAAAGACCTAAATATGAGCTAAACTCTTAGAAAGAAACAGGTACAAAACTGTGTGACCTTAGATTAGGCAATAGCTTCTTACATATAACACAAAATGCACACACAAACAAGCAAACAAAAAAGAGATAGATTTCATCAAAGCTAAAAACTTTTTCACTTCAAAGAACACCATTAATAAAGGGAAAAGACAATCCACAGAATGGGAGAAAGCAATTGTAAACCATATAGCTGATAAGAGTTTAGTATCCAGAATATATGAAGAATTCTTACAACATAATGTTTGTTTAAAAAATAAAAACTCAATTAAATATGGACAACAGATTTGAATAACCATTTATTCAAAGAAGATATACAAATAGCCAAAAACACATTAAAAACATGAGCAGCACCATTCATGATTAGGGAATTGCAAATCAAAATCATAATGAGATACGATTTAACACCCACTAAGATGTCGTTAACAATTATTTTAATGAAAATAAGAAGTGTTGGCCAGGCATAGTGGCTCAAGCCTGTAATGCCAGCACTTTGGGAAACTAAGTTAGGTGGATCACTTGAAGTCAAGAGTTCGAGGCCAGCCTGACCAACATAGCGAAACCCCATCTCTACTAAAAATACAAAAATTAACTGGGCATGGGCTGAGCTGGGCACAGTAGTCCCAGCTCAGGAGGCTGAGGCAGGAGAATTGCTTGAACCCGGGAGGTGGAGGTGGCAGGGAGCCGAGATCGGACCACCGCACTTCAGCCTGGTGACAGAGCAAGATTCCATCTCAAAAAAATAAATAAATAAATGAAAGTGTTGACTGAGTGCGTGGAGAAATTGAAAACAGTTTGGCAGTTCCTCCAAAGATAAACATAGAATTATTTTATTACCCAGCAATTATTGATCTGTTCTGTGAAAAGCTGTGATTATCTAACTCAAAAGTCTTTTCCATATTGATATTATTATAGGAAAATTAGATCACTTATTATATGCCATACTCCCAGACTATAGTAAGTGGTCAATGTATATTTCCCCTGTGATGAACATGCTTAGAAAAAAGTGAACTCTGATAGGGGATAGATGAGTTAGGCAGAGGAGTTGCTCAACTCTGGATTGTCATCCTGGTCAAACTTATAGGGCAGGTGGTCCTAGATGTAGGACTGAGGAAAGGAGAATAAGTAACTAGAAACTGGAGAAGGAGTAACTGAAAAATAGTGAGTAATTCTTTTTATGGAGTAAAAAAAAAAAAAAAGGCCGTTTGAAGTTAGAAATCTGTATCATGTAACTGGATTTTAGTTTATTTATCTATATTGTGGTAGCAATTTTTCTACCTGCCTCATAATATTGGTGAGGAAGAAAGGTGGTAAAATTTTTAATGTATACACAGAAAAGTGGAAGAAGAGCAGGCGTGGGGTTGAGTTTCTCCTCCTCACATGTTACCCCTGCCTGTTGATGCTTTAACTCAGGCTTATCTCCCACAGATGTTTGCCAGAAATCCAAGGAGAGCTTTCTACATTGTATATGGTAGAGAAATGTGGAGCCATGGTCCAAGCTTCCAGGGCAGAGAATTAGAAATGGATGTCTTTCCAATCATCTGTGGGCAGCAGTCACACAGAGAAATCAAGAGCACAGAGGTGTGGGAGGCTTGTGTGTGGCCCAAACACCAGGTGAGAAGGGAAGAGGTCCTCAGATGTTTGAGGTCTTTTGTTCACAGATCTACTTCATTTCCAGGACTTCCGAGTTGATGATTGCTTCCACAGCGCCTCCTTACCCACCTTAGACATCCTATTTCCTTTATTCCGCCTCCTAATATTTCCTTTCCACTTTCCCACTCATTTATCATCCCTTATAAAACAGCATTTAGTAGCATTTCCTATTTGCCTGGTGGCGCGTCCATGAGTTTGAGAAGGGGCAGTGTGTGCCTGTGGGCAGAGGGGAGAAAGTCAGCGCTGGAGCTGCAGGGGGCAGGTCGGCGGGTTTGCCTGAGAGGACTGCACCAAAAAGAGATGAGGAGTGCAGGGGAAGGCATGTGCAGGCCTATCCTTCATCTTGATGTTCAAGCAAATAATGTAATCTTAGCTCCCTAGTAACAAGGAAATCTCCAAGAGTCTTTACACTGTTTGGCTTCTCTCCCTCTCCTCCTTTCTTCACCTCTTCCTTCCCTTCCCACAGTGCTGGTCTCCCCCTACAATTCTCTCCTATTTCCACACTTGGCCCCTCCCCCTTTACCTGACCCTTTTACCTTTTCATCTCCCAGGGTTGCATCATCACCCTGCAGTTTCCCCTGGAATGTTGACACCATAGATCACTCACTGGCTTAATAGCCCCCACAGGCAATTTTTGTTTGTTTGTTTATTAAAACTGAACATTACTTTTAAAATAAAAAAAAAATTGCTAACAGTGGATTATGTATGTGAAAGCTAACAATGCTAAATAGTGGCTCCCCACTTTAGTAGGGACAGAAGGTCTCCCCATCATCCCTATCAAGATCCCTATTCTCTTCTTATAAAAAGCTCATATCTACATCTGCATGGCTTGCCTAGTCCTTGTTGGCCTATGAGCTTGTAGCTCCTGGTCCAGATCCTCATTATGTTGGAAAAGTTGGGGACCCAGGGCCCATGTAGCCAGATCTTGGCCCAAGGGGACTCTTACTGGCAGCAGAGGACTTAGTCAAGCCCCAAGAGCATGGACTGTAAGTCAGGAGGCCTGGTCTTCAAAGCTGCACCCTGTTTGAAATGTGTAAAGGGCAATTCATATGACCTTTCTTAGCTGGGCAATGAGGAGGGCTGACCTGAGGCTTTCGAGAAGGGGTCCTCCAAACCCTAGGGTGCCACCATTTCTGCCATAGTGCTTAAATGAAGCATGTAAGGAAAAGAACGAAGGAGAGCAGAGGTCAGCAATGCAGGATGTGGTAAAAAAAATATAAATAAATAAAAGATTTTATTGTAAGAACAATGAGAGCCACTGGAATGTGTTAGGCAGAGAGTAATGTGATCCAATTTCCAGTTTTAAGAGCCTAGTGGGTTATAAGGAAACACAGGTCCAAAAACAAACAAACAAACAAACAAACAAAAAGGAGACTAGTCAGGGAGCTGAGCTGATGTGGTCGTCCAGGAGAGAGCACTGGACTGTGGGTCAGAAGACTGTATTGGGGTGTCAGGTGGTGGCCTGGACAAGGTGTTTGCAGAAAAGTTGATGATAAATGGAAAAGACGAAATCAACAGACTGTACCAATAGATTAGATGTTGGGAAGAGAAAAGAATAATCAATAAGGACATGTGGATATGTGTTCCAAGCACCAAGGTTGAGAGTGCTGCATTTAACAGAGTTTAGAAGAGATCACAGATTTGTGAAACCATGTTGAGTCTGGGGACTAATGAATAGCTCAATATTGCTGAAATAGACCACACAAGGGATTGGGAAATGGGGCAGAAAATGCAGGAAGAGATAGCTTATAGAAGGTATTGTACATCTGGATTTTTATCATGAAAGTGTCTTGACACCCCCATACCTTCTTTTTCTTATAGAAATTTTGACATGACATTTAGAACATTCTCTCTGGCAATGGTGGTTTAGATTATAGGCAAAAAAAGGCTAAAGGGAGGAAGACAAACGAAGAGGCTGGAGCAAGTCAGAGGATGACTAAATCCTACCCGCTAGCTACTTCTCTGAAATAAAATTACCCATTCCCTGACATCAGCATTCTTTCTGCCAATTCTCTTCATTTTGAATGCAAATTCCAAAGCGTGCTTTCAGCTAGGGATAATTATCTAATTATCTATTATCCAGGGTGTATCGTTTCATTTTTCCCTCTTCCTCCCCCTTTATTCAGTGTGTGGCTTTTGGCGGGCTTGAGAAAGATATGACTCAATTGCCTGTCAGCACAGCTTGGGTGAGGAGAGAACATCATGGAAAAGGAATCGCGCTTGTCTGGGGAGCAGAGCAGTAATTGATTACTAATTACTGAAACATTATGTCTGAAGGAGGCAATGCACAAGCCTATTTTTGAAGGCTCCAGGTAATTAGCAAACATGTTTAAGACACTCACGATGGCTCCAGGGGAGAAACATCTGAGAAGGAGGCTTCTTCTCCTCCTCATAAGGTCCATTTATGGCTTTTGTGTGATGAGCTTCACACTCCCAAACATGAAGGAGGCAATTGGGGTTGGGACCAAGGGCTTCCTTCAACATTGCTATCCAACGGCAGGTATTCCAGTGTCAGCCCCTAGGGTTATCTAATGTCAGGGCTAAGAAAAAAGCAGCAAAGAAAGGAAGTAACTGAGCTCTTCACTTTGAAAAAAATGTTGAGGGTAATCTTTCAAAAACACAAGTCTAATCATGCCACTCCTCTGCCTGAAACTCTCCATTGACTTCCCTTCGTCTGAAAAGTTCTAGATTCTCAGTGCTGCTTACATGGCCCTCAGCCTCCTGTCCGATTGCTCCTGGAGAAAGACTGGCTGAGAATGGTGTGTGGGCCCTCTGGCTTGCAGTGCTCCCCAAGGACCATTCTTTCTCTCAAACCTGAATGTGTCCATCAGCTGTTTCTTATGACAAGCTCTGTCTCCTCTTTTGCTGTCAATTCTTCCTCATCCTCTTTGTAGTTCAAATGTCCCTCTGCCAGCAAGGTTTCCCTATACCCTAATTGTTGTGAACTTCAGCCCCGCCTTTTTTTAATGAACTCTATTTTTTTAGAGCAGTATTAGATGCAAAGAAAAAATGCAAAGATGGTACACCGTGTCCTCATATTTTTCATACTCAATTTTTTCTATTATTAACACTTTACCTTTGTATGGCTTGTATGTTACAATTAATGAATCCATGGTGATATATGTTTATGAACTAAAGTCTACAGATTTTCTTAGTTTTTGCCAGATGTTATTTTTCTGTTCCAAGATCCCATCCAGGATACCTGTTACGTTAGACACTATGTCTGTTTTTAGGTCCCTTGTGGCTATGACAGCTTTTCAGAAGTTCCTTGTTTTTGATGACCTCGACAGTTTCAATAATTCTCCTCTGTTGGAATTTGTCTGATGTTCTTCTCATGATTAGAATAGGGTAATGAGCTTGTCAGAGGAAGACCACACAGGTAAAGTACCATTTGTACCACATCACATCAAGGGTACATACTATCAATAGAATGCATGACTGTTAATGTTGACCTTGGTCACCTGGCTAACGTAGTGGGTTTTGTTTGTTTGTTTTAGCAGAGGCAGGGTCTCGCTATGTTGCCCAGGCTGGTTTCAAACTCCTGCGCTCAAGCAATCCTCCTGTCTCAGCCTCCTTAGTTACTGGAATTACAGGCATGAGCCACTGTGCCAATCTCCTAATGTAGTGTTTATCAGGTTTCTCCACTGCAAAGTTTCTCTTTTTCCCCTCTTTCCATGCTGTGTTCTTCAAAAGGAAATTATTATGCACAGGGCACACTTAGGAGTGGAGTGTTATGCTTCATCTCCTTGAATGCAGAGTAACTACATAAATTATTTGGGACTTTCCTGGATGGAAGTTTATTTCTTCTTTCTACTCATTTATTTATGCACTTATTTATTTATATCAGTATATCAATACTGATATATATTTATTTTATTCATTGACTTATAGTCCAATACTGCTTTATTTATTTTGTCACTCAAATTATTCCAGTATTGGCAACTGGAAGTTTTTTTTTAATTAACTTCTGTCCCATTGACATACCCCATTATGGGGCATTTGCTTGCTTGCTTGTTTTTTTTAGAGCACTTCCCCAATTTGCAGTGCTAAAAGATAGATTCCCCAGGCTCAATTTGTAAGACAGAGTTCCTGTCTTAGTCCTAGCACCAGCCACTTCTCCAAGAACCTCTATTTTCTTACATTAGAAAAAGACGTTACAAACGAAAGGTAGGCATGTTTGTTGCCACTGGGATGCAGTTACATGTAGGCTTCTTGGTTGAAATAGCAAGAAAATAGATGAGTATATACTAGCCCACATATCTGTGAATATCTCTGTATGTATCATCTTTGTCTGTATCCTGAACATGAGTTCATACTGCTATCTCCAATACTTAATTACCACAAGGATCATTCTAGCCTCCTCTGCATGTTTATCTATAAACTCTCACTTTAACAGTAAGAAATCTGGCTCACATTTTCCACTATCCATTCATTTAACTATTCCTTTTCAGTATACATGGATAGCAGTATCAGAGTGTTAACATATATTCCTGTGGAAATCAACTTTATCAATAAAGTACAGTTCTTATGTGCAATTTTTTGCCTGTAGTGTAACATACTCTATTCATTTCCAAGTTAATTAAGTTGGCACCTCTTCCATTACCTCTTGCTACAAGGTTGATTAATACTTTTGTAATGAAGTTACATTGTTTTGTCATATTCTGAATTTCATTCTGGAATCCCCCAATCTCTTAGAATTTTACTTTTTTACTGTAAAGGTCAATGGACTCATAGAATCCACCATCACGGTATCATAAATAATAGTTTTCCATCCTAAAATATCTGTTCCGCTTCACCTACTTAGCCTTCTTTACTCCCTGAACCCCTAGAAAGCACTGATCTTCTCATTGTTGCTACAGTTTTACATTTTCCAAAATGTTACTTATTTGCTGTCATACTGTGTAACCTTTCAGACTGGCTTCTTTCATGTAAATACACATTTACTATTTATCCTTGTCTTCTGGATTTGATAGCTTATTTATTTTTACTGCTGAATAATATTCCATTGTATAGCTGTACCACAGTTTATTTATGTACTCACTTATTGAAAGACATCTTGGTTTCTTCCAAGTTTAGACAATTATGAATATACCTGCTATAAACATCTGTGTGCAGATTTTTATGTAGAAGTAAGTTGTTAAATCCACTCAGTAAATATCAAAGATTGTAACTGCTGCATTATATGGTAAGAATATAGTTAGCTTTGTAAGAAATAGTCAAACCGTCTTCCAAAGTGACTGCATCATTTTGGACTCTCAACAGCAATGAATGAGAGTTCGGTTATTCCACATTCTCACCAGTAATCAGTATGTCATTTGTTTTGTTGTTGTTTAATTTTAACACTTCTAATATATGTGTGATGGTATCTCATTTATTGTTTTAAATTTTAATTTCCTAATAACAATTGATGTTGAAAATTTTTTCATGTGCTTATTTGCAATCCTTGTGTCTTCTTCAACGAGATGTCCGTTCAGCTCTTTGGTTCACTTTTTAATTGACTTGTTTGTTTGCTTATTGCTAAATTTTAAGAGTCCTTTCTATATTTTGGAGACAGGTCCTTAAAGCCAACTGGCCCTGTTTTTTGTTTTATTTTTTTCTTTTCCTTTTGAAGTTTATTAATTATTGATTAAATTTATTTTGTGTGTATAAGCCTATTCAGATTATTTTATTTCTTCTTTTGTGAGTTTTGGTAACATGCATCTTTCAAAGAATTGGACTATTTAATTTGTCAAATTTGTGGGCACAGTTATTCAAAGCATTCTTTTATTTTATTTATTTACTTTCCTAAGATCAGTAATGATGACTTTATTTCTGATGTTGGTGATTCTGTATTCTCTCTTATGTTAGGTTAGTCTAGCTAGAGATGTATCAATATTATTGATCTTTGCAAAGAATCAACTTTTGATTTTGTTGAGCATCTCTATTATTTCTTCATTTTTATTTTTTGAATTTCTGTTCTCATTTTTATTATTTATTTTGTTCTCCTTCATTTAGATTTAATTTGCTATTCTTTTCCTAGTTTCCTAAGATGAAAGCCTATATTACTGATTTTAGATATTTCTTCTTCTACAGCATAATGCTATAAGTTTCCCTCTAAACAATACTTTACTGCATCCAACACACTAAAACAAATTGTACTTTTATTTTTGTCACAATATTTTAATGTATTGGTGATTCTGTCTATGTCTCTGCTGTTTTTTCGGGTTCTGCCTCACATTTTAACATGAGCTTTCTAGTGCGTACAAACATAGGATTGCTTTGTCTTTTTCAGGAATTTACCCCTTTATCATTACGTAAGCCATTTTATATCCCTGATAATTTTTCTTTTTCTTAGGTCCTTTTTGTCCAAAATTAAAATATGTATTCCAGTTTTCTTTTGGCTAGAATTAGCACAGTATATCTTTTCCATTTCTTTTCTTTTAACCTGAGAAATATTTAAAATGGATTTCTTGTAGACAACGCACCGTTCGATTTTGTGGGTTTTTTTTTAAATTTTATTCACTCTGAAAATCTCTGTATTTTACTTGGTATGTTTAGATCATTCACATTTAAGGTAATTATTGAAATGTTGATGATATCCTAAGTGCTGAGATTACAGTCCTGAGCCATCAAGCCTGGCCCTGCCTTCTCTGATTTTCATTGAGAATTTTATATGATTCCATTTTCTTTCATATCTTAACATATCAGTTAGATTTTTTAAAAGGTTTTTGTGGTTGTCATAGAGTTTGCAATATACATTTAAAACTAATATAAGTCTGTTAACCAACTTTAAAAACAATATACTGCTTGATGTGCAGTGAAGATAGAATTCTAGAATTTTGTTTTTGTTTCTGTTTTCTTGTTTGACTTTAAATATTTCACTCTACTTTTTCTGGCCTGCATGGTCTGATGAGATGACCCCTGTAATTCTTATCCTTTTTCCTCTTTTGGTAAGGTTTCCCCCACCAACCCCTGGCTTCTTTCAATTTGTTTAATGTTTTGTTTTATGCAATTTGAATATGACGTTTCCAATATTTAGGGTGTTTTTGTTTGCTTTTCTTTTTGGTGTTCTGTAAGCTTCTTGTATCTCTGATTTTGTTTATGTCATTGATTTTGAAAAATTCTCAGCCATTTAAATACTTCCTCCATTTAATTCCATCTTTCTATACCTCCTGATGTTCCCGTTAATTGTGCATTGCACTTTTAAAAATTATTTTACTTTTTATGAGTACTCTATTCTGTCTTTCTTTTTTATGCTTACATTTCTGTTTAGGAAATTCCTGTTGACATATATGAGTATTAATATTGGAGAATTTGAGAATTAATACTTGAGAGTATTAATTCTTTTGTTGGCCTCATCCAGTCTACTGAAGAACCCTTCAAAGGCATTCTTTATTTCTGTTACACTGTTTTAATTTCTAGGATTTTCTATTTTTGTTCGTTTATTTGTGTTTGTTTTTTGAAACAGGATTTCAGTCTGTCACCCAGGCTGGAGTACAGGGGCGTGATCTCAGCTCACTGCAACCTCCACATCCTGGGCTCAAGTGATCCTCCTGCCTCAGCCTCCTGAGTAGCTGGGACTACAGGTGCAAGCCACCGCACCTGGATAATTTTTGTGTTTTTTGTAGAGACGGGGTTTTGCAATGTTTCCCAGGCTGGTCTCGAACACTTGGGCTCAAGTGATCTGCCTGTCTTGGCTTCCCAAAGTGCTGGGATTACCTTAGGATATAAAGGCATGACCTTAGGATATTCTTTCAATTCTTTCTTGGAGCTTCCATCTTTCTCCTTACACACCCAATCTGGTCTTGCATGTTGTTGATTATTTCCAGTAGAACCCTTAACATATTCATCATAGTTGTTTTAAATTCCTTGTCTCATAATTCAATATCTGCATCATATCTGATTCTGGTTCTGATGCCTGCCTTGTTTCTTCAGACTATGAGGCTTTTCTTTGCCTTTAGCATGCCTTGTAATCTTTTATTGAAAGCCAGACATGATTTATTGGCTAAGATCCGGAGCTGATAGGTCTGCTTTAGTCAGCTTGGGCTATTATAACAGAATTTCACAGACTGGGTGGCTTAAACAACAGGCATTTATTTCTCAGGGTTCTGGAGCCTGGTAAGTCCAAGATCATGACAGCATCAGTTACAGTGCCTGGTGAGGGCTCCCTTCCTGGTTTGAAGATGGCCATCTTCTCTTTGCGTCTTCACATAATGAAGAGAGAGATCATCTGTCTTGTGCCTCTTCTTATAATAAAACTATTCTCATTCATATAAGGGCTCTAACCCCCTGAACTAATCACCTCCCAAATGCCCCATGTCCTTACACCACCATGTTGGGGATTAGACTTTAACATGTGAATTTGGGGGTGGAGGGAGACACAAGCATTCGACCCATAGTAAGGTCTTTGGTGTGAGGTTTTATGTATACCAGGCTAGACATTAGGCTGTCAGTTACCATTGAGTTTCCCTTAGATTTTTCCTCAGGAAAAGTCTGAATTTCAGCTCCTTCAGCTGCAATCCATTGTTGTTATACTGGGGCCCTCTTGATGTGGAGTGAAGGGAAGGAAACATTCTATAATATTGTGATTAATTTCCAATCTTTAATCTGCTCCTGGGCTGTAATGGTCTCCCACCCCCACGTCAGTTGATACAGAAAAGTTAGAAGAGGCTGGAGCAAATCCCTTGCTCCAGCTGAGCAAATCCCTTGCAAGTCTCCTATCACTTGTCCCTGGGGACAGACCCCTGGATTAACATCTAAATTAAAACAGTATCCTGAGCCTTTGCTCTGCTGGTTTCTACTTGGCTTTGTATGGGCCATTTAACCTCTCTGAGCTTCTGTTTCTTCCCTTCAAGCACCCGAGTGTGAATGCCTGCCTCACATCATAAGGGTGCATCTAAACAAGTAATGGATAGAAAAATGAAGCTTCATACCAATAATTAATGTTATTACCCTGGAGTTCCACATGTATAAGTAGCAACAAAATAACTTATTTCATATCGTTTTTTAACCAAGGGTACTTCTGATGGAAGATTTTATTAGAATGTAGAATCATTGGATAAAAAATGATTTTTCACTTAGAAACAGTCTACCCAAGACAGGACTCCGTCTACAGAATTCCTGGAAGATGATCACCCAACTTTTCTTGATTATGACTAGCAACTAGGAGCTAGCAATTTTGAAAGATAAGGGATTTCTTTTCTTTTCTTTTTGAAATGATATTATATTAAGTAAAAATACTCCCTCTGGTATGCTTTCCTTTTGAGTCTGCATCCTTGGGAAGCTCAAAATATTTCACTCACCTCTAATCACAATCGTGATAAGTCTTCATAAAGTCATCTGTGTGCACACCACTGAATTTCCATTTCATGGGTAAACAGGCCCAGATCTCTCAGGATGTTATAGTAAGATACAATTTTCAGACACCTTGAGTCTGAAATTCAATGTTTCAGGATTTCAATGTTTGCATTTTGGGGGGACATTGAGACCATAGCATCTCACACATGCATGGTCTCACATGCGTCCTCTTGAGGCATCTTATGCATTTATCAGCTCTTCTATTATTTATAAGTGGTGCCTAGAAACAAGTGTAATATGATCTACACGTACTATAACTTGTTTGCTTCTATTTTAATGATACCATGTTACACTAATAATGAACTGTGTAGCTAACAGAACACAATCATACTTAATGTCTCACCAAACACCAAAGAATCCCTTTTTATAGATGTGGAAACAAAACAAAGACCCATAGAAGTTAAGAGATTTGTTCACTATCTCACAGATAATCCAGGATTAGAACACAAGCATACCAGCTATCATTGACTTCATTGCTCAGTTAAGGGTAGGTTAAATTGACAGGTCACCAATAGCTTGGGTCCACTAACTCTCTCAGCCTTTTTTCCACAAAATGATGCCAAAAAGTGTAGAATGACACCAAAAAGTGTTGTTCTTTATGAAATTATCTATTTATTTTTAATATTAATACAGTTATATAAAATTTAGAAATATGGAATGTTTAGTGTAAGAAGCCTTAGAGATTACGTTAAACATATAACACATTTATGAATAAGCAACTGGCAAACTAGTCAAACATCACATAGTTAATCTATGGCAAAAATGATATAATTGAGGTCTTCAAAGACATATTAATTGTCTTCATGCCATAGCAATAGCAGACAGGTAGGCAGCCTTTACGTTCTTTTTAGATGGGTTCCTCATCACTGACAATCTTATCAAAAAATCTGGATTTATCTTATTGCATCCCACTTAATAAAATCATTAAGCTCAACTTTGTCTTTGTATAATCACTGTAAATCCATTTGTGGTGAGAAGATGGACACTCAGACTGATGGGACATGGGACAAGAAACAAGCACGTCCATTTGTGTAAAGGCCAATGCTTCCATTAACGCATGCTCGGTGCCATCAGAAGTGGCAGCTGCTACTGTGGATTTCAGTTGCTATTTCTCTGAGGACCCTATGGAAGACTGTAAAGAGTGTCTGAGGACTGGAAAATGTGCCCACTGTTTTAGCCCTGGGAACAAACTAACTCAATATGGCGATTTGGAAACACAGTGTGGCAATTCAGGAATAAAAATCACTAAAATTGATGTTTCTCTTTGGCCTCATTTAACTGATCACAGCTTGACAGAACTCAATAGCTTTTGGCAAAATAATTTTCATTACTATATTATGTAACACTGAAAAATCGTTAGTTCTTTCATAAATTATCTGATTTTAAAAAGTAGCACACATGATCAAACAAGAAATTTTGAGAAGTGGTCATGGCTGGTGTCTAGTATAACCTCTTCCACTTTGAAAGCGCTCACTATTACTGTTTGTGTCTGTTGCTTGGTACCTCACAAAATGAGAGGGTACAATCTTTCATTACAGTGAGACATTTATAAAATTATTTATGCATTTTTTTCAAAATATACCTTAATAAATGCCAAAATGTTGCTAAATTGTAGGTTATGTTCTTTGTCCTTAATGCAATCGAGTAGAAATGACAATAAGAGCAAAATACCACCATCAAAAATAAAAAAATGGAACTGATGAAAGAAAACCATTAAAAATTATTGAAATCTAAAAGGACCTCAACTCTGAAATTAAGATTATTTTATAATAAAAACAAGGAAAAAACTTTATATTAAAACCCATTGGATGTTTCCAATCTTTAACCTTTCAAAAATTTTATGTTAAATAAAAAGTATTGAGAATAAATGAACTAAGCATCTTTTCTGGTAATAAAAAAGCGTTCGATTTAAAAAGTGAGATTGAAAAATAAAATAAAAAAACAGAATAAAACAAAATTTAAAAAACAAAAAAGTGAGATTGAAATAGTTAAGAAATAGCAACAAGAAATTGAAACTTAAGATAAAGGATCTATAGATAAAATAAAATTTTAGTTTTGTAAGACAAAAAATTTAAAACAAAAAATCTGAAAAATAAAATTAAATATATTATATATATATCTATATCTGCAGTCATGAAAAAGAAAATTTATGAGAAACTCAGGAGAAAATAAAGAATTGAAAGCAATATCCCAAGCAATTTTATATCAAAAGCTGAAAAGCTACATAACAGTTGATGATACCTTTTGAAAATATAAATATTGCCGGCGCAGTGGTTCAAGCCTGTAATCCCAGCACTTTGGGAGACCGAGGCGGGCGGATCACAAGGTCAGGAGATCGAGACCATCCTGGCTAACACCGTGAAACCCCGTCTCTACTAAAAAAATACAAAAAACTAGCCGGGCGTGGTGGTGGGCGCCTGTAGTCCCAGCTACTTGGGAGGCTGAGGCAGGAGAATGGCGTGAACCCAGGGGGTGGAGCTTGCAGTGAGCCGAGATCGCGCCACTGCACTCCAGCCTGGGGCACAGAGCAAGACTCCGTCTCAAAAAAAAGAAAAAAAAAAAAAAAGAAAAGAAAATGTAAATATACAACATTGAGTAACAAAATAGGGTATGATTGGCAGACGTGTGAGGAGAGAAAGAAGAAAAGGAAAAGAAGGAAGGGGAAGAGTGGAAAACGAGGAGGAGAGAGCAGAGAAGTGAGAAGAGAAGAGAAAAATTATTTGGTCACTTTAATACATGACTGTGAAAACAAAAATACTAAGAAACTCTCACAGTAGTGCTCATAATAGAATTCAGTGTGGTAGATAGAAATAATATAAACTTCAGTAATAACAAGCTTGAATATTTTTAAAACCGGTAATAGCAAGCTTGAATAAGCATCTCCATATACTTACACAAAAATGCATTTTCCTTATGTATTATTAACTGATAAATACAAGTTGAACAACATATAATGTAATCACATTTGTGTTAAGGAAAGTAGCATAGAGAGGAATACATTTATTTTCTGTGTGTTTATATATGTATTAATGTATGTGTTTGTATGTTGACATCAATGTATGAATATTTGCATGTGTGGGTGTGTCTGTGTATTCAGCAAGACATGCCCCAAATTATAAACAGCAGTTTACTGAGGGATTCAGGTTGGAGATGAACACAAAGCATTTCTTACATGTTTTTCGTTTTATAATTTTATACGATGAGAAATACTGTGGTTTTGTTTTTCTTTTTATGTTTTGCTTTATTTATCAAACATACTGTTTTTTACTTTTTTAATTAATATTATTTTTAACGGACAAATTATAATTGTATGCATTTATGGATCACAATGTGGAATGATTAAATCAAGCTAAATAACATATACATCATCTTTCTCACTTATCACTTTTTGTGGTAAGACTTTTGACATTTACTCTTAGTAATTTTGAAATATACAATACATGAATATTGACTATAGGTCACCCTGATGTGCAATAGATCTCAAAACTTATTTCTCCTGTCTATCTGAAATTTTGTGCCACTGGATCAACAATTCCCCATTCTTTCCCCACTCCCTGCCTCTGATAACCACTATTCTATTCTCTACTTCTGTGAATTCAACTTCTTTAGATTCTACATTTAAGTGAGATTATATGGTATTTGTCTTTCAGTGTCTGGCTTATTTCACTTAGCATAATGTCCTCCAGGTTCATCCACATTGTTGCAAGTGGCAAATTTTTTTTCTTTTGAAGGTCTAAAGAATATTCCACTGTAATAGCATTTCACATTTTCTTTATCTATTCATACATTGATGGACACTTTGGTTGATTCCATATCTTGACTGCTGTGAATTCACACTGTGTGTGAATAATGCTGCAATGAGCAAGGAAGTGCAGTTATCCCTTCAGTATACTGATTTCAATTTCTTTGAATGTATACCCAGAATCATGATGGTTCTGAGTTTTTTGAGGCACCTCCACACTGTTTTCCACAATTGCTACACTAATTTACATTTGACCACAACACTCAAGAGTTTCCTTGTCTCCATAATTTCACCAACACTCATTATCATTCCTCTATTTTATAAAAGCCATTCTAACAGGTATGAAGTGATATCTCATTGTGATTTTATTTTGCATTTCTCTAAAGATTAATGACGTTGAATATTTTTTCATGCACTTGTTAGTCATTTAGTGTCTTCTCTGAGAAATATCTGTTCAAGTCCTTTGCCCGTTTTTTAGTTGGATTGTTTGTTTTCTTTTTATTGAGTTGTTTCTTATACATTTTGTATTAACCCCTTATCCGATGTATGTTTTGCAAAAATTTTCTCCCACTATTGAGTTGTCTCTTTACTTTGTTGTTTTCTTTGCTGTACAGAAACCTTTTAGTTTAATGTAATCCCATTTGTCCATTTTTGCTTTTCTTGCATGAGCTTTTGGGGTCACATCTAAAATGTTATTGAACAGACCAGTTTCATGAAGCTTTCCCCTATATTTGCTTCAGTAGTTTTACAGTTTCAGGTCTTACATTTAAGTTTTTAATTCATTTGAGTTGATTTTTGCATATGGTGTGAGATAAGGATTCAATATCATAACTCTGCATGCGGATAGCCAGTTTTCCTAACACAATTTATTGAAGAGATTGTTTTTTCCCCACTGTGTATTCTTGGCAACTTTATTGAAGATAAATTGACTATAAAAGCATAAGTTTATTCTGGGCTTTCTGTACAATCTTTTCCATTGTACAGCATCTGACAAAATTTAATATCATTTCACGATAAAAATTCTCAACAGATTAGGTATAGAGTAAATGTACCTCAACACAATAAAGATTATATATGAAAACCTGTAGCTAACATGATATTCAACAGTGGAAAGTTGACAGCTTTTCCTCTAAGATCACGGACAAGATAAAGATTCCCACTCTCACCACTTCTTTTCTTTTCTTTTCTTTTCTTTTTTTTATTTAATTGTACTTTAAGTTCTGGGATACATCTGCAGAATGTGCAGGTTTGTTACATCAGTATACATATGCCATGGTGGTTTGCTGCACCCATCAACCCGTCCTCTACATTAGGTATTTCTCCTAATGCTATCCCTCCCTTTGTTCCCCCGCCCCCAAAAGGCCCTGGTGATGTTCCACTCCCTGTGTCCATATGTTCTCATTGTTCAATTCCCACTTATGAGTGAGAACATACGGTAGTTAGTTTTCTGTTCCCGTGTTAGCTTGCTGAAAATGATGGTTTCCAGCTTCATCCATGTCCCGGCAAAGGACGTGAACTCATTCTTTTTTATGGTTGCATAGTATTCCTTGGTGAATATGTGCCACATTTTCTTTATCCAGTCTATCATTGGTGGACATTTGGGTTGGTTCCAAGTCTCTGCTATTGCAAATAATGCTGCAATAAACATGTGTGTGCATGTATCTTTACAGTAGAATGATTTATAATCCTTTGGGTATATGCCAAGTAATGAGATTGCTGGGTCAAATGGTATTTCTGGTTCTAGATCCTTGAGGAATCACCATATTGTCTTCCACAATGGTTGAACTAATTTACACTCCCACCAACAGTGTAAAAGCATTCCAATTTTTCCACATCCTTTCCGGCATCTGTTGTTTCCTGACTTTTTAATGATCACCATTCTAACTGGCATGAGATGGTATCTCATTGTGGTTTGATTTGCATTTCTCTAATGACCAGTGATGATGAGCTTTTTTTCGTATGTCTGTTGGCCACATAAATGTCTTTTTTTGAGAAGTGTCTCTTCATATCCTTCACCCACTTTTTGATGGGGTTGTTTTTTCCTTGTAAATTTGTTTAAGTTCTTTATAGATTCTGGATATTAGCCCTTTGTCAGATGGATAGATTGCAAACATTTTCTCCCATTCTGTAGGTTGTCTGCTCACTCTGATGATAGTTTCTTTTGCTGTGCAGAAGCTCTTTAGTTTAATTACATCCCATTGTCAATTTGGGCTTTTGTTGCCATTGCTTTTGGTGTTTTAGTCATGAAGTCTTTGCCCATGCCTATGTCCTGAATAGTATTGCCTAGGTTTCCTTTTAGGGTTTTTATGGTTTTAGGTCTTACATTTAAGTATTTAATCCATCTTGAGTTAATTTTTGTGTAAGGTATAAGGAAGGGATCCAGTTTCAGTTTTCTGCATATGGCTAGCCAGTTTTCCCAACACCATTTATTAAATAGGGAGTCCTTTCGCCATTGGTTGTTTGTGTCAGGTTAGTCAAAGAACAGATTGTAGATGTGTGGTGTTATTTCTGAGGCCTCTATTCTGTTCCATTGGTCTATATATCTGTTTTGGTACCAGTACCATGCTGTTTTGGTTACTGTAGCCTTGTAATATAGTTTGAAGTCAGGTTGCATGATGCCTCCAGCTTTGTTCTTTTTGCTTAGGATTGTCTTGGCTATACCAGCTCTTTCTTGGTTCCATAAGAAATTTAAAGTAACCACCACTTCTTTTTGACGTCATAAAAGAACTGTCACACAGAGCAATTATCAAGAGAGGGAAATAAAAGACATCCTAATGCGAAAGAGAGAAGTATAATTGTTTCTGTTTGCTGATAACATACATGATGCCTCGAAAGAAATCCTAGACTCCACCAAAGACTTGTCAGAACTGATAAAGTCAATAAAGTTGAAGGATACAAAATCAACATAAAATAACAGTAGTATTTCTATATACTAATAATGTACTATCTAAAAAGGAAATAAAGATAACAATACCACTTACAATAGCAATAAATAAATTAAATAATGTAAATAAGTGTAAATTTAACCACAGAGATTAAAGTTCTGTGTACTGAAAACTAATGAAATATTGATTACAGAAATTGTAGAAAACAAATTAATGAAACATAGCCCATGTTTATGGCTTGGAAGAATTAATATTGTTCAAATGTCCACACTGCCCAAAGGAAAACTAAAGATTCAATGCAATTCCTGTCAAAATTCCAATGTAATTTTTCACAGAAATTTTTTTTAATACTAAAATTTATATGCAACCACAAAAGACCCTGAATGGCCAAAACAATCATGAGCAAAAGGAAGAAAGCTGGAGGCATCACATTCCTTCAAAATATATTATAAAGCTATAGTAATCAAAATGCTATGATACTGACATAAAAACACACACATGGTTCAAACATATTTTAAATCTTTATCTCAAAAATCAAAATACTGAGTTTTATCATAAATGTAAAATTATAATTTAAAATGTAAAAATAATTCTACACATAGGGGAATAAAAGATAAAATGTGAAAAATAAAAATAATATTTGAAAACAGAGGGAGTTAGTTATCTTTCAATATTCTACTAATTAGTTTCATTATTATGCATTTTTCTCAATACAAAATGAAACTGTGCAACGGAAGGTGCCTAGGTAACATTTCTAATTGTATAATAGAAACTTAAAGTGCTTTGTATTCATGGAAGAAAAGTACTATGACTGATAACAGCATTTAATACAAATGCTCTACAATATTAGAAAAATGGGACATGATTCAAACTATTGTCAGGCTAATCATTTAAATGTTATTAAAACTAATTTTTAAAGAACTATAAAGATCAGTATTATTATTGCAAATACATCTAAAATTGAGAAGTTAGTAAGCCAATTCAATATATACAGGCACATCCCATACATTTAAATTATGTGATTTGAAATCATGTGGTGAAAAATATTTTCTGAGCCTCACTTCATGAAGAAAATTAGAAAAGAAAAGGTAAATCCAAAGATACCTTTTAGCAACAACCACATACTTTCAGGGCAGGGGCCATAAGTGACTTGTGAACTGTGTTTACACCATGGGCATGTGGCAGAACCAGTTAAGCTGGGAAAGAGATCTGTCTGTCATTCTTTGTACCTGAACCATGTTTAAGAGCTTCAGTGATGTGATGGACTATCATGCAATTATTTTAACGTATGCAGTACTTTGATTATAATATGAAGCTTAGGCCAAATGCAGCCTGACACTTGAATTTGCTTTTGTAAATAATTTTTATTGGAGGACAGCTGTGCCCATATGTTTACAGATGGTCTATAGACACTTTTGTCCTACAATGTCAAAGTTCAGTATGATTGTATGGCTTGCATAACCTAAAATATTTACCATGTGACCCTCTACAGAAAAAGTTTGCCAACCCTTGTCCAATAGTAATGTATCCACTTGTTCTTAAACCTGCTAGACTATTGTTAACCCACTTATACTGGAGGTTGCAATTTTTTTGTGTGAAAAATCAGACCTTGGCGATGACCTTGAGCAGTAGGATATACATGACTCCCACAAGCTTAGTGTTCCAATAATGGAACACTAGGCATAAATGGGTTAACACACAGCCACTAAGAAATCCATAACTTTGGAATGGAAGCTACATTAAGAAGGCCAATTATATCAAATAAAATATGTTGTTAACCTATAGACAACTATTCTGCATATATTAGAAATAATGCTGAGAAAATCTTAAAAAGAAAAATAGATTTTCTGGTCAAATTATACATGGCATACTGACATACATATAATTTGATTAAATGAATGGTTTTTAATAATCTAGGATTAAATTTCTTTGTTAAAGCTATTTCCTCTCCATGGAATTCATTCCCAACCTTCTCCACTTAGAGATATCCATAAAGCATTCAGACTTAGCTCAGGTTTCCTGCCTGGAAGCCTTGTAACAGCCCATTATGGCCCAAACACAGATTCTAGTTTCCTCTTCTGACTCACTGCCCTATGAAGTGCTGCTTCCAACCCACTTCTGCCTGCTCCTCTGAGCCCTGGGAACCTCCACATGTGGATCCGGCATTTCTGTATAGGGCCATGATCTAGCTCAGTATCTAGTGTTTAAAGTATGCTAAGCATGAATTGCCTAAATTAATTATTTTAATAATATTTCAAATTCCTAAGGGAACCATGTCCAAAAAGTGCCTTTTATTATTACCGCATCAACAATGCAAATAATCTTAAAATATGAATCCTAACCATTGATTTCTCTTTTTTATGAGAATATTTAAATATTTTTACTTTTTAAAAAATCCACTTTGTGGTAAAAAAGAATTTATTTCATTTTTGTTTGCAATTATTAAGAAAGTAATTGTGAGATATTTGGAAATGACAAAACATTTTTAAAAATATATTATTTAAGTTTTACCATCCCAGATAAGTGGTGTTCACAGCTGACTATGCTATTAATAGGAATCTCTTATTCCTTCTTTAAAGTCTAATCATTTGCAGACATGGACTTCAGAGTATTGCTAACAGAATATACCATGCTAGGAGTCACAATAGTAGCATTGCTATATTTATGTTAAACAGCAAATCTGCTTGATGTCTTTTTAATCAGACTAAGTGGTCATGTTGCATTTAGTCAAAAGCTGTCGCTGATTGTCTTTCTCAAGATTTCCAAGCTTCAAGTTGCAGGTTTGCATTAGTCTGTTTCGATTTTCAGCGAAGTTGGTTAATGAGTTGCTATGATAGAGTAAGTCCTCAATGCCAACTTACCTAACGTGAACATTTTTGGGATGCGGGAGGGAACTGGAGTACACGAAGAAAACCCAGACATGAGGAGAATGTGCAATCTCCAAAGAGACAGTGGTCCTGGCCAGGAATCATTTATTTTTTCTTACCAATGTTATAACAAAACAACATTATTCAAGATCGTGCTGTAGGCCATATACCCATAAAGGGAGCATTTACAGCTTTATTTTGTAATCTCGGATTATCTGATAACATTCTTTCTTGCATGTCAGTCTTTTCTTCTGCCTAAAATGTCCCTCTTTAGAAAGTAATCCTTTAGAAGTTGATTTAGAGAGGGTTTGCTGGTGATAAACATTGTTATTGTGTTTAAAATCTTACTATTATTTTAAAAGGTTAATCTCCTGAAGAAGAGAGTTCCAGATGATCAGTTATAATCTCTTAGTTTCTTAAAAATATTTAAAGTAGAAAGTATACCAGAAATTGGAATTTATAAAAATGCATCCACTTTGCTGTTACTACTGATTTTGCAATTAGTATACTTGTTTCTTTACAAGCAATGTTTATTTTATCTTCCATTGTTTTTGACATCTTATCTTTGCCTGTGATATTCTGTGTGTCCAGCTGTGATTGTCTTTTTTTTTCTTTTTATTCATTCTCCTTGGAATTCACTTTACTCTAAATCTGAAAATTTTTGTTCTTCATTAATGCTAGACAACTCTCAGCATTTAGCACTTTTACTATTGCCTCCTTTCATGCTCCTTACGTTTAAAGATCCAGTTAGATAAATATTTGCCCCCTTACTATTTTCTATATTTCTCCTTTATACTTCCATATTTCCTCTTTTCTCTACATGTGTCCAATTCCTGGTAAATGTTTCAGGTCTATCTTCTAGTTACTGATTCTTTTTCATGTACCTCTTACCTGCCATTGAACACATCATTGGTGAAGTATTTAATTTTAATGATTTTTTTTTATTTTAGCTGTTACATTTGGTTATATTCTAGTCTTCCTAGCATATTTTGGAGCATATTTTTCTTTTTCATCTTGTATTTATTTGAAAACTCTAAATAATATTTTTTTGCACTCTATGATTCTATTACCTGAAGATCCTGGTTTCTGCTGGCTTTCTCGTGGTGGCTTGTTTCTTTATGTACTTGGTGATTTGGAAATGTGAGCTCATATTTCATGTTTTTTTGGGTTTTATTTGCTGGAATCCTGGAAAGCATGGGTTGAAGGAGCCAACCTTCAGAAAGTCAGAACCAAATACAGTTTGTTTCTGCCAGGTACCCTAGGGCATTCTTACCCATGTGTGACTACATAATGTGAATTTCTAGGATTGATATTCTCTGTGCCATGAAAGTAATGTAAATCTGAATTCCTGGGGACATCAGAAGCCTATGATTTAGAAGTTTTGAAGAGAGAGTATTATTTTTTCAATGAAAGCACAGATTAAGACAAACAAGGGCCGGTAGAGTCCAGGGCTGAGTCAATCCCAGAGCCCTCAGTGGAGTCAACTCCATCCAGCACTAATCCAGATGCTCTGCTGCACACAAGGAAGAGAGAGAGAGACATGAAGAAATCAGGCACAGACTCTAACCTTTAAGAACCCACTTAAAAATGAGGCTGATGGAAATGTATACCACTAGTAGTGACACAACGATTTAAGATTCACCCTCTGTGGAAGCATAAGCAAAAATCTACCCGTGGCTGATTAAGAAAGCAGTGAAGGAAAAATCTAAGCATGTAGTATTTGCACTGAACCCTGAAAAATGGCGACCATATTCACAGGCCTCCCGGAAATGAAAAGGCATTCTAGATATAGGAAAACATCAGCAAAGCGTGGACGGCGAGGCCATGCAGTGGATTTTAGAGGTAGAGCCTGAAGTAAAATGAGAGTTGCACAGGAATGTCATGAGAGCCAAGATCAGAGCAGTCTTGTGATTTACCTGCCATCTGAGGCATGTAGATTTCACTAAGTAAATAAAAGTGAGCCAACACAAATCTACAGCCAATGAACTTTCATGTCAAATCCTCCTACACATCCATAAACAGCACCATTCCACCCTGTTCCTCAACCTGAGCCTTAGTTGGTTTTAGATGATACCGAAACAAGTCGTTTGATAGAGGAATATTCAGAAAAGTAAACTTTTTAAAACATAAATATGATGTGAACAATTCAAATTGCATTGACATTTTTCCTGAGTTTCCATGTTTGGGGCAATCTTTAAGTAACCTATAAGTGTTTGATATTGTGACACATCCAGCCTATGTTTATATTAAATCAAAATGGACAGGAGAGGAAAATATGTAAGGATCCCAGTTTTTGATGAACCTAATGCACAAGATTTATGTCAATGTCATAACGTTGTAAGTAGACCCTTCTATGAGCACTTTTCTACATTTCTGTGTATAGCCAGTCAGAATAGAGTGAGGGGTAGCTCTATCTACTAGGAACATTTGCCCATTAATATCTTCAATAGGACATAAAAGACAGGTAAACAGAGGCCATAGAGCAAGGCCGTGTCAATAAAGGATTGTAAAGTCAGATTTTTAGAGATGTTAAGTGGCTGAAAGAAAGGGCTGAAACTAGTGAGGCAGTGTTTTATGGGGTAAAAACATTTACCTTTGGTTCTCTCACTTCAACTAGACCGAAGCAGAAGGGAACTTATTTAAACAACAGTTCACAGAAGAAAAACCATAAGCTACATCATCAACTCAAAAATGGAATACCCATGAAAGCTCTGTCGAAACATCTAAACTCAATTTAGGCAGCTTTAATGTAAATGAATAGTAGAAACCTAAGGATACGATGTTTCATTGCACTTGTCATTGAATTACTGTACTTGACTTTGAGTCACTGCAAACTGCCATGTGTTTAGAGGTGATCCTGGATGTTGCAGGGGTACAGGACCCAGGAGATCCTGGGTATTTTATGTGGTAAGTGGCAGACTTCATGGGGGACATTTATTGTAAGAAAGGAGAAACTTACCTCCGACATGGTAGAAGTTTCAAATAAAAAAGTTTTAATGTGTCACAGCAAGAAGTAAGAAAGTATCACTTCAACTCAAGGAGGATTTCCTGTCAATTTGAGCTCTTCTAGCTTAAACACAGATTTTGTAAAATAATGAGGTCTCCAATGGAATTTAAGCAGGGACTACGCAACCACTTGATAGGATATTGGGAATATCTACATCGTGCTGGACAAAAATATAAATGGTTCCTTGTGTGGCTTTGGAACCCGGATTCTCCCGCATGATCATTCCATGGTACCATGAGGGCCAGACACTCTCACAACACTGCCCTTCTTGCTGAAAATATCAGTCATCTCCTTCAAATAGATAACTTGACCTCACCAGACTTTTTTCAGCACTTGGCAGCTCTGTAAACTTTTTATTAGTCCCTTTATTGTTTATTTTGCACTGTTTTGTTTTAAGCACAAAGGGGTGAAGTCCTAAAATACGTTTAGGGCCCAAATCCCATTAAATCACAGATACTCAGTATGGTTGAGCAAATGTTTACTTCCCAGGATCAGCCTAAACAAAACAAAAACAGCAGTCCCAAATATTTCCTTTGCAGAATAATCACAAAGGCTGTCTCTCCTGAAATCTTAATCCTAATCTTAAATATTTGCTGTCCTAAAATGAGGAAAGTCCTGTCAGTAATTGTATTATCTGTTCTTCTTCATGCTCATCATAAATGCCAAAGGGTAATTCTTCCTAGAAAAATCAATCTTCTGTGATAACACACAATGTGTTTTTAATTAATGAAGTTGCTTGATGCTGGCAGACTGGAAGTATCTTATCATTACATGCTGGGGAATTCACACAGGGTCCTGTCTGTGCATGCCGATCCCTGGAGCCGAAGAAAAATCTCCTGTCATTAACTCCTCTGCTGAATTTAGCCTTCATACTAAATAGGCAGAGGACCACGCCAGCCATCATGCTGGATAAGCATATCAAGATATAACGCATGCCAGAAGCTGATGAAATACTTTGGCTAGAACGGTGACCAGTTTTGTTATAATAAGTTGTGGTTTATCTCCAGTGTGGAGGGGGAGAAAAGTCATTTATGATTGCTCAATATTCTTACACAAAATATGACTGTCATCGGAATCCACAGTAGAAGAGAGGATTTTTCTTTCTTTGTTTCTATGTTTATTTTGCTTTTAAGTGGAAAAACAGCTTCTCAGTTGATGGGCAGTGGGAACAACACTGGATTTGTGAAGACGGCTCACTGTGATTGAGCCACTTCAGTTTTTTCCTTGCTCCAATACTTGGTACACGTCCCCTACCCTCCCCAAGACTCCCTTTCCTCCTTTCTGAAATGAGGACGAGAGCACCCACTTCAGGATGAACACACAACTTAAAGCGTTGAAGCACATTGTTGGCTAAACAGAAAAAGACATTGTTATTGTTATTCTTTCTGGAAATCATCATTATTTGTTTCTTACAGACTCCACTAAAGTGAGAGTTGGAACTACACATTCTCCAACATTCCTTTTAAAAAGTTATCAAATTATTATTATTTTTTAATTCCAAAATTTTGGGTTTTAGTCTGTAGGCCTGATTTACAAAAGCTACTTTTATTTACTTATTTATTTTTTTCCATGTGCAGCCAAAATTGAATGTAGGCATGAAATGCAGGGAATTTTTTGATAATGAGACAGAGAGGTATTTATTGTTTCAGAAAGCACTTCCTAAAAACATTCATAACCAAAGAGCCAATAAAATGATCTGCTCAGAGATAAGTATACTGGAAGGAAATAATGACCATTGCAACACATGGCTAAACACCCTGGAATCATTCTTCCTTGTATTATTAAGCATAATTTTTACCTTAATACAAAGAGTCAAAATAAAAGTTCCCTGCTGTGCTTACACAATACTCTGCAGCTGAGCAATGAGGACTTTGAGTGAAGTAAGGAGCAATCAGAGCAAAAGACAACTCAAACTAATCATTCTTAATCATGTAAGTATAGCTTAGATTGATTCATCTGTAAAACGGGGTAATTTCCTAGGTATTGGATACTCTCTAAATGTTTGAAAGATTAAATTGACGCTTCTGTTATAAGCTATTATGAGTATTGGAACCAAACAAGCATGGAATACAATGGGGATAAATCAAATAATGTAACTACACATAATAATATAATAGAAGGATAATATTATTATTACAATATTCTAACAATTATATCTACAGATCAAGAAATTTTGCAAAGATAATTGAGACAAACCAGATGGAAAAAACTTATAGAGATGCTAAAAAAACAAACAAAAAATATATTGTCCTTGCTCACTTTCTTGGGCCCAGTATAGAAAAGACTAACTTCTGTATAATTTCCACCTTAGTTTCTAGGTGGAATGGTTGAACTACTGACCCCTGTGTAATTATTTCATAATCTGCTTCCTCCCATGAAATGTGTAGTGCCAATCTTTGTATGACCAAGCTTTTCCCATCTTCCAAAGCCCAGATGAAACAGGTCATCCACAGAATCCCGTGTTCCTCTACTCCACCGTATTTCTCTCTCCTGCAAAGGAGCCCTCTCTAGCATTGACCTTGCAGTGGTCTATTCCATGAAGGCCAAATCTAAAGCATACAGTCATGCACCACACAATGGTGTTTCCATCAATGACAGGCTGTGTATTCAACAGTGGTCTCATAAGATTATAATGGAGCTGAAAAATTCCTACTGCCTACTGATATCATCGTGCAATGCATTACCCGGGTGTTTGTGGTGGTGCTGGTGTAAACGGAACTACTATGCTGCCAGTTGTTTAAAAGTATAGTGCACACAATTATGTACAGAATAGATTACTTGATAAATATAATAAGCAACTACATTACCACTTTATGGATTTAGCATACTATATTCTTGTTGATATTTTTTATTGTATTCCTTATATTCATTTAAAAAAAAAGTTAACTGTAAAACAGCCTCTGGCAGGTCTTAGACATTGTCATCATAGGAGATGGTAGCTCCGTGCAAGTTACTAGTCCTGAAGACCTCCCAGTGGGACAAGCTGTGGAGATGGAAGACAGTGATATTGATGATCCTGACCCTGTGTAAGTCTAAGCTAATATATGTGCTTCTGTCTTAGTTTTGGACAAAAATGTTTAAAAAGTAAGAAAAATAAAAATAAAAAATAGATACATGCCTATAGAATAAAGATATAAAGAAAGGATATGTTTTTGTAGCAGGTATATAATGTGTTTGTATTTTAAGCTACATGTTATTGCAAAAGATTCAAAAAGTTTAAATAATTTAAAAGTTTATAAAGTAATATGTTGCAGTAGGCTAAAATTAATTTGTTACTGAAGAAAGAAAAAATGCACTTTTGTAAATTCAGTGTAGCCTAAATGCACCGTGTTCATAAAATCTACCATAGTGTTTAGTAATTCACTCACTGGGCTTTCATATTCACTCACCACTCACTCACTGACTTACCTAGGGCAACTTCCAGTTCTATAAACTGCATTCATGGTAAGTTCTCTACATATATGTGCCCTTTTAAAAAATATTTTATACTGTATTTTTACTTTATCTTGTTGATGTTTGGATATCTTTAGATACAAAAGTATGGAACCGTTGTGTATACTCATCTACTGTATCAAGTTCAGTGACGTGTTGCACAGGTTTGCAGCCTAGGAGAAACAGGCTATACATGTAGCCTAGCTGTGTGGTAGGCTCTCCCATCTGGGTTTGGGTAAGTACAGTCTATGATGTTCACACGAAGACAAAATTGCCTAATAATGCAATTATAATTTCTCAGAATGTATCCCCATTGTCAAGCAATGCCTGACTGTATTCACACTCCTGGTATCTTCCAATAGTGCTTACTCATGTCTGGTGTGGCCCACATAAAATTGCTCAAATGACAAAAGAGTGATACTCTTGAGATAATGTAAGTGGGTGTGCCTTGCAGGGTGTGGAAGAGGAAATGTAAATGGTATTGACCATTCAATGTAGGAAAATTTGATTTGGGACACCGTCAAGATACTACTCTCCCTTAATAAGAGTTGGCAGACCAAACAAGAACAGATAGGAGAATGATCTTCAGGACTAACTGATATTTTGCAGTGTATTACATAAAAAATAACTTCCTTATACAGAATAAGAGACAAATTGTATTTAGAAATTGAATTTATAATTCACAATAAACTGAAAGAGTAATTTACACTTTGCAAAAGGACACAGGCTTAAAAAAAGCATAGACACCCAGGACCATGTCAGAACCCGACAGGCACAGGTTCAAAAGAACCCCATCTGCTTTAGAACACAGACCTTTTCTTACTTAAGGCTTCTCACCAACATTCTGCTGAGAAGGGAGGGAGAATGTAACAGGAAAACTGTGCTATGTTATGTATGTAATTTTCTGTGAATTAAAATGAAAAACTCTAGTAAAAGGCAAGTAATTATCATTTCATGTTATGGGTTCGATAAATCTTTATTAAAAGTTGTAGTGAACCAAGTTAAAAAAAAAAAAACTTCTTTAGATATTATCCATTTACTCTTACATTTCATTCATTTATTCAGTGTAGGACTGTTGAGTGCACACCACTGGATGATGTCAGGGATACAGAAAGGAAAGAAAAACAAATATCCCTATCCACAGTTAAATGAATTCCATAAAGGTGGAGGATATTAAACAAACGTTCACATTACTCGTGTATATTTTTGGTGGAGTAATCTTAATGAAGGAAGATAATATGGTTTGACTGTGTCCCCACCCAAATCTCACCTTGAATTGTAGCTCCCATAATTCCCACATTATGGGGAGCACCCAGTGGGAGATAATTGAATTCTGGGGGTGGTTTCCCCCATACTGTTCTCATGGTTCTCATCTCTCATAAGATCTGATGATTTTATGAGAGGTTTCCCCTTTCACTTGGTTCTCTCATTCTCCCCCGCCTGCCGCCATGTAAGACATGCCTTTCACCTTCTGCCATGATTGTGAGGCCGCCCAGACACACGGAACTGTGAGTCCATTAAATCTATTTTCTTTATACATTAACAAGTCTCAGGTATGCCTTTATCAGCAGTGTGAAAACGAACTGATAGAGAAGATAACCTTATTCAGCTACAAAGTGTTAGTGGATTAACCATTAGTAGGTCATGGAAACCGGAGTTGAGGATATAATGGAGTGTGGGATGGAGAAACAGGTGTTTTGGTTGGAGATGGTCCTGTCCCCCATTCCCACTACACTACCCACCACATTTAGAGAGCATTAAGTCATAGGTATGAAGTAGTATATTTTTGATACCAGATACAGCATAAAAGAGGAAACTGGAGCTTTTAACAGCCAGAAGCCCTGTTACCCAAGAAATCGGAAAACAATGCTTGATGTTGTGCTCCACCCCACCACCCCCAAAATCATACCCTCCCCTTCCATCCCAGAAGCAGCAGAAAGTGTGCTCACTCACAGATGATCAGTGATTTCTCTTATGCTGTAGAATTTCACTCACATGGCCTCCTCAAACTAATTTCCTATATCCAAATAAAAAGAAAAAAAATCAAGAATCAACATAAAAGCGTTAAATAAAGAAAATCAACTCCACCAGTAAAACTTTGTGAAATATTTAAGTAAATAATAGATTAATAAATGTATTAATAGATGCCTAAAATACTTCAATAGACAGATTCAAGAGGGTATATTTATTCTATAATCTTTAATAAAAAGTATCAGTAATTATAAATATAAATATAATTAGTGAAATTGAAAAGGACAAAAATAAACAAGCAAAAACCTTCAACAAATGACCAAAATAGCCACATCAACTCCTTATAAATTGGTTAAGAAATATAAATTATGTGAAATGAGTAATAAAACAAGTAATTAAATAATAAAGCTAAATAAAGTGTCATGTGTGATGAATGTGACAGAGGTTAAAACCATGTAAAAAACTTTAAGAGATAAGGAGTAGCTCCTCTTGGGACATGATCTTGGAGCCTGTAGCCACAATGTAAGTCCAGCTACACAGAGGCTGTGATGTGTAAAGATCACATGGAGAGAGACAAAGATAGAGCTGGGGAGAGAGGGCAGGAGACACAGAAAGAGAGACAGACCAGGAGAAAGCTCAAGATCAAGGAAGCCCAGAGTTCCAGCTTCTAGATGCGTGATGTGCTCCAGTCCAGACACCAGACATGGGGGTGAAGAAGCCTGAAAGATAGCCCTAGCCGCCATCTCACTACAAAAGCACAAGAGACCCCAAGTGAGAACCACCTGGCTGAGCCCCACTGATCTGCAGATTCTAAGCAAGATACACAATGATCATTGTTTGAAGCCCCTGCATATGGGTTGCTTGTCACAGAGCTGAAGACAGCCAGAGCAGACTTGCACACCTGGGAGAGGAGTGCCAATTCACAAGGCCCAAGTCTTGTGAGTGAGATGGTGGCTCTGTGAGCAGGTGGCAGGTCAAGGTTGGAAGAACCCTGGCAGTGACAGGGGGATAAGGGCTGGGAGGAAAGTGAGGGAAATGTTGGAAGGTGAAGGAAAGGAAACGGCATCCTGTTAGGTAGTGGCAGAAACTCAAGCAATATGGCCCCACACAGTGACACAGAAAAGAGTAAATGTAATAAATAATCTGGGGAAAATCTGGGAGACTTGTCGAAAGTGACAATTGGTGTATTTTGGCTATGTATGATTAAATAAGGATAAAGAGAGGAGTTGGAAAAAAAAAAGGGGGGGGGGCCACTTAATTTTCATGCAAAATCTATAGGAAAGACAAAAAAGCTGCCAGATCTCAGAAGTTTGAAAATAAAGCTCAGGGCTAGGCGCGGTGGCTCAAAGCTACAATCCCAACACTTTGGGAGGCCAAGGCAGGCAGATCACTTGGGGTCAGGTGTTCAGGACCAGCGTGGTCAACATGGTGAAACCCTGTCTCTACTAAAAATACAAAAATTAGCCAGGTGTGGTGGCGCAGGTCTGTAGTCCCGGCTACTTAGGAGGTTGGAGAATCGCTTGAATCCAGGAGGCAGAGATTATAGTGAGCCGAGATCACACCACTGCACCCAGCCTGGGTGACAGAGTGAGACTCCATCCCAAAATAAAAATAGAGAAAATAAAGCTCAGTGATTCTTAGCATGTCCAGATGGTAAACAATGCTAAAATGAAGAAAGAACCTAAAATCCAGTGTCAGAGATGACCTGTTAAGACCTCTGGAAGATCTAAGGTGGGGCTCATAGATCCTTTCAGAGAGAAAGAAGAACTTCTGAGGCCTGAAAGTCCAGACCTCTCAGATTCTGTTAGAAATAGGGCTTCTCAGAAGCTTAAGATCACAATCTTACTGGGAGGCTCAAGTAGAGACGGGCTTATCTCAGAGATGTGTGGTTGCAGCCTTTGCATAGTGGAAGGCCCCCTCATCTCACAGGAGCTCCCCAAAGTTCTTAAGAGAATTATTCTATGGAAACATGACCCACTTGGGCGAAAAGGAACAAAGATAGACACAATAAAATGATAACTATGGACCCCTAAACTGCCAGGAGTGGTGTGGTGGGCAGAATTTGAAGACGGATGCCAAATCTCTGGGGGAAACACACACACCTCCAGTTATTCTTCCAATGCTAATCTAGGGACCGCTGTGAAGGGCTTATGTGAATGTAATTAAGGTTCTGAATCATCTGAACTTGAGATGGGTAGATGATCAGGTGAGCCTGATTTGATCACACGAGTCTCTTAAAAGCAGGAGGTTCTCTCCAGCTGATGGCAGAAGAGGAAGTCGGAGGGATGCGGTCTGGTGAGCCTGGCAGAACACCCACATCTGTGCTGCAAACTTCCCTCCGGGGCCGCTTGACAAGGAACCGTGGGCGTCCTCAGGAGCTGAGAGCTAATGGAAGAATAGGCACTTGAAACAGTCCCACACCCACACGGAGATGAATTCTGCCAGCAACATTGCACTTGGAAGAGGACCCTGATTCCCCAGGAGAACCTGGCCCTGGCCCCATGAGTCCCTGTGCAGAGAACCTGTCAGCCTGGGCCTGGACTCAGGACCCAAGGAGACTGTGAGATAATAAATAGGTGTTGTTCTAAGCCACTAATGTGTAATTTGTTCCAAAGCAGAAATTGGGCTGAGGACACTATTCAGCTCCAGAAATGGGTCATTCCTTATGGAAAAAGAAGGGTTACTCAGAGCCCAAGGGTAAAGCCAGAAGCCATGGAGACCTTGCCCGGGCCGTAATCTGTGGACTGTGAGTGTCTGATGCATCTCCACGTGATATGGACCAGGAACTGCTGTGCCCACTCCCCCATTTCTCCCTTTTTCGGCTTGAGAGTTTATTGTGGCTGTCTTATATTTGCCCTGCAGTTGTAAGTCAAGTGAGCGAGGGACAGAGACACTGCCTCTTCTGTGGTTTTTGTTTCTCTCCAGACGGAGAGAAACTAGATCTGAGGAACCTCAAGCCAGAAACCTCACCTGTATTGCAAACTGATTCAGGCAATAATGAGGCTTTTGGGGAATTTGGCAGGGGTGGATATTGTTCTCATGTTGGAGGAACGTACATGATTTGTGGCCAGATGTCTGACTCTGGTGGCTTAAAATCCTGTCTGCAAATTCTCTAACATCCCACCCAATATGAGGTGGTCTCCATCTCCTCCCTCAGCCCTAGAGGTTGGGGGGCCTCGTAACTGCTCCCCAGGTAGAAGAAATGGTGCTGTGTTTGAGGAGGCCACATCCCTGCCGGCTTCCCTTGTCACCCTCTCTCTCCTTTAGCCATGCAAGAAGCGTCCCCAGTCTGAGTTCATCAAATGGAGAGGTTACCTGGGGTCCCTGGAGAGAGAGAAAGAGACTAAGGAGGCCCCTCTACCTAAGCAGCCCTGAGCCTTCCTAAGCCAGGATGAGACTAGGGGGCTAGGGTGACATTGAGATGAGCCCGACCCCCGCCACCGTCTTATGCAACAGCGATCTGAGGGCTGCAGAATGAAAACAGCCTTGCTGAGCCTTGCTAGGCCTCACACTCAAGAGCAAAATCAGTGATCTATATTTTTTAAAGGAAAAATCAAAGTCAAGGAGTGACAATTAGACAATTGAACTGTCACCTAACAGGATTTCCAGCACAGCAGAGACGTGGAAGGGGAGGATCTCACTGAACAGGAAAAAGACCTACTGCTTAAACTGAAATGACATTAAAAGTGTAAGCCAAAAAAAAAAAAAAAAAATTGTTGCGGGGACATGTTGAGCTATGTTTCAGTGAGAATTCTATCAAAGCTCTAAGGATAAAAGAAAACATCCTTTGCTCCCAGGCTCCATCAGGAACAAGGAGGCAGACAGCTGTGCCATTCCTTCTTCACTGGCACCTGTTCCCATGCCACACCTCTGTCCTGAGCAGGTTTTGTTTCCTGGGGGACCTCATCAATTATTTTGGATAGGATATCTTTGTGGAAATCTCCTTTCAGTCTTTGCATCTTCACTCACGCTTTAAAAACAAGACAGGCTCAATCACTGGTAGAAAAATCGAGCAATAAGAAAAGTGAAAATTGGATAAAATTAATTTCCCTTATTGGAGGCACCTGGGCATGGCCACCAGGTTTTCCCCAGAAACACTGGGAGAGGGTCTCCGCCCAGACCCCAGGCGAAGAGCAGAGTTAATTAAACCTTCTCTGCATTGCATTTGCCTCCTTATCTCTCAGCTCTTTCCCGATGGCTAAGCCTAGAGCCCCTCTGACTTCTCCCGCATTTGTGGGACCTCAAGGCTTTCCTCTCCCTTTACTCCATTTCCTAATTTTGGATCCTGGGTTATAGTAAAACTATGATAGGCATAAGCAGATTTTATCTTAAAATCCTATTAGAGCCAAGAAACTTAGAATACCTTTCTCTCTCTCTGGTTCTCTCTCGCTCTCTCTGTGTGTCTGTGTGTGTGTGTGTGTGTGTGTGAGTGCACGTGCTGTGTGTGTACCAGTGCTTGATTTTTTTTTTTTTTTTTTTTTTTTTTTTTTTGAGACAGAGTGTTCTTTTCGTCCAGGCTGGAGTGCAGTGGCACAATCTTGGCTCACTGCAACCTCCACCTCCTGGGTTCAAGCAATTCTTCTGCCTCAGCCTCCCAAGTAGCTGGGATTACAGGCACCTGCCACCACCCCCAGCTAATTTTTTTGTATTTTTAGTAGAGACAGGGTTTCACCATGTTGGCCAGGCGGGTCTCAAACTCCTGACCTCAGGTGATCTACCAGCCTCGGCTTCCCAAAGTACTGGGATAACAGGCATGAGCCACTGCGTCCAGCCTGATTTTTGAACCTTTACTCATTAAAGTGGTGGAAATAAATTGTTGCAGTCTACAAATAAGAATACCTAACTGAAAATGTTTAATAAAATAATCAAAAGATTTGCTATTTCTTATAACAGAAACTGTGGATGAACCTATGACTTTTAGTTCAGATGCAGACACTGGCCGAATCCTTTTAAGAGATATTTCCTGCTTCAAAGACCCCTCTTTGTTGCCAGGTAGCCGCACAGATTTAGTTATAGTGTCCCCACCCAGCTACATTCAAAGGGAGTTTTTGTTTGTTTGTTTGTTTCTGTAGAGGAGTAAGAGACACCTTCCCAGACCACCTGGGACCCTTACAAGGACCTGGGACAGGGCTCCTGTGCTAGTTGCAAGGAGCCAGCTCTTCCAGGAAAGGCCTCGGTGGACGAGAATAGCTATGAGTTGACCAACAACAGCGTCATTCAGAGATAGAGAAATTCTCAGGATTGCTCACTGTCTCCTTCCCTGGAGTGCCAGACAGCATGGTTCAGCCACAGAAGAGAGAAATCAAAATATGTGGATTCTAGAATTTTAAATCACTATCCCCATGAGCTCTGCAATGGATAGTGTGCTACCCTGGGACCTGCGGGCCTGTGAGGGTCTGACCACAGCCTGCATCCACCTAGGGGAGCTTACGGGAGCAGACTCCAGATCTGCACAGTTGGGAGAGCAGGCAAATGGGAAACCATGAAGCAAAGAGACACAGTTTGGGAGGAGTGGATGCTGGAAGAGGACCTCAGACACAGGCTCCTCAGAGCCATGCTGAAACGGGTATCCAGCAAGCTGTCTCTTTTTAGGGCACTTTGCAGCCAGTGGAAAACCACAGCATTTTTCATAAAATTAAAAATAAAAAAAAAAATTAAGCCAGGCATGGTGGCTCACGCCTGTAATCCCAGCACTTTGGGAGGCCGAGGCGGATGGATCACTTCAGGCCAGGAGTTTGAGACTAGCCTAGCCAACATGACAAAACCTGTCTCTACTAAAAACATGAAAAAGTAACCAGGCCTGGTGGCAGACACCTGTAATCCCAGCTATTGGGAGGCTGAGGCAAGACAGTTGCTTGAAACTGGGAGGCAGAGGTTGCAATGAGCCAAGATTGCACCCCTGCACTCCAGCCTGGGCAACAGAGGGAGACTCCATCTCAAAAAATAAGAAAATAAAATAAATAGGGCCTAGAACAATAATGTTTATACGGATATTTTGAAAACGGATAGTCTTTGTGAAGTTGTCTCAAAACTAACAGTCCCTCCATATATGTAAGACATTAAAACAAATGACCACAAAATTCTGTACAACCTCGAAGCTTGGATGAATTGGAGGCAGTTGGGAAATGCCCCAAAGTAGAAAACATACAAATATTTGTGTTTTTCCTGAACGCATGAGTAATATAAAGGAGCTCTATTCACTTATAAAGCAATGTTCGTGCCTCATCTGGTCTTCTTTTCTGGGAACTGCCCGCTATGCACACGGGTCTTTCCCATCCTCAGTTTGTGGCCTGTAACATGAGGGAGTTGGTCTGTTTTCTGTCTGCTAAGTGAATTTGGTAATCACGAAGCCACAGGGGTTGTTTAATGAAGTGTAGGTGAAAGAGCTTTGTACATTCGACAGTAATGACGAAAATATAAGTGCCTGTCACCAACTGAACCGCACTCAGCATGCGATCGGAGCTCTGTGTGCCGAATTCCATCTGGCTTTGTCCTTCTCTCAGCAATTTTTTTAAATTACGATCCCTCCTTGTAGCTGAATTGATACTTAAGTTTGATTTCCCTTCTTTCTTTTCCTACTTAATCTGCCATTCATGAAGCCCTTCCCACTGGGTTTCATAGCTGCCCTCTACCCCGGCCTACCTGGAGCTCTGTACGAGGTGCTGGGAGTGGATCCAGATTACTCTCTGGTTCCCAAAGGATCTTTGCTTGTCTTGTCACAGCAGGGTCCAGGCCTCAGGATTTGGACTTCTGGCTCTCTGTGCCTCTCTTCAACTGCCTATAAAACTACTTATTCCCAGAGAGAAGGCTAACCACGCACTTCTGCCACCCATCGGCACTGCGCATGATAAACAGCCAGCATCACATTGTTAAGGACACAGTGGCATAAGATGCTGGATGAGCTCCCCACCAAAGCAGCTGAATCTCTACTGCCTCCCAACTGGCAACACGGGCGGCTCGCACAGGCCTGCTCACTTCCGCTTCCACTGCTGTGAAATGGATGAGCTGAATAAAATATTTCACGAAATCTCTAATGTAACACTGACATGGCAAACAAAAATATAATTTCACTAGTTCCTGAGGGATCATAAGAGACCACATTCCAAGGTATAGGAAAGAAACATATTAGAAACACAAAAATGTACAAAATAATAAAACTGCTAGAATCTTTGACTTTTTTTTTTTTTTTAAACAGAGTCTCACTCTGTAGCCCATGCTGGAGTGCAGTGGGGCAATGTCGGCTCACCGCAACCTCTGCCTCCCCGGTTCAAGCAATTTTCTCCCTCAGCCTCCCAAGTAGCTGGGATTACAGGTGCCTGCCACCACGCCCGGCCAATATTTTTGTGTTTTTAGTAGAGACGGGGTTTCACCATCGTGGCCAGGCTGGTCTTGAACTCCTGACCTCAAGTGATCCAACCACCTCAGCCTCCCAAAGTGCAGGGATTACAGGCATGAGCCACCGTGCCCGGCCGAATCTTTGACTTTTATAAGCAACTGCATTCGTTTACTAGGATTATTATAACAAAACACCACACACTGAGTAGCTTAAACAACAGAAATGTATTTCCTCCCATTCCTGGAGGCTGGAAATGCGAGATCCAGGTGTGGGCAGGGCTAGTTTCTGCTGAAGCCTCTCTCCTTAGCTTGTAGGTGGCCTTCCTCTCCGTGTGTCCTCACACAGTCTTCCTCTATGTGTGTGTGTATGTGTGTGTCTGTTCTAATCTCCTCTTTTTATAAAGACACCAATTATGCTGGATTAGGGCCCACCCTAACAGCCTCATTTTAACTTAATTATCTCTTTGAAGATACTGTCTCCAAGTACAGCCACATCCTGAGGTCCTGAGAGTTGGGGCTTCAACACACAAATTCTGGAGGGACACAATTCATCCCCTCACAGTGACAATCTTTTGTTTTAGCGGAGTGTACAGCAAAAACCAAGAGCAACTTATGATTCAGGAAAAATATTTTTTTCTCTATATGTAAAAAGTAAAAGCAAGTATTTATCCCTAGCTACAAACTATGAGACATTCCAGTGGCCTTGATGCAATCAACCTGGAAAAGCTTTATTAACTCCAGCCCCATAGATCAGAGGGAGAACATAATTCCCTTAAGCCTCAATCCTTAGCAATCATCTGCTTGCTCAGATGAGGCCCTGGTCACACCCTGGAGAGGGGAGCAATGCACCCAGGGTATAGATGGGAAGCACCTGCTGGAGGCTGGCCCTTCCCAGCACTGTCTGGGCACTGGAAACACAGCAGGCATGAGAGAGAGGTGAAGTCCCCCTGCTCCTGAGACCTATACTCCAGGGTGGGGGCAGGAATACAAACAAGAAAGGAGTAGATAAGTAACTTAACAACATAGCCCCAGGGAACATCAATGGGAGGGATGTGACTGAGGACATCACAGGAGGAATCAGGAAAGGACTCAGTGACAGAGTGTCCAGGCAGAGGGACGGGGAGGGTCAGGCTCCAGATCTCGGGAGCATGGAGTGCTCTCCAATGGGACAGCAAGGAAGATGGAGACCACTCAGGAGCTCAGGGGATTCCATGGGAAACCACACCATGGAAGGCTTCAAGAAAGGGGACAGTGTGATCTGGGAACAAACAGCAAGGGAGCAAGAGCTTACGGAGAGGGCAGGGGGAGCTGGGGCAGAGGCCTAGAGAGGCCACAGGGAAGGGGCAGGGGGGGATCGAGGCTGTGCCTGCAGGGTCCACTCTGTACCTCTTACCACTGTCCAGGGTGTAAGAAAGATTCTGTAAGAAGACAATACAGATAAGTATGAAACACTCATGTCGCTATGAACTCATTCGTGGCAATATCTGCACTTTTACCCTTGGCACTTCCTAAGAAAAGACCGTGCTGTCTTATCAGAGGCTGAGAGAGAGTAAGAAAAATGTTCATTCAGGCCCATGCATTCATTGTGTTGGCCTACACAGATATTTTTATTTAAATTTGTTTCCAAAATTTACAAAAAAAATGTAACGCCATCCCCAAATCTGCATCTCATGTTTCCCTTAAGGAATTGCAAGACTGCACAAGGCTGAGCATCCAGTGGGCCCTGCAGAGTGCGTCCCTATTTTCCAGGCTGCTGTAGGCATCCCTGGGCTCCACACAGGCTGCAGACCATCCTGAGCAGCCAAGCAGGCCTCCGGGCTGCATCCCTGCTCTGCAGGATGCCCTGGGTCATGCTGAGCATTCATGTGGCCCTGCAGACTCTCCCCCTCTTTGGAAGGTCCTCTCAGTCACAGAGAGCGGTACACGGTTCCTAGAGAGCACAACCTTGGCCTCCAGGCTGCTACGGACTCTTCTCACCAGCACCTGCCTCCTGGCCTCCTTTGCTCTTTCAGCTGCCATTGACCTTGTCCAGCAGCAGATCTTTGCTACCCACACCTGCTTGTGGGCTCCCACAGAGCCTTCCAAGCTACTCCTGCCCTTCCGGCCATATCCTGTTCCCCCTGTTGTGCTAAGCATGGGCATCTCCTGCCCACAGCACTCCCTCTCTCCAGGCTCCTACCTTTCCTGCCAAGTCCCACAAGCCTTACATAAGGTGCATGGCTGCTTTGCAGGTGCTGCAAGCCATGCTCAGCAGTGTGTGGCTCATGTAGAGGAGGTTCGTGTTCTTGGGCTGCTGCATTCCCTGCTGGGCAGCACGCACGTCCTCAAGCATTACCTGTGTTCTCCACATCACTGAACCAGTCAGGTCTTTGGGCTCCATCAGTGAGGCCAATTTTCAATGCCACTTCCAATGTTAGAGTTATGTGACGTCCTACATTGTTCTACTTCTCTGTCCCTTTTAACCATTTATTATACATACTTCGTGTACATATTTTCATGAAGCTAATATAAAATTAAAAACAGTGGCCGGGAGCAGTGGTTCACGCCTGCAATCCCAGCACTTTGGGAGGCTGAGGCAGGTGGATCACTTGAGGTCAGGAGTTCAAGACCAGCCTGGCCAATATGGTGAAACGTGTCTCTATTAAAAATACAAAAATTAGCTGGGCATGGTGGTGCACACCTGTAAGGAGGCTGAGGCAGGAGAATCGCTTGAACCCAGGAGGCAGAGGTTGCAGTAAGCCAAGATCGTGCCACTGCATTCTAGCCTGGGCAACACAGGAAGACTTGTCTCAAAAAAAAAAAATAAAAATAAAAAATAAAACAGTAATATTATTTCAGTCATCCTAATAATTAATACAAATTGCTTCAATACACATATATTAAGGCAGCACATCAGTAATGAAGAAAATTTTTTAAATGGGGAAATGATACACAGTTAAATGAAGGTTACAACAGAAAGTGCCTGCAATTAGGTTAGCACAATGGGTAGAGGGGTCACCTGTTTGTCTCAGCATTTTTGGAAAAGAAAACAAAGAGTAAGCAAACAATTGTATCTTCCGTCAAAAGAAGAAGATAGAGAAGGATTGTTCAGCCTAAGCACAGACCCAGAAGGAGATGTTTCCAATGTGACAAAAGGGGGAGCGTACATGATACATTTCACTTCAAAACACCTTGTCCTTAAACTGACATCCTTAGAAGAATGTGAATGACTCATCAGAGCCCACATGATACTGGCCTTTAATCTGAAAACACCATCACCATCTACAGACATTAACAAATGTTCATCTCCCCCTTGAGAAAATAATTCTAAGTTGAAAATGAATCACAGTTGGGGTTTCAGTAAAGATATTATTGATCACTAACTACTACTAAGCTCTCTGCTAAACCTTTTACATAGGTTATTTCAAGAGAGGCAGATACTATTGTTGTCCTAAATGAACAGGTATTAGAATCCATTAAGTTTTGGAACGGTTCCATAATCCCAATCACACAAGTATAAAGAAAGAAGCTTTTGTTTTAATTTAATCTGTTAACCATCATGTCCATCTGCTTCACTACATAACAGATAATCTGTGGTGCTGCATCAGACATTCAAAATATTGTAAATATTTTTGGCAATATGATTATTATAAACATTTCTGGTAGAATATATAGAAAATATAGTTCTATAGGTTATGCTTGGGGGAAATAAATTCCTTCTCTGTCCATTTTGGTCCTTATTGAACTGAAACTGGGGGACAGATGACATTGCAAGGTCATTTTCTGACCTGATCCCTTCCTTGCAATAAGTCAGGTTTGAGCACAACTGTACATGTGATATTGCCTGGGAAGAAAGGACTTCCTAGAATCACACACATCTCAATCAGTCTCTGTTTCCTAGAAATGAAGTAGTAGGCATCAAATTCCTCCATGGAGAGGCTGTTTGATTCAGGTGGAACTCCATCCACCACGTCCTGCCAATGCACTACGCTGGATTTCACCACATTACCAACTAATGTGAATAGACCACCTGTCCACTGTGTCACTTGGAAATTGTCTCTGGTTTAGTTCCCACCCTCATCCCTCCACTCCCAGCTGGACTGTGATGGTGAGCTTTCTGAAGACAGCCATGCATCTTTTCTTCTTTGTCTTCCATGCTTGACTGAGGCCTAGCATGTGAGAGCTACACTATAAATATCTGTAGAGCTTTACCAAACAAAGAATTATATACCAGGTCCTAAGCTAGCTCATTACACAACATCAGCTCACTTTATTTCTCTCCAGGCATTCGGAAGAGGGCATTGTTAGCCACCGTGTACAGATTTTAAACACGAGCACAAGTGATATGTCTCGTTGCTAATCAAATCGCAAAACGTAGATTCCAACTTAGGCCCTTCTAAACACAACACTTTGGTTTTCTCTGGAAGAGGAGAAATTAATTTTTACTCAGTGGCCACAGGCTTAATACAAATTTAGCAAATCTCACCATGTTTATGTTTTTCCCCTCATAGTGTTAAAGATGCATGAGCTTCCAGGACCCCAAATACGAGGTGACACTAGTTTCTACCCACCTGCAGTCAAGAATCTGTATTCCTGCTGCTTGGGGTGCAAACCAGAGTAGTGTGTTCACTGAAATTCTCACTGTGCTTAACCCAACCTCACCTTCAAGCAGAGGGAGGGAGACTGCCTCTCTGCCCGCCTGTGGCACACTCTGCCCCTTGACATCAGCCTAGTGAGTCCTCTGCCTCTTCCTCTCATAGGTTTGCTTCTGAAATGAGTTCTTCTGCCCTGCAGCTTTCAGCAGCAGCCCCTTCCTTCAGTGGGATGAGAACAGTGAGATATCATCATGTTCGGCCCATCCCAGGATTCTACTAGGGACACAGGTGCACGGAATTCCATCTACCTTTCTCATTTCTTCTCTATGAATAAAGTTCAATAAAGTACAAATGCCTCGCCTCAGTGTCCGTGGAACAGTTCAACAGCTGCGCTCAGAGACAGCCTATTCTCAGCAGAGTTTCAAGTGGGGCCCTATCTGCCTTCTTGGAATGAAGTGGCCCTGAGTTTTGATTCAGGAATCAGAGTATTATTTACATGCACATGTGTAGGTTTATATGAATACATAAGCACATAGAACTTGAAAACAGTAGTCCATTTATTTGAGCATTATGTTATTCTTCAGTGATTTTCTAACACTGATAAACACTTTTATTTGACATATTTAGAAGAGAATGTCCTTTATTTCTAGAGAAGAATGGATGGGTGTGGCTGGAAGATAGAAGAGGCACCTGCTGGAGTTTAAAGCATTTGCCGTCCCGAGTTTATTATGTGACACTCCGTTTTTCTTTGGACGTTTTAAGGTTACACATGCAAAAAGTAGTGGCAGGATACATCCATGTAATCAGTGCCAAAGGACACCCAGGAACTGGAGAAACTGACTTGTCTTTGTTCTATTTTCTTTTTTCACACATTGACACAATTTTGAAACTCATATTAAATAATGTGGAACTTGACTGTACAGTGACTGCATAAATATCAAAGCTACACCACCAACATCCTAGCTCCTAACACCAAGAAAATTGTGCATCTGCATTTTGACCAATGTGTGATTACAAGGAAAAAATGTTCTCATTGAAATCAGAATATACTAGAGAAGATACTGAGGGTATACAAGGATATGACTAATAGTCACTATTGCTTAAGTATTATCCTCTGTGTAGGAACGAAGTCAAAACCAGGTGTCTAGGTGCATGTGTGTGTGCAGAGAGAAGAGACAGAGATTACACACTGGAACACACATCTGCACTATTCTATTTCCCTCAGAGCATCTAAACAAATTAATAGTTCTATTATAATTGATTTATTTGGTGGAAACACCAAGTTCACCTGCTAGTGGTGACTAAACAGAGGGAAAGACTTGAAGGAAGAGCAAAGGGTGAGACTGCAGGTGCAGCATCGAAGGGGCATCTATGCTGGAGCCAGCAGACCTGGCTCAGAACCCAGAACTTTCACTCATTGCCCAGATCACGCACCTCTCTAAAATCAAAAGGATAAGAGTCAGCATTTTGCTCATTCACATGTTCATTCACGTGCTGGCACGCAGTAAGCACACCGGAAATGGTAGCTATTATTTTGTAAAGAGGATAAGTTATGTGGAAAAGCTATGTGAAAAATAAGGCATCGTATAAGCCAAATAGCAGGGTGTGACCAACATCAATGCAGGAGGTGAGGCTGCAGATTGTTAGAAAGAAAAGACCTCCCAGGAAACTGCAAGTGCCATCTGGGTCTCAGGGATAAATCAAGAAATGTAAAGATGTTCCGTTATGCATCATCGTATTTTGGCCCCCTTCTATTGCCTTCCCCGGTCACTTTTGATTAAACTTAGTTCAGATTTTCTCGCTAAAGTGTCTAAGGTCTTCAAGCATCGCTTGGCTCAGCATCCACACTTGGGCTAGTTAGTGCCCAGGTACTGGAAACCTTCTGCTAACCAGCTTTTCCACTCTGCTTTGGCAAGATTGAGGCTTTGTGGGCCATCTCCCTACATCCATTACAAACTACAAATGGAGGTTTTAATTTTTAGTTTCTGCCAATCACACACAAAACATTTAATACATATTCGTGTAAAGGATGATGCAGTGAATGACAAGGGTTTACTACATCATAAACACAAAATCAATTACTTTTTCCTTGAATCACGGTAGCATATATAGAAACTCATAGGTTGGGCGTGGTGGCTCACGCCTGTAATCCCAGCACTTTGAGAGGCCGAGGCGGGCAGATCACCTGAGGTCAGGAGTTCAAGACCTGTATGGCCAACATGGTGAAACCTCACCTCTACTAAAAATACAAAAATTAGCCGGGCATCCCACCTACCCGGGAGGCTGAGGCAGGAGAATTGCTTGAACCTGGGAGGGGGAGATTGCAGTGAGCCGAGATCGTGCCATTTCATTCCAGCCTGGACGACAGAGCAAGGCTCCATCAAAAAAAGAAAAAAGAGAGAGAGAAAGGAAGGAAGGAAGGAAGGAAGGAAGGAAGGAAGGAAGGAAGGAAGGAAGGGAGGGAGGGAGGGAGGGAGGGAGGGAGGGAGGGAGGGAGGGAGGAAGGAAGGAAGGAAGGAAGGAAGGAAGGAAGGAAGGAAGGAAGGAAGGAAGGAATACATGAGTGTGTTCATGTTTTTGGCACACCCAGGTTCGTATAAATGAATTTTTTTTTTTTTTCTAACAGAGTCTCACTCTGTCGCCCAGGCTAGAGTGCAGTGGCACAATCTCAGTTCACTGCAACCTTCGCCTCCCAAGCTCAAGCAATTCTCCTGCCTCAGCCTCTGGAGTAGCTGGTATTACAGGGGCCCGCCACCATGCCCAGCTAATTTTTGTATCTTTTAGTAGAGATGGGTTTCACCATGTTGGCCAGGCTGATCTCGATCTCCTGACCTCAGGTGATCTACCCACCTCAGCCTCCCAAAGTGCTGGGATTATGGGCGTAAGTTACCATGCCCAGCCTACAAATGACTTGTTTTTATTGTCTTCAGATTTTATGCTAAGAACTTTGCTGAGGAAACAAGACATTAGGTTTTAAATTCTGAGGAAACAAGATATTAGGTTTTAAATTCTATCGGGGCATACAGGAGTACTTAAATTTTTTAGAGATATGGATGTTTTGTAGTAAAAATCTATTCACTCCCTCTGCTTAGTTAGACCCTCAATCATCACTGCTTAACCAAAACTGCAACCACACTTGTGGTTTCTTGTGGGTCTTTTTCATGTTTCTTGGAGTAAGCAAGAGTTCAGTCATGATGTTCCTGTGTTTAATGGGAACCACAGGCATTCTCTGCATCATCTCAGCTACCTTCTCTTTATGCCATTCTTGCACAAAGTTCCAACTTGTACTTGAGCACAGCTTCTCCACAGCTGATCCTATTCATAAATGATTATTCTAAGAGTCTGAAGACCTGGGCTCATTCCCAGCTCTACTCCCCGTGGGCAGTGTGAACAAAGATAGCAGCTTCTGCCCCACCAGGCCTTACCTGCCACTGCAGGGTCTGAGACAGAAGGAATCAGCACATATAGACCATCTCAGTACACTCATTGTACACTCATTGTACACTCATTGTACTCAGTTCATCTCGCTGCAGATAATAAGAGTGTGGACATGATTTACTGGCCTGTGCTCACACCAAAGAATGGCCCCAGGTGTGGTGTGAAATAGACCTGCATCTCTCCAACCTGGCTACTCTTTTCTGGCCATGACTGACATTTCCCTAGGTCCCTGGAGGAAACAAGGGACAATGAAATCATCAGCATATGAACATAATGTCCTCATTATTTCTCCTATGTCTTGACCCTCTAAGCCACATGCTCTTCTTTTTTTTTTTTTTTCCTTTAAGCACATGTTAATAACATTATGCCAAGATTTGCTAATATTGTCTTCAGGAATTGATACTGAAAAATGTTTAGGAAAAATTAGAGAGCTAATGTTAGAAGGATAAAGGAGCTATTTGTCCATTTAAGATACAGCCTTTCATTGAGTTGCCTTTATGAACAAACCTAGACTCATAAAGTAGAAAACAATCTTAAAACATTGAAGCATGACAACTTAGGGTTAAAAATTTGATTCCAGCAATATTCATAACTTGCTTGAATGAAGGTTACCTGAGGCAAAGCCTGGAGAAAACACAGTTAGGTATCACTATTAGCCTTTATGATCTACTCGGGTCACATTTTTAGTCCCTTCTTCCACGTGTATGGCACAGAATACCACATGGCACCGTCTTTTAAAAGATATGATCTGGAAGGAGGCTATTTCATTCCAGAAGCAATGGGAACCATTCTGTGTCTCTCAGACAGATAGCAAACTTACATGCACAGAATTCTGTACATACCAGAACACATCAAAAGGAACATATCAAAAGGAACACATCTGGTTTGCCCTTTAATTGTCACCATATCCTAATGTAAGAAGACCCAGAAGAATATAAACACATTTAACACAAGCTGGGTCTGTCACAGATTATTAAAAGTTAGAAATCTGTTTGACGTTATATGCATATAGACAGATATAGCTTGGTGTCAAGTCACTATCACAGCTCCTTTTTAAGTTCTCTGCAAGACAATTAGTATATCTTAATAGCATGTATGAGTGTGTGTATGTTAGTATATTTATTATTAATCTCTTTAATAAGTCTGTATTTTATGAGAATACAGATCAACTGAGAAACAAGTTGATCGTCAAGTTCATTTGAGGTATAAATGATTATGAATCTAAGGAGGGATGTTGTGCTCTGATCTATACCTCCAAGTTGCATCTGCAGACCCAGATCGATACAGCACCCAGGGCAGTCCCTGGTGTAGAGCAGGCATCAGTGGACAAGTGTTTCACAAACAAAGGCCTGTTGATGCAGCCAGTAGGTTACCAGAGTTTGCAAACGTTTCCTTGGGTTTCATAATAATTTATGTCTCAAATTAACTTGAGGGTTGACTTGTTGCTTTATCCCAGAAAGTTCACATTAGCTTTTTTGCTCAGTTTTTCTGGGAGGAAGTCAAATTTGAAACTTCAAAGACGGAGCTCCCTTGACCCTGTTGAGACAGAGAGAGAAAAATCATTCAAGCATTGGTGTGCCACATGACAGCATTGTCCAAAGCAGAGAGATAAAAATTGGGCTGAGGAATTTTATCTACACTTGTTATAAATGGGCTTATAAATGTAGAGAAAACTGTAGCGCAGGAGCACTCAGCTATGACAAGAAGTAAAGAGGGACAGGAAAAAGGGCATATTCACTTCAATTTTTAGGCATCAAAATGAGTCCCAATATCTAGGGCTATCTCGAGGCCAAGTCTAAATTCTGTGTTTCCTTCAGTTGAACTAATTTCCTCACCACTAATTAAAATAGTTGTCTGCCAGCTTCCAGGTTGTCCATAAAACTCCCAGTTTTCTGTGTTTGTTGTTCAGCCATGCCTCAGCTAACCTCCATTTACAAAACACTGAGGCAAGCTTGCAAGGAACACAGGACAAAATGCCCACTACCTTTTCCTCTGTTATCACTAGGACACTGTAATAGTCAAGCCCTAGCACAGTGCTGGAGTGAGATTTGAAGCTAGAGATAACATTACCACCATTTTCTTTGCTTCTTTTGTTCTTAAGAAAACAAAAACAAAAACAAAACAAAAACAACAAAAAAAAACAAGGTTTTAATGGAGGGGGAGAGTAATGGTCCTGATTCTTCTGATCTGTTCCCAATTCTCTTTGCCATTATCTTTGATGGTAAAGACAGTTTCTTTCTCAGCATCATTTCTGACATCTTACTCAATACCTAGTGAGGCCAAAACCTGGTACATGCAAATTAAGATTGGGAGAAGGGCCACATGCAGGGCTGGAATCCAGGCCCTTTTAGCCCAAATGCTACATTATTTTCCAAATTGTTGCATCTTACCAGAAGTTCCAGTGATCCACGTTGGCAATGCCACCCATATTAACTTTTGCCAATCAAGTTTGCCAATCAAAACTATCTCATAGTGGTTTGATTCACATATCTGCGATCACTAGAAAGTGGACCAACTTTTCATTTTTATATTGGCCATTCATGTTTTTGTTTTCAGTGAAATGCTATTTGTGGTTTTTGTCCATTTTTCTGAGTGATCTGTCTTTTTCTTATTTATTTTTACAGACAGATGATAGATAGATAGATAGATAGATAGATAGATACATACATACATACATACATACATACATACATACATACATACTGATCACATTGCACATATTTATTATGTGTTACAAATATTTTCTCCCCATTTTTAGCTGGTTTTTTTTTTTTTGTTTTTTTTTTTTTTACTTTTTCTAAGATAGTCTGTGATAACCAGATGTTTTTAATCTCAACATAGTGGGCTCATCAATCATGTCTTTTGTGATTAGCGCTTTTTGTGTCTTGCTTATGAAATCCTTCTTAACCCTAAGGTCAGAATGATTTTCATCTACATTGCTTCTACCAATTTTAAAGTTTTGCTTCTGACATTTAAATTCCTAATCCATCTGGACTTAATTTTTCTACAGTGAGAGGTAGAAACTGATTTAATTAATTCCATGTAGAAACACATTTTCTTAGCTGTGTACATTATATAGTTCTTACTTTAGACAATGACCTGCCATAGCATGTCATCATTTATCAACATTCCAAATAGTTTTCAGTCTCTTTCTATATTCTACACTGTTCTATTAATTAATTCACTATTTCTGTTGCAAAAATAAAATAATTGCTAGAGTAACATAACTTGATCAACCTGAGTAGTGTCTGCCTTTGTTTCTTTATAACTGAGAGTTCTTTGAAGATAGGAGCCTGTGGTTCACCAGGTAGCACTTCTCCTGATTGACTCCGCATCTCACTTCACTGCTCTCAGTTTTCCCCTGCAAAACAGTTGCATTGTAAGCAATAACTTACAAGTTTTCTTCTTAGCTCAATTGTCTCTTATTACAAATGAATTTAATCTAGTAATCCTGTAATTGAAAGCCAAATTAGACTTACTAATTTAACTCAGAACTTCTATTCCCAGGATTTGCCAAGTGGTTGGGTGTTAATGGTTATTATCATTGTATCTTATTTATTGGATGTGTAACATTCACAACCTACACTTTTTGATAAAAATGATTCATTAGTCATAATATATACTCTGACTATATTTAAAAAGATTGGAGACTATGCGTACATTAACTAGAATTTAAAACACAAAAAAGATAACATACACCAAAATTCCTATTGATATAGCTACCATTATAGCTACCATATGGTAACAAATTGAGAATGCCCATAATAACCATTAAATTCAGTTTGACTATTCTAGGTAAAGACAAAACATTACGGACTCTCCAACTCCATTGTTTGATAAAATTTAGCGGGTAAACTTCTGAGCAAAGATCAAAGATGTACGGATAAAGTGCTGAAGTGGGGTTTGTCATGAAAAAAAATAAAACTTACAAAATCTAAAAACATACTCTTATTAATACAACACACTTTCAATTAGACACCAAAGTATTGTCATTTTACAGATGAAACAACTGAGGATAAGAGAGACCAATTACAATTCCTTAAAAGTACTCACCTTCCAAATGCCAGAGCATTTGGTCTCAGATGAGCATTTGGTCTCAGAGCATTGGTCTCAAACATAGATTCATTGAGATCTTAAAATTTCAATCTCTTTCCACTATACGTATAATACATTCAAAATTCAGTTTAATATTAAGACTTTATCCCAGGACATCGGCCAGCCTGTGAGCAATGCTGGTGATAGTAATTATTCAAAAACGTAGTGACTTTTCCTTGTATTCACTTTATGTAAAACACTCATAGGAATGATGCAAGTACATTGCTTATGTTACGGGAATGAGGGAGACTAAGCAAATGAAACTCAAAGATTATAAAAGTGTGCCTCAGAGAAGATGGGAGAGTAGATGGCTGACCTGTTCCTGCCTTTATCTCTCTCAAATATCAGTCTCCTCAACTAGGTCTCTGATAGGAATTGGAAAGCAACCCACCCATAACTGGTCTTCCTTGGCAAGCTGAAGTAATAAACACCATTAAATAAATTTATTGTGCACTGTTGCAACATGCTGTAACCTGCTTGTGCGATAGCAGAAGTGCTGTGTGGTCCAGTAATTTTGGTTACTGTTTTCATCAGAAAAGGGCAGGTACCTTCTAGTTTGATCTCATGAGTTATTGTTAATAAGTTTTAACTTTAGTAAACAGTAAGCTTTGAATAGTAAAAAATCTCCACTAAATACTGTGATTATAGTCGGTCTTTGCCTAACACCCTGTAGAAGACCCGTTGCTGAGGCTCATTATGGTCCAAATGAAGCCCGAGTGACCCTGCTCTCTTCTTCATCTTCCTCATCAATGAGGTACTAAAACACTCTTCCAACCCTGGACTTTGTTTCCATGGGTGGATTTCCCGTACATGTCAAATTGTTTTGACCTCAGGTGTTTACTGGCAATTTTATGTGGCACATCTTCCCAATTCTTTTAGGTCTTTTAATGTATGTGACCTCGTGTAAATGCTCACTGGTGGCACAACATTCCAATAAATCAAAATTATCCACAAGCTGTACAAAAAACTTTTCCCTCTTAAAAGTTAGAAATAAAGATGCTAAGAAAGATTTAGAAATGGCCTTGGATCTAAATTTGGAATGGACTTTCTTTTCAAAAACATGTCTTGATTTAGAATTTTTATTTTCAATCTATCAGTGAGTAATTTATATGCATCCCTTTGTTCTAGGCATTTTAACAGGTTTTATAGGAATCATAGGAATAATAACTGGGCTCTTTCCTGTATCTTTTCAATTTTTAAAACATTTCTTTCCTTTGCCTGGAATATTCTTTCCTTCTCCTGCCCTCTGAAATCAGGAGCTTTAGACAACACTATTTTTACCTTCTTTTAGAAATCTTCTCCAATTTCCTCAGACAGAACTGGGGATCTTATAAGTTTTTAAGACAGCTGTGGTCTTATAGTAGCAATCTGGACTTTTCATTTATTCAACGAAAGTCACCATTATTAAAAAATTACATACTACTTGCCTGCCATGTACCAGGCACTGCTCCAAGCCTAAGGGGGGATTAGTTAAGAAGACAGAGCAACTCCTCAATCTGATGGAGGCTACATTGGCGTTCCAACAAACAAACAATAAACACATTTATAACATCACACCTTATACCTACAAGAAGTAAAGCAGGGGTAGGCTGTAGACTCAGAAAGATCAGGGATCGGGCTTCATGAAGTAAGGTTTTTTGTTTATTTGTTTGTTGTTTGCTTTTGAGACGGAATTTCACTCTTGTTGCCCAGGCTGGAGTGCAATGGCAGGATCTCAGCTCACTACAACCTCCACCTCTCAGGTTCAAGCAATTCTCCTGCCTCAGCCTCCCTAGTTGCTGGGATTACTGGCACCCGCCACCACACCTGGCTAATTTTTTGTATTTCTAGTAGAGACCAGGATTTCACCATGTTGGCAAGGCTGGTCTCGAACTCCTGATCTCAGATGATACACCCACCTCCGCCTCCCAAAGTGCTGGGATTACAGGTGTGAACCACTGCGCCTGGCCAAAGTAAAGTTTAAACAGACACCTCTGTCACCCTCTAGGAAAGATTGTCCCAGGAAGAGGAAAGAACAAATTCAGAGTGTCTAAGGTGAACTGTACATGGCTTGTTCAAGGAACAGCAAGAGGCCAGCAGGGCTGCAGCTTGAGGAGTGAAGGGAAATGTGGAAGGAGAGTGTCTGGGGAGTGAATCTGGGGTCAGTCATGCAGGATCCTGTAGAACACGGTCAGCACTTTGGATTTTCTCGTCAACCATCAGATGGTGTCAAGCAGGGGAGTGACATGATCTAACTTACATGGTAAAAGCATCCATATGGCCACTTTCTGGCTGCTACATTTAGCATTGCAGCCTCTCCTTCAACTTTACTCACTCTCTTATATTATTTTTGTAAAATTTTTTCTCCATGTGTATAATATAAAACGATGCTATATGAAGTAGAAAGCTATAGGAATTTTTGGTTTTTTGGTTTTTTTGTTTTGTTTTGTTTTGTTTTTGCAGATGGAATGTCTCTCTGTTTCCCAGGCTGGTCTCAAACTCTTGGCTCAAGTGATCCTCACACCTCAGCTTCTCAAGTAGCTGGGATTACAGACAAGCACCACCAGATGAAGTAGAAATCTAAAAACATAAGCAGAAACCCTCTAAGAGGCAGAGAGGAGTTAGAAGAGTTTCTTTTGGCAGTAGGCAACATAAACATTATAATTCAAAAGGGTCCAGAGTAATGGCCCAAAGGAATTCACAGATTCTTCATTAAAAACCCTGAATGCCAATGGTGATGAGGCCTTTGGAAATGCAACTCCACTTGTACTAAGCATAATCTCTAACTGGATTAAAATAATCATTTACCTGACCAATGAAGGGAAGAGTAAATCTTCTTTAGAGGACTATATTATCTGAAAACTTTACAATTTTAAAATATACAATAACTGGGATTCAAAAAAATGCTATTTAGTCTGAAAGATAGGATTACATAACCTATAGCTGAGGACAAAAACAGATAATACAAACAGACCCATGGACCAACCAGATGTGGAAGTTAGCTGGCCAAAACATTAAAATATTTGTACTTAATGTACTCATAAAAATGATAAACAAAATTAGTAAAAAAAAAAAAAAAGGAAAATTAATTAAATGAGAATTGTAATCTTTAAAAATAACCAAATAATTTTAGGGGGAAAAAAAAAAACAAAGAAAACATGATATCTGAAATAAGAACTTGCAGATTTAACAGCAGATGAACAAAATAGAAATAGGGTTATATATGAGTGGAAGACAATCAGAAATTATCCAATATCCAGTAGAAAATATCTAATCTAAAGCAGAGAGAGAAAAAGTGTAAATACGAAGGAGAATGTTAAAGAAATATGAAACTTCATGAAAAAATGTAACCTAGTGTGGGAGGCAGTCTTTAAAATGGGTCTCAATTATCTATACCTCCTGCTACACACATCCTTTTGTGATCACATCCCTTTGATGTGGGCTGCACCTAGTTATAATTTCTAATAAGTAGAATAGTTGAAAAGAAATGATATTTTTTAAGATAAAGCAATTCAGGCACAAATAATTTATGTAACTTTCTACAGGTCATCCATATAACAGTGAGAGAGTCAAAATTTAAGCCAGGTTTGACTTAAGAGTCCATTTTCATAGCACCTCTCCTAAGATGTTTTTCATGATTAGAAACAGTCATAAACTGGGTGTGGAAGAGAGCATTATTGACTCGATACAAAGTCTTCAGTTAGACTTACAGCACACATCAAAACTGAGTGTGACATTCCAGAAGAATAACTATTCAATCACAATTATCACAGCCAATTTTTTTGATGGTGCTCAGTTGCTAGCAACTGCAGTAAAACAATACATAAAAGCAAAGAATATCTGATTTTATTATAAGATGATAGGAGTATTTATCTAGAAGTTCAAGGGAATTTCTAGGTGACGGCAGTGAAAATAGCAGAGTAAGAAACTGAAAAAACATGACTTTCAAAAAAGCAACAAAAATACTGGCAAGAGTGTCAGTCAAATTTTAGGAACTTTGGAAACTAACCAAAACTTCAGAAACCAAAGGAACCCTTATTTAAGAAACATGGATCTTATTTCAGTAAAAACGTTGAGCTTTGTGGTAATTTAACTTACCCTATTCGCAGCCTCCACTCCCCAGCTTAGCTGTAGCTTTGAAAATTACAGTCTGCATTCACAATACCAGTACTAGAGAGGGCAGAATTAATTTCAGTCACGAATGATTGTAATTGTTGGCCAAGCACGGTGGCTCAGGCCTGCAATCCTAGCACTCTGGAGGACTAGGTGGGAGGATCTCTTGTGCCTGGAAAGTTGAGGCTGCAACAAGCTATGATTGTGTCTCTGCACTCTAGCCTGGATGACCAGAGTGAAACAATGTCTCAAAATAAAATAAGATAAAATAAATTGTAATTGTCTTGACTTGTCTGGTAGCTTCCTGGAAAACTAGCACAAAAGGCTCAACTTTATCTTGCCTCAGAGCTCACCCAGCGCTGTCACGGTTACTTAAAGATTATTTTTTCAAAATTTTACCAAAAAAAAACTTACGTTTTGGTTGTTTTTCCTAAGGCAATGGATAAAAATTGAGAAAAAAAAAAAAAAAACCCAATATTTTAAAAATTTGAAAGTAAGGGCTGGGGAATAAAATGGTTTGAAAAATAAGGGCTTCGAAAAGCTAGAGATATATATATATCTAGAAGGCCACATACATGCCTAGAGCTGTGCACTCGCCCAGGAGAGACCTGAGAAGACTCTAATCTCTCATCTCTGCTGACCTTAGGGCTGTAAAAGCAGGAAGTTAAGGCTAAAACCGGGTTGTAGTCTTCTTGAGTACAGGCTGAGGGCATGCCCACTGTACACAAAAAGCCCCTCTGCAAATAATATGAGAAGTTTTTGGTTTTGTTTTTGTTTTGGCATTAAGATAACTTTTGCTCAATAATTAGTTGACCGCTAAGCTACTGTAACAGAGACTTTAGTGGTCACACACAACAAAGAATACAATCTATACAAAATGACTTCAGAAAAGTCATGAAACAAACAAACAGAAAAATAATAATTACAATAAGCAGCGACAACAAACTCTTGGGGAAAAAAAGGCACCTGATTGTCAGAGTTTCCTCCTTATAATACATAAAATGTGCTGAGTTTTTTTTGTTGTTGTTTTTGTTTTCGTTTTTGTTTTGAGATGGAGTCTCGTTCTGTCACCCAGGCTGGAGTGCAGTGGCCGGATCTCAGCTCACTGCAACCTCTGCCTCCCGGGTTTACGCCATTCTCCTGCCTCAGCCTCCCGAGTAGCTGGTACTGCAGGTGCCTGCCACCACGCCCGGCTAATTTTTTGTATTTTTAGTAGAGATGGAGTTTCACCGTGTTAGCCAGGATGGTCTCAATCTCCTGACCTCGTGATCCGCCCACCTCGGCATCCCAAAGTGCTGGGATTATAAGCTTGAGCCACCGCACCCAGCCAGTGTGCTGGTTTTTAACAAAATATTACAAGACATGCAAGAAAATAAGAAACATAAACAGAAAAACATCTATTAATACACATTGCCCCTCAAAGGACATGAATAACCACTTTTCAAAAAAAGATGTACAAGCAGTCAACAAGCATGAAAAAATGCTCAACATTACCAATCATCAGAGAGATGAAAATCAAAGCAACAATGAGGTATCACCTGACACCAATCAGAATGGCTATTATTAAAAAGTCAAAAAATAACAGATATTAACAAGGTTTGGGGAAAAAAAGAGAATGCTTATTAGTTGAAAAGAGAATGCTACACTGCTTGCAGGAAGGCAAATTAGTTCAGCCCCTGTAGAGTTTTCAAAAATCTCTGAGGAGATTTCTCAAAGAACTAAAAATGGAATTACCATTCACCAATTCCATTACTGGGTATATATCCGAAGGAAAGTAAATTGTTCTACCAAAAAGACACCTGCACTTGTATGTTCATCACAGCCCTGTTCACAGTAGCAGAAACTCAGGATCAACCCGGGTGCCCATCAATGGTAGATTGGATAAAGAAAGTGTACATATGTATCATGGAATGCTAGGCAGCCACAAAAATAATGAAATCATGTCCTTTGTAGCAAGGTGGATGCAGCTGGAAGCCATTATCCTAAGTAAATTAATGCAGAAACAGAAAACCAAATAATACATGTTCTCACTTATAAAAGGGAACTAAACCTTGAGTACAAAAGTACACAACGATGAGAACAAAAAACACTAGGGATTCCAAAAATGGGGAGGGAAGGGAGAAGGTGGCAAGGATTGAAAAGTTACCTATCAGGTACTATGTTCACTACTTGGATGACAGGATCACTAAAAGCCCAAGCCTCAGAGTCATGCAATTTATGCATCACAAACCTGCACATGTACCTCCTTAGTCTAGAAAAAAATTAGTAGAAATTGTCTCTGAGGAAGACCAGAGAGTGAATTTACTAGACAAAGACTTCAAGTCAGCTAATTTAAATATGTTCAATGTACTAAAAAGAAAACATTTCTAAAAACCTGCACTATAAAATCCTTTCTCACCAAAAAGGAATTATATCAATAAGGAGATATAAATATTATAAAATTTTCTGTATTTTTACAAATAGAAGAAGATAGCAATTATAAAAAGGACCAGACTACAAATATTGAGTTAAGAATAATTGAAGTGGCCGGGCGTGGTGGCTCATGCCTGTAATCCCAGCACTTTGGTAGGCCAAGGCAGCTGGATCATGAGGTCAGGAGATCAAGACCATCCTGGTTAACATGGTGAAACCCCGTCTCTACTAAAAATACAAAAAATTAGCCAGGCATGGTGGCAGGTGCCTGTAATCCCAGCTACTCGGGAGGCTGAGGCAGGAGAATGGTGTGAACCCAGGAGGCGGAGCTTGCAGTGAGCTGAGATCGTGCCACTGCACTCCAGCCTGGGCAACAGAGTGAGATTCCGTCTCAAAAAAAAAAAAAAAAAAAAAAGAATAACCGAAGTGGAAATTCACTAGAGAGGTTCAACAGCAGTTAAGAGAAGACAAAAAGAATCAGTAAATTTGGAGATAGAGCAAAAAAAAGTTTCTAGTCTGGAGAACAGGAAAAAAAAATTGAACAGAGCCTAAAGGACCTGTAGAAAACCACCAAGCATGCCAACATATACATAGTGGAAGTTCCAGAATCAGAGAAGAGAATAAAAGGTGCAACAAGATTAAAAAAAAATGGCAAAAGAATTCCTAAATTTGATGAAATGCACTAATCTACACATCCAAGGAGCTTAAAAACTATAGGTAGGATCAAATCAAGAAGATCCACACATCATAAACTGACAAAAAACAAAGACAGAAATGACACAGCACATACAAGGGATCTTCCAAAAAAATTAACAGCTGATTTCTCATTTGAAAACTATGAAGACCAGAAAATAATACGATGACATATTCATAGTGCTATGGAAAAAAAACCTGTCAAGTAAGCTTGTTATATTCAGAAAAAAACTTTCCTTCAAAAATTAAGGATAAATAAAGACATTTCCAGAATAATAAAACTGAAAAAGTTCATTGCTAGCAGAACTGCATGACAAGAAACACTAATGTGAGAGAGAAAGAAATGGCACACTGTGGGAGGCATGAGGCTGTGGACATTTTTGGAATGTCGTGGTTCTGTTTTCTTTTAAGACTGGGCAATATTATGTTCAGTTAAAGCTGAGAAGAAAAAATATATATTAAGGCTTTTCAATAAAATACAGTGACTACCTGTGGGGGAAAAAAAAAAAAAGGACAAAGAAACATTAAAGGACATTCTTTAGGATGAAATGAAAGGATACCAGACATTAACTTAAAGTCATATGAAGAAATGATAAACATTGGCAAAGATCACTATGAAAAATCAAATTATGTCCTATTTAAAACAAACTCATTTTAGACACAATAGGTTAAAAGTACAATGATAGAGAAAGATATTTCATACAATTACCAAAAGAGGTAAAATGGACATTAGACATAATTTTCCAGAGTGACAAAGAAAAATATTTTATAATGGAAAAAACTGATTCATCAAGAAGATATAATGATTTTAAATATATATAAACCAAACGGCAATACCCTACTATGTGTGAAGCAAAACTAATAGAATTGAAGGGTGAAATAAATAGTTGTATAGTAATAGTTGGAAACTTCAATACACAACTCTCAATAATAGATAAAACAACCAGACAGAAGATCAATAAGGAAACAGAGCATTTAACAACACTACAAATCAACTAAACCTAACAGACATCTATGGAACACTCCACCAAGCAAAATCACATATGCATGCAATGGAACATTCTCTGGGATAGACTATATATTATGCCACAACACAAGTCTCACTAAATTTTGAAAGACTGAAATCATACAAAGTATCTTTTCTGACCAAAATAAAATGAAATTGGAAATCAGTAACAGAAGGCAATATGGGATATTTTGAAATATTTGAAAATAAGATAATCCACCCTTAAATAATCAATGAACCAAAGAAAAAAATCACAAGAAACTCGTGGGATATAATGAAGGCAGTACACAAAGGAAAATTTACATCTGTAAACGCCTACATCAAACAAGTAAGATCTCAGATCACTAACCTAACCATTCACCTTAAAAAAGTAGAAAAAATGCAGTAAACTAAGCCCAAAGGAAACAAAAGCAATAAAATAATAAAGATGAGAGCAGAAATAAGCAAACTAAATTGTCTGAAATCAATAAAGAAAATCAGTGAAAACAAAAGCTAGTTCTCTGAAAAAAGTCTACAAAATTGACAAAGCTTTAACAAGACTGATAAAAAAAGAGAGACAGAAGAATCAAATTACTAAACCAGAAATGGAAATGGAGATTTTATTATAGACCTTATTAGAATAAAAGAGATTATAAGAGAATTCTATGAACAACTGAATGCCAAAAAATTCAATAACTTACATGAAATAAACAAATTTTTTAAACCATGCAAGTTTCCAAAACTGACTGAAGAAGAAACAGAAAACTTGTTATTACAGCAGGATGTTCAATTAGCAATAAAAAGAAAAGAAGAGAAAAGAAAAGAAATGCAGAAAAAGAAAACAATCCAACAAAATAACAAAATAAATCTTAGGACCAGGTGACTTCACTAATGAATTCTACCAAATGTGTCAAGGACAAAATTAGCATCAATCTTTGTTAAACAATTCCATAAAATAAAAAAGGTGGGACCATTTTTAGCTCACTTTATAAGGACTTTATTACCCTGTCACCAAAGTCAGACAAAGATACTATAAGAAAATCACAGAACAATATTTCCTATGAATATGATGCCTAAATTCTCAACAAAATACTAGCCAATTGAATCCAGCAGCTTATTAAAAAACTGTAGATTATGAAATGTATTATTCAAGGTCTTTTAGAGGACTAGAACCAATAGGATATGGGTATTTGTAGAAACATGTATTTATTTTTAAGGAATTTACTCACATAATTGTGAATCTAGCAAGTTCAAAATCTGCCCAATAGGCCCATCAGCTGAAGACTCGAGGTTAATGTGATTTGTAGCTCTAGTCCAAAGACATTCTGGAAGAAAAATTTCTTCTTTCTCATAAAATCTCAACCTATCTTCTCTTATGGCCTTTACTTTATTAGGTAAGGCCCACACCATTATGGAAGGTAATCTTTACTCAAGTTTCTGATTTAAATATTATCTCAAGTAAAAAATACCTTCACATTAGCATCTATACCAGTGTTTGATCAAACATCTGGATACCATGCTCTAGCCAAATTGACACCAAAAATTATTCACCATGATGACTAAGTGGGATTCAGCCTAGGAATGCAAGGATAGTTCAATACACAAAATAATCAGTCATTATAATATGCAATATTAATAGAATGAAGAAAAAGCATTCCATCATCTCAACTGATGCAAAAGTCATTTGACAAAATCTCACACCCTTACATGATTAAAAAAAAAAAAAAAAAAAAAAAACCTTTTTTTTTTTTTTTTGAGAAAGAATCTCGCTCTGTCGCCCAGGTTGGAGTGCAGTGGTTGGAGCTCACTGCAAGCTCCGCCTCCTGGGTTTACGCCATTCTCCTGCCTCAGTCTCCCGAGTACCTGGGACTACAGGCAAAAAAAAAATACTTTAAAAATAAGAATAGAAAGAATCTTTCTCAACCTAATGAAGGGCATCTACTCAAAAATGTACAGCTAACATTATAATTAAGGGTGAGAGACTAAAAGCCTTCCCTCCTCATATCAGCAACTAGAGAATTTCTCCTCTTGCTCTTTCTATTGAAGATTGCACTGAAATAATTCTAAGCAGGCAAGAAAAAGAAATAGAAGACATCTAAATTAGAAAGAAAGAAGTAAAACTATCTCATTTCACAGATGATGAATTATATATAAGAACAACTAATTTATACACAATAAAAAACTATTAGAGGTAAGAAATGAGTTCAGCACACTTAAGAGAAACAAGGGTGACATATAAAAGTTGTATTTCTAATCACTAGCAATGAACATTTTAAAAATAAAATCATAAGAACAATTCTATTTAAAATACTGTCAAAATGAAAAAATATTTTAAAATGAATTTTTAGGCAGCTAAAATACTATTACACTGAAGACTATGAAACATTAATGAAAGAAATTAAGTAAAACCTAAGTAAATGGAAAGTTATCCATGTTCATAGATTGAAAGATGGCAATATTCCCCACATTTATCTACTATCAAAATTCCATCAATTTATTGATGAAGAAAATGACTAACTGTTCCTAAAATTCACATGGAATTTCAAGGGACCCAAAATAACCAAATGATCTAGAAAAAACACTTTGGAGGACTCAAACCCACAGATATAAATCTTTGTGACCTTGGGTTAGGCAATGGTTTCTTAAATAAGACAGCAAACATGGAAGCAAGTAAAGAAAAAAAAGAGATAAATTGAACTTCATCAAAATTAAAAATTTGTACATCAAAAGACACAGGCAAGTGAAAAGGCAACTCACAGAATGGAAAAACTGTTGGCAAATAATAAGTCTTATAAGAGTCTAGTATCCAGAATATAAAAAGAACTGTTACAACTTAACAACAAAAAGACAAACACCTCAATTTTTAAATGACAAAGGACTTGAATATAAATGTTTCCAAAGAAGATGTACAAATGGATGATTAAATTCCTGAAAGGATGCTAATCATCGCTAGCCATTAGTAAGATGCAAATTAAAATTACAATGAGATATTGCCTAACAGTCACTAGAGTAACTGCAAAAAAAAAGAAAATAATAAATGTTGGCAAGAATGTAATGAAATTGGAACACTCATATGTTTCTGATGGGAAAGTAAAATAGTGCAGCTTCTGTGGACAAGAGTTTGGTAGTTCCTCAAAAAATACAGAATTATCATGTGACACAGCAGATTCACTTCTAAGAGAATTGAAAACAAATGTTCAAACAAAAACCTGTGCATGAACATTTATAGCGGCATTATTCCTAGTAGTCAAAAAGTAGAAGGAACCCCAATGTCCGTTAGCTGATGAAAGAATAAATAAGATGTAGTGTAGCCATACAATGGCTACATCATAAATGAATGAAGTACTGACACATGCTAAATGAACCATGAAAATCTTTTGCTAAGAACCCAGACACAAAATAGCACATATTATATAATTTAATTTATACGTGATGTTCAGAATAGGCAAATCCATAAAAATAGAAAACATATTGGTGGTTTACATGTACTGGGAGAGAGGAAAATAAGGAGGAATAGCTCCGTGGGTAGAGTGTTTCTTTTTGGGGTGATGAAAATATTCTACAATTAGGTAATGGTGGTGATTATACAACATAGTGCATGTGCCAAAAGCACTAAACTGTACATTTCAAAATGGTTAGAATGGTGAAATTTTGTGAATTTTACCTGAACTTAAAAATTAATACATTGGTTGAAATGCATTGACAGGAAGAGCCAATTAACATATAGAGATGATTTATAAATAAGATGCCTTGACTTAGTGAATATGAAGGTTTACTTATATGCTATATTAAATTTATTAATTATATAAATGATACTAATTTAGACAATATGAAGATGGTATAGAAATAGACAAATATATCAATAAAACACAAATAGACCCATGAAATAATGGGTTCTTGGTGACCCATAGCAAAGGCATTACAAATCATGCAAAGAATTCCTTTATTAAACAGTGCTTGGGACAATTGGCTTTCCGTAATGAAAACAATAAATTTGCAGCAATAATAGCGTACCTCAAAATTAGTTCCAGGTGTGTTATAGAAGACTAAATATCAAGAGAAAACTCTTTTAAAGCCTTTGAAGAATATCTTCATAAAGTAAGAGCAAAAAATCTTACATGAGACCCTAAAAGCAATAATAAGGGGAAAAGTCTCATTGAAATATTAAAACAGCACAACAAATTATACTATAAATAGTTTAAAACTAAGCTTCAGACTTGTAGACTGAAGCTTAAGCTCTTAAGGGTTTAAAGCTCTTTTTAAAAAGAGCTTATCTCATGTAACAGAGAAGTGTTACAGTTGTCCCTCAGTATAATTGAGAGATTGGTTTCAGGACTCCGAGTAAACCAAAATCTTTGCATACTCAAGTCCCACATTTGGCCCTATAAGACCCGTGGATACGAAAAGACAGCCATCAGTACATGAGGGTTTCACATTCCATGAATACAGTATTTTCAAACCGAGTTTGACTGAAAAATTGCATGTATAAGTGGACCCTCACAGTTCAAACCATTGTTGTTCAACAATCAACTGTATAAGCCAGAAGACGTACATATACATGTACACACACATCAATAAGAATCCATAAAATAAACAACACTCTCAAATAGGGACATTGTCAGCATAAAGCAGCAACAACAAAAAATTTACTAAAGACCACAAAAAATGAGCAATGTGGAGATTCTAGTCTCACTAATTTAGCAGAGAAATGCTAATTAAATCATAGGAACTTTAATTTCTTAACTGTGAGATTGAAAATATTAACAAATGTGACAATTAAGTCAGAATTCTTTCAACTTAATAGAAAATTAAAAGAAAATTGACTTAACAACTGGAAAGGAAATGTATTATAGAATTGGAAGTTTCAAGAGAGTTGAAGCTTCGGCTTCTTAATCTACTGGTTGTGGCTCCATTTTTCTCTGGTTTCCTCATTTGTATGTTGCTTTCATCTTAAGGCTGTCTCTCATTCATTAGCCTGAACTGCACACTGTGTTTACTTTAAATCATTCTTCCTACTAACTTATTCATCTCACAACATCACAAGATCATTACTATTACTGTACGTATTTCCCAGATGGGAGCCTGATGCACCAAGAGGTTAACTGTGCCTCAGGCTACTCAGCAGGTAAGAGGCGGTTAATTGTATTGCAGAACTCACACCCTTAAATGCATTTATAATTGATTAAAACTTAATAGAGCATTTTTCACATGACAAACACTGCCAGGAGTCTGGGAGTCAATGCTTACCTAACCACAAGCCCTGCCTCTGTGGAATTTAACAAAATGGGGAGGAGGCCAAAAATTGAAATCGTAATTAAAATACACTGTGATACGTGCTAAAGTCATAGAACATCAGAAAATGTAACAGCTTCCTGGTAGAGAAACTAACTCACTCTGATGACTGGCAATGCTTCCTGAATGAAAGAACATCTAGTTCCTCAGAGTCTCCCTTTCTATAGGGCAAGCTCGATTAGCCAGTTTTGACAATGGTGATATTAAGGCTCTGCTTGGTGCCATGCAATCTGCATTTGGGGTGCCAGCTAACCGCAGGACTCATCTGGAAAAAAACAACTGCCCACCCCTGAGAACTTTGGGATTCATGGGAAATTACAGTTCCTCTGATGATGCAGGACCGGTAAGGCCCCAAAGTTCTTGACTTCACCCAGGAAACAATTCAAGGACCAATGAGTAGCGTTAAACAGAAACTTCTATTGAAGCGGCAGTGTACGGTAGCAGCAGTGGTACTGCTCTTTACAAAGCAAGGCTACCTGCTAGGCAGGGTGCCCAGAATAGCAGCTCACGGCCAGTACAGCAGTCATATTTGTACCCATTTTTAATTACATGCAAATTAAGGGGTGGTTTATGTAGAAATTTCTAGGGAAAGGGTGGTAACTTCTGGGTGTTGCTGTGGTAATGGTAAACTGACATGGCACACTCGTGTGCATGTCTAATGGAAAAGTGCTTCTGTCCCAGCCTTGTTTTAACTAGTCCTCAATTTGGTCTGGTGTCCAGGGCCCGCATCTGGAGTTGTCTCCCACCCCCTACCTCGCTATCACAAGAAGGAAAAAAGCCTAGTTCCAGGGAAGCTGAGCTTTACTGCAGCCCTCCATGTAAGACACCCACTCCTGCTCAAACAGCTCCTCCTTCTAGCTAATTATCGAAACAACTAAATTTAGTCTAATTGAACACTTCTAGGCAATTCTTCTTAATGTATCATAGTGAATGGTATTTTGTGAGGTTTCACTTCAAACTTTACTTATTCTTGTGTCAAATTTTAATCTACAAAAGTAGGAATATAGACTTTAATATGGTAACTCTTCTACGTCTCTCCGATAGCACTCACAAGAAATTGCTCTTCTGAATAATTCAAGAGGCTCTACTCTGGGGAATGTCCCATGCACTGCCCACTTTGTGGTTTTCCTGCTGTATATTATTTGCTCAGTGTCTTCCAGGGTCTACTGAAGGAATTCAGTGGCTGTGAATATTCAGACAAGCAATACATATTTAACCAGCAAACTAAGAAGTAAAAATTCTCAGCAAGAGGAAATATTAATAATAACTTCCAGAAAAATACCAGAAACCAGCAACCAGAAACAGTGCAATTGTTATATGGATGGAATATAAAATTCCTCAAGGGAAGGGATAGGTGTTATTCATCTTTGGGATGTCAGAAGTTGACCAGGTGCCTGAGGTAAAATAGATTTCTAATAAATTTTGGAGATATAAATTAAATTAATTGGATAATTTTTTATTTATGCTATGAATTCAGAATTGGAAACATTTGCATAATATTTTAGATAACATGTCCTAGGAATCTATATTAATCCTATAAACAAATAGCCTAAACAAGATCACTGAAATATTACACTGGGGCAAAAGAAGGAGGTGGTAAAAAGGGCACAGATTTAAAACTGGGTAACTGTGTGATACCCTAGGTCCACTCCTTCTTGTTATGTTCAAACCCAGGAGAGGGAGGATTGGCAGAGCCATCCAAACCAGGTTCTCCACGTGGACAGTCTAAGTGTGATTATACCTTGTGACCCAAGGCCAAAACCAATGCTTAGCCAAAAAAAGTGGAGCCAGGGAAATTCTAGGTAAATTTGCAGTAAAAAAAATATATACATTTTGGAGGAACTGTCCTATGATGGGAGCAAATGAACATCATTTTAGTATTAAGTTGAACTGAAAAAGACTACAGCCTTTTTATCATATCATGCTGTATCTATTTTGGAATCACAGACATAATGGATGATGTTTGAGCACACATGACTTCAGGCAAGATGTCCCATTTCCTCAGTTTCTACCATGTGCAAAACGGGGCTGATTACAGTCATTCTTTTATAGGTGGTTGGGAAGATTAAATGCACTGAGGTGTATGACATATGTAAAAAATGCTTGGCTGACCATAAATTATTGTAAAATATAATTCATTAATTAAGGCCTGTGGCATTTCAGACCACTTTCTGCTACTACCAGTGGATATGACTTACTGTTTTGTTAGAGAGATTTTTGAGTGTGAGTTTTCTTTCATTCCCAAATCCCATTTTCTGTAATTATGAGATATTTTTGATTTTACCACTATTTTCAATTATAGTGTGGATACCTGTTGTCATCTTTTTATAATGATATTTTACTGGTCTACTTATGCAGTAAAGTCTATTTGATATTTTCCATTCACAGATCTTGTTCTAAGTTTGGGACATTTTTACATACTGAGGTTTACACTATGCTTTCATAGGATGTTTGAAGTCATATGAATATTACCTGCAGTCATTTATGATTGCTTTTTAAAAGGAAGGCAATTTGGCAGTTAACAAGGGACATTGATGAAGAAAACTTTCCACACTGCTGAAAGAGGCTGAGTCAATATCTGTTGCCCTTTTTCACCACAGATGTTCCTGTTTGTTTGAAAAAGTAGTTTGTATTAGCACAGCCCTCAGAAAGACCTACAGTTTGTGGCAGACACTGCTATTGACTACAATGCTTCCTTCTTTACCAATAGGACCAGGATTTCACTCATGAACTGGCCTAGATTAAGGAGAAATAAATCTACATTTCTGAACCTGGTAATGTCTGAGCATAATCATGAAAGAAAGAGCTGGCCTATGAGCTTGAGTCATTCAACAAATATTTCTGAGTTCTTACAATGTGCTAGATACTCTTTACATGCTGAATGAGATCGCAAAACTAAGTCTGCTCAGGATAATTGGGAAATTATCGCTTTATTCCTGTAGGCACCCCCTGCTTTTCACTATCACTTTTTTCTTTTTGTTGGAAGGGTGGATATTATGGCTGGAGCTGCAGCAGCCATCATGCCAACATGAGGGAAACACTAATGGAATTGCAGAGACTTTGGCTTTGGCCTTGGCCTTGTGATTCAGCCCTGGATGAGTTGTCTCCACATTGCTTATCTTACAAGAGAAAAACCAATCTATATCTTTTATTGAAAGCCATGATTATATAGGTTATATTTTTTTATTTTTCTTTTTATTTTTAGGGGCTTTCCAGCAAAAAAAAAAAAAAAAAAAGACAGAAAGACCACAAACCAAATTCTAAAAGAGCTATAACACTAATGTAGGTATTATTTTTAATAAGCAGAACACAATTTCTTAAACTGATTTGTGTTTCTTTCACATACTTTTAGGAGCCTTTTATTTACGTTGAATAAACATTGTGCCCTGACTTATGATAATAACTGGGATGCAGGAAATTTGAAAAAGCCCATGTCTTTGAAAAACAGGATAAAGTATACATTATGGAATAACAAAACAGAGATTTAGAAAAGAATTCCAGAGTATTTTATAATATGCTTGTTTTATCAGTGAGTACATTGAGACTCATAGGGACTGGATGACTTAAAATCAAACTGCTTCTTAGCAGCAGAATATGATGTAATTCAGTTTTAGTGATACCTACTTCAGTGTTATTTTCAAAAACCCACACAAACAACCTGAATGACAGAGAAAACGGCAAAAAGAAATTCAACTTACATGTCTATGCCCTTTAGAATAAGTTTCGAGGATGCTATTTCTGCATAGTTATTATGCTATTATAACATATTTCATTGTCCAAATAATTTGGAAAACACCGTAATAGACTTAATAGGTTTGCTTCCTTAAGACTCTTCAGAGCCCCCAGTTTATGAAAGTGCACAATAAATCTTGAAAAGAGAAATAGTGTACAAAATTTCTCAACTTATTTAGATCGTGGAACCTGTTTTTCTTTGAGCATTTTAAGGAACTGGTGTTCTGAAGAATACACTCTAAAAAACATAAAAAGTTATTAATTAACTCAAACTATTTGTGAAATAATTTAATATTTATTTATGGCAAATAATACTAGAAGTATCATTCCTCTAAAAGTTATAACAAAGTTCTTTATGATATTCAAGAAAATTTAAGTACTACGATTTTTTTTTAAATCTAAATATTTTGGCCTGGTGCAGTAGCTCACGCCTGTAATCTCAGCAATTTGGGAGGCTGAGGTGGGTGGATCACTTGAGGCCAGAAGTTCTAGACCAACCTGGCTAACATGGTGGAATCCCGACTCTACCAAAAACACTTATTTGTACTTAAATATATATATATAATATGCATATATACACTTAAATATGTATAATATGTATATATACTTAAATATATATAATATATATATATACACTTAAATATATATAATATGTATATATACTTACATATATATATTTGTACTTAAATATATACATTTTTAAGTATAAAACCTACTTGAACAAAAAAGTTATGATAATTTGAAATTCTCAAAAGAGGAAATGTGACTATTTCATTTTATACACGCTATATTACTATTTACTATTACATAACATGGCCAAATACTTAAAAATGTTTAACCCACAATGTAATATAAAATACATAAATTTATATTACATTATATTAATGTTAAAATTTAAAAAGCTAGATAGATTTTTTAAAACTCAAATTTTTACCAATTAATGAATTTGGTTTCAGGACAAGGCAAAATATTCACAGAAGCATATTTTAACTGTGATGATTTTTATTTAACTCTCTACAACATTTTGTTATTTACTATACGGTAGCCAATATATGATGATGTTAGTTCTCTATTTCTCAGTGTGACATTAGAAGAATGTGTCTTATTTTAAGAATACTTAACATGGTGGCAAAGTATTTTATGACTTCGCCACCATCATGTGGAATTTAGTTTTATTAAATGTCAGAAAAGCACAAGCCTTTTTTTAAAAAAAAAAAAAAAAAAGGTGTGTTGAGTGTTTCAGTTTAAGGACTTCTTGTCCTGGGGCCCGTAGACTCCCTAACATGTCTCCATACAATTCAAGAGTCTCCTGAAAGTGTATTTAAGGTTTTCTGTGGGTATGGCATGGTTCTGGGAAGCTCGCATTATTGCCTGAAAAGGTAGAGACCAAGCAAGGATTAGAAACCATTTACATGATTTACACAATCAAAAATGTAAATTCTGGCCAGGCACGCTGGCTCACGCCTGTAATTCCTGCACTTGGGAGGCTGAGATAGGTGGATCGCTTGAGGTCAGGAGTTCAAAACCAGCCTGGGCAACACAGTGAAACCCCATCTCTACTAAAAATACAAAAATTACGCAGCCTTGGTGGTGTGCACCTGTAGTCCCAGCTACTTGGGAGGCTGAGGCACAAGAATCACTGCACACCCAGGAGGCGGAGGTTGCAGTGAGCCAAGATTGCGCCGCTGTACTCCAGCCTGGGCAACAGAGCAAGATTCTGTCTAAAAACAAAAAAAGTACATTCTAAATACATAAATGAACTTTCCTTTTGGTAGAAATGACCTACTCCCAAGAGAACATACCACATAACAATAAGAAAAAATAGATATGCGTATGTGTAGATATGTATACAAACACAAGTTGCATAACAGAAATAACTTCCTTGATATGGCCTAGTACTGATATTGAGGCCAACACACTAATACATATTTTTGTTTCTGCAATCTTTTTCTTTTAGACGTTGATGTCTAACATCTTTTAGATGTTGTAAGTTTCTCCCAAGATTTTGTACAAAAGAAAGAGATATTTAAACGTTAATTTGCAAAGGGAATACTCAGCTGGCAATAAGACTTGGTCTTCAAAATAGTGACCTCTTGGGCATTAAAGAAAAAGAGTTCTATCATATCTAATATTTGTTAAAATCAAAAGTAATATTTTTTCAGTGTTCTGCAACAACCAAATTCAACAGGGTTTCTTTCACTTACTACTGAAACTAAAAATTCAAATAACTAGTGAACTACTTTCTTTCAATAAAATTTTAATTCTTTTTTTTTTTAATTATTATACTTTAAGTTCTAGGATACATGTGCACAACATGCAGGTTTGTTACATATGTATACATGTGCCATATTGGTGTGCTGCACCCATTAACTCATCATTTACATCAGGTGTATCTCCTAATGTTATCCCTCCCCACAATAGGCCTGAGTGTGTGATGTTCCCCTTCCTGTGTCCAAGTATTCTCATTGTTCAATTCCCACCTATGAGTGAGAACATGTGGTGTTTGGTTTTCTGTTCTTGTGATAGTTTGCTGAGAATGATGGTTTCCAGCTGCATCCATGTCCCTACAAAGGACACAAACTCATCCTTTTTTATGGCTGCATAGTATTCCATGGTGTATATGTGCCACATTTTCTTAATCCAGTCTGTCACTGAACATTTGGGTTGATTCCAAGTCTTTGCTATTGTGAATAGTGCCGCAGTAAACATACGTGTGCATATGTCTTTATAGCAGCATGATTTATAATCCTTTGGGTATATACCCAGTAATGGGATGGCTGGGTCAAATGGTACTTCTAGTTCTAGATCCTTGAGGAATTGTCACACTGTTTTCCACAATGGTTGAACTAGTTTACAGTCCCACCAACAACTTATCAGCTTAAGGAGATTTTGGGCTGAGACAATGGGGTTTTCCAAATATACAATCATGTCATCTGTGAACAGGGACAATTTGACTTCTTCTTTTCCTAACTGAATACCCTTTATTTCTTTCTCTTGCCTGATTGCCCTAGCCAGAACTTCCAACACTATGTTGAATAGGAGTGGTGAGAGAGGGCATCCCTGTCTTGTGCCAGTTTTCAAAGGGAATGCTTCCAGTTTTTGCCCATTCAGTATGATATTGGCTGTGGGTTTGTCATAAATAGCTCTTATTATTTTGAGATACGGTCCATCAATACCGAATTTATTGAGAGTTTTTAGCATGAAGGGCTGCTGAATTTTGTCAAAGGCCTTTTCTGCGTCTATTGAGATAATCATGTGGTTTTTGTCTTTGGTTCTGTTTATATGCTGGCTTACAATTATTGATTTGGGTATGTTGAACCAACCTTGCATCCCAGGGATGAAGCCCACTTGATCATGGTGGATAAGCTTTTTGATGTGCTGCTGGATTCGGTTTGCCAGTATTTTGTTGGGGATTTTTGCATCGATGTTCATCAGGGATATTGGTCTAAAATTCTCTTTTTTGGTTGTATCTCTGTCAGGCTTTGGTATCAGGATGATGTCGGCCTCGTAAAATGAGTTAGGGAGGTTTCCCTCTTTTTCTATTGATTGGAATAGTTTCAGAAGGAATGGTACCAGCTCCTCCTTGTACCTCTGGTAGAATTCGGCTGTGAATCCGTCTGGTCCTGGACTTCTTTTGGTTGGTAGGCTATTAATTATTGCCTTAATTTCAGAACCTGCTATTGTTCTATTCAGGGATTCAACTTCTTCCTGGTTTAGTCTTGAGAGAGTGTAAGTGTCCAGGAAATTATCCATTTCTTCTAGGTTTTCTAGTTTATTTGCATAGAGGTGTTTATAGTATTCTCTCATGGTAGTTTGTATTTCTGTGGGGTCGGTGGTGATATCCCCTTATCATTTTTTATTGCATCTATTTGATTCTTCTCTCTTTTCTTCTTTAGTAGTCTTGCTAGCAGTCTATCAATTTTGTTGATCTTTTCAAAAAACCAGCTCCTGGATTCATTGATTTTTTGGAGGGTTTTTTGTGTCTCTGTCTCCTTCAGTTCTGCTCTGATCTTAGTTATTTCTTGCCTTCTGCTAGCTTTTGAATGTGTTTACTCTTGCTTCTCTAGTTCTTTTAATTGTGATGTTAGGGTCTCAATTTTAGATCTTTCAGCTTTCTCTTGTGGGCATTTAGTGCTATAAATTTCCCTCTACACACTGCTTTAAATGTGTCCCAGAGATTTTGGTATGTTGTATCTTTGTTCTCATTGGTTTCAAGGAACATCTTTATTTCTGCCTTCATTTCATTATGTACCCAGTAGTCATTCAGGAGCAGGTTGTTGAATTTCCATGTAGTTGAGCGGTTTTGATTGAGTTTCTTAGTCCTGAGTTCTAGTTTGATTGCACTGTGGTCTGAGAGATAGTTTGTTATAATTTCTGTTCATTTACATTTGCTGAGGAGTGCTTTACTTCCAACTATGTGGTCAATTTTGGAATAAGTGCGATGTGGTGCTGAGAAGACTGTATATTCTGTTGATTTGGGTTGGAGAGTTCTGTAGATGTCTATTAGGTCCGCTTGGTGCAGAGCTGAGTTCAATTCCTGGATATCCTTGTTAACTTTCTGTCTCGTTGATCTGTCTAATGTTGACAGTGGGGTGTTAAAGTCTCCCATTATTATTGTATGGGAGTCTAAGTCTCTTTGTAAGTCTCTAAGGACTTGCTTTATGAATCTGGGTGCTCCTGTATTGGGTGCATATATATTTAGGATAGTTAGCTCTTCCTGATGAATTGATCCCTTTACCATTATGTAATAGCCTTCTTTGTCTCTTTTGATCTTTGATGGTTTAAAATCTGTTTTATCAGAGACTAGTATTGCAACCCCTGCTTTTATTTTGTTTTCCATTTGCTTGGTAGATCTTCCTCCATCCCTTTATCTTGAGCCTATGTGTGTCTCTGCATGTGAGATGGATCTCCTGAATACATCAAACTGATGGGTCTTGACTCTTTATCCAATTTGCCAGTCTGTGTCTTTTTATTGGACCATTTAGTCCATTTACATTTAAGGTTAATATTGTGATGTATGAACTTGATCCTGTCATTATGATATTAGCTGGTTATTTTGCTGGCTAGTTGATGCTGTTTCTTCCTAGTATCAATGGACTTTACATTTTGACATGTTTTTGCAATGGTTGGTACCTGTTGTTCCTTTCCATGTTTAGTGCTTCCTTCAGGGTCTCTTGTAGGGCAGGCCTGGTGGTGACAAAATCTCTTAGCATTTGCTTGTCTATAAAGGATTTTATTTCTCCTTCACTGATGAAACTTAGTTTGGCTGGATATGAAATTCTGGGCTGAAAATTCTTTTCTTTAAGAATGTTGAATATTGGCCCCCACTCTCTTCTGGCTTAGAGAGTTTCTGCCAAGAGATCTGCTGTTAGTCTGATGGGCTTCCCTTTGTGTGTAACCCGACCTTTCTCTGTGGCTGCCCTTAACATTTTTTCCCTCATTTCAACTTTGGTGAATCTGACAATTATGTGTCTTGGAGTTGCTCTTCTCGAGGAGTGCCTTTGTGGCATTCTCTGTATTTCCTGAATTTGAATGTTGGCCTGCTAGGTTGGGGAAATTCTCCTGGATGATATCCTGCAGAGTGTTTTCCAACATGGTTCCATTTTCCCCATCACTTTCAGGCACACCAATCGGACATAGATTTGGTCTTTTCACATAATCCCATACTTCTTGGAGGCTTTGTTCATTTCTTTTTACTCTATTTTCTCCACACTTCTTTTCTCGCTTCAATGCATTCATTTGATCTTCAATCACTGATACTCTTTCTTCCAGCTGATCGAGTCGGTTATTGAAGCTTGTGCATTTGTCACATAGTTCTCATGTTATGATTTTCATCTCCATTAGTTCTTTTAAGGTCTTCTCTGCATTGATTATTCTAGTTACCATTCATCCATTCTTTTTTCAATGTTTTTAGTTTGTTTGCGCTGGGTGTGTAGTTCCTCCTTTAGCTCTGAGAAGTTTGACCAACTGAAACCTTCTTCTCTCAACTCGTCAAAGTCATTCTCCGTCCAGCTTTGTTCCGTTGCTGGCAATGAGCTGCGTTCCTTTGGAGGGGGAGATGTGCTCCGATTTTTTGAATTTCCAGCTTTTCTGCACTGCTTTTTCCCCATCTTTGTGGTTTTATCTGCCTTTGGTCTTTGATGATGGTGACATACTGATGGGGTTTTGGTGTGGGTGTCCTTTCTGTTTGTTAGTTTTCCTTCTACCAGTCAGGACCCTCAGCTGTAGGTCTGTTGGAGTTTGCTTGAGGTCCACTCCAGACCCTGTTTGCCTGGGTATCAGCAGCAGAGGCTGTAGAAGATAGAATACTGCTGAACACGATATTGTTGCTGTCTAATTCTTGCTCTGGAAGCTTCGTCTCAGGGGTGTACCCCACCATGTTAGGTGTGAGGTGTTGGTCTGCACCTAGTGGGGGATGTCTCCCAGTTAGGCTACTCAGAGGTCAGGGACCCACTTGAGCAGGCAGTCTGTCCTTTCTCAGATCTCAACCTCTGTGCTGGGAGATCCACTGCTTTCTTCAAAGCTACCAGACAGGGGCATTTACCTCTGCCAAGGTTTCTGCTGCTTTTGGTTTAGCTACGCCCTGTCCCCAGAGGAGGAGTCTACAGAGGCAGGCAGGCCTCCTTGAGCTGTGGTGGGCTCCACCCAATTCGAGCTTCCTGGTGGCTTTGTTTACCCACTTGAGCCTCAGCAATGGTGGGTGCCCTTCCCCCAGCTTCGCTGCCGCCTTGCAGTTAGATCTCAGACTGCTGTCATCCTAGCAATGAGGGAGGCTCCATGGGCGTGGGACCCTCCGGGCCAGGTGTGGGATATAATCTCCTGGTGTGCCATTTGCTAAGACCCTTGATAAAGCGCAGTATTAGGGTGGGAGTTACCCGATTTTCCAGGTGTTGCCTGTCTCAGTTTCCCTTGGCTAGGAAAAGGGATTCCCTTCCCCCTTGTGCTTCCCAGGTGAGGTGATGCTTCATGCTGCTTCAACTCTCGCTGGTCGGGCTGCAGCAGCTGACCAGCACTGATTGTCCCGGCACTCCCCAGTGAGATGAATCGGGTACCTCAGTTGAAAATGCAGAAATCACCCGTCTTCTGTGTCACTCACGCTGGGAGCTGGAGGCTGGAGCTGTTCCTATTTGGCCATCTTGGGCATGTCCCCAAAATTCTAATTCTTTATAGTAGAGATTCTAATGCTAAATAGTAAAGATTGTCTACAAACTCATAGGAAGTTTTTAAATTGGAGTTTGCTTAAATTTAATGCAGGCAGAGTTCTCCACTTACTGTCTTTACACTAAAATTCAGATATTGGATCTACACAATGAACTAATCTACAAACATGCTAATTATTTGAGACAACTTGGCTTTGGCTGTTGTCCCCACAAGTCACTGTTCATGGCCTTACGTGACAATATGTATATGGCCACTGTCCACCAAAAACAGGCTGGGTAGGAGAAAACTCGGGCACAGATCGTGCCTCCTCTAGAACAAAGAGATTCCAAAATATCCTTATGAAGCCTTCACAGTGTTCCCAGTCTGTTCGATTTTGATTTTCACTTAGTAAATCACATACAGATTAAATCTCAGATTAAACTTGACTAATTTCGGTCTCCATTGATATTACAATATCAGAAGCAGATTCAGAAAATATTGTCTATGCAAATTTCTATTTGGGAGATTTTCTAAGGAGCTCCATTGAGAAAGCAAATTAAGTTGTAAGTAAGACATGTTAGAATAGGTCTGTACATAAAATATGTATTTTTAATTATCAACTGCATGATTCTTTTTTTTTTTTGCCCCATCTTTTTACTTTATTTATTTTTATTTATTTATTTTTTCTTTATTATTTTACTTTAAGTTCCAGGATACAGGTGCAGAACGTGCAGGTTTGTTACATAGGTATACATGTTCCATGGTGGTTTGCTGCACCTATCAACCCAACATCTAGGTTTTAAGCCCTGCATGCATTAGGTATTTGTCCTAATGCTCTCCCTCCCCTTGCTCTCCACCCCCCAACAGGCCCTGGTGTGTGATATTTCCCTCCCTGTGTCCATGTGTTCTCATTGTTCAACTCCCACTTATGAGTGAGAACATGCGGTGTTTGGTTTTCTGTTCCTTTGTTAGGGTGCTGAGAATGATGGTTTCCAACTTCATCCATGTCCCTGCAAAGGACATGATTTCATTCTTTTTTATGGCTGCAACTGCATGATTCTTCTTACATAAGTGAATCTTGTTACACCTAAACAACTTTAGAGAATACTAAGATAACTTTGTAGAATAATGAAAAGGCTCCATCCCTGCCTTGCCTAATCCTGGCCACCTGAGGCTATTGAGCACTGGAATGTGGTTAGGGTAACTGAGAAATTGGACTTCAGTTTGATTTACTTTAAATTAACTCAATTTAAATAGGCACATGTGGTCAGTGATTACCGTATTGAACATCTTGGCTCTAAAGAATCAGTTATAAAAATACAACATTGTATGTAGTCCAGTCATTTACTTATTAAGATCACCCTGATTTATTAAGTGCAATAACATGGAAAGGCAGTTAGGGGCTGAGGTCTTTTTCCCTTCTCTGCATCTTCTAGTGGTGTCTGGAAATAGATTGACCTGAGCTCCATTTTCTGGTTGTCTGTATAGTGTAGAGCCTGGGCTAAATCTACATTTCAACAGACAGCAGATTTTGACATGAAAACCATTTCACAGATACTTTATTCTGTGGAAAACGGTTAAATTGTCATTTGGAAGTCATCCTCAAAAAACTGCAAGCTCATATAAAGACACCTGATAGAATAAACAAGACAAACATCTCCGCTAGCCTGGCACACCGAGAAAGGGGAGGGAGGTGTGTGCCCAGTGTCAGGGACAAACTCATGGTCTCCAGTGCTTGGCTGACCAGCTCGAGACCACCAGTTACAGCCTGGTGGGAAATGAGGGGCTATGATTCCAGTCTGATTCAGGCAGTTCACACCAAATGTGTGGAAATACTGAATGCAAATTTCGAATATCAATGGCAAATAAACTTTGATGTGGCCAGAAGCTATCAAGTATAGTACTCAAGTTATTTTAATTCAGAAATTCTAACATGTGAAATGAAGAGAAAATGTATGTTCATCATAGGTACCATGACGAGGTGTCAAAGCATCAAGACCTAACTTTGCAGCCATTATGTATGGATCCTCATCAGCTGGACTCAATGGCAAATGATACACATCCAAAAACTTTTTCTGTCCATTAACAGACTCATCATGTTTTCCTTAACTCTGAGATAACAAGATAAGTTTTCAAAGCTCAGTTTATTCTAAAGTACCCATGAAAAAAGGATGCTGTTCTTTTTTTCTCTTTTCTTTTTCTTTTCTTTCCTTTTCTCTCTTCCTTTTTCTCTTTTTCTTTCTTTCTTTTCTTCCGTCCTTCCTTTCTTTTTTATATATTTCTTTCCTTCTTTTCTTCACAAAGAATTACAGCTGAGGAGATTTGAGCTATATTGACTTAGATAAAAACAGCTAACAGTTCTTTTAAGAGTTACCTCAATCCTTTTTCTTCAACAATTTTAAGGTTTTTGTTCATCTCTTAGTTTTATTCTGAAAATAAGATTTATTTTTAAAATATTTTATATTTTTATTTAAATTATATCTTTTATTTAAATTTTATACATATATGTGAAAATATCTGCAACTGCACATGAATAGATAAACATTCAGAAATCCATCAGCACACCCTTAATGAGTAGCTCATATGCTTCAGTTTAAAATATTCAGTTGCAGAGACAAGAATCAAAGAATCACATTACTATTACTGCTTTTAATTCTATATGTATGAAAAATCATGGTAGTTTTCCATCAGAAACATATTTTGCTTTAAATCATCAAAGTTATTTGAGACAAATTTTAAAATATATGTGTGTATATATATATATATATTAGCCTGAGTCTAAACATCTAAAAAATATGAAACAATTTTATAATAAAAAGTGAGTATTTTCAACATTTAAAACACTTGACATATCATTTCAGTCTTTTTAGTGGCATGCTTGCTGCATAAATAAACATTCATTTAATTAGATTCAGGCCCTGTAATTATACTCGAAATTATTAAATAGATAATTAGATAGTTTTAGTATTTGACTTTGAAAGCAGCATGCAAAACTTGGAGATCAGAAAATGGTAGCTGGCCATAATTTTGCGGTTTCCTGCTTGACTGGAACTCAGACACTGTGAAGTTAGTCAATTTGTAGATTTCTACCTAGGATGGAAAATATATATATATATTTTTTTCTGAGTCAGGATCTCACTCTGTTGCCAAGGCTGGAGTATAGTGGCACAATCTTGGCTCACTGTAGCCCTGACCTCCTGGGCTCAAGTGGTCCTCCTACCTCCGCCTCCCAAGTAGCTGGGTCTACAGGCGTGCACCACCATACCAAGCTAATTTTCATATTTTTGTAGAGACAAGATTTCACCATGATGCCTAGGCTGGTCTCGAACTCCTGGTCTCAAAGAATGTAATTTAACATTAAAAGTTTTTCTGTCTGGTAGGATATCAATAAGTTCATATCTAACCTATCAATCTTACTCTAATTTTTTCCAAATGACAAATATTCAGTTCTTGAAAATGCTCATTAAATCCTCTTTTTTTCAATTAGTGACTCTCTTATTTATTATTCGAACGGAATCTTGACACCTTTTCACTCTTCTCACTCTAAAACTTTTTTAACTTTTGAAAATTATACTTTTATACTTTGATGCAATGTTTGATCATACTGTAACATATAAATCATATGTTGACCAAACAGAAATAAGGGACTGAACTGTAATCAAACTAAAGACAGTGTTCTTGAATATAGACCATTATATGTTCTCTCCCTTCCCCCAGATACTTATTAGATACCATGATTTTCTATATTTTTCCTATAAAAATGCCATTAATGCTTTCCTGAGTTATGAGTTTAAAAGTCTGTGCTTTCTTATAACTAAAATCTTCATGTGTTTCAAGAATTTAGTTAGCTGTTGATAGTACTTACAAGCAGTAAAGTTGATAGGGTTTACATAATATTTTTATTAAGTTATAAGCCCATTGCTGCACTGTCAAAAATAGTTCTAACTAGAGGCCACCTCTGCTTAACAAAGTTAATCCACCTTCCAAGTACAGTTCAAGTATAAGCTCCTCAAGTACAAGCACAGTGCACTATTTGCTGTCTGAAAACAGTCAAAGTGGTGGAGCTCAAAGAGCCAACAGTTAGAATTCTCGTTCCAAGCCAGAATCCTGGCTCTGGCACTAAATGTGTTAGACCACACACTAGATCCATCATCTGCAAAGTGAGAACAATTTGTGAGCTTTGTCATCAAGGTCATGGTGTGATGTGATGGAAAGAAAATGAAGTTCTAGAGTTAGACCTAAGTTGCAATCCTGGCACTTCCATTTAGTGATTGTTTTCTGCTTATAAAATAGAAACAAATACCATCAACCTTTTATGTTATGAAAATTTAATCAGATGACTCAATTAAAGCATCATTTTCAAATAAGTGCATTTATTAACCTACAAATGTAGCTTCAAGCCAGATTCACAGGTAGCAAAATGAATTAGTACACCTACTTTTATTGACTATTAAACATAAATTGAATATTTGACATTACTTTAGTGGGTAACTACTTACAAAGCTATTTTAAAGATTTTCATATGTGATACACGTGTTCTAAATTTTAGTGAGAGAGGCTTTTAAAACAGTACATTAAGGGACAATTATTATTGTTTCTTAATCAAAATTATCCGATGCACATGATTGCATTCGTTTGGCAAGATGTAGAAGCATTATATTGCTTTACCTTTAGTGTAACAAGATCACATGATGAAATATGAACATTCAGTTTAATTATATAGATTTTTGTCCACATGGCATGATCCATCCAGACATTTGAAACATCAGGAAAAAGATGTGAATTATCATTTATCCAGATGCCTGTCATCTCAAGGAGAAAGCCTGTGAAAGAACAACCGAGAGGGTTACATTGTAATATGCATTAATCTTTTGATGTAGTGGTGTAACAGTGCAATGGAAAGCATCATTTTTAGTGGCTAGTACCTAGTAGGTTTTCACTGGGTATTCATGATCTGCTCACAAAACGTCTTCCAGGCTCTCTGACCATGGTCACACCAACCAGAGTAAATCCAAAATCACAGGAAACAAGTAGAGTCCTGAGAATCCTACCTCACAAACCTTATGTGGAAAGATTGGAATAATGGAAACTGACATAGAGTTGACTACACTCACCAATGCCATGACTCCGTCTCCAACTTGCCTCACCCAGCACCCAAGTCCAGTTTCTGTTCCTATTCCCCCACTGAGCATGGAATCCCTGAGGCTGCAAATAACCCTACAGCCTCCCCCTGTCCCATGAGCAGTTATCCAACCACATCGCAGTGCATCTCTCTTTGGCAGCTCTTCTGACATCTCCTTCCTTGTTGAAACTCTTAACTGTAACTCTTGATTCTATGAGTTACTTTTCTTTCTTCCTCTGTCATTCAAATGCTCCTGCCCCTTGGCCCATTGTTTCTCCTGTTCTTTACACTTTCCTAGACAATTTCATCAATCAACTCTATCTCACCTCCTTTCTGTATGACTGATAAATCCCTAATGCACATCTTTCTCACGGACCTCTCTCCTGACCTTTGGAGCCCTAAGAACAAACTGCTGCTGAATAATTGCAGGTAAGTGCTCTGAAGTTCCCCGAAATTCAACAGGTTAAAAGAGAAATTTTTCATTTAATCTTTAACATGAACTTTCTCAGACATTCTTTATTTTGGTTGTTACAACCAATAGTTCCCTCATCTCCAAAGTTAGAAACCTGGTCACCAAAGGTTCAAATGAGGAGAATTTATTAAAGGATCTACTTGTTAGAGGTATGGGCAAGGTTAAGATAAGATGAAACTTTCAGAGACTTGCAAAAGTGAAAAGTTGTTTTACCAAGCCTAGGGATGAAGAGAAGAAACAGGTGTCAGTGGATCTGCATTCCTTATGGGTTAGTGTCCCTTCAGGGACCAATAAGAACAGGGAAATCAAAATAGAGTTGACTTCACTCATCAGTCCAATGAGAACTGGGCCTGGAAAGGACACTTCCCACAGAGAACGCAGATCAAAGACTTTCACAACATGTCAGTGAATTTTCTGAACAAACGTAACCTGCACAATTTCAAACAACAGGTGTCTTCCTCTGGAATTTGCTCTAATATTAGGAATGAATTGCTCCATTCTGATAAGAATTCCTGCCATCCATCATGCTTTCTGGATGACATGTCTCTCATCTCTTCACAGTTTTGCATTCCCAGTTCAAAAAAGTTAGTCAGTGAAAACTCATTATTTCTTCCAGAGACACTCACAGGGAGCTAACCCTGTAAATCCTTGAAGGGGAACATAGTTCTGAGACTTTTCACATCGTCTGAACTAAGTCCTTAGGACCCCAATATAATCGGACACCCCACTTTCTTCAGGCTGTTCCCAAAGGAGGAATATGAGGAAATTCCTTTTCATGGTTACTGCTGGCCTTGTTTGTTTTTGTAGTGTCAGAAAATATGTTCTTAAAATGGGTTCTGTTAAAGTTTTGGCAATATATTGTTCTGACTAGAGTCACCAAATGTTTCTGTCAAAAACTTTTAATTTATCTTGTGTGAAGGAAGAAATGTCATTGAATTTCCTCCTAAAACCTAAAGACATTTTGGAAATTGAAGCTTTAATATGCTGAAGGTGGTATTTCAGTGGCAACACCTGTGACCGTGATAGATAGATGTTTGTCTTGGATGTTGAGAGAGGAAACTCGAGGTTGTTAAGCCCACATAAATCTCTGGATTCTTCTCAAAGGTCCATTAAGAACACAGTAAAATCTCTTCATGAATGATCCTCCATTTGGAAACAAATGCATTTGGATGAGGGACCATCTCGTGAAGCTAAGGTGGGTACATGCATCAGAATACATGTGTGCAGAGTGTGTATTCCTCACAAGGTCTCAGGAAACTAAACACACAAAAGGCAGAAAGTATGTTCTGTTTTCGGTTCCCTTGGAAACTAGCACAAGGGTGGGCACTTATCAGTTGCTAGATAAATGTTACCTATTGAATAAAATGGTCCTCACAAAATCTGGCTGTTACATTATTAGTTTTAATCGAAAAGTCTTCTAATTTCAGATTCAGCATTATTTGTCGCTGTTTTTCATAACTTTAGTCCCCCCTGTCTTCAATACAAAGATTGAAGCATTCTCAGTATTGTGTGTGCTTCTACTTTTAGATTTTTAGTGACTTACCTGGATAATATCATGGTACTGAAAAAAAGACTGTTTTAATCTCTCATCTTTGATTGCTACACTTTAGTTCTAATGTATGAAACTAAATTTGAGATTATAGCAGGATTGTTTAGAAAATTGTTTATATATTTTCCTATGTTTTTAAGTTCTAGATCAAAGTTTGCAAGGAAAAGGAACGTGTTGAGACAAATTCATCCAGCTATTTCTGGATTGACTTATACTTATAGAGTCATTGGTAACTTTAAAAGGAGCTGAGAAAGTACGAATTGTTTCAAGAGCTTGAGAGGCAAGGTAATAACATCGCTGGGCCATTATTCAATAACTGAACCTTATACTTGTTTACTTAGGATTAAAATATCGCTTCAGTACCACACAGAAATTAGGCTGTTCTTTTTGGAGTCTTTTAATAGTTAGCTGAGTGCTCCTCAGGAAGAAGCCACATACCCGGAGTGTAACCAGGAGACAGTCATGGAACCGTAACACAGACCATGGACTGCAGCAGCTTAGCTTGGAGCTGGGTCAAACCTCACAGTAAGGCTCCATCTCAGGCCTGGCTGCAAAGTCAACATCTCTCTGCATCCATGTTTTCACATTTACCTTTCTGGAGTGGCAATATGAGAATTTTTCCCTAAAAGAAAAGACAGTGATGCTTTCATCGAAAGTAAAAGTAAAGAAATATTGTGTGTGCCTAACCAATCTCACGGGGGGAAAAGATTTATATTATCTTGAAAACATAATTTGGTCTTGTTCAGGCCATTGGGGGAGAGGGAAACTCAGAACAGTGGTAAATAATTCTTTGCTCAAAGTAGACTTCAGCATTTTGGTTCCATATGAGCCATGACCCAGGTGTGAGGCTGAGGACAGGATTTGACCCAGACCAATGAACTGCTTAGAAAGCCTTTTTTTTTTTTTTTTTTTTTTTTAAATTCTGTGGTAACAGCAACCCAGGAGTGGAATGTACTAAGGAAAAGGAAATGTTAAACTCAGCCTAATCAAACATTTTCTTATCCAAAATTGAATATAATTTGGTTTTACGGGACCAAGAGGTTCATTGAGTGGATAAATTACTTACCATATCCACAGTCAATTAAGTAGAGTGTTTGTAAGTCATAAGACAAAATATTGGGTACAGCCAAGGATCACTAGTGCCTCTCATTTAACATAAAACAGTTGGAGACACTAGTTTATATAATCCACTTCTTCTACTGTGCACAGTTGTAACCGTGGTGCAGGGGAAAGAGTTCTTCACATCTATGACCTGGGCTCACATCCTTGCCATCTGCATATGACTGAGCATTCTTGGATAAATTGTGCCTCTAAGACTCTTCTTCTGCACATGGACAAAGAAGGGGAAAGGATAACAATAGTTATAAACACAGAATTTTTATGATAACTACAAATATACTTGGAAATGCCTAGAAATCTGCACTCAAAATACAGATCCTTTACCTAATAGTCCTGTCAACTGATTTTTTGACTATAAAAATTTGATCATGATGCATTGATTCTATATGGCTTTGGGGAACATTATAAAGGATCATGAATGTGAAGTGCCTGGACCATTGTAAGCTCTCAGTAAGTATTAGTCACACAATGAAGATATAGTAAGGAGAAGGAAAAGGAGAAGAATAAGTAGAAAGAGAAAAGACCCTCTGCCCAATGAAATTTTCTAGAATTTCCAACTAAATTTTGTTTTGTTTCGTGACATATCAAATTGTAGTTTTGACATCTAGCTAAGTTAACTAAAGCTCAAAAGAGAATTATAATGCCTACCAAAAAATATTGCTGCACAGAATATATAAAATCATTTACAGAAAGTATTTTGCTTGATACATCAGGTAAAAATAGCCAATAATAACTAGTAGCTGGCGTTATTATTGTTATTACTATTAATGGTTTTATATTATGAAAGCATGATCATGTGGGCAAATTTTAAAATAAAAATAAGCAAAAATGATAGTAGGAGCCCATCCCTCAGAAACAATCATTGTTAACATTTTCATGCCTATCTCTTCTTATAAAGTAAGAAGGAGGCCAGACGCGGTGGCTCATTCCTGTAATCCCAGCACTTCAGGAGGCCTAGGCAGGTGGATCACTTGAGGTCGGGAGATCGAGACCAGCCTGGCCAACATGGCGAAAACCATCTTTACTAAAAATGTTAAAATTAACTGGACATGGTGGTGCATACTTGTAGTCCTAGCTACTCGGGAAGCTGAGGCAGGAGAATTGCTTGAACATGGGAGGTGGAGGTTGCAGTGAGCCGAGATTATGCCACTACACTCCAGTCTGGGCGACAGAGTGAGACTCTATCTCAAAAAAAAAAAAAAAAAAAAAAAAGGAAGGAAGATGTGCTGATTGGCAATGAAGTGGTGAAGGAGCAAAGACAAATTTCGATCCTGCAAGATAAAAAGGGCAACTCCAAATCGGGGGACTCTCAACCCATCCCCACCATGAAAACAAACCAAGAAGACTCCCTAAGATACCTGTATTTTGCTAGACTGATTGAAAAGCCATGATATGCTACACGTACTAGTTACACTAGATCCTGATAAGATACACAATATTTTTTAAAGGAACAAAAGTCCATAGAGAACTATACAGAAAATGAGAAAACAAAATGTCATAAAAATCAATGTAGGTAAATTTCCCCAGGGAAAAAACAACCATGAAGCAGTGGAAAAATGTATGCCTATATTTGTATTCAATTTCTACTGTGAATAGGAAACTATCACAAACATACTGGCTTCAATCAATGCTTATTTATTATCTCACAGTATCAGGGGTCAGTAGTCAAAGGAAGGGTTATCTGGATTCCATTACTGCATCAGCTCGAAATGACCAAAATCTCATCATCTAATCTATATCTCTTCATCTTGGCTCAGAGTCTAAATTCTTACGATTGTTATCATCTCAGTCCAATTTGCACAAGGCTCCTGGGTATAATCCATTAAGTACAACTCTTGAAACACAAGTCCTTCCCATCTGTTGACACGTAAAACGAGAGACAGGTCCCAGATTCTCAAAACTCTCAACATACGCTGGCATAGCGTAAAAGCTAAGGACGTTCCGGTTTAATAAATACAATGATAAAAAGGGGTTCCCTAGTCCACAGTAGTTCTGAAATCCAACTGGAAAAAATGGGAGTTCTTGACTAAGTTTCAGAGCCTGAGAATAATTCTTTCTAGCTCTCAGCTCTGCCCTCTGGGCTCTTGGTCCCATTCTCTATAAAAGGTAGTGTGTGCTTTTTGCTGAAGAGTTTTATTAGCCTGCTTCCTGCTAATAGAGTCTTAGAAGTCCAGCTGCCTCCTCCCTTTTGCTCTCTATCTCTGTCCTTTGTAGTTTAAGCTGGCTGTGTCACTGATGAAACAATTTTCTAAAGAATTTTGTAGGTTTTCCATGGATTATACTCCATTAAACAAAAACTACATCCACAATTTTTTTCAGAATAATCCTTACTCAGCTGGGCACGGTGGCTCATGCCTGTAATCCCAGCACTTTGGGAGGCCAAGGCTGGTGGATCACAAGGTCAGGAGATCGAGATCATCCTGGCCAGCACGGTGAAACCTCATCTCTACTAAAAATACAAAAAATTAGCCGGGCGAGGTGGCGGGCGCCTGTAGTCCCAGCTACTCGGGAGGCTGAGGCAGGAGAATGGCATGAACGCTGGCGGTGGAGCTTGCAGTGAGCCGAGATAGCACCACTGCACCCCAGCCTGGGCAACAGAGCAAGACTCCACCTCAAAACAAACAAAAAAAAAGAAAATAGAAAAAAAAAAAAAGATAATCCTTACACAATCTTTGGTGCCTGCTGAGGTAATTGAGAGACAAGGTCATTAAATCTCCTAAGAGGATCACATCCTTAATCTCTTAAAAAGGTCCTTTGTGTGAGTGAATACACTAATCTTTTGATCTTTCTAACATTTTTATTTTATTTTATTTTATTTTATTTTATTTATTGAGACCCGGTCTTGCTCTGTCACCCAGGCTGGAGTGCAGTGTCAGGATTACAGCTCACTGCAACCTCCACTTCCTGGGCTCAAGCAATCCTCCTGCTTCAGCCTCCCAGGTGGCTGGGACCACAGGTGCATACCACCATGTCCAACTAATTTCTGAATTTTTAATAAACACATGGTTTCACCACGTTGTCCAGGCTGGTCGCAAACTCCTGGGCTCAAGAGATCTACTGACCTCGGCCTCCCAAAGTGCTGGGATTAGAGTCATGAGCCACCACACCTGACCTTTAAAGTTTTAGCAAAAAAATTTACACTCACATAAACTCAGTCTTTTCTTGATGAAAGGTTTCAGCAGTTATTTCTCACTTTAAAGATTTTGTGCCATCTGGAGGAGCTAAGAATTATCAAAAATCATCTGGTTCTTGTTCTTTTTTGTTTAATGTTCTTCCCTCAATTTATCTTTCTCTTCTTGCATCTTACAGTAAGCAGCAAAAAGAAACCAGGCAGCACTTTCAACATTTTGCTTACAAATCTCTTAGATGTATATCCAAATTCATTGCTTATATCTCCTGCTTTTCACATAAATTCAGAAGACAGTTTTGCAAAGGTTTCTGCTACTGTATAACAAAGAACCCCTTCCTCCAATATGCAGTATCACAGGCCTCATTTCCTTCTGAGCCATCGCTGGTAGTGTATTCAAAGTTGGGATTCCTACCAACAGTCTGATCACAGGAATCTGGGTTTTCTCTAACATGCTATGCCAAATTCTTCCATCTTCTGCCCACCGTCCAGTACGAAACCTACTCACATATTTTCAGTAACTCACTTCCAAGTATTAAAATATGTATTTGTTTTCTATGACTGCACGACCAATCACCACAAACTTCCTGCCTTAAAGCAGCACCCTGGCCAGGCATGGTGGCTCATGCCTTTAATCTCAGCACTTTGGGAGGCAGGAGAATCACTTGAGCTCCAGAGTTTGAGGCTAGATCCAGCAAGACTTTTTCTCTACAAAAAATATATTGTTTTTAATTAGCCAGTTGTGGTGGCATGTGCCTATAGTCCCAGCTACTCAGGAGGCTGACACAGAAGGATCACTTGTGCCCAGGAATTTGAAGCTACAGTGAGCTATGGTCATGCCACTGCCCTCCAGCCTGAGGGAGTGAGAATTAGTTTCGAAATTTAAAATAATGATAATTAAAAATTATGTAAATATATAAAAATAATAAACTTTTATCAATAAAAATGAAAGAATAAAAATAAGTGAATTAAAATTCACTTCAAAAAAACAAGAAAAGAATAACAAAATAATTCAAAAGAAGACTCAAAGATTGAAATAATAAAGAAAAAAAGCAAAAATTAATTAGGAAACAGAATTATTAAACTAAAAAAAGAATTATTAAATTAAAATTATGTTTTATAAATTAACAAAATAGACACACAACTACCTAACTTAATTGAGAAGCAAAGGGGGAAATCACAAACTCAAAAACAAATGACAGGAGGAAAATAATCACTGAAAGAGCAGAACTTAAAAAATAAAAATAAAACAACAACAGAAAAAATAAAAATAAAACAACAATGGTAATCAGACTAATTTGCAGAACTTTATACAAAGAAACTAGAAAACATAAATGAAATGGAAAATTTCTTAGGGAAATATAAATTACCAAAATGTTTCCATTAGAGTGAGAAAGCTTATACAGAATGATTTCCAAAGAAGAAATTGAGAAAGATATGAAGAAACTACCACTGAAAAAGCACTGGGCCCAGATAGTTTCACAGGGAACTTGTGTCAATCCTTCAGAGGCCAGGTAGTCCTGATGCTCTATAAATTATCCCAGAGCATTAAAAGAAAGGAAAAATTTCCTGGCTTCCTGGCCAGGCGCAGTCGCTGATGCCTGTAATCCCAGCATTCAGGGAGGCTGAGGTGGGAGAATCACTTGAACCCGACAGATGGACATTGCAGTGAACTGAGATTGTGCCACTGCACTCCAGCCTGGGTGACAGAGTGAGACAAGAAAGGAAGGAAGGAAGGAAGGAAGGAAGGAAGGAAGGAAGGAAGGAACGAAGGAAGGAAGGAGAAGGGAAGGAAGGAAAGGAAGGAATGAAGGAGAGAGAGAGGAAGGAAGGAAGGAAGGAAGGAAGGAAGGAAGGAAGGAAGGAAGGAAAGAAAGAAAGAAAGAAAGAAAGAAAGAAAGAAAGAAAGAAAGAAAGAAAGAAAGAAAGAGAAAGAAAAAGAAAGAGAGAGAAAGAGAAAGAAAGAAAAAAGAAAGAAAGAAAGAAAGAAAGAAAAGAAAGACAGAGAAGAAAGAAAGAAAGAAAGAAAGAAAGAAAGAAAGAAAGAAAGAAAGAAAGAAAGAGAAAAAGAAAGAAGGAAAGAAGGAAAGAGGAAGGAAGGAAGGAAGGAAGGGAGAAAACTTCCTAAATCCATTTGCAAAGCAAGTATAACCCTGACACCTAGACTGGAGAAAGACAATGAAAAGAAGGAAAGGTATAGACAAACTAGAAGAAAACATTGGTAACAGGCTAATATCCCTGATTTATAAAGAACTCTTTAAAACTGAAAAAGTACAAAAATCCTCGTAGAAAATAGAAAAAGAAATGAACAGATGATTCACAATCAAGATAGAAAAGCAGTTGTTTGACATACGAAAAAAATGTTCAAATTCAAATTCATAATTAGACATTCAAATCAAAACAACACAGATAAAACTTCTCACTTACCAGACTGGCAAAGGTTAAAAAGAAAATATAATACATTTTGTTGTACTAGGGGCACACACTAACTCTTACACATTACAGATGGGAATACAAATTCTAAGGCAAACTAGGCAATAACTAACAAAAAATATATAGGCTACCCTTCAACTTCCCTGTTTCCCTTTTAGGAATTTGCCCTGAAGGTATGTCATCAAAATATTAAAATAAATATGCACAAGTTTGTTTATTGCAGTTTTATTTGTAATTGCAAGATTATAAAACAACTTGAATGGCCACATACAAAAGAGGGGTTGAAAAAACTCTGCTAATACTCCACAAGATGGAGTATTATCTAGCTGTAAAAATGAATGGGACAGATTACTGAATTGATATAGAGTAATCATTACACAGGAGATATTGTGAATGAGAACAGCGAAGCCCAAAAGCTTATCTATAGCATGCCATCCTTCATGTTAGAAAAAAAAGCATATAAGAAAATGTACTCAGATCTGTTTATTTGTGCAAAAAAAATACAGAACTAATAAATCAGGATCTAAAGAGATTAGTTACATGTAAGCGATGAGCAAGACAAATGTGGAAAAAATATACTGTTTTAATGAGTGAGAGTGGGAACAGAGTAACAGGAATGAGGAAGGAGTTACTTGTTTTTGGTGTATCTCTGACTCTTAGAATTATAGTGATATATCATACGTCCTTCACATACCCAAAACGTAAACAAACAAAACCAACCAGGATGTGGTGTAACCAAAACTGGAACACCAACAGTCACAAATGGACCCACTGTGTGTAAATGAATAACAACCCTTCAGGGAGTGGGGAAGAAAAGAGCTAACACAAACAACTATGGGAAACAGTACCTTGACTGGATACTGTGAGGGTAAAAACAAAACAAAACAAAACACTGCACAAAAATGCTATCACTGAGTTAAAGTACTTTCCATAGGACCACAAGATTACTTATCAGTTAGTAATTCTGAAACTACTTTATAGATGCGCCAATATTGAACAAATAATTCAATAAAATATAGATAATGACAACCAGGTTTCTCACTTTTGGAGAAAGAAACTACAACAAAAAGAAAATGAAAAAGTTAAAATACACTTTGTAGAGTTAAATTACAATCAGGGACTTATTCATACATATACAGATAAATGAATACCAAAATACAGAGATGTGTGCAATGGTGGGTTGTTATGTATACATTATATGTATTTTCTAGCTTTGTCTGCTGAAAGAAACTAGAAGAAATGAAACCACAGAAGCATGGCATATAATGTTAAGTCTTTGTTTTTAAATACAATGTATCAAGAAAAGGAAGCACAGCTTCTCAAAGAAGGTTTTCGTTCTAGAGTTAGGGCCAGGAAAATACACTGCAAGCCAAGAACACTTTGTAGTACCAGAAAGTAAAGAAGTACCCTCAAAATAATGGGACTTGTTGAAAGAATATGGTGGCCAATTTGAAAGAGCTTCTAATGGTCAAAACTGGAACAATTAGAGCAAAAAAGTCATCACAATGGAGGATTCTAATCCGTAGAATAAACACCCACAAGTTCGTACTTGTTAATAAACAATCAAGTAAGTAAAAAGGAAAGGAACAGCTCTATGCTACATCTCTAATTTTAAAATGTAGTAGGAAAGAAGGATATGGTAAATCATCATCAGGCACACAGCTCAGTAATAATTATTATAAATGGATGGATGTTAAAATTCATAGGTAAAAATGTGAGGAAAAAGAGGATTTGCCTAGTCTCAAAGTATTCCCTCCCCAAGATGTACATTAATGACAGACAGATAGATAGATAGTAACTTTACTAGGGAAGTCCATCCAACACTATCTGAACCACATGATCAAAGTCAACTTCACCCATTCTGAAGCATATCAAGGTCATGTACCTCCTGATGTGATGCACTGGGAAGGGCACATCGATCCTGTGGTACTCCTGCCAAAGACGTATAACCTTTTTGCCTTTATGCAAAACTTAAATTAAGGGACATTCTACAAAATGCATGATGGAACATACAAAAGCATTGCTCTGTCTGTTGTGTGAGGGACAGGCTGCAGGGGAACAAGTGGGGAAATGGAGACACCAACGTGGAACTTTTTGCAATAGCCTGGGTGAGAGATGTCCGTGGCATCTCTCCATGTAATGAGGTGGGAGAAGAGTGGGATGTGGCCAAATCGGAAAAGTTACTGATGGAGAAACATACACAGGAATGTCTAACAGATAAGACGTGGGCTTCAGAGAAAGAGATAAGTCAAGAATGCTTCCAAACTGTGGGCATGAGCAACTGGAAGAAATGGGTCCTCTGTTTACTGAAAATGGAGAAGACTAGATGAGAACCCTGTGTGTTGGGGAAAAATAAGGACTTGTCTCTGGACATGTTAAGTGTGCGTTGTCAAACATGTACCTAACTGGAGATGTCAGAGGGGAAGTCTAAGGTCGGGAATTCAAAGGAGATATTAAGCCTGGAGAGACATATTTGGACTTTTGAAGTCTTGAAAGTGGAAGCCGTCAGCTAGGAAGTCAGTGTGGAGAGAGGAGGAAAGGTCTGAGAACTAGAATTAAGAAAGTAAAGATTGGGAGGTCAACAAGATGAGAAGAACCAGAAGAGGCCATTGAAGAGAGGCAGAGTGACTTAAAGAAAGGAGATTAAAATGCAGTGTTTCAAGAATGAGGCTGTCCTTCAGTGACTGGCTTACTTCACTCAGCATAATACCACTTACATGGATAAACAACAAAGTTCACCCATGTTGTCATATAGGGCAGGATTTCTTCTGCTTTTAAGGCTGAATAACATTCTATTACATGTATATACCACAAATTCCTTATCCATTTATCTGTTGATGAACATTTTGCTTATTTTCACCTCTTGACTATTGTGAAAAATGCTGCAGTGAACATGGGTGTGCAAATATCTCCTGGAGGCCTTGATTTTAATTCTTTTGAATAAATATACAGAAGTGGGGTTGCCTGTGCTACGCTTTGAGTGTGTCCTCTCCAAAATTCAGATGTTGCTAATGCACTAGTATTAAGAGATGAGACTGTGTGTGTGTGAGAGAGAGAGAGAGAGAGAGACTAGGTCATGCACACTCCTCCCTCATAAATGGGATTAGGGGCTCCTAGAAAGGGGCTTGACAGAGGGAATTCATTCTCTTTTGCCATTCTGCCTTCCACCATGTAAGGACACAGCACAAAAGGCCAGCACCTGGATCTTGGACTTTCCCAGAGCTGTGATAAATACATTTTTGTTCTTTGTAAATTAACCAGTCTCGAGTATTCTGTTATAGCAGCACAAAAGGGACAGAGGTAGCCAGTTACATAAGAATCCAAAATCATTAAGCTCATAGAAGCAGAGAACTGAATAAGGGTCCCCAGGGGCTGAGGAGGAGAAATGGAAGGTTGATGTTTGATGGGGATAAAATTTAAGTTACACAAGATGAATGTGTCTGTGATACAACACTGTGCCTATAGTTACCAATACCATGTTGTACACTTAACCATTTTTTACAAAGGTAGATCTCATGTTGAGTGTTTCTACCACAATACAATAATAACAATAATAATAATACAAAGAATAAGGCAGTGATCAGGCATGGCAAATGCAGCTTCCAGGAGCATGAAGAATGATCATGGGATTCCTCACCACAAAGGTCATTGCTGACCTCAAGAGAAGCATCTCCAGTGGGAAGTAAAACATGAGTGGCCAGGGTCCAAGGATACTGGAAGAAGGGAATGATGGAATGGTGGGTAACAAATATTCTTTTGAGAGGTTTTGCTCTAAAGGATAAACAGATAAATGAGGTGGCTGCTGGAGGAGTTTATAGGAATAATAAGGGCTTTTTTCCTTTTATTTTTTAAGAAAAAAGAAATAATGGTATGCTTGTAACTCATAACTTGTAAATGACTCAGAGAGGAAAACGTGCAGAAGATCGGTATCTGTGAGTAGCATGCAGAAGAGGAGCCTACAAATTTAAAAACTTTGGCATTGGAAGGACTTAAAATATTGAAACAACCAAAGATGTGGCCGGAGTCATGCTGGGAAACAAAGACTTCTTACAAAAAGTACTTACCTTAGAAAATATAGATGGAACATAGCCCGTTGTTAATTGCAAAACAGAGACAGACAGACACACACACATATACATAAACAGATACAGACAGACAGGCAGAGAGAAAGGCAGAGACAGAAACAGAAACAAAGATTGAGAAGGGAGAAATAGTATACTCATATAAGTATATACATATATATATGTATAAGTGCATATGCAAGCATAACCATACTAAGAAATGCATATAGAATCTGTATTAAGAAAAAGTATTACTGAAAAATATAAAAGTCAATTACCAGTGGTTATGTCTTGCTCCTAAGTTGGAATGCCAAATATTTTAAACATATTAATTTCTTCCCAAATTAATTTGCTCAAAAGTATGTTCATTCACTTATTGCACAAACATTTGTTGAGTCTCTACACTACACGACAGGCATGGTACTAAACACTGGCCAAACAGACAAAACAAGCACAGATCTTCCCCTAACGGAGCTTCTAGTCCAGTAGGGGACATACACAATAAAAAGTGGGCAAACATATAGATGCATAGTTACAATAAGAACCAAGAAGGCAGTGACTAGGGTAAGGTGACAGAGAATAATGCGCATAGGTAGGAAAGACTGCTCTTTGGCAAAATGACTCCAAAGTTAATATGGGAGACTAACTGGGCAAAGTCAGACAACAACTATGGAAAGACCCTCTTAAAGAAGTTTGGAAAGGAAAACAAGAGAGGAAAGAACCCTACTATATTCATAAATTATAATTTGCCATGAAGTTATTACAATTAAATCTATTTGGTCCCAGAAAAGGACACAGAAAGTGTAATACAGGGTCCAACAAATCCCATATACACCTGTACAAATGGATATCTATTTATCTATTTATATAAACACATACACACACATCTATCCACACACAAATATCTACAGCAGAAAGTAGGGGAGAGTCACATAAACCATGGGTGCCTAAGCCACAAGCTATGAGACCTTGAACGAATTATCTACCTTTGCTAAAACTCAGCTTTCTTAATCATAAGGAAGATTTCATCTGTGAAGATGAAATCAGATGATGTAAAAAGTTTGGCAGATGTATCTGGAACTCAGCGGATACTTAGCTGAATGTGGTACATTGTTTTCTGTCATCATCATCACCGTCACCACCGACATCCTCAATCTATTTCTTGTCCAGCTGAATGTGACATGTCTGGACGTATTTGACAAATAGCGTGGGGTGGGTGTAGTGGAAATCTATGGTTAGGAGAGACTGAGAGGCTCTTTAACGTAAAATAAGCTTTAAAAGGTCAGTTGACCCAGTTAAATAACATCAGTCATTAGATGGGAGCAATGATTTTGAGTTCCTATGGGGTAGCTGCTACGCAGGTATGACCATAGCCTGGATACCCTTGCCAAAAAGGTTTATGTTTGGATGCCAAGGAGAGGGCGGGTGTGGTTATGAACTCAAAGAACTTATGGAAACTTTCTTGAGCCCTCTGGCACATTAGGGCACCCATGAGCACTGCCTTTGGAACCCAGAATGATGAAGATCTAACCTGTAAAGGGGGAACGAATGCTTTCTTGACCCTGAAGTAAATGCAGCTCCGGCATCTAGAAGGTTCCAGCACACAAGAAAATAGCAACCAAGAGGAGCAATGTCCTCCAGTGGATGCCACAATGATGTCCAAGGAGTGCCCAAGTGGTATCCTAAAAATAAAATCCCATTGCCAGATGACACTGCCATGACACCTGGTTGAAATGGCCACAGTGCCTAGTAAAGGAAGTTATTCCCAGGATGGGCCAGGACCCAGGTAGTGCCAAGTGGAAACCCCAGGGCTGCGGACTGGGGAAGCAGAGAGAGGTTACCCAGAGTAGAAGACCCAAGAGCAGGTCGCTCACATTCACGTAACCTATTCCCTCCTTTATAACGTGGGACTGCTAACACCACCATGCTGTCGGGGACAAAATGAAGCCACACACTTTGTTTACATGACAACGTGGATTCCTGGGTAGTCTGGTGAGGGCAACAGATTCTCTATGCTAAAATATACCCTGAATCATATTGTTCCCAACTTTTGCAGCCTCTCTTTTTATATATTCATCTCTCTTTAGGTAGAAGTATTTCCAGTCATGTTTAAACTGGCTGTTTACTTGGTCAGCTTCCAAGGCTGGGCTGAGCCCACATTGAGCAATGGTGCTGAAGGGCTCTCTCTGTGCAGGAAGAAGAAGGCTCCCAAGCTGAAATGCACAATCAGAATTCCATATGCAGGAGAAAATGTGCAGCACAGCATGAGACAGATCTGGAAGCCTTCATTCCTCAGATCTCCAGGCTTAGGGAGCACATAAATGTCATTGGCCCCTTTGTGTAGATCTAACTTTCTCAGTCAGCAACACGTTAAAACAGAATGTGGAAGCTACTCCTCCACTTACTTTCTATGTGACCTTCAGCAAAGTTCCCTAACCTCACCAGGGTTAGAAGAAAGAGAATAATGGAGGGCCTGTGAAGACCTGTGTAGGACTTAGCCAGATGCTCAGGAACACATCTGAATACTTTATATCCCTGTTAGCCCATTCGACCCTCTAAAACATCCTCTGAGATTGAGCGTCTAATTAAATTCTACCATTATTCTCATAATAATAATATAATAGTAATAATAGTTATTGGAATATAATAGCATTTATCTCATAGGATTATGGGGAATTATGGTGAAGGTTCTAAAAACACAAACAGCTACCTGGCAGACAATAAATGAATATTTGCTCCATTAAGAAGTTGCTGCAATTAGCTTTGTTACTTTTTTTCTTTTTTCTTTTCTTTTCTTTTTTTTTTTTTTTTGGAGTCAGAGTCTTACTCTGTTGCCCAGACTGGAGTGCAGTGGTGCTACCTCAACTCACTGCAACCTCTGCATCTCCAGTTCAAGAGATTCTCCTGTCTCAGCCTCCCAAGTAGCTGGGATTACAGATGTGTGCCACCACGCTGGGCTAATTTTTGTATTTTTAGTAGAGACAGGGTTTCGCCATGTTGGCCAGGCTGGTCTCGAACTCTTGACCTCAGGTGATCCACCCACCTCGGCCTCCCAAAGTGCTGGGATTACAGGCATGAGCCACCATGCCAGGCTGAGCTTTGTTATTTTTTAAAGATGGCTTAAGCTCTTCTTGCTGTTGGCCCTCCCCTGACTATGCCAGTCTGCATTCATCCCTCCTTTCTCACCTTCCTTTGACAACTGAAAGCCTTTTTGATTATATGCCTCAGAGACATTGATGCTCCTTGCAGATTGACCTGACTTTCCAGAGCCTGCCTGGCCCAGTGGAAACTAAAGACATAAAACCTTGAGGACGCAGTTTCCCTACACCCAGGGCCATGCATCCCATGGAAGACCTCCTGACTCAGATTTGAGAACCCCTCCATTCCACGCCAGAGTGGAGGATGTGTTCCTGTAGCCTCCTCTCCATCCCAAATCTTTGCTGGAAAAGTATATCTTCCACTTTCTACTTCCAACCACCAATTCACTTTATTTACTACACACTACCAACACAAGCAGCATTATAATGAAACTAAAGTTCTCACGTCTGATAAATACTTTACATACAAGTATATAGAGAAATACTCTATATTTTGTTATACATATGAGTATATAGAGAATAAGGAACCCTTGTACACTGTTGGTAGAAGTGCAAATTCGTGCGGCCATTATGGAAAATAGTATGAAAGTTCCTCAAAAAATTAAAAATAGAAATACCATATAACCCACAAATCCCATTTCTAGGTATACATCTGAAAAAAAATGAAACTTGAGTCTCAAAGATAAATCTGTACTCCTATGTGCAATGCTAAATAGATAAAGGACATGTGTTACATACACACAAAGGAATACTAGCCACCTTTCAAAAGAAGGAAATCTTGACATTTGTGACAACAGGGATGAACCTGGAGGGAATTATGCTTAGTGAAATAAGTCAGACCCAGAAAAATAAATACTGCATGATCTCACTTATGTGTGGAATCTAAAAAAGTTGAAGTCATAGAAACCAAACAGAATGGTGGTTGCTGAACGTTGGTGTGGGGGATTGGCAAGATGTTGGTCAAGGACATAAACTTTCAGTTATAAGATGAGTAAGTTCTGGAGATCTGGGTGACCATAATTAAGAATCATGTAGGCCAGGTGCAGTGGCTCATGCCTGTACTCGCAGCACTTTGGGAGGCCAAGGCAGGAGGATTGCTTAAGGCCAGGAGTTCGAGACAAGCCTGAGCAGCATAGTGAAACCCCAAATTTACAAAAACTTCTTTAAAAATATTATTCATGTGTGGTGGCATACATCTGTGGACTCAACTACCCAGGAGGCTGAGGCAGGAGGACTGCTGGAGCCCAGGAGGTCGAGGCTGCAGTAAGCCATGATTGTACCACTGTCCTCCAGATGGGATGACAGAATGAGACCCTGCACTTGAATTTTTCTGAGGCTAGATCTTAAATAGTCGCACAACACACAAAAATATGAAACTGTGAGATGATAGATATGCCAATTAGCTTGATGGTGGTAATCATTTCACAACAAATACATGTATCGCAATATCATGCTGCATACCTGAAAAATTATTTGTTAGCTATACCTCCGTAAAGCCGGAAAAAATTAAAGGCAGTTGGTAGAGAAACAATAAGAAAAAAGAACCAGGAATTCTTGCATGCAGAAATCTCTGAATAGAGATGAAGAAGGAGGAAGAAGTCCTGCTGCTGCAGATTCCTAGGGTTCTGTCCCTGATTTGGAACTTGGGAAACATCTACCTTCCTCCGGAGACCACTGGGCCCAGGGAACCACTAATGCCTGAAGCTTTTGTTCCAGCTGGAATCCAACCTTAAGATCTTGAAAACATCGGTGAAAAGGCCAAAGCAGGAACTAAAAGCTGACATTTCTAAGATGGTTCCCTACTTAAGATGTGTCTTTTGAAAAATAAGGAGAGAAATCCTAGCTGTGGTGTAGCCTTCTCCTTGGATCATAAATGGATCATAGTTATCTAATATAGAAATGTCAAGGCCAATGTGTTCCACTCACAAGTCTGATCTCTATTCTGAGACTGTTTCTTGTTTGGGGGCTAAAAGGTGTCCTTTATTTTACTATCTTTTTAAATACTTTGGTAATTTGATCATACATTGGTGGAGGCAGATGACATGTATTAATAATTGGTTGGGTGCCTGGAATACGAAGGGAGAATGACAAACACTTGGAGATGAGAGTACTAAATTAGTCTTGGGAGTTAAACTATTACATCCACATGTGTGGCTTGAGGCCGAAAACCTCCATAGGAACTGATCTAAAAAAATAATAACATAACTAGAAATAATCCTTCGGCATGAGTTGAAGTAGGCACTCTGTTATGCTTCATCTCATTTAATGCTCCCATCAATCTTAAGAAAAAGGGAATATCAACAAATCTATTTTCTGCATGGGGAATGTAGCCACTAAGAGGTTAAGAATTCCAAGGAAATGTGTGACCCACAGAGGTCATTGTCAGCAAAAGCACATAAAAAGGGCAAATAACGATGGCAATTTAAGCATCTTTATGTCTCCCTTCATTGTTTAGGAGAAACAAAATTGTATGTAGAAGATCAGGGCATCTTGGGTATGGGACGGTTGTTCTCTATTCTGACTATCTCCAAGGTCACCATGACCTGGCGAGTCACATCCCAGTTCACTTCCTTCTAGGACCTCAATAATCCAACAAGTTTCTGGGCCCTGTAATCTGCATGGGGAAGGGCAGGAAAACTAGGAAGCTGGAGTGGACCCAGGGGACCAACCAGGAGACGACTGCCAAAGTCCAGATAAGAGGTGGCCAATGCAAGGCCTGTTTGAAGAACTTGCTTGCAGGAGAGACCAAGTGTGGCATTGAGGCTGTGGGCCTCAACAACCGGGTGACTTGTGTTGCACTCAAGAATAAGTTTGGAGCTTGCTAAATGTGGATGTCTATTGGAGAACCAAACAGAAGTATTGGATGAGAATTTGGGAATGTAACACTAGGCCTCAAAGGAGAGGTTAGAGCTTCAGATATAACCATGAGAAGCAATGTGGATTGCTGGTATTTACAGCCTCTGAGTGGAAGAGCATATCTAGAAAGAGTGTTGATTTAAAAAGAAAGAGAAATAGGAAAAATAGAACACTACTGTGGCTCATAAACCAAATGAAAAAGGAAAGCATTTTTAAAAAGTAAGGAATGGGCATCTCTGTTGCTGAGAGTGTAAGTAATAGAATTGACCAAGGGTTTTGATAGGTCATATGATTTGCAATTACTTTGGAAATTATGCTGATTGGCAGAAAGATTCAGGATCATTTTTCATCTTTTCTAATGCTTTTTGCTTTTCATAACTTTCAAATGTTTTGGCTTGGCATTGATGGCTTTTCCTGTTTTGACTTTATGGCCCCATTTAATTTTCAGAACATTTTCTAAATTTCAAAATATGCTAACCATTGAAGGATTTCAACATTGAGCAATGAGAAAACAAAGCTAGAATTATATATTCTCCCTCTTATAAATGTTTTATTACCATGAGATAATCATGTGTCTCTTCTAATTATATAGTATACAACCTGAGTTAAAAAGAATTTTGACTAAGAACCTGTATTTGGGGTTTAATAATTAAAATTGAGTTTCTTAATATAATTTAGAATACCATGCAATTCTATTTTTATTGTCTGTATTATTCTTTATCCTGCCTCATTTGAGAAATGACATTGGGCTACTTATGTTTCCATTTGCTAAGCTACCAGGCTGTCGTTGAATTAGTTCTCTTTGGCATTATTAGTGCTATGCACTGAATTGTGCACTCTGCCAAATTCATACGCTGAAGCCCTAACTCTCTAACTGATTGTATTTGGTGACAGGGCCTATCAAGAAGTAATTAAGGTTAAATGAGGTCATAAAGGCAGAGCCTGGATATGATAGAATTTGTGTTCTTGTAAAAGGCACCAGAGTTCTTCCTGAAAACCATGTAGAGTTCTCGCCAGAAACCAAACTCTTCAAGAGCCTTAATCTTGAATTTTGCAGCCTCCAGAACTGTAAGAAATAAATTTCTGTTGTTAAAGCTTCCTAGTCTGCAGGATTTTGTTACAGTAGCCCAAGCAGCCTACATGTGAAAATAAGATAATGATGTTCTAATTCTACCATCACTTACCCCCATATTTGTAAGATATTTTATATTCCTCAAATCTTTTTATTTGTAACTCTTGTGCTGTTTCACCCATTCAACAAATGTATTAACAAATATTTATTGCACATTTATTATGTGCCAGGCACTTTTCTGGTGCCAGAGGTATAGAAGTGAGCAAAACCTATGTGGCATTTATATTGTAACACACATAGAAAACAATTGAGTAAACAAAGGCAATGATTTAATTAAGGTCACACATTGCTACCTACAGAACTAAAATTCAAACCTGGGATTTTGATTTCTAGTCCAATGTTCTTTCAGTTTCAATCAATCTTTCTTTCATGCTTAGGGAAGATTTTCCACAAATGGTTGCTCAAACTTCACCCTCCAATAAACCCAATGACCAAAAATTCCTTCACTAGTGCTACATTTACTCAACTTCTTTTTACTTTATCTTATATTCTCAGAGTCCAATATAAAAATCACTTAATAATTTTTTAGAAATTTTGTTTAGAAAATAGAAGAGTATGTTTTTGTCTCCTTTGATGATTTGGAATGCCTTCTTATTTCAGATAATTACAAACATATATGTTGGTAGTCAGGCCTTTTTTTGATTTTCATAAAGCTTGAAACCAAGTTTTAGAATCACTTAGGGCAAATACACTCACCCTATATAGTATGTATAATTTCATTGTTCCTATTTTGACCTGATTTTCTTCTTGTGCTTTAATTTCCTCTGGTCCAGGGTGTTTATTTCCATGTGTTGAGGCATCTTTATTTAGAACCTTGGAACTGGTAGTGTCACCCCCGCTTGTGATAATGGTGGTGATAAAAGTCAAATCTTCTCCATTGTGATAGAATGTTATAGTTCTCATATTTACAGAGTTGACACACTTACATATGAAATTTTTATGTTGTCTAATCTATCAATGCTGGTAGAGGAACCAACAGTGCCATTGCAGTCAAGATCATGGATAAAGACAACATTCATGTTTGCAGACAGAGAGTAGACCAAATAAAAAAGAAATGCTAAAAGCTTTCAAGAAGGAGCATGGAGGAGATGATCTCTCAGGATAATCATCCAGCCTCATATGACTGAGTTTTCACATGTCTTTTAGAAACGTTACTCCAAACCCAGCCATTTGGTGTGGATTTGTAGGTATCTGGAGGCAGAGAGTGGGGTGAACTATTGAAGAGATTGCAAAACTTTGCACTAGGGGAAGGGACTTTCTTTCTTCTAGAGCTCTACTTTGGAGTTGAAGTGGAAACAGCTATGCCCTAGTTCCACAAACTCTAGCCAAACTTCACAGCCACAGTGAAATTTCCCAAGCTTCTACAAGTCAGTGCCATCTTGATTTTATTAAAGTTGCCTCAGGACCAATAGTGCCATGGCAACAGATAAGAGCATCTTCGCAAGATCACAGGGTTTTCTTAATTATATGTTGAGTTGTTGAGTAAACCTATACCGGGCTGCTCTGGCAGGGTAACAGATGCTCACCAAGAAGACACCTGGAGGGCCAGCCCTCTGTTCTTTGGAATTAGCCTTTTCCCTTTTACAGTCCTTTCATTTGCTTTTCCCAAGCATCCTCTCCCCACCAGAAGGATGTTGAATCAGTTAAGAGCAGTCCCTAAGAGTTAGTAGGCATCTTTAAAAGAGGAAGGATAATATTCACCCCCTTGAATTATAGTAAGGATAAAGATGGAAAGCACATGAGGTTGTAGTAAGTGTCTGATAAGTGACTATGGCTTATTAATCCAATTGTCCTTTCTATTTGCAAACCAAATTCCCTTTCAGACCAGAGCTAGAAAAGCAAGTTCTGGGCTCAAGCACCCATCTGAACTGGAACTGTGGAAAGGCTGGAGAATAGCAGCAGTTGAGAGTAGCACAGATTTCCCCAGTGTACATACTGTTTTCCTTTGGACCAATAATTATCTCTTGATTTGTAAGCCTCAGGGCAAACACAGGCACAGACACAGACACAAGTATATTCAATTTGTGACTAAGGCACTAATGAGTCCCAAAATAAAAACGCATTTATTATATTTAATTTTTATGAATAAAAATTGTGGGGTTTTTAAATTATTTTAGTTACTGTACAGAGGAAAAACCCTAACTCTTGAAACTTCTCTACAGCTCACTAGGGCTCTGAGAGATGGTCGTGGCAGCTGCTTGCAGAAGACATCTATGTTTCACAACAGAAGCCTGCAGGAGAACAGAAATTAGAAAAATTATTAAGAGCCTTTATGTGGTTTTAGGCCTGACATTTTGTACTTGGCTTTTCTCATTGAGTTTACATATTGCAACCCATTATAAACATTTGGGAGAATGGTCAATATAATTAAAGTTGTGAAACAGTTTCCACTATAAGCTTTAATTTGAAGACACTTGAATTTTATGAATAATTTTCCTTGGTCGAAATTTTCCATTGTCAGTTTTTACCCAAAGGCGATTTCTTTGTTTATTTGTTTGTTTTTGTTTGTTTTGGAAAAATTTGACATTTAACTGTTTACAGATCAGGACATGAAAATATTCATTCTCTAATTGATTTTGTTGGATACTTTTGTAAATATGTTCCAAAGGATTTAAACTGCCTGAATTTAAAATTACAAACTTAGAAAATAAAGCAAGCTTTAGTGAGAAATCTTAGAAACTAAATGATTAAGATCTTAGAGAAACAAATAAATAGAAAGCATTTAGAAAAAAATAATTTCAACTCACATTCTCTCTTTTGCATCTACGAAATTTAAAGAACTTGGGTTATGTCAAACTTCTGTAGGTGAAAGACAAGGATATGCTATTACAGTTTCTCTACCTGCTTATATTCAGATGGAAAATAAATCTGATATTCTGAAATATTAGTTCTTGATTTTCAAAAAGAAAACAAAAAAACAAAAATTCTTTCCTCCCTCCTTTCGTAAATGTAAATTGTAGAGAAATTGGTGACATGAACATTTTTTAAATGAAACAATAGAAGACTTCCAGTTTCAGTTCCTATAAAATGCTTGAATTTGATCACCCTAATCTGTAGATTTAAAAAATCAGAACAAATTAAACACCAGCAACTTTTCTTGTTACCATCAACAAAATGAGCTGTAGAGCAAACTGCCACCCCAAAGTTCTAAGAAACGGGAATCTGGAGAATCATGGCTGAGGCCTGTTGGCCAAGATCTGGAATCTCTGAAGCCACTGTTATAGAGATATGGCTCTAGCCACAACCGGTAAGAATATCTCCATAACAATTTTGACAAATTGCTGGAGGCTTTGTGGACTGCTGGAGAGTGATTAAGCTCCTGGATGTTACAGCCTAAGGGCTCCTTCAAACTTTCTTGAGTTTTACCTCCAAGCATCCCATGAGGTTCCCATAATGAAGATTAAAAAAACAAACAAACAAACAAAAAAAAAAAAAAAAACAACTCCTCATGTCTCTGACAGGGGAAAGTAATTTTTATTATTATTGTGAAATAACCCCAGAGCATCATTCTCCGTAACAATAGACTGCTCCCCAAGGTGAAAAACTTTACTAGAGCATCATCCCAGGTGGAGCAGGTGCATTGCTCCTCCTCTAGCCCTCTCCAGCCTTGCTGTCTCAGCTAGGAAGACAAAAAAGATTATGAAGGTCACAGCCCAGGGACACGGACACAGCAAAAGCCTGAGACTTAATCATAGGATTATAGATTCCAATACTTGCCCATCTCTACTCCTCACCACTGCACCAACAGGTTTCCTGTGTGATAACAGTGGACTACATCTTGAAGAGCTGAAAGACACAGACTCCCCCTAAGAAAAGCATCCAGGAGAGCCCAGAGTCAGGAGGGGAGACAACGATAAGGACAGAGGAGCAATTTAAAGCCTCTAGCGAGTGCAGTTAAAAGGAAAATACACTGGGTTGGATTTAACTGTTACAGCCTTCGTCTTGGGAGACCAAGGAGATTAACACAAATCCTTACACTAATAGTCTATGTCCTTTAGTGACTATTGCTCAATACTTGAGTGACTAATACTCAATAGCATTCAATGAAAAAGGTACAAGACGTGCCAAAAAGTAATGAAAAAATAAAGAACAGAAATGAACATCCAAGAATTATAGGATAATTTCCAGATAAATGAGATAGGCATACCAGGAATATCTGGAATACCAGGAGGAAAAAGTAGAGAACAGAGCAGGAAAAAAAAGTAAATTAAAATGCCAAAAGTATCCATTAAATTTTTCTTCGAGACAGGGTCTCACTCTGTCACCCAGGCTGGAGTGCTATGGAACCGTCATAGCTCACTGCACCCTTGAACTCCTAGGCTCAGGCAATCCTCCCATCTCAGTCTCCTTAGCAGGTCCAACTACAGGTGGGCACCACCATGTCTCACTATTTGTTTTATTTTTTTAGATGGGATCTCACTATGTTGCAGGCTGGTCTCAAATTCCTGACTTTAAGTAATTCTCCCGTATTGGCCTCCAAAATTTCGAGGATTACAGGCATGAGCCACTATGCCCAGCCAAGAATTTTCCAAAGTTACAGCAGACATCAAACCACAGATCAAGCTAACTCAGAAAGCATCAAACAGATTAAATAATGAAAACCTTCATTTAGAAGTATCATAATCAAACTACATAAAATCAAAGGCAAAGAAAATAAATCTCAAAAGAAGTCAGAAAAAAGAAATACCCTATCTATAGAGGAATAAAGAAAAGAATTACAGTAGATTTTCTGTCAAAAGCCATGCAAGAAAGAGGAATGCAGTCAAACATTTAAAATGTTGAAATAAAAAAATTCAACCTAGAATTTTATACCCATTTGCACTGGAAAAGAATAATAACTCCCCACTAAACATAGTGACCCACCAACTCTACATGAGGGCCCCATGTTTCTATACCTTTACAATCCTCCTAACACTTTAATTATGCCTGGAAAGTTGATTTAAAAAATTGTGTTCGTTTTTATTTAGTTATGGATAAGGCTATCTTTTCACATGTATGTAAGCTGTCTATGTGCCTTTTTCCATTAAGTTATTTGTGAGTTTCTCTATCTATTTTGCTTTAAAATTCTCTCCCATGCTAAGATTATTTATGTAAGTATGTGTATAAGCATATTTAAAATGTTTTACTACAGTAATTTCATTTTTTAAATATTTATATTATGAAGTCTTTTAGTATACAAAAATGTATAGACCTTCACTGTCTAATATGGTAACCTCAAGTCATGTATGACTAGTGAGCACTTGAAACATGGGTAGTATAAATTAACATGGGCTGTGAGTATAAAATAAACAACAGATATCAAAGAACTAATATGAATAAAAGAAATGTAATATACTGTATAATTAATAACTATATTGATTACATGGTAAAATGATAATATTTAAATATATTGAGTCAAATAAACTATATTACTAAAATTAATTTTACTTTTAAATATTTAATTGACAATTAAAAATTGATTATATTCAAGCTGTACAATGTGATGATTTGATGTGCATATATATTGTGCACTGATTACCACCATCAGATTAACTAATGTAGACATAATCACCCATATTTACCATTACTTTTAGCTTTTTAAACATGGGAATTAAAGCATTTAAAATTACATATGGTCCATATTACATTTCTATTGGATAACTCTATGCTTACCATTTAATTTACAAATTTATTTCATGTCTTTATAGAATGCTCAGAAAACATCTAGCAGGATAAATGTCAGAATGTCTACACCTAAGCATATCATATTCAAATCATGAAAAATCAAAGATAAAGAAATCCTCAAAGAAGCCAGAGGAAAAATAAAATCTTGCCTATATAGGAACAGGGGTAAAAATTATATCAGACTTTTTTTCAAAAGTTATACAAGCAAGAAGAGAATGCAATAAAATGTTTAAGGTGCTGAGAGTAAATAACCGCCAACCTAAAATTCCATATTCAGTGAAATTATCTTTCAAAAGTGAAAAAGAAATAAAGACTTTCAGACAACCAGAACTTAAGGGAATTTATTGCCAATAGAGCTTTCCTGAGGGATATGTTAAAGGGAATTATTGGAGAAAAGAAAAATTATGTAGGTCAGAAAATCAGATCTACATAAAGAAAGGAAGAGTATTAGGCAAGAAATAAGTAAAAATAAAATCTGAAAATTTGGTTTTTTTAAATTCTTAATTAATCTGACAGATAATAGCTTGTTAAAAATAATAGTAGCAACAATGCATTCACTGATTATAGTTTAAGAATAAGTAAAATTAATGACAGCAATGATACAAAGGACAAGCAAGAGATATTAGGAAAGCTTTATTATAGGAACTTGTACTACCCAGGAAGTAGTATAGTGTTTTGTGGAGATGGAGTTGGGTTAGTTGTAAATATGTATTGCAAACACTAGCGCAACCACTGAAAGAATGGGGGAGGGGAGAGGTATAATTGATGTGCAAAGAAAGGAAAGAAAATGAAGTCATATAAAATGCCCAATTTAAACCACAGAAGGCAGAAACAAAGACAAAGAGAGTCAATAGAAAAGAGTAACAATAGGGTAGATATTAATTCAACTACATCAATAATCGCCTTAAATCCCACTGGTCTAAATATACAGTCAAAAGACAGAGACTGTCAGAGTGAAACAACAACCAACTATATGTTATCTACAAGAAATCAACTTCAAATATAAAAATACATGTAGATTGAAAATAAAGGGATGGAGGAAGATACATCATGCTACCACTAATCAAATGAAAGCTGGAGTTGTTTTATTGATGTCAGACAGAGCTGACTTCAGAGGAAGAAAAATTAGCAAGGATAAAGAAGGGCATCACATAATGACAAATGAGTCAAGTCTCCAAGAAGAAATAGCCATCTTTAATGTGTATGTACCTTGCAACAGAGTGTCAATACACGTGAGGCAAGAAGTGAAACAACTTCAATGTGAAACAGATAAATTGACTATTACACTGGAGAATTCAACACCCCTCTATCCATTAGACCAGCAGGCAGAAAATCAGTAAGGCCACAGTTGAACTCACTAGCATCATTAATCAACTCACTTTAATTAACATGTATAAAATTATGCACATTGTCTTCAAGCCTACATGAAATACTAACCAACATAAACTGTATTCTGAAAAAAGAAACCACTTAACAAATTTAAAAGAATAGAGATCATACAATGTTTGCTCTCAGGCCATTCAGGCCACAGTGGAATTAAACTAGAAATCAACAATAGGAAGATAGTGGAAAATCCCAACTTGGAAGTTAAACAACACATTTCTAGGAAACACATGGGAAATCTCAAGGGAAATTTAAAAATTTCTGAAATAAAAATACAACTTATCAAAATTTGTGGAAGGCAGTGAAAGCAGAGGAAAATTTATAGCACGGAATGCATGTATTAAAGAAGAAAATCGAAACTCAGTAACCTGAGTTTCCACTTAGGAAACTAGAAAAAGAAGAGCAAATTAAATTTGAAGTAAGCAGAAGAAAACAAGTAATAAAAATTGGAGCAGAAATCAATAAAACTGAAAACAAGATGCCAGTTAAAAAAATCAATGAAACCAAAAGATGCCTCTTTTAAAAACTCAATAAAATTAGTAACACTCTAGCCAGAGTAACTAAGAAAAATAGAGACGTAACAAATTATTAATATCAGAAATGAAAGAGGTCATCACCACATATTCTGTGGATATTAATACGATAATAAAGAGCTACTCAGGAGGCTGCAGCAAGGAAATCGCTTGAACCCAGGAGGCGGAGGTTGTGGTGAGCCGAGACCACACCACTGCACTCCAGCCTGGGTGACAGAGTAAGGCTCTGTCTCAAAAAAATAAATAAATAAATATATAAATATATATAGAGAGAGATATATATATTTATAAATTTATATATTTATATAAATATATATATATATATATATATCGAGAGAACAATCTTGTGCTCACAAAGTCAAAAACCTAGATGAAATTGAACAATTTTTGAAAGACACAATCTGCCAAAACTCACACAAGAATAGACAATCTGAATAGGTATATATATATATATATATATATAATCAAATCAATTTTAGCAAACAATAATTGGATTTTGAGAAAAAAACAAAGTATCATTTACATTAACACCCCAGAAATAAAATAGCTATATAGTTAACAAAATATTTATAAGATCTATCTGAGGAAAACTATTAAACTCTGATGAAAGAAATCAAAGAACTAAATAAGTGGAGATATGATCAGTTTCTGGAAAGACTCAGCATTAGTAAGATGTCAGTTCTTCCCAACTCGACCTATAGATTCAATGCCATCCCAATCAAACTCTCAGAAATTTATTTTGAGGATATAGGCAAACTTGTTCTAAAGTTTATTTGAAGAGGCAAAAGACCAAGAACAGCCAACACAACACTGAAACTACAGTAATCCAGACAGTGTGGCATAAGACAAATAGATTAATGGAACAGAATAGAAACCAGAGATAGAACCACAAACATGAAGTGAACTGATCTTTGGTGAAGGAGAAAAGACAATACAGTGGGGAAAGAATTATTTTTACAATAAATGATGCTAGAACAACTAGACACCCACATATAGAAAAGTGAACCTAGACACTGACTTTACATCCTTAATTCAAAATGAGTCATAGGCCTAAATGCAAAATGCAAAATTATGAAACCTATAGAAAATAACATAGAAAAAAATTAGATGGCCTTAGGCTTGATCATGATTTTCAACTATACACCAAAAACATGATCCATGAAATAAATAATTGATAAACTAGACTTCACTAAAATTACAAAATTTTTTCTCTAAAAGATAGTATCAAGAGAATAAAAAGATAAGCCACAGACTGGGAGAATATATTTGCAAATACATACCTTGTATCTCATAAATAACCCATATAATCCAAAATACATTTTTAAAAACTCTTAAAATTCAACAAGGAGCAAAACATGGAATCAATTTGAAAAGACATCTCATCAAAGTAGATACATACATGACAAATAAGAATGTGAAAAGAAGCTCAAGATGCTCAACATCATGTCATTCGACAATTGCAAATTAAAACAATGATAGGCGTGCATGTGGTTAAAATAAAAAAAAAAACCCTAACACCATCAAAAGCTGTTGAGAATGGGAAATGAGCAAATGCTGGTGGAAATGCAAAATGGTGCAGCCATTTTTAAAAACAGTTAAGCTATTTCTTACAAAACTAAACATATGTTGTCACATGATCCAGAAATTGCACCCCTTGCTATATACTGAAATGAGTTGAAAATGTACATCCACATAATAACCTATACACAGATATCTGTAACAGCTTTATTCATAACTACCAGAATTTGGGAGCAACTTAGATGTCTTTCCATAGGAGAGTAGGTAAATGATCTGTAACATCTAGATAATGGAATATTACTTAGGGCTAAAAAGAAATGAGCCATCAAGCCATAGGAAGATGTAGAGAAAAAATAAATGTGTATGAGAGGGAAGCCTATCTGAAAACAGTATATACTGTATGATTTTAGCTATATACTTTCCGGAAAAGGACACAGTAAAAAGATCAGGTTGCCAGGGGGCTGGGTATAGAGGACAAAAAATAGGTTGAGCACAGGGGATTTTTAGGCCAATGAAACTACTCTGTATGATACTGCAATGGTGGATACTAGACATTATGCCTTTGTTAAAACCCGTAGGACTGTACTGCACAAAGTGTAAACCCTAATGTAAACTATATACTTCAGTTAATAATAGTAATGTGTCAATGTTGATTCATCAAATGTAACAAATGCTCCCTACTAATTCAAGAGGAAAACTGTGTCAGGTGGGAGAGGTTGGTGCATGAGAACTCTTTGTACTTTTGCACCATTTTGCTGTGAACCTAAAACTGCTCTAAAAAAATCATATTTTAAAAAAGTAAAATAGTTCATTACAAATTGTGATATATTAGATTATTTTTCAAAAATGTTTGTCTTTCCTGCATGGGTAGAGAATAATTTGCCCTCATTTACCTGACTTTGGACATGGACGAATGACTTGCTTTGGCCCATGGAATGTTATCAGGCACTGCTTTTTAAGGCTTAAAAAGTGCTCATATGATTGGCCTTTTACTCTTGCACTTCTGCCATTGCCATGAGAAAAATACGCCCTGACTTTTCTCAGGAGAGGATGAGCATGAAACAGAGTTGCCCTGGCCAAGTCAGTCCAGCTGAGATTAACCACTCACATCTGACCTGCAAATGTGTGAATAAGCCCAAGATCCATAGAACCACCTAGGTGACCCAGTCTAGACCCACTGGCACTCAGCTAACCCACAGATATGTGAACTAAATAAGTTAATTTTGTTGTATGCTACTGCAATATTCTCATTTTTCATAGCAATATTTAATAAAGACAAATGGGTACATGGAAGTGGGATGCTACCATAATAAAACCTTGAAGATATAAGTTTGGTTTAAGAACCAGAAAATGGGTAGTGAGAAAACTATTATAGGAGGCTGAAAAATGGTGTTACATAGCTGTGAAATATTTAGTAAAACTATTGCCTGAAGTAAATTGAAAGAAATATTTGTTTATTTGCATTTACACACAAATTTTAGAAATATTGTGTCCATTTCTGCACATGCACACACACAACAAAACTTGTCTAGAGTTCAATCAATATTACTTTAAACTATGATAATTTTAAGAGAATTGAGTTTTTTACAATAATGTGTCTCCCATTTCATGAACATAGTATGTTCTTTCATTTATTTTGGTCTTTTAAAAAAATTGTTTTTTTTCTCAAGGCGGAGCACACTGGCTCACACCTATAACCCCAGCACTTTGGAAGGCTGAGATGGGTGGATCAGGTTGGCCCAAGAATTTGAGAACAGCTGGGCAACATGGCAAAACCCTGTCTCTACATAAAATACAAAAAATTAGCCAGGCATGGTGGCATATGCCTGTAGGCCCCACTGTGGCAGGCCAGGTCGCACTGACACAGGCCTCCATAACAACAGTTTCAGTACTGATCAAGTCGTTAAGTTAAACATTAAAAGCCAGTCCCCTTATACAAAGACTGGGATGTAACAAAAGCCCACCAAGAGTTTTGCCTAGGCCTTTCCTGGGCCTTAAAGGATGACAAAATATTGAAGGAATTCTTAACAGGACCTATGTAGGATTAAACAAGCTTTATTGTGGGTCTGAAGAAACTCCCCAGGCCTCCACAAACAAGTTTATTGACGGTCTGAAGGAACTCCCCAAACTTCTGTGATTTAACAGGAGACAAGATAAGGGTAATCATCCCAGCACCTGGACCCATTTAGATTAAGTAAATTTACTGAGGCTCCAGAGGAAGGTCTTCAGGACTCAGACCTTAGTTACAGATTAAAAGAAGTTAATCACTTATGTCTTTAGATGAATGCACACTTACATGTAGATATACAGCTTAGAAGGTATACAAGCTCTGGAAAACTTTGTAATTTGAGTTGGTCTGGTGATAATCTCCAGGCCTTCTCCCTATAACCAGTTACAGAAGTAAAAACTATCTTCCTTGCCAACTCATCTGCATCTTGTTTTGGGGCCATGAGAAATAGCAGCCTGACCCTTGGTTTGGTCTGGGAACACCACTACTTGGGAGGCTGAGGTGGGAGGTTTGCTTGAGCCCGGGAGGTCAAGGCTGCAGTGAGTCATGAATGTGCCACTGCAATTTAGCATGGGCAGCAGAGCAAGAGTTTGTCTCAAAGAGAAATTAATACATATGCAGGGGGCGCCCAAGATGGCCGAATAGAAACAGCTCCAGCCTCCGGCTCCCAGCGTGAGCAACACAGAAGACGGGTGATTTCTGCATTTTCAACTGAGGTACTGGGTACATCTCACTAGGGAATGTCAGACAGTCGGTGCTGGTCCGCAGGTGCAGCCCAACCAGCAAGAGCTGAAGCAGGGCGAGGCATCGCCTCACCTGGGAAGCACAAGGGGGAAGGGAATTCCTTTTGCTAGACAAAGGAAATTGTCTTTCCTAGACAAAGAAAACATAACACGTGGAAAATTGGGTAACTCCCACCCTAATACTGCACTTTACCAAGGGTCTTAGCAAATGGCACACCAGGAGATTATATCCCACACCTGGCCCAGAGGGTCCCATGCCCATAGAGCCTCCATCATTGCTAGCACAGCAGTCAGAAATCTAACTGCAAGGTGGCAGCGAGGCTGGGGGAGGGGTGCCCACCGTTGCTGAGGCTTAAGTAGGTAAACAAAGCCACCAGGAAGCTCGAATTGGGTGGAGCCCACCACAGCTCAAGGAGGCCTGCCTGCCTTTGTAGACTACACCTCTGGGGACAGGGCATAGCTAAACAAAAAGCAGCAGAAACCTCTGCAGATGTAAATGTCCCTGTCTTGACAGCTTTGAAGAGAGCAGTGGTTCTCCCAGCACGGAGGTTGAGATCTGAGAACGGACAGACTGCCTGTTCAAGGTGGTCCCTGACCCCTGAGTAGCCTAACTGGGAGACATTCCCCACGAGGTGCAGACTGACACCACACACCTCACATGGCTGGGTACACCCCTGAGACAAAGTTTCCAGAGCAAGAATCAGACAACAACACTTGCAGTCTGATTATTCCTCGAGAACAGCTCCTCGAGAAGAGCAATTCCAAGATACTCCTTGAGAAGAGCAACTCCAAGACACATAATTGTCAGATTCACCAAAGTTGAAATGAAGGAAAAAAATGTTAAAGGCAGGCAGAGAGAAAGTTCGGGTTACCCACAAAGGGAAGCCCATCAGACTAACAGCAGATCTCTCGGCAGAAACTCTCCAAGCCAGAAGAGAGTGGGAGACAACATTTAACATTATTAAAGAACAGAATTTTCAACCCAGAATTTCATATCCAGCCAAACTAAGTTTCATCAGTGAAGGAGAAATAAAATCCTTTACAGACAAGCAAATGCTTAGAGATTTTGTCACCACCAGGCCTTCCCTACAAGAGACCCTGAAGGAAGCACTAAACATGGAAAGGAACAACAGGTACCAGCCATTGCAAAAACATGCCAAAATGTAAAGTTCATTGATGCTAGGAAGAAACTGCATCAACTAACGAGCAAAATAACCAGCTAATATCATAATGACAGGATCAAGTTCACACATAACATATTAACCTTAAATGTAAATGGACTAAATGGTCCAATAAAAAGACACAGACTGGCAAATTGGATAAAGAGTCAAGACCCATCAGTTTGCTGTATTCAGGAGACCCATTTCACATGCAGAGACACACATAGGCTCAAAACAAAGGGATGGAGGAAGATCTACAAAGCAAATGGAAAACAAAATAAAAGCAGGGGTTACAATCCTAGTCTCTGATAAAACAGACTTTGAACCATCAAAGATCAAAAGAAACAGAGAAGGCCATTACATAATGGTAAAGGGATCAATTCATCAGGAAGAGCTAACTATCCTAAATATATATGCACCCAATACAGGAGCACCCAGATTCATAAAGCAAGTCCTTAGAGACTTACAAAGAGACTTAGACTCCCATACAATAATAATGGGAGACTTTAACACCCCACTGTCAACATTAGACAGATCAACGAGACAGAAAGTTAACAAGGATATCCAGGAATTGAACTCAGCTCTGCACCAAGTGGACCTAATAGACATCTACAGAACTCTCCACCTCAAATCAACAGAATATACTTTCTACTCAGCACCACATCGCACTTATTCCAAAATTGACCACATAGTTGGAAGTAAAGCACTCCTCAGCAAATGTAAATGAACAGAAATTATAACAAACTATCTCTCAGACCACAGTGCAATCAAACTACCACTCAGGACTAAGAAACTCAATCAAAACCGCTCAACTACATGGAAACTAAACAACCTGCTCCTGAATGACTACTGGGTACATAACGAAATGAAGGCAGGAATAAAGATGTTCTTTGAAACCAATGAGAACAAAGACACAACATACCAAAATCTCTGGGACACATTTAAAGCAGTGTGTAGAGGGAAATTTATAGCACTAAATGCCCACAGGAGAAAGCTGGAAAGATCTAAAATTGACACCCAACATCACAATTAAAAGAACTAGAGAAGCAAGAGCAAACGCATTCAAAAGCTAGCAGAAGGCAAGAAATAACTAAGATCAGAGTAGAACTGAAGGAGATAGAGACACAAAAAACCCTTCAAAAAATCAATGAATCCAGGAGCTGATTTTTTGAAAAGATCAACAAAATTGACAGACCGCTAGCAAGACTAATAAAGAAGAAAAGAGAGAAGAATCAAATAGATGCAATAAAAAATGATAAAGGGGATATCACCACCGACCCCACAGGAATACAGACTACCATCAGAGAATACTATAAACACCTCTACACAAATAAACTAGAAAAGCTAGAAGAAATGGATAAATTCCTGGACACATACACTCTCCCAAGACTAAACCAGGAATAAGTTGAATCCCTGAATAGACCAATAGGAGGCTCTGAAATTAAGGCAATAATTAATAGCCTCCCAACCAAAAAAAGTTCAGCACCAGACGGATTCACAGCCGAATTCTACCAGAGGTACAAGGAGGAGCTGGTACCATTCCTTCTAAAACTATTCCAATCATTAGAAAAAGAGGGAATCCTCCCTAACTCATTTTATGAGGCCGACATCATCCTGATACCAAAGCCTGGCAGAGATACAACAAAAAAAAACAAGATTTTAGACCAATATCCCTGATGAACATTGATGCAAAAATTCTCAATAAAATACTGGCAAACCAAATCCAGCAGCACATCAAAAAGCTTATCCATCATGATCAAGTGGGCTTCATCCCTGGGATGCAAGGCTGGTTCAACATATGCCAATCAATAAATGTAATCCCGCATATAAACAGAACCAAAGACAAAAACCACATGATTATCTCAATAGATGCAGAAAAGGCCTTTGACAAAATTCAGCAGCCCTTCATGTTAAAAACTCTCAATAAATTCGGTATTGATGGAACGTATCTCAAAATAATAAGAGCTATTTATGATAAACCCACAGCCAATATCATACTGAATGGGCAAAAACTGGAAGCATTCCCTTTGAAAACTGGCACAAGATAGGGAGGCCCTCTTTCACCACTCCTCTTCAACGTAGTGTTGGAAGTTCTGGCTAGGGCAATCAGGCAAGAGAAAGAAATAAAGGGTATTCAGTTAGGAAAAGAAGAAATCAAATTGTCCCTGTTAGCAGATGACATGATTGTATATTTAGAAAACCCCATCATCTCAGCCCAAAATCTCCTTAAGCTGATAAGCAACTTCAGCAAAGTCTCATGATACAAAATCAATGTGCAAAAATCACAAGCATTCTTACAAACCAGTAACAGACAAACAGAGAGTCAAATCATAAATGAACTCCCATTCACAATAGCTTCAAAAAGAATAAAATACCTAGTAATCCAACTTACAAGGGATGTAAAGGACCTCTTCAAGGAGAACTACAAACCACTGCTCAGTGAAATAAAACAGGAAACAAACAAATGGAAGAACATACCATGCTCATGGAGAGGAAGAATCAGTATTATGAAAATAGCCATACTGCCCAAGGTAATGTATAGATTCAATGCCATCCCCATTAAGCTACCAATGACTTTCTTCACAGAATTGGAAAAAACTGCTTTAAAGTTCATATGGAACCAAAAAAGACCCCTCATTGCCAAGACAATCCTAAGCCAAAAGAACAAAGCTGGAGGCATCACGCTACCTGACTTCAAACTATACTACAAGGCTACAGTAACCAAAACAACATGGTGCTGGTAGCAAAACAGAGATATAACCAGTGGAACAGAACAGAGCCCTCAGAAATCATACCACACATCTACAGCCATCTGATCTTTGACAAACCCGAGTAAAACAAGAAATGGGGAAAGGATTCCCTATTTAATAAATGGCGCTGGGAAAATTGGCTAGCCATAAGTAGAAAGCTGAAACTGGATCCCTTCCTTACTCCTTATACAAAAATTAATTGAAGATGGATTAGAGACTTAAATGTTAGACCTAAAACCATAAAAACCCTAGAAGAAAACCTAGGTAATACCATTCAGGACATAGGCATGGGCAAGGACTTCATGTCTAAAACAACAAAAGCAACGGCAACAAAAGCCAAAATTGACAAATGGGATCGAATTAAACTAAGGAGCTTCTGTACAGCAAAAGAAACTATCATCAGAGTGAACAGGCAACCTACAGAATGGGAGAAAATTTTTGCAGTCTACTCATCTAACAAAGGGCTAATATCCAGAACCTACAAAGAACTCAAACATATTTACAAGAAAAAAACAAACAACCCCATCAAAAAGTGGGCAAAGGATATGAACAAACACTTCTCAAAAGAAGACGTTCATACAGCCAACAGACACATGAAAAAATGCTCATCATCACTGGCCATCAGAGAAATGCAAATCAAAACCACAATGAGATACCATCTCACACTAGTTAGAATGGCAATCATTAAAAAATCAGGAAACAACAGGTGCTGGAGAAGATGTGGAGAAATAGGAACACTTTTACACTGTTGGTGGGACTGTAAACTAGTTCAACCATTGTGGAAAACAGTGTGACGATTCCTCAAGGATCTAGAACTAGAAGTACCATTTGACCCAGCCATCCCATTACTGAGTATATACCCAAAGGATTATAAATCATGCTGCTATAAAGACACATGCACATGTATGTGTATTGCAGCACTATTCACAATAGCAAAGACTTGGAATCAACCCAAATGTCCATCAGTGACAGACTGGATTAAGAAAATGTGGCACATATACACCATGGAATACTATGAAGCCATAAAAAAGGATGAGTTCGTGTCCTTTGTAGGGACATGGATGCAGCTGGAAACCATCATTCTCAGCAAACTATCACAAGAACAGAAAACCAAACACCGCATGTTCTCACTCATAGGTAGGAATTGAACAATGAGATCAAGTGGACCCAGGAAGGGGAACATCACACACTGGGGCCTGTTGTGGGGTGGGGGGAGGGGGGAGGGATAGCCTTAGGAGATATACCTGATGTAAATGACGAGTCAATGGGTGCAGCACACCAACATGGCACATGTATACATATGTAACAAACCTGCACGTTGTGCACATGTACCCTAGAACTTAAAGTATAATAATAAAAAATTTAAAAATTAAAAAAAAGAAATTAATACATATATTTATAAAACATATATATTCTCAACTATCTTTTATACTTTTTGGTGTAAATATTTTACATCTTTTTTATAGATTTATTCCTAGTTATTTGATTTTTTTATGCTAATTTAAATATTTTTAAATTTTCATTTTCTTTTTGTTTGCCACTGATGTATCAAATACAATTGATTTTTATATGATGGTGTTGATCCCAGTGGTCTTGCTAAATTCACTTATCTAACAGTTTATCTGTAATGCTGAAAAGTTTTTTTGTTATTACAATTATGTTGAATTAGAATAATTATACTTTTACTTTTCTTTTATAATCTTTTTACCTTTATTTTCTTGCCTTCCCTTATTGTACTAGCTCCAGGAAAATGTCCCTCAACAAAGAAGAGATTGAGATCATACAATTCAAAATTCATGTAAAAGTCTAACTAGCTCTAAGCCAATGCTTTCTTTTGTATGTTTTTTTTTTAAAGTTAATTTAACTTCACAGTACATTTTTCATAACTTTCCCTGCCATACAAATTGTTCTGAGGCTCATTGAAATGAACAGCTATGTGAGCATCAAAGACAAACTGTTTTATTGGAAATTACCAATTACATCATTAGGAAAACCAAGAGACCAAAGAAAGCCTTGGGAGTAATGAAACAAATGCACTTCTAGCCAGCATCTATGTTAGATTTTTTTTGGCCAAATTCATGGGCAAATCATAAAGATCGACACAAAAATGCTGCAACAATCAATTACAAGTTCTCTTGAAACAAATGGAAAAAAAAACCTGCAAATAAATGAAGGGTTTAAAAAAAAAGAACCAAGTGGGAATTATAGAATTAAAAAATACAATAATATCTTTTCTTTTCAGTTGACACCATGGTCCTACTAGTAAAGACAATGGATACAATGAGTGAATTTGAAGACAGAACAATTTAATTTACCCAATCTGAACAACCAAAAGAAAATAGTCTGGAAATAAAAAATAAGAGTGAACAGAGCCTAAGGAACCTCAGGGACAACAACAAAAGATGCAACACTTATAAACTGAGAGTCCAGATACAAGTGCTAGCATGTCAATAATTACCTTAAATACAGCAATTAAAATATTGGCAAGGAGGTAAAAAAAAAATACAAATAGCCCAACTATGTGCTGCTTACAAGAAACTCGCTTCAAATTCCACAACATAGGTTAGTTGAAAATAAAAGGATGGAGAAAGATATGCTGGTAATTTTTATAACTTAGAAAGTATAGACCAACTCCTCAAAACCCTAAACTACCAAAACTCACCTGAGATGAAATGATAATCTTAATAAACCTATAACCACCAAATTCATAATTTAAAAGCTCCCTAAAGGAAATGTCCAGGCCCAGAAGGTTGACCTGAAGAGCTCTTCAAAACATTTTTTAAAAACATGATAGCCATTTTACAGTGTCTTGCAGAAAATAGGAAACAGGGAATTCTTGCCAACTCATTTTATGAGACCAATATTACCTTTATATCAACACCACACACAGTCAGTGCTAGAAATAGTGTTACAGGTCAATATTTCTTATGGACTTAGGCACAAAAGCTATCTACAACATATTAGCAAACTAAACTCTGCAGTGTCCAGTCAAACCACCATAACCCAGTAGCATTTATTCCAAGTACACAAACCTGGTTCAACATCTAAAATCAATCCATATAATTTACTATATAAACAAGAGGAAGACAAGTCATATGATCTTATCAATTGATGCAGGAAAAGCATTTCAAGAAAATATAACACCCATTCATAATAAAAACTCTCAACAAGATAGAAATAGAAGGGAATTACTTCAACTTTATAAGAGTATCTACAAAAAAAAAAAAAAAAACTTACCTCTAACATCATAGTTAATGATGAAAGACTGAATGCCTTCTCCCTAAGAAGGGAACAGGCAGAGATGTCCACTCTCACTACTCATATTCAACACAGTGCTGGAAGTTCTCACCATTGCATGAAGGCAAGAAAAATAAAGACATACAGATTGGAAAGGAAGAAACAAAATTATCTCTATTTGCAGAAGAGAATTGTCCACGTAGAAATTCCCAAGGAATTTACTTAAAATAAAAAATCCAAAAACCTCCCAGTAATAATAAATGAATTGAGTAAGGTCACAGGATAGAGAATCAATTATCTCATCTCTATCTACTAACAATGAACATGTAGAAATAGAAATTTAACCAAGGGCTACACACTGTATGATTTCATTTATATGACATTTTCAAGTTGACAAAATTTTAAGAATAGAGAACAGATTAGTTATTGCCAGAGTGGGGCAATGGGTGAAGGGAAGGAGGTGTGCAGGTGTGGTTGTAAAAGGGTAACAAAGGGATCCTTTTGGTGTTGGAACTATTCAGATATTGACTATTGTGAATACATGAGCCTATACAAGTGATAAAATGTATAGAACTTAATACACACATACAGAATGAATACAGGTAAAACTGGGGAAATCTTAATAAGATTAGTGGATTATATCAATACCAATATCCTGGCTGTGATAGTAGAGTTTTGCAAAAATGCTACCATTGTGGGGAACAGGGCAATGAGTGCAATGGATCTCTCCATATGAATTCCTTCTTAAATGTTTCACATTTTTTGTTTTTTTAATTGACAGATAAAATTATATGTATTTCCCATGTACAACATGATGTTTTGTAGTGGTATACATTGTAGAATGACTAAATCTACCCGATTAAGATATGCAATACCTCACAGAGTTATCATTTTTCTGAGAATGCTTTATAACCACCCAGCATTTTTCAAGGATATAGTTTATTATAAACTAGTAACCATGTTTTATGATAGATGTCTCTATTAATTCTTACAATTGCCTGTGGATCTACAATTATCCCAATTTAATAATTGATCATGTTATACTTATTCACAATTCTTTCTTTTCTTCTTCACAATTCTAGAATCCAGAAATTTTTAAAAATGAACAAAAAAATTATAATTTATTCAGTCTTAAGGTTTGACTTGATTTGAACATATTTAGCTGTGAACACTGAACTGAAGAGAGGATATTTATAGTCTTTATCTCACATAGTAGGTATACATTTTATACATATCTTATAAGGTTCTGAAAATTTTTAAATTCTGAAATATAGCTTTGTCTCAAAATTTTCAATGAAGTACTGTGTTGCCTTTGTTGATTACTGAGTTGTAATCAACCCAAATCAATAGCTATTGAGTACGGGAGGGTTTGGCTGTTGACCAGAGTTAGAGCCCCATAAAGTCCATTCAAACCTTTTTATGATCAAGATATAGAAAGTCTAAAAGTATCAAAATGGCATGTTTTCTTTAAAAAAAAAAAAAAAAAGGCAATACAAATCTTAATTCATTCTTCTCTATTCACTCATGCACTCATTTATTCATTCAACATTCACTGAATGTTGATTGTGTTTGGTTATGAGCAGTGTCCTTTGATGAACATTAAATTATTTCATATTCTTAGCAGAACTACTCAAAATGAGCATCATGCCTCCATTTTATAGAAGAGACTGAAACCTAGACAATGTAAGTATCACCCTAGGTCAGATAGCAGATACTTAAAGCCAGGACTCTATCTCATGTCTGTCTGACTCTAAAGCCTTCTTTTTTTATCTTCACTAAAGGCAAAATTTAAACATGTAAGACTAATCTAATATCTCCCACTCTTACCTGTTTCAAAAGGTCTGGAAGGATACACAAAGGCACTAAGTAGCAATTTTACAAGAATTGGATTAATCTTGAAAAAGAATGTAACTCAATACAGGTTAGAAATTTGAATACACATTTTTCAAAAAGTAGAAAACTTAAAATGAATACCTTAAATGAAAGTGAATATTTTTAGGAAAAAGAAATACAAGTGAAGTTGAGACTAAAAGAAATTTGTAGCAAATAACAAGAGTCTACAGTAAAATTCCTGTCTGATTTGAGTAATTTTTCAGTAACAGTGTGATTATTACTTAAAAGGCAAGGTTTTCTTGGTTCTGTAGAGAAGGCTATTATCTACCTCTTCTTTGAATTGGCAGGATATCAGTATAGCTTGACATGTGAAAGCTAGCATCCTATCAGTTAACATAATGCGGTGTGATTCAATGCACTGCAATGAAAATAAAGTTAAGGTCCAGGTATTTGTATCTATTCCTCCTCTTTTTTCTTTTCAGGATCCTTCTCTTTGGTGTTTGTTGGGCTGCCCAGCACTTATTTAACTGTGCAGGTAACCCGACTCAAGAAACTGAGGAAAGCTAAACCCCTGCACAGTGACAAAAATGAGGGGCACACTCTGAGAAAAAGAACCAGGATTGTGAAAGAGGCCACAGGATGATCCAGTAAAATAGGAGGGGAGCATGAGGAAGAAGGCTCCCTGAGGGCTGGGGTGAGGGTGAAACAGGTGTGGGCAGGGCTCCTGGTAGCTGCCTTCAAGGCTGCAACACAAGGGAGGCAGCGGTACACTATAGTAGGGTTTCTGAATGTTTCTTTTAGATACATTATATAACCCATTCTTAAGTGACCCAGAACTTCTCTCAGGACCTGTAATGCTATTTCCTGTATCTGACAATAAATAAGTCTTTACCTGTTTAGGGACATTTTTTTGGGATGGATTTTCTAGATCATATGTGTTGTTTTTTTGAAGCTGTGATGTGCTGCTATTGAACGTAAAGCAAAAGAACACATTTTTGGTTTTATTTGGGTCTCTAAAGATCTGCCATTAAGAGAATCATCTCCTACGAAAGTTTCAAACAATGATTATTCTGTTTAATATGAATTTTCAAGGCATTACCTTTAGAGTAGACAGTTTATTCTAGCCCCTCCCTCAGTCTATTTCCCAAAGTATTGCTTGGTTGAATGAACCCTAAACGTGTAATACAAACTATACTTTGAGAAGTTCTAGTAGTCGGGTTATAAGAAATGTTTAGGAAAGGAAGTCAGTAACCGTGTACACAAGAACAATAATTAGCTCTATGGCATGAAGCTTCCGGGTTCTCGCACAAAAGCTTCCAGGCTCATCTTTTCCTTCTTACTTCGTCTCTTAAGGTGTCATCAACATACATAGAGTCTCCTTTAAAAAGATTTGGCATCCTAAAGTGAGTTGTTATTTTTAAAGTCAAGTAAAAATACAGTAACCCAGAATGAGAAAGACTCTGTAATAAGTCATTCACACATTTACGTACAGACTTAGCACAATAGGATGACATCTGTAATCTTATGAAGAGTGTGAATCTGCCGGGCATGGTGGCTCATGACTGTAATCCCAACACTTTGAGAAGGTGAGGTGGGCGGATTGCTTGAGGTCAGGAGTTCGAAACCAGCCTGGCAAAACCTTGTCTCCACAAAAGAAAAAAAAAATTAACTGGGCATGGTGGCCCCTGTAGTCCCAGCTACTCGAGATGCCAAGGCAGGAGAATCTCTTGAACCCAGGAGATGGAGGTTGCAGTGAGCTGAGATCACACCACTGCACTCCAACCTGGGCAACAGAGTGAGACTCCGTTTCAAAAAAAAAAAAAAAAAAGAATGTGAATCTTTTCTCCCCTAACTTTATAGCATCAGAGAAAGGCCATCAAGTGGGGGGCACATTTCTCATTCTGAGTGAGGCTGACTTTGCCTTCACAATGTAAATCATGGATACAACATGGGAGATGAGGTCTTCCCACACAACCATATGTAGTTTTCAGTCTCACAACAATAATCAGGCAACATCCTAGAGAATAATTATAAGTGGATTTGTTGGAAGTAGGAAGGAGAATGAAGCTTCACCACGCATAAAACCAGCTGTTTGTCTTGTGTAATGTAAGATGCATCCTAGTTATTCTGAAATAGTATTTAAAGCAAAAGTTTTGATCAAGATAGAAAAAAATAGATAAAGCTTCGTCTCATGGAATGATCTATGGGTTACTCATCCAAGCTCTCACTTTCTCCCCTTCTCTATCCATGTTAACTACACATGTGGGCTTGATAGTACATAAAATAGCCTCAATTCACAAGATAACTTTCTTTCTTTCAGCAAACACTCAGCCTTCTCACACTCTCCTCATATCTAGAAGATTGACCTAAAAGTTCAGTTAATCAACTTATACCTAAAAGCAGATATCAGTGCAAAAACCTTAGAAATGTCTAGGAGGAAATAACCAATTAGATGACAATGCAAGGAAAGCCTATATATCCTACTGTAAACTAAAAAGTACCTGAGACAAGTCTCAATGAGTTTGAAAGCTTATTTTGCCAAAGGTAAGGAAATGCCTGTGACACAGCCTCAGGAAGTCCTGACGACGTGTGCCTAAGGTGACTGGTTTACAACTAGGTTTTATACATTTTGGGGAGACAGAAGACATTAATCAATACATGGAAGATGTACATTTGTTTGGTCCAGAAACGTGGGAAAACTGGAAACGGGGGCTTCCTCGTTATAGATGGATTCAAAGATTTTCTTATTGACAATTGGTTGAAAGAGTTATTATCTAAAGACGTGGAATCAGGCCAGGTGTGGTGGCTCACGCCTGTAATCCCAACACCTTGGGAGGCCAAGGCAGGAGGATCACTTGAGGTCAGGAGTTCAAGACCTACCTGGCTAATATAATATAATCCCATCTCTACTAAAAATATAAAAATTAGCTGGGCGTGGTGGTGCACACCTGTAGTCCTACCTACTTGGAACGCTGAGGCAGGAGAATTGCTTAAACTCAGGATGCAGGAATGGTAGTGAACCAAGATTGCACCACTGCACTCAAGCCTGGGTGATGAGTGAGACTCTGTCAAAAATAAAATAAAATAAAATAAAATAATAAAATAAAATAAAATAAGACCTGGAATTAATACAATAAGCAGATAGCGGGCTTCAGAGAGAATAGATTGTACATGTTTCTTATCAGACTTAAAGAGTCTGTTCTGTCAGTCTTCAGCTTTGTGTTGATTTTAATGCTGGTCAGCTATGCCTGAGTAACAAAAGGAAGGATGGTATAATGAGACATGCCCAACTTCCCCTTTCCATCATGGTCTGAACAAGTTTTTCTGGTTAACTTTGGAATGCCCTTGGCCAAGAGGAGGGGTCTGATCCATTCAGGTGGTTGGAGGCTTAAAATTTTATTTTTGGTTTATACTACCAAGAGTTGCCTTATTCTTTCAGACAAGAAAACAAAGACCCAAGGATAAAATGAAACATGATAGTGGTCAAGTAAATATCTATATTTTAAAAAGTAACTTATTACATCAAAAAAAGATATTATAGAAGTATTATAGATATAAATATGAAAGATGAAATCATAAACTTGCAGATAATACATAGGAGACTAGCTTCATGACCTTGGTGAGGTGAAAACATGCTAAGCAGGGGAAAAAGATCAATACATAGGAAAAGAGAAATAATTTTGACCATATTAAATTAAGAGCTTCTGTTCATCAAAAGACACCAAAAAGAGTATGGAAAAGGAAACCACAACTGGGATAATTTCTTCTTGTTAAGCCATATGGCCAGTAATGATAACAATTTTCTAAAACATAAAGCAAACTCCTATGAATCAATAATAAAAGACAGCAAAAGAAAAATGAGCAGGAGACCTGAACTAACATGTCAAATGAAGAAGATGATCAGCTCAAAAATGAACTTCCTAGCACAAATCCAAATTCATTCATCATTAGGAAATGCAAATTAAAATGGTATGGGATACGGATACAGCCAGAACAGTGGTTAAATCTAAAGATAGAAAATATAAGTGTTGGCAAGGACTTGGAACAATAGGAGTTTTATTACAATCTTTGAGGAAGTGTGACATGGTGTAGCCACTTTGAAAAGTCTTTGGAATTATCTGCTGTCATGAAAGATGTGCTTCATTGTCTGGGCCATGGACCTCAACACAATGTTGGATAGAAGAGATAATTTTAGGTATCATTTTTGGTTTCCTAATTTTAGGAAAATTTTTATACCTTTAATGATGATGTGTGCTGTAGAATTTTTGTGAATAAATTTTTTATGTTAAAAATATCTCGAAACCATCATTCTTAGCAAACTATCACAATAACAGAAAACCAAACACCGCATGTTCTCACTCATAGGTGGGAACTGAACAATGAGATCACTTGGACTTGGGAAGGGGAACATCACACACCGGGGCCTATCATGGGGAGGGGGAAGGGGGGAGGGATGGCATTGGGAGTTACACCTGATGTAAATGACGAGTTGATGGGTGCTGACGAGTTGATGGGTGCAGCACAGCAACATGGCACAAGTATACATATGTAACAAACCGGCACGTTATGCACATGTACCCTAGAACTTAAAGTATAATAATAATAAAAAACAAATTTAAAAAAAAAAATCTCGTTTTTTATTTTTTAATTTGCCACAAGTTTTTATGCTTACCACATGTATTAGTCTGTTCTCATGCTGCTAATAAAAACATACCTGAGGCTGTGTAATTAATAAAGAAAAGAGGTTTAACTGACTCACAGCTCCACATGGCTGGGGAGGCCTCACAATCATGGCAGAAGGCAAATGAGGAGCAAAGTCATGTCTTATATGGTGACAGGTAAGAGTGAGCATGTGCAGGCAACTTCCCATTATAAAACCATCAGATATCGTGAGACTTATTCACTATCATGAGAACAGCATGGGAAAGACCTGCCCCCATGATTCAATTACCTTCCACCAGGTCCCTCCCATGACACATGGGAATTATGGGAGCTACACTTCAAGGTGAGATTTGGGTAGGGACACAGCCAAACCATATCAATACATAATGAATATTGATTTTTATCAAATGCCTTTTTTTCCTTTTTCAGGATCATATTTTTTCTGCTTTTTCTCTTAATGTTTGAATCAGATTGATTGATTTTTGAATGTCAATTCCAAACTTCAATTCCTAGAATGACTTCAATTCGGTTATATTTTATTCTTTGTGTATATTTGCCTTGGTAATATTTTCTTTCATGTTTTTTATATGTTTCTTGCATTGTCTTTGTCAAGATTATTCTTGTCTTCAAAATACAAATTGGTTTTATTTCAATTAATACAAAAATTTGAATTTTTATACAAAAGCTTAAATAACTAAGAGGTCCATGGTTTTATCATTTGAAATTGTTTTTAATGTCCTTTTAAAAAGTACTCAAAAATACTGATACCCAAATTGATACTAAAAAATACATAAATGTGTTATAAGCACAGATATGTGAAAGGTAAAAGATAATGGAACATGAATAGTGCTGGGGTGAGGTGTTAACATTTCCACCAAAATGGATAAAAGCTCCATGGGGTACTACTTTTCACTATTTATTGAAATAAGACTAAGTCTAAGATGATATTATAATATCTGGTAGTTTTCAAAAAGCAATTTTTTTTTACTATTTCTGAAATAGTTTTGAAATAATATGGGACCTGCATTTTCAAGCTTGACAATTTACATTAAAAACAGGTGAAGAGTTAATTGAGCCAATCCCACCCCCACTCTGAATCTTAGATTCAGCCATCTGAAAAGAGTAAAATACTGTGTCAGAGTCTGTGTGTCCAGGGAAGGTATAGAAATAGGACAGAATAGGATGCTAACTCAGATTAAACCCATAGAATTAATGCTTTTGAGTTTCACTGATTAACAGGTAAATTCCCAATCAATACTACCATTCATGTGTAGTTTTTCTCTTATTCAAGGTGAGTGAAATGTTTATGAGAATCTAACCATGTTGCTGGGCCTCACTCCGTTTTTTGATGTTGGGCTGCTGCTGACATCTGTTAAGCCCCAACCTTTCTTCTTCTCCTTGTGCCCCACATCTGGTCAAGATAAGATGCCTGGGAGCTCCTTCCTTTGGCACCAGTGCAAGATTAAAACCATGCAAGTGCCTGTCTGCTTGGGAGAACTTTCATCCCAGCCCCAGCCCTGGCCACAATAAAACCCAAGTCAGTCTCCTTTCCTGGATCTCTGGAGCCGTGTAGGACCTACTTGAGAAACCTGCTCTGCTCTCCCCAGAGATCTCAATTATGACTTTTTCATACTCCCTTGGGGTGTGTGTGTGTGTGTGTGTGTGTGTGTGTGTGTGTCTGTCTGTCTGTCTGTAGTACCAATAGTCTCAACATCCAAACCAAACTTTGGATGGAGTCCATCTGCCTCTGAAGGTGGCCATAGCACTGACATAATAGAAAACCTGTTATTTAAATTCATGGTTATAATTTGAAATGTTTAATAGAAACTGACATCACAAAATGGTACTGCAATTTAAAAATGTGGCTGAATACAATTGTTTATAAACAGTATTTAAATGCTTACTCCAGTATTGTTTGTTATAACTGTAAGCTCAGGTGCACTAGGCTGTTAGCAGCGTTACTGGTAGAAGGTGTCCAGGTTCTTGGCATCTCGAACAAAGAATTGGACAAAACGCACAAACAAAGCGAGGAAAGCAAATGCAGGGATTTATTGAGAACAAAAGCATACTCCACAGTGTGGGGGCCAGCCTGAGCATAAGGGCTCAAGGACCCCGCTTTCAGAATTTTCTGGGGTTTCAATACTCTAGAGGTTTCCTATTGGTTACTTGGCGTATATTCTATGTAAATAAAGAGAATGAAGTGAAGTCACAGTCGTTTACTCAGAATGCACCCTATTGTAAATGGAGAGGATGTTACTTGGTGTGTGTGGTCTTTGTCAATGGAGAGAATGAAGTGAAGTTACAAACCCATTCACATTCCTGTCACGGCTGAGGGGCTTTCACTTGATTTAGTTCTAGGAAGTCAGCGTGCATCGGCCTTATGTTCCCTACCTCCAGGCCCTATTCTCCTGCCTCAGTAGCACTGCAACCTAGAGAGCATTTTTCTGTTTGACTGTTAAGGCTTCCATGTTCAGGATGTGCGGTGAGTTGAACAGAAACATTGTTTTAATTTCAGTTTGATAAAGCTGAAGAAGTACATATATTGCAGATGAAGGTGCATTTTTAGGGGTTCAATCTGTAATTGAATATTAAACAAAGAATGCAAAATTGACTAGATTCATATGTAAAGTAAAATATGCCCTAAAAAATAAGAAATGTTGCTTTTAAAACTGCAGACAAGCTAATAAACTGGATATTATTTAAAACTCAAATACCTATAAACAGTCTCATCTGTAAACAGCCTCCCCACCCTGACTGACACCCAGTTGACATAAGGAAGAGCCTGGAGAGGGAGGACAGGAGGAAGAAGCCTGAGAGAGAAGAAGCTGTAGGGAAGACAAGCTTGAGAGAAGAGAAGTTCGAGAAAGAAGAAGCTGAGGGAGGAGAAACGTGAGAGCAGGAGGAAGATCCCTGAGATGGTGGAGAGGCACAGGTGTGTAAGGAGAAGATGGGGGACAGCAGGCAAAAGAGACTTGTGAATTGAGGAGGTTGCAAACATGATAAAGAGACCTGTGGAGCATCTTCATGAGCAACAGAAACAGCAGTCGTGGTGTCCATGTATGTCTAGAAAGAAAGGGAGTTGAACCATCCTCGGGGTTTCCAGTAGCCCTAGGGCAGTATACAAGAGCATTTGAGAATATTCTTGTCTTGAAAGAGACAAGTTGCTGATACTGCTAGAACTAAGCAGCTCTGACATTGGAAGAGATGGCAAGACCCCTGGGAAGACCTGATGATAGGGACAAAGAAGACACCAAAAACACCAAAACAGACTCCCAACCAAGGCCAGCACAGATGAGTTACACCTCAACTGGTGATAGTAGAAGATAGAGGGTGCCCACAAAAATATCTCCAATGCCTTAATACTCCACCAGCAGCCCTGATGACACCTTTCAGAGGAGAGAGAGAGGGCAATTCTAAATTTTTGAAGAAATCTCTGTTGTATCTGAGATTAGCCTGAATTGGTAAGATCAGGTAATTGGCCACTAGGTTGTTTGGAACTCTAAATAGGTTAGTCATATAAACAATAGAAAGTTTATTTGACCTTTATGCCCATCTGAAAAGCCAATGCCCACATATAATTCTTGGCAATGAGTTATGACTTAATAAAAGTTATTTCCCTTATAATGATCATAAAAGTTTTTTCCAGTGTAAAGTACTGAGCACCATAAAGTATTGAGCAACATTGTCATCAACAGCAGCATTCTGAATTTCCAGGTTCTTGATAAGTTGTGGTTACGCACCTTGAAACAATCGCATCTGGAACCTATCATAGGAGTTAGGGCAGTTGGACTTATCTTCAACAATAATCCTTCCTGAATTAATTCAATATCCATAATGTTTGTCATCAATTAATAAAAGGAAATACAGAATTAAACAAATCCCACATGGCAATTATGAGAAAGGACATAAAAGGAAAACAAATTATTTTCTAAGAAAAAAGGAAATACAGAACGCCTCTTATGTTATAAGCACAGATATGTGAAAGATAAAAGATAATGGGACATGAGTAGTGCTAGGGTGAGGTGTTAACATTTCCATCAAAATGGATAAGAGCTCCATGGGGTACTACTTTTCACTATTTATTGAAATAAGACTAAGTCTAAGATGATCTTGTAATATCTGGTAGTTTCCAAAAAGCAATTTTTTTTTTTACTATTTCTGAAATAGTTTTGAAATAACATAGGGCAAGACTGCAGGGTCACTGGCTCGTTGGGAAGGAATTCCTCTCTCCTGCAATGTTCTCAGATACAGATGCATTTACATTTCTTTATCCACTATGGCCAGACTTAGATCTGAGAACATTGCAGGAGAGAGGAATTCCTTCCCAAATAGCCAGTGGCCCTGCAGTCTTGGCCTTTATGTCCCCAGGAGAGCTCATCTGGTGAACTCGGTTTATGCTCTTTTCAAGCTTCCCCAAGAAAGGGAAAGGTCAAGAATATTCTTGAGGCAAAAGATCCTGATTAGGAGCAAGTATTTCAGAAAAAGCTGTAAGGTCTGAAATATACTGTCAGAAAGTATAAGAAGTTTGTGTCCTGTTTCTATCACTGACAAGCTTTGTAAGTTTGTACAATTCTGTTAGGTCATTCAAACCTCAGTTTCTCCATCTGTAAAACAGAAAAAAAAAAGGTGATGGTCCCTTCTTGGCAGACATGGTTTATTGGCTCATTCTCTGATGAAGCACTTCCTACTGCTTTTGTCATACTGACAAAAGCACTTCATTTTGTCACTGTCCACTCTTTAGAATATTAAAGCCCATATTCACTTCGCAGTTGAGAGTAGCCAAAGAAATATAGAGGAAAAGTGCATGGGTGCTTCTGATAGGCTTTAAACTGAGCCTTTTCTCCCTTTTACCCATCTTGTGCCCAGTAATTATGTCAAAATCCAAAGCAATCACATTACAACCGTGAGGCATCAGTGTGAGCACAATTGACCAACGTGATAAGAATGGTTTAGAAAGTCTGGCTTCCAGATGGCATTGCTGAGCAGCTCCAGCAACAGTAGTCACTGCTATTCTTCAGGTTTCCTGTTGTGGATTAAAAATGAATCCATGTTTGTTTAAGTCACTATAAAGTAAATTTTTAATTACTTGCAGCTAAAAGCATTCCTAACCACCAAACCATGTTAAAGCTGTTTTTAATTAATAAGCATTTTAGAAATATTATTTATTCTTTTTATACTTAAAAATACATACCACATGATAGCATATACATTTTATTTAATTTTCACTGAATGAAATTAAATGGTATTTATTCATGCACCAAATGAATCACATACATTAGAAATAAAGGACAATCATATATAAATTTCATTGCTAAAAAGAATAAAAAGGTGAATTTCTCTCAAAGTTTTTGAACTACAGGCAGTACATCAGCAAAATGATTATTTTATTTAAAATTCATAATTTATTATTTATTATTAAGTAAATTACTTATTTTTATTTAAAATTTTTAACAAATTAGTCTTGTTGGAGCCATGGAATAGAAAAAACTATATTTTGTACTGTCATTGTATCTTTTCTCAGGGAACTTGCCCTGGAAAAACAAAGGCCCACCTTATGAGAAGAAAACAGGCCAGAGGCACTCTGTTTCTGAGCCACCCTCAAACAGCTGCCTCTGGAAGCACTGGCAACTCACTCCCAGGGGCTGCTGCCCAGTTACTGGGTTTGGCACACCAAGTGGAATCCACTAGATGCTGACTCAGTTGACCTATCCACTCCATTTTCTGTCATTTCCCTCAGCACTACCTGTATTCCAGCCACAGAGAACTACGCAATCGTCTCTGAACAGATAGTTCAACCGTCTGCTTATTTCCCCTACAGAGCATCCTTCCCCTGTGTCTACCAGGAAAACCCCTCTTACCCAGCAAGGTCCTACTAGAACACTTACTTCTCACTGACCCTCTCACCAGCAAAATATACGGACCCACCTATGATTCCCTCATGATGGTCAGCACATATCTCTGTTGTAGGCACTGGCCACAATGTTACTTTTTATCTGATTGTGTAGCTTTTTCCCCATTTAAATATGAGTCCAGACCCTATCCCCTTGGTATCCTGAAAATGAGGTGGATCATGGTCCTCTAGTTGACTGAGATTGGCTTTCAAGTGGATAGAATTAGGTTTATCCAAGTGCTAATGAATGGCAGGTTGCAAGGAGTTCATGGGGGAGCATTTGGAAGATTGGGGCAGAGGTTTCAAATACTTTTTTTAACAATTATTTTGTCCTGTGTGCACGCTGGTTTTATTTACCAGTTATGTATACTTTATTTCACTGAAGAAAGAACGTTTGTCTGTACACTATTGATGGAGAGCAAAGGCTTGATTCAGCTGAAAAACGGTCCCCAGTTTTTGCACATATACAATCTCCTGAGAAGAGATTCAGGAACTGTCTTCCATATTTAGAAACAGCTCAAAGGTCCAGTTGGTCTTGGATGCCCAGTGGGCTCCAGGATAAATAAAATCTTTGATTCCCCTAGGGCTTTCTGGTTTGACTAAACACTACATGAAAATGAAAAACCTATACCAACTTTCCTAATTGAAGCTGTGTCTGATTATGGAAACACTTAAAACATAAAAATGGGTTGCACATGGCTTGTTCCTGGCACTGAGTTCAGGCACTACTTCCTGTTGTCAATCCAGTGAATTCAACACTGCACTATGGATGGTAACAATATTCATCTTCAACTGACAGTACTTCACAATATTCAGTTTCAAAGCATTTTGCTGGCTAGGTCACTTTAACTTTGTAAGTAAACACTGCCAAAATTCCCACAGTCTAGCTAAGAATTTGAGTTTTTTTATAAATTGAATTTATAGAAGAGGCTGAAAGATAGAGTCACAGACTCTTTTTTTCTACCAGCAGAAGGAAGTTGGCTTCAGTCTGAAGCTTTCTCAATAATTAGAACTATGGGACTATCATCTCCTATTTTCTACAGTTTTCAAGTAAAGAAACCTAGAATCTAAAAACAAAACAAAACACAAGGATAACAAGGCTGGGTTAGACCATACCCATACTTCCTACTCATATCCAGAACGCACTTCATTTGGAGGGTCATGGGGAGCTGTTTTTGTTTATATTGATGTTCTACTGGAAATTAAAATTTTATGAAAATTACAGTTCAAGGTATTGACTCTGATAAGGCTAATGAAGATAATCAGAAAATATCAACTTTAGAACCCTAAATGGCTTAATCTTAAATTGCCCTTTAGGGGTAACTAAGAGGTAAGGGAAGATATTTCAGCCACAGTGGGGATCTGTGGAATCATGCTTTCTATGCGGGTCAGTCAGCTAACACTATTGAAAGTTTTCCCAGTACTGGGAAGACACCTCTCCTGCTTTTGCATCCTGGGCCAGCATCTCCCTGGTCTCAGCCTGTGAAGAGCAGAGGCAAAATGTGTCCTCCATAATACAGAGAATAAGCTCTTTAGAAGCACCCAAATGGGTTTCAAATCTCAGCTCTGTCGCTTACCAGAATTTTGCATCTGGAATTTGCATCTTCTTTTTTTAAAATATATAAAAATACATTTTATTATTATTTCAGTATATAACATATTAGTGAATACATTAGACCACATTTTCTCAAATGGCCCATTAATTCCATGATAATATTTCTCTTTGATTCCTGAGATCCTCAATTTTATTTGTCTTTCAGATCATCTACATTCTTTTTTTTTTTTTAATTTATTTATTATTATTATACTTTAAGTTGTAGGGTACGGATCATCTACATTCTTACCATGACTGTGAGACTGTGATACTGCCCACAAGGATACCAATACTGAGAGATAAAGAACATTGTGCTAAATTGTTCTATCATGGTCCTTGCTTAAGGTACTGATCTTTTTTTGCTAATCTATTTTTCAGCACTTGAGTATGTGTTTCTTCATTGTCACGTACAGGATCTGGTTGAGGGAGAGGTTTTATGTGTTCATCTGCAATGTCCACAGAAGTGGTGCAGCTTACTATTGTGCTGCCATCGGACATCAAGAAAAGCTCTACTTTGTTGCCTAACAGTGAAGAATACATACATCTATAACAAACATAATACAAAGCTCCATCATAATTTATCTATCCCTTTTGATTGGCATCTAAGTTTTCTCCCCTTTCCCACTATTGCAATCTCCTTTTGGATTGGAAATACACGTTTCAAGATAGTTTACTATCACTCGTTTTACTGCTGCTGATCACTGACACAAAGAAGTTAATGTGTGTTGGATAATGTTCTATGTGCTGATGTATATCACCCCTAAATCTTCATAAAACCCCATCAAGTACATACTTTTATAACCACTGTTTCATGCCTGTGAAAACAGGCACAGAGAGGTCTAATGGCGTGAGCAAGGTCACAGAACAGGTTATGGTAGAGTGGAACAAAAGCTGCAGCTTCTGCTCCAGAGCCAGGCTCTTAACAAGGGCACCTGCTGTCCCTGACTTGAGCAGGTTCCAAGGTTTTGCTGTTGTTGGGGTGTTTTGTTTGTTTGTTGTGCCATTGCAGCATCGTAATAATATCAGACATAAGAGCTGCCTGGCTGTCTTCCCGGGATTAGAGGTAAACACTGAGGCTACATTTTGTGAGTGAAGATAACTAGTCCTTTGGGGAGAAGGCAAGCCAACGGCCCTGGCCTCATTTGTTAGCCATCTAATTTCGGAGCATGAGTTTGCTTGAGGAGGGCCACCTGGTATTAGAACATTTCCTGTTTTCATAGAAATTTAAAATTTTACATTTATAAAACATTTATCAAACTGAGTGACATCATTCAACAATGTGGTACTTTCAGGGGATTGTTGGATGGATGTTGTGGGAACTAACTTGAAGTAGGAAGGGCCCATCATTTGGACACATCTTAGGGCTTCCCAGCTGCACCAGGTTATGGACAAGGGACTTGAAACCCCAACCCTTCCAGTCACTAACCACATGGCCTGAGATGTCATTTCATGCAGCTGGGCTCTTTTTGCTCATCAGCAAGTGATGTAAAGCATGTGAGGTTAGTGCATGGTACATTCTCAAACCCTGGAGCTACTGGTCCTGTTGTAACTATTATTATTATTAACATTACAATGAACATTTGAAAAAATTATTTAGCGTGTTGCAAAGTTTCTCTACACCTGGAAGTAAAGGCAGTCAAATTTGGATGAGGCAGGAATTTCCAATCTTGAGTCTGCCCCTTTGCAGACCCTTCCTAGAGGCTGAGACCCTATAGATGTGGCCTGAGCCCATCGGATATGCAGCCAACTATGGGCATCTGTCGACTACAGCAATGCATAAGGATGCCACCAAAATAGCTGTGCTTTCTGAAAATCATCACTTCTGCTCTGCAAAGAGCTACACATTCCTCTGCCTCTTTCCCTGTTTTTGAGTTCTTTGTTTTCCAACATTCATGACACCAAGGGGCCATGAGGATTTGTGAGCATGCAGCACCCCTGGGAGAAGGTAGTCTTTTGTGCCACCATCAGTCAAAGGACCAGACCTAGAACCCCTGATTCCCAAGCAGTTGACTGCAGAGTCACCACCAGCTCCTTGAGAATCTGATGGTTGATTCAGTTCCTCTTGGATGGGTTGATGGAAAATGCATTTATATTTGGCAAATCCCAATATAATTGGGCTTTTTTAAATTCCAGAAGATTTTAATTGCAGATAATTACTTAAGTTTAAATCCTTTATTGTCTTTTTTTTTTTTTTTTTTTTGCTCTTAAAGCTGAGCAATGAAATGAGACCAAACTAGAGTTTAATAAAAACGAATTCCCACTAGAATTTAGAGCACATCTTTAAACCTTAAATCTTCTGTTCATGAAACTTTGCCCAGTTAACTGCAAGAGTCTGCAGCCTGTTTTTAATTTACAGTTTTTACTCCCATCAGAAGATGGAAGGAAAAATAACTGAAAATAATGTCTGCAGAATTGTCCCAGTGCCTAGCTGTCCTGCACAATTGCCAGGCTCTGTTCAACTTTTGAGAGAGGAGAAATTTCTCTCTGAAAGAAGGGCATAAGGATCCCCAAGGGCTTCTATGCAAAAGAGGAGAACTGCCTGGTTAGGCACCTCCTATATGCCCAGGATGCATAAGCTTGATCACCCTCAGACCTCAGGGCAGCGTCTTGATACATGAGCGAGCATCCCTGTACTGCTAAGGAGACATTTAGAGAGGTGCGGCCATCACACACTAATAAAGTGCAAATCCAGTGCATTGTGCAATCCAAATTGGATCTGCCTCTTTCCCGAATCAATTATTTTGCCATGTGGGGTTGCCAGATAAAATACTGAATGCTGAGTTCTGTTTAAATTTCAGGTAACCAAGAGTAATGTTTCCATGTAAGTATGTCCTAGATATTGCATGGAACTTAGATATACTGAAAAATTAATCTGAAATTTTGATTGAAGTGGGCTTTCTATAATTTTATTTGCTAAATCTGGAACACTAGGCGATTTCTCTTCATAAGAACCAAATGTTGACTATCTGTTCTTTTATTGGTGTAGATCCCAATTCAATTTTCATTAAAATTAAGGTATATTTGCAAAAACTTAGCCGGGCATGGTGGTGGACGCCTGTGGTCCCAGCTGCTTGGGAGGCTGAGGCAGGAAGCGAATGGCGTGAACCTGGAAGGGGGAGCTTGCAGTGAGCCGAGATCGCTCCACTGCTCTCCCGCCTGGGCGACAGAGCGAGACTGTCTCAAATAAATAAATAAATAAATAAATAAATAAATAATTAACGGATATTTGGCAGGATGTTTGGGACATTGATGCCTAACCTTTTATTTCAGGCCTATGAGAAGAAATAGGAAAGGATGGAAGAGGATAAAGAAGGAGGGAAAGCAGGAGAGGAGAGGGGGAATGAAGGAAGGAGGAAAGAAAGACTTAAAAGAAAGTAGAAAAAAAAGGAAGAAATCAGTATTTTTCTGATCATTTTCTATTTTTATTTTTAATTATTTTATTTTATTTTATTTTATTTTTTTTTGGAGATGGAGTTTTGCTCTTGTTGCCCAGGCTGGAATGCAATGGCATGATCTCGGCTCACTGCAACCTCCCCTCCTGGGTTCGAGCAGTTCTCCTACCTTGGCCTCCCGAGTAGCTGAGATTATAGGCATCTGCCACCATGCCCCACTAATTTTAATAATTTAGTAGAGACAGGGTTATACCATGCCAGGCTGGTCTCAAACTCCTGACCTCAGGTTATCCACCTGCCTCAACCTCCCAAAGTCCTGGGATTGCAGGGCGTGAGCCACGGCATCTGGTCCATTTTCTATTTTTAAAAAAGAGCGCCCCTGCTCTATCAGAATCACAGACTATTATAAAGTAATTTATAATTATATAACTTAGAACTGAAATGAATGATAATTCACTACAGGGGACATCTCTTTAGGAAGATAACTTGTAAAATATTACACTATTACACTTCAATTTGCATATGTGTACATTTCATTAACTAAATTATAACTATTAATGTCATGTTTATCAACCAATTATCAGCCAATTATCATCACCAAGGAGATCTAGAATAATTAGATGACAGTTAACCAACTAAATCATATGCAAATAAATTCAGTTTTTATCCACTGAAAATCAGATCCTGCAAATCTCAAAACATCTGGATATCTGTAAGCATCTAAAACTTTGGCATTTTTATAGGCAAAATAATTCACTGGTTTATTTTTATTTTTAATATTTACTCAGAGGTTTTATCTCTATACACACACACTCACATTTCTCATTAATTTAAAAAGTTATCTGATCTCTCTCTCCAGGCCCTGGCTGTTGCCCATACTTGGGCCACAGGACCCTGACAGATCTTCTCACTCTAAGGTTAAATGACTCTCAGAATCAGCCTTTAAATGGGTAACTGCAAGCAGGAGATTTAAACATTGCCTTTCTCTGTTGAAAAGTAGGTACAGAATACAAATATACACTTCCTTCTTTCTTATTTAAACTTCCAGGAATATAATACATGGTATTTCATGCCCTACATATGTGACGACTAATCCCAAGTAAGCATAAGGTGAGAGAGTTTGAACTGACGTGGAGCTAGGAGACAGTAAGATCACACCACAGTCTTCTCTAGTTACTTAAAGCTTCTTGCGTTTATTTGAAAATACTAAGATATATTCCAATGGAAACAGGGACCTGGGAAAATAAAATTTCATGTCACGGCTAACTTCACAAAGATTTAATGATAAAACCTGTGTGCCTCTGCCCTTAAGAGGAATGGCTGTATGATAGGGGTGGATAGCTTTCCTACATCCCAGGGACATTTGCTAGCTCTGGGGCCCTCACATCTGGAAAGACAGAGTTCCTACCTTCAATCAGTGGGGTACACATAAGCATACCCAAGCACTGCACAACACAGCTGGTTTTGTAATAGCCATCGTGGAGAGGCAGAAAAGAGAGAAGTAAAATCCTTCCAAGGACCTGGTAAAGATCCTTGGAGGAAGAGGTAAAAGAGCTTGGAAACATCAGAGATGGTGGCAAAGCAAAACTGGTGTGAGGGTGGTATTGCTTCAGGACCATGCACCGCGGGGCTCTGCTGCTGTGTCTAGGGTGAGTGTGTTTAAAAATGCAGCGTATTGATAGAAAATGTGATGGATGGTGAGGCCAACAGATAAGGAGATGATTGCCTTTGAAAAGACAGCTTGAGAGGAGTGGGGATCCTCAGGCCATGGGAAGCCACCCAAGGCAGCACCAGGGTCACCAGGAGGCAGAGTGAGAACAGGAAATGTGGGCAAGAGCCTTTATCATCACTTCTGCAGAAATGCACGGGAGAGGCCGAGTAGGCAGGCTTAGGATTGGCTTGTCTGAATAATTTCCAGGCTCTGGGGCAGAAGGATGGTCTAATTGTCTGATATCTGGCCCTGAGGGTGATAACCCCATAGTGGAGGGGCTTGGAGCTGTGGGATGCAGAGACACACACAGAGGAAAGACAACGAGAAGACATTGGAGGGAAGACAGAAGGAAGACACAGGGAGAAGACGGCCATCCACAAGCCCAGGAGAGAGGCCTCAGAAGAAGCCAACCCTGACAACACCTTGCTCTCAAATTCTGGGCCTCCAGGACAGTGAAGCAATCAGTTCCTATGGCTTATGCCACCCAGTTTCTGGTTCCTTGTCACAGCAGCCCTAGCAAGTGGACACAAACATATATCCAACATACGAGACACTCTTTTACATCCACTGCTCACTTATACTGTACCTCACCCAAAGCTATGAAGTGTGATTGGTGGGGCATAGCATAGTAGGAGACAAATTTGTCCTATGAGAAAAAAATGTTTCTAAATGTATAGTGAGCAAACAGGTTAAATTTCATAGCCTTCAATTAAAGCATTATGATGTTAATCAAGCATGACAGTGTTTATATAGCCACACAAAACAAAAATTCAAGTGATTTTTCATCTATTGCCAAATATTCATCAAAATATTTGAGACTGCATAAATAGGTTTTACCTAAGTAGAATATTCCATATTCTGTTATCATCTTAGGCTTACTCATTGTTGAGAAAGGAGTACACAGGGGATAAGGAGCTAGGGGAGTAAAATAGTTAAGTTCCTCGTTACTTCATAAAACATACAGATGTGAAAACTGATGTACGTCCAGGGGACCTGACCCTTGCTGTACCCTCAGGAACCCACCAGTGGTACAGTATCAGGATTACAATTTTTTGCACCATTATGAAGCTATTCTTTAACACACACCCTTCTTATGACAAAGCAAAATAAAAATCTGAAAGTGTACATAAGATTGGAGTAATACAGTATAATTCCTCTATTTACTGACTTTCACTCTAATATTTTTCATTTGGAGTGAGAAGAATAACTTTTATAAGATGTTCTATGGCAAAAGTTCTTTCCTGGAATCTTTTCAGAACGAAGCACTGAAACAGAATCTGCCGGGGGACCTCCTCTTTCAGCTTTGGAGCCCCCCTCCCTCTGTCTCTGTACGGGGGAGCTTCTTCCTTCTGTCTTCTCCCTTCACTTCTTGCCTATTAAACTCTCCACTCCTTAAAACCAAAAAAACAACAACAAAAAAAAAAAAAAAAAAAAAGAATCTGCCAAACAAACAGCTGTAAGGTTTACACAGTAGAGGAATATGGATATTTTTGGAAGGAAACACATGGGAACCATCTCTGAAGCACTTCTGGAGAGTGATTCACATTAAAACAATAAAATATTAACCATAAAAACTTAAGAAGGTACAAATCATGGAGATAAAAACTCTCTTTAGTTCGGCCACACACTTAAAGAGAGGGTGTTAGATAGATTATGAGGCACTGGATTCCCATTCCATAAAATCTAGGACAATGTTTGGGACAAAAAAAACACAACGTGTTTGACTGATGAAGGTTAGAGGATTGGCCTACAAGCATGAGATCCTAACGCTCAGAGCACAGCAGCCGTCACACGTGCTTTATCCAGATCCATCAGTTCTACAGAAAGAGGTTGGTGGTGAAGACCAAAACCAAAAAACCTACCAAGCCAAGCTACAACAAAGATTATGAAAATAATGATGAGAGCTACCACTAGGCATCAGCTACATCTCCCCTCTCCCTCAACAAAGCGTAACTGGTTTTTGAAAAGTAACTTTGATCTGTATCTTATTCCAACTAAGATTTTTTTTTTTTCTTTTTGAAACAGAGTGTTGCTCTGTTGCCCAGGCTACAGTGCAGTGGCAGGATCATAGCTCACTGCAGCCTGGAACTCCTGGCCTCAAGCAATCCTACCACTCCAGCCTCCCAAGCAGCTGAGATTATAGGCATAGGCTGCCACCACACCTGGCTAATTTTTACTTTTATTTTTTGTACGGTCAGGGTTTTGCTGTGTTGCTCAGGCTGGTCTCGAACTCCTGACTTCAAGTGATCCTCCGGCATTGGCTTCCCAAAGCACTGGGGTTACAGACGTGAGCCATCACACCCAACCAGATGTTTACTAAAGATCACAAATTGTTCTATTTGCTTATCTGCTGGGAAGATTGGACTCAAAGTAAGGCATGATAATGGTTAACAATATAACTCCCCTATGTAACAATTCCCTTATGACTTCCTCTTGACCTTGGGCAAGGTTCAAAGCCCTTAGCCTGGCTGTTAAGGCACTTTGAAACCTGACCTTGAAGGCCCAGAGTGCAGGAGAGAGAAGGAACTTGAAGAGGACACACTTGGGCTGAAGTGTAGATTCTGGATCATAGAATTTGTGTTCTAAGTCCCAAGAATCAGAACCAGAAATCTTAGACAGTATCTCAGCTGGATCAATAAAAGAATAGATGAATGAGCAAATTACTTTGAGCTATGGAGTTGCTGAAAAACTAAACCAGATTGTTAAGAGAATAAAACTTGCTTCCCTCTGCAGAGTGAAACTGTAAGTGGAAAGAATGAGGCAGAAATTTTGCTTTTTATTACTAGCTCTTCATTACTATCTTTAAAATCATAAATATGTATTACCTTGACAAATTTCTAAAATATGGTACAAAAAGCAAACCAAAACCAGGTTTTTTTAACATTTTTTGATATGTGAGACTCTCAAGTCTTTGTGCCATGTACAACCTCAAATGATTATAAAAGAACCTCAAAAAGCATCGCAGTGGCAGATGCCATTTCTCAGATTAGGATGCCCAACAACTGGCATAAAGTCCCAGGGTTCAGCAACTGTCCAAGCCCAAAGCTGAGGCAGCTACACTAGGCCACACTGAATCCTCGCGTGTGGCCTTTTCCTGGGGCTATCTCACCCTCATCCTGCCTCCATCACACCCAGCCCCAGACATTCACTGCCACAAGGATGAATCGCTCACTACTGTATCCTGGGCTGGTAGGACATGGACACTGGGAAACGGGGATGGAAGGAACGCCACCCCCATGTCAGGGGAACTTAGTTCTCCCTGAATGCCTGGTTCCAGGGTACTCCCAACCCAGACTCCACCCTGACTTTAGGTGATGTTGCTGTGAATACCTCCATAGCGGCTTTGAACCATTTTCAGATGACTTCCAGCAAGTGTAGCTCCTATAAGATAAAGCTCACACTTCACCATGAGTACCATCTGCAGCCCCCAAACACGTATACCCTCGTGTGGGAGCACCTCAGGAAAGTGCTGGAGGGATGCAGCAAATCAGCATTTATTTATTTATTTTTATTTTAAGTTTTGAGGCAGAGTCTCTCTCTGTCACCCAGGCTGGAGTGCAGTGGCACAACCTCAGCTCACTGCAATCTCTGCCTCCCAGGTTCAAGCGATTCTTCTGCCTTAGCCTCCTGAGTAGCTGGGATTACAGGTGCCCGCCACCTCACCCAGCTAATTTTGGTATTTTTAGTAGAGATGGGTTTTCACCATGTTGGCCAGGTTGGTCTCAAACTCCTGGCCTCAGGTGATCTGCCCACCTCGGCCTTCCAAAGTGCTGGGATTACAGTCATGAGCCACCAGGTCCAGCCATTTATCAAACAACCTCTATGTGCCAGGCACTGAACCCAATTTTCACCCACATTAATTTATTTCATCTCACAACAACTTTATTCGCTAGATTCTTATTACTATTCATAGTTTTACTGGTAAGAAAAGAGAGCCTCAGAGAAACTAAGGAAAATGACCAGAGTCCCAGAGTCGCTTCCTTGGAGGATCGGACTTTAATTCCAGATTATTCTAATCTCAAGTTTATTCTACCACACTTTGGAAAGATAGGCTCTTCTATATGGCTCTGGAGAACTGAATTCTTTTTTCATTCAAAAACTTGTCTTCCCGAGAGTCGGAGGTTCCCCAGGAATAAGGAGAATTCCTTTAGATGTGTGACCCTTGGTGATCTCTAGCTAAGCACCAATGCACGGGAAAGTGAACTGCCCAAACTCTGATGCCTTGTGTTGGGTTTATGCAATAGAATGCTTTTGTTCTATAATCTGCACTCCCAGAAGAAAAAAAAGACAGAACAAAATCCTGTCTTCTTCAACCTGAAAAAGCCATGACTTGCAGCAGTATTCCATCTACAGTATGAGACCTTGAAATGTAGGCTTTAGAAAAATGTGTTTTTCATTCTACTTTATAGCCAAGTCATTACAACATGTCCATTCTCTAAATGAGATGAAACAGGAAACTTCCTGTTGGAAAATTTTCTGCGTCCTTGACCCTGTCCCTGGATTTCAGAGTTTGCAGAAGGCTAAAGCTGGCGGAAACCGTGAAGATGTCCCACTGCCTCTCTCACTTCTCGCTGGCCTTCATCATTTACATCTTCATTTGACAGTTGTGTTGTCTCTGCATTTGTTCATATCCCAGGATATACTGCTACACACCTCCAGGAATGTCTTCCTAGGAAACAAACTGGCCCAAGCCATTTCCAAACCTTCAACACCCCAAGGCAATTAAAACAAGACAAAACGAAGTCCCTGGTAACCCCTGCATGGTACGGGGCCGGTCATTTCCAGCCTGGTTCACAAGCCCTTGACATATAACCCCAGTTTTGCTACCTTACACACCCCTGCTTTCCTCCTGGTCTCAAAATTTTTGGTTCTGACTTCTTGCCCTTCACCAAGTACTGTGTCATTTTTCACGTGCCTAAGTCCTTACATGCGCTCTTTTCTCTGCCTAGATTGTCCTTCCCCTTATATTGTGCCAAAGAAATAACAAAATGCATGAAAGAATGAGTCAGAGCACAGGGTCTCTGAGAGCTTCCCCAATGGTTGGCTCCAGGCTTCCTATGTGTGCTCATTGGAGGTCAACCGTGCATCATTCTGCAGACCTCACACACTATGTGCTACTTCCCCTGACTTGCTGTGTCATCCATCCCTGCTGTACCCTGAAGTACAGAAGGGCCACCAATCTTTAATCAAACACGTATATTGAAATGTGCTCCTCTTTGTGAATGGGACAGCTTTGATTCCGATGATGGGCTCTGTCTTGTATCAGCTGGACGAGCTTTAGGCTAGTTGCCTAACAATATCTGCCTTCATGTTCTCCTCTATGAACCAGGAACAATAACAATAACGCAAAGGACTGTAGTGAGGACTGATATTTGTAAATACTTAGCACTGTCTGTCATAAAGAAACTTCCATAAGTGAGTGGTCAAAGGGTGTGGCCCTGAGATTAGAGCATAGTTGAACAAACTGGAGGCCCTACTGCTTAGGGACTGGATAAACTTGTCAAAGTAAACTATTTAAGCTTCAGTTTCCCCATTTATTAAATAGGAGTGAGGTGGTTGCATTTTCCTTGGGATTATGCATATTAGACACATAGCACTTACAAGATACTTTGAGTGGAAGCTAACGTGCAACAATAATAGCAGCCGCAATATGCACTGTGCTTATCAGCATAGGAGCTGCTCCATGCATTCTCACTTCAGTCTGTGCTCAGGAATGCTTACTCTTAGTAGCACCAATTCTGCTGTCATCACCATCATTGTCATCATTATCCTTTTCCTAATCATCATTGTCACTGTCATCAGCAGCAGCATCATTATCACCATTGCCATCATCTTTATCATCATTGTCATCAACATCAACATCCTCATCATCACACATTCACCGTGACTCCTCAGTCTTCTCATCTTCATTCCTCACCTCTTTACTACACTTTGGTAACATGTGGTAGGCCCCAGAGAATGCAGCCTTGGTCCCTCCAGCCATGATAAGCACAGGTTGAAGGATCCTGACCACTCCGCACCACAATTTATGACACCATTCCTTCGAATCAGGATAAGTGTTTGGGCTCGTCACATCGAGCTCACTCTCCTCTAAATCTCCCACAAAATACTAGTCTTATGAGACGCTGTAAAAATTTTTTAAAAATAACCTTTGGACATAATATGAACTATATATTATATCTTTCCTTTGAGATATGTTAATTCCTTTTAGCATGTTAAAGGACTGGAGAAATCCCACAGTAAAGAAATACATTTAACTAGTTAATGTATTTAACTAAAATAAATCAACGATTTCCTAAACTGACTCTGAACCTTTCCCTGTGTTTGTGTACATGTATGCATGTGTGTAATATGCAACAGGAAGGGCTGTGTGCATGCTCTCCCCTTTGTAGACATATGTGTGTGTGTGCATACGTGTGGGGTGCTACATGCCTTTTTTCTCAGTGTGTGCATGCATGTAATTATGTACTAAGACATACTGAGGGTGTGCCATATGTTTTCTTTCTGTACATGTGCATGCACCTGTATACATGTGCTAAGCCATGGGAAGTAGGTATTACACGCCTTTTTCATACTGTGCAGGCATGTGGGTGTGTGTATGTGCATGTGTGCTATGCTCCATGCCGTTTCCTTTATAAGATTTCTCCCATCCTCACCTCTTTGCTTTGGCTTCTTTCTTGTTTCAAATGGTTGAATATCAATGTTTCTGTTCTTTCTGACTCTTCCCATCTTTTTCTTCTATTCTATCGGAAAAATAAAAGTTACCACAAGGGATGGGAACAAGAAAGATAACATTGTGTGCCCAATTGTTTTCCTGCTCTGTTTTTACTCTGTGGGCTCGTCTGGATGTCAGTTTTGTTGTTGTTTTTAAGTCATGGGGTTAATTACCTTCCCCTGTCCCTCTTATCTCTTTAAAATCTCCTGAAATCTTTCCATTCTTGGAAAATGCACACACACACACATACACACACTCACTCTTACTCACATACATGTCCTTAGATGCCATGTCCATGGGCCCCAGGTTAAGTGAGATGCTTCACAAGTACCACAGCTGCCACATTGGTCCCTGAATCCTCAATGCCAGCACAGGGCCAGGCAGACAGCAGGTGAATGTTGAATGAATATGTGAATTAATCAGGACGGCCAGTGGGGGTCCATTTATCTTTAAGATCATATGTTGTGTTCCTTGGTCAGCAACATATTTAGGTGGAAAAGGTTAATTTGCTTCAAGTTTCTTGAAACATCCAGGAATACTTTCTCTTAGTCTCTTAAAAATGTTTGTTATTATTCAAATAAATTTATCTTGCTTCTTTTATAAATTCAGCCTTCTACCACCTAAGGTCAGTATGTACAGTTGCATAGGCTGTGCTCTGCTATTGTTCAGGGTGTCTGGCCAAAGAGGGGAGACAGAGCTAAAATTTAAGCTTCTTTGCTGGGGCAGGGTAGGTCTGCCTTGAGGAGGAAGCACCTGCCTGCAGTGCTGTGCTTCCCCAGGGGGATGCTTGTTGTAATCTGCACAAAGAAGCAGCATGGATTAGCTGTGAGCCACCTACAGGTTACGTAAATCCCTGGGCTACTGTTCTCCAAACTCCAGGTCAAGTTGAGGAAGATGGACACACGCCACCTTTTCATTATGACTTGCTGTGTAGATCAGAATGGGAAAATATTCTGGAAAGAACATTGGCAACAGACACTAGATTTAAATAGACTATTTCAATCTCCTTTGGTGCTTTCCTACCTGAGCACAGAGTGGGTGAGATGTGGATTTGTGTTGAGGACAGAAAGCCTGAGAGCAATGAAGAGGAAATCAGGAACAGAGGTTGAACCAGCCACGGCTCCACCATGGAGCCATGGGTGGCTCCATGGGACATCGTCATGAACATGAAGCTTTCTGGAAGGCTAGAAGTCGCACTCAGTGGGTGTTCGGGTCTTTATTGCATATCTGTAGTTCCAACCCTTTTCCCTCCCAGGAACTCATGGTGTTCTGTAGCTCTTGTTTGCTTTTTCTAAGTGAGAAATCATTCTGCCTTTCTGCCTGCTAACTCCTTTCCTGATGTGAAAGCTCTTTCCCCAATATCAGATTCTCTCTGGCTTTTGTCTTAAAGCAGCCACCATGGAGAACAGGTAGGAACTCGGCTCCCATTCACATGGCCCCTAGCCTCAAAGAAGTAAATTATATCTGTGGGAATCCCTGCTCAGGAGCCCTGCTGACCACACATCTCACATCTCACCGCTCTGTTGTGGAAAGGTCCCCCTCAGCCACGACCCACCAGGAATGTTGCCCTTGTTAATTACAACAGTTAACATTGTTAAATGCTTACTATGCCCCAGGCATTGAAATGGGCATTTTACCTGCATTCTTTCATTTGTCACCACAACCCTCTCAGAAATTACTTAGCATCAGTCTACCTCAGCTTTCTCTTTTATAAAAGAAGAAAACAACACCTGTATTGTGTTGCAAGATTGCTATGATAATAAGAAACACCGCATTAAAAATACCCAGCAGGGCACCTGGGGTGCACCCAGCTCCCAGCGAGCTGTAGGAACTTCTTTGCTATTACTGGGGTGCTCTGTAAAGTCACATAAGCACAAAATGCAGACATCTGGGCTGTATTCAAACAACAGCAAAAGACTGTTCAACACTGAAAGAGTTGGGTTTAGGTGATTTTTTGATATTTTCCTCTTGTGGCCAAATCATATTTGCTGGGTTAATTTTCAAAACTTAGAACAAATTGTCATCTAGTAACTTATAATGATCTCAGCTTGAGTGTGTTTCCTGCTGTTAGTTCACTCGGAATGTTCTGGGCTGTGTATCAAATGCATTCTCATTGTGTGGCTGCCAGAGAGGAAAAATGCCCATTGTCTTGGCTGTGGCTATTTTTATTTAAATTGCAGTCCAACTTTTAGAAAGTCTTGAGGGTCATAAATGTGAAATGGTGGACAAAGTGCTTTTGAAAAAAAATACACTGTTTTTATTTAAAACAAAATGTAATGCATGCTCATAAGAGCAAATTTAGGAGACACATAGTATAAAACAAAAAAATTAGTTCCATATAGGCCTTTTTCTAAACACAACCACTATTAACTTTTTGGTGAGGTTTTAATGCAGTTGTATAGACAGATACATAGATAGACAACTGATATACAAATAGATTAGATATATATATGTACATGGGTATATGCATATAAATGACAATATATCTCTGGGTAGCTAGTCAGTTATAAATTACTTGCTATGTATAACTGGGGATATGCAGATACATGTGTTGTTAGTGCCATCTGTGTACATGTGCTTCTTACAGAAGGTAGTTAGGCATGAGAAGGGCAGGAGAGGCCCCACCACCACCCACCAGGAATGTCAGGTGATAGGCAGTTGTTAAACTATCTCTCTAAAATCATAATTGGTCGAAGCCAGCGCTCTGTGGTTGTTAAACTGTCTCTCTAAAATAAAAATTGGTCGAAGCCAATGCCAGGGAAAGCCAATGCCGGGGAAAGGCAGTCTCCTAATAGATAGAAAACACCTGAAACTGGTGATCAGCAGCTTCCTGATAAGATCTCAGGAGTTGGGCAAGTATGCTCAAGCACATGCACTGAGACGCAGAATGGCAGACTTTAACTGGAATATGACCTTCCTCTGGAAACGCTTGACTGGTGAGGGAAAGACGCCTCGAGTGAGCATGTGCACAACTTCAGTAAACACACTGCACATGCGCCCCCTCCCAAGTGCTGGCAGGCCACTGCGTGTGCAGACAGTCCACCCAAGGGAAGAATCGGGGGAAAAGCAATGCAACCCCAGAAGAACTGCTAACATAAAAGACCCCAAGTCAAAGGTCAAACCATGCCTTTGAATCTCTCAAGTCATCCACTTGGCCCTCTTCCAAGGGTAATTCCTTTCATTCCTGCTCTAAAACTTTTTAGTAAACTTTCACTCTTGCTCTAAAACTTGCCTGGGTCTCTGACTCTGCCTTACGCCCCTTAAGTTGAATTCTTTTTTCTGACAAGGCAAGAATTGAGATTGCTGCAGACTCATACAGATTTGCAGTTGCTAACATGCACACACACACAAATATAAATAATGTAAATGACTGGATGTTTGGAGATAGAGATGTAGAGCTAGATATGTTGAATTACCTTATGAACCTATTTTTTTAAACCTAAAATTCTAGCAAAAGCATTATTTTATATATTATAATGCTTTTCACAATTATCATTTCAACATCTGCTATAATAAATGCAATATCCAAAATAATAATATTTCATAGATTGGAAAAGTCACAATTCCAATGACTCCTTTTTCTACAATTGGACCTTGAAGTTTTTTTCTGGCCAGTATTTCTTTAAAGTGCAGAAATAACATCTCTTGCACAAAGGTTTATAAACTGTTTCCTCTTTAGTACCTAAATTGCTGGATGAAAGAACATGGGCACTTTGGGGGATCCTAGATACATCACAATAAACACTGATTAATTGTTGACTTCATTGTTTCTAATATTGTTTGACTATACCCGTCAGTACATTGACATTTCATTTCCTGTGTTCTCCCAAATGCAATTCCTATAATTTTCAAATGAGAATGCTTTTGTATTTACAATATTAACATATATATTCAGTAGGGTTTAAATGCATTAAAGTAGAGTCAAGCAGTCTAGAAAGATTTACTGATAATCTATGTCATGCAAGCTGCTTTGCACCTTAAGAAAGAATTCAAGGAAGTGTTGCAGCCATACCTCTTCCACTCAAGATTACAGTCTTGCAAGAAGTGTGCCACATGGCCATACCCCATAAGGGAAAGGCATTCACAGTACTTACCAGCGTCACAGTCTCTTCAAGTTTTCAGAGTCAGAGAATATTCCCTGAAAGACCCCAAATCCAAATGGGTTTTCAAAGACTGGAGAATGTGGCAAGAAAAATCGCCTACAGAAGTTCATGGAGAGCAGATGAGCTGAGGATTGGCAGGAAGGTTTAAGCAGCAATGGATGAGGACAGGTGGCCGAGGGATCAGCACACCCAGGGGAAGGTGTAGACTCTGTCATTTGGGCTGCAGGGAAGGATGGACAGCAGCATCTTGAGGGGCTTCCTGAGGGGACTGGGAGCCTGAGAACTTCTGTGGGGCTGTGATGTCAGGGTACTGTTAGAGCAGGAGATGCAGAACAGGCTTTAGCTCAAAGAGCACCACTGGCCATAGTCCATAAGTCCCCAGTTAGGAACGTGGAGGGAGGAACCAGTGTGGTGAGTGACACTTCCAGGACAGGAGGAAAGAGAAGGCTAGAGAGGCAAAGTGTAGAGCACAAGGGAGTTGAGTTTCCCTGGGCCCCAGCATGAGGAGGCGTCCCAGCATGGGTCCCAACATGGACGTGTCCCAACACAGTCCACCGGCAGATGATCTGGTGAGTTTCCTGAAGTCATTTTCCCTCACACATTTAACTACAGGGTATTTAAGAACTCACAGAAACTCTTGGCCTCCTGCTTCCCTGTTACCAGCTGAGCCCTGAATCTTTGGGCTCATGAACCTGTTTGGTCAGAATCATATTCGGGTGATGCAGAACAGCAGTCCCCAATCCAGAAAATTAGCCTTAGCCTCTTTAGTCACTGCATTGCAAGCCACCCTACAGGCCAACCCTGTTTGTCCAGAACGAGCAGGTCCCTGGTGTGGAGGACTGGGGGACTGACATGTCCTGAGCACCATTACCAGGATGAGGTGGCTGCATCCTGAGTTGCTCATCTAGGTAAAGGGACTATGGGACTTACTATACAGGGTTATGGTGAGCATTAAAGCATAGAAGGTTTGAAGTGGTTCAGAGTGGAGCTAAATGGAAGTCCATTCCTTTCTTTATCTTTCACAGAAATCTGTCGTTATTTTAGTCATAGCAGCAAGGAATAAAAGCATCTTTTTTCCCACCCTGTCTGGGAAGAAAAATTAAATGTGGCTAAAGAAAAGAGGTCAAGAGTGGATAAATAAAATGATTTCACAGTTACTTCTTTCCTGAGCAATTCTCCTATTTCTGCTTAGGAAGTTGATTGTATCCCAACCACCTAAAAATCTCTTGCATATTCAAATTGCAACAAGGTTGCCATGAGCAACATGTTTTTTGAGACTGTCAAGTGTGTGACCCATTGGCCACTGGGATTCTCAAAGAGCTTATTGGAGACACCAGAGGGATGGCGGGAGAGGCTGCTGCAATCTACATCTGAGTGAGTAGAGTAGTTCAATGGAGTCACTCCCTAACTGCAACAAGGAAACTGGAGAGCATGCATTATTGGCGAGAGAATATGAATACAGTTGTAGGAGGAGTCACAGCAATGTAAAATATTTGCAAATGATAAAGGAGTCATTTTGAGTTACTCCCAGGACAGGGCAAGTTTTCTTCCTATGCAAATCCTGTCAGATGTGCCCCATTCTCTGGTGGGTGCCCTCCTGGACCTAAGGTGCATTACGCTGATGTCACCTATGCACTTTCTTCTGCACTGGACCTATGGTAGAAAGGTCGTGCTTGTCCACTGATGTGCCCTCCAGGCCATGCACCCTGCACTCCTCCAAAGATGGGTCCCATGAGTCTTTGTTAGGAGGAGCAAACGGATAGCTTGGCAATACGTCTTGAGTCTCTTTCTCTGCTGCACAGAAAAGTTGGCGAGTCAAGGAGGAAAGGGGAAATGTACTGTACGTCTCATAGACTGTATGAGAGAAGAGGTGGGCGTCTGCAAGACACAAGGATCTAGCCTTTAGCAAATCAGAGAAGGAAGAGCTAAAGATATAGACTCTTCTATGAGTAATGATGGAGAAGTTGAGATTATGTTATAGGTAAGAAATTAATCTGTCCAGTGGGAACCACTATACTCCTGCCTGGAATGCTCCATACAAGTAGACCCAGTGCAATACAAAAGAAAGAAATAATAAGAGAGAATCTGCAAAGAAACACCAAAGCAAATATATCTGTTCCTCTTGTAGGTACACGTGTATGCACACACACATACTCACAAACATACATGCATATAAACACACGTAAAGACATACCCACAAACATGCATAAAAATATACACATTCAAAAACACAAGCACACACATACACATTCACATACGCACATATCTGTAAACACATGCACGTGCATGCATACATACATATACAAATATATGATTTATCCTACAGTTTGCCTTCTGTTTTTTTCAGCTAATTTTTTATTGTTGTTTAAGAAAAACAAAGGGTACACAACAAATGCTAATTTAATTTAATTTAAGTTAAAACACTTAGAGATGTTAAGAAGAAAAAGGGCCCTAGTTTGGGGCACCAAATGAAAACTAGGAGAAGTTCACTGTTTCCCTGACGGGGAAGACCAGGTGAGCTGCTTCACTCACAGTCAGGCCTGTAGATGTCCTCTTCTACGAAAAGGGTCAAGTTAAATGTTGTTACTTAGCAACAAACCAGCGATGATCATGTTAATGGATTTGCACTTGAAGTCTTTCACTGTGGTCTGCGGTTTAACTCCCAGGTCAGTACTAGTGGTGGCTGTGACTTAACAAGGGCTTCTGATGCAGAGGACGGCACCAGCTGCTTAGACCTTAGACCACCTGCCAGCCATGCTTCTGTGCAGCAAATGTTCACTTGTCATGTGGAATTAGTTTTGCTTTTTTCACTTGGCTGTCATGAACACCAGGTAAGATCATCCACAAAATGGTCCAATAAAACGTAATGATGCTGAACAATCATTTTGAACAACGTATGCGTATTTGATGCATCAACGTGCGCTGGCCAGGTATGTGTATAAGTGCTGGGTCGCTTATTTTTAAATGAATAATCACAAAAGAAAACTTCTGGAATAAAATATCATGATACAAAATAAATATCTAGAACAAAATATGGGATAGGATAAAGTCTGCTTTATCATCAAATGTCCAATTTCTTGGGAAAATGAGAGACAGAAAGCCTGCAGCCAGGGCAGGATGTCACATGTATAATTAGTGCTCAGCCCAAGTTCCAGAGCCTCTGCCCTTTGACACAGAGGCCAGTGCTCTCTTGAGCGCCTCTTCAGCTTTACGCTTCCCAGAAACAACCCTGGGAGGCAGAGGCAGATACAGAAGGTCACAGAAGAACATATGAGAAAGTAAACACAGCGAGATTCTCTGCCAGGCCCTGGCAGCCGGACGTGCAGCCTTCTTGACTCCAAGGGATTAATTTTGAAGGGCAGGGGGAAGGAGGAGAGTAGACTGCGTAAAATCATATTATCTCTGTCCCTTTTCCTCCAATTCCTGTGAGGAATAAACCTCAATTATATATTACAAGTAGGGCATCGTATTATCTAAGTGGATGCAATGGTGCAGCATTTACTAGGGCTTCTGTTTATACATGCACCATGACACAGGGCCTTGACATGCCAGAGCCCTCGAAATGCTTGCTGATTGTTAGTAGGATAGAAAATGGAATCCAGGCAGACACGGCTTCCAAGCACAGCTCTGACTTCTGCACCCAAGTTTGGATTCTGAATTCCACCTCGTACTTGGCCCCTGAGATTACTTCACCTTCTCAAGCCTGCTTCTTCACTTGCAAAATGAGGAAGGTAATCACAGTGCCCTGGGGATTAAATAAGATAATACAGGAAAGCGCCTTAACCCGTGTAGCACTCAGTGTATGAGCTGTCGCTCTTGTGACTCCATGCTGTCTGCCTAGGAAAAATGCAGAGCTGACTGGAAAACACCGATTATCAGAGAAACAAATGCAATTTCTAAACACAGAGGCTAGTGCAAGGTTGAGTTCAGGAGTCATAGAAACAGAGGGTTAGACTGAGGAAGTCATGAACAGAGAGAGAGAATTTTCCATGCATTTGAGAACACATAAGTTTCTGGGGCTAGAGGAAAATCCTCCTTACCTCTAACCCATTTTCAATCGTACTTGATCATTTAAAGTATTCTCATTACAGAAAATGGTTGTTAACATGCTTATAATCAATAAGAAAGAAAACTGTATACGAAAACTTGGGGTAGATGACACCCTGCCCTGCTAACTGGTAAAGTTTCAGCTAATTTGGAGTGGGGAAGGAGAAAGTAGCAATGAAAGAAACAGGGAACCGAACGCTCTTGCTGTTGAAAGAGCCTCAGTCATTGACTGCAGCACATCAAAGAGCACGAGAAGGGTTCTGTATCTTTGTTTTGTGCTCCCATTTTGTTTTGTGCTGATTTCTCACAGGGCTTGTGTCTGACAAGTTTTGCACACTTAGTTGACAAAGGGGAAGGCCAGTCAGAGTCAAGAATTTTGGGCAAAAATAGGCATAATAATGAGATGGACACCTCAAGTACTTCCAGGCACCAAGAAAAGTATCAAATCCATTTTAAAATGTATTTTCTGACAGATAAAATATTAAGTTCAGATGTGGAAGGTGTAGCAAAGGGTGCAAGGAGCTGAGGCAGGGCAGGCTGATTACGGGTCAGGAAAACATGATTTCTTGCTTGACTTTTATGCTCTTGTTTAAAAAAAAAAAAAGAAAGCAGGGTCTCAGGTCTTGTGAAATCAGTCATCCTAGTCAAGGAATACACAGCTACTGGGTGTTTTTGCCCTTTGCAGAATGGTACACGTATGTGCTTGTAATATTTTATTTCTAACTATCAATAAACTAAATGTTGAATATTCTTACAATAATTCTGTAAGAAAGGCGATTCTCCAGACATGAAATAAATGAGGAGCTGAGGCTCACAGGTTGTGCGACCTTTCTGGAGTCTCAAAAAGAGCCAGGCCCTGTCAGGGAAGGAGGCTCTGCAGCCAGAATCCTCGAGAAGCACAAAGTATGAACTCGGCGTCAGAGGCTGAGTGGGAACGTGGGCAGGAGCTGTGGGCTGGGCAGAAGAAGAGCCGCTGCAGCTAGCTCACCTGCTTCACGCCCGGCACCAGGACTTGTCCCAGAGGGGCCAACCCCCAGCAGAAACACTCAAGTGCCCTTTACAAAAAACATCAGAAGGGGCTAATCTCCCACGAAGGCAATTTGCAAAAAATGAAAAAAAAAAAACAACAAAGAACCAGGGTTTCAAAATATACTCAGAGACAATCAGTAAGATTATCTCCACTGCGCGGCTAAATAATTTCTTACTGTTTCTCCTGTCTCAGCCTGTGTGCCTCCAGAAATAGCTATAGAGTCTTGGCTGAGCTAAGACTGAACTGATAGGAGCTTGCTGCCAAAAGATTAATAAAATACTTACACTCATCCCACAGGGGAACCTCAACAAGGAAGGTTAGGCAAATGATTTATTTGGCTTTCTGGACTGAGCCCCAGGAAAGCACATAAAAATGCTAATTAGAAGCTGAGAGAGCATAACAAGTTCTTGAGAAACCAAGAAGGTATCACCCTGCTTAGGCAAGACTCAGCTCTAAACCATCAGGGGCAGAAAATGACCCTTCTTTTTAAAAAGGACCCAGAGGCACTCTTGGTGCCTCGTCATTGAATACATTTATGGTACAAGCGTAATATTGTTATATGCAAATATTGTGTAGTGGTCAAGTCTGGGCTTTTAGGGCATCCATCACCTGAACAACATACATTGCACCCACTAAGTCTTTCCTCAGCATCCATTCCCTATCCCCTCAATACCTGGCTTTTCTAGGCTAACTTAGTTCATCTCTCTCTCTCTCTCTGTTTTTTTTTTTTTTTTTGGTTGAGACAGAGTCTCGGCCTGTCACCCAGGCTGGAGTTCAATGGCGGGATCTCGGAACACTGCGACCTCCGCCTCCCAGGCTCAAGGGATTTTCCTGCCTCAGCCTCCGGGATTATAGTCACGTGCCTCCACTCCCAGATAATTTTTGCATCATTAGTAGAGACGGGGTTTCACCATATTGGCCAGTCTGGTCTCAAACTCCTGACCTCATGATCCACCCACTTTGGACTCCCAAAGTGCTAGGACTGCAGGCATGAGTCACCGCGCCCGGCCCATCTCTTTCTTGTATATAACCTTTCTCTTGTATGTAACCTTTCTCTGGTGTGTAACCCTCATATCAGTTTCTTTGTTTCTTTTACAGACTGAAACACCCCACAGGATGAAGGATGGAAGAGCAGGATAAAGTTGTGTTAGGAAACAAGACACAGCAAGGACAGAAGCAATGATAACAGCTCCCCCATGTCTGGTTGAAGTCAGGAGTACCATGAAACCATTCAGAAGCCCATGTGAGGGCAAGGTCCCAAATTCATGTGACCACAGGAAGAAAGGTGAGGCCTTCTTCATCACAGGGAATGCATGGGCTGGGCCATTGGAGGCTGAAGACCCTCTCAAGTGCCCCGCTGACACACTTGCTGGAGCCGTGGGAGCCCAAAGACATGGCAATTGTGCGTCTGTAGAAATATGCTCAAACTCCCATTGGCTTCCCGGCCAGGGTCCCTGCCCTCCCTCCTGTCCCAGACATCCAGTGCCTTTCTTGGTCCTCCCCACAGTTTCCTTCCCTGACTCTCAAGAGTTGCTCCTACCAGGATACTGTACTCATGCCTGACTCTCAAACTTATTTCTACCTTTGGGCTCTTGCGTGTTACAGATTCTTTCAGACACATTTTAGCACTAACTGCCTATATTTAACACAATGTATGAAAAAGAAGTTTTATTAACTGCAGTGGGGTACAATAAAAGCTGCATAGGTTTGAATCCTGGCTCTGACCCCATCTGTGCTAGTCAGAACCTCTGAGCATCTGGCCCTCCCTGTCCTCTTCTGTAAAATGTAGTAAGCTGACTTCACAGAGCTGGGTTCAGAAAAAGACGTAAGATAATACATGAAAAGACTCTGGTATGTAGTAAGCACAGAAATCTGACTAATTCCTTTGTTCTTCTTATTCACCTTTCCAGGAAAGTGGCTTTTCAAGTAGGAGTGAGCCACTTCTCCTGGCAGGGACACCCTGAACACCACAAACCTCTACTATGCTGATCTGAACCTGTTAATTCTAACTTCCAGATTTCCCAGGACCCAGAAAGTCACGCTGATGGCTCCAGAAGTTCTTCTCTTAGGCTGTCGGTCATAGGCAAAAACAACATCATCATCTTACGTCATGCAAAGATGAGCTGAATGAGCACTTACCCAACTGCAAGAGCAGGACCCCAAAAGGAAAGTCCTGAAGTTTACATGAGATCAGTTCAGGAGTCTGGGGTTTGGACTGGGACTCCTATCACAGCGGGCAGTGGAGCAAGGAAAGGGCTTGACAAAGAACTGTGTTTACAAGGATTGGGATCGGTGAGCTGGCAGAGAACTTCCAAGGGAGAAGAGTCAGGCTCCACAATTCCTGAGGATTGTCACCCAACCCAGTGCCAGCCTAACACAAACCTCAAGAGCTTGCAGCCCAGGACATTCATTTGCTTCTTCTACTAGGATTCCAAAGGGTTGAATGACAGCAATAGGAATTATGTTCATACAAAAGATAACACAGCTTCTTAAAGTATCTAAAACCAAGTACTAGCAGATTAAAATTCTGAGGAAATCTTGAAAAAATATGGGTTATCTTAATGCTTAATGCTTAGTCAATGTCAGGTGCCTTCTAAGTATTTTAAATATATTAACTCATTTAATCTTCAAAATAATTCTGCACAAAGGCAACACTACACGGAACCATATTACAGAAGAAGAAAGTTAGGTAGGTTAAGGAGTTTTCCCAAGGTCACAAAGCTAGTAGTAAGTCATAGAATCTAGACTGAAACCCAAACAGCTTGGCTTCTAAGTCGTTGCTCTTCATCACCTCTTACAGAATATTCACATTTTTAAATGTGTGCCTTATATTTGGCAATAAAAAAAATTATGGGTTTCTGCAAAGTTACTTTAGCTTTAAAACATGTAAATGACAACTCAACTTTGAGTGCACCTAATGTTAACTGTTAAAAAAATTCTTCAAGGGTCAAACACATTTTAATTCAAATTATTATTATATAATTGTAGATTTAAATGAAGTTATAAAGGAACAATACAGAAAGATACCTAGTAGCTTTTACTTAGTTTCTCCCATACATAACATTTGCAAAACTATAACACAGTATCACAGCCAGAATACTGACATTGACACCATCCACCAGTCAGAATTCCCCAGTCTTATTTGCACTCATTTGTGTGTGTATGTGTTTAGTTCTATGCAATTCTATCACATGTATACATTTGTGTGACTGCCACCACAGTCAAGATACAGTCAAGATCCATCCCACAAAGATCCCTCATTTTGCCATTTAATACCCACACTCATAATCACTCTCCCCCTCATTCAACCCTCATTCATGGCAACAGCTAATACATTCTCATTTCTAAAACTGCCATTTTGAAAACGTTATATAAATGCAATAATACAGTGTGTAACCTTTTAAGATTGGCTCTTCTCACTCAGTATACTTTCCTGGAGATTTACTGAAGTTGTATTCACTCCTTGTACTGCTGAGTGGCGTTCTATGATGTGAATATACTAGACTTTGTTCAATTATTCACCCACTGAAGTACATTTAGATTGTATTCAGTTCTGGACTATTAAGAATAAAGATGCTATAAAGATTTGTACACAAGTTTTTATGTGAACATAAGTTTTTCTCACCCTGGAATAAATGCCCAAGGGTACAATAGCTGGGTTATACGATAGTCAAATGTTCACTTTTAGAAGCAAGTATCGAACTGTTTTCTAGGGTTCCTACACCATTATACATTACCACTAGTAATAAATGAATGATACAGTCTCATCAGCACTTGGTGCTATCACTATCTTTTATTTTAATAATTCTAATAGATGTGCAGTGATATCCCATTGTGGTTTTAATTTGCATTTTTGATAATTAATGATGTTGAACACTTTTCACTTGTCATCTGTATATCCTCTTTGGTGAAATATCTCTGTGCATTTTGCCCATTTTCTAATTGAACTGTTTGGTGTATTTTACCGTTGAGTTTTGAGATTTTTAACATATTCTAGATATAAGTCCTACATTGAACACGTGATTTGTGAATATTTTTCCCAGTCTGTATCTTGTATCTTTATCCTCTTTTTATCAGCTTCTGCAGAGCAAAAGTTTTAGGTTTTAATGAGGTCCAAAATATAAATTTTCATTTTCATAGATGGTACTTTTTGTGACAACTCTAGGAATTCTGCCTAGCTGTGAACCCTGAAGATTTGTTCTTATTTTTTCATAAAAAGTATTCTAATTTTATGTTTTAAAGCTAAGTACATGATCCAATTTGAGGGTTTTTAAAAATAAATTACGAAGTTTACATCAAAGCTCATTCTCTTTGTCAGTGAATGTTCAGTAACTCAAGAACCACTTGCTGAAAAGTCCCTTCCTCATCGAATTGGTTTTGCACCTTTGTCAAAAGTCTGTTGAGCCTATTTGTGTGGGTTTATTTTCGTATCCTGAATTCTGTCCAAGTATACTGTGTGTCTGTTTCTCCACCAGTATAAAACTATCTTGACTACTGTAGTTATATAGTAAGCCTTAGTAATGTATAAATTTATTTTTTCCTCTTTACACTTCCTTATCAAGAATGTTTTAGCAGTTTTAGGACCTGTGCCATTCCACATACATTTTAGAATAATCTTATCTATGTCTATAAAAAACTTTGCTAAGATATTGGCAGGAACTGCATTCAACTTATAGATTAATTTGAAGTGAACTGACATTTATAGTAAGTTGAGGTTTTGATTCATGAACATGGTATGTCTCTTTATTTATTATAGTTAGGTCTTCTTTGATTTATTTCTCTCTTTCTTCTTCTACTCCTCTCTCTTGCTCTCCTCCTCCTCTTTCTCCTTCCCCTTCTCCTACTCCTTCATCTTCATCTTCTTTTTACAAGACCAGGTCTCCCTCTGCCACCCAGGCTGGAGTGCAATGCTGCAATCATGACTCACTGTGGCTGCCTCAAATCCTTGAGCTCAACGGAACCTCTTGCCTCAGCCTCCTGAGTAGCTGAGACTACAGGCACATACCACTGTGTCCAGCTAACTTATTTATTTACTTTTTTGTTGGAGGCAGAGTCTTGCTATGTTGCCCAGGCTGGACTTCCTGACTTCAATAGCCCACCTCGGGCTTCCAAAGTGCTGAGATTACAGGTTGATTTCTTTCATCAACATTTAATAATTTTCACCACACATATGCTATACATTACATATTTTGTCAAGTGTATAGCTAAGTATTTCATTCCATTTGGAGAGATTACAGATTATATTTTGTTTTAAATTTCCATTGCCAGTTATTGTCAGTAGATTAAAGTGTGATTTAATTTTTGTGCGTGTGTTGATCTTGCATCTCACAACCTTGTTGAACTCATTTATTACTTCTAAAAATTTTTTAGTAGACCCTTTGGGATTTTCTGTTGACAACCATGTCATCTGTAAATAGAGTCACTTTTGTTATTTTCTTTCCAACACATATGTCTTTTATTTCTTATCCTTCTCTTATTGACGTATTACCTTATTACAAAAACTTCCAATACTTTATTTAGTAAGAGTTGTGAGAGCAGATATCTTTGTCTCATTCCAGATCTTAAAGATAAATCATTGTTTTCATTAGCAAGTATGATGTTAGTTGTAAGTGTTCTATAGATGCTCTCTATCAAGTTGAGAGAGTTCCCTGCATTCCTAGCTTGCTGAGAGTTTTTATCATGATGGATGTTGGACATTTTTGAGTGATTTTTCTGAATTATATTTTTTTTATGTTGGGCCTTCTTGAATACTTCAAATAAATCTCACTTGATCACAGTGCATAATTCTCTTCACACACTATTAAACTGAGTTTGCTAATATTTCATTGATACGTTTTGTGCCTAAGTTCATGAAAGATACTGTTATGGAGTTTGCGTGTGTTTGTGTGTGTGTGCTGTCTTTGTCAGGTTTTCACTTCATAAAGTGACTTGTGTTTGTGCCTCTTCTATTTTTGGAAAAGAATGTATTAAATCATTAGTCATTCTTCCTTAAATATTTCATAAAATTCTCATGTGCACATTTCTGAGCCAGGAAGATTCTTTTTCGGGAGATTTGGGCAGGAGTCTGTGGGCAGGAGTGGGGAGATCTTCCCTGTCCCTTGTTATTTGTTTGATGTAGTCTACAGGGTTCCCATTTAGTCAGAAATAAGAGTGGGCTTCCCTGGCCCCCCTCCACTGCTAGGCTGTGTTTTATGAAACACCAGACCTGGATCTGTCAGCTGAGGAGACATAAGGTGCCCTTTCACTATGTCTTTAGTCAGGCCCCAAACCTATTTGCCTTCTTCTTAGTACCTTTCAGAGTCCTCTTTTGGATATCTTTGCTATGATTTTCAGTGTTTATTGTTGTACTTGGGTGGGGTGGAGGGAGCAGGGAGAAACAAGTCTAGCAACTTCTCCACTGAAAGCCTCCAGAACACACTTTTGACTTTATAATGTTTTACCATGCAATACAAAAATGAGAAACCTGGTTATAATTTAATGAAATAACCAATAACATGTTCAGACAGTGGGATCTGTTTGCCCCATTTTCTTCAGTACTTATTTTCTGAGTACCTAATGTGTGCCAATAACAGGTCTAGGCTCTGTGTGTGCAGCTATAAACAAGACAGACAGTGTGCCCTCTAGAGCTAACACTTTAGTGGAGAAGCCAGCCAATAAGCAGGCAGAAAATATATGTAAAAGATGAATTTTGGGTCATAATGAATGTCATTATGAAAATAAAGCAATTTCAGAAGCTGGTATAAGGCAGGGGCAAGGGGTGAGCAAGTGGGTACAAATTTTACATTCAGCCATTTCTCACTGATGAGGCCCATGGACACATCTCAGTGTCTCACCATGCTTCAGGAAATGTGATATCCTTGGGAACTGTACTATGACAGAAATAGTAAATCCTAAGGTAGCAAAGGTTTGGGTATCTAATCTTGGCCTTGCTATTTAACAACTATGCAGCTTAGGCAAATCATTTCCTCAACTACAGTTTTCTCTGTAATATGAGTGTAATCATGAAACATGATGCGAATATTTCCATAATTTCTAAAGCATGAGATATGGATTATATTCATTTGAAGCAAAGTGGTAAAAGATCATATTGGTATTGGATAGGAAATGTTTAATTCAAAACGCTGTGATTTGTTCTAATTAAATATCATCCAATATTTCAGCCATTATACCCCACAGGAATCCTATACATTACCCTAAGGCCAAAGGGTACAGTTATCAAAACAAAAAAACAAGAGCCAGTTTACTTCAATAAAATAATCAAATCTGTATTATTTTGAACCCTTCATTAAAGAAAGACAAATTACACATATAGGATTAATAATGTCAAGAAGAAAACTAAGGGAAGAGCAGGGTCTCAAACATCCTATGTGCAGAACACATGCTCGCTTGGTGCGAATATAAGAATGAGTGAGGCTTAATGCCTCCCTCAAAGAAGGGGAAAAAAAGGGTAATTCATATTCCTTAAGTTAGGGTTCAGGAAGAAAGACTGGCCTCAGGGAGCCCAAGGTGGAAAGGTAAGGTAGGAGTAAACAAAGAGACTACGCCAACACAGGCTGCATTATCATAGCTTGACCAGTGTCAAATGTCTCACCTGGGGATACGCAAATGGGAAACAGAAAGGATGAAATTCAAATGCATGTCTGCCAGAAGCCAAGAACTGTATTCTTTCTCTTTGCAACTCAATAGAAGAGAAAAAACAAGCAAAACTATCTCTGTAAGTAACAATAATGTAAGATGTAGTGGTCGGTGGCATAAGAAAGTGATGCTATTACACTTTACCTGAGTCTGCTCCTGGAAAACTGCAAATGTGGTACATATACACCATAGAATACTAGGCAGTCATAAAAAGAAGAATGAGGTCATGTCCGCTGCAGGGATATGGATGACGTCAGAGGCCATTATCCTTAGTAAACTAACGCAGGATCAGAAAACCAAATACCGCATGTTCTCATTAATAAGTGGGAGCTAAATGATGAGAACACATGAACATGTAGAGGGGAACAACACACACTGGGGCCTACCAGAGAGTGGAGGGTGGGAGAAGGGAGAGAATTGGGAAAAATAACCAATAGGTAATAGGCTTAATACCCAGGTAATGAAATAACCTGCACAGCAATCCCCCATGACACATGTTTACCTATGCAACAAACCTGCACATGCACCCCGAACTTAAAAGTTAAATAAATAAATAAATAAGTAAAAATAAATAAATAAAATTTTCACCATGTAAAGGAATTCCTCCATCCACCCTTTTGGTTCCAGAAAGTGGCTCACTGTTCGTTCCTGGAAACGAAAATTCTTCTGTGATCCCACTGACCAACCTGGACAGAATGCGTGCTAAAGTGACTTAACCAACTTTAGTCAGGGCCTCCTCCCCCAGGTCCCTAAACTTTGGCCCACTCAGTTTTGAACATTGGAATGAGAAACAGACCCTCATTAATAACCTCTCCTAAGAATTGGCTGATCTCAGGGAAATACATTCCCCGATCAACTGTTCAATCACTTGCTCATCCTATGTACCCATGTCAGTTCTTTCAAGCCTTATTAATCCTCCCTGTAAAAGAAAGCTCCCTTCTGCCTGACCTTTAAGACTCTTGCAGACCTTTTAATCAAAATCTTTCCTATTCAAATGACTCCCTCCTCCTACCACAATTGCTAACTCCCCCTATTGTAACAGTTCCCTCCTCCCATTACAATAGCCCCTCCACCTATTTTAATAATCCCCTTTCTCTTTTGCAACAATCCTCTTGAATACAGTTGTTTGTTATCTAACACTGGTTTTAACTTTTATTTGACAAAAGTTATAATGTAGAGCTAAGAACACACCCAGCCGGCAGGGTCAGGAAGGTGAAAGGAAGCACTTGGATTTTAGTGAGAACTGAAAACATTTCACTGGAGAAACCAAAGGAAAATGCTTTGGCAGATAGGTGTGATTGTACATGGGGATGAGTTTTGAAGCTGTTGTAAATGGTTAGTGAAAACGTTCAGGTCTAACATTTAAGTCTCTAATCCATCTTGAATTAATTTTCGTATAAGGAGTAAGGAAAGGATCCAGTTTCAGCTTTCTGCTTATGGCTAGCCAATTTTCCCAACACCATTTATTAAATAGGGAATCCTTTCCCCATTTCTTGTTTCTTTCAGGTTTGTCAAAGATCAGATGGCTGTAGATGTGTGGTATTATTTCTAAGGACTCTGTTCTGTTCCATTGGTCTATATCTCTGTTTTGGTACCAGTACCATGCGGTTTTGGTTACTGTAGCCTTGTAGTATAGTTTGAAGTCAGGTAGCGTGATGTCTCCAGCTTTGTTCTTTTGACTTAGGATTGTCTTGGAGATGTGGGCTCTTTTTTGGTTCCGTATGAACTTTAAAGCAGTTTTTTCCAATTCTGTGAAGAAACTCGTTGGTAGCTTGATGGGGATGGCATTGAATCTATAAATAACCTTGACCTAATACCATAAAAACCCTAGAGGAAAACCTAGGTAGTACCATTCAGGACATAGGCATGGGCAAAGACTTCATGTCTAAAACAACAAAAGCAACGGCAGCAAAAGCCAAAATTGACAAATGGGATCTCATTAAACTAAAGAGCTTCTGCACAGCAAAAGAAACTACCATCAGAGTGAACAGGCAACCTACAGAATGGGAGAAAATTTTTGCTATCTACTCATCTGACAAAGGGCTAATATCCAGAACCTACAAAGAACTCAAACAAATTTACAAGAAAAAAACAAACAACCCCATCAAAAAGTGGGCAAAGGATATGAACAGACATTTCTCAAAAGAAGACATTCATACAGCCAACAGACACATGAAAAAACGCTCATCATCACTGGCCATCAGAGAAATGCAAATCAAAACCACAATGAGATACCATCTCACACCAGTTAGAATGGCGATCATTCAAAAGTCAGGAAACAACAGGTGCTGGAGAGGATGTGGAGAAATAGGAACACTTTTACACTGTTGGTGGGATTGTAAACTAGTTCAACCATTATGGAAAACAGTATGGCGATTCCTCAAGGATCTAGAACTAGAAGTACCATATGACCCAGCCATCCCATTACTGGGTATATACCCGAAGGATTATAAATCATGCTGCTATAAAGACACATGCACACGTATGTTTATTGCAGCACTATTCACAATAGCAAAGACTTGGAATCAACCCAAATGTCCATCAGTGACAGACTGGATTAAGAAAATGTGGCACATATACACCATGGAATACTATGCAGCCATAAAAAAGGATGAGTTTGTGTCCTTTGTAGGGACATGGATGCAGCTGGAAACCATCATTCTTAGTAAACTATCACAAGAACAGAAAACCAAACACCGCATGTTCTCACTTATAGGTGGGAACTGAACAATGAGATCACTTGGACGCGGGAAGGGGAACATCACACACTGGGGCCTATCATGGGGAGGGGGGAGGGGGGGAGGGATGGCATTGGGAGTTATACCTGATGTAAATGACGAGTTGATGGGTGCTGACGAGTTGATGGGTGCAGCACAGCAACATGGCACAAGTATACATATGTAACAAACCTGCATGTTATGCACATGTACCCTAGAACTTAAAGTATAATAATAATAATAAATAAATTAAAAAAAGAAAAAAAAAAGAAAACGTTCAGGAGGCTTGATTTTCAGGTTTGTAAGGGAGCAGTAAGGGCTGACCACTGCAGTGATATAGGGCCAGGACATCTTGGCAGAACCAGTCTTTACTAAAAATTAGAAATAAGTAAGAATCAGTTAAATGCTTGAACTATCCAACAGTACATCTAATGATGCAGCAGTACTGCAAACAATGTAGTGGAGTCTACTAGAAATTTTCCCCACTATTGAATGTTTTGAGCAGTTCAATGAACACATGCAGAGAAAGAGGTGCATGAAAAGAAATGAACAAGTATGGACAAGTAAGGTAATTCAATACCACAATAACAAAAATCACATTTGTACTTAAATGTAAAATGGATATTGCCTGGCCTAAATGTTTGTGCACTCCTGAATTCATATATTAAAATTCTAACTGCCTAGCTGATATTAGGTGGTGGGGTATTTTAGAAGTGACTAGTTCGTAAGAGCTCTGCCTAGACATGTAAATATCTAAAAAGTGGAAGCAGTTTTGAAAGGGAGTAATTGGCAGAGGCTGGAAGCCTTTTGAAGTGTATGCTAGAAAAGTCTGTATTGCTGTAAAAGACACAGCACAGGCCATGGTCTCATCTGACCAGGGAGCACAAGTGGTAAACATAGGTGGTATCATGTGGGGCCATATCAACCAGTAGACATAGTGCATGAGTCAGAAGATCACAGTGGCCTCCACCCAGATTTTGAAGATGGAACTTCCCGGAGCTTTAGGTGGATGATCCAGGCAGAGGGACACCATAAGGATGGGGTTACCACAGAGAGCCCCCACTAAAGCAATGCTCAATGGGGCTGTAGGGGCAGGACCAACCCCACAGTGGGATTAGTCCCCTTCTAAAAGAGACTCCAGAGAGCTGCCTTGCCTTTTCCACCATGTGAGGACACAGGGAGAATACTCAGTCTATGAACCAGGAAGCAGGCCCTCATTAGACATCAAATCTGTCCATGTCTTCATCTAGGACTTCCCAGGCTCCAGAACTGTGGGAAATAAGACTCTGTTGTTTGTAAGCCACCCAGTCTATGATATTTTCTTATAGTAGCCCAAACAAATTAGAAAGAAAATTGGTGCCAGGAAGTAGGCATGCTGCTGCAACAAATACCTAAAACGTGGAAGCAGTTTCGGTATTGGGTAATAGGTAGAGGCTGTAAGAGTTTTGAAGCATATGCTAGAAAAGCCTGTATTGCTGTTAATGAACTGTAAAGGGAAATTTTGGGGAGAGCGCAGAAGAGGAGCGCTGTAGAGGAAGCTCCAGTCTTCTTAGAATTACAGAAGTGGTTATGAACGGAGTGTTAATAGAAATATGGTCAGTAAAGATCATTCTGATGAGGCCTCTGACGGAAAACAGAAACATAGTATTGGGAACTGGAGGAAAGGTGATCCTTACTGTGAAGTCACAGATAATTGGGCTTACTTGTGTTCGTGTCCTTGTGTTTTGTAGAAGGTAGAACTTTGAAGCAATGATATAGGATATTTGGTTGAAGAAATGTCTAAACAAAGTGTTCAAGGTATGGCTCTTAAGGTTTTCCAATAAAATGTGAGAAGTCAGAAATGACTTTAAAAGAAATGTTAATTAATTTAGTTATTTTACTTTTAATGTTTTAGAGACAGGATCTCACTTTTTCACCCACCAGAGTGTGGTTCAAGCCTGGAAGAGTCACAGGCACCCAGGTGCAAACAATGAGAGTTGTGGCTTGGGCTGCACCAGCAGAGGTCTGAGGGTGGGGATGCCGGGAGCCTTCAGGGCCAACGCCTACCCCAGTGCATCCAGAAGATGGGATATTGAGTCAAAGAAGGTTATTCTTGAGTTTTATGATTTCATGTTGTTTGCCCTGTTGGATTTTGGACTTGGGACTTGTTATTCCCTTATTTTTTCTCTCTTTTGGAATGGGAATGCCTATCCAATGTCTACCCCACCATTGTATTTTGGAAGCACACAACTTGTTTGATTTCACAGATTCACAGCTGGAGAGCAATTTGACTCAGGAAGAATAGTTCCTGGAGTCTCACCATATCCAATTTAGATGATGCTTAGATGAGAATTTGGACTTAGACTTTAAAGTTGACGCTGGAATGAGTTACGACATTGGGGGTTATCAGGATGAAATAAATGCGTTTTGCATATAAAAAGAACATGCATACTGGGGAGCCAGGGATGGAATGCTATGATTTGATTATTTGTATACCCTAAAAAATTATGTGTTGAAACCTAATCACCAATGTGAGATATTAGAAGTTGGGGCCTTTGGGAAATAATTAGGTCATGAAGGCAGAGCCCTCAGGAATAGAAGATGAATTAGCACGCTTATAAAAGGAGCCCCAGAGAGCTGACTTGCCCGTTCCCCTCCATGTGAGTACACCACGAGAAGGTGCTATCTATGAACCAGAAATTAACCCTCACCAGACACCCAAACCAAACTGCTGGTGTCTTGGTCTTGGACTTCCCAGCCTCCAGAACGCTGAGAAGTAAATTTCTGTTGTTTATAAGCCACTTAGTTTATGGTAATTTCTTAGAGACACCCAAATGGACTAAGGCAGATATATTTATGAAGAAGGGAAACATTTAAAAATCATGATAAAATAAATAAAAAAATAATTTTTAAAATAATAGTTTTTTTAAACAAGAAAAGAACCAAATATTAAGAATGGAGCAAATAGCAGCAAGTCTTAAAGAGAAGAATGTAGCTTCTAAAAGAAAGAGTTTTAGGAAGACAAGGAGGAATTTGCTCAATATTTGTCATCCAGACTGTCATCCAAACACACATTCTTTCTTTTCAGTGTAACCCTCTTTAATTTGGATTAAAATTTGCCAAAAAAAAATTCCCCCAATCAATTTTTCCTTCTGAAATCTTGAATAAAATCTGGACCTTTTCATGTTTAGTTATTTCTTTTTGGCAAAACATAACTTCAATTTAAAATAGAATATTTAAAGAAACATTAAAAAGCTCAAAAAAGTTAAAGTTTTCCTTATATTAGTAAGCTCATTCAAGTGCAAATAAATAAGAAAAGCACAACTAAAGTTTTGCTTTATGTCACATTTCTTTAAAATTTCAGGGAAGGAGTGAAATTAGGCATATCGATTAGTGTAACACTTACAAATCCCGAAAATAATGAATCCTAAAAGATTTTAAATGCACCCATATGTGCTATTATGTTGAGAAGAAGGCTATCTATACTTAAATTATGTGTTGTAGATTTTGAAATTTTGTATTTCTAGTTTTCTTTTGACTCTTCAAAGTGAGTACCAATAGGATGAAATAAAATAAATATGAATTAATGGAGATAGAGGTCATGGGAAATATCTTATTTCTAAATATTCTATGTTGATCTTTTTAAAATCTACCTTGACATGTGTGTTTCTAGTCATCACCATATTTTCAATATCCATTATTTGTTTAACCACACACATTTATTTCATATTCTATATTTTAAAATAACAAAATCTGACTTTTCCATAGCTCTCTCATTCTATAAATTGATGTTTCTCTTGACACTTACTTATGGTGATTTGTTTCTTCCTCCTTATAATTTTTTTAATTGTAAAACCATATTCTTTAGAATTTTATGTGTAAAAATCCTGTGAATCTTGTAAGGCCAATGTCTTCCTTCAAAGAGAATACGTTTTTTACCAAGAAACTACTAGCACAGGACAATCTTAAATTGAATTTTAGCTTAGTTTTCAGGATGCACAGAGAATGAATGTAGGCACTAGCCTAGACAAAGTCAGAATGGAATCTCTTGATGACTTATTTTTTCCTCACCCAGTTTGAAAGTCAAAACCAAATCAAGCATGTATCCCATAGTCTCCCTCTGAAGAGTGGACCATTTCTATAACTTGACCCCTGCAATTGTTACTCTTCTGGCAGCCTGGCCTGTACAGAGTATCTGGTGTCTCGTTCTGCTCAGGCAAGCCTTGGGTTTTTCTTTCCTCCCCTACCCCATGTGTATAGCATGCTAACCCAGAATCAAGAGTTCTTATTAAAGTAAACTCCAGCACTGTTCACATTTCACCACCCTAGATCGTATTTTTCTCATCGCCTTTAGCATCTGAGAATTTACTTAACATTCTCACCTATTCAGACATTATTTTAAAATAAGTATGTGTATTTCACAAGTATTTTAGGTATTTTGTACTGGCAGTGTTTTCACACATCCAGTCTACCATACTTTTGCACAATGTTCATCCTTTTAAACTTAGTGATCTAGTTTTTGTGTCCATTGTCCTATAGGAAGTGTTCTTGCCAAAGCAGCAATTACTTCCATGCTACTAAATCCATGAAACTTTTCTAGACTTCCTGGCAGAATTCAACACAGTTGTCCAATAGCACTTTCTCAGAACATTCTCTTGAATTTCTCTGAGTCTTCTCTTGCACTTCATGGCACAACATTTCCACTTGTCTTCATTCTATATCTGCGGCTGTTCCTCTTTTGTCTGTGAGTGGAGACCCTCTTTCTTTACCTGATGGTAGAGTTCATAAATAATGATAAGTAATGCTCATAAAGATCATAATTATATTTATAAGGGCATAAGCAAACTCCTGGAGCTCTCCTCCTCCTCCTCCTCCTCCTCCTTTACTCCTCCTCTCTCTCAACCACCTCCTCCTCTACTCCTCCTCTCCTTCCACCTCCTCCTCCTCCTCTATTCCTCCTCTCCTTATTCCTCTTCCTCCGCCTCTCCTCTTCCTCCTCCTCTTCTCCTTCTCCTTCTTCTCCTTCTCCTTCTCCTTCTCCTCCTCCTCCTCTTCCTCCTCCTCCTCCTCCTCCTCCTCCTCCTCCTTCTTCTTCTTCTTCTTCTTCTTCTTCTTCTTCTTCTTCTTCTTCTTCTTCTTCTTCTTCTTCTTCTTCTTCTCTCTCTCTCTCTCTCTCTCTCTCTCTCTCTCTCTCTCTCTCTCTCTCTCTCTCTCTCTCTCTCTCTCTCTCCCCCCTCCCAGCCATTCTTGAATGATTATATTCCTTCTCATGGCTTTGGAGATAGGGCCTTTATGGATGAGACTAAGTTAAAATGAAGTTGTCTAATATCACTGGTATCCTTATAACAAGAAGAGATTTGGGCACACACAGAGACACAGAAATGGGCATGCACAGAGGAATGACCATGTGAAGACACAGAGAAAAGACAACCATGTGCATTCCATATCCAGAGGCCTCAGAAGGAGCCAACACTGCCCACACCTTGATCTCAGAATTCCAGTCTCCAGAACTATGTGAAAATAAATTTATGTTGTTTAAGCCACATAGTCTGTGCTATTTTGTTATGGCAGCCTGAACTGACTAACACAAGGTCCAACTGTCTATTTGACATCTACTTTGGAGATCCCTCCGGCATCTCAAAACAAACTTGCCTCAAACTGAGCTTCTCCCAAACCTGTTCTTTCTCAATCTTTGACAGAGAAGTAGATAATGGAAGAGTGATATTATTCAGCCTTTTAAAAAAAGGTATATCCTGCCATTTGAGACAGCATGGACGGTCCTGGAGGACATTATGCTAAGTGAAATAAGCCAGACACAGAAAGAAAAATACCGCGTGATTGCACTTACCTGTGGCATCTAAAAGAATTGATCTCAGAGACAGAGAGTAGAATAGCGGTTACCATAGGTAGGAAGGTAGAAGAAGGTGAGATGTAGTTCAAAGGGCATAGAGTTGCAGCTGTATAGGAGGAATAAGTCTAGGAATCTGATGTACAGGAGGACAATAGTTCATAATACTGTATTGTATACTGGCACTCTTACCACACTCACATACAAAGGGTAACTCTGTGAGAAGATGGAGGAGTCAATTTGTTTAACTGTAGTAATCATTTCAGTACGTATAGGTATTTTAAAACATCATGTTGTGAATCTCAAAAATATATGATAAATTATAAGTAAAAAAAGATCCTCTCCCTATTAAATGTTCCCACCATTCAATTACATGACCAAAATTAAAAATCAGGAATAATTCTTACTCTGCTTACTCTCCATTCAGTGTTAGCAAACCCTAACAATTTTTTCTCAAATATTTATTTTCATAGCTACCATAATTGTTCAAGTCACTGTTATTTCTTGCCTGGCCTAGTAAATAAGCCCATACATTACCACTTTGCTTCCATTCTTCTTTCACTACAGCGTATTCTTCACTCAGCAGCTGGAGTGACCTGGTTAAGGATTTCGTGCAGCCTTTCTAGTGTCCTCCAAGGGAAAGTTGGTCCAAATCTTCTATCCTGACATCATGTTCAAATCCAGAGTCCCAACATTGTGAACTTTTATCTCTCTTCCTTCTGTCTTTTGACTTTGCCTCTGTCTTTATCTCCTCCTTATCTGTTTTCAGTGATAGACTTCTTAGAAATTTAATTTCCCCATTACACCAAATTCCTGGGCTGAAGATGTTCTTGATCAGCACTCTTGGTGATGGGGATGGGTTCATCTTAGTCGTGGACCTGCCAGCCTCAAAAGTGAGCATGAGTTTCAGTACTTCCAGAAGCAACAGGGGACTTGTCCATGAAGTATTCTCCCCTAGGATTCAAGTCCTGGATACTTTGAAGTCTGACACATAGACCTCACAGATACAGGGACTTGGTAATTGAAGGTAAAGGAAGAGGAGGAAACATGCTTTTCTGCACCTGTTCTCCTCTCCTCTTTTGTCTTCCTACGTTTTACCCCCATTACACTTCCTGACTGCTATCCCCTTCTATAACATTCCTACATGGAAATAATGTTTCCCTTGCCTACCCTTGCATTACACTAGGAGGCAAGGGAGGGTTAGAAATGTGCCTCGATCAACCAGTTGTCCTCAGGCAACTGAGCACAGACCTTGATGATCAGCACCACAACATGTGCTTAAGGATTTTTTGTTCACTTGAAAACGATGCCTTAACAAAATTGAAGGATTTCTGCAAGATTAAAAATACTGCCAGGCACAAAGTCAAGCTCACGACGCTGTGCCAGATTAAAGAAGAAGAGCAGTCTTCCGAGCGTGTGAACCACAGGGCTGCATACAGAGCCCAGCTTACCCTTCCGTGGTCCAGCCCCTGCATGAATGGGGACCCTGCCTGCCTGTGCCTCGAACCACTTGCAGGGCCCAATGGCTGTGGCATTTAACACTCATAGAGCACTCGTTATATGAAGGAGACTTATACTTAACAACTCCTGGAAGCTGCTCAGGGGCCCCATAAGACTGCTTGCACAAAGGAAGAAACTGAGAAAGAGGATGAGAAATATGTCACAATCACACAGCTAGTAAGGGGCTGATCACAATTTCAAGCTCTGGCCATCTGGCTCCTGTGACTATACTGTTAACCACTATTCTAGGGGGTGTCAGAAATCCACCAATTCACAGCCCCAGGAGTGGAGCTGCGAGCTCCCTTGGCCTCACTCACCTCGGCACTGCTGAGCAAGGAGATCAAGATCTTAATTGATCCAGGCACTTAACTAACTCTTCTGTTACTTGCCTTTCAAGAGAGGCTTACAGATGGAATGACTGCACTATTATTACCAGCTGACCCATTCTATAAGACAAGGGCCAGTCTGAGGTCATTTCCCATCTCATGCCCCTTGCTGTACACATCACACTTTCTTTGTCCAGAGAAGGTTATGAGAGTAAATCAGAGTAGGATTAATAAATAGTAATAAATAAGTAAATGAAATATCTTTAAAATATTAGGATGTTCACCTAGAAGTAAAACTATTTTAACTTTTGCTTATAGAATAAGTTAATCTAGAAAAAATAATATGCAAAAATGGCTGATCTATCAGAAACTTTAAAAAACATATTTGAAAATTTTTTTCTATTTTTCCTAGATTGTCTATGAAACAAGAAAATTAAATTACATATAACTCTTCTGAAATTGGTTAACCCCCCTGCAAGTGAGTTAGATGGAAGGAAAGAACCCTTGGGCACTTCACAGCTCACACTGTGTAAGGATCTCAATGTGTAAATAAATTCCCGACAAACCCTCATATCAGCAATCAAGTCTTTGTTCACATATCAATAAACTGAAGTGTACAATTGAGTTTACACTCCACATATAAACCGTATCCAGGACACAATTAACAAAATAACAAGAAGTAAACCATAGAGTTCTTGAAATGTTTAAGAATTACAGGAACTTCCTAAGAAAGAAACAAAAATATTATGCTTTGTAAAACATCACTAAAAGTTGCTCTTAGAGTTGTTTTGTTTGGTGCATTAACGTGGTGATATTTTAATTCTGAAGACGCTGGCTCAAATCCTAAGTGTGACTGAGTAGAAAAATTTTTAATGAAGAGGTTCTGCATAAGGCTGCCTATCCTGTACCTGTGTGAACCACAGTGAAAACGGGCAGAGAGAGTGCTTGCAGCTCATAGGTGCTGGGTGCTTACTACAAGCCAACCGTTGAAAACTGGTCCCCACATGAGTAAGTCAAATGAAATGTATCGGTTGCACTATTTGCATTAATGTCAATATTAACAAGAAGGCAGAGATCACGAGATCTGGGGATTAGGCACTCCCTAAAGCATCCTGTCTTGCTCCCCCTTCTTTAGCATGGTAAGCATTTGTGCCAGGACTGCTGGAATTTTTGTTACGTGTGATTTTTAACAAGCACTCCGTAAGGCAGACTTTTTATCACTCATCAACTCATGTTGAGTACCTACCAGGTGTTGTGCACAGTGCACTTGTAAATAAACTGGTGCTCAAAGTCCTTGTATGATCTTCTCAAGGTCACATAGCTAGTGGAGCAACGAGAAACTGATCTCAGATGGCAATTGACTGACTGTGTCCCCCTCTTCAGTTTCATATGCAGAAATCCTAACCCCTAAGATGATGGCATTAGGAGGTGAGGCTTTTGGATGGAGCTCACCTAATGGTATTAGCACCTTTATAAAAGGGGCCCCACAGAGCCCTCTCACCTTCTTTCCACCACGTGAGGACACAGCCAGAAGATGGCAGTCTACAAAGTAGAAAAAAGCCCTCACCAGAAATTGACCCTTGGACTCCCTAATCTCTGATTTCCAGACTCCAGAACTGTGAGAAACACCACATCTGTGGTTTATAAGCTACCCTGTCTAGATTATTTTATTACAACAGCCTGAACTGGTTAAGATCATCTGACTTCAAATTATGTGCTCTTTAGGCAACTACAGAGAACCGTTAAGCAATGTCAACTTTAAATGAGTGCATGTGTGATAGAAGGCATTGATCACGGTATTAGGAAAAACTGATGAAGAAGCTGTGAAAGACTCTAGTACAAAGGTCTCTCTGGCATGTAGGATTAAGCAGCCCGGGAAGCCATTCAAGAATACAAGGCTTTCTGGGAGGGATGACCCCCTTGCCGGAGTCTCTGCTGACCAATATGCATAGGCACTGCTTTCCATTACTGCATTTCCAATCTGCAAAGCTCCTCCTGCCTTTGCCCTACCTCAGCCCATGGTCAGTGATGATGCGCCATGAGAAAACAATGGCCTTGCCCAGGAAAGTTCTGGTCGCGACCCTTTGGGAGAGTTGTGAAAAGCTATTTGACCACAATGGTTTTCTATGGCAAGTAAAAACTAGAATGCTGTGGAAAATGCCAAGAGAAGAAATCCAGAAAAAGCTGCAGACAGAACTTCTGACTTAGGGGAAAAATATTGGGAATTGCCAACAACATATCTGGGAAATGGGCCACTTAGTTTGAAGCCTCAGACACAACAAATGCCTGGGAGAACTTAGACCAACCCCATGAAACAGAACCAGATCGTTCACACGGGAACAAGTCTGTGACCACCGCTGCTGGGAGCTGTGCTCACTTGTGGCAACATCAGGCAAACATTCTGCACGATTCAGAAAGGCTTGGAAGGAAACTTCACTACGATCAAGAATGTACTGTTCTTTGAGCTATTTCCTTTAACAACTTGGAAGAAATAATAATTAATATAAACAGTAGTCCCTGGACTGGGCTGGATGCAGGAGAAACGAGGGCAGGTTTTGTAGTCAAAAATTCAGCTTCGTGGACCAGTTTTCCTCAACTGTTCTCTATGAACAAGTCATTAATGAACAAGTCATTAAAGCTCTCTGAGCCTCAGTTTTCTCATCTGTAACATAAGCAGACACTTGCATTGCAGGGCTATGAATAAGCTTAAATTCCCTATGGGTATAGAAATAATGCTTGTGCCTCCTCATTATTCTAAATAGTTTTATAATTTGTAATTATGTGATTCTCAAAGACCTAGAAGAAATAACAATCAAAACTAAGAAGGGAGACCAAGAAGAAATTTCTAGTCTCCGAAGTGATTATAATCACTAGGAATTCAAAACATTAAATTCACCTATACTTTTTAAAAACACAAAAACTCTTCCAGAACATAATAGAACATAAAAAAAAAGCACTTATCTTTCCAAGCAAACTTAACCCTGATATCAAACTATAATCAATATAGACCAGAAAAGAAAAACCATAGAACCAGTCTCACAAAATTGTCATTGAGATGCTAAATTAATAGTAAATATAATTCAAATGTCAAGACTAGGAACAAAATGAAATTTTGCCTAACACAAAGAAGAATACTCATTGCAAAGTCATTGCTCTTAACTTGGAAATATTAGATGAGTCTCACTAATGTGAAGAATGTGAGGGAAAGAGAGACATGCTGAATATGCCATCATGATGATTCAACACTGTTGAGGAAGTTATTGTCCTGTAGTGGGACATTAAATATCAATGTTTGATGGGAAAAAATAAAACTTAATTTATCTGTATATTTGATTATATAGATAAAAATACAAAAATAAGAACTGAAAACATTTTGGGGACAGATCAGAATGAGAGGAGACAGCAGCAATGACAAGTTCTTGAATTTCCTGGAGGCCCCCTAAGAACACATCCAGTAGGACTCGACAGTAAACCTAAAAACCCACAGACTATGTGCCCAACAAAACAGGTGAGCCCTGACACAGAAGCAGGAGAGGACACTGCCCAACATAGCAGAGCCCTGAGCCAGGGGAACAAGAGAGGAGAGGGGGTTCTTGAAGGGCCTGGGAAGCAGAGAACCCACCATCTATCAGTTTCTCTCTGGAGAAACGAGGAGCAGACCTGGCAAGAGCAGTCCAAAGGAATGAGATTCCCTGCTTGGATATGTGGGTGAAATGAGAGACTTCCATACCATTTAGATGGGCTACTGCAGTCCCTGCCTGTAAATCCTGCAAACTCACAAGTCAATGACCCTCAGGACTTTGCCAGAAGACACTGAGCCAAGACCTCTGGAAGTAGGAGGCCAGTGGAGCCCAGCAGGGAAAGCAGTGGACAAGAAAGTCTAGATTAAAACAAAATTGACAAGTACTGAATGACTGTGAAAACGGAGAGGAGAGTGCAGAGTGCTCTGAGCTCTAGCAACTCTCATAAAACGGGGGGCTCATGGGAGGGCTCTGGGAAGGTTGAACTGGCTCTCAGATGCCTTGTGGCATTCGCTGAGAATAAAAGGAAGGGAGCCAAGATGCGAGGAGGTAGAAGCACTAGTTATTTTCAACACTGTTCATAGTAGAAAATTAGAGCCATCCCCAGACAAACTGACAGAGAGAGCTCAGAGCTAGCAGACCCACCTAGAAGAAACACTAAATGAAGTCCTTCAAGTGAAAAGGGAAGGACACCAGAAAGATAGCAGTCCAAACCACAAAGAGAAGAAGAGCACCATCAGGAGGTATGCAGATACATCCAATGGACTGAATAAATGTATAGATTTTTTTTCTCTTCATAGAAAGCATAAGATTGCTTAAAATAATAATGATTATTACATGGTATTGTTGAGTTTATAACACATAGGTGTTTTATATATGCATCTATCACTATAATAGAGCATTGAGGGGAAGGAAATGGAATGCATGAGCATCCTCATTCAGCATAGGGCACATCAGATGTAAATGCTCACAGCCATACACGGCAGGAGGTAGCAGTAGCAGTTGTCACTGCCCTAGCATCAGTACACCACCAAGACCAGCAGCAAGAACAGAAGCCAAGCCAGTGCCTCTGAGCCCCAAGAGGCAAGTAGGGATCTCCCATGATTGGAAAGCTTTTCCTTTTAGCCAAAAACATATGGCAGGCATTAAATGAGAAGTGACTGAGAGCGGGTACCACCCTCTTATTATTGACAATTGGTCCACATTTGAATTTAGAGTTACTATAGCAACTGTGGATGTTTCCCAGATATAAGAACCTTATAGCATCTCAGAATGATTGCACAAGCTTGTGGCTGTCAGGCGCATACCTGGACCACAGCAGAAGCTGATCTCTGGTTCACACAGGAAAAGGGCTCCCACAGGGCCCCAGGGAGGGCCAGGGTATCAAGGTCCTCTTCCCATCATGAGATATTCATTGATTCAACCTGGGCTGACCATACTGTGCAGATAAACATTCAAGACTCAAGATCATGGGGTTCCATTGAGGTCATTCTTTTCTTTCTATCTTTCTCTCTTTCTTTCTTTCTTTCCTTCTTTCTTTCTTTCTTTCTTTCTCTTTTCTTTGTTTCTTTTCTTTCTTTTTCTTCCTTTTTTCGTTCCTTCCTTCCTTTCTTTCTTTCTTTCTCTCTTTCTTTCTCTTTCTTTCTTTCTTTCTCTTTTCTTTGTTTCTTTTCTTTCTTTTTCTTCCTTTTATCCTTCCTTCCTTCCTTTCTTTCTTTCTTTCTTTCTTAATTTTTCTTGTCTTCATTAAGTCTTAAGTTAAACCCTCTTCCAATTGTGGTTATGGGCAGACATGTGGGCTCAAAGGTTGCTTTGTGATGCCTGAAATCTTAAGTCCAGAAACAGCCTGATCTCTTTTCATGAAACAAAAAAAAATAATAATACAGAGTTTCGCTCTTTTCACCCAGTCTGCAGTGCAATGGTGTGATCTCGGCTCACTGCAACCTCCGCCTCCTCGGTTCAAGCCATTCTGCCTCAGCCTCCTGAGTAGCTGGGATTACAGACATGCCCCACTACGCCCAGCTAATTTTTTGTATTTTTAGCAGAGATGGGGTTTTGCCATGTTGGTCAAGCTGCTCCCCAACTCCTGGATCTCAGGTGATCTGCCCACTTGGACATCCCAAAGTGCTGGGATTCCAGGAATGAGCCATTGCACCTGGCCAAGAGCCTGACCTTTACCTGGGCCGTGTAGGGACCCATAACGAAGTCCAAGATCTCCCCGGTAAAGAGCCTGATTTTTACCGGGGAGATCCTGGGCCTCGCTGTGGGTCCCTATTTTTAGTTTCGTTATGATGCCAGTCATCATAAAGTACATGAAATGGACGTATCTTCATTGAAAGACTTGTAAAACTTTGGCAGTTTTTTTATTTTATTCTTTTGGTTCTGTTTCACTTAAAATCCAATAAAAATGATACTAAAGTCTAGTTTGGTAGTTTTATGCTCCCCCAAGTGTTTTCCTTGATAGCTCGTGAGAAGCATATTCTGTGGTATGGCACACTGGCTGTTCCTGATGCTTAATGCTGGGGAGAGGCTGCTGTGTCAAGGGCTGCCTCATCCTCTCTTCTCTACCACCTCTGGCATTTGAAGACACAAGGAAGTCACAGGTTCCCTGGTTCCCCTTGGGGGTTACCAAGGCCCAGCAAGGTTAACACACGTGGATCTATAAGTCAGGTGGCAGACCATGATGTTTCTACTCTCAGGCCAGCACTTGTCTTTCCTTTCACATTTAAACTGAGCATTTGATTTGAGAGGTCACACAATTTTAAAACTTATCTGAAGACATAGACAAAGTCTCATAAACATTTTCTCCTGTTTTTAATTGGTAAATTAAAAGTTTAGATTTTCTTTTTAGTTCTATGACTGCCGTGGACCAAAAGTGCTCTCATGTCCTGAGAGAGTTAACTTGCCTTGCTGATCGGGAAACCACCTGCAGTGGGCTTGCGGCAGATGAGAAGCTGGCTTTGATCCCCACGGAGGGCTGCCTTACTACATGCAAATGTTGGATGTTGGCAGGATACTGGGCTTGGAGCATGGGCAGGATCTCAGAACCTTGACTCTGGGCTCTGTGGAGCCCCTAACTTGCTGACTCCGTACTCAGTGGTCTAGGAGGCTGACCTGGGCAGCTTTGGGGAAAGTACTAGAGGACTCCAGGCTCTGAAGAATAAGGTAAGCATGCGATGTCCTTTCTTCTGCCTGAAGAATGAATATTGCCAGATGTGATGGATTCACCCAAAAGCAGCTTCTTCAACTAGTCTTCTTGAAAAAAGAAATATTTGACTGTGGGTGAGCTATTTCTTCAATTAAGACTTAAAAAAATAAACAGTCTGCATTAGTGCATTTTAATAGAAACTAGTAGATTCTATTATTTGGGCAGAGCAATAATTGGCATCACATTGTAGGAAAGTAAAAAGGCATCAATCAAGTTCATTTTCAAACATGAAAAACCCAGTTAATTTGTCAACAGCATAATGCTTAGCCGCTTAGAGATTCAGATTGCAGCTCCTGCATTTTATGGTCATTTTACCTTAGTTAGAAACTGCATCTGAGAGGACAAAACAATTTTCCTTGGATATTTTTTTCTATCTGGTGTTGGCTTCCCAATCACTGGCTCTGTGCTAATGTGGCTGATTCTAGGCCCGTTGACCACCAATGCACCTCTGATCTCTCTCCTCATCTGTAAAGTGGGCATGCTATTAGAACCTACTTCGCAAGGGTGCTCTAAAAATTAAAGTAAAGAACTACATGGTGAACATTTGCTGAGGACCTGCACACCATAGGCAGTTGCCAAATTTCAGTCCTTATTCTCCCCTCTCTACACCCTTGGCACTTAAAGACACAGGGAAGTCAGAGGCTCTCGTTCTCCTGGGGAGTCACCAAGACCCAGCATGGGTGAAGGGCTTGCTAACAGATACCTGAAGCCCACACTTTATCTCCTAAGCTCTGTGATCAGGCCTCTTGCAATGATATTACAGCTGCTTTGTACGCCCTCCCCCACCACACACAAAAAAATTGTTTGAGAAAAGACAGAGGCAACTTTGTGTGACTCTAATCTTTGCTCCACTTAAAAATCCCAGCTAGTTTCTGTGTGTTAAGATAAACTCTCCTGGAAGGCGTCTGAAGGAAAAGCAAATATTTTGACCATTAAAAGAACGTCTAAATAACAAATGTCAAAGGCAGGGCATGTGTTAGGCAACTTCACTTATCTCAGGGTTTGCAGGCTACTTTGCTTCACTTTTTTAGTCTGTTTATAAGTGATTATATTATAGGAATCTTTGACAACAAGATTTGGTCAGTAAAGAGACAATAATAAGATGCATATGAAAGTCTCCCTTAAATAGAATTGATGTCCAGCTAAAATTAACTGCAACGTTTTAAATGAGTCTTCTACTGGAACCTTTATACAGAGTAGGTTGTGTAAAGGAAAGGGCAGTTCAGTGTGAGAGAAGCCTATTTTAAGGACAATATTCTGCAGGTAATTTGAGATAGTCTTGAGCATGTTTTCCATCTTTGTCACTCAGGTCTGTATTTTCAGAGGGTTTTGGCTGCCTCATTTAAACAGCTATTGAAATTTTAAATGAATATTTATAGAATTCAGCTTAATTGCCTGCTTAGAATGATAGAATGTAGTCATTCCACAAAGATAATGAGGGTTTAATGTACTGCAGGAATTGACCGTATTAATTCATTCAAGCCATTCTCTGAACACTTCCTCGCTCCTGCTATGTGCCAGGCATTCCTCTAGGAACTGGAAGATGCCCAACAGAATAATCTATGTCCCTGATACTTGAATCTAATTTTAATATAAGCTGTAGCCAAGAGTTTTTAAGTGTGTAATATGTGTGAGGCACTGTGCTAATTTATTTCTCAACCCATTCCTGTGAAATTGATGTATATGTTTTTCTACATTACTGATAAGGAAACTGAGTCACAGAGTGTTTGTCTCCTGGCCCTCATCACCCAGCTCATGATTGGGTTATACTTTTAGGCTGCCTTGAATGTCAACACCACAACAGTAAGTGCGGAGGTGAGCACTTCCATCTATACTTCTCATGTATTTCTTAGAAAACATAGATGCCAATTAACGTCATGTCATCTGTCCTAGATGAGTTTCAGTAAGTTGGTATGATTTCTGTGTATTTTCTAAGATTTTTGTCACTTGCTAGTTGTTTACATTATTTAATTCCAATTACTTCTTTTAAAAAGCTGGAGTTTTAACTACTTTTGTCTCACAAGTAGTGGCTCTTCTCTTTTGCCCACCAAAAAAAAAAAAAAAAGAAAGAGAGAGAGACAGAAAGGGAGAGGGAAAGACAGAAAGAGAGGGAGAGAGATACAGAAAGAGAGAGAGAGAGAGAACACACACACTTAAACCCGAATACTAGATATCCCTCTGCTTTTTGTTCCTTTGCTCACATCCAGAACGGAATGTCTCATGGGCTACTATGTTGCTTAATCCTCTTCTGTCCCTCATTTCATTGCTGTCTACCTCCAAATGTATATTTATTTATTATGCAAGTCAGGATATAGATCATTTATTTTGCTTTCTCCTTTTAAGCCAGGCCCAATAGGCTTTGTCTTTCATTTATAAAATGGCATATCAAAGCATTATGATGAACACATGGATCTCTATTTCAAAGTGGAAGGAAGGCTGCCAAGGAGGATGGAAGCAGCAATAATTAATTACATATCAAACAGAATTTGAGTTGTTCTGGTTCCACTGAAGTTAATATTAATCCCCACCTGAGACTCAGTGCCTTGCCCAGGATCCAGAAGCAGGAAGGGGGAAAGGCAAGACCTGAGTCCACATATTCCCACTCCTAGCACAGGCCTCCTTACAGCTACTCTTCCCCACTAAGATGTCCATCTCTGAGTGTACAAAAAACAGAATGAATAACGGTGCAAATCCGCAAAACACATAGAAACAGAAATGAAAATGCAATTATAATTGCTAAGAAAAAGGAAATACTTACGTGTAAACCTAGCAAACATGTACAGGACCAGTACGTTGAAAACCACAAAATGCTGATGAAATAAATCAAGAAAAACCTAAATGAATGAAGACCATACCACATTCATGGATTGGAAAATTCAGTATAATAAAGATGAAAATTCCCCCAAAATCAACTTATAGTCTTAATGCAATTTCTATTAAAATCTTTGCAAGGTGTTTTATACACACAGACAAGTTTATTCTAAAATGTATATGGGCCGGGTGCAGTGGCTCACACCTGTAATCCCAGCACTTTGGGAGTCCAAGGAGGGTGGATCACAATTTCAAGAGATCAAGACCATCCTGGCCAACATGGTGAAACTCCATCTCTACTAAAAATACAAAAATTAGCTGGGCGTGGTGGTGTGCTCCTGTAGTTCCAGTTACTTGGGAGGCTGAGGCAGGAGATTTGCTTTAACCAGGGAGGTAGAGGTTGCAGTGAGCCAAGATCGTGCCACTGCACTCCAACCTGGTGACAGAGTGAGAGTCCATCTAAAAAAAAAAAAAAAAAAAAAAAAAACTGTATATGAACAGGTGAACAGGTACAGACTCTGAAAGTTAAAACAGTCTTGCAAAGAATAATAAAGTGAAGGAAATTTTCTTTCTGATATTAAGGCTTATCATACAGTTACATAATCAAGACACTGTGGTACTGGTAGCAGGATTAACACAGATCAATAGAACATGATGCTCAACATCACTAGCTTTTGGAAAATGCAAATCAAAATCACAATGATATACACCCGTTAGGAAAATGCAAATCAAAATCACAACCTACACACCCATTAGGATGTCTATAATTAAAACGATGCATTATAACAAGTATTGATGAGGATGTAGAGAAACTGAAGCTCTTAAACATTGCTGGTGGGAATAGAAAACGGTGCAACCACAAGGAAAAAGAGTTTACAATTTTTTTAAAATATTAAACATAAATTTATGATTTAGCAATTGTACTCCACACCAAAAAGAAATGAAAACACAAACACACAAAACTTGTATGCAAACAATCAGAGTAGCATTAGTCATAATAGCTAAAAAGGGAAACAATCCGAATGTCCTTTAACTGGTGAATAGATAAACAAAATAAGGTATATCCATTCAATGAAATGTAACGGAATACAATTTAACAACAAAGTAGAAATGAGTTACTAATCCATGTTACAACATGGATGATCCTCTAAAACATTTTGCTAGATGTCAAACACAAAACTACATGTTATATAATTCTTTTTACAATAAATGACAAGAAAAGGTGAATAGAAATATACTGCCACAAGCACAAGGCTTATTTATAAGGTATCACAAGTATTATAAAACACTTGTGTTTAGATTGTTCTGATGACTGCACAACTCTATAAATTCACTAAAGACATCACATTGTACCCATTGTACAAAATGGGTGAATTTTTTGGTAAGTAAATTATGTCTCAAAAATATATTTTTTAAATCTTCTTATTATTACAGTTTTCTGTCAAAAAGTAGTACAATATCTTGAGGAAAAAGTGCCTTTTCTAATTCTCAAGGGGCTGGATGAATCATCAGCATGTGAGATTGAAAGAGTCAGTTAAGAGCCAGATCACAAAGGGCCCTGTTGGCCACACTGTATCATATGGGCTTGGTTCTTCAGGCCGTGGGATGCAACTCGTGGTTTTTAGGCCAAGGATGAGCCTGATGAGAGCATTGATTTTAAAAACTAATTTGAGCATTAAAAAAACCACGAAGGTTGGATTCAAAGAGAAGTTTAGAAATGTAAACCCCATAAAAAATGGTTTATTATGAATTATTGGCAATGCATATAATATGCACACAAGCACACACACAGCACACACAGACACATGCACACACACACACACACACACATTCACTACCCTAACACATTTTTTAGTTTCTGAAAGTTCACTGAATTACTGGATTTGAAGCCAAAGGACATACAGTTGAATCTTCTCCTTCTATGATTACCAGCTGCAGGGTCTTGGAAATGTTCCTCAATCTTACTGTAAAATGAAGATAAGAGTTGTGCATTTGCAGAGAGAATATCAGATCATAAAAAACAGAGGTTATTAAGTAGAAACAACCTTCCATGTATGTCCCCTACATCTTGCGCTTCTGTCCTGGCGTGTCTCATCTCAGAGGTCAGTGTCTTCCTGCCCCAGGCTATTCCTTACACAGTTTCTGTGTCCTTGGGATTTTGACCCTACCCAACCACCTACCCGTCTTCCACTTTGTCAACAGTTACTTCCTTGCTTCTGGTGCATCCCCTGAAGACATGAAAATGTTCAAAATAGCCACCTTAAAAAAATAAAATAAATAAAACTGTTAAACACCACTATTAACCTTAGTTGTTGTCTAGTGGTTCAACTTCTTTTCCTTCATAGAAAAGCTTTACATTAACTCTTCATGACCTCACTCCTCACCCAGCTCTCCACCTACTGCATCTCTTTCTCCACTTCTCCAATGAAATGATCCTTACTTCGTGAAACATGACTCTTGCCCTTTCTGGGTCTGGTTTCCCAGCTACCCATTCCACCTCTGAGCTACCTGAGATTTTGCTTCCAATTCCACTGATGCTTGTAACTTAGGGGAATCAAGAAAACCAAACTGACCCGTTATTCCATCGGCCTTTTGAAAGTGTCTTCCCTTGTTTTTCTCTTATTTCCTAGACTCTTTCTTGACAGATTTTTAGTGATGCTCCAATTTTCCTGCTTACTCCTAAGTCTGCAACTTCCGCCCACTTCTTAGTCTGAGCTCTTTTCTTTCATTTTTTCCTTTCTGGGTTTACTTACAAATACCACCCCATGCTAGCAGTTCCTCATTTCTGATCTCCAAAACAGAGATCAATAAGTCCTACACCAGCTGCACTTTCAACTCTGTTTTCTCACATTATTTTATTTCCCAGGATACTTGATCTTCCTATATTTTCTGCAGCTGATATTCCTTGATCCCTGTAAAAAATTCTAAGCTCCAACTGTGAGCCAATCATTAGGATGGAACAAGGGCCCCAAGAGTTGACAAAACTGTCCTTGTTCTCCAAGCACAGTTGTTCACTGTGCAACAGACCATGAACCAGGGATCTAGACAGGATCACTGTCTGACCCAATCAGCCCTCCACTGAGCTGAGTCGACATAGCACTCTCAGGATCTCTCAAATTTGCCCTCTCCCCATTTTCTTTCTACCAGCACCCTAGTTCAAGCATGCCTCGTTTTTTGGTCGATACTGCAATACAAATGCTCTGCCTTCATGAAACGTATGTCCTAAAATGCATTGGCCTATTTGATATTCTACAGATTCTACAGCTAGATCTTCCATCACCCTCAGGATAAACTTAAAGTTCTTCGGCATGATAGTCAATAGTTTATGATGCTTCTTAGCAGGGAAATCCTCTCCAAATGCACTGTGTTCCTTGGATACCAGATTCCCAAACATCTTGAAACTTGCCTTACTTCATGGTCTCAAATCCCTGTGCATTTGCACCTGCCCTTCTTCTAATATCCTCACCTCTTCCTCTTTCCTCACTTATCTAATGCCTACTGTTCTTTGAAACTCAGTCCTTGAGTTCTATTTGGGAGCTTCCCCAAACCCTCCTCAGTTGATAGTGTGTGTTTTAGACATACCACCCCTCTCAAATGCAGTACTATCCGCTACATCTGTCTTACACACCATCGTTGGAGCTACTGGAGGAGAGAGGCACTGAATCTCCTGCCCGCAGCCTGGGGTCCGGCACATAGGAGATACACGAGAAGAGTGGGCTAAGTCAGAGGACTGTTCATTCGTATAATAAGGGCTTTTTAAAATCTAAATCTTGGCCAGGCGCGGTGGCTCAAGCCTGTAATCTCAGCACTTTGGGAGGCCGAGACGGGCGGATCACGAAGTCAGGAGATCGAGACCATCCTGGCTAACCCGGTGAAACTCCGTCTCTACTAAAAAAATACAAAAAACTAGCCGGGCGAGGTGGTGGGCGCCTGTAGTCCCAGCTACTCGGGAGGCTGAGGCAGGAGAATGGCGTGAACCCGGAAGGCGGAGCTTGCAGTGAGCTGAGATCCGGCCACTGCACTCCAGCCCGGGAGACAGAGCGAGACTCCATCTCAAAAACAAAAACAAAAACAAAAAAAAATCTAAATCTTGAAGGTAAAGAAAGTAAAATTATCAAATAAGCTTACGCTGCCCATCTATGTAAGATATCTTAAAAACGTATTTAATCTTAGTTGCAACATGATTTTTCCTTCTGTTTAAAGACATGACTCTATTTTATTCTGGCACGAAAGGATTTTGGGCCAGAAAATATCCTTCTCCTTATGAGGAATTGGAAATAGGGCCGAGTGTCCTAGTGAGGGCAGAGGAAAAGGCAGGAAAAGCCCCAACCAGCTGCTGCCTGTCTTGGTCCCCTCATCAAGTGCCGCCAATGCTGTAAAAGTAAATAAACACTGGAGGAGCCAAGCATTCGTCTAGCGAGGTTTGACCTCTCCTGAACCTCAGCATCTTACCCTGCAATCTTGCTTATATCCATCTCCATCTGTTTGGTCTGAGGCTGAAGCTGGATGACTCCTGACTCCAGAGGATTGTGATGACACATGAGCTTGGGCTCTTGCAGAGGGGACAGGACAGCTCTGGTGTGGCTCAGCCTGGAGCTGTGCTCCCAGGCAGCATCCTAGCCATCTTTGTTTTCAGTCCATGAAGCATAGCTTCCCTATTTGACTTCGGAGCCCAAAACTCAAGGTGCTCCATGATATAGGGCCTGAAAAAAAGAATGTTAAAATGCAAAAATCACTACTAAAGGGTTGGTGTATTACACTGTGGGGGCAAAGTGCCCCTGCCGCACCTCTGCTGCTGATGTGGGCCCTCCTCAGTGGAGGACTGCACCGGGGCAGTCGGGTGACAGTAACGCAGAAGATGGTCCTCTAGAGAAATAGCACGGTACCACACAGCCAGGGTGACAGGCGCCTCTGATGTCTGCGGGCTGCAGGACCAAGGGCTTAATTATTTAAATTTCATATTCACTATATATCAGACCCTGAGCTAGATGCTCCCACCTACCTAATTTATTTAAGAACTGTGATTATGGCCCATACTGGTAAAGGAAGAAACCATGGAAGGCTTAGAATGTGAGAATGACTTGCTCAAAATCACAGGCCAGGGAAAGACAGAGCTGCGTGGCAGTGTGGCATTTCCCTCCCGTCATTACTTCATCTAATCTTAAGGATAAAACTGGCCCTGGATTTACAAACATTGAGATTCCAGTTTAAATTTTCCAAAAAATATAACTACTCCTCACTCTAACCCTCTGTCCCCCATCCCCACCCGCGCGCGCGCGCGCGCGCGCACACACACACACACACACACACACACACACACACATTGGAGGGAATGAAGAGCGTGCAGAGGGGAGACACTAGGAGGAAGGGAGTCTGGAGCATGACGGGAAGACTCAGGGGGCGGGGGCCCGTGGTGAGGTGGGTCAAGAAGTGAGGAAGGCCAAGAAATAGCAGGAGCACTATGCAAACTTCAAATGGCTCTCAGATATTCACTGTGTGTTCCCTTCTGAGGAAGGCAGGAAGAATAAAACATTAAAATGCTCTATGCTAACATCTTAAGTTTTAGAAAATGAAGCTGAGCTTGAGTTTACCTCACCTGGCTTTAAGGACCTTACAGTGTTCTTGCATTCTCAACCCCATTAGTTCCCCTGTGTCTCAGGCTTTCTACTCTAAGTGGGTTTATTACTGCAATAATTGTCATGAAGATGCCCTACCGGACACGTCATGAGCTTTGGTTACTATTTCCTGTTATCATCATGAGTGTTATTTTCTACAGATCCACATCAACTAATATCAATTAGCCTTGGGCTCAGAGGTGGTTTTCCTGGGTCCTGCCGCCCCTAAATGAAATTCAACCTCCTCATTCTAAAAAATCAACGTTAGGGAGAAAAAACCTCCAGGTTCTTTTTGAAACTTGTTATTGACCTACAAAAGAAGAGGCCCTCATTTGATCTACAGAGCTTGGGCAGTGGGGCCGGGTGGCAAAGGGGATGCACATTTGAGAAAGCAAGGAGGCTGCAGGGACAGAAAGCAGATAGGAGACAGGGAGCGAGGGCTTCGAGGGGTCTCTAAGCTAAGGCGTGGGGCGTTAGGACAAACCACTTTTCTCTCTTCAGTGGGGGGTTATATTCTCAGAGAGTTATGTCTTTTTTTCATCTTGCAGAGCCTGACTCATTCGTGAGTTGTAAATTCAGTATAATGGGTTGTAACTCATATTTTGAAATAAAATAAACAGAAGAGGAGAGGTCAAGTTGGGATAGGATGTGGAGGGGAAGTGATGGGAAAACATCAGAGTGCATTGTATGCAGCAAAGGTAATTCCTCTTCCATGATGATTTTACTTCTATTGTATGGGTGGCAAAAGAAGCACTGGGCTGTGGTATAAAATATATTTCCTGTAAAAATATACACTGTGTTTTATGGTAAACAGGAGTTTTGAAGTTGCTGGTTTAGCACACGTATTGCCGACTGAGTATTCCTCTCAGAAAGTGCAACATGTTTATCCTCTGTCACAGAATGTCAGCTCCAGAGAAGACTGAGCTTGACAATCTGAACATGTGCGGTCACTACTGTGGACTGAATGCTTTGTCCCCTCCAAAACTCATGCTGAAACTTACTCCCCAGTGCAACAGTTGTTGGGAGGTGGGGCCTGACTGGAGGTGTGTAGGTGGTGAGGGCTCCACTCAGGCATGGGCCTGTGGCATCATAACAGAGCTGTCAGGAGTGGTTAGCTTTCTTCAGCTCTTCTGCCGTGCAACAAAGAGTGTTTCTCCCCTCCAGAGGATGTCATGTTCAAGGTGCCATCCTGGAAGCAGAGAGCAGCTCTCGCCAGACACCAAACCTGCCAGTGCCTAATCTTGGACTTTCCAGCTTCCAGAACTGTGAAAAACAAGTGTATATGCTTTATAAATTACCCAGTCTCAGGTATTCTCTTATAGCAGCACAGAACGGACCTAAAGCAGCCAACTTCCTTCCCACCTAAAAAGTTCATTATGAAAGGAAAATATTTTTAAAGCTCTACTAGCACTGGGAAATAAAAGTTAAAAGCCTTTAGCCAAGCAGAACATTTACAGCACTCCCGGAAGTCAACAACAAACAGATCTACGGAGAAACAAGTCCAGAGCAATCACAGGCCAACAGCCAGGCCACGTAGTGGTGTTGCGTATTCGACACACTCAAAACTCAGGCTCAACAGACACTGGCAGTGGGGTTGTGGGGGCAGTTTTAATGGGTAGGGATTGGGAATAAGTGTTTAGGACAGATATGCTATCATTTCATTCTCCCTACCACTTAAGCCCAACCACATTCATTCCCACGCTAAACCGGCAAAGTGGGCACAGAAGCCAGCTAGGCATAGCCACGCCCCAGGTAACTTGCAAAACTCAAAAGGAACAAGAGCACAGTCCCTCTTCCTAGAGGACAAGTTATCATAGAAATTATTGGCAGATACACAAACATAAAAATTAAAGGGAAAATATTTGCTGCAAACGTGACAAAGGAGTAAGCTTTAGAAGAGCCTGATTCACCGTGAAACATTTAATGACACTTAAGCTCTGGACCACCCACTTGTGTGGTTCATCCTAGGGTTGTGGCAAAGGCCTAGCAAGGAATGGTCACATTCTTATTTAATTTTGCATTATTTCTCCTGCAGATGACCCCTCAAATTTTATAAGCTTCAAAGACCACAAAACGTAATTCATCCTAGATATTCAGAGTTAAGATGAAATAGTTAAGAGTTAATATAAATCACTAAGAAAAAATACAGTACAATGTGTGGGAAAAAGATATAAACAATTTATAGAAGAAAACATATAAATGGAAAATAAGCAGAAAACATAATCTCTGTCTTGTTTATAATTAGAAATATGTAGATTAAAATAAAACCCAAATTTTTTCCCTCAGATATGCAAAACAAATTTTTTTTTTTTGAGGTGGAGTCTCGCTCTGTAGCCAGGCTAGAGTGCAGTAGTGTAATCTCAGCTCACTGTAACCTCCGCTTCCCGGATTCAAGCCATTCTCCTGCCTCAGCCTCCTGAGTAGCTGGGACTGCAGGCACATGCCACCACACCCAGCTAATTTTTGTATTTTTAGTAGAGACGGGGTTTCACCATGTTGGCCAGGATGATTTCGATCTCTTGACCTCGCAATCTGCCCACCTTGGCCTCTAAAAGTGCTGGGATTATGGGATTACGGGCATGAACCACAGCACTAAAATTTAAGTGACTGATAATATTCATCCATGGTGGGAATGTATATTTATATATTTTAATTAAAGTAGAAATTATCAAAAATTACTAGAACAGCAAATTGGCAAAACCTATCAAAATATACATTATCAGTAAGTCAATAATTGAGCTTCCAGGCATTTGTCCAACACAAACATACATTCCTTGTTAGAGATATGCACAAGGAGGTTTGTTGTTACATTATGGAAGTCAAACTATAAGAAACTTTAGCATCCATCAGTAGGGTAGGTATGTCCACACATACTCTCTCTAAAAAGAATGAAAATATTTATATGCCCTACTAAGAAAAAGACTCCCGAGTTAGAATATATTTTACATGTAAAATTCAGAAGTTAAAAAACATAACCTACTGCTGTCTTCTATGTTGGAAACTTGTGGGAAGAGTGTAGAACTCGAGAAAATTACAAGATTCATGAAAGATTAAACATTTTCACATACCTTAGACTGTAAATGTCAATCCCTCCCTTTGGCATACCTACAGTGGAATTCCAGTTTCTTCTGGGCCCTTATTCAAAGTTGGTTTTCTGAACTCATTTTTATAGGTCTTCCTTTTTCCTTTGGCCTATACTGCCTTTTTGGCTAACAGGACTTTACTTTTCCCATGTCCTGAAGTTTCCCCATATCCTGAACACTGGCATTTAGTACAAGTGATGGTTTGTTGTTCATCACGCAACGTGATTTCACTTTTCAGTATGTTTCTTTACAAGAGATTCTCTGGTTGTTTGATTTACAATCTAGTCCTGCTGTGTATAACATGGTCTTTGTTCAATTTCATGAACACCATGAGTGTCTTTTTCTTCATGTGGATTCCATTCTTCTCGAGAAGTGTTTGCTCTTCACAGATAGATTTTCACACCTCCCTATAGCTGCTTTCATGAACATGGAAAATAATCAAATTACTCTTTGAGATAGAGGCAAGAGTAATGAGTTCAAGCCCCATTTCCTCCCCACTGACTCATCTACCTCTTGTGTTACAATAAATAAGTTAGTGAGTGTTGAGAAGTAGTCAGTGCACAAAAGCTGTGGTTGTTTACATTAATATTTTTGTTAGAATTACCTGCTCTGTGCAGATAACAAATTGATGCTCGGTACGTTTTCCAAGAGTACTTACATAGTAAGGGTAGAGTGAAACTGGACTTCACAGCCTTAATCCCAAATTCCTCCGCTCCGTAAAGAGCCTTCTCAGGACTTCCTGATTGCCATGTGCCCTGTGAATTCTGCTTGCCTGCAGAAACTCCTCTTAAATAAATTGTGTTTGTACATAGCACAAGCTTACAGTCATTTTTACTAAGTCTATTAAAATTAAAACTATGTAAAGTAGAACCTGAAATCCTGGGCATGACCACATAGGGATTTTTCCGTCTCAGGGGAGAAGGTGGAATGAAGGGATTAGATATTAACAAGGCCTGTAGAGGTTCTAGCACCTGTTCCTGCCAGACTGGCTGCGTATTTTCATTGAACAAAAAGGAGTAACAATGCAAACCTGCTGCTTGAACTTTCTTTATTTAGAAGTCTTGCTTGTTTGCCCTTTTGGATATAGGTGTCTCCATAGAAAGATTACAGAAAAACTCATCACTTCATATTTCAAATCGGGCAAAAGAAATGTATAATGAGGTTTCCCCAGGGTCCCACAATTTCCTTTCTTGAGAAAAAATTTAAAACACTGCCTTGAAACAGTCCACCGGAATCCCTCGGAGAAACTCATCCATCAGCTGTGGGCAAGACCCTCTGCATCTTTCCACCTACCTAGGGAGTGATGCCCATTCTGAAGATGGTCCAAGCTCTTCTGGTAATTAGAAATGTCCCACTTTTGAGCAGGAAACTTGCAATGATGAGCACAGTACTTTGATGCTACCTCACATTATATTTGGTATGTGCCGTGGTCTGAATGTTCGTATCCCCAAAATTCATATGTTGAAATGCTAACCCCCAAAGTGACGGTAGTAGAGGTGGGGCCTTTGGGAGGTGATTAGGTCAGGGTGGGGGACAGGAGAGGCCTCATATGGGATCAGTGCCCTTACCAAGAAGCCCCAGGAGGAACTCGCTCATCTCTTCCACCAGGTGGAGACACCATGGGAAGGCACCCTCTGTGAATCAGGAAGTGGGCTCCCACCAGACACCAAATCTGTCAGGGCTTTGATCGTGAATTTTCCAGCCTCCAGATCTGTAAGAAATATATTTCTGTTGTTTAGAAGCCCCTCAGTCTACGGTATTTTATAGCAGCCTAAACAAACTAAGACACTAGAGACAAGAGTGCAGGGAAAACAAAACAAAGCAAAACAGAACCAGACATTTGAGAGATCTCTTCCCATTAGGATTCTTTAATTGTCATCTAATTGCTATTCAAAAGAATTGATATAGAGTCAGAACAGAAAATGAAAGCATTTGAAGATCCTTTAACAGCTTCATAACCATTAGCCATCCAATAAAGCACTGAAGTTCATGCCTATCTAATCAATTTTCTGGCAGTCTAAAAATTTTAAAATTTGCATTAAACACTACAAACAAATACACATTTTCTTTGAAATGGCATACTATATAAAAGAAGAAAGAATGGTTTGCTAAGTAGGCTATAAGACTCACAGCATGCTGATATTCATAGACAGAAGGCTGTGCAAAGAGACAGGCTTTATTTTATTAGATTTTGCCTTCCCAGCCCTCGTTGGAGCCAGTGGAGAGAACTCCGTCTAGCTGAAAAACCTGAAACTTAGAACTAGCCAATGGCTACACAGCCTGACTCCTTCCCAATCCATAGCTAGATCCTGGATTACCCGTATGTGAACCAAGGCCAGTTTGGGAAGGGCACTGTGGAAAGCAAATTTACCAGATTCCCAGGGAACAGCCAGATAAGGCTACCTGCTCCAGGCCAAAGAGAGGAAGCAATGCCACACCTCCTCCCAAGGGGAAGCAGCTCAGACCTCATGTAAGGGAAGAAAGAGCTAGACATTTGCCTAAGGACCAGGTTTCTGGACCTCCTCACACTCAGGAGGAGCACAGCCCCATCCTTCTCAACCCAACCTCCGTAAAAGAGGTAGGCCCCACAAGCCAGAGGAAATTCTGAAGAAGGAGAAAGAGAGGATGAGTGGACCTTCTCTCAAACCTGGTAGATGCCTGTCGGTCCTTCCATCTACCAAATTGCACCTTTCCCCAAGTTCTAGATGGAGTGATCATCTTCCCTCTGCCTCCCCACCTCCCCATGGACTTCGACCTTTATATTCATGTTAGAATCTCTCTGCCTCTTCCTCTGACTTGATTGTTTGCCCTGGAAGGCATGAATCAGACATTCACATCACATAGCCAGGATGTGGTGCAGTCTCTGGAACAGTGAGCCACTGAGCAAGTGGGTATTGGAAAGGTTCATAGACTAACAAATACTTCAAAGGCCGCTGCTAACCTGGGCCTGGGTGCCTCCGGGCACGTGCCTGAATCCCACCTAGAGACCCCAGCTGCAGAGTCCAAGGCCCTGAGCCCAGCCACGCAGCTCAGGAGCGATTTCTTCAGGGCAGAAAGTCCAGTGAGGCTCCTCCAGCAGCTGTGCCAAACGTGCCCGACTGTGAGGTAACAGTGGCAAAGAGGTGTAGGTTAGATGTGTCTGGTAGTGGGCAGGCAAGGAATGAATTGGGGCGGGGAGAAGACCAGTGGCTCAGCGTGCCAGGGAAGGCACACTGCCACCTGCTTGAAGCAATCCATTTGGTTGACCCCCTGGATGTCTGCATTCAGCCAAGAGCACACTGACGAATGTCCTACATGGCTCACAAGTTCTGTGGATGAGTCTGGGTCTGTGAACACAATCTTCAGTAGTCCAGGGTTCTGGCCAGCTGTCTTGCTCAGTGGTTCTACGGCCATACGCAATACCCCTCTACCAGGCTGGCTGGCTGGCCAGCTCTGATGGGCCTGGGCACACCACACCCCCAATACAGGGCACAGAAAAAGTCAAATCCATATCTGGGAATGATAGGTGACATTAGCCTTTGGAGAGAGCCATTGCTAGTTTTTCAAGCAGGGTGGAATGTGAGGAGAGCTGGGCTTCAGAGGTGTATGGAACCAATTAGGAGTTTTGACCCGCCATGGTTTATTTTAGGATTGGGGAACAGGTGCTGGCTGGCTGGCTGGCCCAACCTTCTGAGGCGCCATCCCAGGCCGCATGTCAGGCGCCCTGTGGAATGCTGGTGCCCAGCGCGCCGAGCCCGGACTCTACGCTCAGATGTTGCCATCTAGTGGCAACAAGGTGCAAATCTCACCCTTTGCCCTAATGCATGAAGGATCAGGAATTTTAAAAGAAATACTTCTCTAATAAAGCAAATTAAGGAATACTTTTTATTCACTTTTAAACAATACATAGGAAAGATTGCATTTTTGGTTTTGGCCTCTTTAGCCTCCTAAATATATACAAACATCACATCAAGAATGTAAACTACCAGAACAGAAGTCAAGGAGATGCCCAGGTGCCTTTCTTGAGACTGTAGCTTCCCCATGGAGTTACTCTTAGTTCATTGTTTTAATTAATCACACGCCAAGAGATATTTGTTGTATGAAGGAATGAAATAAAACATTTCCCTGCATTTCCTCATTCTGATTCCGACATGGTTACTTACCAGGTAAATGGCACATAAATTCTCTGAGGCTCATACTCTTCACTGGCAAAATGGGAACAGCATGACACGATAATAGGACAGAGTGATGTGAAAAGAGGATAGAACCCTGAAGGCACAGCCTTGGGTGTGTTCTGACTGCTCAGACATGTCTCCCAGGGCAGCCCATTTGATGACACAGCCATGGTTTCCTCTCTTGAACAGGGGGTCTGTGTCCACTTACCTTACCTAAGAGCACACATAACAGCAGCCCCTGCCAAGAGTGTTCAGTTCATGTTCTGCGCAATGTCTAAGATATTCCAAATACTTAACAGATGTCAAAAATGGAATATTCATGATAAAAATACTCTTTCGTTTTCCATAAGCTCCAGTGACTAGAATGAGCCCTTCAACCCATGGAAGGATCCAGTACTGGCAACTCAGGGAGTTCTGAATTTTGTGATTTCAAAGCGCTGATTGGTTAAGGTCCAGGATACTTTTCTCCTGCACTACCTACTCAGGCACCTTCCTCAGTGATGAGTCTCTACTCTTACAGCCCATCTCTCCCTAAATCGATGGCCAGCTCACCTAGAATCTCTCAGGCATTTTGCACTTTCCTGCTCCTAATTTTTAGTTTCTGTCTCTCCCTTTCCACTATAGCAAACATCCTTTTGTCCCTTGGCTGAAGTTGATCATTCTGTGAGAGTGCTGCCCCTTTGGGTTATGGTTCTACTTGAAATGGATCCATAACAAACATCTCTATGTCTTAATTGTCATTTCCTGAAAGGAGGTGTGTCAGGTGCAGGAGACTGAGAAGAGTAAGGCTGAACCTCACTCACAGGCACACACTGAGGTGGGACAGAGACATCCCACAGGATAGCTGCAGGCCAAAAGCAAGTTCCCTCAGGGCCCCAGAAAAAGGCAGAGTGGAGATGCCTTCAGCAGGCTTACCCCGCCCCACATCTTCTCCCAGCCCCTCTTTGCCCATCCCCTGGCTGGGGCTCCCGTACCTGTTCCTTTTATGTAATGGATCTCTCTTGGTTCCCCAGACATGCAACAGTTCTGGATGTCCCTGCACCTCCAGCCACAAACTGCTCACTCCCCTTATTGTTGTTTTTCCTCCTCCTGTCCCAAACCACGACTGTTCCCCAGGGCTGTATAATCTTTTCTCTCCTTCCCTTCTCTTCTCCATGGCCCACTGACCAAACCTACATTTTGAACTGTAGTCACCCACAGCTGGCCCTCCTTGGTGGCCAGGCATGACACCTCACATTTGCAATAAACACTGTTCCTGAGTTCTCTGTGGCAGTGACACCCTCAGCTCAGGCTGCCCCATTGTTCTCTTTCATCAATAGGTCCCAAACCCAGGAACTTCTCTCCTGAGAAATGGGCCCTGGATCCACACTTCTTCCACATCCACCCAGCTGCCCACACTTGCTGTGGATTCTCATGGAGTTGACACCCACTGCCACCTTCATCTTCCTTGGAGAACAATCATGCTAGGAAGGTCACAGGAGCTGGAGCTGAAATCCCAGCTCTGACATGACATTTCTCTAACCTGTTTCTCATTTGTAAAATGGAGACAATCTCACAGAGCTGTGGTTCCAATGAAAGACATTGTGGGAGAGCAAACCCACAGTGTGGAATGAATGGGAGACTTCCCTAGAAAAGAGGTCTAGGCATCAGCTCACCTCTGTTTATTCTCTTTGCAACCCAGAACAAGGGCTGAAACCTTCAGGCCTCAGTTTTCCCATCTGTGAAGTGATCACCTCAGCACCTGCCTCACTCGAGGGTGGTGTGGATTAAACCTAATGCTACACGTAAATGTCTCTGAATTGTTCCTGGGAGAAACCCCCCAGACCATGTATGTTATTCTAATTTCCAATTCTTCTTCATCTGAACTCCTCACCCCAGCATCAGACATCTACCATACTTTAAATTCTTTCTTCCCTGGCCCTGTCTCTCAACACAGCAAGCATTTCAACACCCATGCATTCATTTGACAAATATTCACACTTTGCCTCTCCTCTGACTGCATGACTTGGTGCTCCGTGGCACAGAGCACTGTGGGTAGTGACTTCTGCACTGGGCCTGTGATAGGAGGGGTCTGGGCATCAAACACAGCACCACAAACTCCTCGGTGGTGTCTTCTCCTTCCAGGCTTGGCTGAAAGGTAGCCTCAGCCCTGACCTGTCGCTCCACAGCCCCGGGAGGAGACACCAGTCCTTTTTCACTTCCAAGGTTTGCTACTAATGTCTATACGCAAATAGGGGTTTATAAAAACTCCAAAGGCTCCTCACTCCCATTTTGATCTTAGAGCTGCAATCAGGGGCTGCAGCTCTGTTCTTCTCAGGATGGCACCTAGAACGTCACTGGGCCGGAGTCACCTCCTGCATTCCGCATTGTTGGGTTAGGGGGAGTTCGCCAGAGCTCCTGATGCACCCACTTCTCCGAGAGGCAACTGAACAGTGAATACAGCATCACAGCAGGTTCACCATGAGCCACTTGTTTCTAAATAATCCATTTGGCTGACCCCCTGGACATCCGCACTTAGCCAAGAGCACACTGATGAATGTCCTACATGGCTCATGACCTCTATGAATGAGTCTGTGCTGGGAAAACTGGATATTCAAATGCAGAAAGACATTAGACCCCCACCTCTCTCCATATACAAAAATCAACTAAAAATGGAAGACTTATATAAATGTAAGAACTGAAATAATAAAACTACTAGAAGAAAACATAGGAAAATACTTCAGAACATTGGTCTAGGAAATGATATGAATAAGACCTCAAAGGCGCAAGCAACAAAAACAAAAATAAACAAATGAGTTTATTTCAAACTAAAAAGCTTCTGCCCAGCAAAGGAAACAATCGACAGAGTGAAAATACAACCTACAGCATGGGAGAAAACATTTGCAAACTACTCATTCAACTGAGGATTAATAGCCAAGGTATACAAGGAACTCAAACATCTCAACGGCAAAAAAAAAAAAAAAAATCTAATTTTAAACTGGGAAAGTGATCTTGAAGAGGTGTTTATCAAAAGAAGACATACAAATGGATGGCCAACAAATATATGAAAAAAGGCTTAACATTACTAATCATTAGAGAAACGCAAATCAAAACCACAATGGGGTATCATCTCATTCCAATTAGCATGAACATTAGCAAAAATACAAAAACTAGCAAATGTTGGTAAGGATGCAGACAAAACAGAACTCTTACACACTATTGGTGGCAATGTAAAGTAGTGCAGCCATAATAGAGAACCACACGGAGAGTCCTCAAAAAACTACAGATAGAAATACCATCTAATCCAGCAATCCCACCACTGGTAATTTTTTATCCAAAGGAAAGAAAATCATGGTATGAAAGAGACATCTGCACCCCTACATTTATTGCAGCACTATTTGCAATAGCCAAGATATGGAATCAACTTTTGTGTCCAACAACAGATAAACTGATTTTTAAAATATGGTATATATCACAAGGGAATACTATTCAGCTATAAAAAAAAGAAAGAATTATTGTTATTCACAGCAACCTGGATGGAACTGGAAGCCATTATGTTAAGTGAAATAAGCCAGGAACGGAAATTTAAACACCATGTGCTCTCACTCTTATGTGGAAGCTAAAAAAAAAGATCTTATGGAAATAAAGAAAGAACACAGGATACTAGAAGCTGGGAAGGGTACAAGGAAAGGAGGGATAGGGAGAGATTTGGTGACAGATACAAAATTGCAGCTAGGTAGGTGGAATGAGTGCTAGTGCTCTACAGCACTGTAGGATGACTATGGTTAGCAATAGTATTTTACAGTGTTACAAATAGCTAAAAGGAGGCTATGGAAAGTTTCCAAAACAAAGAAATAATAAATGTTTCAGATGATGGGTATACTAAGTACTCTGACCTGATCACTATACAATGTATGTATCAAAACCTCACTGTAGCCCATGAACATGGACAATTATTATTTGTCAATTAAAAGATAAAATTTTAAAAACACAAGTGGACACTCACTGGGGATTCTGGAGTGTTCTGAGCCTTACAGTGAGCACGCTTAAGGCACTGTTCAGAAGACTGTTTTATGTAACAATTTCAGAACTGTAAGTACATTAAATATGTGACGATAAATTGAATGATGAGAGACTACACATTTTTAACAGTAGGCATGGAGATTTGCTCTTGAATAATTCAGCTTGAGATCTCTCTCCTCTCAACAGTAGCACTTTGCTATTGACAAACTCCCTGAACATGCATTATATCCTTGACTCCTACAACATTCCTAAAACTGATGATGGCAAGTACTACGAAATCCATATTACAAATGAGTAAGTGGAGATTTGGTGAAATTAAGGGACTTGCTCCCAGTCACTCAGCTGGTAAAGGTTCACGGATCTTGGCTTAGGAATTCAAAGAACAGGGCTCTGGCTCCTCTCCCCAAGATAGACTCTGAAACTTTCTGCCCAACCGTCACTCAGTGATGTCCATGATACATTCAACTTTGGTTCATTTTGAATTTTCAGTGTTTTCTTTCCCCATGAAATCAATTTTCTGTTTTATTGCAAACATATGACTGCAAGGTCCTTGGAAAGATAGAGTTTGAAATAGAAACATCTGATGAAAACTGTCACTTGATAATTACTTCTAAAAGAGCTGAGCTGACAAAATACAAAAAAAAAAAAAAAAAAAAAAAACACATATGTAGTTGAAAGACTCATAATGGTGGAAATAGGATGCCTGGTCTCAGACTGACTTTTGACAGTCACTGTGTCGTGTGTGTGTGTGTGTGTGTGTGTGTGTATGAGAGCGAGAGAGAGAATGTGCGAGAATGTGTATGAGTATGTTTTTATGATTATTTGTGCTGTGTGAGTATATAGGAGTGTACTGAGTGTGTGTGTATGTGTGCATGTCATGCACATATGTGTGAGTGTGCCTAAATGTGCAATATGTATACATGTATTTTTGTGAGTGCATTGTGTGCATATGTATGTTCTGAGCAAATGTGTGTGTTGGTATGTGTATGTGTTTGAGTTTGTGTGTGAGTGTGTGACTGAGTGAGTTTATACTTGTGAATGTGAGTGTATAAGTAAGTGTGTGTTCGATTTGTATATGTATATGTGTGAGAGGGCAAATTTGTGAATGTGAATGTGTGTGAATGAGTGTGCATGTGTGAATGTGTAAGTATATGCAAAAGAGTATGTATATTTGTGTGAGTGTCTCTGTGTGTTTGTGTGAACTGTGTGATATATACACATTTGCACACCTGGGTAGCATCAGGCAAATGATACTTACAATTAGGAGTCTTCCTGCCATTTATCCAGTGTATCTACGTAAGAAACAACTAACTTGAGCACTTTTTTTGCTCATTATTTCATCATGCACCCTCTACCTTTTAAGTCTATGAAAGAAAATGTCACTATGCCTGGTGGCCGTGAGGCACCACAAACTAGCACACTTCAAAGAAAGTCTAAAATAGATTCAGACATATGTGAAAAATTACCTGGGGCAGTTTCATTTCAAAGCATCCTGAATTAACTAATTAGTGAATTAGATAATTCATCAGAATAGCAAAAGTTATTTCTCCCTTAGGGCTTCAGAATTTCTCTTAAACCAGGCACACAGGCACAAGCACACATGCACACATGGCTTGCTGGTCAAATCCTGGGAGCTAAGCATTGAGAACCACTTTCTCTTGTGAACAATGTTGACTACCTCTCTTCTCTGGTTTCTGCTGCCTCCAGTTCTTTCTTTGGTAACCAAGTAGGCCTCATTTTTTCAGAGAAAAACCATGATTCCTTTTAAAGCAGTCACAGATCTGCCCCCCTTACTTCAAGACACCCCCAAAGGTAACCATGGGGCCTCAGAAGCCTGAAGCCTGAAGAAGTCAATTGCATGGGTTTATAAGGCACAAACATTGGTGAGGGCACCTAAGCCCTTCCTATATTCACACTAGGTGACATGGCCTTGCCACCATCTGCAGCAAGTATAAAGGGAAATTCTTGGCTACCCAGGAATTCAGTGGCCAAATGTTAGATCTTCCAGTGAGCAAACTGCTTTACAGAACATAGAAGATGTGTACCCTCAAATTGAACACAGAGCTGCTGGGATTGTGGAAAGCACGAGATGGTGGTGAGAAGACCTGGGTGTTAAGAACCTCTTTCACCTAGTAAAAATGTGAGCACCTGGGCAAGCCACAACTGCTCCAGGCCCAGATCTCTTCATCTCTAAGATAAAAGAGTCAATAATACCTGAGGTCCTTCAGGGATATAATGTTCAGGATTACGCAAGTAAATAGGAATTGCAATAATTCCTATATGTACACTATGTTAGGAAGAGGAGTAACTGCAAAGGAAAATTAAAGTAACTACAAACAAAATCTGAAATTTTTACAACATTTCTGCATTAAGATCATTACCACAATTTTCTAAGAATGTCAATTAAGTGATCAGGAAAGAGAGTTTGCAGGAAGTAAAAGCAAAAGAGTCCTATGGGGAGTCACAGTAAAAATACGATTTATGTGGCCCATCTCTGTTGCCCAGAGCCCTGTGGGGTGGTGAGGACCACATGGTAGTGCAAGAGGCAGGAAAAATGGAAGGTTGGGGTTTGTGAGTGGAGGACAAAGGGAAAATGAGCAGATTTCTGATGGAGTCTCTGTGGAATGCGAGAATCCTTTCTGGCACTCTGGCAAAATGCTGACTTATGCCAGGAATTGTGTATGCTCCTCAGGGCCTTAATAAAAAAGAAAAGCAGATGCTGGAGGGGCTGGTTATTGTATGGATCTTGGCAGGCATATGGAATTTAACAGCTAAATAGAGAACTCAGTTTAAAATGGATATGGCTGTCACCAGCAGGCTTCCATATTAGGCACACACGCGCTCTCTCTCTCTCTCTCTCTCTCTCTCTCTCTCTCTCCCTCCCCAAAAGGGCTCAAAAGGAGAAATTTCGGCCAGGCATGGTGCCTCATGCCTGTAATCCCAGCACTTTGGGAAGCCGAGGTGGGTGGATCACTTGAGGTCAGGAGGTTGAGACCAGCCTGACCAACATGGTGAAACTCCGTCTCTACTAAAAACACAAAATTAGGTGGACGTGGTGGCAGGTGCCTCTAATCCCAACTACTTGGCAGGCTGAGGCAGGAGAATCATGTGAACCCGGGAGGTGGAGGCTGCAGTGAGCCAAGATCATGCCACTGTACTCCAGACTGGGTGACAGAGTGCGACTCTGTCTCAAAAAAAAAGAGGGAAATTTCAAAGTATGTCTAACCACAGGGTTGGAACCCACCTTGTGACCCTTTGGCTTCCCTCTCACCTTCATGAAATTCCTCACCAATTTCTGTTAATGGCACCTTCTTAGTTTCCATCACTTGAAACCCATATGGCCATACCTTTTCACTGACTCCTGCGTCCATCATTCTTGCTTCTAGAATCTCTTTAATTTAGTTCCTTTCTCTGCTGCAAAGAGATCCTTGTAAAATACACACCAGAGAGTCCACTCACCAGATCAAAATCCCTAATTATGGGTGTGACCTCGCAGCTGGGGGTGTGGGTATAAAATCGACCCAGGTTATTCTAAAGTGCAGCAAAGTGGGAGGACCCCAGGTCTCCCGTATTCTAAGTTCTTTACCATCTGCCTGCCTGCTACTCAGCCTCATATTCCACACCTCCAACTCTGGCAGTAGCCAGAATATTCCATATTTTCAAGGTTTCTGTTTCTGTCTATACCATTCCCTACTTATAGATATAAATATAAATATAGATTATATAGATATAGATAGATATAATATGCATCATTTATAATAACAAAAATCTACACAAGGCCTAAATGTCCAAAAAGAGGACACACTAGCCTATTATAATATTTCCAACTTGTTGACCATTCTATCCATGTTTTGCAACTCACCTCAGATGCAAACACTTCAGGGTGGAAGCTCTGAAACATTTGTGGCAGAATCAGATACTTTTCCTCCCAACACTGCTCGAATATATTTGTGCATTTCTTATAGAACTTGCCATGTTCTGCCAAAATGTGTTTGGCTCCTCCCCACATAGGACCATAGAAAAAGAACTACATCTTAGTAAGTCATGTGCCAGCATATATAATCAGAATGCCTTTTACAAAACAGAAGATTTGTCATTGCTTGTGGAATAAATGAATAAATTAAAACCTCCACCTCCCGGGTTCAAGGGATTCTCCTTCCTCGGCCTCCCAGGTAGCGGGGATTACAGGCATGCACCACTACACCCAGCTAATTTTGTATTTTTAGTAGAGATGAAGGTTTCTCCATGTTGGTCAGGCTGGTCTCGAACTCCCGATTTCAGATGATCCACCTGCCTCAGCCTCCCAAAGTCCTGAGATTACAGGCATGAGCCACCACGCCTGGCCAATTCCCACACTTTCAAACACAGAAGCTGAGGGTCTGAGAGACGCAGTGACTCACGAGGTGTCAGCACCATCCCCTGAGTCTCGCCCAGGCCCTTCCTTCTGTTCTAGGAGTGAGGCATTCACACCTTTTATTGCACAGGAAACACTGATGGAAGAGAGCCCTGCATCCATCCTCAGAGGGGACGAGGGATGGTCCTAGAGCCCATGAGGTGAGAGGTGAGGGCAGTCCTGCCAAGGTCACGGAGCAAAGGTCACTCACTGCTCATTGTTATGCTTTTCCCTGTCACACACCTTCTGTCAAAAACTAGTTCTCTAAGACTATAAAATCTCTGGAAGAGGCCGGGCTGTCATACCAACACTTTGGGAGACCAAGGCAGGAAGATCACTTGAGCCCAGGAGTTTGAGATCAGTCTGGGCAACAGAGTGCAACCTTGTCTCTACAAATAATGAAAAATTATTCTGGTGTGGTGGTGCACACCTGTAATTCCCAGTTACTCAGGAGTCTGAGGCAGGAGAATTGCTTGAGCCCAGGAAGTTGAGGCTGCAGTGAGCTGTGATCATGCCACAGCACTCAGCTTGGGCAACAGAGCGAGACCCTGTCTCAAAACACAAACAAACAAACTCTGGAAGACAACCTAGGTAATACCATTCAGGACATAGGCACAGTCAAATAGTTCATGATGAAGACCCCAAAAGCAATTGCAACCAAAGCGAAAATTGACACACGGGATCTAATTAAACTAAAAGGCTTCTGCACAGCAAAATAAACTATCAACAAAGTAAACAGACAACCTATAAAATGGGAGAACATTTTTGCAAACTATGCATCCAACAAAGGTCTAATATTCAACATCTATAAGGAACTTAACAAATTTACAAGCAAAAACATACAATCTCATTTTTTAAAAAAGTAGGCAAAGGACATGAACAGACACTTTTCAAAAGAAGACATACATGTGGCAAACAATCACAAGAAGAAAAACTCAGTATTACTGATAATTAGGGAAATGCAAATCAAACCACAGTGAGATAACATCTTACACCAGTCAGAATGGCTATTATTTAAAAAGTCAAAAAATAACAGATGCTGGCAAGGTTATGGAGAAAAAGAAACACTTATACACTGTTGGTGGGAGTGTAAATTAGTTCAACCATTGTGGAAGACAGTGTGGCGATTCCACAAAGACCTAAAGAGAGAAATACCATTTGACCCAGCAATCCCATTACGAGGTATATAGCCAAAGAAATACAAATCGTTCTATTATAAAGACACATGCACGGATATGTTCATTGCGGCACTATTCACAATAGCAAAGACATGGAATCAACCTAAATCCCATCAATGATAGACTGGATAAAGAAAATGTAATATATACACCATGGAATACTATGCAGCCATTAAAAAGAATGAGATAGGAACATGAATGGAGCTGGAGGCTGTTATCTTTAGCAAACTAACACAGAAACAGAAAAACATATACCACATGTTCTCACTTTTAAGTGGGAGCTAAATGATGAGAACACATAGACACATAGAGGGGAACAGCACACACTGAGGCCTTTTGGAGGTTGGGGGGTGGGAGCACGGAAAAGATCAGGAAAAATAACTAATGGGTACTGGGCTTAATACCAGGGTGATGAAATAAACTGTACAACAAACTCTCATGACACACGTTTACCCATGTGACAACCCCGCACTTGCACTTATGAACTTAAAATAAATGTTTGAAAAAGAGGAGCACTTGGGTTCACGAAGGAAAAATATGTACCAGATAAAATACTTTAAAGGGGAAGACTTGCTCTGTTTTCAGAGGAATGCTCATTTCCAAGAGAAGGCACAACACAGAATTGTTCCTAAAACATAGCCCTACGAAACACGGCAAACAACTGCCAAATGCAATGGGGTCTGAGTTCCCCAGATCTCCCTCAAAAGAGGTTTTTAGAGCAAACGTAAATATTGAAGCAAATGTGGTAATGTTTGCATCGAAGGACTTCTCCAAGAACACTATTTTTGCGCCTTGATTTCTTTGTTCTAGCCATGACGTTTCTGACGTGGGTATTTATGTATGTTCTCAACGTAAGGGCTAAACATTTCAAAGAACTGCTAAATCAATTCCAGAAAGCCCATGGCAGTTGCCTTGAAAATGAGATCAAGTTTTTGATACTATTTCAAGCTGTTCATGGGAAATTCATTGTTCATCACAGTTCGACATGCCATGTTTCCATTTATATTTTAAGCTAAAGTGACTTTTTTCCTCAAAACTTCGTAAGCAAATCACCAAATTTTAAAACGTGTTTTGTGTCAAATATGCTGACAACCACGATATAATTTGATGTAGTAATTAAAGGGTACGAAGTAAAAATAACATCTCAAGATTATTTGTAGAAAATGTAAGTATATAACAGGTTCCTTTGATGGGTGGCCAATAGCTAGACTTCAAAATTTTCATTTCATAAAAGCCTCTCTTTAAATTTAGTAATCAATGATTTATACTTAGTTTACTGACTAAATTAACAAAACGCTCTAAAAATGGAATACTCGCAGCTGACAAGGCTATGGTGGAAGTGGCACTTCATACATTGCAGAGTGGATGGCAGGGTAAATTGGCACCAACCACCCTGAAAGCAATTGGGCAATAACTCTGAAGGATGACACAATTTAAGCATCTTCTGGGGCTCTATTCTAAGACAAGCAAAATGTGGAAAATGTATATGCACAAACATGTTTAGTCACAACATTATGGTTAATGTAGAAGAATCTGTAGTAAAAGCAACTTAAGAACCTAATATAAAATTACTTAGAATGATGATTATAAGACTATATACCTCAGGAAAACACTTATTTATTCAAGAACAGCTTTGACTTTATGTATAGCCAGGACGAAATAAAAATCCTTATTTCACTTTGCAAGGAAGCAATCTCCCTACCATTCTGCCAATTCAGCGTGTCTCTAAAGGGTACTCCACTTCCGAGCGCCCTCTGCAGGGCGCCGCCTCATGTTACAGTGGAAACTGGCTCTGCTTGGAGGAAGTTCAGCAGGTATCAGAGATGGGAATGGGGCAGTGTCTGCAGTGGTGGAAGCCGGAGATGTGCCCTGAGCACCTGGGAGCTCCTGATTTAAGGACAGGGAGGAGACAGATCTGAGGCAGGTCCAGGTCTATGACAAAAGAGATGGTATGAGGAGCACACTGGCCTGACCTCAGGGGCTGCATCTAAGCTCTCAGGTACATTCGGAGTGTTGAGGTGGGCCCCAGGCCAGGGAAGGATGCTCCCTAGAGCCAGTGCTGGGCTGCCAAGCACATAGGAGGACACGCAGCGCTTAGCAAGGACCTTCCCCAGCACCAGGAACCAGGTCTGTGGACAGCAGACCCTTGAAGGCCTCCAGCTCCATCCATGTTCCTGTAAAGGACATTATCGCATTCCTTTTTTACGGCTGCATAGTATTCCATGGTGTATACATACCACATTTTCTTTATCCAGTCTATCATTGATGGGCATTTAGGTTGATTCCATGTCTTTGCTATTGTGAATAGTGCTGCAATGAACATGTCCTTGAGGAGAGGAGGAAGCACAAACGGCTTCTGGCTCTCCTGGCTCACGCAGACGCAGGCTGAGGCAGAGCCCATGGAAGCAGGTAGTGAACTGGTGCAGGGTGGAGTTGGGGCATACCACACGAGGGCTGCCGGGGCTGTGTGCCATGGGCTCATGGGTTATTCATCACAGTGAATATGACTGTGGTGGTGACATTCACAGCAGGGCACCAGCCTCCCTGGGCCTGTCCCTTATACAAAGCCTGGGCTGGGAACCCTCCAGGCCAGATCATTGCCTGTGGTGCCAGTGGCCAGCAGCAGGGCCAAGCCCACTTGTATTCTGAAGAAGCTTGAAGCTGCAAGCTGTGACAACCTTCGTAACATTCACAACTTGATTCCCATCACAGCGTCGGGAAGCTTCTATCCTAGGATACTTCCTGAGAAAAGAAAAAGGAAAGATTTACGTGCATAATAGTGAACGACTGAAAAAGCATAAATGTTCCACACAAGAGAAGAGGTTCAACCCACTGTAGTACATGTAACAATGTGCCGCTGTTATGTGGCAGGGAAAATATATTCTAGCAAATATTTTATAATAATGTGAAAAATGAATAATACCACGTATTTGTAGAAAATTAGAATATAGATTATATACATGATAAAACATATATAAATGTGTTTTATATAATTTTAACTATGTGGTTCACATTTGTAGATATATGTAGAATAAAATTATGCAGATATATAAATAACTATTCCAAAACATCCATAGCAGAGATACTAGAAGAAGGTTCACCAAAAAGGTCCTTATTTATGAGTTATTTATGAGTTACTACCAGAGTAATTTTTAAGCTACATATTTTTTAAAAAGAGGAAGAAAGTGATAAATAACTGGCTTGCAATTCCTCTTTTCCCTTGTAGAAATTAAGCAAGCAACATTAAACACAAATTTTAGAAACCCCACCTGGCTCATCCCATCTCCTGTGGCTCCATGGCCTGGCCAGACCCACTCAGCGGCCACTGGCTGCTCTTTTGCTCATGGTCTCTGTGCCCAGGCTCAGCTCTGTGCCCCATGCCTGACACTCCTTGAGCATGGACCCTGCAGTCCCCAGACTCTAGACAGGTCACTGTGCTACCTCCAATAACTCAGAGCCTCCTCAGGACCTAACAAGTGTGTCTCTTATGAATAAAATTACCTACTTCTGGCTGGGCACAGTGGCTCATGTCTGTAATCCCAGGACTTTGGGAAGCTGAGGCAGGTGGATCACCTGAGGTCAGGTGTTTGAGACCAGCTTGGCCAACATGGTGAAATCCCATCTCCACTAAAAATACAAAAATTAGTCGGGTGTGGTGATGCATGCCTGTAGACCCAGCTACTTGGGAGGCTGAGGCAGCACGATTGCTTGAACCCAGGAGGCAGAGGTTGCAGTGAACCCAGATTGCTCCATAGCACTACAGCCTGGGCAACAGAGGGAGACTCCATCTCAAAAAAAAAAAAATTTACCTAATTTGGCTACATATAAATATTGGGTTTTGGGGTTTGTTTTTGTTTTGTTTTGTTTTGTTTTGTTTTTTGTGGGGTTTTTTTGTTTTTGGTTTTTTGTTTTTTTGGTTTTTTTTGAGATGGAGTCTCACTCTGTCGCCCACACTGGAGTGCAGTGGCACAATCTCGGCTCACTGCAAGCTCTGCCTCCCTGGTTCAGGCCATTCTCCTGCCTCAGCCTCCCCAGTAGCTGGGACTACAGGCACCCGCCACCACACCCAGCTAAGTTTTTGTATTTTTAGTAGAGACAGGATTTCACTGTGTTAGCTAGGATGGTCTGGATCTCCTGACCTCATGATCCGCCCACTTCGGCCTCCGAAAGTGCTAGGATTACAGGCATGAGCCACCGCGCCCTGCCAAATATAGGTATTTAATTCAAATTTTGGTGAGATACATTCTCGCCAACTATTTAATAGGTGTTAACCCTATTAAATATTCTGAAGCAATTATAAAAATTATATTGTGCACCTACCATTTTAAAATTCAGCACACATTTTACATCCATTAAAATGCACAGGTATTGATAACAGCAATAGCTACTGAGGTGAACTGAGTGCCTCACCTGTGCCCTTACTGAGGGCTAGGGCAGGGATTCCCTCATCTTCATGCTCCCCATGGACTGCGCGCTGCCCACGACTAAGGCTCAGGGCTGCGGGCTGGCGTGCATTCACTCACACACACTCCAGACAACCCCAGCAACCTCCAACGCCAGCATTGCTGAGATGCCCAGGTGCTGGTCTTTACCTGTGTCATACCTGCCTCTGATGAGGCAGGACCAGGGCTAAACACAAGCAGGTTGCCCCCCGAGCTTCACCAATGGGCCACACCACTCCACAGAGCCCTCAAAGGAAGGAGTTTCTGCTCTCCTGCCTGCAGGGCTGTATGGTGGGTGGAGCGAGTATCCATCTTTCTGATCTTGGTCACGCCCCTAGAGGAAGGGCAGCAGCAAGTCAGATTGATGAGCCCATGACACCCACGGGCCACGACTGTTGCCTCTGTGGACAGCCTCAGTCAGAGGCCGCTCCTTAACCGGCGTGCCCGGGGGATCAGGGTGTGCTGTCTCCCTCTTATCTCCCCACGCAGAAGGGGAGAAGGTAACAGAAGGAAGCCCAGCCTCTCCGACATCAGCCCACAGCCGAGACCCCGCATCCAGGGGAAGGGGCTGTAGGACTTTTCTCTGCCTCTTGCTCACACATCTGGTTGGAGGAGGGAGGGAGCCTAGATCCCTGGGAGCCCACCTGCAGCAGTCAGGAGCTCTGCCTCCCTCCCCCAGCACTCTGCCGTGTGAACACGGCCGGCTCCACTGCCAGGATGAAGCAATGGAGACCCAGAGTGAAAAACCATGCTGAGCGCGTGTCAGATCAAACCTGGGTCCTCTTGACTCCAGTGCCTTTGATACACACTTATCCTCTGGAATAACAGAATTATAAAACCTAACACAATTTGCTATAAATAGATTAATTCCTCCCCTTTCCCCTGATAGATAAGACTATTGATAAGTAATTTTTAAAACGAAAAAAATTTTTGTGTCTTTAAAATGTGTTCTAAAAATTGAATTAAAACCAAAAGAAATCTTTAAGAAAAATCAGTATTTTCTTTTCTGGAATCTACTGGCTACTCCCACATATCACCTCCAATTGCACACACAGACTCAGATTCTTTTGTTTTTGTTTTTGATTTTGATCTGGGTTCCCACTCTATGGCCCAGGCTGGAGTGCAGTGGCATGATCATGGCTCACTGTAGTCTCTGTTTCCTGGGCTCAGGTGATTCTCCCACCTCAGCCTCGTGAGTAGCTGGGACTACAGGCACACACCACCATGGCCTGCTGATTTCTTTTGTTTGTTTGTTTGTTTTTTAAAGACACAGTGTCTCACTATGTTGTCCAGACTGATCTCGAACTCCTGGTCTCAAGTGATCCACCCACCTTGGCCTCCCAAAGTGCTAGGATTACAGGCATGAGCCACTGCTTATGGCCTCAGATTCATTTATGTGAAGTTCAGCTCAGAGACCTAAGATGCAGCATACAATCTTGGAGCCTCACAGAACACATCCTTTTTCAATATCAAATTAAGGCTGTGGAGTTCACGTTCACCTGAACAGTTTATTTCACAGTGCTAAATTTCTATCTGCGTTACAAAACTTTGCAATTATTAAATCACCTAATCTAATGTTGTTAAAGTAAAATAAATCAACATCATTTTTAGCCTGTGCCAACCTTTCAGTTGTTTTAAAATCCTGCACTTAAACTTTCATTTCTACTTTTCTCTAAAACAATTGAAATGTCTATTTTATGAAGAATTCAGCTCAATGTTTCAAATAAACATATAAAATTTCCCCCATTTAATTACTTTAGAAACTGCATTGTGATAAAATAGCTAATGATTTGGGCAGAGATTTTAAAATTATAAGTAATGTTTATGCATGAATAGTGATGTAAGACTTTAAAAATTATAAATCTAACAAGAAACATTTAACTTTGAATATGCCTCTATTTTATTTCTTATTCATAATCTTTTATCAAATGCATGCATTGAACACCTCCTACATCGAGAACAAATAAAAATTAACAAGGCTTATTTCTAGACTCCAGAACATTCACTAGCTAGTTCATCCTTTCCTAGAGAATGTAGGAGCCTCATTCTACCAGGAGAAGGAGAGGGACACTTGCATTGAAATAGACATTTGCTAAGTCTTATAAACTGAATGAGGAAGCATTCCCGGCAATTGTGCACAAAGATGTGCGAGCATTGCTAGTCTGAGAACATAATTAGTGTGTCATTTCTGCATAGTGAGTGGGTGCAGAGTGGCTGAAGTTGGAGCAGAGGCGGAAAGGTGGTGTCTCTCTAAGGTCATGAATCTCCTATGGAGGATGGGACCAGACCATCAACTCCCTCCCTCCAGCTCTCCTGCAAGAACCCTGGATGTTTTAGCACCCTGTGGCTGACAAGCAGTGCCCACACAACTGGTATTGTGACTGCTGCTGAGTTTGTCTGCTCTTTGGCTCCCTAATCCATTTCCTGCTCAATCCACCTGATAACACAACATGTCTTTGTTGAGGCTACTCTTTCAGGTTTATTGAATTCTAGAGAGTCTAAGAAGGATTCTAATTCCAGAAATGCCCTGTGAACTCGTGATTCTCTATAGACTTCAGCTTGTTACAACTCTATGACGTAGATCTCCCATCATGCTTCATGGGTCACTAACCATGAACCAGACACACGCTCTTATGGGCAGCCCCATGGCTCCACCACTCCGATGGTAGACGTTAGCAAGTTGCACTGTGTTGCGTGAACATTGCATGACTGAGTCATCCAAGGAATGGCCAGAGGAATATGAAAGTTCCCAGGGAAATTTCAGACCGCATGAAATCCCTTGCCGCTTTTAGGCCCCTAAATATGGACCTATCTTTTTAGCCTATTAATTTTATTTAAATATTTTGAAGAAAGGCATCTTTTTCTTCTTTACTGAAATATAACATGTAACAGAAAACAATAGCCTTTCTAGACTATCAGCAGCACCTCAAAAGGCCTCTTCACAGCCCCTCGCTGTCATTAGCTCCATATTCCCAAAGAGAACCACCCTCCTGACTTCCAGCACCTCACATTGCCTTACTGCTTTTTGAGCTTTCTACAAAATGAATCAATATGTTTTCTTTGATGTCTGGCTTCTTTTCTCAGCATCATATGAGGTTCAACCATGTGGTTCAACCTTACAAGTAGACCAGAAGTTACTTATTAATCCTCCATATGAAGATGGCTTGTTTCCAATTTTTGACTGTAAACATTCCATCCATGTCTTTTGTTGAACATATGCACACGTCTCTGCCCTTATGTACCTTGCAATGGAATTGCTGGCCCGTAGGATATACAAATACCCCGTTTAAGTAGATGCTTCCAAGCAATTTTCCAGTGTGTTCCTGCTAATTTACACTCCCACCAGCCATGCAGGAGAGTTCCAGTTGCTCCACATCTCCATCAATGCTTAGTTTTATTTCATCTTCTTTAGCTTGGTATTCTGGTTTTGTGAATGGATTCCACATCGTACTTTAATTATTAATATTTTGATAAATTATAAAGGATTCATATCATGTGCTTATTGGAATATCCTTTTATGTAACATGTATACTTGTCCATTCTCTGGTTTTCTATTTATGTGTCTTCCTTATTAATTTGCAGATATACTTCATATATTTTGAATGTAAACCATTTATTGTACCTCTTCACTTACTTATAGATGTCATTTGGTACACAGGCATTCTTAATTTTAATGTACTCAATTTTTCTATTTTTATCATTTATATTTAGCAAAATGTATGTATCAATAAATTTTTCCTTGCCCAAAGAACATGAAGATACTTTGCTAGATGGCCTTCTAGAAGTCTTTTTTAACCATTCATATAGACCTGTAGTCCACCTGGAATTTATTTTCATCTAAGGTAAGAAGAGAATTTCTTTATTTTCCATGTGGATATAAAATCGAATCTAGTTTTTTGTTTTAAAACAAAAACACACACGTTTTTCTTCACTGTTCTTTAGGCTCACTTTTGTTATATACAACAAAAAAGCATCTGCAAAACACAGCACACACACACATTCTTATGTGTGTGCATTTTGTCTTTTCTGCTCTACTTTCAGGAAAGCAATACTGCTGAAACTACTACAACTGTATGTCGTAAATCTGTATGTTTATGGAGTATGTCCTCCTGATGCGCTGGCTCTTTTTAATATTCTATTGACAGCTCTAGGCCTTGTGTATTTCTATTCAAATTATAAAATCATTTTGTCAGTTTATACCCCAAAAAGACCTACTGAGATATTGAACCTGCATATCAACTTGTGGATAACTTCAAAATATTCCAACATTTCAATTTTTAAAATAATCCAATGCATAAATATAAATCATGCCTATTTTGTTTAGTATGCATTAGTTAATAGCAATCACATTTTATAGTTTTCTGTGTAGAGACATTCATATCATCGATTAGATTTTTTTCCTGGGAAAGTGGTATGTTTATGGTGTTATGTAGGTTATCTAAATTTTAATTTGTCTTTTTGTAGTTGATTTGCTTATATTGACTTCTATCCAGTGATGTGAAGCAAATATTCCTAAATTCACTTATTAATTCTCATAATTTACCTGAAGATTCCTCTAGATTTTCTATATCCATAATTGTGTTATCTCAGAATGAGAATTGCTTTGTTTCTTCCTTTTCAATGCATGCAACTATCGTTTCTTTTACTTGCCTTGCTACAGTTGTTAGAGGCCCCAGTAAAATGTTGAGAAGTTTAGTGCTAGAAGGCAGCCTTGTCTCCCTCCCAGTACCCAAGGGAAAACTTTGAACATTTCACCAGTAACTATGATGGTTGCTGTAAAATTTTTGTAAGCTTCTTTTATCAAATAAAGTTTCATTTTTTCTCTAGTTTCTAGGATTTTTATCATAAACAATTATTGAATTTTATCAAAATTTTTTCTCCAGTGATAAAAATGATAATATATAATTCCTCCTTTCTTATGTTAATATGGTGAATCACTGACTTTCTAATATAGAATTGTCTTTTATTGTAATGAACCAAATGGTATGGCATGTTAACTACATCAGTAGCTATCAATGTTTTCTTTATGAACATCTCCTCAAATTACCTAATTTGAATCTATAATCCACTTCCAAGTATTCAACAAGACTGCAGCTTTTTTCATCTTTTTATTTGCAATCTTAGAAGAAAGCAGCATATAGTTAGGTTACATCTAAGCATAGACAGACATTTTAAAGATTTAGAGTCTTTATAATTAGTGTGTTTACTGATATGATTGATTTTACATCTGCCATCTTACTATTTGCTTTATATTACGATTTCCACCTGCTCTGTCTTACCTTCAGTTTTTCTTCTTGCCTTATTTTGAATTGATGGAGTGGTTTTTATCCCATTTTTGCCTCTACTATTTTTGTAATTAGATATTCTTTTCTATCTTTTTAGTGGTTACCCTAGAGATTGTAGCAGGTATTCCTGACTTGGTAAAAGTCTCATAGTAATTTGCACCTCACCACTTGCCAGACAGTGCAAGAGACCTTTACACAATTTAAGGACATTTACCATCTCCTGACATCTTTTCTTTCCCCATAGGTTTCTGGGGAACAGGTGGTTTTTGGTTACATGAGTAAGTTTTTCAGTGGTGATTTGTGAGATTTTGGTGCGCCCATCACCCAAGCAGTATACACTGTACCCAATTTGTAGCCTTTTATCCGTCACCGCCCCCCGCCACCCTTCCCCCCAAGTCCCCAAAATCCATTGTATCATTCCTATGCCCTTTCATCCTCACAACTTAGCTCCCACTTATGAGTCACCATGGAATACTATTCAGCCATAAAAATGAACACATTTGCAGCAACCTCTCGTGACTTCTATGTCATTGTTGAAGAGAAATTTACTTACTGTCTGTAACTTTTTAACTTTAAAAATAATTTCAAACATACTAAAAAGTTGCATACTAGTACAGAGAAATATTGTATTCCTTTTACTTTAAACATTTTGCCACATTAGTTTTATCATTCTTTTCCTTGTCTTTGTAGATATTTTTTCGTGAGCAGTTTAAAAGTACTTGCATTCATTATGCCCCACGACTCATCAATACCTCAGTATACATTTTCAGTGAGGATGTTTTCTTACATAACTAAAATAAAGTTTAAAAATTCAGGAAATTTATTACAGATATACAATTTTAAATAGTCTACATTTAATATTTTAATATTGTCAATTATCCTTTATAGCATATTTTCCCCCACCACAGGATTCAGTCTGCAATGCCATATTCCATTTATCTTTTGTCTTTGTCCCTCTTTAATCTAGAATAGTTTCTTGTCATAAGATTGACAATTTGAACAATACAGATAAGATATTTCATATCTTCTCAGGGTATCCTGATCCAAAGATGCTTGATATCCATCTGCCCTTGGCCAATTTTGAGCAATTTATAATGAGAACTCTGACTTCCAAAAATATTAACACTTGTAATAATTTGCTCTAATCTACATTAAAATAGTTTCAGAATTGCTATAAACATGTCATACAAAACATTAACCTACTACTGAGAGCGCAAGATTTGATTAAAGGTCGTATTCTGAAGAATACAGTTTTGTAATCAAACTACTTCCAGTTACTTGCAATTGATGTTCCCCTTCACTGAGATTATAAAGGAGAGTTACATTCATCCATTGCTATTTGTATTCAGTTTTAGTTTTCCTTAAAATTGTCAATTTAATGTGATTTTGGAATATATACAATATTAACATATTTCCCAAACTCAAAACTGTTTGACATACCTAGAAAAGTAACTCTACTCTGGCCCTTCAACACCATTGATCCTACATCTTTTAATAATCAATTTTCTTGTCTTCTGGTTTATCCTTCTAGTGTTTTGTTAAAAGTGGAAGATATCATATATTTTGTAATTTCCCTCTCTTTCTTTACAAAGGTAGCATACTATATGTACTCTTTGACACTTTGCCTATTTTAATTAGCAGTATCTCTCAGAAAACACTATGAAGTCATTCATAGAGATCATTTTTATTCTCTTATCCAACTGTGTATTGTTCTTTTTGTGTAAGTGTCATTTTTTAGCTACTCTTCTATATTTGGACATTTAGGTAATTTCCAATATTTTGCAAGTATAAGCAATGCTTTTAATAATCTGTACATATGTACTTTTGTACTGTTAAAGGTGTGTTTTTAGAGTGTATTTCTAGGAAACAGGATTACTGGGTCAAAGGATAAATACATATTTTTTTCTTTTTTAGATATTGCCAAATCCCCCTCCATAAGGGTTGTTCACTTAGCTTTTCCACTGGTAAAGTATGAGTACCCACTTCACTAGAGACTTGCTAACAATTTATTGTCAAGCTTTTGAAATCTTGCCTATCTGTGCAGTTGTGCATTGATATTGTTATAATGTACATTTCTCTTATTATGCATGATGTTTAAGCATCTTTTCATGTTTTAAAAAATATAGTTTTACATCTCATATATATGTGTGTGTGTATATATATATATATACCTTGCCCATTTTATAGGACTTTTAGATTTTTTTTCACAATTTTAAATGTCCTTTATACATCAGGGATATTAGTTTCCTTATCTGTGATATATATTATAAAGATTGATTCAAGAGTATTCTTGATGTCATTTGCCATGAACATATTTTTCTTTTTAAGAAGTCAAATTAATCAATCCCTCACTGTTTTGTCGCCTGTAGATTAAGTTGTTGCTAGAAAGTCTTTCCCTATGCTGAGGTTTTGAAGTTTTTCACACATTATTTTCTATTATTGTATCTTTTCGCTCATTATCTCTGAACCTTTTGGAGTTTATCTCGTATGTATAGAATGAAGAATGAATATAATTTTATCTGTTTCCTAATGACTGTCCTGCTGGCCCAGCACCATTAATGAAGAGGTTCAATTTTGTCTAGTAATTTGACATGCCACGATCATATTCTGAACGTTCATGTGTAATTGGACCAATGTCTACAGTTTTCAACCTGACCTGCCAATCTGCTACTCTACATGCACCAGTGGCACAGCATTTTCATTCTGTGGCTTTGCTGTAATGTTTGCTGAAGTAATAATCCCTTATAATTCTTCCCTTTCAGTACTTGCCTAGTTATTCAAGTGTGTTTATTTTCCAGTACAAATGTTAGTATCAACTTGCCTAAGTCCAAGGGCAAAAGCTTATTGGTATTTTTGTTGGGATTACATGAAATTCATAAAGAAACAGGGAGTGTCATTTTTATGACATTTACACATCACAGAAAAATACAAGGATATCTGTTTTTCAAATTTATTTTCTATTTTTCAGGAACATTTCCCATTTTTCTTCATAGAGATTTTGAGCATTTCTGGTTTCTACAAGTTTGGTTGAATTCCCCTGAAAGACTATCTGGGCCTGATGTTTTTATGCAAAATATTCCTTGATAATTTTATCTAGTTTACTGTGGCGATGGGCCTGTTTAAACATTTCATTGCTGTTCGAATTGATTTTGGTAAACTCTGTTTTCCAAAAAAAGATCCATTTCACCAAAATTTCCAATCGTACTTACACAGATGCAAGCAAAGTAGTCACTTGTGATTCTTACATTTATTCTAGGCATTATTTCTCTCCCACTCCCCCTCTGGCACTTCCCCTCTCCTCTTTCTCTTTCCTCTCTCTCTCTCCCCTCATTGTGTGAGTCCCATTACAAGTATGTTAGATCTTTTTCAAATAACCAATATGTCTCCCATGTTCTTTTCTCTATTTTTTAATCCTTTTTTGCTTGAACTGTATCTAACTTCTTGCTAAACTCATCCTTTGAGTTAGTTTTTCTTCTGGATTTGTTAAATCACAGAATGTCCCCTTGGGACTTTCTTCAAACACTCTGTTCTCAGTTTTGTTTTTTATTTTCTTAGGCATATTAGCATAGTTATTTTTAGTCAATATATTATGATCACATTCCATAAGTTCCTTGTATGACTCTTTTCTGTGATGTCTTTCTTCTTTAGATCTCATAGTTTTCTGCCTGCGTACACCTGGTTGTTTTTGATTCACTGACTATAATTGTATATGAAAGACTGTACAATAATCTGCTTTCTCAGTTATTATTTGCTTCCACTTCTGGCAGGTGGCCAGCACACTAGCCACCTGCAGACAGTTTTATTTCAATCGTGGACTGAGATGATTCAAAGATGAGTTTCAGTCCCAGGGATAACTGGCCCATTTTGAGTTTGCCCTCACCCCTAAGGCCCAGACTTTCAGAGCTCACCCCAAGCTTGGGGTGGGAGGAGTGACCAGCCATGATAAGGCTTTTCACCACCTCCACCCTCCAACCCTTCTGGAATTGACAGAAACTGAAGAGGAAAAGCATCCCTAAATCTGGCTTGCCTTCCTTGTCTACTTCTTCCCCCGGGTGTTGGCTTTTTGTTCTCTGCAATTTGTTAGTCCTCCAACACCTTTCATAAAGTGTTTCTTTTTTTTTTTTTTTTTTTTTTTTTTTTTTGAGGTGGAGTCTCGCCCTGTCACCCAGGCTGGAGTGCAATGGCATGACCTTGGCTCACTGCAACCTCTACCTCCCAGGTTCAAATGATTCTCCTGACTCAGCCTCCAAGTAGCTGGGATTACAGGCGCCCACCAACACACCCAGCTAATTTTTGAATTTATAGTAGAGATGGGGCTTTACCGTGTTGGCCAGGCTGGTCTCAAACTCCTGACCTTGTGATCCACCTGCCTTGGCCTCCCAAAGTGCTGGGATTACAGGCATGAGCCACCGTGCCCAGCCAAATGTTTCTTATATTTTGCCAAGGAGAATGCATCTGAATTACTTAGTTTCCCAATATTGCAAATAGAAATAAATTTACATTTTGAATCAAACATGCATATGCCTTGCAGTAACATGGAATTTTAAAAATAAAATACTGAACTTCAGAGCAACATCATGCTTGAGGCCCAGCCCTGAAGGGTAAAAACCCAAAATGGTACATTATGCCTGCTCACCTCTCAGTGGGGATACTACTGTAGAAAAGTGTCAGAACCACTAATGTCTCCAGAGGCTGAGGATCACCAGCTGACTCTAGGACTTTTGTCTGAAGTAATTGAGAAGTAGGAGCATCCGTTGCAGAGACGGCAAACACGTCATCTTGATTCATCTATGAGGAATGGTCTAGGGCTGGCAAGACCAGGGCAGCTGTCTAGGAGTCTAGAGGAGACAACTGGCTGGCCTCTGGACATAGGGTTTCTGGGAGACAATTCTGGAAGCTCAAGTGAACACCGTCTCCAAAAGAGTTCAGTTTAGGAAATGTTGAGTCTGCACACATAGGAAGTACACAGTTGAGAGATCAACTCCTATGACAATACAACTGTGAGAATGAGTTTGGAGAAGGAAACAAGGCTTCCCTGCCTTGGAACTTCCTGCAAGCTCCCCTCAGGTAAAGCTATGGACCTGACACATTCTAACCTGTTTTACTTTGTTTAGGCCAACCGCAAATGTGAGCTGTAGCCCTGGAGAAAGGACCCAGACATGAAGAATCAGGGCATGGCAGGTGTGGGCTGGCTCACCCCACATACCTGCCACAGGACTGCATCACCCTGCTTGGCTCCCCAGCATCATCCTGTCCTGATTCAGCACACTTTTCCACTTCTCAGCTCATTGACTAACCGTACGATGAGCTCAAGAGAATGGAGCTCATCACAATGCCAAGCAGTGGCACAGTTTTATAGAGTGCACATGAAAAACACCTCATCAGATCTCAGTATCCTCTGCTGCAAACTGGGGATACCTAAAACCCTCCCTCACTTGTCTCACAGAGCTGGTGGGGACTAGGGTGATGGAGCAGAAAAGTGATTGATACTTGGGTCAGGACTAAAGAAGTTACCTAATATTACCGGTGGCATGAAACCATTCGTGATTCAGCTACTTCTCATAAATATTACAAGTGACCTCTTGGTCCGCCTAATTTTGTAACAATAAATGCCATATTACAGCCGTTCTTTTCTGGAAAGTATCTATTTGAGGTTTAGAAAATATGTATTCAATTTAAAGGAGCCAAATTTTATTATATTCCCAAGTCTGCTCTCTAAGTTTCTATTAAATTATTTTTAAGAGTGATAAAGAGAGAACAATTGTAATATGATTGGCTTGTACACAACTTTGGCCTTGGAAAATCCCTAAAAGTCCCTAAAATAAGCAAAGTGCAGTTTTTAACCCAAAATCCAAAGGAACAAAACAATTGTAGTGTTTATACGCACTGTGACCCCACTAGCCAATTAAACTCCTGATCGCCAGCAAATCTATTTATTTTTCTTTTTGTATTTGAGTAGAATGTAAACTGCAAAATGGCTTTGCTTTTTCATCTACATGAAAAAAATAAAATGTGCCTTGAAGCACATGCCATGTGGTGGTTCACCCTGGATCCATCCTTGCCACCTACATCAATCTGAATCACCTACCCCACATTAAGTGAGAGATTGGGATCACCTCCCCAGCTCCTGCCCACATTCTAAGGGAATTCAGTATCTGTGTAGGTGACACAGCCAAGATCCCCAGGACATGTCCCTGGATTTTCTCACCTACAATGATCTTCATTCCCCTCCATTAAGACTTTAGAAACCCCCATGCCTCAGGGCAGAAATTACAATTTAAAGTATCCCCAGCCCAAACAGATTGATTTAGTCCCTCCCATTGGGTGACGAGCGCAGTGCAGGTTGAACATAGCCCAGGAGGCAGAAACTCTGCCCTCTGGGGAGGGGAGAGTTGGGAGCAAGGACCCTTCTGCCAACTGCTGTCCCATGTGAAGGAGCCCAACAGGACTGATCTTCTGGCTTACTAAAGAAGGGATATCCAAGCGTGTAATCCCAGCACTTTGGGAGGCCGAGACCAGCAGATCACGAGGTCAGGAGATCGAGACCATCCTGGCTAACACGGTGAAACCCCATCTCAACTAAAAAATACAAAAAAAAAAAAAAAAAAAACTAGCCGGGCGAGGTGGCGGGCGCCTGTAGTCCCAGCTACTCAGGAGGCTGAGGCAGGAGAATGCCGTGAACCCGGGAGGCGGAGCTTGCAGTGAGCTGAGATCCGGCCACTGCACTCCAGCCTGGGCGACAGAGCGAGACTCCGTCTCAAAAAAAAAAAAAAAAAAAAAAAAAGAAAAAGAGGGATATCCAGACTTTTTTGTACACAAAATCTGTTTATTCAAGGTTGGTTCCATTAAAAGGCAAAACAACCTAGACAGTAGCAAAAGGGTGCTGTGGTCCAAACTAAATAGATGGGCCCTGATTCTCAACTTCCAGTCTCTGCTTTCAGCTTCTTCCTATCTCAGGGCTGCCCCATCCATGAAATTCAGAACTCTGCCATCCTTCTTGGGTGGCCACTGCCTATCCTTCTTGCCCAGTTGCTCTGTTTGTTCTTGAGCCTCATCCAGACAGAGGCTTTGGCTCTGCCTCCTTCCCAGTCTCTCTGCCACCTGTCTCCACGTGGCCCCCCAGGCCTTACACCTGGAGGCATCACTTCAGTCGCTCCTGGGCCCTCCATCTCTCCCGGATCTGTCCTAACCTGTGCACCTGTCCACTGACAGCAGCCTTCCAGGTGCCTTACCCCGCTGTGTTCCTTGGCTGGAGTTCTCTCAAGAACAGATATGTGTGCCTCAGTGTCTACCAGGCCTTGTAGAAGGAATGTACTGTGTTCTGAATGTCTGTGTCCCCCAGAATTCATATATTAACATCCTTACTCCCAAGGTGATAGTATTAGGAGGTGAGGCCTCTGGGGATGATTAAGTCTTGAGGATGGAGCCTCATGAATGGGTCAACATCCTTGTAAAAGAGACTCCAGAGAGCTTCCTCACCCCTTCCACCATGTGACAACACAGCGAGAAGGCACTGTCTATGAACCAAGAGTCCTCGCCAGATGCTAAATCTGCTAGTGTCTTGATTTTGAACTTCCCAGTCTTCAAAACTGTAAGAAATACATTTCTGTTGTTTATAAACCATCCCATTTACAGGAATTTTTTATAGCAGCCCGAATGGACTAAAGGCATGAAGGAAGATATTTTCCAATTATTCTAAAAAATAAGATTTGAGATCAGACCAACCATTCACTAACCTGTTGCGCAATGACAAGTTACTTAATCTCTAAGCCTCAGTTTTCTCATCTATAAATGGGAGCAATATGAGATAGCCCAGAGTTGCTATGAAGAGCAAATGATCTATAGCAGTCCCTAGGCACAGCACATAAAGCATAGAAGCATCCAGCCACCTTTTACTATTATTACTGTTGTTGTTATCCTAAATGTAATCAGTGAGGGATGTCTTGCTTTCCCACCCTGTGATTTCACATTGGCAACCTTCAGTCTGCTACAATCTCTTCTCTCAGTAATGGGCTGTGGACATGCAACACCAGCAGGAAGCAGCTTCTCTAAGGCTCTACGACAGGCTGGGCACCAGGGGCACAGCTGGGATGTGGCACTCTTCCTCCCTTAGGTTTTCAGGCTAGTGAGGACCAGCTATTTCACACACAGCCTGTCAGAAAGATACACAAAGTGGCCTGCTGGCCCATTCTCTTGCTGGTCCTGCAAACAGGAAGCTGGAGAATCACTCTAAAGAGATTGGGATTGATTCTCTTGGCCCACACCATAAAATGAGAAGTCCTCACTGCGTGGACATCAAAGCACACAGGGGCCAGGTGCTTCTCAACTACGTAATTCTCTATGCCCCTCCATGTTTGAAAGAGGTGCAGGAGTGAATCCAAGGAAGGATGACCAGGGTCTTTATGAGAGAGGTGATGGGGCGTGAATGCAAACATGGATAAGGCCTGAACCCCCCTTGGATTCTGGGAGCACAGAGTCCTGGGAGCAGACAGGATGGCAGGAAAGCATCACACCTCTAGAGCCAGACTGCTTGGGTTTGTTTTATTTTTCCCAGCCCAATTGAGATGCATTGGACAGGAGGAAACAGTATATATTGAAGGCATATATGTGATGATTTGATATATGTACATACCGTGAATTGATCACTACAATCAAGCTACTTAACATATCCATAATCTCACACAGTTACCTTTTGTGTGGGGTGAGGGTTGGTGGGAACATTTAAGATCTACTCTCTTAGCAAATTTCAAGCATACAATATATTATTATTAACCATAGTCACCACGCTGTACATTAGATCCCCAGAACTTATTCATCTTATAACTGCAACTTGGTACCCTTTGACCAACATCTTCCCAGCCCCAGTCCCAGCCCCAGCCCCTGGCAAACTACCATTCTACTCTCTGTGTCTATGAGTTCCATTTATTTCCAATTCACATATAAGTGAGATCATTGACTCCTTGGGTTTAAATTCTGGCTCTGATCCTTCCATATGTGTGACCCTTGGCAAGTGCATACCTAGCTGTCAACTTCTCCTCTGTCAAGGGGTGATAATGTGGATAGCACTGCCTAAAAATATTGTTGCAAGAATTAGGTAAAATAATACGAACAACATGCTTAGCACTGCCCCTGGTACATAGCAAGTTCTGGATCGATGTTCTCTATTTTTATTAGTAAAGATGTACATGAATGCAGAATTACAGCACAAATGATAATGACCATGGGGCTGCACCAAACATTGTATTAATAGAATAAAAGGGGAGCAAGTGCATTGAGGATGAGATGATTCAGTTGGAGATGCAGATGATGGTGTATAAGGATGAGAATTTGCCAAGTGGCAAATAACAGGGAATGTTCCAGTGGGAGCAAGGAGCATGCACAAAGTACAGAAATATGCACGGTTGTTCTCCACCTCACCCTGTGAGTTTTAACAAAGGAAACAATCCCCTGACAGCTTGGCAGATGGAAAGCAGCAACTATCAGCCAAGATTAGCCAGGAGTTGGTTACAAGGCCTCTATAAGACTTTAAGAGAGGGATCCAAGCCTTGGCAATTGTGCAGTTGAGCTATTTAAAAAATAGTTACTTTCATAATATGGCATGTGGTGACGTCACTTCCATTTTTCACTAGCTGAGTTAATGTTCTGTTGCTGGATGTTAGGCCTGGTTTTCCCCCAACCCCTGCAGAAAGGAAGGCTGAGTCCACACTCAACCCACACTCAAGGGGCCACTGTCTGGCGATGAAAGCAGTCTGAGGCACAGCAGTCTCTCCTAGAATCATTGTGTGTTGGCTCTGTGCCGGTGTGCCCCAGACTGATCAGGGTACCTTCAGCTTCCTTGAAAACACCAAGACACAGACCAAAGCTTTGAGAAAACATACAACTTTTTAATTGCTTTTATTCTTACCTGCATTTAAACTCCAGGTGCCCTACTCTTATTTTTGTCTTTTTTCTGTCCCCATTATTATGATTCCATAACCCATACTTATTAAACCAACTTATTCATCTCACATCAGACTAGATGTTTTTCCTTTCACAAAAGTTTTGCAATGAGTTACTGGAAAGCGCACCTTTGTCAGGTGACATGGAAAGTGTGGGTGGGTGTAACCACAGACCCGCACACGATTGCCCGCCGTGGGGGACATCAGGCCCGGATGCTCTTCTCCCTGGGAGTCCTGGGCACACAGGAATTGAGAATTTCTTCTCTCCAGTGGTGAGACTGCAACATATCAACCTTCAGTCCATGCCCAGGCAGGGGATGAGGAGCAGTAAATTTAGGGGTCTGAACAATGTATTCTTTGGCAACGTCTTCTGTGTTCCTAATTCCTTCCAGCAGGTTTTCATCAAGGATAGAGCCATTTCAGCCAACCAGTCAGGCCAGATGGGCAGAAGTTCCCAGCGACTGTATCATAACTGCTGAACCCAAAGCTGCTCCCTTGTGACCAGCCTGCTCCCCTGTTCAGGCCACCTGCAGGTGTCTCTGACCTCTGTTGGGACTCAGGCAGGATGGGGCAGCCCTAAGCAAAAGGTTTGAATTCAGAGTCCACCAATTCTTGGCTGTAACTCCTAGAGAAAGTTCATCGCTGTGCTGTCAATTTCTTCACTTGAAAGGGGAAATTTTCTGCATCACAGGATTTCTGTAAAATGCATGTGAAAATACACACCGAGTAGGTGGTACATTTTTATGATTTACATTTTTTTTCTTTTTTTTATTATCATACTTTAAGTTCTAGGGTACATGTGCACAACGTACAGGTTTGTTACATATGTATACATGTGCCATGCTGCTGTGCTGCACCCGTTAACTTGTCATTTACATTAGGTATATCTCCTAATGCTACCCCCCTCCCCCACAACAGACCCCAATGTGTGATGTTCCCCTTCCTGTGTCCAAGTGTTCTCATTGTTCAATTCCCACCTGAGTGAGAAGATGCAGTGTTTGGTTTTCTGTCCTTGCAATAGTTTGCTCAGAATGATGGTTTCTTGTTTCATCCATGTCCCTATAAAGGACATGAACTCATCCTTTTTTATGGCTGCATAGTATTCAAATTTTATACAACTACCATATTCAATTAAACTGTGATTCCAGTGGGTGTCTTAGTCAGATCAGAATGCTATAACAAAACACCACAGACTGGGTAACTTCAACAACAGAAATTTATTCCTTATAGTTTGGGAAGCTGGAAGATCAAGATCAAGGTACTGGTTAACTCAGTTCCTAGTGAGGGCTCCCTGCCCAGTTTATGGAAGGCTGCCTTTTCACTGAGCCCTCACACAGTGGAGAGAGAGATCACGTCCCTTGGGTCTCTTTTCATAAGGGCACTAATCTTATTCATGAGGACTCCACCTTCCGGAAATAATTACTTCCTAAAAACCTCACCTCCTCATATCATCGTATTGATGGGTACGGCTTCAACTTGTGAATTTTGAAAGGACACGAACGTTTGGTCCATAGCAGTGGCCAGAAAGTAAAAGTGGGTGGGAAAGAACGAGCCTCAAAAAGAATTCTGATGCCTGCGAATCTATTCTTGACATTACTTCCTTCTCTGTTGGCAGCATTATTCAACCCCATGACTTCTAAATTGTTTGCCAGCCCAGATTTCCCTCCCAGTGATGAAAATCACATGCTAAAGGGACCCTCATGCCTCTGGTGAGTGAAACCAGAAACACACACCATCCTTGGCACAGTTTTCATATGGCCAGCATGGCTGTGACCGAAGCCCCTATCCCCAGGCAGTGAAACAAGCCAGGGCAGACAAAGGACGCAGCAAGGCATGGGCAGGTCTCAAGTGCGTCAGGGTCAAGGTTAGGGCCTGCTTCCTCTGCACACTGCACAAGGAATCTGGGATATATTTGGCGCTCGGTAAACTCGAATTTTCTTTTTTATTTTTCTTTTTTTTATTATTATTATACTTTAAGTTCTAGGGTACATGTGCACAACGTGCAGGTTTGTTACATATGTATACTTGTGCCATGTTGGTGTGCTGCACCCTCAACTCATCAGCACCCATCAACTCATCATTTACATCAGGTATAACTCCCAATGCAATCCTTCCCCTCCCCCCCCTCCCCATAATAGGCCCTGGTGTGTGATGTTCCCCTTCCAGAGTCCAGGTGATCTCATTGTTAAATTCCCACCTATGAGTGAGAACATGCGGTGTTTGGTTTTCTGTTCTTGTGATAGTTTGCTGAGAATGATGGTTTCCAGCTGCATCCATGTCCCTACAAAGGACACAAATTCATCCTTTTTTATGGCTGCATAGTATTCCATGGTGTATATGTGCCACATTTTCTTAATCCAGTCTGTCACTGATGGACATTTGGGTTGATTCCAAGTCTTTGCTATTGTGAATAGTGCCGCAATAAACATACGTGTGCATGTACCTCTATAGCAGCATGATTTATAATAAACTCGGATTTTCTATGTGAACGATTTAAATGAGTCCCTGCTGCAAGAGCACACTGTTTCCACACTTGCTGTTCTTTTGGTTGGACAACCACTGTTCACTTTCACATCTCCCTGGTCTGCCATTGCCTTAGGAGGCCTGTGTTGGTCCCTGGCAGAGAGACACCCTCACTGTTAGGGTCCTGGAGCACTGGAACCTTCCTCTCATAGGACCCATCACACTCTAGTGAAACAGCATGGGACCTCTGTGTCTCTTGGGACAGGAACTCCATGGCAGGCTTCCCTTGCAGGATGATGGATCACTGTGGGCTGATGGAGTATTATACAAGGGAATAAGGCACTGATTCTGTTTGAGCTGATCAGGGAAATGTTTGTGGAGACACCTTGAGGAGCTTATCGAATCAGAATGAGTTTTCCAAATAGACCAGAAAGATAACAAAGTCCCGTGGAAGAAAGAACAGGCGTAAAGAGCCAGTGGTGTGCGATGGCCCCTGCATTTGGAGACTGGCAGAAGTTTAATGTGGCTGGAGTAGCAGGCAAATGTGCCAAAGCAGATTTGCACAGGAGGCGGTACAAGACCAGTCATGTTCATCATGCCTAATGTGATTCTGACCCAGGGTCAATCCCAGCAGAGACCTGGCAATGACCAGAGACATTCCTGGTCATCACAACTAGGGAAGTGCTACTGGCATCCAGGGATGCTGTTAACAGCCTACAGTGCACAGGGCAGCCTCCCACAACAAAGTTATCCTGCCCCAAATGTCCACGGTGCTGAGGTTAAGAAACCCTCTACTCCTGCCAGGGGGTATTAACACAGGACTGATCTCGCCATGGCCATTGGGGGCCTTCGTGGTCCCAGCTGTGAGGGCCAGAGGACAGGAGAAAAAAAATGCAATGGGGTAGAGCTGAAATAAGGCTTGTGCTTTCTGGGCTCTGGCCCAGTGATAAGCCACTGTGTCCTCTGCCTCACCTGAAGGGGCTGCACCAGGAGCAGGAAGCCTGGCCACAGCCTTCTGGTCAGGTCTTGGCTGTGGCTACAGTCCATTTAAAACATTTTGTGAGCCTAGCTTTCCTCAGTGCCACTGACCTTCTTGCACTCCTTATGAAATATAAACTCTGTGTCTGTGCTCTGCTGAGTTCAGTGATGGCCCTGCAGGAAGAGAGGGAGTATTGAGGAGGCCCTCAGGGGCAGGCACAGTGGGGAGGAGAGGCATGATGGCAGGGCCCAGCTCACACAGAGTGCTGACAGTTAACAGACTCTCCTACAACCCAAGAGGCATCTGTTCCCATTCAGAGGCAAGGATGCTGAGGACCTGACCACACCAATGATTGGTTGAGGGTCACCCATGTTAGTGGATGAAGCCGGAGGCCCAAACACCAACATCAATTCAAAGTGGGCCTTGAATCACCTGGGACCACTCATGATGTCCTGTAACAGCATAAGCAAACTCATTCTTCATTTGATTGGTAGAAAAAGATTCTGAACTGTAGCAGGAAAGAGAATCATTCTCACACTTGATTAAAATACAATTGCTAGCTGAAATCGGCAGTAGAGTTTTCGAACTCTTATATGGACGTTGGAAGAGAAAGAAAGGCCAACAGAATAGTAAAAAGACTCTGGGATGCATGAAAACAAATTATAAACATACTTAATTTTTATTTAATTTGATAAGCAATCCTCTAATTCTTGGAACTTTAGAAAGTCACTCCTGGGAGTAATCATGTTTGTAGAATAGGTAGTAACTCACCTTTAGTTATTTCTTCTGATAACAAATCACATTTTTGAGTCACAAACCAATATGTGTCTCTAACTCATTAGTGTGTGTTATTTTGTCTTTGAAAGACCCAGAGATCTTCCCTGCATACTCTGCTTATTGATGAGGACATTGATAATGACTTGGAGGAGTTCATTTTACCTTTGAAGGACTGGCCAATAGAAGCAATTTAAATGTGAGTTGTTCTCACTCAATTTAGTTAACACTTGTTTCATAAGGACTAAGATTACAAAGCTGACATTTATTTTATGTCAAATAACCACAGAAACCTATGCACTAATAGCTTCCTTCATGCTGCTACAGTTGAATGATGGTGAATAATGCCAGCAAAAAAATCTCTCTTGGAGATTATGTGGGGATGTAATCAATGCAAGACTAGGTCCCCGAAAAATAGAATAATTAAGTTGTGGCTTTTATTGCACTTTCATTCTCATTGCGGCCTGGATCAATGTCAAAAAATTATGAATGAGCATAATGCCTGGCACATAAAAGGTGTTTAATAAATACCTGTGAATAAATAAATAATATAAAGCCATGTGCTATTGCAAGCCTTGGACTTGGATGTCCTGGATTTTTACACTAGCTAGCACTGGGACTGGCTAACTAAGTCAGTTTAGGGGACCTACTTCACTGTTCTGAGTCTCACTTGTGCAGATGTGTACCAAGAACTTTAGACTTGGTTAGACCACCATCAAGTTTATTGAGAGCCTTCTAAGTGTATGAGCCTATGGTATCCACTTTAAATATATATAAATACATCCACTTTAAATATATATATTATCTTCACCTTTTCTAATTGTTTGCTACAAATATAAAAATGTCTTCCTTCTCCTAATACAGTTATGATTCTCAATGAAAGTAGAGATCAAGGTGCAGCTACTAGCTGTGCCAAGTGGAAAAATGCATTCGAACATAAAATTCAGCCATAAGGGTGTGGCTTGCAGAAACCTCATCTGAGGATACAAAAATACAAAACTAGAAACAGAAACTTTTTAGCTTTTTAGCTGAGAAGTGAATGAATTGAAAGAATCAAGGAATTGCTCCCACCCTTGTACACAGACACACACACACACACACACACACACACCTGCAGGGGAAGTATAGTTGTCTCTACTCTCTTCCCACTGCTTTATGCACTGGCCTCTTTGCCATAGTAGTCATTCTAAAATTATTTTTAAAAACTGTAAAATTACTCCCTAACCACTCCCTAGCATGAGGCTCCTCTTTGCCTCTGCATTTTGGGGAGGGAGTTTTTTTTCTCTTCTTGCCACCTATCAAAACTCCATCAGAAACTTTTTCTCGCCCTATGACTCCCTCTCTCATCCTCCCATACACACAGTTTCTGCTGTTCTTTATGAGAAAGCTGCCGGTGCTTTGTAGGAGAGATTTGAGGAGGTCTCAGTGAGAAGGCCGCCATTATTCAGCTTTGTATTCCTTGAACCAAGCAAGAAACTGGGCTCATGTCAAGTGTTCATGGAATGCATGCATTAAATGGAGTGTGTGGCAAGAACACACTCGTATTTCCCGTGCCCGGTGATAGTTATGGGGTGATTGAAAGGTCTTGGGATTGCCTGTGTGCCCAGTGAGAGTCTAACCCATTTCACACAGCAAAGAAAATATCCATTATCTGACCTCCCACCTTCCTTTCTGCAAGATTTTGGAGGGAGGACAGAGGTATAAAGAATATAGATGTTTTAAAACCATGACTTTGAACAGGACAGAGAGAAGAGAGTCTTTTTAAGTCAGAAGCTTGTTAAATTATAGCCGCTACTTCTCAGTACTGAGCTTTGGATTTCATTCATTCATTCAACCATGCAGCAAGATTTATTAAGCACAATCTGGGACAGGGTTTATATTAGTTGTTGGGGCGAAGGGATGACTAAAATATGGTTCGTCATCAACGTATCTACCAGAAGACGGAAAATGAGAACGATGCACATGTGCTGAGACTGAGCATGATCAAAGCTTGAGAGGGAATAGTCAGCGCTGTAAGCAGAGCAACACAATGGATGCACCAGCAACACAATGGATGCACGAGCAACAAAGATCAATCCTACCTGTGTTATTTTAAAACTGTATGAGTAGATTATTCTAACATTATCTGGTTTACATAGCATTATTACCTAATATTAAGGAAATTAATTGGCTAAAGAAAAAAAGAAATCTTGGCCTCATTGAAAGGAAAAATTCCCTTGTCCCCTCGCAGGGCTTGCAACCACGGGTGTGGCTGCCTTTTTCGGTGGCCCGCTGCTCAAACCTCTAGGGGGAGCATGCAGACGGGCAGGTTGTGGGGCTCCAACCCATGGCAGTGTCTAGGAGCGGATGTTTACAGCTCCTGAAGTCCCAGTGGGTGTGTGTTACAGGGTGCTCTTTTAGTTTTGCCTTCTGTAGGCGGCTTGTGTAAACCAGCTCAATTAGACCCTTTGGCTTATCGCAAGGACAGAGAGCTTTCTGTATCCCGGGGTTCTTGCCTTGGTGTACCAGAAAAATTAGATCACACATGGGCTTGGAGAATGAGTGCAAGGTGTTAGTCAGTGGAAAGAGCCCTCAGCCCATGGGGGAGCCAGAAGGGAGATGGAGTGGGAATGTGGTTTTCCCCTCGAGTCGGGCTGCTCAGTGGCCGGGCTCTCCTCTGACCATCCTGGTCAAACTTAGTGTCGTTCTGCCAGTCGATGGCCTGCCAGTGTTCTGGCACTGTTGGGGTGTTGTTACGCTGGTGCATTCCTCTCGACATCCAGCCGCTTGTGTTTTCTTCCACTGGTGTGTGCCTCTCAGTGTCCAGCGGCTTATGTCTGTGCCCACTAAGGTCTCGGGGTTTTTACAGGCACAGGATGGGGCATGGTGGGCCAGGGTGGTCTTGGGAAATGCAACATTTGGACGGTAAGGCAGGAGTGTCTGTCCTTACTTATGTCCCTGGGCACAGGCCCAGGGCTGGAGCCCTCACCAGGGACCCGCCCTTCTCCTCCCAGCACTTCCCTGCCCCGCTCCAGTATCATCATGACACCATCAGGTGGTGTTGAACTACACTCAGCACATCCAATAGTAGCCAACTCCAGCCTCCACTTGCAACCAAGAAGTCTAACACCTCCTCAGCTTCTCCTCTGACAACACTGGATCATACGTGGTCATCTGGTATGCTGGTTTCATATGCTGAAGGGCCGAGAGCAGGAAAGAACAGAAGCCCCAGACAGAATTTCTAATAACTATACTGCCAAACCCAAACGACACCAGAGAAAGGATTTGTTTTTCACATGGAGCTCTAAAGTATTTTTCTCAATGCTTATGACTACCCTTTTATCTAAAAGCCTCACTTGGCCACATCAGAGGGTGATTCCCGAGTAGCTGAGACTGTTGACCCTGGATTGTACTGGGCCATCTCCCCAGAAGGTCTTCTGTCCTGGGAGCTTCCTGACTCACCTTCTCAAGGAAACAAGCTCCCATGACTACACCCTCATGTATTTCGGTGCACTGTCTTATAGTGACTATATTCAATGGAGAAACTGCCTGAGGAATTGGAGGATGTCTCAAGACGTCCTTGACACATATCAGTAAGGGAGCTGGGTTATTACTGCAGGTGGAAAAAGACAGGCAGTTGCCTTCCCACATTCCCAGCAGGTGACATGACCATTTTCTCTATGGAGAAACCAAAAGTAATCAAAAAATGTATTGCCTTCCTTGTCATCATCTTATTATTCCTTTTGAGTATATCTTCTATATAATGTTAGAATCATCTTATGAGTTTAAATAAAGAACACAGAATACTGATACTTGACTCTAGGGAGAGATCAATATATTGGTAAATATCCTGCATATTTTTGCTAGACATTTTCCTGGTATTTTATATGATACTAGACTATTATCAATGACTTATCTTCATCTTTTCTAGTTGTTTGCTACAAATATAAAAATGCAAATAATTGGCTGTATCTCTCCTTCTTTCTCTCCTCTTTGCCTCCTTCGCATCTTCAACCCTCACTAGAAAGGGGCCAACTGATCTCCACCTCTTCTATAATCCATTGACATTTCTTCCAAATCATTCCCCAAATCATTCTTCAGAAACAGCTGTCTGTCTCTACAAGCCCTAATGATATCTCCATCATCAAGTTCAGTGGCCTCGTGTCAGCTCATGTCCATGCCTTCCTCACTTTCTCTGACTTATCTGATATTGTTGACTGGTCTCTTCTCTTGTCTTCTGGTAATCCATTCTCAATTGTGCCCCTTATCTCTCTGACTGCCTTTCACCAGTCTCTAACTCTCTTTCTTAAACATAGTTCAACCCAGGAACTCATCCTCTCTCCTGTTCTGGTGCTCAAGTCTTGAGTGTTGATTGTTCTAAATGATTTGAATGAGACTGCAATGGTTTTAACTGGTATTTGTGCTACATCTATGTTTTTACATTCAACCAAGCATATATTATAGACGATAAAAGGTGAATTTCAAAATAAAGTCTTCAAGGATATTTTGCACTTGGACTAAACATCTATACTTCACGTTACAAATTCACACTCTAGTTCTATTTAGATATATTTTGGTGGGAACTTTTCAGAAGCATCCTAGACAATCAAATTTTCATTGTTCATATTGTAATAGGAAATCCAGACTCAACACTCCCCCTCCCCAATTCTGTTCCTTCTATATTCACACTATTTTCAATCAAACTGAACTTGGGCATATCCAACATGATCCTGACTGGAGTCATGAATATTGAGAGAGAGCCATAACAGTCTACACTGGGTGGCCTGAAACATGTCATTCATGTGTATGAATACATAGATTTGATTCCCTTTTAGCCAATTTTTGAAACTAAATGAAATGTCAAACAGCAAGGTCTTGCTGTGAACTCCCATGGGGGTGAAATAAGCATGAGAGAATCAAGCTAGGATAGAATTGGAGAGACACATTCCGTTAATTTTTAAATGGTTTCATTTGCCTATTATACTTGTAAATAACATATTTAAACTCAGAATGCTCATGAGGAAAACTTGCCTTCTAATTAATAACTCACATTGGGATAATATTCTTGCTTGGAATTTAAAATCTTCTCTCTTGGACTTTTACCAAACATAAGAAATTTTATTCCAAGAGATAATTTTTGCATAATGATGTATTTTCAAAGAAATACAATAATACTCATTACATCTCTTCCAGATGCAATATGCCAGAACCAGCACCATCATTTCAGAGTGATACTGTCACATGCCCACTCAAACAAAATAAAACTTCCATCTGGGCAGATAATTTGGTTAAAATAAGAACTTTACTGATGAGTGCTTGCTTTATGTGTGCAAACTCTTTCCAGAAATATACGAAGGGGAATGTTACATTTTAGTGCTTATAAATAGAGAGAGCCATCTTCTTTGATTTATTGCTTGTTTGCAATGTTATTATGTTTACTTGTTAGAAATGACAGTACTTACTGGACATCCTGGATAGTGTCCATGCCAGCAGTTTCACATCCATTAGTCAGGGCTAAAGAAAGTATGAGATACATGAGAATGTCTTAATTGAACTCCAACACAATCATTCTGTTGCTGTTGTCATTTTAACTTTTTCTTCACTCGAAAATATATGAGTGTTATAATTTTATTACAACCAGATTTTTTTCCATTTTATCTGTGATGAGGTCATAAAGGTTGTCTAGCTCTAACCACATTTTCAACTATGAGCTCAATAATATTTGAGAAAGTCTAAATTTTTAACTATCGAACTATAAACCTTTGAAAATGTTTTCAACTTTTAAAATTTTAATCAATTTTCAGAAAATCAAAAGTCAAAAAAATGTTCCAGTATGAGTTGCCAAAGCTAGAATTCCATCCAGACTGGCATAAACTAAAGTAACTAATGAACTTGAATTAGAACAGAACTGAAAAATGCACTGGTTCAACTCCACGGCACAGCTCCTCTATTTTGTTCTGGGCTCTCTGTTACAAAATAAAATAAAATGCTGAATTTGACTTCAGAGTCTATTTTTATTTAGCATTTCACAACCTTACACACACACACATACACACACTATTGGGCTAGAAATAAAATCCTGCTTTGGTTTGATTTCATGTTGACAAATCCTCACCCATTTATCCCCTAGTCTTTCCCCGGTCAATCTGAAAGAGATATTTTCTCTGTCTCTGTCTCTCTCTCTGTCTCTTTCCCCACCTACTTCCATCAGCATAACCTTCACTCCAACCCCCATGTTCATCAATTTTTGTCATTTTTTATACTATTTTAATTTTATTTATATCTTTTGTGTATTTTATGTAGTATACATTTCTAATTTATTATAGTTTTAGAATCTTATCAAAAGAGAATTTATATTTAATATTCTAGCTTTTTTAACTTTCTATGATTCATCCATATTGTATATAGTTTAGTTTATTTATCTTTCTCCTTTTTAAGATTCATTTGTGTGACTATACTACAGTTTATTCATTCATTCTTCTAGAAGAACATTTGAGTTATGCCCAACACTTCTCTATGAATTTTCTCATACATTGTGTTGTGTACAAGGCTTTCTCTTGGGTAGATACGGAATTCCTATGTGGTAGGATGTGTGGATGTCCAGCCCTACACAGTGACATTAACCTGTTTTCTAGAAAGTCTCTATGATATACCAACCTAACAGCAGTGAATAATAGGTCCTCCCCATCCTTGATAAGCAGACACTTTCCAGCTTTGCTAGTCAAATGAATGTGAAATAGGGTCACATTGTGGGTTTGATTTGCATTTTCTTTATCAACAATCATGTTGATTTTTTTCAGACATCTATTAGAAATTGGTACTTTCTCTTCTGTGTGTTGAATACCAATGGCTTTTTTGTGTGTGGTTTGTACTTTCTCTAGTGATGTTCAGAATTTTTTAAATTTGTTTTCAATACTGACTTTTCATCAGTTATGTGTTTGTTGAGAATATCTTCTCCCAGTTTTTAAAATGTCTTTTCATGTTTTTTAATTTTAAAAAATCTTATTTTGAGACAGGATCTCACTACGTTGCCCAGGCTGGCCTGGAACTCCTGGGCTCAAGCGTTCCTCCCACCTCAGTCCCCACTATAGCTGGGATTACAGGCAGGTAATGCCATGTGCAGCAGTCTTCATGTTTGGGAAGTGGTTCATGAAAGTTTTCATTTTCAGTACAGTCAATTTTATTAAGTATTATATAGCCTATATTTAAGTATTTTGTTTAAAATGACTTTTGCTACGTAAGGACTAAAATATTTATCCATATTTTCTTGTGAAACTTTTACAGTTTTACTTCTTTTCTTAACTTTTAATTCTGAAATGACTATAAATTCACAGGAAATTGCAAACTTTATAGATAAGTCCCCTCAACCAGTACCCCTCATCCAATTTCTCCCAATTTTTACATCTTCCATAGCTCTGGTACAATATCAACACCAGGAAATTGGAATTGGTATAGCATAAATATGTTGTTCTGTGTCATTTTATGACATGTGTAAGTTCATATAACCCCACAGCATTCAAGGTGCAGGCTGGCCCACCACCAGCAAGATCTCTGTGCCACCTCTTTATGGCCACACCCGTCATGTCTCACCCATCTCTTTCCCCACCTAAGCATCCCTAATTTCTGGCAAATGTTAATCTATTCTTCATGTTTCTTATCCTGTCACTTTAAGAATGTTATATAAATGCAGTCATACAGTGTATGACATTTTAAGATCAACCTTTTTTATTCAGCATAGTACCCTTTAGATACTTGTATGTATCAATAATTAGTTGCTTTTTATTTCAAAATAGTATGTTATGCTACTAATGTACACAGTTTCTTTAACTATTCATCTGTTGTAGGATGTATTGGTTGTTTTCAGGTTTGAGCTATCACAAATACAGCTGCAATGAACATTCATGGACAGGTTTTTGTATGGACATAAGATTTCATTTCTCTAGGATAAATGCACCAGAATTTGAATGCTAGGTTCAATGAATGGTAAGGGCATACACAAGTTGGGTTTTTGTTTTGTTTTTGTTTTTGTTTTTTTGAGACCGAGTCCCTCTGTCACCAGGCTGGAGTGCAGTGGTGCAATCTTGGCTCACTGCGACCTCCGACTCCCTGGTTCAAGCGATTCTCCTGCCTCAGCCTCCCAAGTAACTGGGATTAGAGGCACGCACCACTACACCCAGCTAATTTTTGTATTTTTAGGAGAGATGGGTTTCTCCACACTGACCAGGATGGTCTCAATCTCCTGAACTAGTGATCCACCTGCCTCAACCTCCCAGAGTGCTGGGATTACAGGCATGAGCCACTGCGCCCGGCCTATACATGTTTTAAAGACATGGCTGTAGGATTTTAAACTTGCACCAAAAATATGCTATAGGACCCAGTTTCTAACACATCCTCACCAGTGCTTGGTAACAGTCTGCTGGTATCAACATTTTAGCACTTGTAGTGAGGTTTGGAACACTTACCATTATGATCCTTTACCCTGCCCCAATTATAATTAACTGAAACATTTCCTCTACGTGCATTGAGGACCACATCAAACTGTGGTAAGATGCTTGCTTTAGCTGTCAAAAATAATTTTGAAAACTCAAAAGGAGAGAAAAAGTCTATTATTGACCCTCTTGCTCTTTCTTACATGTTTTCATCTGCTCTAATGTCCCAAGAGTCCTTTTATTAAATCATTTTCTTTCTGTTTAGAGAACTTTATTTAGCGATTGCTTTAGGGCAGGTCTGTTGGCAACAAAGTCTCTTAGATTTTCTCATCAGAGAATGTCTTGATTTCCTCTTTATTCCTAAAGAGTATTTTCATTGGGTATAAATTGACAATTCTCTTTCTTCAGCAACTGAAAAATACTGTGTCATTTTTTTCCTGACTTCCCTGATTTATGATTTTTTAAAAATCTGCTTTCATTTGAGTTGTGTTTCGCTTGTCATTTCTCACTGATTTTCAAAATTTTTTTTGTCTTTAATTTTCAGAAATTTAGTTATGATGGGTCTTGGAGAGGATTTCCTTAGGGTTATCCTGTTTGAGGTTCACTCGGATTATTGAATCTGTAAGTATATGTCCTTTTGCCAAATTTCAGAAATGTTTCACTGTTACTTTTTCAGTACTTTTTCTAACCATCCTCTTTGTTCTCTCTTTCCAGGGCTCTGATGACACAAATGCCATGTCTTTTATTAGAGTGAGTTCACCAGTCCCTGGGAGTTGGCTCAGTGATTTCAGTGTCTTTTCTCTCTGTTGTTCAGATTGAATAATTTCTTTATTATGCAATCCACTTTCTTATTCACTGAGCAGCTTTCTTAAGTAATTGTATGCCCATGTGGTTTATCTTTGTATCTCTATTTCTTTAATACTTTTTTGTTTGGGGAGAGTCTTTTTAAATTTGTTTCAAGACTGTTCGTAATAGCATATTGAAGAATATTTATCACAGTTACTTCAAAATCTTGGTCAGATCATTCTAACATTCTTGTCACTTCATTTTTGCCATATATTAATTGTCTTTTATTCTTCAGCTTGAGATGTTCTTGGTTTTTTATATGACTAGTGCTTTTTCTGTTGAAATCTAAACATTTTCTTGTTATGGCATAAGAGTCTGGATCTTACTGAAACCTTCTTTTTGGCTGGCTTTCTGCACCACAGCTGCAGCAGAAGTAGAGGGAATTGCTGCCTCATTACTGCCAGGTGGAGCTCCATTGACACCTGAGCCGAGCAAGGGGCTCCCTCTTACTACTGGGAAGGGTTGGAAGCTTCTGCTCCCCATATGGTCTTCACTGAAATACAGTAGGAATGGTCTGCTTACCAGTGGGCGAACGTGTAAGTCCTGAGCCTCTACTCAGCCTCATCCGATACCACCCTGTGAATAGAGAAGGGTCCCTCAATCCTGATGGGTTGGTGGGGAAGCCCAAGCCCCACGTAGCCTCCACCAGCACCAAGGAGGAGTGTGACTACTGGCTGGGAGGGTGAAATACTGGCTCCTTATATGGCCTTCTCAGATACCATCCATGGGGAGCAGGTGTTGAAAGTCCACAGCACAGCCTTTTGAGGGTGAAAGTCTAGGACCCTCCCAGCCTTTGTTGGTGGAGGAGGGGATGGTGCCATAGTTTTTCCTGTGATGTTCAGTTGTAGTCAAGCAGTTATTGCCTTTCCTGATCCTTTGACTAAAGGGGTCAGGATTTGCTTGAGATTTTTTGTCTGTGATGGTTGGCATTCTGGGTTCCTGGCTTCTTCAACACCCAATCTGGGACATGTAAGGGGCAAAAAGAGCACCCAGGGAATTCACTAGCAGGCTGTTCTTTGGGGCTTGTGGTTCCCAGCCAGCCAGTCTGTCTCTTTTCTCCATCTTTCAGAGTCTTCTTATGCTTGTTTTATATATATAATGTCTAGAATTGTGAAGTCCCAATAGAAAAATGGTGCCTACTCCATTTTCCCAGAAGTACAATCTATAACTTTAGATTCAACAACTGAATCCTTATTTTACTAGAGGTAACTTATGTATTGATACATAAAGTGAGGTAGAGCTCCAGTTTTAATTTTTTATGAATAACATATTTTCCAAGTTCATTTATTGAGCTCTTACTCTTTTCTCCACTAATATTTGTAATATCTATCATATTTTGGGACTGTTTTTCCATCATCAGTTTGTCTATTCCTACACCTTTACCAAACCATCTAAATTACTACAAAATACATGATGAGTTCTGGTTTCTGGAAGTTCAAGTCCTCCTGTAGTGTTTTCCTTCACAATTGGCCACTGTAACCTTGGTCCTTTATTCTTCTGTACAAATTTTAGAATCATCTTATCAATTTGTTAGAAGAATACTAACTCTAATAGCTTTCTAATCTATATATAAATTTAGAAATAGTTTAAATACATCAGCTATCTTACACATGTTATTAGTTTTTTCCTGACTTAATATTTTATGAACCTATTGTGAATGATGACTTCTCTTCATTGTTTTTAATTGTTCACTACAAATATAAAAATCTCTTTTATAGTTGTTTTATATGCAGCCAGTTTGCTCAATACAAGTATTATGTTTGATAATGTTTTGTAATCAGATAATTTAGAGGTTTCTATATAAATGTAAATAAAACGCAAATAACATTCCTTGTTCCTCCTTTCCAATCTCTAAAGCATTTTACTTATATGGTTGCACTGACTAGAAGTTCCAACACAATGTTGAATAAAATTTGTCATATTAGGCATCCTTAAAGCATTCTGAAATTCAAAGGGAAGCTTTCTAAATTTTCCCCATTTAGAAATATGTGTGCTTTACTTTTTTTATATCCTCTACCTGGTTAAGAAAGTTTCCTTATATTTCTAAATTACTAACATTTAATTTTGATGAAAATCCTACATTTAATTATTAATTCATGGAGAGTCATATAAAAAAACCTTTTTCTATATATTGAAATTATCATATTTTTATCTTCTTAAATCTATAAATAGAATGAATTACATTTATGAATGAATTTTGCAATGAATATTAGACAAAATACAATTTGATCATGAGTATTGCCTTTTTACAAAAATTGGTGGAAACATCCATATAGATTTATATAAGTATATGCACACACAAAATTATAAATTACAAGAGAAAAATGATTCTGTGTGACCATTTCTCATAATATTTTTGTCTAGTTTTGATATTAAGATTCCTTGGCCTCAAAGGATTACGTAAGTTTTCCATCTTTTCCAGTTGTTATAAAAATCTGTATAAAACTGATCTCTACCTTGAAAGCTTTGCAGGCCATATGGTCTGATTTATGGAAAGGTTATTGCTTCATATTTATTTATATAAATATTCAAGTCTTTAATACTTCTCAAATAAATTTTGCTAAGTTATATTATTTTGGAACTTCTTCCATTGCCTCTAAGTTTTTGACATTGGTAGCATATATTTGTTGTTAAAATTTTCTTATATGACCTTTGAAATCACTAAAAGTTCTATAGTTCTGTGCTCCTGTTCCTTCCTCTTTCTTTTTCTTCTCTTGGTCTATCTTGTCATACATGTTCTGTTTTACAAGTCTTTTCAAACAATCAACTTGTAGCTTTCTTCTTTGTTACAATTTTGGTTTCTATTTTAATGATTTTATGTTTTATTATTATCTTGTTCCTTCAAATTTGTATTTTTTGTTCTTTATTTTCTTAAGTTCATCAATTGCTTATGTATTTTTACAATTTCTGTTTTTATATATAAATATTTATGAATATAAATCACCTCAAAATGCCACTCTGCTTTCCCTAAAATATTTGATATGTAGTGACTATATTATTCATTTATAGGTATTTTTAAATTTTGGATATGATTTATTGTTTAATCCAAGAGGCTTTAGAAGGATGCATGGTTTTTATTTAAATGTGTAAATGTAACTGCATTTTTCACTAGTACTTAGAGTTAAATTCTTATTTAATTATGATTTGATGAGAGAATGCAGAAAGTATAATCCTTTTTATTTTTAAACTGAGACTTCTCTGTAATTATATCTGATGAACTTTCTAAATTACCTATATGCCCTATAGAAAAATTAGACATTTCAAAATTTTTGAATATTTTACTTTAACTATAAAGCTATATTAGTTTTTATGTTTTTATACATGCCATTAAATTTTTTCAAATTAATGCACTTATCATCTATGAATAAAGAATGCTTTCCTTTCTTCCTTTCCAGCGTAAATATCTTTTATTTCTTTTTCTTGCTTATTGCACTGGCTAGATCTTTCAATACCATGTTGAAGTGGTAAGAGATATTCATCTTGTTGTTAATCTTTTAATTATTGACCTATAGCCTATAATGTTAGTGGCAGGTTGTTTATAGATGCCCTTTATCAGGTTGAGAAAGATTCCCTTTATACTTATATTGATGAGAACTATTGTAAACAACAGATGCTGCATTTCATAAAAGGCCTTTATAGTGACTGCTAAGAAAATTAAATTATGTTTTCCTTTTACAGTGTGCTAGTATGCTAAATTATATTGATTTCCCAATGTCAATCTAATCTTCCAGTCCATAGATAAATCCCACCTAGTTTACACACTATATATCATTGCATTCAGTTTCCTAACATTTTTATTAAAATTTTTGCATCTATATTCATGAGAGATATTGATCTGCAGGTTTTTTTCCTGCAGTGTCTTTGTTGGTTATCAGGTAATGATGGACACATAAAATGAGTGTGACATCATCCTTTCTTTTTAGTTTTCTGGAAGAGTTTACATAAAATTGTTATTTTTTCTTCCTTAAAATTTTGGTATGGTTCACCAGTAAAGCCATATGGACCTGGAGTTGTATTTGTGAGAAGGTTTTTAACTATAAATTTAATGTATTTAATATACATGGCTTTTTAGAGTATCTGTTTCTTTTCGAGTAAACTCAATAGTTTGTGTCTTTCAAGGGATTTGTTCATTTCATCAAAGCTGTTGAGTATATCTGCATAAAGTTGTTGATAGTATTCCTTTGTTGTGCTTGTAATATCTTTAGACTTCGTGTGATGCTGCCACTCTCATTCCTCATATTTTTATTTTGTGTCTTCTTTATTACTTTCTTCATCAGCTTGGCTGCATATTTATAAATGTGTTGATCTTCTCATAGAACAATATTTGTTGCATTGATTGTCTCTATTGTTTTCTTTTTTTTTTTTTTTTTTTTTTTTTTTTGAGACGGAGTCTCGCTCTGTCGCCCAGGCTGGAGTGCAGTGGCGCGATCTCGGCTCACTGCAAGCTCTGCCTCCCGGGTTCACGCCATTCTCCTGCCTCAGCCTCCCGAGTAGCTGGGAGTACAGGCGCCCGCCACCTCGCCCAGCTAGTTTTTTGTATTTTTTAGTAGAGACGGGGTTTCACCGTGTTAGCCAGGATGGTCTCGATCTCCTAACCTCGTGATCCGCCCGTCTCGGCCTCCCAAAGTGCTGGGATTACAGGCTTGAGCCACCGCGCCCGGCCAACTCTATTGTTTTCTTGTTTTCTATTTTATTGACATCTCTCCTTATCCTTACTTTTTCTTTTCTTCTATTTATTTTAATGCCATTTGTTCTTCTTTTTCCAGTTTTCTAAAATGAAAATTAAGAACAATCGTTTGAGATATATTATTTTTGCTTATAAAGGTGCTTAGTGTTACAAATTTTCTATTAAGTACCGCTTTAGCAGCACTCTCCAAATTTTGATATATTGATTTTTCATTTGAAATTCATTTGAATTTCATTCATATGAATTATTTAGTGATGTGTTTTTCATTCCAAATACTTAAAGGTTTTCTGGAGATCCTTACTTTTTAGATTTCCAAATTTATTCTATTTTAGTCAGAAAAATATACTTTAAGTGATGAATTATTTCAAAGTTATGAAGACTTATGTCACAGCCCGGAATATGGCCTATCTTTGAAAACATGTTATGTGTTTTGGAAAAATGTGTATTACATTGTTTTAGGGTAAAATGTTCTATAAATGTCAAACAGGTCAAGTTGATTGATGGTTAATTGTTAAATTCTCTGTATCCCCACTTATTTTCTGTCTATTTGCTTCATCCAGTACTGAAAGGGTATATTGAAATATTCAACTACGATTGTGGATATGTCTATTTCTCCTTTAATAAATTTTGCCTAGAGTGTTTTGAAGCATTTTTTTGTGAATTTAAACGTGCTGTATTCTCTTGACAAATCCACTCTTTCATCATTAAAAATGGCCTTCTTCGTTCCTGGCAACATTCTTTGCTCTGAAATCTATTTAGCCGTTTCAGTTTTCTCTTAAATAGTGTTACTTTAACTTGTTTGTATCTTTATATTTCAAGCATGTTTTCTCTATGCAACATATGTATAAGTTTTGCTTCTCACATCTAACCCAACAATCTCCGTGTTTTAATTGAGGCTTGCACAATTTACATTCAGTGTAATATTACCAGTGGTTAGGCTTAAGTCGACTGTCTCACTGTCGTCATTTCTTTTTTTTTTTTTTTTTTAATTTATTTATTTTTATTATACTTTAAGTTGTAGGGTACATGTGCACAACGTGCAGGTTTGTTACATATGTATACTTGTGCCATGTTGGTGTGCTGCACCCATCAACTCGTAATTTACATCAGGTATAACTCCCAATGCAATCCCTCCCCCCTCCCCCCTCCCCATGATAGGCCCCGGTGTGTGATGTTCCCCTTCCCGAGTCCAAGTGATCTCATTGTTCAGTTCCCACCTATGAGTGAGAACATGCGGTGTTTGGTTTTCTGTTCTTGTGATAGTTTGCTAAGAATGATGGTTTCCAGCTGCATCCATGTCCCTACAAAGGACACAAACTCATCCTTTTTTATGGCTGCATAGTATTCCATGGTGTATATGTGCCACATTTTCTTAATCCAATCTGTCACTGATGGACATTTGGGTTGATTCCAAGTCTTTGCTATTGTGAATAGTGCTGCAATAAACATACGTGTGCATGTGTCTTTATAGCAGCACAATTTATAATCCTTTGGGTATATACCCAGTAATGGGATGGCTGGGTCATATGGTAGATCTAGTTCTAGATCCTTGAGGAATCGCCATACTGTTTTCCATAATGGTTGAACTAGTTTACAATCCCACCAACAGTGTAAAAGTGTTCCTATTTCTCCACATCCTCTCCAGCACCTGTTGTTTCCTGATTTTGAATGATTGCCATTCTAACTGGTGTGAGATGGTATCTCATTGTGGTTTTGATTTGCATTTCTCTGATGGCCAGTGATGATGAGCATTTTTTCATGTGTCTGTTGGCTGTATGAATGTCTTCTTTTGAGAAATGTCTGTTCATATCCTTTGCCCACTTTTTGATGGGGTTGTTTGTTTTTTTCTTGTAAATTTGTTTGAGTTCTTTGTAGGTTCTGGATATTAGCCCTTTGTCAGATGAGTAGATTGCAAAAATTTTCTCCCATTCTGTAGGTTGCCTGTTCACTCTGATGGTAGTTTCTTTTGCTGTGCAGAAGCTCTTTAGTTTAATGAGATCCCATTTGTCAATTTTGGCTTTTGCTGCCGTTGCTTTTGGTGTTTTAGACATGAAGTCTTTGCCCATGCCTATGTCCTGAATGGTATTACCTAGGTTTTCCTCTAGGATTTTTATGGTATTAGGTCTAACATTTAAGTCTCTAATCCATCTTGAATTAATTTTCGTATAAGGAGTAAGGAAAGGATCCAGTTTCAGCTTTCTACTTATGGCTAGCCAATTTTCCCAGCACCATTTATTAAATAGGGAATCTTTTCCCCATTTCTTGTTTCTCTCAGGTTTGTCAAAGATCAGATGGCTGTAGATGTGTGGTATTATTTCTGAGGACTCTGTTCTGTTCCATTGGTCTATATCTCTGTTTTGGTACCAGTACCATGCTGTTTTGGTTACTGTAGCCTTGTAGTATAGTTTGAAGTCAGGTAGCGTGATGCCTCCAGCTTTGTTCTTTTGACTTAGGATTGTCTTGGAGATGCGGGCTCTTTTTTGGTTCCATATGAACTTTAAAGCAGTTTTTTCCAATTCTGTGAAGAAGCTCATTGGTAGCTTGATGGGGATGGCATTGAATCTATAAATTACCTTGGGCAGTATGGCCATTTTCACGATATTGATTCTTCCTATCCATGAGCATGGTATGTTCTTCCATTTGTTTGTGTCCTCTTTTATTTCACTGAGCAGTGGTTTGTAGTTCTCCTTGAAGAGGTCCTTTACATCCCTTGGAAGTTGGATTCCTAGGTATTTTATTCTCTTTGAAGCAATTGTGAATGGAAGTTCATTCCTGATTTGGCTCTCTGTTTGTCTGTTACTGGTGTATAAGAATGCTTGTGATTTTTGCACATTAATTTTGTATCCTGAGACTTTGCTGAAGTTGCTGATCAGCTTAAGGAGATTTTGGGCTGAGACAATGGGGTTTTCTAAATATACAATCATGTCATCTGCAAACAGGGACAATTTGACTTCTTCTTTTCCTAACTGAATCCCCTTGATTTCTTTCTCTTGCCTGATTGCCCTAGCCAGAACTTCCAACACTATGTTGAATAGGAGTGGTGAGAGAGGGCATCCCTGTCTTGTGCCAGTTTTCAAAGGGAATTTTTCCAGTTTTTGCCCATTCAGTATGATATTGGCTGTGGGTTTGTCATAAATAGCTCTTATTATTTTGAGGTACGTTCCATCAATACCGAATTTATTGAGCGTTTTTAGCATGAAGGGCTGTTGAATTTTGTCAAAAGCCTTTTCTGCATCTATTGAGATAATCATGTGGTTCTTGTCTTTGGTTCTGTTTATATGCTGGATTATGTTTATTGATTTGCGAATGTTGAACCAGCCTTGCAGCCCAGGGATGAAGCCCACTTGATCATGGTGGATAAGCTTTTTGATGTGTTGCTGAATCCGGTTTGCCAGTATTTTATTGAGGATTTTAGCATCGATGTTCATCAGGGATATTGGTCTAAAATTCTCTTTTTTTGTTGTGTCTCTGCCAGGCTTTGGTATCAGGATGATGTTGGCCTCATAAAATGAGTTAGGGAGGATTCCCTCTTTTTCTATTGATTGGAATAGTTTCAGAAGGAATGGTACCAACTCCTCCTTGTACCTCTGGTAGAATTCAGCTGTGAATCCATCTGGTCCTGGACTTTTTTTGGTTGGTAGGCTATTAATTATTGCCTCAATTTCAGAGCCTGCTATTGGTCTATTCAGGGATTCAACTTCTTCCTGGTTTAGTCTTGGAAGAGTGTAAGTGTCCAGGAAATTATCCATTTCTTCTAGATTTTCCAGTTTATTTGCGTAGAGGTGTTTATAGTATTCTCTGATGGTAGTTTGTATTTCTGTGGGGTCGGTGGTGATATCCCCTTTATCATTTTTAATTGCATCGATTTGATTCTTCTCTCTTTTCTTCTTTATTAGTCTTGCTAGTGGTCTGTCAATTTTGTTGATCTTTTCAAAAAACCAACTCCTGGATTCATTGATTTTTTGGAGGGTTTTTTGTGTCTCTATCTCCTTCAGTTCTGCTCTGATCTTAGTTATTTCTTGCCTTCTGCTAGCTTTCGAATGTGTTTGCTCTTGCTTCTCTAGTTCTTTTAATTGCGATGTTAGAGTGTCAATTTTAGATCTTTCCTGCTTTCTCTTGTGGGCATTTAGTGCTATAAATTTCCCTCTACACACTGCTTTAAATGTGTCCCAGAGATTCTGGTATGTTGTGTCTTTGTTCTCATTGGTTTCAAAGAACATCTTTATTTCTGCCTTCATTTCGTTATGTACCCAGTAGTCATTCAGGAGCAGGTTGTTCAGTTTCCATGTAGTTGAGCGGTTTTGATTGAGTTTCTTAGTCCTGAGTTCTAGTTTGATTGCACTGTGGTCTGAGAGACAGTTTGTTATAATTTCTGTTCTTGTACATTTGCTGAGGAGTGCTTTACTTCCAATTACGTGGTCAATTTTGGAGTAAGTACGATGTGGTGCTGAGAAGAATGTATATTCTGTTGATTTGGGGTGGAGAGTTCTATAGATGTCTATTAGGTCTGCTTGCTGCAGAGATGAGTTCAATTCCTGGATATCCTTGTTAACTTTCTGTCTCGTTGATCTGTCTAATGTTGACAGTGGGGTGTTGAAGTCTCCCATGATTATTGTATGGGAGTCTAAGTCTCTTTGTAAGTCTCTAAGGACTTGCTTTATGAATCTGGGTGCTCCTGTATTGGGTGCATATATATTTAGGATAGTTAGCTCTTCCTGATGAATTGATCCCTTTACCATTATGTAATGGCCTTCTTTGTCTCTTTTGATCTACTGTCGTCATTTCTTATCCCCTTTCTTGTTTTGCCTTCTTTGGAGTTAATTGAATGCTTTTACGATTTTATTTTATCTTCTTTACTGGATTATTGGCTAACAATCTTTGTTTTATATTTTAGTGGTTTCTTTAAGGTTTGTGGTATACATCTTTAACTTACTATAGTCTATCATCATCTATTATACCACTTCGTTTATAGTATATAACCTTCCAGCAATATACTATTCTCCATTCCCAACCTGTATGTTTTTAATGTCAAACATTTTATTTTTACAATGTTATGAATCCCTCACTAAATTGCTACTATTTCTGTTTAGACAGTTATATTTTTAATTATTTCTTTTTAATTGACAAATAATAATTATGTATATTTATGGAATACAATGTGATACTTTGATCTATGTATGCACTGTAGAAAGATTCAATCAAGCTAATTGACATACTTGTCACCTCACCAAAGTCATTTTTTGGGGTGAGAGTGTTAAAAATTAATTTTTTTAGCTACTTTGAAATACAAAATATATTATTATTAATTGGGGTCACCATGTAACACAATAGATCACTAAAACTTATTCTTCCAGTCTAACTGAGCTTGTACCCTTTGATTAACATCTTCCCTTTCCTCATCCCTCCTCCCCCTCTAGTGTCTGCTAACCATCCTTCTGTTCTGTTTCTCTCAGATAAACTTTTTTAGATTCCACATGTAAGTGAGATCATATTTGTCTTTTTGTGCCTGTCTTATTTCACTTAGGATAATGTTCTTCACTTTCATCAATGTTGCTGTGAACGACAGAATCTCCTCCTTTTTTAATACTATAGAGTATTCCATTGGGTATAAATGCCACATTTTCTTTATACATTCATTCATTAACAAACACTTAGGTTGCTTTTATATCTTGGCTATTGTGAGTAATGCTGAAATGAACATGGGCATGCAGGTATCTCTTGGACACACCAATTTCAATTCCTTTGGTTATATCTTTATACACTGAACAAATTATCTGAAAAAAATTAAGATACCTATCTCACTTACGATAGCATCAAAGAATAACATAAAATATTTAGGAGTAAACTTAAGAAGATGCTTTTACTGTACAATAAAAATTATAAAACATTGATGAAAGAATTGAAGACACAAATACATGAAAACATATTCCATGTTCATGGGTTGAAAACATTAATATTGTTAAAATGTCCATACTGTCCACAGCAAGCTACAGATCCAACACAATTCCTATCAAAATTTCAATGTTATTTTTACAGAAATAAAAACTATTCTAAAACTTATATGGAACTCAAATAGCCAAAGCAATCTTGAACAAAAACAATAAAACTGGAGGCATCACACTCCCTGATTTCAAAATATAAAGCTATTGTAATCAAAACAGCATAGTACTGCATAAAAACAGACACATGAACCAACGGAATAGAATAGAAAGACCAGAAGTAATTACAACCAGTTGATTTTTTACAAGGGTACCAAGAGCACACAATGGAGAAAGAACGGTGTTTTAACAAATTGTGTTGGGAAAACTGAGTATTCACATGTAGAAGAACAAAATTGGACTCCTACCTCACACCATATACAAAAATCAACTCAAAATGGATAAAAGATTTAAACATAAGATGTGAAACTCTAAAACTACTAGAAGAAAACATAGGGGGACATCTCCACAACAATGGTATTGGCAATAATTTCTTGGAAAGGACTGCAAAAAGCACAGACAACAAAAGCCAAAATAGAGAAATCAGATTGCATGAAACTAAAAAGCTTTTTCACAGCAAAAGAAACAACAGATTAAAGAGACAACCCATGTACTAGGAGAAAATATTTGTAAATCATACATCTAACAAGGGACTAATATCAAAAATATATGAGAAACTCAAACAACTCAATAGCAAGAAAATAGAACACCTTTCTAAAAAACAAAGGATCTAAACAGACTCCTCTCTCTCTTTTTTTTTTTTTTTTTTTAAGATGGAGTCTTGCTCTGTTGCCCAAGCTGGAGTGCGGTGGCACGATCTCGGCTCACTGCAACAGACTCCTCTCAAAAGAAGAGATACAAATGGCCAAAAGACTTATGATAGAAGCTCAACATCTCTAATCACCAGGGAAATGCAAATTAAAACCACAGTGAAAAATCACCCCATAGAATGGCTAATATAAAAAAGATGAAAGATAACAAGCAGTGGTGAGGATGTGGAGAAAAGGGAACCTTGCACACTATTTGTGGAAATACAAATTAGCACAGTCATTTTGGACAATAGTATCAAGGTACCTCAAAAAAATGGAATTCTATAAATAGAATTACTACATAATCCAGCAATTTTACTTCTGGAAAACTGTCCATTATATTTCGAAGCGACTTAAGTAATAAGTGGAAAATTTTATGTATTTATTCATATAATTCCAATTTCAATAGTTTTTTTGTTAATTTTATAGATCCATATTTCCATCTGGTAGAATATTCTTCCTGCCTGAAGGATTTTCTTTAACATTTCTTATATGTCTGCTGGTAACAGATACTTTCTGCTTTTGTATGTCTGAAAAAGTCTTTATTTAGCTTCATTTTTGACATATTTTCAACAAGTATAGAATTCTCACTTGGCATGTTGGACTTCTGTTGTTGCTATACTTTAAAAAATGTTCTCATGCTGTCTTCTTACTTACATGGTTTCCAATAAGAAATCTGCTGTCATCCTTATCACTGCTGGTCTGAACATAATTCACCTTTTTTCAAGCTGTTTCTCCTAGTTTTTATTAGCAGCTAGTGTGTATTATTTTTCCTTTATCACTGGTTTTGAGCAAACTGGTTATGATATACCTTAGTTTTGTTTTCTTCATTTTTCTTATACTTAAGTTTATTTGGCTTCTTAAATGTGTGGATTTATAATTTCTATCAAACTTGGAAATTTTTTGACTATTCAATATTTTTAAGCTCCTCCCCTCTGTCCTCTCAGGCACTTCAATCACACATATATGTGGCTACTTGCAGTTGTCCCACAGTTCTCTGAGGCTCTGTTTATTTCCTCTCTACCAGTCATATTTTCTTACTTATTTGCATGCCTTGTAATTTTTATTAAATTTCATACACTGTGAATTTTGTTTTGTTGGGAGCTGGATATTTCTGTATTCCTATAAAAATTCTTGAGTTTTGAGCAGTTAAATCTTGTGGAAACAGTTTGAAACTCTGGGGTTTAATATTTGTTAGTTGTGACCAGAATAGTGCCCAATCTAGGGCTAAATATTTCCCTCTATTGAGGCAAAGCCTTCTCGTATACTCTACCTAATTCTTAATGAATCTCATGCCTTTCCAGGCTGTCTGATGGAATTAATATTCTTTGCAGCCAAGTGCGAGTATTGGGTACTGTTGCTTTTCATCCTTCCAGATGCTTCTTTCCTTGGCCTTGGGTAGTTTTCTGCAATCAGGGATTTTTGAACACATTGTATACCATCTGCAAGTTGCCAGAGTTCTTTCTGTGTGCCCTTTCTTCTCTCAAACACCAAGTTGAGCAAATTCTAGCCACTTTGTTACCACTGACTCTCAGCTTCATCTCTTCAACTCGAAACTCCACTAGGCTGTCTGGGTTCCCTCTTCCTGCCCCTGATCCTGGAAACCCTCTCAAGGCGGTAAGCTAGAGAAATGATAGGGCTCACCTTGTTCTATTCCTGTCTCTCAGAGATGATGGTCATTTAGTGCCTGATATTCAGTGTCTTAAAACACATTGTTTTATATGTTTTGCTAATTTGTTTTGTTTCAGGCAAGAGGCAAACATACACTCCATTACTTTCCCCTGCCCCAAAACAAAATTCAGTACATCCTCACTACATTTTTGATCTTGAATTTTTAATACGACTTAAAATATGTATTTAATGCATTTTGTTTGTTGTCCTTTGAAAGAAAGTTATTTCCCAAAAATGTGATTGATTCTATCCACTATGTCAAATGATTGCTTTAAGTTCTATGTGTAAAAGGTTAAAGAATCTCATTGGATTTGAGCAAATCCCATGGCAGAATACATTTTATTAGACATATATTCTACTAGATGCCATTTCAAATATATACACAAGATATATATTACTAAATATAAGAGAAAGATATATGTATGAAACAAAATGACATGGAAAACATAAAATATAACAAAGATGCAGAAAAAGAAAATTAAGGAGATGATAAGCAGTGATCATGATAAGACAGGCAGAAATTTAAGGAAAGATTGCTTAATAGCATGAAGAACAATATCTTGTTTTGATAAAAGTATGACACAGATATACCAGTCATGAATGAGGTGCTGGGAATGAGAAGAAACAAAAATCTTGTTCAGCATCAGGAAAGCTCTAAAATTAAGAATCTGACAAAGAGAAATTAGGCTGTCATTACTGGTCATAATGAGTCCAAATCAATCATGATGCATTGCCTGGGGACTGGGCGCGTTCCTGTCTCTCACAGAATCAAGGTTCTTTAGCAAAGAATAGTGAGAAAATTAGAAAGGCAACCAACAGTGCCACAGGAGCAGAGCCCTCAGTGTCCAAACTGCATGGTGGATAATGATCAGGGGAACTCCCCTCACCCTCTGAAACACTGTCTGAGGTAGTGTTGTCGCAAAAATATTCTTTTTGCCTCAAATGCACTACACATTTTTTAAATTCAAGTGTTCTTATTACAGATTTTTCTCATGTTGCTCCACCCTGCACTCCACAGCACTCAGAGTCATTGAATGTCATACAGCTCATCTGGCAGATAGTCCTGCATTCATAATCATCTCTCCAAAGACCAACACTACTTTCTGCAGGGCTGTGCTCATTTTGAAGCTTCTTTTTCCTTCCAGAAACTTCTGAGTCCCTCACATAGTTACTTCTAATCTACTAAGTGGATGTCAAGCTTAATGGAGTTTAAAGAGCATCAATCTTAGATTTAGCAAACTGGGTTTGAACCTTGCTTACATCATCTCCCAGCTGGTGAACTGGCACACATAACCTGTTTTCTCACATAAAACTAAGATAATAAGATCCATCCTTTAGAAATGCCTGATACACAGGGGGAAAAATGGATAAGTGTTGGCCATGATTGTTAGAAAAATATCCACTTCACTCTAGTGCCTGGGTTCTATCCACAATATGCATTGTGCATCTTAGCTTTTATGATTTGTTTCAGAACATATTCAAATTAGATGTTCTTTTAAGTACATATATTTTGCCACAGAATGGGAGTGGAGAAAGCAAATAAAATTTGGAATGACATGAACAGAAAAATTTGTCAAGAAGTATTTCAAAAAAATTGAATCGTAATGTATTTATGAAAATTTCAGTCAAAATAGCCAGTGGTAAGAATTAGAGTTGAAAGCACCTACCCATTACACACAGGAGTAGAACGCTCACTTAAGGAGACAATGCAAAGCCAAATGAAATAAATAAATGCAAGTTATCACAGTCCCCAGGGTTTTAAAAAATCCTTCTTTTTTTTTCAAATTAAATCTTGTTTATGTCCTTGGGAATGAGTCAAACACACAATGCTGAGACAAGTAAAAAGAATTCAGTGTTTATTTCCCACTGGTATGTGTTGAGTCATTACCGGTGGTAAATAACTCTTTCACATGAATTATCCATAAAAGATCGAGGAAAATTAAGTACTGACAAGGTTTCAATTACCAATCATTAAATAAAGAAAAATTTTCTATTATTCCATTTCTTCTTAATTAACTCTATCATATCTGACTTAATCCTGATGAAGTTAAATGTTATTCTGTGTATCCCAGTATTTTGTTCCTCCTGATTTCTGAGATTTAGAATTCCTAAATGTCTGATGTTAGAATTATTACTCCCACATTACAGATAATAAACTGAAGGTCTCCAATCTCAGCAGCGTCACGGGACATATAGCTAATACATGGAGGGCTGGCATCTGTATCCAGGTATGCTTAATTACTCCACCTCACTATTCACAGGGTAGTGGTTCCCTTTATTATGAACAAAACACGAGTCTATTTTTTCTTACACTAGATGCTATGGGTTAAATTGTGCTCCTCACCAAAAAAAATGCATACATTAAATTTATAACCACCAGTACTTCAGAATATGTTCTTATTTGGATACAGGGTCTTCGAAGAGGTAATCAAGTTAAATGAGATCATTAGGCTTCACCTTAATCCACTATGACTAGCACGTTTATTAAAATAAGAGATTCAGACACATATGCATAGAAAGAAGATGTGAAAAGAACTCGAAGATAGCCATCTACAAATCAAGGACAGAGGCTTTACAAGGAACCAGCCCTGCCAGCACCTTGATCTTGGAGCTTTCAGCCTCCAAAACTGAAAGAGAATAAATTTCTGTTGCTGCAGTTACCCAGGCCATGGTACTTTGTTAAGTACCTAGCAAGCTAATGTATTTCCATTATATTTATGACAAGCTTATACACTTCCATTGCATTTACTACAGCATCTTGATATGCATTTATTGAAGTCATTGATTTAAACGACACTGCATGCCACAGGGACCAGGAGAGCCCCAGATCTCATCACTAGAGACTCAGTCACTAGACTGATGTGGGTGTCACAAAGAGATGTGCTCTGAAAATGGCTCATTTCTCATCCTTGCTCTGCCATCTCAGCTGGCTCCTTTTTGCGTTTGTGTATGCCTGGTATATCACCAACCACAGTCTACCCTCTGTGAGGGAATATAACATGTATGTGTCATTCTCTTTCACTACAGAGTGGTTACTTAAAGGTAAAAGGCCCAAGATGAATTTATCTCTAAATCTCAGGCAGATATTCGTCCTGAGCACATCAGTTACTAGAGACACACTGCATTGAATTAAGTTAATACTCATGGTATGTTAAAGCTGAAATAATGCTTAAAGATCTTCTAGTTTTTGGAGAGCAAAACTGGGTCCAAGTGGGCTGAAATGGTATATTTCTTTAGCAATTGGCCAAAAGAAATCTGACCCTCAGAATATCTGCTTCCAATTTCCTCTTACTCTCTATATGCATCTCTCTCAAATTTAGCATACTATTTTGCATTTAGGTTTAGTTGACTTGTTCTTACAAATTTGTTGGTTTTTACATTTGTTTATGGATGATAAACTTCTCCCTTTTCCCCTTTGTCTGTTTCTGTGAGTTATTTTTAAACCTGGATTGTAGTAAGGGAAATTCCTTGGAAAATAATTCTTAGGAAAACTGGCTCTGATTACTTTCTATTGAGAATTCTATTGACAACAGCAATCCCCATGGCTGTGCTCAAAGATGCATTGTATACCAAAAGACATTCCATTCCACATGGTCACATTAAGGAACATTGGTTTTGTCATTCTCTATCATTTTCCTTCCATTTTCGTGTTACTCAATGGTGTTCTTTGCTTTCCCCCACAGGAACAGCTAACAAATATCATGAGATAGTTTTACTTAAGAAAGTAGTTTGCAATTCCAGGAATTACCAAATGTCTGAATCAGCATATTAAATACACTCAGACCACATTCCATGAGTACCAGTATTTTTTTGGTCCCCAGTTGACTGCCTTAGGTCAAGAAGGGTTGAATTGAATTAGAAGAAGTAGGAAAAGGAGGAAAAAGGAAATGGTATTTTAAGTAGAGGGAAGGACATGAGCAATGGGATGGGGTGAAAAAGTTGCACACAAGTGAAGGAGCAACACAGGACGGGTGGGGAGGCGGGGGTACCAGCAGGAAGAGCTCTGAAGGAGGGCCCAGCTAGAGTTTATGCTATATATTACAGGTAACAGGGAACCAGAAAAGTGTGTGGGAACAGTGACATGATTGGGCCTTGTGTGGGAAATATATTGGAGCAATTGCACTTCTCATTTGAGGAGGGAGTACAGGGTAGGCAGAAAGATGAAGCCAAAGGCTTTAGTAGTAATCCAGATGAAAACAGATAATGGTTAGAAATCGGGCTTCATAATGAGCAAAGAAGCAGATAAAACCAGGACCATATCAGAATTAAAATGAACCAGAGTTAGTGAAAAGATGGGATTGTAAGAGAGATGGCTGTGGGATGTTTTCAGTAGAAGGGATGCCTCAGGGTGGGGGTGCCACTGGCTGAGATACTGACTGCAAGCAAAGCAATACATTTTAGGGAGGGTGACAGATCTATTCTGAGCTGTGGTGGAATGTCCTGGTAGAAATGTCATGTAGGCAGATGAAAGTTTTCACATGGTGTCACAAGAAAGCTTGGGTGTATACTTGTCACTTATGAGATGAAGATGTGAAGTCAAGAGAGAGGCTGAGCTAACCTGGAGAGATACACAATGTGGAAAGGGAAGAAGCTAGAGTCCGAAATCTAAGGACAGTGCCACTTAAAAGGTATGTTGAAAGGAAAGACGGGGAAAAGGGAAGAGGAGAAGAACTGAAAAAAACAAAACCAGAGTTTTATACACCAAAGTAAAGAGAGTTTCATGAAGAAAAGTACGATCAGAATTGTAACTTGATATGGGAAAGTTGAATACGAGAAAGAATGAAAAGAAGCGGAATAATCAGAAAATCATTAGTTACCTCTGAGGAAGCATTTCCAGTCCCGTGGTTATGTGATAAGGTATAGAGATCGGCCTCAGTTTTGTTGAGAATCCAGGAGGAAATCAGCAGAGGCAGCATATGTAGGGAATTCTTTCAGAAGTTTTCTATAAATTGGTATAAAAGCAAATTGCAACAAAATGCATTCAGTGTAGGGAGACCAAAGCAAATATAGAGGCCACCATATAAAGGAGTGAATGGTAGCACCACATGATGTACCTGAGTCAAACTTGGGAGAACTTTCTTCCTCTTCTTCTGTATGTGTTCCTTTAAAAAATCTTCAAAGATTATTACACTATTAAAGATTTGCTACAATCTTTGGGAGTTCTTCAGCTAATCAATCACATTTTCCTTTGCAAGTCACGTGTCAGAAAATTTACACTTTGTTAGCACAAGTAATATTCTTCACTGGGGGATAACTTAATCCAGCTTCTCTCAATTGCCTCTTTGCCATCCTCAGATATATCCAATCATGAGTCACTTTTTGCTTACCTGGTACTCCTGATAGGTTCAAGAGATTTTTCTACATAAAGTGGCTCTATGTTTTGAGATCCTGTGGCCAAATCTGCCTTTTCCTTATCCATGACCAGCTCTAAATAGGAGTACCTGGTGTCTGTAGCAGGGCCCCGGGGGCGGGGGGTGTTGGCAGCCAGTGAGGACAAAGCTGGCAAGGGCTAGCAGTAACCAGCCAACGGGTCCTACCATCTGAGTTCCTATGACAAGTTCCCCACCTACACGATGAGGTGTTTTAGAGCTGTGGTCAAACGTTTTATATAAACAAGAGCTGAGACCACAAACTATTAAGTGCAACATGTCAGTTAATAATTATTTAGTGTCCAGTGCCAAGAAAGTGCTTCTCACACAGAGTGTCCTTGAAAAGAGAACCATGATATTTACAACGCCAAGAGGACTTGTGAAGCAAGGCTATGTGCCAAGCAAGTACGCATGTGCAGATTGGGCTAGGCCAAGTTTGGCTCCATTTAGAATAAAAGCTTTGTCTTTCTCTGCTTCTATTATATGCAACAACTATTTTATTTGGTTGTTTTATTAGCAAGTAAGCGGAGCTGCAGAAAAGATTAATGCCATTTGTATGACTTTTCTTTATTGTAGTTATTAAGAACAATTCTTTCCTTATCTTTAGTGGTATTTGTATTTTTATGTTACATATTTTTTTAATTTTGAAACTACAGAAAATATTACCTGTAGCATAATAAATACATTAAGATTACTTAAAATCCCATTATTGGAGAAAAGCACTTTTAACATTGTGTTCCAGTATTAGTACATAGGAAAAAGATATAAAAATATAAACCAAAAAGATTTCCGTAGAAATTATTTAGTGGCTACACAGCATTTCATTGTTTGGATGTGTCATATTTTATTTTAAAAATCCTCTGTTGCTGGATATTTATACTGAATTCAACTTATTACTATTTTTAACAACACTGAGAAAACTTTTACATATATATATTCATACATGGCACAAAATTTCCTTGACATACTTTTGATAAACGGGATTGTTCAAACGGATTAGCAATATTTCAAATCAGATAATAAATGGTGTTTGTAAAGCACTTACTGATAAGATACAATTCCTAAAGTGTATTTTCAAACTCAAAGTAGACATATATTTAACTACCCTCCACCTATGAAACAAAACAGAAAACAGAGTGGAAAATCGTGCTAAGATTAAACATATTTCTCATTTATTGCCTGACCTAATTTGGTCAGTCACCTCTAGTTACCTTTAACAATTTGAAGTCTGCGAGAAAGGCCTTTGACTCATGCTTCTTTCTTTAATTAAATGATTTCTTCCCTTTTTAAATTGTAAGCCTTGTTTGATGATAGAGCAAAGGTTTTTCTAGAGGAAGACAGCTGCTCACCAGTGTCACTGATCCTGGTTCTATTTTCTAGCATGAGGGGCAATTATCAAAGATAATTCACCACAAAGAGTCTATTTTTGTTATTAATCCACTTTCACAGGGTGGGGAAATAAAGATAAACTAAGGACAAATCTATAAATCATTTACATTTTTCTTCTTTATTAGGACAGAATCCATGACCAAATCATCCTGGAATCCTGCAGAGTTCCTGGTGCTTAATACTAACTCCATTTGGACCTTAATCACTTCATTTGATCATTGCAATAGCCCTGTAATATTGGAAAAGGCAGATATCATTTTTCCCATTTTGCCAATGAAAATGAAAGACTAACAGGGCAGAAATGCAATGAGGCTAGCCAGGCTAAGAAGGGGGGCATATTTTTTTGTAAGAAAGCAACAGAGAATTCTCTCTGGCTGGGAAAGAAGAACAAGAACAAGGAAACTGTTGCTTATCAGATCCACAAAGCCCAGAGGATTTAATTCAGGCCAGTGCTACTATTGCAGGTCAGATTACAAGGAAGAGTGTTAAGAGGAAAAATATGTTGAGGTTTTTGCCCTGGCTATTTGTGTAATGTCCACATAAAGATGTGACTAAGCTCTGTACGTGTGACACTACCTCTTACTGTACAATCAGAACTTCAATCAGAGTCATCATGAAGCATCTGTCTTGATGGTATGACTTTTAAGTCTAGGTGTAATGAGGCTGGAATGATCTATGGCAGGGGTTTCCAACCCCCAGGCCACAGTACTGGTCCATGGCCTGTTAGGAACTGGTCCACAGAACCGGAGGTGAGCACAGGTGACTGAGCATTACTGCCAGAGCTCCGCCTCCTGTCAGATCAGCGCCGGCATCAGATTCTCATAGGAGCACAAACCCTATTGTGAACTGCGGGATCTAGGCTGAGCCCTCCTTATGAGAATCTAACTAATGCCTGATGATCTGAGGTGGAACAGTTTCATCCCGAAACCAACCCCCCATCCCTGGTGCCAAGAAGTTTGGGGACCGCTTCTCTGCCGTGTCATCCGTCATACACCTGGTGTGGTGGACAGTATGGTGGGCTTGAGGGGACAGAAACCAAACCTGAGAAGTTCATGTTTATTTCAGTTAATCTTTATTTAAAATTACACATCTCATATACAGCTTCCTCTTCTTTCTCTTTCTCTGACTTTTTTATTTTTTGTCTCTCATTCATCTTTCTCCCTCTTATTCAGAGATAACTTAAAGGGGCAATAACTTCAAACACATAGACTGTGACCAGTTGATAAATATGGGTGCCATGGGGGCTGGACTCAAGTTTATCTCATTTCCTCCATGTTTTCCCATCCACTCTATCACTAAAATAGACTTCCATGGACACACGGGGCCCACATGAACATCCACACCACCTTCCCTGAGAGCGCCATAGGACCCTTCTCCTGGGCCTCTCTTCCACTGCTGTCTGCAGTCCAGGGGCAGGCACCACCAGTCAAGAGGCTGATGACTTACCTAAAACCACACAGGTAATGGCTAATTATTGTGCAACGCAGATGTGTAACAAACAACTAAATTACCCTAGCAGCATACGACAACAAGCACTTCATTTCACTAGCCACCTGTGGGCCAGCAGGGCAGTTACGGTCTCAACTGAGCAGTTCTACTGGTCTGAGCTGGGATCATGAGGTTCACTTAGGTGTTGCGAGGCTTTTTAAATAACAAAATGGAATTCCAAATAAAAGTGTATTCATGGAAAATATTGTACTTACTCCAAATTGATGTACACATGTTTTGGCAATAAGGAAAGACTTTACATTTGTTGTTTATGATAAAATTAAGAATATTATTTATTTTTTAAAGGTGCATAAACCCATCACCCTTCTGCAATTATTTCCATATTTGTGTATTCTCTTGTATAAAAAACAAAGGGTTATTATAATATATATCCCATTTTATATTCTGCTTTTTCATGTTTTCAAATCTCCCTATTATCACTTGTGAGTTGACTAGAGATTGACTGCATGGCTTTGCTGATCTGGACTGGGCTCTCACACATGTCTGGACCCAGTGAAGACAGCTGGTGAAAGCAGAGAAGCAAGGGATACCACAAACACATGCATAGCCTCTTAATGACTAGTGCTCGAGGGTTGCACAGCATCAATTCCTCACATTCTATTTTCAGACTTTGGAAACGGGGAAATTCGTTCAATCTCTTGATTAAAGGGACTCCACAGTCACATTGCAAACAATTTGGAAACAGGAAAGGCTGGAGAAAAGAACCCATTTTGCAATCAGTCCCCCACTCCCTGAAACATACCTGGTCTAGCTTGCTGGAGGAAGAGCCATTTGTCTACAATGGGGCCATATTAAATAAGCCAATACCCAGCCAGCCACCAGGCATGCATGAGAGATCCACAAGAGCGGAAGAACCTCCCTGACAAGCCCAGCCCAGATTGTCACAGCAGACATGTGAGGAATGTGTCAATCACTACTACACCCAACAAGTGATTTGATTCAGGGCAGAATTCTAAGTCTTTTGCCTACCAATTAAATGTTCCTACCCTGAGCTGTGTTATCCTTTGTCATATTTGTTGAATGAGTTAAGAAATGAAAGAACACATGAATCAACATGAATAATCTAAGGTTAAGATTCTAAAATAGTCTAGATTTAGTTGTCTAGTGTGCCATCATTTTTATTAAAATGTAAGCTCTATATGGTCAAGAATTTTATTATTTTCTGCCTTCAGCTCCTAGAACAGTGAAAGCCACACAGTAAATATTTGTGTTTATATTATAGATTTCCACCTGTCATGAATGAACTTCTCTCAAAACACATTTGCTTTAATTATTTTATTCAAAACAGATTCACATTAAATTGCTCTCTCATATAGGTCAGAGTGGAAGAGCACAGTGAGGTATGTAGGGAACACACCCCAAGACCCTCCTGAACTCCCAGACCCACTAGCACCATGCATCTCACAGGATCACCCCAGAAGGGAACATGAGGCATGGAGATCAGGCCAGGCAGAACTGACAAAGTGGGTGACTTATTCCTAAAAACCCCTTTCAGAGAGAAAAATATGAATTTAGGGGCTTAACCACAAATGCTAACTGTGATTATGAAAAATACAGCAGCTACTACCTCTATATAATAAATGATGAACTTATTCCAACTTTTATTTACTAAGAAATGTTCCTTGAACCCATGTATTAAAAAAAAATTCAGAAAGATATTTCAGGTATTCAGTACTATGCTTCTATACTTAGTATTTATTTAAAGCTTATAAACATTTAGTCAAAACATTTGACAAAATCTGAGTAAGGATTTCTAAATTTTTAAGAGGAAAATTCTTTCCATTCCTGTTCTAGATTTCACTGACCATTAGTCTTTTAACTGCCATATTTCCTCTTGTTCACAATGACACCCTATTATGGCATATGGACCATCTTAAAAATTAGCATCACATTACCCTTACTAATCCTGAGACAGTAGGAAGTCTTCATCAGTCTTACTTATTGGTCATGTAGGGAAAAAAAGAGATTCATTTTTAGATGCCGAGAGTTTTACTAGATTCTGGTTTTAAGTATAGCAATAAAAATTGTTTTTGACCCACACCACAAAAATGTCCAAATTTCTTTCATTGCCAAAAACACACACACACATACACACGCACACATGTATGTGCTCACACAGCCACTTGAGTGTGCATGAGTTAAAACGTGGAGTTAAAATGTGTGAAATTGTAGGAACTCAAATATTTAAAATTATGTGAACTACTAAAAGGAATAGGGTCATTCCTGTGTAAGAGACTCACAAGGTTGATCTAGAGTTTAAAATGAACAGTTTACAGAAATATAAACACATATTTAATATTAAATAATAAACAATAATTAATAATAATTAATAACAATAATATTATAATTAAATTCCATATCTGAAAATTTTCCATAATAAGAAATTCCATATCTGAGAAAAAGAAATGGAATAGCTATAGAATGATATACTTTTACAATTTTAGCATCTAAAGGGCGCTTAACCCCTGCCCACTCTACTCTGCCACTTCATTAATGAACTTTGAGGACAGTCAAGTATACACCTCACCCAAAGCTACCCAGCCCAGAGATAAGAGGCCTGGTTCTCAAACCCAGGAGTCAGGTGTTTTCTACTTTCTCCCAGTGTATTTCTTCATAGAAAATTGTAAGTCTTAAAACTAAGAGCTTGATTATAGGTTGTCTAGGTAAACTTCTTCATTTTTTAACTGGAAAGGGAATTAAAATGTCCAAAATGAAGATCGCATGGCTGGGCATTGACAGATCTTGAATCCAGGAACCTCAATTTTAAACCATTGTTTTTCCCACTTTACTAAACTCTCTTTTAATTTTATTAGATTCCAGGGATAATTTTGCTTCACATGCTATGATACATATCCGTTTTTAAAAAGCTTCATAATGTTCTGAGAATAAAAAGAAGAGAACACATCTTTAAGCTCAGTAGCAAAGTTATGAAAACATAAATTTGTTAACGATAGTATGACACTGACTTCAGCATCCCCAGATCTCATTTTTCATATGCAAACATCTATGAGCAAATGCACTTAGTATTTGGACACAGGAACCACATAACAGCTATTAACAGCAAGTGAAAAATATTTCAAACACTACATACCCCAACTCACATTTGAGTAGCAGTTAAGTTCTTGGAACTCTGCCATTTTGATCTGTTACATAAGGGCTCATTGTAAACAGGAGGAAACACGGCAGTTAAAAGACTAATAGTCAGTGAAATCTACAACAGGAAGGGAAAGAATTTTCCCCTTAAAAATTTGGAAATACTTATTCAGATTTTGTCAAATTATTAATTAAAACTAAAACTCACAAGGTCAAAGTATAAAAATAACAGTCAACCAATTTGCTCTCCTCTGGAGAACACATATCACAGGATGCTTTATTCAGCCCCATACTGTCTAAACATAGTTTTACAGTCTCTGCTGCTTGAAAACCCAGATATGCTCTTTGCAGATAGGTTAAAACCGCACACACAGGTAACCACGCCCCCCATGGGAGGTAGCGCATGGGTCCCACATACAGGACAGCCCATCTGCATCACCATGACAACAGCCAGGAATGCAGCTCACAGGCCACTACTGCAGGCCTTGGAGCCAGGCAGACCTGGGTCCAAAGCCAGCTGCACCAGCTACCTGTGCTGTTTGGTTATTTATTTAACCTCTCTCAGGCTGTGAAAATAAATTCATTAACCCATGTAAGGCATTCAGCCAAATGACTGGCACACAGGAAAGTGGTAGCATGTGTTATTTTTGTAATCATTATATGAAGAGCCAACTCAAGCACCTGAGCCTCTGCAGGCACACAGAAATGGAATCCACTATTATTTTAACCGTTTTCCTGATAGTTGCTAGTCCACATTACTTACAATTCAGAGCAAGTGGTTTTCCCTTCGTCTAAACTTTCCCCTTCATTTTTATGGCTGCTTCACCATTTCTCAGAATTTCTGTTGCCCTCGACTTACAACTTCCACACACACTCACCCCATCTCAGGAATAAAAATAGTGATCCATTAAAAAAATTCAAAAGCATCATTTCAATCTAAGTCACATTCTTCATGCATGGCTTCTCTGAACCTTCTGCGTCCTTCCTTCTCATAATTATATGTCACATTGGGCATTTTAATGTTCTGATTATCCATAGGTCGAAACAGCAGCGACTGTTTTAGAGTTGTAGCAATCCACTTGACAAATCTGGAGGAAAAATATTTTTCGTATTGACCAAAGCACATTTCCTTCCTGATATTTTCTTATTACCCCCTTTTGACATTCAAGTGAAGGTGATTGCCAAGAAAAGATTTTCATGGTAGAATACTGAACATAAAAGAGCCAGTTCTTGGATTTTAAATCTCAAAAGTCAGCAAGTATGTGATAACTTTCCCCACTTTTCACAATAGAAAAAAATCCCCCACATCATGAGAGGAACAAAGAAGTGTGGAAGGACAGGAAGCTTGAATATTCAGCAGCATCTCTGACTTGAGGTCTGAGCTCCAGGTCCACTCCAAGGCCACTCTAAGGCAGGTCCAGTGTGAGAAGAGAGCATTCTAGACAGGCCTGGGGAACCTGAGGGCATAGTAGAGCTTCACATGTCCCTCTTGTTGAAGCCCCAGGAAGCAGCGCAACCTCAAGCCCGGCAAGGGAGCAGCAGGCTGGAACGGCCTGAGACAACCTCCAACAATTTCCTATAGCCCAGACTGCTGCAAAAACATCAGTTTCCCATCTTTCCCAAATAGCATGAAACTATAAAGAAGATTAGTCAGATGCAGAGATAATTAAACCAAGGATGAGGCCGGGCGCGGTGACTCACACCTGTAATCCCAGCACTTTGGGAGGCCGAGGCGGGCGGATCACGAGGTCAGGAGATTGAGATCACAGTGAAACCCCATCTCTACTAAAAATACAAAAAATTAGCCAGGCGCGGTGGCGGGCGCCTGTAGTTCCAGCTACTCGGGAGGCTGAGGCGGATGCGTGGTGTGAACCCGGGAGGCGGAGCTTGCAGTGGACCGAAATCGCGCCACTGCACTGCAGCCTGGGAGACAGAGTGAGGCTCCCTCTCAAAAAATAAATTAATTAATTAAAATAAAAAAAAACCTGAGGATGAGATCACTGAAGAACATAGTTGTGAAGATGCATGCCAACAACTAAAGAATAGGCAGAATTAAAGATGGCTCAGTGGCTACCAACCCAGAGAAGCACTGCAAAAATCACAAATCACTAGACCTAGGGCATCCTCTGAGAAACAAAGGATAGAATGAGGACACCTTGAGTTGTCGAGCATTAGGTTTCAGAAATTAAGGAACTCAACATAGAAATTGTGTTCAGGTACCAAAAAATAAAGTTACATTTCTTGCACACCTAAATTCATAAATATGCCAGTTCATTTATACAACATAAACAGACACTTTTTAAGAATATCAGGTATCAGAGAAACAGTTCTCTCAACTCACAATTATTTTATTATTTGAGTTCATGAGCATGAACCTTATTAAAATCAAAGGGCAGAGCACAGCATTAGGACAGGAGGTGCTGGGCAGATTTTGGCTCCCAATCCCCCACACAGACACTTGTCTGGTGCTTCTTCATTTTTCCATTAGACATCACCATGCAGAGCTGGTCTTCTCTTTGTTATCTTCAGTTTCCAGGGTTTTACCAAATTTAAAATGCCAGGGGCACATCTTAACACCACACCAGAAAGGGCTCTAGCAACATAACAGTGGGATTCATCCTGTTGACCTCATTTCTGATTACCTTCTAAGAACAACAAAAATGACAAAGCATGATAAAGCAAGAAAATACACTTCTTAAGAGACAAAGCAAACGTTACAACTAGACCTAAGTAATATACAGTGTATTTGTCAGGGTTCTCTAGAGGAACAAAACTAATAGGATAGGTGTATATACGAAGGGGAGTTTAAGGAATATTGGCTCACATGATCACAAGGTGAAGCCCAGCAATAAGCCGTCTGCAAGCTGAGGAGCAAGGGAGACAGTCCGAGTCCCAAAACCTCAAAAGCAAGGAAGCGGACAGTGCAGCCTTCAGTCTGTGGGTGAAGGCCCAGGAGCCCCTGGCAAACCACCATATAAGTCCAAGAGTCCAAAAACTGAGGAACTTGGGAGTCAGATGTTCAAGGGCAGGAAGCATCCAGCACAGGAAAGAGATGAAGGTTGGAAGACTCAGCAAGTTCACTCCTTCCACCTTCTTCTGCCTGCATTATTCTAGCCCCACTGGCAGTTGATTAGACGGCACCTACCCAGATTGAGGGTGGGTCTGCCTCTCCCAGTCCACTGACTCAAATGTTAATCTCCTTTGGCAACAGCCTCACAGACACACCCAGGAACAATATTTTGCATCCGTCAATCCAATCAAGTTGATACTTTATATTAATCATCACACAGAATTAAAAACTATCAGATAGTATATTTAAAATAACTGTAATTAATATGTTAAGAACTCTCACAGAAAAAGGAGGCAATATGTAACAGATAACTAATGGAAGCAGAGATGAAAACTCAAAGAAAGAACTAGAAGGAAATGTTTCTAGCCACCAAAAGAGGACTAGTGTATGATTTCATTTATTTGACGTATCTAAAGTACTCGAATTGATAAAGCACAAAGTAGAATGGCGGCCACCAGGGACTGGAGGAAAGGGGGAACGGCATGCAGTTGTTTAGTGGGTATAGTGTTTCAGTTTGAAATGATGAAAAAGTTCTGGGTATCTGTGGCACAACAATGTAAATATCATTAACAACACTGAATTGTACACTTAAAAATGGTCTAAATGGAAATTTTACATTATGTGGTGTTTTTTTTTTTTCTAATCACAATGTTTTAAAAAGTTGAGGCTGCAGAAAATCAAGACCTGTCTTGATATCCTACAGGTTGGGTGGAAATTGGCATCCCATGCTGGAATGAATTTAATAGTATCTAGTCTAATTGAAATTTGTAGGTGCATAACTCAACAAATCTACTTCTATGCATATGCCCTAGAAAAACTCCTTTGTTTGTAGAAGAGGCTCAAAGGTGCTCATTAAATCACTATTTTTATTGCAGAAATGTTTTAAGGGAAAAATGTTTTTTGTGTTGGTAATGGATATGTAAAATGTCATAAGTTAATATGGCAGAATACTATATATAGCAGTTAAAAATATGATTAAAGTATTTAGCAGCTAGTCATTGAGCAGTTAGTATATGTCAGATAGTATGTGTCAATAAACCATTTCTTATTTAAAGAAAAGAATCAGTGATTTTAAGGACAGCCAAATAGAAACTTCCTAAGCTAAAATGCAAAGAGAAAAAAAATTTAAAAAAAAACAGAATATTCAAGAATTGTAGGACAATTTCTACAGATATAACATATGCATAATTGAAATACCAGAAGGAAAGATAAAAGAAAACAGATCAGAAGAAATTTTAAAGTAATATTAGCTGAGAATTTCCCAAAATTAATGACAGGGACCAAACCACTGATCTAGGAAGTTCAGAGAACAATAAGCAAGGTAAATATCAAAATCTTACACCTAAGCATCCCATATTCAAACTTTAGAAAATCAGAGACAAAGAGGAAAATCTTGAAATAAACTTGGGGATGGCACAGAACACTTTACTTATAGAGGAATACAAGTAAGAATTTCAGAGGACTTTTAGAAGCCATGAAAGAAAAAAGATGAAGTGAAACATTTAAAATGTTGAAAAGGGCTGGGCACAGTGGCTCAAGCCTGTAATCCCAGCACTTTGGGAGGCCAAGGCAAGAAGATCACCTGAGGTCAGGAGTTCAAGACCAGCCTGGCCAATGTGGTGAAACCCCATCTCTACGAAGAATACAAAAATTAGCCTGGTGTGGTGGGTCACACTTGTAGTCCCAGCTACTCGGGAGGCTGAGGCAGGAGAATCACTTGAATCTGGGAGGTGGAGGTTGCAGTGAGCCGAGATCGCACCATTGCACGCTAGCCTGGGTGACAAGAGTGAAACTCCATCTCAAAATATAATAAAATAAAATGTTGAAAAGAAAAAAAAAATACTAACCTATAGGATTTTAGTTTGGTGAAATTATCCCTCAAAAAGGAAGGATAAATAAAGACTTTCTCAGACAAACCAGAACTGAGATAGTTCACGGCCAGCAGACCTGCCCTGCAAGAAGTGTTCAAAGAGGTTCTTGAGGCAGTGAAATAATAGTACAGGCCAGAAACTACAATCTGCCTAAGGAAGAAAGTTCATCATAGAAGGAATAAACGAGGGTAAAACAAAATACTTCATTTTTCTCATTCTTAATTGATCTAAAAAATAACTGGTTTTCCTCATGTTCTCATAAGTGGGATTTGAACAATGAGAACACATGGACACAGGGAGGGTAGCATCACACACCGGGGCCTGTTGGGGGATGGGGGACAAGAGGAGGGAGAGCATTAGGATGAATACCTAATGCACACATGGCTAAAAACCTAGGTGACAGGTTGATAGGTGCAGCAAACCACCATGGCACATGTATACCTATGTAACAAACCTGCACATTCTGCACCTATGTCCCAGAACTCAAAGTAAAATAAAATAAATAATAACTGTTTGTTTAAAGTAATCATAGTAACAATATACTGGATTCTTATTCTTATATGGTATATGGAAAAAATGAAATGCATGACAACAATGTTACAAGGAACAGGAGGGAAGAATTGGAAGAATTCTGTTACAAGACACCTGTGCCTGAATCAGTATGGTGTTATTTGAAGGGGGACTTAAGTTAGTTAAAAATGTGTATTATACACTTTTGGGCAACAAAAACAAAAAATTTCAGTGTAATTGATATGCTGGTAGAGGAGATAAAATACAGTCATAGAAAAGGTGCAATTAAAACCAGAGAAAGCAGGAAAAGAGGAGAGGTTTTAAAAAACACAATAAGTAGAAAACAGTAACAAATATAGCAGATACTAATCTAACTATACTGTGTCAATATTCACTTGATTGAGAATGATTTTAATGTACCAATTAAAAGACTGAGACTGTCAGAGTGGATTGAAAACAAACCTAACTCTATATTGCTTACAAAAAAAGAAAAAAAACCACACATTAAATATAATCAGAAATGTGAAAAGCAAAAGGCAAGAGGAAAAATAAATCATGCTTACTGTAAGCAAAATAAGTTTGAAGTGGCTATATTTCAGACAAATCAGACTTCAGATAAGGAAAATTTTCATGGGTAAAGAACGGTGTTACATGATAATAAAGAAGTCAGTTCTCCAAGAAGACATAAAAATCCTAAACAACTATCCACTGAGAAACAAGGCATCAAAATCCATAAGGTACAACTGATGGAAACGAAAGGAGAAATGGACAACTCTACCTATACAGTGGTGGACTTTAACACCTCTCATTCAGTAATTCGTAGGTCAAGCAGGCAGAATATCAGTAAAGACACAATTTACTGGCAAAGAACTATCCATCAATTTGATCTAACTGACATTCTAGACTACTCCATCCAACAACAGAAAACACATTCTTTTTAAGTTGTTATGGAACATTTACCATGATTAACCACATAATGGATCATAATGGTAATGTAATTTAGGTAATTTAGGTAATTGAAAAGAACAAAAATCATGCAAAGGATATTTCCAGGAGACAATGAATTAAGCTAGAAAGATAGCTGCAAAACACTCAGATGTTTGGATATAAAACAGCATACTTTAAAATAACACAAGGGTCAAAAGAACTCAAGAGAAATTAAAAATATTTTGAACTAGTTGCAAATGAAAATATAATTTATCAAAATGTTTGGGAAACAGCAAAGTAATGCTTAGAGGAAATTTATGACACTAAATGTGTATGTAAGAAAATAAGAAAACCCAGCCAGGCGCGGTGGCTGATGCCTGTAATGCCAGCACTGTGGGAGACCGAGGCGGGCGGATCACCTGAGGTCGGCAGTTCGAGACCAGCCTGACCAACATGGAGAAACCTCGTCTCTACTAAAAATACAAAATTAGCTGGGCACGGTGGCGCATACCTGTAATCTCAGCTACTCGGGAAGCTGAGACAGGAGAATCGCTTGAACCCAGGAGGCGGAGGTTGTGGTGAGCTGAGATAGCGCCATTGCACTCCAGCCTGGGCAACAAGAGTGAGACTCCATCTCAAAAATAAAAATAAATAAATAAGTAAATAAGAAAACCCTATAATGAGTAACTTTCACATTAAGAAACTAAAGAGAGAACAATGTAAGTCTAACGCAAATAGAAGAAAACAATAACATTTAGAGCAGATGTAACTGAAATTAAAAACAGAAAAACAATTGAGAAAAAAAATGAAACCCAAAGCTGGTTCTTTGAAAAGATCATTAAAATTTATAAAATCCCAGCCAGCCTAACCAAAAGAGAGGAAGAGGGAGAACACAAATTATCAATATCAGAAATCCATGAGAGGTCATCATTATTGATCTCACGAGTATTAAAAGATAATAAAGGAATGTTATAAACAACCCTATTTGTTACTTGATAATTAGATGAAATGGGCCAATTCCTTGAAAGATACAAAATACCAAAATTTGACAATATTCATTTAAATAGGCTTGTATCTATTTAAGAAATTGAATTAATAATTAATAACCTTCCAAAAGAAAGCAAAGTAAATCAGGTCCAGATGATTTCAGGGGTAAATATTACCAAACATTTAGAAAAAATAATCCTACTAATTATCTACAATTGCACCTAGAAAGTAGAAGCAGAAAAATTTCTTCCTAACTTATTATATGATTACCCTAATGCCAAAACCAGGTTAAGACATTTTAAGGAAGGGAATCTATGGACCCATATGTTTCATGTGCATAGATGCAAATATATTTTAAACTATTACCTTCAAAAGATTAGTGACTTGAATCCAATAATGTACAAAAACAATTACATCCCACAACCAAGTGGGATTTTTTTTTTTATGTGTGGAATGCTATTTAACATTTGAAAATCAGTCAGGGTGATCCACCACATTATCAGGTCATAGACAAAAAATGATATGATCCTATCAATTGATATAGAAAAAGCATTGGACAAAATTCAACTCCCAGTCATGATAAAAACTCTCATCAAGGAATAGAAGGGAACTTTCTCAACTTGATTTAAAAATATTTTTTAAAAAAACACCCTACAGCTAATATTATACGTAACAGTGAGAAACTAGACAATTTCCCTCTAGAATCAGGAGCAAGGCAAGGATATCCCCTGTTCCCACTTCTATTCAGCATCTTACTTATTAAGCCCTAGTTAACACAAATTAGATGAGAAAAGGATATAAAAGTTCATAAATAAATAAAATGTTATCAAAAACAAAAATGTCTAAGAACTGTCACAGCCTATGGAAACGTGATAACTAAATGTAATGTGGTATTCTGGATAATATCCTAGAATAGAATAACTAAGGAAATCTGAATAAAGTATGGGCTCTAGTCAATAATGCAACAATATTGGTTTATTAGTTGTAAGAGATGGACCACACTAAGGTGTTCATAACGAGGAAGACTAGGTGTAGCGTACATGTGAGCTCTCTGTACTATCTTCACATCTTTTCTGTAAAATTGTTCTAAAACATAACGTTTATTTTCAAAATGCTGGAGGCAAAGGTCAGAAAATTTTGAATAGAAGGCGTCCATTCGCCACTGGCTCACACATTTCCCTGATGGGGAAGCCGAGGCTCAGCACTGGGAAGGAAGACCTAGAATACAGGGCTCCTAAATCCCAATCCAGTTCTTTTCCCAGATGCTCACATATCCCTTTTGACTTTGTTTTACTCTTCTCCTACTCACACTCCTGTTTCTTACTGCTTTGTTTGTATTTACATGTATTTGTCAGAAGACTTCTCTAACTCACTCAGACGGAGTTTTTTGTACCATGTCTAGACCAGGTCTCAAAGTGTCTTTGCCCACTAACAGCAGCCAGGCCCCCTGGGAGGAATAACTGAGGCTCGGTCTGAATGTATTTTTCCTCTAGGTAGCGGGAGCACTATCACAGCTACTGGGGCTAAGGCAGAAGTCCACTGGCCAAGGATAGGACAATTTGAGAATCCGATGAGTAGTAACTGCAAAAATAGAGCAAATATACAAAAATCCATGCATTCGTAATCAAACATACATACTTGCACACTCCACTGTTACCCCACAGAGCTGGAGAAAGTAAAGAAACACAAGCTCATGGTCTTGAAAACTGGTTGAAAAATAACAAAAATCACACTTTAATCTTGCTTTCTTAAGAACGGTACCTCAGTTGAAAAATTCAAACCAAGATGTACAAAAAGAAGAATATAATTATAAATATAACTGCCTTGCAATTCCTACTGATATAGATAGGGCAATAGTTGCTAGCAGCTGTTAAATCTTTTAGGTAAACAACTGATAGGGAATTTCATAATGAGCAGATCAGATTGACCTCATCTGTACCACTGATCCAACTTAACATCAGCAAACAATTCCATTCCTCCCCATGTGGTACAAAAGGGAGAACATAATGATGCTTCTTCCCAAGAATTCTTACCAACTGAGCATGTTAACTTGACCAGGCCTCTCGGTAGAACTAACAGGTTACAGGAAACAGACAGGAGACAGGAGCATATCAAACTTCACCACGGAAATAAAATTAGCAAGATTCTGTATTCAGGAAAGACTGTAGGACAAATAATCTGCTTTCTTCAATGAATAAGTAAAAGGGGGAAGAAAAGGAAAGACAAAACTAGAAAGATACAAGAAATATACCCATCAGCTGCAAGGTATAGACCTAGCAAGCCAACAAGAGCATTGATGAGATACCGAGAAATATTTCAACACTGACTGAACATCTGTCAATTTAGGTAATTGTCAGTTAGCTTAGCCATAACAAAGCATTTCTTATTGCACTTTAAGAAGAGCCTGTATTGGTTAGAGATACTATTGAGAATGGATAAAATGATATGCGGGCCGGGGTTTGCTTCAATGCTGTGAGTGCATGGGGGTGGGGTAGACACTAGACAAAATTGGTCATGTGGATTATGGCTTCATTAGGTGAGAGCTACAAGAGGGGCTTGGCATCCTCTTTCTTCTGCTTTTGTGTATGTTTGTAATTTTCCATCATAAAACATTCAAATCCTATCAGTTGCCCCCTCCTCTGTGCCCCACATCTGCCATAGCACATTGTTCTCCCTCAACTGTAATGATTGCTTACTGCTTACCAAATCTAGTCTGCAGGGAGTGCCCGTGGGCATGATTTTCTGTACCTGCCCAGATCTAAGCACAATGACCAGCACACCATAGGCCTTTATGAAGCAATTGAACATACAGTTACTCTACACCAGATTCCCACCTATACACCTCTCAATTTCAAACCATGTAAATTAGAAGTAGATCTTATTTTTCCATATGTGCTAAAAAACACTGAGTGCACTCCAAACATTCACAGTATGGTGTGCAAATTGCATCTCAATACATTGACATATAAAACAAGATTAGTATGTGGCAAGTAGATTTCCTTCTAAGCTTGTGAGGATAATTTGGCTAAATGTTTTCCCTAACTTTAGTCCTTATGACTAATAAGAAATGGAAAGCTATTTTGTAGAGGAAACTATGTAACTATCCATCCTCTAAGTATCCATCCTATGCCAAGTAATCAGGGCATAATCTGAAATGCGAGTGTTTTTCTCTTTGACCATCAGAGACTATAAATGCCTGCTGTGCAAAGGTTGAACATAGTGTCTGTGCCAAAAGTGTTATTCCAAGTCTCTGGAGTAGTCTGGGCATGTCAACTGTGGCATTGTGAGAATGACGCAAAGAGCAGCCGACATTTCTCTCCCAGCAGCATCACTTTGCAGCTCCAGTGAGCATGGTACAGGTGTGGAGTCGGAACTGGATGCGAGAGAGTAACCATGGTGCTGTTTCAATAAATTATTAACTAATTCTTAGCCATTGACGCAGAACCCCCAAGTCAAGCACAGCAACTGTCAGTGGCCTCAGTGTCTATATAAATGTCCTCCACTCCAGTGGGTAGGTAATAATTAACTAATTTTTAGCCGTTGACGCAGAACCCCCAAGTCAAGCATAGCAACTGTCAGTGACCTCTGTGTCTATATGAAAGGCCTCCACTCCATGGGGTAGGTCTAGTCTGGGTCCTGTGTCCAGCTTCTGAGACTGAAGACCTCATGCCAGAGATTGGGCTAACAAGGACATTCTTCCCCTTATGATTAGGATTCTCCATTAGAATCCAGGGCAATGAGACAATGTGCTTTGCTCTTGCCTTGCTTAAAACTTCTAGTCTCCCACAGCTAAAAATCCAAAGAGCTTTGTTTCACTCCAGAAGTGATAACAGTGTTCACCGCCAATGCTGGACAGGTAGGCTATCTGCCTGCACGAGGAGTCCTCCTGTCCATTTCCCTCCCCTGTTGGCACTTGGAGGGCACGGGCTTACCCTAGACACAAAACCCTGGCAGGTGTGATGGTCGGACCTGGTTTTGGCTTCTCTTCTCTGAAGGTGTCTTTGTTCATCTCTTCCCCCTTAAGTGTGATGACCTAAAAGGTATAAAATAATTTTTATTGACTTTTTGGGATCACACTTAGAGCATAAATGCAAATATGCACGGAAACTTAGCTGTAATTATGCCTACATATCTAAGGTATTTATAATAGAAGTAAGTAGGAATATTTAAATGTACATGAAAAAGGACAGTTTAAAACTGTGAGATAATGAAAATGGATTCATAAAGCCACTTAAAGTTATCTTCTAAAGGAATACTTGATAACCTGGGAAACTTTCGCATCCTCTGATGGTGCACAAACTGCATCAACCTCTTCCAAGTTCCAGGCATTTAACCATGATGCTAATGTTTTTCCAGTGCTTTTTTTGATGTTCTCCATTACAGCTCCCTCTTGGCAGACTCCAAAATCTCACTCAAGCTTTGGAGGCTTCCTAAATGTTCCTAGATTTAGGCCACACTGTCTCTCTGCACCCAAATCTCCTTTACAGGAAGCATCCTCCCAGCACTGACCACCTTGAGCCGTGTTTATGTGCATGCATCTGTATTCCTCACACACTGTGGACTTCTCAAGGATGAAAGCAATCAACTGGAAGCATCTTTGCACCCTATAGGTGATCAGTGTTGGAGAGAGAGAGAGGAAAAGAGACAGAAGACAGACAATAGAGATGGAAGGAAGCAGCAAGGGAGTGTCCCTAAGTATCAGAAGAAATAAAATGGAATGGTTTTCACAGTCTTTCAAGTATTTGAGTAAGACTGAGCTATAAAACAAACACATATTATAAAAATACACGACATAATTGCCTCCTTCCTGAACCATATCCTACACACACTGAAATTCATGTCCCCACTAAGGCAGAGGATAGGTTAGCTATGATACCTGGAGCCAGAGGCAGCTCTGTCATCCCAGCCAGACAACAGGTCATCTTCCCCACCCTACAGGAAAGCCTTCCCAGGGGAGGCCTTCCCTGAAGCCAGCTTCCCATTCCACACAGAGATGGCCACTCAGAAATAATAGGGTATATTCATTCGCTAGGGCTGCCATAACAAAGGACCACAATTTATTGTCTCACAGTTCTGGAGGCTACAAGTCTGAAATCAAGGCAGGGCCACACTCCCTCTTAAGATGCTAGCAAAGGATTCATTCCTGGCCTCTCTCCTTGGTCTGCATATGGTTGTATTCTGCCTGTCTCTTCACATCTTTTTCCTCTTTTTAGAAGGATGCAACCCTATTGGAATAGGGCCCATCCAAATAACCTCATCTTAACTTCATCATCTGCAAAGATCCTGTTTACAGATGAAGTCCCATTCCCAGATACTGTGGATTAGGTCCTTTTGCAGGGGAATTCAACCTGTAACATACAGCGAATGCGTGGAAGAAATAACTTTTAAAAAGTCCTACAGGCCAAAGAATTGAAAGTAGGCATCATAAAATAAAACATCAAAAAACGAAACTTGAAAAGTTAACCTAAACTGTGCAATTGTCAGAATCACAAGCCCCCGATACATTCTGCAAGTCCCAGAAAATCCAGAAACCAATACTTTTGACTCCGTCTCTGAAAGTCCCTTCCTCTACAACACCTTTCATTCATCCTGCTGCCAGGTGATATGTTCCACGGGTTTGTGCTGCAAAAAGTCTAAGAAGGAAACTGCATGATGTGTTAGTATGGGAGCATCTTTGCACCAGGCTCAGTCACACCATTTTAATCCATTCTCAACTTTGTAAAATAAGAGCCATTCTATTCATTTTACCTGGGGCAGGCCAGAGGAAGGAACTTTCCCAGGGCAGCATCCCAAGGAGCCCAGGTGAGAAGCCCAGCTCTGTGTGCCAACTGTGCAGACTTCCAGGTCCTAGAGGGAAGGATCATGGACAGTCAGGTCTAGTCAGCTGGAACTTTGTGAGGACACAGCCTCAGCCTTTGTCTCGATCTGACTCTCTTGTTGTATCAGTTGGGATTCTCCAGAGAAGCAGACCCAAGGCAATGCATATATACAGAAACGTCTCATGAGGGACTAGCTCATGCAGTTACGGAGTGATATGTGCCCCCACCCCAATCTCATCTTGAATTCCCATGTGTTATAGGAGGGACCCAGTGAGAGGTAACTGAATCAGCAGGGAGTAGGTCTTTCCCATGCTGTTCTTGTGATAGTGAGTAAGTCTAACAAGATCTGATGGTTTTAAAAAGGGAAGTTGCCCTGTACAAGCTCTCTTCTCTTGTCTGCTGCCATGTGAAATGTGCCTTTCACCTTCCTCCATGTTTGTGAGGCATCCCCAGCCATGCAGAACTGTAAGTTCATTAAATCTCTTTCTTTTGTAAGTTGCCCAGTCTCAGGTATGTTTTATCAGCAGCATGAAAACTGATTAATACAGTAAATTGGTACCAGTAGAGTGGGGCGCTGCTGAAAAGACACTGGGAAATGTGGAAGCAACTTTGAAACTGGGTAACAGGCAGAGGTTGGAACAGTGTGGAGGGTTCAGAAGAAGACAGGAAAATGTGGGAAAGTTTGGAACTCCCTAGAGACTTGTTGAATGGCTTTGACCAAAATGCTGATAATGATACAGAAAATGAAATCAGGATTAGGTGGTCTCAGATGGAGATGAGGAACTTGTTGGGAGCTGGAATAAAGGTGACTTTTGTTATGTTTTAGCAAAGACACTGGTGGCATTTTGTCCCTGCCCTAGAGATTTGTGAAACTTGGAACTTGAGAGAGATCATTTAGGGTATCTGGTGGAAGAAATTTCTAAGCAACAAAACACTGAAGTCATGTCTTGAGTGAATGTTTAAGGCATTTACTTTTAAAAGGGAAACAGCATAAACGTTTGGAAAATTTACAGCCTGACAATGCAATAAAAAAGAAAAATCCCATTTTCTAAGGAGAAATTCAAGCTTACTGCAGAAATTTGCATAAGTAACAAGGAGCCAAATGTTAATCACCAAGACAATGGGGAAAATGTCTCCAGAGTATGTCAGAGATCTTTGCAGCAGCCCCTCCCATCAAAGGCCCAGAGGTTTAGGAGGAAAAAATGGTTTCATAGGCTGGGCCCAGGGTTCCTTGTCTGTGTGCAGTCTAGGGATTTGGTGCCCTGCATCCCAGTTGCTTCAGCTGTGACTAAAAGGGGCCAAGGTACAGATTGGGCCGTTGCTTCAGAGGGTGGAAGCCCCAGGTCTTGGCAGCTTCCATGTGGTGTTGAGCCTGTGGTTGCACAGAAGTCAAGAATTGAGATTTGGGGACCTCCTCCTAGATTTCAGAAGATTATGGAAATGCCTGGTTGCCTAGGCAGAAGTTTGCTGCAGGGCTGGGGCCCTCATGGAGAACCTCTGTTAGGGCAGTGTAGAAGGGAAATGTGGGATCAGAGCCCCCACACAGAGTCCCTACTGGGGCACTGCCTAATGGAGCTGTGAGAAGAGGGCCACAATTCTCCAGATCCCAGAATTGTATATTTGCTGACAGCTTGCACCGTGCACCTAGAAAAGCTGCAGACACTCAATGCCAGCCCACGAAAGCAGCCGGGAGGGAGGCTGTACCCTGCAAAGCCACAGCGACAGAGCTGCCCAAGGCCATGGGAGCCCACCTCTTGCATCAGCATGACCTGAATACGAGACATGGAGTCAAAGGAGATCATTTTGGAGCTTTAAGATTTGACTGCTCTGCTGGATTTCAGACTGGCATTGGGCCTGTAGCCCCTTTGTTTTAGCCAATTTCTCCCATTTGGAATGGCTGTATTTACCCAGTGTCTGTACCCACATTGTATCTAGGAAGTAACTAACTTGCTTTTGATTTTACTGGCTCATGGGCAAAGGGATTTGCCTCATCTCAGGTGAGACTTTGGACTATAGACTTTTGAGTTGATGCTGAAATGAGTTAAGACTTTGGGGGACTGTTGGGAAGGCATGATTGGTTTTGAAATGTGAGGACATGAGGCTTGGGAGGAGCCAGGGGCAGAATGATATGGTTTGGTTTTATCCCCACCCAAATCTCATCTTCACGTGTTGTGGGAGGGACCCAGTGGGAAGTAATTGAATCATGGGAGCGGGTCTTTCCTGTGCTGTTCTTATGATAGTGAATAAGTCTCACGAAATCCGATGGTTTTAAAAAGGGGAGTTTCCCTGCACAAGCTCTCTTCTCTTGTCTGCTGCCACGTGAAACATGCGTTTCACCTTCCATTATGACTGTGAGGCCTCCCCAGCCATGTGGAACCGGAAGTCCATTAAACCTCTCTCTTTTGTAAATTGCCCAATCTCAGGTATGTCTTTATCAGCAGCATGAAAACTGACTAATACATGAAGGCTGAGAAGTCCCACGTCTGCCGTCTGCAAGCTAGAGACCCAGAAAAGCCAATGGAATCACTCAGTCTGAGTACCAAGGCCTGAGAACCAGGGGAGCTGATGACGGAAATCCCAGTTCAAGCACAGGAGCAGATGAGATGTCCCAGTTCAGCAATGAGGCAGAAAAAAATGGAGGGAGAATTCCTCTTTCTCATACCTTTTGTTCTCCTCGGGCCCTCAATGGATTAGATGAAACCCAGCAATATTGGGGAGGGCAATTTACTCTCCTGAATCCACCGATTCACATGCCAATCTCATCCAGAAACACCCGCACAGACACACTCAGAAACAAAGGGTAAACTGACCACACCATGGGTAATGGAATTGACACATACAGTTTACCATTAGAATTGTCTGGGGCACACGCCAAGCTGCAGAATGAGAGGACCCTAATGAATTCAGGAAGTGGGAAAGTCAGAGCCCACAGGACCCCGGTAAATTGAAAAAAAGGACTCTCTTCTCATTTCCTTTTTCTAATTGAACGTTTCTCTTCAGAGTTTTGTTTTGGAGGAGAAAAGCCTATGTGTTTTGCCAGTTTAGACTTACCGACTAGTGACAGAGAAACAACATGAGAAAGACTCTTACTGGAAGGACAGCCCCGTGGTTCTCCCTCTGCAGGACAGCCTGGTGTGGTGAAAGCAAAGGTTGAACCAAAGCACAGGTCCTGAGTCCTGCCATTCCCCTGCTGGGGGCTGGGTGTGTCCAGCATCAGGCCTCTCTGCTCTGAGATTACAGATTATAGTTTTTCCTGCAGTGAAGAAGACTTTAATCTTGGTAGGAAAGTCATTTCAACAGCACATAACAAAGCACAAGCATGTAAGAGACAGGGAAGACAGAGGATGTGAAGCATGATGATGGTGGCTGGAAGGGCAGGAAGCCCCAAGGCTCACCCAAGGGAAAGAAGGTAATGGGCAGAGCCAGTGCAGTAACTCAGTGGCTGCATCCTTTGGGGAGAAGCAACAGGCAAGGAAGAAAATATCTGCATGTCTTGAAGATGGACTAGAGATGCTTGGGTTTGTTGGCTGAAGACCACCTCGAAATGTGTTTCCCACACGCTGTATAAGAAACACACAAAACAGAGAATGCGTGAGTGAGCGAAGAGTAAATGCTGGCACGTTAGTGCATTGCTTGAATTTAGACCATTTTAGTAAACGGAGTAGAATTGGCGAGAATGGCTAGGGCCTGAGATGAGGTGTCTTACTGTCTGCAAAGCATATTTGCTATTTCTTGAGTGTGTGTTGCGGGTGGAGAGTTGCAGAGCTTCTGCGCCTCTTTCTGGGGTTTGAGGAATCTCTATTACACACACACACACACACACACACACACATCAGGAACCCATCTCTCAGTGAGAAGCTGGACAAGCCCCTTGCAGCTTGGGATGTAAGCAGGCTGTGTGTATACATTTCCTTCTGCTGAGCATGTGCCACCATTGCCCTGCAAGCCACTGTCTGAAGGGTGTCCCTCACTCTGCATAGACCACTCCAGCTGTGGGGGAAACAGATGATGTAACTGAGCATTCTCCTCCTCAAAATCCTATTTCCCTGATGATATTAGTTATAAACTCTGCCAGGACGAGGAATCCACTTGGCTGGCTACCCCTGCATCCAGATAGAAAAAGTGAAAGACAGGATACGCATGTGTGAGTGCAGAAGGAGAAAGAGAAGGGGAGGAAGGCAAGGAGAGGAGGGGGCCAGGCCCTGCTATCTGCAGATGAGCCCAGTTCCTCTCAGCCTCTCCCTCTGCATGAGCCAGCAGAATGCCTCCACACCCCCACCCCAGTCCCAGATTTTCCAAAGCAGCTGAAGGACGATTCATCAGCATGTCAGCACCAGATGTTTTCTGTTTTTTCTGTGGAAAGTAACCCAACCCATTTCCCACCTGACGACCCCAATCACAGCTGTCACAGTAACCAAGGACACAACACCCTTTTTTCTGTTTGTTTGTCTAAGAAAATACCAAGATGAAAATCAGGAAGAACAAGGAGAAGCCATCTCCCAGCTGTCGTGCATCTCTTAGAGCATAGGTGTGCCCTGTAACCAGGCAATGCACCCGGAAAACAAAGCGTGCGACCTCAAGGGTTATCACCTGCATTTGGCAGAAACCTAAGAGAAATCCACATCAGTTGCTTGGAGAAAGTGTTTCCTCCTCATTACACAAGTTCTCCATAGAAAATAATATATAATATTTCTTTATTTGGGTTTTCTCGGACAAATCCTCTACAGGGCAGCAGTTTCCCATGGCAGTTAGGCCAAGAGATTCCTGGTCAGAGACTGCCATCTGCTGGATGAAGGGGACGGCCAGAGGCTTCTGCGCTTCGTTTTGTTTTGTTCTGAATTCTAAGGAACAAATTGCAGGGCAAGTGGGGTCTGATTAATGCAGAAGGGAGTGGTCTTGGCATTGATTGACAAGGAAATTGGCTTTTCTGGGGCAGCCATAATGGATCAGCCATGGTTATGGTTTTCCCCTGTGTTAGCCCTCAGTAGGGTTATGTCTACCCGATTTGGCAGAAAGTTAAGGCTCAGCGAGGCTAAATCACAAATACAGAGTTGCCCAGGTAATAAGCAGTAGAGCTGGAACTGGGACCTTAGACTGTTAGATCCCAAAGATGCTTGATCATCCCGGAATGAGTCAGAGGCAGTTAGAGGATGAGGCAGATTCTTAGGCAAGGAAGGAAGTGAGATACTAGAAGTGGGGCCGTGGGGAAGAAAAAGACAGAAGGAAAGGGAGGGATGTTGGTGGTGGGACCTGAGCTCTGAACAATCTCTGTCCTCACCAGGATGGCTCAGGATGAACCCAGAGCTCTCACGCAGATGGACACACTCACAATGGCCAGGAAGGAAAAAAAAAGGATGAAGACCCACAAGTAGATATAACCATGCACTTGCACAGAAGAGGAGGCACATTGGACTGTGAGATTGCATAACCAGTGCATCAAGGGATACGGGATCAGTGGCACCATTTCCTGAGTCTGCAGTGTAAAAGTTAGCTGGCTGCCCAAGGAGAAACACAGCAAGTCAAACAGAGGTCAGAGGTTTCTCCCTGAGGTCTTTATACAGAGATCATGGTGTAACGTAGTCAAGGACAGCCTCACCAATGTCCTCACGGCAAGTCATGCATTTTACAGGGCTCTGTCTTAGAATGCCCCTGCAATGTACATTACATTTTAGGAGCATTCAGGAAAAGTACTGCAAGAAAAGAATGCCATGTGGTCCCCAGAGCACTCTGATGATGTGACTTAAGGCTGGCACCAAATGAACAGTACTGAACACTCGCAAATGGAAGGAAGCATGCCTAGGTGTTTGTCGCCATGAGTTTTCTTTGTGATGCATTTTGACAAGCGTGGGATAGCTCTGAGTTTGACATTTTATCTTCTGAGAAGAAGCTGGAGAGGAGCCAGTCCAGGCATCCTGTGCTGCAGTGGCTTTTAGGGGAGCTGAGGATGGCAGTCTTCCTGTGTCCTGGCCCCCGACCAACCTCCTCCACGGATGGGCAGAAGAATCTTAGTGAACTGCATTAAAATTGATCTTTACCCCATGAAAGATTGGCAGAGGTGCAGGAAAAAGAACAAAGAGTCAAGCCTCAGTTTCCCCATCATCAGATTAGAAGGGTTACCTAGATCCATGACTTCAAACTTCCCTCAATCTAGTTCCCTGCTCAGCCCTGTCCCAGGCCGGCCCCAGAGTCCTTCCCTGAACACTGCAGCTGCAGCAAGGCTGAGAATTCCCACCCTGAATGCTACAGCTGCTTCCCAAGTGTGGTATGCAGTTGAACGTATGAATTTTCTCACCAACTTGCTCACATGTCTGACCTGACAGTGTACCTGTACCTGAGCTCCTCCTGTCTGCAGTCCTCGTAGGGCCCTCCCCACTCCACTAAAGAGAGGCATTACCTGTCCCAGGAATAGCACACTATTCCCTGCTCTCCCCCCACCATGCCCCAGCAGCTTTCCAAGCTTGACATTCCTACCGATTCATGTGAGCCAATCCCAAAGGACTCTATTTATAGTTTTCAAATACTGGCGCATGAGCTGCTTCCAGCCTGCCAGGTACTTTCTGAGAAAGAACACAGTACAGCTCTCTCTTGCTCGCTCTGCCTCTCTCCCTCCTCCCTCTCTCCCTCTGTGCGTGTCTCTCTCTCCTCAAATGCTGCTTCTAAGCCTATCAGCCCCTTCACCAGGGACTGTGAACCCAAAGACCAATGCAAAAAACACCTTCAACCGAAGTCATTCTAAATTGGAAGGGAGCCACCATCCATGGAGAGTTTGGGATGGTTTGGAAAAAAGTATTTGGCTATTGCCAAAGTTCTAATTCAGCATCCTTTGAAAGCTTACATTCAATAAATAGTCCTTATATAACACGAATTTGGTGAGAACATTCCAATGCTCATTATTCAGGTATCAGGAAATGATCCAAATATTAAAAAACTGAAATGAGTCCTTATTTTATTTCCACTAGGGCACCTATGGCATTCACATGTAAGAAACACTCGTAAATGTGTGCCCAGTGTTACCCACGACTCACGGGCACCCCAGCCCAGGGCTGGGGACCACAGATGCCGAGTGCTGGTACAGGAAGAGGCAAGGGGTAGGCCTCCTCCACTGGGCAATGGTTTACTTCTGTGACAACAGGGTCCCCATAGCACAGCATGGTGCCCAGCATGATTATGGGCACTGTGCCTGCACCCTGGGGTCCCCAGAACTGTTTGGGGTTCCACTGATGGGATGCAAGTAGAGACACAAGAGCTGGAGTGAGCTGAGGCTGTCAATGTTACCCCATGGCAGGCATCAAAAGTTTCCTCCTGCCCAGGCTGGGTTGGAGCAAGGAAGCCCCTAAGCCTCCCCAGCATCTACCATATAGATCTGGGAGTGGGATCCCTCAGAGAGCATAACTTTGAACCCCATCATGGAATGCTGATATAAGATACAAACAGAGAGCATTCTCCTCTCTGTGCGTTGGCCCACACCTGTGATTGGTGGAGCCTCACATCTCTATGACCTTCAACCTTTACCGTCACTTCAGCTGCCTGACTTCTCTTGGTGCCAGAACACGCAGAGCTCATACCCAGGGAGCATTTGCAGGTATTCCTGCCTCTGTCTGGAATGCTCTGTCTCCTCTCTTTCACTGTGCCTCCTGGCTTGTGCCACCTGGCTCTCCCTGTTGGAAGGGCCACTATCTGTAATTGCCTTATGTCTTCACATGTTCCATATGTGCAGCTGTCTCCCTTAGTAGAATGTATGCTTCAGGGGACAAGGCACTGTTTTACTTATCACCATACCTCCTGCATTTAGGATGTTAGTTAGTCATAGTATTTGTTCAATTAGACATGGCTAATTGATACTAGCTACTCTTTATTGAGTACCTATCATGTTGTCAGAGAGCTCACATGCCTTCTGGGAAGTTCCCAGAACAATTCCATGAGACATGAACCTCACAGCCAGCTTCAGTCAAGCTGGAATACTATCATTAATACATGCAAATTCAGTAAAGGTAGCTTTATAAGAAAATAAAGTACCATTCCCTGAGTCTTCTAATGGGTCATCTGACCAGGGGAGCAGTGGGAGTAGAGAGAAATGAGTGAGTCCCAGGGTCAGATGTGGAGGGTGAAGCAGGTTCACATGTCTGTGCTCCAAGGAATGTACCCCTGCATCTGGGGTGATGCCTCAGCCTCACCCACAGTGCCCTACACACCTCTCATGCACCATTTACTGGACTGGGTTGTTAGGAGAATGTTCTGCACATTTTCAGGCTTAAACCTTCATCCGGGAGAAAAATCACAGCCCTCAAGCTTCAAAGATTCTCACAGAAAATTTCTGAAAAATAGAGATCGCTAGAATTACAAGTCAGAATTGATGTGATTCTTCTGAGACTGAACTTGGAACCAATACAAATGAGAAAAAAGCAGAAAGAGTGTGCACCAGACCCACGTTTGCCCCACCCCCGCCACTGCAGCCTCCTACTCCTCCCTACCCCGTCCTACAGAATCCAGTTCTGACCACCACTCTCACTCAGCGCCTCTCCAGTTATCCCCAAGGGGCTCATCAGTACCAGAGAAATGTAAACAAGAACCACAGTCCAGTGCCTCTTTGAACCATCAGACTGGCAAAATATAAAAATCTGAAGAAACCCAGTGTCGGTGAGGATGTGGAGCAGCGGAAGTCCCCTTATACTTCCAACTGGAAGGTAATGTGGCCCAACCACCTGGAAAATCAATTTGACAAAATCTAACAGAACAGAGCATATACTTACTCTACAACACAGTCATTCCACCCAAAAAAAGACAAGTGCCCATGTGCTTGGGAGACTGCCAACGGTGCAGAATGGCTCTCTGCCCACTGGAAACCAAGGAGGGAAGGCAACAGCCAGCACTCCCTTGGGAGTACACTGAAAACACAGGTTGTGGTATCATCTTCACACATGAAATATCATATAGCAATACCAGTAAATGAACTCACCACATCCACAGGCTTAAGAAAAATCATAAGACCAAATCAGAAAAATTAGTAAACTACAGTTACATCAAGTTACAATGTTTCGAGCACATACTATTGCCTGAATAAAAAGTCAGTTTCAGAATGGTGGACACATTGTAATTCCATGTACATAAAGTTCACAGTAGGCTACACTAAGTAACTAAGTAATGCATTTTTTTGAAGATTGGATGTATGAGATTAGGCCATAAAGCAAAGGAATGTGATTAACATGAAATCCCAAGCAGGGGTCCTCTGGGGTGGGAGAGGAGGAGGCATCTAGAATACCTAGGGGAAAATGTGCAGAGACATTTAAGGGTATTGTGTGGGGAATTCCACAGGAATTATTTGTGCTAATTATTATTAATATTCTTTAAAATGTACAATATGTTTATATAGTCTTTACCGTTTAGAAGACATTTCACAATTTAGGGAATTAAAAATACAAAAGTAACGAGTCCTTCATCTTATGACATTCCTGACATAAGCATAGCACACTATAAATAGATCTGTAAGACTCAATGAGTGATTTTCCCCTTCTAAAAGAAGGAAATTAAGAGTAAAGACTAAAGGACGGGGATGGAAGTTATACCTGCATACAGATCTCTAATCCCAATCTTGCTTTGTTACACAGAGATTATTTTACCTTTTAGCCCCATGTGCCATTTTTAGTTAGTATTTGTTTTGCTCTACTCGAGTTCACATTCTTGGCACTCAAAATGTTTTCTGGCATGAAAGTTGGGGAAACTTGGGTAACCTTTCAGAGAGTCTCCTGAGGTTGACATACCAAACTTAACTGCCAGGATTTTTAAAAATTATCTGCTGTGATTTATGGAAGTCAGCTCCTATGGCCTGCCACTGTGCATTTTGTTGACAATGATTTGCTCCTCTGGGCCAGGCTCTGGGAGGACCCTTGTTTCAGCAAAGGAAGGAAGTCCAAGATACAAAGCCTACAGATTAAAAGCCAGTGCCCCGGGCCTGGCTGAGAGGAGCTCTGGGGTCTGGGGGATTCAAGAGGCAGGGCCACAGGCTCCTGGAGTGGGGGAAATGGCTCCCTGAGTGGGCTCCACTGAAAGTGGGCTTTGGAAGGTCCTGGGCTCTTACTGGTGGAAAGATATTCCAGTCTAAGAGAATTCCATCAGGACACACTTATCTCAACTTTTAAACAATGCACATTGTACTCCTGTTCTGTTGCGTCACGAGGTGCACGTAAAATTCCTCTTTTTTATGGACAGAACTGCCCATCTCAGGGCCTGCAGGATGACACTCAGAAGCTGGTGCTCTGCTGGAACCCCCCACTATTCCTTGCTCTCTGTCACCGTCAGCTCCTCACTCCGAGTCTGATTCTCCTCATGACTCCGGGTTTCAGAAAGCCATGGATCGACTTCTGCCATCAGCCCCTTCCCTTCTCAGGGCCTTGCCTGACAGGTTCCTTGTCAGCCTGTGTGCACTGGGCATCTACTATATGGTTCATTTCTGGAAGGCACCCCTGAAGCACAGACATCACTTGCAAAATGACTAGGCTCTCTGAGAGCTTGTCATGGACACAGAACTCTCAAAGAATTCTGAGGGGGAGATGAGAAAGATATTTCGTCAGAGGCAATGTCTAGACCTGGAGGTGACGATATGCAGAATCCTGTTTACCTTCCTCCTTCTTTTCTGCAACGTCCTCAGCCTGCTGCATCCCACAGGAGTCATCCACAGAGATGCGCTACTCAGACCCAGGAAGAGAAGGACTTGTGGCCCAGCCAACCACAGGACCCTGGCTGCCTGGCAGCCTCTGTTGATCTTCTCAGCTTCCCCTCTGTATTCAAGCTATAAACACACACTTCCTGAGCAGCTGCTGGCCTCGCACTGACATAGTCAGGGGCCCATGGCCTGACCCTCCCCACCATCAGAGGCAGCTGAGATGGGCTAGCAGAGATGGGCTGGCAGTGAGGTCCAAAGAACTGACTGGCGGCTCTTTTTGCCCAGTTTCACTTCCTCCTCTCCTCTGGGCACTGAGGTTCCTCCCCAGTATGCCTTCTGTACACCTAGCTCTGTATCTGGGTCTGCTTTCAGGAGGACACCACCCACAATACTTCAGCTCCACTTAACCCCTAAGCACATCAAATATTGTTTCAAAATAGGATCTCATGGATTCATTATTCCAGAGATGTAAATGTGTGCGTACCACATTCTTGATCTATTTTAACACAGGAAATAGCTTCAAGCCAAAAGAATAAAAATCCAACTGTGAACCTTCAAGTATCACAATATCTATGTGCATTTCCTGCCTTATTGCTGTCAAGCCCTCTGACCTTCCATCGCTCCAGCCCCAGGGAATCTCTTCCTGTCTCCACAAACCATCTCGAGAAATGTCTGAACTTTCAGCCAGGCTCTCTCTTCTCTTCCACAACTTTCCTATCCGGCAAACCGCACCACCTTTTATAAAAATCACCTCCAAATCATTGAAAACGTGAGTTGCCTCTTCTCTATAAAACCTTAGGATTTCTTCCACATCTACCATAGGCCATCTCTCTCTGTGTGTGTTCTCCTTGGCCAATTACATCTCTACTTGTTCCATTAGAGCCAGAGCCCATCCTAAGGATTGACATTACACCCCATTCACCTTTGCATCCCCAGTATCTAGCACATAGAGGGTGTTAACAGTGAGGTTTTGTTGAGTGAATGAATGAATACATGAACAAGTAAATAAACAAATGATATGACCAGGCACGGTGGCTCCTGCCTGTAATCCCAGCACTTTGGGAGGCTGAGGCTGGTGGATCTTCTGAGGTCAGAGGTTCGAGTCCAGCCTGACCAATACGAAGAAACCCATCTCTACTAAAAATACAAAATTAGCCAGGCGTGGTGGCGTATGCCTGTAATCCCAGTTACGCAGGAGGCTGAGGCAGAAGAATCACTTGAACCCAGGAGGCAGAGGTTGTGGTGAACTGAGATCATGCCATTTCACTCCGGCCTGGGCAACAAGAGCAAAACTCTGTCTCAAAATATAAACAAATAAATAAATACGGCACGGTAACTCTCCCAACATCCCTTAAGCCATACAAACCATTAGCTACTCTTCCCACACACTATGTCCACCCTGGGTTTGAAAAACAAACCTGATAATGTGGGATAAAAATTCCTAGATGAGAAATCAGAAGACGCAATTTATGGATCAACCACCTGTAAGAAGTGTTTGACTGTGAGTGAACGAGTTTCCCTCTCTGGCCTTAGCTCCCCCGTTTTCTTATCAAATGATGTGTCTGCCACATGCCAGGGTCCCTTCTTGCAGTGTTCCCTGTGACTCTGCAAAGTCTTTCTGCCATTTTGGGTGCATTTGCTTTCGTTCTCCATCTGCATCCCCCATCCCTCCTCCAGCAGGCAGAGTGCCAGCAGGTACAGCATTCCAGGTGGACGGGTTTATCTCTTAGGAAAGCATCTGCCATTTGTTTGTTATTTGTTTCTCTACTGACTCCAGAAAAGCAATAATAAAAAGCTCATAAAGGAATTGGCAGAACTAGCAGAAAATCTAAGCCAAAACATCTGTGAGGGTATTGTAAAGTCCAATACTTTAAATCCCCTGAACCCTTCTTCTCCAGAAGCAGGAAGAGCTGCCTGGTCTAGGACTGGGGTATAATCTATGAAAGCCACATGGTCCAGTAAAAATCTCCATAGCTTAGAGTTAGAGATAGGGATGGAGTTAGAAGAAAAGGTGGTAATAGAGATAGAGATAACAGAAACAGAAGGGGAGAGAGAGAGAGAGAGCCAGAGACACAGAGAGAGAGAGAGTTGGGCGCAGAGCACAGGAGGTCGGCAAGGCAAAGGGATCATGTTATAAAATGAAAATCTGAACCAATTCTTCTGTTCACTCAATCAAATTTCACTCTTTTGATTTCAAGCAGAAATCCACATCAAAAAGGTGAGATCCTCCACAGAGAGAGCGGTTGCCACTCGGGTGAACTGTACAGTTCTCTACTCTCCCTCCCCCTTCTCCCAGGAACCGGTCAGAAGGGACCAGATGGTCCCACCAGATGTGGTTTTGTGCTTGTACAGTCATCATTATGAATTCCACCCCAGCCCAGTGATTGGATTTGAATGGTTGACTAGGATCTAAGCTCATTGTTAAACCCTAGGGCTTCTGTTCTCCCCTCCCTCCCTGTCTATATTCCAGGGCCTCCACCCCATCTCTGAATCCCTTAGGGGGACCTGCCTGGTGATAGGCACAGCCCATGATCTGAGCCACTGGCTGTCAGAATGGTACAGCCATCACTCATAGGGAGGACTCATCACTTTCTACTGGGCACCGTCCCAAGTTTTGCTCTCAGCAGTAGGGTTGTCTCCTAAATTTTAACATTGTGGGTCTCAATTGTATCTTCTATGTCACATCCTGCACCCAGAAGCAACACGAAGGTCTTTCACATCATGTGTCTTAATCTTCAGTTCAGAGAGTATCATATGCACCACAGATGTGAGGAAGCAGAAATTTATTTATTTATTTTTCAGATGGAGTTTTACTCTTTTTGCCCAGGCTAGAGTGCAGTATGATCTCAGCTCATTGCAACCTCTGCCTCCCAGGCTCAAGCAATTCTTCTGCCTCAGTCTCCAAAGTAGTTGGGATTATAGGCACCCACCACCAGGCCCGGATGATTTTTTGTATTTTTTAGTACAGACAGGGTTTCGCCATGTTGGCCAGGCTGGTCTTGAACTCCTGATATCAGGTGATCCACCTGTCTAGGCCTCCCAAAGTGCTGGGATTACAGGTGTGAGCCACCAAGCCCAGCCTAGGAAGCAAAAATTTAGTACTACTAAATTAAACTTGGTCTTTAAATCATCATTACTTTAATACTACTGCTATTAAATTTGGCAAGCAGGTTTCATGTCAACCTCACACAAAATCTCTATGGAGTTTTGTGCATTGCATATTGCTCGAGTCTGGGCTCGACAGCCAACAGATAAATCCTAGTCTCATGTGCTGCAAAACCTTGACCAAAAAAACGCTCACTAGGGTTGTTAATGGTGTTTATGTTATTATATGACTATCATCTTACCATTATTTAAAAAAGTTAGACTAGACTGTGACATCTTTGCATCAGCAGACTTCCAGAAGATTTTCCTACTTATAGATTTGTGTTTCCTCAATTTTTGCAGGAGTCCTTGAAGCAAATTTAGTGACTAACCAGGTTTGAAACAGACACTCACCCATTGCCTCCAACCCCCTCCAGCCTCTTGGCTTGGCTTCTCAGTGCGGTAGGCACTGGCAGCTGCCTCACGAGGTTTTGGCTCAACCTCAACCAGGTGGACACATATGTGACTGGGCCCTGGGTCACTCACACTCTCCCCAGAATAATTGGAAATATAGCATTACATTAGCCACAAAAGCCATGGGCTGAAGGAATTAGCTATTACCCTAACAGGTGCAAGCCACCAGCCCCAGTACAGCAGAGCCTCCCCAAACCTCTTCCCACCTAGAAGTGGGGTGGTGGCGGGTGGTGGAAAGAAAAAGAAGAAAGAAAAGACCTAGAGTTTTGGTGGACAGAAACAACTGGCCCACCACCCCAGCATAACACTCCAAGTGCTCCCTCAGCTCTGCTGGGACAGGTGTGCTCAAATGTTCCTTTATGATACAGTGAGTCCCACTAATCCCATTATGGTGCCCCCTATTCCCCGCCCCTATGCTGCTCTCAGGGCTGCCAGATTCCAGCTGGGGTTGGCTTTCCATTGTCAGACACTTAAGTCCCTCTCCTTTCCTCCCTGCCTCCTCTTCTTATCTGATGTGACCCCGATCACACTGTTCCTCTATGCAGCCAGCTCCCCCACCACTGCCACAGCCATCTGCCATCCACATCAGCAGCTTTGCCTGTTGCCATAGTGGAGATCTGGCTGTGTGAGCTGTCACTGTGAAGTGGCACAGCAAATGTGAGCTGCACGCTGGTTGAGGGGACATTTCACAGGAGGAAGCACCCCATTAAAAGCCTCCTGCGGACTGGATGGAGATAGTGTCTCTGCCCCAAAGCAGTGGCCAGCTATGACCCAGTGACCTCTATTCTGCAGCTTATCATACCCAACAGAGGGCTGGACAGAGAGCCCAGTGCCCCAAGGTCTGTAACAGGCACCATGGCACTAAGCAAAGCCCTTATCCTTGTCCTTTTCCACACAAAGGGAGGCTGGCCTAGAAGATCAGTGTGGGGAGCAGTTCTCTGTCTTGGGTTGACTCAGATAGTTGGGTGTTTGCTCCCTTGAATGCTCTGCTGTTAAGAATTCTGAGGCCAGGTGAGTGCATTAAATCCCAAAGGTGCTCAGGCCTCGGAGGCACTGCCTGGACCCTATCCTCAAGCCAGGGAGTTTGTTGCAGCAGCAGGTCAGAGACAAGAAGTTACTTGGTCCTTTTCTCCTCGACCAGCATGCTGCCCTCTCTTAAGTGGGAAAACTGCAGAGAATTTGATTTCGTATTCCAATAAGCAACATGGCAGAGTAGAAAAGAAATTATTTAACCAAACTTTCAGGGTCAGTGGATTGGGTTTAAGTTTATACTCTAAGATTTTGCAGCCATGTATTTTTGGGAAAGGCTATGACCTAATTTCCGCATCAGTGAAAGAGGGGTGATGGTGACTCCTGTTTTAGAGTTGGTGACAGGAGTAAATGACACAACATAGGTCAAATCCATAGCAAGTGGCCAGGGACCTGGATCAATGATTTTAAGTCACTGATACGATTAAAAGCTCACACTGTGAGTGCATGTAATGCCACCGAATTTGTTCATGTTAAAATATCCGACTGTATGTAATGTGAATTTCAACTCCATACATTTTTTTAAATTTAAAAGAGCCCCAAATGCAGACAATGCTGTTATTTTTTCTTCTTCCACACATGGATCACTGGGTGCACAGGGAACTTTAGCCAGAGGGGCCAGCGGGGGAGGAAGAGATAGCAAAGGAGAGAGGGTACAAGGACTAGGAGAACAAACAGGCCAGAGGTCAACCCCACCTCCAGGAGCCTCCAGCCAGCCTCACATAAATCCAACTGATGTGCAGCATTTAGGCCGGACTGAACTCTGAACACCAGATGTGTGCCTCACCCCCACAGTCATCAGTATCAGGACTTTACAGCTACCAGGTGGGGCAGCATACCGGGCAACCAGGAAGAAGTCACCATGATGGTGTCCCACGGCCGGCACCTCCAATGGCCATTCCAGGGACATCCTCAGCCAGTAGATCCTCTGACAGCTCGGAGTGGACCATTAGCCATGAGGCTCCCTCCACATGGTGGCCAAACCAGGCATGCTTCCTCGCCAGAAGGGTGGCGGGAGAACAGAGAAACTGAAACGCAGGCAGTCCCCTTTGCCATCATGTCCCTCTGCCTGGTGAGGGTGGGGCAGGGCTGCAAGTCTGAGAAGCCGGCTGAGCCTCTGGTCACCTGCTAGGGCATTGCTGGGCCTTGGGCAAGTGTTGTGTGATTATTCTAGCTTGCCCTGAGCTGTTCTGTGGGAAATGAAGGAAAGGGCCATGCTTCCATGCCCAGCCGAGAGCCTTAAAGTAGTTGCAAATATGCAGATATCTGTAATGGCTCCCAGTGGGCTCCTGAGAGAGGCTGAAGTCAGGAGCCCAGGGTCCACAGATCTCGGCTCACTCTCCCATAGAGAGTCTCCCATCCTGCCTTGCTGTACCTTAGGAGGAAGAGCATAGAGGCACTTCCTTCTAATGACTGTCAGGATGGAGGTCATTAGAAGGACCTCCTGCTGGTGGTCCTCTTACGCACCCCTTTCTGATCAGTCCTGGATCTCCAATCTTGACCTCTTCATGTATTTTCTATTTGCTACAATATCTGACCCCTCAGACCCCAGACCTGGCACACAGTGCTGTCCCAATAGTAGCCGTAATGAGGCTGCTTCCAGTAATGTGAAGAAATCCCCAGTCTGACCCACCCAGGACAGGTGAGTAGGCTCCAGTCTCCCTAACCCTGGATTCAGGCTTTCCATAGTGGGACCTAGGAAAGAGCCCCAGTGGGTAAGGGCATGCTTATCAAAGAGCATGGGCCAGTTACAGGAACCTCTAGGGCATATCGCTAGAGGACTGGACACCAAGCCCTGTGCCTGGATTGTGTGAGGCTGCCCCAGGCAAGCATAGTGGGGAGGGAAGGGTACATAGAAGATAAGTAGTAGGGGTCCTGGGGATAGATCAGAAAGAAAAGAAGCAGGATGACTTGTTATCACAGGTATTGACTGCTGCTGCTCACCTTGCTTTCCCCCAGCACTTCTCCCAAGTTTAAACTCTAGGAGGAGGAGCTCGTATGCTGGGGTCTGACTCTGTGTTGGACGTCTCAACCCCTCTCCCCACTCCAGACCATGCCCTACATGCTGCTTGTCAACGAAGAATGCACAGAAGCCACATGACAGGCAGAGAGTACCAGCACTCCACAGCCTTTCCCAGGTTAACAGGTCAGGCGAAATTTGCAGAGAAAATAGGACAGATGCAACATTTCTGATACACAGCCATTTTTTCAATTATAACTCTAAAGCTGTGCTTTGAGTGGGTAAGAAAACACCAGGACTTAATTATAATGGCCTTAAAGCAGGAAATGGACATTCTAGTACCAAAGAACCTAAGATATGGCAGATATATGTGGAAAAGAAGCCTCTGGTCTGCAATACTGCTCTCTCCAGCCCAGTGGTCACAGGCCATTTTCAGGTCCTCGGTGATGGCTCGATCCTGGGACCTGGGACCACATTCTTGCCTTCAGTGTAGTTTGAATTAAGACTTTCCAATACATCTCACTATAAATAGAGTTTTATTTCTTAGAAGTGTACTTTATAGAATGCTACTTGAGCCAGACTCCATCTTTCTGGGTCTGCTCTGTGTTACAAGAGTACTTACTACTCTGTATTGCACTCACTTGTTATCAAGAGTCTTTTCCTCGCTTACAAAGGTAAGCACCACTCTATAATTCATCACTGAGTTCCTAGTGGTCAAAAAAGTGCTTAACTTTGAACAAACCAAATGGGCACTACCTAGCATGTACCCCACCATACCCTTGCCTGCCCTGCTCCTTGGCACTTAAGGAGACACCACCCATCCCTCACAGAACTCCCAACCACTGAGTCTGGTTGAGACTTACATCTTTCTCAGTAGAGGGATCCAGGCAGTAACTCCCATGAGATTAGAACGAATGTGTCACCCCCATGTCAGGCTCCCATCCTCACCCAAATGGTTCTGTTGAAAAAAATACATTAAACAAAGTCTATCCTAATGGAGCTAAACTTATTTTTGAGTTACCAAGATAAAGAGATAGAAGCTATTTTAACTGGAACTGAAGTTTTCTTAATGGAAAAGTGAATGGCCACACACAAGGGTATGATAAGGTAGGAACTGGAGCCATAAGAAAGGATAGGAGTTAAAACACAAAAAATACCAAAATAGGGGGAAATGGTTAGGAAATGAAAGACCAAAGCAGATTCAAAAGGTGTTATGGGTTTAATCATGTCTCCTCAAAAGATATTGAAGTCCTAACCCCTTAGTACCTCAAAATGGGGCCTTATTTGGAAATAGGGATTTTGCAGATGATCAAGTTAAAAGGAGGTCATTAGGGTGAGGCCCTAACCTGATAGGCCTGGTATCCTTATAAAAAGGGAACATTTACACACAAAGCCACACACAGAGGAAGATAATGTGAAGCATGGCGGTAAGGTGGTTCTCGGCAAGCCAAGAAGCACCCAGGGCTACCAGAAGCTGGAAGAGCAAGGATGGACCCTTCTCCTGCAGATTTCAAAGGGAGCTTGGCCCTGTCGAGACCTTGATCTCAGACTTCAGTCTCCAGAACTGTGAGACAATAAATTTCTATTGTCCCAAACCAACCAGTTTGGCAGTACTTTGCTCCTGCAGTCCTGGGAAACGAATACAGATGGTGGAGCACAAACCAGAGGCTGCAGACTCAGAGGGCAGCAGCTGGGAGGTACTTGGCCAAGACTCTCATTCTCAGCACTGGGGTGACAGAGGAGGGATGGACGGTCACTGTAGGGCCATGCAGGGGCTGAACAGGCAGTCATAGCTTAGGCAGCATCAGCCAACAGTTGCTATTTGGGAAGGAGCCTAACTGTGTATTTCTATATGATATATGATTTTTGTTAAAATGTGGCAATAAATTCAAAAATTGTAAATCACAGAACAACACGGTTCAAGCCAAAAAGGAACTTATCTGTGGGTTTGGAGCAGTTTATGGGTTGGACTTTATCTTATGGGTGAGAATACTTTCCATTTGGTTAGACCACTGCATTCAAGTTTCTTTTATATACAGCCAAATCTAATCCTAACTGATGCTATCTGTTGGTCTTAATGTGGCTTAAAAAGAGAATTAGACACCATTATCCTATTGGCTGGCTCTGATGTGGGAAAAAGTTCATGGTTTTGAATCAGAAAGATGTGGCCTTCATCATCTGACACATGGAAAAAATTACATTTCCACGACGGGGGACAAAATAAGAAAGAAATCTAAAACTCATTGGCACAAGATGTAGGGTGTGTATGAGGGTTTGCTAGTCTCTCAGGATATATCAGTATCCTTCCCCACACGTGCATTTCTTAAATCAAAATGATACTTTTCTTTCCACGGATTTAAAACATTATAGCTAGGGTGGTAAAGTGCTGTGCAGAACAGATGTGAACTCACCAACTTTATGAAGTCACAAAATTGACTCTCAAGGCACGTTACATTCAGAGTGGCTCAGCAGCCTAGAAGACTTTGCAGGTTCCGGCTAAACCAGAGGGGCTATATCCCATTCCTATAAGCGTTTACTGTCCACAAAAGCTAACAATCAATTTGTAGTTTCTTTTTACTCATGTGCGCAGAAAAGTGGGAGCTGTGTTGGCAGGTAGGGTCTCAGCTGTTGGATGAACAGACGCAGCGTGTTCCCGTAATCCTCATTTTGACCACTGGGGAAGCCTGGAAGCTTCCTGGGAAGGATGGGTGCAAGCAGATGCTCCACTGTGTCTGAAGGATTTCAGGCGCTGGGCTGAGTAGCCCCAACGGCAGTGGCCATGGCTTCCAAAGGCCTCAGGCCAGTTCTGAGTTGGCACAGGTCCAAGGATTCCAAGACCCCAGGCCCCTTGCTGTCAGTGATGTCCAGGGGTCCTGATGGAAGAGTCCGCTTAATGTCAGCTGTAGGAATTCGCATTCTCCTTGCAATAGGAAGGGTTTGTACTGAGCTGAAAGCAGAGATTTAGATCTAACCAAAACCCTGCCTTGGACGGCAACAAAACCAGAAAGGAGTTATTTAAAATGGCACCTGAGGTTCCCCTCACCTTAGCAATGAAGGAATCTTCCTCAAGCAAAACTCTGGTGGTGGGCAGGAATGAGAACTCAGAAAAAGGGTTGCATGTTGTACACTCATGGGGAACAACTCAACTTAGCCACTGCTCTCTAAGTTGGCCATCCCTCTTGCAAACAAGTGAGATGTATGGACACTTGGAAATGTGCTGTCATAGATGCCCAGACACTACCAAATTTCTTTTACATTTTTCCAGTCGTAAGCCTTCTACAATAAGGATGCCCCATGTTCTAGGTTGAACTTTTCCTGATATCTGAGAGGTTTATGACTCTTCCATGGTTGAACACCTGCCACCTATCAAGCCTTGGGTTAGAGATTTTACGTGTGTTACTTCTCATATTCACAACAGCTTTGAGAGAGGGTGTTTAATGTTCTTGTTTTTGAGATGAGAAATAAGAGGCTCAAAGGTTAAGTAACATCCTTGGTCAGGGGTGTCTTGGGAATTGAAGCGGAGGTAGGACATGAGGAATGAGCATCTTTGGTCATAGAGAACCAAGAACAACACACCTCGGTTTCTGATTACCAGAGATGGGCAAGAAGGAAACAGTGCTTTCACTCATTCATTGATCTATCCACTCATTCATTCATTTATTATACAAATAGTTGTTGTCATTTCCAGGGATGGGAAGACAAGTGAGACAAGGCACCTACCCCTGAGGAGCTCAGAGTCAAGAGGGGTGAGGAATCACAGGATACTATGAGAGAACAACAGCTCTGGGATAGAGACCACTTTACAGAGAACTTTATATGATTAATTCCACAGACACGATTCTATTATCATCAATCATCCGTTTATTGTGTTTCTTCATTTGTTTATCTTTTTAAGTCCTGATTTTTAAAAAAACGATATTGTTAATAAGAAGAAATTCAAAAAGTTGGTCCCAGTTTGTTTATACTTATTGATCTACACTTTCCTTGGGCACACCAACCATAGAGCAACTCCAGAATAGGTGAAATCCTGTTAATATTTCAATATGCCTCATAGGAATTTTATCACGGGAATGGACCTCAGGAAATACAGTCCCATTTTTGCTAAGGTCAAGGTGCCAGAGAACATTTGATTTCAAATCTCAGTCTTAGTAAGGTACTCATGCTTCAAGACACAGTTGAAATGCACCCTTCCATAGCAGTCTGCCATGCTTACCAACTTGTGTTCAGAGCACTCAATCCCCCATGCCCAGAATCTGTGATCATTGGGTGTGCTGGGCACCTTAAAACAAGCTTTCATGATCTTCAGTAATTTCACTAGCAGATGACAGCCAAAAGCCTATGACAGTTCAACGAGGCCCCTGAAATAAGTCTAATTCAAAATCAAAAGCTTTCCTGGAAGTTCTATAAGCTGCATCACTTCAGTTTCTACACAGGCACAAACAGACAAACAGGAGGAAGAAGCAGCCTGAAAAGCTTTCTTTCTTTATTAGACCACATGTCACTAATGTTAGACTTTGAACAACTATTTATGATAATTCTTAAAACACACCTGTATTACAGGGCCAGTTACACCATACTGTAATTTATTTTGCATGTCTAAGCCCCCTTTCAAAGAATCGGTGAAACTGTAATGGGAAGAATCTATGTCTGAGGCACATGTTCCTCCCCAAGCTTCAATCACAGAACCTGGCATAGAATAGACCTTCCCAGCATAAATGATATACTGCAATGGATGGCTGAAAATAGAGCTGGGGAGGGACTACAGAGTCAATTTTTAGGCAATTAATTTTTAAAAAGTCACTGGAGTAGAGGAAGTCATTTGCAATGTGTGCAGCTCAGGGTCACTCCACATGAAAGCCCCTCACATCCCCTTCTCGCTGTTCATATTCTTTGTCCCTGCCCTCATTCACATCTTCTCTTCCCTCCTGTCTTGGAGAGTTCAGGATCCTCAGGTTCTAGGCTAGTGCCACTTACCTCTGCAATTGATATTATTTCCTCCTACATCCCTCAGACAGTTATTTGACAAATCGTTTGGTGAGACCATCTATAAAAATTGAGTGAGTTGGGTGGTATTCTGGACTAAGCTGCTTTGCCCAAAATTCCTATAGTGAAGCCCTAACCCTTAATATGACTATATTTAGAGATAGGGTCTTTATGGAGGTAAATAAGGTTAAATGGGGTCCTAAAAGTGGGTCCCTAACCTGCTAGGACTGGTGGCCTTATAAGAATAGGAAGAGAAACAGATTAGGGTACTCTCCCCACCACCCTTGTATGCACAGAGAAGAGGCCATGTCAGGACACAGCAAGAAGGCAGCCGTCTACAAGCCAGGAAGTGAGCCCTCACCAAAAACCAACCATGGCACCTTTATCTTGGCATCTGAACTCCAGAACTGTGAAAAGATAAATGTCTGTTGCTTAAGCCACACAGCCTGTGATACTATGTTATGGTAGCCTGAGCCAACTAGGACAGATGGGGAGTGTGGGAAGTAAGTAAAGTGTTTGGAGTACCTCCAGCGGGGGTCAAGAAAGAAATCCTGCGTGCCTGAAAAAGTAGCACCACATACACAACATTAAATCTCACTCCCTATGTCCTCTGTAGCAGTGGCTCCAGCTGTATGTAGGTCCCATCGAAGCCACAGCAGGGGTGGCTGAGGAGCATTGCACCAGAATGTGGAGAATAGAGACTTGGGACAGACCTGGGCCATAAACCCTGAGGTCCCGTGGGCATCCTGGTCTCTCCCCAGAAACTGTTCTGCCCTCAAGGCCCTAGAACTCTGGGCCTGCAATGAGCATGGCAACCCCAAATGTATCCAAAATGACTTTGGGGTCATTGCCTGTTGTCTTGATATATAGCACGTGGTCCCTTCTATTCCTGTTAATTTCCTTATCAAATGTTCACTTGGCCATACCCTTGGTTTTCTCTTCTAAGCATACATATTTATTCTTTAAATAGACAAGCTTAGAATTTTCAAAATCTTTAGGTTCTGTTTTGCTTTTAATTAAAAATTCCATCTTTAAATCATTTCTCTCTTCTTTCATTTTACTATAAGCAGTTAAGAGAAGCCATACAGTATCCTGAACACTTTGCTGGAAGAAATTTCTTCCACCAAATATCCTAGTTTATCACTCTTAAGTTCTGCATCCCACAAAGTCCCAGAACAAGGACAGAAGTCAGTCAAGTTCTTTGTAACAAGAATGGCCTTTCCTCCAGTTTCTCATACCTGTTTCTCACTTTCATCTGAGACCTCAGCAGAATGGTCTTCACTACCCATATTTCTATCAGCATTCTGGCCAAGCACTTAAGTAATCTCTAAGAAGAATGAGGTTTTCCTACAGCTCTCCTCTTCTTCCGAGCCTTCACCACAATCACTGTGAATGCACCATTCTTGGTAATCTGGGCTTTTTTCCAGCCTTCCCTTCAAAACTGTTCCAGAGCCAGCCATCATCCAGTCCCAAAGCCATTTTGACAGTTTGAGGTTTTTGTTGTAGCAACACCCCAATTCCCTGGTACCAAATTTTGTTTGAGTCAGTTCGTGCTGCTATAACAGAATACCTGAGAGTGGGGAATTTATAAAGAACAAAAATTTATTTCTCACAGTTCTAGAAGCTGGAGAGTTCAAGATCAAGGTGCCAGCGGGTTTCTTATCTGCTGAAGATCCAGTCACCGCTTCCAACAATATTGGAGAGGACAAAAACATTTAAACCATAGCAATGACTTATCAAATAATACTATGTAGCTAGCTAGCTACTTATCTACCTGAGGAGACTCTCCAGATGGTGAGGCAAGGTCAAAGGGAAGGATGACTAGAGTGTTAATTACTAGGCAGTGGTGACTTGATGCAAACAAGATTGGACTGAAGCTTTGAGTTCCTATGGCATACTCACAATCACAATCTCCCCCTATTCACAGATCATCTTTTAAAATTCATCTCTTTGGATCATTCCCCTCTCTCTTCTCAACCCTTTTATTGGTTTGTTAGAAGGTGCACACACATCCTTTGCTAAGGAGGATGGCACACTTTCTTTGATGCACTGGACAAGAAGAGCAGGACTAGTTATTTCCACACCTTTGGGAGGCATGATTTTTCTCTTTGCTGTCTTGAGTTTGCCTTTTTCTCAAAGTCATAGTGTTAATATCTAGAGTCCTAATGTTGCACGGGGCAGAGTGGATGCTCAGAAGGGCTGGTTTCAGCCGTGGAGGCTGCAGACTTCACTGTTGCCTGGTCTCAGAGGTGCCTACAGCTGCAGTGGTCCACAGAGTTAAAACCAGATGACTGTACAAGGATTTGGGGCCAAGGCCTATTGAGTAATGCCAGAGAATGTGCATGCCTGAGCTTGTCTCCATGGTGAGCATCAGCTTCAGAAAGCTGAGTGGCAGTAGGTGGGAATTAAAAACACAAAACCATCTCGAGTCATGACATAAAAATCTGGATGACTTTGGCTTTGAGTGTTGCAAATCAGTAAGATCAACAGCTCATCATCTGGCAGGGCTTGGGATGAGATTCCAGTGGCGGCTGCCACATACCTATGACACAGACAGCACACTCACAGGCCAGCAGCCTGCTGCTGCCACATCGCCCAGCTCTGTCCATGTGCTTCGGTGAGGGCTCTCGGAGTCCTCCAAGCTCTGCTGCTCAGTGCCATTAAGTGAGTTTTTCCATTTCCCTGCTTTTCACTCAGCTTATTTGGCTTCTGTTCCCATGGAGCTGCTCTCTCTTTTCATCATATTCAATGAACTCTTTTTGTTTTGGTGAGGGGACATATATTTCACATTGCATTCAGCCAAACAAAAAGCGACTGGGAGAAAGCAAAACTGAAATATTGCACTTACCTTGCAAACATTATTGAATTATTTTCACTGTGTAGTAAAATGATTTGTCTTGTGACTGACACTTTCTTAACTATGCAGCAAGCAGGTCATCTGTGTGAGTCTCCTGGCAAGCTCATAGCATTCGGGCCAGTGTCTGGGGACTGGTGAGGACACAGGATTGCCTACCCAGAAGTGCACTATGTCATGCCCAGGCTGGCTCCAGGTCTGAATAGGTTACATCATGTAACAGAGGGGATGCCAATATATGGAGAAATGGAAAACAACAGTTTTGAGATCGTTACTTCCTGGGTCCCTGTGAAAATGTAGAATAAACACTTTATGGGGCACAGTGTAAAGTGATCAGTAGGAGGAACATCTCTACCTCACTCGGTGTTTCCATACACGAATTTATCAATTCCTCATTTTGTCTGGCATTTGCCACAGGAATGAGATAATTTGTCTAGTTTCTTTTATTTAGTATTATTTTTAATATAGAAGAAATATAACCTAATAGATAATGATGAAAAGGAAAAATTCATTATTCTTTTATCATTTTCCTCTGCCTATTCTCTCTCCCTCCCTCCAACCTTCCCCTTCCCTCTCACTTTTTCCCTCTCTCTCTACTTCTTTCCCTCATTTTACTTTTTATGGAGGTTTAGCACAATGTACACAAAGCAAACTAATTTTAGTACAACTCAGTAAATTTCTACATATGTATATGATTGTGTATATATCCACAAGATGAAAATTTAGAATGACACCCTAAAAAATTTCCACATGCCTCTTCCTAGTCAATAACCAATCCCTTCCTTTCTAAGGGTAAGCATTATTGTGAACTGTATCATCATCAATTTGTTTTGTCTTTTATGAATTTCATATCAATAGAATCACACAGTCTGAACATTTTTCTGTTATTTTCTTTTTGCCACATGAAGACTGTAACAGTCATCCATGTTGTTACATAGATAAAAAGCGTTTACCACAAGTATACCGCAATTTACTTATTAATTCTCCTAGTGATAGACACTTAGGCTGTTTCCAGATTGGGGTTATTATAAACAATGCATCTATAAACATTTTCATACAAAACTTTTACAAGAAATACTTACTGATTTTTCTTGGTTATATACATAGGCATGAAATTTCCAGTCTCTTCTACGATAAAAAATTAAAAATGATACCAGCAGAAGTCATTTCACCTCTCTGGAGATATTATAGAGATTAATGTCACTATAAAATACTTCAAAGAAACAAGGGCAGAGATACCTATCGCACTGTCATTTAACTCACCAATTAGACCTGTGCAGAAGGCTTATGGAATGACTATTGAGTGTTATAAACTTAATCAGGTAGTGCTCCAATTGCAGCTACCCAGATGTATTATAGCTCTCTGTTGTAACACGGTCTGCAGAGATCTCAATCATCTTGACTTTCCACAAGACAACACACAGGTCTGCCTCCAAGATGAAATGCAAGTCACTGCCCTATACCCCCTACCACAAAAAGAGGCACTTGCTTAGGAGGCCATTTTGGATTTGGAGTGGTCATACAAGTCATGTTTGAATATGATGCTTTGATTTTTCCACACACTTTTCCAAAAGGCTGTTAGCTTTGAGCAGGACTAGAAAATGAGCAGCGTGTGTCACACGTTCAGCCTGCAGTACAAACTGTTCTTGTAAGCCTTGTGACTGAGCAGATCCAAAGATAATTTATGTGTTTGTGGCTAAAAGGAACCAAAAGAATTATCAACCAGCTTCAGTTCCGTGCCATTTATAGCAGACTCCATATAACAATAGCAGAACATTTTTCCCAAATGTACATGGAACATTTACCAATATAGGCTACAGCCTGGGCCTTAAAACAGGACTCAGCACTTTTAAAAGGATTGAAATTATATAAAATATTTCTTTGGCTGCCATGGAATTGAACTAGAAATGAATAAAAGAAAGAAATCTAGAATATTGGAAAATATTGGGTAATTCAGCAACAAACTTCTAAATAAGCAAGAAGCAATACAGTAAATGTAAAGACATTTGCAACTCAAAGATATTAGAAAGAAAATATATTGAAATGTGAGATGTAGAACTAAAGAAGTGCTTAGAGAGAAATTTATAACATTGAATTACTGTATTCAAAAAGAAAAATGGCTTCAAATAAGTAACTCAATAAAGAAGAACAAATTGAGTCCAAAACAAGCAGAAGGAAGGAAATAACAAAGAAAATGTCAGTAGCTAATGAAATGAACAGTGGACATGCAATAGAGATAATCAGTGAAACCAAAATTTGTTCTCTGAAAAAAATTCATAAAATTGATAAACCTCTTGCAAGATTTATTAGGAAAAAAATAAAAACAGAAGACTCAAATTACCAGTATAAGGAATTAAAAAGTGAACATCACTACAGATCCTACAGACATCAAAAAGATGATAAGGAAATATTATGAATGACCTTGGAACAACATATTTGACAAGTTAGGTGAAATGGAAAATACCTTGAAAGACACAAACTACGAATGATCAACCTAGAAAAACAAATGAACTTAATAGTTCTACATCTTTAAAAGATATTTAAATATTAGTTTAAAGCCTTCCTACATAGAAATCTCCAGATCTACATTGCTTCATTGGTGAATTCTGCCAAATATTTAAGGAAGAAATAATACCAAATTAACCCAAATTCTTCCAGATAAGAGTAGAGTAGGAAACATTTTGCTACTCATTTCTGAGGCCAGGATTATCCTGATAACAATATAGAGTGTCTAATATCCTAATACCAGACCAAAGGCATTAGAAGATTTTTAAAAATGGGATCACAGTTCTTGTAAGCCAAACCCAGGAATATATAAAAAGGATGAAACATCAAAACCAAATTGTGGTTGTCCCAGGAATATTAGCTTGGTTTAAAATTTGAAAATCAATCACTGTAAACTGTACCAACACACTTAAAGAAAAAAAAAATGTATCATTATTTCAGTAAATGCAGTAAAAGCATTTGACAAAATTTAATACCCACACATAATAGAAACTCCAAGTAAACTAAGAATAAAATGAAATTTCCTTAAATTTAGAAAATGGATGTACAAAAAAAATAGAGTTAACACCATACTAATAGACAACAGACTACTTCCACTTAAGATAGGGAAGAAGCCACAGATTTCTATTTTTACCTTGTATTCAACATTGCACAGAAGAACCTAGCCAGAATAACAAGGGGGAAAGTTACTAAGATCAGTCAAAAAATACAAGGTCAATATACAAAAAAAATTGTATTTCTATATGCTAACAAAAACACTGAAAATGAAATTTATAAAACAATATAATTTATAATAACATCAGAGAAATATTTACTCTTTAAAGATAAATGGAATAAAATATGTGCAGGATCTGTACACTGCAAACTATAAACATTGATGAAATTAAAGAAGTCCTGAATAAAGCAAGAGGCTGGCCATGGTGGCTCATACCTGTAATCCCAGCACTTTGGGAGGCTGAGGCAGAAGGACCACTTAAGCCCAAGAGTTCGAGACCAGCCTGCACAACACGGCAAAAACCTATCTGTACAAAAAATACAACAAATTAGCCAGGTGTGGTGGCACACACCTGTAGTACCTGATTCTGGGAGGCTGAGGTGGTAGGATCACCTGAGCCCAGGGAGGTCAAGGCTGCAGTAAGCCATGATCGTGGCACTGTACTCCAGCCTGAAAGACAAAGTGAGACCCTGTCTCAAGAAAATAAAATAAAATAAAATAAAATAAAATAAAATAAAATAAAATAAAATAAATGAAGAGATTGGAAGACTATGTGTTGTTAATGTGAATTCTTCCACATTGATCTATAAATTTAATGTAATCCCAAGAAATGTCACAGTGTTTTAGAAATTAGCAAGCTAATTCTAAAACATATATGGATATACAAAAAAACTGAAATAGACAAAATAAATTTATTAAAAGAAAGACATAGTTGGAAGACTCACACTCTCCGATTTTAAGGCAGTATAAAAGTAGAAGAATCAAAAAAGTGTGACCCCAGTCTCAAGCTGGGTATAAAGATCAATGGAACCATGGCCACAAGGAAACACCTCGGCTTCCCCTGAGTTAGTGTTCACCTGAAAGAAATTGTGGTGCTGCTAATAAGGGCAAAACATATACACTTGCTGGACAGGCAAATAACCATATTCAGGCTACATGGGATAGGAGGAAAGGCCTTTTTTTTTTTTTTTTTTTTTTGAGATAGAGTCTCGCTCTGTCACCCAGGCTGGAGTGCAGTGGCACAATCTCGGCTCACTGCAAGCTCCGCCTCCCAGGTTCACGCCATTATTCTGCCTCAGCCTCCCAAGTAGCTGGGACTACAGGCACCCGCCATCACGCAGGGCTAATTTTTTGTATTTTTAGTAGAGACCGGGTTTCACCGTGTTAGCCAGATGGTCTCAATCTCCTGACCTCACGATCCACCAGCCTCAGCCTCCCAAAGTGCTGGGATTACAGGAGTGAGCCACCGCACCCGGCCTCTGAAATGATGGCTTTTTTATGAAAAAAGATATTGTGAGAAGGAAGCGGCAAATGGTGGCTACAAGACAAAGCATAAGGCAGAGAGGGTGTGTTAGGCAGGGTTCTCCAGAGGAAGACAGTCAAAAGGATGTGTGTGCGTGCATGTGTGTGTGTGTGTGTGAGAGAGAGAGAGAGAAAGAGAGAGTGTGCGCGTGTGTGTGTGTGTGTGTGTGTGTGTGTGTGTGTGTGTGTAGAGAGAACGGAACTGACTTCCACAATATGGATCTGGCAAGTCAAGATCAGGCCAGCAGGCTGGAAATTCATTAAGAGTTGATGTTGCAGTCTTGAGTCTAAATTCTGCAGAGCAACAGGCTGGAAACTCAGGCAAGATTTTTATGTTGCAGTCTGGAGACAACATTCGTTCTTCCTGGGGTACCACAGCATTTTCTCTTAGAGCCTTTGACTGATTGGATGAGGTCCACCACATTATGGAAGGTCATCAGCTTTACTCAAAGTCTACTGATTCAATTGTTAATCTCCTCTAAAAAGTGCCTTCACAGCAACATCTAGACAGGTGTTAAAATAACCGGAGATCATAGCCTAGACAAGGTGGTGCATAAAATCAGCCATCACAGATGGAGTTGGAAATCCTGATGATGGTAAATTTTATTGTTCTTTCTGAGCTTGGGAACATTAATGGGGAGTGGAAGAGCAGTGGCACAAGTTGAGTTTGTAATTGACTATAACTCAATGTGGCACCTTAATTAGCCTTTAATCATGAATAAGGAATGCCTTCAGGATAAGAAAAAAGTTGGATGAAGTGCTCCATACCATGTTGTCCACCTTGAGGGAGAAGAGAGAAGTAGCTTCATGTCAGCCACTGGCTGCATGTGGGACCACCCACACGGTCCTCAGGAGAAGATGGTAGCATGATCATATAACTGTGAGGCTTCCAGCCTCTCCAACACTCCAGGCATGCATGAAGCATATTCTAAATTATTTGGTTGGACTTTTATGTCTACTGTGCAAAATAGGTGGCATTATCCTCACATTACAATTAAGGAAACTAGAGTGAAGAGAGGTTAAGATCATAGGGCTAGTAAATGACTGAGTAAGGCTATTAATAAGTCCCAGGTAAGGCTAAAATCCATGTGGAATGCAGCAGCCCTCCCTGGCTCCCCTGCAAGAGCTTTTCCATAGCTCCAGATAGGATGTACTCTTAAGAGTAAAGCTGCTGACTGCAGGGCGATAGCTGCTCCTGGCTGGCAAACCTCTCATCTCATTACATGAGGAAGTGATCTGAGAGGGAGAATCAGTCTCCCTACTGATGTCAGCATTAGACTAATGTCTAACTACATTCTGGAAGGCTGGAGGAAAGGAAAAGGCCCTTCTTCTCTCTCAACCATTCCCACCCAATGCATGCAGAGACAGATCACCCAGATGGGAAGCCTGTTGTTGGAAAGGAAGAACAGTCATTGCCTCTACTCAGTGCTGTACTGTCAGCCTGGAGGACAGAGCCAGAGGAGACAGCTCTGACTTTTTAACTCCATACATTGTTCCAGGAACAACCTGGCAGTCCAGAATTTCAGTGGCACTCAGAGGAATACTTAATTTGTCATCCCAGTTGCTGACATCATGGGTTAGGGGCTTGTCACTCTGAGAGGTCTGCACCTGCTCTGACCCAGCAAGGCTCCTTCACCCTCAGCATTTGAGGTCCCTTCTTCACACCCTCTGGACTAGGTTCACACCAGACAGGCTCTCACTAGCTGGAGAGAAACCTGAACTAGGATTTCTCAGGGCTGAAAAATCAGTAAGCCCTATTTAATATCATGGTCAAATATATTAATCACAACAGCCATTTAATAAATGTATGTGCCAGGTACCAGATTAGCACATTTAACCTTTGCAATGATACACTGAGGTTGGTATTATTTTCCTAATTTTGTGGATTAACATACTGAAATTCATAGGAACTAACTCACACACTGTTGTTCAACTAAACCTTGTAATTAACTCAGCCTTAACTCCCAGATCTGACTTGCAATCTTTGAAGGTAGAAAGGAGATCTAAAACTAATGATAACAACAATGACTATCATTTTTCCACAGCTTACCAAAAATTTAAGAAAAGAAAATCTTTAAACATAACCCTCGTTAAATGCCTCATGGGTCAGATACAGGCTGCACTTATTAGCATCCCTATTTTATTTGCAATGAACACTGTAGACTGAAAAAGAGAAATCGATTATTAACCAACTCTCATAGAGTAGGATCAGTCCCAGGAGGGACTTGTAACTCAACAGCTTGGAGAGCACTGAGAGTTGAGAAACCAATCCCGAGAGCGGTGGAGATCTTCAAAGAAGAATAGATATTTATACTTGGCCTTGAAGGTGAAATATTTTTTCTGTAAGCAGAGTAGAGAATGTAGCCTTTACAGACACCATTCTAAGAACCAGGCATGGAGTAAAGGCATGGAGGGAAGAAAAAAAACAGAGATGGTATCCAAAGAATGACAAGTAGAACTCATACGTAGAGAGGAGGTGCATGGCAGAACCAATCAGGGAGTGTTAGTGTTGGGAGTGACAAAAGATAAGTAGGTTGGGAACAAAATGCAAAGTGCCCTGAATGTCTTACTAAGGAGTCTATTTAATAAAGAATAGGCAGCACATAAGGAGTACAAACAGAATGACTTTCAATTAAGTAGTTAATGGTGATGATGACACACACCCCTGACATTTCATCAGACTGCATTAGTCAGGGTACACTAGTTTGTGCTTGATAACAAAGAAGCCCCAATATCCCTTTGGCTTCGTACAACAGATATTCACTTATCCACTTCCAATTAAAGCAGAGGAGTGTCCTGACAGCACAGCGCTGCCACTGTTCAAGCAGTTCCTGGAAGACCCAGGCAACCTCCAAAGTATACATTTATCGTTCTGTTCATGGAAAGAGTCCAACTCTGTAAAATAGTTAAAGAGGCTTATTCTGAGCCAAATAGGAGTGACTATGGCCTGAGGCACAGTCTCAAGAGGTTTTGAGAGCATGCCCAATGTGACTGGTTTACAGTTTGGTTTTACATGTTTTAGGGAGACACAAGACATCAATTAATATATGTAAGGTATACATTGGTTCTGTCTGGGAAGGCAGGAAAGCTCAAAGTGGAGGCTTACAGTCACAGGTGGATTCAAAGATTTTTCTGATTGGCAATTGGTTGAAAGAGTTAAGTTATTATCTAAAGATCTGGAACTAATAGAAGGGAACTCCTGAGTTAAGATAAAGCCTGTGGAGACCAAGGTTCTTATTATGCAGATGAAGCCTCATAGGTGGCTGCTCTCAGAGGCAATAGATGGCAAATGTTTTTTATTCAGACCCTTAAAGATACTAGACTCTCAGCTAATTTCTTCAGGATCATAAAATGTAAATTTCCCCCACAAGAGACAGCTTTGCAAGGCCATTTTAAAATATGTTAAAGAAACATATTTTGGGGTAAACTATTTTGATTTCTTTCAGGTCCTGCTATCTGTCATGTTGGTATCTTATTGCTACAAAGAGTCTCCATTGTCAGTCTTAAGATCTCTGTTTCAGTGTTTAGGTTGGTCAGTTGTGCCCGAATTCCAAAGAGAGGAGAATACAATGAGGCATGCCTGACCACCGTTCCCATCATGGCCTAAACTAGTTTTTCAGGTTTCTTCAAAATCTCCTTGGCTGAGAGAAGGGTTCCATTCTGTTGGTTGGGGGACTTAGAATTCACTTTTGGCTTGAATCCCAACACACGGCCCCATGGCTGCCACAGCAGATAAGAGTCAAAAGTGACACTTGAGAACTCTGCTCACAATCTGGTGGCTGGAGGCAGTCACATGACAGTGTTTGCCTGCATGGAGCCTGGGGAGGAGACTCTTCCATGTGTCAGCAAGGAGTAGGGAAGAGAACAAGTGAGTTCAAGGGAGCTCTACCACAAACATGAGTGATTTACATTTTTATTTGGCTCAGTCACTGCTGACATGAGCATGCTGAATGTCAAACATTTCTCTAACACTTCTTTTCTTATCATTTTAATTTGTGATTTTGGTTTCAGGACAAATACTACTTTTCACATACTTTGCAACTGAATTATTTGGATTACAGAGTGGCCTTCACTTAGTATTCACTTGCCAGAAAAGGAGTATTTTTAAATAGTCATTCTATTGATTTAGTAGCAGCACTGTAATGTGAAACAAAAAAGTTCTGAAAAAGATCTTGCCATGTGGTTAGGGATTGCAGATTCCAGCCTCCTAAATCCCAGTTGACATGGCACAGAGAACTTCAACACAGAGAATCCGATATTTGCGTCTCCAGCCTCCACCTTTAACTCTGCCTGACACAGTCCTGACCACATTCTCACCTGTCCACAAGGATGACCTGTAATCTCCCCTGTGCTTCCTTCCTCCTCCAGGTGTCTTCATAGTTTTCTGGTGCCCAGCCCTTCTGGTGCCAGAGGGTGTTTAGCTTGCTGCTGTAGAGTCCAGTCCAGTGTCTACGGCTGCCTCTCCAGGCATCTGACCTGGGTTAACCTTCCCTACTCTCCCACGTATTTTAAGGACTTGACAGTTGCCCAAGATTCTAATCCCAACCTGGTCCCCTGATCTTCAAAATGATAAGTACATTTAGAAGCCACTTCTACCCACATCCATCGACAAGCATGAGGTCAGTGTGGGAGTTTATACTGACAATCGCTACTACTGGGAAACTGGGGTAGGAGAACTTAAAGTCCAAGTTCAGTATCCAGGGCCAGGAGATGCCTCATCTCTGTTATTTGAAAAGAATCCAGTTCTGAGCTCCTCTTTTTCAAGGTTAGTAAGAGCACCCCGTCACTTGTGAGGTCTCTTTTGTGATTTCCATGGGTGGCATGAGAACCTCAGGGCTCACATGCTTCTGGATGAGTGTGGGGCTCTCTCTTGTGACCACAGCATCTCTAGAGGCCAAGGGTCCTTGTTCAAGTGTCCTCCTCCATCCTAGGTCAAATACTGCTGCCCCAGGTAGACTGAGGGAAGATCCACTGATCTCTTTCCAAATTGGATGCATTCTTTCTACTCCCAGAGTCCCTCTGCTTGTGGTAGACACCACAGGCATTCTTTGGGACCTGCCCAGGAGTGTGAGGTCACCTTCCAGAACATGTGGAACCCAACACCCCATTTCCTATCCCATCCAGGGGAACCCAACTCCTATGAATTGTCTGGCTACACCACATCTTACTTGAAAACCACCGAAGTTTCCCCTAAGTCCATTTTTCTTGATTCCACAAAGGGTCCTATAGCTGTGAAAAATGGCGAGCTCCCCACTGGGATTACTCCTGAGGGCAAGAAATGCGATAGTAGTTCTCATATGTCACCAAGACTGGCCAATGGGATTCTTCTCAAGAAACACACAATTAATATACACCTTGAGTTGGTGTGCCCTGCTACTTGAATTTTCCCTGATTTCATCTCATTATGCTGTGCCAGGAAGAGAACCCACAACTACAAGACACAGCACCTTCCACTGAGTGCCTTTTAGGCATCCAGCACATCTATCAAGTACAGTCTTGATAATCTTGACAAATTGCCTCAAAGCCAGGAATGCCGGCTTCCCCATTTTATAGATAAGAAAAGGGCAGCTCAGACAAGGAGGATTCGTAAGCTCATAGGTCCTGAATCAGGATGTATACCCAGGCTTCCATACTGTTCAGGAAGTGCTGGCCAGCACAGGGTCTCACTGCCTGGGACCCCAGACTCACCACCAGCTGCACCCACCAGGAGTGATGGGGCCTTGGCACCTCCTAAAGCTCTATGGCCACATTTCCAGATAAGAAGACAGAGAGAGAGAGAGAAAAAGAGAGAGAGAGATTGATTTACTTTAAGGAATTGGCTCACACAGTTTTGGCAGCTGGCAAGTCTGAAATCCTTAGGGCAGGCCAGCAGGCTAAAAATTCAAGTAAAAGCCTTGAGTCTGAAATCTGCAGAGGAGACCCAGCAGGCAGGGGTTTTATCTTGTAACCTTGAAGCAGAATTGCTTCTTCGGAAAATCTCATTTTGGTTCTCAAGGTCTTCATCTGATTGGATGAGGCCCACCCACATTACAAAGGGTCATCTTGTTTACTCAGAGTCTACTGATTAAAATTGAATCACCTCTAAAGAAAATCTGCATAGCAAGATCTAGACTAGTACTTGAGCAAACAACTGGGCACCATGGCCTGACCAAGTTGGTTCAAAAGTAACCATCATAGTCCCTATGGTAAGAGGACAGAGAAAAATGAGGTTGCAAGTGTTTTTCTATTTAAGGTGGCTCCCTCTGACAGTCACAGGCATGACTGGGAAGCCATCTAGTCTGCAGGTGCCAGGTGGAGCTGGGAGTCCAGGCTGGCTCAGGCTCTGCCCTGGCTCCAACCAACTGTCCTGGCTGGAGGATCCAGCTGAGGACACCCTCTAGTTGCAGGCTTTCAACTTGGGGGCTTTATCTTTCAATTTGTTTGTTTTTGTTTCCAGATCTTTGAGGATATATTTATTCTGCTTTAAATAGACTCAAACCATTGCAATGCTGCTATGCTTTCGTATATTCTGGGGTTCTGACTTATGTTGTCTTTAATTGCTTTCCCTCTTTCCATCCATCTTGCTAATCTCCAAGTTTACTGCTTTCATTTTTCCATTTGTTAAACTATCTGTTCATGACAAGCAGTGTCTGAATAGTTACAAACCTTTGTTTATAACCCTTATATTCCTTTAGCTCTTTCTCAGTTCCACAGGTATTTCTCTCTGCCCTCTGTCATAGAATTCCATTTCTTTTATGATTTGTTTCTAGGCCAATTTTCTGTCTCACTAGCTTGAGTCATCTTTCCCTGCTTTTGTGGAGGTGTTTACTTAGTGCATTTTTTTTTTTTAATTTTTGTATTTTAACTGTTCCTCCTTTTCATCATTTATTTTTAGTCTATCTTTTTTACTCAATTCTGATATCACTTTTGCTTTAATGATGACTTCCTTTATTATTTCTGTTCATGACTATTTCTCTTACTATTTTATCAAAATTTATTTTTATTATTTATTTTCGTATGTCTGTTTGTCTCTTTCATGTGAAAGCTAGGGCTTGAATGTGGCTGTAGCCAAAGCAGGATAAGAATTTTGGCTTATGTGCTAACATAAACTGCATTCTTATTCTCTTCTGTATTTTTAAATTTAAATTCAGTGTCTATTTTATACATGATACTCTCCTTAAATCACAGAGATGAATCCTCATGGAACAAGGCAAAGAGTGGTTATGAAGCCCCTGCCTGGAGAAGAAATTGTTCAAAAGTGGACTGGCTGAGGCGGTGCTTCTCAGGGGAGCACCCTAGGGAGGCTGCTAGACACTGTTATTCCTGCAACCTCCCAGCCTCCTGCCCTGGATCTTGAAATGCCCCCAGATGGCTCATGTGCACAGAAGGTCCAAAGCCCCCAGTTATAAGCGTCTCTTGCCTCTTGCTGGCCTCCCATCCCCCAACTTTGTGTATCCCCACAAGGGAGCCCCACCCCACTGGGCACTGAGTCTCCCAGAGCTCCTCGAGGTGGGCTTCTTTCCCATGACATTCCAGTTCTTTGCCAAGTGGAGGGGGCTGGTTCTGAGCCACTGAAACCATGTTGTTACTGACCAAGACATCCTGGGTCTGATCTCTGTACTCCTTGGAAAGGGCAGGGCACCCAAACACCCATCTACCCTGGCTTGCAGTCTGGGTTGCAGTCTGGCCAGGAGCAGGGTGGATGACTGCAGTCTCAGGCCGGGAGCCTGAGAGAGATTCTTAGTCCCCAGTTACTCCCCAGGAGCAGCACTGTGGCCAGGAGCAGCACCGTGGCCAGGAGCAGCACCGTGATACCAAGCCCAGAACGGGCAAGGTGGGAGATGAAGATGTGCAGTCAACAAGGCCCCAGAACTCCCTGAGACCGTCGAGAGCCAAGTCCTAAGGAGTTTCGAGAACCTCAGCAGCAGCAGAGGCGTCTGGGCTAATTCCGCAGCTGGTCCCTGGAGCTTCCAAGCCAATGCTGGAATTAGGTCTAGATCGGGAGCCTCGTAAGAAACTGAACAATGTAAAACGTGCCAAGAGTGTACTATTTGATTAAAGGAGAGAAGAGGTAAGAAAATATCCAGGAAGCGAATGCTCTTACCCAGCTTCTCATCTTAATAAAAAACATGAGATGAGGATTAATCTTTTATAACCTGGTTACCATTCCCCAGGCCCAATCAAAGTTGATCGCTCTCAAGGATAATGAATGAATTTGTATCACTGTCTTAGTCAGCCAGGGCTGCCATACAAAGCACCACAGACTGGGGGCTTAAACCACAGATAGTTATTCTCTCCCTGTTCTAGAGGCTGGAAGTCCAAGATCAAGGGGCAGCCAGGGCGTTTTCTGCTGAGGCCTCACTCCTGGGTTTGTAGATGCCATCTTCTCCCTGTGTCTTCGTGTGGTCTTCCCTCGTGTGTGTCTGTCTCCTCATCTCTTCTTACAAGGGCACAGTGTTGTGGGATTAGGGCCTGCCATGTGACCTCATTTTCACTTAATCACACATTTAAAAGCCCCATCTACAAACACACGGTCACATGCTGAGGTCCTGGGGGGTTGGGACTCCAACATATGAATTTGGCTTGGCAGGGAGACACGATTCAGCCCTCACAAGTGCAAAATATAAAGTCATAGAATTTATTCTCTGCCAACTCAATCTGATCCCAATTCCTCAAGCTCATTGAGCACATCTGCTGAGTGTCACCATACTCAGTCTGTTCTGGGAGGTGAAACTCAGTCCCGTCTTCTCCTCCCATGAGCGCTTCCTGGTTCTTTGCCTTCTCCTGTGTCTCTGCCTTAGCCAGTTCCAAACTGCCGCCTTCCCCGCGGTACTGGCCTCCTCCCCGCTTCTTAGCTCCTTCAGAATTATCTTTTAGAAGTGTTTGTTTTCTGTTTTCATGTTTCCTTTAGTCTTCTGTTATAAAACTCCAAGCTAAGAAAAAATGATTCCAAACCGTGAACTCTAGCCAAAAGGCACTCACTGAATGGTCACCAGACAATAAAGTAACCATTACATCAAAGATAGTCTGTCAAGTAAAGCTTCTCAATTTGAGTTTCTCACCAGTTGAACATGAACAGAAATAAAACAAAAATTACAAAGTCCTTTTTCCCAAGTGAGCATATTAATTTTGCCTCTGGAAAAGTCCTGGGGAAAGACTTTGAACACATGTTGACTGAAATTCACAGCAATCTCGAAGACCAACACCAGGCAACAGACGTTGTAGCCAGAAGTGTCCCATTCAGCCCATTATCCTAAGACATTCTTGCATACGGTATTTGGACATTTGTTTCCTCCAGCCTTTTCCTAAAGAGACCAAGAATAGTGTTGCCATTTTAAAAACTCAGTATCAGAGGTCCTTTTCAGAAGCTTTTCCACTTCTGGACAGAGAGGTCAATGTCTTCCACTCTTGTCCCTCTCTGACCTCATCCCACTATGGCTCTGAAGAAGCTACTGTGATTTCAAGAATCTTCCATGCTTGTCCAAACTCATGAGCAAGTGTAGCCATGGGGTACCCCAATGGGCCCAATGGCCAGTGAGAGAGGGGAGGAGGGCTTGGCCTAGCAAGAGGATCAAGAGTGCACCTTCCCACAGGTTTTACAGCCAGGCAGCACTGCCTGGTTGACCCCTTCAGATTTGATTAGTGTCATCAAAAACAGCAAGAGCAGCAACGAGGATGCCTTCCACTTAGAGAATCCTACTTAGGGGTCACTCATGATGCAAACCCTTTTGGCTAGTCATTTCATCCTGACAATAAGCCTGTAAGGCATTTAGATGTCTGTGGCAAAGAGAAGTGTTACCTGCTAAGATCAAACAGTAAAAGTAAGCATGGGTGGGGATGAGATAGAGGAGCATCTGGGATTGGAGCAGAGGTACACCTGCCAAGGAGCCCACTGGGGGAGGCCCCGGGTCTGAATAAGGCAGCTTTCCAGCTCTGGTGACAGGCACCCAGCAGGAGCACCCATCACTTCCCTCCCTCCTGTTAGCCTAGGTAGCTAACTTCTCTGGGCCTCAGTTTCCTCAACCATGATCGGTACATCGTGATCCGTGCTTCATGGGTGGAGCAAGAGGGGTAAAGGGCCTGGGCAGTGTCCTGCTCAGGATCTTGCACACTGCAGTTGCTCAATAATCCCCTCGTCCCACCCCTAATTTCAAAAGAGAGATTGTTGTGTGTCTCTAAGCTCTGGGCTTGCTTCACCCAGGGCTCACTCTCCAAAGAAGTCAGTCTCTTTCCTCCTTCCAGTTCCACTCCTTCCTCCTTGGGTGTTGTCAGTGTCCCAGCATACTTAACGCATTAAGGAATGAAAGCTGTCGGGGGAGGGCAAAGGAAACTTAACCTCCCGTTTGCCAAGCCTTCCTTCACTCCCACAGCATACCTGGAGGGAGCAGCCAGGCTTGGTCCTAGCCCTTCATCCCCTTTTGTGACAGTGTGAAGCTAAGATGCACTGCTCCTCTGTGCCCCTCACCCCATCCCTGCCTCTCCACTCTAACAGCCATGAGGCAACTGGGCCACAGGCAGCTGGAACCCATTACAGTTATTTGGAACAAGAAGGAAGCCTGCCCCAAACCACTGATTTCTAGGAACCTCAGTCTTGATTCCAGGAATGCTGTTTGTGGTAGAAGCATGACAGTGCCATATCACTGGAGGTTGCATGTCCTAGCACAGGCTCCCAGCTCAGAGCGCAGCCCTGAGGCCTCTGCGTGCTGCCCCTAATTTGACTCAGCCCCTTCTCACATTTAGTAGCTTATTTTTAGGGTGAGCGTCAAAGCTAGATGTCTCTGGAGAGATACTCCTTCTCTAATTTTGACTCTCCCTCCAGCATAAGCCTGGAGCTGGGGACAAGAGCTGAGCTGAAAACCTCTGGCCTCACCCTTCTTCTACAAACTACCTTAAGAAAAAACGCATTGTCCAGGGATAGGAAAGTGAGACTGCATCTGCCAGTGCTGTGGTCATTTGCACAGGACTGGAGGGAAGGAGTGACTGTCACACAGGTCTCATACATGGGATTTTCTTAGAAGAACAGGGCAAGTTCCATTGTTTCAGCTTTCCTTGTGAAAAGGATTTAAAAGTAAATAAGAGGCCATGCACGGTGGCTCACACTTGCAATCCCAGCATTTTGGGAGGCCGAGGTGGGCTGATCACCTGAGGTCAGGAGTTCAAGACTAGCCTGGTCAACAATGGTGAAACCCATCTCTACTAAAAATACAAACATTAGCTGAACATGGTTGTGCATGCCTGTACTATCAGCTACTCGGGAGGTGGAGACAGGAGAATCACTTGAACCCAGAAGGAGGAGGTTGCAGTGAGCCGAGATTAGACCATTGCACTCCAGCCTGGGCGACAAGAGTGAAAATCCATCTCAAAAAAAAAAAAAGTAAATGAAAGAGAAGCCTCAGATCCTTCCTTCATTCTAGCAGATTTTGAAAGAACAGGGTAATGGGCATAGAGAGATATATATATAATATTATTGCATGCATTATGATATATTCTATATGATAAAGGATTCGTTAGGAAAAAAAATGGGGCCTAGGACAAATTATGTTAAGAAAATGACTTGTAACAACAAAAACAAAAGTAGGTTCATATATTATTTTCCAAGATAAATTTCTGATAGGTTCAAGAATTCAATCTAGAATTTGCTATAGAAGTGACCATTTTCTGGTGGGTGAAGGGCATGCTAAACATAAAGTAATAAAATTAACCAAAATTAGAACAAAATGATAGATTGGATGTCATAAGAATTTTAAACATCTTTTAATTACAAATCAAATACCAAAAATTTTTCAAAAACACATTTGCTACTCAGATCACGAAAAAGTACTATGCAAAGAAATCTCAAACAAAATTTATTACAATGTAATATCTAAAAGAAACACACATGTGCACACACACAGATTAAACATAAATGACAGTCATCAGAGGAGAAATTATAAAGGATAATAAAAATATGGGGAAATTTGTACCATGGCTATTATTCTCTCCTCCTGGGACATTATTCTCTCCTTTCTCCATTTAACTTATGTTCCTCATGGGACATTATTCTCTCCTTTCTCCATTTAACTTATGTTCAACTGCAATAACTTTATGAAAGTTGTCTTCTGTGTGAGATACCTCAGTTTTCCATCTGGGCCCCCACAGCTTCATACAAACTATTATTACTTTGTTATATTCATTTTTTAGTAAAGATTTATTAAGAATGTACTCGCTGATACTTTTTTAGGTACAGAGATTCAACAGGAAATCAGAGATATACCGTTCCCAGCTTCATGGAGCATGCTTTTTATTAAAATGAATGCACGTGTGTCTGTCTAGCCTGTGAATCCTTTGAGGACCTGAATCACATCTCATTCATCTTTACCTTCATATCCCTAGTGCCTAATATGCTACCTGAGACAGAACTAATAGTCAATTTCTGATGAATCCATTCACAGCTAGATCACTGCCCTATAAGTAAGTTTCTAAGCAGAAATATAAACCGAGATTTACCCAGATTTTGTTGCAACCTATTAATAACAGTAAAATAATGGTATCAAACTAAATTTACATGGTAGTTAGTTTCTAAAGACAGTTTACCAATGAATCGTGCCTCACTGTATTTACCAATGAACCGTGCCTCACTGTATTTACAGCCTTGGACAATCATCTTCCAAGTGAATTTTGACCAGTCCTGTGCTGGTCAAAAATAGAGTGAGGCTGAAGTGGTTGCTGTGATGTCCAAGATTAAATCATAAGGAAAACTGGAGTATCCACCTCAGTTCATGTCTTAGAATGTGGATTCTGGTAGAATCCAGCTGCCATATACAACATCTGACTATCCTGAAACTGCCATGAGGTGAGGAAGCCCAAGCAGTCACATGAAAGGCTGAATGGAGAGGGAGTGATGCCTGGCTGGCCCTCAGCTATTCAAGCCATTCCCACTGAGGCATCACACATGAGAGTGAACCTCCTTGAACATCCAGTCCAGTTCAACCTTCCTATGATGCCACCATCTGAGCAACTGCATGAGATATCTCAGGTAAGAACCCACCCAGCTGAATGCAGTCACCCACAAAATTAACAGATATATATTTTTCCTTTGAAGCTATATTTTATTATGCACATTTTATTCAGTAATAATCAGAAAATATTCATCCACCAGATAGCATTGCCTGCAGCCTCTTAGATAATAATTATAACAAGTTTTTAAATGCCTAGAAAATCCTTATGGTATACTATTAAGCGAAGTAAGCAGAACACGAATTGCATATTCAATGTAATCTCAACTATGTAAAGAAAAAAAAAAGAATAGAAAAAACTGGAAGGAAATTTGCCATCATGTTAACAATAATTGTCTCAGGGTAGTGATATTATGATTTTTGTTCTACTTCCTTTTATATTTTAGCATGAATTTCATTAATAAGCATAGAATTTAAAAAGCAAAGAACAGCTTTGTATCCAATACAGAATCAATGACCCAAAGAAATGGCCTTGGTTTTATGTGTTCCGGTCCTGAATGACAAAGAAACACATGCTCTCTTTCTAAAAGTAGTCATGGAAGAGATGGTTACAGCCTGCCCTGTACACATTTTATGGGCAGCACATTGTGCTGATAAAGATGTTTTAAAGGACATGTTCAATTTATTCTTTTTCACTTGAAAATTAGTCAGATCTGATGTCTAGATTAGTCAGAAAGGAATCTGGCTCAAGTTTAACTTCTGAGTCTTTCCTTGAAACATTTCCATCTTCCTTTCCTAGGAACTTTTTTTATTTAATTTTTTTTCATTTAACTGAGATATAATTATTCACGTACCACAAAATTCATGCTTTAAAGTTTGTGATCTAGTGAATTTAGGATATTCACAAAGTTGTAGAGCCAGCACCACTATCGAACTCCAGAACATTTAGATCACTCTGACAAGAAATTCCTGCCCACCAACAGTCAGTCCCATTATCTCCCTCCCGGCCCTGGAAACCACTACTCTACCTTCTTTATATACAGGCTTGGCTATTCTGATTGTTTCATATAAATGGAATTATACAGATGCAACTTTTTTGCCTGGCTTCTTTCACTTAGCACAGTGTTTTCGAGGTACATCCGTGTGGGAGCATGTGTAAGTACTTCATTCCATTTAATGGCTGAATCAAACCCCATCTTGTGGATATGCCACTTTTTAAATACATTTATCAACAGATAGATATTTAAGTTGTTTTTCCATTCTGGCTGTGAACATTCACATATTGTGAACATAATGCAGCTGTGAACATTCCTGTATAAGATTTTGTGAGGTCATTTGTTTTCAGTTGTCTTATGCATATACCTAGAGTGGAATTACCGGGTGATTTGGTAGCTGTATATTTAGCTTTTTAAGGAATTGCCGGAATGTTCTCCAAGTTGAAGCATTTCATATTTCTACCAGCAATGAATGAGAGCTCTAATTTTCCACATCCTTATCAATGCTAGTTACTGTTTGTCTTTTGTATTCTAGCCATGCCAGAGAGTGTGAGGGGATATCTCATTGTGGTTTAGATTTGCATTTCCTTAATGATGAATAATGTTGAGCAGCTTTTCATGTACCTATTGGCCATGGATTTTTTTCTTTAGAAAAATGTGTATTCAAATCCTTAGCCCATTTAAAAATCTGGTTATTTGTCTTTTTATTATTGAGTTGTAAGAATTTTTTATATATTCTATATACTTGACCCTTATCAGATATACGATTTGTAAATATTTTCTCTCATTTTGTGAGTTTTCCTGTTACCTTCTTGATAGTATCCTTTGAAGCACAAAAATTTTTAATTTTGATTAAGTCCAATATATCTACTCTTTTTTTATTGTTGCTTGTACCTTTGGGGTCATATCTAAGAAAGCATTGCCTAATCCAAGGTCACTAAGATTCACACATCCATGTTTTCTCCTAAAAGTTTTGTAGTTTTATCTCCTATATTTAGGTCTTCAGTTAATTTTTGCATGAAGTAGTAGCCCAATGTAATTCTTTCATATGTTACATCTAGTTGTTGTAGCACTGTCTGTTGAAAAGACTGTTTTTATCTCTGCCGAATTACACTGACATCTTTGTTGAAAAACCAATTGCATGGATTCATTTCTGGAATCTCAAGTTTAGTCCATTGATCTGTATGTCTATCCTGATGCCAATACCAAACAGTTTTGATTACTTTGTAGTACGTTTTTAAACTGGGAGGTGTGAGATTTCTAACTTTGTTCTTTCTTTTTAAAATTGTTTTACTGGGATCACACCTGTAATGCCAGGACTTTGGGAGGCCAAGGTGTGTGGATCACCTGAAGTCAGGAGTTCAAGACCAGCCTAGCCAACATGGCGAAATCCCATCTCTACTAAAAACACAAAAATTAGCCAGGCGTGGTGGTGCGCACCTGTAATTCCAGCTACTCAGGAGGCTGAGGCAGGAGAATTGCTTGAACTCAGGAGGCGGAGGTTGTAGTCAGCCAAGATCACGCCACTGCACTCCAGCCTGGGCAACAGAATGATACTCCTTCTCAAAAAAACAAACAACAAAAAAATGTTTTGGCAACTCTAGGTTCATTGCATTTCCTCATAAACTTTAGGATCAGCTTGCCAATTTCTAGAGAAAAGAGGCACCTGTGATTTTGATAGGTATTGTGTTAAATCTGCAAATCAATTTGTGGAGTTTTGCCATCTTAACAATATTAAGTCTTCTAGTCCACAAACACAAGGTGTCTCTCCATCGTTTAGGTCTTCTTCAATGTCTTTCAATGATGTTTTGCAGTGTTCAGGGCAGAAACCTTGAACTTTTTTGTTAGATTTACTCGTAAGTGTATCATTCCTTTTTATGTTACTGTACATGAAATTATTTTCTTAATTCCAATTTTAGATTGTTCATGCATAATATATAGAAGTACAATTGACTTTTGTGTGTTGGTTTGGTATCCTACATCTTTGCTGAACTCATTTATTAGCTCTAATAGCCTTTGTGTGTGGGGGGGGGGTAATATTTTCTCTATATAAGATCATGTCATCTGAAAATAGAGTTTTTCTTCTTCCTTCCCAATCTGGATGTCTTTTGTTACTTTATTTCTTATGAGTAGAGTTTCATCTTGGTACTTTCGACATTCCTGAATGATGCAAGAAGAACAACATGCAACTTATAGGGCTTTGGGTAAAAGCTGTATTTCCCTTCACGGAAGTTGGGGCAAGTCACAACCTCATATGCTCACCCATCTCTGATGAAGATGTATAAATCTTGAGTCACTGCAGCTCCAGTCTTCTCCAGCTGAGCCCACTGGTAGAATTTGTCTTCTAAGCTGATCCCTGGCCCTGCAGCTTGACTTCCTTCTCCCCGTTTAAGACTTAAAATTCATTCTCTGTCTTATAACTTGGCAGATGCCTATCTCAGCCCCTGGTGGGGGTGGCCATGGAGGGGCAGCTTTGTTCCTGCATCTGCTGGGTGGTTTGCTGCTGCATTCAGACTTTCCAGGGCCAAAGACACCACAGATCAGAGCAGAACTTGGACTTTAACTCAGTTACTCTCATGTCAAGAATCAAGCCCCCTCACTATGCCACTTCCTCTCCCACTAGGCTATGTCCTCAGGACAGGAAGTTCAGACTTCCTAGAGCCACCTGAGAACTAGATAGAGTAAATCTCATGAGGAAAGGGGAAGTTGAAAGGGAAATTCCAAAGTTTAGAAAATATTTCAAGGAGAATAGTGTAGAGAAAAGGAGGAGGGATCTAAACATTGTTGAATATTTCTTTAGAGCAAGGCAAATTGATTTTTCATAGCTTTTCCCATTTAATTAATACCAGGGAGGCATCGTTATATCCCTTTTATAGGCAAAGAAACTGAGATCGCCAAGTTATTTTTGTGTGTGTGTTTTTGTTTTTTAAGAGATGGGGTCTTGCTCTGTCATCCAAGCCGAGTGCAGTGGCACAATCTTAGCTCACTGCAGCCTGGAACTCCTGGGCTCAAACCATACCCCGCTTCAGTCTCCCAAGTAGCTGGCACTACAGGTGCATGTCATTATGTCTGGCTTGAGATTAATAGCTTTTAAATAATGCTCAAAATCATAGATCTGGATTTAAAACTAAATTCTAATCCTATATTCACTTGACTCCAGGACCCAGGCTTCTCCCCACTGCAGCCCAAGAAGTAACCTGCCCAAGGTAAGTAACAGCAACAAATACATTTAAAAATGTTGCTTAGCAAGTGGCATAAAACAATAAAACAGAACTGTGTAAGGTGTTTGTGTTTGGTATATCCAGGTGGCCCCTATTAAGGCTCATCCCTAACTTCTAGCCAAGGAATCAAACTGTGATATTCAATTAACTGAGAATTGGGCCACTCCTTTCGGGAACCTGCCAATACACCTAATAAACACAAGCAGGCTCTGCTGAGTAGAACAATGTGAGCTCAGAGTGAACAGCTGTGAAGGCAAGCCCTGGCTCTGCCTCTGACCAGCCATGCCCATCTGGGCAAGTCACTTCCCCTAGATTCCATTTCCCCATTTGCAAAGTGGGCACTGCAAGACATACGTCACTGGTTTGCTGGGAGAATAACGTAAGTTTCCCAGACCTCCACCGTGGGGATATTAAACAGGGCTACACCAGCAGTATTACCTATGTGTCCCTAACTCTTCCTGGGAAACCACAGAACAGCCACCACCTCCTCCAGGCACACACACACCACAGTACACACAGAAACACAGTAGGGTGTTTCAGTATTCTTCCTTACAAATTCGCCAGCCACCAAGCACCATCTCCATTCTCTGCTTTTCTTGTGCTGGGACTTTAGGATGAAATTCACTGTAGGTACCCCACATCCTGTAATGGAGCCCATAAATGAGTCCTCCTAATATGTCCAGAGCTGCTGCTGCGATGCCTCCTGTCACTGCTGCCCTGTCCTGCTGGGCCTTCCCACCTCCTAAGGCGTGTCTGTGGGACACAGGGATCCACTGAAGCTGGTGCTTGTGCTAAGACGGTGCTGCGGGACCCCACCCCACGCCCTAATCCCTGCAGATGGGAGAGGAAATGCCCTCCTTCTCCACACCAGGTTGCACGTGGGTGTATGGTGGCCCATGTCTTGCAAAGTGTTTGTGAACACAGCGTTCTCAGTTTCTCCTCATGACCCTCCCATTCCCAGGATCCTGCCGGATGTTCTCAGGACCTGAGCTGGGGAATCAGTTCTAGAGAGGACACTATACTCTGGTCAGAATTGCCCTGGCTTCAGACCAGTCCAGTCCTCCAGCTTCCTCTTTCCTTGTGGGGGAGGGTCCCCCACTGTTGTCGCTCCTATGGGGAGATGGAGGGAGCTGGAAAAGAGATGAACTCTGCCCTCATCATCCTGAGAAGCCCTCCCCTGCTGCCCCACTACAACTCTGAGTCCCATACCAACAAAGGCAGAAAGTTGGCAAGGCCATGGAGCCCCTGGTATTCGCTAGTCAGGCGATGTCTCCCAGAGAATACACAGCCGCTGCTCAACTGTCATGGCAATAAATAACCCTACCATAACTGTCCCCCGGCCTGCCTACTGGCAAGAAATACTCATTCCTGGCAGGGACACAGGCTCTGAGAGGCTCTATCTCCCAGGAGACTGCTGAGGAGGGTGTTTCCAGGCTCCTGAGGGCTGAGTGACTCATCACCCACAGAGCCCCAGAGCCCGGCTGTTTGCAGCTGGAACTCGGTCTCCTGAAATCCAGAGCAATGGAGGGCAGCCCCCTCGTCCCTGTGTAAGGTCACAAAGGAGTCCTGGAGCCGGGTGGTGGTAATGGCTGCACAACAGTGGGAACGTCCTTAATACCATTGAACTACACACTTAAAACGGGTTACCACGGTAAACATTATGTATATGTTATCACAATTATTTAAAATATTTGAATTCAGAGAGAAAAATACATAATATATAAGAAATACTATATATATAATGTATATACACCAATATTCATAAATAAATCTCTGACCAGTAATTTATAAGGGATCTTTCTACTTTTCTGTATTTTTAAGAGTTTTTTAGTTTGCATGTAGTACCTTTGTAATAAGAGCAATTACAAGAATTGTTCATTAGAATTCACAGTTATAACAATAAGCCTTTTCAAATAAGCACTTTCAAAAATCCTTCCTGTGTGTTTGTCCTGTCAATCACTTGTTCAATGGTTGGAACACAGACAAGTCTGCGGGGCTCACTGCCCTCTCTCACCAACCATGGCTACCAGAGTGACCAACAAAGGGGCCTGGGCGACGGTTCCCTCAGGCCATACTTCCCTGCTCCCAACCCTTCACCGCCCTACCCAGCTCCAAGATGTCTCTACCTGTAGCCTCGCCTCCCTCCTCCCGCAACCCCGCCTCCCTCCTCTCGCAACCCCGCCTCCCTCCACTTCCATCCCCGCCTTCCTCCACCTCCAGCCCCGCCTCCCTCCAGCCCCGCCTCCCTCCTCCTCTAGCTCCACCTCCTTCCACTTCTAACCCCACCTCCCTCCAATCTTGCTTCCCTGTACATCCAAACCAGCCTCCCTCCAACCCCGCCTCACTCCAGCCACGCCTCCCTCCTCCTCCAGCCCCGCCTCCCTCCACCTCTAACCCCGCCTCCCTCCAATCTTGCTTCCCTCTACCTCCAACCCGCCTCCCTCCTCCTCCAGCCCTGCCTTTCTCCTCCTCCCGCCCGCCTCCCTTCTCTTCAACTCATTAACTCATGATGGATCCTAAGCCTAAATGGAAACGTAAAGTGTAAAACCTTTAGAATCAAACACAAAAAAATATTTCGTGAACTTAGATTAGGCCAAGAGTTATCAGATATGACTCCAAAAGCAAGACCCACAAAAGGAAAATTAATAAATTGGATTTTATCAACATTTTACCTTTTATGCTTCAAAAGACACTGTTAAGAACATAAAATAATAAGCCAGAGAATGAAAGAAAATATTTGCAAGTCATGTATTCAAGATATATCTAGAAAATAAAAAGAATATAAAATATCTAGAATATATAAAGAATACTCAAAGCTCTACAATAAGAAAACAGCCCAAATTTTTTTTTTTTAAAAAAAGGCAAAGGATTTGAACAGATATTTCACCAAAGACAAGATATCAAATGGCAAATAAGCACATAAAAAGACTGTAAACAGTAAGAAAATCAAAACTAAAACTACAGAGATATGTAACTGCACATCTGTTAGCATGGGGGAAAAAAGGCTGACAACACCACATGCAAGAGAGAATATAGCAAAACAGGAGCTTGGCTGGGTGTAGTGACTCACACCTGTAATCCCAGCACTTCAGGAGGTTGAGGAGGGCAGATCACCTGAGGTCAGGAGTTAGAGACCAGCCTAGCCAACATGGTGAAACCCCATCTCTACTAAAAATACAAAAATTAGCCTGGCATGGTGGTCAGCGCCTGCAATCCCAGCTACTCGGGAGGCTGAGGCAGGAGAATCACTTGAACCCAGGAGGCAGAGGTTGAAGTGAGCTGAGATTGTGCCACTGCACTCCATCCAGCCTGGGCAACAGAATGAGACTCCATCAAAAAAAAAAAAAAAAAGAAAGGAAGAAAAATAAAAACAGGATCTCTCATTCATAGCTGAAGGGAAAGCAAAATGGTGCAGCCACTCTGGCAAACAGTTTCACACTTTATTACATTTTCCATGCTCTTAGATGAAGCCACACAGGTCAGTGAATGGCCAGAGCAGGTGAGGTTTGAGGGGGCAGCTTCGCAGTTTTCAGCATGTGACTTCCATCCCTAGGTTCGCATATCTCTACTTCCCAGCGAATAGGAAGAAGGGAAAACAGAAAGTGAAGTGAAAACAGCTTCCTTATAAAAATGAAAAGGAAACAGAAAAAGTCAAAAACGTCAATAATTGAAGACGATATGATCATGTACATGAAAAACACAAGAGGATCAATAAACTATTGAAAATAGCAAAAGAACTTAGCAAGGTTTATGGAAATAAAAGCAATATACAAAATTAATAGCATTTCTCCACATTTTAATTTTTTTTAACTGAGAAAGTAGAACAAAAAATAAACTACACATTTGTTTTGTTTTGTTTTTTGAGACGGAGTCTCGCTCTGTCGCCCAGGCTGGAGTGCAGTGGCGCAATCTCGGCTCACTGCAAGCTCCGCCTCCCGGGTTCACGCCATTCTCCTGCCTCAGCCTCCCGAGTAGCTGGGACTACAGGCGCCCGCCACTGCGCCCGGCTAATTTTTTTTTCTATTTTTTAGTAGAGACGGGGTTTCACCATGGTCTCGATCTCCTGACCTTGTGATCCGCCCGCCTCGGCCTCCCAAAGTGCTGGGATGCCAACCACGGCCAGGTGTGGTGGCTCACACCTGTAATCCCAGCACTTTGGGAGGCCGAGGCAATAGGGTTGCTTGAGCCCAAGAGTTTGAGACCACCCTGGGCAACATAGCGAGACCCCCATCTCTACTTTTTTACAAAAAGAAAAAAGAAAAAAATATTTAAAAATTGAAAGACTAAAATACCAACCAAAACTATAGAAATACCAATGAAAACTACAGAGAACCTCAGAATCCACCTAAAAATACACAAGGTAGTTACTGATGTATTCGACTACATCAAAGTTGAAAACATCTTTTCAAAAGCAAAGTTAAAAATCAAATGGTCTCCTGGGAGATGGGTATTTTTAATGCTTACAGCAAACAGTATCTAGGTTCTGGATGTATATAGTATCTAAAATGCACAGATAATTCTTACAAATCAAAAAAGAGAAGAAATATATTAGAAAAGTGAACAAAAGATTAAAAATGGACAATTGAGAGAAGCAGCAACCTGAATAACAAGTATATGAAGAGGACCCTGATTCATTAGTAATAACAAAAGCACACATTTAAATAATGACAACATACTACGTGGTGTAAAGTATGGAGAAGACGTGAGTAGACAGGGTCCCTGTGCTCTGCTGGTGTGCGTGTGGAGTGGCATGCCGCTCTGCACCACAGTGGAGCTGCGCTTGGTGAGTTTACAGATGCATCTGCCCCACAACCAACTATCCTGCTCCTGATTATAGATCACACAGAAGCCCTTGCACACACCCATGACAGCAAACATTACAGCCCTCAGCGGTGACAAGGAACTGAAGACCACTTAGGCTGCCAGTACAGCCAAGAAGGGAGAAGGCAGGGGCCATCAGTATGTCCTGAGATTGCTATGAGGCCCTGGAAACACCAAGTCTGGGGATGATGGGGCGGTGGATAAATCGGGGGAGGGTGATGGCTGGAGCTTATTCTCCCACCCTCCCTTCAGATCACACTGATTTGGGAGCACTATGGAATGAGAACAATGTCAAACGATGTGTGAGGAAAGAGATTCACATAAGGATAATATTTGCAGTCTTATGGTCACAGCAGTTTAAAAGCTAGAGACAGTTAACCTGGAGAACAGATTTTAAAGGACAGACATTACCATAAAGAAAGATAAAGTCACTTTATTACTTCTGTGTCTACACACAGTAACAGTGAGGTATGGAGATGTACATTTCAGCTCAGTAACAGAATGTATTGTCTAGAATCAGCAACATCAAATGGACAAAGGAAAATCCAGCAGCTCTCAGCAGGTTGCCAGAAACAGGCCATCCCATGAGGCCTGGGCAGACTCCTGAGATATAAAGAGATTGCAGTCCTGTCCACGGCAGCGGCAGCAGCAGCATCTCTTGCATTGGTGAATGTCTGCTTGGACTCAAAATGGTGCTAGTTGCTTTACACATAACAATCTCAGTCTACAAGTTGCTACTCCTGCAAAACCCATTTTGCAGACGAGTAAACTGAGAGTTAGAAAACGCACTTTCAGAACAGAGATTTGAAGTCACTATTTTGACTGCAGTCTACCTTCTTCCTGTTTAGAAGACTTATTTAGATAGGCTTAGCTTCAGCATCTCAAAGGCATAGAGAAAACAGCCCTCCGGGATCTCATGCAAGAAACATGGGTTAAGGGGCATAGTCCCAAGAGTACCAGCCAGGATCTGTATGACTCTGGCTGGATGGTGACAGACTTGAACATCAGCAGAGACAGGAGTGGCATAATCCTCACACCTCCCCACTCCCGGAACTGGCATGGCGGCCATAAGCTGAATGGAGGGCCAAGGAGTGGTCAGTTCTCTGGAAATCACAGACCAATCCTCCTTCAGTCTTGGCTGGAAGGAAACAGGGAGGCACACGGGGCCTGCAGACCTACTGTTCACCCAGGTGGACAACATGATGAGCTCCAAATCACCCCAGGACTTGGGGAAGGGCCTGGACCACCCCCAAATGCCAGAGAACACACAGAAAACGAATAGGAAGGGCTGGGGAGGAGCCAAAGGGGGAAGATGGGCTTCATTCCCCTAAAGCAGTGCTTCCAGAGTAATTGATTCCGGGGCAATTCCTTATTTCATAATAATGAATGAATGAACAGGACAAAGGAGAGGTGGTGTTTAGGAGCCAGGAGAGGAGGCCATGGAGCGACCTGTATTAGGAAATATTACCATCCCTCACCTCAGGCAAAGAGGTAAATAAATGCTCAGAACAGACACCTAAAGGGCCCATGAACAAATGGCTGCAAGAAACTATTGAAATGTAGTTGTTTAGTATGATTTTCAGATTATACACAGTAATAAGCATTAGGGTCTGAATTATGTTCTCCCAATGGATGTGGTAGTCCTGACCCTAGTACCTGTAGATGTGACTTTATTTGGAAATGGGGTCTTTGCAGATGATCAAGTTCAAATAAGGACCTTAGGGTGGTCCTTAGCCCACCCTAAGGGGCCCGAATTCAATATGACCATGTCCTTATAAAAAGGAGAAATTTGGAAACAGAGATAGAGACAAGAAAAATGCCATGTGAAGGTCAGAGTTATGCCACCACAAGCCAAGGAATGCCAAAGATGGCCAGCAAACCACAGAAGCTAGGGCAGAGGCCCAGAACCGATTCTCCCTCACAGTCTCAGAAGGAATCAACAACGCTGCCGTGATGATTTCAGACTTTATTGGCCAGAATCCTGAGAGAATACATTTCTGTCGCTTTGTTAAGGCAGTCCCAGCAAACTGACACAAGTATGTGTTGAAATTCTGAAATGCAATATATGGTATAATCTAAATTTAGAGCTTCATTAATAAATGTGGTGCCCACACCAGTGTCTCATGTTCATATACTCTCTTCCCTTCATGGGACACTAGTGACATCTCCTGGTGCATGTCATCCCACTGAAAATGGTTTGAAAAACATCCACGGCTCTTCTCATAGTAAACTCAGAAATGTGTCCATACAATACCCATAGAAGGCCTCCTTGTATTCTAGTGTACAGACTTGAAGTTTGAAACCAGAAAAACCTGATTTGAATTTTGCCTTTGCCACATACTGTTTAGATAACTTTGGGCTGGGTCATACCCTATGCCTGTCTGTTCATCTGTAAAACGGGGCTAATAAAAACCACTCAACAGAACTCTTCTAAGAAACAATTAAACGATCTAAAGTATGTAAAGACTCTGCACAGTAATGGAGACTCTGCACAGTAATGGAGAAGAGTGGAAAAGCTGCCGCTCTTATGTGGCCTTCGGATTCCCTTGCTTTTTCTCAAATGTTTCTAGTTAGAACAGGGTTCAGCAAACCCTTTTTGTAAAGGATCAGAGCTTTGTGGACCATACAGTCTCTACAGAAACTAATTCTGCCACTGAGGTACAAAAGCAGCCACAGACAAGATGTAAGTGAATGGGCATAACTGTGCCCCAGAAAACTTTGTTTAACAAAATAGTCAGTGTACTGGATTGAGCCTCTTGCTGATCCCTGAGTTAGAAGACGTATTTAACATGTTTGGCTATGAGGACTTTAAATTCAACTAGAAATATAGATTATGCATGTTTTACTGAGACTTAGCAAGACCTACGTTGATACTCTTGTGTGCTCATTTTCAAGCACTTTCAATGTGGAACAGGAAGCTGAGTAGATTTAAAACACCAATTGCAGAAATCAAAGAAATATTCATAATACAGCAAAGAATGCATCTTGATTTGAAGAGTAAAATAGGCTTACATGAGAAGTGAACAATTTAAAACGTTCAAGTTCCCATTAACACAAATAATATTAGACCAGAAAATTCCCACCTTTCCATCTATCTATCCTTGTAAGTAAGCTTCAAATGGCTTCTGATCAAGGGATGTTGTGTTCAGCAAACTGAACGAGCCTTGCAAGTGAAAAGTATTTAAAGGAATCACAGCATGAACTCGTTTTGTGCCAAAGTAAGCAACAATTTAGATGGTGCTTGCTTTCTAACAGTCAATTTTTCTGTCCAGTTTCCTTTCTGTATTGGGGGCATTGATGTTTAGAACTCTTTGTTACTTGGAGTTTCTGACAATCAAAGTGTTGACTATTTTCACTTGTTTAAATATTTCATATATTTCTAATAAAGTAAAAAAGACTAATAAGGAAACACATTAGGAGGAAAGATTGTTGGGAATATTTTTGGAAATTTGTACCCTGACAAATATAATGAGAATTATGTGATGGAATTGGAGGGTAAAAAGGAGAAGAAATGATGAATGTAGCTTCTATTGTCAACTGAAATGCAATCTTTTTCCTCTAAGAACCACAGTGTGCTAAGGCAATGGGCTTTGAACTGTGCTACTTCTTAGTGTATGGCTTGGTCCTCAGTTTCCTCACCAATAGGTTGAAGAGAAGAAGACAACCTATCTCAAAAATACTCCAACTGCGTTCATCCTAATTCCCTCTTATCTAGGTAATAGTGAAAGCTGTTCAAGTTTCTATTGGCCTCTCGACTCTCCTGACCCATTCTCACAGCACTCCTCACTAGACTATAAGTCCATGTGTTCGTTAGCTTGGGCTACCATAACAAAATACCACAGACTGGGCAGCTTGAGCAACAGAAATTTATTTTTCGTACAGTTCTGGAGGCTGGAAGTCCAAGATTTGGGGGCCAGTGAAGTCAGGTTCTAGTGAGAACTCTCTTTCTAAATGGTTGCCTTCATCCTGCGTCCTCACATGGCATTTCCTCCGTGCTAATGTGGAGGAAGAGAGATGAAAAGCTCTCTGGCATCGCTTTTTATAATGATATGAATCTTATCAGATCAGGGCCCCACCCTTAGGATCTCATTTAACCTGGATTACTTCCTTGGAAACCCCATATCCAAATACAGTTGATCCTTGAGCTCAGTGGGTTTGAACTGTGTGAGTCCACTTACACATGGGTTTTCTTTCATCTCTTCTGTCCCTAAGACAGCAAGGTCAACCCCTCCTCTTCCTCTTCTCCCTCCTCCTCAGCCTACTCAATATGAGAATGACAGGGATGATGACTTTATAATGACCCAGTTCCATTTAATGAGCACTAAATATATTTTCTCTTCCTTATGCTTTTCATATAACATTTTCTTTCCTCTAGCTAACTTTATTGTAAGAATACAGTATGTGATGCATTTAACCACACAACAAGTGTCTTACTCAACCATGTTATCAGTAAAGCTTCTGGTCAACAGTAAGCTTTTAGTAGTTATGTTTTTTGGGAGAGTTAAAAGTTATATGCAAATTTTCAACTGTGCAGTGGTTAGTATGCCTAACCCCCATGTTGTTTGAAGGTCAACTGTGCAGCCATGCTGGGGGTTAGGGCTTCAAGATATGAATTGGGGGTGTGCAGGGAGGGACACAAACATTCAGTTCCCAAGAGTCTATGAGGGTATAAATAGTGTCTTGTCTTCTTTTGTTCACCATTTTGTCCCTAGTGCCTAGTAGAAAATACAGCACTAGATAATTAATGAGCGCATTGACTAAATAAATGCAATAGGCAATAATTTTTTTAGATGACCTGTAGATTACATAATTTTGACATTTGTCTGATCTGTTAAAACTGACATGGGAAAAAAACTAAGAAATATCTTCTATGTTCAAAACTACTCTGAATTTAAAGCACAGTCTTACTGGCAGACTTGCAACTTCCTATAATACCTCTATGTCCTGTTATGAGCTAAGACATTGTACAGTCTCCAGTGGGAGAAGGGATTTTTCTCTTATAAAAGGCTTAGTCAGATACATCCTTTTGAGCTATGCTTAAGATACACATAGTTTGCTCCAACCGTGCCAGGAAACATTATTCTACGAATAAAGTTTCCCAAAATTTTTTTTCCCAAATTTTTTCATGAGGCAGAGAAATCTCGCACTTACCTATATTATTACAATTGCTACTGCAAAGACTACTGATTACCAGAAGGCTGGGGGGTGGGCAGGAATTGCTCCAATGGCAGTAACCTTCAGGTAAAAAATATCTAAAAATTTGAACCACATTCATGAACAACAAACTGTGTAACTTGGTGTAAGACACTTCACCTCTCCACTTAGCTCCAGTATTTTATAAATGCGTTATTTTGTTTATAATATTTATGTTGATGCATCAAATCATTGCATTTATTATTCTGAGAAAGCTCCAAATAGTGACACAATGACATTGCAAAGAGCAAGGCCATCAAGATAATGAGAATGTACTAAAAATCATGCCCTTGGATGAGTGATGATTGTATTGCAGTAATGAAACTCTATCTCCTAACTCTGTTCAATCTATCCAATGAAATCAGAGGTCAGCTGTACCAGAGGAAACACTGAGAAGTCAAGACAAGATCAGTATGGTCATCTGACCTTTGTTCTTTGCTTGAGGGATAAGCTCATCTGGGAGCCCAAAGAACAAAGCAAGAGGTATCAAGGGAGTTGAAGAAGTTTATTTTTCCGCAAACCAGTAATTACTGTACCCTGAAGTGCTGAAATTTCATAATAGGCTATATTTGCAGTATTTCCCCCCAGAAAAGCAAGAGCCAGAACTCCAGAAAGAGGGAAATCTGAACTGATTCCCAGCCTATTTCAATATATTCCAAGTTTGAATTGTCTTCAGTAAATGAGAACTATTCTAGGTACAATATTCTTTTGTGGTCAATCAGATACTGATGCAGTTTCTATCATAACATGTGGACAGAAATTTTCCTGGAAGGCTTTTGATCCTATTTCCAGATGGATTTATATCCAGGAGGCCATGACCTAAAAACAAGAACTGCATGTACTCATTACAACAGTGAATCTGCTCACTAGAAACAAACAAGGCTGTCAAATGCCTTGAATAAAATGACATTACATACTTTTTTTAGCCCATACAACGTACCGAGCAACTGCTAGCTGCATCCACCATCAGTATCTAATTCAATACTGATGATAGCCCCATGAGGTAAAGTCATTATTTTCATTCGACAAAGGAAAAAGCACAGATCAGAGGACATCCCATTGGCTAGATGTCACTTCCAATGTTTACCCCACTGCACATGTGTGCCTTTGGCCTGCAAGAGACTTTGATGAGATCAACTCAGTCACATTATTTCTGCCATCTATGGAAGTTCTGCTATTCTGCATTCCCAACAGTATACAAGGCATTGAAAGACGACTCTGTAACGTAAATAATAGAAGGCGGATTTTAGAGAGAAGTCAAAACTTGAAGAACGATCAATACAATGATGGTTTTCCTCCTAAATATTTTCCCTTTTGCGCCTCCCACATTGAACTTGATGATAGATTCAGCAGGAAACTATAGTAATGGGTGCAGTTCATTAAAATTTCAAAAGAAGATCATCTTTCTCGCCAGAGGACCAAGTCAAAAAGTTCCTAAATTCATGCAATCTGGGGAGTATGGGGGAGAGTCCTTATTTCTCTCTCTCTTTTCCTCTCTCTCTCTCTCTTTCTTTCTGCTGTGCCCCAAGACCAGCAAATTGTGGATCTGCACTCTCAGTGGCAGCAACATCAAAACCATGTAAAGCTCTGATAGAAAAGCTCATTTTTCTGGATAGAGGACAGAGAAAAGAGGACCCCTGGTATGTAAAGAGTTGTGGGGTATCTCCATTTTTCATCTCTTTAATCTCTCCACTCAAGTGTGAGCCTAGTTGGGCAGAACTGAAAACAAAGTGGAAACTAAAACTAAAAGAAATCCATCTTTCTGGGGTTCCTTCAGAGGAATGGGACAAGGGGCCTCCTGATAACCAGACAGCGTAAGGGAAACACCTAAGAAGAGAGAGTTGGAAAACAGGAATCCTAATTCTGTGTATGAATCAACACAAACACCAGGTTCATTCTCACATGTGGAAAACATATCCAAAGAAGCAGAGCAAAGGCTTTGGGAGCTGAATTGTGGTATAAACCACCACCCAAGTTCCAGACCAACCACTGAGTGGTGCATGAGACTGACAGTTCCAAACAACACAGAAGAAACTGAAATACGAACTGTCATTGGAACCACCACTTACAGAAGCTGAGACAGAAGTGGCAATCTGGACCCTATTAAGTTGATTTCCTGCTCAAACCAGAAACATCTACATTCTGAAGAGGAATCTAACAGGACAAAAGTCCAGTAGCAATTCAACTTGTTAAGGGTACAATCCAAAATCACTTGATGTACCAAATCTATGAAAATCTGGCCAACTCCCAAAGGAAAGAAAAATCACTAGCTCTAATTCCTAGATGACCTGGATATTGGAATTATCAAGCACTATATTCACACCATGAGATTAAAGGTAAACACTCTTGAGACAATCAGATAAATACAAACTTGCAGTGGAGAATGTAAACTACATAAAAAGAACCAAGTGAAAATTTTAGAAATGAAAAACACAGTATCTAAAATAAAATCTTCACAGAATGGATTCAATTGCAGAATGAAGACAGCAGAGAAAAGAGCCAATAAAAGAATCTAGGACAGTAAAAATGAATCCATGTTAAGAACATAGAGAAATAAGATTTAAAAAAAAAAAAAAACATGTCTTTGAATGCCCACAAAAAAATATCAAGACTTATAGCATTCATCTCATTAGAGTCTCTGAAGGAGAGAACAGAGATTAGGGCAGAAAAGTTTGTGAAAAAAATAATGACTGAAACCTTCACAAACTTGATGAAAGATGTAAATGTACAGATTCAATATGTTCAGAAAGCTCCAAGGAGGATAAACTCCAAGAAAACCATGCCTAGCCTAGACATAAGATCAAACTGACAGAAATCAAAGACAAAGAGCATTTCTTGAAAGTAATCAGAGGAAAGAATAGTCACATTACATGTAGGGTGACAGCGATTCAGATGACTACAGATTTCTCATCAGAAATCATAGGGGCTGGAAGGCAGTGGAACATCATCTGGAAAGTACTGAAAGGAAAAGAAATGCTAATTCAGAATTCCTCATCCAGTAAAAATATCCTTCAGGAATGAAAGGGAAATATATATTCTCTAATGTGGAAGAGCTAAGAGAATTTGTTACCAGAGATCTGTTCAAAAGAAATGCTAAAGAGAATTCTTCATACTGAATAGAAATGATACTGGAGGGAAACTTATAGTTTCAGGATTCAAGGAAAAAAACACAAATCAAAATATCTGTGTAAATATAACAGCCTATAACTTCTGAGACTCTTTAAAATGTACACAATCATTGACAGAAAGAATTATAACATTTTATGTGACAACTATAACATTAAGTGGGGAGGATAAAGGGACCCATATGATTGTGAGACTTCTGAATTTTACTTTAAACAGTAAGTATTAACTCTAAGTAGACAGTGAGAAGTTAGGTATGTGTTATATCTTTGAAGTAATCACTCTTTTAAAAAAGGAAAAAGAGATAGCCCAAGAGCCAATAGATAAATCTAAATAGCATACTAAAAATATTCAAATAGCCTAAAAGAAGTCATGAAAGGAGAAATCAAGGAAAAGCAACAAAAACAAAAAACAGAGGAAACACACAAAAAATAAAATGATAAATCTAAATCTCAACAATTTCTTAACTGTAAATTATAGAAACATACCAATTACAGGACAGATTATAAGATTCAATTCTATACCGTCTGCAAGAAACCCTTTTTACTAAAGGTAACTGTGAGGTGATAGATATATTAATTAGTTTGATTTCACAATGTATATGTAAATCAAAACATGTTTTACATCTTAAATATATACAATTTTTCTTTATCAATTATATCTAAATAAAGCTGGTGGAACTCATTTTAAATGTAATGATATAAAGGACACTATTTATAAGAAGACCGGAATCCATACCCCCAGATAAATTATGAGAAAAACATTACACAAATTCAAATTGGTGGATATTCTACAAAATACCTGACCAGTATACCTCAAACCATCAATATCTGAAAAACAGGAAAAAACAGACTGAAAAGCTGTCTCAGACCAGAGTTCCTCTGGGCATCACACTCTCCTTACAGGTAGAGACGGGGCAGATGGGCAAAAGGCCAGTGGGAGGGTAGACAAGGTAGCCTTGCAAGAAAGTGCTCCCGGGTCCCCTCTGTGGGCTTTCTCTTGCATCCTGTGGACCAGAACTGAGTCCCCTGTCATCCTACTAGCAAGGAGAGCTGAAGAGCCTGCAACCTCTGAAGCAAAAGGCTAGGCAGGAGGGGCTGTGCACAGCAGTGCATGTCGGGGTGAGTTGTGGGATTAATACTTTTTTGTATTTGTATTTATGCTTTTGTCATCGTGAGAATTATTCCATTCATGTTAATTGGAGGTAGGTGGGAGTTCTGGTTTCTAGCCGCCCACCCCCACCCCACTACAGGTATGTACAGACTGACCAAGAACCCCGTTGTGGTTCTTCAAATACGAATGTGTTTGTGCAGTCTTTCACTTGAGGAAGATGTGTTTTGGCTTCTTCTAATGGTGCCATGATACCATCAAGTAGGCTGAATTACCATTCCTCATTTCCCACAAGAAGCTAATATTCTCAACTAGAACATGCACAGAGAAAGCAAGGAGAACAACTTTAGAAGGTGTGTGCCACTCTGCATGCCTGTAACCTTATTGAGACATTCCCCATCACAACAGACAGCCTCCGCTGTAGCCCCCCGTATGCCATCTCCAAGGGCCAGGCAGAGGTCATCAGAGTGTGGCAGATGTCACCACACTGGAGTCAACCCTGGGCCTGAGCAGGGAATGGGCAGCACCCAAGCCAAAGCTCCCCCTCTCTCCAGGTCACCGGGAGGCCTGGAGCTCTCCCATTGCCATCACCCATGCGTTGAGCCCGCTTCCCTCCCTGGAAGGATGGGGCTGTCCAGGGCAGAACTGGCTGCAAGGAGGGACACATACTTTTCAGCCCAGATAGACACATTCCAAAGTGAGCTCCAGACCCAACGACCCTGGAATTTGGGGAGAATTCCTCAGCTTGCTTATCAGCAAGACCAGGATGTAGAATCTGCCTGGGCAGTGGCAGCATCATGAGATGCTAGGAATAACAGACAGCAGCAAATACTCCTCTCTCTGTAAAATACTAGGTTAATGTTGTAATTTGGCATAAGTATACATGGAAAATTGTGTTTGTATTTTTATATTTATTAATCCTTCACTTTTAAAAAAAGATGATACTTCTACAGATTATTGTATCCTCTTATCCATCATCTCCAGATGTTTTTGTTTAGTTTCTAATGGTTATTCTGAAATTGTTACTACGATTGACCTCTTTTTGTTGATTTCCAGAGGATCCTTATTTAAAAAAAAAAAAAAAAAAAAAAAAAAAACAGAAAATCTAGGAAAGTTGCATGTGTCCAAAACTAAGATACTCTGTTATTTCCAAATTTTTATTTGTAAATGTGTTTTTTCCCTCCCTAAGCTTTTCTCAAGGGGCTACATTGTTCCAGATCTTTCCAGCATTTGGAATAAAGTTGAGTTGCACACTTAACATTCTTCTTTAATTATGAAGTTGAAATAAACATTAGCAGATGCCAGACTCAATTGTTGATGGGGACAAAAGTGCATTGGCCAATGGAGAAAGGAGTGTGAGTCTTCCTGTGATCACTCACCACATGAAATAAAAATGATGGATACTCCATATTATCATCCTTTGAAAAAAGGATAAGGGAAAGAGTTTCCACTTTGGCAATTTCTTTGTTTACAGAAAAGGAAAGGTGGGAGAGGCCTGTGTTCCCAAAAGCATACTCAGTGTTTTGCAACTTCTTTGAAAAGCTGCTAGGGAACCAAGGCCTTTGCTCTCAATTGAGGGTTTCCAAGGATCGGGGTCCTGGTGCTGCAAAAAGGGTCAGAGCTGAGGTGGTTGTTTTGTTTTCTTTTGTTTTGTTTTGTTTTTTGCCAAGCTTGGGGCTGGCTCTGGGCTTATGGTGGGCTTGCGCTGAAGCACTGCCTGGCAGAAGTACATGCACGGCCCAGAGAAAACTCAGATGCGTCCATGCGGCCATCAGACTGATTATTTCCATTCATCTCTGGTTACTACACTCTGGGGCATCCCCATGCTGCACAGGTAGCATTCCAGGCCCTCCCAATTCTCCATTTTCACCCCATCCCAGCCACTCCCCTGCAGCCCAGACTCCTTCACTTGACTTTAGCACCTATGGTTCCCCTGCTGAAATGGTTGCCCCTTCCTTTCCACTGGGAGGACACTGACCTTCCATAGGGCACCCTCCCCTAGGCTCAGGGAAGCCCTACACTCCAACTAACACAGCAGGTACCACATTGCTTGATAACTGTTAGGGACAGAACTGTGTGCTCCCCCAAATTCACAGGCAGAAGCCCTAACCCCCAGTGTTACTGTATCTGCAGATAGAATGTTTAAAGAGGTGATGATGGTTAAATGAAATCATAAGGATAGGGCCTAATCCAATAGGACTGGTGGCCTTATAAGAAGAGAGAAAGATACCACGAATGTGTGCACAGGAAAAAGACTACATGAGGACACAGGGAGAAAGTGGCATCTACAATCCAAAGTTAGAGGCCTCAGGAGGAGCCAATCCTGCTGATGGACTTCCAGCCTCAAGGATGTGAAAAATGTCTGTTGTTTGGGCTTCCCAGTCTACGGTACTTTATCAAGCAGCCCCAGCCAACTAATGCAGTCACTGCTTGCCCCTCTCCTCCACAGTGGCTTCCCCTTACAACCTGAAGAGACCATCATTTCAAGTCACTTTCCTAGCATTGGATCCTTAGTAAGTGCATCACCAATAGTAGCTGTGTTGACAAAGTTGCAGCTGCAGCAGCTCTACTTGTTATCTTTCTTGTTATTGCCTTCAAGCAGAAAAATAAAATCTTTCTTATCTCTGTTAAGAAGTGTGCTTCTCGAGACTCGCTTCCCACGCTCCAGGCAATTGCCTGGAAGTCTCCACTCAGTGTAGCAGGAGAAAGAAAGCAGCTTCAGAGGCACAGATGGGTCACAAAGGAGCAGGGTTGCTATGAAAGCTAAAAAGCTATAATGATGTGTGCATCAGCCCTCCGATGCCTGCCATGGGCCAGGGATCACACAGGGCAGTGGACAAAGACGAATAGGTGAACTGGCCTCTCTCAGAGCAATGGCTGTGGAGAGATAGGAAATCCCTGTTTTGTTTTGTTTCATTTTGTTTTGTTTTCTGAGACAGAGTTTCGTTCTTGTTGTCCAGGCTGGAGTGCAAAGGTGCAATCTCAGCTCACTGCAACCTCTGCCTCCCAGGTTTAAGTGATTCTCCTGCCTCAGCCTTCCAAGTAGCTGGGATTACAGGCATGCACCATCATCCCTGGCTAATTTTTAGTAGAGATGGGGTTTCACCATGTTGGTCAGACTGGTCTCAAACTCCTGACCTCAAGTGATCCACCTGCCTTGGCCTCCAAAGTGCAGGAATTGCAGGCATGAGTCACTGTGCCTGGCCAGGAAATTCCTGTTCATCTATCTTCCTTTCCAGAAATTCTGGACATGCCCACAAACAGAGATCTATCTAAGATTCTTCTTGGTACTTACAAACTTTAGTTAAACTGACCACATTTTTGCATGTGATTTTTTGAAATTTTTCCTTTCCCCTTTCTTCCTGCACAATTAAATATTTTATTTATTTATTTATTTATTTATTATTTTTTGAGACTGAGTCTCACTCTATTGCCCAGGCTGGAGTGCAGTGGAGCAATTTCGGCTTGCTGCAATCTCTACCTCCCAGGTTTAAGTGATTCTCCTGCCTCAGTCTCTCAAGTAGCTGAAATTACAGGCGCCTGCCACCACACCTGGCTAATTTTTGTGTTTTTAGTAGAGACAAGGTTTCATCATGTTGGCCAGGATGGTCTCAAACTCCTGACCTCAAATGATCCGCCCACCTCAGCCTCCCGAAGTGCTGGGATTACAGGTGTGAGCCACCTCGTCCAGGCCACAATTAAATATTTTAAATCAAGTGTCTTCATGCCTCTGTTCTCCTCTGAAGATATTTATAATGGAATATTCTGGAGAAGCAGAGACATGGAAGAAACATCAATTTCCCCATGAGTTTTCAAAAGCAGAGAAATTAGATGTCCAACTAAGAATTCTATATATCCTAGCAGACATTTCTATCTCTCCCCTAATTTTAGGGTTCAGAACTAACTCAAGAAAGTGTTTCTTGTTGTGAATGAATGAAAAAAGTAAGCATTTCAAACGTGTATTTAATTTCAAACTTTATTTAATTTCCAAGACCACATGAACCTTTTGAAGCTTCACCCAGACCTAACAACTTCGCTGAGACACTGGGTGAACATTAGGCGGGACACAAAAAGTCATCATATGCAGTCCTTTTGACTTTTTTAAAACTTTCTGGGCACAGTGGCTCATGCCTGTAATCCCAGCACTTTGGGAGGCTGAGGTGGGAGGATCACGAGGTCAGGAGTTTGAGACCAGCCTGGCCAACATAGTGAAACCCCATCTCTACTAAAAATACAAAAAATTAGCTGGGGGTGGTGGCACACGCCCGTAATCCCAGCTACTTGGGGGGCTGAGGCAGGAGAATCACTTGAAGATGGTAGGAAGAGGTTGCAATGAGTTGAGATCACGACACTGCACTCCAGCCCGGGCGACAGTGCGAGACCCTGTCTCAAAAAAAAAAAAAAAAACTTCAAATAAATGTGTATAAAGTGGTTATCAGAGGCAGGAGCTCCTTGAGTGAGGCACAGTGATAGTTCCTAATATAGATGGCTCCATGGCCTCCTCTCCTTGCTCCTAAACACCCCCCCTCCTTTGTCTTATTGGGGCCACATGACTTAACCCTGCCCATTCCTCTCACCTAGAGATGGGCTTCATGACAAGGTCATTTCCCCAGACTCCGCCTGCCACACTGTGGCTAAAAATAAACCCTTGGAGCCAGCTGGCTCTATCACTCATCCTTTCTTTCCCCCTCCTTCCCTTCTACCACCCTCTTCTCTCTTTCTCCTCTCTCTCTCAAGGCATTTTATGTCCAATCACTAAAGTGAAATACAGGCCAGACATGGTGGCTCATGCCTGTAATCCCAGCACTTTGGAAGGCTGAGGTGGGTGGATCACCTGAGGTCAGGAGTTCGAGACCAACCTGGCCAACATGGTGAAACCCCATCTCTACTAAAAATACAAAAAGTCACTGGGGGTGGTGGCAGGCACCTATAATCCCAGCTACTCAGGAGGCTGAGTCGGGAGGATCACTTGAACCTGGGAGGTGGAGGCTGCAGTGAGCCGAGATTGTACCACTGCACTCCAGCCTGGGTGACAGAGTGAGACCTTATCTCAAGAAAATAAATAAATAAAAATAAAAAATAAAATGAAATAAAAATAAAGTTAAATACATGTAAGGAAATTGGATATCGCCTCGAATCTCCAAGTTTTTCATGATAATTTTTCCTGGTTTTCTTTCTGAGCACTGCATGAAGTAGGCTACATACTTGCTTCCAAACAGAAAATGTCCTCAAACGATGCACACTAATCTGATAATAATGGTAACCACTGGGAAAACAAATGGAAATGGGTAGTGGTCAAGTGAAATTTGAGATCTAAGTGGATTGCATGGATGTTTTATGATAAGAATATATTCAAAATAAAATCGGAAGAAAATTATTGGCTCTGAGCTTCCTAGTATCCAAAGCAAGTATATATAGAATCAGGTATAAAATCCCTCGGGAGTGACCTGCCTGGTCTCAAAAGGGTTGTGTGACTTCAGGGACTATGAAACCTAGTTATGGGTTTCCACCATGGCCCCCAGGATGCTCCCCGCTTCTTCCACGTTCCTCTTGGAGACTACCCCCTACTCTCAATTCTGGTTTGCAGTGGTGGTGATGAGCCGGGTTGATCCAATCATTCCTCTGACCAGGTAAGAATCAGCAAGACACAAAGAGACCTTGGGCTCCTGGGGAAGCCATTCTCATTCTGGAGAGGCTGAGAGGATGCCGGGCCTGCAGGGCTGTAGCTGGCATTGTCGCAGTAAAGATCTGTGGCAGCGGGCCTGTGCAAACAGTGTTGAACGAGCGATGGGAATGAGTTCCTGGTCAAACCACACAAAAAGTAGGATGACTTTTGAGGTGGGTGCCCCTCTATTTTCTCTTCTTTTCTTTCCTTTCGCATTCTTTCCTCTTTTTTAAAGCCAGTTTAGGTTGGCTTTTCTGCCTGTAGCGCCTGAAAGAGGACAGGGAAGCTTATCTTACTGCATCTATAACTCACACCTCCAGAAGCGCAACCCAGTGTGAGCGGATTCTGACCCCTCACCCACGACCTCTTGGACAGCGTGCGCAGAGGATGCTTCCTAGCCCTTGACAAAGCTCTCGCCCTATGACCTGCCATGACCAATTCAGGCAGGTGCTGTCAGAGGCATTTGCTGGGATGTCCCACTGCTTTCTTCCCTCTCTGCTGTGTGCACAGGATGTTCCAGATTGGAGAGAGCCCTTTGCCACAAGCTTCAGAATGCAGCAGTGTGGAGCAAGACACAAGGGAGAAAGCTGCCCTCATGAGTCACTGACAGGACCTACTAGCTAAGAAATATGCCTCTGGTGAGCAGTGGCATTGGCTGGTTTCTGTTGCATCAACTAATGACAGCTGATGAATACACAACCCAACCAGACACCAGAAGAACATGCCCCTGCCCCTCCCAGGATGGGTCCACTTGACTATCTCCTCGAAGCCACTTAGAAAGCAAGGTGACCTAAGCTTTACTCAGATGCCTCCTCTGTCTCAGCAGAAGCAACTTTCAAAATTGACTTCACTGGCTGCATTAGCAATCAACACTGTGCAGAAACTGATCATTAAAAGAAAACAGTGAGACATTTTCCCTCACTATTTCCAACTCATTGTTTTTATCACATGACAGAAAGTTCTGCCATCTTAAAATGTGTGCTTACGCAAGAGAATACCACACACTGGTGGCTTTTGAGAAATAGCTCTTTTCTGAAGATGAAAAGAGTCCAAGAAACAAACAAACAAAAAAAAGCCTGTCACTGAAGCTTTAGAGAAAGAAAAAGTAGAAGAGTCTCTTCATGGCTCCTGGGCTAATGACTTCGGAGAGCTGTTAATGTCAACACAGCCAAGCACCACATGGGACAGAATCTGGTTCATTAGCAAATTATGGCTTGTGAGTACAAAAAAAGAAATAATTTGCCCTGAAATGGAATTCCATACCCCAAGGAGCTCTGGGAAGATTGATGGTTGCTCTGCTCAAAGGGCTCTTCCAACCTCATGGGGCCTCCTGTGGAGTGTCCCACGTCACCCATGGCCCTGGTGTGGCCACACTCATCTCCACGCAAAGCAGAATGTGTGGGGGCACCCCTCACGGGGTAATTGGCCCAATCTTCATCTTCTGCAGATGAGGAAAGAGGGCATGAGGCTGTCGAAGCTCACAATCAAGTCATAGCCAAAGCAGAGGCAAAACCCCAGCATCACCACACGGCCATCCATTGTTCTCCCGTAAGTGTATCAGTAAACATTGTTTCCTCCGGGACTTCTTGTTGGAGCTGTAGTAGGTTGAATCTTACCTGCAGCCAGCTGAGTGGGCCTGCTGTGGAGGGGAGTAGCTGAAAGATACTGTCTGAAGTCCCCAGGACACTCCAAATAGTGATTAAAATTTCTTCCACGTAAATTCAGCTTCTAAACCATCTTCTCGGTGTCTTCTTACGCAAAATCCTGGAGCTGCCCTGGGGACGCTTGTGGTCTAGAGAGCTTCTTGGAAGGCAATGGGTTAATGGGCTCCCAGTTTTCCTACCAAGGAGAGGAGGGATGGTGGTGTGAGAGATGGGGTGCTCAGCAAGCATCTGTTGCCAGCAGAGCCCACCCTACAGAGAAATAATTCCAAAGTACAGGGAAGAGGAGGCAGGGACCAGGCTTTGGACCCTCTCTGGTAGGAGCCATGCTCTCTCCCTACTGCTCTCTCCAGGTCTCAGCTGCAAGGGACAGTGACTCAGGCCCTTTTCTCCCTATACATATCCCCGCTCTGTAGAACCCAGGGTTCCCGGAACTTGTCTCACTCAATGGTTTGGGATCCCAGTTCTCTAAATCTCCACAATTATTCCCAGAGTTCCCCGACATGCCCTGAATGCTTTCACCAGCAAGCCGGGCCACACGGGCCTGGCAGTCCACTTCTTGCCGCAAGCCCACGGCCACTTGTGCTGGGTCTGCCGCTCCTGCCTTGCCTCACAGCAGCCTCTGCTAGGCGTCTCCAGGTCTCCCGGGTACTGTCCTTCCAAGTGAATGAGACCGCTGTCACCATTGCTCTGAGCCCCAGAAATGCTCCTGGATGGGTGGCCAGTCTCGGAGATGGCTGATGCCTTCTTCCTTGTGTGTGACACTTGCTCATCTGGGCCGGTGCTCCCTGCCACAGAGATTTGAGTCCTGCCTCCACCCCAGGGAACAGCCACACACTTATGCATGAGCCAGGAGATAAACCCAAGAGACAAAAAAAAGAAAAAAAAAAAAAATTAGCCAGGCACGGTGGCAGGTGCCTGTAATCCCAGCTACTTGGGAGGCTGAGGCAGGAGAATGACTTGAGCCTGGGTGGTGGAGGTTGCAGTGAGCCGAGATGGCATGATAGGGTTTGGCTGTGTCTCCACCCAAATCTCATCTTGAATTGTAACTCCCAAAATTCCACATGTCATGGGAGGGACCCAGTGGGAGGTAACTGAATCATAGGGGCAGGCCCTTCTCGTGCTGTTCTCATGATAGTGAATAAGTCTCACATAGATCTGATGGTTTTATAAAGAGGAGTTCCCCTGCACAAGTTCTCTCTCTTTTCCTGTCACCATCCATGTAAGACCTGACTTGCTCTTCCTTGCCCTCCACCAAGATCGTAAGGCCTCACCAGCCATGTGTAACTGCAAGTCCATTAAACCTCTTCTTCCCATTCTGGGGTATGTCTTTATCAGCAGCATGAAAACAGACTAATACAAGGTGCCAATGCACTTCAACCTGGGAGACAGAGCAAAACTCTGTCTTAAAAATAAAATAAAATAAATTAAATTAAAATAAAATAAAAATTGAGGGGTTTGAAATGGCACTTCTCAACAAACAAACCTTACTTGGGCACATTTGGAGGATTATAAAAAACAAACTCATTCTAAAAACTGTAAAAAATAAAAGGGGCAGAATCAAGAATTTATCCTGATTTTTCTGCAAAAACTATATTTCAGGGTCACAAAATCAGATAATTTCAACAAGTAAATGCCTGAAGTAAACAAATAGGGTAATTCTAGCTAGTACACAAAGAGGAGAAAAATAGAATGTTACCATGTGTGACCCCCTTAAGTTACAATACTAAGAGATCTTTACTCCTCATAACAGGAATAGTCTGGTGTTTGGGGGAAGGTGTTAACACCAGAAATAGGGGAGCAGGGGAAACACCCGAAGTTTGCTGGGTGGGATCTTGCCGAAGACGCTCAGAAGCTTAACTGAATAATTCAAACAAGTCATCTGGCTTAGCAAAAGTCCTCATGCGGAAGTGTCAGATCACACAGGTGTCCACAGTGAACTGGGACCTGGGCAGCACTGGGTCCCCTTACTGACTGTGCCATCCATGTGCTGAGCCTGCCTTCTGGGGAAGGAGGGGCATCTCCAGGAAGGGCACCCGGGCCAGGTCAGAAGGCCTCCTGCGTCTCCGGGGCAGTGTGGTCTTCGTTCAGGAGACAGTCATCACTGAAGGGGAACAGAGCGAAGGCTGCACAGTCCAGCAGCTCTGGGCCCAAGCTCTCAGCCCCTTCCTGGCCCTGCAACGCTAAGATGGGATCATCTCCCTCATGCATACAACATACAACACGCCGCTGATGTGTGCGAGAGCACACGCGTGCCAGGCAACTGGCCAGCACCGGCTGCCTCTGCAACGCGGAACTTACAAATGCCCTTCCCGTGAGGAAGGAAGAGTCACCCGATGGATTCTCCGCTACCAAGCAAGCCCTCTACCACCTTACAGTGCATTAACTGCTTACAGTGATTCCCCTTCTCGGGAAACGCTTTTTTAGCTCTTCCTCTACAGTCGGGGAGCTGAGACCCCAGAAGCCAGCAGTCGCACTAGCAGGGCAGGGCGGAGCCCGCCCGACCCCTTCCTTGGGAGGGGGGCCCAGGGCTGGGGCCCGTTTCCTCTTCCCGCTGGGGTCCCACTCAGGTTTGCAGGACGCGGAGATGTGAAATAAGCGAGTGCACGCGATAAACCCGCACCCGCGCGCCTGGTACACGCCGCGGAGAGGCCTGCCCTGTCCTGCCCCGCCACTGGAGCCGGTGGCCCGCGGGTCAGCGGGGGCGGGGTCGACCCGGGGGGAGGCTTGTGGGCCCCCTGCGGGATCTCGACGGTTCCTATCTGTTCCATTCTCCCTCCCAGTCTCCCTGAGCCCTGCCCCTAGATCCCTTGCCCGAGCCGCTCACCCCCTCCCCCGCAGGCGTTGTGCTGGGCCCGGGGCAAATTCCCCAGAACTTCTGGCCACTCTGCGCGGAAGCACGCCTGGCAGAGCTGCTGAGCCAGGCTCAGATCGCTAGCAGGGGCGCTCCCGACCCGCGAAACACTACGTCCTCGGCTCAGTTTCAGAAGCGCCCCCGCCTCGCCCGGCGAGCCCGGGAATGGCGCGCGCGCCCCCTGCTGGCCACGCCGGGACCACCGGCACCCAGGGATCCGGCGCGGGCAGGGCGCTAGGCGGCAGGCAGGCCCCCCTCTTCCTCCCAACCCTCGCAGACTGAGAGTATCACAGGGCGGGCTTCCTTATGGGTGCTTTTGTTGAAATTCAGCATTGTAACCAGTCTTGAAAGAAAAAAAAAAAAAAAGAGGGCAAATGTGCTGCACCACTTTAACATAACTTCAGTGACCCTGTTGTCTTCTTTTCTCGGATCTTCCTCCTGCTGTATCTGCATTTCCGCATAACGCCAACAATAATGAGAGCGTGACCCAGGAACCTGCAAACTTTTTTCTGGAAAAGGCCAGATAGTAAATATTTCTGACTTTGTGAGCCAGATGGAAAATCGCCCATAGACAATATGCTAGGCCGACTGAGCCTGTGCCAGTCCCTGGGAGCCGACGCGAACTGGAAACAGGCCAGTTGTGCAGATTGCCTACTTGTTCACTAAATCGAGGCAAGTGTGACTTCAAGGCTACTACCTTCTGGTCCTTGTCAGGTGCAGGCTCTGTTAGTTGTTCCTGCCACATCCCTGCCTGGGCCACAGGGCGTGTCCCCAAGTGTCTCTCCAACCATAACCCTGCCTGGCCCTGCTGTACCACTCAGGAGCTAGGAGGCCCCTGAAGATCAGTGGCCCCTGCTGCTCTGGGCCCACAACCTGTCACTAGCCTGTTGGGGTTTAAGGGTGAAAAGACAGACCTCAGACACACATATGTGCGCATGCATGCACAAACACACACACACAAACATGCACCAACATGCAGACCCCCTAACCCAGAACCACTGGGTTTCTGTGGCAGTGACAGTAGGAAAAAGGCCTAGGATGCAGCTTGTAGTGGATTCTTATAATTCCATGTTACCATTCCCAACAGAGGTTTAATTTTTTCCTACCAGAGGCAGGGCTTAGTCACCCTTAACAGTTTCCAGCTCTCTGCCTCCTTCCAGTTCCTCAATGTTATCAATCCAGATATCTGCCGTATACAACCACCTCCTGGTGACAACCATCCTATGAGACAGCTGGATACAACCTACATGACTCACCCCACTGACCCCCACATGGACCTCACAGATATGCTGCAATGACCACCTCTCAGTCATGGCGTGATTACGTGGAGCAGGTGTCTGCTTGCTCTAAACCCATCAATTACAACCCCATGGGAAACCTGCCTGAGGTAGACCCCTGGACCCCACTTAAGGCCTCAGTCCACAGGTCCCCGTCTCTCTCATGATCCCCACCCAGTGGTTGTGTGTGTGTTTGTCCCAGGCAGCTTCCTCCATTCCGCTGGCCTTGTGAGGTATTCTGCCCTATTCTCTCAGGGATCTGTGAGTAATATGCTGCTTCTGTGACTCTATGTGCTTTGTTGAGTTGCCTCCTCTGTCTCTCCGGACGATGCACTGAACCTAGCTCCTCTCCTGGTCAGGGCTTGCCTAAAGAGTGGCTGTCTTAGTGGGAATAGCTGGAAAGAGGTCAGATGGGAGCCACGGGGAGTCTGCCAGTATGAACAAGATTCTTGTGAGAGCAACTCCAGGCCACAGGTCTGACCCTCAGGCATAAGGCTGCCTGCCAGGATAAAGAAGAATCTTGTGAAAGGCGTGCTGGACACATCCACCACCAAATCCCTGAGGCCATCAGGCAGAACAGAGTGTATAGGAACTCTGCAGAAAGAGACCACAAGACCAAATCAGAGAGAATCACAACAGCCTTAGCCACATGGTTCCCTCCATGAGCAGAGGCACCCACAGCACCGAGAAGAGGAGAGGGAGGGGAGGTCAAGAAAGGAGCAGGGAGGGGGAAGGAGAGGAGAGGAGAGGAGACAGAGGAGAGGAGAGGAGAGGATGTCTTCAAGCCACCCTTTCAGCCCCACAGGCCGCGTGATATGGGAAGCACAAAGGGTTTCTCCAAGTACAGAGAAGAAAACAGGAATAATCCTCTAGTTCTCCTTCCACACCGACTTTTTTTTTTTTTTTTTTTTTTTTTTTTTTGAGACGAAGTCTCGCTCTGTCGCCCAGGTTAGAGTGCAGTGGCACAATCTTGGCTCACTGCAAGCTCCACCTCCCAGGTTCACACCATTCTCCTGCCTCAGCCTCCCAAGTAGCTGGGACTACAGGTGCCTACCACCACGCCTGGCTAATTTTTTCTATTTTTTAGTAGAGATGGGGTTTCACCGTGTTAGCCAGGATGGTCTCGATCTCCTGACCTTGTGATCCGCCCACCTCGGCCTCCCAAAGTGCTGGGATTACAGGCTTGAGCCACCGCGCCCGGCCAACATTTTTGTTTATGCAGAGTACACACTCCCTCTCTTGTACCTCACTTTCCTAGGTGAGGGTGCCCCTAACATGCTGGCTTCATGGATGTTTTCCTGGGTCGTCCCCAGTGGGTGCCTGAGCCTGGGTTATGCAACCTGCTGCCTCCTCCTTGTAGGAGCCCCCTCTCCCAGCCATAGGTCTCTTCTTCTCAAAGGACTCAGCATCAGCCTCATGCAAGAAATGTCCTTGGGAGACAGTGGCCTGACAAGAAGGGTGAGGGTGAAGGAAAGGCTAAGAATTGGGCAGCCAGGAGATGGCTGGAATTGGCTAAGAATTGGAAAAACTGGAAAAGGCTAAGAATTGGGATGGAGACGGTGAGGGAGGAGGGAAAGGAGCAGTGGACTCACTGTGCTGATAAAGGAGCTTAGGTCAGAACAGCCTCCAGACACAGAGAGGAATGGCCTCCAGGTATGAGGGCAGCAGAGGGGCTGGAAATGGGAAGGAGTACAGGGTGTGGGGGAAGAAGGGGCAGCCACATCACTGTGCAGGAGACTGGACAAAGGGACATTTTCCTCCAGGCACCCAAGATGCTTTTGTATGCCACCGTCTAGTTGTAAACTGATTTAAGGATAGGAACAGAAATTTGATCAAAAATCAGAAATATTTTCATGCCTTTGACCAAATCTTCCTCCTTACTAACTAGAATTTACATCACAGAAGGGATGTGAGTGGAGAAGGGTTTTCTGGGAAGGATGGGAGGGGCCAGGATAGGGAGGTGCTAGCAGGAAGGGGAGGCTTCAGGAGGGGAAGAAAAGGGGAGGGGAGGGCAGGCTGTAGCCCTGGGGAACCTCGCACAGGCCCCGCAGCCTCGCCCACCTGGGGTTGAGTTGGGCTCTGCTGACAATCACCTCTCTGAGCCCCCTTCATCTCTCTCTGGAGCTCTACGTCATAATATCTACCCCAGTGGCTAGTTTTGAGGACTTCACAAGATAACACCTGGCACAAAGTAAATGCTCACTAAAGGTTGCTACTAATATTACTCAGATAACTTATTGGGTGTCTGTTCAGAAACCAACCCTCATATTTTATAGTTATTTTCATAATTTACATACAATGCAATTCCTCTCTCTCTCTCTCTCTCTCATCTACAATTCTATGAGTTCTGACAAATGCAGAGTCATGTAACCAGCACTATAATCAAGACAGAAAAGTTCCACCCACCTCAAAAGTCTTTCTCACCACCCTTTGAAATCCAGCCCTCTCCCCTGTCTAACCCAGGACATCTCCATCCTTAAGGCTTTCCCTTTCCCAGAAGGTCATATAAATGGAATTGTATAGTTTGTAGCCTTTTGAGTCGGACTTCTTTCATTCAGCCTAATTATTTTGAGATTCATGCATGCTGTTGAGAGTATCAATAATTTGGGCTTTCTTTGCTGAATAATATTCCACGGGATGGATGTACCCCAGTTGGTTAGCACATCCCTCAGCTGAAGGACATTAGGTTTTCATTCTTGGCAATTATAAAGTTGCTGTAAGTATTCACGTAATAAGTTCTGGTGTGACCCATAAGCTTTCATTTCCACTGGGCAAATACCTAACAGTGAGTTGCTGCAACATACATGGTAAATGTAAGTTTTACTTTACAGGGAAATTTTCAAACTCTTTTCTTTCTCTTTTTTTTTTTTTTTGAGACAGAGTCTTTCTCTGTCGCCCAGGCTGGAGTGCAGTGGCACGATCTCGGCTCATTGCAACCTCCGCCTCCCGGGTTCAAGCAACTCTCCTGCCTCAGCCTCCCTAGTAGCTGGGATGACAGGCATGTGCCACCAGGCCCAGCAAATTTTGTATTTTTAGTAGAGACGGGGTTTTGCCACGTTGGCCAGGCTGGTCTCAAACTCCTGACCTCATGATCCGCCTGCCTCAGCCTCCCAAAGTGCTGGGATTACAGGCGTGAGCCACCACGCCCGGCCCCTTCAAACTGTTTTCTAAGCGGTTGCCCCATTTTGCATCCCCACCAGCAAGCGTAAGAGTTCCAGTTTCTCTGCCTCTACCAGAACTTGATAATGTCCATTTTTGGTTTTGTTTGGCTTTGCCTTGTTTTTTGAACTAAGAGAGGTGGAATGAGAGCTTACTGTGCTTTTAACCGGCATATCCCTAGTGTCTCGTGCTGTTACATTCATGTGCTGCCTTACCATCGGTGTATCTTCTTCCAGAAAGTATCTGTTCAAATCTTTTCCCTTTTTTATCCAACCCTCACTTTCATTTGTAACTGTGTGAACTCGCCACATGTCTTTCCCTGATTTGCTTTGGGTAACTAGAGGGATAATAAACCCATTGAAGACACTAAGCATGTGTGAGACATACACACGGTCATGTTTGGCCATATGCCAGAAGGACTAGTAGCTTTGCCATCTTACCCAGGGTGGCAAGCAGACATCCTTCGCTTCACCCACACCTCAGGCGGTTGTCAGTAATTTCATTCCAGGAGTCTTCTTCTTTGCTTTCAACTGGGCCGTAATAGAGGGGCTAAGTTCTCCCAGCATGCCCCCACCCACTCCAAATCTTGGGAGAGGGGTTGGAGACAGACCTTGGCTGCCCTAAGAAGACCCCAGGTTCCTGTTGCCCCTGAAGCTCTTCCTCGTGACCATCTTTGCCCACAGTGAATCTCAAGCTATGTGGGCTTAGGAGAGTCGCTCCAAGATTTAGGAAATCCCCACCTCAGGGCCCTGGTTTCCCAGGCATCTCTCTCACTATCAGAGCTACATGGAGGATACTTAGTAGAGAAAATCCATGGTTTTGGTGTAAAATAGTCATACTCTAGAAGTTAGCATTATAGAGCTTAGGGAAAAGTCATTCCTATGAATACATTTGTGAGGAAGCTCCTCTGAGACACTCCCACAGCACTGGGCAGCCAGGAATGACGCTGGCCAGCCTGGAGTTCCCGCCTAAGATGCTACTTCTGCTAGCCAGGATGCAAAAAGGTTACTTAGAGAAAACTGTGGATGACCATCACTGTGAATCGCCAAAGAAAGGAAAGAAATGGAAACTTCTGTGAAAGACTGCAAAGAGGAAAGAGGAAGCAAGGAGGTGTTTACTTCTTACTCCCTTGGGAAGCTTGTGTAGTATCCAGGGAGATGTTTCCTGTTTTGAGTTCCTATCATACTTTTATCTCTTCTCTCCCTTCCTTCCTTCCTTCTTTCTTTCTTTCTTTTTTCTTTATCTTTCTTTTCTTTCTTCTTTCTCTCTTTCTTTCTCTTCCACCCCTCCTTCTTCTCTTCTCTCTCTTTCTCTCTCTCTCTCTCTCTCTTTCTCCCTATCTCTCTCCCTCTTTCTTTCTCTGTCTCTCTCTTTCTTAGAGATGGAGTTTCACTCTGTTACCCAGGCTGGACTCCTGAATAGCTGAGAGGACAGGCATGCACCACTGTGCCAAGCTTATAATACTTTTCAGTAGCTCTTCAGAAGCCAAGAAAAAAAAAAAAAAAAGAAATGAGAGAAAGGGAGAGAGAATAACACATGGCACATACAAAGACACAAACATGTAAATACAGTTTTTACATAAACTGACACCCACCAGAGTGGCTTCCCCCAACTCATACTCCTTCCCTGGCTTTAGGTTGTCAAAGCTGATTATATCTGATGCCTGATAACAAAAAAAAAGTTGATAAAGATGGTAGTGATAATGGTGATGATAGTGATGGTGATGTTGAGGATGGTGGTGATAATGATGGTGATGACAGTGATGATGACGATGGTAATGAAGAGATGATAAAGCGATGATGGTTTCAATAATGGTGATGATGATGATGATGGTGATGATGTGATGACCATGATGATGATGATGGTGATGGTGATGATGATAGTGATGAGGATATGGTAATGGTGATATGATGATGGTGGAGATGGTGATAATGGTGATGATGATGATGATGGTAATGGTGATAATGATGGTGTTGATGACTGTGATGATGGTGATGATAGTGATGAGGGGGATGATGATGATGATGATGAAGATATAGCACAATCTATGGAAAGTTCACTATGTCCTTGGCTTTGTACTAGTTCTTCTTACACATAATTTCATTCCTTGTTCATAGCAACCCTTGGCAAAAATGGAGTCCCAGGAGCACGATCACACAGTGTGAACTGACCAGCCTCACTCTCACCCACATGCAGAGAAGTAGAGGAGGATCATCAGTGCACAGCTCTAAAACTGTCATGAACAACTGTCAATCAGAAAGGCTATTTCTTTTAAAACTGACATTTAAGCAGTTTCCTAATGCCATATGCAACAATCAACTAAAGATGGATTAAAGACTTAAATGGAAAACCTAAAACTGTAAAAACTCTGGAAGATAATCTAAGAAATTCCATCCTGGACATAGGCCCTGGTCAAGAGGGCCAAACAATTGTAACAAAAACAAAAACTGACTAAAGGGCCCTAATTAAACAGTAGAGCTTCTGCATAGTAAAAGAAACTATCAACAGAGCAAACAGGGCCGGGCGCGGTGGCTCACGCCTGTAATCCCAGCACTTTGGGAGGCCGAGGTGGGCGGATCACGAGGTCAGGAGATCGAGACCATCCTGGCTAACATGGTGAAAACCCAGCTCTACTAAAAATACAAAAATTTAGCTGGGCATGGTGGCCTGTAGTCCCAGCTACTTGGGAGGCTGAGGCAGGAGAATGGAGAATGGCGTGAACCCGGGAGGCAGAGCTTGCAGTGAGCCAAGATTGCACCACTGCACTCCAGCCTGGGCAACAGAGCAAGATTCTGTCTCAAAAAACAAAAACAAAAATAAACAAACAAAAGAGAAAGAAACAAACAAACAGACAAAAAATAGAGCAAACGGACAGTCCACAGAATGGGAGAAAATATTTGCTAACTATGCATCTGACAAAGGTCTAATATCCAGAATCTATAAATACCTTAAACAAATTAACCAGCAAAAAACAAACAACCCCATTAAAAAACAACCCCATCAAAAAAAAGTGGGAAAAGAACATGAACAAACACATTTCAAAAAAGATATACATGTAGCCAACAAACATATGAAAAAATGCTCAACATCACTAATCATTAGAGAAATGCAAATCAAAATGAGAATGAGTCACCATCTCACATTAGTCAGAATGGCCATTATTAAAAAGTCAAGGCCGGGTGCAGTGGCTCACGCCTGTAATCCCAGCACTTTGGGAGGCCAAGGTGGGTGGATCACGAGGTCAGGAGATCGAGACCACCCTGGCTAACACGGTGAAACCCCCATCTCTACTAAAAATACAAACAATTAGTTGGGTGTGGTGGTAGGCGCCTGTAGTCCCAGCTACTTGGGAGGCTGAGGCAAGAGAATGGCATGAATCCGGGAGGCAGAGCTTGCAGTGAGCCAAGATTGTGCCACTGCACTCCAGCCTGAGCAACAGAGGGAAATTCTATCTCAAAAAAAAAAAAAAAAAAAAAAAAAAAGGTCAAAAAATAACAGACGCTGGCCAGATTGGGGAGAAAAGGAAACATTTATACACTGCTGGTAGGAATGTAAATTATTTCAACCATTGTAGAAACCAGTGTGGCAATTTCTCAAAAAAGTTAAAACAGAAGTACCATTTGACCCAGCAATCCATTATTGGGTATATACATAAAGGAATATAAATTGTTCTATCATGAAGACACATGCACACGTATGTTCATCACAGCACCATTCACACAACAGCAAAGTCGTGGAACCAACCTAAATGCCCATTAATGGTAGACTGCATAAAGAAAATGTGATGCATATATACCATGGAATCCTACGCAGCCATACAAAAGAATGAGCCCCACCTAATCATTTGGCAAGCTCCAAGTCTCTGCCACGTTCTCACCAGTCCCCTCTTCTATGATCAAGGTCTATTGCTCCCCAGTTCCCAGATGATGACTTGAATGATGACCCCAAAATAGTCTGGTCTTCTCCCTGACTGGCTTGGAGCAGCAATGTTCATTTACAAGTCCACTGTGCATTCCTATCTGCTGGGTTACATTTCTTATCTAAGGTAAAATTGGAAAGGTAAACCCAGATCTTTTGGAGGACTGATCACTTCACTCAGAGGCCCCCATTATGCCTGGGAGGTTTGTCTGTCTCCAAATTCTCCTCCTATCTCTCAGTTCTCCTACCCCCACCACTCAGTTCTTTTTTTGCATACTTTGCTGCTAAGGCTGCCAAGTGAGACCATGTCACACATTAAGGGATTGAGGTGGTGCCATCATACAGACTCATGCACTGCAGAGTGCTTATAGTTCTTGAAATTAGCACCAGCCAGAAGAGTGTTTGATGGACAGTTTCTTTTTGCTTTTATTATTATTATTATTTTTATTTTTATTATTTAAGACAGAGTCTTGCTCTGCCTCTCAGGCTGAAGTACAGTGGCACGATCTCTACTCACTGCAACCTCCACCTCCTGGGTTCAAGTGATTCTCCTGCCTCAGCCTCCCGAGTAGCTGGGATTACAGGCGCACACCACCATTCCGGCTAATTTTTTTTTTTTTTGTATTTTTAATAGAGACGAGGTTTCACCATGTTGACCAGGTTGATCTCAAGTTCCAGACCTCAGGTGATCCCCTGCCTCGGCCTCCCAAAGTGCTGGGATTACAAGCGTGAGCCACTGAGCCCAGTCAATAAGGTTTATTTTCAGATTGATTACCAAGTCTAGGTCTCCAAAATGGCATGCCTCAAGACCATAGCCACTTTGGCACTGTAAGGCCACTGTTCCCCCAGCAATCTGTGTGCAGAGATCTAAGGATGACGGTCCATACACTTAGGCCTCTTGGGCTTGTCTTTAGTCTCCTTTTAGATTCTTTTACTTGTATAATAACTTTATTTAGACATAATGCACATACCGTACAATTCACACATTTGAAGTGTATGATTCAATGGTTTTTAGTATATCCACCATCCCCGCAATCAATTTTAGAAGATTTTCATCACCTCATAAAGGAAATGTCTTTTGTTTTATCTCTTCGTATTTCTTTATAGTTATAGTCAGATGGTAAAGATGGCTGAAATGTGGGTGTGGAGCAGAAACAGGAGTGAGGAAGCTGCACAATAGGAAAGGGAGAAGGTTCTGCACTGTCCTGCCTGAAGGAACTTACCATAGTGACGACGTGAGCTGCTGTGTGTGCTGAGACAGGGAGACCCCCAGACTAATGCATCAGTCACGTGAAGATGGGGGCGGCCTCGGCCCCAGCAGCGTGAGGAGTTCATCTTGACCCTTTGAAAAGCTTATCAACTCCTGTCCTGTGTGCTCACTATTACAGAGGATAAACTACTCATATGAGAAATGAATCTCAATGTTTCACAGTTTGAGATGCTGAACATTCACAAATCCTGTCAAATGACTTCATGGCAATTATAGAAAATCCTATTCAATAATTTTTAAAGATAACTCTATCTAGATATTATTAAGTGAAGATTCCTTACCAGGCAACATTTGAATCACTTAATGTGTATTAACTCATCTGATTCTCACCACAATCTTGGCATATAGGCCTGATTGCTTTTCCCATTTGACAAATGGGAGAAGCTAAATAACTTGCCATTGTACTAGAGTGTATACAGGGCAGAGCTAAGAGCTGAAGCCAGGCAACGTGGCTCCAGCATCCACATTTCTAACCACTAAATTTTCCATTTCACTAGCTTTCCATTTTGAATCAAGCCACTAACGTATGCAGCCTTGATCTTTGCAAATAACATTTTAAAATACGGCCTTCTGTAGTAAGCGATTCTGCCCACCAGGGGGCAGGACTGCTCCACAATGCTCTCAGTCACGCCCTCCATTTACTACAGTCCCTGGTCCATTGAGGATGTAAATTGAGCTCAAACCTTCCTGTGAAAATGGAGGGCAAAGGGCAGAAAGAGGGAACCACTCAGGGGAAATGGCTCACGGGGGGCATATGTGCACAGAAGGCCTCTCTGTGCTATAGCAGAGGACACGGGCTCTGGAATCCTGTGGGATGAATTTTCGAAACATTCTGTGCTAGTTGGCTGGATGCCTCTATGCAAAGAAATTAAAGCAAAGAGAAAAGCAGGGGGTAAAGGGGACCATAGAAGAACAAATTCTTCGTATTTTTCTATGCCTGTCTCCTGACCATAGCCAAATCACTAAACTTTTCTGACCCTGACCTTCATGATCTGTAAAATGGGGATGGGCCAGCTGCCATGTGAGCCCTGGAGAAGAAACATCCCGTCAGCAGGGCCCCTCCTATCAGAGAGAACCTCAGCCACCTCCAACAGTTCATTTCCAGGCAGTTAAGGTCACCTCGCTCTTCTCAGGCCCTTCAGTGTGGAGCTGGCATTGCAGCACTAACAAGTTAATCATAAGCCACCCCCCATGGCGCCAGGGCGAGGCTGTTTACAGACGTATCAACTCATGACACACAGGGTGGTTCGTGTGACTTAAGCTTTGAGACCCATTCCTGGCCTAGATGGCAGGAAAGATGCTTTGACCCATGACCACTCTGGTTTGTTCCTTGGTCGGACATTCCTTGGGCTTTCTTCAGTAGAGGGAAGCTTGAATACATAAACCATAGCTAACATGGGAAGTGCAGACACTGCGTTCTGCAAACAGTAGGCATTCAACCAATGTCTGCTGGACTGTCCTAATTGGCTGAATGTGGCACAGGAATCCAGGAGAGTTGATACGGCCTGAGAAACCTGGCAGAATCTCCCCAAGGAGGAGGCACTTCCCCATATTCATTCTACTCTGACCCAAGCACGTGGCAGGGCTTGCTGTGTTATTTGCAAAAGAGAGTTTGATTGACATTTTCCTCAACTCTATCTTTCCTGCTCTCAACCACAAGCCAGACAGACAGACAGACAGACAGCTCCATTATTTCAGTGCTGAGCCAGTCTCTGCAAGGAGACAGCCTTAGGTTGACCAGGCAGTGGGCTGGCGGGTGAGTGAGGAGTGACAGGTGTCGAGTGTGAACCCACCTAGGTGTTCCTGAAGCCTGAACCTTGCCATCTTATGCATCCGTCTGGAGGACATTCCCAGTGAAAACTGGATGCCTGCAACTTCATCAGCCTTTAGGAGGAAAAAAATGAAGCCATATTAACTTAAAAAATAATAATAAACTTGGAAGTTAGACATAGAGGAAAAAGTGAACAAATAATAAGGAAAAAGCCCCATTAATTTTCACAGTGAACACACTCAAATGAAAAAAAAAAAAAAAGAACAGCATCAGTGCCATCAGTGCCTCAAAAGCCCCTCTAATGTTCCTCCCGAACAGCACTCTCTCTTTCCTCCCCAGGAACTGCCATCCTACCCTCTACTGCCACAGGTTAGTTTTGTCTGATTGTGATACCCATATAAATGAAATTAGATAATAAGTACTCTATGATAGGCCTGGCTTTTTTGGCCTGTGGTTATGTCTAAGTTTCATCCGTGTTGTTGAGTGTAGCCACTGATAGCACCTAGACCACCAGTTCTCAACTCAGTCCTTTTAAAGTGGGCCCCAGGTATTTCGGGGCCTCCTCAAGAGGTGCCTTATATGTACTTAAGAATGGGTCTGCCTGAAGCACCATGCAGCACCAAAAGATCACAGTGCTTCTAGTCCTCTGGGCTGAGTCAACTGGGCTGCAGAGGGCAGGGAGAGACAGTGAAAGTCACTGCTCCAACCCAAGCCAAGCCACATCTGTTACTGATGTGAGACCTTTCCTCATTTCTAGTGTAGGTGTCTAGTGCTATAAATTTCCCTCTCGGCACTACATTGGCTGCATCCCATGGATTTTGATAAGTGTTATTTTCTACAGAATCCATTCTGTTCTATGTTTTTAAAAAACTTTTTTGAGACTTCTTTGAATGTTGGGTTATTTAGAAGAGTGTTGTTTAATTTCCAAGTATGAGAAATTATTAATCTTATTATTATTAATTTTAACTTGTATTCCATTATGATCAGAGAACATGCTCTGGATGATATCCATTTTTTAAAATTTGTTGAGATTTTTTTCATGGCTGAGAACGTGATCTATCTTGGTGAGCATTCCATGAGTGCTTAAAAAATCCACAATTCTGCAATTCTGTGGAGCATTCTACATACCAATTAGATTCTGTTGGTTGCTTGTGTTGTTCAGTTCTTCTGCATTCTTTCTGACTTGCTGTCTAGTCATCTGTCTTTGTTTGGGCTGCTATAACAAGAATGTTAATAGAATTATAAAATACAAACATTTTTTCTCACAGTTGTGGAGGGTGAGAAGACCAAGATCAAGGTGCTAGCAGATTTAGTGTCTGGTGAGGACCCTTTCCTCATAGATAGCTCCTTCTAGCTGTGTCTTCACATAGTGGAAGAGGCAAACAAGTTCCCTTTGGCCTCTTTTATAAGGCCACTAATCCCAGTCATGAAGTCTCTGTCCTCATGACCCAATTACTTCCCAAAGGTCCTATCTTTTAATACCATCACATTGAGTATTAGGTTTCAACACATAAATTTTAAAGAGGCACAAACATTCAAACCATGGCATTCCAACTCTGGTGCCCCCAAATTAATATGCTTCTCACATGCAAAATACATTCATTTCATTTCAATTTCTCCAAAAGTCTTAACTTGTTCCAGCATCAACTACAAAGTCTAAAGTCCACAGTCTCCTCTATAAAGATTATCTACATCAGATAAGGGTGAGACTCCAAGGTGTATTTTATCCTGAGGCACATTGCTCTCCACCTGTGAACTGTGAAACAAACAAGTTATGTGCTTCCAAAATGCAGTGATGGAATAGACATAGGATAGACCTTCCCATTCTGAAGGGGAGAGATAGGAAAGAAAGGAATAACAGGTCCTAAGTAAGTTCAAAACCCAACAGGGCAAACAGCACTTAATCTTAAGGCTTGAGAATAATCTTGTTTGACTTGATGTCCATCTTCTGCACACATTGGGCCAGGCATTGGACTGCCAAGGTCTCAAAGCAGCCTTGCCTACATGGCTTTGCTGGACACAGCTTACATGACAGTTCTTATGGGTTGCAGCTACATGCCTGAGGCTCTCCCAGGCTGGAGTTGCAGCCGGTGGCTGCACCTGTCTGGCATCACTAGAGCCCCTGCTCCTATGGCTCCATTAGGCATTGCCCTAGCCGAGGCTCTCTGCATTGGTCCTACCTCTGTGGCAGTTCTCTGCCTGGGCACCTAGGTTCTCTGGTCATCTTTCGAAATCTAGATGGAGGCAGCTGCACATCCATAGCTCATGCACTCTGTGCACCTGTGGAGATGGTGTCATGCTGATGCCACCAAGGTTAGCTACCTATATGCCGTCTGAGGGATAGCCTGGTTTCTACTGACCCATACTAATATCCTTATCAAATAGTCATTTGGTCACACCCTTGATGTTCACTACTGAACATGCTATCTCATTTTGTATTAATGCCATACTACCAGACTAACAATGTTCCAAATCTTTAAGTTCTGCTTCTCTTTTCATTATAAATTTTGCCTTTAAATCATTTTCTCTTCTCACATTTTACTATAGATAGTCAAGAGAAGCCATGCTACTCCTTCAACCTCTTGCTTAGATATTTCCTCAGTTAAATATCCAGCTTCATCACTCACAAGTTCTCCCTTCCTCAAAACATTAGGACATGGACACAATTCAGCCAAGTTCTTTGCCACTTGTTTCCTTCAGTTTCCAATATGTGTTTCTCATTTCCATCTGAAACCTCATCAGAATGGCCCTTACCATCCATATTTCTACTAACATCATGCTCATGACCACTTAGGTATTATCTAAGAAGAGTGAGCCTTTCTCTATGGCTCTCCTTTCCCTCTGTGCCCCCAGCTGAATCCTGTTTACCGTTAACAGCAATGTAGGCTTTTTCTAGCATGTACCTCAAAACCCCTCCAGCCTCTACACATTATCCAATTCCAAAGCCACTTCCACATTTTTAGATGTTTATTATACAATATCCCCACTCCTTGGTACAAATTTCTGTCTTAGTGCATTTGGGCTGCTATAACAAAAATGTCATAAACTGGGTGGCTTATAAAAACAAATTTCAGTTCTGGAGGTTGGGAAGTCCAAGATTAAGGTGCTAGCATATTTGGTGTCTGGTGAGGGTCCATTCCTCACAGATGGCACCTTCTAGCTGTATCTTCACACTGTGGAGGAGGCAAACAAGCTCCCTTGAGCCTCCATAATAAGGGCACTAATCCCATTCATGATGCTCCACCCCCATGACTCAGTCACCTACCAAAGGCCTCACCTCTTAGTACCATCACATTAGGATTAGGTTTCAACATATAGATTTCATGGAAGAACACAAATACTAAAACCATGGCATAGTTCTACCAGTTAGTGAGAGGAGAATGTTAAATTCTCCAACTATAATTGTGGATTTGTCCATTTCTGCTTTCGACTCTACCAGCTTTTACTTTATGTACAGTAAGTCCTCACTTAATGCTGTCCATAGATTCTTGGAACTGGGGCTTAACACAAAATGGCATATAAGGCAACATTTTTTTTCTCATCAGCATTAAAATGGAACTATGAAGAAAGAAACATTTCCAGAATCTGCTGTAGGCATTTCACTGAAAGTCAATTTCCAAGAGCCTATCAATTATTTTAAGTGAGGATTTTCTGTATTAAGGCTCTGTTGTTTGATGAGTACACATTTGAGATCCTTACGCATTTCTGGGAGATTGATCCTTTTATCATCGTATAATGTCACTCATTGACTCTAGTAATTTTATTTCTCTACAGTTGACTTTGTTAACTGTAGAGCAAATAAAACTGTAGAGCAAATAAACTGACTTTATTACATTAATACAATGACTCCTCCTTTTTAAAAAATTTATGTACTATGTTTTTATATCCTCTTATTTTCAATCTACCTATGTCACTGAATTTGAAGTTTCTTGTTAGCAGCATGTAACTGGGTCATTTTCTCCCCACTTTGCTAATCTCTGTCTTTTAATTGATGTAGTTGCTCCATTTACATTTAAGGTAATTAATACATTAAGGCTAAAGTCTACCATATTATTGTTTTGTTTTGCTTCATCTTTGTTTTTCTATCTTCTTGTCTTCCTGTGGGTTACTAGGACCCGTCTTTTAAGATTCCATCTTGATTTTTTAATTGCTATTGCATGTATCTTTTTTTATAGTTTTTGTAGTGGTTGCTCTGCTTATTACAAAAATATTCATTACTTATCACTGTATATTTGTATCAAACTTTTACTGCTTGTGTTGAAGTCTCACCTCCATATAGGTTCTTTCATATCTCTCACTTTTTCCTATTATTGTCTTGAGTATCAGACAGTGGTGTAATCTCTTTTCCAATCATCAGATATGATTGATGACTTATCATGAGGAGGGTCTGTTGTATGACTCATGCTCTGCTCTTTTCATTCTTCCTTCTTCACTCCCATATTCCAAGGTGCTTTCTTTTACCATTTCCTCTGTGTTTGAACAACTTCTTTTGTCAATCTTTAAATGTAAGCTTGCTAGCAACTAATCCTTTTAGTTTCCTTCATCTGACAATATCTTTATTTCCTCTTCATTTCTAAAGGAGAGTTCACTGAACACAGAATGCATGGTTGATTTTTATTTTCTTTCTGTCCTTGGAAAATGTTGCATCGCTTCCTTCTGACCTTTATGGTTTCATAGGAAAAATCCACTGTCATTCCAATTGGTGTGCTCCTATTCCTATTCAGAATCCATCATTTCTCTGTGGCTGCCTACAGGTTGTCTTTAGTTTTCAGAAGTTTAATTACAATATTTCTTGGCATGGATTTTGGTTGTGGTTGTTGATCCTGTTTGGAGTTCACTTGGCTTCTTGATCTATACATGTCTTTTTGCCATATTTGGAAAATTTTTATCCATTGATCTTCAAATAGTCTTTAGCTTCTCTCTTCTCCTTTGGGCACACCAGTGATACAAACGTTGGATCTTTTGTTACTGTCCTATACTGTCTTGTGGGTGTTCTTTGTTTTTGTTCTGTTTTGTTTTTAGTTTCTGTTTTTCAGATTGAGTGAATTACATTGTTGCCACAGTCACTGATTTTATCCTGCCAGTTCCATTCTACTATTGAACCCATCTAGTAAGATTCTTTCATTTATGTTATTATATACCTTTTAGCCCTGTAATTTCTATTTGGTTCCTCTTCATCACTTCTATTTCTTTACTGTGGCTTTCTATTTTTTCATTTCTTCAACAGAATTTCTATTTGCCCCTTGAAGCATTTTTATGAAGGCAGTTTTAAAATCCTTGCCAGGTAACTCCAGCACTTAGTTCCTCTTGACGTTGGCATTCGTTCTTTCTCATTCATGCTGCACATTTCTTGGTACTTGGTATGAAAGGAATTTTCTATTGTATCCCATTTTACCTATTAGGAAATTCTGGGTCTTATTTAAATATTTAATTTTAGCAGGTAATTGCCCTGATTCTGTTTAGGGAGCAGGTCCTGGCCTGATTTGTGGCCTGTGGTCCCACTGACAGTTTAATCATCAGAGCCTTTCAGTGTTATTTTGGTCTGCTTGGTTTATCGGGTGCCTCTGGGGTCTCTGCTGATGCTACCTGAGGGACAGAAGGGGTGTCTCTCATGGGAGAGGGAAGCTGCCAGCACACGGCTGTGAGGCCTTCCTGGCCTGGTGCGTGTTCTGGTGGGTCCCCTGCCTCTGGGAGATCGAGTGTGTTTCCCAGGTGGGGCTGAGGGGGATCCTGCTCTGGTTTCCCCAGACCCGCAACCCTGGACTCTCTGAGATGGGACAGAGAGGCTCCCTTGGCCAGATCAATCATTGCAGTGGAGTCCCTATTGCTGCTTCCTCTTCCTGGTCATCTGGATTGGCAATAGACTCTTGCTGACCCTACTGCACAGCTATTTGATCTGTTGTCTCAGGCCAGGCTTCACACCGTGAACTGATTTATCAGGAATTTAAGGGCCACTTGTAGTTTTCCACTTATCTTGTCAGTTCAACAGCCCTGCTGTCCAAAGGTGTCCAGATCTCACCAATCCCTGCATCACAAAATATCCCTTCTCTGTCCAGGCCCTAAGTCTACCTGGAAAACTCCAATTCATCCTCTGAGACCAGCCCAAATGCCCCTGGCCTGTGAAGTGTGATCCCCAAAGCCATCAGGCAGGCAACCTATCTCCCTGGGGACAAGATGAGACACAGAAGCACAACTGAGCTGCGGACCTACTGTCCCCCAGGGGGCAGATCCAAAGTGTTCATTACACAATATATCAATGACCCCCAAAGTGGGTGGACCAAGGTGCCCACCACATAATAGGACGACCCCAGTAGGTAAGGCCAGGCCCAGGTACGCATTAGGTAACAGATTGCTGGGAGATGAATGGGGGTCCCATAACTTCCTCCTGCAGCAAGTGGCGGGGGCCCGTCCAGCTGAGGTCTTGTGGCCACTGGGTCTCTCCAACAGTCCCCAGGGCTGGCTCTGGTCGGGAACCTAGGGACATGTGCACACCGTATGGAGTCAGTAATTTTAACAAGTATGGTGTTCTTGGAAAGTGCACTTCCTAAGCTACAGTGAAATCAATGCCCTATCCACCTTTCCACCTTGTGACATTGGTCGAAGGTCTGGGAAATGACTGGATTCCAAGACTCACTGGGAGCTGCTTGTTGGACAAGATTTAACCACCCCACCCTCTCTTCTGCTCCAAAGCAGTAACACCGGGACCATTTCAAATCCACTCTCCCAACATAGCTGGGGTGAAATATCTCCTCTGTGTCACCTCAGAGTGGAAAGCTAGAGTCTCTGGAGGCTGATCATGCAGGCAGAAAACTGTGCACAGGGTGGCAGGGGATGGCAGCTAAATGCAATCTTTATCTGTCCATAACCAAATGAGCCCAAAGCATTGCTTCTTTTCTGGTCTGCATCTGAGGGAACGAGATTAGATGAGGTCCTGTGTCCCGTCACCTGACTCAGGAGGGAGAGGACAGGCCCAAGAGGGCAGAGAGTCACTAGAAAAGGGCAAACTCCCTTGAAGTGGGGAGGGAGGAGCCTTGGCTGGGGGAACAGAAGAGATGGGTGACACTGGCTGTCTCCAGACTCTGTTGATGTGTAAGTGAATCCACCAGAGTTTCAATATTCAGTTTTAGTGCCCACTTGAATAGACACTGGGAGGTCCCTTAGGAGGTGGCCCACTTTAGGCGTGTGTTCCTGCAGCCAGTGTGTGTGTAGGGGTATTCACAGCAACATCAAAAACATGTCAGGACCCATTATCAACACTGCATTGTGGTTAATCTTCAAAAGTCTTTGAATATAACATTTCAAAGGTCTCTGGGCAGAAATCTTAATATATTCTTGAAGGCAAAACATTTGTGACTTTATAACTGAATCCACTGATTGTAAACACACACACATTCATGAACGAGCACACACGCAGATGCACAGGCACATATGCACAAAGATACATCTGTGCAAGCACATGCACACGTGTGCAGAGACACATACATAAAAGTGCACACATGCACACACACACGTGCAAACACACACAAATGTCCTTCAGGGCACACAAATACCATCTCACGGAGGCTTACCAAGTTCATAATTTTATTATACTCTGAATAGAGATGATATTTAAAGAGCAGAGAAAATGACTATACAAAGGATTTATAGAACATTCATTTACATACTGGATATATTCTTTACAGTATCAGAAAAGTAAAAATATGCACTAACAAGTAAGGCAGAGAAGAAGACGTTACAAGGTATTTGATGCTGAGGATAAATGCACGGTGACTTTTAACATGGCTATAGCTTAACACTGGAGGAATACAACAATACGTTCTTTTACTGAGTAGTTAGCAGGACCCTGGCTATAACATGCGTTGGGCACATGAGTTCGTGAACTCTCCACATTTGCTCCCCAGGGCAGTATGCGCCTGTCCAGCGGGAGCCCTGGAGGCAAAATGCCTGAAGTGTTCCTTTTCCTGTGGCCCTAGAGCCGGTGTCCACGGTGGGGGCTCTCTCACGGTTTCTGAGCCCACAGTACAATCTGTGATGACCCACAGCTTGTTCTGTTTAATGCACATGTAACATAAAAGGAAGAAATAAACTTCCTATACCAGCTCTCCAGAAATCGTGGAAACTTGCTGCCTTTGGTTCCTCAGAAGGAGCTATCTGCTTGGAGCAAATTCCCTGATGTCCTTGGCCACGTTTACCTTGTGTAAAAATCACACCTGGCCAATGAGTTCAAAAAGCATGTTTGCATAGCTTCCTAAATGCCGTCGAGGCATGGCTTCACAGGGGCCATCTTGGGCACCCCAATATCTCTGTGATTCCCTGGCAGGCTGTTTCTCAATACTGAGACCCTCGTTTGCTCTGATTTCTAAATGAGCTCTCTCATCCTTCATCAGAAGGATTAGGGACCTGGCCTGCACTCTTTGGGTTAAACATGGGTAGGGACCATCTCAGGATGAGGACCTCTTGGGGAAAGTACAAACCTCTGTTCCCCGTGGCCACATTCCTGCAGTGGATGAAAAACCGAGATGCTAGAAGCCTCTACCAAAGACATAAGGGTCAACACGAGGATCTGCTGAAAATGCCAGCACCTCCTGACAGTCATGCCACCGCACGTTAGAGGAGGAGGTCCACAATGACCAAGGCAAACATTTGGCACAGAAATGAGGCACTTGGTTTGGTGCATCAATAGGAGCTAAAAAGTGGAATGGTCCACCTGCTTTCACACACGCACACACACACGCACGTACACACGCACACACAACATCCACTGTGATTTGGCTGCTTCCAGCTCTGCCTGTTGCTAGGTTTTCCTCGGCCCCTCACTTTAAAGCAGAGTTCACAAAGCACACTCCCAAACCGCAGCTCCCTCACAGGAGCCTGTGACACCAGTGTGGCCTAAGACTGGGGACTTGACTTTTGAAAGCAGAGGGAATTTCGGGCTGGATCGCAATCAGGACAGTCAGCGTGCCTGCAGAGCACCTGCGCTGCGAGAGGACGGGCCTGAGGCCTTATTCCGATGCGGCCCAGCCCCATCTCTCACTCTGGGGATGTTCCAGGGTCACAAATTCCCCCAAACCTTTGACCACGGACAGGTTCAAGCAAGAAAACCAGGGCTGGAATGTTGAAATAAGCCTGAAATACACTTGATTCAGTGGCTTAGATGATGGCAAACAGTGGCACTCAAAAATAGCTTGTCAGTACCGGGGTTTCTTCTCTTTCTCCTCATCCTCCGTTCTGCTCACACATGCCACCACCACATAGGTAGGGTCCCCAGAAAGAACCCCAGGGTGGCAAGGAGGAGCACGAAGAAGGCTGATAAATGCAGGGGAACTTCAGGTCGTGCAGTGTCCGGCCTGAAGATCATTGAAAAGCCCGTGTGGGGGATGCCGAGTTTAAATCCAGGCGTTTCCCATCCCTCCTGGACTCTCTCCATCAGAAAGGAAGTCATCCACAACCGGGGAAAAACATTCCAATGAGTAAAACATCAGGGTAGGCTGCTTGAGGCAAAGCCACTTTTGGGCGGCACTGCACATGGGAGACCCACAGTCCACCGCACACACTTTCAGTGGCCAGGGGCCTATGGTGCATCCTACATGGGGACAAGCCTCGTAAAATCACAGCTTGGCAGGCTGCAGCATTCGACACTGGTACAGTATAGCAATGGCAAATTATCATAAATAATTTGGCATAAGTAAAATATAAATTACATAGAAATGATATTTTTGTTCCTTCTTCTCATTTCTCCTCTCAGGGTCCTCACAGGCTCTCCCCAGCCCAGCTCGTCCAGCTCGCCACAGGTGAGGAGGAGGCACGGAGCACTCACCATGGTGGGGTGGGGTGGGGTCTCTAATGTGGCCATTTCTTCCCACCACCCTCATCCTCACAGCCCATCACAAAGGCCCCTCGTTTTAGGCCCCGCTGTGTTCCAGAAGGGCTTGACTTGCACAAACCTTCATCAAACATACGCCCCCTTCTCAGTTTCATTAGCATCTCCATCTTGGGAAGACCAAGGTGAGGGAAACTCCCGGCCTCGGGTGCAGCTGGACAGGAGCGTCCATGCCAACAGGCGAAGCATGGCAGTCACCTGGCAACTCTGCCTCAAGGGCTGGGGACTCCTCATCCCCCGGAATGCTGGTGTGCCAGGGATGTGGGGACCACCTCGTGTTCTGTGCTGTTTCCTTGCATGTCCCCTTCCCATGGGGACCCTAGGGGTGGGGTGCACCCATGCCCAGCTGCTTCTACCCAAAAAACGTGCGGCTACAGAGATGTGTCAGGTAAGTCAGTTTCAGGAAAGGTCAATTCACGGTGATGTTGTTTGTTCTTGTTTTTGTAGAGCTGGAAGATCCTCTTTCCCCTCATGGGCCTGGAATGTCAGGGTTACTAGTTTGGTAAAAAGTGGGGGCCCCACCCTCACCCCACAGCTGTCTCCAGGGCTTTGAGAGGCATCGGTGGGTCCAGGGTGGGAGATGCGCTCTTAGACCTTCTTTGGGGAGCCAATCATGACCTTTGATACGAAGTTGACGATGGCACTGGCAGGCTGCTCAGGGTCATGCTCTGCAAACAGGTGGCACACATTATCCGTGGCACTGCCCTGCTTCCGGGCCACGAATCCAAAGACTCTGCCAAAGGAAAGTCCAGTTAGAGTGGTCAGTGTCCCACAAAGTACCAAGCTTCTACTTTCTCCAGCTGCCAGCAGCACGGTCAGGAGGAATTTTAAGTGGCATCTATCAAAAATCTACCAAATGCCCAGCACCCTGCTGGCCACCTGTTCATGCACTTTACCTCCAGCCTTCACAGACGCCTGTAATCCCAGCTACTTAGGAGGCTGAGGTAGGAGAATTGCTTGAACCCAGGAAGAGGTTGCAGTGAGCCAAGATCACACCACTGCACTCCAGCCTGGGCAACAAAAGCGAAACTCTGTCTCAAAAAAAAAAAAAAAAGATAAAAAAGAAAAGAAAAAAGAGGGACCTCTAACAGCTGCCTGGACTGGCTGTGGAGCAAGTGTGATGAAGGCCCTCCTCCCTTGTATTTGGTAAATTTGGAACACCCGCTTCATCCACACGCCTGCACACAGGGAGCAATTCCTTCTAGCTGTGCAGAACTCAGCACTGCTGAGCCCATGCCTTCCCAAATGGCCAAAAAGGCTGTGCCATCCGTCTCCCTGTATCTATGCTACAGTGTTATACGACACAGGTAAATACTGCACATTCAGCCAACAGCCGGCAGAAAAGTTAATAGCATCCAGATCCTTGTCCATAATGAGAACACTTTTACTTCCTTCTTTTTTTAAAAGAAATTGGCAATGGTGTAGTCATTTTCTTGTAAGGCATCCCCTATGAAAATCTGGAATTCAACTTTGGAGTATAACTGTAGACAAGGAGAGCATGTAAAGAAATCCCTCCCAGCAACTTACTTTGAGGAAGGGCCATCTTTGATCCACCTTGCAAATTAAAGAGAAAAAGAGAGTCAGGTTAATGTTTTAAAGTTAAAGATAGAATTGAGTATACTACTTGCTCAATAAAAATGCAGATTTCTTACTTCCTGTCTTGTGGATCCAAGGCACAGAAAATTACACTGTTCACGGGGTAATGCCTCCGGAAGAAGAGCCTGTTGGGACACAGGGGAGAGAGCATGGCTCCTGTTACTAGGGCTTTTAGGTGATGGGGGATGCACTGGGCAGTCTCTCTCATACATGAAGATTCTTCCAGCAGAAAATGTTTTGTACTTTTACTCATCACTTGGAGAGAAGAAAGTGTGTGCTCATTCAAAGTCAACAGATGCCCTGAAGTTGGGCAGAACAGTTGTTACCAGTAGACGGAAGCACCACACAGGCTGAAACTGTCAGCCGTGTGGAAGGCAGGAATTGGGTCAAGAAGCCCTACCAGGCCGGGCGCAGTGGCTCACGCTTGTAATCCCAACACCTGGGGAGGCCGAGGCGAGTGGATCACCTGAGGTTAGAAGTTCAAGACCAGCCTGGCCAGCATGGTGAAACCCCGTCTCTACTAAAAATACAAAAATTAGCTGGGCATGGTGACATGTGCCTGTAATTTCAGCTACTTGGGAGGCAGAAACAGGGGAGTTGCTTGAACCTGGGAGGCAGAGGTTGCAATGGGCTGAGACCGCTCTACTGCTCTCCAGCTTGGGTGACAGAGTGAGATTCCACCTCAAAAAAAAAAAAAAAAAGGGGGGGGCCCAACGTACTGGAAAAGCTGGTGGGGTGTAAGATGGACACAAGGAAGCACCTCTGGTCCTGCCAGACACTGCTGGCTGCAGGATCGTGGGGAAACGACTAACAGCCTCCAGCCTCCAAGCCTCAGTTTCCTCACCTGTGAAAAGTGGATCATGATACCAGCCCACTCCTTCCACAGAACAGACACCCAAATCAGATGCAGTCACAGGTCTGAGAGCACTGAGTGAACAGTCAAGTGCTGTGCATAGAACATTCCTTAGGGAAGGACTCCACATGGTCACTGATATGACCCCCATAGAGACCTCCTTCCCGGCTCACCTGATAGCCCTTAGTCACCGACATGACCACCTAAGGCAACCTCCTCCAGCTCACCTGCCGAGCCCTTCCTTCCAAGAGTGCTATCCACCCAGTCCACATGGTCCCCAGAGAATGCCCATCTCAACACTGCTGTGTCCAGGCTGGGCCAGTCTAGCTGGCTTTGGGGTCAACCCTCTCCTTCTGGGAATGTCTCTGCACTGGTACAGGGTAAAGCTCATCTGGAGATGAAGAGAGAGGCCAGGAGACAGGCAAGGGCAGAGGCAGAGCCTGGGTGTGCTTCAATTCAAGGTGACCCTGTAGCCACCTACAGCCCCTCTCAAACAGGTACCTTTTCAAGCTCATTGTTGGTGAGAAGATCCCCCTTTTGTCCAGAATTAGCCAGTCTGAACCCAAACTCTATCTCTTACAATATGAAAGATCTGAACTGATGTGGACATGACCCGTCTCCAGGCAGTATAAAGAATACAGGGAAACTAAAGAGACACAGAAAAAAGACACCTCTGACAAGGGCACATAGAACAGATCCTGTGAAGAAATAACAGATCTTCCAAGGGCAGTGGGGAGGAGGGAACAGTCAACATTGTGAGGGTCCTTAAGGAGCCCAGCCCTGACCCTGTGTCTACCATGTCGCCAAGCTATGCCTCCAGACCCTGAATCCACCATGCAGCCTAGCCATGTCCCTGATGCTGACCCTCAGTCCACTAGGCAGTCTAGCCATACTCTTGACTGTAAGCCTGAGTCCACCAAGCAGCCTGGCCATGCCCTGAGCCTGACCCTGAGCCCTCCAGGTAGCTGATCCACATCCCGGACCCTAAGTCCACCATGTAGCTCAGCTATGCCCCTGACACTGACTCTGAGTCCACCGTGCAGCTGAGCCACACCCAATGAGAACCCTGAGCGAGTCATATAGCCGAGCCATGCCCCTGACCCTGAGTCCACCATGTAGCTGAGCTATGCCTGACACTGACCCTGATTCCACCATGCAGCTAAGCCATGCCCAACTGGGACCCTGGGTGAGCCATGCAGCTGAGCCATGTCCCTGATGCTGAGTCCACCATGCGGATGAGCCATGCCCCTGACCCTGAGTCTACCATAAAGCCAAGGCACAACCCTGACTCTGACCCTGAGTCCACCAAACAGCAAAGCTATGCCCCCTGAACCTTACCATAAGTCCACCATACAGCCGTGCAGCTAAGCCTTGCCTGTGACCCTGACCCTGAGAACACAGTGGGGCTGAGCCACGCACCTGACCCTGTCCCTGCGTGTGCCACACAGGGCACTTGCTGAGTGCCCTTTTCATTTGAGACACTAAACCTTGAAATAGATATTTTGGTTGAATATGAGATTGAAATATGAGAGCATCAAGAATTGGGACCTTGCCCAGGGTTACCTACTGGTCAGTATCAGGGGCACTGAACGGGTCTGACCAGTAAACCCACGTTCTGCTTTGTGCTCATTTTTTCCAGCAGGTGAAGGGTGATGAGCAAAACCTGCCTAAACTCACTTATTCCTGATGCTACGGAGGGGAAGATCCTGCCTTCAACCTCCCAGGTGTTTTGGGCAGATGATGAAAATGTCTTGTGTCTAAGGACATGGACACCACAGAGAGGCATGGGGGCCCTGCTGGGGGAGCATCCTGAGAAAGAAGCCAGGCCGGTCTAAGTGTCCCCTGCTGGCCTGTCGGCTGTGATGGCTCCTGCCATCACGCTGCTGCCACAGTTGATGCCAACGTGCCTCCTCAACCACACAACACAAAACAAGTGCATCTGGACTGCTCTGTTCCTAGGCCACAGGCTCCACTCAGGGATGGCATTCTGGAGGGAGGGAGAGAAGGGAGAGAGGAACAGCCCTGTGGCTGCTCTGTTCCATGCTTGTGCTGGGCATTCAGTAAAGGTCCACATTGAGAACATCGGCTCCAGCATAACTGGCTCAGTAACAGCTCTGGCCTAAGTCATTCGAAATTGGCCAACAGAAATAGTACATATCAAGGTCATACTCTCACCTGAAAGGAAATGACCCTCTGTTAAAACAATAGGTTCCAAGATGAATGGATTCTCATCATAACATCAGAGTGTTTTCAAAAAACTGAGTTAAACGATTTTTTACATTTGCAATTATGTGTGTATGTGTGTAATTTTAAAATGCCAAATGTCTTATTATTATTTTATTTTACTGATTTCTAAGAAAAATGACCTTCAGAACAAATGCTAATAGTTTCTATGTGGTTCCCAGGATCTATTTAATGAGAGAAAAATGCCTAGACAGGTCCTGGGTGACTCATGACCTCAAGGACGGCTAACGATTTACCTGGATGACTACTCGTACTAGGGAAGAGCAAGAGGAAGGTGACAGCCCCGCCCCTGCTGGACGGCTCCTGCCTCCCTCCAGGCACTCACTTCCTCTGATTGTCTGTCAGGGTGATGCCCTGGGCTGACACCTTGAAGTGCACAACCGTGGACACAGGGGGTGGCTCCTGGACCAGGGTGATGCTCAGGGCCTTCTGGATCGCCTGGTGGCCGGTGAGGGACTCCATCTCCACGGAGTTCAAGTACCACACATTGCAGGCTGGAAGACACCAAGGGAGACACGTTAGTTGCAACTATTGGGACAGGTGTGTCCTGTTAACACACAGGCAGTTGCTGATGTGCAGACTGTGGATTTATGAACGACTTGCGCATGTGGCCTGTGCTGGGTGCACGTAGGGCAGATGGCCTTTGTCCCTAATTCTGAAAACATGAAAAATGAGTGCTCCAAGGATGCACTTGCTCCCACGTCAAGGCAGAGAATAAGCGAGTTACTAGAGCAAAACAGACCCGCCTGGTGTGGCTTTGCCTTCCCACCAGCCAGAGGGAGCTTTCTATTTGCCTTGCTGCAGTATTAAACCCTCGTGTCACAGGTGGAGCCCAAGGCACCTTCTCTGGTCTCAGGGTGGGTCTGGACAACTGTCACATTAGCACGAAACCTGACTACTGTTATAAGTAAGGAGCCCAGAGGCCCCTGAGAAACATCTGTGAGGGAAGCATGTGTCCTGGAATCCTGGTTGCCGAGAGAAGGAATGGCTTGCAGTGAGCTCAGAGAACAGGCTGGAAAGAGCCAAAAGTCGCCCGGCCTTGCCTGTGTCCTGGCTCCCCATGCTGCCAAGGGAGGGCTTTGGATCTTGTCCCTGACCATCTCTTCTTGGGAGAAGAAAAACAACTGGGCTCCGTAACAACTCTTCTCTCCCTTCTAGCCTGTCACCCTGCAGTTCAAGCACAAGTGCACGTGTGATTTTAGGGCATGGGTGAAATTAAGGTGTTCCAAGACATCCAGGCTCAGCCTGAAGCTCATTCATTGAAGGAAACCAGGGCCTCTCCTGCCCAAAGGCTGAGTAGTCTTCCTCCTGAGGAACAGAACTGCCCTCACTCACTCGCCCCCTATCTGCTATATACGAGTCCCTGTAAGTGACCATGTGGGTGTCTTAATTCCACAGTCAAAGGCCTCTAAAGTTTCACTTAACAGAAAAAGAGTGCTTCCCCATAGTCTACAGCAACACATCTCAGCACTCGGATGCACAGTATGCGCTGGGTGGTGTTGTCTCCCTCGGCCATGTCCTCCTGTGGGAGGCAGCCCTGGGGAGTAGCTCCATCTTCTCTTTGCCTTTAAGTCTGACTTTTCAGAACCAGCAAGGGTCGTGCCTATTGGCAGGTGGTTTGACTGGTGTTTGACAGGTGCACAGACAGATGTGCTGGCAGGTATGTTGGCAGGTGCACCGGAAGGTGTGCTGGCAGGTGGTTTGACAGGTGTGCTGCAGGGTGCACTGACACACAAGACCACATATGGGCTAGGATGTTCCTGGGTGTCACAGTGCAGGATGACTTATGAGTTGCTGGACCATCCTTTCTCTCCACAGCAAAGGCCACAGTGTTTATAGCTGGAGACACTCTGAGGAATTGAGCCCACTATTTTTGATGATCACTTGGTGATATGGTTTGGCTGTGTCCCCACCCAAATCTCATCTTGAATTGTAGCTCTCATAATACCCACATGTGGTGGCAGCAACCTGGTGTGAGGTAATTGAATCATGGGGTGGGTTTTTCCCATGCTGTTCTCATGAGAGTGAGTAAGTCTCATGAGAGCTGATGGTTTTATAAAGGGCAGCTCCCCTGCACATACTCTCTTGTCTGCCACCATGTAAGATGTGCCTTTGCTCTTCCTTCACCTTCTAACATGATCATGAGGCCTCCTCAGCCAAGTGAAACTGTGAGTCCATTAAACTTATTTATAAATTATATATAAACTTCTTTATAAATTACCCAGTCTCGGATGTGCCTGTATTAGCATCATGAGAACAGACAAGTATACTTGGCGATATTTATCAAGTGGATCTGAAATACCTAGAGGTAACCCAGAGGTCCCGCTCCTGAGGAGATTGAGAAAGGAAATATTCTATAACCACATGAGATAGTTTACCTGCAGGGAAAGACATTTGTGCCACATATTCATTATAGTGGGAAAAACCAGAAACACATCAGAAATGAGAGAGGGGTAAAATTAGCCCCCTTGGTGGAATACCAAGCAACCAGCAAGCAGTAACCAGGAAAATCACACAGCGGCATGGAAAGACGTCATCAGCAATCAGCGGGGAGAGCAGAATAAAAACCACGTCTGCTATGATTAGAATGGGAAAATGAAAAGCATGTGTGCATACAGATAGGAGCTGCGAGAGAGCCTGGAGAATTCAAAAACAGAATTCATGAAAGGGACAGTCCGCCTTTGATTTTATTAGCATTACTGTCATGCTGATCATGCAGTTACGAAAGAGAGAAAAAAGGGAACATTTTGACCTAACTACTAGGAAAATTCCACAAAATTGGCACAATCTCAATCAGTTCACACAGAACCACAGCTGCCACAACCCAGACCCATGCTCTCTTGAAGGAGTCACACATGGCTTTCTGATGAGGAGTAGTCTTGCTGGCGAGAGTTTGGTAGGAATCTGCTGTTTGGGGAATCTCTCTCCCCAGATGCAGGAGCTATGTCATCATTCCTCAAAGCAGAGAAGAAAATGCTGCCACTACGGAGCCTGTTCTATGGAGCACACAGCAGCCAATTGACACCAAGTGCCCCAAAGCCTCTCTCCAGCAGAGAACAGGAATGCCTGTGCCTGCCTGTGATTGTCCAACTGCACCTGGCCCAAGACCATCCAGTACCACTTGACAAGTGCTCTTGGCCAGAGGTGAAGATTCAGTGCCCAGTGAGAGTTACCAGGAAGGCATCCACCAGACCCATGAAATGGAGCTCTGTCCATTGCTAGGCTACTCTGAGAAAGGGACTTGATAACACAGAACAAAAGTCTGAGGCCCACATGTGGGAATTTGTCCTAAGGCAACACTCCAGAACTCAGAAAAAGAAATAATGCAGAAAGATGGTCCTCTAAGCATTATCTGTGGTATTAAAAATTAGAAACATGCTAAATGAACATCCACAAGGAGGTGAATTATGTGATGGACCATTGTGTAGCCATGAAAGTATGAGATCAGCATTATGTTTTTAAAACCAACTTACTATGCTAAGAGAAGAGAAAAGAATTGTACATGCAGCATGATCCCAAGTGCAAGAAAAAAGGCAGTACAGGATTGGATCTGGTTGACATCAGGAGTGGTCTTTGGGCCAGAGAACACTGTACCTGCTGTCTACCCTTCCTCCCAACATTCAGGGGCTGCATAGGGGCAACAGATCTATGAGTAATTCATTTTTCCCTTTCTTCTATTTTACATTTTTAAAACTTAAAGAACATATATGACTTTATTTTAAAAAGTATACCTATCATATGCTAAAAAATGCAACCACAACATTTCTGGGAAATATTTCTGGGAAATAAGTCTTTATTTTCAGGATTGTATTATATTCCTCTGCTTCAACAAGAAACAATTAAGAAGCGAGGCTTAAAACACAAATAGAAATTGTTTTAGAGATTGGAACAAAGGCATAATGGCCTTAGTATCAAAAAAGGGATTAAACTGGAAAAAATTAAAAGTTTATTCCTATCTTTGTGAGCTGTCTGACTGCTAATATTTCTGAGTTTTGGCTTCCTGAGTCTTTATAATGGGGAAATTGGACATGATCATTTCAAAGAACATTGCACATCCGGGAGTCTAGGACTCTAAGTGAATTAGGAAAACAGATGAAGTTCAGTTTAGGAAAGAAAACCCACTAAATTGCTGGAAGGTCATCAGAGATTGCAATAGTTCTACTATCTTGCTACAGTGCTTATTCTGCACTGATTCTAAACATCTGCAGCCAATCCTCCAGGCGAAGACGACACCAGCTGAGAACTGGTGACTGTGACAGCCTCACTCTTCTGGTGACACATCTGCTGTCCTGGTTCCATGACTTGGAACCTGGGTTAATGTAATGGACAGCAGACATTTGCAGCTCTCAATGTGTTTTAGAAATAAGATTTTTAAAGGAAAGAAGTTCAAGGCAGTCATAATTCAAGCTTCATATAGAAATGCCCAACTCAGATGATCAGATACAAACTCAACGTTCTGAATGAAGTCTTGACTCTAAGAAGATCTACCCTTAAAAAAAAAAATTGGAGTTATTGATACATTTCAATGTAATTTTAAAAGATGGAAAAGTGTACTTAAAAATGATAAGTCAGGATAGAAGAGAAAGTTTTAATATCTAAAAACAAGTGCTATCAGGATACACTGTTATGATCAACTAAATTCATTCAATTCATTTATTAATTCCACACTTACTGGGTGAATGCAGGATAACTAGGAAGCTAAAGGAGAAAAATGAAATTGTGTGTCCCCTGGTGCTATCATATTGGTTGAATGGGCAGGGCTGTGTCCCTGAGACGATATGGGCATGGCTAGACGTGGCAGCTGAACGCCAGGCCTAGATCTGCCATTCAGGGGCCAGAGCTGCCACCTTGGGTCCTCTGTCTATTACGCAGGATGACAGGACACTACACCCACACGACTTGTGGGTGAAGGGGAGGAGCCAATAAGCTGGGCAGGACAAGTGCTCTGTGCCTGTTGCTATCACTGTTCTTCTGCGCTTTCTTGAACACTGACAATGCATAAGTTGTGATTTAAAAACCATTAATTAAAGGTTTTCAAAATTTCAAAGACATTTTTAAAAGGTGCAACTGAAACAAATAAATCCATCAGAGTGGATCTGGTTTTGTAGCCCTGTCTCCTCAGTTGAGAGTGAGTGAGCTGCTCATCAGAGAGGTCTACAGTAAATTCCTGCATCCTCCTGGGCACTTCCCTGGGACCCACAGACAGGGCCCACTGTTACTTTAACAGAAGAAAGCTAAGAATCATGATGGGCTCCAGGGAAGCAGACTTAAACAGATTTAGGGGCTGTGGCCCAGGACCAGCCCAGGCCCAAAGGTGAGATCTAGATCTCACAAGGGAAAGGGCGAGGCTGGCTTCCCAGGAAAGACCATTCCTCTTGGGCCAGAAAAATGCTCCCAAGGCATTTTCAATGTCCTATTCATTTAATCTTTTCAACTGCTATGTGTGGAAATATTATTATCCCCACTGACCAGATACAAACCTCAGGTCTGCGAAGCTAAGTGATTTGCCAGAGATCAAAATCCTGAGTGGCAGAACATAGCCGGAAACCCATGACCACAGCTACACTTCATTTTGGAGCTTCAAGCTTTAGCACACTTGCAATTTTGGGCAAGCTATTTTCACCTTTATTTTGGCCACAGGTAACTTATTCTATAAGGAGAGTCTAAAATGACTTAAACACTATAATTCCATTCAAAACAAAGTAATTTTACTTTAGCTGAGTAACAGACACAGTGATGTATAAATTTATAGAGAAAAGCTACATAGAAAAATAATACAAATTATAGAGGAAATAAGAAAATACCTATATATTTCATATACCTTTATTGTGGAGTTACACTTGTAAACTACTCTGCAGTTATGAGGTACAGAATGGAGGTATTTCTAGTTCAATCTTCTGCCAGACTCAGAAATCCCATCCCCAACATTTCTTACAGTAAATACCTACCTTGAGTGAAAAACTTCCAACAGTTTTGAAACTCAAGGTTTGAAAGTCAGCAGGCCCCACTGTCCTCTCTAGCTATGTCCCTCCCTCATGGCCACAGAACCACAAGAGCCCCATGGTGTGTGGTTTGTTTACAGCCTTCTTAAACTGGGGCCACTAGGACTGCATCTAATGCTGCAAAAGCAACCTGGCCTGGAACTAATAAGCAATTACAGAAAGATTGCTGGATATAAGCTTAATGTACAAATGGTCAATTGTTTTCCTACAGACCAGCAATAAACAAGTAAAATTTGAAATTAAATATACAATACCATTTACAGTAGCACCTCCCAAAAACTACTGACATTTAAATCTAACAAACTACAGACAAGCTCTATATGAGGAACACTGTAAAACTTTGAAGAAAGGTACAAAAAACTCAATAAATGGAGAGATATTCCATATTTATGGATAGGACTCAACTTTTGTTAAGATGTCAGTTCTTCTTAACTTCATCTATAGATTCAACACAATCTCAATAAAAATCCCAGCAAGTTATTTTATGTATACTGACAAAGTGATTCTACAGTTAATACAGAAAGGCAAAAGACCAAAAATAGCAAACACAGTATTGAAAAAGAAGAGGAAAGTTGGAGGACTGACATTATTTGACTTCCAGGATTACTATAAAGCTAAAGCAATCAAGAAAATGTGATATTGGTGAAAGAACAAATAGGTCAATTAAAGAACTCGAAAGTAGACCCACGTGAATACAGTTAACTGATCTTAGAAAAATAGCAAAGGCAATACAACTGCGAAAAGACCAATTTTTTAACTGGTGGTACAGAAGCAACCGGACATCTGCAGGCAAAAAAATAAAAAATGAATCAAGACACAGACCTTACCTCCTTCACAAAAATTAACTTAAAATGGATCATACACTTAAAGGTAAAATTTGAAACTATAAAATCTAGCTAGCCTTGGGTTTGGTGGTGAATTTTAAGATACAACACCAAAGTCACAATCCATAAAATAAGAAATCAATAAACTGGATTTTATTAAAATTAAAAATTTCTGCTCTGTAAAAGAATGAAAAGGCAAGCCATGAAATGCAAGAAAATATTTTCAAAAGGCCTATCAGGTAAAGGGCTAGTGTCTAAAATACACAAATAACTCCTACAATTTAACAGTAAGAAAACAAAAACCCAATTAAACAAACAAGCCAAAGGCCTCTATGGACACCTCACCAAAGAAGATATACAGATGGTAAATAAGCGTCTGAAAAGGCGCTCCACATCATAAGTCATCAGAAACAATGAGATACCACTACGCTACTATTAGAAAGGCCACAATCCAGAACACTGGCAACACCAAATTCTGGTGAGGATGTGGGGCAACAAGAACTCACATTCATTGCTAGTGGGAATGCAAAACGGGACAGCCACATTGGAAGACAGTTTGCCTGTACCTTATAAAACTAAACACACTCTTACTATACAATCCAAGAATGCACTCCTTGGTATCTACCCACAGGAGCTGAAAACGTATATCCACTCAAAAACCTGCACATGGGTGTTTACAGCAGCTTTATTCATTACTGCCAAAACCTGAAAGCACCCACAATGTCCTTTAGTAGGTGAATGGGTTACTAAACTGGTACACCCAGACAATGAAATACTCACTGATAAAAAAAATATGAGCTATCAAGCCATAAAAACACATGGAGGAAACTTAAATGCATATTACTAAGTGAAAGGAGCCAACCTCAAAAGGCTATGAACTGTATAGTTTCAACTATATGACAATACTGGAAAAGTTGAAAATATGGAGACAATAAAAAGATGAGTGGTTGCCTGGGGTTGGTGGGGGAGAAAGGACAAACAGAAAGAGCACAGAGGATTTTTAGGGCAATAAAACTATTCACTATGATACTGTAACAGCATAATGCATTTGTCCAGACCCACAGAATGCATGACATCAAGGTGAACCTAAATATCAAGTCCCTGAACTAGGGACTCAGGCTGTGTTAATGCAGGTTCATCAACTGTAACATGTGTACCACTTTGCTGGGGGATGTTGACAGGAGGGAGACTATGCGTGTATATAGTGTATCTCTGTACCTTCTTCTCCATTTTGCTGTGAATCTGTCACTGCTCTAAAAAAGAAACTTTATGAACACATTTTTTTTAAAGTGACCTGCTCTCTCTGGTGAGTTGGTTCTTGGTTGTTGCATGTCTCACTGGGGTTGCTGGCAGTGTGGGTCAAATCGTTGACTCATGTCAAGTGACTTGTTGAGTCATGTCTCTGGAACATTTTAAATTTACAGCTGCCGAGACAGGTCACCCACATCCTGTCTTACTATATTTTCCCCCAAACTAAATCCAGGGCTTGACATTTATTCCGCTGAATTTAGTCTTGCTCAAGTTAGACCAGCTCATGAAGCCCTTGTTGATGTCCCAAAAACTGCACCCCACCCAGCTCTGTGCAAGCTTCTATAAAAGGAAACCTCCTACAAGGCTCACAGAAAAGAAAGGAAACCTGAATACTGAAAGTGCAAAAGGAAGTTGTGTCAGTGAGTCCTTTTTCTCCCCAGACACCAGATGTAGAAACGGAGCTGCACTTACTGACCTGCCCCCTGCTTCAACAGCTCAGCTGCTGAATTGGCTGCTGTTTGGGGAGAATTTTCTGCTATTTCCTCCAATGGATCTGTAGGAAGGGGCAAGAAAATACAGAAATGAGTCCTGCTCCTGACCAAGAATCCTCATGACAAAGTTAGACAATTTGATGACAGAATTCCCAGATGGTGACATGCAATGGTTTTGCAGAGTCAAGAGTCTCTTTGGGACAATAATCTGGCCCACAGAAACCATGATCACATTCTGAACAAAAGTAGAGATGAAAAGGCCTAACAAAATATTTTTCTAATCACTGAATTAGTCACATGAATAATGACACTTTGAAAGGTAAATCACATTTACCTGTATATTAAGTGAGACCATTTTTATGTGAAGTTGTGACTGCTTAGGAAAGTGGGACATACGGTCACATCGCCCTGACATGCTGTGGGTGCTATTTAATTTTATTAAGGATATTATTCAACAAACATAAAAGCAAAAAGAACAGTGCATCCATCGTCTAAGTTCAACAACATCAACATTTTGCCCATTTTGTAGAAATGTAAAAATTAAATGTCAATGACCCTGAAGCCTTCTTTGTCTGAGGGTTTTATATTTTTAAGCTATAGAATCTTTGCTCTATAGAAATCTTTCATCAAAATCCATGAAGTAAAGCTATCTGGGAGCTGTCAATGAAGCAGAATCTCCTCTTCTCTCCTTGATTTGGGTGAATTCATTGGCCTTTTCTTGGGTTCAACCACGAGAATACAAAAAACTTCCAGTCTTATTATTTTTCTCAGTGGATCTTTATGGATCTCTAAAACTGGCGGCCTTGACTGCAGACAATCTACACAGAGCCAGACTAGCACTGAGGACCCCTTACCTCTCTCTGGGATAAGGAGCTTGCACGGCAAGGCCAACGGCGTGATGGAATGCTGGCACACCAAGGCTGTCAGGCTTCCTGCAAAGTGGACAGAGAGCAAACAAGAGTCAACAACCACTGTAGGTGCTGTGTGCTCAGCCAATTTATCAGCTGGAATGAAACTGATACAAAGGCTCAGTCCTTATCTTTTCAGCAGCTGGTATGTTAGATTAGTGTGCAGCTTTGTGCAAAACTTCAAAGAAGTAACAAGTTCCACAAGATAGTTGAGAGGTAAGTAAAGTGAACTGTTGATCATTCTTATCATAGACACATCATTACCAAATTATAAAGACTAAAGAATACGGTTTGCTGGATCTTGAATCAAGCCAACTCCAACTTTAACCTTATATATTGCCCCTGCACAATGCTTCTTAACAAAGCTCTAATAACGATGATGCCTAAGGCTGCACTGTGTTTTGTGTGGCTGGCTCAAGTCATCTTTCCAACAAGCTCGTGAGGTAGGGAAGGCTCCCAATTTGCAGGGATGGGAGGGTGCTCTGTTGGGAGCTCTGTGCTGTTCCTTGTGCTGTGAGATAGGGTGATGCTGGAGCTCCAACCTTCTCAGGACTTAACTGCTTGCCAACTAGGACAGAATCTTATTGATGTCTGTAATTGCTACTTCTGATATGTTGCTTTTCATTTGTTTGGTTTTGACAAAACTTTTAAGAACAATTTCAAATCTAGTTTATCTTAAAGATAATAACTCAGATTAGTGGGATTTCAGAACTGGGGACTGAAATATGAATAAACCATCACAAGAGTGATGGTACCAAATCTCAGGTAGGTGAGCAGAGGGAATCCAGGCCTCATGAGTTCAGAACATTGACAGCAACCTCTCAAGCAACTCACCGAAATATGGTTCATTTGAGCACCCTTTCAACCGCACTCCCTTCGGGGTACACTCGATCAAAAAGTGCCTGACGAGTTCATTGGCCAAATCTCCAGCTGTGACAAGAAATGTAAAGAAAGAAGCATTTTTTGAAAAGGGGAGCATGGGAGAATTCAATAGACAGAACATAAAAGCCAGGAGCTACAGGTGAAAAGGTTCTTCTCTGAATACGAGTTGAGCCACTGCAGAAGAGGCTGCCAAGAACCATCTTCATCCTAGGAATGGTAGCCGGGCTGCAGGACGACTGGATGAGCACAGGCTAGGCCAGATACAGGGCGGGAATGCTTGCAATGACAGTGTGGGGGCTGGAGAGGTACCTTGGGAAGGGCCCTCAAACATTCTGCAAGAATCCCCAATGAAGGGAAGGAGCTTGCAGCTAAGAAAGAGGATCATGAATCTCCAGTTGAATCCCCTCCCAAAGAGGAGAGGTGAGAAAGGCTCAGACACAAAATGATACCTAGAATGAATCGCTAAAAAGAGCTGAAGGAGGTCAGTCTTCCGAGTGGGATTTAACCAGGAACCTGGATCTGCAAAACCTTCCAGAAAGCAAGCACTCAGCTGCACAGGAGCAGCACTCTACCACATTGCTATTAATAGTAAACAGTACATCTGCTTCAGGCCAGCCCATGAGTCCAAAGAGAAAACACATCATAAAAAGCCACTGAATGGCGAAACTGTCTGAGAGTGGAAAAGTACAAACAGCATAACCAAAAGAACAAGAAGTCGCTGCCCTATGCTAATGAGTCCAACAGACCTTCACAGTGTGCTGTATTTCTGTGCTCCAGTGCTTCCTTCATCACCCTCCACTGGGGCATGTCTGCCTAAACTTCTAATATTTCTGATGTTGGAAACCTCCTGGCAGCAGGACCCACTGGAGGTGGGCTTGATCCCCAGTGCCTTGCCCACAGTAGGCTTCCAAAAGATGTTTATAAACATGACAAATATCACTGTGTCAGCATTTCACAAGGGCAGTAAAGTTTGCAGAAAAGGAAATGATCGGATTCCATAAAAGGCTGTGTTGAATTAAACCGGGATAAGAACATACTGTCACATTCAGTTGTGGGAGGAAAATGATGCCTGGCTTCCAAACTGAAGGGGACACCAAGCGTGGATCTGGGTGCCACTCATGAGAAATGGCTAGTGGGAAGTCCTTCTAGCCAGGGCTCTCTGGAGAACGGCATCCAGAACATCCCTAGCTGTCCATCTCCAGTTTACTGGAAGAGGTATGGTGAATGGCTGTGGCTCCTTAAGAGCTGGTAAAATCTTTGCTCAAATCTGTCCTTGAATTGTGAAACCTGAATGTCAAATCCAGGGGCAGGGTGAAGACGCAGCAGTCAGATAAGATTTCACCCACAGGCCACCAACAGTGCTGGGTTTCCTGAAGTCTGCTATTCTAATATCCCCTATTTTGTTCCCTTCATCTTCAGATTGAGTCCAAAATCTGTCAGAGAGGCAGGATGCACACACAGAGGTAAAAATAGTTATACTCTCTCATCTAGACTCCGAAAAGACAATGCATGCGGAAATGTTATTTGTCCTTGCTCTAAAACTTCACACGGAAACCAAGGAGCCAAGTAAAACCATCCATCATTCCTGCTCTCCCAATAATCTCTCATCTCTGCAGACTTGCCAGATGCTCTTGGTCCTGCGACCCTTTTTCCTGCCATCATTATTCAGTTTGCTTCCAAGTAAGGCTTGAACAGTCCTCAACAATCAGGTCTAATCCAGCTCTCCAGTTACAAAACCCCTTATTTCCACTCAGAAGTAGCATCTTGTTGGGCTTCTTATGCTGGAATTCTGGATGCTAGAAGATCCTACTTTTCAAGAATTATCTGTTCTTTCTCCCCTACACAACGCCTTCTCTCCACGTCACTTCAAGACAGTCAGTATCCACAGGCTTCGGGGCTGAGCTTTGACTGAGCCCCGGGTCCTTCCCAGCCTCACTCCCCACCCCTTCCACTCTCACACCATTACCTGTGCCAAAATGAACCCATCTATGTTCCCTGGAAACGCTACAGCCCTGCCTGAGGCTGGACCTCCTGGCAGCCAAATCATACATTCCACAGGGTGTAACTCCAAGGCGATTTTCTCCAGGAAGCATGAAGCAGAGGTTTCATCCGAGGATTTGGAAAAATCTTCTCGGGTGTTAGGCACAAAGCATGAGTGAACCAGGTGGGTGTCTTACTTTTCTGTAAACACAGGGAGTTTAAAATCCGAGCTGCTTCTGATTTCCCCACTCCTAGTGAGTCAAGTTCCCCTTACAGGGAACCAAAAACCTGCAATGTCCCCTCAGTCCACAATTTCCATTTGGGGAGACAGACAGAGTGAAAGAATAGCTTCCCTTTCCTTAGAGTCTGCAGCATGGTAGCATACAAAGATGAGTATAACGGGGCAAAACGGGCAGGGGGAGAAAAAAGGGAAAAAAAAAAAAAAAAGAATAAACTGAAAATCAAGTGTCCACCAACAATAGAACGGATCAATTGGTTGTAGGATTTTCATAAGATGGAAAGCCACGAACTTCCAAAGAGAACAACAGCTACAAGCAACCTTAGAAATATGATCGGTGGATGCTGGCGAGGTTGTGGAGAAAAAGGAATGCTTTTGCACTGTTGGTGAGAGTGTAAAATAGTTCAACCATTGTGGAAGACAGCATGGCGATTCCTCAAAGACCTAGAGGCAGTAATACCATTGGACCCAGCAATCCCATTACTGGGTATTATACCCAAAGGAATAGAAATCCTTCTATTACACGTTGGTGCAAAAGTCATTATGGTTTTTGCCATGACTTTTAATGCAAAAAGGATTCAGGCAGGCATACTCCTTTACCTGCATTAGAGATCTCTCATGAGTCTAGGCTTATTCTAGTACCACTTTTAATCCACCTAAAAATATCCTACTGGGTATAGATACACTTTTTTAGATACACTATTCTTGTATACAAGAATAGTGCTCGTAGTATGCTAGTTTTCACATAAAAAATGTGTATTTGCCTGCATTTGGACAGGTAATCAGTGAAAAGACACACATGAATCTACTCCAGATGGTTGCCCAAAGGAGGTGAGAGGGTAATGAGGGAGGTGGAGCCGAAATGGAAGCAAAACGGGCTTAGTGGATGCCTTGTCCTATGGTTCTAATTTTTGAACAATTATATGGATTACCTATTCAAAACAAAAGAAAATAAAAGTAACAAATTAATGTTCTTTCTTAAATAAGGTGAATACTTTGTAAAATATACCTGAAAAAAATAAAGACTAAGAATAAAATTTGTGAGTATTGTTAAAGTCATCTTCTATCTTATTAGCCTAATAATAAACCAACAGAGCTTCTCTGTGGATGAGCTGAACAGATCAACAGGGAGTGGTAACCTTACCTTTCTTGTTCAGCTGCAGGACTGAAGGTGGGGGTGTGGCCACCTTCATGGCCAGGCCATAGGCCCCTCGGAAGGAATGGCTGTCTCGAACGATGAATGAGCCTGGCTCCTTATCCTTCAACATGGCGATAGCTGGAGAAAGGGAGGAGAAAGATAAGAACGTCTGCTGGGTGGACAAAGGTCTATGCCCACTCATAACCTTGGGATAGGTCCTCTTCCCCTTACTCTTTTTGCAAATTGTGTCAGTGGGGACCTGGCCGGGATCCCCCTGCTTGGCTGGTAGAATATATCCATGCAGTTTAGGGGCCCTCAGGGAGGTCTCTGTGGTGTCATATATGTTTCAAGGGTGGGCCTGCCTGTTGAGGAGGCAGAAGGGACAGGAACATCCCTGTCTTTAGTTAGACTGAGGTGCCGGGCACTGTCCTGTGGGCTGCCCATGGAAAAACATAGGATTTTTGTTAATCTCACAACACCTGTGATGTCCAAATGATGGTCCCCACCTGAGAGCCCAGGAAACGGAGGCTCACGCTGAGTAAGTAACAAGACCAGGTCCAAACATACACAAAGGGGAGAGAAAGGCAGTGGGAGGGCGGCTGTTGCAGCACACCCTGCCGCTGCTTGGACATTGCATCCTGTGGCATTTTTCTTAAAGGTTTTAGAATATGGACTCTTCCAACTGCATAAAAGGAAAGAAGTTGTGTTTTTTTTGTTTTTTTTTGGTTTTTTTTTCAGATGGAGTCTTGCTCTGTTGCCCAGGCTGGAGTGCAGTGGCATGGTCTCGGCTCACTGCAACCTCCATCTCCTGGGTTCAAGCGATTCTCCTGCCTCAGCCTCCCGAGTAGCTGGGACTACAGGCGCGTGCCGCCACGTACGGCTAATTTTTTGTATTTTTAGTAGAGACAGGGTTTCACCACGTTAGCCAGGATGGTCTTGATCTCCTGACCTCGTGATCCACCCGCCTCGGCCTCCCAAAGTGTTGGGATTACAGGCGTGAGCCACTGCGCCCGGCCAGGAAAGAAGTTTCTAATTACACATTCTGAAGATAGAAAGGGCATACCCAAAATGTTACTGAAAATTTAATACAAATTCCAAGATTCACCAAGAAAGTAACAAAAACCTGGCCTGAAGTGGCCCTCTATCCCATGGCTCCATGGCTGATGGGGCCAAATGAGCCCAGCCTGGATGGGGCTGAGGACACGTTCCCCATGTGCCCACCAATCCAGGGCCTCGCATGGTGGGTCCCCCAGGTTCCCTGGTGAGGCTGGTAGGCATTCAGCTAATCATAATCATTGCTTTAAAAAATCTCTCCCCTTAATGGCCAAACTCTGGCATTTCCCACTTCATGACATGGGAAGAAGAGGGAGTAGGTTAGGGTAATAGTAACCTCAACTTGATGCTGCTCAGACAGGCCAGAGCGTTCCCTGATAACTAGACTATACCTCAGAATTTCTTTTCTAGGCATTTACTCTTTATTTTACAAAAGGGGGAAAACTGGAGATTTAGAGTATAAGATTATACATAATTACAGCCATGGAAATGCTGCCTTTCTGGAATGCCAAAGGCTCTGTCTGGAAGCGATCAGGGCACAGAACATGAACCAATAAGTGGTGGGATGCCCCCGGCATGCCTCAGTAAATACCTCCATGGCGCACTTCCACAGAGGCCCCTCACGTGCCCCAGGCCTGCCCGGACCCACAGCCAGGGCATCTGTCTGGCCATAGGATGAAACGAATGGTTTCTTTAACACATTTGTCAATGCTCTGCACTGTGGCCCTGTGTACAGGATGAGGTCACAGGGGAGGAGCTCAACATGCCCCTGGGGATGAAGCAGGAGCTTCTAAACTGCACATAGGGCGATGGATGAGCAGGAAAACACAGGCACGCTCACCGTGCATGCCCGAGACTGCTGGTAGCTCCAGGCAGGCCTGCAGCCGCCCACGCAAGGGACCCAGGGCTGGAAGGGGAGGCCCCTCCTGGAGCAGAGCACAGGTCATGGGAATAAACCCTGAATTCTGGTGCACGTTTTCTCACAGCATAGTCTATAAACTTGAGGGCTAAAGATGCATTACTTTTTTTCAATTTTTAATTTTTATGTTTTTGAGACAGGCTCTCTCGCTCTGTTGCCCAGACTGAAGTGCACTGACGCAATCATAATTCACCGCAGCCCCAACCTCCTGGGCTCAAGCGATCCTCCCACCTCAGCTTCCTGAGTAGCTGGGACTACAAGTGTGCACCACCACATCCAGCTGATTTTTTTAGATTTTTGGTAGAGACGGTCTCACTACGTTGCCCAGGCTGGTCTTGAACTCCAGGGCTCAAGTGATCCTCCCACCTCAGCCTCCCTAAGTGCTGGGATTACAGGAGTGAGTCACTGCGCCAGGCCTACTTTTTTTGTTTTTCCTAAGTAGGACAAAAAATTGCTCACATTTTGTTTCAACTGTGATATACCTCAGAGCTTTTCTTTTTGTAAGTCATGGTTTTACTTCCCTGGGGTAAATAAAGTGTAGAAGCCTTACAGGACTGAGACTTTAGGCACATGTGGATGGCAGTGGAGGGAACGCAGGCTTTGCTCCGCCCAGTTCTGCCCAGGCTGGGAGGGAAGCCCCAGGTGCCAGGCTGCAAGAGTGCGAAGGGGCTGTGCTCTCCTGCGCCGGCAATGGGAATAAGGAGAATTTTAGATCCGTTGTTTTTCCAAACAAAACAGCCTGGTGTGCTGAAGTTGTAAAAATGAGCGTCCACACACTGCACACGGCAGCCGCGCTCCACCCTGGTACTGGCAGATGGGGGTGGGGAGAGGGGAGGCAAGCGAGTCTACTCTCACCATCTCACACTGCCTCACCCTGCAACGAGTAATTTCACAGCATCTGGAGAAGCAACACCCCAGAAGTACAACTGGGACGGTAGTACTTAATTTTTATTTTACATTAAGGTCCTCTTTTCCTCCTGAGATATTTTTATGTTAGCTTTAGGAAACCTTAAGGAATTAAGTATGTGACAAATTGCACTCCCACAGAGGCTATCTGGGTGTTTTTTTCCCTCCTGCATCACCCTGAAATGTCATTGCAGCTTTTCTAAAAAAAGGCATATCTGACAGTTAAAACCCAAATAAATGACACCCATGGGCAGCCTTCTGCTGTTTGGAGACTCTGACACAGGCAGTAGAAGGTTCATCTGCACAGGTCTCTTCTATATAAAATATGTAGAAAATGGAGGTTATCCTTTTAGAGCACAGCTGGAAAAACTAACACTCAATGCACATGTTGGCCATCCTGAGATGCGGTCCTCCCAGCAAACCTTCTACAATGTGTGCTGAAGACCAGGCACATGCCAACAGCAGCCCCTACACGTACTACACATCCACATCCACTTATCCTGCATCTACCAGGCGCCAGCAAGGACAGGTACCTTCCAAATGGCACCACTCACAGCAACTCCCCACGGCAGGCTCGAACCTCGCTACCCTGCTGAGTTAAGCCAGCAGTGCGCTCCAACCCAAATCTGTCTGTTTCAGATCCCTCTGCTACAATGACACTGCACGATAAGAGAAGGGGGCATCCAGCCCCACACATCCCCCTGCTCCAGAAGATGGCGCCAATAGAGTGGAAGGGTCTGTGCAGAATCTCCTAGGCCATGGTGCTGGATAGGCACCTCTGAGTCTGGCCAGCTGGAGGAGGTGCCGAGGCACTGGGGGCCACAGTCATCGGGATTCTTGAGACACAAGCAGGGCCTTGGTGGTGGCAACAGGCACACAGCATCCGGCCGCAGTGGGGCCCTCGGCCATGGTGGGCACATTTCACAAAGGCCAATTCAGGGAAATGAAGGTCTTTCCAGGCCACGGACTTCTTTTCTCTCTCTTCCACTTAAAATGACAATCGCTTCTTTGAGATCATAAGAGATGCACATTCTTACCATTTCTATCATCTACATAACTGAATAGCAGAATTTCAGTGGAGAGCTGGACAGTGCTACTTTTCTGCCACTCAACTACTCATCTCTAGGCATTCCTGAGGCATCTTCATAAGGAGAGAGCTTTATTTTCTTCTGAAGTTGAGATAAAGAGGCACAGAGGAGCCAAGTGGGTCTCCTGCTGACCGCGGGCAGCTTGTCATTTCTCACCACCTTAAACCAACCGATTCCCTCTCTCACTCCAGCCACCACCAGGAGACCACTGGGATTCACTTTGGTTCCTAGGAATCCTGACTCTGTCTTCCAGGCACTGGAGCCATGGCCCTGCCCTGCTGTGCCAGTCACACACCATCTCTTCCGAGGTATATCCAAACTCTATGCACTGCCAAAATGAGGTATCCAGAGGAAGGTACGCTCAGCTGAGACACGCATTCATTCTACAGCCAAGGGAAGCACCCTGTGAATTCTGCTCATTGCCCAGGGGCTGCCTCCAAGGAAGACTGCCCAGAAGAGCTTGCTAACCTTCCTCTCCCACATCTCTTCTATTCATGCTCCGGTAAAAAGTAATGCTCAAAACATTCAAATATTTGTTGCTCGAAAATTAACATTAACGATTTCAAATTTAAAAAAGAATGCCTGACACTGTAACAAGCAGAGAGATGCTCTGCCTGGTTTGTGTGTGAGGCATGCGGTTAAGTCCACAACCGGCTCTCATTATTAAGTGCTTATATAGGTGTTCACGAACACACAGAGTCCCTGACTTCTCAGAGCAGGGTGTCTCTCCTGCTTCCTCACCCTGTCCTCTGTGGTTTCATGGAGATGCAGGAGAGTGTGTCTCCTCCTTACAGTCAGCAGTTGTGGGCTGGCATCACTGGTAAGCCACTGGCTGGTGCAAGCAGCCAGAAATTACACCCTACACGCTGGAATGCTCATGGCTGGGGCCCATTCCTCACCAACTCTCTCATTAGTAGTGAGTGTTTCCCTATAAAAACGTAAAGTTTGTAGCATTTCCCCAGGAGGCATGGAAAAACGTGTGGGCCCTGCTCGAACTCAATCCATAACAAGGCCACGGCTGCCTGATGTTCCGACCGCGGGGCCCATCCTCACACAAGGCAGCGAAGCAGGCAGGATGGCAGATGCCCAGGGAGGCCCTCATCCTCCCCACGTACCTTGTTCTCTTGAAATATCCGCCTTGTACCAGAACTTGGAAGTGTCTTGAACAAATTTCACAATCACAAGTTTATCACCTGGACTATCTGTAAAGCAAAATTTAAAAACAGTGACCATGATGGACACTTTTCTTCTTGCAACCTCTCATCTGCTGTGATCCCAGAAGTCCAAATCCCATGGCAAGGGCAAGCAAGCGAGGGATGTTCTAAGGAAAGGGAACCCTGCCTTTGAAATGACTGAGATGGATGAGGCAGTGATAGCTTTATAACACAAAACAAAACAATAGGATGCTTGGATTGGGCCTTTCCAATACATTTTTAAGAATACATAGGAAGGCAGCAAGGAAACAGAGGGCAAAGTTGGTGTTGTTTAACCCATAGACCACATTGGTTCTTATACACTTGAAATATTTCGTAATTGCGTTTCAGATGAATTCATTTAATTTGACAAGGAATTTGTTATTTACAAAAGCCATGTTCCCAAGTGAAACGGAAAATAGAACCACTGCAGATGTCTGCACTTTCTACAGCTGGAAGGAATCCAAGGTGGCCAAACACAGAAGCCAAGAAGAGTGAATGAGAAGCCTGGGCCAGTGCTTGGCTTTGGACCAGGAAAATGGAAAAGTACCCCAACGGCTCCGGATTTTCTCTCCAGGTGCCCGGCCCAGCACTAGAGATGTGCCAGCTCAGCTGCAGGTCTGAACCCTTCCCTTCCTGAGTGAATGGACAGAGGGGCCCTCCCACCCGCTGCAAACACACCTACCTGGCAGAGGTGAGGCCACCTCTGAAGCCTTGGAAAAGTCCGGAAGAACATTCGGGAAGGGGATACTGATGGTGCTCCCGCTGTGTGGGCTGGAGAAGCCACTGGAGGAAGGGGAGACTGAGCCCAAAGAACGATCCCCCTCCGAGGCCCGCTTCTTCTCAGGGAGGGGCGGCTGCCCAGGCAGGGTCACGCCCTGGCCCTGCAGGCCTGGACTGTGGTGGCTGCTGTGTCCAGGCGCCACCGTGAGAAAGTTGTGGGACAGGAAGCCATTGTCGGCAGCCCCTGTAGCTGTCAGCGGGATGCCGGGGGTCGGTGACGCTCCGTGAGAATTGGCCAGCAAGGCCCCCAGGTCCTCCTCGGGCGGAAGGCCACTTCCCACTGGGGCGGTGCCGAAGCCCAGGAAGGTCTGGCTGCTGGGGGGCGCCAGGGAGTCCGGTGGCTCTGCTAGGGACAGCTCATGGCTGTGGAAAGAAGCCTGGAGCTCTGACGGCGGGAAGCAGGACAGCACTGGGGAGTCCTTCCTGGTACCGGATAACTCAGCACTGAGGGGACTTCCGGTGGGCCGGCCGCTCCCCAGCAGGGAGACCGTGGGCTTGGGGCTGCTCTCCACCCACTGGCGTTCTGCAGAAGAGGAGCTGTCCAAAAGACAAGCCGACCAAGACAGCACGTAAGGTACGAAGAGACACCTGAAGACCAGCAAGCGTCACCCACATGGGAAGACAGGGATGGGGAAGTGGGTGCTGAGGCCCTCCAGGCAGCACAGGAGGGATTTTCCAAACTATGTACACTAAGGCCCTCTCTGAGCTCATGTTGCCTGCCTTTCAAGCCCGCACTTCATGCCCGGATGCTGTAGTCCGCATGAGGGCACCCAGGGGAGCCACCCCACGAAGGCCTCCACACGCGCAGATGCTGCTCCCTCGGCCCCTGCGCCTTCCCTCCTGCGCCTTCCCTCCTGCATCTTCACCGGGTCAAGGCCCTTTCTTCCTTTAACACGCAGCTCAGCTGTGTACCCATTGGGAAGCCTTTTCCCAGCCCTTGCCCAGCACCTACGGCCACATACACATGTGCCCTCAGGAGTAGAAATGCCCTCCCGTCTTGTCCCACAGCACTAGGCAGGGATGCCACCCACATTCATCCCCTGCAGTGGGGCCACTGGTTCACTGCAGGTCCCCTCCTCCTCGCAGCATGATCCTTCTGCCCTATGTCCTTTATCTGCCAGACACACCATCAGTCCTCGATCCATGCTTGCTAGATGAACCAGCTGGTTAACGGATACGACAAAGACTACTGGAAATTACCACCCACTTACAAGTATGGAAAGACAGCTAAAACCACACCACGTGACACACATATTTCACTAACAATGGAACACTCATGGGTACAGAGTCTATGTATAATGTCCTTAGATGAAGGGTCCTCTTTTATTTTAAGGAGAACGGAGGTAGAATTTAAAAAGTTAAAGCCGGGTGCAGTGGCTCAAGCCTGTAATCCCAGCACTTTGGGAGGCCGAGACGGGCGGATCATGAGGTCAGGAGATCGAGACCATCCTGGCTAACACGATGAAATCCCGTCTCTACTAAAAAAAAATACAAAAAACTAGCCGGGCGAGGTGGCGGGCGCCTGTAGTCCCAGCTACTCGGGAGGCTGAGGCAGGAAAATGGCGTAAACCCGGGAAGCGGAGCTTGCAGTGAGCTGAGATCCGGCCACTGCACTCCAGCCTGGGCAACAGAGCAAGACTCCGTCTCAAAAAAAAAAAAAAAAAAAAAAAAGTTAAATAGGGAGCTACGTGTCCATACAAAAAAGCATAAAGAAACTTATTCCTATTCTGAGCAAGAGGAATGGTCTCACATATGAATTTTCTCAGGGGCAGTACCTTTCTGAAGCAGAAATAGGCCATTTTTCCCTGTTAATACCCACCCCCTCCCACCCCCCGGTCTTTCTGTTAACCAGAATCCTTCTAAGACTGATTTTTCCTCTATTTCCTGTATGTCCCTATATTTTCTCATATGTCACCACACAGCCCTCGTCCCCTGCCCCGCCCCATCTTCAGGCCAATCCCTGCCTAGTCTAGCTTCAGCTTCTCTAAAGAGCAAGCCCCCACTGGTCCCACACGCCTCTCAGCATTCTGTGTCTTTGGGGAGGTTGTGCCAAGTTTAAAGATCCATCTTCTTACCCCTCTCTCCTCTGCCCGGGGCTGTTGCTGGAAACGGTGCAGGAAGAAGCAAAAGCCTGCTGAAAGGAGGGCATCGAGGGCGCGTCGGCCCGGAGCATCATGGATTTGGGTCCGATGGGGCTCTCTGACATCCCCACAGTGTGACTGAGCGTCTCAGGGCAGCCTCGTGGTTCTGTAGCAGGAACACAGAAAGCAGAGACCTCAGTTGTAGGACTGGAGAAGTCATAATCTCTGCCGCTTTTGCATGTTCCACAAGAAACAGTGTTGACTTTGAGACTTTCTATCATCCATGGCCATACTGAACATGACATCACTGCCCATAATAGGCTGGAGGAGGCGGTCAGCCCTTTGACCCCAAGCATGGGTTTATTCTCACCCATCACTGTTCCCAAAAATAAAGTGACCTAACTCAGTCCGCCACACAGTGTCCAGCCCATTACCATGAGCTGGTCAGCACTGGCATCCCTTCAGTCACGTGGGGAGACACACATTGGGCCCCCTGGGCTGGTCCTTCCAGCCCCATCCCCCACAAAGGCTGATGTCCTGTAATGTACTCTCCACCCCATGATCTAGGCTGCACCTCACTTTAGAATCAGCATGGCCTTTCCTCTGCAAACCAGCAGGCGACTTCTCCCCATAAAGACCATAAGTGCAGGCCCTGCAGCAGCCGGGCGGCCTAGGTGTCCTCCACCTTCCTTTGGTCCCCAGCTGGTAACTGGGCCATCGACATTGAGCGCTATGAGGGCAGAAACCCATGCTGGTGCTTTCCAGGTCAACCCCACTGCTGCACAGGCCACACCATGGGGCGCAGAGGCCGCCCTTGTAGGTGGGCCAGAATGCAAACCTGCTTGTGTCCCATGCCTGAGCCCAGGCACATTCCTCTCGCCCAGTAGCTGCATTATTTCTGGATATTTAAAACACCTTGCCTTTTTTTTTCTTTTTTTAAACCAGGCTTCAAGAAATGGATAAATCTACCACGGTCAATAAAATAATATTATTAGAAATACCGGTCATTTTGTTTTCTGTTTCAAAACAAGTGAGGATTGTAAGAGAACATTAACGTAGAAAAAAAGTCCATATTATTCATCTCCTGGAGAGGGTATTGAAATTTAGAGATTTCCAAATGATGCTGTTTTCCCTACAACTCATTCTGTAAACCCTTATCTATCAAAGATTGCCACATCAGCTGCAACAGCTCAAAGCCAGTACTACAAAGACCACGTTAATTTTCAGCTACAATGCAGGAATTACACTTCCACTGAGGACAATTATGAAAGCTACACAAAATACTAACAACAATAGTTTGAACCCATTCAGATCTCCCAAGGCAGCCAGGGCTTACTGGGCCAAAACCTCCAGGGAAGGGAGCAGGCGATCCATGGCCATTTTTCCTTCTCAGACATTGACCCATTTGGACGCATGTGGTATAGGGGCCACATGCATACCAGCAATGGTGATCACACTGTTCTGGGGAGATAAAGTTTTGAGTTCAGAGCTACCAAGGCAGCCAGTTCTGGAAGTGCCAAGGTCTCAGAAAAATGAGGACTGCAGAGACAGAGTCAAACACTCTGAGCACATTTCCCCTCAAGGCATTTCTGAGTCCTAAGTGACAGAGGTACAGGGCCCAATGCCCAGTAACCAAGACAAAGCCAGCTGCTATGAAGCTAAAAAGATCAGCAGGGATTGTGGCAGTGTCTTAGCGGATGCTAAGTAACCAAAAACAGCAGGTTCAAGATATACCTAGGAAGAGGGGCCTTTGCAAACACCACAAGGTTTCAAGGTAAGACCCCTGAAGGGTTACAAACTAGAAACAAGAGGACCATGACTGGATCTGACTAGGTAGCCTGTAAGAAAAATTATATCCTCTCTGAAGAACATGCCTCCCCCACCCAGAGCCTGAGTTTGTACTTTAAAAATACAGAATCAAATATTTAATTTTAAAAAACTGATCATCAATGGCAGGAAACATGACAAATGAAAACCGAGACTGTCACCACCCCACACACAGAAAAAACACCCACAGCTGGTTCAAAAATTGATGTTAAAAGTCACAGATATTAAAATAACTGAACAGAATGTTTAAAAAACCAGAAGCAAAGGGAATTTCATCAAAGAACTGAAGTCCATTAAGAATAATCAAATGATGTTCCCCGCCCTGTGTTTGGTTTTCTGTCCTTGCGATAGTTTGCTCAGAATGATGGTTTCCAGTTTCATCCATGTCCCTATAAAGGACATGAACTCATCCCTTTTTTATGGCTGCATAGTATTTCATGGTGTATATGTGCCACATTTCCTTAAGCCAGTCTATCATTGATGGAAATTTGGGTTGGTTCCAAGTCTTTGCTGTTGTGAATAGTGCTGCAGTAAGCATACGTGTACATGTGTCTTTATAGTAGCATGATCTATAGTCCTTTGGGTATATACCCAGTAATAGGATCACTGGGTCAAATGGTATTTCTAGTTCTAGATCCTTGAGGAATCGCCAGACTGTCTTCAACAATGGTTGAACTAGTTTACACTCCCACCAATAGTGTAAAAGTGTTCCTATTTCTCCACATCCTCTCCAGCACCTATTGTTTCCTGACTTTTTAATGATCGCCATTCTGTGGGGCGTGGGGAGGGATAGCATTAAAAGACACACCTAATGTAAATGGAGAGTTAATGGGTGCATCACACCAACGTGGCACATGTATACATATGTAACAAACCTGCACATTGTGCACATGTACTCTAGAACATATACACACACATACACACACACACATATATGCAAAGAGAAAATCTAGAACTCAAAAACAAAATAAATGAAATTAAGCATTCAGTTCATGATTTTATCAGCAGACTAAACACAGGAGAAGAAATTGTGAGTGAACTGGGAGAAAAATAGGAAGAAAATATGCAGGCTGAAGCACAAAGAGGAACAAGAATGAGAAACACACAAAAGACGGTGAGACATGAGATATGGTTCTTAAAAATTCTAACATACGTATAACTGAAGTCCAAGAAGTGGTGGAGATATTGAATGAGGCAGAGGCAATATTGGAAAATAAACATATTGAGAATTTCCCAAAAGACTCAAGAAATCAAACCACAAGTTAAAAAACAAAACAAACAAAAAACTTAAGGAGGATAAATAAAAAGAAAACTACACACACGCACTTAATAGTAAAACTTCTGAAAATCAACTACAAAGTCTGAAACACAGTGCCTTGTCCATTTTGGGGGAAAGGATGGGACACCAATTTCTGCACAGATGTTTTCAACATTTAATAATGTTTCCATTATAGAAAAGCCCAGTACTAACGTTTTGTTTGTATGAACATACTGTAAGACCCTTGGGAATGGTGTGTCTGCTGTACCCAACTGTAAATATCATGACCATCTCAAGGCCAGGCCTAGCAAATGCTCAGTCTGTGTCATGAATGCATGTGCATGTCTCCTGCTATGACTGGCCTGTAAATCCGTAGAGCAGATGCAGTTATGTGACTGACTGCCCCTCCTCCCAGTATGGCCCACAGGAAATGTTCTAAAATAAGTGTTTGGTGAATTTATTATTTCTTTATATGAAAGCTGGGATAGAAAAATAAAGATGGGGTTTTAAATCATCCCTCTGCACCCTCACTTCTATTCCCAGTACTAAGATTACTTATCTCCATTTATGTTTGTCTGTATTTCTTTTCCATTTAAAATGTCTTTACTGGGGCTGGATGAGGTGGGTCACGCCTATAATCCCAGCACTTTGGGAGGCGAGGCAGGGGGATCAACTGAGGTCAGAAGTTCAAGACCATCCTGGCCAACATGGTGAAACCCCGTCTCTTCTAAAAATACAAAAATTAGCTGGGTGTGGTGGTGCACGCCTGTAATCCCAGCTACTCAGGAGGCTAAGGCAGGAGAATCGCCTGAACCCAGGAGGCAGAGGTTGCAGTGAGCTGAGATCATGCCACTGCACTCCAGCCTGGGCCGAGACAGCAAAACTCCATCTCAAAAAATAAAAATTAAAAAAAATAAAATGTCTTTACTGGGCACCAGTTTTCCACTAACATGGCCTAGACCAGCGGGAGAACAGGAGAGAGAAACAAAAGCAAAACAGGGAGTGCCTGCGTGTCCTGCTTGTGTCAGCTAGATGAGACCATGTGCAAATTACTACTGCATGGAGGAGCATGTGAGGTACAGCTTTTGAGCTGCAGGAGGACCCACAGGAAGATTTGCTTAATCTGGAGGGAGCTTAGTCTGAAGGCTTCCTGGAGCAAGTGTCATTTGATGGATGCCCTTTGGGAAGGATGGGTGGCATCTGACACAACCACCTCATGGGTTCTTTGCTTATGGGGCAGGGGCCACCCCTGCCATTCACCTCTGTATCCCCAGCACTGGGCTGGCACCTGTAGGAGCTCCAGGTCATTCACATTATGAATTAATGAATGAACTAGTAAAGGCTTAGAGGTTAGAGGGAGAAGTTCAGAGCATGACGCGGAAATACTGCTCAGGGGTCTGGTTGGGAGGAGTAGGTGGACGGTTGGTTGATCAGTTCCTAGGGTCTCATGCCAAGGAGCAGCACAGAACTTTGGAATAAAAAAAAATGTTAATTAATCAAGTTTAATATGCCCACCTTATGGTTGGTTGTTTGAGCTTTCAAAGAGTCATACAAGAGAGGAGCACATAACGCAGCACAGCACACAGTACCTGTTTCTATGACTGACACTGCTCTTAGTGGTCCCCACAAAGCCACGGGGGCAATATCTGGTGCTTCACATTCCTGTTAACGGTCCCCGTGCCTCAAGGCTCTAGAAGACCCCATGCCATGACTCAGAAGCCCTCAATGCACTCCCATGGCGCCTGGGAATTTCACCAAATGAGAAGAGGCTGAAGGAAAATAAAATCCACTTTGTTCCTGTTATCACAGTGCTTGTCCCAGAAAACAGCAAGCCCAGCACTTCCCATGAAAGTGGCTTTGTTTATCATTCAATTAGCACCAACTCTGGGGCACCCTGGCTGTGTAGTTCCCTCTGTCAGACCAGTTCCTGACCGGGTGACAGGACTTAACCCTTTCTTTGGAGAAGCGGCTGCTCAAAGCATCAGATTCCATGTTTATCCCAAGGACTTCAGCACAGGGAGACTTGGGCTTCCTGGGCCATTTCTCCTGCAGGTCCTTGGTCCTTGCCCGTGCTCAGAGATGCAAAACAACTAACAGAGTGCCAAACAGCTCAATGTCACAGCAATTAATCCACTTATTAGATGGGCCTTGGCATTCCCAGATAAGTTGGGTGAGGGTCACATCTTCAGGTCAGTGGAGTCACTACTTGTTTCAGTGACCGGGATGGCAGACAGCAAGGAAGATGCTGACAGCAGCTACACTTTACACAGAACCTACACGCTGCAGGCGCTGTGCTTAGCACCTACCATCTCCACTTCCCTTAGGTCTGCACACCCTGCAGGCGCTGTGCTCAGCACCTACCCTCTCCACTTCCCTTAGGTCTGCACAGCTCCTCGAGATGTGCCCATGCTTAACGGGAGCGGAGAGTGAGGCAGCGGGAGCCTGGGTGCCTTTCTAAATGCTTCTCTGCATTATCCCTGCTGGGCATCTAGCAAGCACAGAACAGGAACTGGCAGGACTGGGGGAAGTGCACCAAAAATCTTAGTCAAAGGCACCAGTCAAGTGAGGATGATCTACCTACTGCAATTTCTTTTGCATGAGTTCACTTCATTTCTAGAAACGTGCTCTGCATAAGGACAGGCAGAACTGTTGTTGTTGTTTAACTTGTACATTTGACGTTCATGGTTAAACTACTATGAACATTTTTAGCAATGTTAAAAACGAGGACAGGACGTGGGCTGAGCTCCTTGTTGTGGGGGGATCAGGTGCCTGTATCCTCAGCTCTGCACCTACAAGAGCCCAGGAGGTGGCCCAGGGTGGGGATGACGGGGTGAGGAGCAGATGGGATTTGCACCATCTTGCACAGGGGCATCTGTAGAGGCATTAACCCCGCTGTTCCTAGCAGAGCGAGAATGTGGCAGGGAGGCCTTCCACAGCCCTGTGCCTCTGGTAGCCCGTCTCTCTGCTTCAGAGTTGGAGACATAAGGACACCACAGTGAGCATAATTGTCCTTCAAAGCAACTACATGGAGGGTTTTCCAGGGCAGGCCAACTTCTAAGGCAAAAGCCGCCTTACTGAGGCCATGCACCCCTCCCTTACGAAGATGTGTTTCCACAGTGTGGGAGGCTCCAGAGGCCACACAGGGATGCTGTTTAGACCATGTGCATGCCAGCACAGCCCTGCCAACCAGAAACCATCTTGGGCCCTGAACAGATGCTCCTTTTAGTTCCAGGCATGCTGCTGGCTCGGCCTCCTTCTGCCCTTCATTCCCACAATATTCTCACATTTTCCCTTTGCTGCTCAGACCCGGAGCAGGAGGCATAATACCGTTAGTGTGTGGAAACAACATTCATCTCACTTTCTGTTATTCCGCCTAAGCAGCTGGTGTCCCTGGTGCCCTGCGGGGGTGAGGTGGCCGGGAAGGCCACTGCTGTGGGGCAGCCCCGGGGGCTGGGCTAGAACTTGGGAGGCACGTGCCCATCCTTCTGGGACCTCAGGAATGTCTATGCTCCTCTCCTCTCAGCTTCCACTTCCTTCACTTCCTTTACCCAGAACAAGGGTGACAGAGGGTCATGGGCCCTTTTCCAAACGATCTATTTTTATGCTCTCATCCAGGCTTCTGTGGGAAGCTGGATACCACTCATTCTCCAATGGCCACTATTTACATGACATATAAGTTAACAGGAAGAAAAGAAAGCCACAGGGCTCAGGCAGGGCCACTGGCTCCCTCTTCCGAAGCCTTAAAGCCAGGCCAAAGACCTGCAACCTAAATGTACAAGGAGTTGTCAGACACATTAAACTTTCATGAGGGATCCAAACATCAAATTTCATCCTTAGGGTGTGACTCTTATCATAGATGCAGGAACCATAACTTACTTAGCAAAAAATCAGGACATGTGACATTAAAAACAAAATCAACATTTTCCTGTGTTCCTAATTTCCTGTGTTCCTGATAAGGCATAAAAATTATTCACTCATACATCAATTAGTTAATAACTACAAATCGCCTTTGAATGTTTTATGTCACCTTTAAACGAAAAATAAAATAAATTTAGCTGAGGTCAATATTATAGTCTCCTATCCAAGTGAAGAAACTTGAGTTTTGTTAACTACCTAAAAAAGCAGTCTCAATCTTTGGTCCATAAATACATAGGCATATTCACAATAAACTTTCCGAAGTGAGTGAGAATATCTATTTATTTATCTATCTCCATTCTTTCCTCCCTCCTAGTCACATCCAGAGATTATTATGCAGTTAAATAGAAAGTTTCTTTTTCCATTATTTGAGAGAGTTCTAAAAAAAATGGAACATCAAATCTCTCGTATCCTTCTTCCATTACATTTCTAGGTGGGCAACTGGGACTGCTGCCAAAAGACAGCTCAGATCTCAGATCTCCAAGTTCTAGCCTGAGCTCTTCTGCCATGAACTATGGGGTGCCGGGCACACTGTCAACCCCTGGGGCCTTCAGGATCTTCATTTACAGACTCACTTCAATTGGGATCAAATTAGACGATTTCTAGGGTTTATTTAGCTAAGAATTTTTAAATTCTAATTTAGAAAAGCAAGACTTTGTGTTGGAGTTACCTCAGTAGAGATTAGGTTTTTTTTGTTTGTTTTGTTTTTGTTTTTTTTTAAAGTCCTTATCTTTACTTTCAGAGGCCGAGGCGGGTGGATCACTTGAGGTCAGGAGTTTGAGACCAGCCTGGCCAACATGGTGAAACACCGTCTCTATTAAAAATACAAAACTTAGCCAGAAATCACTTGAACCCGGGAGATGGAGGTTGCAGTGAGCCGAGATCATGATATTGTACTCCAGCCTGGGCAACAGAGCAAGATTCCATCTCAAAAAAAAAAAAAACAAAAACAAAGTCCTTATCCTATAATTCTTCTGTTTTTTGTCTATGAACAATCAGGCCATTTAACCAACCTTCTTGAAAGCAAAGAGAAGATGGCAGGCAGCCAGATGCGAGAATTAATTAGTGACAATCCCAATATACTGAAAAAGCATTTTCATGGTTTCTGATGAGAATCAAAGTCCTACAGATACTCTACAAACAGAAATGATGAAAAAGCCACAAATGAATAAATATGTACTTTCTTGGTGTTGAACCTTTTCTTTTTAAAATCCTGATGTCAACATAATACAAATAATACAAAATTTGTTCTACAGCTTAAGGTCAACTGATTTCAGCAAATATGAGAAATGCTCTCAAAAGGATAAACTCTTTCTGTCTTTTTAAAGGAAGCAAGGTTCTTCTTCCCACAGTGAAGCCAGAATTGCTCCAGCCAGGGCCGAAATGGGAATCCCGTCCATTAAAAGCCAGGTGACCCTTTTATGACATTCTCATCACAATTGGAATTATCCCCTTCAAAAAAGACTATGCCACAGTCTTCCTTTTAAGCAATAACACAAAAGGAAGTAGAAAATGTAGAAGCAATAGTTCATTACAATTGAACCTCTATTTTCTCTTACTCTTTGAAGATGTCCCATTTATATTCAAGGTTTTGATCAGACTGGAAAGAAAACACATTTCTCAATTTAGTTGGTGTTGTGTAGAGAATTCTAATGTTGAAACAGTGAAAACAGGGTTTTTCTTCATAGTGAGTGTTTCCAAAGCAGTTTTTACACTTGGGATGCACTAAGTGAGGCCAGTTCCTCCAGGGACTCACACAGTCCCTTAGCAACCTACAAGGGATGGGAGTTGTAAAAAATGTGCTTTGGTTTGAGCTCTCAAGAAAACAAACGACTTCCTTCCTTCTAGACTTTAAAGAAAGATGACACTGAGGTAGAGCTACTGAGGCTGCCTAGAGACCACATCAAGCCTGCAGACAGAGCCAACACACAGCTGAGAAAATCAGGGCTTAGGGAGCCGCTGGAAAGAAACTGTGAGAGAGACAGAGAGAAAGACCCATCCCCCGAGTAACCAAGAAGTCCTCCTGAAACCAAATCTGAGACCATAGCCACTCACAGTTGCTCAGTGAGTTTCATTGTGTTTTTCAAATTGTGATAAGACATACGTAACAAACTTTACCATCTTAACCATTTTTAAGTGTACAGTGCCGTAGCATCAAGTACATTCACTTTTTCATACAACCACCACCAACAACTATCTCCAGAACTTTATAATCTTACAAAACTAACACTCTGTCCCCATTGAAATAATTGCCTATCCTCCACCCCAGTCCCCACCATCCCACTGTCTGTATGTATGAATTCAATGACTCTTTGTCTTCTTGTGACTGACTTACTTCAATAAACACAATGTCCCTGAAGTTCTTCCACGTTGTAGCGCATGTCAGAATGTCCTTCCTTTTAAAGGTTGAGTAATATTCCACTGCATGCATAGATCACATTTTGTTTATCCATTCACCTGTCCCTGGACGCTCGATAGCTTTCACCCTTTGACTCTGCGAACAGTTACATTTTCTCCTTTCTTTTTCCTTTAGCCAACTTGAGTTGGGACTGGTTACTTGCAACAGGAAACGGACTCAGTGACACAAGATCCTTGCCTAAAAGCTGCTTCCAGTCCAGTGGGAGTGGAGATAGACAGGAATGCACCAGCACAGGGCGGTCAGGCCAGGGTGAGGGTATGCAAAGCAGAATCAGAAAAGAAAAAAGCCATTTGATCCTCCTCAGGGAAGCCTTCCTTATGCTGAGCCAAAACAAAACAAAAACAAAAACCCACAAACAGGAAGTATTTGCCCTTCACAAGCAGAGAGAGAACCCGCATAAGTGGCTTTGAGCGCCCTGGGCTGACTATCATGATGGAGAGTGGAGGTTACCATAACGCATACACCACGTCCACACGGGAGTGGACAGTGGTCAGAGAAAGGTTCAGGCTGCTCAAGATGATACCGGCCAGGGTCTATGTCGATGAAGAGGCTGTACCTAAGATGCCTGGTTCCAAGTCTTTAGTCTGCAGAATAATTCCAGTCTCATAACTGGACTGGTCCACAGGACAGGAAGTCTTGATGTTTTCTGTTTTCAGGCAGAATTCCCAGAGAATCTGACTTTCCACTAGAAACGGCACATGGGACACAGATGACACGTGCTGAACTTTGCCACAGCCCTACTAAGGAAAGGTCACTTTAGCCTGGTGGCTTGACAGATGAAGCCCCGAGGAGTACCGGTCCAGGATCATCACTCCGTCCTACAACCACTGTCTGAGTACATGTGCACTACTATATAGGAACCCCCGAGGTTGGGCAATTTATTTTAAAAAGAAGTTTATTGGGCTGACGGTTCTGAAGGCTGTAGAAGCAGCATCTGCACCTGGTGAGGGCCTCAGGAAGCTCTCATTGATGTGCACTCCGCACATCCTCACGCTGGCCTAACCACCCCATTCCGGTGCACTCCTGTCTACTTCCACTCCCACTGGACTTGTGAAGGGAAGCTGGCATCACATGGCGAGAGGAAGGCAAGAGAGAGAGAGAGTGGGAGAGAGACAGAGAAAGGAGGGGAGGTGCTAGGCTCTTTTTGACAATCAGCTCTCATGTGAACTAACAGTGAGAACTCACTCGTTAACATGAGGACAACACCAAACCCTTCATGAAGTATCTGCCCCCATGCAGGAGACAAATATCCAAACTATATCAATGACTGCACCATGGAAGTCTAAATCACATAAGGCCCAGGGGGAAAAACCTCCCCTGTAATCTCAGAAGTCTCTTACCATGACTTGAAAACCTTATTCAGTGTGGCAGATTTCAATGGACCTGAGTAGAATCAAAGATACCCTTAGAGGACCAGCCTCTCTAAGAACCCCTGTGGCACTCGGGGCATCTGCATCGCTCATGCCCCCCAGCCCATGTGCCAGGGACCACAGGCAGTTAATGGGGGTTTCTCATGTAGTGTCTGAAACTGGAAGACTACTGCTTTTGAGAGAATATCACTGGTCAGACTCTAGCCAGGTCCCTAACCAGGTAGTGCTGTGCCCAGTATTTCTAAAGCGTCCTGTGAGCAATGAGGAAGGCAACATTGGGAACCCTGTGTTAGGTACGAATTCGAAACCTCAGCTTCAGTTAAACCCTTCACTCAGTTAACAAGAAGATGTATTCTCATTGCAGTAAATATAAACAGAGACTCAGAATGCATTTTATCTTTGTTCAGAAAACGTAAGTTATCTTCACAAATTATCACTATTTTACTAATAGTGACTACCTGTGTGGTGCTCAGTGGGCTTACTTGACCCTCGGAACGACTCCTAAAGGTGTGCACTCTTGTCTATCCACACCTGTGAGGAGGCCGAGGAAAACACACACATCACCCAGCTGGCGCAGGACTCAAACGCGATTCTTGGGTTTCCCACCTCTAGCTCATTAGCACAACCTCATTCCTTTTCACTCTGTCCACAGCTCTGCGAGTTAAGAGGAATCCTGGTGTTCCACGAACTGGGAGTATTAGCTTGGGCTGCTATAACAGACACCACACAGTGGCTGAACCAACAGAAATTTATCCCCTCCCAGTCTAGCAGCTGGAAGTCCAAGATCAAGGCATTGGCAGGGCTGGTTTCTCCCGAGGCTTCTCTCCTCGGTGCACAGATGGCCGTCTTCTCCCGTGTCCTCACATGGTCTTCCCTCTGTGTGTCTGCGTCCTGATCGCCCCCCTTCTACAGGGACACCAGTCACGTTGGATAAGGGCTCACCCTAAGGGACCACTTTCACCAGTCACCACTGTAAAGGCCCTTTCTCCAAACACAGTCACATCCTGGGGCTCTGGTTAAGGCTTCATTCAGCATAGGAATGTGCAGGGGGTGGAGGGAGTCACAGTTCAGCCTAACACGAGGTGTATGGTTTGGGGAGATGCAGCCTCTCTGTAAATGGCAGGAGAGTGACAGAGGCCCTACACTTCAGAGTTCTCAGGGAATCTGCCAAGTTAAGGCATGAAAGGTGCTCACAGCAGGGCCTGGTCCCTGGCAGGCACTCCAAAGGTTCATCGTGACGAGAAAGAAATGAAAACTGACATGAGGCATGTGGCTTTTGAGGAGACCACACAGACTTTCTACTGTGTCCCTTTCAACTCTTGGAGCATGGGAATTCTGACCAGCCTGAGGCAGGACTCCAGGAGGAGCCAATTGTGCCAGAAAACCTGCATCTCACGGGGCCCTGAGTCAGCCAGAGGTGGCAGATGATGCGGCTTCACCCGCCTTCCTTCTTGGTCCCGATTCTCCTCACTTCTAGTCCAGCAGCTTCTGGAGCAAGCTGCCAAGGCTCTGAGTGGGGCACATTTCAGCTTTCCAAATCCTTACTGCTTTCCTCTCTGTGTTTTGTTTCACTAAGGTTTCTGATTCGTACCATGCCCAATGGGTAGGCTACTCACTTTGCTGATGCAAGGGTCTCATTCTCAACCTGCTGGTTTTTGGTGGTGCCATTCTCCTTCAGGCCGGCTCTATGTTCTTCATGGGCAGCATCTCCACGGTCATGCACCATGTCACTGGTTTCTGGACCCTGACAGTGCTATTGAGCCCAGCTCCATTCCACTGAGTCCAAACCTCACGAATACAAAGGCCACCAGTGCTGTTGAAATGCCAGCAGGTTGTTTCGGCATTTGGAGGGCCTTCCAGCAAAGCTTTGAACATGCTAAAATTGCTCCAATATAACAAGTGATGCTCCAATTAATAAGATAATTTACAGCACTCCACAGTCTCTGCCACAGGTGGTTTTCTCTCCAAGAGGGCTGTCCTGGGACAGAACTGCGCAATGCTTGAAGCTCTCATCAGTCCTTCTGCCCACAATTACTCCTGTCTCATAGGAAATAAACTTAAGAAATAACCATTTTTGCTCTGAGGGGAAGGAGGGAACAAACACTTGGGAGATCAGAAAGACCTTTACTCAAATATAACAAATTGTCCTGATTTTAACTCTACATTGTCTTCTTCCCCCAAAGACCAGCCACTTAGAATGCACAGCACTGTATAAAAGACCTCCTTCTCTAAAGCACCCAAGCCTCTCTCTAACCAGCAGTTCAAGGAGGGGGACCCACTGCTGAAGCTTCCCTCCTGCCCATCATCCACCAAGGTTTTCCTGATGACCAGCATTCACTGAGGACTTCCTCACCCTCCCAGCTGTCCTAGAAGGAGGAGTCTCATTGGCATTCTACAGAAAAGATTAAAGGCTAAAGAACTGTAGAAGCACCAAACATCCCTCAGAACTGATCCCTCAGTCCCAGGACCAGGGTCTTGGTACATTACATAGCATCAACCTACAGAAGGAAGCTGATGCAAAAGCAAAACCACAAACCAATGGGAAAGCACGTGAGAATGAAATAGAACAGGAAAAAAAAAAAAAAAAAAAGCAACCCAGTGAAGGCCGGGTGCAGTGGCTCACTCCTGTAATCCCAGCACTTTGGGAGACTGAGGCAGGCAGATCATGACGTCAGGAGTTCGAGACCAGCTTGAACAACATGGTGAAACCCCGTCTCTACTAAAAATACAAAAATTAGCCGGGCATGGTGGCGCACTCCTGTAGTCTCAGCTACTCAGGAGGATGAAGGAGGAGAATCGCTTGAACCTGGGAGGCGGAGGTTGCAGTGAGCCAAGATCGCGCCACTGCACTCCAGCCTGGGCAACACAGTGAGACTCTGTCTCAAAAAAACAAACAAACAAAAAAAACCAAAAATCAAAAAAACAACCCAGTGAAATGAAAATTAACAAACCTATCCTAGGAATGGAATGTTATGATTAGAAAAAGAAAAAAGAAAATAGTTTGTGAAAGCCTGTCTATGACAAACATAAAACTGAGGGGAGTGGCTAAATATTCTAACTAAGTTGCTGATGATATTTACCACGAGTTGAGTGCGACGCTCAAGCTCAAAGGACTGGAGAGCCCACAGAATCACAAAAGCCCTACCCAGGGCATGAAGCCCTATAAAGCACTCAAGAGCAGTCTGCTCCCTGATTCCCTCATATGGCGGCCCTCAGTGGCCACGGACCCTGCTCTACCTAGCACACGGCTAGTAGCACACTCTGCTGGAACCATGTCTGGGTGCCTCAGAGGTGAGGCTGTGTCTCATTCACTATCACATCACCGGGGCTTCCTACGTAGGAGGCCGGCAGGGAGGGGTCCCCTGCTGAGGACTCACTGCGTGGTAGGCACCCCGTCTCCAGCCCACCTGCAGCTCTGCATACCCTGGGCTGACCATGTAGCCATTCTAGGGCTGGAGGTACTGCTCCTCGAGGCCTCATGTGCCCAGTCCCCAGTTGCCTTTTCTCACGGAGCTACATTTCTGAAATCTGTGCATACCTCTCTTCACCCACAGTGCATCATGTTTTACCTGGCACTGTTTTCCCTATCTTAGTGTCATTTAAAATGACAGCTTTTCTGAGAATCCACCTATCTTCAGTTCTTCGAAAGAGACCCAAATCAAAGAGGCCAGAAAGAAGTGGGCACATGCTTCCGGTAATTAAAGAAAAGAACTGTCAACTGTGAATTCTATATCCTGCAGAAATACCCTTCAGGAATGAAGGAAAAATAAAGAAATCCAGAGATGAAGGAAAATGAAGAAGTTTTGTTGTTTGCAAATGTCCTGGCAGGGAATGGCCAAAGGAAATTTTCTAAACAGAATGAAAACCATAAGATTCGGAACTTCCAAAAGGAAAGAAGAATGTTCAAATGGGTCAAAGTAAGGGTTAATATTAAAGTTCATTCCTCTCATGAGTTTTTTTAAGTCACTTTTGATAGTTGGAGCAACAAGCAGACATCATCACATGTGGTACTCACCATAAATGGATAAGATACTTACAACAATTGTACTTTAAAAATGGGAAGGGTGAAGAAACTTAAATTGAAGTAAGATTTCTATGCTACACTCCAAGTGATAAAACAATACAAGTAGCCATAAATAATGACGGGTTACATATATACCAAGAGCAAGGACTAAAAAAACTACAGGAAGGGATATACTCAAAAATACTATCAATAAATAAAGACAGAGTTTCCCCTAAATGATAAATAAATCCACAGTAAGGCAGGAAAAGAGAAACAGAAGAGCAGAAGACAGGAAGAAAAAAAACCCAGAAAACCGTATGCACCCAGGTTTTCTACTAAGAATGTATTTGACATTGACATCGTTGGTCCATCTGGAACTGATGTTGGCATGTGTTATAAAAGGGATCCATTGAACTTTTCTAGCTGGCAAACCTCAGTTCTATTTATGAGGCAGCTCCTCTTTCCCTTACTGACCTGGGCTGTTTTGTCTGGCACCAGAGCTCCAAGCATGTGCTGGTCTGTTCTGCACTTTCATCTGTTCGTTGGTCAATTTATCTGTCCTTGTACCAGTTCAAGTTTGCTGAATTTTCTACCTTTGTGGTAAGTCCTCATTTCTGGTAGTTGTATACTGGTTACTCAGAATTTTTATTTTATTATATAAACTTTGAATCAGCTTATCAAGTTCCACAAAATAATCTGCTGGCATTTTGACTGGAACTAAATTAAGTACACAGATGAAATTGGGAGAGTCCAACATGTTTGTGACATTGTCTTCCTATCCACAAACATGGCTTTCTCTCCATTTATTTTTATCTTTTTAAATGTCTCTTAACAGGGCTAAGCACCATGATGCACGCCTGTAATCCCAGTACTTTGGGAGGCCGAGGCGGGCAGACCTCTTGAGGTCAGGACCAGCCTGGCCAACATGGTGAAATCCCATCTCTACTAAAAATACAAAAATTAGCTGGGTGTGGTGGTGCACATCTGTAGTCCCAACTACTCAGGAGGCTGAGGCCACAGAATCGCCTGAACCCTGGAGGCGAAGGTTGCAGTAAGCAAAGATCATGCCACTGCACTCTGGCTTGGGTGACAGAGTGAGACTCCATCTAAATAAATAAGTAAGTATTTTTAAAATGTCTCTTAACAAACTTTGAAAAATTCTGAAAAACTTAGAAAAATTTCTCTATTAAGCAAAAAATAGTGTCTTTTTAAATAGTCTGTGCACTAACTGTATTATTCCTGTATCCCTTCAATTGTCACCATGATATCCTTGACTTGATTTCCTCCAGTCAAGTGCAGCATGAGCTACAAAGGTGTGATGGAAAGTCTAGCAGGCAGCAGAAGTGATGAGACCACTGGGAAAGCCATCAAGGTAAACCAGACTTGGAGGAGTCAGCTTGGAAGCATGATGGACTGTGTGGTTTTGTGTATCCATTACTCCCATTAACAGATGCACAAAGAGGAGTTCCCAAGACCCACATCTTCCAGAAACAAGCCTTGTATTTGGTCCCATTTCCTTCTTACCACCTCAGAGCAGTGAGTGAGTGCCACAGCATTCCAGAAGCTTTTCTATCTGTACTTGGTCACTCAAGAAAGCCAGACATCCCACTGTTGACCCTGGTCCTCCTGCCAGCTGAGTTCTCATTCTTCTCTCTTCCATCCCACGTTTGTAAAATCCTGTTTAACTTTAATTTACCTGGGTGACCCAGTACCCACCTGCCTTTTCCACCCAACCATCCATTCTACCTGGGGCTAATCAAGAATCAAATGTCCACAGAGAACACTGCTCAAGGAAGGCCACAGGCCACCCTGCTATCTCATGGTAGAACTAGAAGTTGACATTCCAGTGATTTGTTAGTCCTGTGTTCTTAGGTTATCTCCTGGCAAAATCACAGTGAGCAATGGGACAGAGCAAGAAGGCAGAGTGTGTGTGTGACGGGGACCTTCTGGTCCCTTGACTCTTACTGTAAACTCATTCTGTTTACAGTCCCTCCTGATAGGAGGGACAGGCCACCTGTCTCAGGTCGGCCTAACGTAAAGAAAATGGCCATGGTATACTCATCAGACCACAGGACTTCAAGCTACCCCAGACCTGTGTCTGACAGCAGTAAGACCACCTTCCACGCGTCATACCCACCAGCCTCCCTGTCCTGATCCTACATCAACTGGGCAGCTTGACTGCCTTGGATGTTAATTTTTTTTTTTTTTTTTTTTTTGGAGACGGAGTCTCGCTCTGTCACCCAGGCTGGAGTGCAGTGGCCGGATCTCAGCTCACTGCAAGCTCCGCCTCCTGGGTTTTCGCCATTCTCCTGCCTCAGCCTCCCAAGTAGCTGGGACTATAGGCGCCCGCCACCTCGCCCGGCTATTTTTTTTGTATTTTTTTAGTAGAGACAGGGTTTCACTGTGTTAGCCAGGATGGTCTCGATCTCCTGACCTCGTGATCCACCCGTCTCGGCCTCCCAAAGTGCTGGGATTACAGGCTTGAGCCACCGCGCCCGGCCGGATGTTAATTTTTTTAAAGACAGGGAAGTGGAAACAGAAGGGTAGAGGAGACAAGGTCAAAGTGGGCAGCAGTCAGAACTATGTCGATGCATGGTCCCGGCTGCACAAACTGCTTTTTTAGAACCATACAGATCATCAGATCCCAGCTCCAACCACAGGAGCGTTCACTGTGCTTTTGGAGAAATATTGCCGTCAGTACAGGTGCAGATCTGAATGTCAACAGCTTTTAAATCACACAGCTCTCAGGACTGTTGTAAAATCCTGTTTACATGACACATATCAACTTTTCATATAAAGAAAATAATAACGGAAATCAGAATCACAGCTCCTTTTCTCTGAGTGCCTACTATACACCAGGCACTCTGCTAACCCACACATAGCTGTTATCTGATTTAATCCTCATACAAACATTTCCACGTGCAAATCATCTTATGGATGAGGAAACAGATTCTGAAAAGTGAGGTTAAGAAGCTTATTCAAAGGAAGCCAACTCATCTCTTGGACTCAGAAAACTATCTTCTTTCCACAAGACATCCCTGCCTCCCACCAACAGGGTCTGAGTCAGGAAGCAGAATGTAATACAATTACTCCGCCCCTACAGGAGGACACGGAACCTGTTGCACAGGTTTGCCCTGGGGATTAGGAAGGCACTGGGAGCAACTTAGAGCCCTGTCACTGAGGTTCCCCCTTAGAGCGCAGGAAGCCCCAGCAGAAGACAGCACCAGGCTCCCCACGGGCCACCATGGCTACAGGCTGGCCAAGGGAGAAAATCACCCCTCTCAAAATAGGTGGACCAGAATTATTTTAATCTAACCTCCAAAGTCAGAAAACTGTGTCTATCCTAACCAGACAATCTCTAATACACCAACACGCATATGGAATTCGTGAAAAATTACTAATGTATATAAATTACATTAAAAGGGCAGGAAACCCTTGAAAAGATAGCATCTTCCATCAACTGGAGAGCAATCCATCAATCCTGGAAGGGATACGGGGCAGGACTTTCAGCCTCGGAAGGAGAAACTGGACCCTGAGCCACCCGGGCTTGTCTCAGAGCGGCTGCAGTGCTCATTTCACAATAAAGAGCTCTGGGTTTTCCCCTCTCTCCCTCTTAATCTTCCCCATCCTTCCAGCTGGCGCGCGCGCACACACACACACACACACACACACACACACACACACACACGCTGCTTCGGCTGCAGGGCCAGCACGCGGAGGAGGGAGCAGATGCCCAGGAGGCCCACCCTGGGCCCAGGCGCCAGCTCTGCCCGTGCCACCCCCAGCGTCTGGCTGACTCTCCCAGGGTCCCACAGAGCCCCAGCCCCAGCTCAGACATTTAGGAGGGAAGGGACAGTGAAGAAACAGACGCCCCTCGGTCCAGAAGCTCTGTGAACATAATCTGAGCAGGTTCTTTCAGTGAATGCATGGGTTTCTGTTTTTTTCAATGACACTAACTCGTTTAGAAATACTCTCTTTGCTTGCTCCAACTGCAGAAGAGACAACAGTAAATCTCATTTTAGAACCCAGCGCCTGATCCTAACGCTTGCTTTTGGCATTTAGTAGAAACGACTGTGCTGGGTGCTCAGAAGTGCAGCCTTCTGGGCCTCTGAAGGTCCTGCTGCCCGCTGCCCGGGATCCCTCAACGGCCCTGGAAGGGGGGTGGGGGCAGTGACAGTCCTGGAATGGGGCAGACTCGCTTTATCAGTTTCAGTAAAGGAATGTGCTGTGCTAGGAAGCAGTCCTGTTCCAGAAAAGCTGCACATCTGTAAACCAGGCTTTTGTTAGCCCCGAGTGAATCTCAGCAAAGACAAAGCATGACTTTCTTCTAGAAGGACTAGTCCTCCAGGCTCAAGGGCTGGGGCGTTTTGTCCCAAAGCCTTGGCGACTTGAGAACTGTCATCAAGTGACAAGGGACTCTTGGAACAATCAGCCCTCCTCCCAAGTCCTGCCCGGGATTCCTGGCCCAGTGACCTCTGCATCCCACCTCATCACCCTCCCCACCCCCTCCCCACTCCCCTCCCCTGGAGCCCAGAAGATCAAGTTTCAGCAAGGGCAACTGGATCCGGGCCAGAGGCGCCAGGAGCACAGAAGACACCAGGGGCGCGGGGACTGAGCAGGAAGAAGCGACGAGTCCTAATGTACAGCTTACCTGGCACCCAGGACTCTGGTCAGTCCATGGAAGGGCCTGGAAGGATGTGGGCCAGACAGAGGGAACTCCTTGGGCTGTGTCCCCAGCAGCCCTATGTGGTGAGCAGAGTCCTGAGTCCCTGTCCCAGCGGTGGCGTCCCCCACCCACCCAGGCAGGGCTCTGTGTTCCGGCCTGTCCCGAGGGAGTCGTGCAGGGGGCGGGGCGGCCACCTCCAAAGAGGCCCATTCAAAGGGCGGCCGGGAGAGCTCAGGCCCGGGAAAGAATCCCGGGATTGTTGGGCTGCCGCTGGCTGTCGCGGGCGGCCTGCCCAGTCAGTGCCTCCAGACGGCCCTGGCCCCGCCTTGCTCACTGCTGCGGTTTGCTTCCTTTTCATTTCTTTTGCTTTTTCCTCCCCCAACTTTAATCTCTTGCAACCTCCCTGCTGAAACCCAACCAGGCTTAGTTTCAGCCTCGGGCCAGCCATCACCCAAGGCACAAGCGGCAGGACCCGCCCACCATGCCCCCAAACCTGCCCCTCCAAAGTCAAACCCCCATTCCCCTGGGACGCCACACTCACAGCAGAGAAGCTTCCTGCAACCAGCTAGAGAGGAAATGGAAGCCTGAAGAGTCTCCAACAACAAGGACGTCCCTAGTCAGTCCTCTGCCCCCTACCCCAGCAGCAGCCTACACCCGTATCCCTTTCCTCTGGATGGGGCCATCTGCCTCTCATCTTGCCTGGCCACCAGCCTGGAGGCCCTTCATTCCATAAGGCAGCCCAGGGGACACCATGTCACTGCACCACTCAAACCCTGCTGGTTTTCTTCCCGGCCTCAGTGGGCTACACCACCCTGCCCAGACCCTGTCCTAGAGCCTGATTCTGGATCCCTCAGCCTGTTCCACCTGACTGGCACCTACTACAGGCTGTTGGCACCCTCTACGCATGATGTCCCCTTTCTTCCGTGTTCTCCTTTGCTCATATTCTTCTCTCATCTAAAAGGCCAAACTCTTAAGCCAACTGGTGAAAAACTCCTATACATTCTACAAAGCCCTTTTCAAGTGACCCCACAGTTTGTTCAGCATTTGGAACACTATCTCCCTCAGTCAAATCAAAGTGCTGTTTCCGTGACCTAAAGTCTGACTATAACTCAATCCACATGCAGAACACAGGGGTCTGTCACGTCTCTGGGCCTTAGAGACACGGTACATTACTCAGGATTTTCACAAGGGAAGCACAGAACAGACACTCACCCCTGGCTTCTCTTGTCACGTGTGTCTGGCAGAATCCCACTCCTTCTTTAAATGCTAGCGTGACACCCCTTCCCCTAGAAAGCTCTCCCTGGAAGAGGAGGTTCCCGTTCCTCCCGGGCTGCCTCCTTTCTTACAACTCCTGTGCACGCCTGTGCTTCCAGCACAGGTTGCTGCCCAGCCTGAGCCGAGTCATTGGCCAGCCCAGCCTCTGCGCGACCCTGGCACATTCATCAACCTGGTGAAGAGTGGGCAGGTCAATGCCCTACCCCAGGAGGGACATGGCTTGCCTGGGACCCTGGGGGCCACCTCTCCGCACACAGGCCGGAAAGATCCCTGGGACCCTCCTCCCAAAGGTCTGAGTAGGCATTTCCTCCCTGGTTGTTTATGTGTTGCAGGGCAGCAGCTCCTGCAAACGATGCTGTCGGAAATGCCTGACCACCGACGGAGCAGGCTCAGCGGAAGCGGATGGACTGGCCTTTCCCATGCCTGTCACTCCCTAAGCAGAGAGGAAGGCGGCACGGGGCGGCACCAGCATGGGCAGCCAGGCCCAGGAAGGCTGACTGTGACCAGGATGGCACTCCCAAGGGTGGGTCCCGTTCCCTCCGTGGAACTGTGGGCTCAGTGACTCGGAGTAAACCCACAGGGATGGGCAGCAGGGACGAGGAGGCAGGGCATTCTGCTTCTGTGCCCGTGTCACAGCCATGACTGGGACAATCCTGAGTGTGAATCTACAGATCTAAGCACCGTCTGGAGATCTATTTATCTTTCCTCTCTCGTTTCTTTCTCCTCAACTGCAGTGCCAGGGACTAAAGTGATTTCAAAGGTGGGCTCCAGGTGGCAGCAAGTCCGCTGAGGAAAAAACATTTAAAAATCTTTCCCTGACACTCTGCTGCCCCTACCCAAAGACCCAGAGATCCCCGGGCAGTACAGGACCCGATTGTCCACACGTTGACTCTGCTACAGCCAGGACCACCCACTGCACCTTAGCAAAATCAAGCAGGGGTACAAATCAGACACCTGGAAGAGGACAGCCCATCCCACCAGCCGGCAATGCCCGGTCTCCTCTCAGAAACACAGGTGCTGGTCCCATGCGGCTCCCACTCTGCGGGCTCAGGTCCTTTGCAGGCATGATGCATTCAGCTCCCTGGAGCTGAAAGATAGTCTCTCTCCTTCCACTTACCCATCAGAAAACAAAACAAAGTTTTATCCAGATCCTTCTCTGTGTTAGATGCCAGGAATGTGATGAAGACTCTGCCCTGGAAATGTCCTCAGGCTGAGGGAGGGAGGATGACACCAAATCCCAACCCAGGTTCCACTGGGAAGTCACATCCTTCAAATGCAGGTGAGAGTGAGGCAGCAGAAACAAAAGGATGGAGGGAAGGTGAAGGAGGAAGGGAGAGGAGGAACAGAGGGAGAGAAGGGGCAACAGGAGTTTCCCTTTCAGAGGAAGACACAAGCAGACTTGGTTGCCAGAGGGAGGTGAGAAAAGGGGCAGTAAACCAAGGAGAAGGGAGGAGCTGGGGCACCCAGGGAGGACACACGGGAAGGGATGAGCAAGTTTAAAGGTCTTGCAGCCTCCAGAGAGGGCGCACCCTTCTTGAGACATGACCTGATCTGCTGGATGGAATTCTCCCTTAACACCCTCCCGCCAGCCCCCACTGCCTGTCCACCAGCCTCACGGGTCCTACAGGGGCTGCATCCCATCACCTCTCACATCTCTGCCCCACCGGACCCTGGGGCAAACCATACATGTGCACACGATAAGCGGAACCCTGGACCAGCCCTACTCCCAGCGATCGGCTGATCTGCAGGTATCTTTGAGGACTGGGCACGTGACCTAGCAAAGGAACTTCGGATGCTTTATGTGAAAGCTGCTTCAAAGACGGTGCCACTCCTGCAAACTGTGGGTCTCTCTACTACATGCAAGGCAGTTCTGGAAGGCCTGGGAAGGACAGTCAGGGTGACCCACAGGTTCTGTTTTCAGCAACAGTCTCTGACCCAATAAAACAAAACTAAGAGGGATACTAGAATGCCTCCAAGGGACCAGGCACTGCAGACTAAGACCCTCAGCTTTATTTGAACGTACTTGTTTACGTGCTGCCCAGCACCCCAGGGCGGGCTCTACTCTGGGGTTCTTGAGACTCAAGTAGAGTGCTCACTTGGGCGTTGCAGAGAAGGAATTAAAAACAAACACAAAACACAAACCCACCACAACCTCAGCGACACCGGGACTTCACAGTAACCCAATCTCATGCTCCTCTGGAAAAATCAAATTCCAACAAGCTGTTCACACGGTCTCTCTGCCAGGTGACACATGGAGACCTGACCTCTGATGCCCATCGCACACTTGGTTGGCCCTGAAGCGTCAGAAAAGTTTACTTTCATTCCAAATGATGGAATTCTCACTTGCCTGGCTCTCAAGATTTTTTGTAAACTTGTTCATTTGCTGTTTCTCTACATGTGTGCATGTAAAAGTGCATGGTCTGTAAGAAGTGCTCAGAAAGTGGCAAATGTCTCAATATAGGCATAGCCATAAATACCTGCACACATGACATATATATGTTCCATATAATGTGTCTACATATGTGTGTCACTAAAATGTGATAGAATTTAAACAGATGACAAGGTGGTTCCTGGCCTAAATGGGATGGCCTGGTCAACGCCTCTATGTCGAGGAGGTACACTAATCTAGGGGGCACCCTGGTAATGCCCTCAAAGGCTCTGACGGGGCAGGCCCGGCCAGTAACAAATGTCGAGAGGCGGACTGCATATTCCTTCTTCCGCCCTCTCAGTGACTCAAGACATCTGACCCTTCTGCAAGTCTCACAATCCCAGACCCTTCCAAGTGTGTCAAGAAGAATGGGTGCATTTTGGCCAGGAATCACAGCCTGAGGGGACAGTGGCAACAGGTGCTTCAGAGAAAACGCCCAGGCATTTTACCTCTTGATGCCCAGTGCTCTTGGGACACCACTGTAAGGCAGGCTGCTGTCTAGAGAGGATGGAGCTGCGGGGAGGTGGATTACAAGGCGAGGGCCTTCAGAGGAAAGTAAAAATGCAAGAGGGACCAGGTAAATGCTTCCGGTAGGGAAACATCCTTGCATATTTTATATGCTGGGCCTTCATAAGCATTTTTTTCCAAGCCATTCTCAGTTCTAAGAGGCATCCTGCTGGGCTGAACTGCCTTTTCCTGTTCCGAGCAGCAAGGAGGAGACAAGCCCAGGCCCAGGCCCTAGTTGTGGATTCGGGATTCCATACCAGCCACAGGCTGCTTTAGAAGGGATCCCAGCCCAAGAGCTGCCCCAAGGCCAGGACCGCCTCCCTTCCTCAATCCTGGGATGGAGCACAACTCTCATAGACAATGGGGCTCAGAAAATGCTTCAATAAGGAAGTGTATTTTGAATTTAACAAATGAAATGTTAAGACAAATTTTTGTTACACTACCATACTCATAGGCTGAAATCTTCATCTTTAAGAGACTGCCCCAACACCATGCATGGCACACATATTCTTATTTTACTTAGATTTAAAAGTTGTTTTCAGAGGTAATGCAAACTGTTCCAGATCACAGAGCTACAGAGGGGCAGGACCAGAGCCACATCTGTCACCAAGCCCCAGGGCCAGCATCAAATCCTGTTGGCAGCACTTCAGAATAACTTCTACATGCTGAGGGTCAAGAACAGTCCACCAGGAGAGGAGTGGGTAATGGAATGAGCTGATAGATAAATTTAGAAAAGCAAAGATTCCTCTAAACCCAAAGTGAGCAAACAAGAGAACATTCAGCTTGGTAGAGAAGTCTGCAGGCTGACATGGGGACGCTTCCAAGCTGGCCTGCTCCATGGATGAGGTATCAGCACAGAAAGCCAACACCTTTTTTTTTTTTTAAGCTTCATCACCCTCAAATGAATTCATGTTCTCATCTCAAAAGACCCCTAAAGGCACATTCACAGGCCAGCACTTTAGGCTGACCTCCACGAACCCATCATTGAGGTCTACGTTTAAATATAATTTAGAAGCAGTCAACTTTTCTTTTTCATGTTGTTCATCTGGGGCAGGGGTTGGAGGAGGCTGCGATGTTTGCTAATTCGCGCCAGTTATTTGGGGTCACCATGCACCAGTGTGCATTCTTTGGCACAAATCGGAATGCAAAGGACATCACAGGCATGTATCCAGGCATGTCTATTCCTATGCACACTTACGTATGCCTACGTACCTAATATAAACCCATGGAGAAATCCATATAGGAATGCATGTGCTTTTGAGGCTCTAGAAAATCCAAAGTAAACAAGGGCCTCTATAAATGTCACACATATTCACATTCAGTACATGCCTTTGTCCCTATTACAAACATTCTCATTAAGAGCTCATAAAAATTCAACAGAAAAGGGAGTCGAGTACAGCAAAGAAAGAAAGAAGATTGGTAGAAACATTGTATCATTTGTCAAGTTTTGAAAGATGACAGCTTTTTCAATAAAAAGAAAGCATTGTGTCAAAATAATTTCTCTGTCTCTGTCTCCCTCTTGCCCTCTTCTCATGCTGTACCTCTCTATCAAACCCTGGGGCTCTGAAAATATCTCAATAAGAAAGTGCATTTTGAATTTAAAAACCAAGTTTTAAGACAAATTTTTGTTATACTACCATATTCATAGGCTGAAATCTTCAGTTTTAAGAGACTGCCCCCAATACCACACATGGCACACACATTCTTATTTTGCTTAGATTTAAATGATGCTTCCAAAGGTTATGCAAACTGTTCAAGATCACAGAGCTACAGAGGGGAAGGACCAGTGCCACCAGTACTGCCCTTTTCTTCCTCCCTGTGGCAAACATCATCACCCTTTGAAACCTACCAAATCCAGGAAGTCCGCATAGCACCAACCAAACCCCGGTGTCCTCTCTTGTTAACCAAGGAGGACCACTTGGCATGTTCCCACTCCTGATTAGTCTCATGCACTTGCACTTGAATGGAGGCAATCCTCCCAGCCCTTTACAAAGCCTCCAATCGACAGCAGAGAAGAGGCTGCATGCTTGCAAGCCAGTCCCCTAAAATGCCTACACCCTACTCTCCAGAAGAACTGAACACAAAATAGAAGTTGCAAAATATATAAGGGCATCCATCCTCTTGAAGTAAACTAACATTAACTGCTAATCATTTTCATTGAAGCCGAAAGTCCTCAAACCCCCTCTGACTACCACTTGTAAACCTGTGATAAGATGAGGATGCTCTGGAACTACCTAGGGGCGATGGTCTCATGACTCCATGAATCTACTAAATGCCAGCGCGATGTTCACCTTCAAATGGCTGCTTATACGTTATGTGTTTATATTTTTAAAAGACCATGAAATAGTTTGGAAGCTGGGATGTATCAGAACCATGCTTTTTTTTTTTTTTTTTTTGACAGAGTCTCGCTCTGTTGTCAGGCTGGAGTACAGTGGTGGTGCAATCTTGGCTTACTGCAACCTCCACCTCCTGGGTTCAAGTGATTCTCCTGCCTCAGCCTCCTGAGTAGCTGAGACTACAGGCGTGGACCATCAGGCACAGCTAATTTTTGTATTTTTAATAGAGATGGGGTTTTAACATGTTGGCCAGGATGGTCTCGATCTCTTGACCTCATGATCTGCCCGCCTTGGCCTCCCAAAGTGCTGGGATTACAGGCAAGAGCCACTGCACCCGGCCAGAACCACAACTTTTTAAAGGAAACCTTTTCTCATGTCTTTTTTATTCATTTGTTTTGAAAATATCATCAAGGTTAGGGATCAGCTAAGAAACAGAATAATTTACATCTTACATTTCACAATTTTATCTATTTTTGCTTACACGGGAGACTGAGCTTAAATGACTCCTTTTGTTACATTTTTACAAATATTTTTGTTTTCAAGAAGAGCATTTCCATTTGAGGCCCCCATGTGGAATTTCTGAGAAGCCTAAGGATACTGTCCTCCAACACATGGTTCCTGAGGCATAATGTGGCCATGTGGGCAATGCATTCAACAGATGGACCATGGCAAGGGCTGCCACTCATGCTCCCACTTGAGGGCCCCAGATGAAGTCTGGTTGGACCCGTCTTTATGAAGCTGGAGGCATTACATCAGTGCCTACAGCTGCTCTGCCATCTCCCGCCCCGTCCCCAGTCCTTCACGCTATCACAACCTCTTTTAAATGACAACACATCCTTAGGAGAATTAAACAGTATTTAAATTCATATTTAAGTATGCATAATGTGAGTAGATATTGAAATACCCATCGGTTTCCTGGAGTAGGTGCTGCCATTTAAAACACAAGCACACTGGGCACAAGCACATCTCTGGGAAAAGCAGGGTTCCTGGGGCTCAGCCACCCAGGGCCAAGTGCCCAGGGGCCTTCTCTGTCCTGACTCATGCTCTGAGCCCGGACTTACAGTTGTCACTGGTCTCCGCAGTTCAGGAAACTGCTCTTCTTGTGGATGCTCTGTTCTCCTAACAACATCAGTGTCCACTATTTGCTGAGTGTTGTTCAGGTCTGGGTCGGGTGCCAGAGCTACGTGTTCTGGTCCAATCTTCTCAAGAACCACGTGCAGGAGGAATGACTACTGTTGTATGGGACATGAAACTAGGGCTCAGAGAGGTCCCTAGAACTGCCTGAGCTCACCCAGATAGGAAGTCTCGGAGCCACAATGTGTGTGCATCCAGCATTTGATCAGAGAGAGAAGAAATGTCAGCAGAGGACCCACCAGACACCACTCTACTGTGTCCTTCTAGGCCTCCCTGTCTGCCGAGAGGTGCTTCAGACAGCAGTTTCCAACAGATGGGTGTTGTTATCACAGAGCTTACTTGAGCCTGGCCATGGGACTAGAATCCAAATGCTGAATGCTGAAAATCTTTCAAAATATTTGAATGTCAAAATGCAGAAAGATCTCTTTGGTCACTTTAGGCTCTGTTCTTCATGACTAGTTAGCTAACATCAAGCAGACTGGAAAAAAAAAAGGCAGCGAATTTCTACTGTGTGGTGTGTGAGGCAAGCTTAGGGCCAATGGAGGGGTTGATTCATAACGTTTGCTAAATCCTGTGATGCAAACAATCCCGCCCTGGCAGATCCCAAGCTGCCAATGTGCTGTCAGCTGGCTCACAAAATTCCTCACACTTCAGCAATCAGCTCTCGGTACCAGCAGGCTCTGGCAAGCCCCGGCTTTGGGTGTCCATCCCCCTTGGCTCCTGTTAGTCACATTATTTAGAAAAGGCTCCTTTAATTCACGCATCTATTAATAAATCTAGAGATGGTTTGGTTTGCTTTTTGTGTATTCTGTTTATTGTTTATTGAAGAATCACTTGTTTGTGGGAAGGGTGGGTGAAGGATGCCAGTGGCAGAGGCTGGCCCCAGCCGGCTCCCAGGTCACTTGGCACGAAGCCTTACGGCTAAACTAAGTGCCCATTAATACCCCATTTTCCATGATGTGATTATTACGCATTGCACGCCTGTATCAAAACATCTCATGTGCTCCATAAACACTTATACTATGTACCCATAAAAATAAAAAATAAAAAAATATAAACTAAGTGCCCAAAGGACCTGGAGAGAAACACAGAGAAGCGTGCAGGCTGCATTTGGTTACCCTACCAGGTTACAGATATCCTATCTGGATACAGATGGGTCTATCTTGTGACAGACTCTCCTTGACCAAACCTTAGCCAGGCTCTTTAAAGCCCTCTTCTCCACTAGGCCTCAGCATTGGCCTTCCACGTCCAACCATGGCACTCAGTTCCAGCAAGAATCCTGCTTTTCATCCCCCATGTTTGATATCTAATCACCCTTGATATGTCATCAAGCTCCTCATCCCTCGCCTTTTGTGTCTATGTCCCTGGCCCGCCTGTAGCAGAAACGGTGTTAGGCCAGTTTAACAAGAACTGCCCCCGCCACCCTTGATGTCCCTTCTTAGTGACTTTCCATCCACCAGATCCCTTTGCTCTATTCCTTGGCCATAAATCTCCAGCTGTCTTTGCTGCATTGGTGGCTGAGTCCAGCACTTTCTCCTATTGCAATAGTCCTGAATAAAATCTGTCCTTACAGCCTTTAACTAACTGGGCTGTTTCTCTTGGACACCTGTCCTGGTGGCTGTCTGGAAAAGAACCTAACACATGGCGGCTTATGCTGACTAAGGAGGAATCAAGAGAAGCCAGAACCTAATTTAAACAATAATGACAAAAGCAATAAAATCAGAAAGAGCAGTCAGGATCCAATTCCACTGTGTTAAGGTCAGCTGATTGCACCACCTGAATGCTACACAAATGTTCTGATTTCCTCCTATCTCTTCTGAAACAATGTGGTCTGTTCCACCTCACTGTCCATCCCACCATGTTCTTCATGCAGTAGCCACAGTTATGTGTGAAAATGCAAATCTGAGCAGTCACCTCCCCATCTTGAGGTTCAGTAATGACCTCAAATTGCATGAGGATGCCACACCACCCCCTTCTGGGAACTACAGAGAAGGGCTCCGCCTTCCCAACCTCTTACTCCACCACTCTTCTGCCAATCTCCTATTGCCTTTTTGGCTACTCCATTCCCCTTCTACTCTTGCCCCTCCCAACCCTTAGCAGCTATGAATCTGTTCTCTGTATCTACAATTTTGCCATGTAAACAGTGTGACATATGCGGAATCATACACTATACAGACTTCAGGTTTTGACTTTTCTCACTCAACCTAATGTTCTAGCGACCCATCCAGGTTGTTGTGTGTATGAATAATTCACTTATTTTTATTGCTGAGAAGTGTTCCATGGTGTTAATGTACTACAATTTGTTTAACCACTGGGCTGTTGAAGGACATCTACATTGTTTCCAGTTTGGGGCTATTAAAAATAAAAACTTTCTGTACAGGTTTTATGTGAACATAAGTCTATTTCTCTGGGGTAAATGCCCAGGAACGCAATCACTAAGTCATATGGCAGATGTAGGTTTTTTGTTTTTAAGAAACTGCCAAAATTGTTTTCCACAGCAGCTGTACCATTTTAACAATCCCTCCAAAAATGTATAAGGGGTCTAGTTTTTCCACATGCTCACCAGTATTGAATGTTGTCACTATTTTTTATTTTAGCCACTCTGATAGGTGTGATTTAAATTTATATTTTGCTAATGGCTAATGATGTTGAGCAACTTTTCATGTGCTCATATGCCACCTCTATGTCCTCTTCAGTGACATGTCTCTTCCCTTCTTTGGGCCATTTTCTATTTTTTTTTCCCCCTACTGAAGAAAAATCAATTTACGTAATTTAGTCAGTGACCTTTTTTTTTTTTTTAATTTCACCTTTTATTTTAAATTCAGGGAATACTGAATTTGCTTAGGACAATGGCCTACAGCTGCATCCGTGTTGTTGCAAAGGACATGATTTGGTTCTTTTCTGTGGCTGCAGAGTATTTCGATGGTGTATATGTCCCACATTTTCTTTATCCAATCTACTTGATGGGCACCTAGGTTGAGTTCATGTCTTTGCTATTGTGAATTGTGCTGTGATAAACATACAAGTGCATGTGTCTTTTTGGTAGAACGATTTGTTTTATTTTGGGTATATACCCAGTAACGGGACAGCTGGGTCAAATGGCAGTTCTGTTTTCAGTTCTTTGAGAAATCTTTAAACTACTTTCCACAGTGGCTTAACTAATTCACATTCCCTCCAACAGTGTATACATGTTCCTTTCCTCTGCGGCCTTGCCAGCATCTGTTGTTTTTTGACTTTTTAATAATAGTTTGGCTCATTTTCCAAGTGAATTGTTTGTTCTTTACTGCTGACTATTGAGAGATTATATACATTCTAGATGATATTCCTTTTTTTGGACATATGGTGTGCAAACCTTTTCTCCTACTCTGCAGTTTGTCTTTTTTATCCTCTTCACAGGTTCTTTCCATAGCAAAAATGTTTAATTTTTTATAAAGTCTAATTTATCAACTTTTCCTTTTATGGTTCATGCTTTGTTGTAAACTCGTAACTCTTTGCCTAGTGATCCCAAAGATTTTCTCCCATTTTAAAAAATATTATGTTTTACAATTTATATTTAAGTCCATCATCCATTTTAAGTTAACTTTTGTATAAAGTGTGAGCCTTTGGTAGCTATTCATTGTTTTGCCTGTGGGTGCCCAGGTGCTCCTGCATCATTTGTTGAAAGGCTGACCTTCCCCCACTCGCTTCTGTACCTTTGTCAAAAAAATCAGCTTGGCTTATCTGTGTAGGCCTGTTTCTGAGTTCTCTACTCTGTTTCATGAACCTAAGTGTCTGTTCCTCCATCCACACCACAGTCTTAATGACTGTAACTACTAAGTCTTGAAATTAGGTAACCTTATTCCTTCCACTTAATTCTTTCTCAAAATTGTTTAGGCTATTCTGGTTCCTTAGCCTTTCCACATACATTTTAGAATTATGTTGTCTGTATCTACAAAACATCTTGCTGAGATTTTGACAGGAATTGTGGTAAAACTGTCAATCTGGAAAGAAGTGACAGCTGTACTAGGTTGCGTTTTCCATCCGTGAAAAACAGTATGTCTTCCCACTTATTAGATATTCTGTGGTTTCCTTCATCAGCACTGTGCAGTTTTCAGCACACAAGTCTTGTGCATGGTTTGTTAAGTTTACATCTAACAATTTAATTTTTTGAGCTGTAAGTGGCAAATATATATATATACACACATGTATACATACAGGCTCATATGTCACCTCTATGTCCTCTTCATAAATATATGTATGTGTATATACACATACGTATATACATATATACACATACGTATACACATGTGCACACATACACACATGTATACATACGTATGTGCACACATACACACATATATATGCATACATATGAGCACACACACATACACGCACACACATGCACACCTACACATACCCGTGTGCATGCATGTGCACACATATATGCATGCATGCACACATGTAGACATGCAAACATGTGCATATATACACATATACATATGTATACGCACGTGCATATATACACACATATACATATGTGCATATATACATACACATGTGTGCACGTGTGTGTGTGTGTGTGTATATATATATTTTTTTAAGACCGAGTGTAGCTAATTGCCAGGCTGGAATGCAGTGGTGCAATCATGGCTCACTGCAACCTCCACCTCCTAGGTTCAAGTGATTCTCATGCCTCAGCCTCCCGAACAGCTGGGATTACAGGCATGCACCACCACGCCCAGCTAATTTTTGTATTTTCAGTAGAGACGGAGTTTCACCATGTTGGCCAGGATGGTCTAGATCTCTTGACCTCGTGATCTGCCCACCTCTGCCTCCTAAAGTGCTGGGATTACAGGTCTGAGCTACCCCACCGGGTCGTGACTTATATTTTTAATTTCAGCTTCTACAGGTGCATTGCTAGCATACTGAAATACAATTGGTTTTTGTGTGCTGAACTAGACTCCTGCAAACTGGCTGAATTTTTTCTAGCAGTTTCACTTTTTGTTGTTGTTTTGTTGTTCCCTAGGATTTTCTTTTCTTTTTTTTGAGACAGAGTCTTGCACTGTTGCCCAGGCTGGAACGCTGTGGTGCAATCTTGGCTCACTGCAAGCTCCGCTTCTTCCCTGGGATTTTCTATTTGGACAATCATGTCACCAGCAAACTCAAGATTCCCTGGGGCTTTCTACGTAGATGATCATGTCAACAGCAAAAAGGGACAGTTTTATTTCTTTCCTCTCATCTGTTGTCGTTAATTTCCTTTTCTTGTATTATGTCTCTGTAGAGCTTCCAGAACTATGTTGTAAAAGAGTGCTGTCAGCTGTGGGCCTTTTTAGATGCTTTTTATACGGTTGAAGGAGTTCCTGTCTTCTATTTTGCTGGAAGTTTTGAGTCATGAATGATGTGAATTTTGCCAAACTCTTTTTATTGTTTTTTTTTTGGATTGACTGATATAATTGTGAGCTTTTTCTTTAGCCTGTTAGTATAGTGTATTACATGAATGAATTTTCAAATACTAAACCACACTTGCATCTCAGAATATGTCCCACTTGGCTACCCTGTGTCATTCTTTTTACATATTATTGTGTTCCATTTGTTTATGTTTTGTTAAGGAGTTTTGTGTCTGAATCTGTGAAGGATATTGGTCTGTAGTTTTCCTTTTTTGCTCTTTTTGTCTGGTGTTAGTATCAGGGTAATATTAGCATCACAAAATGAATTAGGACATGTGCCTCCCTCTTCTGTTTTCTGGAAGGTATTGTGTAAAATTAGCGTTAATTCTTCTTTACATGTTTGGTAGAACTATCCAGTGAAAAGTGAAGATTTCTTTTTTGGGAGATTATAAATTACTAGCTCAATTTCCTTATAGTTATAGGGCATTCAAGTAGTCTATTTCATATTGGGTGAGTTGTGATAGTTTGTGCTTATTGAGGAACTGGTCAATTTCACCTAAGTTATAAAATGCATGCATGTAGAGTAGTGTGTGTATTCCTTCATTATTCTTTTGGTGTCTGCAGGGTCTTTAGTGATGGTGCCTGTTTCCTTCCTAACTATAGTAATCTATGTCTTACATTTTTTTGTTAGTCTTGTTAGAGGTTTGTCAAATTTATTCATCTTTTCAAAGAACCAGCTCTTTCATTTCTCTATTACTTATCTGTATCTTTTTTTAAATTTCTGCTTAGATTTTTAATATCTACTTCCTTCTGCTTGTCTTGGGTTTACTTTGTTCTCTTTTTTCTAGGTTATAGAGGTAACAGCATAAACTATTCATTTCCGAATTTTCTTCTTTCCCAAGAAAATGTGTAAGAAAATTTCTGATAAGTTTTCCTCTCAGTGCTGCTGTATTAAAGCAGTGGATAATTATCCTCATTTTCATTCAGTTTGTATGTTTTTTGATTTCCCTCGAGACCTCCTCTTTGACGCATAGATTATTTGTAAGTGTGCTTTTTAGTTTCCAAGTGTTGAAGATGTTCCTGTTGTTCTTCTGTTACTGATTTCCAGTGAGTCCATTGTGGCTAGAGAACATGCTCTGCATGGTTCAGTTACTTTCAGTCCTCTGAAGATTGTTTCCTGGCGCATAAATACCACAAATAAGGCCTACCGGGTCCCTCGGCCCTGAGGTCCAGGGCTAGCTGACCTTCTCCCCATCTTTCAGAGCTTTCTCACATTTGTCTTATACTTACTCTCCAAGGTCTTAAGTTGTACTTAGCAGGAGAAATAGAGAAAAGTATGTGTAATTCACCCTCCAGGAAGGGAAGCCTCTCCTTAATGGTATTTTAAAGCAAATACTGTCATTCATATGCACATCAGTCTCTAGGCCTAAATGATACACAGTTAAGCATCACTGCAGGTACCTAAAGCTTACTACTTCAAAACTGCACAGTGGCTGTGAATGGCAGGTACTATGGTCTGCATTTTTAGATAAGGAGGTGGAGATGCCTGGAGGTTACCTAAATGTACGAATTACATGGTTATTCCACGACTCTGAGACTTTCCATGTGCTTTTTCAGTTGTGATGCTAGGTCACATCCAGGTTAGACAAGACAAAGTGAAACATTAGCCCTGTATAATCTGCCCATGGCTGTGGAATCGGCTGACAGAGCTGAAACTCTGACTTTGCCACTTACTAGCTACTCAACTTCTTCATGTCAATTTCCTTGCCTGTAAAATGGGGGTAACAGTAACAGTGACCCATAGAATGCGACCGCGAAATGGAAGGAAACCATTCTGTAAAGATCAGGAGACACATTCTGTACGGGCGAGCTACCTCTGTTATTACTGTGCCCTCGGAGGAGTCTCACAACTCCACTTGACTTTGCAGAGCAGGTGGGGCCTCCAGGCAAGGGCACTGGCTCACCACGCTGTCTGATGAAAGCATCCGCTAGGTCAGCATTGTGTTATCTTTGTGCTCCTTGTGGGTTAATGTGAAGCTGACCCTCCCTGGGGACTGCTGAAATAAAACTCTAGAAGGCTCACATGAACATTCTTATCATGTCTCCTTTTTATATTTAAAGGCAAAGGCCTGACTTCTTCCATGTGAATATTTATATGCAGATAGTACTCAGGACAAGTTGGAGCCACCGGAATCTAACACATGCTGGTGTGCAGATCCATCGTCATCCATACATGGTGTAACGCTCATTCACACACAGGACACGGAGCCCACCTCCAGGCTGGGACAACTGGGCCATCATAACACACCAAGGCCACTGGGTATCCCACGCTGAGCACCCAGGCTTCCTGCAGCCTCCTAGACTCTTCTGGAGTTTAGACGGGGCTCAACATTCTCTGATGCTCCATACGGTGATCTTAGAGGCCTCCCTCAGGAGCTGTTAACAACTGTGCAGGCTGTTTCTAGTATTTTCTTTCCTCAGGCTTATTACCCGCCTTCCACTGCTTGTCATCTACCTATTTCAAATGAACTCGGCTTTGGTGTTGCAGGAGAAGACAGGACGCCAGGCCAGAGGGCTAGATGCCACGCCAAACCCACTGAACACCTTCAAGCTAGGAGCCAAGTACAGTCACCTCCATGAGGAGAAGGGGCTACATGGGGTGGAAGGGACATCCCTGTCTCTGCATCTGTTGAAGTGATAAAAAATATAGAACAGACGCATGGCTACCTAAGTGCGAGTCCATCATGCTAAGGCATATTGGAACATACACACTTCTCATGGAATGCTCATATAATGTGTACCTTAAAATGCAACTTATTTTAAATTTCAGTCGCACTTATTGAGAAATACGGGCAGTTTAACTGCTATATGCTACATATGAAGAGAGCCATTTATGGTCCTGTAACCACAAAGGGAATTTTAGGAGAAGAATGTCTTTCTATTATATCGTCCACAGGCTTGGTTTACTCTGGAGAAAGGGAGAGAAAGGGAGAATGGAGCTAGCTGTCATTATTATAGTACTCTTGGGTAAGGGGCAGATGAAAACACAAGTTAATGAAAGTCTCTCACTCTCAGATAATGTGCCTAATAACTATTAACAGCGTCCTTCACCAGGGCAGAAAAGCAGCAGCATAATGAATGAAACTCCCAGAGAAGAGTGATTTTGAAATGTGCACGAGCTTTTGGTTTGCATTCTCTCTCCACCTGCCCGAGCTCGGCCTTGTCCTGGACTCTCAGGCAAGTCCTCAAGACCACTCAGCATTGCGCAGTAACTCGCCCTAAACACTGCCTGCTAACACTCCTTCGCCTGAGTCAGCTGTGCAGACAGACGGACGTGATCAGACCATGGACAGAGCCCCTGAGCTCCTGCAGGGATCCAGGGACAGTGATTAGGCATCCAATAATAACAGACAGGAGGGGCCACAAGGCACGCATGAGAAGGCAGCTGGGGTGGCAGAGCTAGGGGTACCCGTGTGTTACGATTTCCACAGAGAACGTAAAGTGTGGGGTGGGCATTCTAGTTTCTTCAAAAGCACCAATGCTCAGCTGCTGACAGGCACCACTCACAGTCCCATCAACTGTGTATGAAGGGGCTGAACAGGAGGGTTCCCCACAGGATGCCAGGCAGCGACGCAAGGCCAGGTTGCCACCACACAGTAGATTTCACGGCCACATCCCTGCATCTTCCCCAGCAAGATCTGTCCTCACCCAAGGCTTCTGAGATATGACACGAACGGAAATATTTCTGCATCCCTGCGACGCAGCACCTGAGCTGCCACGCTCCTGGGACTCGCGGGTGGATTTCTTACCACGTCCTCCTTTGTGCTGACTGGCCGGGCTGCTCAGCGTGGGCTCAGGTGGGCTGAATGGAGGATAGCGCGGGGCTGTTTTCACTGGAAAAGAAAGCAGAGCAAGGGGCTGTTGTCACCCTCCTTCGGCATGGAGCAGCATGCAGCTAGTGTTACTTCGTTCTTACCGTATGGTGTCTCTGGAGACACAGGAAATGCTGGAGTTGAACACATGGACTCCTTGCTACTTAAAATTCTGCCATCGATCATATCGAGGTCTGGGGGATAGCCAGGGGTCATGGTCTGAAATTGGCACAGGGAGCAGAATGTGAGAACAGGGAGTCAAGTGAAGGCCCCTCCAAACAGTTGTGGCTCCCCCAGGCTGGCCCACTGAGCAAACCCCTCCTCCGACAGTAGGACAAGGAGGCTGAGGACTAGATCCATGGCACAAAACCAGCCCGTCTCTCCTAGCCATGGAAAACTGGAGAACACTTTCATGTTCAACAGTAAAGGAAATGGAAGGTATCTTATGGTTCATCCTTCTAATACAATATAGAGCTAATAAGTGAAGTAGACAGAGTTTGTAGTGGTACAGGTAAATGAGTGTCTCAATATTAAGCAAAAAAGCTGGATAAAACTGTCCTTAGCCGTGGCATTAATATAATCACAGATGCATAAAAACACATAGTATTTTAAATACATAGCATAGAAAAAAGGCCGGGTAGAAATATTCTAAATATTAACAGTGGTTTCGTTTGTGAGTCAAGACTATGTATAACTTTTTTTTCTAGTTTATTCTGTAGTTTCCAATCCTGCCAACTTGAAAAGAAATCCTACCCATCTCTAAAAAGATTAAACGTTTTGGATACACCGACCTGCTTTACTTCCATTCTGACTAGAAGCCTTACCTAGGCCTCTTGGAAGAGCATGCAGCTCTCGTCTGTGGCCCTCACCTGTGGATCACCTCCTAGGAAGGTCTCGGAGGGAGGACTGAGGGCCCTGTGTGATGATCCTGAAGGAAGGCTGTGTGTGCCACTGGCTGCTGCTGTCGGACTATGGAGAACAGCTAAGGACAGACCTATAAGAGCCCTACCTCAAACCCACACAACCCACCCACAGGCTGTGCTCCTCGTGCCCATTCTACAGATTAGAACATAGAGGCTCGGATGCCCTGAGTGAGGTGGCCCCACCAGCATAGCTATCTCTGGGGTGCATTACCCAGGCCAGCTGACTGCACACTGTGCTCTCCCAGCCACACCGCCTGCCAGGTACAGAGGAACCACGACTACATTTGTGGAACCAGGACGAAAGGTAAGTGCGGAGGGTAGTGTAGACTGTATTCAGGGACAAGACCTGGTCATTGTCCATTCACCCGGGGTTCCAGGACAAGAAAGGGAGTGGAATGGGCCCAGAAACTGGGACCTGGCCGTGGTACATACCTCTTTGACGTCTGCTGGTGAGGGGAATGGCGGCAGGTTCGGGGCATGGTCCACACCAGCCTTTCCCCATGCACATTTGGAGAAGGGTAGCTGCCCCCCAGTGTCGTTGTCATACTGCCCCAGGCTCAGCTTCCTGAGTCTCCCGCCCAGGGGCTGTTCAGGCGAGGAGCCTGTCAAAAAAGAGACAAGCGGGCTGCAGGGCACTTCCTCAAGGCGCAGTGAGGCGCCCCCCTTCCTTAAATCTCGTCTGCTGCTTCTCAAAGGTGCTGTATGCTGGTCACCATTGCTCCAGGAAGATGCTGTGGTTGCTGCAGGTAGATGATGGGAAACCTAAGGCATTATCAGACTCTCAGGGATGAACAAGACCACAGCCTTGGAAACGTGCAGCTTCCCCAGTCCAGCATGCTCTTTCCAGAACAGGCTGCTTGGGGACAGGACCAAGCACCCGGACTCACTCGCAGTGCTGGGAAAGGACAGTGCCCTGATGGAATGCTGGGTGGGACTGACGAAGACCCAGCTGGGAAGGAGAACCCTGCATGCCACCCCTGGTGTCCTGTCAGGACCAGAGTCCCTGAGGACCACATACCTGCGGTGACCTCGGCCAGAGCGTGGCCCGACTATGATAATTTGAATCTTAGCAATGGGAAATTCTGGAGGGGAAAAAATCCTGTTATTTCAAGCATCAACAATAAACATTCGCCATCCTAACCGTCTTTGCCAGAAACACCACAGGCGGTTATTAATGACACAGATCCCCGGGGTCCCCACTCTTGACCAAATTCTGTTCTCTTTGTGTTGGGGAAAAAATGGGGATTGGGCTGGGATCTAAATTTCTAAAGCCTCTTCCCAGGGATTCTTACGATTTGTCACTTAGGAAAAAATCTGCTGCCGGCTATTAAAAGAAGAATGTTTCTATTGATGACGTAGTCTGAAAATTCAAACCCAACAGCACTGTCCCCTACAGTTTAGATTTAAACTATAAATACACGCTCTCTGTAAGTGCAGAGTTCAGAGTAGCATTTCACTGAAAGATGGAGTTTGATTCGCCAACATGTATGCCCCACATAAGGCTCCTCTCAGAACGACTTTGTTCCAAATTGGTTGATGGCCGCCCTCCGAAGTGAAATACATCATGATAGTGATATACAGTCATGCTGAGCCCGTGATATGCCACTGACACCTCTCTCTCTCTCCTCCTACATCCAGAAACTTCAGAAGTTCACATGAATGCAAAGGTTGGCATGATAAAGAGAAGGTCCCACAGAGAGGGACAGGACATCGACCCACCATGCCTGCCTGAGAGGAGCAGCAGGACTGCTGTAAGGGTTCTTGTTTCTGTCTGCAGCATGGGGGGCTCCACTGCCCGACCCTACCAGCCACTAGGTGCCACTCAGGTGAGGGTTGAGGAGGCTCCTGGGCTGAGCCAGGCTGGACACCACCTTCCCTGTCCCATGGGACGTCTGCTCAGCACCACACAACAGCGACCAAGCAAGTGAGACCCAAACCCAGGTCCTTGCAAGCATCCTTCCACCTCTTCCTTCCATCCTCTCTTCAGTTCCCAGCAGCTTCCTCCACAGATCCAAGGAAAGGAGGAGGAAGAAGTGTGCATTAGGACCTGGGATTTGGAGTCTTACGTGTATCCCTCACTAGCTGCAGGACATCCTCAGCCCCCATTTCTTTATGGGTAAAATGAGCATAATGCTTGCTCTCTTTTCCCTCCCACAAGGGGGGGGATTAAATGAAATGAAACAGTATATCTGAGAGTCCTACTCACACAGTAGCCCCTCACTACAGCACCCTCATCCTCACGGTGCAGTGGTCCTTGTCCTCGCACTCACCACCCTAAACAGGATGCAAGTGCTGCAGGTCAGGGAGGGGACCACCCTCACCCCAGTGCTCTTCAACACACACATGCATTTGCAGCCATTCCAAGAATGAGTTTAAAGAGGGCTAGGGGAGGTGTGAGGTCACAAAGTCGGGCTGGCTCCACGCACCACCTGGTACTCAGCTCAGATGTGGAGTTTGTTCCTGAAGCAGTCAAGGTGGCAGGCGATTGCCCTGGGTGTTAGTGATGGAAACGAAGTGCCATGGCCACAGGCAAGTGACTGAGAGCCTGGTCCCCTCCCTGGAAAAAGGAGCGATGCCACTGGCCTCAAGGGAAATCATTCCAGAGTGGAGGACCTATCTGTGGAGAGTGCCGGGAGCTCCGCTGCCCTGTACTGACATTACGGTCCACTCACAGCCTAGAACTTCAGAGGTCACTTCCAGAGAGGTAGTTTTCCAAGGGGAGGGAATACTACTTCTGTTCAACATGCAAGATAATATGTGGTGTCTTATCAAAAATGACATGGCAATATCATCCCAACATGCAGTACTGCATGAAGCACACAGAAAAAATGGCTATGCGAATCACCCTGATTTGAGCATTGTACATTGTATACATTTATCAAAATATCACACTGTACCCCATAAATATGTACAATGATTATGTCTCAACTAAAAACAGTAATAATAAAGAAAAAAAGGACAGTGTGGTCAAGTGTTCTCTTTGATCTGGAGATGCCGGCTGGGAAGCACATGTTAATGCACTCCAGCCTCAGGCCTGAGGTTGGAAACTCACTGGCTTCAGAAACTGAGGTCCCATTAGGGTTAGCTGACAACAGCCAGCACAGCCTTGCAGCTGCACTCGAAGGCGCATCCAGGTCGTAACAGGGTTCGAAAAGGAATTTCCAGGACTAAAACATAAGTCTCAGTGCAGGAGGCTTAGACTTCTAACCTTTCAACTTGGAGGTTTCCTTCAACACGTCTCCTTCAGAGCAGCTAGGGAATACGGTCTGTGCGTGAGCTGACACTGAGCCAACAGTGGGCTCCGTCCTGGGCCTCCCCCGCCAGAGGAGGCTCTGGAACACAGACGTTCTGTGAGCTGGCCCTAGAAATGTCCCTGCCAAACACATGGATTTGAAACTGTTCCTCAATTCTCTCTCTCCCCAAAGAACTACAATGAAAAACAGAATGTTCTTCATTCAAAAAAAAAAGTCTCAAAAAAAGTCAATCTTCATTCAAAAAAAGTCTCAAAAAAAATGTTCTTACTATCCCACCTCCAGTGCTTGTGCTAAAATCTATGTGGCACTATGTCTGGTTAAGCAGGGCTACAAGCTTCTCCCTCTGGATGGATCAGTACTTCTCAGTATCCTGCCACTGGGACCACCAGGACAGCGACGGACGACGGCTGTGGGTCTGAGGCCAGAAAGAGGCTCTGCAAGCACAGGAAGAATGGGCGAATCAAGGCACCTGCACAAGTGCCACCAGGCCCCGGATTCCAGGATGTGGCCTGCACAGAAAGTGTGGCTTCAGCCCTGCAGGGTCCTGCTTTCCATTCCCGAAGGGGAAAGGACACAGGCACACAAGGTCAGCAAGGCCCTGTCCTCTGTGGGCTGCGGAGACCCCTCCTCTCAGACTGCAAACCTTGGAAATGAGAACTTTGAAATGCCACAAAAAAACAGGACAAAATGAGACAGGGTTTAAGATATGGAAACACCCCTATGTGCTAGGATGCACCCACATCTGCCCAGGAGGTAGTTACAAAAGAAAGAAAAACAGGAAACCAACATTTATCCAGCAACAGTGACAGTCTAAGCCCAGGCAGGTGCTCTCATAGAGAAAAGCCCATAATCACTCCACTAAGGCGGCCTACAAGGAGAACGGAGGCTCAGGTCTGAGTACTCATCCTACACCACACAGCAAGTCAGCAGAGAGCAATGATTTGCCACCACATGTATCTTACTTTAAAACCCACAACTGTCAACTCTATTCCTCTGTGGTCACTCTTCCTTACCCACTGGTGCCTTTCCTTCCCTTCCATCCCTGCCCACCTCAAAAAGCCCACAAATGGCAGATAGGGGCCCCATGGGCCCTGGGGGGCACTGCCCACTTCCACTGCCTGTGGTGACAGAGGGGCCCCTGGGATCAAGATGGCCACACTCATCCTGCTGAGGAAGGGGCACTCTTCCTCCTGGACATGTCCTGATGGGGCAGCCAACAAAGGCTTCGTAAATTCTTCTGTCTCTCGTGTGAATTTCAGATTTAAGAATGGTTTATGCTTCCCAGTCTTAGGAAATCTGCCAAATGTCTAAGTTAAATACATGGGGTCTGGTAGAGAACCTGGTGAAGGTGCATTTCCAAAGGGTCTGAGTGCACAGCAGTCTAGAGAAAAGGAAGGAGGGACAGTTTTCAAGTTCTTCCCATCTGAGAGTCCTTGGCTACGCGGAAGGTCAGAGAAGAAGAGAGAGGGCAGCTTGCTCAGGGCATTGCTACTGGACTAGAGGGAGCTGCCATCGAACCCACGTCCTGCGGCCAGCAGTAGATGCTCACTCAGAGGCCAGCCCGGGGCCACCTGGCAGGGGTGGACTCTGCCTCTCTGCTCACAGGAGATGAGTCCTCAAAGCCATCTCCAGAATGAAATGAGAAAGACACAAAGCTGGCTTAGGGGATCCTACAGATAACGCAGCAAAGGCTGGGGCTTGGCACACAGTTGCAGGCAGTAAGTGTTATAATGGGCCACACTCAAAATGGACTGTTTATGTTGTCATTAAAAGTCAAGTTTTATGGAACTCGAAGTGGGCAAACACGCTAAAACATTAAGTGACAAAAAACAGCGGGCAAAGATGCATGTGTAGTGTGGGGGTTCATTTTTATTTTTAAAACTAAGAAAATGTCCCCAAATGCTCATAAGAGCTTCTCTTTGAGTTGTGTAATTCTAGGCATTATTCATACTTTTTCGTAAATGTTTCTTTCAATGTTTTCTCTAATAATGTGCATTACTTTTTAAAATTAGGGAAACAATACAGAGATTACCTTCGAAAGAAACAAAGCTTCTTTTATTTTGTAGTACTCTGTGTGGCTGTACTGAATCTCCCCAAATCCTTTCAAATTTTGCATTAGTATTAGTTCCTGTATTCTCCCAAACTCATGTGTTTGACCCTTACACTTTTCCTTCTCTCTGATAAGTCTCCCGTGTCTGATAGCCATATAAAAATTAACATGGGAGGTCGTTTTCCAGACCAATAGCTCAGAGGAGATGTGTAAGTGACATTCACATTTATAGGGAGCAGGGCTTATGCTTCCCAGAGGTTACAATGCAAGGCGTCCTGCAGCAGGGGTCTCTCTCTCCCTTCTTTAATTATTCGACAAACGGGATCTCTAGCTGCCTTCTTCAGGCAAGACAACTTGAACGTGAGACTCCACACTGGGTCCAAGGTAGATATCCAGGAAGCCCAGCAGTGGAACAGAATCCAATCAAGGCCCTGGTGCCACGTCCGGGCCCAGGATGTTCCACCAGGTGCTGCCTTCCTTTAACCTGTGCACAAGGTCTAGGGCAGAGACGCGATGGCAGCTAGGCCATGGCACCTATGTCTGCTGTGTACCGCAAGGAAGAACCAAGGAAGGCCCTAGGGCACGGGTGCGACAGTGAGCAGGAACTAAGCTCAGAGTGGGATTCCAAAATGGCCCCGTCCATGAAGAATGGACCACGCTAGGAGTGTGCCCCGGAGGCTGGGGTGGGCACACACCCCGCACCTCTCTCACAGGCACACACCCACACACTCACATGCACACACTCTCATGTGCTCCCAATCTCCGGCACTTTTTCACACCCACACACTTGCAGACACATGTATGAACACACTCACTCTCACATGTTCGTAACACTCATGCAGACTCAGCCATACATTCATGCATTTGCACACACACTCATACACCCATGTCACTCACATGCACCTGCACACTTCACACTCCTATAGTCTCTCACAGTCTTACACTCACACACACTTGTACTAACATTCTCACCCACACTCACACAACAGTCACAAGCAGACACACTCATGCTCTCACACTTTCTCATATACTTACACTACACTCACTGGCACTCACACTCACGTGCAGTCTCTCACTGTGTTTCTCACATCACACACATTATCACACTCACACTCAGTCTCATGGTTTTGTACACTCACAGTCTCACACAGTCTCACACTCATTCTCACAGTCTCTTGTACTCACACTCACACACAGTCTCACACCCTCACTCACACCCACCCTGTGCTCCGACACGGCCCCACGGCTGCACGGGCTGCTCACAAACGGGTGGTCCGTGATGGTGGAAGGTCAGGTTCCACATTCTGAATACTGGCCCCACCTCACCACCCTGTATATGCAAACTGCACACCTGTGTCAAACAAGCCCTTCTTCCCACCCGAGAGCTGCCTGTCAGGAAACCAGGGCGCTGACTGTTCCTGGAGGTCCATCCTTTCCACCCTGGCCCTTTCTCCAGGACAAGACCACCCATCAGGGTCTCCACTGTAGGGGAGTTGGTTCCTGGCTTATTTCCAGGGGTGGGTGCAGCCAAAGGCACCCTCTTCTCACTGAGAGCTGCCCCTCCACTCAAGGCCCCCAGCTCTTCATCCCATCCACTGCTCTGACTAGCCCGACCCCAGGGTCCACAGGTGACCCCATGGTAGTGGTGACTTGGGCTGGGTCTCGAGTGTACACACTGAGCCCACGGCCCATGTGCCACACCAAAGTTACAGCAGGGACTTCCAGAACCGCTCTTTCCACGTGGCTGCAGGTGGGGCAGAGGTGGGAGGAGCAAAGCACTTTTGCCTCACACTCTGATGTCTGGGTGACCTGTGAGAGGCCACAGCCCTGGGGACATTTCCTCAGGTGGTTCATTTGCTAGCTCTGGTATACTGCCTACCAGGATCACTGCCCACCTCTCCAGAGAAGGTCTGCATAAACAGCAAGCTCCATACCTCTGCACTGCCAACTCTGAGAGCTCTTGGATCCCTTTCTGTGGACAGAGGCAGGAGCAGCCAGCTGTCCCAGGTGGGGACAAGGATCAGGTCTTATTCAGCTCCAAAGTCTGTCCATGCTGAGACACCCTGAGGGTTCAGTACTTCTTTGCTAAGTCGGTGAGCTCTGAAGGGGTGAAGAGGTGAGGGGTGAATAGGTGAGCCCTGGGCCACCTGTTAGGAGCCCTGGCCCTGAGAGGTAAGGAAGTGAGGGGTGAACAGGTGAGCCCAGGCCACAGGTTAGGAGCCCCGGCCCTGAATCACTGACTTCTGAATTATACCCAAAGGAGGCCCTAGCACTTAGTAAAACTCTCCCGCTACCCCAAATCTTTCTTCCAAAGTGACTGATTTATAGTTTTCTTTAGTCGATGTTCTTTCTGACGATAAAGCTAATGTATGTCATTGCAGAAGATTAGGACAACACATAGAAACATATGGAAGCTCCCTGGAACCTGTGAAGAGCCACATATCTCAATGAAGACACACGTGACTTTTACATTTCTTTTTCCACAGAGGCTTAATTCCTGAGCACTCCCCAAGGGAATCATTTAATTATTTGAGTCCATCAATTACTTCTTACACACTTCACATCAACGTGAAATGACCAGCACCTGAAGCAGTCTCCTCCTGTCCCCTGGCCTCCCTCCTACCACAGCCCAGCACCCCTCCTCCTCCACCCTCCTCAGCTGCCCTGGTCTTGCTTGGGACCACGAGGGGCCCCCTCCTATGCCCATCCTATCCTTGAGCTTCTGGTAAAACTATAGAGGACAGCAGTGTAGCCTCAGGACTCACTCCGCAACCTGCAGCCCTTCCCACTCACACCTGTAGAAAGGAGAAGTAACAGCCTTCACCGAGAATATTACATTATGTGCATCAACAGGAAACAAACAAACAAAAACCACAGATAACAACAACAACAAAAAAAAATTCCAAGGTATGGCAAAGAACTGGCTGTAATGCAATGAGACTGGGCAGTTTGAACAATGAAATCATGAACTGAATAATGATATTGTTAAGACCTATTCTCCGAACACTTCTACAAAACTGGCCATGCCTATATATTTTTCTGTTAAGAAGTCAAATTCAGGAAAAGAGAAGAAAAAGGAGACCTCATGGGAGCAGGAGAGAGCTGCCACCACACAGACGGCTTTCATCTCTGGGAGGAGCTGATAAGGGGACAAGAAGGACCTTGCCAGCACTGAGGAGCACCTGCAGAGCTCTGGGCGATCCGCCTTCCCACCCCCGGCTCCCCAAGGTACCCCTTCTCAGAAAAAGCGAAGAGAAAGGGAACAAAACCCAAGCTCCCACACAGGGCTGTTCACGGGCAAAGGGCAGCTCCCAAAGCCCTGGTGGCGGGGGGGCGGGGGGGCACCTGCATCTGCCTGCACCCATGGCACCCACACCCTGCTCTCTCTGCTCTCTCACACCTGTGTCCACCCTGCTCCCAGCCTGAGGCCCAGGTGCTGGGGAAGAGCTGCCCTTACTTCCCTGCTGGTTCCCAGCCAGAAAAAAAAAAAAAAAAAAAAAAAAAAAAAAAAAAAAAAATCCTGCATCCTCTCCTTACAAAGGCCGTGAGTACTCAGTGCAGGAATCTCAGGCTCCTTGAGACCCCCGGTGAATCTAGACCCCGGTGATCTATGGGCGATGTGCAGCTTCACCCACTCCATGCAGCTGGGGTCTCTGTGGAAGGAGGGACAGGCAGCAGCTTTTTCTTTACATAGTCTTGTGCCCCTCTTGTCGTGGTGACACGCTTATTGTCCACCAAAACATGGCATGGTGACGTGGTCTCCAAGGGTCAAGTGATGGGATGCTGCCCACCTCCTTGGCCAGTCCCTACTCTGGGCATTCAGCTGTCTTCACCCACGCCTCCTTTCCTCCAGACACCGGGTGCTACCCACCCAGAGCCTCGGGAACCATCTGACCTCGAGTGTAAAATGGGACACGTACCCCAGAGTCCCCCGCACTGCCACTCCCAAAGACCAGCACGTTTCCTCATTTAGCAGTCTCACTGTTATTCACGGGTGGAGCTGGCATCAAGGACAGATAAGGAAACGTGCTAAGGGCTGCCCAGCCAGTAGGCTGCACAGGGTCACCTGAGACTCTGCCACGCCCAGGATCTGGGATTCACCACAGGGTGCAAAAGGACACCGACCCTGGGAGGCAGGAGGATGCTCAGTCATTTCGGCCCCACAGGGGGAACTGGGGATGGTGGGGCCTCAGCCCCAGGAGCATCCTGTGAGGTGCCTTATCCAAAGCCACCATGACAGGGTGGGGGACGGTCCTGACAGGGAATCCTCATGTGCTCCGAGGGAAGAGCAGGAAAGCCAGTCCTTGACTGGGGTACCCAGGGGCCTCGTGAGAAGGGGATGCATCGCCGTCAGAGCCCTGGAGAATCAGGGATTCAGGCCAAGACGTCAGGTGCTGCACTAAACACATGCAGGATTGAACTCAGCCTAGCCTGGGGGTTAGCACTGTTGCCATCAATTCACCCCTGAGCAGTCTGAAGTGCAGGAGAGGGCTTCTCAGATCACTTAGCCAGAAAATGTTTTTTAAATTTTGTTTAAAACACCCACAAAGCTCTTGCACAACTTCCCACTTTGTCCAAATACACTGAACTCCCAATTATGTAAACTAATTGAGAGTGTGACTTAGCACATCCTGATTGGTAAGTCAGTACTTATGTTGACCCTGAACTGTGATTCTGTGATTCAGACTGCTCTTGGAGACTGATCTTTGCCAGCGCACGGCAGATCCCAGGCCCTGAGCCCCTCCCAGGGAGCGCAAGGGGGGAAGGGAAGGAAGATGGGTCAAGTGTCCAGGAGCAGACACCCACCATGCTATCCACTCATAAACTTCATGTCACCGAATTCTCTCCATTGTGGGGTCACACAGTCCACTCTGCGCTGGTGAAATAAAGCCACCACCCAGGTGGAAGGCAGCCCATGGGATCGCCTGCCTCTGCCTCGGATAACCGATGTGTGACTATTGGCTGTCCTCTAAATCCCACAGCAGGGTCACAAATCCTGCTCTCGTCAGAACCACCCTGCGGCACGCTCCAGCCTCAATGAGCCAAGGGCTAGCTCTCCTGGAGGCTGGGACATGCACCTAAGTTGAGAACTGCAAATACACAACAGAACTGCAAATATACAACAGAGGTTCTCAAAGGCCGCTGTCCACCTTTTATCACTAAAATCCTAAAGCTCGGGTCTCACCCGTGAAGTCAGAACCTCCAGCGGTTAGACCTAAGTGTCAGTCTTTTTAAAAACTCCCTAGTGTTTCCAACACACAACCAAGCTCAAGAATCACAGCAGGTCTCAACCCCGAATTTGCACTGCATTATTTGGGGAGAGTTTTTAAAGCAAGTCTGACATCCAGGCCCCACCAGGGCCAACTCAATCTGCCACCCACCAGAGGTAGAAGCAGGTACCTGCATTTTTAGCATCTGCATTTTTAAAGCTCCCCAGGTGACTCCAACATGCAAGCCAAGGTGTCCAACCCCTGTTCTAAGAGATGGAATCCGCTCCTGGAGCAAATGTTCAGGATGCAATATTGACTAAGAGAGTAGACCTTCAGTGTTCTTACACAAAAGTAACTAGGTACAGTGGTGGCTATGTCCATTTGTTTGACTGTAGTGGTCCTCTCCCTATGTATAGGTATAACAAAATATCATGTTAAATACCTTAAATATATACAATGATAAATAAGTTAATTAAAACATAGAAAAAAACGGGGCCAGGCACAGTGGCTCATGCTTGTAATCCCAGCACTCTGAGAGGCTGAGAAGGGCGGATCATTTGAGTCCAGAAGTTCCAGATCAGCCTGGGCAACATGATGAAACCCTGTCTCTACAGAAAAATACAAAAAAAATTAACCAGGCATGGTGGCACATGCCTGTCGTCCTAGCTACGCTGGAGGCTGAGGCGAGAGGATCAATTGAGCCCAGGAGGTCAAGGATGCAGTGAGCTGTAATCACACCAACTGCACTCCAGCCTGGGTGACAGAGTGAGATCCTATCTCAAATAATAAATTAATTAATTAATTTAAAAAAGAAAAAGGAAAGATGAAAACTCACGACATGCTAGAACATTACCTATTTTAAAACATGCCTTCTTTCATTTTCTATCTGGGCATTAGAACGTAAAGTCCCCATAAGCTACTGATTTATCTTGATATGGTCCTCTAGGAATGAAGTGCGACTTCACACAGGTGTGCCTGATAGGCTCTGGAAGCTCCTTGCATTCCAAGGAGTGAAAATAAATCACGGGCAAAGACTGCTTCATGGTGAACTTGAGGCCTCCAGACTTCAGCTCATTCACACACACCCACGAATCTTTTCAAGAGAGTGCGTAAAAGGAGGCAAGGTGGCACGACAAGGACGCCCCAACACTCTTCCCGGCTGAAATGCTCCCAGAAATGGTTTTAGAAGCCTTCTCCCAAAACTGAAACAGGACTGATTGACCAGCCCCTTCCACCTGGAGGGCACAGCCTTAAAGAGCTGTGCAACTTGCATTTTTTCACAAAATAATGTCTTAGGAAATCATTAGCCAGGGTTCTGACGGACATATCAAGACCAACCCAGGGAAGAGCCTTCCCGTCCTAGGCCCACCCTCCCTCAGTCACGCTGTCTCCATGCCTAACCCTGATTCTAAGAGAACGGGTGGGCGCCGGCAAAACTGCAACAGAAGGTGAAGGGAGGGAATCCCATATTTTAGATTGCAAAATTGAAAATTCTTTCCACTGGGAAACACTGAAGTCCATGGCTAGGTGGTGGCATTTGTTCTAAAAAGGCATATTTAAAAGGGAAATGATATGTCCAAACAACAAAGCCCTCCAACATGAGAAATGTCAGCAATACCCAGTGTTTTGTAAGTCAACTGTAACCTAACGTGCAGATGTGAAAAGCTGCAAACCACAGAAGGGGGACCGCCGCCTGCCTCACACACTGCCCTGCCTCAAAGACCCCGAAGACCCCATCAACGGAGCTTCTGTACGGGCTTCAATTCCTGCCTGTTCACAGGGATTGGTTTTCTTTTTGGATCACCCCCCATCATGTGACCTTACTGGCCTCTTCCCCAAACACTTCACCTTTTTTTTTTTTTTTTTTTCCCTGACAGAGTCTTGCTCTGTCACCCAGGCTGGAGTGCAATGGTGCCATCTCGGCTCACTGCAACCTCTGCCTCCCAAGTTCCAGTGATTCTCCTGCCTCAGCTTCCTGAGTAGCTGGGACTACAGGCACGCACCACCATCCCCGGCTAATTTTCGTATTTTTTAGTAGAGACGGGGTTTCACAATATTGGCCAGGCTAGTCTTGAAATCCTGACCTTGTGATCCACCCACCTCAGCCTCCCAAAGTGTTGGGATGACAGGCATGAGCCGCGGTGCCCGGCCAACATTTCCTCTTTTAATCACCATGGTGTTTACTATCCCGTGCCTCAGGACAGATACAAGGGCTGTCCACCTTCAGGGCCACATGGGCTGCGCTGAACGTAAGTGTGGCCACGGGTCCACCTGGCTGATGAACTCTGGGGAGTGACGCAGCCGGTGACTTCTGGCAGAGGCCATGGGAGCGGGGAGTGCTCTCAGGAGTGTGGGCAGCCTTGGGTGCACAAAGAGGGCTCACCCCTCATCTCAGGCCCCGGCATGAGGCCCACGTCAAGCCACAATGCAGTGGACATGCGGCATAACTGGAAGAAAGCCATGTTGCTGTGGAGTTGTTACAAAACTGCTCCATCCTGACAGAGGGAGAGAATTCTACCACCACCTACCTAGGATTCCATAAATTAGCAGCTCCCCTGAGCCAGCACTCAGGCTGTTAGGATCACACAGACCAGCCCACTTCCAGTGCAGCTCAGGCAGTGCTTCTGGGGACAAATGAAACACGCCAGAGACCTGGTGATACCAAATGACTTTCAAGCATCAGGGGGTTAGTTGCCCAACAAGTTAGAGAGCAGCCGTAGGACCCACCAGTTCCCCAACAAGTTACAGAGCTGCCACAGGACGTAGCAACCCCTCTCCTGAGCAACGCCCCAAACAACTGAAAGCAGGTGTTCAGACAAACACGGGCACACCCATGATCACAGCATCACCATTCACCAAGGCCAAAGGTGAAAACGACCCAGGTCCCCATCGAGAGAGGAATGGGTAAACAAACTGTGCTCTATTCCTGCTGTGGAATACTGCTCTGCCATAAACAGTACTGAAGTTCCCACACGGGCTATAACACATCTGGCTTGAAAACATCACACAACACGTCACAGGAGTCAGTCACAAAAGGCACATATAGTGTGATGCCATTTATGTAAAATGCCCACAGTAGACACATCCCCAGAAACAGGAGGGGATGAGTGAGTGTCAGGGGCTTGGGGAGGAGGTGTGGACGGGAAGTGACTTCAAGGGGTATAACGTTTCCCTTTGGGATGATGACAAATTTCTGAAACTGGATACTAATGATGGTTGCACAGCAATGCAAATGTCTTTACTACCACTGAACAGTACACTTAAAAATGATTAAAATGCTAAATTTTATGTTATGTGTATTTCACCACACTAAAAAATTAATCAGTATTTTTTAAAACTGAGGGATGATTTCTGTTTCCTAGTGTGGGCCTGACCAAAGATTTTCATCTCAAAATGCAAATGACTTTATTGTGAATTACTTTATTTTTATTTTTCCTTTGACATGAGTGTTAGCATGTTAAATTTAGTTTTTAGTATGTGCTTAAGGAGGTTGTATTAGCTATGACTTTCATCTCAGGAGAGTAAAGATGGCATTAGAAGGTATCTGTTATAGAAACAATACTTCATTTTGGGCCTGAGCCCATGAAGATCCCTTGCTGTGGCTATCACGGGCAGTGTAGACTGAGCAGAAGATGGTCTGCAATCCACACCTCAAAGTCCCAGAAGGTCCAGATAGCACCTTCTCCTCTGTGGCCCGAGCCTCTCAGCAGTGTCTTCAGAGCGCCCGTCAAAGTGGCGGGGTGGGAAACCAAGTTCCCCTGCTTTGCAGAGTGAGAGTCTCTGGGGCAAATGGAAATGATTCATCAACTCTAAAATTTCAAAGTTGGTTTTATGCAATAAAAGAAAGTCACTGCAATGGCAGTGTCCCAGAGCAGACTTGAGTTTCTCATTCTAAAATGTTTTCTGAATTGGACACCCACAGAGCTCCCTGCAGTGCAGTGGTCTGACTTGGTTATTAAATGTGCACTCACATACACATGGCTTGTTCATATCCATGGCCATAAAGCATCGGGGTCTGAAGTCGAGAGGAGCTGTGTCGAGTCCTGACCCCTGGGCAGGAGTCTCTTGTTAGAGCTCTCAAGGCACATAAATATCCCATTTCTCTCAGCCACCTCCAGAAACTGACGCTCACAGATGGAGAAAAAACCTTGTTTTGCCCGTGGTAGCAAACAGAGAGTAAGAGTCCCTCGTGGACACATGTCCAGTGCCAGGGGCCCTGGCTCCTCGGCTCCCAGACCTCCTTTACCCTGGTTCTCTGATGTGAGTACCAGGAAGTCCCTCTTATAAGACCTGGGTCTTAGGACCTCACCCAGCTGCTTGGAGGGTGCAGTGGCCAAGAGAAACCTCCCAGAGAAAAGGTGACCCTGGGCTGACTGTGCCCATCCAAAGACAGCCCCCAAAAGGCGGAGATGCTGGCATGAGACCTGGTCTCTTGCTGACGCCTGAGTCCTTGGAGGGCTCCAGGAGTGTCTATGCTTGGTGCTGCAGTCAATCCTCCATCCTCCACCCCAGATGCACATGCTGGTGTTTTCCCCCATGCTCCGAGGGTCTGGCACTGGCAAGGTGACGCCCGTAACTGGGGACTGCTCAGTTATAACACACAGTACCGAAATAACGACACCTGGACCTTTAGAAAGTACCGTGGATCCCCTGTGTCCCCAGCATGGCTCTGAAACCCCCATATCCAGATCACTAACAGCCAAATCCAAGGCCTCTTCATTCTTCCAATGTCCAGCTGCTGTGGGGGCAGGCACTGGGGCCCACTTATTCACTTCCCTCCCTCTCTCCTGAGATTCTTCCTCTGCAGAGTTGGAGGCCAGTGCCACCCCATGGCACACCCATCCTCCATTGTCTCTGCGCCCCTAATGGAGCTCCCGGGCTCAGTGCACCTTCTCAGTGCCTTCTCTTCTGGTAAGACAGTGACCATGCAAAAAAGAAAAGAAAAGAAAAGAAAAAAAAGCAATCGAGGGCCCAGCCCAAGATTCCGAGGTTCGCCTCTGCCCTCAGGGAAGAGCCATGCCCCTTGGCCCCCATCCTGGCCCTCCATGGTGGGGCCTATCTGCATCTCCAGCCTCACTTCCCAGCACTGAACTTCCCTGGCACACTATGCTTTCTCGCAGTCCGCCTCTCCTCCAGACCGTCTGTCTGGTAAGGATCCCTCTGCCTCACAAGACCTGGCTGAGAGGCTCTGGCTGAGCACCCCCGGCACGTTCCCCAACTCTGGAGTTGAAATGAGATGGGACTGTCTGCATGTCTCTACTTTGTGAGGCTGTGAGCCTTCTGCCACGGAATCAGAGCTTGCAGATGACCTGCTTTCTGAACCCTAAAGCGCTCTTCCAGCTTTCACATTTGGTTCCTTTGGTTGGGGTTTAGCACACAATTTAAATCAATGGGCTCCCCATGGTCAATTATTAAAAGCTGACAGTTTCCATCGCTCTGAACTTTCTTTAGGATGCACAGGTTATCAGCCATGGGTTAGCACTAACAGAGCAGGTGCCGAGTCTGGGAGGGACATTGAATGCCTGGTGGGAACGCCACAGCACTGTCTGCAAGCAGAACAGGGCCTGCCAGGTTCCTGTCGTCACAGGGTGGAGGTTGATGTAACATGAATAAAATATTTTGACAACATGAAGCAAAGAGCCCTCAAGGTATGAAAAAAAAAAACCACAGAACTGGCTTTCTGCCACCCATGGAATCATAAATTTCACAGGTTGAGTCATTTCTTTTGTTACTGGGATATCATCAGTTGAAATCTTCCCCCACTTAAAAGGGTATGATGCAAAAAACCCACCACGTGCAGGTTGAAACCAGGCTGAGACCCAGAGTGGGGCGGGGACAATGAGCCTGGAAGCAGCACCCAGTGCAGGCTGAAACCAGGCTGAGACCCGGAGTGGGGCGGGGACAATCAGTCTGGAAGCAGCACCCAGGGCCTCTTCCACAAAACACTGATGGTGGCAGAAGTCAGATCAGAGTGAGGGAGCAGGGCCTCACGGCTGGCAGACACTTGTGGGGAGCAAAATGCCCCCGAACCAACTCCCTGAATCTCACCCATTCTACAAGAAGGACATAAAACTGTGCTCACTGGCACAGAGAGCGCCCAGGTCTCAGCCACCAGAGCTTTGTGATATCCCACCTCTGGACAGCCTCTCTCTGGTCTTGTGGGTGGGCAGGGCTACTCTACACTGTCCAGTGATAAATCCCCCTCAGTGCCCATTCAGCAGAGCAATTCTGGTCTCGAAACGATCATCTGCAGTTCCGCCTGTCCCAGACCCCTATATCTGCAAACATATGTCAAACTCTTCCTGCATGCCAGGGAAAAAAAATAATGAGCACTTCCCTCAAGAGGTTTGCTGCCTGGTGTAAGAGGGTGAGTTTAGTGGAATTAGGACATGGCCATGGGGTGCAGTCAGAGAGATGAGAGATCTGTTATGTGTCCCAGTGAAAATGAAAGTACTTAAAACAGTGTAGGCACTCAGGCACTCAGAGTAACAGTTCTTACTATTTCCAACATCATCAACATCACCATCACTAACACCACCATAAACATCATCACTATCATTACATTCATCACCGTCATCATCACCATCACCAAACCATCATCACCACCATCAGCATCATCACCATCATCACAGTCATCACGATCATCACTGTCACCATCACCATCAACATCACCACAGTCATCACCATCATCACCATCACTATCACCATTATCACCATCACCACCATTAACATCATCATCACCATCAACATCACCACCATCATCAGAGTCATTACCATCACCATCACCATCACCACCACCAACATCATCACAGTCATCACCATCATCAGGATCATCACCATCACCATTATAATCACCATTACCACTATCAACATCACCACCACCATCAACATCATCACCATCATTACAGTCATCACCATCATCACAGTCATCACCATCATCATTATCATCATCACCATCACCACCATCACTATCATCATCACCATCACCACCACCATCATCATCACAGTCATCACCATCATCACTATCATCAGGGTCATCACCAACATCAGGATCATCACCATCATCACCATGACCATCATCACCATCAACATCATCACCACCTTCAACATCATCACCATCATCATTGTCATCAGCACCATCACCGAACAATCATCACCATCAACATCATCACCATCATCACCATCATCAGTCATCATCACTATCACCATCATCACCATCACCATCACCACCATCAGCATCACCACCATCAACATCATCTCCATCACCATTGTCATCATCACCATCACCACCACCATCACAGTCATCATCACCATCACCATGATCATCACCATCACCATGATCATCACCATGATCATCACTACCATCAGCAGCAGAACCACCATTATTATCATTGTGCTGGTATGAAAGACTTTCTCAGGAAATACTCAGCCTTCACATATAATTTTCATCTCATAAATAATGCAGGATACCCAGAAGTCCCCTGGAGGTGCACTGGGCAATGCAATTCCCAACTCTCTAACACAAGTGGTGGTTTTTCTCATAATGAGGACATAATCTGCAAATAGTGAAAGACTCTGGTAACTTCAGGATGCTGAGGTCTCTGTGACAAACCTTCATCTACCGTCAGAATTAAGAAAGCTATGTAGCAGTCTGTGTCCAGGGATGGCAGGCCAGTAAGAAGGGGCTCATGTAGACATGGCGCTCTCAGAACTTCCAGTCTACAGTTTCCCCTTGTGAGTGAGACTCAAGATAGTCTCCAGTCAGTCAGGCAATGCCGCACCATCTATGGGGCTGACCCTCACACACACAGATGTGGAAATGATTCCCCTTGCAGGGTAAGTGATGGGACCATTCTGGGCATGTCATGAGCCTTTCGGACATGCCGGGATCCTTCCTATTCACACGTGGAGCTAAGCTGAAAGAGGAGGACTCCAGCTCAGCAGCCCTGGTCTCCTTTGGCTGGCTGAGGAGATGGATATGGGTTGGGGGATCTAAGATGCCTTCAAAGCGCAGGCACTCCAGCAGCATCCCCAACCTTCTGACGATGTCCCAGGGACTCGGAACCAGCTGCTTTGCTACCACACTTGTCCCTGCTAGGATCTAGTGATTTTTGTTTTCTGCTGCTTGCCAAAGTAGCCACTTCCTATTGAGAAATGTCAATACTGAAATTTAAATTTTAAAATCAAAAAGAGTTCCAGTGTTTTCTATACCTGCCAGTGAGGAAAGAAACGATTCCTTCCCTGCTTAGCTGCAGTTCCTGAGAGCTATAGAAGTAAGCAATTTTTTTTTTTTTTTTTTTTTTTTTTTTTAGCCAGAGTGTTTGCTCTGTCACCTAAGCTGGAGTACAGTGGCGCAATCTCAGTTTGCTGAAATCTCTGCCTCCTGGGTTCAAGTGATTCTCCTGCCTCAGCCTCCCAAGTAGCTGGGATTACAGGCATGAACTACCATGCCAGGCTAATTTTTGTAACTTTAGTAGAGACAGGGTTTTGCCATTTGGACCGGGCTGGTCTCGAACTCCTGACCTCAGGTGATCTGCCTCCCTCAGCCCAGTGAGCAATTTTTAAAGGGATTTCTATCAGGTCAGAAAGTCCTGGACTGAGATCCAAAAGCCTGCCATGCAGGCTGTTCAGAGATCACCTCTACACTGTGCAGGCTTTTTACACTAAATGAAGTGCAAGTCTCAAGGCTTGCTGCATCTCCCAGCTTGGTGCTTACCTAGCACAAGAGGCACGTTCTGGAAGAGGAAGCAGAGCTCCCAGGAAAGGCATGGCTCCCTCTGCCCTGTTTCCAATGCTGCAGCTAACCCTTCAGTGTCCATTCATCACTGCTCATGGACAGTTGCTCACGTGTGTCAGGGTTCCTACAAGAAGGTCACTTCCCAATTTTAAAAAGCTCTGGGGAAACTGGTATCCGGTTTTGCTTGTATCTAATCTTCTGACATCTTTTTAGTTCTGATGCTAGAAAAAAATGGACAAATGGTCCAAGATGCCTGTCAAATATGCATAGATTAATAAATACTTTACATTTGTATTGTCAATACCCAAATAGACACTGAATTTTACTGGTCTATTGCTGAGATATGAAAGTCCTTCAACTTCAAAATGGTAACTAAATAACTTTTATAATAAAATGACTTAAAGAGGATCTAAAATCAAAATCAAAATGTGTTACTAGGTTGGGCACAGTGGCTCATGCTTATAATCCCAGCACTTTGGGAGGCCGAGGTGGGCAGATCACGAGGTTGGGAGTTCAAGACCAGCTTGGCCAATATGGTGAAACCCCACGTCTACTAAAAATACAAAAATTAGCCAGGCATGGAGGTGCACGCCTGTAGTCCCAGCTACTCGGGAGGCTGAGGCAGGAGAATCATTTGAACCCGGGAGGCGGAGGTTGCAGTGAGCCGAGATTGTGCCACTGCACTCCAGCCTGGGTGACAGAGCAAGACTCAAAAAAAAAAAAAAATTATTATTATTAAAGTAATGAGTTTGGTTGGGAGCGGTAACTCACGCCTGTAATCCCAGCACCTTGGGAGGCCAACGCGGACATCACAAGGTCAGTAGATCAAGACCATCCTGGCTAACACAGTGAATCCCCGTGTCTACTAAAAATACAAAAAATTAGCCGGGCACGGTAGCGGGTGCCTGTAGTCCCAGCTACCGGGTTGAGGCAGGAGAATGGCATGAACCTGGGAGGCGGAGCTTGCAGAGAGCTGAGATTACATCACTGCACTCCAGCCTGCGTGACAGAGCGAGACTCTGTCTCAAAAAAATAAATAAATAAAAATAAAAATAAATAAGAGTTTACCAAGTAATTTAAAAACAGCCAATCTGAGGGTGGATAATATGATATGGCTTTCTAAAATTCCAGGCCTTATAACTGTTTATTTGCAGCGAGAACGGGGAATCACTAAGGATTGAATTCAATCAATTGGAAGACATATTAACCTCGAGACTACTATATGTTAACCTAAGCCATGGAGTCCTCTTCTCCACATACACTCAGATGCCCCCAGCCTCCTCCAAACCTACATGAGATTGTTATCCAGAAGAAAAGACTTCCAATTTTAATGTTTCCAAGTAACTTCTTTCAAGAAGGTTTGGCGAAATAAGTCAGGTGTGATACTGCAGATAGTTTTGTTCCCATTGGAGCCTTTTTTGTGAACTCAGAATTTCCCAAATATATTTGTTTAATGCATCAACCTGGACCTATTGTTCAGGAACTGCTACCCTGCTGTGGTGTTGTGGTTGCTATACAGCTGTATTGTAAAGTCCAATAATCTACTCATGGGGGACTCTCCCAGCTCAGGACATACAAAGACAGAGTTACTCAGGCAGGCTGGAATGACAGCTGTTTGCTCAGTCACACCCCTAGTAAGTGAGAGGTGGATGTGGACGAGCCTTTCTTCACACCTTCCCTGGGCCAGGCACTGGGACAGGGTTTCCTTCTCACAGATGGAGTGAAGAGAAATTCACAGAGACACTGTCCTTTACACACGTGCGTCACTCAGGCAGCCCACAGCACACTCAGACCTGAAGCCAGGACCAACATCTGCAGAGCGTGTGCTCCTTCCCCCAGGCCACCCCAGACCTGAGTTGGGACTGCAGTCCTCACCTGTGTGACTCCAAAGAGGCTGGAGACACTGAGTCCACACCACAGGGCACAGACATTTGCTCTACTACGCCGGTCCCATGTGAACCTGGGTGGGCCATGTAACCTACTGACATCTCCGTCAACACGACTATAAGGCAGGGACTGGTGCCTGCAGCCAGGGTGCTTAGGATGATGACATGGGCCAGCATACCTAAACCAAGAACCACACGGGCATAAATGGTAGCATCTCTCATCAGTGTTACCAGCACATGGTGGGAATCACATGCACAGTGTCACATAGCCATATTCTCCCTCGTCCTTTACCTCTCTGGTCTTCACTTTTAGAGGCAAGTCCCTCTAAGGAGCCAGCGGCCCCCATTTGCCAACACACCCCAACGTGCCAATGTGGGAGGCCCTGGCACCATATGGATGCCACATTCTCTGGTCCAAAGTTATCCTTGGGTCCTGGTCCCTGCATATCACTGCCAGGGCTTCCAGAACACAGCTCTGTCTCTCCACCTCCTGTAGCCTCCCAGCAGCCCCCAGGCATAGCCGCTACAGCCTGGCTGCCCTCCCCTGGCGTGCACCTCTGTGCAGGAGCTTCCAGACCACATGATCTCACCCACACAGTCCCCTACTGAGACAACCCTGCTCCGTTTCAGTGCCCTTCTCTGCCTGCTGAGTGTCTTCCCTGGCCGACATGACCACCTCCAGCTCTCTGGTCCCCTCGGCTTTCATGACTTCCCAACAGAAAGAACACTGTATAGTAATCTGGTCCCAACATGCAACTTGCCCCATTACATCGATGCAGCTTGAAGACAGTGCTGCTGTAACCCAGGCCGAGGTCACTGCCTGTCCACCACTCCCAGCCCTGGTTCTTCCCAGGCCTCAAAGCTAGGCAGAAAGGCCCTGTGCTGGTTTCTAAACCACCAGTCTCAGGGGAAAAGGACACATGCAGTCTTGGCCTCCCTGCAGTTAGCATGACCTCCACCTGGTTTTGGGACATCCCCAGGAGGCCCCTGCACCTGGCCCCATGGCTCTGGGTCCCACCACAGCTCTCAGTCCCCTCACCCATAAGCCTGCTCCCCCAAGCCCCTCCCATCACTAAGCTGCTCTCCGTGGTAGAACCCCTTGTGGACCCCAAGCCTCCACCCAGGCACTGCCTTCCATAACCAGTCCCCCGACGCCACCATGGCCAACTCTGACACGTGTATTTGTAATCAGAACATTTTATACCACCACTGCTTAATCACTTCCTTGTGACAAAGCTGTCTGAGGGCTCAGCAGTCCTCTTCATCGCCAACCTTCAGCCCCACTGAAGTAGCTGGCATTTTTCCACAAAGCCCTGATCTATACCACAAGGACAGAAGTAAGTATGCTTCCTTCATAAACCCACTAACATTCCTGAAGGGAGAACGGTTTCACTGTTAAGCCCATTCTGCAATGAAGGCATGATCGGCCCTTTCCAGCGGAGTGCATGCCGTCCCTGCCCCTGCACTGATGTTAACAGCAGGTCTTCTGCCTGGTTCTCCCACCCTCCAAATCTCCCACCAAGGGACCACACCAGCATGACAGCATTTGGATCCTAGGCCAAAATTCACAAGAGTTGAAACTGCAAGAGAAATGTCCCTCCCTCGTGGGTTTTGCCAAAAGCAAACCTACTAGGCTGATTTCTCATTACACATTAGCCTCCCGTGGAGCACCTCCCGTGGAGCCCCAGCTCACCTTGCCGCCCAGGGGCTCTGTTGGGGCCCTCTCCTGTGTCAGGCAGTCTGCTGCTTGCCCGAAGCCCGCCTCCCACGCTGTCCGGAGACACAGAGCCATTGGCCTGGCTACCGAGGGCGTTCATGTGGGTAGGGATGGGTTCGAAGGTGGGATCCAGCTCCAGGATCAGCCTGTTGAGCTGTTCGATGGACTGGTCGATGTCCAGGGTGGGCGAGCCCGGGGAGGGGCCTGTGCTCAGCTCTGGGCCAGCTCCATTCATAACCTGGTCACCTGGAAACCTGGGTTTGAACGCTTTGCTGGGAGAGGGCTGCTGTGTGTCAGATGGGTGTGGCCCACTGCCTACACCCCTCTGGACAGCCACCCTACTGCTGGTCCCTCGGGTGGGGGTGAGTGGGACTCTGGGCTGGGCCTGGACGAGGCCGGGATTGTCTGCAGGGCCGCGGCTCACCAGCCGGGCTTCCCCATCGGGGGCGAAGCTATACTGGTGAGCTACAACCATCTGCTGCTGGCGCACCCAGGTCTGTGTGGAGTAGCTGCTCTGCCCGTAGGCCTGCATCTGAGAGGACACTGAGGGCTTTCTCAGCAGGGGCTGGGGCTGCTTGGGTTCTCGACTTCCGAAAGTCCGCTCCCGCTCATAGGGGCCGTCCATGCCAAGGCCCAGGGCCGGAACAAGGGTGCCCTGTGGATCTTCACCAACGTTGTTGCCAAAACCGTCAGATAGGAGTGAGTTCTGGCTGCTCTTGTGGCAGGTGAAGGGACCCAGGTGGGCCGACTGCGGCCCTTCCGAGGAGGACAGTGTCCCAAGGCTGTCTACACTGTGCAGGTCGTGGTGGGGCATCTCGTCATCCAGAATGTCCGTCTCCCGGTCCTTCAGAGCAGCATCTCCATTCACATGAACCTGGGCCGGCACCACGTGGCGAGTCCCACTGTACTTGCTTCGAGCATCAGTCATTTCCTTGAGGGAGCTTCCAGGATCCTCCAGGCCAAAGCCACTGAGCAGCTGGTCCAACTCGGCCTTCTCCTGGGCGCTCAGGCCCCTCCTGGTTCCTGGAGCCAGGCGCTCTTCCGTCTTATCAGTCCTGGCAGAGGCTGTAGAGTGGCCGGAGTCACTGCTGACAGACAAGGTGTGGTCACTGTGGTCTGGGCTGTTGGTGGTCGGGACGGCTTGGGGGCCACCTGGGATGCCAGGATCTGAGGAGCTTTTCTTCCTCACCTTCGCGTAAAGGCTGCCATCGACAGGGCCCTGCGTGTGTAGCACTGCGGGGGAGAAAACCAGAGAGAGGCTTTCAGTCCGGGATGAAAGCAAGTCTCACACCCTCAGAATGAGTGTGTGCATTTGTCTAAACAAATAAATGGATTCAAAATATGATTTACAATAAACAGGGACAAAGATCTCTCTAAGATCACAAAGTTCTATACATACTCTGGAGGATGGCAATGAAAAGGCATTCAAATAAACATCTTCAGGTGCTTGAATCATTTCTACCTTTCCATGCAGAACAAATTGTCATTCTGAACTCTGGGATTCTTCACCTTTTGAATCATCTTGCCTTTGGGGCTCATTGTTAATTTCATCATGACTGTGAACGCTGAGGCCAACTCGGCTCATAAATCCCCAAGAATGGACTGTTCATCTTAGACAAAGAAGAGCTTCCATTCACAGACCCGTCTAACATTTGTTGAGCATCAGCTAGGTGCTGGGTAGCAAATTCCTATTAAATTGAATGTCTTGGTGAAACCCGTCTCTACTAAAAATACAAAAATTAGCCAGGTGTGGTGGTGCATGCCTGTAGTCTCAGCTAGTCAGGAGGCTGAGGCAGGAGAATTGCTTGAACCTGCGAGGCAGAGGATGTAGTGAGCAGTGATCGTGCTAGACTCTGTCTCAAAAAAAAAAAAAAGGACAAAAAACTGAATGTCTGCTCAAATGTCAGTATGAAATTCAATGAAAAGAGAAAGTACAGGAATTGGTTTGGGTCTTCCTGCTTGGCACAGCAACTTTGGGCCAAGTAGGTGCCTGGTGAATGTCTCAGGATCACAGACACTTGAGGCTGATCTTCATGCGCTGATTTCCATACATGGAATGTCAAGAAAATAAAACTTTGAACTAAAGTGTGGGCAGGAAGGGCTGAAGCATCGGCTGCTATTATTAATCATGGCCATGACTCTGGCATTCTGGGACTCCCGAGCCTCAATGTGCTGACTGGCCAATTGCCGCGACCACACACAGCAGGTCCTTGCCAAGAGCCTCCTAAAATAAGCTGGAGTTTGTAGTCAGCACATGCCGCACCCCATGGGCCTCCCCCACCTTCTACTTTCTCAACTGTGAAATTGCAAGCATTCCACAGCCAGGGAGCTGCTCGTGGTGGGAAGCCCACGCTGCGTGGGCACCTGGAATTTGAGAGACGTGAGCCACTACCTAACAGCAGTCACCAAGCCTGGCCCAGGAGCCCTCTGGAGGGACCTGCCCTAAGCATGTGCCTCACAGCCCCGGGCTCCAGGCTGATGCACCACCATGGTCAGCAGCTGCTGGCTTTTTTGAAAACACTGGGACAACGTGTTAGGACAGAGTCCCGAGAGGTACTGGGGTGTGGTGCTGAAAACACGCCCACGTAAGGCTTTCTTCTTGTTTCAACCGTGCCCAAGGGAAAGCATGCAGAGAAGCAGGGAGTGGGGAGAGTGGACACAGGGGTATGGGCCCATCTGCAGTGGCCGTGACTCCCATCCTAAAGTCAAGCCTAGGGAAGGGAGGGTCTGGGAGTAGAAATGCTACCCAAAATGCTGAAAATAAACCAAGTCTTCAAGGCAGGGAAAGTGATGACAGGACATATGCCATGGGATTCATTCAAGGTAACAGCCTCAGTAACAGCTGCTGTTTTCTGAGTACCTTTTATTGACAGGACAGGAGCATCGTGCATTTTCTCTAATTTTCACAGTATGACCTATTTTCTTGTTTATCTATAAGCAACCGAAGATCAAAGAGAATAAATAATTTGCCCAAGGTCAGGCAGCTGCTAGGAGGTGGAGGTGGCCCTAGAACCCAGGTGCACTGGCCCTGACGCCTGTGTGCTCCTGCTGGCCCACTGCCCACCTGCTCAGAGAGCACCAGGAGGGCACACACCTGGAGGCTCTGTCAGTGGCCCTGCCCACAAAGAGGCGGCACTCAACTCACATTGCTCTGACCAGGGATCACCGAGTGACCAGGCAAAGACTAAAACACCTACTTCACTCAGCTCTGTGCTAATTAAACAAAGGAGACACCTGGAAAGACTGGCCTAAATTACAAGGCACGTGCAAATATCACCTCTACAATTTCAAAAATGGAAAATGCAATCCATTTGTTAATGCAATCACTAAGAGATTGTGAAGTAGAGTGGTCCCTTGAAGAAGCTCTGGCATCAGATGGACACTGGTTCAAATCCCAGCTCTATCCTGAGTCCAGCCTTAGGGTTCTACCAACTGGTGCATTCACCTTGACCTTCAGCTTCCTGGCTATAAAGTGAGGGTGTGGGTAGATGGTTCTATGAAAAGGTTGACCTGAGAATTAAACGGCATAGCACAGGGGTGAGTGTCTTTATAGGCTCTGAGTAAACATCAATTTAATTTGGTTTCTGTTTAGATTTCCTGTTACCAGGAAAATTTAACAAATGTAAGACCTGGTAAATCCTTCTTGCTGTTTTCAGAGTGTGAGAAGGAGGTGCTGATAAACAGCTTCTGCTCCGTGAAAATGACAAAGACTACTCCTCCTCCCCAAGATGGAGGGTGCTGTATGGCCATCAACCCAGTCCCTCCCACACCTGGCTGGCAGCCAGGACACACACTGCAGGGCCACTCAGCCCGGGGCATAAGCTTACCCACTACGGTCACAGATTTCACACTGCTAAGTCTATATGACTCCCACACCCTTCTCCCTAAATCTGAGTTAAAATAAATTGGCACAATGACATAAAAAAAAAGCCCAATGACATAAAAAAAAAAAAGCCCAAGAATGAGTTGTAAAACAATTCTTCTAATCTAAATTAAAATGCTGTCAAAAAGGGCTTATTAATCAGTCTGAGGTGGAATCCTTCAGCTACCTCCCTGCCCTGCCTACTAAGAACAGTACGTGATTAGAAGGCTCCGTACCAAATGGTAAGGCAGAGGATAGTCCCTCTCCTGTGGGAGGGTATGAATAATCCTATTTTATTAGTGGTAGAAATCTTAAAATAATAATAGATGCATTAAAAACAACAACATTTCCATTACCATTGACTATACACTCCATCTATGTCAGGCCCATTCTGAGCCCTCCAAGCGGGGTCTCAACAAATCCTGACAGCCCAGGTGGTGTTCAACCACCTTCCTATTAATACATGACAGCACAGCCATGGGACAGAGAGGGTCCAGTCCAGCCCTATCCAGCGTCAAAGACAAGGCTGGACTCCTGCTAAACTTCCTGCTACATACATATGTAGTTTTCTACATCAGAAAATGCCCAATACATGTTAAATGTACAGGAAAAGAATATGAAACATCATCAGGTGAATTCCAAGATAGGACTGGTCAAGCTTCTGAATCACTCTGTAGCAACACAGATCTTTCTAAAGGTGCAGAGCTCTGGGTAGGCCATCCCAGGAGCTCCACAGACAACCCCCTGCACCTACACCCCCGTGGTCTTCAGTGGGGGCAGGAGAGTCAGCCTCAGGGGGAGGGAAGGAGAAGGGGCCTCTAGAACACACTGTTCCTATCCTGTTTTCTTGTAAAGGGCTATCACTTTGCAAAAGGAAGAACTTGAATTTCAGTTGGACAAAGGAGACGGCCGTTTCCCTTTATCCTTAAAGATGGGATCCCCATTCCACCATTTACTCTGTGTGCGTTCCTGGTCATGACATTCAGGCTGTTCAGTTTCCCGGTTTTACATTTATAAAACGGAATGCTTCCTATCTTTCAATGGAATGAAAGTCACAAAGATGCTTTCCATCTTTGGCTCCAAGTAAGAGCACTCATAACTACTATTAAAGGCTCTTCCCATAGTGGACAGGGCCTGGCATCCGCTCTCTGGGCTCATCTCTTCACTGCCTGCCCTGTTCCTAGCAGTCCACTGCAAGCATGCACCTGCCCTGGGGCTTTGGCTCCTGTCCCTCTCTGCATCTCATCTCCCTCACCTCCTCAACAGGTGCTGCCCTGACCACCCTTTCCTCACTGGGTTTTTATCCAGAGTACATACTTGCATTCAGAAGAACTGCACCTTCACACACGGGGACTCAGGCTCATTGAGGGCAGGTGGTTTGCTTTATTTTACTCTCTCTTACATTTCTAGTATTAGAGAACAGCTTCTGACACCAGGTGAGTATTGAGTGAGAGGCTAAAAGTTTGAGCTTTTTCACACATGACAAAATCTGGGGAGCTACTTTGGAAAGCTCAGCTGCCTTAGCAGGCAAAACAAACAAGCAAAGAACCACCACCAACCCAAACCAAACACACACACAGCCCACAAGGATCTGAAGGTAGAAGAGCCGTGCAGCCCTTGGCCACCTGCAGCCCAGGTGTCCCCGCTCTCTGGGCCTTTTCCCAGGCAGCACAGACAGGTCCGCCCATTCGTGAGAGGCGGAAACAGGGCGGCCATCGCTACTGACCTGGCTGGTCTCCAACTGACAATGAACACAACTGGAAAAGTAAATGAAGTCACCCAATTTAAGGGCTCTAAATTCCAAAGAAAACAAAAGTCGTGACCCTAAAGGTTAGCCCATTTGCCCATGAAGCAGGAAGCATGGACCGGACATCCAGGGGACATTTGAACATTATCTGGACACAATGTGCTCGGAACCAGGGGCACAAATATTAATGAGACAGAGCCCTGGCAAACAGCAGATGCAAGCAATGGCACCATGCTAACTGTCATTTCCAGTCTCCTTTATCCTCCTGCCACCTGTGAGGTTGGCGTTTCATTGCTCAAACCCACACAGCTCCAAGTGGCAGGGCTAGGTAAATATCTGTCTTCTGACCTCTGTATCATCTATCTTCTCACCTATGAAACTGTTGCCTCTACACTGGGCACATAGGAAAGAGCCTCACCTAAACACTTTCAGCCACTGTTATGCTTTCTAAGACTCAATGCAAAAGCTGCAGGACAAGAGCAATAAAAAGAGAATCCTGCCTAGAAATGAAACCTAACAGGGGTGTGGAAGCAGGGTCATTGCATGGCTGACTGCCAGTCTTGCCAATGAGAAACTAAACAGGAGCCCACACCCTGTTTTTTGCAGCCCCCAAAGGCGCTGATCCATTATTAAAGGATACCCTCCTTAACTGATGGCAGAATGCTACTGATAATATGGTTCTGGTTTGGAAAAGTGACGTAGAAAGTAATTTTCTGCACCCAGACCAGAGAAATGACATAGCCAACAAAACTCCCATCTGTGGTTCCTGGACATGGGTTGTCGGTGGGGTTCCTGGTGCCCTGACGAACTCCTGGGGGCAGGGAGGGTGAGGAGCCCCTACTAGGTGAGGGAGGCTGCAGGGCTTCAAGTCTCCACTCTGTCTCTGGCACCTGACGTGCTATCAGGGCTGACACTGCTGTGAGGAGGTGGTGGGGTAAGGACGGAATTCTCAAAGGTGGGGTCCTGCCACTCGTCTGCCCCTTCCACCTTTTTATATCCTTAAATAACATATTTTAACATTTTGCTTCCATCTCAAAGGGAGTATGGGGAAGTCTGAATCAACCCTCATTCTGCAAATTTAGAACCTGATCCCAGAGTGGGAGCAAGTAACTTGCAGGGATCCCATAGCTCTTCAGCTGCGGATACAGAAGGAGAACCTTTCCACATCTCAGTCCAGGATAAATCATCCCATTCGGTGTCCCCTTTCCCTTGCGTTGCCACCAGACTCAGCCAACAGCACCAAGGACCTCCCCTCCCAAGGGAGCCTGTCCACTGTCTGGCAACGATTTCCTTGTGGCCAGATCTTAGTTCAAAATCCAACAAACATAAATATGGCCCTGAATGACTTCCGCTGCATGGCATACCAGTGAAGTTTATCGCCTGGAAAAGGACCAGAAGGAAGAAAATACAGAATAGACATTCTTGTCTCCTTGGAGGACCTGCAGCAACAGACTTCCTCACCCACCCTCCCTGCAGGGAATCCTTCTCTTCCCACCCCAACCCTGGTACTGAAACGTGGCTTTCCCACAAGGAGGCAAGAGAGTAAGAGGCACTCAGAAAGTATTTCAAAAGTCACTCAAAAAATGGACAAGACAAAAAAATATAGTGAAAATATCCCTTCCATCCCGGCTGAAAACAGATTAGGCAATGCCCAACTGTGCTCCCCGGCAAGCTAACAATCAGCTGGCCAAAGGGACGGTTGACCTCACATTTCAGCACCCTCCATCATCAATCACTTAGCAACCAAAAATACTCATCACTGATCTGTAATCCACTGGCCCTGCTTCCAACAGAAAGTTGATTTGAAGCAAAAGAAGGACAAATCTGATAGATTTATGAAGCGATGTAGAACCTTTCCTTTTTCTAGGTACTGATGCTAAGAATGCCATATTCTACTTTTTGCGACAGGTGTCCTTAAAAAGTAACTTTTCATTTCAAAAGAACTAGCAGTATCCTCCCTGAAACTTTTTAGTTTCAAAGGAGAAACTAGAAAAATCTTCTCCATGAAAGTTGGTAAGAGTTGACTAAGCATTGCTATGATTGCTAGTCATAAATGGGGACTTAGAAGCAATATTCAGCCCAGTCCTGATGATGTGCTGCAGAATGGACCAGCCCCCTTGGGGAACAGAGAGGAACAAGAGATGGAAAGGGTGGTGGGCACATTTCACGGCATCTGAATAGACAGATCAACAGAGGCAAGGGAAAGACCGAGTGGCGTGTGAGAAGAAAAGCACACACTGATGCTGAAGCGGCCACCCTCAGGTGACCCAGGTAAGGTTGCAGGAATTGGCATCTTCATCACCTGACGAACAAAGAGAATTCTGGAAACACCCTTCTCCTACCACTCAGCTGACCACCTAAAGACAAGGCCACTGTGCAAGCTCCTCCCATGCTCCCAGCACACTGTTAGGCCCCAGGGATCCCACTCAATTCCCAAAGCAATTCTGTGAAGCAGGAAATGGGAAGTTCATTTTACAGATGAGAAATCAGAGGCTGAGGGAGCCTGCACTAACATTAATGATTTTTTTACAAGCCTACTGAATAGAACATCTGAAATTTAAACCAACCTCCCGCCAACTCCAACACCCATTATTTCCATTCCTTATGATAAAATTCTAATCTTAGTCAATCACTTTTATATTTTACAGATATCTAGATCAAGACACACACACATACACACACACACACTCATATACACCTCACTCACTCCTCAGAGACTATCAAGCGATTTGTGCTTTCCTCTCTAACTCCTAAAATGATTCATTATCAGAGACAGACCCCTGTGCTGCCACAGCCGCTGTAGTGATGGTCAGTTTTATGCTCTGTTTCTTCCAGCAAGTGCATTTCTATCCTCACAATTAGTGGATCAGGTGCTGCTCCTAGCATGGACTCTTCAGCTCCCCCACACACCCAAGATACTAGCAGCCCCATTGGGGTCAGGAGCCATGGATATGCCAGAGGTCCCACCTGCGCCTGGACCACCACAGGGAACAGGTAGCTTCTCCAGACCGTCCTGTCCCTAGATCGCCCTCAAATGACTCACTTGGGACCGCCCAGCTGAATCAATTCACCATATCCAAACAATCCCAATAAGTGGAGATTTATTGGAATTGTGTCTGCAGCTGCAAGTGCCCATGGTGAGGCTCTGACAAGCACAGCCCAGGGAAAATACTGAAGACAGAGAGGCTTTGGTTTCAAGAACGAGCACTCGTCTGCAGGCGGTCCCCTGGAGGGGTCTCAAGGAATATGTACAACTCCACGTAGGTGACATTCTTGGGTGGAGACATTGTGTTTGGACACAAACGGGTGTGGTCGGGGCCAGGAGAAGAGTGGAGGCTGCAAAGGGTGCAAGGGATGGTTTAGGCAATAGAAATATCTGTGTCTTGATAGTGGTGGGAGTGTCATGGCATAATGTTTGTCAAACTCAGACTACTGTATACTAAATAGAGCACATTTTACTGCATGTAAATTGCACCTCGTTTAAAACAACCATTGTGAGATCAAGACAGAAATGAGACTCACAGCACACTAGGCCCCAACCTGAGGTGACTTCTCTTGATGTCCTCCCTTCCTCCTCTCTTCCTCTTCTTCCCCCTCCTCCCTTTCCTCCTCTTCCCCCTCCTCCCCTTCCGCCTTCTCCCTCTCCCCCTTGCCCTCCTCTCCCTCTTCAAAGGCCTTCCCTCCTCCTCCTAAATTCCATGAGACAAAGGAAACCCTCTCTCTTTGGGATAGCGATCATTGTCCCTTTGCGTCTCACTGTCACATAAAGCATCTTTTGACATTTCCAATGGAATGATTCACGTGCACACCTTCCCTCCCCTTCTAGACGTTCTGGCATAATCCAGGCTTGAGTCCCGGCTTGATCATAGCTGTGTGACTTCAGATGAATGAATCACTCAGCCTCTCTGTGCCTCACTTTCCTTGTCTGTAGAGAAGCAACCTGGAGAAGGGTGTGTTTGCTGGTATCAGCTCCCAGGACCACTGGGGTGCAACACGAAAGGCACGGAACACAGCAGGCACTGGGCAAACCCTTCTTTCTATGCTTTCCCCCTCCCTGGTCAAGTGAAGAATTCCCGGAACTCACATGTGATTCACGTGCGGACCCTCTGGGTGCAGAGCTGAGGGACAGAGGAGTGCTCCATGAACATCTAATCAGTGAGTACACAGAAAGCAGGTCCACTGACCTCCCGCCTCGAGAATTACCCTGAAGAATTGTTCTCTGATATAAAGCTATGATAAGAGATGGGTTTTAAAAAACGTATTCAAAAGTTCTGTAAGCCATTTTTTGATATGACTCAAATTGTCCCAGGCACCAATTTTGCGAACCATCTACCCAGTGCGACTCTATGGCCAAGCTGCCTGGCTCAGGCTCTTACCAACTGTAAAACTGTTTTCCCATCCCATACTTTTTTTGTTTCCTCAGTGACTGACAGCAATGATGGCAAAAGCAGCAGTAATAAGCTAACTGGGCAACTACTGTCTTCCAAGAACTTCACCTATTGCCTCATTTGAGGCTCAAAGCAAACCCAGAAGGGGCATGGGTTCTCCTCTGTTGAACCTATGAGGTTAGGGGGCTGCAAGGGACCAGAGCATGTCCAGGTTTCACAGGGGGACGGGTAAGGGTGATCTGGCAGATCGTGTCATGCACGTCCATGGTTCCCATCACTGCATCACATGACCTCCCCTCACAGAGAGAGAACATTTCTCCTGGATTTGCTAAATCAACTGACACATGAGCGATGGGCACCGGCGCTGGACTTGTGAGTTTTCCAGCAGACCATTCAGTTGATGGGTCTGAGGCTGCACAATGTGGAACAGCCAGCGGGGGTTTCAGTGCTGGTGAGGACAGGTGCTGACGGACTGCCTGGATTTCAGGCTCCGGAGCATGGAAGAGTCTATTACCAAGCTAGGACGGCTGAAAACTAGGCTGTGGCCCAGAGCATAAGGCAGTGTTGAATGGGGTTAGCAATGAGGCAAGGAGCATTCTCACATCTGAAGCCAGGAGGGGAGGTACAGGTAGCCCTGGCGATGTCCCAAGGGTACCTGCTCCCTGGAGGCCTGGTAGGGGCTGCAGGCACAGAAAGACCTTCCCAGTCAGGAAGCGATGTCTGAGCCAAGAGGTTCCTTCTCAAGGGGTGTTGTGTTATCTTATCCAGAGCATATGCAGAAATCACTCTTGTTTTTTCCGTGTGGACATTTATAATTAGAGTATGTATAACCTCTCACTAAAACAAGGTTTGCTTTAATTTTATTACAATAGAATTCTGACTCTTTGCTAATTAATGATTTTTGGAGTTTGTATTAAATCATTTTCTACTCCAGAGAAAAATCAAGAGCTAAGAAATGAGGACTACACTTCAGTCTTTGAGAACATTGCTTTTAATCTACTAAATCAGAGACTCTATGACTTTGATATATTTCCTCTTTCTTTTTTTTTTTTTTTTTTTTTTTTTTTTTACAAAAAATAAAAGATGGTAATAAACTCTACTCTGCAGGGACAACTCTTTCTCCCCTTAGGCGGAATAACTCCATTCTAAGGCATTGTTCCGTTGGTACGTCAGTCTCACCTTGAGAGTGAACTCCTTCCCAAGCCCCCAGACCTAAATCACTGTCTGAGCTGCCAGGAGGGGAGGCGCCCAGCAAGACAGAGGCTGCAGCGCAGCACCAGGACACCTTACTGAGACTGCCCAAGGGCGCTGGAAAATCCCTCCCTCTGGAGTAAAGCTGAGCTCCTTGCTCAGGTTTTCTAAAAACGAGGCCGACTATAAATTCTTAAAGAAATATAGAGCAAAAAAAAATTAACAAAAGCCAGAACCAGAGCAGAGCCTTCCACACAGAAACGCCTGCCCAGCCACAAACCGCCTCTCCGGGAGGGGAAGGCGTCCCACTGCAGAGCAGGAGCGACTCGGGAGTTGGGCCAGATTCCAAGGGCTCCCGTGGTCTCCTGGGTGAGGCTCTGGAATGTGGCGATAAAGGAGCGCTATGCTCCGAGTGGGGCTGTGGCAGGCGAGTCCCGGACGCTGCCAAGGTGCCCCCACAGCCGCACTGACAGCAGGGCAGGCCAGGGCAGCTCCCCGGGCAGACCTCTCACACCAGCACGCTGGTGCAGGCTCAGCATTCAGCAGGCGCCTATCTCAGGCCTCTGACCGGGCAGCCCAGTTCCCTTTTGGGCACTCCTAACTGTGAAAACACTAGGGCCCAAGCCCAGAGGAAAAGAGGAGGTCCTGTCGGCCTTATCTGAGGTCACCCAAGCCGGCTGGCCACGGAGGCGGCCAGAGAGCTTACAAACGCCATGTCAGACCATCACTGAACTCCTCCCCAAAAAGAAGTTGGTAAGTTAAGACTCTTCCAGCTTGCAAACCAATAAAGGCATTCCTGGACAAGTCCTGAGCGACATTCCTTCTTGCCCGGTTAAAGCATCCGTTCTGCTGACTATTCCACTCCATAACGCCCTTTCCTCCTGGCTAGCACCAGCTCTTTCCCTCTAGAAGTCTTGGCGAGTTGGTAAATCTCAGCAGGCACACAGCTCAGTTTCACGTCTTTGTAGCATTACAGAAGCCACACACATGCACACACACACGCAACGCACAGGAACAGACGCATGCACACATATGTGCGCACACACAAATGCTCCCTGCTTACCTTCCTTCAAAACAGCCCAGCGGCTCTCTCAGTCTGCACTTCTGAGCCCAGTTTTCCTTGACACAGGCCTTCACAGCAGGACAGTGGCACGCCAGGGGAGGGCAGAGGCATGCCACGTCCCTCCCAGGCACCTGGCCTCCCACTAGTGTAGAAGGTAAAAGATTTCCTTGGCTATGCAGGGACTTTGATTCCGCCAAAAAGGCCAGGGCAATGTAAACACGAGGGTGGGGTTTGGTGCACTCAGGTTGAGTGAAATTTGAACTCCGGAGGCTGAGGAGGTGGAGAAAGGAGCTCCTCCTGGGAGTCCCTCACCAGGCTTCTGCGTTCACTCCTGAGCGTTCTGAACTGACGTCCAGGAGCCAGCACCAACCCACGTGGCTTACAAAGCACAGTTTCAGCCTCCTTTTGCTTTCTTCAAAGTAACCAGGTGGAAAATCTTTGCCACACATGCTCCATCTCCTGGGAGTTGTCTCTCTGTCTTTTGTGCAGGATGTGGCTAAGAGTACAGCGTGAGTGTTCATTGCACACAGCATATTTTGTGTGATTAGCCCAGAGCTCTATGTTCTGTGTTCAGTGTAGCAGATCCTTTTCATCTCAGGCCTCATTACATTCAACATAGGTGGGCTTCAGCCAGTGGCTTACTCTTTGCTTTGGCTCAACATGGGCCACAATATCAACCACACACTTTTTTTACTCTTCAAATGAACAGAGTATGACACAGCAAACAAGCAAAAGCCCATTCTGATGCCTTCAGGTTCCCAAAGCACAATGGAAACCCTTTTAAAAATCACCAGTCAGCCATCCGGGGGAGACAGGACATACCTGGGCTGAAAGCGCAGGCAGAGGGTAACAAGTCTTCAATAAATCACCCGAGATGGCCACATTGGCATATGTCACTTACAGGAGGTTAAGACAAAACTCAGCGCACCCTTGAAAGAAAAAATCTCTTTTAGGATGAGACATAATGCACTTATTGTGCAAGAAGTTCTATTAAATTTGGTATTCTTTAAAGGGTATTGGCTAACCCACCTTCCTATCAAGAGTACCGAAATTATTGTTACAATTCTGCAAATGACATGATCGCTGCAATAAAGACAGTGACTAACTTATCACAAAATAGTTTGCTTTAAAGAATATACATCAAAAGAAAAGAGATTAGGAGCAGTGAATATAATGCAATGAATGTTCATGTCTCCAAACTGTAGCTAACTGTATGCCTAGATATGGCCAGGGAGTCCCAGCCTCCTACAGGATGCAAATTTTAAAATCAGACCATTGCATCACAAAACTGTGCAAGAAAAGCAACAGCCAAGGTATCTTTATCCATTTCTAATAGAAAGAGGCAGCAGGATTAGTTATATGTTCAAAAGGAATGTTTCCTTTCATGTTGTTCTGGGTTGGGCTTGATTTGGGTGGGGTTGGGGTTTTTGTTTTGTTTTTCGGTGGCTGAGGGCGAATTTTCTTCATGTGGATGACAGCTTTGTAAACGGGCTGCCATAAGCCTTTGTGAATATATGGCAACGGGCACCCACTGGTCTTCAGATCTTGTTTATGTAGCTGGCGGCCACTGAGCAGGCAGGCTCAGAACGCTCTCATTTTCTACACGTTCCCTGCTAATGGGTCTTGATTACATGGAGCCTGTTCAGGCTGTTAGTATTAACTTCTCTTGAAACAAGGAGGTCTTTTGAAGCTTTGCTGATGTTTGGCCAGAGGCAGTTCTGTGGCTTAGAGTGTTTTGAAAGGCCCCAAGCCTTTTCACCCTGAAGGGCTGTAATTTTGTGCAGCAGGCTGGCCAGTCGACCCTTAGTATATGCGGTGGATTGGTTCCAAGACACCAGCACCCCCCAGTCCCCCACCACCCTCCGTGAGTATACCAAATCTGTACATACTCAAATCCTGCAGTCAGCCTCGAGGAACCTGAGTATAGGAAAAGTGGGCTTTCCATACACACAGGCTTCTCATCCTAAATAGACTGTACTTTCAATCTGTGTGTTGGCTGAAAACAATCTGCACATAAGCGGATTCACACAGTTCAATTATCGTTCAAGGGACCACTGTGTAGCTAATGAAGAAAAGACTTGTTGAGTTTCCCGAATATCTCTGAAAATAGCAAGTGGGACAGGAGGTTGGCAGTATGTTTAGTGCCACTCCTATTTGGGACTCCCTAAAGGCAGAAGAAAATTCCAGAATGGGAAACCAATTAGAAGGATGAGAAAAGACGTGGAAATTTCAAAAAGTAGTGGGAAAGATCAGAGGTATAAGACTATCCTAAGGCCAAAACACAGACAAGAATGTTCACAGGCAGCAGTATTCATACTAGACAAAAAGTGTTAAGAGCCCAAATGCGCACCAGCCGACAAATGAATAGGCAGAGTGTGATGTGCCCACACAGTGGCACACCACAGCCATGAAAGGATGGAGTGCGACAAGAATGAAGCTGGAACACTTAGGCTGAGTGAAAGAAGTGAATCACAGAAGACCGCTCACTGCACGACTCCATGGAGTGAGACGTCCGGAATAGGGAAACACAGAGAGAAGGAAAGTAGCTTCACGGTTGCCAGGGGCTGAGGAAAGGAGGAACTGGGAGTGACTGCTCATTGAGTACAGGGCTTCTTTTGGGGTGATGAAGATGTTCCAGAATTAGATAATGGCAACAGTTCCACAACCTTGTGAACGTACTAAAAACCAATGCCTTGTGTATTTTTAAATGATTAGAATGGTAAATTTATGTGCTGTGAATCTAATCTCAATACATTAAAAATAAGAATATTCTCAGGCTAGAAACCACATGGTAACAAGGGCATATTTAGCAACGGCAACCAGCCCAAGGCTCCCACGTGCACTCAGGTTTAACGCAAAGCGTCCGGGGACAGAGGCAGGCTCTGACCTCAGGTAGACAGGGGATTTCTGCAACAGAGTCTGGGGCATACAACATTCAAGGAGAGAGAAGATGCTCTCTTCTGTGCGCTAAACCAGCGCTGTGATCAGACCATCCTCTAGTGCAGGGTTCCAAGCCAAAAGAAAGCTGCCCACCTAGACAGATCAGGGTGTGGCTTCTGAGGAGGCCATTACCTGGACTGCAGGTCAGAAGCTGATGTGCAGGGCCTCCCGTGAAGTTCCTCCTCATGAGGAGAGACACATGAAAGTGACATCTAAATTCACATAGCTCCTGGTAGAAAGTTCTGATTTGAAAACATGACACCACCAACTTTCAACAAATGGAGGTCCCTCCAGCCCCTGACCCCCCTTTCTCCCCACTGTCTCCACCATTTGCTCCGTTCCGAACTTTCTTTCCAAGGACACGTCCTCCTGAGCTGACATCCCTACCTGTCCACTACACTGAGTCTGTGTGATCCCTTCTCCAATGTCAGTCCCCTCCCCACCCACCTGGGCAGACAGGCCCGTCCCAGGGGCTCTCTGGATGGGCAGCTGTGTGCCCAGAGGCCAGGAAGGGGCAGCCTGTGCCTCCTGCACTCCACTTCAGAACACTTTCACCCAAAACTCACTTCTCTCTGGAAACTGGTACCCCTGGCTACAGCGTTCTCCAGTCCTGTGGGCTGCCACTGCCCCTCACTTCCCAGCCCATCCCCCACACGTCCATACCTCCCTGGGTCTAGGCTCAAACACTCTCATCACAGGCATTTCTGTGGTTTCTCCTGGGAAACCATCAACATTTTATTGGGACCCTCGCCTTGACTCTTTGGACTTTAGAGAACTTTCTTTGGTTTCACTTCAGAATTTCTCATGACATACCCTCAACTTCCTCCAAACTTCGAAAGCCCTGAACTTTTCAGGAGTGGCAGCCAGGCCTCTCCTTTCTCTAGCAGCCTCTACAGCTCCCTGGCTCCTGCTCTTCTCTGTATGTATCCAGTCCTTCCCTCAGCACAGCGGAGTCGGGAGCCAATGTATGTTTAACTCCAGCACCAAATTTAAGACATCAAGGGCAACACAGATCCACGGTACTTCCTCTCCTGGCCCATCTAGACCCACAAGGCCTGCTGTCTCCCTCACCTGTGGCCCATGTCCATGCCTTTGCTGATGTGCATGCCTCTGAAATCAAAGAAGCTCTACCAGTGTGGCGTCCACACATTACTGAGCACTGCCCAGCCCAGCAACCACCTGTTTCCAGGGGAAGCTCCTCCAAGCTGTCCCAGCTTTCAAAACCTCCACTCCCCAGACTGTTGTCCACTCCCAGCAGACAACCTCGCCTGCCTTGCACAGGTCAAGTGATGCCACAGCCAGTGAACTCACTCCCAGTCGGCTCTCTACCCTTCTCTGCGTCCTGGCTCCTGCACCGGGCACCCTGCCTTGGACACACTCATGGTGTTCTCAGCCTCCTGCCTCTGTGAATCCAGTCCCTGCCTGCACTGAGCTCGGCACATCGGCAGAAGGAGATTCACAACCAGCGACCAAGTCCCCAGTCCTGGCTTCACCAACTAGCCCTCTGACCCCTCCGAGTGTGGTAAGGATTAAATACATCAATGCAAGCTGCATGCTCAGAAGGTTGTGTGGCTCATGAGCAGTACTCAGCAAGGGTGAGCTCTGATAACAACAACCATTAGCCATTCCAGCCCTGTCCGGGCCTCTGCACGGAGCTGTGCCATCCAATTCAGCTCTGTATCTGCAGCATCCAGCACTGCCCGTGCTCAGTGAGGCAGGGAGGGGATGGAGACTGCATCCTGGGTCCTACAGAGCCTGCCTGGCAAGTACACACGGCCTCTGGTTCTCTTTGATGAGCTTCCCAGAAGTTGACCACTCTGCCTTCACTCCCCAGGTGACCTACCCGAATCCTCGGATTTAGCGATTAACAAGAGAGCAATATCTTACGTGTACAGGAATAAAGAATGAACCCCCAATACTACGAGAAAGATGGTTTCCTCCCAGCCTCTGCCCACCCTCGGGAAAGCACCCAGAATGCCCATCACTCAGTGGCTCCCCTGCTGCTTTTCCTTCTGCCTCAACCTAGTCAGGGGCCCAGCAGCATCCCGGACTCACTGCTACGAGTTCAAGGGCAATGTACGGCTACAGCTGCCACCAAAGGACGGCTGCTGAGATCTTGGCATAATTCCCACCATCAATCAACACCAAATCTTGCTATTGCTCTAACAATTTGGCCTAATTTCAGTAAGAATATATCCCAGGTCACAAATTAGCTCACATTCACACTGACAAAAAAAAATACTATTGAATTTTCATAGTACAATTTTCCATAGACTGTCACCACCATGAATCCTAAATTAATTCAACTTTCCATGGTGAAGTCTGAAAGACCACGATGTCAGAGGGTGTATTTTCCTTGTTAAGAAATCATCACTATGCACTTGTAAAGAAACACTAAACACATCTCTGGCTCTTGGTATGTGGAAAAAAACTTCCTGGGGACAGTTGTACACTCCTCCTGGGCCCTATCAACTGGAGGGGGTCCCCCCACATCCACAACAGGCAGGACACACACAGGACACTTGCTGGGGACGCCCTCCTCCTGCCCACAGAAACCTGTTTTCTCAGCTCCTGGGGTCAATGACTTTCCCTGCACTTCGCGTCAGTCTCTTGGGTCCTAGGGATTTAAATCTGGGCTCCCAATTCCAGCCAGAGCAACTGTCACTGGGTGTCCACCCTCGACAGGCCTTGACTTTGGCCCCCTCTCTGTGACATGCTCTTATCACACCCCTGGCTCACACAGCAAAGTGGTCACCGTCTCCTACCCTGGTCCGTGGACCTCCATGCCAGGTCTCCCCAACGGAGAGCAAGGCTCTAGGTATGTGGCTGTGCTGAGGCAACAAGCCAGGCGGTCTCAGCTTTGCTCAGCCTGGCGTGCATCCCCGTCCAGCACAGTGTCCACAGGGGGAAAGGAGTACTGTGGAAACCAGCTTTCATCCACAAAGTAGGTCAGATTGCTCCTATCAGCAAGATCAACTGAGCAAGTCTGAAGATCCCTTAAAGCTTGCTTTTCTTACATAAAAGCACAAGCTGCCATTATATCAACCTTGTTTTTCAAGAAATAGGTGGATGTTTTACATAAAATATCCTCTGTATTCTGTGCTATGTTAAAAAATTTACGTGGGGAACACACCCACTAGTCTCTGACACCTATGCCTTCTACCTCCAATGCCCTGCGCCCCACGGCATCTTCGATAACAGTAACGGAATACAACAATGGCATCCCCTCTGTCCTTGGACCTACAGAGAGAATAAGAGACAATTTACATGCAACTGAATGCGTGTTTAACATCAAGTATCTTGTCTGTCAACATTTAAACACAATTTTAACTATCTAAAGTCCCAGAATTAACCGTATAGGGCCAGGGTGCCCAACTTTCAATAGCAGAACTTGATCTTCAAACAAATCTTTATGCAGAAACCAAACATGAAAAACAGAAAAAGATCAAGGTGGGACTGGGGCTGTGGAGGGTTCTGGCAGAAGTGGATGGAGAGAGGCTGGGGCTGCTCCTTAACAACCAACTTGGAATCCTGGAGCCACAGGCATGGAGTTTGAAAGCTGTTGACCCCAAGAGTGTTGTTACTCCTAAGGTCAATGCCGGTACCAAGAACATCGCCGTAAAAGGCAGGAGAATCATTTGCTTAAAGGAAGCATGCATGTGGATGGTGGTCTCCTAGCCCAGATGGCCGAACGGGGCCAGAGACGCAGGCCATGAGGGTGCACCTCCGTGTAAGGGTCCCTGTCCCCATAGGGACAAAGGATCCAAGTCAAAGAGATTGTCCCAGTTGCCCCTTTTGTATGAACACCTCTCTTTTCCCCTAAGTCATCCATAATCTTTCCCTCCCCTAGGAAGCCCTGGCAGCTGTCTTGCAGCACTTTCCAAAGAAAGGAGTCGATGAGACAGTCTTGCATGTGTAATCTAAAAGGCCTCCCCAGACATTCCTTTAAGCCTGAAAGAGAAGAGCCAGAGCACACACAAGTCCTATTCTTCCAGCCAAGGGCTGAGGAAGATGATGAGGATGACCCTGTGGGCCAGGCACACAGAAGGGTGTGCATGTGAGGAAGAGACTCTGCTTTTCTTCAGTCCCAGCCTCGTTCTCTCTCACATTTTGGTTCTGTTTACCAAATACTTAAAGTCAGCAGGTGCTCTCTTTCCCTAACTTGGCATGAGTGCAATTGCAGGCTCTTACAGAGAGGCAAAATGAAGTTGCAGCCCTGCCTCTTTCAGGCAATGGAGAGAAAGGTTCTGCCCAAGGAAGACACAGATGAAAACTCAGCAGGTTTGATCGAGTGCCATTCAGGCTCCCTACTCACACCAGGAGATGGGCAGAAGACCACATCTGGGAAGAGGGGCTTGACTGAGATGTGACTTGGAAAGGAGTGGCAGCAAGGGCCTTGTAAGAAGAATAAGGACCAAACCCTCACTACACCAGGGTCTGCACACACACTGCTGCTCACGCTGGGTGTGGGAAGCTTGGTGGCTCAGGGTCCCAGGGAGACTGTAGGGATGGAGCCCTCTTCCAGATTCACATCTCAGGGAATCCACCAGCAGAAGAATAGTCGCGGTTGTAGTCCCCATAGGTGGGAATTAGAGTCCAAAGATCTGCAGCTTTGGGGAAGGAATGCAGAGCAGGGCATGAATCATTGCATGCATGTTGGTTAAGTGGGCAGGGTCACCAAAGAGCAGTGGAGATACTGACCACAAATAGCAGAGGAAAGTGAAAAGAGATTAAGAAGCACAGCTCCACTGGACTCTAAGAAGACACAGTAGGCCGGGTGCGGTGGCTCGCACCTGTAATCCCAACACTTTGGGAGGCCCAGGTGGGCAGATCACCTCAGGTGAGGAGATCGAGACCAACCTGGCCAACATAGTGAAAACTCCACCTCTACTAAAAATAGAAAAATTAGCTGGGCATGGTGCAGGCACCTGTAGTCCCAGCTACTCGGGAGGCTGAAGCAGGGAGAACTGCTTGAACCCGGGAGGTGGAGGTTGCAGTGAGCCAAGATTGGGCCACTGCACTCCAGCCTGGGTGACAGAGTGAGACTTCCTCTCAAAGAAAGAAAAAAAAGGAGGAAGAGGAGGAGGAGGAGGAGGAGGAGGAGAAGAAGAAGACGACAACAACGACACAGTAACTGCAGTAATACAAACAAGCTGTCCACCTTTTAGACCCCTGTCTGCATGCACAGGACACCTCATCCAGTGGGATATTGGGTGTACCCTTCCTCCCAGGAAGCAGAGGAGGCCCAAGGTTTGTGTGCCCCTGGGGGTTGGAGGGCCCCTGAGGACCCAGGACGAATCCAGCCAACTCTCAGCACCTCTTTCACTGTCCCAGGGGGTGACAGTGCTTAACTCTTAAGGCCACTCTTGTGGGCTGACTTCTGCAAATTTGACAGGACAACATACAACTTGAGCCAATTCCTCTGATTCCTGTCAGATTCGAAAAGTAATGAGCACTTCATGAGATGGCGCCTCAGGACCTGGAACAACTCTTTTCACTGCCTCCAATGCCACCCTCACTCTTCTGATGGAGTGCATCAATTTTTTGAAAGTAACCCCCACACAACTTGATCCCGGTTGTAACAGAGGGTAGGCTTCTCACACTTCAGACAGGAGGAAGCCGGCGCCCCCAGGCCACTCTCTCAGGTGACACTCAGGAGGACTTGCTGTTTGGTCTGTGATCACGCCTGCAAGGAGGTCCTTTGGTGTTTGTGGGTTGGAGGCTTGCAGCCTCAATTCATAATCAAGAGATGCAGAGGGAGGAAATCTCAGGCTCAGAACAGGACTACACGCCCATCTGGCCCGTTTCTGTCTCCAACAACTTCAGTTGCCTGATGAGAGCTGCTTTTCACTGGAGCTATCTAAGCAAGCAATGCTTAGAAAAGCCTGGTTTCGGGGCAAGACCTAAAGGAATATTCTTCTGCCTGGTGGAGAGTCAAGTCTCACAGGGTGGCTGAACACCATGCAAAGCGCCCTGGAGCAGCTCTGGATATTGGGGGGCAGCACCCCATCTGGCCAACAAGAACCCAGGCTGCAGACACAAGGCACTGTGTGTACCTAAGCACTCAGCAAAGAGCAGAGCCAGGACTGAAGGATCTGTAGGTGCCATCGGCCCCCTCCTCCACTAAGTTGTCAAAGCTTACTTCACTTTTCCAAATCTTAAAACCCAACAGTGTCTGGGGAGGAAAGTTTTAAAATCCATTTTCAAAGTGGCAACACGTGAATGGTCTCAGCCTGATCTGGCACTTCCCGGCCAGCTCTGCACACTGCGGCCAGCGCTTCCTGAGCCAACACGTCCTCATGGTAGCCCGTTCCTGGAACTCGGAACAGCTTTCTGAGAACACGGTATGGCCACTTCAGAACTGTCTTACTGCGAAGGTTGCAGACAAATGTGAATCTCCTCAGTCTGCTCCCTCTAGCAGCCCCATGGGAGCCCCAAAGCCTGGACTCTGGAAATGTTCATCAAGGTATCCACTTAAAGTGGCAAAGCCCAGGCCTGGCAATGCCATGGCCCTCATCATGCACACTCTTGGACTGGTAAGCGTTTGAGCTGCACTCAAAAAGTCGTAGGTCAAGGCAAGAAACCAAGGACAAGAGTGACGGAGCCGGCCTTCATGTCCAACCCTCAGCCATTCTTGAAGCTTCCCTGCTGCTCAACCCTTCCTCTAAATCTGTGGTAGAGTCTTACTCATCTGTCTCCTAAATACCTGAAAGCCCCTACTCTCCTTCACCAGAGCCACCCACACCCAAGTCCAGGCCTCCGTCAGTTCTTAGCTGGGGAGACCAGAAGCCCATTCTCTACCCTCCTTCCTCTCCAGACTCTGCCTCCCCCAGGGCGTCCTCCAGTCCCTTTGTTATCTTTCTGTATCCTCCAGTCATGTGGCTCCTGGGATCCTCACTGTCACCCAGCAAAGGAGCCAGGCTCAGGAAAGGAAGCTGAGGTTCCCCGATCTCACGATCCATCACACATAGCACCTGTTACTTCCTCCTGCACACCAGCCAGGCGGAATACACTTCCACCTCGTGAATATGTCCTGCTCACCTATGCCCCACGCCCAGGGCTAGGCATACTCTGTCTGCATTCCCTACCTGCAAGGGCCGTCCTCTTCATGAAATCTCCCTGGATTGCACAGGCAAAGTAGTTGATTCTCTTCAATTCTTTCCTAATTCCTGGTATACTCCAATTATGGTACACTGTGCACCCTGTGGCAACAACTGATGTATATCTGTGTCTTCCCAATTAAAGAGTCTGCTCTGTTTCTTCCTGCACCCACCCCAGCATCAGAACCATGGCAATTCCCAAGAAAATATGAGATGCATGAATATGACAAATGGTGTGTACGATAACAAAAATCTCAGAGTTGGAGGGAGGTATCTTTAGAGTCATCCAATTAAAACAGGCCACTTTACAGACTGGGAAAGTGAAAGAGAATGTGGTTTATGAGAACAAGTATCCCGATGGGGAGTGTGGCCACTGACACGGATGCTCCAGAGACGTCCAGCGAGGAAAATGAGATGTTCTCCATGGGGCTCAGCAACATGGGGGTCCAGGGCTTTGCAGAGCCTCCCTGAAGAGTGCTGTGGGGAGAATCCTGTCTGGAAGGGCTGAAGCCCAGTGGTAGGGAGAAAAAGGAAGTGAGGGCATTTTTCATCTCTCTGAGCCATGGAGAGGAGGGAGTAATGGGATCTGTCTACACACTGCATTCTTGGTGGTGACATTACAAATCCAGGGACACATATGCTGCTGTGGGCATTCCCTTAGACCATCAGAGCAAGTCTGATCCTGAATGGGCAGGTGCATCCTACTAGAGTAAGAAATCCCCCCACCCACAGCCCTCTTGTGTGATGAGGAGGTGGGGCACCTGGTGAGACTCAGCCCAGTCTCACTGAGTCTCAAAGAGGAAAGTCAAGGGTATGAGCCCTGTCCTGCACGGTCTCGAGCACAGGACACACTCTGAGCCACAGCTGCCATCGCTGACAGTGTACAACGCCAGAAGGCTGCCAGGGTCCCTGGCCGGTTCCTAGCTTTTGATTTCTCTTTGGATCTGCTCTCTTTATCTCTAAAATGGGCTCACAGGCTCTCTCGAGGATTAAGATACCATAGTGAGGCTTCCGGCAGGCTGCCACACTGTGTACCGCGAGACATTCTTCCCCCTCCTCGGGGACAGCAACCACCCCAGGGAACGCTGACATGACCACCATCCCCCACGGCCACCACCTGCCAGGACCACAGACCCACGGGGAGACCAGGACCACGTGCTCTTCTCTGTGCTGAAGACAGGGCATTTGTAATCGTTTGCCCACATTGGAAAGGATTCAAGGCCGGCTCCTTTCTGAGCATGGAAGCAGAATGTGTGCTCACACATCAAAGCAGGCACTCCCCTAACGCAGGCCCAGACTGAAGGCAGCTGCGGAGGGCTCCATTCCAGGACAGCAACCACTTCTAGAGAAAAATGTGGCTTAAGTCAACATTTTTTGGGTTTTTTAACCAGGCAAGGGCGGGGATAGAAAAGGCAGAGGCGGGAGTGGAAAAGAGAGTGCTGCAATACATCATTTTCCCAGCTAAAGGAGAATGTTTCAGAGGCTGCCAAACCTTAACTCCTCAAAGCATTGGACAGCTTGGAAGACTAAAGTGGGAATGCAGCTGGGACTCCGCCTTCCACCCGCCAGGCGGTGTCCAGTCCAGGGACCTGAGCCAGGCACTGCTGACCGCAGGGAAGAGCGAAGCCTGCCTGGAGTAAGAGCTCACCAAAGCAGCAGACCGGCCTCTACACCAAAGAGGGGCTGAGGAGGGCTGCAGAGTGGAAAAGAGGAGGGAAATTCAGCAAGGATGAGTTTTCTATCCAAAGGTGACTACTCTTTCTGGGGAACACCTTCTCAAAAGGACCCAAGCCTGGGGATTCTGCAGAGCTTTGGTGGCAGAGGTGGTGGTGGCAGCCACATGTCTCACAGGGAGAACTTGGAAACCCTGCGGAGTACAGCAATAAGATCAAATGCACTTGGGAAGCCCCTCTAAGGGAATCCAGCGTGCTCAGTGAGAAGGACACAGGAAGAAAAGTTTAAAGATGTGCACAGATGCTCAAGGAGGTGGGTTAAGTGAAAAACTCAGGCTATAAAACAATGCACAGGCTGATCTTATTAAGAGAAATGACATGGTACTTAGAAATCATGCCGAAAATACACCAGTGACGAGTGCTTCATCTCTAGATGGTAGGATAGGGGTAATTATTCCTTCTTTCTTTTTGATAATTTACATCTTCAAAAAAATATTGATACAAGCTTAAATGTATGTATAATAAAGAAAGAGAAGCATTAAACTCACTCCATTGAATCAGGTACCCCAGACACGCCAGACAGCACGTGGGGATGGAGGGGAATCAGGAGGAGAGGATGCAGATCTGAGGAAAGGCTCTGTGCTTGTCTATAACTCAGGAGCTAGAATTCTCAGGAATGCTCAGGCAGTGGTTCAAGGGAAGGTTGCTGAGATCCAGTTTTGGGAGAGGACTCAGATTCTGTGTGGTGGGTTCTGGGCTAAGCATCTGGATAACACTCCTGAGCTCACTCTGAGTCCTCCCCTGTCCCTCCACCTCCCTGGGGGTGCTCATGGGCTTCAGATATCATTGAGGCTGCAAGGGATGAACCAGGCGCTGGGAGGAGGCTGCACTCTCATCCACTACATCCATGAGGAGTCTGAGCATGACTCAGCCCATAAAGGGGGTCTCTGCTGTTTTATGAAGCCAGGAAGCCCTCAGAGAACATGAACCCCAGAATCCCTTCCACTCCTCTTCTGTAACTGATCCTCTTGGTGTCTGCTGGGCAGACATAGCCACTGTCTCATGACAATGAGCACTGACTCCAAGCTCTCAGCTGCTGACCCCTTAGGGAGCCAACAGAAGCATCTGTGTCCCTGAAGTGGGCACCTGTCACTGTCCGGGCTCCATACCCATCTCGTCTTCCTCGGGGATGACGCTTGCATTTTCCCCTGGGAAACTGGCCTTCTTCCCTCCATGCGTACAGCCTGGGTGTGATGCTCTGCCCACCCAGCCCTAGCTCAGCCCACAACCCAAGCAATGCCATGCAGTGTCTGTTTTCCAGGAGTATGAACATAAGCAGAGCGATGCGGGGCTAAGCGCTGGAGCCTGTTATCCTAGTGCTGGTCCCTGTAAAGGGTCCCTGGGGGTGACCGCCCAGACCACAGAACAGCTTTCAGTGGCACTGTCCCTTCCAAAACCTCCACCAGCTGGATGGCTCTGCTTTTGACTCCATAAGTTCTTCCATGGCCTCCCAAAAAATTCCTTTATTCCTCCAAAATTTCCTGAAGTTGATTTAAAGATCATTTATCAGTGGAAAAAAAAAACTGACACAATTCCCAGGGTTCACAGCAGTGCCCACCTTTTGGATACTCAGGGGACAAGCACCAGGGACCCTGAAAAATGTGCAACAGAAGTAGCAGCAGCAACAGAACAAGTGAGCAGGGCTAGCCCTGGCCCAGGAAAACCCGTGAGACAGCCAGGTAGGATGATTTTCATACAACATGCTTCATTCTTCAACAGCCCCTTAAGTACCCTGTTTCCTTGGAGCAAGGTCAGTCCGTGGAAAAGCAAAGATTTAAAGTGTAGAAGCATGAACTTTCGGACCCACTCCACTTACTGCACAGGAAAGCCGTGAATCTGGCTGCAAAGTGCACCTGGCTGCCTTGGCGCCCTATCTGACTCCTCGCCCACCTGTCTGGGAACCACTGTCTCCCAGGTGTCCTCCCCACTCTGCCCTGTTCTTTCTCAGTTTCTTTCCAGGATTCCTGTGCACCCACTCCCAATTGGCTCCATCCTTTGCATGGCAATGCCAGACCTTCTCTACTCGCCCCTAGACCCAACTCTCGGCGACAGAGTCCCAAGTGGATGCCCAGACCATCACCTGCATGGCTCCAGCACCTCCAACCACACAGTCCACAGCAGTCTCCCACTGTTCACACCACTAGCTCAGAAGATGCTGAATGAAAAATACACCAATGGGAGTTGTGATTTGTCACGTCAGGGCCTTAGATATTTAAAGTTCAAATTGCTTCTCTAATCATTCATTCAAGAAACACACATTGAGTATCTGCTACAGACTGAATATTTGTGTCCCCTAAGATTCATATGACAAAACTTAATCCCCAGTGTGATGGTATTAGGAGGCAGGACCTCTGGACGGTGCTCAGAGCATGAGGATGGAGCCTCCATAAGTGGGACTGATGCTCTCAGAAAGAAGGCCCCAAGGAGCTCCTTCTCCTCACCACCACGTGGAAACACAAGAAGGCAGGAGTCGGCAACCAGATGACAGCCCTCACCAGAATCCGCCAGGCTGGCTGCCTGATCTTGGACTTCCCAGCTTCTCAAAGTAGGAGACATACATATTTGTTGTTTAAGACACCCAGGTTATGGTCATCTGTTAAGGCAGCGTAAATGGGCTGAGAGGGCCTCGAAGTAAAGAAGTATCTCCCTCTGCATCTTCAGGAGATTCTGCGGTGGTTGAGAGTGTTTAAGACTGAATTCTGTCTATTTCACCCAGTGATAACGGCAAGTCCTCCACAACGTAACGTAAGGATCTATACACACACGCTCACATACATACTTCCACAGATTCTCTGTAAAGTTTCATGTAACCCCTAAAGGGGGGTGAACACTCAACTGATTTTCTGTCTATATGTTTTCTACATAAATCAACGTGGGTCCTTCATCACCTGTGAGTGACGTGGCCACAAGCACCCAGCTTTCAGTTCCCTGGTTGTGACATGGGAAGGATAAAGCCTGCCCCGCAGGCAGGTCACAGGCTCAGCTGGCAGCCAGTTTGGGGACAAGAGCGGGACACTCATGGAGGGGCTGAGCACAGAGCTGCCCTCCAGAGCACGCTCCTCACAGGAGTTGGGGCTCCTCCACACTGTCCACTGGACTTCACTGCTCCCCGCTTGCAGCATCGGCACAGAGACCACCCACCGGTGTTTTAGAACCCCTGCCCCCCTCATGGTCAATAACCCTCCAGGCTCACCCCTCCCTCGGCAAGCAAGGAACCTCCCAGCATCACGAGAATGTCCTTTTCACAACTTGCTTCCTGGTCTCCAGGAGACTCGGCACAGCCGCTGATTCATCGCCTCACAACAGAGCCCTGCTCGCTGGCTCCCATGCAGCAAGGGACCTCTCTAGTCAAATCCACTCGCCTCAGCCTGGAATTTAGGATGCTGAGTCAGCTGTCCTCAGAGTCCCCACCCAGCTCTCCAAATTAGCCCCTTTCCCCATCTCGCCTTGCACTGATTATTTACACACTTCACCAACCACCGCTTTACCCTTCTCTCCTCCAATGGAAAACGTCACCGTGTGATGGACAGAATATAGCTACGCAGATGCGAAGACACGTAACTGGAAAAAGGGCTCTGTGATCAAAAGTTTGATAACTGTTGTTTGATAAATCTCACGGCTTTAAGATTCCAGTGTGCACTGTGATCTTTTGAGAGACAATGTATCATTTTCCAAGAGTTTTCAGCTGCATTTCTTTTAATGTGCTGGTTATCTGGAAGGACTGATGTGCTGAGTAATTCACACCAGCAAAGAACACTCTGTTTACTTTAGAGGCCAGAGCCAGGCTCTCCCTGTCCACAACAACTTGCCCACTAGCCCCAGATTTCATCTGTGTTTTAATGCCCTTACCATCAATACTCCATCTGTGGGTCTCCACCTCTGGTACAGGTGTATTTTGGGTTGCAACAATTCCTTGAGTTGAAATTCCATCCCACAAGGCCTATGAAGGAGCAAGCTTCTCCCCAGAAGAACAGAGAGGAGCCGTGTGCTGCCCTGGGACACACAATTGGTGTCCTTTCTCACTGACCACAGACACCACCTTCCTGGAGTCATGGGAAGCTCCGCAACCCACAAAGATGGGGCGCTACCGCAGTTCTTTCCACAACACTTGCTTTTAGCTATTTCACATCTGGATGTAACTAATCTGACAAAAAGTGTTTTAATTTCTTTCCCAAACCAAATCTGATTCTCAGTCAGTGGTTGAAAAAGACAAGAGATCAGCATGACGTGCCAGGAAAAGCCTCAATTCCCCTTCTTTGAAATCAGCCTCCAGTTGTGTCCTGCGGAGATTCCAGCACACAGCTGCCTCTTCCTTCCTTTCCTCCTTCACGCTTCTAGCTGTGACCCAATGTGCATATTCCACAAGTGAACATAGGACATGTTTGGATGAGATTGTCTCGTGAAAACGAGATTTAAATGATACAGTCATAAATCAGGAACACTAGACCAACAAGCAAACAGAAATTAAAACAAGATGTCTGTTGCATGTGGGGCCGTACAACAGTAGCTATTTTGGCTGTGGTCAGCGCTTGGCATCCCCACATGCAAAGAGGAAGGGAGGGGAAGAAGGGGGAACGGTCCCTGGCATTATACATACACACAAGTTCAGGCCAAGGAGCTCCTGGATATAACTTCACTGACAGCTCATCCACCCGTTACAGCTTCACAAAAAGCCCTGACCCAAACTCACCATGCCTTATTCTCATGAAGACCCTCAAAACTCACAACTGTGTCACATAAAGGTGTGATTCTGGATCTCTGAGAAAAGAGAGGGATTTTCCTCTTCTGAGCGGACTGCAAAATACTTCAGATCTTTGAGTGGGCTGTCTTCCCTGTGCCCTTCTCCTCCATAACTGCACACAAGATGACCACACGCACCTTCTCCGTCTGCGCTGAGGTTCTCGTACGAGTCCCAGCGTATCAGTGGGTCTGCCGTGTTGTAGTCCACAATCACGCCGTGGTCGTTGTACAAGTGTTCGGACCCTGCACAGGGCACAGGCAGCAACATTAGTCCTAGTGAAACCCATCACGTCCGTCCACCTGACTCCACCACAGGGGCAGGTGAGCAGCCTGACTAGAGCAGGAGAGAGAAGCTTCTCCATTCTCCACCCTCCCGCCAGGAGCCACGACACTAATCAGAGAACGTGGAGGGTTTTCCACAAATAGAACCATAGTTAAAACCACTAGGGGGAAGGGGGAAGTCAGCACTGATCTTTCGTCCACTGTGTACCAGGCTTGGACACGTCTGCAAAACAGGAGTCTTCAGACCACCTCACTGATGAGGACACACAGGCCCGGTAAGCTGTCTCTGAGCCTCAGAGCCCACAGATTTGAATCCAGGCTCCAGGCTCCTAGATCCACACTCCTCCCTTCAAGTCTTTCTAAGAATACCAAGGGGATTTTTAACACACAAGCCATGTATTTAAAGGTTTTTGCCTAAATCGTTGACAATGAACACAGAAAAAGCATGAATATTTCCACAGCTATTAAAAAGGGAAACAAAACTCCCATGCATGCGGATCTTGGTGATGGATCTGGACAATTCACCTTGATGATAAAGGGACTGGTTTCTTTTGAAATATATTTTTTAGGGAAAAAATTTGTTTTGCATATAATACTGGCAGCCTACTATACTTCTAATTCTCTTTTTAAAATGCTGGTTACTTTGGGGACAATGAGGAAATCATGATGGAAATTTAAAAATTCCTTGAAACGAATGATAATAGTGACACAAGTTACCAAAACCTCTGGGATACAGCGAAGCCAGTGCTAAGAGGAAAGTTTATAGCATTAAATGCCTACATCAAAAAGTCTGAAAGATCACATATTGATAACCTAATGTCAAGCTTCAAGGAACTAGAGAAGCAAGAATAAATGAAACTCAAAGCTAGTAGAAGAAAATAAAAAAACAAAAATCAGTGCAGAACTAAATGAAATTGAAACAAAATACAAAAGATCAATGAAACAAAAAGCTGGTTTTTTGAAAAGATAAACAAAACTGATAGACCATTAGCTAGATTAACCAAGAAGAGAGAAGATTCAATAAATTCAATTAGAAATGAAACTGGAAACATTACAACCAGCATGAAAGATCATTCAAGACTATTATGAGCACCTTTATGTGTATAACTAGAAAATTGAGAGAATAGTGGTCAATTCCTGGACACAGACAACCCTCCTCGATTAAATCAGGAAGAAATAGAAACCCTGAACAGACTAACAACAAGCAGTGAAAATGAATCAATAATGTCTTTTAATGCCAATGAAAAAGAGCCCAGGGCCAGATGGATCCACAGCTGAATTCTACCATCCATTCAAAGAAGAACTGGTGCCAATCCTACTGAACAATTTCAAAACACTGAGAAAGAGGAATCATCCCTAACGAACTCATTCTATGAAGCCAGTATCACCCTGATACCAAAGCCAAGAAATAATACAACAACAACAAAAAAGAAAACCACAGACCAATATCCCTGATGAACATAGATGCAAAAATCTTCAACAAATATTAGCTAACTGAATCTAACAGCACATTAAAAAGATAATACACCATGATCAAGTGGATTTCATCCCAGGAAAGCAGGGATGATTTAGAACATATAGAAGTCAATAAATGTGATGCACCACATAAACAGAATTAAAAACAAAAACCATATGTCATTTCAGTAGATACAAAAAAGGCATTCGATAAAATCTAGCATCACTTTATGATAAAAACACTCAACAAACTAGGCGTAGAAGGGACTTACCTTGAAATAATAAAAGCCACATATGACAAACCCACAGCTTATGTCATGCTGAATGGGGAAAGGTTGAAAGCACTCCCCTTGAGAAGTGGAACAAGACAAGGATGCCCATTTTCACCACTTCTATTCAACATAGTACTGGAACAGTACTCCCAGAGCAATCAGCTAAGAGAAAGAAATAAAGAGCACCCAAATTGGAAAAGAGGAATTAAAACTGTTGCTATTTGCCAATGATATGTTCATATACCTAGAAAACACTAAAGACTCCTCCAAAAGACTTTTAGATTTGATAAACGAATTCAGTAAAGTATGAGGTTTCAAAATCAATGTACACATATCAGTAACACTGCTATACACCAACAATGACCAAACTGACAATGAAATTAAGAACTCAATTCTTTTTACAACAGCTGAAAAAAAAAAAAAAAAACTAGAAATATACTTAATCAAAAGGTGAAAGATCTATTCAAGGAGAACTACAAAACACTGCTGAAAGAAATCAGAAATGACACAAGCAAAGGGAAACACATCCCATGCTCATGGATTGGAAGAATCAATATACTGAAAATGACCATACTGTCCAAAGCAATCTACAGATTCAATGCAATTCCTATCAAAATACTAATATCATTTTTCACAAAATTAGAAAAAAAAAAATCCTAAAATTCATATGGAACCAAAAAGAGGCCCAAATGGCCAAACCAATCCTAAAAACAAAACGTAAAAAAATCTGGAGGCATCACATTATTGGAATTCAAACTATACTACAAGGCTATAGTTACCAAAACATCATGGTATAAAAGTAGACACACAGATCAATGGAACAGAAGAGAGAATCCAGAAATACAACTGACTACAACGGATTAATCTTCAACAAAGCATACAAAAACATAAACTGGGGAAAGAATACCCTATTTAACAAATGGTGCTGGGAAAACTGGCTAGCCACATGTAGAAGAGTAAGACTGGATCCCCATTTCTCACCTTATATTATAAAAATCAACTCAAGATGGATCCAAGATTTAAATCCAAGACCTGAAACCATAAAAAGTTTAGAAGGCCACGTAGTTGAAAAACTCTTTTGGACATTTGCCTAGGCAAATAATTCATGACTAAGACCTCAAAAGCAAATGCAACAGAACAAAAATAAGTAAATGGGACCTAATTAAACTGAAAAGCTGCTGTACCACAAAAGAAATAATCATCAGAGTAAACAGAACCCACGGAGTGAGAGAGAATATTTGCAAACTATGCACCTGACAAAGCACTAATATCCAAAATCTACAAGGAACTCAAACAAATCCTCAAGAAAAAAAAAAACAAATAATCCCATCAAGAAGTGGGCAAATGATATGAACAGACATTTTTCAAAACATATACAAATAGCCAACAAACATATGAAAAAATGCTAAACATCACTAACCACCAGGGAAATGCAAATTAAAACCACAATGCAATACCACCTTACTCCTGCAAGAATGGCCAGTCAAGCCCGAGGCTCTCCTGGCTGAGTGGCTGAGGGCAAGTCACACCACTTCTGGGGCTTACTGACACAAGTGGGCCTTCTTGTTCCACTATCCAATATCCTATATTTAAATAAAATTAATTACAGAAGTCTCCAAATATGTGCAAAGGCAGGAGACTAGTACTGTAGCCCCAGCATAGCCATCATGCACCTTCCATCTGTGTCAACAAGGACCTCCCGGTGTTCTACCAAGCTACCCACCTTGAATCTTCTCAGGCGTGGCAGAGAAGACTAATTCAACCTTCCCATAGTCAGGAAAACGGTCATCTGAAAAAATAATGTATTTTAACACATTTGTGGAGATGATTAACCAGAAAAGTATGGATTGAGTTTTGTCTTTTATTCCAACCAGTACAGCACCACTCCCAAATCTGCAATAAAGATGGCCCATGATACAGAAAGTATAGGCAGTATCATTGGTTATCCATAATTTTTTCCCCCAGAGATCAATGATCACTTTCTCCTAATTTGGGAACAATTTTGTCAGCAGGCTGAATTTTGGAAAGGCGGGTAGAGAGGATAGTGAAAGAATCAACCAAGGAGGTTCAACCACAGCTGCCCACAAGCACAGCGCCGCCAGCTCCGTGCCTCACCTTTGCTGGCATTGTCCAGATCCTCCTTCCCAAACACCAGCCCGTAGCCCTGCACAGCCCCAGTGTGAAACTGCAGGCGGAAAATGACGTCACGGGTGGCCGAGCGGTATTTCTTGTGGTAGCATTTCACCTGGGTTAGAGAGAAAAAACAAAACAAAGCAGCTGCAGCAGGGACACACGTTCCCAGCAAGGAACACACTCTGCGGAGGCCGGCACAGCAGGGCCTCCCCTCTGGACTCTGGCTGGGAGTTCACGCTTTGGAGTGGAACTCCAGCCCTGGGCACAGGCGCCTGCAGACAGCTGGGCTGCAGGCAGTGGCACCGCACAGCTGCTGCTGGGTGCGGGGCTCCCCTGGAGGCTTCAATGTGTTCCCTGTGCTGCTCCTGTGGAACCACAGCCTGAACACCACCATTGCTAGTCCTCAGAGAGGCCACACCTAAACCCTTTCAGACCGCGAGAATGTGCCCTGTTTTGGAACACATCTGAAAAACGAAATTCCGTGGTCTCTTTCTTTCTAAACTTTAACAACTGATTGTGATAGCTTTTCTTTGATCTCAGCGCTCCATGTTGCAACTTAAAGCTTTTTGTTTTCCAAAAAGAGGCAGCCGGTCATTACTGTGTGTACTATGCTAAATGACTATGTGCATGCTGTAATTTAGAGACAGAGACACAAAGGAAGAGGAAGGGAGAGAGGGAGACAGAGACGGTGCTGGCATTTAGCTTCCCATCACTGGCTGTCCAGAGGTCCTGTTGGGGGTCGTGTGAGACAAGTGTTCAGAATCACCCTGATGTGATTTGAACTCAAGCTGGGGTTCATGAGGTCCCCAGGGTGCAGCTCAAGCACCCTAAATGATTGTGCCAATGAGCCAAAGGGTAGAGCCCCTCCTTGCAGATGCTTGGCATGTGGGGAACGGTGGGCAAAGCAGAAGGCTGCGTGTCCTGACCTACCTTTATAACTGGGGACCACCTGCTTCTTGTGACCGTGCACAGCACTGGCATCACTGAGAGGGTTCTCAGGCCACAGACGGGGGAGCTGCAGGGCAGGGACACCCCTCACTCACAGAACAGGGGCAGGACCACCAGGTAGTGGCACTTTCCCAAATCCCCAGAGGGTCGAAGGCCCTGGACAGGCTGGATTCTACTCTCAGACCAAACCGTGCACAGGTGGGCACCTCCCCCACCACCAGGCTGTGGGGTAGTGACTACCAGAGACAGACACGTTCCGATAAGAGAGACTTTTCTTGGAGAAAGATGGCTTTACAATATCACATGCCTCGCAACAGTAAATGACAAGCCACCACAGCAGGTATGATCCGGACCAGCATGCAGGAGAATGCGGCAGGGAGGGCTCTGTCTTCCCTAAGCAGACAAACGTCCACCAGAGGAACAAAAAGCCCAGAAGCCCAGCCCAGGACGCAGGGAGCTGTGACTCCAGGCAGAACCAGAAGATGTTTACCTTTGTGCTATCTGCAAGGAAAGGGATGGATAAATAAACCAAAAAATATAATTAAGACTGTGGAAGGATGTTCCCTGTTGACAAACACGACTGGGTCTCCCTTGCATGGCCTGGTGCTGACCAGGGGTGCTGTAAACATGGGGCTCAGACCCAGGCCTCGCCTCCAGGGGCCCAGGAACCAGGGCATTGGTAACTAGAGAACTGGAATTGTGAAGAAATGTTGCCTCAATTTACTTTCCAACAGCCAGTGGCACCTTGGCCACAAATCTACCACCTCTGTCTGAGACTGATTTCTCAGCAAGACTCAATCAAAGGCTGTCCTTGCAGGGATCCTTTCAGGATGTTCTGAGAGTACCTGGGCCCCTCCTCTGAGCTCCCCACACCCCACACTCACTACGCTGACCACCCATCAAATGCTTCAACCCAGGGCATACTATAGAGATCCCCAGAGGGAGGTCCTTCTGGCCAGGGGTAAATCCACACATGCGCCCCCATTGCTAGGGATGACAGCACCCACCTCTCCCTATCTGCCTTCTTCCCTCTGGGTGCCTTACAAATGGGGAGTGAAAAGTGGTTAGGGAAGGGGAAAGGAAAAGAGAAGCCCCAATTCAAGCCAGTCTTGCTCTCAAATTTTATAAATATTTAAGGGAACCAGAGATTTAAAAAAATAAAAACAACAACACGATGTTAAAGCAGCCTGTGCTGCCATGGGCGCCAATGTCTGCCCACAGGGGGCAGGAAACTCCTCAGGAGGCAGCTGTGGGCTCAGTCCCAGCAGGCGGGGAGTGTCCCGGGTGAAAATGGAGGGAGCTGTGGGCTCCAGGCCGGGCCGCATAAGAGGCACGGTGGAATATCCCCAACCGCAGCTCACGGTGCCCCTCCCGTCAATACCACTCCACCCAGCACATGGCCTCCTTCCAGGCCAGGTCCCGCCCTCCCTCTCCAGGAATCCAGGATGCTCCCCCAGGTCCCCCCAATGCTCCTCACAGCAGCTACACACAAACACACTGCTCCTCCTGCAGCAATCCCAGCTCCCTCCACATACCAGAAGGGAGGAGAAAGCAGGCCACGGTGCCCAGGAGGTACAGAGGGGCAGGAGATGAGAATCGGCCTGTCCCAAACAGGTTCCTCTCCAGGCCCCATATGATTCTCCTATTTTTCACAGCACAAGCTTTCAAATACTCCTAAGGCTCCGCAGTGAAAGAAAGAGTGGTCTATCCCACTGGCAGGGAACAACTGCTGCCTGAAATCACGTGGTCCTCCCTTCAGCGGTTTCTCTGAGTATTTTAAGGCTAACTTTGTTTGCTGGCTTGAGATCCTAACGGCCTCATGATACACACTCCCTGTTTCATATTAAACCTCTTTCCCCTTGATTAAGGGAGGTAAAAACCACCCCCTCCAGTCCTCCCGACCAAATCATGAACTGACTCCAGCTTCTTCTGAAAGACACGGAAAACTACAGGATTTTCCCTACCTCAGAGCTCCCAGCAACTACCGTCAACACAGCAGGTCAGATCTCGAGACAAAATCCACTCACCAACCAGGAGCCCTCCATAGTGTGCAATAATTATGCATTATCCACATCAACAAATCTTTGTAAGACCAATGGCAAGAGATCAGAATTACGCTTGTAACACATAACAGAAAGAACAATCAACATACTTGGTATGAGAGCCCCCAAATGCCTCCCTTTAAGATATAAAAGTAATGCAAACATTTCGTAAAGATTAGAGTGATTCAAGTCTATAATTTTCCCTTCATCCCTCGGGCTTTAATTTTATTTACCTGGCTCTCCCCAGAGTGTTTCTAGAATACGTTGATCGTTTGCCTTCAGATTTTAGAATATCTGCATTTAAAATAACAATTCAAAGATGTGCAGTCACAATTCTGCAGCATAGAAAAATGAAATGAGAAATAGCAAGCACTGCCACAAAGGCTGCGCATGGCCTGTCACTATGCCATCGCAGAGCCAACCACAAAAGTACGTGGGTGTGATGCTGACATCACAAATCGCTGGGAGCACTCAGATCTTGGGAAAGTTGCTGCCTCTTTAGACTACATTCTCTGACCGCAAACTGAGTATTATGATATTGACCTGGCTATGCTGTTATAAAGATTAAATTAGCACTACATATTAATTTGTAAATCCAATAATGATATGCTATATTTATATGAATATATTATTTAAAGGGCATAAGCTTCTAGAGAGAGGGCACTTGGTACGCAAAAGCATATGGGGTGAATGATGATCTCAATAGGAAGGCCTGCAAGCACTCTTGCTTTCTTTCAGTTTGATGAGGCAATTCAGAAACCATAGCCAAAATTTATTTTCTAATAGTGGTGTAAAAATATTCCTGTGACCTTGACTGAACTGGACAAGTTGCTGGTGACCAGGAACGGAGCGCTGCCTTGACATCATTTGCTCCTGAAGTACACCAAGTCGAAGGCAGACACATGGAATTCTCAAAGAAGTTATCCATCAATCCAGTGTTTAAAGACAGCTGATGACTTGCTTAACTTCAGGCCACAGAAGTGTATTTTTATTTCAAACTCTCCATCAACAAGAGAAAAAGCACCTCGGACCAAGAGAGTCAAGGCTTAAGGTATCAGCCCCAGGAATGCCAGCCCCCAATTCAGAAGGCAGCCCTCAAGTTCCTATCCTCCCACAATGCCAGCCATTGTTAGGCAGCTCCTATTCAGATCTGCTTCCCCTAAATTTACTAAGCAAAAGAGCAAAACCCTCAAAGCATCCCTAACAGAAAAAAGTAACATTCTCACTCAATGCTCCGCTGGTGGCCCAGACAACTATCTACGCAGGCCTCAAGGAATCTGTGAGCTCAGAGAATGAGCTACAACCACATATTTAGAGGGTAAAAAGTTAGATAGCTAAGCCTCATAGGTCAAAGACTTAGGTCAGGCAGGGCCAACACTAACCATGATTTCTTCACTTGGAGCCGAAAATGATTTCAGATGTTCGCAGTATTGTAATTCATGACCTAAAGCAATTGAAAGGTGGGTAAATATTGGCTGCAAATGAAAACACAACCAAGTCCACTACGCAGAGATGACTGCATGGATTAAGACCCAGCCCCGTCTAAAAGGGAGAGGGAAAAGACAATCACAAAATAATGCTGTGATGCGTCCAGCAGAGATCTGTAGAAACCTCTCCTGGGGCAGAGTCTCAGGAGAACACTTTCATTTTTCCCTGGCCTTATGTAAGTGCCCTCGCTAAGAAACAACCAGCAACAGCACTATTTGTTTGTGAAAACTTCTTGAGCAGGCAACACCTTTGTTTACAAGTCGGGTCACTGGAGCAAGGTTCTAGAGCCAGCAACCATGAACACAAAATTCAAGTGGCCGTGGATTTGCCCGAGCAGGGGCAGCAAGACGAAGCATGTGTTTACAAGCCCCGGACCTGAGAGACAAGACCAGGGAGGCAGCAAGCCGGATCAGGCCCCTGGAGCCCTGCCAGACTCCTGACGGGCCCGCTGCCCGCGTGAATTCCTGAGCAGGGTTACATAATGCCTCGGCTGCCCTCCCCATGGCACTGCCTGACAACGCCATATTAACTAAACCTCTTGAGGTTCTGCCCTTTTGAAAAGAGCAGGCTTAAGAATCTGACCTTTTGCAAAAGGCACATTGCAAAGACGGGACGGGTCAGGTGTGCAGCTGGGAAGGGCCGAGCAGGGATGGGCTGGCTGTGTCGAGGCGAAGGCAGACGGCAAGTCAAAGTCAGCTTTGCTGTTGCCTGCAGCAGCTCCATCTGCTAGAAACTGAGTCCAGGGAGCGGCAAGTGGGGCTCTGTTTTCCCAAGTCACTTTCCGCAGTTAGACTTGACTCTGGCCCTTCCTTCTCTGTGAACTTGACCGCTGTAATCTTTGCCAGTAAGTCCCAGGGCAGAGGCCCTCATGAGGAAAGCCAGGCACATGTGCCTTCAGGCAAGGGAGACACCAGAACCACGGAGGGGAAATCTCAAAGAGGACAAGAGGCCTTTCGAAGGAGAAGGATGAAGGATGGCTAGCCCGCCTGGGAAGCCACTTTCCGCCTTCAGAAGTACACAGACAGCCTCAGAAAACACCCAGACTGAGAGCACCGAGACATCTGCAGTCTTCAGGGTGTAAATCTATGCACGTGCTTTCTGCTCCTTAGGATCTTCTCCAAGCCAGGACTGTTGCCAAAAGAAATAAAACTACCTGCATATCTGAACTCTACACAGAAAAGGCCCTGTAACTCTTCCCCCACTGGAGCCTTCTCAACTTAAGGTTTGCTCGGTGAACCTGCAGCAGAGCACGTCAAGCAGTCACAGGGCAAAACTGAAGGAAGGGCAAAGTGAAGGCGTGGGCATCCTGTGCTGAGCATAGCAGAGTGGGTCACTGGAAGGTGGAGAGAGGCTGGAGAGGAGGAATCCGGCGCTACTCCTGCACTGCACACCCTCAGAACACCCAGAAGAAGCGTGAACAGGAGGAGGGGATGGCTCCCGTTCTTCTCTAAGGATGCTTTGCCAATAATGAGAAATGTGCAACCGCATTTTTTTCTTCCTGTGTTGTTCCCTCAGATCGTTTTCAGAGGGAGTCAACAGCACTGAGATTTCTGGGCTTTGGCACAACATACACTCCAGACTCTGATGCGAGTGCTGGCACTGACACTCTGGACTCCTACTCTCCAGGTCGACCACAGATGTCAGCTCTGCTGCGAAGCCACTCCTTCTCTGACACGCTGGCAACTGTCTCTCCCACCTAACCTTCAGCTCTTGTCTCCGTGCCCCTTCTGCCATGCTCAGTTCCACCTGCCCCAACTCTCTGCATGCTCATCTCCCTGGAGGACCCAGACACCCAGAAGCAGGAGCCCTGCACTGCCCACTCGTGTGTCTACCAAATCCTCTCATGCAGGCCGCACGCTGAACGTTCCCAGGATAAAGGCTGGTGACAAACTACAGCCACAGGGGCCGGGCCGTCAGTGGCACCTGACTGCACTAATAATCTTATTAAACTTTCTAGAAGAGGTTTATTTAATAAACAGAGTTGTTACAGGCCGAATGGTGTCCCTCCAAAATCCATGGGTTGAAGGTCTCAGCACTTCAGCATAGGGCTGTATTTGGGGATGGGGTCTTCATAAAGATAAATTAAAATAAGGTCACTAGGCTGGGCCCAAATGAATGATAACTGGTACCCTTGGAAGAAGAAGAGATGAGGACATAGACACACAGAGTGAAGCCCAGGTGAGGACACAGGGAGAAGATGGCTACCTCCAGGTCAAGGAGAGAGGCCTCAGGAGAAACCACCCTGCCCATACCTGGATCTCAGGCTCTCAGCCTCCAGGTCTGTGGGAGAATCACCTCTGTTGTTTAAGCTGAGACCAAAGCCCATTCTGCCATGCTTTGTGATGGCAGCCCTGGCAAAATACAATAGGAGAAAAGTATATCAGGCTTCGTAGAGATAGATAACCAAACGAAACCTCTTAGCTAATCACTTCTATGAACACTGCAAGGAAAAAGAAACTTCTGCAATGGAAAAGTACTTTTCAGCCATCACCCACATCTTCTTCCACCCATCTGAAAACACTGCAAAAAATAAGCACAGAGTGTACAAAAAAGTAAACGTAAACACAGGAAGCATGAATCAAATCACAATGTAATCCTAGAAAAATTCCATGTAAGGAACGAGCAAAGGTGAAGGAAGGAAATTATTTTATCAAACTATCTCCTGTGAAAAAATCTGGAATCTCCTATCTAACAGCATTTCTTAACTCATGGACTCATAAAACAGGGAATATTTTATGCCCCCACAGCATAAAACATTCATCTCAAGAAACTCAACAGCTAAACCTGACACCTGAATTCCAAAACCTTCGCACTTTCAAATTCTTCAGGGACGTTCGGCTTCTGCTCGGACGTGGGTGCACCAGGACATGACACACTTCACCACAGCATCGTGCCCGCAACGTGCCTCCTCCAGCCAGCCACACACCCACTCAACAGAGGAACCAGCAGCAGGTATGAGGCTCGCTGTCTTAATGGTTTTCAGAGACTCTGGCTCAGCTGACTCACTGGGGATGTGGCCTCAGCCAGCCACTGATTCTCTGCCTCTGTCTGTAAGGTGGTGATGATGATGCAGCAGGCCCCTGAGGGCCCTCAGCAGTGGCGAGCCACAGCCACTCCTCCTGAGTTTCTGAGGTCTACCGAGCATCGGCACCCTTCTGAGGAGCACGATGACAGACTCTGGAGTCTATAGCTAGAGAGAATCACCACCCTTGGAGGTGCAGACGGGGTGTGGATTCCAGAATATGGAGCCCAGCTTCAGGGAGAGTGCAGCACACGCCCACGAGTCACAAGCTCAGAGCCAAACCTCTGACATGGGTGGGTGACACTAGCAAGACAAGAGAGACACAAGAGAATGATGCCGAGTATGACCAATAGCACAGGGTCCTTGGGGCTGAATGACGGGGCGGGAGGATGAGGGGCTCATACGTCAGGCACAGGCACTTGGACCTCCTCCCCAGGAGAGAAACCATGGCCAGAAAGGAGCTGCAGGCTGCACCGCGTGGCGGGCAGCTCAGAGAACAGGCAGTGGTGTCCTGGGGAAGGAAGGGCCTTTGTGGGGCCACGATCACAGTGGCTGGAGGCAGGACTCTGTGTCAAATCTGCACAGCCAATGAGATGGGGAGCAGGGCGCTGTCCAGGGTAAAGCCTGAGTTGAAAGGTCAGGGCCAAGGTGGGTGGGCAGTGCTGGATCAGCAGGGCTTGGGGACATAATGGCGGGATAAGCTGGGGCAGCATAAGGCAGCCAGCGGGTTCCAGTGGCCTGAGGGACACACAGTCTGAATGCCAAGCAGGTTAGAGCCAGCGAGTGACAGAGGACGAGGAGGAGATGGCAGGCTGGAGAATGCCAGCCCAGCGTGGCCTGGAGGCCACTGGGAAGACTTTCAAGGGCTGCAGGTGGGACACTGCAGGTGGGACGTTGAGGAAAGGAGACCACCGCCTCCTTCACTCACTCACGGCCCCTCTCCGCCCTGCCCCACCCTGTTCCTGGGCCTGCCTCAGTTATCAAGTGCCAAACTCACACCTCCACCACACCCCTTCCAAGTCCCACCCATGCCGCCCGCTCAAAGCCACATTCCAGCTACTACAACAGGGATGCATGTGATGTCTACTCAGACCACACATTTGGGCTGTGGTGCCCACTACAGGGTGGGACAGGATAGGACGCAGCACCAGGAGAGAGGGCCTGTGGGGTGGGTGGGGTGCTGGGGGTTCTTCCAGAGGGAAGAGGCAGTGGCTGCCCCAAAGACTAAGCCACAGTCTGGTCTGATAGAGGAAAGTGACCTGGTGATGCCGCAGGGTCACATCGATGCAGTTTCATCCTCTGCCAGGCGCTATCCTAGGAGACTCAACATTTAATCCTCACAAACCCTATGGTCTTCACCGGGCAGAGGTCTACATCCAAAACAAAATATGCAAATATGTAAGCCCTACAGAATCTGGTTTCAACCTTCCAAGACAACGACTGTCCTTGCAAGACAGACATCCTAACAACAGCATCAGCCTCTGTGGGTGCCTCAAGCCTGGGATGCTGCGTCTCTGTTTGTATAACAACACCCCTTCCAACCTGGAGCCAACTCACAGGTCACATCCATCTGAATCCTTCTGTGACCTCTCCCACCCCATCTCATCAAGGTCTCTGTGGGCCACACAGTATCAGCAGGTTCCCTCCTGCCAGAAAGCCCATGTCCCCACGAGGATCCTCCAGGGCAAAAACTTCACTCATGGGCCTAGAGCCAAGCACAGCGACTCAAAAAGCACAAAACATTAAAAAAAAAAAAAAAAAAGACTACTGGATGAATGACGGTAGGAAGGAGGGGCCACAGAAAATAATGAGGAGGAAGGAGGGAGGGAGCAGACAGGAGGAAAAGGAAGAAGGGCAAGAGGAGGGGGAATAGTTTGTAAAGACGGGGTGGGAGAGAAGAGAGGGGAGAAGAGAAGGAAGGAGGAGGAGGCAGGCGGAAGAGAAGGTAGCTGGGAAGAGAGGAGAGGAGGCAGGTGGAAGAGAAGGTAGCTGGGAAGAGAGGAGAGGAGCCAGGCACTTACCGGGGGACCCGCCTGGTCTCAGGAAGACCCTGCAGCTACCAGCCCATAAACAGCCCAGGGGAGAGGGCTGTCCCATACTCTTGGTGGGTAGGGGGGAGGCCACATGTTAGCCTGAGGGTCACCCTCCATGACTGAGTTGTTCAGCTGCCTCCCATGAGTCATCTTAAAGGGACGGGGCCATGGGGCCACAAGTACTCATCACTGAAGACCTGGTTCAGGGAGCACCAGCCCTTGAGATGTCACCTCCCAGGGCAGGTAGAACACTACGCAAACAAGATGAGGGTGGACGCAAATCCTACCAGCATCACCCCCAGCCCCTCTTGGTCTCCTCTTATTATTATTTTGTTTGTTTGTTTGTTTTTGAGACGGAGTCTCGCTCTGTCGCCCAGGCTGGAGTGCAGTGGCGTCATCCGGCTTACTGCAAGCTCCGCCTCCCAGGTTCTTGCCATTCTCCTGCCTCAGCCTCCTGAGTAGCTGGGACTACAGGTGCCCGCCACCACGCTTAGCTAATTTTTTTGTATTTTTAGTAGAGACAGGGTTTCACCGTGTTAGCCAGGATGGTCTCAATCTCCTGACCTCGTGATCCACCCACCTCAGCCTCCCAAAGTGCTGGGATTACAGGCATGAGCCACTGCACCCAGCTTGGCCTCCTCTTTAAAGCTGGAACACTGGACCCAGTTCCAGAGTGGCTGGAGAAGTAAAGTGCTGAACATAGGCCATGCTCAATAAAGGCTCAGGCCATTTGTCCAACGATCCCAGGAAGTGTCCTGGGAGAAGGAGCCTCCAGGTTGAAGTCTCCTAGGAAACAAGCCCAGGGCTGCCTTCTGGACCACAGGATGTGAGGGAACACCAGAGTGGATGTATCTCTCCCCCCCGGTCCTCCCTCTCACTTCCAACCACAGGGATGCCGCACCACCGCTGCGGCACAGCACCCTGAGGACAGACTTCCAGCCCAGGTCCTCCTCAGGACAGTAGAATAGACAGCTGAGGAAACGGGCCTATAAAAACGTATGACGCACCCCAAGCCTCAGCTTTCTTGCCTACGAAAAGGGAGGCAAGATGTTTATAAAGTGCTTACTCAATGCCTTGAAAAGGGCTGGGCCCAGCTGTTGTTCCAGACCTGCCTTCCAGGCCTATAGAACCCCTCAATTAGGTGGTGAGCATGTGAAACAGTATAGACCCGGAGGCCCCAGAGGGACCCTGCAGATGTGGATGGGTCCAGACGGCCTCGCTGATTTGATTTTTCTAAGAATTCAGGACCAGCAAGGTAGGGAGTTCACCACCCACTAAGCAAAGATTTTAAAATCTAGGGGTTACGGGGAAATTAATGAAAATCCTCAAAAACTTTGTATAGGGCATTTATAATAATACGAAAAGCTAATTCTCAATTCACCCTATTGCCTTATAGAAGTGGGTCTTCCAAGGCCATGAAATGTTTACATTCTATGATTCTATGCATGCTGAAAAGTCATACATATGCCTTAAAAGCTTACCTTATTTCAGATAAAAAAACTTTCCTAAAATTATTTTAAATGTATGAATTTTTTGTATTCAAGAAAAATAAAAGGGAAAAATGTAATAGCTAATCTCCTCCAAGAACCAACACACCCAAGAGTCAAAATTATCTGGAGAAATCATTGTTTTGATCATTAATCAAGCTGTAATTGCACCAGCTGTATTTCACACTTTGGCTATTAATGACACATAAATATTCTATTTCTGCACCCACACTCTGGGAGGCCAGTGATCATGTGAAGAATGCAAATTATAGTAGGAACACAGGGATCCTCAGAGGTGAGTGGCCAAATTAGGACATTAATTTCCAGGTTATATATCTCAGAGGGCTCTAGAATGAAAGAGAATCAAGAACGAAGATTTGTTCTGTCCCTTTAATTAAAATAGTTTTATTCAGAAAGTTAACTAAATGCCTTAAGGCAGCAGTCACCAATCTTTTCGGCACCAGGGACCGGTTTCATAGAAGACAATTTTTCCACGGACTGGTGGAGGATGGTTTCAGGATGAAACTGTTGCACCTGAGATCATCATTCTAAGGAGTGTGCAACCTAGATCGCTCACACATGCAGTTCACAATAGGGTTCGCGCTCCTCTGAGAATCTCATGGTGCCACTGATCTGACAGGAGGCGGAGCTCGGGTGGTCATGCTCGCTCGCTAGGCCCGGCTCCTGACAGGCCATGGACCGATAAGGTCCACAGCCCGGGGGTGGGGGACCCCAGAGTTAAGGCAACAGCTACTTTTCATTTTTCTTACAGCGTACTTTTTTGTGGGGTTACTGTTTTAACACAGAATCATGTTTTCAAGTCATCACCACTGGGAGAGTGGGGACACAGACACATCTGTGGCCACGGCGGGCACTCACCATGACATCTCCCTTCAGAAGCTGGGCCGGCTCGATGACGATGCAGATCCTGCTGGGATTTTCTGGTCCAACGTTGCTTTGGGATGAAGAAGAAGACAGATCATTATGTAACTTCATGATTTCGTGGGAAGAATACATGTAGAGAAAAGTAACCCCACAACCAAACCCTCAGAAATTACACAGAACGCCCAATCAGCCCAGAATCTAATTCCTGATCATCTAAATGAATCTAAAAAGGTAAAGAAAGCTCCCAGGCTGTGGAGGGTCCTCATAGCATCATCATGGTCAGTGACTGACTTGAAGTGACTAAAGTCCAACCCCAGAGGCCCAAGCTTGGAGATGACCATGCAGCCTTAGAGGAAGGGGCCCAGGGTGTGCACAGCCACAGTTTCAAACTGCAGGTGCAATTCCAGAATGACATCAGTGCACACAGGGCCCAGAGCAAACCCAGAAATGTGACAACAGCTCTTTGTGAGTAGTGAGAATATTTGTTCCCTTTACTAACTTTTCATAAAATGCCTCTCCACATACAAAAAGACAAAGAAAGCTCTGAAATGTGTACAAATTTGGGGGATGTGTGGCTACCTTTTGTTTAAAATGCAAAGGAGGCCAGACATAACTCACACCTGTAATCCCAGCATTTTGGGAATCCAAGGCAGGCGGATCACTTGAGGTCAGGAGTTTGAGACCAGCCTGGCTAACATAGTGAAACCCCATCTCTACAAAAATACAAAAATTAGGTGGGCATGACGGCAGGTGCCTGTAATCCCAGCTACTCAAGAGGCTGAGGCGGGAGAATCGCTTGAACCTGGGAAGTGGAGGTTGCAGTGAGCATCGTGCCATTACACTCCAGCCTGGGCAACACAGTGAGATGCTGCCTCAAAAAAAATAAATAAATAAAAATTAAAAACAAAATGGAAAGGAGCGAGAAAGAATAACCACAGTAGTGAAGATCCTATCGTAGGACTCTCTGCAATACACTCACAGTTAACCCTCCCTATTCTTGTATTCCACATTCATGGACTCAACTGACGGGATAGAAAATATTGTAGGAAATAGGCTGGGTGCGGTGGCTCACGCCTATAATCCCCACATTTTGGGAGGCCAAGGCGGGCGGATCACGAAGCCAGGAGATCGAGACCATCCTGGCTAACACGGTGAAACCCCGTCTCTACTAAAAATACAAAAAATTAGCGGGTGCGCTGGTGGGCGCCTGTACTCCCAGCTACTCAGGAGGCTGAGGCAGGAGAATGGCGTGAACCCAGGAAGTGGAGCTTGCAGTGAGCCAAGATCGCACCACTGCACTCCAGCCTGGGCGACAGAGTGAGATTCTGCTTCCAAAAAAAAAAAAAAAAAGAAAATATTGTGGGAAATAAATAAAAAATAAAAATGCAACCATAAAAAATAATTGAAATTTAAGACAATACATTGTATCAACTATTTCCACAGCCTTTACATTGAATTAGGTATTGTATGTAATCTAGAGATGATTTAGAGTATACAGGAGAATACTCATGGGTTATATGAAAATACAATGCCAGGGTTTGTTGTTGTTGTTGTTGTTGTTGTTGTTTTGAGACCGATTCTCGCTTTGTCACCAGACTGAAGTGCAGTGGCACTATCTCGGCTTACTGCAACCTCTGCCTCCCAGGTTCAAGCAATTCTGCTGCCTCAGCCTCCGAAGCAGCTGGGACTACAGGCACACGCCACCACACCTGGCTAATTTTTTATTTTTAGTAGAGACAGGCTTTCACCATGTTGGCCAGGGTGACCGCAATCTCTTGACCTTGTGATCTGTCCACCTCCACCTCCCAAAGTGCTGGAATTACAGGCATGAGCCACCAAACCTGGCCTTTCTTTCTTTGACTCTTGCTCTGTCACCCAGCCTGGACTGCAGTGGTGCGATCTCGGCTCACTGCAACCTCCGCCTCCCAGGTTCAAGTGATTCTCCTGCCTCCACCTCGAGTAGTTGGGTTTACAGGTGCGCAACCCCACGACTGGCTAATTCTTTTATTTTTGGTAGAGACAGGGTTTCACCATGATGGCCAGGGGCTCGGTGGCTCACACCTGTAATCCTGGCACTTTGGGAGGCCGAGGCGGGTGGATCATTTGAGGTCAGGAGTTCGAGACAATGCCGTTTTATAAAACACACTTGAACATCCTAGGATTTGGGTAATCAAAAGGGGTTCTGGGATCAATTCCCCTTGAAAACCGAGGGGCCACCATACTCCAAAAAGCAAATGGCCCTCTCTCCCCATACTCCAAAAAGCAAATGGGCCCTCTAGCTCCCATGTCCCTTAATGGAGCCAACTGGTGTGACAGCCCAAAGACAGCAGTGCAGGGCAGGAGGGAGGGCAGAGGCATGATGCTGAAGCACAGGCCACCCCAGTGTTTTCCCCTCTGGACTATTCTTTGACTTCTTGGCATTCTCTGACCTGAACCCTCCCATCCTCTTCCTGCAGGACAGGCAGCTGAGGCTCAGCTGCAATTCCCTGAGCCGTCCAGATCCCACAGCAGCAGCAGCAGCAGCACTCACTAGATCCCAGAGGTGTACACAGGCTGCATGGCTTGGTAGAGCTTCAGAAAGGGCCGGCACACTGAAAGAAAGACACAACTGTCTGTAGAGGCATGACTGGTACAGAACGAACAGGAATTTGGTAAACAGAAACAAAGAAAGGGACGAGGAGACCAGGAGACTGCACCTGTGGCCTTTGAGGTTTGGGAAGGCAGTGCATGGAGCCACAGGGTTGCTGCAGGAAAAGGCCGGACCCAGTCTTAGAGTCCTGCAGAGTAACACAGTTTGACCTTTAACCAAAGGGTGTCAAAGGCTTCTGAATTGAAGCCAGGCTGCTTCCAAAGCAACTAGCAGCTTGGCAAGGTCACTCTGGCCGTGATGACCAGGGGGACCTGAAGGCACAGATGTACTTCAGAGACAAAAGAAACCTATGAACAAGCACCTGCATGGGACTGGCGAGGAGGGACAGGGTCTTGAATCCAAACCATATGCTGTGTGTGCCTGCATGGGACTGGGAAGGAGAAGACAGGGCCCTGACCCTCAGCCATGTGCCATGTGCTCCTGCATGGGACTAGGGAGGAGGGATAGGGCCCTGCTGATCCTCGGCCATAAGCTCTGTGCACCTTTGGGTAACTGGGGATGTGGGAACAGAGCCCTGATCCCCAGTCGTGTGCTGTGTTCATCTAAGCGGGACAGGGAGGAGGGCTCAGGGTCCTCACTCTCAGCTACATACTGTGTGCTTTCCTGTGGGGTCATTTTAAAGAAGGAGGAGGAGATGGGTTCATGAGATGCACCAGGGTCATATTCATGCCTCTCTTACTGGGTTTCTTCCATGGCTTGTGACCTCAAGGCCAACTACACAGCTGACCCACCAGGGTTGCAGCCCAGAACAATCCTTGTCTGCCCAAGTCACTTTGAATATACACAGGGGTATTTCTGATCCCCCTTGCTGGCCGCCTGTCCCTCCCTTGATTAAATAACTTGGCCCAACCACATAAACATGGCTCTCTGACCACAGAAGGGAGACACAGTCAATTGCCAGGGAGGCAGAAGAGCAGATCCGGGACCCTCTCAGAAAGAAAGTAGAGGTTTATCTAAATTGAGAGGCCCAGGAGCAGCCCCAAGTCTGGGCCAGCCAATCGCAGGTGCCACGTCATAGAGGACACTCACCTCCACCTGTGTCAAAGTTGGGGGTGCCGTGGAGGATGACAAAATGCAGGAACAGGGGGGAGGCATTCATTTTCACTGATCCGGACAGGAGCCCACTGAGGAACTGAACATACCTGTGAAAGGACAGCTGAGTTAGACTTCCCAGAAGTATCCTCAGCCCCTGCTGAGAAGGGAACTCAAGGAGAAATACAACCCGGCTGGGTCTGGGGCTCTGGGAGAGAACCGGTCCACTGCTCACAGCCAGGGGTTCTCAGCGTGGTGCTGTGCCCACAGGTCTGATGGCTTCCCACCCGCGCAGCAGGCACCAGGGACACCGAGGCACAACCGGCCTCTTGGCTTGAGCATCCCACACCTGAAAGACCTTTGTGCCTGTCCACTGAACCAATCGCCAGGCAAAGCCAGGCCACAGACCATCATGACCCCCACCGGTGAGCAGCAGGAAGCAGAGGCCTGGCACACCGGTGAGCATATGCTCTGTCACTAGCATCTCATCCACGGCAGGGTCACGTGATCGAAGCCCAGAACCACTCACTGCACCTGCTGCTTTCTGCTCATACTCGGGAGCCCTAAGAAAAGGCTGGAGTCCACACTCCCCTCCTAACACACAGCCTCCACGCCACATCTGATAAGAGGCTCTCCTTACTGCTGTCCCTCTCTCTTCAGAGCCCAGCTCCAAAGGCGAAGGCCACGTGGGTCATCAGCCTCCCTGAGTTCTAGGCGTCAGCTTCATGCTTCCAACACTGACCGCACACAACTTCCATGAGCATTTGGTGGTCAAGAGGGAAGCTTCTACACTAGCAGCATCTGATCGCCGAGGTCCTCATGAGGCATGACGTGGCGGCAGTGACAGGAAGATGAGTCGGAGGCTTGCCAAGCTCTCTGACGCTTCCCTGGCCTGTCCTGCCTGCTGGTGCCCTGCCTGGCGCGGCCCCTGCCCTGAGGTCCCTCACCGTGGCCACTGCACCCACACAACCTCCACCGTAGCCTCAACATCTTGCATTGAATCTGTACTTCCACAACTGTCTCCACCAAAGTACTGTAATCTTTGCAAGAAAGACCCAACCAACCAGAAACCCCACAATATTTAACAATCTATGTATCTCTCTATTGCCACAGCAGACTGAGGCAGGAAGTGGCAGGTGACTGTGTTGCCAGCACCTACAACCATCCTACCCTAAGCCAGAAACGGCCATCACGGACCTTATCTGTGTTAAGAAAAAAAATCTCTCACTTACGCCGGCAATCCACACCCAGTCCCTCTTTCAAGCAGTTAAATTTGTATACAAACAAACTAAACAAGAGAAGATTTCTGTTAAACATTACCAAAAAAAGGAAAACCCTACCTATAGTCCACCCACTAGGAAAATGTTAGAAAAGCGAGTTTGCTTCAGTTTAGTTACAATTCATAGTGAGAAACAGGGCATGTCAGTATTTCCATCTTCCTGGCAGCAAACTTCTCTTCTGCTCTCTCAGAACAGGGCAAAACCTCGTAAGAGTGGCAGAGGTCAGACAATCAGCCTGGAGACGTGGGGACCCTGTGAGGCCGATGACCAGACCGCCAGGCGGCTCCCACACGCCTCCCCTGCAGGGTACTTTCCACCCTGGCAACAAGACTTCTCACCCTCAGTTGTACGTAGGCAGAGGAATGCATGAATCGTGTATTTTTAATCATGCACATTTTACACATTGTGGATTTCATGGGTCCTTTGGCTCCCTGGTTTTGAGTAAAAGTGAGGAACCACAAATGCCCGCATTGAGGGGCCTGAGTCACCTCCTCTGGAGCAGTTCTGCCCTCCCTCCAGCACGGGGCAGCCCTGGACACCAGGAAATCAGCTTCCTCAGCTCGTCCGGTTTGTCAGTGGCACACTGAGTCCCTCACCGCCTGGCCATGTGCTCGGGCGGTTCTGCAGTGACCACGCGGCCGAGACAACCCTGTTCCCTGTGGGTGTTCTCAGTGCCCCATGTGCACCTGGACCAGGTATCTAGGTGAAGTCGATGTTGGTTTTATGACTTCATGCAAACATGGAAGTCTCTGGAGCGCTGGGCCTGCGGGGCTCCTGGTCACGGCAGCATAAGGTGTCCAAGTAGCTGAGCCCAGAGTTAGCGCCGAGGTCCTATGAGAGGCAGACAGCCGTCCTCTGGGAAACCACGGCCTCTCCCTGAAACAGGTATTGTCCCATACTGTGGTCACAGAGCTTCATTTCTGCTGATGTGGCCTGGCTGGAATTGTTGCCCCTGCCACCAGACGAAGCACGAGAAGTATTTCCTTCAGATAAGGAGGGCCAAGCTGATGGCAGAAGAACTCTGTTTTGCTACAAGCTCCCAAAGAAGGCCAAAGTCCAGGGCCACAAGCCCAGTGGTGGTCAGAGGGGAAGGGAAGGAGGCTGCCACTGCCTAGGATCCAGGACTCCAGAGTTTTCTTCCCAAAACCAGCTCTCAACAGTCATCACTTCCCAGGTCCGTCTACAAAGGGCTGCTCAGGTGATAGCTTAACCAACTGAAAAGTAACCTCTTGGAATATAATTCTCATCTGACCTTTATAAAAATCAACTTTTTATGCATCATGTTTTCAGATAAATTAAAGACATAAAATGCTAAGGTAAATGCAGTTTTTTTTCTTCCTTCACATGCTTTCTTAATAAGTTAAGATTAAAAAATATATATTGTTCAAAATCCCAAATAAAAGCAAGCCTTTAAAAAACATTTTTTTTTAATAGCAATGTCTTATAAAAACAACAAAGTTCACTGCAAATATAAGCTGTAGTGAATGCTGTGAGATTGCAGACAGATAGTCAGGCACAGGGAGTAGCACTGAGTTTGTGAGTGACTTCCTAGAGAACTACCATCAGTACCAAAGAAAAGAACATTCAGGTATGGATGAAAATAAGGGAGGCCAGGCATGGTGGCTCACGCCTATAATCCCAGCACTTTGGGAGGCTGAGGTGGGCGGATCACCTGAGGTCAGGAGTTTGAGACCAGCCTGGCCAACATGCTGAAATCCTGTCTCTACAAAAAAAAATTAATTAATTAATTTAAAAATGAGATGGGCATGGTGGCACGTGCCCGTAATCCCAGCTACACAAGAGGCTGAGGCATGATAATCACTTGAACCCAGGAGGTAGAGGTTGCAGTGAGCCTAGATTGCACCACTGCACTCAAGCCTGAGTGACAAAGCAAGACCCTGTCTCGAAGAAAAAAAAGAAAAGAAGGGGAAACGAACACAATAGGACAGAATTGCTAATTAGCAATTATAGGACACAATTAGTTTATCCAGCCGACTATGGAAAGGATCAACTTTAACTTCGTATACATGGCATTTATCTGTGGCATTAAAGGTAGATATAAATGAATCAATGGTAGGGTATCCGATGCCCTCTAAAGACCATCCCAACAGCCTTATCCAAAATAAAATGCTCCTACTTAGTCAACACAGTTTTCAGAGCTGGAAAGATTAGAAACCAGATACTTTACAAAAACAGCTCCATTATTTTCCCATTGCTATATTTTCTTTCTTTTTAGGAAATAACTCCCTGGAGGTGTTGTTTTCCATGCTTCTTCTCAAACCAGCGAGTACATTTTAAAAACTAAAGGATTGCTTTTAACTTGTAAGCAAACGAACATAAAGCAGCTTGAAATTTTCAGTTGCCCCTTGCATTATTCACAGTCACTTCTAACAGCAAAAACTTCCATTTGGAATCTCCAGAAATCTCCCTAAACATTTGAGTTGCACTAGACGTAACCTTGAATCTGTCTGAAAATGTGGGTGCATAAAAATCGGCATTTAAATGTTACTTTTCCGAGTAGCAGGAACCATCGTCACAGGACATCTTTCCCAACAGCTTACTCATTCTACATTCCCAACACTCACAGAGTCAGTCACGCCTGCAGGGGCAGCACCCACCGGCCAGGAAAGGTGAGCTGGGCCACCTGTTGGTGTGAGCCAAGCCTGGGCTGTTACTTAACATTCTGCTGAGCATTCCCTTCCCTCTCGTGTAATGGGGAGAATAATGAGACCTACACATTGGAATTGCTGCAAAGATGACTCGGTTGCATGGGCATAAGGGTCAGAGTAGAACACAACATATCTGCCACAGCCTCTGCTCTCCTGAGGGATGCTTCCAAAGTGTAGATGGCTTTGCCCACAGAGGTGGTGATTCAGAGGGGATGTCTGGGCCCAGGCAAAGTGTGCGGCTCCCTGAGGAATGGTCACCCTTTTTCCGCAGGCTGTGGGCAGCAAGGAGGATGTGCAGGGTGAGGCCACACGGACATTAAGTAAAATGCCTTTGTAAAAGTAAAATGCCTTTGCAAAAATTTTAACAGTGAGAGAAGTATGACAGTGAAAGAGATCTAATGTAACCAACCCCCACCTTGCCTTTAACTTCCTAGCTGCCCTTAGCTATTCCTGGGCTTGGACCAAACTAACTTTAGGAGAAAGTAAAGTTCATAGTTTAAATGATAATAGCCCAAAACTAAACCACCTTTGTAAAACTAATGCAAGACCACCACGTTGGGAGGATGAAAGCAGCTTGAATTCTGCCAAGGTATAGACTTAAAAGATTACTCTGGGGATCACAAGATTTGCAACTTCCTCAATTACTCCTAGAGATAACATCACCATTGTAGAACCTAAGATTGGCCTTTTGAGGTGTCTATTCAGGCTTTTGCATTTCTGACAACTGACAGCTCTACCTGACCTGCCAACTGTTCTCTGGCCCCACCCCAAAGCGGACTCAGAGGCAAGAGGGCCATTTTCCCCTATGACTGCACCCCCAAGCACTCAGCAGCACCCATTCCCTAAGCATCCCCTTCTCCCCAAAATATCTTTGAAAAACCCAAGCCTCCAAATTTTCCAGGGGGCTGATTTGGGTAGTAACAAAACTCTGTTCTCCTGTTCAGCCAGCTCTGCATGAATTAAGCTCTTTTTCTACTGCAATTCCCCTGTCTTGGTAAATCAGCTCTATCGGCGCATTGAATAACGAACCCACTTGTCGGTTACAGAAGCCTCTCAGTGGCGACCTGAGGAGCCTCATCCTTTAGAGAATGTGGAAAACTACTCCCCTTGTATCTTTAAAGTATCCCTTCAGGCACCTGAGGTACTGTGTCCAAAATGACAGAAATATCAAAAACCAAATGATGTCATTTTTACAGGGAGTTAAACAGGCACGAGCAGGACAGGAGAGGGCTCTTTCCGCACCCACTAGGAATGCTGGGTAATGGTTCAGCAATTACCACATTGCCTCTCTGAAAGTGATACACTGGCAGCCGGTGCCAGGAGGAGGCCATTTCCTGATGGTCCACGCCCATTGCACTGTTAACTGAACGCAGGCTCCAGGGAGACACAGCTTTTCGGGCACATGCATTAACAGACAAAATGGCAGAGTATGACCTTCTTGGGGCACATCACCAGAAAAGGGAAGAAACCCTTAGATAGCCATGCGTACAACTTCCTAAACACACTGCATGTGCTCACTTCCCAAGCCAAAGGAGGGCAGTATGCATGCGGGCAGCTCACCCTAAGGGAAGAATCATGGGAAAGGGGCACAAGACATGGGAAGTGGGCCAGTCTATAAAGTCTAGGACCAAGGTTAAACACCGCACTTGCCCTTCATGTGCCCGCTTGAGTCTCTTCTAAGCGTACTTTCTTTTCTTTCCTGTTCTAAAGCCTTTTAAAATAAACTTTCACTTCGGCTCTGAAACTTGCCTGTGTCTCTTTTTCTACCTTATGTCTCTCAGTCAAATTCTTTCTTCCGAGCAGGCAAGAACTGAGGTTGCTGCAGACCCTCACGGATTCACTGCTGGTAACTCTGATACCTTCCACCAGTAACGCTATATAGCATTATTTCTAGGACATCCTGATTTCTGCATGCCAAGACATTTGTTTGGTCTGTCTTCCCTTTGCCTCAAAGAGACACCCAAATGTGCATAGACAACATGACTGATGGTCTTAGGTGAGTCCCACTTGGGGCCTCCCAGGGTCACCTTGGCAGGCAACACTCAGGAGAGATCAGCTCCCGAAAGAAACAACTGGCTTCCTGTCACTTTCCCTATTAACTCAGTGATGGGGACAAGAAACGTGTGTTGCTGTCTCAACTCTCTCAGAAAGAAAGGAAAGGTGGAAAAGAAAAGAGATGTCAGAAACATTAATAATTTTAATATTATTTCCATGATGCTGATGATAAACCAAAGCTATACCAGGATTTTTGGGGGGTAGGAGGAGACAGGGTCTAGCTCTGTCATCCAGGCTGGCATACAGTGGGGCAATTACAGCTCACTGTAACCTCCAACTCGTGGGGTCAAGGGATCCTCCCACCTCAGCTTCCAGAGTAGCTAGGACTACAGGTGTCTGCCATCAAATCCAGCTAATTTTTTTTTTTATAGAGATGGGGTCTTCCCGTGTTGCTAAGGTAGGTCTCAAACTCCTGGACTCAAGGGATTGTCCTGTCTCAGCATCCCAAAGAATTGAGATTACAGGCTAGAGTCACTGTGCCGCACCCAGTATTTCTTTTTAACTACTTCTCAAAGAGGAAGGCTTCCAAGTTCAGGTAAGGAAGTTCAGGGGTGCCTCAATAACACAATGGTGGTAATGAGCACCAACAGGAGGCCACACCGGGGTGTCAACAAGCTGCTTCTCATGGTTTGCTGAAGACAAGGAAGGTATAAAAACAGAAAACTTACATGGACACATGTAAGTTTTATGAGTCAGCTCCATGGGCTAACTGCTCCATGGCGTTTTAGTGTAACAAACAAGGTAACAAAGATTCACCTCCCATCAGAGTTGCTGTTGAGACTTCTGAGCTCCCCAGCCACAAATTCCACGCTAATTAATTATTCTCAAGAGTGATTATTACAAGTGTGACTTTAAAATGATTTCTTGAGCTCAGTCCTAAAACAGACTGCAGAGCACCCATCCCACTCCCCAGGCCATTCAGGACAACAGAGAAGCCTCCCATCACAGAGCCTATTCCCATACAAGCTGTCATCACACGTTCTTCTGGTCTCAAACTTTCCTCCAGATTTATCTTATGCATTCATTCAGTTGTTTACACACTCGATTAGCATTTGGTGAGCATCTTTTCATGCAAGCTCTGGTCAAGATAAAAGGAAAAGAGCAAGGAGTAAGGGGCATTTCCCTAATCTCAGGAGCAGAGGGATTAACCTTGGAATGTAAAATTAAATCCAGCAAACATTTAAAAATGCAAATGCTCTGGCTTCAAATGTGCAATGATGGGAAGGATGCATGAAAACCTTGGGCGTGGGAACATGAGAAGAGCAGGGCACTGTGGCTCACACCCGCAATCCCAGCATTTTGGGAAGCCATGGCAGAAGGATGATTCAAACTCAGGGGTTCAAGACCAGCCTGGGCAACACAGCCTCCCACCACAACCTGGGAGACATTGTCTCCACAAAAATTTTAAAATTAGCTGGGCGTGGTGATGTGCGCCTATAGTCTCAGTTACTCAAGAGGCTGAGGTGGGAGAATTGCTTGAGCCCAGGAGATTGAGGCTGCAGTGAGCCAAGATTGCACCACTGCACTACTGCCTAGGTGACAGAGCAAGACCCTGTTTCAAAAAAAGAAAAAAGAAAAAAGAAAAAAAAGAAAATGAGGAGATATTTTCCCCCTTTTCTCATATTCTTTCAATGTTATAAACAAGCTGCTGGTGCCGTAAGAAATAAGAACAAAAAAAAAAGGAAAGATGACAGCTGTACTTCCTGTGTGCCAAGCATTCTGCACGGGTTACTCCCTATTTATGCCTCATTTTCCATGCAGGAGGTCACATGAATGTCACGATTTTGAAACTGTTCAACAAAGAGATAACACTTTACGGTTAAAAAAAAAAAAAAAAAAAAAAAAAAACCCAAGTGACTGTTTAACTAAAATATTTTATAAAATGCTGGGTTTTCTGCACGCAACTTGTATTGCATGTGGGCCTGTTGCTGACCACGGTCCCACACCCTAGCCCAGGCACCGGGTTTCAAGAGAAACAGAGCCAGGCCATTGGAAATAGCAAGACCAAAGGAAAAGGTGCCTCTGGTGATGCTTGAAATCCCTTTCTGCCTGTCTACTCCCACGTCTGCTGACATAGCCCTCAGTTGCACTGGAGAAAACAGATACAAGGCATCAAAACTTGCATACACAAGGCCGGGTGTGCAACTACCTGTCTCCAAAGAGGAACACCATTTGGCAATAGCCTTGGCAATTCTCCTACAAATTCCCTGCTGTGGGCTTTGAAATATGCCATGGAGCTACCTGGATGGCTCTAGGTGTCACCATCTGTGGAGGAAGTGCACCTGGATGGGGAGCCAGCGGTGGGTCCTTCTCACTGCCTCTCAGCCAGCCCTGCTCAGGTTCTTGACCTCAGCCTGCTGGGGCAGGCAGCAAAAGGAGAAAGTTCTGCACCCCATGGCTATTCCCCATCACTTACTGAGCACTTTCCAGGGGCCATGCCCAGGAGTAGAGAAGGGAGAGATGGGCAGCATGACAGAAAAATACTCCGTAGCCTCAGGGAACTGATCAGCTACAAGAATTGGCCAAATGCAACTGCTAATGTGTTTGTGTAAGTTAAGTTTTACTGGAATGTAGACACATTCTCTGATTTCCATATTGCCCAGAGCTGCTTTCATGTTGGAACAGTTGCGATAAAGATCCTGCAGCCTGCAAAGCCTAAAATATCCACTCTCTAGTCTGTTGCAGAGTTCACTGACCCCTGGTCTAGCCAACAGAACCAAGTTCCAACATAATAATGGAGATCAAAACTCACTCCCTGCAAGAGAGGAAGATGCCAACTGGGGCAAGTCCGCCCTCTACCTGTCATTGCAAGCCAGCAGCATAGGGGTCTCTCTCACCACAGACACACAGGATGGCTTGGTCCTTAACCTGTGGGAGGGACAAGCCTCCCCCACCACCTGCTTCATAGTCTTTGGCATGACCCAGGAATCCCATTTAGGTGTTGGGACAGAGGAGATGCCTCTTCTGTTTTCGCATTTTTATATGTAAAATTTCATTCACCTCTTCACTCTGGCTTTGGGGATGTATACATACCGTTTCTGGGAAGGCTGCATTAAAGCTGAAACTTTGTCATCATAAAACTTCTTCATTGCAAACCTGTCAAGGGCCTGGTCAGCGCTGGAGGGGGGAGAGAGAAAGAGAGAGAGTCAACTCAATGGAGCTCACACCATGTGGGTGTGTGATGGGGGATGTGTCTCATGGCTGTTCAAAGCGACCAGTTCCCACAAGGGGTTTCACCCTTTGCTGCACCTGCGCATACCCAATCCACCTGTCTCTTCTTAGACTTCATTTCCCCTGCAGGAATATACTGTGCTCAAAGTGGGAGCCATAGTGCAGGGTCAGAATTCTCATCTGAAATAACAACACCTTATCTAAAGGTAGGATACTTAAAAGTGCTGAATACCCAGCTTGCAGAAGAAACAACTGAGGCTTCTCAGCGGGCAGGTGGTAGGGCTGGTGTCCAAAACTGTCCCTTGGCCACCCTACCTCCTAAATAAAGAAGACCTTTCTAAGTGGGCTCTGCGAGAGAAAAGTAGGCAGACTCAAGTCTCAGGACCACGAGGATGCAGGGAGCAACCCAGAGCACAAGAGGGAATGGACTCCCCCATGAAGTCCCAAGAGGCACCCTCGGGACACAAGTGGGCCAGCCTGTGCCCCGCCAGTAGGTCACTCCCAGGAATGGGCTTGAGAAGGCCACAGGGCACTGGGGTTGGGAAAGTGTCTGAGGCCTCAGGGCTGCAGCATTGTTTTTGAAGTGACTGCCATGGAAAGTAACCCTGCTTTCCAACAACATATTTGACCGTCAATGCTAGCTCCACAATGCTGACAGGTAGTACCCGACGGAAACTTCCAGAAACCTCACAGCAGGGCATTCGTGGGGTTTCCTGATCTGACTTCAGCACAGATCCTGGAATATGAGTGCAGTGTCTTAACAATTCAAACTCACTTGGGCCAAATGCTTCCTTAAAACCCTGATAGGCTGGGTGCAGTGGCTCACACCTGTAATGCCAGCACTTTGGGAGGCCAAGGGGTGCAGATCACATGAGGTCAGGAGTTCAAGACCAGCCTGGCCAACAGGGTGAAATCCAGTCTCTACTAAAAATATAAAAATTACCCGGGCACGATGGTGGCTGCTTATAATCCCAGTTACTCCGGAGGCTGAGGCAGGGGAATCACTTGAACCCAGGAGGTGGAAATTGTAGTGAGCAGAGATCGCACCATTGCACTCCAGCCTGGGTGACAGAGTGAGACTCCAGCTCAAAACAACAACAACAACAACAAAAAAAAATCTGATAAAGTGCCCCTTTACTTAGAAAAATGTGTCTGTGCCCCTCTAGAAAAATGATGTACATAAGCACTGTGGACTTCATAAAAATACAGCTAGAGAGACAGGCAGGAGGAAAAAGAAACATACTCAAAAGTCAGTTGAGTGTGATATGACTTTCACAGAATGCTATAAAATGGACAACTTGCTATGTGCATTTGCTAGCAAGGGACTGTGCTGGTAGGGCAGTCATAAACAGAAGGGCCCACTTTAGCACCGAGTCCATCACATACTGAGCAGGAGAGTGCAGCTCCATAGCCTCCCAGTGACTTTTAAGCATTCCTTCTTCTGGAATTCCTTGTTTTATTAAATGCTGAGAATACATTTTGACCAATGTTTATTTTCCATAGTAATATTATTGGGAGTAATAATATTAGTACTGGTTGGGTCATTATAACTCTATTTTTATGGTGTTGATACAAGAATGTTCTTTTCTGGTGACTTGAAGTTTCTGTTTTCTTCTGTTTGCAGTTTTTGATAAAGACCTCAAATGTGTGCTTGTGCTATCTGGGATTACTCTACTTCTGGAATACAATCTAAGAGGGAACATTGTAGAGATGATCACAGATGTATGTATAAGAATGTGTTCATCATGGCATGCTTTGCAGTAGAAAACAACTGGAAGCAACCTAAATTTAAAAAAAAAAAAAAAAAAAAACACTTGGGAGGCCAAGGTAGGTGAATCACGAGGTCAGGAGTTCAAGACCAGCCTGGCCAACATGGTGAAACCCCATCTCTACTAAAAATACAAAAAATTAGCTGCGCATGGTGGGACGCACCTATAATCCCAGCTACTCAGGAGGCTGAGGCAGGAGAATAGCTTGAACCTGGGAGGCGGAGGTTGCAGTGAGCCGAGATTGAGCCAACCTGGGCAATGGAGCAAGACTCTCTCTTTGAAAAAAAAAAATGCTGAGGCGGTCTCTGTCCAGAACCAGCCAGGCTATGTTTGGTCACCTACCAAATGTCTTTGGCATCACTGAGGGATGGATGTGCCCAGGAATCTCGATTTTCCTGGCACACACACACACCGATGATTATTCTCACCAAGAGGGTGGCTGATTTTCACTTGGGGGTTGGTTTCCTCCCTGGCAGGCACCAACTCCCCAATTGGTTTCCAGAGAAAACATTCAGAAAGTCAAATTTCACTCCTTGGTGCTAGAAAGGAAAAGGTTTATTGGCTGATATGAATAAGCTTCTATTTCCTCAGAATGGAAAGCTCAGGCTTTACAAAGAGGCCATTGAGAAGACAGGGCAGATGCAAATGCAGACCCCACAAGTAACGTTATTTTCTGCACTGCATTTCAGCATGAGTGAAGATCTGCACTCTGGGAAGGGTCCGGCGTGTACACCACAGCTGCCTAGGGCCAGGATGATGGGCACAGGGCTGAGGTCCTTGTGGCCCTACCATGTTTGTGTCATGCCTGGCTAAGGGGACCCGAGTGGCACCTCCAAAGTCTCCACGATTACAGTTCCATCTCATGGAAACCAGCCCAGACCTGGCTCCCCACTCCTGGGCTGTGAGATCATGAGCAAGCTGCCTGGCTCCTCTGAACCTCGCTTCCCTCACCCACGCAATGGGAATGATAGGTAACTGCTTCATGGGTTAGTTAGGAGAATTCAGGAAGAAAAGGAAAATATTCAGTATACTTCCCAGAGGCTCAGTGCCTGCAAAAGAGGTGGCTGTCGCCATCATTATATACAAAGTATGAACTGATTTAGTGAGACCACTCTGTTCTTAATTTTCATAATGGTGACCTTTACCTCTGTTACTCTTTATTAGAGAATTCTCTATTAGAGAATAAGGGACAGTGGGGCCACTTATTTTTTTAACGCCTCCGTGGAAGTACTTAGAATCAATCATACATAGCCACCCAACCTGGAAAATGCCACTTTCACAAGTGTAAACGCTTAACTGGAAGCTGGGTTTCCAAGCACTGACCACCCCAGCACTGGGGGACGGGAAACACAGGTCAGCCGAGCCCTTGGTGCCCAGAACAGCTCCCGCGCAGCCTTCAGCCCCATGCAGGCTCCGCTTTTAGCACTTCAAGACAGCGAGCTGACATCTTCATCCTACCTGGCTGAGACGTTGGTGAAATGCATGTAGGACGATATGACCACTCCTATGCGTCCTTTCCCGCCCTGCAGGAGACAAAAAATGAGCTGATTTTCTCTGAAATCCCACAGCAGAGATGTAACTAGAACAGGAAAAGACTCACTAGTGGACAAAATAATAGAGAGCTTGCTTTGGAGGTTAGGCCAGCATTACCCGCAGCCTTCCTATCTGGGAGAGTCAGTACCCAGGGCAACTGGAGTCTCTGCAACAGGGAACCTGCACGCTGGGTGCAAACAGTTAAGATCGGGTGCTAACTGGAGCAGCCGTAGAAGCCCAGGAGGGCAGATCAACACAGCATCTGCCTGTCATTTCACCCAATTAGGCTGGAAGAAACTGTGCCAGGAGCTGCAGCAATTAGCATGACTTAATTATCCAGGTCAGACAGAAGTGAACGCCTGCCTGCTCACGGGCTGATAATGATCAGGGCTGCACACACAGCTCAGCATGAGTGGAACATAGATTCCAGCTCACTGGCAGCACTGCCAGCACCTGAGCTCCAGGTACAGCCCCGTAGCCCACCCTCATTACACACAAAGGAACCACTGTCCCAGACAGATGTTCTGAAAAGGACTCACTCAAACCATAACCACAGACACCAACAGCCCAGCCCACAAACCAGCAACACCAGCAGGAGAAGCAGAAACTACTGGACAGGCCAATCCTTACCCAGAGCCACAGAGTGCCACCTTCGAGAACATACTCTTACAACCAAAACAGCCGATTGCAAACCACAGCCCAGGAGCTACTTCTGCCCGTTACCTACTTTCCCACAACTTGTGAGCTGCGAGTCATTTTTACATTTTCAAACCATTGAGGGAAAATTTTGAAAAGATAAGATTCCATGCCATGTGAAAATGTGTTCAGATTTCAGTGTCCACACACAAAGTTTGACTAAAACATGGCCACTCCCATCTGTTTACCTACATCCAGGGCTGCTTTCACCCTCACTGCAGGGGTAGGTTTGAGTATTTGCAGCAAGACCATGGGGCCTGCAAAGCGTAAAATACAATCTGGCTCTTTCTAAAAATATTTGCCAATCCCTGATCTGGAATCACATAAAGCCAAAATGGCAGGGCCTCTAATATGTAGCTCCGTAACTTCTTGAGAAGAAACTACTGACCAAATTCAAGTCACAATTCTGATAAGCCCAGCCATACATGAATGTCACCCAGGAGCATCCTTCTCTCTGTCAGTGAAAGTCAAGAGCATGCCTTATAGATACTCAATGCGGGCACTTGACACACTCTTTGCAGCTGAATCCTGGCACGTGCAGTTATTAACGGTATGGCTACTAGTATGCTTCTTGCATAAAACTATATTTGACAGCAATTCACCTACAAAGAAACAGCACCTCAGCCAAAACAGGCACACATGGTGGTGACATTCACCCCATTATCAATTGCTTTTGTGGCACTATTTATGGATATATAAAGCAAGTGTTTTTTTAGTTTGTTTGTTTTTTTGGTTTTTTTTTTTTTTTGAGACAGAGTTTCACTCTTCTTGCCCAGGCTGGAGTGCAATGGCACGATCTCGGCTCACCGCAACCTTCGCCTCCCGAGTTCAAGCAATTCTCCTGCCTCAGCCTCCTGAGTAGCTGAAATTACAGGCATGCATCACCATGCCCAGTTAATTTTTTGTATTTTTAATAGAGACGGGGTTGCTCCACGTTGATTAGGCTGATCTCTGAACTCCCGACGTCAGGTGATCCGCCCGCCTCGGCCTCCCAAAGTGCTGGAATTACAGGCGTGAGCCACCGCGCCCAGCCTATAGAGCAAATATTAAAAGATCTGAAGGGACAGATAGAAATACCACAACCATAGGGGACTTTAGTACCTCATTTTCAACAATGGACAGATCACTTAGACAGAAAACCAATAAGAAAACAGGGTACTCAACCTGCACTTTAGACCAAATAGACCTTACAGACATATACAGAACATCACATCAGAATGCCCATTCTTCTCAAGTGCACACAGAAAGTTCTCCAGGATAGATGGCACATTAGGCCACAGAACAAACCTTAAAGAATTTAAGAAGACTGAAATCATATCCAGTGTCTTTTTTTAAATTTTTATTTTTTGGGGGGATGGAGTCTCACTCTGTCATCCAGGCAGGAGTGCAGTGGCATGATCTCAGCTCACTGCAATCTCTGCTGCCTGGGTTCAAGCGATTCTCATGCCTCAGCCTCCCGAGTAGCAGGGAATACAGGTGCTGACACCACACCCAGCTAATTTTTTTGTATTTTTAGTACAGATGGGGTTTCGTCATGTTGGCCAGGCTGGTCTCGAACTCCTGATCTCAACTGATCTTCCCGCCTTGGCCTCCCAAAGTGCTGGCATTATAGGCATGAGCCACCACGTCTAGCCTCAAGTATATTTTCTGACCATAGTGGCATGAAACTAGAAATCAATAACAGGAGGAATCTTGGAAAATTCACAAGTTTATGGAAATTAAACAACATACTCCTAAATAACTATTGGGTTAAAGAAAAAAAATCAAAAGAGAGATTTAGAAATATCTTGAGAAAAACAAAAACTGAAACATAACACACGAAAACTTATGGGGTGCAGCAAAAGCAGTTGTAAGAGGAAAGTTTATGGCAATAAATGCCTATGTTAAAAGAGGAAAAAAACTCTCAAATAAAAAAACCTAATGTTAGGCTGGGCGTGGTGGCTCACACCTGTAATTCCAGCATTTTGGAATGCCAGGGTGGGTGGATCACGAGGTCAGGAGATCAAGACCATCCTGGCCAACATGGTGAAACCCCGTCTCTATTAAAAATACAAAAATTAGCTGGGTGTGGTGGCATGTGCCTGTAATCCCAGCTACTCAGGAGGCTGAGGCAGGAGAATCGCTTGAACCAGGGAAGCAGAGGTTGCAGTGAGCCGAGATCACACCACTGCACTCCAGCCTGGTGACAGAGCGAGACTCCATCTCAAAAAACAAAACAAAACAAAAAACCTAATGTTGCACCTAAAGGAGCAAAGAACAAACTAAACCCCAAATTAGTAAAGGAAGGAAAAAACAAAGATCGGAGCAGAAACAAATACAGGAGAGACTAGAAAAACAATAGTAAAGATCAAGAAAACTAACAGTTGCGGTTTCTGAAGACTAACAAAATTGGCAAACCTTTACCTAGACTAAGATAAAAAGAGAAAACTCAAAATCAGAAATGAAAGAGCAACCATCGTTAACTGATGTCATGTAAGACACCAAGAAACACAAAAATACTATGAACAATTATGCAGCAATAAATTGGATAACCTGGACTAACCTCATAAATTCCTAGACACATACAACCTACCAAGACTGAATCATGAAGAAACAGAAAATCTGAACAAAACAGTAACAAGTAAGGAGACTGAATCAGGAATATAAACTTTCCCATCAAAGAAAAGCCCAGGACCTGGTTACTTAACTGATGAATTCCATCATTGAAAAAAAGAGAGAACTTTGCTATGGTTTAAATATTAGCCCCTTCCAAAACTCATGTTAAAATTTAATCTCCAATGTGGCAGTATTGAGTGGTAAGGCCTTTAAGAGATGACTGGGTCATGAGGAACCTTGCCTTCATGAATGAGTTAATACATCTGTGGATTAATTAACTAATGGGTTAACGGGTTATCACAGGAGCAAGACTTGTGGCTTTCTAAGGAGAGGAAGAGAGACCTGAGCTAGCACCCTCAGCCCCCTCGCCATGTGATGCCCCACGCAGCCTCAGGACTCTGCAGAGTCCCCAACAGCAAGAAGGCTCTCACCAGATGCAACCCCTTGAGCTCGGACATCTCAGCCCCTATAAATATTAAGAAATAAATTCCTTTTCTTTACAAATTACCCAGTTTCACGTATTCTGTTATAAGTAACAGAAAACAGACTAATGCAAACTCTGCCAGAAAGCTGAAGAAATGCAAACACTTTCAAACTCATTTTACAAGGCCAGCAGTACCCTGATATGAGGTCTTTCTTAATGCAATAGTAGGTATTTAAGGCTTTGCAGGCTGCAAGGTCTTGTTTCCACTATTCAAACCTACCCCTGCAGTGTGGGTGGAAGCAGATATGGATGTACGTGAACAGATAAGAGGTGGCCATGTTCCACTCAAACTTTACATATGGAACTGAAGTAGAACACCTTCATATAATGTTCATGTAAATACAGCTCTTAGCTCACAGGTTGTAGAAAACACAAAAGGGCATGATAGGTTCATGGGCTGTTACGTTTTAGTGCAAGCACCATTCTTTTGGACTTGGAACTATTCTTAGTAAAAATCATAGAATCACTAATTGCACAATTTTCTGTGGGTATTCTTCACCATGGACTGAGAAACAAAAGGTATGGCATGGATGAAATCTCCCAAAAGAACTGCAGGCCATTTCTGGTCAATCAATAACCAGGGTGTGGAGGGGTGAGGAGGAGACTGCACACACCCACACAAACACAAGCCTCTGCATCACACAGCAGAACGGGAAGCAAAGCAGGACCGACCCTCACTCTGTTCCCGCCCAGGCTGAGACAGGCCCAGCTATGCTAGAAATTCCTGGCATGTGTGGAAGGAAACACGCATTCTGCAAAGCAGGCGGATTTCGGCACATGTCAGCGATTTCACCCCCGCAGTGATGATGATGAACTTCTGTTAACGTCGACATCAGCAATTTCAAATTAAAAGAGGGCTTATCTCTCCGGGCACAATTTCTAAGCGTTTCAAAAATGGTTTACATGGCACCAGAAGAGGGCAAGCGATTAGCAAATCACTTCTGAGAAGTTTCAACATGTTCCCATGAATTCCACTAACAAGAGCTGTCCAGAAAGCCCAAAGTTGCTTAGTGAAAGGATGCATTTTAGAAAGCTCTAGGTGGTCCCCACTGGGACCCACACGTTTTAAATAATCTCATCATTTCTTTCAATTTCATTAAAAAATTGAACAACAATTAAAATGGAATAAATGGCCAAGGGTGGCACTTTTCAAGTACAGCAACTCCAAGAGTCTTCTGACAATGTAGCTGGCAACAGGTCTGGGTGCGCCCTAGAACCTGCACTTTCCACAGGTGCTGCTGCTGGGCCCAGGCTCGTAAGTCAGAAATGCTGCTCAGAACAGCTTACTACGTGATCCCAGGCAATGATGATCCATCAATATCAGCCTCACTGTGTCAAAATCACCACACCAAGCCTGAAAAGCATAGGTTGTTTTAATTAACAAGAATTATATTTATTTAAAAGTCTGTCTGTCTATCTCTCTCTCTCTTTCTCTCTCTTAGTGTGCACCAAAACACAATTTGGGTGGAGAATCCATAATTTAACACAATACTTGAAAAGATCAGGTCATCATTTGGTGGTCCTAAAGTGTGCACCTGTCCATTTAGGGAGAAAATATGATCAAGGTAGATGTGAGGAAAGAGACAACACCAGGGAGAAGCAAATAACATCTGTGCTCCCCTGATGGAAGTTTTCTGCACATCGAGTGGTCATCAAATGCCTTACAGGTGTAAATATCATCCATAAGCCGGCCTACCTAGTGACTTTGCAGGAAAGATACAATCAGAGTCTAATATAACTCAAAGTGAAGCTTCTTTCAAACTAAATTCCATAATACAATGGATTTCTGTGCAGTTTTTTAGTGTGAAAGAGTCCGGAACAAAAACACACACACACACACACACACACACACACACTTCTGTCTTGAACCGTCAACACTTCCTAGATACTTTGATGGTCCTCAGAATGCTTTGTCAAACACACAAAATAGGGAGCTACCCATTAACAAACAGTTACCCCAGCCCACTGGCTACATCCTTTCCCAGAGAATTCCTCCCTGACTCAAGGTGTGACTGGGGTAAGAACTTTACTCTAATAGTAGGTTTCTGGCAGGAGGGTTAAGCTTCACACACTTACCCCTCAGTAAGTTTGCTTTCAGTCCAACCCCTTTCAACACCAGTCACATTTGAGAAGCTGTACAAAGCAGCTGAGAAAACTGGGAATTAAGACGAAAGATCCCAGAAGGTGGGAGGAGGAAGCATGGAAGGAACCTGAGGCAGCCAGGAGGAGGAGTGCCCGTCAGTTATGCACCCGGGCTGCCGGCACCCACCAAGCCTGCCGGGGCTGACACACAGACAGTCCTGGCCACTCTGTGAAGATGCACGGGCCATGTCTGCACTGCAATGGCTCCACTTGGAAAGGTCGATATGTTTACTGCAATGGCATCATACCATCATCTAGTCCATCAACTGATTACCATAACTCAGACGGCATGAAAAGTCTGACACAGTCCATCTGAAAAGGGCATAGCTCTTTTAAAAAGGAGGGCTTTCCATGAAAAATGAAATTCAACAAAAATGAGACAATTTACTCTCATAACCGTGGTCAATTTGGGGTCAACAGTTTCAAATGTCCAGCTACACATTCAGGGACCATAATCCTATAAATTCTAAAGCCGAACTTGGGGAGGTGTGATAGCTCTGTTTCCTTCTTTAAGAGCAAGTAGGAAAACCTAAAAACAAGCCTATAAGGAGCACATGACACCAGCTCAAAGCGGAAATGTGCTCCGATGCAGCACTGGTCTCCATCGCAACTCTAAGGGCTGAAGCCCAGCCAGACCCCTAAATGTGAGAGGTGGGCGCGCTCACCCTGCAGTGAATGACGACCACATGCTGGGGGTCGCTGTTCAGCCACGACTCCTGCGCCTTGCATATGGTACACATCTTATCCAGGGGCGGTGCGTGGAGTTCTGGCCAGCCCACATCCATGATCTGCAACAAGAGAAGGGAGCTTCCTCAGTTTCCATTTCCCGAAACCTTCTGAGGCCATCTCACAACGACTTTTTTCATCGTCGATATATTTCATTTGGGAGTAAAGAGCATGCTGGGTGACCCTTTTCTAAAACTCAGTGAGCATGAGGACCCGCACTTCCTTCACTGGGAAGAAAAAACAAAGCATTATACTGCCCATGTGATGCCGCTTCTTCCAGGGGCTCATCTGCTCTTCCGCAGCTGGGGTGACAACTCTAGAAAGGTCTTTGAGTTGCTGATGGCGCAGGTTGTGTGAAGAGGGCCGCAGTCCAGGGAGATCTCAAACAGCAGTCCTAGGCCCGAGCTGCTGCCAAAATCTCCCCACTGGAGTTAAAATCCCAGTTTGGAGATGGCAGCCAGCCATCTCCTACACACTGTGCAGACAACATGTCAGAGACAATCTCCTGGAAAGGCAGGACTTAAGGAGGAAGCACCTTCAAAACCCTGATTAAGTTTGGTGCTTGGACAAAGAAAACCACCACCATGCTAAGGACACAGAGACTCTGTGCAGAACTGCAGCTCTAAGCCTCCCGAGGCTCACACAAGTCCACAGTGGCCCACAGTGGCCACACGGGGGAGTTGTTTTTCCTTTGATTTCCTTTTGTCAGTGGGCGAGGACAAGGAACTTTATCTTATGATGAAAGTCGTGGAAATAGTGTAAAATTGTTGGAAATTTCAGAAAACTGCCAGGAAGTAGGAAAAGTCATTATCCCTGCCACCACTCAAAGATAACCACTACAACATTTTCATGAATCCCTTAGTCTCTTTTGTATGTACATTTAGCATAATTGAGATACTATTATACATAAATTCTATACTATTATTAACTAGTATTAAAATAGGCAACTTATGTTTCTGCTTTGTTACTCTAATGGCTGCAAAATATTTCAACATATAGAATATATAGATATATGTACCATAACTTATGTTGACTCAGTCTTAAAATTCTCCCAAGTTTTTTGCTATTGAAAATGATCATGGAGGGTGATGGGCAAGGGGAAGGAGAGCATTAGGACAAATACCTAAAGCATGCGGGGCTTAAAACCTAGATGACAGGTTGACAGGTGCAGCAAACCACCATGGCACATGTACATCTATGTAACAAACCTGCACGTTCTGCACATGTATCCCAGAGCTTAGAGAAAAATCTTTTAAAAAAGAAAAATTAAAAAAAAAAAAAAACCAACGAAAATTATCACGAAAGGAGTGGATTACTAGGACCGTAAAGAGATACTAGGAGAAGAGCTCCCCATGCTGATGGAAATGTTTTGTCTCTTGTTTGTGGTGGCTGAACAAATCTATACATATGATGCAGTTTAGATTTTTTCTATACATATCTTTGTTATAGATTTGTTCCATGTATATATATATGCAGTATATATGAAAGATCCCAGGAGGTGGGAGGAGGAAGCATCATGTGTACAGATTTGTTCTATACATATATATGTAGTATTTATCATCTATACACATGATGCTGAGAAACACGCATGTATGCAAAACCAGGGAAATGTGAGTGAGGTCCATGGACTATACCAATGCCAGTTTCCTGACCTAGATATTTTACTATTAGTGTTGTAAGATTCTTCCACTGGAAAGACTGGGTGAGGAGTACAGGAGATCTCTGTATTATTTCACAACTTCCTATGAATCTCTATTTCAAATTAATTTTAAAAAAGCAGTAATAAAAAAATTGATATGAGCAATTCCTAATACTCCTTATCAAGTCATATTCCACAAAGACTAGTAGCAAATCATTTTTGCACAAAATAAGCATTGTTTACATTTTACAAAATGCAGAATATAAAGGGATGAACTCCGTACCTTTGGGTTAAGCTTCGTAAGGTCATATCTCTTTTCTGAAAGGTTTAATACCTATAAAGGAGAGAAAAAAATGCCTTGTATAAAATAGATTTTAATATTTTAAAAATGTAATATTTTAATTTTTATTTAATTTTAATTAATACTTCAATTTTTAAAAAATACCTAAAATCTTCACACTCAAGAATCGGGGGGAAAAAAGGTTTTAGACAAATCCTTGACATCAGAAATGAAAGGAGAAAACACACTGCATTTTTACATGATGTTTCCCTTCCAGGTACCGAGGATCAGAAAAGATTGAAAAGTATAGACGTGTGTGATCACAGAATAAAAAACAAATAAAATAAATAAGATAAGGATGGCATACAGAACCCTTACACATAAAGTCTATATTCTACTTCATTAACTAGTATTAAACCAGGCAATCTACCGTGTTACTATTGCTTTTTATTTTCATGGCTACAAAATATCCCAACATACAGGATATATATACACGCACACACACATATATGTATAAAATATATAATATAAAATATATATACACACATATATACAAAATAACTTCCATGGTCTTGCTCCTGGCAACACAAACTGACTCAATAGAGTACAAGCACATGGTGGGGAAGGCCATCCCTCCTCTATGGCCTGGTGGCCCCAGGCCTGGAAAGGGTCGAGTTCATGCCCAGCCAAGAGCCATGGCCTAAGTTCACTGAAAAATCACAGCCATTTGTGGAACCTTGCTAAATACTCAAGTAGAACAAAATGAAAAATAATACTAATAATAATGTTCCAGCAGCAAGGAGCCTTAAAAATTAACTAAACGTTCCTCTCACTTCGGAGTCAGAGATGTGAGGAAAGTGGAGGGAGGGGGCTTGTTCAGGTCACCCAGCAAGCCCTGTTTATGACAAGGTGGGGAGCTGCTTTGAGACCCACAGTTCATTTCTAACCCTGCACAAGAAAGGGATCCCTGCCATAGCCATTTTGCACAGGGAGCTCTAGCCCTGATAAAGCCCCACAGACAGGTGCTGGCCAGGACTCCAGGCGCTCTGCATGGTCTCTTTGGGGAAGGTGGACTGGGAAAAAGGGGAAGGATGGCTAGAGAGGGGACTCGGGATGCACTGACCAGCCTGGGAGTGGCTTGCAAAGGAAGGAGCCGTGGTCCTGCCTGGGGCGGAGAGGGCCCCTGGTGAGAGGTACCACCATCAGATGGGGCTTGGCCACCACTTCCTACCCACTGCCAGGTCACAGACAAGATGGGATTCAAGGGGAGAAAGAGGCAGGAGACTGAGTGAATCAAGGATTGGGGAGGGGTCAGGACACAGGGAGCACCTGGGCCAGGACTGCTCTGGCATCAGACAGAGGCCACATCCTACTCTGCCCCTTGGGTCCACCTCTCCCAGCCACTGGTGCCCTAGTCATTGGAGCAGAACTACAAGGGAGACAATGACCATCCTGTAGGCTTGCCAGGCAGATTAGCTTTACCACAGATAAGGAAGCCTCCTTACTAGAGATAAGAAGACAAGTAGTGAAAGGGCTCCAGGGAGCTGTCATTCAATCCCATTAGTGACCACTGATAGCAGAAGGAAGTCAGCCTCCACTTGGGCTAGCAACCATGGGAACAGAAAACAAGGGGCCAATCGGAGGGTGAGAGAGGGTGAGAGACTGTTCTGCATTATTCCTCAGATGTGGGCTCCACCATCAACTTGACATGTGTGTTTTGAAAATCAAGCTGTCTCCTTGTCTCCAGGGCAGCCCCTGGTTTCTTGGGCGCCCACCTAATTTGTCTTCCTAATTTCTGGCTCAGGAGGAGAGTCACAAATTTGTTTTTTGATACCAGGGACGCAGCATGGGAGAGCAGGGGTGGCTGGCCAGGGAAGTGTCCCAAGGCACCGGGGAGCCAGCCTCACTGATGAGTGCGGGATAAGGCAAAGCCATTCCTGCGTTCAGCAGTCGTGTGTCCCTGAAAGCTACCTACAGAGACACATAAGGCTCCTCCCCAGGCGTGGCAGCAGAGAGACAGAGGACGAGGGCGCCATGAACTGCTGTGTGAGCCCAAGCCCTTGAGCTTCTCCCTCATGTGTAAACCAGTGTTCTGTGGGTGCCCGTCCCCACACAGTGCCTGCTGCAGAGCCTGCCCAAAGGCTCCCGGAGCCACCCACCACTCACCAGGTAGTTGTCTCCATGCTTGGACTTGAGCATGCGTGTGACCTCCTGAAGGTTGTGCAGGTAGGACTCCTCGGAGCAGCCAGCAGGGAAGGACACGGCGATGATGCGCTCCGTGATGTAGGTGAGGTCCAGCCCGTGGCCCCCCTCCATGATGGGGCTCAGGATGACAGGCCTGTGAGAGAGCAGTGGGCAGGTCAGAAACAGAGTAAGGAGGCAACAGACCTTCATCCTCCAGGACAAAGGTGAGGACGACGGACACTCATCCCCCGGGTGTTCACACCAGCACCTGGGCGGCCGGCTACGGGAATTTACAGTGTGCACAGCCTCTGCGCTGTGTTCCCATAACGGTGGGTGGTGTGGGGAGGGGCACAAGATCGAATTTTCCTAGCAGGGCACGATTGGGTACTGCAAGCTGCAGGCGGGGAATGCACAGAGAGAAAGCAACTCAGAGCAGTGACACATGGGCTCAGATGCAAAAGCACGAAGGCGGGAAGGACTTTTTGTGGTTTCACTGGGAGCAGGAACAGAGTCCCAGGCGAGATTCCTGGAGAGGGAGACTCAACCCCACTCCGAGGTGTCAAGGTCAGCACAAGGGAGCACCGGGAGGGGGCGGGGAGGAAGCAGGGATGGTGCGAGCAGAAGACAAACATCAGCAAGCAGCTCCTCGTGTCTGTATGCAGCATCCTGCGGCAGGTGCGGCCAAGGATGAGGCTGGTGAGGTGGCCAGCTATGGTTGTGGGGGACCCTGCAGGCCCAAGAAGGAGGCAAGACCTCATGTGGAGAGGGGACAAGCTGGGGAGGAATTCAGCAGCTGTGTAATCAAAGTGGCCTTTCATCTACTGAGCAGCAGCTCAGCAGACTCCTATCAGACAGCTAAGAGCTCCATGCAGCCCCACTGGGACCCCACCCAGCTAACCACAGACCAGGTGGATGCAGGGTAGAATGTGTGGCTGGCCACCTAACCAGGTGCCCAGGTGGCCAGGGCAGACCCCCAAGTGTGAGATGAAGACTGTGGAGGAGGGAAGAGGGAAGAGGGAAAAGGGCAGAAATGGTCATGTCATGGCCAGCAGGCTGAGGACTTGGGCAGGACTGGCATTATGGGAGCCAGGCACCCAATGTGACTGGAGACAAGGGCCTCCCACAGACCAGAGCTTCTCCACCAGCCCTGTGGGCCCCAGGGAGACCTGAGCCCCTCCCCAGGAGGGCTCCTAACATTAGGGCTGAGGGTGGTATCCAGGAGGAGGTGGAAAAGGATCCAGGGAGAGGGGATGGGGTTGAACCCAATCAGTGCCCACATGAGGTGAAGCCAGAGGCACGGGCGCACAGGACGTTTGCTTGAGTCCCTCCAAAGCGTTGCCACCAGCTCTGGGGTTTTCATTTTTACTACTCCTATGTGTTTCTCTCTTTTTTAAATTTTTGGAAAAATTCAAAACCATATAAGATGGTTTTGCAAACCTCCATGTACCCATCACCTGACTTCAAATCACCAACACACAGCTAACCTTTGTCCATCAACACCCCCAGCAATCTCCTTCACCACTTTAATAGCTTTAAAGCAATCCCAGATATTACGTAATTTCATTTATAAATCTCACAGTATTGATTTCTAACAGATAAGGGCACTTTTTGATTAAAATGTCTACAATGCCATTATCACACTTCAAAAAGAAATAGTAACATCAAACACCCAATACCATACATTTATTTTTATTTTTTTCAAGACAGAGTCTTGCTCTGTCGCCAGGCTGGAGTGCAGTGACACAATCTTGGCTTACTGCAATCTCTGCCTCCTGGGTTAAAGCAATTCTCCTGCCTCAGCCTCCCGAGTAGCTGGGATTACAGGCGCACACCACCACACCAAGCTAATTTTTGTATTTTCAGTAGACGGTGTTTCACTGTGTTGGCCAGGATGGTCTCGATCTCCTGACCTTGTGGTCTGCCCGCCTCAGCCTCCCAAAGTGCTGGGATTACAAGCGTGAGCCACCCCAACTCGGCCCATACATTTTTTTTTTTAAGGTTGATTTGTTCGAACCAGCATCCAAACAATTCCCAAGGATTTTGTTTTCTCTACCTTATTTATCAGACATGGATTTAATTCCAATTCAAATGTTTTGAACACTGTTAGAACAGAAATAAAGCGCCTCCTGCGGTCACGAGGATCCACAGTGAGTGCCTCTCCAGAAGATGCTGGCTCAGGGCCCCCATCATCTGCTCTAAAGAGGCTCTTGCCAGCACACCCTGGAATCTCCCCCAAAAGTGACACTTCCACAATCAGGCCTCAGCAGTGCAATTATTTATTCAAAGACAATCACAGGTGTTTCTACCTGCTGGGCTTCTGACCCTGACACAGCATTTAGAAAACGGATAGAAAACCTGGCCTGTCACCTTTGATTGGCAATGCTTACAACCAAAACAGAAATTATGATTTCTACAGAACAAAATGATGCCATGCCCAAGTTTCCTCTGTGGAGAGCTGACCTATGGCCAGAGACACAGGAATGCATGACCCACACAGACACTCACCCCAGAGGTTTATCACGGCACAGAGAACTGGACAGCGTGGAACTCCCTGGAGCCTGCAAATAACAAAACAAGGATCATTTTGAAGTTTCCTTTCTTGCCAGTTTACATGGCACAGACACCACTGAGAGGGAACAATGACAGCTGTCCCACAGTTTAATCATCAACAGCAAGTCAATCATAACTACTGGCCTACCTTATCACCTCGGAAGGGTCTACACCATGGTGAGCTGCAGCACAGAACATGGTGTAGACGCAATGCCACTAACCCAGCATCAGGATGGGCTTCCACAGGAGCCAGCGAGGCCACCCTCCAGTCAGGGCAAGGTAGGCATCTCTCAGCCTGCAAACAGTGCCCTGCCCTCCAATACGGGAGATGCCCGAGGACACCAGCGCCGTGACTATCATGGCTGCTATTATTTACTTGAAAGAACCAATTAATGAGTGACTTTCAGGAATTCTCAGTCATACCTACTCTTTTTTAAACAGCCTATTCAACAGGGATAAAAGACTCGAGTTATAATTACTTTATAGTTATATAACCCTTCCTTGCGTGTAAGGGTTGTTATATACTACGGTGACAGAGATTTACGATTTCAGGAAAAATGCCCAGCAACTGTATGAGTAAGAAGGCTGTCCAATAGTTCAGAAGTGAGGAAACTGGGGCTTAAAGAGGGAAGCGATCTCGTCAGATGGCAGAGGTAGGTGGGGAAACCAAGACACCCCCTACAGGGCTCCCTCGAAGGTTCTTTCTGCCCCAAGCCAGGTAATGCGGCACACAGGAGCCCAGAGACCCCCAAGTTGGGGGGACACAGAGCCTCCGGCACTCCTCCTGCTCCCCGATCAACGCAGGCCCACAGATACCACCATCAGAGGCATCAACACCCCCAATTACACCTGGGATCCCACTCAGGCAGGTGCAGCTCACCTGGACTCCTTTGGCAAGAAATGAACAGAAAACAAATTCTATGGATATTTCGGAGACCAACAATACAGATGTTTTCCTGAAATCACACCAGTGCAAAGCCTAGCGCCAATCCCAAAACCGCAGAGATCATCATCTCGGCCTCCCAAAACAGGGGCAAGATCTAGGGGCGTGCTCTTCAGTTCTACACCAAGGTGCCGGCGAGCTCTGCCCTGGGTCCACCTCCTCTTTGTTTTTCCTGGGCAAGCCCCTTGGCCACTCCACTGATTTGTCTCCTGCCTTTTGAAGTGAGAATAGTAACAGACAGGGCCACTCTCACAGAGCTGTCCAGGGATTCACTGAGGGAATTCTGTCAATGGCTTGGAACCCAGCCGGGCACCAGATGGCCACTGCCCATGCTGGACAGACCTGGTCAAGTGAAGTCCCGTGGTCTCCACACTCCACCCACCCCTGACTTCTGAGCTGCACCGCCTGCTCATCCCCTGTGCCTACAAAGCTGCAGGAGCCTCCAAACATGTTCCTATGATCTTCTCAAAGCCCTAACCTAAAGCCTTTCATAGCTCAAACTAGACAGCTACAAAACCGGAGACCATTTTTTGCCTAGTAGAGCAGCAAAAATAAAAATTTTGAAAACATTTTTTAAAGTTTCGGTGACATATAAATGGATGCAAGATTTCAGAGGACAACTTATCAGTGTGTATAAAGAGTATTTAGAATAAGGCCGGGCACAGTGACTTACACCTGTAATCCCAGCACTTTGGGAGGCCATGGCGGGTGGATCACTTGAGGCCAGGAGTTCAAGACCACCTGGCCAACATCATGAAACCACATCTCTACTAAAAATATAAAAATTAGCCGACGTGGTGGCATGCATCTGTAATCCTAGCTACTTGGGAGGCTGAGGCACAAAAGTCACTTGAATCCGGGAGGTGGAGGTTGCAGGGAGCCAAGATCGCGCCACCGCACTCCAGCCTGGGCAACAGAGCAAGACCCTGTCCCAAACAAATAAACAAAACAAAAAAAAAGTATTTAGAATACAATCCCAGAGGCAAACTGAATGCACTAAAATGAAGTCTCCGAAAAGGTAAAGAAATGATACATCAAAAACCCGTTTAGGTTAATTCATACAATCTATACATGTAAGACTCAAATTTAAGCAGCACAGATGCAATCCTAATAGAACCAATCCCATCATGGGTAATAACCAGGGTCCCATCTACTTCAAAAAAGTATTCAATAAGCCAACATCTCAGGGGAGAATAGTAAGGAGTTTGACCGACCATGGTCCTGGGTCTTACATGAACCCACCAGGATCTGACTATATGTGTCCCACATCTTGACCAGACCACACATCCAAAATACAGTGACTCCCATCGCAATGCCATGCTGGAGTACACTGGCCCAGTTCCTACAAGTGGGCTGCCACTTCAGACCCTATGTCACTCATTTTACCATAAAAGACTAGCATGCAACTTAACATATAAACAGCATTATGATAACTCATTGGCAAAACTATTTAACTCTCATATTGCACATCATTCCAAGATGACAACCACACAAACACATAACTGCTCACTACTGGCACCAATGTGATGGGGTAGGAGCGTCACCGTCCCTCAGGCGGGGCCCTGACAGCAGGAGGGAAGGAGACGGGTCCCGGAAGGCATGAGGACTCTGCTGTCCCTAACAGAACCCAGGGCCCATTTCCTTAGCTGCAGAGTGAGAAGGGCAGGTCAGACAGAGCCACGGGATCTTCTCAATCCAATAATCTCTGAATCCAATTCAGCATTAAGTGTTCAAACCCCGAAACCATACAAATTGCAACCACTGCCAAAAAAACAAACCAAAAAAAGCTCTTTTAAATCAATAGTTACATAATTTCTAAGGTCAAGGCCAATGGAGGAAACTGTAATCTGTGCTGTCACCACAGGGAGGTCCCAGCACCTGAGCTGGTGAAAAGTCAGAAAGAGTGTTGAATTGCACAAAGTTGCTTACATCAAGTGTTCGGAAACACAGGGTTCCTGTAAAGTGCCCCAGCATCGCCCAGAGACACTCCTTCCTTAACCTCTGCATTGGGAAGAGGGGCAGGAAGGAGGAACTCAGCCCGCCCCCAACATACCCAATTTACTATGTAAGTCTACATCCACTTAAGATCAAGGTGAGACCCAGCATATCTCAGGGCCACCCTCCAAGAACATAGAGCGCTCAATACCCACTCACATCCTCAGCCCCAGACCCGCATCTGTCCACCTCATGCCTCCAGTCCAGACGTGCAAAGCCAGGCCTGGCCACCTCCAAGGCATGTGGTGCTCAGCAGCTTCCACAGCACAACCCTGAAAAGCATTGCATGGAGCCCAGCAGAAACCCCAGTAAGCAGGTATCACCATCTCCATGTTAAATGTTACAGGTTGGTAACATAGGGATGGTGATGAGGAAACGAGGATTTGGTGGGCAGATGTGTTGGAATCCCACAGTTAAGCTGCAGTAGCACTTTCTGACGCCAGAAGTGTGCACTTCTTCCGTCTCCTGGCTTTCAGGTGGTCCACGCCCTCTCCTGCACAGACTGCCCCTGAATCACATGAACGTCAGTGAGGATAAAAGACTTGCTTGGGGCAGCTTTTCTAGCCCTGTGCCAAAAAGGAGAGAGAAGCTATGGCCCTTCCATCACTTCCAAGTCAGCGTCTGAGATCTGATGTGCACTAAAATCCCCCTGAATCATGCAGGGGTTAAATCTGGAACCAAGCAGAGGACATGCCTGTGACAGGTCCCCCTGACACGCTGGGCTAGAACCCCCTCAGCTGCCTTGGCTTAGATTAAAATGAGAACCAAGCCCCATACTGAACTGGAACTGCTGCTAAGAGATTCTGAAATATCGTGCTTGTCAACAGGAGACTCAGGGATACGATGTCCCTATGAGTCTTTACCTGAAAGTAAAGAATATACCTACACTTGGGTTGCACACATCTAAACCCTCTGTGTGCACCATACTGCATTTCATGACTGAAGGATGACTGAGAAGCTAACTTGCTATAGGTTGATTAAACCTGGCTCTTGAGAAACCAGAAATCCCAACCTCATACGAGGTTTAGAAAACTCTACCTGTAGGCACCAGTCCTGCCAATCTGTGTTGCAAACTCACTCTCTCTAGGTGTTTGGAAAAGAGAACTGCCCACTCACGTCCTCAGAAGCCTTCCTGTGCTTTCCTTGTGGTCCCATCGCTGATGGCGATCAAATCCAAGCCCTTCGTGATTAGAGTTCCCACGAGATAGAAACACAAGTTGCTTCTTTTGTTCTGTTGTTTTCCAGGGTGAAAAAATCCAGGCAGCAAAGCCTCCCACCCAGCCTCTGCCCAGCCCATGCCTCCCTCCCTCACCTGTGCCCCTGTTGGCATGCACTTATCACAGCCTTCAACACCCAAATAAGAGAAAGGGAAAAGGGAGGCCCAGGTAGAATCTGTGGTTAAGGTTAAACCTACAAAAGGTAAGCCTGCAAAGACTGCCCTGTTCCAGGCTGCTTTTTTTTTTTTTTTTTTTTTTTTTTTTTGAGTCAAGCTCTCACTGTCGCCCAGGCTGGAGTACAGTGGCGTGATCACGGTTTTTTTTTTTTTTTTTGAGTCAAGCTCTCACTGTCGCCCAGGCTGGAGTGCAGTGGCGTGATCACGGATGACTGCAGCCTCTCAGTGACCTCTCAGGCTCAGATGATCCTCCCACCTCATCCTCCCAAGTAGCTGGGACTTCATGCATGTGCCACCAAATACGGCTAATTTTTATTTTTATTTTTGTAGAGATGGAGGTCTCGCCATGTTGTCCAGGCTGGTCTGACGCTCAAGCAATCCACTGGCCTCGGTCTCCCAGAGTGCTGGGCTCACTGGCGTGTGCTTCTGTGCCCGGCCAGACAGCTCTATAGAAGCTGTTGCCTTCTACAGGTCCTGGAGCTCATCCTGGCCACGTGACAAACTGGCCCCATGGGCTCGATGAGGTCACGAACCTCCCTTTCTCTTCTGGTAAAATGACAGCTGTGGATCAAACACTTGGAGACCATCCCAGCCCTGGACTCCCTGAGTCAGTGAGTGAAAAGTGAGGCGAGGCATTCCTCAGATAAAGAGTTGGATGCACTGCCTGGAGGGTCACTCCCGTACCACATATGTTTGTTTGTTTGGAGATGGAGTCTTGCTCTGTTGCCCACGACAGAGCACTTCCTAGTGTGTCACATGCAGTGGATGAGAGTAGACTAAGCGGAAGGAAGGCAAAAACACCTCTTTTGGGAGAAAGTAGCTTAGCCTTACAGCAAAGCACGTAGGCTCCACATCAGGCACTCTGGGTCCAAATTCAGGGTCCACAGTTTGGCACCTGCAGCCTTGGGAAAGGTCCTCCATTCACCTTGGCCTCATCTTCCTCCTCTTTCCAGGACTGTGCGCTCATGTCCTGACCTCACCTTAGAGTTAGCAATCCACACACGGCACACTAGGGCAAACGTGCTTTTCACAGTAGCCCTGTGGCACACGGTCCCACAGTGACCCTACAGCTCTCGGTCCCTCTGTGCCCTCCTGCAGGGCTCCATCCTGCAGTGCGTTATCCTAGCACACCCTAGGCTTCACCCTAAAGACCCCACCCTAAAGCCTCATCCCATTCCACAGCGCCCCACCCCGCCACGTGCCATTTGCCAAGACCAGTGGACAGCTTTAGAACATGTGGTGATGCTCGCTCTAGTACCTCTATGAGAACCATGCTTTCCACTATGACCTGCAGCTTCTTGCTCAGGAGGGCAGGCCTGATCAGAAGGAAGACCTGAGCTTCAAGGAGTCTTTCTGCACATCTGGGAGAAGACCCAAGGAAAAGCCAAGCACATCCACCTAACAAAGGCAGAGAGGACAGCAGGAGGCCAGGACCCTGGCAGAAGGAGGGGAGGCCATGGACTGCTGGGACTGAAAGGGCCACTGGAGATTCCCCAAGGTCAATGCCAAAGCACATTTCCAGAGCAGCCATCCCTAAAGCCGCTCCATTGGCTGCCACATCAACACTACGGCCACCACCTGGGCAGGAGTAAGCACACCCACCAGAACAGCCAGCAGCCTTCTCGCACTCACTCATGTGGGGCATGCAGAGGGGGAGCACAGCGAAGAGGGAAAAGTGAAGGACACAGGCCCCATTCCCTCTGCAACAAAACTTCCTGGAAGTCCATGACGTCCCAGGGAGACATGGGATCCTCCTTAGGTGGGGTGGGATCCCAGCTGGTTTGATGTTCTCCACAGGTGAGGATCTGGAACCCCCCATCTGACAGGCCAGTTAATTTCTAGACAAGCTTATAATCTTCTAGACAAGAGCCCAACTCTGGTGGGAATTTGATTCTCTCTCTCTCTTTTTTTTTTTTTGAAACAGAGTCTCACTCTGCCACCCAGGCTGGAGTGGAGTGGCACGATTTCAGCTCACTGCAACCTCCGCCTCCTGGGTTCAAGTGATTCTCCTGCTTCGGCCTCCTGAGTAGCTAGGATTATAAGTGCCCACCATCACACCTGGCTAATTTTTGTATTTTTAGTAGACACAGGATTTCACCATGTTGGCCAGGCTGCTCTTGAACTCCTGATCCCAGGCGATCCGCCCACCTCGGCATCCAATGCTGGGATCACAGGTGTGAGCCACCGTGCCCAGCCAGAATTTGGTTCTTTTTTTAACCTATGCCCTTTGACTGCTTGTTTGAACAAATCAAAAGTTTCCAAAACCTGGGTCGGGGGCGGTGGCTCACGCCTGTAATTCCAGCACTTTGGGAGGCCGAGGTGGGTGGATCAAGAGGTCAGGAGATCGGTATCACAGTGAAACCCCGTCTCTACTAAAAACACAAAAAAGTTAGCCTAGTGCGGTGGCAGGCGCCTGTAGTCCCAGCTACTCGGCAGGCTGAGGCAGGAGAATGGTGTGAACCCGGGAGAAGGAGCCTGCAGTGAGCCGAGATCACACCACTGCACTCCAGCCTGGGCAACAGAGCGAGACTCCGTCTCAAAAAAAAAAAAAGGTGTCCAAAACCTCACAGTATAGTAATGAAATCTGGCATCAGGCAGACCTGGGTGTGAATCCCACCACCTGCCAGCTTCAGAATCTTGGGCCAGGGCATCATGAGCCTCAGGGGGCCCATATGTGGAACGGGACAATGCCGTCTCCCTTGTGAGGCCGTTCATAGAATAAAGACAAAACTGCCTAATGCCTGCCTGAGGCTAACAAGCCAGCCTTGCTCACTGCAGATTGTCCCTGAGCCTTGCACTGTATGTTGCCGATGTGTCCAGTTAAACTGTACAGAATCTCCATTGCCCAGGGAAGTCACTGCTCAACATTCAATACTGTGTGCCTGGCATAGGTGCATATCCTGCAGGTGGAAGGCAGTCTGAAGAGTAGAGCTCAGCTGCAGCAAACCAAGACTATATCGTGCAACTAATGCCAGTGAGGCATTTCAAATGGAGCATCCTTCACTGACGTCCCATTGCCATGGGGTGAAAGGCAGATGCTCAGCCTGCTCCTCAGAGCCCTGGGTGAGCCAGTCCCTGCCTCCTCGTGTGCCTCCCTCACTCCCTGTCCCTACCTTACCCGCTCTGCTTCCTCTTGCCCCAGGGTCTTTGCACATACGACACACAGAATAGAATGCTCCTCATTCATGTATCCCAGTTTTACCTGGTTAACTCCTGTGATTTCTCAAGCACTTGGCTCAGATGGCAACTTCCCAGCAAAGCAGAATCTGATCTCCCTACCCGACCTGAGTCGGGATGCCATTAATATGTTCCTTTCCACTTTGGTCTCCCTTTTTTTTTTTTTTTTTGAGACAGGGTCTCACTCTGTTGCCCAGGCTGGAGTGCAGTGGGGTGATCTTGGCTCACTGCAACCTCTGCCTCCCAGGTTCAAGTGATTCTCCTGCCTCAGCCTCTAGTAGCTGGGATTACAGGCGCCAGCCACCACACCCAGCTATTTTTAGTAGAGATAGGGTTTCATCATGTTGGCCAGGCTGGTCTTGAACTCCTGACCTCAGGTGATCCGCCCGCCTCGGCCTCCCAAAGTGCTGGGATTACAGGTGTGAGCCACCATGCCCAGCCCTGGTCTACTTTACTGTGCTGACCACAGCCGCAAGAAAACAACTAACTGTGAATTCTCGTCTGAGCTCTACAGCCCCCTCCCATGTAGATCCAGCAGAGACGCTGGCAGTCCAGCTCCCAGAGCTATCTCTAGGCTCTCGGGCTGCACCCTGCACACAGCAGCCGCCCAGCACAGCAGTCTGCAGAATGAAGAAAGGAAGAAATGAACCACTAACCCCAAAGTGGCTACGGAGTCATCTGGCCATCTGAAGAGGCATGAGGATGCTATTGTTAGATTTTAGTAACAGACAGCTAGTTAGCTTTAGTTTTGGATTAACAAAAATAAATGTACCCATCGACTTTAACAGGCTTATCTAAAAGAAGAGTAGGATGAAAAGCAGTGACATCTGCTCCTTCCCAAGGCTATAACGTGGAATAAATGGGGCCTATTTAGGAAGGCAGTGCCCACAGAATAGCAAGGTGGTTAAGTATCAGCTTGAGAGCTTGGTAAAGGCTAACAGTGTGGCTTGGATACACATGTCTATAAACGACGGATTTTTCTCACCCACTGAGCTGAACTCAGTATCCTGTGCCTACTCAAGTACTGAAAATGGTAATACACATTCTTTAAGTGGTTTCGCATGTAATTCCCCAAGACTACCCTTTAAGAAGCTGTCCCCTTAGCATCTCTGCCTCCCTAAGACCAAGACCCTGGAGCAGAGGTGACCATCCCTCTTCCCAGGGAGGCTCTGACCACTGGCAGAAAGCAGGTCTCCACTCTCTGCCAGGCCTCTAGCTACAGTCCGGGCTGGCCAAAGCAGTGACTAGCACTGACCTTTGCTCATGCTTAACCAGGGGCCAATATGGGGGCAGGGCAGTGCCAGGATCCTTGAGCCAGGGTAGATTAAACATGGCACCCCGCTCCCTGCCTCTCCTTGTCCTCACTGGCTTTTGGTGAAGAGGAAAGAAAAGAAGCCCTTGGCAGGGCATGGTGGCTCACACCTGTAATCTCAGCACTTTGGGAGGCCAAGGCAAGGGATCATGAGGTCAGGAGTTTAAGACGAGCCTGGCCAACACGGTGAAACCCCGTCTCTACCAAAAATACAAAAATTAGCCGAATGTCAGCCGGGTGCAGTGGCTCAAGCCTGTAATCCCAGCACTTTGGGAGGCCGAGACGGGCAGATCACGAGGTCAGGAGATCGAGACCATCCTGGCTAACACGGTGAAACCCCGTCTCTACCAAAAAAATACAAAAAATTAGCCGGGTGTGGTGGCGGGCGCCTGTAGTCCCAGCTACTCGGGAGGCTGAGGCAGGAGAATGGTATAAACCCAGGAGGCGGAGCTTGCAGTGAGCTGAGATCCGGCCACTGCACTCCAGCCTGGGCAACAGAGTGAGACCCCATCTCAAAAAAAAAAAAAAAATTAGCCGGGTGTCGTGGCAGATGCCTGTAATCCCAGCTACTTGGGTGACTGAGGCAGAAGGATTATTTGAACCCAGGAGGCGGAGGTTGCAGTGAGCTGAGATCGTGCCACTGCACTCCAGCCTGAGACTTTGTCTAAAAAAAAAAAAAGAAAAAGAAGCCCTTTTATGGATGTCATGTTAGGAATCCCAGCAAGACCTAAGCCTGCAGTGAGAATATCAGCTCCTCTGGGTGTCCCCAGGACCTGTGCGCTGCTCCTAGCAGACTGATCAGGCCTGAAAACTAGCACTGTAAACAGCTCTGTAAAAAGAAACAAAAGGCCAGGCGCAGTAGCTCACGTCTGTAATCCCAGCCCTTTGGGAGGTGGTGGCAGGTGGATCACTTGAGGCCAGGAGTTCGAGACCAACCTGGTCAACATGGGGAAACCCTGTCTCTACTAAAAATACAAAAAATTAGCCGGGTATGGTGGTGTGCGCCTGTAGTCCCAGTTACTCAGGAGGCTGAGGCAGGAAAATCGCTCCAATCTGGGAGGTAGAGATTGCAGTGAGCCGAGATGGTGCCACTGCACTCCAGCCTGGGCAATAGAGTGAGACTCTGTCTCAAATAAATAAATCAAAAGAAACAAAAGCCATGGACAAATCCACAAGGAAGCAGGACTATGCAGGGCCTGGTGACGAGAGACACAGATCACAGCTGCCGGGCTATGTACGGGGTGGAGACAATTAAACAGGTTGGGGTGAGATACCACTGCACATTCTGTTTTTGTTTCTCCAGGCAAATGGAGAAGAAATAAATGTAAAACCTTTTTCAAAAGCAACAACCTGAACAACATTCAGTTGGCAAATTTCAAGGCATTTATTTGCTTATCCTTCATTGATTCCTCCACCACCCAGCACATACGAGTTAGGGGTTCAGCGCACACTCTTTGGAATACTAATGCCTGGGTAGGCAGCCAGCTCCACTGCTCGAGTAAACTGTCTGATCTTGGGAATTTACTTGCCCTCTGTGTGACTCAGTTTCCTCATCTAGAAAAGGGAGATAAAAACAGCATTCTTGGAATGATTAAATAAGGAAACATATACATAGGGCTTAGAACAGTGCCTGGCCACTAATAAGTGCCAAGGAAATACTAGCTACTTATTCCATCATCTTATTTCTGTGTCAGGCCTGTGTGAGGCCCTGGAAATGCACTTTATCCATAAGTTATTGGGATTCCCCCTTAGATCACAAAACCAGCTGTGACCACAATGCCCAGTTGACAGTAGGAGAAACAAGGCTCAGAGAGGGCAAGTGATTTTCCCAAAGCCACACCGCTAATAAGACATTTTTTCCCTTCCAGAACAAGAATGCCAGAAACCAATTAATTATCAGGATTGCCCAACTTGATTTTCTGCTTAATGCTTGTAAACATAAGCAGCAATCGTTAGGAACTGCCGGAGAAAATACACCCCATGGAGGCTGGGAAACTAAAATAAAGTCATCTTGTCATTTTGCCTTCATGTTCAACTATGAGAAACAACAGGCTAAGATTATATCTCTATTTATTTGTAACTAAATAGTCACAGGATCCTGCCTCCCTGGCCAGGAGCTCAGGCTGGTTTGGAACCATATGGAAAGAGGCAGCTCAGGAAGACTGGCAGCAGGGAGAGGTAAGCCACGGTCGGGGAGGACACAGAGATGTGAGCATTTCCCAAGAAGTCGGAAGCTCCCCTTTGCTCTTCTCACAAATAAATTTCCCAAGAAGGGGCAGGTGGGGCGGACGCTCCTCAGGACAGAAGGTCCCACCGAACATCTGCAGCATTGAGGTGAGAGGGGGAAAATGACGTGGAAATGCCCCTTCACTGCAAAGTAGCCAGTACTGGAGGTCACAGAGGAGGGCGGCCAGGGACAGACAAAGTGCCCAGTGCCAGCCTGGTTGAGAGGCGGCACATGGGGAGCTGGGAACTTACTTTGCTGGGCCTGGGAAGAGGCCACCGGCCAGGGCTGCTTTTCCCTTCCAGAAACAGCTCCTCCTACGTTTTGCTCCTTCCCCTGCTTTAGTCAAGCACACCCCTCTTCACGTTAATGTCTCGGCAGCTCTGGGCATAAAGGAGGCAGCTGGAACAGCCCACCAGGTGGGAGAGCCTGGTAAGCGTGGGAGTCCCCAGGACCACAGCCAGGAGCAGTGGGCAGGTGTGCCCGGTCCCAGAGTGAGCACGCAGGCACGGAGCTCACAGGGCAATGTCTGCCTGGGGCTGAGGGCCAGCCTGCCAAGGGCCTGCGGGGACAGGAACAAGAACAGCGCTCGCGGGGAGAGCCCTCTGACAAGGAAGCTGAGTGGCTGTGCCTTCCTGGGGACCAGCCACTAAGGAGAACCGCCTCTAGGAGTTAGACGTGGGGGGCACAAAAGTGGCTTCTCAAAAGTTCCCTCAGGAAAAACAAAACCTACTTCGAGTTGCTGGGAGGGTGGGTTACTCACCTCTGTATCCCAGATAACAGATGCCTGATGCCCACTGGCCTTCCTCCCTCCCTCTTTCCTTCCTCTCCCCCACCCCCATTCTCTCCTTTACCACTTCCTTCCTTAGTTCATTTTTGCTCCACTTCATTCCAAATAGAATTTGAGATGACTCATCGAATGAATTCGACATAATTAAATAAAGTTTTTAAAATAAAAACCAAACCAAGAAACAACACAAAAACAGGGTTAAAGACAGAGTGGCCGGGCCAGAGAGAAGGAAAGGTATGCAGTGAAACCTCTGTTATGGGAATGAGGCCCCAGACAGGTTCTGAGTTACAAAACGGGAGATGGAGGCTGGATACACGGCAGATCTTAGTGACACAGGGACTTCAAAGGCCCCCGGAACTGCCTGAGGTGGGTTTAATTACTCACTTAGCACTCAGAGCTGAGAGGAAGGGCGGCCAGCCCGGGCCACATCGTGTCCTCAGCTGTTAGATTCACCCAGGCAGCTGTTGAAACTGGTCTTACTGATCTCATGACTACATGGTCAGTCACGTCCCTTTAACTGACAGGGAGATTTGTGCATGCTTTTTTGTAACATCTTACGTGCACTTACATTCTTTTATTTTCATCAGCTATTTCATAATGAAAACATTTCTTCACATAGAAAAGTGGACCAAGGGAGGGGAGGTGGGGAGGGCCTCGCTGGGCCCCCAGCATAACCGTATCAGTGGGCAGGGTGTTCTGGGGGCACCCTTTTCCACTGGAAACCATGTGGTGTCTCCTTCCAGGCTGAACACAAAGTGGGGGACCCAGTTTATAACTAGCCAGGGGTGCACTGCTCAGACCAGGCTCAGCTCCACAGGGCGGCCTGCGCTTCCTGCCACCTGCCCACCATTTGGCAGGGGCAGACAGAGCAGTGACGGCAAGGGGTCAAAATAGGACCACCTGTCCCTTTACTGGCCACAGTCATCAGACCCGGAGACACTAAACAGGACTTTAACTCCTCTGAGCATTGGTTTCCACCTCCGTGAAACGAGTTGACGACACCACCAGCCTCCCAGGATCTCTGTGGGGACTAAGAAGATGCCGCAAGGCACCAAGACCAAGCCAGCAGCACTCATCATCAGCCCTCGGGGAGAGAGGAGGTTGCATGCTTGTTTCCAGTCCAACGCCCAGCATTTTACAATGGAGGAAAGGCCGTGGGGAGAGGCTGCTCTGGGGGGCAACAGCTGGGCAGGGTGTGGCGCCCTGAGGACAGACCAGTTTATTCCTTACTTCATGGTGACAGAAAACAGGCCAAGCCCTAGAGAGCCAGCTCTCCCAAAGCACCCCAATGGGAGTGTCCTCAACCGCAGGCAGCAAACAGCCAGGCAGAGCCAGGCAGGGGGCTCCCAGCCATAGGTCAGCAAGTCAGCAAGGGCGGCCTGGGAAGCAAATGCGCCTTCTCTAGAAGGTGACAATATTGTTAATGAGCCCGTGTTAACGTCAGTCATCTCAGGAGTCTGAAAGTGCTCTGTGGCAGGTGGGAGGGGTTATGTATGCTGAGTTCACCCTGGAGTGTGCCCTGCAGCGCTGCGTTCTGTCCTGTTAGATGTCCCACACAAACACACAGATCCCCCTGCAGAGAGCCTGGAGACCAGCCCCTCAGGGCACAGCACAGGCATTCCACGGACTGTCCCACCAAACCCCTAGCATACAGACACCTGGTCCTGTCCACATGGGATGTCGCGGGTGCTGAGGGGGGCAAGACCCACAGATGCTGGCCACCATGGGCCACAGAGATAGGTCCCTGGCCCTGCAGGCAGCTGGTTCCATACCACAGCTCAATGTTTGCAAGGCTGAGGGAAGGGCCTAATTCACCCACCCCAGCCTGGCCAGCTCTGATGGGCAAAGGGGCTGCCCAGAGAATGCTGAGAGGATCACCCCAACTAAGGCCAGGACCATACCGGCCTCCACACCCAGAAGGGCACAGTAGGGCTTTTGCTTTAGAATGAAGACCTAATGAATTGCACTGACACTAACAGAGCAGCCTTAACCTGGAGCTTAGCCTGCAGTAATCAGATTCACATGGATAATCCAGGAAAGAACAAGCAGAGAGGGCTCTGAGCAGCCCTGCTTCCCTTTCATATCCACGAATGCAAACAAGTATTTGCAGGAGGGCTAGCCCATTTCAGGCACTGCAGGGAGAACACAAGTGTGACAGAGAGGAAAGACCAGGACGGACTGAAAACTGAATGGATGACAATCCTGTCCTGGAGGTGCCAGATAAGTACACATTTAAGACCCCATAAAGGAGAGAGAAGGCAGTGCCAGAGGTGGCGGTGATGGGCACCTGGGAGAACAAGAGCTCATCTCCAGCTCTAGAAACCCCAGCCACTTTGTGGATCCATCGGGGCAGCTCTTGGGATAGGCCACGACGGCGGGAAATCATCTGATACGAAGTGGGCACCTGTGGCAGAGGTGGGGTAGAAGGAGCAAATTCCTCCAGGGGACAGAATCTGGGCAGAGAAATCTGGCGTGTGTGTGTGGTGGGTGGGGCAGCCAGGAGTGGCACACGCCATGCTCACAGGATGCATGAGAAAGAGGATCAAGCCAGGGCTCATGGAGCCCAAATGCCAGATGATGAATTCATGACTGTGAAAGGTGTCCTGTCCTTCAAAAGTTTCTGCATAGGGGAGTGACACAATCCCAATTGTTTTTAACCAGGTTTAGTGGTAGCAGCAGTAAGATTAATGGAAGGGGAACACTGGGCAGTGAACGAGATAGGTGGAAATGTCAGGTCCAAGAGCAGACAGCTGCTGACCTGGACCTCATCCATTAGTGGCATCAGGAGTGGCTCCAGCAGGCTCCAGGAACCCAGGCTGCACTTCCCAGACATCAGGTCAGAGGTCGAAATCAGCAGTGGGGGGAGTATTTATACCAAAGAAATCAGCAAACACTGCTGACTGAGCTTTTACCTGGAAAGTCTCTGTTAAACACTCACCAGCATCCCCCCTGATACTCTTCCTCTAGAAGCCTCAGATTCCCCACCTGGAGAATGGGGGTGGAAATGGCACATAATGCAGAGTTCTGGGGAGATCAAGTAAGGTAAGCATGCAAAATGCTTAATACCGTGCCTGGAACACCTCGCATGCTCAACGCGTGCCAGCTTTTACTAGTATATTACATTATTACTATTGGGGCAGTCAACGGGGGCCAGGAGGACATCCATTCAGGATGTGAGGAGAAGGAAGACAAAGCCAACAGAATCAGGTTCCCTGAAGATGAGGAAGTAAATGATGCTGAGACAGCAACAGGGAATGTGCAAGGACCAGCACGTACACGTCCAGGCCTGGCAAGCACACTTACAACAGACATTCACTGCCCAGCGCCTGATGCTCACCTCAGCCAACCCCCTCCACATACGGAGCTCCAAGAGTAAGAACCAGCTGGGTAACAACGGGTCCTGGTTCCTCAAGGACGCTTTCAGCTCTTCCTTCTCGGGTGTTTCTCAGTCCTTTCGAAGGTTATGAGAATCAGTGAATGACATTAACGAGACTGTCTTCCAAGGACTCCCATTGTGTAGGACAATTCAGTAGCCTAGTAACTTTCTCTCTCCCTACCTTACCCCTTTCTTTTAAGAAAATGATAATCTCACTTTCTTTATAAATGACTTTTAAAATATTCAGTGTGGGCCCAATTCTTCCCATATCATTCTCCCTGGAGGTGTGCTGGTAGAGGAGAGGAGAGGAGAGGGGAGAGGAGGGGAGAGGCAACCACCTCAATGTATCCTCTGTCCATTCCTGTGGTGTAAATACTCCTGCCATGGTTCATTCTAAGCTAGCTGGGTAATTCCACTGAAGATGGAGTGGGGATGTGTAAGTGATCTTACCCAATTCCTCACTGAAATGTTCTCTATTTACAGGTGTGGAAATGATGTCCTTGATAACTAATTGACCTGTCCAAGGTCATCTGGTTAGTCAACAGAAGCCACGTATGGCCAGGAGCAGTGCTGTAGGCCAGGGCCCACAGCTCCTCCCCACTTCCACACACATGCCATGGACAGGCAACCTATCTCAGAGACAGGCCCTTCTCACTTCAAATAGCGTCAACAGCCTCCAAGAGGCCACTCCTCCTAATCACTCTCCATTTCATCTTCCCACTTTCTCCACCAAATTAACTTCGTTACCACTTCTGAAACCCAAGCTATCAAAAACCCATCATCACCATGGTTTCTTGCCACTCAAGCACCTAGAATGGTCCCTATTTCCGTGGAACTCCGAATCAGTCCCCTCCAACCACTACACACTATGGTGCCCTCCACCAATCCGCCACCACTCATCCCTTCTGCAGACGCAGAGCGTATTACAGTTGAAGGACCATGGGAAAGGACTTGGAGGCAGGGAGCCCGGCTCAAATCCTAGCTCTGCTCTACAGACAGGGTACTCTGGGCAGTCAGTGAGCCCTGTCCCCTCAGTGTCCTCATGTGTAAAAAGAGGGACAATGACAGGGACCCAGCGCTGTCCTGAGGAGCACCCCGCACTTGCTCCTAGCAGCTCACAAGCAGAAGCCTGAGCCTATCAGGAGACTCTGGGAAGAGGATGTAGTCTGAGGCACCAAAAAAAAGGAAGTCTGCTCAGGTCAATCCTAAAACCTATTGAGACAATGTGTCTCATTCTAAAATAATGTCAATATGCCACATACATGACGTTTACACTACACAGAAACAAGAGCGATCTTACTCAATTTCTTACAGATGAGGAAATAATGTCCTTGGTATCTAACAGACCTATCCAAGGTCATCTGGTTAGTCAGCTGAGGCCACATCTGCCCAGGATCAGTGCTCTAGGCCAGGGCCCACGGCTCCTCCCCACTCCCACACACACGTCAGTCACCTGGGGCTCTGCCAAAGGGCAGCTTCACTAGCTGAGCACAGGGCATCCACTTCCCTTTTAAACATGGGGACAGATGCGTCCTTTAACCTCTGAGGCTTCCATCTGGAAGTGCCTCACGAGTCAGTGGCTCGAGTTTAGAATGCCGTACCTCCTGGATGCCCCAACCTTTTTTTCGCCTCATTTCTATCTCAGAGAGATTAGATGTCCTGTACAAATTGGATCTGAAAATGATAATAAAATGTTATATAAAACAAGATGAAATAAAATCAGTCTGCACTGGGATGAGCGGTGAAAAACGGGGCTGCTCAAGCCGATTCCCGTGAGCAGAAGCCGACCACAGACGAAGGCTTCTGCATGAGGAACGAGCAGTCCCCCCAGCCCCTCCCGCAAGTGCGGGCTTGCAGCTCGGGAGTCAGACCCCAGGCACGCAGGCGCCAGGCCATCTGAGGAGCCTGTGTAGATCCCTGTGGCTGAAGATCAGGGCCTCACTGCCCTTGGGAAGCGAGCTCTGAGACCCAGCTTTTTAAATAACGAGTACCACTTACCTTCATGCTTATGATATAAGTTACTCTGTTACAGAAAATTTAGAAAGTAGACATATACAAAAAGAAGCAGACAGAATCAGCCTCTCCCTCCCTCCCATATCCCAAGATAACCAACTTTAGCCAAACAGGATGGACCCCTACTGAATTTCTTCCACCCATACTTATTTAAAAGCCAAATGGTGCTTTATGTCCATATCACTATATTTTCTTCTGCACTGCAATTTTTAATAGTGGCATGGTACCCGATTGTCCAGATGGAACATAATCCCCCTTTAACGGCATGTTTTTTGGTCTCCAATTTTCCACTCTTATGAATGATGCTATGAGAAACATTCTATAGTTTAAAATGTGAACATTCTTAGTGGCTGCCTCGGGATAAACACCCAGAGATGCCACATGCTTTGAGGTCCACATCGCTAGGACTTCCTCTAGAAAGTGCTGTGACTTCCAGGACCACATGCATCATCCCAGAGAAGAGAAAACATACAAAACGTGAAACCAATTCCATCTTTTTCTATTTAAGCATATTTTATCCCCTTTCCAAGAAAGAAACTATCTTGTCAAAGGTAAAGGGACTTGAAGTGTCTGGTTAGTTATGAAACCAATGTCCCAGAGAACAGAGCAGAGGGGGAAACGGCACCTCCAACCGTCTCTGCAAGCACCCTCGTCCCCTCCCAGGTCAGTTTCAGGCACCAAGTGGACTATGCCACTACAGTGTCCTAGAATGTAAATTCCCCCACAAGAGAACCACGGCAGGCCCCCACATCCCCACAAAGGGCCCAGTGCCTGGTGCATCAGAGGTCTCCAGGACATAAATACTTATAAACTGAATGATTAACGAAAGAGGGGCAGGGCAGTGGAAGAGAGGATTCATCTGTTCCATAATCAAGACCATTACTTCAAGTTTATGATTTATTACCCACCATATCTGGCAAAGGCAGCACCGTCCCCCTCCCCACTGGAGACTGACAAAATGCCTGGTACCATCTGTTAGTGGCTGAAATGCATTCCCACAAACATCCATATGTTGAAGTCCTAGTGCTCAGGACCTCAGAGGGTGACAGTTTGGAAACAGTGTCTTTAAAGAAGTGATTAAGTTAAAATGACACCATTAGGGTGGCCCTAATCCAGTAGGAGCGGTGTCTTTTTTTTTTTTTTTTTTTTTTTTTTTTTTTTTTTTTTTGAGACGGAGTCTCGCTCTGTCGCCCAGGCTGGGGTGACAGAGGCCGGATCTCAGCTCACTGCAAGCTCCGCCTCCTGGGTTCACGCCATTCTCCTGCCTCAGCCTCCCGAGTAGCTGGGACTACAGGCGCCTGCCACCTCGCCCGGCTAGTTTTTTGTATTTTTTAGTAGAGACGGGGTTTCACTGCGTTAGCCAGGATGGTCTCGATCTCCTGACTCTGTGATCTGCCCGTCTCGGCCTCCCAAAGTGCTGGGATTACAGGCTTGAGCCACCACGCCCGGCCAAGTGGTGTCTTTATAAGAAGGGGAGATTAGGACACAGACACACACAGAGGGGCAGCCATGTGAGGACACAGGGAGAAAACAGCTGCCTACAAGCCAATAAGAAAGCCCTCAGGAGAATCCAACCCTGCAGACACCCTGATCTCAGCCTTCCAGCCTCCAGGACCGAGGGTGATAAGTGCCCCATTGCTGCAGCCACCCGGGGTGGTGCTTTGTCTTGGCAGCCCAAGCTGACCAAGACGCCATCTGAAAGCTCTGAGATGCCTGGTGGGTGTTTGGGAAATGTTACTGCCAGGAGCAACCTTCAGCTCCCAGGATGGGCAGGTGGCCTGGAGATGCTCACCTGCTGCCCAGCACTACCCTCACTTTACCCTCTCCCAGCAGGAAGCCAGCCTGACTGTGAACAGCAGTAGTAGAGCAAGGAGTGGCATAAGGTGTGGGGCTGGAACGGCCCCTAGACACACGTGGAAACATTGCCTCCTCCTACTGAATGTATGTTAAATAAAAGGGAGGGACAGCGGGGAAAACAATCCAGTAAGTAAAACTGGCTAATATAACTAGGAAGATTGGACAATTTAATGGGCATGCCAAAATACTGAAAGAGGAGGAACAGCAGGAGCATTGAGACACAAAATATCCAACGACTTTCAGCTCTTCCTCCACCTAGTAACTTCCAATGAAGCTGAAGGAGGATGTGCTCTAAACCAGAGAGGTTTTATGTGCATCATATAACTTAATATTACAGATCTATAGATCCCCCCATGAGAAAATAAGTTTATTGAGCAATTAACTTCAAATTTTATTTTCCAGCTGTTTGTATGTGTCCAGCCTCACTGAAAACGCTGAAGTTGAAAATAAAACAGGAAAGAGCATATTCCCGCCTTTGGGAAGCTTACGGTGAGATGAGGGGACATGGGTGGGCGTAAATATAAGACAGTGAGCCCTGCATTAAGTGCTGTATGTCGAGAAATGAGTATACTGGAAGCTGAACCAGACTGAGCAAAGCCACATTCGCGTGTGAGTCTTTTCTGCTTACTGGTTGGAATGAAACTGCATCTTGCCCTCCAAGAACCACATAAATGAGGTCACTCCAAAACCACCTCTATAGGCTTCCCACCAACCATGGATCCGCTGTCTCCCTGTTGGTTCCGTGAGACAATATGGAATGCATGCCCTGAGCCAGCTGGCTGGGCTCCACAAAGGAGCACTGGAGAATTGGCTGTCCCTGCTCCCACTGAGGGGCTCAGTCAGCCAAGACTCTAGCCGTGCAAAAGTAGGAACTAGATGAAGACTGAAGGGGCCCAAGGGCCTTCCTCACCACCCCATCCAGGAATATCATTATAACTACTGAGGAGCCGGGCACTGCATGCCCACCGCATGCCTGGAGCCAGCAGGCTGGGCTCTGCAGTCCCGCACTGTGTAGAATCTTCTGTCAAAAGCTGGCCAAATGACCACTGTGTCTGCTCCCAACCCTCCAAACGCCGGTTGTACCAGTTATTGTAATTGCAGAGTTTAATAAAATACTGCAGAAATCAATGAAATGTGAGCAAAAAAAGGATTCGTTACTGCTGTGAACACTGAGGTCTTTGAGAGCCTTGCACGAGGCAGTCGGTAAAACTCATTAAGTTTCTGTAAGGCAGCTGGGGCAGAGTCCAGAGGATTTCTATGCTCCGATTATTCCTAAGTATCTTTAAGCTTTCGTACACTATGAGGAACCCCAAATGGGAAATTTCAATGGCTCATTGTAGATGCACATTATGTGAAAACAGGACAGGGAACCCCACACCCTAGAGAGAACTCAAAGACAGGATGGGATGGTACGTCAAAGACAGGTGGCTACTTTTAGCTATTTTCAGACACAATGGAATTCTAAAGTGAAAGGTTCAGGATTCCGCAAGTTAACTGATATTTCAGTTCAATAATCACTTGTAAATCTGATCCCTTTAAATGACACGTTCTGCCTGGATGTGGAGCCAAATGCGTAGTAAGTGACATGCAAGCAGCAATCACCCGCCTTGTTGCCCCTGCATTAATACCAGTAACGATCACTGTCACAGCAAGTTATTCCACATCCACTCTATTCCTGACATAATGCAACATGATTTGCTTGTACTCTCTCTCCATCCTCATAGCAGCCTGCTGAGCAAGGAACCCTTATCATCCGCACTTTGTCACTTCATCTAGTTCAAACCCAGGACCAGGCTTGGCCACCTGAGCCCATTTGCAGTGAGGGGAGTGCTAGGACACAGGCCAGGTCTGTCTTAGCTTTCACTCCACCATGAGGGACCATCGACTTTCCTACCTCCCTAGAACTCCAGAGCCAAGACTAGATAGCCCGCTGCCCCAATTCCTCCCCCGTGTGCCTCTCTTCTCCCTGCCTCTCTGGTTTGTAGGAGAATTGCCCATCATAGGTTCACAGAAGGCAGCCAGAAAGTGGGCTGGGATCTGTTCTCTCAAGATAGTAAGCTCAGGGAAAGAATCATTAAGTGAAAACCTGACAATGGGGCTGTGTTACTATGGACCCTAATCAATACCTAATCAATTACAGTTGATTTTCGTTATTGGAGGTAGTCGTATTCTATAAAGTCGCTGCAAACACTGATTTGACCAACACTGAGCTTCTGTCTCTAGGAGAAATACAGGGTTAGGGTCCTTCGAGCTCTAGTTACAGTGTTTTCACCAACCAATTCATCACATAACCTTGGCCGGGTGCAGTGACTCACACTTGTAATCTCGGCACTTTGAGAGGCCTAGGCGGGTGGATCACCTGAGGTCAGGAGTTCAAGACCAGCCTGCCCAACATGGTGAAACCCCGTCTCTACTAAAAATGTAAAAATTGTCAGGAGTGGTGGTGCATGCCTGTAATCCTGGCTACTCGGGAGGCTGGGGCATGAGAATCTCTTGAACCCGGGAGGCAGAGGTTGCAGTGAACCAAGATCATGCCACAGCACTCCGGTCTGGGTGACAAAGAGAGACCCTAAGTTAATAAATACTGTTGATTCATTAACATGAAACTCTCAGCCATTGGTGCTGTAACTCGCCCCTGAAGGAAGAATTGTCTAACACATTTGCTTTCTCCATCAGGCACAGCACAGTCTTCTTGTGCTGAGGGACACTGGACATCACATCAGCACTGCACTTGCATTTTAAACAGCAAAATCAACAACAGAAGCACAAAAATGGGGGAATTGCAGCACTAAATAGACTATGGGAAGGATGCCTGTCTGCAGTATGAGCTGAAACAAGGAAGAGCTTTACTTTGTTCAGTGTTAGACGGGAACATGCAGGTGGGCAACCCGAATTTTGAGTCTTTCTGCTCATGTCTTCAAATGATCACAAAATTGTCCTTGGTATTGACTTTGGGGTTATAAATAAATTGTATCCAGGAGGCTAATTTTCAAATATGGAATCCACAAATAATGAAAATCAACTGTAATTTAGTCTTTAAATTTGTAGATTTCAAATTGGTAGAAACTTGCCAGTTTCTAATTCTAATGTCCCCACTTAATACACCTGTCACTCTAACATTATTAAAAGGGCCATAATCACGGCCTAGTCCACTCATAATTTTTATCTACCTGACTCTACTTTTTTATTCCTAGGAAGCCTCATGCTGCTACAGAAAGCAAAGCCTTGGAGGAATCCTTCCTCCTGACAAGGAAGCTCCAGGGTGGCAAGTCCATGCTGCGGACGCCTTCCTCTAAAGACATGCACTTCTCTTCCAGATTTATGTTCCCTACCTGAGGACCTCTACTGATTTGGCAATGCCTTGCACTGAGAAGCTTAAAGCATTTTCTAGGCAAACACATTGAGGAATGTGGCATTGGAATATTTTCTACAGCACGTATGACAGAAGCCAATAGTCATCTGCCCAGGATGGAAAGGAGAAAGGCGTCAGAGAATGAGAGTTTCTCAGGTGGAAAGAAATCATAAACGTCAGGTCACCCAAACCCCAGAGGCTGCCGAATTCTCAGTAACCTTATGCTCCCAGCACCCTCAACACCCCCAGGATTGCTCAAGGTGGCCCCGGGTGGCAGCCCCACCCCGGCAAGTCATCTCCTAAAATAGGCTGAACAAACTTCAGCTTGCATCAGAACCACCAAGAGGGCATATTAGGAGAGAGATTTAGGGGCTCTATCCCAGAATTTCTGATTCAACAGGTCTGAGAGGGGACAAAGAGTTTGTATTTCTAAGTTCCCAGACTTATGCTGATGCTGCTGGTCTTAGATAACACTCTGAGATCCACTGACCTAAAATATTTGTGCATCAGTGTGGTTTATACTAACAACCTTGTCACCACATGCAACGCGGGCTTCATTACTGCATCCTCTGCCATCATTTGCACTCAGTCTCCCAAACACCCTAAGAATGAACATTACAACATTAACTTCCAGCCACTTAAATGGCACCAATGATGGGGAGCTCAGGACCTCATACAAGTCCAAGTCCCTGTTTAACTCTCCTAATTTTCCAAAGTGCTTCGCTCTCTTGAATCACAATCTGTGCTCACTGAATGCCTGCACCTCGGCCCTATTTCCTTCCATGCACAAAACCTATCAAGGCTGATCTCCCTGGTGAGAGAGTTGTATGATTTTCCCGGGGGAAAAAAAAAAAGTAAAAATATACCTGGCTAGCGTGAAACAACCCTTTACTCAGGATGATTTCTTTAAAGGCTTTATGAAACAAGTGTTACTGTTTTACAAAGCAGCCTGTGAACACTGTGCCATGTGTTGACAAACTCAGTGGGTTTTCAGTGAAACATTTCATCAAGTAAGACACATTGTAGCACCGCTGAGGGGATATCACCCAGATGTCAATGGCTCAATGCCACACAGGAGACTTGTGGGAAAGTCTTAAGCCATTAGGTCATGGAAGATAACTGTGCAAGAGGGGGAAAGGATACTGGCTTGGGAAACACTGGTGTGTCATATAATGAAAACAGTGACCAGCCAGCCTGAGCTCTGTGCCTGAACACATCTTCTGAACCCTGCACAACACCCCTGTGAAGTAGAGACACATGGATCAGGAGCCCAGGTCCCACCACTTGGTTTCCAGTCACCAACCTGTCCCCAAATGAACTGCATCTGTACACCGACACAACCCCCAACTGTGCCATTTAAAGCTAACCCTAGATATCACATCACTTCATCCATAAATATCTCAGTACAAATCTTTAAAAGTCAAGAGCATTTTAAAACATAGAACACATTACCAGTATTGTGAAGAATAACTCCTTAAAATATCTAATTCATGTTCAAACTTCTCTGCTATAAGTGTTTTGGGGTTGTTTGGATTTCTTCTTACAGTCTCAGTTACAGTTTGAATTGGGATCTGAATAAAGTCTTACGATGTTTATTTAATATGTCACTTCAGTTCCTTTTTTTTTTTTTTTTTTTTTGATACGGAGCCTCTGTCGCCCAGGCTGGAGTGCAGTGGTACAATCTTGGCTCACTGCAACCTCCACCTCCTGGGTTCAAGCCATTCTTCTGCCTCAGCCTCCCAAGTAGCTGGGATTACAGGCGCACACCACCATGACCGGCTAATTTTTGTATTTTTAGTAGAGACGGGGTTTCACCCTGTTGGCCAGGCTGGTCTCAAACTCCTGACCTCAAATGATCCGCCCGCCTTGGCCTCCCAAAGTGCTGAGATTACAGGCGTGAGCCACAGTACCCAGCCCAGTTCCTTTTCCTTTCTCCTCTTTTTGCCATTTTTTTGAAAAAGACGGGGGTTGTTTTTACCCAGTAGAATTCCCTCTGCCCTGGATTTCGCTGAGCCCTGCAGTGTGGCTTCACAGATGTCCTGGCCCCTGGACTTCCTGTCAGTTGCAGATGGAGCTGAGGCTGGGTCTGATTCTGATTTGATTCTGGTGAGGACTCGGCTGGGGTTAGGACTTGGCCGTGTACTTCCTGAGAGGAGGCTTACAACCCTATGACCCGTGGTCTAACTCCCCTTTTGTGATAGTGGAGGTTACAGAGGACCACAGCCTGGAACCAGACAGTCATTTCTTAGGAGTTTGGAAAGGGCACTGTATTAACCCTATCACATTTTCAAGGTTTATTAGCTGGAATTCCTCTTTCAATACAACTTTCCCTCTTCCTTTATTTGGAAACTCCGAAGAACAGTTCCCAGAGGTTAAATGGTCGATTGCTTCTCTTTATTTACCTAGGGACTGCTATGGTGGTGATGGTGGTAATGGTGATGGTGATGATGGTGGTGGTGATGGTATAAGTAGTACTTCTGAAAGTCTGTTGTATACATTAGAAAATTACATCTGTGTCCAAAGTACAAAGCTAACAGCTATTATTACAACCTGGATGCAAGTACAGCCTGCCCCTGTGAAGTCCCTCATCTTCCATGACCCCAGGTTCTCTTCAAATTCCATTATTTCTGGAAAGACAGGCCACAGGGCTACCCCAGGGCCTGAGGGCCAGAGAGGACGGGATGAGGAGTGCTGGTGGTCATCATGCTGGAAAACGAAGTGTTAGTGAAGTAGAGAAAACTTTCTACTAAAGTAGAAAATACTCATGCAATTAAACATGTTTCTCCTTATTCTTTCTTTACAATTGAGCCTCCAAATAGGATAAGGTTTCCGGCAAGGACTTTTTTTTTTTTTTTTAAATTTTTAACAAAAATTGTTTCCTAATACTCTCGTGAAAGTGCACAAAACCTGTTATAAATGCACCAGGAGAATGAGACAATTATCACAGCAGCTATGAGGACCAGAGAAGCCCATGAAGTTTCAGATTTTGAGGGCCATAGTTGCCCTGCTGCTGGCAGACTGACACTCAGACTTGGGTCCCCAGCAACACACAGCATGAGTGAAGTTTCTGCCCAAAAAGCTCAAGATGCCTTCAGAGACCTGAGGAAACCACCACGGCACCTGCTTCTCTAAATAAGGACTATTGAGCCACAGGACACCACAAATTCATAGCCAAGCAACCCCCATATTTGAAGATAAGAAAACAGAAGGTTAGAGAACAAGGCCATGTATAACAGGAGCGGCCTGAGCCTAGGCCCTGGCTCCTGGACCAAGCCAGCTCCCTCCCACGGCGCCCGCCGGCTGTCCCCCAAGTGGATGTAGGTTGGGGATGTTGTTGTGTGCGGTTTTCTAGATAGGTATCCCTTTTGCAGGTAAAATACACTCAGGTAAAATAAATAATGCTCCAGTCGAATGTCTCCCCTGACCTGGAATCTGTAACGCCTCCTTGTCACATGCCAACTTCTCTCCAACTGCAGACATTAAAAAAAAAAAAAAAAAAAATCAGGCCAGGCACAGTGGCTCAGGCCTGTAATCCCAGCACTTTGGGAGGCCAAGGCAGGCAGATCACGAGGTCAGGAGATCGAGACCATCCTGGTTAACACGGTGAAACCCTGTCTCTACTAAACAAATACAAAAAAATTAGCCGGGCATGGTGGTGGGCACCTGTAGTCCCAGCTACTTGGGAGGCTGAGGCAGGAGAATGGCGTGAACCCGGGAGGCAGAGCTTGAAGTGAGCGGATATGTGCCACTGCACTCCAGCCTGGATGACAGAGTGAGACTCCACCTCAAAAAAAAAAAAAAAAAAGTAATTAATTAATTAATAATAAAAAAGAGTAGCACTTTGGTAAGATGAGGCAGGCAGATCACTTGAGATCCAGGAGTTCAAGACCAGCCTGGTCAACACAGTGAAACCTTGTCTCTACTAAAAATACAGTAATTAGACCAGGCACAGTGGCTCACACCTGTAATCCCAGCACTTCAGGAGGCTAAGGCAGGCAGATTACCTGAGATCAGGGGTTCAAGACCAGCCTGGCCAACATGGTGAAACCCCATCTCTACTAAAAATACAAAAATTATCCGGGTGCGGTGGCACACGCATATAATGCCAGCTACTCGGGAGGCTGAGGCATGAGAATCACTTGAACCCGGGAGACGGAGGTTGCAGTGAACCGAGATCACATCACTGTACTCCAGCATGGGAGATAGAGGAAGACTCTGTCTCCAAAAAAAAAAAAAAAAAAAAAAAAAATCAGTATTTAATGTTCTCCTTCAGTAATTACTGCTATTTCCTGAACCAATCACACATGGCCACTGCCTTCAAGGGCCCCTCCATGTTTAAAATGTGTGACTACTGCTGAAAGAAATCAGAGAAAACACAAGCAAATGGGAAAACATCCCAGGCTCATGAACTGGAAGAAATGGCCATACTATCCAAAGCAATTTATAGATTCAATGTTATTCCTACATTATTCTTCACAGAATTAGAAAAATACATTGTAAAACTCATATGGAACCAAAAAAGAGCCAAAACAGCCAAAGCAATCCTAAGCAAAAAAGAGCAAAGCCAAAGGCATCACATTATTCAACTTCAAACTATGCTACAACGCTAATGTAACCAAAACAGTACGGTACTGGTACAGAAACAGACACATAAACCAACTGAACAGAATAGAAAACAGAAATAAAGCGGCACACTTACAACCATCTGACCTTCGACAAGGCCGACAAAAACAAGCAATGGGGAAAGGACACTTTATTCAATAAATAGTGCTAGGATAACTGGCTAGCCATATGCAGAAGAATGAAACTAGACCCTTATCTTTCACCATATATAAAAACTAACCCAGGATAGATTACAGATTTAAATGTAAGTCCTCAAACTATAAAAATCCTGGAAAAAAACTTAAGAAATACCCTTGTCGACACCAGCCTTGGGCAAAGAATTTATGGTGAAGTCCCCAAAAGTAATTGCAACAAAAACAAAAATTGACAAGTGGGAGCTAATTAAACTAAAGAACTTCTGCATAACAAAATAAACTATCAGCAGAGTAAACAGATATCCTACAGAATGGATGAAAATATTCACAAACTATGCATCCAATAAAGGTTGAATATCTCACACCATAGGTTGAATATCTCACACCAGTCAGAATGGCTATTACTAAAAAGTCAAAAAACAACAGACGTTGGCTAGGTTGCAGAGAAAAGGAATGCTTGTACACTGCTGGTGGAAAAGTAAATGAGTTCAGCCACTGTGGAAAGCAGTGTGGAGATTTCTCAAATAACTTAAAACAGAACTACTATTCAACCCAGCAATTCCCTTGTGGGTATATACCCAAAGAAATATAGATCATTATAGCAAAAAGACACATGCACTCATATGTTCATCACCATGCTATTCACAATAGCAAACACATGGAATCAATCTAAGTGACATTAAGCGTTGGCTGGATAAAGAAAATGTGGTACAGGCTGGGTGCAGTGGTTCATGCCTGTAATCCCAACACTTTGAACAGCCAGGGAGGGCAGATTACCTGAGGTTAGGAGTTCGAGACCAGCATGACCAACATGGTGAAACACTGTCCCTGATAAAAATATAAAAATTAACCAGGCATAATGGCAGGTACATGTAATCCCAGTTACTCAGGAGGCTAAGGCAGGAGAATCACTTGAACCCGGGAGGCAGAGGTTGCAGTGAGCCGAGATCGTGCCACTGCACTTCAGCCTGGGCAACAGAGTGAAACTCTGTCTCCAAAAAAAAAAAAAATGTGGTACATATACACCATGGAATACTACAAACCCATAAACAAGAATGAAATCATGTCCTTTGCAGCAATATAGATGGACACAGATGCCATAACCCTAGACAAATTAACACAGGAACAGAAAACCAAACACCACATGTTCTCACATGAGAACATGGGAGGTCAACACTGAGCACATGTGAACATAAACATGCGAACAGTAAACACTGGGAACTGCCCAAGTGAGGAGAGTGGGAGAGGGACGTGGGTTGAAAAACCACCTATTGGGTACTATGCTCCTTACCTGGGTCCAGTACACCTGGGTAACAATCCTACACATGTACACTCTACATATAAAATAAAAGCTGAAATTTTTAAGCAACTTTAAAAACCTTAAAACAAATAAGTAAAACATGTGACTGCTCTAGAATCTGTGCCATAAAAGAAAAGAAATCCCACTCAACCTGATTTTTCTTGTCCGCAGCAGACGTCTAGCCATCAGACTTGGCAGCATTCATTCATTCGAAACATTGCTTACAGGTGCGTCCAGGGACCATACCACAATATATCAGCCGAAGGTGCCTTTGGTGCGTCCAGCCCTGACCCAGCCCACCTGTCACTTTAGGAGGACAGTCCCCAGCGCAGAAAAATGCAGCAACCCTGAACCACAGATGCAGGTAATGGTCAGGGCTGGTGAGAATCCAGCGCCTGTGAGCCACACACCTGCAGCCCAGGCCTCCTAGCCGGGGTGGGTTTTTAATCATTAGCCAAGGCTTTGTGCTCCTGGGTGGATGTAAGCTGACACCGGGGTTAATATGTTCCCTGCTGTTGACTGTTCACAATTCCCTCCACCTGCAGAGGCGGGACAATAGCTTCAGGAACAGTATCCAACTCACCACTTTCAAATTCCAGCTACAAAAGGAGAGCGCCTGCTTGTGTGAGGCTCACATTGACGGGTGTTTTTTTGTTGTTGTTTTGTTTTTATTTTTTTTTCAATGTTTCAGTGTTGAAGGTTTTTCCCTCTTTCTCAGCAGGTTAGTGAACTGAGACCTGCGGACTCCTGACTGTGGATGACAAGTCTGCCTGAAGGGAAGGCCAAGGCTGCCGGGAAGCCTCCTCACTGGGGCTGAGTTCCCAGAAACCCTTTGGAAATAGCTAAAGGCCTGGATGTTATTTTAGGTGTGGGAGGAGACGGTGAAATCAAAGGAAAAGTATGGATCAAAGTTTAGCCTGTGGGGAGAGAGGGTGAGGGTGGGGGTGCCACAACCCACAGGCCTCAGTCCCAGAAGTCTGTGCCCACAGGGTCATGAAGGCCTCACCAGGCAACTGTGCAGATGCCATGGGGAGCAGCTGGAAACAGAGGCCAGGACCAAGGGCAGGGGCCATCCTGGTAACCATCTCGCCGTCTCTGTCTCTGGGAACCGGGCTGAGCTCTGAAGGGCAGCCGTCCTGGGTCCCACTCACCCGTGGAGTCGTTCAGGATGGAATGGAAGGGGGTCTTCCCTTCCAACCTGGGCTCCTAGTGACTTAGGGCCTGACCCCTGCAGGCAGCTCCAGGGCACCCGTGGGCCCTGTCAGCCTTTCCTGGAAGAGTCCTGGGGTGATGGAAACCTCACAATTCTGCCCAATTCGAATGACAGTTTATCACCAGAAGCTCCTCTTTTAAACAAGTTCCACTAACATCTTCTGCTGTTTCTCTGCCCATTCTCAAAGTCTGTTCCATCTGAGCAGGATGTGGCAGTTTGGAGAAGGGGCCTCGGCCAGTCTTGCCCAGGAGCCACCTCCTGTTCTGGTGGCCGCTGGGTACCAGCTCCTCGCAGTGCGTGTCTCCACCCAGATGAGGCTGGAGCACCATGGGCCAAAAAGGAGTTCCAGAAATGCCTGAGGAACAACTAATCAATATGAAAGAAGGGAAGGGATACACTCCATTGTATTAATTTCCTAAGGCTGCTGTAAAGTACTACGAAGTGGGTGGCTTCAAACAAGGCATGTGTTCTCTCACAGATCCAAGCGCTGGAGGTCTGAAACCAAGGCAGCAGGAGCGACTCTCCCTCTGACAGCCCCGGGGAGGATCTGTCCCTGCCTCTTCCACCTTCTCGGGCTGCCACAATTGGTGGGGTTCCTTGGCTTGCAGACCCGTGGCTCCAGCCTCTGCCTCTGTCATCACTTGGCTTTCTCCCCGTGTCTGCGTCCTCTCCTCTTCTTACAAGAACCCAGTCATGGAAATCAGGCCCAATCTAACCCAGCATGACCTCATCTCCGTCATCATTCCAAATAAGGTCACATTCAGGGGTTTCAGGTGGACATGAATTTCGGGGGAACACAACTCAACCCCTGTATCTCCCCTACAGATGGTTCTCTGGGTCTGTGAGAAGTAGGGATGCCCTGCTGAGTGTTCCAGGTCGAATATTCTTCTCACTGCACGCTGTTTCCTTACCTGCAGGGCTAGGTGTGAGTGTCACTCGGAAAGGAGCCCCGCTGGCTTGCCCTTCTTCACTGGTACCCATTGTGTGTGCCCATCAAGAGAAAGGCACGTGCACAGGGAAATAGGGAGACACTTTCAAAGGGGTGAAATGCACAGAAATCTGAGAGCAGTCCAGGACTGGGACCCTAAACTTGCTCCCTGGCAGCTCCCTACACAGGCCTTACAGTTGATTCACCTAAGCCACTCTCTAGAGGTTGGAGGCGTCTAGACCAGAGGGCGCAGGTGTGCCGTGGGAACAGGAAGCCCTAGCCCACATCTCCGCACATCTTCAGCCTGTCCTACTCCCTCTCACAGAGTAAATCCCGGACACTCCTGCTGGTCTTCACTTGTTCCAAAGCAACAGAGAACCATCCTGCAACACATCCACACCCTCTCAGGGCTGAGGTCATGGGGAGTGATGAGGCAGGACCCTGAGCCATTGCTGTTCAGGATGCAGCAGCTGGGAGATGGGGCTGCGGCTCATCCCCCAACAACGATGCACCCTCCAGAGGGGCGCTGGGTGAGAAGGAGACGGTTTCACAGTGCTGGCGCCACCCCTTCCCCACCTTCTGCTGAGCGACCTCACCCGCATCCAGCCCTCCCAATCTGGGTGTGATCATCCACGCAGCCCTCCTCCCACCTGACTGCTCAGCATCCACACCCATTGTCCTCCACTGTGCCCCGCCAATGCCCGAATGCTGTGTGTACAGGCTAACTAAACACCACTCTATGATGACTGTCAAGGTAAGATCTGGGGAATGCAGTATCAGTTTTCTGTTTGTTTGTTTGTTTGTTTGTTTATTTGAGACGGAGTCTCGCTCTGTTGCCTAGGCTGGAGTGCAGTGGCGCAATCTTGGTTTACTGCAACCTCCGCCTCCCGGATTCAGGCCATTCTCCTGCCTCAGCCTCCCAAGCAGCTGGGACTACAGGCGCCTGCCAACACACCCGGCTAATTTTTTGTATTTTTCCTAGAGACGGGGTTTCACCGTGATAGCCGGGATGGTCTCGATCTCCTGACCTCATGATCCACCCGCCTTGGCCTCTCAAAGTGCTGGGATTACAGGTGTGAGCCACCGCGCCCGGCCCTGTTTTTATTTTTATTTCTGGGTCTCGCCTGACCTTTGCCAAAGCCACAGATGTTGAGTTTGGCTCTTCTGACCAAATGGAACACCAGGATGCTGATCCAACAGGATCCTTGAAACTTTTCTCTCTGCTTCCTGGAGATCAGAGAGATTAAGGAGCAAGGACATTTGTGTCTCTCCATTAACCTAATAGAACTCAATTTCACTGTGACTCTGGTCAAATATGTTTGCATGAAGGCTCCTGATGAGACACACAGAATCTGAAAGGGGCAGCGGTGGATCCAGACACCATGTGCATGCATACATACACGTGTAGGTGATCTTCAGCCGAGACTCTGCTGTGGTGTACAGTCCCGTGACTGTTTACCGCAGTGGTGGAAACAATCTATAAGCAGGAAATAACCAGTGTCCAATCAAACACCTGGACTTATGGGCCGTGAGGACAAGAAACACATACCAACAGACTTGCGGGAAGCCTTCTGTGACAACATGCATGCAGAGACCACTGCAAGCTGGGGCCGGCAGAACAGACCCACATAGGTGACCTGGATCCACTGTCCCAGATCATGGGATGCTCAGCTCACTAAGCCCCCCACCCAGTAGTTTACATGTGGAAAGCGTGGGTGTTTTGTTTGAAATTTGCCTAATTTTTCTGTAAAATAAAATGGAGATCATTAAAGTGATTTCATTTATCTGAAGCTCCTCATCATCCATTTGGTCAGCACTCTTTCTGAAAGAATCCAATAGCTTCATGAGACTCCATCACGGCCACTGGGGCAGAGGCAAGGATGGCAGCACATGACCTGCACAGACTTCCTGACAGTCACATCTGTCCTGTCCTTGTGTTGGCTGGTCTTGTTGCTCTGGTCACTTCCTCTGTCTGGCTTTCTGAGTTCAAGCAAAACATACTGAGCAAAGTCTCAACACACGCACACACAACACAAACAAAAAACCTCACACACAATGCCACACACAACACACAAAACAGCATACACAAAACACCTCACACACAACACACACAAAGCACCTTATAAACACACATCGCATACACAAAACACTTCACACACAACACACAAAGCACCACACACATGAACATACACAGCACACACACCTCGCACAACACACATAACACACACAAAACACCTCACAACACACACAAACCACTTCACACACAACACATACACAAAACATTTCACACAACAAACACAACACACACCTCACACACTACATACACAACACACACACTGCAACACACACAAAACACCTCACACATAATACACACAACACACACAACACAGACATGTACACACACACCCCTCACACACAACACACCTCAGCACCACACACAACACACACAGCACAACACACACACCTCACACACAACACACGACAGACACACCTCACACACAAAACAAACACCTCACACACAACACTTCACACATAGCACACACACACTGCAACATACACAAAAACACCTCACACACACGTAACACCTCACACACAACACACACAAAACACACATGACACACAACACACACAAAACATTACACACATTGGAACACTCAAAGCACCTCACACTCAACACACAACACACACACCTCACACCCCTCACACAACACACATGACAGATAACTCACAAACACACAAAAAACACACCACACACACCTCACATACAACACACATGCTGCATCACACAACACACAAACACAGTATACACAAAACACCTCACACCACAGACCACAGGCACACGCACCTTGCACACACAGCTGTGCAAAGGTGGAGTGTGAGCTCCAGCCTCAGGCTGAAATGTGAGCCCTGCGGTCACCTTGGAGGGAACCAGCCCGCTGGCCTCAGGTTAGGTGAACCAAGAGAAGCACCGCCCTGATGACTCAGCCACTATTCTTACCCAACCCCTCTTCCGGGGCCACAGACCACAATGGCCAAGGCCAAGCAAGAACAATCACAGCGTGAGAGCAGGCAGCTGGCGCGGGCTCGGGACCTGCCCAGAGCTGGATCAGGCACTGCCCTGAACCCTCCCACACTGGAGGCGGCCACCAGAAGGCGGGGACACCAGCCTCCTTCAAGGACAGTAGCCCCACTGTAAACAGGCGCGGGGCGGAGGGGTGGGGGGCGGGAGGCGTGGAGTGGGTCCCACACATGGCTTCAGGGTGTCCTAGTGAAGGCTGCCCTGCACCTGAGGGCACCAAGATTTGCTGGTATGAATCAGAGGGTATGAAGGTAAACACAGGGAAGAAAAAAACAAGGACACTGTCCTTGAACTTCAATCAAAAACTGTGGGGCCACCATTTGGACCACTATTAGGCTGCAGCATTGTGAAAAAATCCTGCAAACCTGCAACTACCAAGGACAGACTCGCATGTGCCCTTGTTCTGACCACGGTGGTGCCTCCAAGTCTGCAAATGCGGGATCACAGGAATCATCTACTGTAAGTGTCTGTCATCAATATCCTTACCCTCAGGAAGCAGGGGACACGCTCTGGAACTCATCAGACTGGTTCTCTCCGTCAGGAGAACCAGATCAACAATGAATGGCACACAGCAAAGGCTGTGGGCACCAGAAGAACCGCGCTGCCAAGTCACCTTCACAGGACAACCAAACAGGCTCTTCCCCACACACCACGTGTCTTCCCTGTGTCACACCAGCACGGAGGATCTAAGCATGTTATTTCATTCGATCCTGGCAGTGACCCCGAGAGGAGCTGGTGGCACCCTCATTTTACAGAAGAGGAAAGTGGAGCCTAGAAAACTGAAAGAACTCCATTCAAGGCCACACAGCTCACTAGTGTCAGAGCCTGGATGGGACTCAGCCCAACTCTAGTCCATGCTCACACCTACTACTACATTCTGTGCCTGTGTGTGCATGTGAGCACATGCGTGTACACATACATGTAGACGTACAGAGCAGCTGGACCACAGGCTGTGACTCCACTGTAAGGAGCCCGGCCACCTCTCCCAGCCTTAGGGACAGCAGTTACCTGAGCAATGGTGAAGCATTCTCTCTATGACCCAGCAGACCACAGCCCATGGAAAGGTAATGTAAGCAGATGAGAAAGACACCAATTGTCCCTTTATAGTTCGAAAAGCCAGAGGTCCCAATGAGGCTATGCTTGCCTCCGACATCCCTCCAAAATCCAGTGCCAATAGCTTGCCTCTGACATCCCTCCAAAATCATTCCGCTTGACCCGTGGAGAGGTGGCACATGCCCCTGATGCCTTAGTCTACACCCTTCATAATTTCCCTCATCGCACATTTTCTCTGCTGATTCTTATTTCTTCCCACCTTCCAGAAAGGCACATGCCAATCATTGTGGTTTCCTTTTTACACTGGCTCCCAGGAAGCTCCAACCCTGTGTCCATGTAACATCCACTAAGTTGACATTCACAAAGGGAAGTTTGCCTCCCAGATCCTTTCTCAACAACACTATGTGCCGCTTTTGAGTCCATGAATTAATCTAACCTCACATTCCACTTTTGTAAGCTGCTGCAATAAACAGAAGATTCTGCTACCGGGAATAGGAAAACGAACATCACAGGTAAATAGCCACGGGTTCAATGCACCACAATCACAGAAAATGTTCCTTCTCCATTGTGTCTTAAATGCCCCGGGGAGCCACAAAGGCACCCTATGCCTGCAGACAAAGGACCCTCACACAGTATAATGGTCATTAAGGTGACAGACACCCTTACAGTCCTGTCGTGGGAAGCCAGCAGGCAAGTACCACTGGCATGGTTCATCACCCCCTTCTTTCTGCCCCACCAGGGAATTAGGCCCAAGGGATTCAAAACAATCATGCCCTCAGCCAGCGCAACTCCAGGAATTTTGACAGACCCGGCAGCTCACCTCGATAAAACATGCTGGGATGAAGCTATTCTAGAACCTCTCCAAAGGGGTCATTCCCCTCAGGTTAGCTACAGAGCAAAGGCAGGCGCTGGGGGTGGGTACAGGTGCCAGGTGAACTCCAGGTGTGGGAGGGGCCTCCAGCACAGGACAGAGCAGAAGGGCAGCCAGGTCTGAGGGCAGGTCACAGAGGGCCATGCAGGGGCACTGACACCCCAGAGAACAGAAGCCACTTAGTGTCTGGGTGATGTGGGAGTTTCTTCACTTTTCTGAGCTCCAGCAGGTGAAGGAGGGCAGGGCATCTGAGACAGAATAGGTACTCAATGAATGGTAACAAAGAAAAAAAAAACAGCTATCAGGTGACCTGGCCAGGTCCCACAGGGCACAGTGACACCCCAGGTGACATCGGGGATGTCAGTATTATCTAAAAGCAATTCCATGCCCATCCAAAATGCCAGGGATCACAGTGCCAGAAGACTCAGTCCAGACAGGATCAGGAAAGAAGAAAAAGATTCTGTGCTTTTTGCCCTGAGAAGCCACACTGTGCAGGTGGAAACCCTGCCGCCCAAGCTCCACTAAATAGGAGGGTCTGCTTCTACAAGGCCACCCAGCAGGGAGGCAGAAGAGTGCTCAGTCCGGGCTGGGCTGCCACATCCATCCTTCCATTTACTCCTCCACGCCAGGAGGAAGACAGAACTGCCCTGTTTAGGGGAGAAAGCTCCATGCAAAATAAAGACGTGAGGGAACTGGGTGTCTTGGCATCAAAGGCTCACCAACAAATCTGATGGCAAGGGACTGTCTACGAGGTGGGAGAGCCTCAGCTACCACCAGGAAAACAGGCTTCAGCTAGGACCTCGGGACAGGCACACAGCTCTGGGGCCACCAGGGTCTATGACAAACCTGAGGAAATCAGTCGCAAACCGCAGTCTGTCAAAACCAAGCATGAAGACACACCCCCAAGCTCTCCCACGCCCCCCGCCACCGCACCCACCCCTCGGGGGTGAATGCCACAGAAGAATGGAGTGAGAGTGGACCACAGGCCTGGGGACACAGCTGAGGCCAGCAAGGATGGCCGGGCAGGCACCCGCCCGGATGGTCCCACACCACCAAAAGAGAGCAGCCCAAAAGGCAGGCATTGCCAAGGCCACCCCTGACTGCACGCCCACAGGCTGATCCCTGCCCCAGTTCCAGCTCACAGCCAGGATTCCCACACTTGAGCTGATCAACCTTGCCAGAGGGTTTGTTAAAGCACCGATCACTGGGCTCCAGTGCGAGTTCCTGATTCAGCAGGTCTGGGCTGGGGCCTGAGAATGTGCATTTCTATAGGTGCCCAGGCAATGCTAAGGCTGCAGGTCCAGGGACCACACCTGGAGGCCATCTGGTCAAGGCAATTTGAAAAGGCCACAGAGAGCTTAGTACGGAGTGGACTCACGCATGTTCGTCTCAGGGAAATGCACACACACACACACACACATTCACATACACATAAACTCACATACATAATAAACACACACATCCATACATTCACACACAGGTAACAATTACATTATCCACACATATATACACACTCAGATATATTAACAACTACATTCGAAACCTACACACATAATTATATACAAGACACATATATTCACATATGTAACATTTACATACATAATAGATGCATAGAAACATTCATATTAACAATTACATGACACACATATATACACTCACATATAAAGACTACATACCTAATATATATATATTCACATACGTAACACTCGTATGTATGGCACATGTATGTATTCATGTGCTGACACATGTATAACACGTACATATTCATTTGTGTGCATATAACAATTACATGTATAACATGCATGCATGTGTTCGTATACCTATACTTACATGCATAACATGCATGAGTATTCATATACATATAACAACTGCATGCATGTGTGTATTCATATACTTACAACAATTACATACATAATACACACACACACACACACACACACACACACACACAGAGCAGCAAGGGGAGTGGGCAGGAGCCAGGCTGGGCTAGAAGAGCCAGATCGCTTAGCAACCACACCTGTGAAAAGATTAACAGGGAGGCCGCGTCCTGATGCAGGAGGAGGGCTGTGCTCCAGGAGACCGAAGACTCCTCTCTGGGACCCTGGGCTCCAGGGGGCACAGTGACAACATCTAAGCAGCCAGGATAGGGCTCTGGCCTGTCCTGGCTGTTGACAGCCCTGCAACCCGCGTCTTTAGACCCGGCACACGGCTTTAGCCCTCTGGTGCCTCTGATGTCCAGGGCTCACCAACAAATCTGATGGCAAGGAACTGTCTGCAAGGTGGGAGAGCCTCAGCTGCCACCAGGAAAACAGGCTTCAGCCAGGGCCTTGGGACAGGCACACAGCTCTGGGACCACCTGGGCTTCAGCCCCGGGCTCCCGGGGCCTGTGACAAGCCTGAGGAAATCGGTCACAAACCGCAGCCTGTCAAAACCAAATGCAAAGACACTCCCCCAAGTCCCCCCACTCCCCCCGCTGCCCCACCCTAACCCCTGTCGGCGGTGAGGGCTACAGAAGAATGGAGTGAGAGTGGACCACAGACCTGGGGACACAGCCGAGGCCAGCAAGGACGGCCGGGCAGGCGCCCACCCCGGATGGCCTCAGCTCTTGATGCTGCAACATGTTTTTCAAAGTTTGTCAGTATTTTAGGTTTCTGAGTGAGATTTTTTTTTAATGTTCCTATGACCTCAAATGCATACTGTGCTCTTCCAGAAGCGAAGAGACCACACCACGTGACAGCATTAAAAGGAGTATAATAAGGGCACCCTGCCTGTGACCAGGCTTCTGTGACAGGCCTGAGCCCATAGTCCCTCTTCTTTCGTCCACAGCTAGGTTAGAGAGCACCCCTATGGCCACTGCGTAAAGGAGAAAACTGAGGCTCAGGTCGGCAGGGGGAGAGGGCAGGGCCCGGCCACTCAAGTGATGAGGTTGGAGAGCCACCCCCATGCCCAATGGCTTAAGGAGGAAACCAAGGCTCAGGAGGGCAGGGGGCAAGAGCAGAGCCCAGTCACTGCAGCCAGGATCTGATCTCGACTTCATCAGAGCAGGGAAGCTGCCACACAGGCGCCGCTGGCCGAGCCTGGGGAAGGATGTCCTACTGCACCACAAGACAGAGGCAGTTAGCCAGTTCCATGTCTGGAGGTCACCAGGCTCACAACCCAGAAGACTGCCAAATCTCCAGCACAACACCCCAGATTCTGTGTACGACGAAGCTAGGGGGAGCCAAGGGCAGAAACCCCTGCCCTGCTTGAGAAGTATGGGCAACAGCACACCTGACAGACGTCCAGGAGGAACCACGGCCCACCTGTTTCCCTACCCCACCGGGGAGGCCCGAACCTGCACACACTTCCCCAGCAGCAAGACGCAGCTTCCCATCTCCCTCCCAGGGAGTCGCTTCTGATTTGCAGTGAGAGAAGAGGGTCCTGTGTCCTACTGTCTAGGCACAGTGAGCCTTTCAGTTATCCTGCAAGCTGCTAATAAGCCCTCAGAAACAAAGCTTCACCCCCTTAGCTCCAAAGGGAGGAGGCAAATAAAACACCAGGAGGTACCACGACCTTCCAAGGAGCTGCATTTGAAAAGCAGACAGCAATTTAAATTTGCCTAATCACAAGCCAAACAGAAAGTGCTATTGTATTTACAAATCAATCTGATTTGAACACACACACACACACACCCAGTAGAGTTGGATGTCAGTCTACAAACCACTACACTACATTGTCCACTGCCACCCGGCGACCCAGGCACCCTCACTATCCAGGTTTTTATCACTAAGACAACAGACTTGTGCTGTCTTCACTTTATAGCCAAGGAAACTCAGCCTGGGGAGATTCGCCCCGAAGGTAACTATTACTGATAGAAAGGCAGCTCCCGCAAAGGTGCAGCGGATCCTCTTCTCTAAAAAACCATGCAAATGGCCAGTGCAGCATGGTCAAAGGTCCTCAGAGAGAGTCTTGGGAATGAAAGCTAGAGGTCAAAGGGAGGGCATGGATACTCGAGGAAGCCAAAAGATCCCCAAAGAGGGCCCAGCTTCAAGGACTTAGTCCCACAGGATAGAACAATGGAGCCAAAGAAATGCAAAGGGCTTACCTGTTCCAGTCGGGCTTGTACACCGCAGGGAATCACCACCTTTCAAAGACAGAAGAAACAGATAAGCAAACGGATTCTCCAGGAAAAAATTAGCATCATAATCAAGCCAGGCTCCCAAAGGCTGAATGAAACTGTCTCTAACCTCACTCCGACCACAAAGCTGTAGCAGATCAAGACTGACAAGATTTAGAGTTAAGAGAGTCCAGGGTTTTGTTCACTTTTGGAAAGTCCCTGTCCTTTTTGCTAATGTCATGGAAACCATGGGACCTCCCCTTCAAGAAAAATGCAAATTACTCATAGATACAAAATTTAGCCCCCACTTGCACAAAGAACTGGTAGACCTCGAGGATGGAAACTTCCGAGTCGGTCCGTGTTTGGGGAGCTTGGGAGTGGGGCCCAGAGAAGGAGGTGGAAGGCTCTCCCTGGCAGTCTTCAAGCCCCCGCTCCTCCCATCCTCACCCAGAGGCATGCATTCTCTACACAAGGGGCCACTTTTTCTAGAACTATTTCTACAAGTAGAACTGAAAAGAGTCTGAATGTGGCAATGTTGACGTGGTTATTCCATTCAGCACCAGAGATGGGAGTGGAGACTTTGATTCCATCAGTCTCTGAAGACCGAGAGCTCCCTGGGAAAGACAAAGAAAGCAAGGGAGGCGAGGCGGCTCAAACACGGTCAGGAGAGGCAGTTAGTTACAGGCACACGGAGCCACCAGTCCTGCAGGGCAAAGGCCCCACCTTGGGAAGGATCTCCACCACTTTCTAGCCACGGGACCTTGGCCTTTAATCTCTCTGGGCCTCAGTTTCCACATCTGAAAACTACAGGTAACAATAGTGCCTTCCGGGCAAGGTCACTGTGAGAATTAAGAGATGGCATGTGAGGAGCTCAGAAGAGTGGCTGGCACAGGGCAGGGGCCCCACTCACAGGCACAGAGCTCTCCCTGAGGACAGGGACTAAGGGGGCCAGACTGGCATCGCACTGCTCTGGGGGGCCGCTCAGGAGCCAGGTGCCAGCAAACAGTATTTGGCTCCTGGTGAGTGACCTCACTCCTTAGCTTTCTCCTGGTACTGCCCCCTCCAGATCCCTGGCACCTGCCTTCTCAAAGAGTTTTCTGAAAATGTGCAATGGAAGGAGAATCTTAGAGAATCTCAGAGATCTGACTAATTGTCCTTGTGGTTTGGGGTGGGTGGTGGCGTGACCTTGGCTCTTGCCAGGACAACTATTTATGGCCTCTTGCTTATCTTACGCAGTCCGGTCCTTAGGCAGTATGTGACACATGGTCGTTCCTGTGTCTGGGACACATGATTACTCCACCAGGGCTCTGACTCAGACGGATGTCTGGGGCAGGGGTCCTCTCTCAGGGCCCCTGGCCCCACCACGAACTGGCTGTCCCCTACACACTCATAGCAGCTGGCCAGCAGGAATACACCTTTTCCATTTGTGTGTCCTCAACTACATGTGTGTACATTAAAGTTTGATGAATGCATGAGAGAATAAGTAAACAAATACGTGTAGGGGCCGGGCGCGGTGGCTCAAGCCTGTAATCCCAGCACTTTGGGAGGCCGAAACGGGTGGATCACGAGGTCAGGAGATCGAGACCATCCTGGCTAACACGGTGAAACCCCGTCTCTACTAAAAAATACAAAAAACTAGCCGGGCGAGGTGGCGGGCGCCTGTAGTCCCAGCTACTCGGGAGGCTGAGGCAGGAGAACGGCGTGAACCTGGAGGCGGAGCTTGCAGTGAGCTGAGATCCGGCCACTGCACTCCAGCCTGGGCCACAGAGCAAGACTCCGTCTCAAAAAAAAAAAAAAAAAAAAAAAAAAAAAAAACAAATACGTGTAAAGCAAAACAAAACAAAAACGGCTTTGGAAACAGAGGGAGAGTCACAGACAAAACCTTACAGGATGGTGGAAACAGCCAGACAAGGAGACCCCATGGTTAACAGAGTGGTGTGACTTATCTCCCCCCAAGCATGGTATCTACTCAGCGCACACATGCATCTTGTTGCCTCACTCCACATGTGACATGCAGGCAAGAAATGTGCAAAGAATCAGGGCCCCTGCCTTTCAAACTCACTGTCAGCATTCCTGCAATGGCATATCAAGCGTGACAAAAAGAAATGAGCTATGAAGGCAGGAAAACATAAAGAGGAAACTTAAATGCATATTACTAAGTGAAAGAAGCCACTGTGAAAAGGCCACATACTGTATGGTTTCAACTCTGTGACATTCTGGAAAAGGCAAAACTGTGGGACAGTGAAAAGGTCAGTGAAAGGGATTAGGAGGGAGAGAGGAACAGGCAGAGCACAGAGACTCTTTAGGGCCATGAAGCTATTCTGCTTGATACTGTAATGATGGATGCACGTCATTCTGCATTTGTCTAAACCCACAGAATGTACGACACCAGGAGAGAATCCTAATGTAAACCAAGGGCTCTGGTTACTAAGACTGCATCAATATTGGCTAATCAAGTGTAACAAATGTACCACAGGAATGGAAGATGTTTACATATGAAGAGGAAGAAGAGTGTGTCCAATTTTTTTCTTTTCTTTTCTTTTCTTTTTTTTTTTTGAGACGGAGTCTTGCTCTGTTGCCCAGGCTGGAGTGCAGTGCCGTGATCTCGGCTCACTGCAAGCTCTGCCTCCTGGGTTCTCGCCATTCTCCTGCCTCAGCCTCCCGAGTAGCTGGCACTACAGGCGCCTGCCACCACGCCTGGCTAATATTTTGTTATTTTTAGTAGAGACGGGGTTTCACTGTGTTAGCCAGGATGGTCTCAATCTCGTGATCCACCCACCTTGGCCTCCCAAAGTGCTGGGATTACAGGCGTGAGCCACCGCGCCTGCCTGAGTGTGTCCAATTTTTGTATAAATCTAGAACTCCCTTAAAAATAGAGTCTATAATACATTTTTAAAATTCATTGTATGGAAGCATGCGTTTGTTGAGACAATGAAAAGAAAAGCCCGTGCAATGTCAGAAACTTGAGTTTTAAAGACAGCAGTAACTTAAGGATTTGGTCCAAAAGCCAGGTCTGTGTGTTCCCACATCCCTCTATGGCCAGATGGGGTGCAATAACTGCCCACCGCCTGGCCTGGCCTCAGGATGTCCTACAGAAAAGAAGAGGTGAGCTGTGTAAGCCGGGACTGCCCGAGTCCCATCTCGCCCCAGATCATCCACGGCTTATATGGCTAAGGGGCTCTGGAATTGGCACACCTGAACTCCATCCATCACTTGTCCTGCACATTTTCACTGACAGTCTTCTCCTGCCAGGACTTCACTTGGAAATGAAGCAGACTGGTCCCCAACCCCACAGAGCTTACGGCTCACGTAATAGAAACTGCATAAAATGAATCATTTTTAAGAAAGTGAGCTGGGGAACAGTGGGGGGCGAGCAGCTCCCAGGTTCTGCAGAGCAAATGGTAGGCAGCCTTGTCCTGAGCCTCCACATTCGCATCCTACCGAACTTAGTCCTCTCTTCCAAGAGAACGGGTCACAGGCCCTATTGTCTGTTTGCACATGTGCTGTTACACAATACAGACAAAAATGTCTCAGGAAAGACCTTTTGTGAGAGTGGATTTGCAAATAAAAATGCTCATGGGGCACCAACCAGAGAGAAGGGGGATATTCTAGAGGCAAAGAATTACCTGTTAATAAAGAGAAAACTCATTGTTTCTCTAAGTGCAAACATCTAATTTAGTAAAAACCATGACCAAGTGAACACAGAGGGCACTTGTTCCTTCAATGTGGCTAAAACCATATTCCAAGACTGGAAGTCCCTGAAAAGAGATTGTATTTCCATCACACTTTTCCTCTCTTATACTAAGGCAGGTAAGCTGACCACAGATAGAACCATGGGACGAGGCGGCTGGGCTGGGGATGCTCACGCCGGCCTGCTCAGCACCAAGGAACCTATGGGGACTGTGCAGTGATGCGATCAGCTGCTTTTGCTGGACAGTCAGGTGTCACCTGCTGTTCTTCAGCCTTAGCAGAGGCAGAAGCACAGTGCTTCCATGGGCAGAGCTGCATCCCTGCCGGAGCGCACACAGCTCTCCACTGAGCCTGCTCCGCTGATCTACAGGCTGCCCCGCCTCCCATGCATCAGGAGGGTATCTCCTGTGGATGGAGCCAGGTAAGGGAGTGAGGCACACCTGTTTGCTCTCCTCACCTCAAACTCCAGCTCTGATCACACATTCCCCAGCACTGTGGGGTTCTTTCACTCTTTTCACTGAACGGAGGGAAGCACTGTGGGCTGGGGCCAACTCCAGGTGGGTTTCGCCTTCCTCGGCACAAAGAAGCTGACACTGCTTTAGCACTTATGTTCTTAACATGCCGGTTTGACTTATTCAGAGACAGAATAGCCACCTAACACTGCAGGGCTGGGAGGGTCCCGGCACACTGCATCCCCCGAGACTGTCCTGCAGATGCCAACCAGGAGCCTCTGAGCTGCGCCTGGCCTGTGTGCGGTGGCATGGCCAAGGGTCTAGGTGGGCACCCACTGGCCTTGCGCTTTGCCTGCTCTGTAACATGATGCTGAGTGAGCTGCAGGGGCGTGAGAGGATGAGACAAGAACCAGGCAGTCAAGGAGCACTCCCGGGGAGGCCCACGGCTCATCCAATGTGTGGACTCAAATCAGCTAAACATGGAACAGTGCCCCATCTGCAGGTCTTTCTCTGTAGCCCTCACAATAAGGCCAGCAAGCCCCCACTCAGAGATGGCCAGCGCCAGCCATGGGAACTCTCACAGAGACGACGCCAGCTGGTGCTCCAGCTCCAGGCTCCTCTCCTGATAGGAGCTGCACCCTCTCATAATGAGCAACTCCCTCAGGGGTTAGGGTGACAAGAGGTGACAACAGCGAGACAAAGAAGGGGGCAGAGCAGCTCCCGTTAGCAGCTACAGAAGGCTGGAGAGAAGGCAGTGGGTCATGGGCTGTGGGACAAAAGCCATGGGCTGTGGCATCCCCAGGATCCGTCCCTCCCATGGTGGCGGCGAGGGCCCCTCTATGAAGCCTGTTTGAGAGCCTCTTTATGGCCTGCTTTCGGCTATCCTGGGACCTAATCAACTGTTCCCAAGGAAACCACAAACAAACACTGCTGTGCCCGCCCCACACCTGGCTACGTGGGTGCCTGGGTACACTGGCATCAATAACCTTGTCTCCAAGCCCGCAGGTCCACAGGACAGAGAGGCAGAGGGGCAAGGGCTTGCCACCACGTCATGACTGTGTCCTTGGGAATGTGAGTGTGTGGGTGAGCATATGTGTGAGTGTGGGTGAGTGTGAGTGTGGGTGAGTGTGGGTGAGTGTGGCTGACTGTATCCATATGGTGGTGTCTGTGTTTGACTAGGCATATCTTACTGTGGATATCTGAAAATGTATTATTTCGTGTGTGTAAGTTTGAGAGTGCTGTGAGTGTGCGTATGTGGATAAGTCAGGGTTGTGTGCATGGGAGTGTAAGTGTGGTGGGTGTGAGCGTGTGTGCTTGTGAGAATGTATGAATGTGCATGTTTGAAACTGTGAGGTTTGTAAGTGTGTCTCTGTGTGTTTCTATGTGCACCTATGCCTCATGTGAGTGTATCGACGTGCGAGTGTGTCTGTGTGTTTCTCTGTGTGTGGGTGTATATCTGTATGTATCTCTGTGTGTTTGTGTGTGTGCACATACAACAAAGCTCAGCCCTGCAGTTCCATCCCCCAAGTGAATGAAAGCACTTCAGCCAACAAGCACATGCTGCCTTAGAAAGTGCTTTCACCCAAGGTGCACCAGTCCCACCACCACCACCCTCAGTGCTGACAGACACAGGGCCTCAGGTGCAGACCTTCCTCAGTAAGGAGTGACATCAACTCTTCAAACCTGAACCAATCCCTCTCTGCTTACTTCTGGGAGATCTAAGTCCTGGGAGAAATGAAGGACAACTCAGTTCTCCTCGTGCTTGATAGACATTGTTTTCCTTTTGATGAACACAATAAAACTCCGAACTCAGCTTTTATTGTTGTTTCTTATTAAATTTCATTTTGTAAACAGCCATATAGAAAGTGACATTTTTCCATCGGTTTCTCTAAAACCGTGTGGGTATAACAGATGCACTACATATTCTGTATAAACATACATATTCTGTATAAAGAGAATAAAGGTAAAATTTAATTCTACCTTTTCCAAATCATCAAAAATTCCAGTCACAGTGGGTCACGTGAATCAGCTTCCCAGAACCTCACAGAAACATGAAGTAAGGACTGAAGAGACGCCGGGTGCAGTGGCTTAAGCCTGTAATCCCAGCACTTTAAGAGGCCAAGGTGGGCGGACCACCTGAGGTCAGGAGCTCCAGACCAGCCTGGCCAACATGGCGAAACCCCATCTCTACTAAAAATACAAAACTTAGCAGGGCGTGGTGGCGCGTGCCTGTAATCCCAGCTACTCAGGAGGCTGAGGCAGGAGAATTGCTTGAACCAGGAGGTTGCAGTGAGCTGGGATGGTGCCACTGCAGTCCAGCTTGGGCGACAGAGCAAGACTCCGTCTCGAAAAAAAAAAAAGGAACTGAAGCGAGCACCCTGAAATGTCAAGTAGGCTTTTACACACGCAGCCACTGAAGGGAAAGCCTGGAGGCTTGGGCTCCTCTAAATCGTTTCTTCCTGCTTGTTCTCCAAGTCATTCTGTCCACAAGTGAAGTCTCTATTCTGGTATCAAGCAGGCCTGGGCAAACCTTGTTCATGCCAGGATTCTGGAGGGGAGGATCAGCTCAACAGTACCAACCCACAGTAATGAAACACGTTCCACAAATGCACACCACCACATACCACCAGCATTTAGGTGCAAAATAAGCGGAAACTGAGTAGAGACAAACGGGCCAGCCACTGACCTTGCCAAACCTTGCAGACAAGTGAGAAAGCAACTCACTGAGTTAAGTCAAGTACAGAGACATCACCTTATGCACAAGTTCCATCACACATAAAATTCCTTTAATCATAATAATTTTAACTCTAAGATAAGTTGCAAAGATTCAGAAATGAAGTTTCTTTTTGTTTTATCTTAACAAAAACAACTATTTTTAAAGACACTTCATGATGATGGCAAGATGGCAGTACTTTCTTTCCTAAGTCATAAAAACAGTCAGAGGTAACCTACCTCTGAGGCCCTGAACTAGCCAGGGAAAAACAGATACGGATGCCAAATATTTGCTGACCACCAGGACCTTATGATATAATTGGGGATTGGGACTCTTCTCTAATCTCTACACCAAGTAGCAGCCTGGTTGCAAGGAGGGTGAAGCTTTTACGAAGGGGCACTTCTGTTATACCACAGCTTTGACTTCTTACATTGTATGTTACTGATCAATAAAATAGCAAGATCTTTAATTCAGCCATTAGTTAAGATTGAAAACGGATGCATTGTTCATGTGTTTGTATTACCATTATTATCGTCTATTATAAGGGCAGGGTGAGGAGAATAATCACAAAAGGAAAGTCCGCTCATTCCCAGGGTTGACACTGACCAAAGTGTTTTATCTGCTTAGATAACCAACAGTCTTAGCTCGGGTCGGGGGGCAGCTGCCGTAACAACATACCACAGAATGCGCAGCTGACACCACAGCCGTTTATCCTCCCATAGCCCTGGAGGCTAGGAGGCTGAGAAGATGTGGGCAGGGTAGTTCCTCCTGAGGCCTCTCTTCTGGGCCTGCAGATGGCCACCTTCTCCCATGTCCTCACATGGCCATTCCTTGTGTGTGTCTGTGTCCTGGTCTTTCTAAGGACACCAGTCATACTGGATTAGGCCCACCCTAATGACCCTATTTTAACCTAATTACCTCTTTAAAGACCTCATCTCCAAATCCTGCCACATTCTGAGGTTCTGGGGATTTGGACTTCAACATTTGAATTTGGGGGACAAAAATGCAACCCCCCAGCACTAACGATCAAAGGTCTGATAGGACCAGTGGAGATGTCAGGTTGACACAGAACGTTCTGGGCACACCAACAGGAGCTAGGTCCCCCAGGTGAGGCCGGGGGCTCCTGACAAGCCGAAGGTGGCCTTACTCATCATTCAAGGATGCTCTCCCAATGGTGCCTGGGGACAGGGGGCTCCTTGGAGGGCTGAAGAGAGGCCTAGGGTCAGACTTTCAACACAAGCCTGCAAACAACAGCAGATCTATACAAAGAACGGCAGTACAAAATGAGGACATTCGAGACTTTATTAACTTTCTTTCCTTCCTTCAAGAGCTTGCCCTAACTTTGCTTCTGTGTCTCCTTTGTCAGGCTTGACCCTGGAATCCCTAATTAGGTTCACATTCCTCAGGAAGCTCTGTTATCCCACTAAGCGTTAAAGCCCAATTTGGCCTGCTCTAATCCCCATGAGAAAACACCCGCCCAGCAGACGCAATTAAACCTTCTCAGCCTGCGGGCTCAGAACGGACAGGAGTGGAAGAGAAAGAGAAGGAAAATTCCTGGAATCAGGTCATTATATTTTTCCTTACAGTTAACAAGCAGCTAGTGAAGATCATGTCTGTGGCATAGTAAGAAGAAAAAAGAAAGGCCCAGTCTTCCCCAGTCCTTGGCCTCGGCTTGGTCTCGGCTCTCCTCACCTCTGGGGGTCTCAGTTTCCCTTTTCAATCCAGCTCTATGGAATCTAATAATTTTTAGAGAAAAGAGTTGTGCCCCTATCCCAGATGGGCTTAGCTGAACCTTTTGGAACCTTGTTTATCATTCCTTTACTTAGGCTGTGTAGCTGCTTAACATTGGCTACCTTTACCCACTTGAGGCCCATGACCCACAAGGCAGGGCCAGGCCTTCCCTGGCCTCAGGCAAACAAGTTACCACTGGTAGGGAATATAATAGATTTAAAGCAAAAGCATAGTATCCTGCATCCATTATGTCACCATTATTTGTCTCAGATCAGAAATCAAATGTGAACCTACTGTTGGAACAATGTCCAGGGGCTTCTCAAAGTGGCTGAAAAGTACACTTTCAGGATCACTTGCATGCTGTAGACACAAGTCCCAGCAAAGGGCACAGGACAGGATCGTTCGGGGGCCTGAACGCTTTCCTGCAGTAAGTCTGTCTTACAAGACCAGGGCTGAGCAGAGAGGCCAAGCATCTCATGGTGCGGCAGAGGCCCACAGAGGCAGAATCAGGGTCTACAGACCCCTGAAGGCTGACGCTTACCACAGTCCTAGGCCTTATCTTTTTAAAAAGAGAAAGAGGACATCTGGTGATTGAAAAAAACGCTAGTGGCTTGCAAAAGAACAGGAAGAAAAACTCATAAATCATAAATCCAACTTAACTGCAGAAAGAGTAAAAGGTAGTATTGAGTTGTTGAACAGTCTCTTTATTGGAGCATTATAATGCCAAGGGCCAAGACTTCACTGCATCAACATTACTGGATCCATTTCCACAAGGAAAATCCAGGTCCCAACTCATGCACTCCTCACCAGCTACATCTGATCAGTCTACAATTCTCACCAGCCACCTATAATTAATAATAAAGTAATAAAGTACTGACACTGACATTTGTAATTTACATTTTAATTAATTAGAAGAGATTGATGATTACCTCTACAATAATATCCCTGCATTCTATAGTCTGAATTAGTTTAGTAGGTTGTGTTTTCAAAGACGGTGGCATCACACAAGGTCTTCTGTAAAGGAATTCTGCCATTCCCCCATCAAGAGGTAGAGTCTGTCCCTGTTCCTCTTGAATCTGAGCTCATCCTGGGTTTGCCCTGTGGCCTGCTGTGAGCAGTGGAATATGGCAGAACTCCGAAGCCTCGCCTTAGACAGCTGCAGTTGCCACCCTCACCTGGAGCATCCCATTCTTGGGCCCAGCCCCCATAATGAAGGGAAATCTGAATGGCCGCACAGAGACACCAACAAGGGGGCACCAAGGTGCCCAGCGCCAACCGTTGGAAACGGGCATGAGGGTGTTTGTGACCTTCTGGCCACCCCTGTCCCCCTGACAGCACCACATGAAGCAAGCACTGCCCAGCCAACTCACAAATCCATCACAACTTGTTGGTTTCAGCCACTGATTGTACAGGGGATTTGTTAGGCAACAACAGGGAACAGAAATAGTGTGCCCAGCAATGCACACAGCCCCAGCATGCCCAGACGAGTGTGCCGGGCACCAGAATGCCATCCTTCAGTGCTGTGTGTCGGGAAGTGGAGGGAAGGGGCTTGAAATCAGCACTTGAAAAAGCAAACGGCAGCAGTGAGGCCATGAGCTGTCACAGATGAGATTTCAGCCGCCGATGGTGGGGGCAAGAGACTGGCAGAGAGCAACTGTGGCTTCAGCACGAGGCTGGCACACATGACCCAGGACACCAGCCAGTAGGTGGAGAGGCAGACAGGCAGCCTCTCATCCATCTCCACTGCGATTCACCAAAAAACACATCAGGTTGAACATGCACGGTATGTGGTGGTGTTGAATGTAAGCTTTGGTTTTAAACAAACATATATTTTAAACCATATATATACTGTTTCAAGCCCCAGAGTGACTGGACAGAACCGAAAAAGCTCTGCCTTTGCATCCAGAGACTGAAATTAGGGCACGCCCTCTGCTTCTCCCAGCTGGCTCTGATGAATTTACGGAGACTGTCCTCTGTGAACTCAATTTTCCTCCTCATCTGTAAAATAGGGATAATACTACATCACAGGGTGGATGTGAACCTCAAGGTTCACAGGAAAGTCTTGACAGAGAGACTATATCAAATATACACTATTAGATTGGAATGGGGTGAGAGGGGACCACACACGGCTTTTCAAAGACAGCAGCATAGCCACCAAAGGCCAACTCGACCAGCCATACAGACTTTGCCTCTCTCCTGACACACAAACTCCATATTGTTCAGACGAGGCATTTCCTGAGACAACTTTCTGATGATGAGGCTGTAGCAATGAGACTGATTCATGATAATACTTAACCAGGGGCAAAATAGACATGTCCCTCACCCCACCCTGTTCACCTGGAGGAAGGCAGGGAAGAACCAGTGCCTGGGACCACAGGGCTGAGTGGGATGGTGAGACCCGAGAGTCGCATCCTACAGAGATGGCCCGGGATCATGTTGATGTGTGCATGGCCCCATCAGTCACAGCCAGTTCCTGAGAGCAATCCTACAGGTTCCTAGAAGGACGGGTTCGAATGCCATGCTTGACACCATGAACATCCAAAACCACTCAACTGGAGGTCTAAGCAAATGAAGGAACGCTTTTTGATTTTGCTTTGATTTATTCACGTTTAACATACAAGTTAAAATACCTGACTCTGAAGAAGCTGCATGGGCCTACTGAATGGGGACCTTAATTATTGGCACTAGAAATGGCCCCCTTTCCAACTATGTGTCAGCGATCCCTAATCCCACTCACGAATGACAGGGAGTCATCATCTCATATCCACCCTACACTGGCTTTCTGTCATGGCTCTGGCCACCCCACAGTGAAGGTAGCCCCTTACCACAGCACTCTGTTTGGCCAGTGGCAGGAAGGCTGGGTTTGGGCCCCATGTGTCTGATGTGCAGGCCATCGTGGAGGACACAGCTGCCTGCAGGCAGGCTACCTTGCCTGCCGTACTGTAGATTCCAGGGTCTGGCACTGTGGACTCCTTGCACCTGATCTCTTCTTCTCCTCTGTCCTCATCTGCTGCCAACATGGTCCAGGCTCAACTCCCTTGCCTAACCCCACGTCCCAACCATAAGCCTCAGCCCAGGCTGCTCCCTCTGCCTGGAAAGCCACCTGCCCACCTCCTACGGGGCAGGTGCTTGTGCTTCAAGGCCCAGTGGCAAGGCCCCTTCTTCAGAAAACATACAAACAAGATGTGCTTTTATTTCTGCTTCAAGAGAAGAGCATAGAAACGTTGTGACCCTCTGCTCCTGTAATTTTGTAATACCCTCTTCTTATTTCAAAGGAAAAGGTCCAAGGAGGCAGCAACACTAAAACAAAGCACAGTTTTCAGAGGCTTTTAAAATGAGGGGTGGGTGCCACATTCACCAGGGAGCAGGCAAGCAGATGTCTGTATTTTCAACCAAGCCAGCCTCTTGCTGAGAAAGGCGGGGTTCTGGTCACAGGGTTCCTGAGCAGGAGGCGGTCCCACTGCCTGTGAGAGCCGAGGCTCTTTCATCAGGATGGCACTGAGCTCACAGGGAGCAAAGCCTCGGGCGATGACATCAGCTAATGCCATCCCCAACTCCTGCTTCCTGGGGGTCTGTGGCCATCTGAAGTTTCCATATGAAATCAGCAGCAGGCTCTTCATATCAAGCCCTGGCTTCCACTGGCCTGTTGCTAATGACAAGGCAGAGGAAGTGGTCACCCCTAGGGAGGGGATCGCAGGATCTCAAATAAAACGGCCCTCCAGAGTCAAGCGCAGGGCTCTGACAGTCAATGTTCAGTGGTCATCCGTAAAGAAAAGGAATAGCACAAATAAAAAAGCTGGTCACTTCTCCAAACTTTGGGTCAGTTGTCTCAACCTCTTATTCATTCATTCATTGTAGAATGGCATATCAAATATCACACTTCGGGGCACTCGGAGATGAGAAAGAATTAGTAGTTGTCTTCGAAATTCAGTTTACAATGGAAGAAAAGGTACAAACTTATACAACAGTTATTCAGGGAAGAAAACAGCAAATTCCACAAAGGGGGGCACCAAAGAAATTTTCCCTGAAGTACATTTTGACAAGAGTGTTTAAGAATAACATGATGAATAGTTTGGGTTTTACCAACTGTCCTTTGATCTAAAGAAAGCTGACAAGAAAGGAAAACGTGAGAAACCCTAAGAGTTCACAACTTATCAAATCTTTTAAAATTAAGCATTGGGCTGCAAATGGCCAACTGGCTAACTCTAATGTCCACATAAACATATTCCACGAAACCCAAACTAGTTCCTGCTGGTCTGAAGCTAAACTGCTACCCTTGTTCACAAAATCTTGATAATGGCATTCCATTTAACTCTAATGTCCACATAAACATATTCCATGAAACCTAAACTGGATCCTGCTGGTCTGAAGCTAAACTTCCACCCCTGTTCACAAAATCCTGCCAATGGCATTCTTCTCTGCCCAGTGTCTCCAATTCAAAACCTAAGAATTACTCATGAGCCATGCCTCTGACCCACCGAATGGGTACGCCAATCCTTACAGGTCTACCTTTAAAATGCCCACAAGTCTACTTCCTACTGACCCCATCCGTTGTTCAAGGTTGGGCCACCCTAGCTCTTGCTGGGCAGAGCTAAGTTTTCTAACCAACCTCCTAAGGTTCAATCGACTGCCCTCCAAGTGCTTTTTATAAGTAAAGAACCTTCTGAAAAAAACAAAAGGTTTCAGATGAAGATTCTGAAAGCAGAGTTTCTCACATCACAGTATTGCAACCATTCAGCCATTCTATCCACTCCTTGTGAGTTAATTATTCTAAAGACCTTCTGAACAGGGGGCAGTTTTCAGTGACAAGGGAGGGTTAACAGCCCAGATCCTTGCACACAGCTTTATTAAGAACAGAAGTGAAGTCTGGGGGCTTCGGAAAGTTCCAGGGTAATTTGGAGTTGAGGGTGCACAGATACACATAGTGTGCAGAAAGGCAGGAGTTGAAATGCCTAGAAACACACAAAAATGAACTCCCCCAGCTGCTCCCAAGAGGTGGAGAGAGGGCGCCCCGTGAGCTATTTCTGTGCTTGACGGAAAATGGGAGTAGGCACTTCCTGAATCCCTGCCTAAAATTAACTGCTTTACAAAAGTGGGGAAGGGGAAATCCATGGTGAAACAAGTTTTATTTTACAATTCAAAATCTGGAGGTGGGGATTTGAATGCTTCGTTATGGGTTTTGGCTCCGCTGATAAAAATGTGGTTGAAAAAAACAAGAAATGGGTGCTTTACTAGGAAATCTACCCTTCAGAAGTAGCCCCACAGAAATAAAGCCAGCGGTTTGATTAGAAATGTTCTTCTCCTCATGGAACATGAAGCCACGTCTCAATGAGAGGCGTGAAGGCACACGCAAGCAACACTGGTGCGGTCTCCAGAGAGCCCAGGCTTCAGTGCCGCACATCAACTAAGTGCCTGTCGTGTGGTCTAGGGGGCTGAGACTCACCAACACACACGCTGACAACATGAGGGGGCAGCGTCTGGGGGAAGGGCTACACAAGGCAGAGTGGGGTGTCTGGAAGTATGGTGGGCACAGGGCCATGGCCCCCGCCTTGAGGACAAGGCCTGCAGAGGTCTCTCCCAGCCTGACAGTGATGGTTATGTCCCAGCAGGGGCGGGCTCCCAGCACCTCTCCCAGCCTGAACTCAGGCTCTGGAAGCCCTGAGTCTGAACGGGTCATAGAGAGGACGCCTCAGGAACAAGATCCGACTGGGAACCTACACTCAGAGCCAGAATGCAGTCTCCCAGCCAGAGCCGGGGCCCAGGACTGCCAGAAAGTCCCGGAGATAAGCTTCTGCAGAGATGACATTGCTAGATGCCAGGGCAGGTGGCATCCATGTGGAAGAATGACCATAGTAGAAATTTTAAAAAGATGCACTGCATATGGTGTGTAAACATTCAAAGAGAACAGGCAGTTTCACAGCTCCCGACTGCAGCACACCTTCCTCCTCCGTCTCAGCAGAGGGAAGAGTAAGGAGAGATCACTCGGAAAAGCAGTGGAGAAAACCACACACATTATAACAAGTGGATTTCTAACCCAGGCAGAGCCAGAGTCAGGGTCAGAGAGGAAGAGCTGTGATCCAGAAGGAGCACACGGTGCCACAGGGCCGGGGAGAGGCCCCGATGCCACCCAGCCCAGAAGCCCAGAGGTGAAGAGGCCCTGGATTGAGGAGCGGGAGGACCCCAGTGAGCCTGGAGGAGGGGTGACGGGATAACGGGGGGAGGCATAGATTATAGACTCTGAGCAGTTCAAAAACTGAATGGTTGTCTGAAAAAATAGGTAGTAAGAAAAGCACGTCAGAAAAAGGAAATCACTGAACAGGATGTGAGCTCACACAGGGGAATGCAGAGTTTGGGGTCTTCTAGAAAGGGGCCAAGGGCTACTGCAGATGGCAGGCAGAGTCAGCAGAAAGAGAGCCTGGGGCCACATGTATAGAAGGGACATTTCCCCTGTTATCAGAGCTGATGGGCAGGAGGTGCTGGAGCTGAACGGGGCATTTGCAGGAATGTTTCAAGCTGATTAATGTCAGGCTGGTAGCTTGGAAGCAGGTGGGGGGAGGGGAGGTATTTTCACCGGGGGAGTCAGCAAAGGCTGCCAATCAGCCCACTGCACCCCCAGCAGGGTATAAACCCTCATCTGCACACCGCCGGCCAGAACCTGTTTCAAGAGAAGCGGGAGTAAAAGCGATGGTGGCCACCGCAGACAGAGGCTGAGTGGGAGAGTCCACGCACATGCAGTACAGAATGCCAGGCACAGGTGAGAGAGAAGGCGGAGGGCTGGGGAGGCATCTGTACCTGCTCGTCAGGGGCTTGTGGGAAATCACATCAGAAGCCCAAGACCAAGCAGGCAGAGACACCTGCAGCACCCAGCTCTGCCCTAGGCCCAGACATCATGGGTGCAGCAATGTGGGCCGGGACTACGGAAGTCCTCCGTGGGGTGAGCCAAGGCAGGGTGAGCCGGTGCAAATGCAGGAGGCTGGGGGGAGTAGGAAGGGCAGCCAGTCAGGTGAAAGGTCACAGAGCTGGCCAGAATCAAGGCAGCATTGAGCAAGAGGCACTTGGATTCCAGTGTCAGAAAATATTAAGCCCACGGCTCTGCCATTAGCCATATGGAACCACTTTCAGGTGGACCCAGGCTAAGTCTGAGGCACTAATTAAGCCCACTAAATAGAATTCGTTTGCTTAAAAGAGCAGATCCCATTCTCAGAAGAAAATTTAGAAAATATATATACTTTCTTGTCATTTAACAATTAATAAATAAAATGCATAGTGATTTATGCTAGCGGTAGGCAACATTTCATGAAATAAATCTACTAGAGTCAATACCACAACTGCAGAAAGAGTAGTTTCCAGCAACTGACACTGTAGACATCTACAGTGATTCCTAATACAGTGATGCAAATTAAGGTATTTAAAAGCGAAAAGAGCACTCCTGCAGAAGCCACCAGGCCCTATGCTTGAGGAGCTGTTGAATTCAGTTCTCAACAGTCCTTTTAGTAGGGTTTAATTCCTGTTTTATAGAGGAAGAAACTGAAGCCCAAGGTCACATGGGTAAGACAAAGCAGAGTCAGGATTCAGACCCAGGTCTGTTAGTCATTCTTCTCTTTTATGAGTCCTCAAAGTTTCAGAAGCTGCTTCTGAGAGCTACACATGCAAATTTCCATTTTGTACTTCTGTTCTCCCAAAGAGGCCAGGCAAGAGAAAATAAGTAATCGCCTAGTACAGAGTTTCACGTATGGAGCACACGCGCACACACACACACACGCACATGCACACACACATAGAGCAGGAAATGTTCACCGCGTGCTCTTTTCTTTTGTTTTTGTTTACATTGGAGCGACATGTGCCCATGGATGCCTGGCCTTGCTGCTCTGTCCCCTGCCCCTCGAGCTATATAGGGCTCCCTGCAGGACTGGGCTCCCCACCCTGGTCTATCTGACCCAGTCAGGGCAGTCACTCAAACATTCATTATTGTCACCATGAAAGTGGCATCTGTTTTGAATTCAGGGGCCTCATCTTCTCTGGGTGTCCCACTCTGTCATCAGAGCCTGGCTGCATGCGGTCAGCTGGTCCCTTCTCCCCTCTGTGACCCCTGGTAAACAGACACCTAACAACATCCCGCGGGGTGATGGTAGGGAATGAACCTTAACCAACAGCACGCTTGCCCAAATTATTTCTCAAGCAATGGAGGGTCTGTAGGGAGAGCTTCTTTCTCAGGTTAGAACTGGTCTACAGACACAGAGGTGGGGTTCAGAAGAAGATTTCCAGGGCACCTCAAAAGCCCTAGTTTAATCAATAAAACACACTTGCAGCCATGGGGTGCCCTTGCCAATAGCCTCCTACCCTCCCATGTAACTGCAGTGCCATGGAAAGTTACCCTCATTTCACAGATGCCAAGAGTCAAGGCAGACAGGCCTGGCCTGAGCCACGTGCAGGACGCAGGGACCCACATTCTCCCTCCGGCTGCACCTTCTGGCCTCCTGCCCAGGAGACAGATACAGATGCTGGCTGCAAAGCTGCTAATTAGGTTACGGGCCGCATAGTTAAAACGATGTAGCAAATAGGTGCAGATTCATTCCAAGTATGTGTTGTTTTATCTGTTACAACACAATGTGGAATGAAAACTGATGATTCAGAGAAAATGCAGCATACATTTTAAAATTATATTGTTTATTTAAAACAAATGTCTTGTTTCAAAAGATTATAATCCTCTTTTGGCCTATTTTTGGGGCAAGGCTAGGACTTCCTACACAAACATAAGCTTACACTTATGCCGCACTAAAAAACAAACCTGGCATCACAGGGCAAGAACTACACTCATAACCGGACAGCCAACATGGTCCTGTCAGCCTGGCCAAAGGTCACCACCAGTTTCAAAGACCTGCTTCCTCTGGTGTAAAATGGCGAACCCAGTGACTTCCCAGCCTGTGGAATGTCACCATAAAGCCCCGCAGATGCCGAGATGGTGCAAGCAGCAGAGTCCCAGAGAGCAAGGCCCCGAGCTGCTGGCAGCTGGTGTCGCCCGGCTGACGCACTTCCTTAGTTGACAGTGGCTTGGTCCTGTTGTCCACCTTCAAGTCCAAGAAAGGCCTAGAAGTTAACAATCAATGCCCCTGATTGGGGCTCAGATTATTTGAGATTTAGAAACCTTGATTCTTTTGTACAAAGTGTAACTGTGCTGACACGAAAAGCCACTCAAAAGTGGCTTGCTGACTTTGAGAGTGAGCCTAGAGCCCATGCTGTGGCTTTGACTGGCGGGATCAACACAGTGGGGCCACTCCCCAGACTCTGGGAGTCAGGAATAACAGTTCCCAGTAGAAAAAGAGACACAGGTATAAACATGCCTCTAGTAAGGTGTAAAGTGACTTTCTAATTAAAATGAGTCAAAAAAAGATTGGTGAGGACAGCCTATCAGAAAAGGGATCTTACAGGAAAAGGAATAAAAGTGTCCTCAAAAAGAGCAGAATTTAAGGATGCTTCATGGTTCTTCTGACAGTAGTGACAACTAGCAAAAAAGAAGAAAGATATGGAAGCCACCGGTCAGCCTCCACCTTCAGTAGGCGAATGGAGGGTAAACTGTGGCACATCCAGAAGACGGGGTGTTATTCAGCTGAAAAGAAATGAGCTATCAAGCCAAGAAATGACAGGGAAGAAATGTAAATGCATATCATCTAGTGAAGGAAGCCCATCCGAAAAGACTACACATGTATGATTCCAACCCTATGGCATTCTGGAAAAGGCAACACTATGAAGACAGTGAAAAGGTCAGCGGCTGTCAGGGTGCAGGAGAGAGAAGCGCAGCACAGAGGATTTCTAGGGCAGCGAAACTACTCCGTACGGTACTGTCATGGTGGACGTGACTTATGATGCACCTGTCCAAACCCACGGAATGTACAACACTCAGAGTGAGCCCTAACGTAGACTGGGGACTCATCAATACTGACTCACCAATTCTAACAAACGCGCTGTTCTGGTGTGGCGATGCTGACAGCAGGAGAGTCTGTGTCTGTGTGTGTGAATATGTATGCGTGTGTCCACGTAAGCACATGTGTGTGAGCCCTCAGTTCTTTCTCCTCGATTTTGCAGCAAATCTGAAACTGCTCTAAAAATAACATCTTCTAATTTTAAAAACCATTTTAAAAGCTGTCAAACATTAACGCGCACGCGCGCGCGCACACACACACACACACACACACACACACAGCAAACATAGGTGGAGACCTGCAATCATCTGGCAGAATCAGACTCTCACTTCGTCCTGTTGGGCTGCAGGCAGAAGCTCCCTGCAGACAGCAGGCTGCACCTGGGTCCAGCTCTGTGCACCGCCGAGAGCCACACTCAGGAAATGTCTGCTGAGCTGGCTGGCTTAAAAATTAACTGCCTCCGCCCTTAGAGCAAGAAATGGGGAGGGAGGAGGAGGGACGCCTGTGTAAACATTCACTGAGATGGCAGAGAGAGGCAGAGCCCGTGCTGGCCACGTGAGCTGGGGCAGGACCATCGCAGGCTTTGGCAAGAGGTGCAACTGCTAAGTCCCAGCCCTGTCACCCGTAAGAGGGAGCAGAACAAACCTCCTCAGAGAGAAGTGTGACGAGTAAATGACAGAGCACATCTAAAGCACTCAGCAGGGTCCTGCAGATCCCTCAACAGCGCTGACCAAGTGGTCTTCCTTCTGCACAGGATGAACAAGGCGAGATGTATCTCAAGACACCCCTAAAAATCCTATGCTCAGATGAAGAAGCTGAGTTCAGGGGGAGTAACCATGCTTCCCGAAGCTATCGTAGAGAGAGGGTACAAACAGCAGCAGGAAAGAGATACACTCACAAACAACAAAAGAGCTTTCACACACAGGGCCAGGGATTTTCCTTTTGGTTATGCAAAATGTATTGGTCCTGGCTAGGCTCAGTGGCTCACACTGTAATACCAGCACTCTGGGAGGCCAAGACGGGTGGATCACTTGATGTTAGGCATTTGAGACCAGCCTGGCAACATGGTGAAACCCCGTCTCTACTAAAAATACAAAAAAAAAAAAAAAAAATAGCCAGGCGTGGTGGCACACGCCTATAACCCCAGCTACTTGGGAGGCTGAGGCAGAAGAATCCCTTGAACCCAAGAGGTGGACGTTGCAGTGAAAGATCGCACCACTGCATTCCAGCCTGGGTGACAGAGGGAAGAAGAAAGAAAGAGAGAAAGAGAAAGAGAGAGAGAGAGAAAGCGAGAAAAGGAGAAAGGGAGGAAGGGAGGAAGGAAAGAGAGGGAGGAAGGGAGGAAGGAAAGAGAGGGAGGAAGGAAGGAGGGAGGGAGGGAAGGAGGGAGGAAGGGAGGGAGGGAAGGAAGGAAGGAAGGAAGGAAGGAAGGAAGGAAGGAAGGAAGGAAGGAAGGAAGGAAGGAAGGAAGGAAGGAAGGAAGGAAAAGAAGGAGGGAGAGAGGGAGGGAGGGAGGATTTATTAGTCCTTGTTACTAACAAATTCAGATCATTCGTTCCCAGTGAAGACCATATGAAAAAAGGCCACTACTTACACCTTTTGGGGAGGTCAAAGCTGACACCCCAACCTTAAAAGCTGTGGCAATGAGCATCGCCAGATTCAGTCCTCCACCAAGAGCCCAGGGAGCACCAACCCTGCTGAAGGTGGGGATGAGAGCCTGCAGCCTCTGTGGCCTGTGTGCTGGCAGGAAAAACAGGCCTCTGCCGTGAGCTGAGTGGAGCTAGCTGGTGGGATGCTAGAGAGTGGAGGCTCTGGGGCCATAGACAGGGTAAGGTCTGGACATGGAAGGTGAAACAGGCTCAGAGAATGCAGTAACCGAGAGCTCAGGATCAGCAAAGCAGCAGCTCCCACAGCCTCCCTCCTTGTGCACAGGTGAGAAGGTCCAAAACAGAAACACACAGCTGCAACAGCGGAGGCCCCGGCAGGGTTGCAAAGAGCTATGGGAACTGGGGAGAGATACTGTCCCTGCTCAGTGTCTTGTGGGAGGACTAGGAGTCTCGGACAAGATGCCACGGATGTAAGATGAGCAGAGCCTTCACGGGGAAGAAGAGGCCTGAGCCATGCGGGAGTCAGAGAATTCTCAGGCATCACTTCATGAGAGAGAAACAGAGAGGCAGCCCAGGAGAAGTGAGCCCCAAGCCAAGCGGGAGAGACGCTCAACCCGTGTTTTAGAGAAGTTGGCCCTGGAGCTGGAGTTCACAAGAGGCATAGTAGGTTCTGTAGGCATATGAGCAAGGTGGGCTAGAGTCACCCACACAAACCTCAGCTCCATTTCTGATACGTGAAGATGGCAAAGCACCAAAAAGAACACATGGAACAGCAAAAATCAGAGCTTTGAAAAGCAACACCCATGAAATCTGGGCCTCAGAAGGTAAGTTGTTTCATCTCCCTGGGGTCTCCAGGTTTTTCATCAGACAATGGGGAGAGGGGACTGGACAAGTCAGTCCCTGGGACCCAGCAGTCCCGTATCCCACTGCACGGCAGCTGCTGCTCTTAGCATGCAGAGGAGTGATCTGAAGACGAAGGTTAACTGCCAGACATAAGTTAATGGTTAAAACTTATCAGTTAGGCCACTGAGTGTCTGTAGACGCCCAGCATGAATGTCTAGGGACAGTTTCTAAAGAAGTCATAAACTCTAGTTCCCGTGTTTTCCATGGAAGGGGACCAAGTCTTTGCCCTGGGTCTGTCTGGTGGAAGTGACAAAGCTCCTACATCAACCCCAGCCAGGACATGGGGATCTCTGATGGGAGAGCCCAGCAAAGGCCCCCAGGGCAGCAGGCGATGCGGGCAGCAGGGGGTTCCACTGACTTCCCCAGGACCTCCTGTAGTCTCAGCTTAAAAAGAGCAGCAAGTCTATCACAAAGTTCTCTCCCTCAAGCAGCAAGCTGGAGAGCGGAGGAAGGCTCCTGGCTTGGCAACTGCCCAGACGGAGCACCGGGACAGTGGAAGAAGACGCCAAGGCCACCTGCAGGAGCTAAGAGGCTGGACAAAGCCGGGACCTCTCTCCTCTTGCTGCATTCTCCTTCTACAGACTCAGCAACACCAGCACTCCTGTACTTTATATCCAAGAAGGGCGCAAACCAAGGCATGTGCAGAGACAGAAACGGTGAGCTGGACCTTCGCAGCCAGGCTGCAAAGGCTGAGGATGAGCCGGGGGTCTGAGAGCATTGGAGCCCAGGTGGCAGGAGGTTCTGTGTTTTTCCTGGATTAAAGCGGTAGCTGCGCATCGGGACCCCCTGCAGGGTGTCTCCCCGACATTACTCCTGTGCACGTTCCCCTCGCTAACTCCTGCGTGTGGTCCCGACGTGGGGTCTTAAGTTTACAAAAAAATTATCTACAGGTCCATTTCACCTCTGATGATTCAAGATGATACTCAATACCCTACACAAAGCACAACTCTAAGGAGCAGACGCATCTGCAAGTGGGCAGAGGCGGAAGAGGCATCTCACCATGATGCAAGGCTGCAGGTTTCAAGGATGGGATGCCGGTGCCTCCATCTGCTTGCCTAAGCTCCACATTTCCTTTAGGGGGGCACCATCTGCCACCCTTTCCTCCCCCTTCTCCCCTCCCCAACATCTGCTTTCCTACAACTGCTTCACTTCTCCTACTTCCTTTTTCACTCTTGCCAGTAAGTCAAGTGATAGCCAGGAAAAAAGCAAGTCATGATGCCCACACGGCTCATGTGGCTTAAATGAATAAGCACTGCATTCCAGGAAGCCAAACAGTTGAAATCCCAAACTTTCAAGTGATTGTACATACATTATTTGACTTCCCTAAAACTTAAGTAAGTATTGTAACCAACAGCTAAGAGAAAGTCATTTTTCTGTTTATTGCAGGAAGAAAGTGAGGCTCAGGACCTATCTAAGTCCATGTGGGCTGCTATACCAAAATACTGGGAGGCTTATAAACAACAGAAATATACTTCTCATGGTTCTAGAGCCGGGAAGTCCAAGATCAAGGTGCCAGCAGATTCAGTGCCTGGTGTGGGCCCTTTCCAGGGTTCATAGATTCTTGCCATGTATGCACATGGCAGAAGAGGTAAGGGATCTCATCTCACTGGGGTCCCTTTTATAAAGGCACTAATCGCATTCATGGACACTCCACCCTCACGACCTAATCATCTCCCCAAAGGCCTCCACTTCCAGCTACCATCACCTTGGGGGTCAGGTTTCAGCACAGGAATCTGGGGGAGACACAAACATCAAGACCATAGCAAGGGGGACTAGAAAGTCTTCAGGAGACAAAAAGCCCCACTGGGATCCAAGCCCGGGTCTCTGCCTCCATCCACCCACTGAGCTGCATGGCCTGACCTGAGAGGATTTACTGTCCAATGGCTCAAGAAGAGAGTGACAGCAATCTTTTGGGGCTTCTCAAAATGTCCCAACGATGGCTCTGCCTCCCTGCCTGAGCCCCCAGCTGCTGTCTCGGTCCCCATTTCTGCAGGATGGTTCCTCCACATCGTCAGTGCCACAGAAGGGGCTCCGAGGGCCTGGACGGGAGGAGCCTGTGACAATGTCACTGACAGCAGCAGATCAACAGCTGTGGCCTTTAGCACCACCACACAGCAGCCACATGCTCCAGGGTGTGTGTGGAGCCTGTGATCACAGGCGCAAGTGCTCCCACATAGAGGGGAACACCGTCAAGGGCGTATAACACAGCACACGCTACCACCCAGTCTCGGGTCTGATGCGAGACCTAAGCGTATGTGCTGAAGCAAGGCTTCATACTCGCCTGAGGAATCTGAGTGCAGCGTCTAAGGAGCCCACTGGGCGATATACGTGAACACAGTAATCAAAGACTCAAAACCCAAGTGCAATAATGTGGGAGAAACCACAGCCACATTCAGTTCCTGGAAGACTGAGCCGCTCCCTTAGCCGCGTGCCCTGCAGGAGCCGCCGAGGAGTTATGGCCCTCATATCCCCAACAACGACGGCATTATATTTTTGGAATAAGAAGGTGCTTTGTTATTGCCGGGGGCTTTCTCCCCTGCGGTTCAAAGCCGTATTATCAAAAAAATGAACACGGATATATTTCCCCGCACTGTGATCTGATAGGAATAAGAGCTTATCCATCCCTCAGCAAACTGCCAATTGCTGCCGTTAGAAATTCCGTATTCAGTCATAGTTAAGGATTTTGGAATACACTTTGAACCAAAGAATTCAATCCCTTAAGCAGCTGGCGACAGGCCTCATTTAAGAAATGGAAGGAACAACAGCAGGCTCATCTCTGCGGCTGTGGCTCAGAGGTGGCTGGGCCCGCGACACAGTCAAGACAAGCAGCCCACCCCCTCATCCTACTCCGCAGCCGACACAAGCTGCAAGCAATGCAGACAAAGGCAACACACAACAGGGGTGAGGGACAACACATCCCAGTCCTCCGCATCTGAAATACTCCCCCAAAGGCACTATCTTCCCCACTCACCACTGTATTCAGAAGCACTGCTCCCACACCACTAAAGGTGCACAGTACGCTGGGAAAGGAGCCTATCTGTGGACAAAACCCTCAAATAAACCACGGTTGGAAATCAGCTATGCCTAGGAGTGTGTGAACAAGAAACGCCTACTCCTCTGGGAAAGGGGAAGCCCTCTCCAGAGCAGGATGGAAAGCAAGAGCAGAAGGGCTCCACATAGCCCCCAGGAGGCCCGAGAAGCGCACCCACCTGACATCTGGAAGAGGCAGCCAGCAAGGAGGTGTGGCCAGGTCATAGGCGCTGCTGGTTTGGGGTTCAGGAAGTGGGCAGCAAGGCCCCTGTGCCATCCTCTCTGCTCCTGCACATGCTCAGCATTCTCCATAACAAAGACTTTAAAAAGAAAAGTATCTTGGGAAAAAAGAAATAGGGCTATACTAGTCTAGCTCTTCCAACTTTGTGTGTATGTGCGCATGTATTTGTGTGCACGCCTATGCGTATGTGTGTGTGAGAGCACAAATGTGTTTGGGTGCATGTGTATTTATGTGCGTGCACGTGTGCATATTTATGCATGTGTGTGTTTGTGTATGCCTGAGATCGGGAGGGTCGGGGAAACCAGCCCCCCTAGTCCTCACATGGAAAACAGACCCACGTGCAGTGAGTTCATGGTAACACGAAGTCAGCTTCCAGCATAGCCTTCCACTTGGAGCCCAAGGCAGGGCTGGAAATGATCAAAACAGCTGACCCATGAGGTCTGTAACAGGAGCAAAATCCCAAGACTCTAAAACTCCTCTTCCCTGGACCTACAGCCATGAGGACAACCTGTCAGGACACCTACGGAGCCCCCACAGGCAGGGCCAAACAGTAGATGGGGCAAAACACTGCTGCCACCCCGACTGCAGACCCAAATCATACCTGGGGATTCCGTAAGTACAGTCACCATCCCCAGGAGGTCTGAAGGTTCAGGCACCAAGACAAGGTAGAAAACCACATGCTTCTTCCTTGGGATGTCTGTCACTTCCCACACGGCTCTTCCAGGCCACCTAACTTCCCCACTCACCAAAACCCTAAGCCCTACAGGACACAGCCAGGCCTCCTTTGGCCACAGAGGCCATCAGGCAATTTAACCTCTCCAGGTACTCACAAACCTCAGTGAACATCACTAAACCTCACTCCAGGGTTCCCAGGTTTCCATGGCAGCTGAAAACCCCAATCCATCTATGCACAACTATCTCCATAATGAGGCAGAAAAGTCCCCAGGCAAGGGGAATGCCCTGGACCTCCCTGCTCCTGCCCTCTCTCCCCCAAGAGGCAATATGACAAGGCAGTGAGAAACCAGGGACCGTGTACCACTGAGAAGGAGCTGTTGATGTGGCCAGGGGACAACTATTGAATTCTTATCTGAAATCAAATTCTTAAGAATTATTTTCTACGATTAAAACTGTGGATTTCAAAGCTCTTCGGTTTATTCTTGAGATGAAAGGTATACACCATATCCCAGCCCTGGCTTTCCTAAAGAGTTTTCTTCCCGTGGCTGCAGTCCAAAGAGGCCCCCCACCCCACACATATCATTCAGTGAAGGCCAACTCAGCTATAAAAAGTCCCACGGGAAAGCAACAGAATGCTTACCTTGGCTTCACATTTCTTGTGGCAGGAATACTTGCAGGCTGGAAGAAAAAAAAAAGAGAGAGAGAGAGAAAGAATGTGTGTCAAGCAGTCTCTCTAGCAAGAATTCTTAAATCTCCAAACCCTCTCAATCTTTCAAAGTCTCTAGCTTGAAGATCCCATGGGTGGCCTCTCTCTGGCACAAGGGAGATTTTTACATATGGCACACGGCAGTGTGGACAGAAGGCAGTGAGGACATGGTGTGCAAGAGCCAAGTTACAACTATGGTCTGTTAGCAACAGCTCGGGTGGCTCAGGTGGGAATGTCTTGGGAGCAGGGTCATGAGCAGATTGGTTTTTCAAGGGATATGTACATTCAGCCAAACTGGATCCCTAAAGAAGAACAGTGAATTTTAGCAGCAGAACGCATTTGTGTGTGCCCAGAAATTACAGCTGATCCCTGAAAAAAGAAGAGAAACTGGAAAATGCCCCTTAAGAATCAGAATTTAAAGGGTCCATGAAAGACTGGATTAGAGCCTTTAAATTTGTGAGAAAGTTGTGCATCTGGATTTCGGAACTGCTTCCACTTCCGGCCAACCTGAGAACTGACTGTCAGAATAAATTCATGTCTAAATTCCTATAGAAGAATCCTTCCAGAGGGGTCATTGTGTGAACGAAGCGAGTCCTGTGTCCCTTCGGAGGCCCTAACAATGCGATGCGGAGCTGGAACCAATGCAGATTTCACAGGCCCTCCTGCCCAGGGGCTGCAGCTGTGATGATGAGGCATAAACCTCCCCATGACCACCATGGGCATGCTGCAGGCAGGCCTTGCAAGACAGGGAAAGAGAAATGAAGCAACAGCACCGAATAATCCCAGCCCAGCCTCCTGTGCCAGCTCCAAGGGAGCGTCAGGTACATGACCTCCCTTCCCTCACGTTTGCCAGCCCACACAGATAGCTGTGAGAGGAGGGAAAGACACTTGGGTTGGGGAACAGTGACCAAAGTCTCCTATTCAGGCTCTGCCCCTCTAGCTGGGTCTCTGTTTCCTCCCACGGAGCTATCATGGGTCAAATGGAATCCTTCAAGGGACCTTGCTTTGAAACTAGAAAGTAATGTCCACAGGCAGAAGTGCATGGAACCTGAAAACCAAGGCCTCGGAAGTCAGAGAGAGGGGACCCACATCCTAGCTCTGCGTGTTGACGCCCTGTGAATTTAATCAATGTCTCACTCCCCCTCCTGCACTCTGTTTTCTACGACGTGTCAAAGTCAAAAAGGTTTGTGTAGGGTTGAATGAGGATGAAACAGATAAAGTCACTTGCCCACTACCTGGCAGTTATTAGAACTCCAGTAGTTATAGCTAGGTTGTTATCTTTGTATGATCTATTTTTTTGAATTGCTGAATTGTCTTTCTATGCCTCTGAGGTTTGTGAGATTATTCCCAAAGACATGTATTTATCCTACACCTTCTAATGGGCAAAGCACACAAAGGTGATCAGTGATTTTCAAATCAAGAGGCTTGCCATTGGGAAACAAGGGGCTTCCACACAAGAGTAAAAGTCCAGACAGAAACCATCCCCGGCAGAGGCCAGCACGAAGGACTGAGATAAGGAGAAGGGCAGTGGGCAGGCCTCTGGCCTCTGGCTGAGTGAGAGTCAGGGAAAGAATTCTGCCCACACATGTCTACCAGCATGTCACAGGACCATGACATCACGCAGCAGTCAGCCTTCCAGATGGCCCGGGTGACCTCAACTCATGGCCCCCATGCCGGTGTGTAGCCCCCTCCCGCAGTGAATCAGCTGGGCTGTGTGACAATGTAACCTGGCAGAGGGGATGCTGTGTGACTTTTGTGGCTAAAAGGCATCATGGCTTCTGTCCTGGTCTCCAGGATCACTCATTCTGAGGACAGCCAGACGCCATGTTGTGAGGACACTCAAGCGGGCCTGTGGAGAGGCCCCCATGGAGAGGAACTGAGACTTCCCATCAACAGCTGGGCCCAGCTTCCCAGCCATAGAAGTGCACCACCTCAGAAGCGGGTCTCCAACCCCAACCAAGCCTTCAGATGGTGCAGCCTCTCCAGAGACCCTGAACCAGAACTGCCCAGTCACCTATGTCCCAAATTCCTGACCATTGACATAGTGGGAGATAACAGATTCTTACTGTTATGCTAAGGTACTAACTTTGGGGGTCATTTGTCATGCAACATGCCAACTCAACACAAAAAAAGGGCCCTGGTCAGTACAAGGGTGGCACTGGTATGATACATCCATGGTGGGTGGCCTACTCGGCCACCAGACAGGCATCCGCATCGTAGGGCAAAATCATTAAATTCAATTATCATAGTGAAATCGTATAAACTGCCCATCAGCTAAGACTGCAATCCTGAGAGGAATGGCCATTGTTTCTGGTATGTAGACAAATGACCCTCAAAATTTTACAAATGTTTAGACTAAGACTTTACACTTGATTGCCAGCAGCATGGGTAATCCTCAGAGTAGCAAGTCCACTGTCAATCTATCTATGGCCCAGCTCTGGTCAGCACTGCACCAGGCAGCATACAAGATACTTTCCTGTATGTTACTGCACTTGCTCCTTGCAAGCACCTCTCGGGGAGAGACTGTAAGGATGTCTCAGTCAAGGCGGCAGCCATGGTCCATGAACACGGGACTCCAGCCCGTCTGTACATCAAGTTCAGTGTTTTCATCCAGCCGTACTCTCCTTGCCTTTCTGACATATTACAAAGTATGAATAGAAGAGTTCCCAGGCCCAGCTTCCTATCCTGCCACCCACAGGAGACGGCCCCCTGCCTGCCCTACCCCAGCCTGCCCTAACCTTGCCCATGCCAACCCCAGCTCCTCATTCACGCCATCCTGCACCCACCTCCCCTCCTGGACCCAGCTCAGCTGCCTCCGTGCGTGAATTCACACCCTTCTGTGCCACTGACCCATCATGGCGGGTCATCATGGCTTGTCATATCATGATGATTTCCCTGTGTCCATCTCTCCCAATGGGCTGCAAGTTCATCAAGGGACAGCGTCTCTATTGTGTATGACCAGGGTCTCACAACAGCAGCACTAACAGGAGTGATAGGCAGCTGATACTCTCAGCACCTAAAAGCTTGAACTGCATAGGTATTACCAAATTTCCACCACACCCTGGAAAGAAGCTACCTACCTTCACCTGGTTTACTAATGTGAGACTGGGGTTTGTGGATGAGACTGAGGATTCATGGGCAGGACAACTGTGTCCCAATCCCGACCTGTTCCAGGTCTGCTTTCAGAAGCCCTTAGCCAGTAGGTCCACGTGCTATGGAGACCTCATTACCTGATCACTGTTTAGGGACTCCGGGCTGTGAAGGTGTTGGCCACAAGGGAGGCTCCAAACAGTGGAAGAATTTCACACCAAAATCAATCTCCGAAGTACACAGGCCCGGAAGACAAAATGTATGTGTTCTTTTCGACCCTCAGCCACACGGACCCACCTCCTTTTTGGAACAGCACTTGTGTGAGCTGTCAGCTAAACTAGCCACCTTCTCAGGGAATGTCATTTTTATTTGAAAGAACTCCCAGCAGGCAAAATGTTGTTATTCAGACTCGAGTGCTTGTCATTTTCTCAAAAATAAAGTGAGTCTGTCATCATAAACCCACGTCAAAATTTGAGATTTCAAGTGAAAATTAGAATTTTAGAAGACTTGTACCCAGGCCAGGCACGGTGGCTCACGCCTGTAATCTCAGCACTTTGGGAAGCCGAGACGGGCGGATCACTTAAGGTCAGGAGTTTGAGACCAGCCTGGCCAATACGGTGAAACCCCGTCTCTACTAAAAATACAAAAAATTAGCTGGGCATGATGATGCATGTCTGTAATCCCAGCTACTTGGGAGGCTGAGGCACAAGAATCGCCTGAACCCAGGAGGCAGAGGTTGCAGTGAGTAGAGATCGTGCCCTGGGTGACAGACTAAGACTCTGTCTTAAAAAAAAAAAAAGAAAAAAAAGACTTGTACCCATCACCAGAGCCTAACAACTCCTAGGACATTTCTGTTAAATCAACAATAATATTAACAAATGTGGGGATTTTCCTGAGACTGTATAACAAATATGTCAACATTTCAAAGTTCTGAGTAATTGTCAGTGGACCAATAATTTCCAAATAGCCACTGCGTGGTGTTCCACACTGGGTAAAAGATGCACTTGGTGTGCAAGACAGGTCAGTGGATTTTAATAAAACAGAGTAGGAAAAACTCTACCAATACACTTTCAGATTCCACAGTGAAACTGAACTTTAAGCAACTGTCACTTGAGTTTTGGTGTAGAATCAAAATGGAATATCTACAATGACCTGAAAAGCCTGTTAAAATGCTTCCTTTTCCAAGCAGATATGTTTATGGGGCTAGATTGTCTTCAACACTTCAAACCAAACATTGCGGAAAGGCTACATGCAGGGGGAACCAGCCTCTTGATTAAGGCTGCATAACAGAATCACAAAACCATGCCCCTCCTCTCTCACTTTGTTGTTTTCAAACATACAGTCATTTTTTATTAAGCTTATGTTCATTTTAACATATAATTGGTTCATTACCGTTGCTTATAAATGACTTAAATATTTTTGATATTCATCAGTTTCTTATTTCTAATAGGATAAATCGTGATGAACACAAACCACACCAACAGGAGCCCTTTAGGGTCTTCTAGGACCCTAGCAGTGAGTGCTTGAGACCTGCAGCAGGAGGGCAACCCCGTTCATTCTCCTTGCCTGAGACTCTCAGAATGGGGTAAGGACCCGATTTTGACCAATAGAAAGGTAAGTGAATTCTCCCACGGGCTTCTGGTGAAGGCCTTCCCACTCCTATGAATGAAGCAAGAGAATGAAAATGCCTCAGCCTCTGGAACTTGCCTCTCTGAGCACAGAGCTGGACCCATAGGAGGAACCTGGAGAACTCAGGCTGCAGAACCGGGGCCGAGGCACACTGCTGGGAGCCCACCAGCCACCGCACCTCCCCCTGCAAAAGACACAGGCCCTGCTGACTGGGAGAGGCTCCATCCACGCAGCCCGTTATTGGCTGCCACGGTGCCTTCCACAAAACTCCCCGTACTTTAGACGCCTTGTTCCACCTGTTCCCACAGAGACCAGGAAGAAAGGCACATTCTCGCTCCATTGTACGAACAGCAAACTGCAGCACAGAGCAGAGGCTGCCAGCTCTGGGAGGCAGAGCAGGTTAAGCAGTGACACCAGCTGCCAGCCCGGCTCTACGGGCGCAGAGCCCAGCTCCCAGAGCTGGACTGAACACCCAGTGAGCTGGTGTGCAAAGGCTCTTCTGTGCCTGGTGCAAGAACTGGAGCTCCACATGTGTGAGCCCACTAAAGCAAACATCTACCATGAGCTACACACCAGGACCAGAAGCAGATGTCCAGGGACCTCAGGAGCTGAAAGGCTGAGGCTCACTCCAACCCCTCACCAAGGATCCGTGCCAGTCATGTCCCCTCTGGCACCCATTTCCCCTTCTGTAATTAGGAGTAGAACAGGGTGATAGCCAAGATTCCTCTCTGCCATGAAAAAAAAGTTTACCTAAGCAATAAAAAGATAAAATTATATATATATACACACACACACAAAATAGTAGGTAGCGACTGAAAAATTATGATCTCAAACTATTTCACATGTGAAAGTTCTTGTAAAAGGTAAGGCTAACAGATACAGAGCGCTCTGTGTTGCATGAAATAAACTTTGTGAAAGACAGATATATGTGGTGGCCTCATCCATAGGAGAGAACATGACACTGGAGAGAGACATCACAACTCAGACAGAAAGGAGGAGCCAGACAATAAAACTGGGAAAACTGGTTACTCCATGAAAAACATCATAAAATAGTAACATAAATACCATGAATTTTAGATGCATCAATCATAGAACTGATTCAGAATTGGAAGAGCTGAAATCAGTATTAGAATAAAATATCAGAGAACATCTTTGTGACCTTGGAGAAGGGCAGGCATTCTAAAACAAGGAACAAGAGCATGAACTAAATGAAAAGAAGAGTAGATCGGAAGAAACCAAACATTACAACTTTTGCGTGACAAACAGGCCACGAAAAAACTTACATAAGCAACTGACTGGAATGTTTGCAATGTACAAAGTGGAAAGATAAGAAACTGACCTTTTCTGAGGACAAACGTCATTAAAAATTGGCAACGTTCTGCCTAATATCACATATAAGATTTAGTATTCATAATGTAGTGAATTCTTAGAAATTTAAAAAAAAAACTGATTTTTAAATTTTTTATTTTTCAAAATGTTATTTCTTTTTTTTTTTTTTTCTTTTTAGAGATGAGGTCTCACTCTGTAACCCAGGCTGGAGTACAGTGGCATGACCATAGCTCACTGCAGCCTCAAATTCCCAGGCTCAAGCAATCCTCCTGCTTCAGCCTCTAGAGTAGCTGGGACCACTGGCACGTGCCACTGTGCAGGCCAATTTTTAAATTTTTGTAGAAACAGGGTCTTGTTTTGTTGCCCAGGCTGGTCTCGAACTCCCGGTTTCAATAGATTCTCCCACCTTGGCCTCCCAAAATACAGGGATTATAGACATAAGCCACCTCACCGTACCCTAAAATAATCTAATTTTTAAATAAGCAATAAGCAAAGGATTTGAAAGGCTATTTCGCTAAATAAACAGAAAATGCTGCAGGCAGCTTTTCTGTATCTTTTTAGATGTTCAATCTCATGTAATCACCAGATGAATGAAAAATATAATAAAAAGGAGACATCACTTTTCATCTATCAACTTGCAAAACTGAAAAGCTGAAAAATCTCAAGTGAGATAGTCGATGACATGCCATGAAAGTAGGCTCCACCAAAAGCATTTTCCTGTGAAGAGCCTGTCCCTTCTCCAGCCCAGCTTACCCTCCGGCGTCTGAGCGGGTGTGTGGCAGGCCCCTTCTCATGGCTTTGCCTGAACACTCAGCTCCACAGCTGACAGTCTGCAAATCACACATCAGCTCCCTTGTCAGACGAGGTTTCCAGACTCATGTTTAAGAATCCTGGCTCCCGCTGCAGCAGTTACAGCCCAGAGCCGTCTGGCTTGCAAACGCCCAACATTTTTATATGTTGTCTTGGAACTGCTATTCTTCACAACATCTCCACGAGCCTTGGGAATCCAGGCCACTGTCTTACAGGGTTGTCAGAATCTTTTATACAACACTCCACACATATTGACCAAGTTATAAACAAGCCTGTGAGTCACCCGCTCCTTCTCTTCGCTTCAACTGTCAAGTTTGCCAGCCTCTCTGTGTCCCAGTAACAGGCTCCACGAGGCAGGAGGGGAGTGACTGACCCACAGCGGGGGACCGCCAGACAAGGCCTGCCCAATGCCCACATTCACTGCTCGACCCCGTGACCCCATTGTTGCCTTGTTAGTCTTAAATAACTACCGTGTTCTCCTGGAGTCCTAATACTGCACCTGGCCCAAAGCAAGTGCTAAAAAACACATCTACAAACTTGCCCGTCTATCTCCAAACTTTTATCTGTAATCACTTAGTGTATTGCTGACTGTGATGGACTCAAAGACAGGACACAAAACTCTCATCTTTCTTTCCTAGCAGGTGCTTAATAATGTTGAGTTAACCGAGTGGAATAACCCATCACCAAATCTTTCTTACAAAACTCCCTTCATCCCATTTTCCCTCTGGTCTCCTTTCTCAGCTTTCTCCTCGCTTCTTTTCTCCTTTCTCCTTGCTACCTTTCTCAACTCTCATCTCCTTTGGGCCTTCCCTACAGCTGTCTCTCTTGTGCAGCACTTCTTTATTCTGTGCCAACCTGTCCCATTCCATGCTAGTCTCTCTGATTCTATTAGATCACTATTAGATTCCGGAAAACCATCTCTCAAATGGGGAGCATTTCCGCATGGTCTGACCTTGGATCCTCCCTGGATCTACCTTCTTCCAGGGACCAAGTCCCACAAAACTTGTAACTTTGGGGGCTCAATCTACTCAATTCCAGAATGCCAAGACTCACCCGTAAAAGCACCTTCCTCTGTCCTCTGTGAAATACAACCAGTTTGGGATATTGGTGGCAACTGGACCATGCTAGGCCACCCAAGGGAACTCAGTGACATATAGTGAGAACTGGTTGCCTCAGAGTCCTAACTGATGGTATGGGCACACCAGCAAGGTTTTGAGCAGTATAAGGAAAACCACAACTGGACACTTAACCCCATTGCTCAATGTCATTTCTATCTTTTCTTTCCCTTACTTAAAGTTCCAGGTTTTGAGCAGTATAAGAAAAGCCACAACTGGACACTTAACCCCATTGCTCAATGTCATTTCTATCTTTTCTTTCCCTTACTTAAAGTTCCAAGAGTAGAGATAATAGGGCCCTTACACGTTAATATAACAATTTTTAAAACATGAAGTGTTTTCTTCCAACTTAACCACATATGCAATTTGCATTTAACTAGGAGGTTAAAATGTGAAAGTCGGGACCTGAAAGTCCAAGAATGAGCCAGAAAATGAATGGTAAAAAGACTGGCCTGCATCACAGAATATGCCCCTGACCCTTCCCCATCTATCATCACCATCAGTATCATCACGATCAACATCATCATCACAGTTGTCACCACTGCCATTGTTACTATCACCATCAACTGCACTACCACTATCACCATCACCAGTCACAGCACTATCATTACTGTCATCACCATCATCACCATCATTGTCACCATTCATCAGCATCGTCACAATCACCATCATCACCACTGTCAACATAATCACAGTGCCACTGTTACCATCAACCACACCATCACCATCACCATCAATTACACCATCACCACTCACCATCACCATCATGATCACCATCACCATCTTCACCAACATCACACCATCATCATCAGCATCCCCATCAACACCATCATCACTAATATACTATCATCATCAATTATGCCATCATCCACCATCACCATCATCATTACCATTATCACCATCAATTACAACATCATTATCGGCATCACCACTGTCACCCTCATCACCATCACTAACAATATCATCATCACCATCATCATTACTAACACCATTGAACACTCTCTGGAGCTCCCCAGTGTTCTTTGTGTTTCATGTGTATTTACTCTGCTATTCCTCACAATGACTCTAAGCAGAAAGAGGAAGAGCAGGAACACTGGCAGGCTGTCTCCACCATCCATCTCACCTCCACCATGCTCTGCTGCTTCCCCAGAAATAAGCCAAAGAAAGAACACCTCTACCAAAACATCACATCACTGTGATGCATGATACTTACATAATCTATGTAAAGGGCATACCTTGTTGTCTCTAGGTAACATGTACACAAAGGAATCAAAATGCAAATGTGTATGACATATGTGAATTATAAGTAGAGAACACTATGAAACTGTCGATTTGGGGAGTGGTATCTATATAGTCTATTGAGAAAGAGAAAATCCTAGAGATTAACTACTCTGACGTACAAATTGTAAAGATCACAGCACTGAGGAACAGAAATAGGGTGCAACTGTCCAGGGCCACAGCTTCCTGTGGAGCAGCCCATCCCTGACTCTGCCGGGCTCCCATCTACACTTGCAGTGACTGCCAGGACCCCATCTCAACTCAGTGAGCAGCATCCTCCCATCCTGCCTCTGCCTGTCTACACCTGCAGTGACTGTCAGGACCCCATCTCAACTCAATGAGCTTTAGTGTCCCCATATCCTGCCTCTGGCCCAGCTACACCCACAGACCAGCTCCTGGTTCCAACTCAGTAAGCAGCATCCCCCACCCTGCTAGTGCCCCATCTACACATGCAACACCATGTTAAGGAGCTGGGCCAGGTCCATACTCCTCCTAATACGCTGACAAGAGCAATGGCTAAAATGATTTCCTGTGAAGATACACAAACACACACAAATAAAAATCTAGTTCATGTGGGTCGGGCACAGTGGCTCACGGCTGCAATCCCAGCACTTTGGGAGGCTGAGGTGGGTGGATCACCTGAGGTCAGGAGTTCGTGGCCAGCCTGGCCAACATGGTGAAACCCCATCTCTACTAAAAATACAAAATTAGCCGGGCGTGGTGGTGTGCACATGTAATCCCAGCTACTCGGGAAGCTGAGGCAGGAGAATCACTTGAATCCAGGAGGCGGAGGTTGCAGTAAGCCAAGACCACACCATTGCACTCCAGCCTGGACAATAAGAACGAAACTCCGTCTCAAAAACAAACAAACAAACAAAAATCTAGCTCATGTGTTGTATCCCAGTTCAGCCTGGTATACTTACACAGGCTCTTCTTCCTTCACAGTGTCATGGGGTGTGCCAATTCTATGGTCCTACTGGCGCCTGGCCAACACTGACTGAAGACAAGAGCGCCCAACCTTGCAACAGAAATCCTGCTGTGCTGTTTTCCTGGATGGTCTCCACAAGCCCCTCTTCAAATCACACTCATCTTACCAGGGCCACCAGCCACAGCATCCTGCAGCCCCACTCTTGACAAAAGAAACCTAGAGGAAAGGTGTCATTACCAATCTTTACCCGGGAAAGCTACCCACAGGGCAAGCCTCAGATAAGTCTCGTCGGGAAAGGGAAGGGGAAGAGCTCACCCGCAGGGACCTTCACCACCTCCGACAAACCAGATGTTTGTAAAGATGCAAAGCTAACCACAAGTTAATACTCACCAAACTAAATACTTCTACCTTTCATTCCCTCCTTAATTCCACTGGTATTCATTAACACCCACAACTGAAACATTTTGTAAGCCTATAAATATGTCCTGGACACCTACGACAGGGCAGAACCTGATCTGGACCTGGATACGATTGGAAACACAGAAAATGTTCATGAATGTACACTGCAGTGCAAGAGGAAAGGAAAATCAACAGGAACCGTGGATTCTATCAGGATGACCTGAGGTACAGGAAAGTAACTCCAGGAAAGTGCAGCGGGAGCCTAAAGGTGGAGGGAGGATTCCACACTCATTTCTGTATCAGGGGTCAAGAAAAGTCTGAAGGGACAAGAAGAAAAATGGCAGCAAATGGGTGAGAAGGTGACAGGGGGCTGGGCCACACAGCCTCAGGGAGGCCAGCACCCAAAAGACACTATAAAATTAATTGTTGAGGGCATCAACCAATCAATAATCAATCAATCAAGAATCAGTCAACCAAGATAGTCACTCTCACAAACTCCAGTACTTGCACAACAGGCCTTTGTGGCAGGTTGACTGGGGTTGCGGAGACCCCAAGGCTCTTGGCTGCAGCCAGCCTGCCTCCCACAGCACCATTTCCTCAGCCAGGTGCCTCCCAAAAGGGAAGTCAAACCCTCCAGACTACCCTCTGTTGGACACCAGCCCAGGAATGGGCATAAGGCTCAAGATGCTCCCATTCGAGCGAGAGCAGCCCTCTCTGTGTGCCCGCGCGGCACAGGCAGCATTCGATGTCGCCGCAAGGTGCCTCCGCCCATGTCACAGGGCGGCCATCTCCTCGTTCTTATCTATTTGCTGTTCTCACTCTCTTCACAGATCCTCACCTCCCCACGCCAGATCTGCCCAAGAACACTGAACCACACTTCAAGACAACAGCCCCGAAAACTCTTGAAGTTTTTATCCCCAGATAATCGGTTTTACTCTTTCTCTCTCATTCTTTCTACATAATATGATTTTATTTTCTCGAAAAATAATCGTTGGGGCCAGGCACAGTGGCCGACACCTGAATTCCCAGCACTTTGGGAGGCGAAGTTGGCAGCCTCATTTGAGGTTACGAGTTGGAAAACAGCCAGGGCAACAGTAAGACCCCCATCTCTACAAGAAAGAAAATAAATAAATAAATAAATAAATAAATAAATAAATAAATAAATCATTGTTATCCCCCTCAAGGGATTCTTATCGTATGGGCATGGTTCACGTGCTCAGACATGAATCTGATCCTCACACAACCCCTCGATGAGTTTCAGTTATTGTCCTCATGTGGCAGACCAGCAAACTGAAGCACAGGGAAGCAGTGGAACTGAGGTCTGAACTCACATCAGCCTGGCTCTGGAGATCAGAGGCTTAACCTCTGAGCCTCTCAGAAATCAATCGAGGTGGCCTTAATCTTCACGAATAGGACACTGAACCAGCTGTGGCACTGACGAATGTTGATGAAGCACTCAGGAGCTGACAGAGTCCTTTTACGTCCCTTGACTCACACGTTCCTCCGAACAGCCTGTGAGCAGGGCCAGCCAGGACTCACTGCCCACTTCACAGTCCGAAGAATCAAGCCCAGAGACAACGAGACCCACTGGGGCCCGGCCTGCTGCTTCGTCTCGGGGCGCCAGCTCCCCTCCCAAACATTACTTACATAATCTATGTAAAGGACACACCTTGTTGTCTCTTTACCTTGCTGTCAATATGCCCCCCATTTAAGATATTCCCCGAACACAAGGCACATGTAGAAAGGAAAATATCTCTGCATCTCCATCAGATATTCAAATGGATCATATTATAGAATATTGGAAAATGAAAGGAAAGAAAGAAGATGGTACCGATCCCTCAAAAACATCCGAAGTCTAACTCAGGAAACCCTCTTAAGTACTTGTCTACTTCAAATACATGTTTGGAAGGACACAAGTCCCCCACCTCACTCAGCGTGTGAGCAGACCCCAGCAGTGGGATCACTCATCACCATGTAAACCAGGAGCACCCTCCCAAGAACCCCAGGTCCCCCACACACATGGCTGTGACTGTCAGGACTTCTTTGTCCCTCACTGGCCCAGCAGCCTGGTGGGAGTTGTCCACCTGTGTGTGGGTGACCAGCAGCTAACACAGTAGGTGCCTGACGCATGCTGGCCACAGTGAGCCGGCTGGAGGGGCAAGGGTGATATGGGAGCCTGCCTGTCCACGCTCACCCTAGGTTAGGGGCCGCCTGGCTGAGTCACGCGGAGGCCAGGTTTCGACCCCATCCTCTGAACAGAGCTCCTCACATTTCTTAACATTTCAGGTCTGCCAGTGTCCCAGGGTTGCTGATACCCGCGCTGGCTCCTTGAAGCACAGCACTGCCCCTTCCCTGGCTTCGATGATGTGGAATCAGAAGTTGCCACGCCCAGGCAGACCTTGAGCACCCAGAGAGCAGCATTACATCCATCTGAATAAACCGACAGAAAACAACCCCACGACTTAACATAAAATTCCAGATCACAGTTACTGCAAAGCAAATACTTGGATTTATGAGCTTGGCTACACTGCTCAGTGAGTTTTAAAAATCAAAATCCACCAGCACAATCAACTAACATAACCCAGACATCCCTGGCATGCAGAAACCTCAAATCCTGACAACCCAGACCATTGAGAAACATCTGGGAGGGGTCCAGGCCGTCTTCCCAGCCACAGAGTTAGAAAACAGGAAGGATTTCAGTCAAAATCCACGAGTAAAGTCCATGTGGAGGCGGCTGAGCAGGGGAGCAGAATTTAGAGACAGGGAAGTGCTACTTCCCATCGGATAACCACCATTGACCAGAAATTATTCAGATGAAATGTGGCCTGGGTGCCTCCTCCCGCTTTGGAGCTTCTGGAAGGTTACATCATGTTGCCACCTCTCCAGATGGGGAAAGTCTGACGGAAGGGCTAAGCTCAGTGCCCAGGTGGGGGTCAACCCCAGGGTGGGACTGGGCTTGGCCTCAGGGTGAGGGACTCACCACCTCCAATCGTTCTGGAAAGAACTTTGGAAATAATATCTGCAGCCATTTCACATGGATTTGCCACAGAAGAACTGATCAATGAGCCAGGTGTTTATCTGCACAAATTCATCTGGATTGTCATGCAACTTACATTCCCTGTGCACCTACTGGGTTATAGGCCCTTTGCTGAGACTCAGGATATCCAAGAGACAGCAGTGCATCACATCATAGCAGGGCAGTCAGCCCAGGGGAGCAGACAGATTCATAAACAAATGATCAGGACTTGGCAAGTTCCTCCATGATCCTGACAATGTCCACACTCCCTGCCCCACCCACCTTCCCAGAATTGCCTGTCCTTCCTCTGTGCTCCCAAGGAGGCTGCAAATATCTCTGATAAAGCACTCCTCACACGGGATCCTGTTGCTGCTCACAACTCCAGCCCACTAGACTCCGAGCCCTTCGAAGCCTTCGTCACCGTGGGCATCGCAATGCACCAGCCACCGCACCTGCTCAGTAAAAGTGTGCTGGTGAGGGTTCACCCTGCAAGACAAGACAGCACTCCACTTTGGGACAGAGGTGTCTGTTCTGTGCACGGGCACCTGGTGAACAACACAGAGCCAGTCCCTCATGCCTCCTGGGCTCCAGCTGAGGGCAGAGAATCACTGCCCTAGTGAACATCCGGATGGCTAGCTAGTCACTGGCCTTGGATAGTACCAGAGGGAAAAGGGCAGATGCTAGGGGACACAGTGACAGGGCAGGGAGGCACCTTCCTGAGGACCTGGTGCTTGAGCTGAAACCTAAAGGATGAGGGGCAGCAGACAGAGCAGTGCCGTTCAACAAAAGGTCAAAAATGAGCCCTGTGCAGCCGGCCTTTCAAAGCACCTGGGGGAGTCAGGAGAGACCAAATAAAGCGGGCACAGCCTCAAAAGGGCCACCATGAGGATGCAGGCACAGGTTCTTCCCACTGGATGGTTTACGGTTTCCCAGAGCTGTTCTCTGAGTACAAACAGGAAAGGAGTGGAGAGGCAAACAGAAGAGTGGATCTCAAAGGCATCCCAGCCTGGCAGACAAAGGGCCAGATCCAGGGAAGCTGGGTTAGGAAGGAGGAATGGGAGGTTTGCAGGGAGATGGAGACGGGGGCCCAGCCTCCAGGAAGAAGGCCAGCAAGGGCGGAGCAGCAGGTAGGGCTGGGAGCCGGAGCCTGGCCAGGGGTTCTCCCATTCAGTGGATCTGGGTTACAGGTATCAGCAGGGATGGGATGCCTGCCCCCCAAAAGTGGGGACACCATATCCCCCTGCCTCCTCAGAGGCAAGCAGGATCATAGATTTGTTGCTTGGATTAAGTTAGAAAACTAAACCCTCCGTGCATCAGCAGCCTTTGAAGGCCAAGGGCTCTCGACGGGTGACATTCCCTGGTGTGTCTCTCTAACACATTTCAGATCTGCCCGCCTCTGAGTCGTAAGCCTCTGCACTGGTAGTCAGTCCCACCCACACCCCCAGGCCAGCCTCTGTGTAACTTCCCATCCCCCAGTACTCCTGCTCTGATGATGGGGGCTTATCTCAGCGGCCTCAGCTTGCACCATGACACCTCCTGTCCACAGGGCACCTTGGCCTCAACAGACCACGGCACCTCAGGCTTGGGAGCATCCCCGAACACCTCCTGGTCTCTAGCACACATATTAACTTAACTGAAAAAGCTAATGAAAACAATCATGTCTAAAAGACTTCTGAAATATGGAATCCTGTATGTTTTTTAGAAAGAGTTTCTGTTGTTTATTAACATAATTCCTAGAGTTATGTGCACAAAAACATGATGTCTCTGTCAGTTTGGGCTACCATTTAAAAATTACCCCAAACTAGGTGGCTTATAAACAGTTGCTTATTTGTCACAGCTCTAGAGGTTGCAAGTCCAAGGTCAAGGCACCACAGACGCGGTATCTGGGGAGGACCCACTTCCCGGTTCGTACATGGCGCCTCCTTACTGCATCGTCACATAGCCAAAGGGGCGAGGAAGCTTTCTAGGGTCTCTTTCATAAGGGCCCTAATCCCACCCATGAGGTTCCACCTACATAACATAATCACCTCCCCAAGGTGCCACCTCCTAATGCCACCATCCCATGGAGGGTTAGAATGTCAACATAGGAATTCCGGGGAGACACAAACATCCTGACCACAACACAGGGCACACATGGGGCAGTTCCAAAACACTATCCCACAGAAAGACGAAGGCAGACACTTCTCTAACAGAAGTCCTCAGCATCTCAGTGCACACACGCCCAAGGGCACAACACTCACCACGTTCTAAAGCCAACAGCACCAGAAACCAGAGGTGGGCGCGTCCCTTGAGTCAGAATGCCTCCGCCTCCAATGGTGCTGTCTCCTCCCAATGCCTCCACCAAGCGCCTTGACTGGGGGTCCCTCCTCGGGGATGGAGCCTGCAAGTGCTCCCTGAAGGGTGGTGGCCTTCCTTCCTCCAGAAGGGGAAGGTTTCTTTCATCTGGGTCGGCTCCCCATTCCTTCTCCTGATAATGGGCTTCCTGCCATGAACTCAACACGACATGCAGCTTCCCAAGCCTACCACATCCTTAGCTTCTGCCAGTTCTCTCTGCAAAAATCAAATGGCTGCTTGCCACCACTAACCACAAAGAAAGGACCCAGGGAACCATGGGGACAGTCCCTACTGAAGCCCACCAGGCCAGAGGGCTCAAGGCAGAAGAGTTTCACCACACGGGACTGATAAGAGGACAGCAAGGAGGGAGGGAGGAATTCAGACACACACACACAAGAACACACATGCCTGCACTGCATGCACCCAGGCTGGAAAGGTGTGCACAACTCACCACACCACCCCCAGCACTCACAGCCAGCAAGCTCAGGGCAACTCTTTGGGGAGAAGCTGAACCAGCACCTTCTGAAAAGGGGGAACATCCAGGGCGCAGTGCAGTGCAGCGCTACCTGCCAGCACGAAGCAGCTGTCTGTTAGGGAGGCGGTGGTCCTGTCCTGCCTCCCTGGCCTGGCAGACCAGGCTCTTTCACGTACAACCCTCCCTGACTCCCAACTCTGCACCACTGGGTCTGCATTTTCATGCCCATTTTAGGGTTGAGAAAATGGGCTTCGCAAAAGCCTAATGTCCAAAACTGCCCAGGATGTGAGTGGCACACCCAGAACTTGAACCCACATCCTGATCTCTTTCTACTGCCTCTAGACAAGACATCCCATCCCAGCGGAGGGGCCCAGAGCCACAGACAGGGACACAGGGAGAGCAGGTGTCTGTGTGCCCATCACGCCTGCATCCTGGCTGCCCCTGGACAGGAATCAGTCTGAAAAAGGCAATGAGAGCAGCAATGTGGCCCTGTGGTGGAAAGTGAGCTGTGGGGGAGGAGGAGGTGAAGAAGAGAGGGATAAACCAGGCATGAGAAGAGGGGTGAAGTCACCTAACATCATAGCTGTCCATGAGTGACTTTCTTCAAGGAATAAAAAGAAAAAATGTGCCTTTTTTTTCCCTTGTTACCTTCACTGACCAAGAATCTATTTCACCAATGAGAAAAACCAGTGCTACACTGGGTTTCTTGGAGTAGAGGAGCATTAGCCAAACAGGACAGGAGATAACGCTGCACGAGGTGCTGGCAGCCCTATTGCTTGTCCATGTTGAGTACATGCGGGGTCCTCCAGGCCAAGGTGGGCCTCGAATCCTCGGAGGTGACGCTCTAGGTGTCTCGCTGCCTTACACCGAAGCAGAACTCCAGAGAGTTCCAAGAGGAGGTGGGAAAGCATCATACCAACAGAAACCCATAGATGGGTCACAGGGCCACCACACTGGGCCTTGTTCTCACGAGTGTCTGGATGTTGCCAGAAGCCTGTGAAATTTAAACCGTTATCTGGAGAGAGCATGCCTTACTGCATCTTCCTTAACAACCAGATGACACACAGCAAGATAAGCCTGTTGAACATCTTGTCCAGATAGAGTACTATTTATTCTCTTCTCTTTCAAGAACAAAAGCAGCTCCTGTGCGCATGCATGTTTTCTCTGTCTCTATCTCCCTCAAGATAAGATAATGGACGTCATAGAGCAGCTGAACTCTACAAAGTGGTCTGAACAGGAGGGATGCTCTCATGTTCCCTCACTACATGGAATATCTGTGTGTTCAAGCAAATGCATTCACGCAAATGCATGCACGCATGCACACACGTGGAATCACAGGTGTGTGCACTGCATGTCCTCATATGCATGAAGTCAATCATGCATGCATGCACTGCACCCACACACTCACACACACTCAGGCACATACACCCCACTCTGGCAGGCCTCCTCACCCCTCCCTAGTATTTCTGGCAGGCCTCCTCACCCCTCCCTAATATTTCACACACCACAAATTTAAAATGCCACAAAACAGAGTTCATTTGGAACCAGAGGATCAATCTGGGGTCCTTCCCTGACCCTTTTGAGTGTGTGCAACTGTAGGACAGAAGAAGAGACTCAAGTCCCAACCCAGGGAAGGCACCAAGATGATGATCCTCCAAGACAGAGAAAGAAGACAGGCTCCCAGCTGTCCAAGACGCACTTGTGCATTTCACAGCTGGAGACCGTGCTTTCTGCAAGCTCTTCTGTTTCATTGGTTCTATTTACTTTGAAAATAGTCGGCCGGGCACGGTGGCTCAAGCCGGTAATCCCAGCACTTTGGGAGGCCGAGACGGGTGGATCACGAGGTAAGGAGATCGAGACCATCTTGGCTAACACGGTGAAACCCCATCTCTACTAAAAAAAGTACAAAAAACTAGCCGGGCGAGGTGGCGGGCACCTGTAGTCCCAGCTACTCAGGAGGCTGAGGCAGGAGAATGGCGTAAACCTGGGAGGCAGAGCTTGCAGTGAGCTGAGATCCGGCCACTGCACTCCAGCCTGGGCGACAGAGCAAGACTCCGTCTCAAAAAAAAAAAAAAAAAAAAAAAAAGAAAATAGTCAATACTACTTAAATGGCAGGAACAGAATACTGAAGTACTAAAAAGGATGTCTGAGATAACTCCTCAGTAAACTCAGTTCTCGTTTGTACAAAGGAAAAATTACTCCTCAAGTGGTATAACCAACGCAATGCAGCCCAAGCCACTGTGGTAAGTCGTGCAAAAGGCCTCTGTGTCTAAGGAGCTCCCTCACTGGATTACACCTCAAGGATGTGTGATGCAGAGGCTAACCAAACACACATGCGGCATCAGCCATGTGAAGCTACCCACAGTGGGTTCCCTTGAGAGCAATCCCAACACCAGTAACAAAACTAAGTGCCACAACACTGGCTGTGCACTGTCTTCCGCCCTTGCAACAGCCCTTACCCTAAGTCCTAGACCCAGAGTGAGGAGACTTTGCCCCTGTTAGGGGCAGGACCAGGACCCAGCTCTGTCTGACCTCCGCCTTTGCTCCTAAATCAGACCTGTCCCCACACAGCACCTGACAGGCAGAAGTCGGTTCATGGGGAACTTTTGGTTGTGCAACTTTGCCAGAGATGTCATCACAGGGTGAGGAAGCGGAGAACACGCCCACGGTGTCCCTGCTGGTGCCATGCTGCTCATGACAGCTCTCCCAACATCGCCCAGTGGATCCACGGGCACAGGACCAGGGCTCTCGGATCAACACCAGGCCCTGACAGCTCTGATTCCCAGGCTCTCTGGGCTGCTGGTTTCACGGTTCCAATTCAACCACGACTTTCCTTTTCCTTCTTTTCACACTTGGGAGTCAAAGGTAAGAGACCAAAATTTTAAAATATGAGCATTTCTATGAGAATGACATTCGAAGATGGAGAGACTCCTTAGGCTTCTATTTTTGCCGTTCCTGGAAAGGCACAAAGCCCCTACTGGACCCTGTAGGACATGTGGGACACAGAGAGGCCACTATATTTGCCCACAGACATCTTAGAGCAAGTTTGATGGAGGACACTAGTCCGAGAGCACCGGTGCAATTTCTCATCCCCTTACACCTGCAGGCCCCAAACACAAAGGGCCACCACATTTGGCTGACATGGCCCTCCTGAACTGGACAAGTTACACAGGGGAATGGCCAGTGACAGGCCATGGCATTCACAGATGACCAAGATATCACCCAGTGCAGTGCCATTTGCAAATATGGGCTTAAAATACAGTGGTTCACACCTGTAATCCCAGCACTTTGGGAGGCTAAGGCAGGAGAATCACTCGAGGCCAAGAGTTCAAAACCAGCCTGGACAACATAATGAGACTCTGTCTCTAAAAAAGTAAGAAAATTAGCTGGGCATGTGGTGCACGCCTACAGTCCAGCTACTGGAGAGGGTGAGGTGGGAGGATGGCTGGGGCCCAGGAGGTCAAGGCTGCAGTAAGCCCTGATCACATCACTGCATTCCCACCTGGATGACAGAGTGAGACCCTGTCTCAAAAAAAAAAGAAAAGTTTTGAATCACAGGATGTCATATCAGTTGGCTCAGAGTACACTATAGCTCCTATTCTCTGCCTTGGATGCAGATCTAGATGAATTACACAGATGGCTCCCTGGTCTTTGGCTTCTACTTAGACACCAGGGTGGCAGGTACCCACCACTCATCCAACACATTCTTCAGCACTGACTTCTCCAAGGGGCCAAATCATAGGAGGGGCACCCGAGTCTTCTCACGTAGGCTCAGGCCTTTGAACCGTAAAAGAATCCCAAGAGCCCCTTAGAGGCCCCTGGTCACATCCTCAACCATTTTTGACTGCATGCATCTTTCCACCATAGGCAACCTACTCTAAAAAGGTCATCAGGGACCACCCTGCTGGGGGTCTGCAGGGAGGAAGACACTGAGGGGGAGGTCCCAACTGCACAGAAGCCTACAGGCTGAGACTCTGCACATTTTCTAGAGGAAATCTCCAACCCTGCAGATGAAATGACCCCAAAGAGCAGCCCCAGCACTCTCCAAGGGCCTCGTCCTCCTAGAGACTCCCTCTGTGTGGTGTATGCCATTGGTCCCCCCAGCAGTCCCTGCCCCCCACCATTCTCACATTCATTGCAGTCACACGTCTCTTACTAGATTTATTAATGCGCAGTCACAAAAAAGAATTGGCAAGTTCCACTCATTACTTGATGTCTAAATATCAAGTACCAAAGCTGGTGGCTTAGTTTAGTGACAGAATCTGAAAGGGGCCATACCAAAATGAACCCAAATTCTAAAAACAGAAAAATTTCATTTGCAAACTTGAGTAAGAGATCTGAAAGTCAAACTAAATAACCTGAGTTACTGACACTTCAGAGCAGACCCGAGAATAAATTACTAATTTACAAACTGCTGCCTCCTCTCCCATCGGGGAACTCTGCTCTTTCTGTAAAAATGTCCTCATGAGCACATATCTGTGTAAATACGGTTGGCCCCTGCTAAGTAAGGGGATGGGGGGAGGGGGACACATAAGCTAAGAAGGGGAATTCCATGATCTAACTTTCGGAAACTCCGGAAAAAAAAGTTTTCGTTTTGTTTTTTGTTTGTTTTGCTTTGGATTAATCAGCGAGAGAATCATAAACACAGACTTACCTCGGCATGAAATACCTTGACCATCAATAATTTGTTTGCAAACTCCACACACTTTGGATTTTTTAAAGGCCTTGTTCTTAAAAGTGTGCAGACTTGAGGTTAATTCTTCTGGCTGAAAAAGTAAAGGAAGACATTGTCAACGTTTCATCTCATAGTTTGTTTCTTTTTTCTTTTCCTTTTCGGGAGATAATGAATCTAGTGGAATTTGTAAAGAGCAAAAACAGGAACTTCACCAAGCGAACAGAGAACAAGAAACCATCTCGGTGTCTCGGGTCCCAAGACGACCCATGGATACCCTGCTAGCATTCCCAGTTCCAGAGTCCTAGACAGATGTTCACTCTCGCCTAACTCATCCCCACGTGGAGTACCTAGAAACAGTACATCAACCAACATCACCACGTGAAAATGTACTCCCTTCCAGACTTGAGCCACAGAGCCACCCACTTCTGGGACCAAGTAATCCACACACACTTCTAGACTCTCAACCCTTTTTTCTTTTTCTGGAAAAAGTAATTAGCAAAACAGCACAATTATGTTACGAGGAAGTCAACTGGCTTTCCTGGTTCAGAGGTGTTCCAGAATCACTATGAAGCTGTTGAGCCTCTCTGAGCTCTTCTGCGAAGAAGAGACAGTCCAGCCTGTGACACACATGTGGTTCTTTCTCAAACACAATTACAAGCATTAGCACTTGGGGAAATTAACCACTCAGCTACCTATTCTTGTTTATACAGCCAAGGCTCACCACTATATGATAACCTTATAAGAATTCAATTTGCTTTTAGAGGCAAGCACCAATCATACCTATTTGCTGATATGTGACCGTGTATTCTATCAGAACCTAATATCCATATGGATTCACTGAGGCCATTATTCACCCGCTGGAATAATTAAATTTCTTTGAAAAGACAAAATGGTATTCAGAATGTGGAATGAATGGTACAACTACTTTAGAAAACAGTTTGACAATTTCTTATAAACTTAAACATACACCTATCCTATGACTCAGCAATTCCATTCTTATTTGCACTAAAGAGAAATAAAAGCCTATGTCCACAAGAGAAAGAATGGTCATAACAGCTTTATATAACCCAAATGTCCATCATAAGAACAGATAAAAATAACTATGGTATATCCATACAATGGAATACTGTTCAGGAATACACAAGCACAAACCACTACCAGTGTAACAACATGGATGAACATCAAAAGCATTACCCTGAGAGACGCCAGGTGCAGTACACAGTGATTGACCCAATTTACAGACTGTTCACAAGCAGAGAGTCTACCTTAATAGAAGTAATAATGGTTACCTCGAGGGGTGTGTGTAGTGTCTACAAAGGGCATGAGGAGGCTTTCTGGGTGGAGGAAGTGTTTGAATTCCCACTCTAGGTGATGGTTACACAGGGATACCCGTATTTAAAGTCATTAAGCTGCATGCCTAAGATTTTTACATTTTACTGTCTAAAGACTTGTAAGAAAGTTGAAAATATGTATGTTAATAAAGACGCAATCCTGGAAAAATGCTAGTAATATAGTGTTGACGATATGGTAAAATAATGTTAAGCTATGTGATAGCATTTTTATTTTTTTAAAAAAAATTTCGGCCAGGCACAGTGGCTCAGGCCTGTAATCCCAGCACTTTGGGAGGCCGAGGCAGGCAGATCACGAGGTCAGGAGATCTAGAACATCCTGGCTAACACGGTCAAACTCAGTCTCTACTAAAAATACAAAAAATTAGCCAGGTGTGGTGGTGGGCGCCTGTAGTCCCAGCTACTTGGGAGGTTGAGGCAGGAGAATGGTGTGAACCCAGGAGGCAGAGCTTGTAGTGACCTGAGATCGCACCACTGCACTCCAGCCTGGATGACAGAGTGAGACTCCAGCTCAAAAAAAAAAAAAAAAAAAAAAAAAAAAACTATACGGCTGGGCATGGTGGCTCACACCTGTAATCCCAGCACTTTGGGAGGCTGAGGCGGGTTGATCACCTGAGGTCAGGGGTTCGAGACCAGCCTGGCCAATACAGTGAAACCCCATCTCTACTAAAAATACAAAATTAGCTGGTCATGGTGATACGTGCCTGTAGTCCCAGCTACTCAGGAGGCTGGGGCAGGAGAATCGCTTGAACCCGGGAGGCGGAGGTTGCAGTGAGCCAAGATTGCGCCACTGCACTATAGCCTGGGTGATAGAACGAGACTCCATCTACAAACTTCTTTTGATTTGATGTAGCACCAGGAACTGGATTTACCCTCACTTGCAATAACCAAAAATTGTAGAAAATATATGAAAAGATGTCTTTAAGGCACTACACAGAAAATGGAGAATAGTGATACCTCAAAGACAAGAAAGAACAAAGCAAACTCACAACTGCCCCTAGATTGCTGCCCTGAGTGAGTTTCCAGGACGTGGCTAAGGAAGAGAGACCCCGGGTTGAGCCCAGAGTACTGCCTGGGTTGGGGAGAAGGCACTAAGAGTCCGGGGAGAAGCAGGCAGCAAGAGTTTGCTAGACAGAGTACCACAGAACAGAGAACTGCAAGGAGCTCTGAAGACCCACCTGCCTGCAGAGGGTCCCTTTCAAGTCTTCAGTTGAGTACTGATGAGTCCAAACACACACACGTGTCTGTGTGTGTGCGCGTGTATGTGCACGCTACCTAAGCTGGGGAAAGAACCACCGGACAGGATTAGAAGAAACAGTGTCCAGTGCTCACACAGAGCTGGAAAGAGTGCCTATTTGATAGACCAGGAAACCTCAAAACTCACGGAGGATTTCATAGAAAACAAAGGATCTTGCCCACTAGAGAGGAATAATTAACTATAGACTGGGGGAAATAATTAGCTCTAGACTAAATACTCCTCCTGTCTTACCCACCCTATCAGAAAACCACTATCAAAAAGAATCAAACTCTTCCCAAGTAATTTAACTGCAACCCAGAACAAAGCTCAAGAATACCTGCAGGAATACAAATAATATCCAGCACAAAAATACCTAGCCCCAAGGTAAAGTTCTCAGTGTCTACTATCTAGTCTAAAATTATCAGGCACTCAGAGACAGGAAAACATGGCTGATAACAAGAAGAAAAAAAAAAAAAATCAATCCACTGAAACTGCCCCAGAACTGACAGAGATGTTGGAATTAGCAGGCAAGGATGTTAAAAGGGCTCTTATAACTATTCTGTATGCTAGGAAGTTAAGTAGAGACCTGAAAAACATAAAAAGATCCAAATCAAAGAACATGTAAGAATATGAGATGCAAGATACACTAGATGAGATTACTGGCAGATTAGATCCTGCAGAAGCACAGGTGAATGAACTTGAAGACATCACAGTACAAACCTCCCAACATAAACACACAGAGATGAGACAACCTAAATAAATAAACAAGCATCAGTAAGCTGTGGGAGAACTTTGAACAACATAACATACGTGTAACGGACACTTTGACGGAGAAGGGCAGGAAAGCGGGGATATTTGAAAAAACAATGGCTGAAACGTTTTCAAACCAGGAGGAAAATTATAAACCCACAGATCCAAGGAACTCAAGAAATTTCTTGGCCAAGCCCGGTAGCTCACACCTGTAATCCGAGCACTTTGGGAGGCAGAGGCAGCTGGATCACCTGAGGTCAGGGGTTCCAGACCAGCCTGACCAACACAGTCTACTAAAAATACAAAAAATCAGCCAGGCATGGTGTCTACTAAAAATACAAAAAGTTAGCCAGGCATAGTGGTGGCACCTGTAATCCCAGCTACTCGGGAGGCTAAGGCAGGAGAATCACTTGAACCCAGGAGGTGGAGGTTGCAGTGAGCCGAGATCGCACCATTGCACTCCAGCCTGGGCAACAAGAGCGAAACTCTATCTCAAAAAAAAAAAAAAATATATATATATATATGTGTGTGTCTATATATATAGATATATATATGTCTATATATAGATATGTGTGTCTATATATATAGATATATATATGTGTCTATATATATGTCTAGCACAAGAAATGTGACAGGAACTACCCCAAGGCATAAGGCATACAATAATCAAATTGCTTAAACCCAGTAACAAAGAGAAAAACCTTAAAAACAACCACGGGGCCAAAAGACATGTTACATGCAGAGGACCAACCATTAGGATAGAAGATTTCTCATTGTTCTAAAAAATGTAAGTGAGAAGACAGCAGTGTAATAGAAAATACCGAAAGATGGACACAAAGAAGAGAATAGACACCAAGGCCTACTTGAGGGTGGAGGGTGGGAGGAGGGTGAAGACTGAAAAACCACCTCCATTGAGTACTATGCTTATTACCTGGGGGAGGAAATAATCTGTACACCAAACCCCCACACACAGCTTACCCATATAATAAACCCGCACATGCACCCTAAACCTAAAAGTTAAAATAAATAAATAAAATAAAACAAAATACTGAAAGAAAACCTGTCAATCTAGAATTCTGTACCCAACAAAAATAGCTCTTAAAAATAAAAGTGAACCAAAAACTTCTTAAAATATGTAAAAAAAAAAAAAAAAAAAAGATACACAAATAAAGCCAAAAAAAAAAAAAATGCCAGCTGACACATACGACATATTAAAGACAGTGCTTGGGCAAAAAGGACATGGCAGATGGAATTATGGCTTTACACCCACAAATGAAGAGCACCAGAAATGCTAATTACACAGGTAAATGTATGAGTTTTTCTTACTATTTAAAGCTCATCAAAACATAACTGTTTAAACAATCGTGTAATGTGACATATGACATACGTAAAAGTAAATTTTCTGATGAAATGGCACAAAGTTCAGGAAAGAAGAAAAGGAAATATACTACCGATGACAGCGGTTGCTACCATCACGCTGGCCGCAGCAGGGAGGCGTGGCTGGGGCTGCACTCTCATGGTGAGAGAGATGGGAGTTGGCGTGGGAACTCCCTGGGTGCCACTGTGGCAGCCCAAACTGCAGCTGTAGATACAAGCTTCCCTGTGCTCTAGGATGGGGCCAGGAGCAGGCAGAATCTGCACCCCCCAGGGTACAGCTGCAGCTGCCATCCAGGGCTGCAGACCTGGGCCTCCCACTCCACCAAGCAGGCAGGAACCAGGGACAAGCAGGAGCTCCCTGAGTGCAGGCAGCTCTAGCCACCCTCCCAGGCACAGGACCCAGGCATCTCTAAGGCCTGCACCCTTGGGGGCATGGGAAGCCCCCCTCCCATCCCTGCTGGCTCAGGAGTGTCTGTTCCGGCTGCCTGGCTTGTCTCCTCTCCTAGCCCCCCACCTCTGATCTCAGAGCAGGATTGGGGAGGAGTTCCAGGGCCTTGAATGGCAGCAGGAGGCAAAGTCCTGGGCAGAGGGGGTGGGTCCTCAGTAAGGCTCCACCTTCAGGCCAGGGAGGGCCTGTAGGCTGGGGACGGGCTGCAGGTCCCACAGACTGGAATAGGGACTCATGGTGCCTCTTGCAGCCCGCCCATGGCCACCCATGGACCAATCAGCAGGCACTTCCTCTCCTCCAAGGGCTTTTCCGGGTTCAGCCAGAGCAAGAGAGAGGACAGAGAGAATGGGGAGACCACAAGAGACCAGCTGCACAGAGAAGCTAACCTCTCTGCTGAGAGATTCAGAGATCTGCAGAGATATTGGGACTTCCAGCTGCAGAGAGGAACTACCCTCTCCAGGGCCTCCTCTCTGCTGAGAGCAGCAGAGGCCGGGATGACCTGCCTACAGAGAGGAGGACACTGTGGGTCTCCTCTAAGCTGTTTAACACTTAATAAAACTTATCTTCATCTTCTTCACCCTTCCCCTGTCTGCATACCTCATTATTCCTGGACACAGGACAAGAACTCAGGCAAAGACGCCACTGGCCACAGAGGTTTCCAGCCAGAAAATGGACACCCCAAAGATCCCATAACACTATTACAAGGCTCTCGTGGTATTCATGAAGTGGATATAGTATCACTTGAAGGTAGCCTATGATGTTACAGAGGTATAGTATAAACCCTAGAGCAACCACTAAAATCATGAATTATAGGTAATAAGCAAACAAGAGAGATAAAATGAAATAATAAAAAGTATTCAATCCAAATGGCAAAAGGAAATAAAAGAAAAGCAGAACAAATAATAGGTAGGAGAAACAGAAAACAAGTAGCAGGATGACAGATTCAAACATTACCATATTAGTAATCATATTTATGTAAATAGTCTAAATATCTCAATTATAAGTCAACAAAAGTTGTCAGATTTTTTTTATATATATATATATTTTTTTTTTTTTTGAGACAGAGTCTTGCTCTGTTGCCCACACTGGAGTGCAGTGGCTCAATCTCGGCTCACTGCAACCTCTGCCTCCCAGGTTCAAGCAGTTCTCTGCCTCAGCCTCCCAAGTAGCTGGGATTACAGGTGCCTGCCACCATGCCCGGCTAATTCTTGTATTTTTAGTAGAGACAGGGTTTCACCATGTTGGTGAGGCTGGTCTCAAACTCCTGACCTCATGATCCGCCTACCTCAGCCTCCCAAAGTGCTGGGATTACAGGCGTGAGCCCCTACACCAGGGCATTTTTTTTTTAAGACCAAGGTTAGAAAAGAGAGGTACCCTTGCTGAATTTAATCAAAGGGAAGTTGGAGTGGCTATATTAAACAAAATAGGCTACAGATCAAAGAACATTACCAAGGATATAGAAAGTCCTCTCATAATAATAAAAGGATTGATTCATCAAGAACACGTTAACAATCCTAAACATGTAATCACTGATATGGTTTAACTATGTCCCCACCCAAATCTCATCTTGAATTCCCATGTGGTGTGGGAGGGACCCAGTGGGAGGTAACTGAATCATGGGGGCAGGTCTTTCCTGTGGTGTTCTCGTGATAATGAATAATTCTCATGAGATCTGATGGTTTTACAAGGGGGAGTTTCTCTGCACAAGCTCTCTCTCTTTGCCTGCTGCCATGTGAGATGTGCCTTTCACCTTTCAAAATGATTGTGAGGCCTTCCCAGCACGTGGAACTGAGTCCATTAAGCCCTTTTTCCTGTATAAATTGCCCAGTCTCAGGTATGTCTTCATTGGCAGCATGAAAATGGACTAATACAATCACCTAATAAAAAACTTCATGGCCAGGTGTGGTGGCTCATGCCTGTAATCCTAGCACTTTGGGAGGCCGAGGCGGGCGGATGGACCACCTGAGCTCAGGAGTTTAAGACCAATCTGGCCAACACGGCAAAATCCCGTCTCTACTAAAAATACAAAAATTAGCCAGACGTGGTGGCAGGCACCTGTAATCCCAGCTACTTGGGAGGCTGAGGCAGGAGAATCGCTTGAACCAGGGAGGCGGGGACTGCAGTGAGCTGAGATTATGCCATTGCATTCCAGCCTGGGTTGACAGAGTAAGACTCTGTCTCAAAAAAAAAAAAAAAAAAAAAAAAAAAAGGAAAGTAAAGGACAGTGTCCTGAACCAAGCAGAAACCTTCACATAGGTGCTGATACCTACACTATAGGCTCCGTGGCCCAGGACAAGTCACAACCTCTCTTAAATAGAAAAGATATCCTCCCCCTCCTGTCTCTTAACAGCTATTATAAATGACCAAATGCTATACCATCTATCAGTTCACAGGAATCACTGGGGCAGTTTTTAAAACAGCTGACCCAGTCTCCACCCCAGACCAATTAAATCAGATTACCTGGAGGTTGAATCAGAACACTGGAATGCTGTCAAACCCCCCCAACCCCAACTCCATCCCGTGATTCCAATTTGCGGCCAAGACAGAACCACCACTGTATATAACAGACTATTCTATAAGTATCTACATACATTTAAGGCACTGTTATTATGTAGTTGTTACTATGTCGGTATCTGGTTTTTTCAAAGAGATTGCATCCTTTCTGATAACAGAGGTTGTGTGTTCAATGCTCTGCAAAAGAAGGATAATGATGCTGCTAATTATGCAGTTGGTAACACTAGCCAAGTGCTTCTGTGTCATTACCGTAATCACCACTAGTCTACAAACCGCGATGGTGAGATGCAAAACCAAGATGCAGCACCACACAGGCAAAGGATGTGGCATATGGGACTCAGGCCCCATATGCCTCAAGCCCCAGTCTCACGCTCAGACAAGAGTAGCATTCAAACACTTAACAAACACATCTCTCTATCGCAATGCAGCAGCTGGTACATACTTTTCACTCATACTGCAGTTATTTGTGTATACGCCTTCTCTCCTGTGCTAGATTGCAATTTCCTAGATGCAGGACACCAGGCTCTTTCCCCTTTGTCCTTTTAGGGCCCTGCCCAGCGCCTGGCAGACAGTGGACCATGGACCCTCAATTAATATTTGTTGACCAAATGAATTAGCCACAGTCTGTGGGCCAAGGAAAGATACTGTGACCTTTTATTCCTTACAAACACCTTTATTCCAACCAGGGAGAAAGAGACACTGTTTTCTGCAGCTTCCTTGCCCACTGGTCCACAGCTAGAAAACTTAAAGAGGGAAACAGCAGAAGCGCTGCTGCGAGGGCTCAGCCATTTGAATTGCTGGATCCCTGAGGAGTTCATTTAAGATAGTGTAATAACATCTGCTCACGCTTCATCTGTACATAACATCTCTATTGTGAAATGAGACCAGACGGGATTAGACTGCCCTTGTTTTCACCTGATACTGTGCTTTCATTTCTCCCAAAGGGGGAGAGGAGGCAGCAATGCTGAAGTATTTAGCAGGCTCAGTTCAGGAATCTAAATTGCACTTAATTGTTAGGAACAAAATGTTGGAAGGGTAGAAAGCAGGCTGCTGGTTCCACAAGGACTCCCTGAGGGGGACACAGTAATTAGTGCTGGTCTTGATTGTGAGGTCTCTTTTCAGAAAGAAAAATCTCTGCAAAATTGAACAGGGAGGTGCTCCACATGAATGCTCCACTCTGCCGAAATGCAAAACCACAGGGACCTCTCGGATAGGTTCTCCCGGCTAAAGGTCGCCTGGCAAAATGGTTACACACGCAAAAGTGCAAAGCTGCATCAGCACAATCCCTGCTATGTTTTCCTTTCAGGAAATATTCAGCTCCACCGTAGTAAAAGGATTTAGGTGGGCATTCAGGCACCTGGGAAACCTTCAGAGGCATTCTAGAGAGGCAGACACTGATGAAAAACACATTCCCAGCCCAACTTTACTCTGATATTAAACAGCCAGGAACACTTCCGGGCCTCGGGGATATTTCCCAGCCCACAGGGAGCCAGTATCTGGGGCAAGAGGGACACCCTCCACATCCAGCACAAATTGTTCCCACACTTCCAGGCAGCAGCGTTTGACTACTAAACTTTAAGAGGGAACGCAGTACACCTCAAGTAACTAGCTGAAATTTTAACAGTTTTTCACTCCACAGAGCCTTACAAAAGTTTCAGAAAAACAAATGCAATAAATTCCTGATTGTTAGACTTAGGGAAAGGGCGCTGAACCTAGCGAGAGCCAACCAGGACAGCTCTGTTTAATTCAAACACCGTGAAGGGCCGTCCTGTGGACCGCAGAGCGCCGCTGGAACCCATGCGGTCCCCAGGGAACCTGTAAGGATTCTTACATCCCAGCGCATCCCCCACATTATTGAAGAGCTAAAATGCCCTTTACCTTTGCAAGAAACACGCGAGGGACAGCAGGTCTGCGTAATGGCCAGAATCCCAATTCCATTGCAGGGAAAGGAAACCAAGAAGCCTTTTCAAAAGGCTGTTGGGTTGGAAAGAGCTAAGCCTGGACCCTCTTCCACGCTTACCAGAAGCCGCTCCCACTAGGCAAAGCTCCACTGGCCCTCTCGCTCCTTGTCCTGCGCGCACACACACAAGGGTACACACGTACCCACAAGGGTACACACGCACCCACCAGGACTCTGGCACGGACCAGCGTACACATGCCTGTACACACAGACGCGCGCTCACAAGCACGCACTCGTGGACGTGCAGACGGGGGTGCACAAACACACCGACATACGCGCACTGACAAGAGCACACGCATACACATGAGCACAGGCGGGTACACACCGGCACAGCGTCCACGGGCACCAGCGCACACCCGGCGCAGCCCACGTGCGTGCAGCCCTGAAGGCGCCCGTGCCTCGCGCCCCCGGCCCCGCACCCCAGCTCTGGGCCGCACTCACCTGGCGCCGGCGCCGGCGCGCCCGGGTTCCGCGCGCGAACCCTCCCGGTGGCCCGGGGGTCAGGGCGCGCAGCCGCATGGCCGCCCCTCCCGCCCGCGGGGAGCCCGGCCTGGCCAGGCGAGGACCCCTCCCCAGTGGCGGTCGGGGCAGAGGACGCCTCCCGAGTTCCCTGCGGACACAAGTCCCAGCAAATGGCCAACACGGGAGGAGCGAAGGGTTCTCCGTGGCCGCCGGCCCAGGTCCCAGCCGCGCGCCGCCGCCTCCACAGCCACTCCTGCCCGTCAGAAGTCAGACGCCAGGAACAAAAGGCAGGGGCGAGAGCACGGTCCCGCACGGCGTCCCTCCATCTGACACGAATTAGCCCTCCCTCCCCCGCCCGCCCCAACCGCAGCTCCCAGCGAGCGCGGAGGCACAGGCTGAGCCGCAGAACACTGGAAAAGTGGGTGAAGAAACGCCTTCCAGGCGGAGGGAGCAGGGTATTGCAGCCGCCATCTGACTGGAATTACGGACGCGCGGAGCTTGGTGCAGGGTTCAGCTTTACTAAGATTTCAAACCTCTCCTAGAACTCTGGCGAGGGGCTTAAAAGAATCAAAACCGGGCACGCTCTTCGACTTTCGGAATTTCTAAAATCTTAACTATTATCCAGTCAACTCTGCATCTGTAATGAGCAGTAATCTGCACTACCCTGGTAATCTACACTGGCAAACAGGGCATTTGGAGTGGAAAACAGGGAAACACCAAGGCAGAAAGGCTTTTTTTCTAATTTGCCTTTTCAACTAGGAAAAACTAGGAGCCTGGCCTTGCAAAGGACACGCCTAACCAGGTGAGAATTTCAAGCAAAGCTCAAAGCACAGGACCGCCCGGGGCCTTGCACACCTGGGGGCTGGGCTGCACTTCCCTGCCCCCCTCCCTATCTCCCAGCCCATCCCTCCCCCGCACCCCCCCTGCCGTCCTACTCCTGGCAAATCAGGAAAATTCACAGCACATCTCGAGTCCCGTCTTCCTTTATGGGTCTGCGATTGTAGAAGGAAATTAGAAACCCGAGGTTCAGGAGGTGAAGATGTCAGGGTGATGGAAGAAGATGGACAAGCCAGGATCCTGAAGGAAGGGTCACTTAGAAACGCCAGGAGGAGAGGTGGGCAAGATCCACAGGCAGATCCCTCCTTTCAATGCCTGTCGGACTTCACCAGCCTTCCCGGGGCAGTGGATCTTGGCTGTCTACAAGAAGCTTTGTGGCATGACTGAAAATGAAGCCACTGCCTGTGGTCTGTGGGGTGCAGGGGAAGAGATCCCTGCCTCAGAGTAAGATAGGGGACCTTCTAGCCTCAGGCCAGCTAACCCTGTACTCCTACTACTGGCCTTCACTCCAGGCCCAGCCTAGGGGTAGTGTCCCAGAGCTCAGCCTTTGTGGCTCCAACACTCTAACTTCAGATCTACAACTCCACGTGCAACTCCACATGCCTTGGATGTGGGGAGCAGTCTGGGTGGGCTAAGTTGTGGCCTTTATGGCTGACATATGTGCAAATTCCAGCCATCAATTCAACTGGCCGACGTTAACCTCTCAAGTTCTGGCACTAAATATCCATCTTTCCGTTTCTGCAATAGAAGAGCAAAGCTGCTCTTCAACTTTCAACTACAAAGGAAAAAACCTCCTCCTAGAACACACCATTCTGGGTTCCAATTCCTCACTAAATCATCACCTGGCACACAAGCAGGCATTCTCATTTCCCCCTGTCCTTCAAATGACATCATTACTCACCTTTTTCTATATTCATTCCTTCATTCATTTTCCTGTATTCATTCATCATTTTTTTCTATAGCGTATCCAAACTTTAGTTTTTTCAAATGTCTTTCCCTGAGAACACATCTGTATCATATTCATTCCAGATTCCTTCACATCTGACACAATATCAGGTACATAGAAGTGTCTACAAACAGCTAAGAACAGGACATGCTGCTGTCGTGGTTTACCCAGGGCAAACAGGCCCAGAGGTCAGTTGGATCTACCACCGCCCTTACCACGGTGCCCACGGGAACCGGCCGAAGAAATCTGAATTTAGCAATGAACAGATGGCCCCCAGCAGGATAAAACTCCTCCAACCTGAGTACCAGGATTCACACTCTCTGGGGTCCACCCAGGAACAACGGTCAGGAGCACAGGCCAGCCCACTGCCCATGCAAGCCGGAGTGGAAGGCAAATAGTTGAAGGTGGCTTTTTATTACAGGGATACCCTGAATCTGCTCTTACTTATTTAAAAGGGTAGCCATTCAGAAAACTCCCATACTTCATTACTAGTAACAAATAACATGCATGTGATAAACCTCCCGAGTGAGGACAACAAACTGATTTTTCACTGGCAAGAAACTGCTCAATCCTAAGGCCAATCCGAATTCTCCAGCAGGCCACCTCTCCAGCCCCTCTCCCTGCCCCGCTCTGACCTCCTCCTGCCAGGCTTGCAATCTAGGCTCTTACACTCCAGGGTCCTTCTGCTTTGCGCCCTTGGGCTCACCTGGGGCTTCTCCCATTCTCCTTTCTGGCTGAAAACCGCTGTCCTGGGCTCAGTTGAAGATCCGCCTCCCATCTGACCTCCCAGACTGGTTAATCATCCTCCATGGCTGAGCCACCCAAGGATGGTTGGGGCCCTGACCCTCTAGTGTGGTCATAAGTCTTGTGCCTCCAATAGGAAGTCCTAACCTTGTCTGGGATTTTCCACACACAGCACCAAACAGGAGCAATAAACACTGGTGCAGGAATGAAAACATTCTGCTTTGCTGTATTTCTACCGCATCAACACTGGTGTTCACTGCCTGTCTCAAACCACACCCTTCTGAGTCCTCCCAGAAGTAAGCTGTAGCTGAGGGTCTGGGGATGCAAAGGGACTCAGAAGCCAGGGCAGGTGGGGGCCAAGTCCTCCAGGCACAGACCCTCACCTCAAAACTTGAGTGGCAGACTGGCCTCACTCCATCTTAAGGCCACAGTGAGCTCTATGCTGCTACCCAGCTTCCGATTTTCTTCATGCTTTGCCACAGTCCTCTGTGCTTTTTACTGGCCGGGTTGTCTCACTCTAGCTTCTGACTGCACCTGGTTCCCAGGAACAAAACGAGGTTCTTCCCAGGAACAAAACAAGGTTCTTCCCTGGGAGGATGGATTCCAGACAGCTAAGGCAGACATCAGCAAACCAGGCATCAGGAAGAGAGGCTACATCTCAACCTGGATTGGAAACCCAGCTGGAACTGGGGACATGAGCCCTTCCATGAGTCAGACTTTAACACCAAGTACAAGGTTCCCTGGGAGAGAACTGAGGGGCCACTCATGCCCCTGTTTTGTCATTGGAAACTGGAGGCTGCTCCTATGCGTCCATTCCCACACACGATCCTGCATTCACCCACAGATATGTGAGCAGCGTGTGTACTTGGTGTCAGAGGAAATACAGCGGCTGGCTCACCCCGCCCCTCCCAGAGGGACGATCTACACACAGCATTAAGAGGGGGCACGGAGTCCCCAGATCATGGGAAGAACTCGACGAGTGGGCTGTGACTTGAAGCAGAAGCAGGCACTTTCCAGACAGGAAAAGAGGTGAGGAGAGGCAAAGGTGGTAAGGCACCGTGTTTTTGGTGAACTGGCCAAAGCCTGGGTGGCTAATGCACAGCTGTGTTGGGACGCTGAGGGTAGACAGGGCTCAAGAAGCAAGGACAGGGTGGTGAGCAGAATTACACAAAGCAGTGACAAGGGAGGAGGCCCTGGTACTGAGCTGGGCTGGACTCCAAGGTCATAGGGGGCTCTAACTGGCAAAAAGGAAAAAGCATCACAGGTGTATGTTCATCCTGGAGGACTCCCTGGCAGCCCTGGGAGGACACTCAGGAGAAAGCAGGAGTGGCCATGGAAACTCTAGGTAAGAGAACCTCAGCCTTGGGCAACAGCCTTAGAAACACAGATAAATGTACAGGGGAGAGGACGGCCATAGCAGTGGAGAGGTGACAGAAGATTGGTTATGCACAGGAAGATTGAGCATAAGGATCTGTGAGAAGAAAAATGGGAGCCACCTTCCTTTCCATTGGGGAGGAGCTTGCTAGTCTAGAAAGGGGAGCGTTATAGTAAGCCCTGTGTTGGAAGACAAGAATCAGATATTGGTGTGACTCACAGTTTCCAATCTAGAGATGCAGATACATCTAGAAATCAAAGTAGATGTGAATGTGTATATACGCACCAGTGCACACACACACACACACACAGAGATACTCCCAGCTCTGTCCTTGGAGTGGGGGGAGCTGGCTTCCAGTCCCTGCGGTGAGGGGGCTTTTACCCAGGCTCTTACTGACCCAGCGACATCCTAGGGGACAAGGAGTCCACCTCCCAGAGTGGTGTTAATAATCAAAGATGTCATTGGAGTCACCCCCAATGAGCCTGAAATCTCTTCTTTTTGGCCAGAAAGTAAGAGAGCACTCACAGAACAATGGGTATGTAACAAAAAGACACAGGGGCCAGCCCATAGAGGCTCCCACCCACCAGGCAAACTATAAATGACTTGGACATCAAAATAGTGATAATACTGGATTACGACCCATTGAATACAATACGAATCCAAGAGTCTTTGAGTCCCTACTGATAGAAGTAAATGACCGCACACGCTGAAAGCCTATGTGGTCTCAAAGTACCTCCCCACTTGGTGGAGGAGGAGAAGGAGAATAGCAGGAGACAGTCTCAGAGAGGCAATGGGAGGCCTGGGAGCCAGTTATTAGGAAGGGTAAAGGTCTCAGCTTACACACGTCGTGAGATGGGAGACTCAGGAGTTTTGTGCGGTGGAGAGACAGAATCTAACAGGTTGTCACTGGTTGACCTTTAGAGAGAACACATAGTCTCTAAATACTTTCCTTTATTTACTATAAAAGGGAAAAGAGTAAGTCAACAACAGAGAAGGCTTCAATCTCCACCTAATCAAGGAGTCAAGATGACCATGACCTTGGATGGGACAAGCCACGGTCGGCACCACTTGTGATTCAGAGATGAGAACAGGCATTACCACTGGGTGTTTCTGCAGAGAGGCATCATCTAAACCAAATCCTCAGCACACCTTGGCCAGACAACCCAAGGGAGGGGTGGAGAATCCAAATCCTTAGTCCCTTTGACGTGTGCTCACAGAGCCCCTGCCCTGGCCCTGATTCTCCATTCCTAGCCTGCACTTGGGGCCCCCAGACACTCTGAGCAGATGACTCCCAGCTCTCCTCTACCCACTACATGCCCGTCGACACGAAATCTGACGTGGCCGGTCCCGCTGCTCCGTGGCTTGAGGGTATTTGAGTGTGAGGGAGTTCCTATGTGCCGCCTAAAGCACATCTAAAAGTACTTTGCGGCCAAGCGCGGTGGCTCATGCCTATAATCCCAACACTTTGGGAGGCCGGGGCGGGCAGATCACCAGGTCAGGAGTTCCAGATGAGTCTGGCCAACATAGTGAAACCCTGTCTCTATTAGAGATACAAAAAATTAACCAGGTATGGTGGTGGGCACCTGTAATCCCAGCTACTCGGGAGGCTGAGGCAGGAGAATCACGTGAACCCAGGAGGCAGAGGTTGCAGTGAGCCGAGATTGTGCCATTGCACTCCAACCCTGGGGAATAGTGCCAGACTGTGTCTCAAAAAAAAAAAAAAAAAAAAGCACTCTGCCTCTGATATTGAAAAAGACTGCCTTCAGTTTAAGGAATTTCTGATATCAGCAAGTTGTTGCCAGCTCTCATCTGCAGAAATTGAGCCTGGCCCTCCCTCCTCGTTCAAAGTCAGGAATGCTGGTCACTGGGGAGCAGGAGGCCCAGGCACTGTCTCCAGAGGCCAGTCTTGTACCTGGGCCCTGCCCAAGCACAGGCTTTGGGAAAATCCTCCCTCTCAAGACCTCCCTTCTGTCTCTTTCCCTGTGCAGCTAGCTTGTGCTCCATCCCACATCCAGAAGGGACAGTGTGCCTCCCAGGGCACTCACCCTCTGGGACACTCGGGAAGTGTTCAGACACATGTGCATCTCACCTTTCCAGCAAACATCTTCCTACCTGTTCCCCAGGGCCATGCTGGAGGGGGAAGACCGGCAGAGGACTTTCGGGTACATGAGGTCCCGGGGCTCAGGATATATGCATGGGGCACCTGAAAGACTGGAGAGCTGGGGAGCTGGCTTCCAGTCCCTGCGGTAAGGGGGCATTCACCCAGGCTCTTACTGACCCAGTGACATCCTAGGGGACAAGGAGTCCACCTCCCAGAGTGGTGTTAATAATCAAAGTTGCCATTTGTGAAGTGCCTGATCCTCAGGATGGTTCAAAGCTGGATTTATCCAGTCAGGTGGAAGCAGGACTTAAAAGCAATATTGCTTTGTACTTTACACGACGCTGTTTCTCATGAAAATCACACACTCAGTAGATACGTGATGAATGAGAGTCCACTGGTCACAGAGGAGAGTGCATTTATTCCACCAGTTTAACCAAAATGTCTCCATTGGCTACAGAGTTTCTGGGCACACAGCCTCTCCCCACCCATGGGAGGCCCCTGGGGTATGCAGGCTCAGGCTCTCAATGAAGTGTCATTCTGCAACTGCCACACTTCGGGGCTTCTTCTGACAAACAGATGGTGACTTCTGACATCCTTCGCATGGTGTTTTTGCCCGCCCTGGAGAAACCAGCATTTGTCCTCCGTTTCCCTCTGCTCTGGGGAATAGTGGGAACAGTGGGAAGTCATGGAGTTCCTTCCCCTGACTTTGAGAAGTAAATAAGAAATGCTTTCCCTACAAAATTCGCCCTCCAGTGGGTGCTTCTTCCCTCTTCCCTGCTCAAAACAGTAGCTGTTTCATTACAGAATGTGCACAGGAGAATTAAAAAAAAAAGTGTTAAATTAAGGTGGCTCTCCCAAGCCCCCTCCAGCCAAGGCCCTGGTAGGATCTCGTCCCTTTCCCTCCCTTCAGAGGAGCAGGAAGAACCAGGGGCTGGTGCCAACAGGAGCATCTTCCTTCCTTCACCTATCCATGGATGGAGGATGGGGGTGCCCGGCCTGAGAGATAAATAACGGCCCACCTGTCTCCACCCCTAACAAGCACAGAGCACATCTTTCTCATGGTAAAATGAACCCCCACAGCTATGGGCTGTCTGTGTGCCTCCAAAATCCATATGTTGAAATCCTCACCCACGAGGTGATGATATTAGGAGGTGAGGCCTTTGGGAGGTGCTTAAGTCATGAGGGGAGACTCTGCATGAATGGGGGTCAGGCCTTTAAAAAAGGGACTCCACAAGACCCTTCGCCCATTCTGCCATGGGAGGACACAGATGGAAGGTGCCTTTGATGAACCAGGAGCCAGCCCTCACCAAGACAATCTGCCAGAGCCTTGACCTTGGACTTCCAGCCTCCAACTGTGATAGCTTCCAGAACTGCCTGAGGTCGCAGAGCTAAAGAACCACAAGCCCAAGTCCCCAGGTCCAGCTTACAGACCTACTGCTACCAATGGGTGTCCCAGAACCCAAGCACGGGAGAGCAGAGCATCCCCGCACTTCCGACAAGTCAGTTTCCTCCTGTCAAATGAGCTGCCCCACCTATTCTAACCGAAAATGAGAACACGGGAAACTGTCTAGTTAAGAGGTGCCCTGTGCTGAGGACATCACGATTTACTTTTCCACTCCTTGCCAAGCCAAGCATTTCTTCACCATCAAGTTGACTCCAAGTGGAAAAACCCTGCAGAGTTAGTTTGTACAAAAAGCCTGGAGATCCATAGTGTCAGGACGTACTCTGCCACTTTGAGCACCTCAAACACTAAAAACAGAAACAGGTATGTTCACTTCCTCCGGCGGGGGTGGGGCGTGGAGAAAAAGGACACAGTTGTTGGTGTTGTGCCTGGCCTTTTAAACTCTTCCGTGATCATACATCGAGATGCGTAAGAGGGCATTTTTTCTTTTTCTTTTTTTTTTTTTTTTTTGAAATGGAGTCTCACTCTGTCACCCGGAGTGCAGTGTGGTGCAATCTCAGCTCACTGCAACCTCCGCCTCCCAGGTTCAAGTGATTCTCCTGCCTCAGCCTCCTGAGTAGCTGGGACTACAGGTGTGCGCCACCATGCCCAGCTAATTTTTGTATTTTTAGTAGAAACAGGGTTTCACCATATTGGCCAGCCTGGCCTCTTCCAGAACACTGAGGAAGAACTAGATGGTAGCCCATGCCACTGGCCACGAAACGGAAGGGCTTTCTACACTCCCCTCCCATAGAAATCTCTGTTAAGGCGCCCAAGGCTCTAGGAAGTTTAACAACCTGCTCAGCTTCAAAACCTGCGCCAGACCCTTAAACAGGGTGCTGAGGGTAAGAGGACCCAACCTGGTTCTCCCCTCTCTTGGGGGACTGCCACGCAGAGGTTGGGGCAGTGGGAGGCGGGTCACCCACAGATAGCCATCTCAGTTACCAGTGTCCTTTCAGAAACCTCTCTAACTGAGCCCTGTCCTGTCACACCTCCCCAGTTTCTTCCTGACCGAAAATGCCCCAACATTCCCTGACTTAGATCAGAAAATGACGACTGGACCACATCTGGAACTGTGGGTAATGAAGCCCTAGGGGATCCCACCCGGGAGCAGCCTGGACAGTTCTCAGCCAACACTGCTCCTCAAATCCCCTGTAGGAGCTGGTTAAAAACATACCGACATCACACGAACTCCACCCCTACTACTTACATCACAGTCAGAGTATACCACAGTCTTGGGGGAACCCTAGGCAGTGATATTTCTTCACCATCTCCCCGGGGGTTCTGATCTATAGTTGGGTTAAGGAGCACAGACTCATGGGATTTGGGGACAAAGGCAGGTGCCCTGCTGTCCTGGAGCCTGGAGCCTCCCCCAAGAGGTCTGGACTGAGGTGGGCCAGAGAGCTGCGGCTGACCCTCACCCCACTCCTCTACTCACTGCCTGAGGTTTTATTATTAATTATTCTGGGCCACAGTTTCTTCGTGTGCTAAAGCAGATGATCAAATTGCAACCGACTTCAAAAGCTTCTTATGAGGATTATGCCAGACAGTGCACGGAGGGGGCTGGGGTACCACACCCACCATCATCCCTTCTCTTCCCTCTGCTATGAGGAGTTCCTGCAGCCCTTAATGCTTTGAGGGTAAGGAGGGAGATTCTTCCCAGACAGTGTAAAACTGATACATGGTTTCTGAAGAAGTTGAGCTGCTTTTATTAATATTAACAAATTTTAGCTACTTACTACTGAAGTTTTTTTTAAAAGCAAAAGTTGTTTATGTTATTATTGCGACTACGAGTCGGTATTTTTATGCCCTGGGTGGAGTGAGGCAAGCAGGGCTGGAGAGTCAGAGCCTGCTCTGGAGAAGCTCAGCAGAAGGCAGGGTCTTGAGGGCCATCCCCCACTAGTACAGAGTCAACCTCAACACTCCATCTTCCCATACAGGTGGAAGATGTGCCCTCGTAAAAACTCCAGGCTGGCCCTGGTCCCACCACCATCAGCGCTCCAAGGGAGCTAATAATTAAATGCCTCTGATTTAAAGTTCAGTGGGAGGTGGCCCTGCCTTTCCACACACAGGGGACTCCCAGGTCCCCAACTGAGTGTGATGCTCTTGCCTTGAAGTAATCCCTACTTTACCCAAATTTAACCCCCAAGAAGTTTCCAGTACATGAAAAGCACGCTTGCAGTAGATAACACCGCAATGCTCCAATCCAGAAAAAAAGGAAAAACTAAAATTGCCATCCACACTCAAGAGAGCAGAAGTGAAGAGCAGAGGCCCTATCTGTCAGCCACGTGTCTGGCCAGGACCCGGCCTCCCGAGCCTTGATCTCATTTCACTGCCCAAGGGCTGAGGCTCAGACCTTAAGCATCTTACCTGAGCCACCTGTCTCACGTGGCATCCACATCGGGTACCCCCTGGCCTCGCACGCAGTCACCACACAGCAGCACTGCTGTTCCAGAGCTGGACTGAGCGCCCAGGACCTGCCATCACTGGAGGAGAGCTCCTTCCTTACGGTCTTCCTGCATCCCAGCCCTGTGCAAATCCACAGCATAAGAGACTGAGGAAAACCCCTCCCCAGGCGGCCCAGGATGTTGAGGTGGTGAGGCTAGGCGCCTGTGGGCGATTTCTACACATCCGTTTTCAGCTTCCTAAAAGATTCAATGTATTGTTCTTATAATTTTTTTAAATATCACTAAAGTATACTTATAGCATAGTACTTACAATCCTCTTATCCTCCTTATTTAAAAAAAAATTTTTTTAATGCTATTCAAGCAAAGAAAAAGGCAGTTCAAGTCCCACCTCACCACTGGAGCTTCTCATCCTGTGTCTGCAATGATAGCCATCACGGTCCACCCAGGCTAGCAGGGAACAGACACAGGCTTGCAGTATACCCCACTCATACTATAAACTACGCATGTGCCAAGACCGTGGGTCTCTCACTTTGTGTGCTCAGCACCGGCCTGGTAAGACACGGCTGTGCTCAACAGGGGCTGCGGATGGAATGACTAAATCGACAAAGACAGACGCCAGGTTTTAAGGTCACTCTCTTGACGACCACACCCCTCAGTCACGCCCTGGGCTGGGCCTTTGGAGCACCCTGGGCTGTGGCCTCCTATCTGCTGCCCTTTGAATTTCTGATTAGATGGTTTACAATTATACCGGCAGGGTTCATTTGTCCATTCATTCATTTCCAAGCTTATAGCCTAGGAGGCAGCAGAGAGAAGATAAAGCCAAGGAGGCGGTGGACCCTCCAGGGTGAAGAGGGAGGCAGGCAGTGTGTGTTGCGCTCCAGTGTAGACTGGGCCTTGCCCAAAACAGGTAGGCAGAGGCTCAGGAGCAAAGAGTAGGAGTGGGGCGGAGGGCAAAGCAAAGAATTGAGGGTGATTCCTCAATTCCTGGACATGTGTTGACTTCAACTGGACTAAGAATTAAGAGAGATAAGGGGCCTGTGTCGGGAAGTGGAGGGCAAGCGTGGGTGGGGACCTCCAGGAGTAATCAGCCCTCAGTGGAGCACTGGGGACATTAGATTTGCAGGCATGCTTCTGTCGAAATTGCTGAAATTGCAGGGGGCAGCGGCACACACTGGACACGAAGACACTTGTATCAGTGGGGTTCTAGGAACTGTTCCTCCCAGCCCTCTAGGTGTCCACCACTAGTCACCAGCACAAAGTACTGGGGACAACCCTACAGTTCCATCAGCTGGCCAGGTCCACATTGTGCATCTTCCCTGCATGAGGTCGGGAAGGTGAAGGTCAGAGGGACAGCAAGCCAAGGTCCCCGCCTTCCAGGAGCCCTCAGCATGGCCCCAAGTCTATGCCGCCATCCACCCCTCCACAGTCCTAACTCATCAGTGCATAGCTACTCTGTGCAGCAACACACACAGGAACCAAAGCCTCCCAACGAACCTCAGCCCAGAAGAACGCGGAGAAAACCGCGGCTCACCAGCTCATGCGGGCGCTGCCAGGTGCTAACCCCAGATGCACATGCACAGTGGGCTCCAGAATTGTCCCCAGCCACCCTGGCTCTCATCCTCCAACTTCTGACAGAGTCTCACTGTTGCCCAGGCTGGAGTGCAGTGGCACAATCTCAGCTCACTGCAACCTCTGCCTCCCAGGTTCAGGCAATTCTCCTGTCTCGGTCTCTCAAGTAGCTGGGACTACAGGCATGCACCACCACACCTGGCTAATTCTGTATTTTTAGTAGAGATGAAGTTTCACCATGTTGGTTAGGCTGGTCTCAAACTCCTGACCTCAGGTGATCTACCCGCCTTGGTCTCCCAAAGTGCTGGGATTATAAGGGTGAGTCACCACCCACCCCCCACCCCTCCAGCTCCTAATCTTCACGTTTTTCTTGCCTGCGCCAACTTTCCATGGCATACAGCCTGCTGTAACACATCCCATCTTTGAAAACACAACCCTCCTTGGATTCCTATCCAGACTTCCCATACCTGGCCTATTTCTCTGCTGTTCCCTTTATAGGAAACCTTCCTCAAAGGGCTGACTATAGTCACCGCCCCTTACCCCAAGGCTCATGGGCTCCAGAATCCATGTTCAACCCATCTCACTGGAACTTTCCATAAGTCACCACCTAGCCATAGCCTTTCAGACGCAGTAAAGGACACTTGCCCCTCACTTTATTCCAATCCCAGTCGCATTTGAACACACCATCTCTTGATGCATTTTCTTCCCTGGTCACTGTGATCTCATGCCCTACCTCACTGGTCCTGCCTTTGTCTCCTTTGGAGGGTCTTATCCCCTTGGGTACTTCTAAGTTTCAGGGTGCCCGGGCTCCAACCTGAAGGTCCTCTTTGTGCATGCACCCCCACACTGGCTGTCACCCTTCCCACCACCTGTCTGCCGGCTGATGGTCCTGACCCCCTCCAAGCTGCTTCTCCCCTGACCTGCTGAGTCCTGAGCACCACCTGCTCCCACCTTCACTGGGTCATCCCTGAAGCACCACTCACTTCAACCCTCCAAATGAGAACTCCCGGTTTTCTCCCCAACATGTCCTCCCTGCTGCCCTGTCTGCACAAATAGCACCCACTTCCCTACACCGTCTAATCTCAACCTTGGGGCTCCTTCTCTTTCTCTTACAGCACACAGCCAATCTGTCAGCAAGCCCTGCAAAATAAAGCCCCCAAAAGGCCCAGTTACCCAGTCTCCGCTCCCACCATCCTGGTCCACCCACCACTGCACTGACCATCTCTCTGCATCCACAGGCCAACCAAATTGAGCTTCTTGAGACAGGAATCAGGACATGACAATGTAGCACAAAACCCTCTCCAGCTTTTAGAATCTACACCCTTAAAAAATAAATAAATAAAAGTTCTTTTGGCCAGGCACGGTGGTTCACACCTGTAATCCCAGCACCTTGGGAGGCCAAGGTGGGCGGGTCACGAGATCAGGAGATTCAGACCATCCTGGCTAACATGGTGAAACCCTGTCTCTACTGAAAATACCAAAAAGAAAAAAAAAAAAAAAAAAAGAAAAAACTTAGCCAGGTGTGGTGGTGGGTGCCTATAATCCCAGCTACTCGGGAGGCTGAGGCAAGAGTATCACTTGAACCCAGGAGGTGGAGGTTGCAGAGAGCTGAGCTTGCACCACTGCACTCCAGCCTGGCAACAGAGCTGAACTCCATCTCAAAAAAAAAAAAAAAAAAAGTTCTTTTCATGAACCCACAGACCAACATGATCTAGCCCCTGCCTATCTCTGGCCTGCTCTCCAACCTCCTCGGCCAGGTGCTGCCTCAGGACATTTGCACCTGCTGTTCCTTGCACACAGGACTCACTTCCCCCAGATCCCTGCCCAGTTTATGCCTCTCCTGCATGAGGCCCTAGGGAAAAGTTCATCCACCTCGGTCTTATAGTCATCAGGTATGAAAAACTCACCTCTAAGAGGGCATGAACTCTACTCCATCTGTCCATCCGGTTCACAGAGATCCCCTGCCTAGAACACAGCTAAGGATTTGCTGAATGAATGATACTCCTGATGGGCCCTGGCACACAGACCGCCTACTGGCCCATTCCAGGTTTTTCATGCTCTGACCAGAACACTATAGTATCAACCCTACCCACGTCCCTGCCCTCTCACCTCCATCCCCACAACCTAGTTACTTCATTTGATTCTTGGCAGGGGTGCCAACCCCATGCCTTGGTCTCCCCTCCCCTCTTCCATCCCTCCCACCCATCCCTACTCGGCTGAGCACCGGTCCCCAAATGCAACACTGAGGTCTCCCCTGCAAGGCCTTCTCAGGGAGGATCAGGCAAGGTCTTCTGGCCCCTGGCCTCAGGGCCCCACAAAAGTTCTTACATCACAGAGAAGCCCTGCACCCTCACCCTTCCCTTCACCTATCCAAGGCCCAGATGTGAGAAGGGGCCCATGCCTGTCTGCTGAATTAATGAAGGAAGGAGGAAGGGAAATGGTAATAGAAATACGGCCCCATGGTTCCATGGCCAGCAATGTCCACAGTAAGCCTTGATGTATGGAGAGGGCTTGGTGAACTGCATAGCCCTCTGCAAAAGATAAACGCGTAGAACAAATGGGTGAGCAGCCAGACCATAGGATCTGTCCTGGAAGGCGGTAACCTTGGCTTGCTGTCCCTCTGACCTTCACCTTACCAACCTCATGTAAGGAAGATGCTGTCCCTAGTTGTCCCACAGCAAGACAGCTAGGACCAGGAGAGAGAAGCACAAAGACGCATTTGCAGCAGGGTCTCAGTGGGCAAGGCACATGCAAACAAAATCTCTATGTTCTTATTTAAAACACTTATCACAATGGTCAATTCTGCTTCAGGGAATGTGTTCTAAGGCAATGACCACGCCTGGAAAGATGTACGTGGAAAGGCAGGCTACAGAATTAGGCACAACAAGAAAAGCTGGAAGCAGTTTTAATAGCTAGCAACTGCGCTCTGGTCATTTTATGGTACTAATATAGAATGGAATTTGAATACTATAAAGTCACTAAAATACAGTAATCACATCCATATTCACTGACATGGAAAACACCCATGGGATATTAAGAAAGTTACAAAACAAAACGGACCTAAGTTCTGGTCATTCCTAAACAGTCTTACCCCACTCCTGAGGAGTCACGCCACCCCAAAGAGACAGAACTTTACTGCGGGGTGACTGAGCACATCTCCCAAGTTTGCACCCAGCCAAGGAACATGAGCTCACTCAGAAAAGGGGTGAGGAGGGGCTCAGCCTCTTGGGAGCCTTGGGTGAATACCATTCACCAGACCTGCGGAAGCGCCAGGAAGATCTTCCTAAAACACCCGGTTCCCTCAGGAAGCATCTCCTCAGAGTGCCCCTGCTTCTTTCTCAAATGGGCAAACTGGGCTCCCTGCTGCACAGAGGACAGACAAGCTTTAGCACCTGAGCTCCCGGGCAGAAGGCTGGTCTGGTGTCCACTTCCCGCCGCTGGACTCGGGAACCGAGCAAGAGCACGTGGCTAGACCCTGGGCACGTCCTGAAGGTGGAGGCCCAGTGGGGCCCAGCCATGGACTGGATGGTTCTGTCTCACTCCGGGTGTTTCCTTAAAGCAAATGAGGAGACCACAGAGGAGGTGGGTGGGGGCACAAAACGTCATGTGGCTGGAGCCCTGGGTGTGGCCACCTCAGACCAAAGGGAAGGAGTTAGAGTTCAGCATAGCCACCAGGAGCAGGGGAGCCTTTGGCTGGGTCAGGGTTCAAAACTACAGGGAAGGAGACCCCCATTGGAACAATTCATGCCTTGGGGAGCACTTTGAAAAGTCGTCAGACAGTCTATAATGAGAACTACGAAAACATTTGCACTGCCGATCCCACTCATTCCACACCTGTGAATCTCAACTCAAGAAGTGTCCACAGACAGGACAGAAACATCATCCCAGCACAGGCAAAGTTAAGCCAACAGACGAAGGTTCACACTGTGCACATGTGTGAGATGAGTGGAGAGTAAGAAGTGTGCAAATTCATGGAATGGAAGTATGGCTGTATCACCCTAAATTCTTGCACTTTCGGAGACTGAAATAACAGGGAATGACGTCTGCTAAGGCACAGCTGGAGCGGGGCAGGGGTGGGGTATGGAGGGAGGCTACAAAATCGTGTGTCCACGGGGAGCGATCCTTGGCCTCTCTGCAAATGCACTCCTTGTGTTAAAGCGCTTTTACAAGGAAAATGGAAACATTTAAACAGACATTGAAAAGGAGCAGCATTGTTACCCACCATATTTATCTGCATAAACCTCCCCACGCCCATCACATTCTTCTGGTACACCTAATTCATTTCTTTTTTTCATTATTTTTCTCCTGAGGCTATTTTGGCTGCAAGATGGATTCTGACAGAATAACAGGGATTTGACAAATAAAAGGAATGCTTATGGATGCGTTAACAGTAATCTTGCCAAGCCAGGAAGTCGTCTAGAGCTTGGCACATGAGTGAAGGCGAGAAACAATTTGCCTGGAGAAACAAGAAGAAAAATAACAACAAAAAATCACTCTCTGCCTCCGTTGCAGATATCAACAAGACACACAAAGACACATACCTCATTGTGTTGTGCTTTGCTTTATTGAACTTTGCAGATACTGAGTTTTTTTACAAACTGAAGGTTTGTGGCGATCCCACGTCAGTGCTATTCTCTCCCAAAAACATAAGCTCACTTCAAGTCTGTGTGTCACATTTTGGAAGCTCTCACCATATTTCAAACTTTTTCATTATTATTCTATCTTTCATGGTTATTCATGATCTGTGCTATTTGATGTTACTATTGTACTTGTTTTGGGGTGCCATGAACCAAATCCATATAAGACCGTGAACTTAATGGATAAATGTTCTGTGTGTTCTGATGCTCTGGACTGCTGGTTCCCTCTCCTCGGACCTCCCTATTCCCTGAGACACAACAACACTGAAATCAGGCCAATTAATAACCAGTAAGTGTTGAAGTGAAAGGAAGAGTCACATCTCTTAAAAGCTAGAAATGAGTCAGCGTAGTGGGGAAGGCATGTGCTCAGACAGGCTAAAAGCCAGGCCTCTCGTGCCAAACAGTTAGCCAAGGTGCAGATGCAAATGAAAAGTTCCTGAAGGAAATTAAGTGTTACTCCAGTAAACACACGAATGATAAGAAAGCAAAACAGCCTTTTGCTGATACAAAGAAAGTTTGAGTGGTCTGGATTAGAAGATCAAACCAGCCACCACATTCCCTTAAGCCAAAGCCTAATCCAGAGCAAGGTCCTCTCTCTCTTCAATTCTATGCAGACTCAGCAAGGTGAGGAAGTGGCAGGAGAAAAGTTTGAAGCTAGCAGAGGTTGGCTCAAGAGGTTTAAGTAAAAAAAGCCATCTCCATAACATAACAGAGTAAGGTGAAGCAGCAAGTTATTCAGAAGATCTAGACAAGACCATTGATGCAGGTGGCCACACTAAACAACAGATTTCAATGCAGACAAAATCAGCCTTCTGTTGGGAGAAGATGCCATCTAGGACTTTCACAGACAGAGAGGAGGAGTCAATGTCGAGCTTCAGAACTTCGAAGCACAGGCTGTCTTGTGAGGGGCTAAGGCAACTAATGACTCTAAGTTGAAGCAAATGCTCATTTACCGTTCGGAAAATTCCAGAACCCTTAAGAATTATGCTAAATCTACCCTCCCTGTGCTCTGTAAATAGAACAGGAAAGCCTGGATGACAGAACTTCTGCATACAGCATGGTTTAGTGACTACTTTAAGCTCACTGTTGAGACCTACTGCTCAGAAAAAAAGAGATTATTTTCAAAATATTACTACCTGTTGACAATGCACGTGGTCATGCAGCAACTCTGACAGAGATGTACAAAGAACTAAATGGTGTTTTCATGCCTACTAACACAACATCTATTTTACGGCCCATGGATCAGGGAGTAATTTTGACTTTCAGCTCTTATGTTTGTTTTTTTTTTTGTTTTTTTTTTTGGAGACGAAGTCTGGCTTTTGTTGCCCAGGCTGGAGTGCAATGGTGCAATCTCAGCTAACTGCAGCCTCCAACTCACAGCAACCTCGGCCTCCAGGTTCAGGCGATTCTCCTGCCTCAGCCTCCCGAATAGCTGGGATTACAGGCGCCTGCCACCAAGTCCGTCTAATTTTTGTATTTTTAGTAGAGACGGGTTTTCACTATGTTGGCCAGGCTGGTCTCGAACTCCTGACCTCCGGCGATCCGCCCACCTCAGCCTCCCAAAGTGCTGGGTTTACAAGCATGAGCCACTGCGCCTGGCCCTCAAGTCTTACTTTTTAAGAAATACATTTTGGGCCGGGCACGGTGGCTCACGCCTGTAATCCCAGTACTTTGGGAGGCCGATGCAGGTGGATCACGTGAGGTCAGGAGTTCCAGACCAGCCTGCCCAACATGGCGAAACCCTGTCTCTACTAAAAGTACAAAAATTAGCCTGGCATGATGACAGGTGCCTGTAATCCCAGCTACTTAGGAGGCTGAGACAGGAGAACTGCTTTAACTCAGGAGGCGGAGGTTGCAGTGAGCTGAGATCACACCACTGCACTCCAGTCTGGGTGACAGAGGAAGACTCCATCACAAAAAAAAAGAAAAAAAAGAAGGAAACATATTTTCTAAGGCTATAGCTCCGATAAGTAGTGATTCCTTTGATGTATCTGGGCAAAGTCTATTGAAAACCTTCTGGAAAAGATTCAACAGTCCAGATGCCTTTAAGAACATTTGTGATTCATGAGAGGAAGTCAGATTGTCAATATTAACAGGAGTTTGGAAGAAGTTGATTTCAACCCTTATGAATGATCTTGAAGGTTCAAGACTTCAGTGAAAAAAGGAGCTGCAGATGTGCTGGGAACAGCAAGAGCACTAGAACTAGAAGTGGAGCCTGAAGATGTGACTATTGCTGCAATCTCATGATCAATCTTTAACGGATAAGAAGTTGCTTCTTATGCATAAGCAAACAAAGTGGTTTCTTAAGATGGAATCGGGCCGGACACGGTGGTTCTTGCCTGCAATCCCAGCATTTTGGGAGGCCAAGGCAGGTGGATCACAAGGTCAAGAGATCGAGACCATCCTGGCCAACATGGTGAAATCCCGTCTCCACTAAAAATACAAAAATTAGCTGGGCATGGTAGTGTGTGCCTGTAATCCCAGCTACTCAGGAGGCTGAGGCAGGAGGATCACTTGAACCCAGGAGGCAGAGGTTGCAGTGAGCTGAGATTGTGCCACTGCACTCCAGCCTGGCAACAGAGCAAGACTCCGTCTCAACAACAACAACAACAAAAAAGATGGAATCTACCCTTGATAAAGAAGATGCTGTACATATTATTGAAATGACAACAAAGCATTTAGAAAATTACACAAATGTGGCCGGGTGTGGTGGCTCAAGCCTGTAATCCCAGCACTTTGGGAGGCTGAGGTGGGTGGGGGGTTCCAGATCAGCCTGGCCAACACGGCGAAACCCCTTGTCTACTAAAAGTACCAAAACTAGCCGGGCTGACAGGTGCCTGTAATCCCAGCTATTCGGGGGGCTGAGGCAGGAGAATCGCTTGAACCCAGGAGGCAGAGGTTGCAGTGAGCCGAAATCATGCCATCGCACTCCAGCCTGAGGGACAAGAGTGAGACTTCGTCTCAAAAAAAAAAAAAAAGTTACAAAAATGTAATCGTGTAAATGTAATAAAGCAGCAACAGGGTTAATTCCAATTTTGAAAAAAGTTCTACTGTGGATAAAATGCTATTAAACACTATGACATGCTACAGAGAAGTCTTTCATAAAAGAGTCAACGGACATGGCAAACTTTATCATTGTCTTATTACTTTTTTTTCTTTTTTTTTTTGAGACGGAGTCTCCCTCTGTTGCCCAGGCTGGAGTGCAGTGGCGCCATCTCGGCTCACTGCAAGCTCTGCCTCCCAGGCTCACGCCATTCTCCTGCCTCAGCCTCCTGAGTAGCTGAAACTACAGGCGCCCGCCACCACGCCCAGCTAATTTTTTTGTATTTTTAGTAGAGATGAGGTTTCACTGTGTTAGCCAGGATGATCTCGATCTCCTGACCTCCTGATCTGCCCGCCTTGGCCTCCCAAAGTGCTGGGATTATAGGCGTGAGCCACTGCGCCAGGCCTATGATTGTCTTATTTTAAGGAATTGCCACAGCCACTCCAACCTTCAGCAGCCACTGATCAGTCCAAACTCATGAACTCGTAGGCAAGACCTTCCATCAGCAAAAAGATTTTAACTTGCTGAAGGCTCAAAAGATTGCTAGCATTTTTTAGCAATAAGGCATTTTTAAATGAAGACATGTTGTTTTTCTAGACATACTGCCATTTTCACACTTAGTAAACTATAGCTTAGTATAAACAACTTTTATATGCACTGGGAAACTAAAAGATGTGTACAAGTTGCTTTATCTCAATATTCATTTTATTGCAGTGGTCCAGTTGGCACCAAACTGCAGTATCTCCAAAGTAAGCCTGCACACACATAATACACACATGCACATTATATGCAGATACAGACACATACATGTAGGTATGCATGCATGCACGGTATATGTGTGTATTCATGTGGACACACATACGTGTGTGTACATATACATTTAGGAACGTGAGCTTACACACATAAACATATAAACACACACAAAGGCGGAGGCAATCAGTTGGAGTTCAGTGTGTGAATCCCATGTTCAGATTCTCCTTGAACACACATGCCCTCTTTTCTAGAATAACCCTGTTGACAACTGGGCAGTAAGAGGTTCTAGTGAAAATGATACCAACTGCAGAAGCTCCTAGAGAACTTTTAAAATCAAAATGTGATTTTTAAAAAATTACCTTTAATAAAACAAAACTCAGCCACTCTAAGGAGGCTCCCAGATAGATTTTAGAGTCCCCATTCTGAGACACACTAAAAGCCAAGACCCCCTGAGCAGGGGTCTCTCCAGGCCGTCTAGGGACAACTCTGCACCCCTATTCTGAGACACACTAAAAGCCAAGACCCCCTGAGCAACGGTCTCTCCAGGCCATCTGGGGACAACTCTGCACCCCCATGAATGTGGGTGTTCTGCCTGTCCTGGGGCTCTAGGGACCCTCCGGCCTGAGTCTAGGCATCTGAAGTTCTGAGGTAGGGAACTGAGGACGACAGAGGGCCCCACATCCCTTAGGCCCAATCCACAGGCGAGCATGATTACTATTTTGTTGGTTGTTTGACTTTTCTTTCTCTAAGCCCATAATTGTGACTTCCTCCCCACAAGTTCCTCTGGTCAGTGGGTACATCTGAGTCACACTCTGGGGGCAGGGGCGAGTGAAGCTTCCCAAGCCGAGGGAAGCAAAGCAGAGGCATGAAGGCTGAGATCTTCAGGGGCTGCAAAGTGCGGGCCCCAGGCCAGATCCTGCCCACTCTCGCTGGCTGGTCTGGGGGGCATGCAACCTCCCATAAAGCCAAATGGCAAAACTCCACAAGTCTTTGGTACAGTGAGCACAACATGCAAGGAAGGAATAGCACCTGGTGATTCCCAGTGCAAGGGTGCTGGGCAGAAGGGCAGGTTGCAGCCAAGAGGCCCTACTCCCAGCCCTCCGTCCTCCAGTACCTGCCACCAAGCCATGCCCCCCATAGATGATGATAACCAGGAGCAGTGAGGGTGGGGAGCAATAGAACCTGACCTGAGCAGGGCATGCAGGATGCCTAGTCCCCATCTTCCACCAGTTGGTGATGCACCCGAATCCTGGTCTCTGCCTGGAGCACATGAGGAGGAGGCTCAGATCCACCTTGGAAAAGTCCTACAAATGTCCAGGGTCAGAACAATCCTTGAGGCCAACAGTGTGTCTGGGAAAGTTCATAAGCGTCCTGTGTAAGGGAGAGGCTGACTTTTCTTCTTTCCTCAGGGGTGCAGTCACAGGTGAGATGCACAGCCTGTTAGAGGCTTTGAAAACCAGCAGCCGCCAAGGCTGCTTCCACCAGGACCATCAACCCTGCCTGCAGCGAGCTCACAAATGGACCTTTCTGTCCCAACACTACTATTTAACCCAACCCTTGCCCATCTAGGGGGTGCTATCTTTTAATCTTTCAAATACAGAAAAGGAAGAGTCACAATGTGGAATGAAAAAAATGGCCCTGTCCATTTCTGCAATGCCTTTCCTTGCAACACATACAGAAATCTATCTTAAGTAACAACCAGGTAAAGCACCCATATGGGTAAATAACTGAAGGTTTCACGGAAATATGACGTGGCAACTGGCAGAATATTCTCTGGGATTGTTCATCCTAGTTTGTTTTTCTAAGTGCCGACTGACTTCTCTGCCTACTAATAATTGGAGGCGCTGGGGACATTTGGAAATGTGAGAACATTTTAACCATCACCACCACTGGGGTGGCCACTAGCACGTAGGGGGAGGAGGTAGGGAGTCCACGCCATTCCTGGAGCAAACTGTCCAACAAGGAATTATTCCAGCCCACACGCTACAAACCACACCTTACGGGATTACATTCACGGTTTAAGAACGCGTGTCATAGAATTCTCCAGAGGAAGTCTCCAAACTGGAAGGACAGCCTCTTTTCCAGAGGGCTGGGTAGAAGGCAGGCGGTGAGCAGGCCTTGGGACATCTCTGCTGTCTGCCCATTGTCCCTCTGGCAAATGACGAGAACCTCTGCACCACCCCCACTCCCACCCCCACCAAGGAGGCCTGAGCACAGGAGGCAGGCCCAGGCTGGCCCTCCACTGTCCACCCCCATGTGGGCGCTGACGCCTGTATACAGGACACTGCTTCCTTCAGGCAAGAATGAGGGAGCCCGCTTCTAGCATCAGAGCCTCTTGTAGGTTCCCAACATAAAAGGAAACAGGGAATTTGCCGTCCTGATAAGAGCAAGCTACAGCAAGCCAGTGCCGAGGAGGATCAAAGAGGCTGCACCACCTCCCAGGAATGCTTCCTTGGCCTGCATTGTTTTCTTCTTTTATTCTTACCCCAGGGCAAAAGGCAAAGCTCCCAGTCTGTGCCTCATTTCAGGCTAACTTGACACTTGGCAGAGGGTCCCACATCCTCCTCCATGCAAGAGTGGGTGCCCCCACCAACCCCAAATGTGTCCATCAGCCTGACTTCAAAGAGGCCGACCCCAGCACCTCCCCACCGGGCAGTGGAGCACACCTGCAGGGACCAAGGAAGACCCAGGTTTTCATTCTAAGGACTTGGGGTTCAGGTCCACCTCTCCCATTACCTACTTGCAAATTTCCACTGACTACTGTTTCCTCAATGGAAAAACTGAGACAAAATAACTGCAGCCTCCCGGGGCAGGTTTCCCACGCATGAGGAAAGGACAGGTTCCACTGCCTCCCCCCTCAGCAGAGGGTCCCAGCTCTGCCTCCCCAGGGCCCACTCTCCCACACAACCACCCTATGGGACATTCCTCTGTGTACACCTGCAGGAAAATCCTGCTCAGGGTCCCAGGTCAAGCCCTCCTTGGTTATGTCCAAGGCCATGAGCAGGAGAGAGCTTTGCATGACCCCCACGAGCCCTTCCACTCACCTGGGAATGGCAAAACCGGCCGCGAATCTCCCAGAGCCCGAATCTCCCCAGAGGGAGTCCAAGGGAAAGCACTGGAAGGCAGAAGCAAAGCTCGCAACGCCCATATATATGGACCTCCCATGTCACTCTTCCAATCCCATGTTTAATGCATATTTAAATATACAAACAGGCAGGGCGTGGTGGCTCATACCTGTAATCCCAGCGCTTTGGGAAACCAAGGTGGGTGGATCACGAGATCAGGAGTTTGAGACCAGTCTGGCCAATATGGTGAAATCCCGTCTCTACTAAAAATACAGAAATTAGCCGGGCATGGTGATGCGTGCCTGTAGTCTCAGCTACTCGGGAGGCTGAGGCAGGAGAATTGCTTGAACCCGAGAGGTGGAGGTTGCAGCGAGCCAAGATCGCGCCACTGCACTCCAATCTGGGCAACAAAGCAAAACTCCGTCTCACAAAAAATAGATAAATAAACAGACATCAAGACACATTTTCAGCTTTTTAATAAACGGAGTGGGAGAATCCCCCAAGGAACAGCAGAGGCAGCTTCACAACATTCCATCTTAGGAATGTGACCTTGGTGAGTTCCAAGAACTTTCTGGTGCAGGGCGGTGCCTCGACCTCGTCACATCATCTTTACGCACCCCAGGACCATGCAGAGAATGAAGAACAAGAGGCAGGGATAGGGGCTGGAAGGGGCTAAAACAAGAGCCACAGGAGCCAATCTTATGAAAGGCCAGCCCTCCTGCTCTACAGCTCTGAGGCCTCCATCAAACTTCACGGCATCCTATGGCCCCAGTCTCCCTGGGGCCCGTGTCCATCTCTGCACTCACTTCACCTCCTTCCACTTCCCCTCATTCCAGGCCCAAGCTCCACTGTGCCTCTTCATCAGGGCGATGGGGCAGCCTGGGGACCAGGACACGCGGAGAGAGCTGCTATAGCATAGGACATGGGCCCTTTTACGCAAACCCTGGCCTTCACATTCTGGGGGTCGAGCAGCCCTGATGATCTGATGAAGCCACAAACCCTCTGAGAACAATCCACACACACTACACCCGGCTTGAAGGGATTCACGATGCTGCTGAGGGTCACTGGGGCCCCAAGGCAGGAAGCTGGGTCTACATCACCTGCTCCACCCCCGCAGGACTGCGAGAGCCGGCTGCCAGTCTCCCTTTGCTGCCCACCCCAAACTGGGCTTTTATGCATCATTGCCATGGTCCGAATGTCTGTGACCCGCCCCCTACCCCCAATTCCTATGTTGAAGCCCTAAACCCCAAGGTGATGGTATGAGGAGCTGGGACCTTAAAAAGGTGGTTAGGTCATGAGGCTGGAGCCTCAGGATGGGCTTAGGGCCTCATAATAATGATCCCAGGGAGCTCTCTCACCCCTCTACCATGTTAGGGCCATAAAAGGCACCGTCTATGAACCAGGAAACAGGCACTCACCAGACACCGAGGGCCTTGATCTTGGACTTCCAGCCTCCAGAACTGTGAGAAATAAATTCCTGACATCTATAAATTGCCCAAACTAAGGTATCCGGTTACAGCAGCACAAACCAATTAAGGTATCACTCTGGGCCAGGCGCGGTGGCTCAAACCTGTAGTCCCAGCACTTTGGGAGGCCGAGACGGGCGGATCACGAGGTCAGGAGATCAAGACCATCCTGGCTAACACGGTGAAACCCCGTCTCTACTAAAAAATACAAAAAAACTAGCCGGGTGAGGTGGCGGGCGCCTGTAGTCCCAGCTACTCGGGAGGCTGAGGCAGGAGAATGGCATGAACCTGGAAGGCGGAGCTTGCAGTGAGCTGAGATTCGGCCACTGCACTCCAGCCTGGGCGACACAGCGAGACTCCGTCCAAAAAAAAAAAAAAAAAAAAAGATATCACTCTGTCCAAACCAAAACCCGGTTTTCACCATGGAATTCTGGTGTTTTCGTGTCTTCCACAAATCTGCCCAACCAAAGCCCTAACTTCTCACCCAGTGGCCTTCTCTCCAGACTCCCTCATCCCCATCTCTGCTACTGTCGGGAGCACCCAGTCCTTGGCCAACGCTGCCTGTGGTCTGGCTGGCTGCTCCTGCGACCCTTGAACTGGGATCCCAGCACAGACAACAGCCCACACTTGACCCCCTTCAAGGGGCAACAGCAGTCCCACCTGTCAGCACCCCAAACTTGCTCCTCCCAAATCCACTCAGAACAGTGTCCTTTCTGAGGTCCTGGCTGGGGGACTTGGGGCTGTCCTAGAGCCTGAAGCCTCCAAGTCCTCAGTGAGGAACCCATGCACCACCAGATCCATATAGAAACAGGCTGTGATCGGCCAGGTGTGGTGGTTCACGTCTGTAATCCCAGCACTTTGGGAGGCTGAAGAGGGCAGATCACGAGGTTGGGAGATCGAGACCATCCTGGCTAACATGGTGAAACCCCGTCTCTACTAAAAATACAAAAAAAATTAGCCAGGCGTGGTGGCGGGCACCTGTAGTCCCAGCTACTCAGGAGGCTGAGACAGGAGAATGGCATGAACCCGGGAGGCAGAGCTCACAGTGAGCTGAGATCCTGCCACTGCACTCAAGCCTGGGCAACTGAGCGAGACTCCGTCCAAAAAAAAAAAAAAAAAAAAAAAACAGGCTGTGATCCCCAGGCAACCCTATGTGACCCCATGTCGGGCAGGCGGGTGTCCCCATAGACAACTGCCAGACCCCTGGCCTCTGATGTCAGGTCACAGTGACTGCTCACCCCAGGGATTTCCAGGTGTGACTTCACGAAAATATCACCATAACACCAGAAGTATCTGAGGCACAGTGTGGTCACCTCCTTGTCCAGGGTCATAGTTAGGACATAGTGCGATGCTGGTTGGGCAAACTTCAGAGGGGAAGCTAGGACAGATGCTCATGCCTCTGTAGCCCCACACACCTAGGTTTATTCTTCTGTAGCTTGAGGGCGATATTCTAGTGCTTTGTCCTTGTGTCTCAGAGTTGGACACATGGAGCACAGGATGCTCAAATTCCTGGAACCTTATTCTTAGGGGCCTGCATCTTATCACGCTGCCTTTGGCCACCACTGAGTGTGTTAGAAACTATTGTGTTCCACTTCTCTACTGTGGTGGGCGCAGGGTATGACTGCGGACTACGCAGGGACCCTGTGGGACCACCCACCTCAGGATTCAGCCTCAGAAACGTCTCTACTTTCCAGAATAACATGTTTCTGTTCACTGTCCGTTTTTCTTAACTGTTTTTTTTTTTTTTTTAATTGCTTAGATACCAAGAAACAATTCAAAACCATGTTTCCCTCATCACAATGACTGTCAGGAAACTCATAGCCAAATCATGCAGTCACCTCAGAAGTGTGAGGCTGTGTGATTCCTTAGGTGGGTTGCAGGTATCGGCAAGGGGCCAATTTTTAAAACAAAATTTGCTGAATAAGTAAACGGAAGAGTCAAGCAACATTTTAGAATGAAAAACACGGCCACAATATTTTTCTCCCAAGACTCATCAAAAGGTGGAATCTATTTCCTATCCCTGGCATCTGAGCTGGTCTTGCTTTGGTCAATGGAACAGAACCTGAGGTTTTGCCTGCAGCTTCTGCCTTTGCCCTTGGGTGACCTGAGATGAACCTGCTCAGAAGCAGGACCACGCAGACAGAAAGGCTGGGCTGTGAAGACCTGCTGAGCACAGCTCCCACGTAGCCAGCCCACTGGACCTCAAGAAAGAATTTATTTTCCTTTAAACCACTAAGTTATGGGGTGGTCTGCTTCACAGTACATAGCTGGTTCGGCCACTGAGTCTACTGGTAATCTCAAGAAGTCAATACTTACTAACAGTCCAAGGTGGCAAAGAATTGAAACACAGTTGCAATACAGTTTGATAGGTAAACATTTCTCCATTGCAGTAATGATGGCAAAAATTCCCTGTGCACCCTGACCATCCAGGGGAGGAGTGGCCTCCCTTCCCGGGACTGACCCAGTGTATGCCTCTGACCTGGAGATCGTTCTGGAAATGGAAAAGCCAGCTCATTTTTCCTCAACAGAGTTCTGAAAAAAAAATCTTTGTCATTGATAGTTATCTTAAGTAGACTCAAAGAGATGCAATTAGATTTATTTGGTCAAAGGTGGATAAACACTTGAAAGGTCACACCCTTCAGTCTCGTCTGCTGCCTTGTTTTTCTTCCCTCCCAATATGGAGTTTCACTCTTGTTGCCCAGGCTGGAGTGCAATGGCACTATCTCGGCTCACTGCAACCTCCGCCTCCCAGGTTCAAGCAATTCTCCTGTCGCAGCCTCCCAAGTAGCTGGGATTACAGGTGCCCACCACCACACCAACCCCATAGTAGAGATGGGGTTTAATTATATGGGTCAGGCTGGTCTCAAACTCCTGACCTCAGGTGATCCGCCCGCCTTGGTCTCCCAAAGTGCTGGGATTACAGGCATGAGCCGCCACGCCCAGCCTAGTCTGCTGCCTTCTACTGGAGTGCAACATTTCACAAAACTCTGCAACCAAGTTTATGGGACATCCTCGGAGATGGTATGGCAGCAGAATTCTTTTTGGTGGAATTCTTAACTACATACAAAACGAGTGAAGTCAGTCTCTTGGCTGTGTATGGGAAAAAGACTTTTCTCTCTGAAGATGACATGGGTAAGAACAGCATGGATAAATTCAAGGCACACAGAAGATGGGTTTCAGGACAAGTCAACTCCATGGGTGCCTGGGGATAATTCAACTCAACAACCGGTTGGGAGCCAAGACATGGCCCCACCTCCAGCTCCAGGCCCAGCCCTCTCTGGCCATACCCTTCTTTAGCTATGCCCGTTCTCCTTCATGTCCCTAACAGCAAAGCTAGGTAAAACTCCCTGGGCATCCCCAGGCCAGGCCCTCTGCCTGGGCACACGAGGATCACCCAGAGTGACTGAGGCAGATGGGAGTGGCCACGGCCAGGAGCTGCATGGGGACCTGCCAGAAACACAGAACCCTCCTGCCTGGAGCCCCCCTTCAAGGACTCTCAAACCTAGGCCAATGATAAAGATCTAAAGTCCACAGCCCTACTAGCTGGACGGTGAGATAAATACGTAAGAACAGCTCCTAAGCTGAGGGGAGTTCATACTTTCACGAACGTCTCCTGGGTGCTCACTCTGAAAGGTGCTCTTGAAGAAGGCCTTTTCACCAGTTTTGACAGAAAAGCTTCAGGATCCAGTGATGACCTCCTGATGACCTCCTGGGTCCCGGGCCAGTCAACCATAGGGCAGGACTCACTAGCAAGATCGAGTGCCCAACCTCTGATGTCAGGATGCTTATTCCCTCTGGAGGACACCAACCCTATCCTGGAGAGATCCAATCTCACCCCCAGGGTGTCCTCAAAGCCGACTTACAGAAGCCCTGCCCCGGTTCTCCAGAAAGTGACTCACTTTTGTGTTCCACAAGCCTAGTGATGGGCATGGGTTGAGGCCACTGAGCAAGTAGGACACTATTGGTGGCTTTTCCCACACCCACTTGCCAACCAGTGTAAATCTTCCCACTCCCCCAGACCACAGTCACTGTCACAGTCCTGATTCCTTGCAGTGGTCATTAATTTTATGCATCCTCTTGGCTAGGCCATGGTATCCGACTATTTAGCCAAATATCAGTCTAGATGTTGCATGAAGGTATTTTTTACATATGATTAACATTTAAGGCTGGGCGCAGTGGTTCACGCCTGTAATCCCAGCACTTTGGGAAGCCAAGATGGGCGGATCACAAGGTCAGGAGATCGAGACCATACTGCCTTACACAGTGAAACCCCGTCTCTACTAAAAATACAAAAAATTAGCTGGTGTGGTGGTGGGTGCCTGTAGTCCTAGCTACTTGGGAGGCTGAGGCAGAAGAATGGCATGAACCTGTGAGGCGGAGCTTGCAGTGAGCCGAGATCACGCCACTGCACTCCAGCCTGGGTGACAGAGCGAGATTCCGTCTCAAAAAAAAAAAAAGAATATTTAAACCAGTGGTCTTTGAGTAAAGCAAATGACCATCCATAATGTCAGTGGGCGCTAATCCAATCAGCTGAAGCCCTTTAAAGACTGAGATTCCGAATTCTGCTCCAAGCTGCCTTCAGACTCAAGACTGCAACCTTGCCAGTCGCGGTCGCTCATGCCTATAATCCCAGCGCTTTGGGAGGCCGAGGTGGGTGAATCACGAGGTCAGGAGTTCGAGACCAACCTGACTAACATGGTGAAACCCCATCTCTACTAAAAATACAAAAATTAGCCGGGCCTGGTGGCATGCACCTGTAATCCCAGCTATTCAGGAGCTGAGGCAGGAGAATCACTTAAACCCAGGAGGCAGAGGAGCCGAGATCCTGCCATTGCACTCCAGCCTGGGCAACAGAGCGAGACTCCGTCTCAAAAAAAAAAAAAAAAAAAAAAAGACTGCAAGCTCAAGAACTGCTAAAATTTATTCATATATATATATATACACATATATATGTATGCATATATATGAACATGCCCTGTTGGTTATGTTTACTGGACAACCTGACTGATTAATACCACTAAGATCTTGGCTGCCTCCCCTACCCTATTCCCATTCACCTCTCAGTTTCCACAGCACCTTCTTTTCCTCTGCAGACATGTCCCCTTCTCACAGCTTGGTCCAGATGCATACACGGCTACCTACTTGCTCCTGGGTTCATAGGAACTCAACTCTTCGTTGTAAGAAAAGCAGACTGACTTGCACACAAAAGAAGCTCAGTCTGCATCTCATTGGTGAAAAATCAAAATCCTCAACCAGTAGAGCAGGCTATAAAGACACTAGCCTCCAGAAATGTTGATTTTTTTTATTTCTTTTTATTTTATTTAATTTTTTTTTTTTTTTTTTTTTTTTTTTTTTTTTTTTTGAGACGGAGTCTCACTATGTCGCCCAGGCTGGAGTGCAGTGGAGCCATCTCAGCTCACTTCAAGCTCTGCCTCATGGGTTCACGCCATTCTCCTGACTCAGCCTCCCGAGTAGCTGGGACTACAGGCAACCGCCACCACGCCCGGCTAATTTTTTGTATTTTTAGTAGAGACTGGGTTTCACCGTGTTAGCCAGGATGGTCTCAATCTCCCGACCTCGTGATCCACCCGCCTCGGCCTCCCAAAGTGCTGGGATTGCAGGCATGAGCCACCGCACCCGGCCTTTTTTTCTGGAGACAGAGGCTCGCTCTTTCTCCCAGGCTAGAGTGCAGTGCTGCAGTCTCAGCTCACTGCAACCTCCATCTCCCAGATTCAAGTGATTCTCCTGCCTCAGCTTCCCGAGTAGCTGGGAGTACAGGCGCACACCATATGCCCGGTTGATTTTTTGTATTTTTAGTAAAGAGGGGGTTTCACCATGCTGGCCAGGCTGGTCTCAAACTCCTGACCTTGGGTGATCAGCCCGCCTCAGCCTCCCAAATTACTGGGATTACAGGCATGAGTCACCATGTCTGGCCAACTTTTTATTTCTTAAGGTAATAAGCCAGTAGGTGGGGAACAAAGTTAAATATAAACAAATGCGGAAAATACACACAAATTTACACTAGTTAACACCAACCTCACTTTCCAATTTCGAACTCTGCTGGATTTCTTAATCTTAGGCAAAAACTCACATTGGGGGTTCAGGGAGCTGAAAGGAGTTATCCTAAGTATGAGAACTGTAAATGCAGCTTATTCCTCACACAGGCTCTGAGAGGCTTTGGAAGAGCAACCAGCCACAGTCTGATAGCATGATATGCGTGGATTACTGCAAAGCCACGTGGAACTTTAAAGACATCTCAATTAACAACTTCACTAGGGTTTCAGATTAGTACTACATATTGGAAAAAAGATTAATCCAGATGAATGATTCTAAACCCTGACAAGCCCCAACCCAAAGTGTCTGATGCAGGAGGTCTGTCTGGGGTGGAACCCAGGACTGGCATTCCTAACAGTTTCCAGGGGATGCTAATGCTGGTGTCAGGATCTCACTGTGAGAACTGCTGACTTAAGACAGCACTCATCCAAAAACATGGACTCCTCATCAGAGCCACCCAAGCAGCCACCTGCCTGGTAGGTGAGCCTGGGCAAGCATCTATCATTTGGCAGTGATCGCAGCCACAATGATGTCTCCACTGCAGTTATATAGCGTGCTGCCCAAAGGTACTCAGGGTGCTCTGTTATACAGAGTCAGGGTTTGAGAAAAGGCACACATCTTTGTTTTGTCAGATTTGCAAACCGCCTATGGAATCAACACAATAAACACGATTCTCTTCCGTTCTGCTCTCCCTTTTACTCTGAAGAGCTTGCTCCCCAAGCAAAAGGGATTGCTAAGTAACAGTCCGATTATATGCAAGACAATTAGTGTTTCTAAAGTGTTTAAAAACAGTTAAGAACTACTACTGCACAACTCCTAAGGGAATAACTAATTCAGGCAAAGGTCATCTTTGGATGTTAAAATGGCTGAAAGTTGTTTGGAGTTGTTAAAGTCTCAAAGGTAGGAAGGGAATCAGGGTCTCAACCAAGTGATCTGACTTAGCGGGCCAACAACAGGACAAAAAGTCATTCCATCTCATGGCCGGGCGCGGTAACTCATGCCTGTAATCCCAGCACTTAGGGACACCGAGGCAGGTGGATCACCTGAGATCAGGAGTTCGAGACCAGCCTGGCCAACATGGTCAAACCCCATCTCTACTAAAAATACAAGAAATCAGCTGGGCGTGGTGGTGTGTGCCTGTAGTCCCAGCTACTCAGGAAGCTGAGGCAGGAGAATCACTTGAAACAAGGAGGCCGGAGAATCACTTGAAACAGTGAGCCGAGATGGTACCACTGCACTCCAGCCTGGGCTACAGAGCGGGACTCCATCTCAAAAAAAAAAAGAGAGAGAGACATTCCATCTCTTAATGTGAGGCAAGCAGAGGCACCACACGCGTAAGTAATCATTTTTCAAACACTGCTTATCCTGAATCGAATGAGGAGAGAAGAACCATACAAATCCATACTGCGCAAAATCCACAAGGAAACTGGCCTGAGCCCTTTGAAAAGGCAAAGTCCAGGAAGAAATAACATTGTCCCTATTTTCAGATGGCATGATTATCTACATGGGAAATCCCCAGGAATATACAAAACAAAACTTTGCAAGGTCACAGGATACAAGGTAAACATACAAAAGTTAATTGCACTTCTATATACTAGTAATGAACACATAGGCACAAAATTAAAAATACAAGGCCATCCACAATCACTTTAAGAAGTGAGGCCCGGCGTGGTGGCTCACACCTGTAATCCCAGCATTTTGGGAGGCCAAGGCAGGCGGATCACAAGGTCAGGAAATTGAGACCATCCTGGCTAACACAGTGAAACCGCGTCTCTACTAAAAATACAAAAAATTAGTCGGGAATGGTGGGGGGGCGCCTGTAGTCCCAGCTACTTGGGAGGCTGAGGCAGGAGAATGAAGTGAACCCGGGAGATGGAGTTTGCAGTGAGCCGAGATGGCGCCACTGCACTCCAGCCTGGGGACAGAGCGAGACTCCATCTCAAAGAAAAATAAAAAAAAAAAAGTGAGACACTTGGGTGTAAACCTGAACAAGACATATATAGGACCTGTATCCCAAAACTACACAGATGCCAATGAAAGACATGAAAGATAATCTAAATAACTGAGAAGATATATCATGTTCATAAACTGGAAGTCTTGCAACAGGTGAGTGATTAAGTAAACTATGGTACATCCCTCGCAGGTAACACTGCTCAGTGATAAGGAACAAGCCGGGCCTAACATGACTTACTCTGCCAGCTTCCCCCTAAAATGAGAGGTTCAGGCATCCAACTGATTCTCCAGCCCAGTGCTGTGACATGCTGATTTCTAAGCTGCCTCCACCTTGCTGTCTGTACCCACAGGCACCCTGGCAAAACTCCACTCTGGGGGCTCCCCCAAGACCCTCTGAGAGGCTGCCCTGCAATCAAGCCCTTGAAAAGTTGGCACAGGCAGCCCCCAAAGGAAAGACCGGTGATTCAAAACACTAAGCCTTGGGCTCCAGAGAGCCCCGGGGCCTGCAGGAGAGGGTAGGGAGAGGCCAGTCAGGCCATAGCAGCAGGAACATAGCCCCGAACGGGTCACGGGGTCGTCTTCCTTCACCTTCGAGATGTGGCTGGCAGAACTGGGGGCTCCAGAGCAGGCAGGATGGAGACAAGCAGACTGTGGGTCTGAGGGGTGTGATCAGAAGCCCCTTGACCCACCGTGTCCAAGCTGAGATGGTAGGCAAGCTACCTCACCCTGCATTCACCTTCTGAGTCTCAGTTTCTACAGAGTGAGTGAGGGTTAAATGTATTTGAGACACAGCAGGCGCTCACTAAACATTAGCTGCATGAAAGGAATGAGTAAGTGAATGAATAAATGAACAAAGGAAGGAACAAGTGAATCTCCCTGCACAGGGCCTCACGCACAGTCAATAATTCATGCCAGCCACTTCCCTGCCCGCCGCCTCCCCTCTGTGGTGTGCACCTTCTATGCATGACAACAAGCCTGAGGTCTACGAGCGGCTGCTGTGCCATATCGCATTCGCGCAGCTGCAAACAGAACAGTGCGTTATGGAAACCCCGGCAGATGTGGGGGAGTCGTGAGCAGCACCCACGTGATACCCTGCCATGTGTTTTACCCAGGGCCAAGGCCAAATGCCAACTGTTTGACACAATGGCCCCGAAGTGGGCTGCAGCCTTTTGAGGAAGGACAGATGGATCTGCAGATAGAGCGATAACTTGTACCGGGACACCCTATCTCCTCCTCACTGTGGCTGTGAACAAAGCCCACAGTATTCACAGCATGGCCACCATCACCGCACCCAATCTTCCTCTGGGCAGGGATCTGAGCAGCTGCTCATCTGAGAATTGATGTGCTTCAGACATGAAGCTTATGTATTATCCACCAAACATCTCTCCAAAATTTGCCCAAGGTCTTACGTGCACTCAGTCTCTGCTGCAGAATTTGTGAACATGATCTAGGGGTCTCAGCACAAAGCAGAAAGGGGGAGAGGAGCCATTTTCCCAGGACCAGACTGCTGAATACCCAACATCTTTATAAGAACAAAACCTGCACAAGGGTCCAGGCGCAGTGGCTCACACCTGTAATCCTGGCACTTTGGGAGGCCAAGGAGGGTGGATCACCTGGGGTCAGGAGTTTCAGACCAGCCTGGCCAACATGATGAAACCCCGCCTCTACTAAAAACACAAAAAATTAGCCGGGTGTGGTGATAGGAGCCTGTAATCCCAGCTACTCGGGAGGCTGAGGCAGGAGAATTGCTTGAACCAGGGAGGTGGAGGTTCCAGTGAGCCAAGATGGCACCACTGCACTCCAGCCTGGGCAACAGAATGAGATTCCATCACAAACATACATACATACATACACACATACATACATACATACATACTACACAGGGGCCGGGCGTGGTGGCTCACGTCTATAATCGCAACACTTTGGGAGGCCAAGCTGGGTGGATCTCCTGAGGTCATGAGTTCGAGACCAGCTTGGCCAACATGGGAAAACCTCATCTACTAAAAATACAAAAATTAGCTGGGCATGGTGATGATCGCCTGTAATCCCAGCGACTTGGGAGGCTGAAGCAGGAGAATCACTTGAACCCGGGAGGCAGAAGCTACAGTGAGCCGAGATTGTGCCACTGTACTCTAGCCTGGGTGACAGAGCAAGACTCTATCTCAATAAAAAGAAAAAATAGGTTGGGCACGGTGGCTCACGCCTGTAATCCCAGCACTTTGGGAGGCCAAGGCAGGCACATCACCTGAGGTCAGGAGTTCGCCACCAGCCTGGCCAACATGGTGAAATCCCCTCTCTACTAAAAACACAAAAATTAGCTGGGCGTGGTGGCACGTGCCTATAATCCCAGCTACTCGGGAGGCTGAGGCAGGAGAATCACTTGAACCCAGGAGTTAGAGGTTGCAGTGAGCCAAGATCACGCCATTGCACTCCAGCCTGGGTGACAAGAGCAAGACTCTGTCTCAAGAAAAAGAAAAAGCAAATAAATAAATATTACACAAGGGATTACACAGTGCTGATGTGTCTGCATCAAGACTGGAATACATTATGAGAGGAAGAAAAAGGAAATGATTCTTGCCATTTGGCAGTACGGATTTGAAGCAAGCAAACCCCACAACACACTGTCCAAGAAGAATATTCTTTTGTGCTGAAGTCACAGCTCCAAAGGTGCAACTCTTCTCAGCGAACCTGCATGGACTGCTGGGGGCATTGTCATCAACTTTCAATAACACAACAACTAGCAATGTGGCTATTTTCCAAGGAAATAACAGTAGGCTAGATTCTCAAGTCTGTAAGATGAGTTGTAAATGGTTCTCTTCTGCAAATTAAAGGAATAAGTTACCAAACAAAACTCCAAGGACAAAAGTTGTGGCCCTAATAAAAACATGAACAAAATCCTGGGAAAATGTGCCAGCATTTCCTTCTCTCCTCGTAAGCAATCACTTCTAGAATGTTTCCATCTAGATGTGTAACTGTCCCCTCCCATTGTGAAGTGTGCCCAGTGGGCAGCTGATTGGGAGGCCAGCTCCTGGCTGTCCAGAGGATGGAATGGAGGCTCTGAGTGATGTCACACCTTGGCAAGTACATGTAGCTAACTCTAAGCTCCTTCCAAAGCTTTTTTTTTTTTTTTTGAGACGGAGTCTCGCTCTGTCGCCCAGGCTGGAGTGCAGTGACCGGATCTCGGCTCACTGCAAGCTCCCTCCACCTCCCGGGTTCACGCCATTCTCCTGCCTCAGCCTCCCGAGTAGCTGGGACTACAGGCGCCCGCCATCATGCCCGGCTAGTTTTTTGTATTTTTAGTAGAGACGGGGTTTCACTATGTGAGCCGGGATGGGATGGTCTCCGTCTCCTGACCTCGTGATCCTCCCGCCTCGGCCTCCCAAAGTGCTGGGATTACAGGCATGAGCCACCGCCCCCAGTCCCCTCCAAAGCTCTTATCTTTTTTTTTTTTTTTCTTTTTTTTAGCAGCAGCCTTCTTGTCCTTGGAGAACTGAGGGATACAAACAAAAATTACACTACCCAATCCACAGAATGTGAGCAGATGAAGGCCATGGCTAACTGGGCCTCAGGACAGGGCACCAGGCCTCTGGTGGTCAGCGTCCCACCCGGGTGACCAACCACAGATGAAAGAAATGGAATCGAAGGTTACCTGGTTTCCATTGGAGAGAACCTTGGGTACAGGGTATCGACAGCTACTCCTAACAGCTCAGTGAGGTCCGTACTATCAACCCAGTTTTCAGCACCACTTCAGAGAAGTTTGGGGACCATCCCAGGACCACAAGGAGAACAAGTAGCAGGGACGAGAAGGGGTGCCACCTGGGTTCCTGCAAAGCCTGCTCCCTTTCCGCTTCAGCTCCAGGGTAAACAGGCAGGACAACGCAACCACAGGCTGCACCCACGCTGGGGCCTTCCTCTTGTTTGCTCAAAGCCATCTGGCAGTATGGGAGATGGAAAAGCTGGTGTCCCCAGAGCCTGGCTGACAAGAGGCGGAACCATGCAGAAAAACTGGTATGTACAAATGAAAGGAGAGGCAGTACCTCCAGAGGGTCAAGGGGACTCCAGACAATAGCAATCACAGTCGGCCAAAAGTCTCTGTCAGCTCCCACTCATTCGCCCAGCTCATCTTGGCATTGAAAACGGAAGCCGGGTCTGTCTGGAAATCAGCTGGAACGTTTTTGGCTACAGAGCTAAACTCAGCACCAACAGCCCCCAGCTGGCAGCTCACCAAGAGTCCTGGTCACAGATTCACAGGCCAAGGTCGGCATTAAGCGACCCAGTGTGTGTCTAGCCCTGTCAGCATGCCACTGGCCACACAGCTGTGCTTGCCCCGTGCGTGGTGTCCCAGGAAACCATGCTTCGGAAGAACTAACCCAGCCTGTGAAGAGCTAGCTTGGCAGGAGTCACAGCACCTCCCACCCCTCTCGCCGGGCCCACAGGTCCTGGCAGCCAGCCATCAGGGAGAGGAATGCAACTCCGCAGGGCATGACCATGCAGAGGGGCCACCTCACTGCTAGGTGTGAGGCTGCACAGACCTCCCAATGGGCTCTGCACAGACAGACAACCAGACACCCGACAAGCTGTAGCTGATGTGGCGTGGGCATGTACTAAAAGCAGCAGCATTGACAAACATTTTTTACTCACAAATAGCCAGCCTGGCAGCCAAGGGACCATTTGGAGTAAGGCCATTCCTCTAGGGAGTTCTGAGAAGTCACTACAGTCACAAATGGGAGGGTGACACCCAGAGACTGGCAATGCCTAGGTTGGGATCCAGGTTTGGGAGAACCATTGGCGTGATAGTCACACACACACTATGCTTCTCCTGCCCACCACTGCAAACACCTTCGTGGGAAGAGGAAAACGAATGATAGTGTGTTCTGTTATCCCGTGAGAAGAGTGAGCCTTTTAAAAGTGAATGAACACCATTCCAGTTGTCGCATCATCCCTAATAACAAGCAAAATGCCGGCTGGGCGCAGTGGCTCACGCCTGTAATCCCAGCACTTTGGGAGGCCAAGGCGGGCAGATCATGAGGTCAGGAGATCAAGACCTTCCTGGCTATCACAGTGAAACCCCATCTCTACTAAAAATACAAAAAAATTAGCTGGGCATGGTGGTGTGAGCCTGTAGTCCCAGCTACTCGGGAGGCTGAGGCAGGAGAATGGCGTGAACCTGGGAGGCGGAGCTTGCAGTGAGCCGAGATATCACCACTGCACTCCAGCCTGGGCAACAGAGCGAGACTCCATCTAAAAAAAAAAAAAAAAAAAACAAGCAAAATGCACGGTATGCTCTCAATGACCTATGTTTTGGACTATTTTTATTTCATGGAGGTAGGGGTGGGGAGTTAAAGAGCAACACATGACCAGGCGCAGTGGCTCATGCCTGTAATCCCAGCACTTTGGGAAGCCAAGGCAGGCAGATCACCTGAGGTCAGGAGTTCGAGACCAGCCTGGCCAACATGGTGAAACACTGTCCCTACTTTTAAAAATACAAAAATTAGCGGGGTTGTGGTGGCACACGTCTGTAGTCCCAGCTATGGAGGCTGAGGCAGAAGAGTCACTTGAACCCCAGAGGCAGAAGTTGCAGTGAGCCAAGATCGTGCCACTGCACTCCAGCCTGGGCGACAGAATGAGACTGTCTCAAAAAAAAAAAAAACAGCAACACATACCAGCTCTCTGTGTTGCAGGTTACCTGTCTCACTCAAATTTTTCATCAGAATAATCTGGTTACACCTGTATCTTTGCCAGTGGAAAATGAGAAAGGTCTCACAGGGATACGTGGGGAGTTGCCACGAGGGCTGCCCCAGAAATCAAGGGGCACGTGTGGCCCAGGCTTGGGAAAACATTTCTCAAACCGTGTGGTCCCAATGCAGGCTGGATCTCCAGAGGTGGGGCCCACCCACTAGTGCTTCCTTCGGAAAGAGGCCACGGCCCCAAGGACTGGAGCCCAACCAAGCGACTTAACTATTCATTATGCTAATATGCCCTTTGTTGAGGGTCCAGGAGCCAATGCCCTGACACAAGCCAGCAGGGCAATGCCTTCACCCACATCACGAGCAAGCCTATTCTTCCTTTGTGGGCTGTGCTCTTGGAAATTAAATTTCAGTGCAGACTGTCTCCACCTCCCACCCTGGGAACACCCTGCCACCCTCCACGCTGCCTCCCACCAGCCCACTAGGTTGGTCGGGCATTGGTCTCAAATCTGCAAGCACCATGGAAAGTTGCCCAGGGCTTTGCCACAGTTCTCCTAAAGGGTGCTACACCCTACCTTGTGTCTTTGTAGTCTTCTTTGCCTTCTGCAAATCCCCTTTGCGACTCCAGAACACAGCAGGCGGCCCTGCCCACGGCCTCTGCCCACATTGCCCCTCCATTGTGACAGGTCCTTCCTCAAAGCCACCCAGGATTTAGTCCCTCACCTCCCCCAGTCTAGCATCCCCTTGGAAAGAAACAACAGTTGACCCCAGATATAACAACCCACCACAGCCCTGTCTCTGGGCCTGCAGTCCCGCCTAGCCAGGGACCTCAAGTAATCCGGAGGAGGAACATTAGGATGAGTCTGCCTCCTCTGTGAGCCCCCACATCTCACCAATGCTGCAAATGCCCACGTTGGAAAAGATGCCAGTAATTCTGGTTCAACATGTTCCAAGGAGGGGGAAACGACAGCCTGCTGTTGACATTCCTGACTTGGAATTGTGAACACATTCTTAGAGGGTAAAAATTAACCACCGTCAGTTGGGGAAGGCATTAGGGGGAGGGCATTATGGCTGCACTTCAAGGACTGATCACAAAAACCACCTCACTCCAAGTGCCCAGGGGCCTGCATCGACGTTTAACAGAGCCAAACCAGAGCGAGCCCAATTCTGGACTGTTCCCTCAGAAAAGCAGCCGAGGAAACCCTGAGTAATTGCACTCATAGATCATAGGCTCTGGCATGCGGTTCCCAGACTGAACCATTTATCCAAATTAAAACCATTCTCCAGAAACAAAATCAGACCCTTTTAATTGAAAATAAAACCAAGCAACCCCGAAGGCTTTTTTTTTTTTTTAAATGAAAGACATTCTTCCTGCTTTCTCATCCCATTAATCACAGAGTTTACACAATCTGTCAAAATAGCTTGGTAAGAAGTCTCCCTCTTCCTTTTCCTGCAGGCCTGGTTTTTACCCTGGGGGTGACAACCTGGCCATGTTTAAGGACAGCGGGTGGACACCGTGAGAATCCAGCCAGCACCCTATGTCTCAACTGCAATTTGACTGTATACACCAAGGAACTCCAAAAAGCTTGTGTTCACCAAAAAAAATGGAAAGAAGGGACTTACACACCCATGTCCATAGCAGCACTATTCACAACAGCCGAAGCGTAGAAGTAACTATAAGTGTATCAACAGATGAATGGATAAATAAAATGTGCTATTCATATACACACACACACACGGTATTATTCAGCCTTAAAAAGATAGAAATTGTGATACATACTACCATGTGGATGAAACTTTGAGGACAGTATGCTAAGTGAAATAAACAAATCACAAAAAATACAAATACTATATGATTCCACTTGTATGAGGCACCCAATGTAGTCCGTTTCATAGGGACAGAAAGTAGAACGGTGGTTGCCAGGGACTGGGGGGAGGGGAACGTGGGGAGTTAGTGCTTAAGGGACACCGAGTTTCAGTTCTGCAAAATGGAAAGAGTTCTGGAGATCAAGGTGGGTGATGGCTGCACAACAATGTGAGGGTACTTAATGTGACATAACTGCACAGCTAAACATGATTAAAACGACAAAGTTCATGTTACGCATGTTTTACCATAGTTTAAAAAAAAAATAAGTTTGTATTCTCTGATGTCAAAGAGTCTGCTAGAAATCCTTTTAAGAACATGACTAGCTACAATCTGCCCAAAGACCTATGTGCAAGCATAACACAGGATGTAAATGATCGACGAACAAATAGTGAAGTCGAAATATTGTGGTACATCCACATACTGAAGTACTATACTGTTATCAGCAGTCATATTTACACAGAGCTATTTCTGGATTGGGAAATGCTTATACTGCCACATTGATTTTAAAATGCAGGATACAAAAAAATACATATGGTATGATCTCAGCTTGGTAAATTAAAAAAGCACGGAAAACATATGGCACACAAGCAGGCTAAAATATGAACCTCTGTGGAGGTGATATTAGAAGGAAATTTTTCCTTTTTCCTTAGCATTTCTCTATCTTTTCCAAGTCGACAATGAGCACTATTACAAGAAAACTATTTTGTAGAAAAATAGTCAAAAAGCAAATTAAGCAGCAAAGATATGTTCATTACTTGAGAGTCTTCTGCTACTCTCCGAGTAATACAGGTAACAAGTGTGCCTCCCTCCTGCGTGCAGGACAAGACAGAAATGCATTCTTCACCCACGCAGAGCCCTCCTATCTCCCTTAGCACCTACCCAAGACATGCACACAGGCCCCCTTTCCTCCAGCCCTGTCCACCCGGCTCTGCAGATCTTTCCAGAGGAGACAAACTGGAAACACCTGTCCTTGATCTTTGGCGAAAAACTCATCTCTATCATGCTGGCCTCCCCTGTGTCAACCAGTGAGCACACAGTTCCCTCCCAGGGGATCAGATTAGCACCTCCAAGAATGAGGAAGTGGTTCTCCAAAAGGACCACAAGGTGCTTTTCAGGCCCCTGAGGCCATGGAAATTCAGCAGGACCAAAGTACACTGGGCCTGGAGCCCAGAAGGAGGAAACAAAACCCCACGTGGCTCCCACCCCTGAGCTCCAGAACCTGTGGAGGAACGACAACCCCAGGCTGCAGGCGACAAATGACACACACAGTCACAATAACCCCAGAACCTCCCAGGGCAAAGGGCAGTTCTACCCCAGGTTCGTGGGATGCCAGAGCCTGGTCTATGTCACAGCCTCCTGTGCGTACCTTTGATCTACCTCCCAAATGGCCAGTGATGAAAGGGGTAGGCGCCCAGGGACACCTCTAAGAAAGGTGATGGATTACAAGGTGGAGAAGAATGCCAGGACCAGGCCCCTTTGTTTGCAGAGCCAGCCCGGCGCTCCAGGGAGGAATGTGCACAGGCCAGGATGCAGATGCCCCTGCTAATGGCCCAGTGTGCCCCAGGGCCCACTCTCCTGCCCGCTGTCCTGCACAGCCAGATGTGGGCCTGTGCCTTTTATTGTGTGACTCCAAGTGAGTGAAATGCTACACACTGCAGCTGTGTTCCAGGGTGATGAGGAGAGCGCGGATTCCTGAATCCTCCAGCGAGAAATAATCCCAGGGCCTGGAGCAGAGCCCGGGCTCTCCTGTAAAAAGAGAAGCAACCGCAGACGGCACCGAAGGGCCTTGGCCAGCCACTTCCCAAGGACCGACCCTCCCTCCCTCCCTCCGTCCCTCCTTCCTTGCCATGAGTGTATTCCGGTGTATTCAAAGCATCAACGAATTGGTCTCTACTTTTCAGGAGCAGTTTCATAAACTCTACACACAAGAGATGCCACGTCACACTGTGGCTGCCAAGACACAATGAAAGGAGGTGACACACTTGAGTCCACCTGGAGATGTCCCCCGGTGTCCCCAGGAGCATGGCCTGGCTAGGAGTGGCACTTGTAATCGTTAGCAGGGCACCCATGTTCATCCTTCCTGGGTGCCGACAGGTTGCCACTCACTTGGGCAACTAGAAGAAAGAGTCCTAAAGATTCTTCTGATATCTTAGTAACAAAGCCAGGCCTGCAAAGGGCATATTAAGTGTTATTATCTTTCCCCAAAAGAGAAGAGGAAGAGGAAGGGCAGACAATCTAACATGAACCATAATTAGAGCTGAGGGAGGAAGGAAGAGTAAAGAAAGGCCCAGCCTTGGCGGCTGAGGAAGCAGCTGGGACTGGCGCACTGGCTGCAGTAGACGGCAGGCACACCACAGCTCCTGAGCCTTGGCCTGGCCACTCCAGCAGGGGCTGGACTGTGGGTGGAGACTGCACAAACCCCTCATCTTCGCAAGAACTCCAAGCATTGCTAACGGACCTGGATTCAGATCCAAGGCTTGGTATGCTCACAACACACCCAAGTGACTTGAGCTCGCTAAGTCTCAGCGCTCTCTTCCAGAAAAGGAAGACCATCAAGATGGCATACGTGCACGGTTTAACAACAATCAGACTGGGAACAGAAAGTGCCAGAGCCAGCTTGGGTACTTGAGTAGTGAAAGGAAGGGGGTCTTGTTAGCTGCATTATTAGGCTGAAGGCTGGCGGGCCGTTTGCAGAGAGCACCCAGGGATTCCTGTCCAGCGCTGGGGTGGAGATAGGGACAGAGAGGTCTCTCCCCTGAGGGGTGGCTCTGAGAAGCACTTCCCTAGCTCCGAGAGCACCTCCCTCTGCCAGGGGGAATTTTCTAGATCACAGACATAGAATCCTTCAGCATAATCTTTCATTCATTTTGCCCAGGAGACAAGAGTACTAGACTATTGCCTTCCAAAAAAAAAAAAAAAAAAATCTGCCAGGCGCAGTGGCTCACACCTGTAATCCCACACTTTGGGAGGCCGAGGCAGGTGGATCACCTGAGGTCAGGAGTTCGAGACCAGCCTGGCCAACAAGGCAAAACCCCGTCTCTACTAAAAATGCAGAAATTAGCTGGGTGTGGTGGTGTGCGCCTGTAATCCCAGCTACTTAGGAGGCTGAGGCAGAACTGCTTGAACCCAGGAGGCAGAGATTGCAGTGAGCTGAGATGGAGATGGCCCGACTGGACTCTAGCAAGACTCCGTCTTAAAAAAAAAAGAAAAAAGAAAAAAAAAACAGAATGTAAGAATCCTCCCTTCCCTGACACAGTGAGGCATTCTGACGGACCCTAAATTGTGTGCAGTGCTTCATCCCCAAGTTAATGGCCCCCCTCCTCAGTCACCCTCATTTTCACTGGCCTCCCCCCTCCTGTTTGGCAGAGGCAGCTCCCAGCGAGGGTAGGAGGCAACAGGTGAGGGATACCAGGTGGAGCTGCACCAGGTGCATGGGGCACGGAGGTTGGGGGGGGTGGTTAGAGGTGTGCCTAGAGGGCCACGGTGCTCCTAGAGTACACTGAGCATGGCAGGAGATGCTGCCACACAGACAATGGAGACACACCGAAGGACCCCGAGCTCAGCACTACAATCCCACGTTGCAGTGGCGGACGTGTACCAAACACATTCCTGAGTCACAGAGGACAAACAGAAAGCTCAAGAAACTTGGAGAGTCTAGTTTTCTGCTTTTACGAGAAACGGACAGACATCAAGGAAACCACTGTTCCTGCCCGAGCTGCCCCGGAAAAGCCCTGCAGCAGGACACGGACCTGCATCGGGACTCAACATACTCTAAAATTCAAAACGCCCTCTCAATCTAGGAGAATTTAGCCCTGCTCAGCAGCATTTTGGTGGCAGCAATTTTTGTTGTCTCGGCGTCTTAGAAGCAGTGAGGCAGCGTGGAAATGACCCACTTGTGAACCACAATCCCTGTGAAGATGAAGCCACGCAACATGCCCTTCACCGTGGAGGCCGAAAGAACTGTGTTCCGTGTCATGATGGTTTTTAATACTCTTGCTAACTGTGAGGAAGAGAGTAACTAAGTTAACTAAACACCTACTCAATTAACCAACTAACCAGCATCCCTTATTCTAGATCAACAAGGATAGCAGCAGAGGATTCTAGATAGACAGGACTGGCTCTGTGTCATTCCAGGCACGGCTTGCAGGGGTTAGCTGATCTCCCAATGCTTTATGGAGTCCTACAGGAAGGACTCAAGGGTCCCAGGGTCAACTCACCTTCTGGAGAGCTTCAGACACCCAGACCCACCCTTCCCATGGCAGCCCCTGCTACATGGAGCAAACCCACCAGATCCACCCGCAAGACAGGAGGCTCCTCCCTGGGAAATCTATGGGGCCGCTGTGAGGAAGCCTGGAAGCCTCAATTCTAAGTGTGCTGCTGAGGCACTCAGCAAATGTCTCTGGCCTCCTAGTAAGTGGCAGAGATCTAAACAATGCTTTCTGCCCTCAGGAAGGTGGAAAGTTCCTCCCCCTCGCAAGTTCATACACAGGGACACAGGGAGGGAACAAGAGGCTTCCCCTGGACAGGGGTGGTTTACAATAGGCTGATCTTAGGAAAGGAGTGGGGCACATAAGAGTCAGAGGACTGGCTCATTCAGATCCCTAACTGTTCCCGGACTTTAGGAATTTACTTGGTATTTTACTCATCTGTAAAATGGGTCCTTGTGGAGAATGCTAAGCAGACATAAGCCGCGACTGCCAGATGGTAGGTCAGCCCTTCCACTCACTGTTCTTGCCATACTGCCTCCTCCTCAGGTCTCTGCTATCCCCTTCAGCAACACCTCCTGCAGTGGAGGAACATACTTTGACACCCCCTCTCCTGCCTTTTATTTCCAGAGTCACATTTGCAAACAGCTCGCTTTCAAAACATTAGGTGCCAAAGAGACACTTTGTAAAAAAAAAAAAAAAAATTCCATTTGCATCCAAGAATAAGTAGTGCAGCTCGCTTTCAAACCACTAGGTACCAAAGAGATACGTTGTAAGAAAAAACAAAACAATCAGTTTGCATTCAGGAACAAGTAGTGCCCCGGGGCTACTAGTTTTTCCATCTTTGCTGATTTTTTAAGAAATAATGGCCGGGCGCGGTGGCTCAAGCCTGTAATCCCAGCACTTTGGGAGGCCGAGATGGGCGGATCACAAGGTCAGGAGATCGAGACCATCCTGGCTAACACGGTGAAACCCCGTCTCTACTAAAAATACAAAAAATTAGCCGGGCGAGGTGGCGGGCGCCTGTAGTCCCAGCTACTCGGGAGGCTGAGGCAAGAGAATGGCGTAAACCCGGGAGGCGGAGCTTGCAGTGAGCTGAGATCTGGCCACTGCACTCCAGCCCGGGTGACAGAGCAAGACTCCGTCTCAAAAAAAAAAAAAAAAAAAAAAGAAATAATTCAGCTGAGCTGCTGATAGCTATGGCAGCCTCAGCTGAGGAATTGCTGTCTGGACATGCATTAGCATTCAGGCGACAGTCGGACATGCAGCAGCAGCCAGGAGCAGGGCTCTGGGACCCCACAGTCCTGTCCCAGAATCCCAGGCTGCACTACTGCCATGTTTCATTTCATCTCGGCCAAGTTACTTAGCCTTCCTTTGCCTCAGTTTACTCGTCTGTAAAATGGGGTAATCATAATCCCAACTTCCTCCAAGGACTGTAATTTGGGTGAAATGAAATGAATGCCTGCAAAGCATTTAGCACAAGCAAACACTCAATCAGCGTCCCTGTTCCTTTGTCTTCGGGGTCACCATTACTATTCCTAAGGTCAGGAGTCTGGCTTGCTGCCAGTTCCTCCTGTCAGCTCCCTGTGTACACAACCCCCACCCCGTGCTGCCACAGCCCCACCAGGACCCAGAGCACCTCCATCTCTGGGTAATGGCCTTGCCCCTCCACCCTCCAGCTGCAGTGACTCCCCACCCTCTCCCTGGCCCTCAAGGCCTCAGCACAGAAAAGCCTTTCTTAATACTTGTTGATTGATTTGCAAATATAACCTCACAGGCCCCAAAGAGGGAAGAACCAGAATCACCAGAACAAGCAAACCTCATTCAAAAGGGAAAGCATGAAAGCACTTTTAAAAAGTAATATGCACAGACCAAAGCCTCAAGAAAATCTACCAAAATATCAAAAGGTTGGTTAGTTCTGAAGGGCTATGCAATATTAATACAATGAGTTCTGCATTCATACTTTTCAGTATATTTTCAGAGTCCTCCATGATCATGCATTCAGGTAGTGAAAAAAATGGGGGAGAAGCCATCTCGGAAGATCAAAGTGTGTGAATGGGCCCCAAGGAAGCCTGGGGGCTTCCCAGGGCGTTGTGACCACCCTCAATAGTGCTCTCTGCTGGCCCCACACCCTGATGGCGCTTTGAGTTTTTCAACCACGCTGGAGTCCGGGTCACCTGCTGACACTGTCTGGAGAATGCCAGAGGAGCGCCTGAGTCTCTTCCCGCCACAGACACTCAAATCACTCCAAGCAAAGGACCCCGGACTCACATGTCAGGCCGCTGCGCAGCAGCGACACAGAGACCCCTGGGACGTCAGGGACCCTCCTTCTTGCTGCTTGTCAGCGACAGCTCCCGCGTGCCAGGAAGCACATGCTACACAGCTGGCCCCCAGCCTGGGACAGCCCCCCACCCCACCCCGGAACATCCCCCCGCCCCGAGGTCCCGTCCTTCGGGGAAAAAAAGGAAGCGCGAAAGGACCCCCTACCTCCCACCCATCAAAGGGAAAGGGAAAGAGACGCACTGAGAGTTTGCCTAGAAAAAGTAGGCGAAGGATTTCGAGCCTGTCCATTGAAGCCCCTAGCTGCGCTCTCCACCCAGAGTCTCGAGACGGAGTTCTAGGGTACAAAGTCCGCTCGGTCCCGACAGCGACTGCGACAGAGCTGCTCCAGTCTCTGCCCGCAGTCTCAGTCCAGGGCGCCCGGGCGCCACGGGTCCCATTCGAGTGGTCCTGCGCCCCAGCCCTGTCCCCAAACCCAGGCAGTCAGTGCCCCCGTCCCCGGACTCTGGCGGAGCTGGCCCGCGCGCCCCAGCCCCTGTCTTGGGACTCCTGCCGAGCCGCCGCCCGCCACGCGCCCCAAACCCCGTACCCGCGCGCACGAAACCCCTTGCCCGTGCGCCCCCAGCCGGGTCCCAGCGGTCCCTAACCTGGGTTCCCCCGTGAGCCCATCCCCGCGCCCTGAGCTCCCGTCCTCCGCGTTCACCGAACTCCATCCCCGCGCCCCAGCTCCAGATCCCTGCGCTCCCCAAGCGTTGTTCCTGCGCCCGGACCGCGAAAGCCCGCGCCGGGCCCGAAACAAAGAGGGCAGCGGCGCGTGGCCGCGTTTCCTCCTTCCCCGGCCCCAGTACCTGGGGGAGCCTGCGGCGCGGTCCGGCGGGGCGATGGCAGCAGCGAGGCTGGGCTCCGAGTAGCGCGCGGGCGGGCCCGTCCTCCTGGCTGGCGGCCGGCGCCAGCGGCAGGGCCCCCTCGAGGCGGCGCGGGCAATCGCCACGGCCAGCCCCCGCGCCCGCGCCCCGAGCCTGGCGGGTCACCTGGCCTCATCACCCTAACAATGCGGCGCGCCTCCGGGCGCGGGTCACCTGGGCCCCCAGCCCTGCCGAGGTGTGCCCTGGGACCTCCCTTCGCTGGCCGCGGAGGGGACCCGGGATTATCGGACCCATTGAGCAGCCCAGGCTCCAAGCGGTCTGGAGACTTGCAGGTTCCGCCGGGCCGATGTTAAGAGTACCTGGGGAGGTGGGTTCGGATCCTGGTTCCTGCACAACCAGTTCATTCTTTAATTCAGCGCTTGTAATTAAAGTGCTCTCCGGGAGCAAGACCTACCCTCCCTCCTGTGGCTCACAGTCTAGTGGGGTCGCGCATACATAAAGGGGCACAGCCGCTCCGGAAAGCCTAGGGTGCCCTAGAAGCCCCTGAAAGACCCAGCTAATGAAGGGAGGAGGTCAGGGAAGTCTTTAGAAGTCACATGACTTCTTAAAATGCGCCGGGACAAATGAGCAGAATTTAGGCAAGCCAGGTGGAAACCAGAAAAACGATCGCGAGCAGAGAGATTCTCAGAGGAAAGGCCTATAGGTTGTCCATCCTGACTGTCTATCCCTGAGATTCAGATGACCCTGAACTCAGTCTCTTAGCCTCAGTGTCCCCATTTGTGAGATCAGAGGAATAGAAAAATTCTGCAGAAACCAAAAGTGCTCTTCCTCCAGGGAGGTCACAAGAGAAATTTCATCAGCGGTTCGTTCTGTGGTCCTTTCCAGGAAAACATCTTCCCCGCCAGCCTCCCACAGAAGAGAGACCTAGATTTCATCTGCCACGTGGAGCAGGCGGTCTCATCATCCCACTCGGAGCAGGGCCCAGGGCAAGTTTTGGAGGATAGTCACCAAAAACTGCTTTGGATTCGGGAACAGAACTGCCTAACCCATCCGCAGCCCTGGGGTCTTGCCCTGCTCCTCTGGCCCCTTCAGGGCAGCGAGGGAAGCAGGGAAAACAGCTTATCAGAGATGGCAGAGAAACTGAGCAAGAATAATTATCCTGGAAAAGACTCTCAGAAGCAACCAACAGAAACTTCGAGGCTCCAGATCCAAACAGCTGAGAATGTGGGGCCTGAGCCACGCTCTGACTCCACTCCCACCACACAAGGAGAAACAAGAGCTGCTTTTCTGGACGACTTGAACAACTCCTGCTGTGCTCTGGAAGGTAGTGTCGTTTTTCATCCCCAGACTGATCTGGGTACTTATTCCCAGGCAAAGACTTCATGAGCACCAAGCCCCAACCCTCAGAGATGAGGCAGTCATTTTTCCTGCCCTCTAGGAGACACCAAGCCAAGAGTCAATGAGATGAGTCAGGGGGTACCAGGGAAGATGCCAGACGGGAAGGTGGGGAGGAGGTCACAGCCAACTGAGTTAGGAATGGGAGGTGAGGCTGGTACTGTTACGATCCCCTTTATCCTGTTAAGGAAACAGGATCTGACATTCTAGGCAACTTGTTCAAGGTCACCCACCTGGTCAGGCAAAGGAAGTGGGAGGGACTCAGGACTATCTGGCCTTGAGACTACTCTTAACTTCTTCCCAGCTGCCTGACCACACCATCCACTCTGTGCAACTGGACCAAATCATCACTTTGTTCAACCCTCTCTTACATTAGACTCTGGTGACCTTCACACCCAGAGCCAATTACATGCTATTCTGTCCATCATAATGCCAAAAACCCTGTTGGCCGAATGACGACATGAATTTGCGTCAAATGGGTGTGGTGTTAGGGCACCCATTTACAGGAGGTGACACTGTTGTTTGCCTGAGAGCTCACAGTCAGGAAAACTCAGTGCAGTGCTGGGGTTCTCTGGCCCTTTGTCAGGGAGCCTCTCCTAAAGTCTCTCCAAACTGCTACTCACACCAAAGCCAGATGGCCCCACTGGCCGCACTGCCCTTGTTGGGGTAGCAATGGAAGGGGATGCCCCAGCCACACCTTTGTTTCGGAAAAATTGATTTGGGTGCTCATTCATGCAGTGTCTGTGGTTATATTCCCTGGCAGTGTCTCAAGAAAGGAGAAGAAAAACCGGGCTCCAGTATCCCCATGCACTGTGTTTTGGCTGGGGCGGCTGCTCCCCAGGTTCCCCACACCTCGTCCAGAGGCACATGAAAGGAAGCCTCTCTGGATCCCCAGTCAGCACCTGGGCCCCTTCCAGAGCTTCGCTTCCCCAGCCCAGGGCCTCCCCACTTCCCAGGCTGTAACTGCGAGTTTCCAAGAAATTAGACAAAAACAGGGCATGAACAAGTATCTGAAAAAGGGAATGTGCATGTTTTCCATCCTTAGCCATCCAAAAAAAATCTCAAATTTGAAAGCAAAAGTCTCCAACATTTAGCTGGAAAAAAAAGAAAAAAGCAGTAATATGCCAAGAGTGGCCTCTTCCTCCTAGTATGCCATGCAGAGGGCAGGGGAGTCTGGGCAAGAACCTCCCGCCACCAATCTCCTTCCTCCCTGAGCCCTTCTCTGCAGACTCATTCTTGCTCCTCCCCTGTAGGAGTTTTAGAAGATGTGTTGGAAGCTTGTCATTGCAATGAAGATTGTCTTTGCTGCCGCAAAAATCTGATAATTTGTATCCCTAGATCAAGGGAGGTATATGAGCAAGGACTTGGATATTTTTCCTTATTTCTTATTTTCTGTCACTGAAGTTAGTATTTCCCAAAGACCAACTGAAAGAGAAGCAGGAAACATTATACAGGATGGAGTTACAAAGCTCTACAGGGTGTTCAGAGAACTGTGAAGTTGGAGCATGAGCAAATGCCTGTGTTTTGCCTTAAGATACTGAGTCTCAGCCGGGCACGGTGGCTCACACCTATAATCCCAGCACTTTGGGAGGCCGATGAGGGCGGATCATGAGGTCAAGAGATCAAGATCATCCTGGCCAATATGGTGAAACCCCGTCTCTACTAAAAATACAAAAATTAGCTGGGAGTGGTGGCACGCACCTGTAGTTCAAGCTACTCTGGAGGCAGAGTGAAGTGGGGAGATAGGAGAATCACTTGAACCCAGGAGGTGGAGGTTGCAGTGAGCTGAGATCACACCACTGCACTCCAGCCTGGGTGACAGAGCAAGACTCTGTCTCAAAAGAAAAAAGAAGGCCGGGCGCGGTGGCTCAAGCCTGTAATCCCAGCACTTTGGGAGGCCGAGACGGGCGGATCACGAGGTCAGGAGATCGAGACCATCCTGGCTAACACGGTGAAACCCCGTCTCTACTAAAAAATACAAAAAACTAGCCGGGCGAGGTGGCGGGTGCCTGTAGTCCCAGCTACTCGGGAGGCTGAGGCAGGAGAATGGCGTGAACCCGGGAGGCGGAGCTTGCAGTGAGCTGAGATCTGGCCACTGCACTCCAGCCTGGGTGACAGAGCAAGACTCCGTCTCAAAAAAAAAAAAAAAAAAAGAAAAAAGAAAAAAGAAAGAAAAAAAAAAGATACTAAGTCCCTTGAGACTCTTACTGGAACACCTGGCCCTTTCCTCTCTTCCTTTTTCTCTTCCCAAACACACGAATCCTCAGCTACAACTCAACAAAGTGGGCTTTACACTTGGCAGGCCTGGCTAGAGGCACCTCAGCTTTTCCATGTCTTAGAACCTTTTCGGAATTTATGTAACCTTGGTGTTTGTGATGGTTCATATCAGATGTCAACTTGACTGGGCTAAGGGTTGCCCAGATAGCTGGTAAAATGTGATTTCTGGGTGTGTGGGTGGGATGTTTCTGGAAAAGCTTAGCATTTGAATGGGTAGACTGACTAAAGCAAATCCATCCTCACCAATTTGGGTGGGCACCATCCAGTCCTTCAGGGGCCCAAGTAGAACAAAAAGGCAGAAAAAGGGTGAATTCTTCCTCTTCCTCCTTGAGCTGGAACATTCATTTTCTCTTGCCCTGAAATATCAGTGCTCCTGGTTTTCAGGCCTTTGGACTGAGACTGGCAATTACACCACAAGCTTTCCTGCGTCTCCAGTTTGCAGACGTAGGACTTAGCCGCCATAATTGTGTAAGCCAATTCCTACAATAAATTTCTTCTAAACTGGGCGCAGTGGCTCACGCCTGTAATCCCAGCACTATGGGAGGCAGAGGCGAGCAGATCAGGAGATCGAGACCATCTTAACATGGCGAAACCCCGTCTCTACTAAAAAATACAAAAAATTGGCTGGGTATGGTGGTGGGAGCCTGTAGTCCCAGCTACTTGGGAAGCTGAGGCAGGAGAATGGCGTGAACCCAGGAGGCAGAGCTTGCAGTGAGCCAAGAATGCGCCACTGCATTCCAGCCTGAGCAAGAGAGCAAGACTCCATCTCAAAAATAAATAAATAAATAAATTTCTTCTTTATATCTGCATATGCCCTATTGGTTCTGTTTCTCTGGAGAACCCTAATACAGCACCTTGTTTCCAAAAACTGCACCTGCACACCAACTTCTGCAAACATGGGCCCTGGGACCCCACTTCGTGGATGCCCACTGCATGGATGCAGAGTCAGGTTTTCTTCTTCTTCTTCTTCTTCCTTCTTCTTCTTCTTCTTCCTCCTCCTCCTCCTCCTCCGCCTCCTCCTCCTCCTTCTTCTTCTTCTTCTTCTCCTTCTTCTCCTTCTTCTCCTTCTTCTTCTTCTTCTTTCTTCCTTCTTCTTCTTCTTCTTCCTTCTTCTTCTTCTTCTTCCTTCTTCTTCTTCCTCCTCCTCTTCCTCTTCTTCCTCCTCCTCTTCCTCTTCTTCTTCCTCCTCTTCCTCTTCTTCCTCTTCCTCTTCCTCTTCCTCCTCCTCCTCCTCCCCTTCCTCCTCCCCTTCCTCCTCCCCTTCTTCTGCTGCTGCTGCTTCTTCGACAGAGTTTTACTCTTGTTGCCCAGGCTGGAGTGCAATGGCACAATCTCGGCTCACCACAATCTCCACCTTGAAGGTTCAAGCAATTCTCCTGCCTCAGCCTCCTGAGTAGCTGGGATTACAGGCATGCACCACCATGTCCAGCTAATTTTTGTATTTTCAGTAGAGACAGGTTTTTCCATGTTGGTCAGACTGGTCTCGAATTCCCAACCTCAGATGATCTGCCCACCTCCGCCTCCCAAAGTGTTGGGATTACAGGCATGAGCCACCACACCCGGCCCAGGCTCTTCTTCTTAACATACCTATAGGGACTTCTTGCCCTGTGCCAGCCCCATGGCCCGCTGCTTCTAGAATCACTGCAGTAAAAAATCAGAGCCTGAATGAAGTCAACATTGGTTACCCTGGTTGGATCTGAGATTCCAGATTTTTCTGACTGCAAGAACCTTCACTACCCCTGACACATGCTTGACTGACTCCAGTGATGGGAATCACCCAGCTTGGTAGAAATCAGCCCATTCTTTGCCCAGTAGGAAGGCCTTTCTTGGAGAGCAGTGATAATCTGATGACATCATGACAGATATCTCCCAATGGCTATAAGGGAACAGGAGAGGGAGGCCGGGGAGGGCTCTCTGCAGGGACTGCCTGAGAATCAGGAGTCTGCCGGGCAGACCTTTCTGGAACCATGTGGGTGGAGGAGGGGCAGGCTGCAGGTGCAAAGCAGGAAGCCCTGTAAGAGCTTGGTGTTGGTGTGAGGGGGCAGTGCTCGAGCCTGTGCCAGGGAATGCGAGGAGGTGGCCAGAGGGGACGAAGACAGGCAGTGAGAGAGAGCCCACAGGAGGCTGCCGAGAGCCTAGGCTGGAGAAACATGCAGGAGGGGGCCAGATGGTGGAAGGGCTAAACTCGGATCCTTTTAAATTCAGGTAGATTGTAGTAGGAATTCTGGAGCTGCATCACAAACACCTCTGCGAGCCTCAGTTTTCTAACCTGTAAAATGAAGGTATTAAACCTAAAGCCACATGGACTTTATGAGAACTGGGCGAGATTGCCTTCCTGAAGCTCTTAGCACAGTGCCTGAGTCACAAGGAGAACTTGGCAAACCACGGCTCCGCAGCAGCTGTTTGGGAGGTGCCATCTGCCTGGGCAGGCCTTGGAGATTGTCTGGAGAGGAGAATAAGAGCAACCAGCCTTGAGAAGTGCCCTGGCCTGAGAGTGACCACTGGCCCCACAGGGTCTGGTGCCTTAGGGGTACTCACAGAAATATAGACCAAAGCAGCTAGATCATTGGCTTGGGGCTCTGTGGTTTTGCTTTGTGGGCCGGGCGTGGTGGCTCATGCCTGTAATCCCAGCACTTTGGGAGGCTGAGGCAGGAGGATCACTTGAGGTCAGGAGTTCGAGACCAGTCTGGCCAACATGGTGAAACCTTGCCTCTACTAAAAACACAAAAATTAACTGGGCATGGTGGTGAACGCCTGTAATTCCAGCTACTCAGGAGGCTGAGCCATGAGAATCGCTTGAACCCAGGGGGCAGCAGTTGTATTGAGCTGAGATCTCACCACTGCACTCCAGCCTGGGCAACAGAGTGAGATTCTGCCTCACATAAAATAATAAATAAATAAATAAATACATAAAATTATGAAACAGAGAAGGGAATGTCTATTCAAATGTTTTATGTCCACTTGGCAGCGATCCCCTGGAAACCCTAAAGCTCTTTGCAGCTACCTGACTGGCGGCTGGGAGTCCCACAGAAGGGAAAAGCGGGTTCTGCTGGCTCCCTCTGTTGCTTTGCCTGGAAAAGCCTCTTTCCGCTTATTCTAGAAAACTTTCAACTTGGCCAGGCGTGGTGGCTCATGACTGTAATCCCAGCACTTCGGGAGGCCAAGGCAGGTGGATCACCTGAGGTCAGGAATTCAAGACCAGCCTGGCCAACATGGTAAGACCCCGTCTCTACTGAGAATACAAAAAATTTAGCTGGGCATGGTGGCAGGCGCCTATAATCCCAGCTACTCGGGAGGCTGAGACAGGAAAATCACTTAAGCCCGGGAGGCGGAGGTTGCAGTGAGCCGAGATCATGCCATTGCACTCCAGCCTGGGCAACAAGAGCGAAACTGTCTCAAAAAAGAAAAGAAAACCTCCAGGTCATCCACCAGATTTCTGCTAGGAGCTTGCCAGGCTGCCCCGCATCACATGATTGATTGGAGTGTAATCTTCTGGTCTAGACGTCTCTGACTCAGAGCCGCACAAATTTTTGGGAATAGTTTTCATCTCTACAACACCCCTTCCTACCTTTCATGCTGTATGTCCTTTGCACAACATACTAGTTTCTAAAAATTAGACTACAGCTGTCTAGTTTTCTGGAAAACGATGTCATTTTCTAAAAAGAAATGAACCCTAGGAGCGGAAAGCTGTGACTGCCCACCCATCCCGGTGCACAAGTCTCCACAGTGCCCAGCCCCATATGCTCAGGTCCTCTTCTGATGCCACCGCAGGCACCACAGTCATTAACTAAACTTCCCTCAGTGCTGCTGTTGTGTCAGTTTTCCTCATACTCACCAGGAACTAAAAAACACTCCTTGAATCAAAGTAAGCATTATCACTTAGATTTACCCAGATTTTATTCCCCAAGTACCATCAAAAGAAACTAGTGGCTGGGTGCGGTGGCTCACGCCTGTAATCCCAGCAATTTGGGAGGCTGAAGAAGGTCGATCTTCTGAGGTCAAGAGTTCGAGACCAGCCTGGCCAGTATGGTGAAACCCCGTCTCTACTAAAAATATACAAATTAGCTGGGAGTGGTTGTGCACACCTGTAGTTCCAGCTACTGAGGAGGCTGAGAGAGGAGAATAGCTTGAACCCAGGAGGTGGTGGTTGCAGTGAGCCAAAATGTGCCACTGCACTCCTGCCTGGGTGACAGAGCAAGACTCCATCTCAAAAAAAAAAAAAAAAAAGAAAAAGAAAAAGAGGAAAAAAAGAAACTACCAAGACCCATGCCGGGCACAGTGGCTCACACGTGTAATCCCAGCACTTTGGGAGGCCGAAGCGGGTGGATCGCCCGAGGTCAGGAATTTGAGAACAGCCTGACCAATATGGTAAAACCCTGTCTCTACTAAAAATACAAAAATTAGCCTGGCGTGGTGGCTCATGCCTGTAATCCTAGCTACTTGGGAGATTGAGGCAGAAGAATCACTTGAACCTGGGAGATGGAGGTTGCAGTGACCGGAGATGGTGACACTGCATTCCAGCCTGGGTGACAGAGTAAGACTCCATCTCAAAAAAAAAAAAAAAAAAAATTAGCAAGACTCAAGACTCTGCTTCTGGTTTCCTGGGTAGGATTCCAGAACCTTCTCTGCGGTGTCTAGACTTGGAGAAGAAAGCTCTGTGGCAATGTTCTTAGGTCAGCATCCTGCTCACTCCCATACGTGGGCCTGGGACATTGCTGGCACAGCCTGTGCGGGGGCAATGAGCAGGTAGGAATCTGACAGCAGCCAGAGTGGAGGTGATGCGAGACACCTGTGTGACCAGACGCTCCCTCTCCTTCCCTTCCTCCCTCCTTCCTCCCCCCTCTCTCTCCTCTTCTCTCCCCTTCTTTTATTCCCCGACCCTGCCTTTTCTTCCTCTCTCCCTCTCCTTTTCTTTTTCTCCTTTTCTTTTCTCTTCTCTCTCATGTTCTCTCTCTCTCACTTCTATCTTTCCTCTGTCTTCCCTTCTTCTCCCCCGTTCCCTCTCTCATCTCTCTCTCACTCTCTTCCTCTCCCTTTAGACTATGGTGGCATAATTTTCTCTCTCCCCTTTCTCTCTCTTCCTCTCCTTTCTCCCTCTCTCACCTTGCCCCTCACTGTCTCTCCCCCTCCCTCAATCCCTCTTCTTCTTTCTCTCTCTTAGGACACATATCCAAAGGACAATAGGACTCAGATGAAAACTGGATGAAAATTGTAAGAACTACTTCTTGGGGCTGAGCCCAGTGGCTCACATCTGTAATCCTAGCACTTCGGGAGGCCAAAGCAGGTGGATCACGAGGTCAGGAGTTCAAGACCAGTCTGACCAACATGGTGAAATCCTGTCTCTACTGAAAACACAAACATTAGCTGGGCCTGGTGGCGCATGCCTGTAATCCCACCTACTCAGGAGGCTGAGGCAGGAGAATCGCTTGAACCTGGGAGGCAGAGGTTGCAGTGAGTAGAGATCACGCCACTGCACTCCAGCCTGGGCAACAGAGCAAGACTCTGTCTCAAAAAAAAAAGAAAAAAAGAAAAAGAATTATTTCTTGGGGCCGGGCACAGTGGCTCACACCTGTAATCCCAGCACTTTGGGAGGCCAAGGCGGGCAGATCACCTGAGGTCAGGAGTTCGAGATCAGCCTGGCCAACATGGCGAAACCCCATCTCTATTAAAAAAACAAAAAAATTAGCCAGGCATGGTGGTGCGCGCCTGTTGTCCCACCTACTTAGGAGGCTGAGGCAGGAGAATCGCTTGAAGGCAATTCAAGGAGAATCAATTACAGGTCACACCACTGCACTGCAGCATGAGGGATAAAGCGAGACTCCAACTCAAAAAAAAAAAAAAGAATTACTTCTCAGAGGACACAGTGAGCCATCATGTTTGGGGTCTTAAGGGATGCCACCCTTGTCTGGTGTCTCTCACCACCTAGCCCTTGGTGAAGAGAGATTCACGTTCGAGCCCAGTTGTCACTGGCAGTGAGATGGAGACCCCATTCCCCTCTGAGCCAAAGGCCTCAGTCATGATATTAAGAAAATAATCCCGGCTGGTCGCGGTGGCTCACGCCTGTAATCCCAGCACTTTGGAAGGTTGAGGTGAGCAGATCACCTGAGGTCGGGAGTTCGAGACCAGCCTGATCAACATGGAGAAATCCTGTCTCTACTAAAAATTCAAAATTAGCAGGGCGTGGTAGCACACGCCTGTAATCCCAGCTACTCGAGAGTCTGAAGCAGGAGAATCGCTTGAACCCGGGACGCAGAGGTTGCGGTGAGCTGAAATCGTGCCATTACACTGCAGCCTGGGCAACATGAGCAAAATTCTGTCTTAAAAAAAAAAAAATAGAAAAAGAAAAAGAAAAGAAAATAATGCCAGCCAGACATGGTGGCTCACACCCGTAATCCCAGCACTTTGGGAGGCTGAGCCAGGCGGATCACCTGAGGTCAAGAGTTCGAGACCAGCCTGACCAACATGGAGAAAGCTCGTCTTTACTAAAAATACAAAATTAGCCTGGTGTGGTGATGCATGCCTGTAATCCCAGCTACTTGGAAGCTTGAGGCAGGAGAATCGCTTAAACCCGGGAGGCGGAGGTTGCGGTGAGCTGAAATTGCACCATTGCAATCCAGCCTGGGCAACAAGAGCAAAATTCCGTCTCAAAGCAAAACAAAACAAAACAACAAACAATATAAAATAATCCCCACTGTAAAGGGTTGCAATGAACAAGAAGATAATTTGGACAAAGCAATCTATGAAACAAAGAGAAACAAGCTATGATGACATTGATATGTGACTTGGGTATTGCACATGAATAATAATTAGTATGTGAGTAGGCAAAATAGCCATGCATGGTGGTGCTCACCTGTGGTCCCAGCTACTCAGGAGGCTGAGGCGGGAGGACAGCTTCGGCCCAGGTGTTCGAGCCTGCAGTGAGCCATGACCATGCCATTGCACTCCAGCCTGGGCAGCACAGTGAGACCCTATCTCTAAAGTAAATATATAAAAATAACATAAAATGCCAGAGCGCGCGTTTACTGTGTGGATTTGGCAAGTTCACTAATTTCTCTGTGCCTCAGTTTCTTCTTCTGTGAAAAATGGAGATGATACCAGAACCAATACTAGCAGGCTGCTGTGAACACTAAGTACATGTTCTGTGATCCATTTAGAGCTGTGTCCAGCACTTCGTGCAAATGTAGCCACTATGACTATCTCACTGTCAGTGGAGGGGCAGCTTATCCCCTAAACATAATGACCACTCAATTAGGGGCTGTCAAGAGAAGACAGCAGCAAAGCAAGCTACTCAGCTAAAGAAGTTGACTTCATCTCCTTCCTAGCTCCTCCCGAAGCCAAAAATTCTGCCAGAGGTGTTTATTCCAAACCTGGCCGATCATGAAAATCACGTTGGAGGAGGGGGCGGTTAAACATTCAGATTCCTGAGCCCAGATCCTCTAAATTCCAGGGCTGGGTCCAGGAATGTGCTTGAAAAAAAAAAAAGGCCTCCACGTTTTGTAGTTACCGCATGATAAAGGAAAATGTACATATTTAAGAGGAGTGCCTTGCTATCTTGGAACGTTATTAACCTGAGCCTCCTTTGTAGTTAAAGACTGTCTTTCATTGGGGAACAAAAATCTGCAGATTTTAAGCTAGTTCAAGAATTGGGCATATTCCCAAGGGTTTGAAGGAAAGCGTTCTGATCTGCGGAATTCCTGAGCTGCACTGCGTGCTCTGAGATCACAGCTCTGGCTGCACTAACCAGCCTGGGCCCTGCTCCGCATGACTCACCCACACGGACCTCAGGAGGGGTTTGGGAGCAAATCTGTGGCAATCAAATAGATTCTTACAATTGGTGAGGCGACCAGAAGCATTGAACCCAAGACAATATGTTGGTTTTCAGAGAAGGTATTTTGAAGGAGCTCCACTGAAATCCACTTTCTTTTTTTTTGTTTTTTTTTTTTTGAGGCGGAATTTTTTGCTTTCGTTGCCCAGGCTGGAGTGCAATGGCACTATCTCGGCTCACTGCAACCTCCGCCTCCCAGGTTCAGGCGATCCTCCTGCCTCAGCCTCCTGAGTAGCCGGGATTACAGGCGCGTGCCACCACACCTGGCTAATTTTTGTATTTTTAGTAGAGGTGGGGTTTCACCAAGTTAGCCAGGATGGTCTCCAACTCCTGACCTTGTGATCTGCCCGCCTTGGCTTCCCAAAGTGCTGGGATTACAGGCGTGAGCCACTGCGCCCAGCCCTGAAAACCCACTTTCTATGCAAAGGGCAGAAGAGTTTCTCCAACAGGTGGCCCAGATTATAAAGCCGCAAGGAAGGAGTGCTGCCCTTGCCGGACCACACTCACACGTGTGTTAACCACATTATTCCCGCATACTTGCCTCAGTAGCTCTCAGGGCCTGCTGGCCAGAATGACCAAAGTCATCTTGTTCAGAGGCTGCCAAGTAGCACCCGGAGAAAAAACCCAGGCTACCCCCAGGGCTGACTCAGATTGTTTTGTGAATTTACATCTTTTCTTTTCTTTTTTTCTTTTTTTTTTTTCTTTTTTTTGACAGAGTCTCACTCTCTGACCCAGGCTGGAGTGCAGTGGAGTGATCTCGGCTCACTGCAACCTCTGCCTCCCGGGTTCAAGCAGTTCTCCTGTCTCGGCCTCCTGAATAGCTGAAACTAAGGTGCACACCACCATGCCTGGCTAATTTTTGTATTTTTAATAGAGACAGGGTTTCACCATGTTGGGCAGGCAGATCTCAAACTCCTGACCTCAGGTGATCCACCCACCACAGTCTCCCAAAATGCTGGGATTACAGGCACAATCCACCACGCCCGGCTGTGAATTTGTATCTTTACATGATGATAAAACAGAGCATCACACCATAATCCAACGTGGCTGTTGCCAACTTGTACACTCTGCAGATCCCAAATGAAAGTCCCCTCGCCCTCTCTCTGCATGCCTCTGAACTCCCTTGAAGTGTGCCATTGCTTAGGAGGTTAGGGCTCTGCCCTGGTCTTTTTGATGCCGGGCTAGCCCACAGAGACTGGTGCATTGCTGCTTTTGGGGTGGTTGTTTTTTCCAGCAGCATTACTTTCTATTTCTAAATAAGTAAATAAATACTCAGGCATGTCACTGTTTTCCTTCCACTCTGGAAATCAGAGTCCAGCATGATGAAGCACAGCAGTTACTGGTCCCCCACCTCTGTCCCACCTTCCTCTCCCCAGTCAACAGCCCCAACCACGCAGAGCAGTAAATGATTTCTCAGCATCAGGCACCTACCCAATGCCCATTACAACGGACAGAAGATGAAGCCTTACCTTGCCCTCCCTTGGCTCTGGAGAGCAAGCTGGGCGATGGCAGAGGAATCTGGACACAGCAGGTCATGGCCACATGCCTCTGTGGCGCCTGAGCTTTCTGTGAACCATTTGGCTGCTGCTATGGGACTCTTTAAAAGTCAAATTTTTTGGCTGGGCGCAATGTCTCACGCCTGTGATCCCAGCACTTTGGGAGGCCGAGGCAGGCGGATCACAACGTCAGGAGATCAAGACCATCCTGGCTAACACGGTGAAACCCCGTCTCTACTAAAAATACAAAACATTAGCTGGGCGTGGTAGCGGGTGCCTGTAGTCCCAGCTACTTGGGAGGCTGAGGCAGGAGAATGGCGTGAACCTGGGAGGTGGAGCTTGCAATGAACCGAAATGGTGCCACTGCACTCTAGCCTGGTGGCTCTGTCTCAATAATAATAAAAAAAGGTCAAATTTTGGGCCGGGCGCGGTGGCTCACGCCTGTAATCCCAGCACTTTGGGAGGCCGAGGCGGGCGGATCACGAGGTCAGGAGATCGAGACCACGGTGAAACCCCATCTCTACTAAAAATACAAAAAATGAGCCAGGCGCGGTGGTGGGCGCCTGTAGTCCCAGCTACTCGGGAGGCTGAAGCAGGAGAATGACGTGAACCCAGGAGGCGGAGCTTGCAGTGAGCCGAGGTCGCGCCACTGCACTCCAACTTGGGCGAGAGAGCGAAACTCTGTCTCAAAAAAAAAAAAAAAAAGTCAAATTTTTTGATAAGAGGTTGAGACAGGAGGATCGCTTGAGGCCAGGAGTTCAAGACCAGCCTGGGCAACATAGTGAAACCTTGTCTTTACAAGAATGAATAAATAAATAAATAACTAGCAGGGCATGGTGACATGCACCTGTGGTCCTAGCTACTTGGGAGGCTGAGGCAGAAGGATGGCTTGAGCTCAGGAGTTCAAGGCTGTAGTGAGCCATGATTGTGCCACTGCACTCCTGTGTGACAGAGCAAAACCCTATGGCTACAAAATAATAAAATGAAATGAAATTCAAGCAATTAGATAGTCTCAGCAATTAATATAAAACCTTCTTCCTAGCCTTGCAGACTTCAGAATTCATTTTAGGCAAGAGAATCTTCATTCTGCAAAGGAAAGCCGCAGAAATTTATAACAATGAACCACAAACTTACAGGTTGCCTGAGTCAAGGCTTTCTTCATCTTATCTACCAGGAACAGAATGAGGGGTACATTAGCCACAGCAACTGCTTGCAGCTCTCTGCCTCCCCAGGCCACCAGAGTATGTGTCTGACCCAGCACCTTCACCCTTCTTCGTGGGCTCAGTGTAAGAAGAAACGCTTTGAATTGAACATACTTGTTTCTATACAAGAAGGACAGGTTTGTCTTTCCAACATTGAGGTTCCTATATGTTTTAGTTTGGTGGGGTTTTTTTGTTGTTTTTGTTTGCTTGTTTTGTTTTGTTTTGTTTTTTGACACAGTTTCACTCTTTGTTGCCCAGGCTGGAGTGCAGTGGCGTGATCTCGGCTCACTGCAAACTCTGCCTACCAGGTTCAAGTGATTTTTCTGTCTCAGTCTCCCAAGTAGCTGGGATTACAGGCACCCGCCACCACACCCAACTAATTTTTCTATTTTTAGTAGAGATGGGGTTTCACCGTGTTGGCCAGGTTGGTCTCAAACTCCTGACCTCAGGTGATCCGCCCACTTGGCTTCCCAAAGTGCTGTGATTACAGGTGTGAGCCACCGTGCTTGGCCAGTTTGGTTGATTAAAAGGTTCTTTTTTTTTCTTTTGAGATGGATTTTTTTTTCTTTTGAGACGGAGTCTTGCTTTGTCGCCCAGGCTGGAGTGCGATGATGCAATCTTGGCTCACTGCAACCTCCACCTCCAAGTTCAAGCAATTCTCCTGCCTCAGCCTCCTGAATAGCTTGGACTACAGGTGCCCGCCACCATGCCCAGCTAATTTTTTTGTGTTTTTAGGAGGGACGAGGTTTTGCCATTTTTGCCCAGGCTGGTCTTGAATCCCTGGGCTCAAGCGATCCACCTGTCTTGGCCTCCCAAAGTGCTGGAATTACAGACATGAGGCACCGCGTATGGCCTAAAAGGTTCTACTTATTTAAAAGCCTCATCCAGGTGCGGTGGCTCATTCCTGTGATCTCAAGGTGGGAGGAATTGCTTGAGGCTAGGAGTTTGAGAATAGCCCTGGCAACATAGCAAGATCTTTTCTCTACAAAAAAATAAGAAAAAAAAATGAGTCTGGCATGATGGTAAACACCTGTAGTCCTGGCTACTGGAGTGGCTGAGACAGGAGGATCATTTGAGCCCAGGAGTTTGAGGTTGCAGTGAGCCTGTATTGTGTCATTGTAATACAGGAGTGCTGGGAAGGGAAGAGTGTGGTCCCTTTGAATGATATGGAAGTGGGAAAGGGAAGTGCTGGGAGGAATCTGAACATAGCAGGTCATGGCCTCTGCTGTGCCTCAGCTTTCTGTGGACCATTTGGCTCCTGCTATGGGACTCTTATAAGTTTATATATATATATTATATATATATATTATATATATATTATATATATATTATATATATTATATATATATAATATATATATATATTTTATATATATATATATAAAAGATCCAGCCACTTGAGGATGCAGGGCTGCTTGAGGCCAAGAGTTCTCAAGACCAGCCTGGGCAACATAGTGAGACCTCATCTTTACAAAAAATAAAATAAACAAATTAAAAACTATCAGGGCATGGTGGCATGCACCTGTGGTACTAGCTACTTGAGAGGGTGCGGTCCCTGGCTAGGGCTCCAACCCCACAGACCTAGGTGAAGACAGGCACTTCTGCCTTCATGCCCAAATATTACATTTTCCAAGATCACCCTGGCCTACGATGCCCCCATCTTGAGTCTATAAAAACCCAAGACCCTAGCAAGGCAAAGACACACAAGCGGCTGGACGTTGTGAGGAATACATTGGTGGAAGAAGACACAAGTGGCTGGTTGTCAAGAGCACGCCAAAGGAAGAGCACACTGACAGGCCAGCACATAAGCAGGCCAACAACTAGCAGAACCACATGGAGTTTGACTGGGGCAGCTGGAAGAGAGCCCAGGCTGCCAAGCGGCCAGACTCCAGGGGAAAACGATCTCCCTCTGGCTCCCCCGTCTGCTGAGAGCTACTTCCACTCAATAACACCTTGCACTCATTCTCCAAGCCCACGTGTGATCTGATTCTTCCAGTACACCAAAGCAAGAAACCCTGGGGTACAGAAAGCCCTCTGTCCTTGGGACAAGGTGGAGGGTCTAATTGAGCTGACTAACACAAGTTGCCCATAGACGGCAGACTAAAAGAGCACCCCGTAACATGGGGCTTCAGAAGCTGTAAACATTCATCCCTAGACATTGCCAGGGGGTCAGAGCCCCACAGCCTGCCCGTCTGTATGCTCCCCTAGAAGCTTGAGCAGCTGGGCGCTGAAGAAGTGAGTCACACCCCCATCACTCTCCCTGCAAGGGGAGCAAGGGAACCTTTCCCATTTCAACTGAGGGCTCCCCCAGGATCCTGGAATGTGAGTGTAAACAAATGTGAAACTGTCGGGTCTGCCTCTCTTCCAAAACCCTACCATCTCTCTCTTTCCTGCGGGTATGAAGCTGATTCCCTTCAGAAACTGGGCCCTAACTGGCTATTTGAAACCCCCAGACTTTTTTTTTTCTCTCATGCAGCTCAAAATGGCTCTTATCTCTTCCTTTATAATGTGAAGAGTTTTGCTGCAGGCTGCAGCAATGTTACTAAGTAAAATGACCATTAGGTTCAGCCATCAAAGGTGCAGATCAGACCAGTTGTTCCTAGAGGTGCCATGTATGCCTGCACCTTGACAGGCACAGGCATGCAGTGCTAAGGGCACCTCTCCTTATCCTTTTCCCTCCCAGTTCAGGCACCTAGGTATGCCCGCAGCAGGCAAAGACCAAGCCCAACAGCCATGAGTGGGTGCGGGAGAAAGCGGTGACAGTAGCCCTGAACCCACAGTAGCTGCAATCCCATAGGGCCAACGGATGGGCACTTTCTTTCTTTCCCTGGCCAAGGAATTAGACCTGGTCTGAACTGGGGGAAAGACATAAGGAATAGAAAGACCCAGTTGTACTAAGCAAGAGGTTCTTCCCCCAGAATCTTCACTTTTTTCCCCTTAAATTGTTTTTCTCTTTTTTCTTTTACTAAGTGAGAGTGCCCCCCCACCAACCCCCACTCTGTTTCTGATAGGGAAGTTAACAGAGGAAGAACCCTTGCTGGCTGAGAATTGCAAATTTGACAGGGAACATTTGAGACACTCTAAACACAAATAGCCTCTAAAACGTCTTCTCAGGCTGGGCGTGGTGGCTCAACCCTGTAATCCTAGCACTTTGGGAGGCCAAGGAGGGCAGATCACGAGGTCAGGAGATTGAGACCATCCTGGCTAACACCGTGAAACCCCGTCTCTACTAAAAATACAAAAAAAAATTAGCTGGGCGTGGTGGCGGGCGCCTGTAGTCCCAGCTACTAGGGAGGCTGAGGAAGGAGAATGGCGTGAACCCAGGAGGCGGAGCTTGCAGTGAGCTGAGATTGTGCCATTACACTCCAGCCTGGACGACAGAGCGAGACTCTGTCTGTAAATAAATAAATAAATAATAATATCTTTTCAGTCCCAAACTGGATTCCAAGCTTCAGGCAGAGGCCCTAGAAAGAAATCCAGGTCTGAGGGATCCAAAGCCAGGCAACAGACATAGTGTAAATGGGCAGGACCAATTCCTGCTGACTAAACCCCCACACTCCATGGAAGGAGGCCAGGCTTCGTGGCATAAACAGGCCCAGGGAACTCAGTTTACCAACAGCAGGGAGAAAGGGAGGTGTAGGTGAGGGCAGTTAATTCCTGTTCTCCAGGTTTTCCCTGCTTCATGGATACATACCACATCGATACCCATGGCTGGCACCTGCCAAGGTTGCCGGGGCTCAGGGATAAAGGGTGGAGAGTGAAGGGAGGATGCTCGCTTTCTCTCTCCATCACACCCTGAGTTTTTTCGGAGAGAAGGAAGGGAATGAGAGGCACCTCTATTCCCTGTCTTTCAGAATGGGCAACCAGTTCTGTTCACCACCCCCAGCTTATACTCCTCTGGAGTGTACCCTGAACCACTGGAACTGCTTTGACCCTCAGAGTCTGGAGGAAAAGTGTCTCATAACCCTCTGCAAAAAGGTTTGGCCAAATGACGATTCACAGGAAGGACTGGCTTGGCTTCCGGGAGGAACCATTCATTTCAATACAATCTGGCAGTTGGAACTTTTCTGTAGATGTGAGGGCAGGTAGTCTGAGGCCCCGTATGTGCAGTCTTTCTATACCTTGCAAGAACCTTTGCCGACAGTGTAGGATTGATCCAGCCTTCCTGTTTGCCATCTCAAGGAAGGATGCAAGGGGCAAACCCAGGGAAGTAAAGGCATGAGTGCCAGTGGCACCCCAAGCAGAGAAGCCAGCTCCCTCAAGCCCTGCTCCTCCAAGTCCACCCCTACTTCCTTCTACAGCTTCAGTCTCTCACTTGCCCCTCCTAAAAATCCTTCCCCTAAACAAGCCCCAGTCTCACTTTTGCCCCTCCAACAAATGCCCAGTGAATTTGGGCCCAGTAAGGTCCGGGTCCCTTTCTCCCCATGGGACTTAAAGTAAATTGAGGGGAATCTTTGCAAGTTTTCAGATGACCCTGATAGATAAATAGAGGCTTTCCAGAATTTCACCCAAATATTTGAACTCTCCTGGAGAGATGTTATGTTACTTTTGAATCAGACCCTGATGGACACTGAGAAACAGGTCGCTCTGCAAGCAGCAGAGAGATTTGGGGATGAGCTTTGTATCACATATAGCATCAGGGAAGGGCGTGAACATTATCCAACCTGAAGAGAAGCAGTACCAGTGAATGACCCTAAATGGGATCCCAATGACAAGATGGAAGATGGGAAGAGGAGACACTTTCAGGTGTGTGTAATGGAGGGCTTACGTAGGACTCTGAATTATACTAAGTTGTCCATGATCGACCAGAGATTTGGTGAAAATCCCACTGCCTTCCTGGAAAGGCTAAGAGAGGCGTTGGTAAAGCATATCTCTCTATCTCCTGATTCAGTCAAGGGACAGCTAATCCTAAAGGATAAATTTATTACACAGGCTTCCCCTGACATCAGGAGGAAGTTGCAAAAATGGGCCCTGGGACCATATAGTATATAGGAAGACCTCCTGAAAGTGGCTACCTCAGTCTTTCATAATAGAGAAAGGGAGGCCTAGGAAAGAGAGTGGAGATATAGATATTCCCAGGGTGCACCTGTAAATTGCTAAGGATATGACAAGAACAGCTATCTCTCTTCTAAAGTTTATCTGCTCCCATACAAGGTTCAATTTCTTTCACCAGGGTGAAACAACTTGGAGTACAATGTTGTTGTTAGTATATTTTACTCCTTGTCTCGGTAATCTTTGGCACTCAATTCTTTCCTTGTATAATACACATATTTAACCCATACATTCTTAACTTTATAAAACTTGTTTTTTTCTCTCATGCCTAGAAACCCTCAAACTCCAAACAGTCAAGCAACTGGAGCCTCGAACGATGGTTCCCCTTTGCTAGGAACCCTCAGATAGACCTCTGGGAGGAGTCTGACTGCCGTTTTCCCCAAAGCAACGCCCCTGTCAACAGGAAACAGCTAAGACCGGTCATTGTCCATATGCTCGCGGCAGTTAGATATACCTCTTCAGAGGGGGGAAATGATAAGGGAGTGCTGGGAAGGGAAGAGCATGGTCCCTTTAAATGATACAGAAGCGGGGAAGGGAAGTGCTGGGTAGAGGAAGGCAGGTTCCTGACTAGGGCTTCACCCGCATGGACCTAGGTGAGGACAGGCACTTCTGCCTTCACGTCCAAATGCTGCAGTTTCCAAGACCACCCTGGCCCACCACACCCCCATCCTGGGCTTATAAAAACCCAAGACCCTAACAAGGCAGATACACACAAGCGACTGGACGTTTTGAGGAACACGTAGGTGGAAGAAGACATGAGCAGCTGATCGTAGAGGGCACGCAGGCAGAAGAGCACGCTGACAGGCACCGGCATGCCCGCAGGCCATCAACTGGTGTGATGACATGGAGTTTGGCTGGGGCAGTCTGCGGAGAGCCCGGGCTGCTGAGTGGCCCAACTCCAGGGGAAAATGATCTCCCTTCTGGCTCCGCCGTCTGCTGAGAGCTACTTCCACTGAATAAAACCTTGCACTCATTCTCCAAGCCCATGTGTGATCTGATTCTTCCAGTACACCAAGGCAAGAAACCCAGGGATACAGAAAGCCCTCTGTCCTTGCGACAAGGTAGAGCGTCTAATTGAACTGACTAACACAAGCTGCCTATGGATGGCAAACTAAAAGACCACCCTGTAACTCACGCCCACTGGGGCTTCCAAAGCTGTAAACATTCACCCCTACACACTGCCATGGGGTCGGAGCCCCACAGCCTGCCTGTCTGTATGCTCCCCTAGAGGTTTGAGCAGTGGGACACCGAAGAAATGAGCCACGTCCCCAACACACGCCCTGCGAAGAGGACAAGGGAACTTTTCCCGTTTCAGCTGCATTCCAGCAACATAATGAGATACCATGTCTTTAAACAAGTCTGAAAACCGCTGAGCGCCGTGGCTCACACCTGTAATCCCAGCACTTTGGGAGGCTGAGGTGGGCAGATCACAAGGTCAGGAGATCGAGACCATCTTAACACGGCGAAACCCTGTCTCTACTAAAAAATACAAAAAATTAGCCGGGCGCGGTGGCGGGCGCCTGTAGTTCCAGCTACTCAGGAGGCTGAGGCAGGAGAATGGCGTGAACCCAGGAGGCGGAGCTTGCAACGAGCTGAGATCACGCCACTGCACTCCAGCCTGGGCCACAGAGCGAGACTCCGTCTCAAAAAATAATAATAATAAAATAAATAAATAAATAAAATCTGAAGACTACTAATCTACGGTTCTATTGGCATGATTCACAGGTGAGAAAACTGGGGCTGCAGGACCGGGTGCTGAGCCAAGACGGGCACTGAGTTCTTTCTCCAGGTCAGGGCAAGCTCCTTCCTCCTCCACCAGTGTCTTTCCTGACTTGTTTTCTGACCATTCACCCCGGGTTCAGCTTGGAGCAGGGCCTGTGTTTTTACTGCTGAGGCCACATTAACTCTTAACAGTGATTAAACATTGACATCTCGGCCGGGCGCGGTGGCTCAAGCCTGTAATCCCAGCACTTTGGGAGGCCGAGACGGGCGGATCACGAGGTCAGAAGATCGAGACCATTCTGGCTAACACGGTGAAACCCCGTCTCTACTAAAAAATACAAAAAAGTAGCCGGGAGAGGTGGCGGACGCCTGTAGTCCCAGCTACTCCGGAAGGCTGAGGCAGGAGAATGGCGTAAACCCGGGAGGCGGAGCTTGCAGTGAGCTGAGATCTGGCCACTGCACTCCAGCCTGGGCGACAGAGCGATACTCCGTCTCAAAAAAAAAAAAAAAAAACATTGACATCTCAAAACCACACTTCTGAATATCCCCTTCCAAGGGATGCAATGATAAGTCCGGCAGACCTTCAGCAAAGGGATATTACTTTTGTGCCCCCTTGGTCGCAATGTAAAAGTGTTGACTGAAATTAAAAAGGGGAAGTGGTTGTAATTCACCAGGGCCTTTCCTCTTGAATGGTCTTGACTTTAACTTCCACCCTCATGGTGAAGAGCGAAGATTTCTCTGCAATTTCACATTAGTTTAACAAATAGTTTAATGAGCACTAAAATCAGTGCTACCCTATGTTGTCCAACCCCAGAAAGCGTGATTCACATAGAATAGAGTGTGGTTGCTGCCTGTCCTGCAATGGTGGGGTTCACAGCCTTGCCCAAGAAATCTGTTAAGTGTGTACATTAACACAGTGCACCGGGGGAAGGTGATTCACACCAATGCATGGGGGAAGACATTAGCCAGGGGAGGAGAGGGCCATATAAATAAAGAAGCATATTGTGATATGCAAGGTAAAACACAGGTGTAGGGTGCCCTGGAGGAGGTAATGACTGACACGGAAAGGGGTTTAGGGATGTCCCCATGGAGATGGTGACATCTGAAGTGCATTTTGAGACCTCTGCCAAAATCAGTCGTGTCACCACCTGTGTGATTCAGAACCAGCTGGTGAAAAACATCGTGAAGCTTCCTATCATGGAGAGATCCTCTGACAAAAAACCCAGGCCCAACCGATGGCAGATCCTGCCCAGCACACATTTTACAAAGCAAAATTCACACTGTTAGAGGTTGACAGACTCCACCTGCTCCTGTGCGGAGGTCCTGCATTCTTACATCTTGCCCAGAAGAGGTGTCAGAGAGGGGCATGGACTCTGTAAGTTGCAACAGAAGTTGCCTCGGGGGAGTCAGGGTGGAGGTCAGTTTCTACTTTGAATTATCTGTGAGACCCTGGTAAAACTACAGCCAGGATTCAATTCCAAGGAGATTATCAGAGAGACAATCTGAGGTTTAGGTGCAAAGATGTTAATGGCAGGATTGTTTATAATTATGAGAAACATGACAATCAGAAAACATTTCCTGAGGACACTATGGTCAGGGAGCAGTTTCTGTGTTTTAAACGAACAGCCTGCTGTGGTTTTGAATAGCTATGTCCCCTCTAAAACTCATGTTGAAATGTAATCCCCAATGCAACAGTGTGAAGAGGTGTGGCCTAATTGGGAGGTGATTGAGTCATGAAGGCTCTGCCAACCTGATGGGATTAGACGCCTTTAGGAAAAGGCCTGGTGGAGGGAATAAGTTCCCTGGTTGGCCCCTTTGGTTCCTCCCACCTTGTAAGGACACCATGTTCCTCCCCTTGGTTGTATGCAGCAATAAGACACCATTTTGGAAGAGGAGAGCAGGCTCTCATCAGGCATTGAACCTGCTGGCACCTTAATCTTGAACTTTTCAGCCTCTAGAACTGTGATAAAATACATTTCTGCTCTTTATAAATTATTCAGTCTCTGGTTTCTTGTTATAGCAGCACAAACAGTCTAAGACATAGCCTATTGAGACAGGAACTATAATTGTTCCCATTTCCCAGGAACAGGAAATGGGAACTCTAAGAGGGCAGGTTTGAACTCAATCTGCATGGGATTGGCATGGTGTAAATGACGGCTTCAGGCCGGGCACAGTGGCTCACGCCTGTAATCACAACACTTTGGGAGGCCGAGGTGGGCAGATCACCTGAGGTTAGGAGTTCGAGATCAGCTTGCTTGGCTAACATGGTGAAACCCCATCTCTACTTAAAAAAAAAAAAAAAATACAAAGATTAGCCGGGCATGGTGGCACATGCCTGTAGTCCCAGCTACTCAGGAGGCTGAGGCGGGAGAATCACTTGAATCCTGGAGGGGGAGGTTGCAGTGAGCAGAGATTGTTCCACTACACTCCAGCTTGGGAGACAGAGCAATACTCTGTCTCAGGAAAAATAAAATAAAATGATGGCTTCAAAAATTTTCCTTAGCAGAAGATTTTGCTCAAATAATCTAAAGTTATGCAGAAAAGACATGCTTACATACATAAAAACATGCTTAGAAGGAAACTTGGGGGCTGGATGTGGTGGTTCATGCCTGTAATCCCAGCACTTTGGGAGGCCGAGGTGGGCAGATCACAAGGTCAGGAGATCAAGATCATCCTGGCCAACATGGTGAAACCCCATTTCTACTAAAAATACAAAAATTAGCCAGGCGTGGTGATGCACGCCTGTGGTCCCAGCTACTCAGAAGACTGAGGCAGGAGAATCACTTGAACCCAGGAGGCAGAGGTTGCAGTGAGCCTGTGAGAGGTGAAGCCAGTTGGACTTCCTGGGTCAAGTGGGGACTTGGAGAACTTTTCTCCAAGCTAAAGGATTGTAAATGCACCAATCAGCACTCTGTGTCTAGCAAAAGGATTGTAAATGCACCAATTGGCACTCTGTAAAAATGCACCAGTCAGCACTCTGTGTCTAGCTAAAGGATTGTAAATGCACCAATCAGCACTCTGTAAAAACACACCAATCAGCGCTATGTCTAGCTAAAGGATTGTAAACACACCAATCAGCAGATTGTAAAATGGACCAACCAGAGCTCTGTCAAATGGACCAGTCGGTGCTCTGTAAAATGGACCAATCAGCAGGATGTGGGCGGGGCCAAATAAGGGATTAAAAGTTGGCCATGCCAGCAGCAGCAACCTGCTCAGGTCCCCTTCTATGCTGTGGAAGCTTTGTTCTTTTGCTCTTTACAATAAATCTTGTTGCTGCTCACTCTTTGGGTCCACACTATCTTTATGAGCTGTAACACTCACCACAAGGGTCTGTGGCTTCATTCCTGGATTCAGTGAGACCACAAACCCACCAGGAGGAACAAACAACTCCGTATGCGCCACCTTTAAGAGCTGTAACACTCGCTGCAAAGGTCTGGGGTTTTACTCCTGAAGTCAGCAAGACCACAAACTCACGAAGGAAGAAACTCCGGACACATCTGAACATCTGAAGGAACAAACTCCGGACACACCATCTTTAAGAGTTGTAACACTCACCACGAGGTTCTGCGGCTTCATTCTTGAAGTCAGGAAGACCAAGAACCCACCAGAAGGAATAAATTCCAGACACACCGGGATCACACCATTGCACTCCAGCCTGGAGATATGTTAATGGTTACAATCAGGATTGTCTCTTGGGGGTAGAATTACTGGCAATTGTTAACGCACCTTAGACTTTTCTTTCATTTTCTAGTTTCCCACCATACGGTTATATTACTTTCATGATGTGAAAAACCCATACTGCTTGCCAATTACTTAAATTATATATTCGACTGGGCACAGTGGCTCACACCTCTAATCCCAACACTTTGGGAGACTGCGGTGGGCAGATAGGTTGAGCCCAGGAGCTCAAGACCAGCCTGGGCAACATAGTGAGACCTCCGTCTCTACAGAAAATGTAGAAACATCCTCCACAAAATATGCAGAGACATCCTCGTGCCACTAGCCCAAGCTACTCAGGAAGCTGAGACAGGAAGATCACTTGAGACTGTGAGGCAGAGGTTACTGTGAGCCAAGATCGCACCACTGCTCTCCAGCTTGAGTGACAGAGCAAGACTTGTCTCAAATAAATGAGTGAATGATATGTTCTTGCAGTATTGGACCTGTTGGCATCTAAATACCTCGTCTCGAAGATTACAGAAGTGATGTTCAGGATGTTGCTATCCCTGTGAAACCTTCTCCAACCCCCGCCCTCCCTCCTTGACTTAATTGTGGATACTGTTTCCAAGGAAAGTAATTTCATTTCTCCAAATTAAAGTGACATAAAGCAGGTTTTTCACCCTGGTCAGCCCTTGCCACATAGTTGGGATGCCAGAATTCTTTCAAATAGCATGGAAAGTCCCAAAGACCAAACTAGAGTTCAACCTCTAAGTAAATAACTTCTCTTGCCAACATTCCTTTCTGGGGTGAGCCTTCCAACTTTTTCATGCAAGTCAGTCTGTAAACTCTGCAGAAAGTCAGCCTGGTGAGGCCCTATAGTAAACAGCACACCTCCACTCCATATACGTGATTAAGGAGCTGGAATCCAGATCTCTTCAAAGTGTCCTCCATATGCGTTCAGGAAGAGCCATTTGTTACCTGTAATAGACTGCTGAAGCTGATGGTGATTTACTTAGAAAGTAACGAAACAGGATGGGCATGGTGGCACACACCTGTAATCCCAGTACTTTGGGAGGCTGAGGCAGGTGGATCACGAGGTCAGGAGATTGAGAGCATCCTGGCCAAAAAAAGAGAAAGAAAGAAGTAGAAAGGAAGGAAGGGAGAGAGGGAGGGAGGGAGGGAGGGAGGGAGGGAAGGAGAAAGAAGGAAACAGCAGAGGCAAAGCGATGTCTCCAGTGATGGGGTTCTTACTGCCTTTCCTGTTGATGCCTGTACTCTGGTAAAAGTTAAAGGGTAAACGCACTGACAACCCCGGGGCCTTCATCCTGTGTGCTGCAGTGGAGTGAACGTTTGGGAATTTCAACTAAGAAATTAAACGTTGAGCAAAGAGCCTGCTTTCTCCAATATTGGGTGTAAAGTCAAATGGCATTAGGGCTGAGGGCCTGGTATGGCATCTTTGCCTGGGTGGACAGGCTGGTGCAGTGAGTTCAGGGTACACCAGGAAGGCACTGAGGAGCCAGTGCAATCTGGGGTCTGGGGGCAGTAGGACAGGGTTTGTCAAAGTACAAAAATTAAGAGGGCTCTGTGGCAGGAGTAGGGTGAGGGAAGACCCTGAAGGCTGGAGCAGAAGCACTGGCAGCAGCGCCGTGACCAGGCGAGTCAGCTTCATTCTCTGCTGGCTGTTGGTCTTCTGGCTGAATTTGGACAAGCCTGGGCCACTGGCGCTGACTGGTCATAGTTGCGGTGGTCAGACAGTCAACACCTGCAGGTAAAGCCTATCTCTGATTAAGATGGAGACTGCTAGCCTCGGATTTCTCCCCAGGCTCCTCTTGTCTGTCACGTTCTTATCAACTTTGTAAATTTGGCTGGGCATGGTGGCTCATGCCTGTAATCCTAGCACTTTGGGAGGCCAATGTGGGTGGATCATGAAGTCAGGAGTTCAAGACCAACCTGGCCAGCATGGTGAAACCTTGTCTCTACTAAAAGTACAAAAATTAGCCAGCAGTGGTGGCACGCGCCCATAATCCTGGTTACTCTAGTGGCTAAGACAGGAGAATTGCTTGAGCCTGGGAAGTGGAGGTTGCAGAGAGCCGAGATTGTGCCACTGCACTCCAGCCTTGGTGACAGACCAAACCCCATCTCAAAAACAAACAAACAAACAAACCAAAAAATTTTCTAAATTTATAAACGGTGTTTTATAAAGAAAAAGAAACCTGGAAGATTGCTATGGGCTGAGATGCAACTCCTCAAATCCTGAGGTTGAAGTCCCAACCACAGTGCCTTCGTATGTGACTGAATGTGAGATAGGATCTTTGAAGAGATAATTAAGGCCAGGCGTGGTGGCTCACACCTGTAATCCCAGCATTTTGGGAGGCTGAGGCAGCAGATCATGAGGTCTGGAGATAGAGATCAGGCTGACCAACACGGTGAAACTCTGTCTCTACTAAAACACAAAAAATTAGCCAGGCGTGGTGGGGCACACCTGTAGTCTCAGTTACTAGGGAGGCTGAGGCAGGAGAATTGCTTGAACCCAGGAGGCGAAGGTTGCAGTGAGCCAAGATTGTGCCACTGCACTCCGGCCTGGTGACAGAGTGAGACTCTGTCTCAAAACTAACTAACTAACTAACTAACTAACTAACTAACTAACTAAATAAATAAATAAATAAAAATAAGGAGGTAATTAAAGTTGAATGAGGTCATTAGCTTGGGCCCTAATCTAATCTGATTGGTGTCTTTAAAACAAGAGGACATTAGGACACAGATACACACAGAGGGACAACACCTGGGGAAGGTGGCATCTATAAGCCCAGGAAACAGGCCCCAGAAGAAACCAACTTGGCCCATACCTGGATCTCACATTTTCAACCTCCAAAACTGAGAATAAACTTCTACTGTTCAAGCTTCCCGGTCTGCAGTATTTTCTTTTCTTTTTTTCTTTTTTTCTTTTTTTAAGGCAGAGTCTCACTGTGTCACTGAGGCTAGAGTGCAGTGGCGTAGTCTCAGCTCACTGCAACCTCCACCTCCCAGGTTCAAGCAATTCTCCTGTCTCAACCTCCCGAGTGGCTGAGACTATAGGAGCCCACCACCACACCTGGCTAATTTTTGTATTTTTAGTAGAGATGGAGTTTCACCATATTGGTCAGGCTGGTCTCAAACTCCTGACCTCAGGTGATCCACCCACCTTGCCTCTCAAAGTGCTGGGATTACAGGCCTGAGCTGTTACATTTTGCCTGTAGTATTTTCTTATTGCAACTTAGCAAGCTACAAATATGAAGCAAAAATATAGACATGAAGCATGAAGTACGCATTTGCTTTAATTATCTCTGTATGCTTTATGCCACACCGGCCATGTACTACTTCAAAGCCATGTACAGGCCTGTACAGGGACACTCAGCACAGTGTCACGTATGTAGATCTAAGCACCTAAGTCATTTTCAAGGACACTTGCTTTTGGGGTCCCAGAGCCTAGGACAGTCATTTGAATCTACTGTACACACGTTCTCAAACACACCCACCCCAAGTGGTGTGTTTACTGATCATGCCATCTCAGAGTGGATGTCACCGCCAACCTAACCAGACACACACAGCGAGTGCCCTCTAGGAAGGTCCTTAACCTTTCCAGCATCCTCAGATGATCTGTTCTGAGTGTGTCTTTCCTTGCTCAATCAAACGAGTGAGCAGAGGAATGTGGCCCTCAGAACAATTGCATCCAGGGAGCAAAGACTGAATCTGGTCTCAGGCAGGGAGAAGGTTTGTCCGCGCCTCGCTCTCCCTGAGTGGTCAGAAGCGGCCCTGTGATGGTGAGCAGTCTAAATGCAGAGGTGTGTGCAATTGCCTGGTGTGAGCAGGTCAGCCCTGGGCTGGTCAGCTTCTCGCTGACTCCCTCCACTGCAGATCTGGAAGTGTGGGTGCTGTACTGAGACAGGAATGTCATTAAGCCGAAGAGCAACTTCTACTAGAGTTCAGGTAAGGGTTTTTGCTCCAGACATTTTTCATCTGTAGAATGTTAACATCTAGACATTAAACAATCATATAATCATAAGAGTTTTGCAGGCCCCCTATATATGCAAATGGTAAATAACTTAATTATAGTCAGAAAATCGATAGGTGAAAGTAAAAAGGTCCATTTATAATGTTACTGAAATTTGTACCATTCAGAAATTGAAAATGTTTTTAGATTTTTTTCCAACAAATTTTATCTATGAAGTAAAATAGGTTCCTCAGCTCCCTTCTCTTGAAGGCAGAGTAAATGAATATTTATAAGTCACTTTTCACATCCAGACTCCATACAGGGCACTTCACAACCCTTGTTTTCATAGGGACAAAGCACTCTGTAGTGACAAATAATTGTTATGTGCCCATTATCTATTTTTTTTTTTTTTTTTTTTATACAGAGTCTCACTCTGTCGCCCAGGCTGGAGTGCAGTGGCGCGATCTTGGCTCACTGCAGCCTACGTCTCTTGACAGTCCACTGGTTCAAGCGATTCTCCTGCTTCAGCCTCCTGAGTGGCTGGGATTACAGGCAGCCACCACCATGCCTGGTTAACTTTTGTGAGTTTTTTTCCAATAGAGATGGGGTTTCACTGTGTTGGCCAGGCTGGTCTCGAACTCCTGACCTCAAATGACCCACCTCTGCCTCCCAAATGATCCACCCACCTCAGCCTCCCAAAGTGCTGGGATTCCAGGCGTGAGCCACCACGCCAGGACCCCCTCATGTGCCCATTATCTACGAGACTCAATGTAGGATTTATCTCACCAAAATCTGACCCTACCCCTACATGGTTCCCAGAGAAGTGATTGCTAATTATTATTAACACATGGAACAATTATAATAGTTATTATTATTTTGAACACAGTCTTGCTCTGTTACCTAGGCTGGAATGCAGTGGTGTGATCTTGGCTCACTGCAACCTCCGTCTCCCGGGTTCAAGTGATTCTCCTGCCTCAGCCTCCTGAGTAGCCGAGATTATAGGCATGCACCACCTTGCCTGGCTAATTTTTGTATTTTTAGTAGAGATGGGATCTCGCCATGTTGGCCAGGCTGGTCTCGAACTCCTGGCCTCAAATGATCCACCAACCTCAGCCTCCCGAAGTGTTAGGATTACAGGTGTGAGCCATGGTGCTGAGCCACATGGAACAACTATAGCATGGCAACTGCTTATGTGTATCAGCTGCTCCAGTCTACATAACCACCCCGTGGAGAAGGAAGGGCCTCTCACCGTGACCCCACATTGTCAATGGAGAAACAGAAGCACCGAGACCAAGAACCTCACTGGGCGTGGTGGCAGGCGCTTGTAGTCTCAGCTACTCAGGAGGCTGAGGCAGGTGAATCGCTTGAACCCAGGAGGCGGAGGTTGCAGCAAGCTGAGATTGCGCCACTGCACTCCAGCCTGACAACAGAGCAAGGCTCCGTCTCAAAAAAAAAAAGGCCCTGGAGTGGACAGTGGCAGAACTGGGGTATGATGGTGGAGACTGACCCTGAAGGACAAGCCACCGCATCCCCAGTTATCTTCCTTCCACACATTTCCTAACTTGTCCCACGTAAAAGAGTTATCAGTAACTACACCACAGTTGTTTTGATGATTGCAAAGAGCGAGAATGGGAATAAATCCCTTCTTGGTGTCTCAGCCCTGATGTGGATGTGGTGGAGGCCAAAAGCTGGCTTCATCAGCTTCTGTGTATGAGCAGAGCTTCCACAGCCCGTCTGTGCAGAGAGAGCTTGAATACATTCCAGGAAAGCCTATGAGTGAGGCGCTCATTCAGCAGAAGGGTTTTACAGAATGGCTTGGAATATGTGAAGGCCCACGGGGCTGGGGCGGAGGGAGCCAGGCATCAGTTGCCCTGTCTGAACCTTCAAGAAGGCTGAGGGCTCTGCCTCCCTTGTTCATCTGCAAGTTTTGGGGACAGAGAAAAAGTGTTACCATTTCCAAAACTGATACAGTTCTTACAAAGCCTGGAGCTTGGAAGGGGAGGAGAGGGAGAAAATCTTCAGCCCCATCAGATTTCAGAGTGCAGAGCAGGCTGCCAGGGGCTCTCCAGGCAAAGGCAGCGGCAGTGGGCTCCCCACTGCCCTGCTGGGAGCGGGCTCATCCCTCACCATCCCTCCTCTTCTCATTTCTACCCCCAGGAGCTCTGTTAGTTGCTGCTGGCTCGTTTCTATTTACACAACTGAAAAAGTAATGTGTGGTCTCTCCCAAACAGTTGGACGATCTGTGTAATTATGCAACAGTAGAAAACAGCAGCTCTGTTTGGAAAGCAGGGTTATGATCTCCTAGCTGGGGATTGTTTATGGAGGTGAATCTCATGGCAGGCTCAATTTCCTTAAGCAGCTCCTCTCCCTGCCAGGTCAGTTCCTCCCCTGGTCACAGCCTGCACCATCTTCTGGAGTCTTGGCTGTCCTGGACATAAGCCGTTTCTAGTGAGTGGCATGTACCACTTTCCATTCTGCAGTTCTAAGGAGGAATCTGGAAGCATTCACAGCCCATCGTCTGTATGGGTGCCCGCACTACCGCTCCCCTCTGCCCCGGGGACACACAGCTATTGCCGCCTGCCTCACACCAGCCCTCTTCCAGTTTCAAAACATTCAAAGTGATTGCTCGGCAGGAGGAAGGTTGCCAGTCCTGCACTAGGCGCTGTGTTTCTCCACTTCTATAATATACTGGTGGTTTACAATGTCACCGTCAGGAACAATTCCTGGCGGAGGGTAATAGGCCAAAAGGACAAGCCAAATCAACACAGGCACACAGCCGAGCCCAGGTGGCAGGGTCAGTCTGCAGAGGAGGCTGAGCATTTATACGGAGGCCTGAAGGTTCGTCCTTGAAAAGGCAGATTGTCTAGATACCAGGTTAGCGTCTGGTGGGTGTGCTGAAGAATTACAAGCTCGTAGTTAAAGGGCAATTGCTTTTCCTTGAGACGAAAATGGCCTAAGCAGTTAGATGGAAAGAGCAAGGGAGAGATTGGAATGGTGAGCCCATGAAAGACACAGATTTGGGGCCTGGGGAGGGGGACCACTCCTGTGAGCCAGAGCACTGGACCGGGGGATCCCAAAACAGCAAGTCAGCCGACAGCACGGTCTGCTCCTTAGCCCGTCCTCAGGGCTCCATGGAAGCCTCTCGGTCACCGGGTCTCAGAGATTTTTTGTTTGTTTATTTTTTTTACTTTTTTTGAGATGGAGTCTTGCTCTGTTGCCCAGGCTAGAATGCAGTGACATGATCTCGGCTCACTGTAACCTCCACTTCCCGGGTTCAAGTGATTCTCCTGCCTCAGTCTCCCAAGTAGCCGGGATTACAGGTGTGCGCCACCACAGCCAGCTAATTTTTGTATTTTTAATAGAGACGGGATTTTGCCATGTCGGCCAGGCTGGTCTCAAACTCCTGACCTGAAGTGATCCGCCCGCCTTGGCCTCCCAAAGTGCTGGGATTACAGGTGTGAGCCACCTTGCCTGGTAGAGATTGTTTTTAATAAAAATGGAGGCTGGGCGCTGTGGCTCACACCTGTAACCCCAGCACTTTGGGAGGCCAAGGCAGGTGGATCACAAGGTCAGGAGATCAAGACCTTCCTGGCCAACATGGCGAAACCCCGTCTCTACTAAAAATACAAAAATTAGCTGAGTGTGGTGGTGCACACCTGTAGTCCCAGCTACCTGGGAGGCTAAGGCAGGAGAATCACTTGAACCCGGGAGGCAGAGGTTGCAGTGAGCCGAGATCGCGCCACTGCACTCCACCCTGGTGACAGAGCAAGATTCGGTCTCAAAAAATAATACTGATAATGGGAAATGGGGCAAATGCAGAAATTACAGCAACTACTCATATTCCTAGCACATGGAGATTAAAGAGCAAGGAATGTCTAGTTTTAATTCCTGCAACATAGTTGGGTTTAATGTAAACTTGACGTTTGAATCTTGCTCCTCCTTAAAGGAGCCAGGACCCTCCTCCATGGGAGCTGTAAGCACGTTTGTCTCTTGGTGGGCATTGCTGATTTCTTATTTCTAATTATTGTGCATAATACTGTGGCAAATATCTTGCTATCAAATGCATTTCTCACATGCTCTCATTTTTCAGATTATGTTTTAATTTTTTTTTTCTCACATGGAAGAGTACTAGGACAAACATGAAAAATCTGGAAAAACACTTTAAAGAGGTGGAGGTTTTTGTTTTGTTTTGTTTTGTTTTGTGTTTTTTCCTGAAGACAGCAGATCAGACCTTTCCTCTTCCTGACACCAGCTCCTTGTGCATTTATTGTTGGGTTTTTTGGTGTTTTTTTTTTTTTTTTTGAGACGGAGTCTTTCTCTGTCACCCAGGCTGGAGTGCAGTGGCAGGATCTCAGCTCACTGCAAGCCCTGCCTCCCGGGTTCACACCATTCTCCTGCCTCAGCCTCCCGAGTAGCTGGGACTACAGGCACTTGCCACCACGCCCAGCTAATTTTTTGTATTTTTAGTAGAGACAGGTTAGCCAGGATGGTCTCGATTTCCTGACCTTGTGATCCGCCCACCTTGGCCTCCCAAAGTGCTGGGATTACAGGTGTGAGCCACCTCGCCAGGCCTATTGTTGGGTTTTAACAACCCTGTGTCCTCCCTTCCTCTCCCCAGCATTCTTCTACAGCTTCGCCCACTTGCAAAGGTGGACATCTTGTTGTATAAAATGGAAGAAAATAGAAATTGTGAAGATTAGACCTTTCTTCCTTCCTTCTTTCTTTCCTTCCTTCCTTCCTTCCTTCCTTCCTTCCTTCCTTCCTTCTTTCCTTCCTTCCTTCCCTCCTCCTCCCTCCCTTTCTCCCTCCCTCCCTCTTTCTTTCTTGTTTGCAAAGGTTAGGATTCTCTCTGGGTTTTCTAGAAAGCCAGTGTCACTGAGCAATGGGCTCACACCTAGTTACACATAGAAGCCAATACTATAGCACCAGCTTTTGTGAAAAGGAAAAGCTTTATTGCAAGGTTGACTGGCAAGGAGACAGGAGGCAGCACTGAAATTCATCTCCCCAAGCTGGGGTCTGGGGGCAGGTTTTATAGGCACAGAGCAACTATGAGGGAGATAGGAAACTGCAATAGGTGTGACTGGACTGGGTCATGCACAGAGGTGGTGCTAGGTTCTTGGCTTTTCAGTTTATACTGCAACAAAACAGGGCATCCTCGCTTCTTAATTGGACCCCGTTCCTCAATGGACTGCATGGGGTTCTGCACGTGATTGTCTTTTTCATTCTGGCTGGCTCTGGCATCACCAATCAGGCATGCTTGGTTTATCTGGGCATTCTCAAGTTATGTGACTTGCAACCCCGGGGTCCTTTGCAAATGAAAAACAGCTCATCTTTTTGTTTCATTTTGTTACTGACAAAATGGAACCAGGTTGAGCTGGTTCTGCAGCGACACAAGGATACATGCCCCACTCAGTCCCCGGCAGTGCTGGACAATGAGATAGAGGCAGCAGACGGAGTGAGTGCTGGCACTTGCACCTTCCACAGAAGGACAGAATTTTTTTTTTGAGATGGAGTCTCGCTCTGTTTGTTGCCAGGCTGCGGTGTAGTGGCAAAATCTCAGCTCACTGCAACCTCTGCCTACTGGGTTAAAGCTATTCTCCTGCCTCAGCCTCCCGAGTAGCTGGGATGACAGGTGCCCGCCACCACTCCCAGATAATTTTTATATTTTTAGTAGAGATGGGGTTTTACCATGTTGGCAGGATAGTCTTGATCTCTTGACCTCGTGATCCACCTGCCTCGGCCTCCCAAAGTGCTGGGTTTACAGGCTTGAGCCACCACCCCAGGCCAGAACAGAATTTTAACTGGTAGCTTTTCTGAAGCTCTGGCTCAGTAAAGACTAATAGGAGTAACTGCTACTAGTAGTGACTAGTTGGGGAAAATCTTGATGGCTCTCTGCTTGTGTGCAACCCCTACAACAAAAATGGACCCAAGCCTGGTGCCAACTGTTGCAGATGCTTGAGACAGTGGGAAAACAGAGCAATTTGGAGCCATGTGTAAAACGTCCATCTTCAGGAGTACACGCAGTTGCACCAAAGAGCTGGGCCCCGAGCTTGCAGAACTGAAGGGCCCAGGAAAGAGCCCCGGCCTTTTCAGCAGACAAAGCAGAGGACAGAGAATACGCTGAGTAGTCGAATGGTTGGCCCCAAGCAGCAGCAGTGCTTTCCAGCCAGATGGACTGGCCGTTGTGGGCAGGACAGAGCCCTCAAACCTGGACGGCTCGTGCAGCAGCATGCCTGTCGCTCCTGGCACAGGCAGGTGGAGCACCTCTCCTTCCACAATTCCATGCTGGGTGCTACCGCTCAGCATAAAACCAGCTTTCTCCTCTGCTGCCAAACCCCTGCCAGTCCTCCTCTGGTCCAGATCTCTGCCTTTGAGAAGCTCTGGGCCCTCTTATCTGTGCTGCCCCAGACTTGGCCTGTGGCTCCATGATTGCATTCAAGGACCTTAGACGTCCACGCTGACCCCACCAGCCCAAACGCACCCCTAGGCCATGGATAACCAGAAGGCAGGCTGGTCCATTATCTCTATCCCCATCTTGCCAACGCTGGTCTGATTAGCAAACGAGGGAACACAGGAGAAAGGCCACTTCGGCTGAGCAGTGCAGCGCCCGCGCAGTAGAAAGGCACACTTTGTGATAGCACCAGCCTGGCCAGAGAGAAGTCAAGTCTCCCCACTTCCCATTCGGGAACTCATGAATTCACCCGCTTACCTTAAATGACTTATAGGTGACTGAAATCAATTTAATGTTTAAAACAGCTTCAATAGACCAGACACAGTGGCTCATGCCTGTAATCCCAGCACTTTGGGAGGCAGAGGTGGGCGGATCACAAGGTCAGGAGATTGAGACCATCCTGCCTAACACGGTGAAACCCCGTCTCTACTAAATATATAAAAACTTAGCCAGGGATGGTGGTGGGCACCTGTAGTCCCAGCCACTCGGGAGGCTGAGGCAGGAGAATGGCATGAACCCGGGAGGCAGAGCTTGCAGTGAGCTGAGATCAAGCCACTGCACTCCAGCCTGGGGGACAAGGCGAGACTCTGCCTCAGAAAAGAAAAAAAAAATAAAAAATCAAAGGCAATACATTCTTTGTCACTTCCAAATGATTTTTTTACTATATATTACTATTATTTATGCTTTTGGAGTTATTTACATCGATCATATCTGTAGGGTGGAAATACTATTAATGGTGTGTTAATGCACATGTCTTTCCAACTTCATGTTCAGTGACGTCATCCTAGTAGCTTGAAACCCACCATGGGCATATTTACACCCCAGCAAGTGGCAGGTGTACAAATCAAAGTCTTAATTTTTTTTCCAGTTGTAAAACATTGTTTAAAAAAATCTTGGCCAGGCACAGTGGCTCACACCTGGAATCCCAGCACCTTGGGAGGCCGAGGAGGGCGGATCACGAGGTCAGGGGATCAAGACCATCCTGGCTAACATGGTGAAGCCCCATCTCTACTAAAAATACTGAAAATTAGCTGGGCATGGTGGCACGCACCTGTAGTCCCAGCTACTCGGGAGGCTGAGGCAGGAGAATCACTTGAACCCTGGAAGCAGAGGTTGCAGTGAGCTGAGATCATGCCACTCACTGCATTCCAGCCTGGATGGCAGAACGAGACTCCATCTCAAATAATAATAATAATAATAATAATAATAATAATAATAATATTTAGCCAAATTAACTTTAAAAGAATTTAATTGAACAAAGAATGATTCACAAATCAGGCAACCTCCAGAGTCAGAATAGACTCAGAGAGTCCAGTGCAGCTACATGGTAGAAGATTTATGAACAGATAAAGGAAAGTGATGTACAGAAAACAGAAGTGAGGTACAGAAACAGCTGGATTGGTGACAGCTTGGCGTTTGCTTTATTTGAACACGGTTTGTATAGTTGGCAATCTTTTTTTAGAAATGGAGTCTCACTATGTCACCCAGGCTGGAGTGCAATGGAGCAATCTCGGCTCACTGCAACCTCTGCCTCTCAGGTTCAAGCAATTCTTCTGCCTCGGCCTCCCTAGTAGCTATGATTACAGGCGCCTGCCACCCACCCAGCTAATTTTTTGTATTTTTAGTAGAGACAGGGTTTTGCCATGTTGGTCAGGCTGGTCTCGAACTCCTGACCTCAAGTTATGTACCTGCCTCGGTCTCCCAAAGTGCTGGGATTATAGGTGTGAGCCACTGCACCTGGCCCATTGGCAACCTTCGATTGGCCAAAACTCAGTGACCGGCACAAGAGTAGGCTACAGTCTGTGTATAACTCCATTTAGGCTCTAGTTCACATAATGTACAGAGAAACTTTCAGGCCAAACTTAAAATATGTAAGTAGCAGCTTTATGCTAAACTTGATTGAACAGTATCTATTGGTGCCTGTTGGCCATTTCCTACTGGTCAGAGTGGTCATGACTGCTTTCTAGATGCAAGGGAGGTCCTCTGTGGGAGGACAGCGCTGTGTGAGAGCACGTAAATGGAATACATACATCATGGCAGCCCTCTTTGGGAGACACAGCCTGCCACAGGGATAGTGGAAGGATTATAGTGAAGATTAGATGTAATTTACGGAGAGTGTTTCACCTAGTACAGAGGATATGAATTCTTCAATAAATGGCAGCTAGTATTATTACATACCTGCTGGGCCTAATATTTGTCCCCTCTCCAGTTCATATGCTGACACCTAATTGCAAAGTCCTAGTAAAAGGAAGTGGGGCCTTTGGAAGGTAGTAAGGTTGGGAGGGCTCTGTTCCTGTGCCCTCATGAGTGGGATTAGTGCCCTTAAAAAAGAGGCTCCGGAGAGCCGCCTGCCCGTTCTGCCATGCAAGGTTACAACAAGAAGGCTCCACCTTTGAAGCAAAGAATGGGCCCTCATCAGATGCCGAATCTGCTGGTGTCTTGATCTTGGAGTTTCCAGCCTCCCGAATTTTAAGAAATAACATTTCTATTGTTCATAAATTACCCAGTCTAAGGTATTTTGTTACGGCAGCCTGAACAAACTGAAAAATGCCTATGTATCTTTCCTCAGTGTGGCAAGAAAACTCTGGAAGGGGGGGTTCCATGTGCCTATTGGCACCACAAAATGGTACTTGCTATTGATATGGAAGTGGGGAAGAGAAGTGCTGGGAAGGGAAGGGCATGGGCATGGTCCCTTTAAATAATACGGAAATGAAATGCTGGGTAGAAGAGGGCATGGTCCCTGGCCAGGGCTCTATTCTCAGGCCTGTGCCCGTGGACCTAGGTGAGGACAGGCATTTTTTGTTTTCCTGCCCAAATGTTGCATTTCCCAAGACCACCCTGGCCTGCCATGCCCCCATCCTGTGCCTGCAAAACTCCAGAGACCCTCGTAGGCAGACACACCAGCAGCTGGACGTCAAGAGAAACACGTCTGCAGAGGAAAACACAGGCGGCTGGACGTCCAGAGGAACTCACTGACAGGCACTGCCATACTGGCAGGCCACCGACCGGCAGAACCACGTGGAGTTTGGCTGAGGCGGTCAGTGGAGAGCCCAGGCACTCCAGAGGAAAACCAATCCACCTTCTGGCTCCCCCATCCGTTGAAAGCTACTTTCACTCAAGAAAACCTTGCATTCATTCTCCAAGCCCACGTGTGACCCGAATCTTCCAGTACACCAAGGCAAGAACCCAGGATACAGAAAGCTCTCTGTCCTTGCAATAAGGCAAGGGTCTAATTGAGCTAACACAAGTCACCTATGGATGGCTAAACTACAAGAGCACTCTGTGGCATACGCCCACTGGGGCTTCAGCTGTAAACATTCACCCCTAAGCACTGCAGCCCCACGGTCTGCCCATCCGTATGCTCCCCTAGAGGTTTGAGCAGCGGGACACTGAAGAAGCAAGCCACTCCTCCATCACATGCCCTGCGAGGGGGAAAAGGGAACTGTTCCCGTTTCACAATCATCTGAATGTTTGTGCCTTCCCAGCTCCCAAATTCATGTTGAAACCCTAACTCTTAAGTAGTGATATTAAGAGGTGGGGCTTCTGGGAGGTGATTAGGTCTTGAGGATGGAGCCTCATGAATGGGATTAGTGCCCTTAGAAAAGAGACCCCAAAGAGCTCCCTTGACCCTTCCACCACTGAGGATGGAGCAAGAAAGTACCATCTATGAACCAGAAAGCACGCCCTCACCAGTTACCAAATCTGCTGGTACCTTGATCTTGGACTTCCAGCCTCCAGGACCGTGAGCAATACATTTCTGTTGTCTATAAGCCACCCGTGCTATGGTATTTTGTTACAACAACCTGAAGGGACAAAGACAGTAAACCACTGGAAGAAAAAGTCTGAGTCTTATTCATTTGTATCCCCAAAGCCTAGCATACAAGCTATGTACAATAAATTTCTGTTGAATGAGAAATTTTCTGTACCTCTCAAAGTTCATCTGAAGCAGCTGACAAAGATCTCCGGTTGTTTACAAAGCTGGAGATATTGGGGCACACCAAGCTACAATACTTCCAGCTGCAGATGTCTCCAGGATTATTTTGTGGGTATTCCATCTGTGTGAAGGCATCGTCTCAGCCAGATCGGCAGGTGGATAATGCTTTTCCTGAGCACGTGTCTGTCTTTATACACAAAAGCAAATAATAAAACCTAAAGTAAACATCTTTTAAAGACTTAACTATGCCTGCTTTTGGATCATTCACCAACTTTTCTGGTCTCCCATGGCCAAGTTGGGGGATAAGGATGCTAAGAACCCTCCTCATGGACCCCATCTACTTCCAGGCCCTCCTCTCTCCATGCTCCCACTCTTGGCTTCAGCCCCGACAACACTGCACAGTCCCGTCTCTCCCCCATGTCCTTACCTGCTGGCACATCCTTTCCCAGCTTGGGATGTGCTTTCTCCCACTCCACTGTGTTGAGCTAACTTCTGGTCTCCCACTGACTTCTTTTTTTTTTTTTTTTTTTTTTTTGAGACATAGTCACGCTCTGTTGCCACCCAGGCTGGAGTGCAATGGCATGATCTCCTGCTCACTGCAACCTCTACCTCCCGGGTTCAAGCAATTCTCCTGCCTCAGCCTCACGAGTAGCTGGGACTACAGGCACGTACCACCACACCCAGTCAGTTTTTGAATTTTTAGTATAGACAGGGTTTCACCGTGTTGACCAGGCTGGTCTGGAACTCCTGACCTCAAGTGATCCACCCACCTTGTGATTACAGGTGTGAGCCCAAAGTGCTGTGATTACAAGTGCGAGCCACCGCGCCTGGCCCCTCCTGTTGACATTTGACTGCGGCTTCCCTTCTCTTTCCCGAGGCTGATGTCCATGTCCACCTCCTGGGTTCCCACTGACTTGCATTGACCCGCAGATTCACCTGCACAGTGGTTTACAGACTCGCCTGCATGCAGGAGGACATCAGGCGCCTTGCTTGCTGCATGGGGAGAATCACACAGGAGCCCAGGAGGACAGCGGCTCCAGGGCCTGGTGTCCTTTCTGTGGTTCTGGTTGAGTATCTTGGGCTGGCCCCTCATGGTAATGGAGAAGCCTGTAGCAGTTCTGGCCTTCCCACCCTCACAACAATGGCCAGGGGCCATAGAAGATGTATCCTGTCCCTGATCACACAGTCAAGGTGAGGAAAATATCCCCAGAGGCCACTATAGCAGACTTACCTCTGTTGTATTGTTCAGTCTAGCACACAAGAGGCTGAGTGAGCCCCATACCCCAAGCCACAGAACCACAAGTTCCTGAACAAAACCGGGTTATCTTAGGAAGGAAGAAAGCGATGGCTGTGGGACAGGCCACTGGTGGCCGCTCCACAGAGCCTTGGGGACAGTGGAGCCAGGCAGGGTGTGGGTCCAGATAGTAATGGTAGGAGAGCTTGTCTCAGGCCTCGGTGCAGCCCACCCAAACAAGGCCCAGGGCTGGCAAGAAGCAGGACTTGAAAGAGGGTCCTACAGGGTGGGGCCAGAGCTTCTTAAATGCTCCCAGGGAAAGACAGATTTATTTCCTACTGGCTCAGCACGTTGGGGGAAAATCAAGAATTTTCAGGGAAAGGTTCCCTGTCCCCCTCACAGGGCGTGTGATGAGGGTGTGGCTTGCTTCTTCAGGGTCCCACTGCTCAAACCTCTAGGGGAGCATACAGATGGGCAGGTTGTGGGGCTCCCACCCCACAGCAGCCTCTAGGGGTGAATGTTTACAGCTCCTGAAGCCCCCATGGGCATGTGTTACAGGGAGCTCTTTTAGTTCAACCCTCCACGGGCAGCTTGTCTTAGTCAGCTCAATTAGACGCCCTTCGTTATCACAAGGACGGAAGGCTTTCTGTATCCTGGGGTTTCTTGCCTTGGTGTACCGGAAGAATTTGATCACGGGTAGGCTTCTCTCTTTCCCTTCCTCTGTCTCTACAGCTTTCTCTCTTTCCATTTTTCTCTTTCTCCCTCCTCCCGCTTCCTCTACCACCCCTTCTTTCCCTCCCTTCCGCCACCAATCTTTCTCTCTCTCTTCTTCCCTCCCTCTCTGTCTATCCCCTACTTTATCTTCCAGTCCAAACACTGCGCAGGCTGCCAAATATTAACATGGAAGGAATGTTATGCTAACTCTTTTCAGTGTTGGGAATTCATTAGACTCAGACCCTTTTAGATCTTTCTCTCAAACTTTGAGTTTCTAAAAACATCTTTCCCCTCCCTCCCCCGCCTCCACAGATGAGGTCAGGAAGTGGCTAAGAAGAGATCCACGAGGATTAACATTCAGTGCTCAATTTCTGAAGGAAACAGGGAGTGAAGGGCCATGGAAAAAAAACGGGGCTGCCACGAACATGCTCTTGGCTGTTTGAAAAGATCCAGCGCAGCTTGAACTTCAAAAATAACTCCATTCACTATGGTTGCAGTTGGGCTTGGGGAATTTCCCACAATCAAAAGCAGCTGCTTCATCTCATTTAGCCATTAGGCTGAGCTCCACAGGCTCGCTGCAGTATCTTAGAGCCTGCAAGGCCCTGCTTAGAGTGGCTGCGTTTTCCAGCATACAGTAGACCAGCCAGTGTTTACGTTTGTGTTTGGAATGCTCATGAGTCCTTTGGGGCAAAGCCTGAGTCATTAATCAGAGCTTTCTATGAACGTATTGCTGCCCAAGCCTCTGTGAGTGTGGACACGGCCTTGTCCCCTGAGTGACGCTGAAAGAGAGTGAAGCACGCGTGCTCCATAGGACTGCCACGGCCACCCCTCTCATTCACTTTTCCATTCAGCGCTGAGACTAAGTTTAAGTCGTTTTTATTTTGTTGTGAAAAGAGCATGTACACAAAAATTCAAATGTTACTGAATGGATATCAGGTGAGGGACAGAACTTCCTCTCTCTCGTACTCTTATTTCCAGTCCATCCTCTCTGAGGTTACACCCTCTGATTGTACCAGGCATAATTCTAGAATGTCTGAGCATATGCAAATGAGTGTGCATGATGTACACGATGTATATATTTAATATGTGTGTGTGCATGTATGCAAATGTGAGCATATACATATGTACATCCATATATACAGATATGCATTCAGAAATATACATTCATATTACACATATATAGTGCAGCTTTGAGCCAAGCTGAGCCCTGAGGCTCTTCTGAGGGGGAGGCCTTGGCACTGTTTCTGTCTGTGTTCCTCAGCATTTAGACTAATTGGAGCCGCCTCCGGTATCTAGAGAAGATATAATGCTCCTCTGAAGCATAGGAGGAAAAGGGTGACCCCAAAGTCAGGTCTGTGACATGGGCTGGCCCCTGACTGATGGTCTCATGCTTCTCCCGCTGAGCTCCTCCAGACTTTGGAGACATGCTGGTTTGATCCCAGAGTGAGACTCTGTGAGGCTGAATGGGCAATGGAGTCGGGGAAGCCCACAGGCAGAAGTGTTCCTCCTTAAACCTAGGACTATCCCGATAGCTTGGTCCCTTGGCCACTCCCAGCTGGTTCCTTCTAGGGATGCAAACACAATTGTCCAAAATTCTCTTGGAAATGAACTTCTCTCTGCCTTTTGAATTTGCAGCTGCTGCACCCAGAAGCCAGCCAGGTGCATGAGGTGGTGCAGAGTGAGAAAGTAGGGCTGGGGCTGGAGGGGAGGAAAAGCAGTTCACTTCCCAGCACTCATCATTTTCCAGGCACTGAGCTAGAGTTCCCAAATAAGGAAGTGATGCTTTTCTCTGGAACGCAAATTGTGGTGATAAAATGAAACTCCCTATAAATGCCTCAGGGGGCTTTTTCTTGCACTCATTTTCAGTAAGTTGCTGTTTTCCCCAATTTAAAAATAAACAAGCTTATGATAGACCATTTGGGATACCCAAAGAGAAGGAAGAAAGAAAAGATTTCTCCCTTGTCTCACCACCCAGAGACAAGTATGTAGATTTGGGGAGATTTTCTTTGCTCAGGTTTCAGATCATGGCGCTTACTTTTTCTTTTTTGTTTTCCTGAGATGGAGTTTGGCTCATGTTGCCCAGTCTGGAGTACAGTGGTGCGCTGTTGGCTCACTGCAACATCTACCTCCTGGGTTCAAGTGATTCTCCTGCCTCAGCCTCCTGAGTAACTGGGACTACAGGTGAGCACCACTATGCCCAGCTAATTTTTGTATTTGTTTGTTTGTTTGTTTTAGTAGAGATGGGATTTCACCAGGATGGTCTCAATCTCTTGACCTCATGATCTGCCCACCTTGGCTTCCCAAAGTGCTGGGATTACAGGCATGAGCCACGGCACCTGGCGCCTGGCCCTTATTTTTTTTGCTTTTTGTTTTGTTTTGTTTTGTTTTGTTTTTTGGGGGACAGAGTCTTGCTCTGTTGCCCAGGCTGGAGTGCAGTGGCACTCTCTTGGCTCACTGCAGCCTCCGCCTCCTGGGTTCACGCCATTTTCCCGCTTCAGCCTCCTGAGTAGCTGGGACTACAGGCACCTGCCACCGCGCCCGGCTAATTTTTTGTATTTTTAGTAGAGACGGGGTTTCACCGTATTAGCCAGGATGGTCTCGATCTCCTGACCTCGTGATCTGCCTGCCTTGGCCTCCCAAAGTGCTGGGATGACAGGCGTGAGCCACTGCAACCGGCCCCTAGCCCTTATGTATTTTTAAGGTCCACTTGACTATGTATGCACTTACAGGAACCCCTGCAAGATGATACAATTCTCACTCTTCACCTTCACTGGTATTTGCAATCATCATCTTAAAGTTCAAACAGGAAAGTTTGTGTTAAGCCTTACTAGCTCGAGGGGTTTCACTGACAATTATACAGAGATCTTCACAGACTACATTTGAAAGGGGGCCACAAATTGCAAATACTAAATTGTGGCATTTAATTTCCCATGACCCCTGCAGCCTGGCAGCCTTTGTCTCTAGGCTGAGCTGGGAGACCCCGGTCAGGAGAAAGAGGGTTGGTGCAGAGAGAGGGCTTCCTGACTCCTTTCAGCTGGAGGTATGGTCCTTTCTCCTTTTCCAGATCTCTCAGGGTTTCTGCTCTGGTCAGAGAAGGATTTGACCCAAAGGAAGGAGGGGAGGCCACCCCTTCAGGTCCTGGGGGAAGAAGTTCGAGAGAGGACCAGGGGTGGGAGTGCGAGGCGTGGGCTGAAAGACACTTGCCCCCTCCCATCTCGGTTCACTGAGGCCCTGCTGACCAAGGGCACTGCACTGGGCAACAGGATCGGGCCAGGAGGATGCAGAGACATACAGCACTGGGACTCCTGCTGCACACAGAGAATCCACTGCCAGGTATATGCCCAGAGATGCGGTGACAGCAGAGAGAGAAAGGATTTCCACACACCCAGGTATTTGAAGAAGTGATGTTCGCCGTCTTCCATCCTTCTTGTAAGAGCTGGATCTAGAACATAGGTGGGGAGGAGGGGTTTCAGAAGCGCAGCCTGCCCCTGTGCCCCCAAGTCCAAGGTCGCTAGGCAAGCATGGAGCCACAGTCCTTCCCCTTCACCCTGACCCCTCACCATTCTTCAAGCCACCAGTTATCTGCATGGAGACAGAGGAAAGATTTCACTGAGTTTGAGATCAACATTTGAATAGCTGAAAGTGGCTGGAAAGCGAATAGAATACCCCCAAACGTTGCCAGAGGTGCAAAAGGGAGGGTGGAAAAGCAAGATAGGAAGCAGTGATTGAAAGGAAGTCTTCAAAATACAATTCCTCTTTACACTCCACTGAGTCATGACAGCACAGTGTTAAGACTGAGGGCCCCATGGGTTTGAATCCTTGCTCTATTGTGCTCCAGGCAAGGGACATGGGCAAGTTACTCACTCTCTTCAGCAAACACCCAGGGCCCCACATTCCATGTGGCCATATTAATATCCACATTTTACGAGTGCCATAATAATTAAATGCAATACTGCAGGGCACAAGGCCCACACACAATACTGCATTTCACTGAAACTAGGCTGTGCTATTGGAAAAATGCCTCCTAATTTTAGAGGTGTTCAAATGTGAAAAATTAGTGTGTCTTTGAAATCCATGAAATACAGCAAGAGTTTGGTAAGTTTAAGGTACGTGGTCATTATTTCACTCCACACACAGTCTCTTTTTGTTCTAAACAAAACTAGTTGTGGGGGATTTAAGTGGTGGATTTAAATGTAGGCCCGTGACTTCTTTTTTTTTTTTTTTTTTTTGAGAATGGAGTCTCGCTCTGTCGCCCAGGCTGGAGTGCAGTGACTCGATCTCGGCTCACAGCAAGCTCCGCCTCCTGGATTCAAGCCATTCTCCTGCCTCAGCCTCCTGAGTAGCTGGAACTACAGGTGACCGCCACTACGCCTGGCTAATTTTTTTTGTATTTTTAATAGAGACGGGGTTTCACCATGTTAACCAGGATGGTCTCGATCTCCTGACCTCGTGATCCTCCCGCCTCGGCCTCCCAAAGTGCTGGGATTACAGGTGTGAGCCACCGTGCCCGGCCAGGCCCATGACTTCTTTGTTATTCCCTCATTAAAGGTTGGAAGCTGATTCCCCTTGCCTGAGTCCAAACTGTGTTTGGCGACACTTGTAAAATATGGAGTCTGGCTGAGGTGGAGGTGTGTGACTTTGAGGACTAGGTCCGAAGAAGGCATTGTGGTTTCCATCTTGACTGCTCTTTCTCTTGGATAGCTAACTCTTAGGGAAGCCAGATGCCACACCGTGAGCAGCTCTGCGGAGAGATCCATGCAGCAAGGAACTGAGGCCTCCAGCCAGGAGCTGCGTGACTGAGTGAACTTGTTACCAAAACACCAGGGGTTTGGTCCAGGTCCTACTGCTCACCGCACGGAAAGTTCATCACTGAGATGACAAGTATTGCCAAGGAAGGATTTAATCAGGTGCTGCAGCCGAGGAGATGGGAGCTCAGTCTCAAATCCATCCTGCTGACCTACTAAAACCAGGGATTTGTATAGCAGGGAAGAACTGAAACAATGTGTAAGAAAACAGGAACTAGGGAGGGGCACGGAAGCAATCATGATGAATGAGGGGGCAGCATCTCATTGTCTGAATGTGATGATCTGGTGAGTTTCAGTTCTTTGGTACTTTTCTTGAGAACCCTGAAGTTAGTTTCCTGAGGAAGGAACTCAAGTAAAACAAATGTAAATTTCAAGCCAGAAGGGTCAATTTGTATGTTTATCAGAAAAACTGTCTATGGGACTACTGGGTCAGTTTCAAACTTGGAAGCCTCTCTCCAGCCCCAGTTGAGGCTTTAGAGGAAGTCAGTGCCAGCCCACAGCTTGACTGCAACCCCTGGAGAGAATCTGACCTGAAACCACCCAGCTAGGCCTGGTCTGAGTTTCTGCCCCACTGAAACTGAGATAATACATTTTGTTGCTTTAAGCTCCTAAGTGACAGACATTTAACTGTCATGAGGCCATCTATAACTGATATACTAGTCTACATGAAAAATCCCATAAATACAGTCATGCGCTGCATAATAACTTTTCAGTCAATGTTGGACTGCATCTATAATGTAATGGAGCTGAAAAATTCCTATTACCCAGTGAAGAGTAGTTGCTGTAACACTGTAGCACACTGCATTACTCAGGTGTTTGTGGGGATGCTGGTATGAACAAACCTACTGCATAGCCAGTTGCATAAAAGGACAGCACACACGATTTATATACAGCACATAATACTTGATAGTGATAATAAATGACTGTTACTTGTTTATGTATTTATTATATATTTTTGTTTCTTTTCTTTTTCTTTTCTTTTTTTTTCTTTTTCTTTTTTGAGACAAAGTTTGACTCCGTCGCCCTGGCTGGAGTGCAGTGGTGCCATCTCAGCTCACTGCAACCTCTTCCTCCCAGGCTCAAGTCATCCTCCCACCTCAGCCTCCTGAGTAGCTGGAATTACAGGCGCGTGCCATGGCTAATTTTTGTATCTTTTGTAGAGATGGGGTTTCGCCATGTTGCACAGGCTGGTCTTGAACTCTTGAGCTCAAGTGATCCGCCTGCCTCAGCTTCCCAAAGTGCTGGGATTATAGGCGTGAGCCACTGCAGCCGGCCTACATTATACCTTTTTTTTTTTTTTTTTTGAGACAAAGTTTTATTCTTGTTGCCCAGGATGGAGTGCAATGACGTGATCTCGGCTCACTGCAACCTCCCCATCCCGGGTTCAAGTGATTCTCCTGCCTCAGCTTCTCGAGTAGCTGAGATTACAGGCATGCACCATCATGCCCGGCTAATTTTGTATCTTTAGTAGAGATGGGGTTTATCCATGTTGGTCAGGCTGGTCTGGAACTCCCTACCTCAGGTGATCCGAAGGGATTACAGGAGTGAGCCACCAGGCCTGGCCCTATTATACTTTTTTTGTTATTTTAGAGTTTACTTTTGCTTATAAAAAAGAAGTTAACTGTAAAACAGCCCCAGGCAGGCCCTTCAGGAAGCATCCAAAAGAAGGCATTGTTATCACAGGTGAGAGCTCCATGCATGTTATTGGCCCTGAAGACCTCCCAACAGGATGAGACAAAGATGAGATGCGGAGGTGGAAGACAGTGATACTGATGAATCTCACCTTGTGTATGCTTAGGCTAGTGTGTCTCTGTGTTAATTTTTAACAAAAAATGTAAAAAATAAAAAATAAAATTTTAAAAATAGAAAAAAGCTTATTTAATAAGGATATTAAAAAGAGAAAATATTTTTGTACAGCTATAAATTGTATTTGTGTTTTAAGCCACGTGTTATTTTAAAAAATCAAAAAGCTAAAAAATGTAAAAATTTGTAAAGTAAAAAAGTTACAGGAAGCTAAGTTTAATTTATAATTGAAGAAAGAAAATTTTAAAAATAAGTTTAGGGCAGGCACGGTGGCTCACGCCTGTAATCCCAGAACTTTGGCAGGCTGAGGAAGGTGGATCACCAGAGGTCAGGAGTTCAAGACCAGCCTGGCCAATATGGCAAAAACCCATCTCTACTAAACATACAAAAAGTAGCCTGGTGTGGTGTCACACGCCTGTAATTCCAGCTTCTTGGGAGGCTGAGGTGGGAGAATCACTTGAACCAGGGAGGTGGAGGTTGCACTGAGCCAAGATTGTGGCACTGCACTCCAGCCTGGGTGACAGAGAGAGACGCCATCTCAAAATAAATAAATGAATAAATAAATAAATAAATAAATAAATAAATAAATAAATAAAAATTTATTGTAGACTACGTGCAGTGTTTATAGAGTCTACAAAGGTGTACGGTAATGTCTTAGGACTTCAGATCTACTCACCACTCACTGCCTCACCCAGAGCAGCCTTCAGCCCTACAAGCTTTATTCTGACAATGCCCTATCCAGGTGAACCATTTTTTTTTTATCTTTCGTATACTGTATCTTTACTGTACTTTTTCTATGCTGAAATAGGTTCAGATACACAAATACATTTTTACAATTGCCTATAGTATGCAGTATGGGAACACGCTGCACAGGCTTGTAGCCTAGGAGCAATCTACTGTCCGGTGTAACCTAGGTGAGCAGGAGGCTCCATCACCTCGGTTTGTGTTAAGTGCACTCCATGACTGCACAATGACCAAATCTCAGAACGTGTCCCCGCCGCTATCCCCGTTGTGAAGCAGTGCATCACTGCACACACAGGCCACATACACACCGGGCTGGACTTTCTGTAAGCACCTGCCCCCTTGTGCTAGTGCCCGAGGAAACTCAGCATGCTGAAATGTCCCGCAGTGAAGGGGAAACGTGGAGTGAGGGACACGGGCATGTGCAGCGGGCAAGAACCAGCTTGGAGCCTGGCTCAGCCACCAGGCACTGGCTCAGGGTGGCTGAGCAGACCTTTAACTAGCTCACCTTCCTGCAGGCATCTTTTGCACACCTGCTGTGTGCCGGGTACTGGTTGAAGATGCAATCTCTGACCTTTAGGGATTGCGAGCTCGAGCTCGGTGGGGACACAGATGATAGATAAATAGCAGTGTGAAAACCTCCTGGTCAGTGATGGAAACTGAGGAGAAGGAAGTGACTGGAATTCTCCTGGGCTAGGAGGTGAGGGAGCATTTATGTCTGCAGTCTCTTTGGGTAGGGAAGAAAATGAAGCAGGGGAGGCCTTCCTGGAAGGGGAGTCAGTCTGGGTTGTCAGGGGACGGGTGGGAGAGGATCCTGGGAAGGCTGCAGGGCTGCACACTGTGCGCGGGGCAGTGGATGCTCAGAATTTGGCACCCTGGGCCATGTCCAGCCATCAGAGTGGTTGAGGTGGGGACAGTGCTTTAGTCAGATGAACACTTTAGGAAGAACAGGCTGAAGGCAGCCATGCGGGCCTGGGGCAGGATGGGGGCCCTGGAACGGACATGAGGTTGGGAGTGAGAGGCCCTCTGACGGGAGCTGGGAAGGGAAGGAAACAGAGAAGGAAGTGATGGTGAAATGAGGTTCTATAGGAACTTCGGGTTCATATGTAGCAGGACGAGCCACAGACAAAACCTCCAGTCTGGGTGACAGAGCAAGACTCCATCTCAAAAAAAAAAAAAAAAAAATCCCCACTCTTGTCTGCGTCAAAACACTCTCCTAAACATACATGTCTTCCCACATCCTCTGACCTTCCCCATCAAACTGTAAAAGGCATCAACACAATCTTAGTACACAGAGAAGGAGAGAAGTAAGCGGGCATCTTTCAAAGGCTTCTTATGTGCTAGACACTGTGCGGATTCCAGCCTTCCTTTAATTCAACTTTACGACAAACCTGTGCAGTGTGGCCTGTATGCCCACTCCACGGATGAGGACACAAGGTTAGGTTAAGAGAGGTGCAAGGGCAGAGTGGGAGAAGGGCATTTAAGCCAGTTTTGCCACGCTCGGATACTGAGGGCTCCACGCTCAGATACTGGGGGCTCCAGACTCAGCAGTCACTGCATGAGGAAGAGGGGACAGTAGATGAAGTGGCAGGAGCCTCCGGCCTCTGAGCAACAGCAGAGTATCCTGCGCTGACAATATCTGAATGTCACATATTCTTTTTTTTTAATTTTTAATTTAATTTTATTTTTTTGAGGCGGAGTCTCGCTCTGTCACCCAGGCTGGAGTGCAATGGTGCAATCTCAGCTCACTGCAAGATCCGCCTTCTGGGTTCTCGCCATTCTCCTGCCTCAGCCTCCCGATGTCACGTATTCTTACATGACAAAGCTCACAGTGAGGCGGGCAGGAGGGACTTCCCACTGCTGGGGTCTGCTTTCCTTGCTTAGCATCCTTACCTCCTCTTGAGCTTCCAACCTTCTGTCTCAGGCTTGATCTCTCCAAGATGGTAAAACAGAGCTTTCTGTTTGTTTTTGAGACACAGTCTCACTTTGTCACCCAGGCTGGAGTGCAGTGGTACGATCTTGGCTCACTGCAACCTCTACCTCCCAGATTCAAGCGATTCTCCTGCCTCAGCCTCCCAAGTAGCTGGGATTATAAGTGTGTACCACCATGCCCAGCTAATTTTGTATTTTCAGTAGAGGCAGGGTTTCACCATGCTGGCCAAGCCGGTCTTAAACTCCTGACCTCAAGTGATCACCTGCCTCGGCCTTCCAAAGTGCTGGGATTACAGGCATGAGCCAACGTGCCTGGCCTGTCTATTTTTAACAGACATATTTACCTCCTCTGTTTTTAAAAAAAGCAACACCACCCCCAACCCCAAATAAATCTCAAGAAAGAAAAATACTTTGATCAATGACTCTTTTTCCTCTAAAATGCATAAGGTTTAAAGTCAGAGAGAGGAGGGTTGGAAGCTTGGTCCATCTGGTACTTGCAGTGTAAACTTGGACAAGGAATTTCATCTCTAGTTTCCTCTTCTGTGAAATAGAGATAATCCTACCTTCTTCACAAGGTAACAACAGAAATTAAACAAGATGATGAATGGAAAATGCTTGGTCCCAGCCCTGACTCATCGTACACAGCTGCTCCATACAAAGTACTGAAGTTACTATCATTACTATTAACTCTGACTCTCCCTGGTCCTACCAGTGCTCCTTAAGGAGGCTCCTTTAGGATGACAGGGACTGTGTCCAGGACCGATGTTCTGCCTGTCCAAGGCTGGGGAGAGCCACCAGTCTGGTCAGTTCAGTGGGGTGGTTACAGGGTGAGGGGCTTTGCCGGCATGAGTAGTCAGTTTACCTAAGTGTGCAATCAGTTCATCTGGGCAGGTCAGACACGCCAGCTACTGCTGAAAGTATGTGTGTTTAAAGATTGTCTGAGTCTGCTCTGGCTGCCATAGCAAAATACCACAGATGGCTTCAACAACTGAAATTTCTCTCACAGTTCTGGAGGCTGGAAGTCCAGGACCAGGGTGCCAGCATGGTTGGGTCCCGGTGAGGACTCTCTTCCTGGCTTACAGACGTCTGCCTTCTTACTGTGTCCTCACATGGCTTTTCTTCTGCCCTGGTGGGGAGAGGGGGAGAAAGAGAGGGGGCAGGCAGATCTCTTTCCTCTTTTTCTCCTTGTAACATCTGTCATGGGTGGTCCCACCCTCTTGACCTCATCTAACCCCAATCACCCCCAAAGGCTCCATCTCCAGACACCATCTCATTCAGGGTTAGGGCTTCAGCATGTGAGTTGCAAGGGGACCACAAACATTCAATATTAGGTATCCTACTTTCCAAGAACAAATAGTCTTCAGGGGAGTGAGTGTTGAGATAGAATGACTTTTGCTTGGAGGCTCTCTGCCCCTCTTAGGGGGCTGCATGGGTTCTCCATGGGCACTGTTGCCCATACATCTTCTCTGTGCAGCTTCCTGTGCCTATTTAGACGGTGCCGCACTCCCACATGATGGTGCTGTTATGACCCGCCTTCTGCCAGGAGGAGAGCAGCGCAGGGAGAACTCGGTGCCCAGATGACACAGCTGGGGCGGGGCGGGGCTGAATGAAGCCCAGAGCTCTGCGTGCAAGTTCAGGCTCATCCCCACCTGTTCCTCCACTCCCACAAAGCTCCAGCCTCGCCTGGTGCGCTGGAGGAACCTGTGCTGCTGCAGCCAGTGGCGGGTGTACTTCTGGACGTGAACTTCCCACTCACTGGGAGCAGCCCATGCACCAGCCCCCCAGGGGCACCCAGGTCTCAGGTGCTCCAGGAAAGAGGAGAAGGCAGCTGTCTCTGCGCTGTCCCTGAGCCTGAGGCCTGTCTGGAAACCTACTGATGAACTGTGAGGACCAGGCTGGCAGCAGCCAGCTCATTAGGTCTTGTCCTCTGAGAAATGCCTGGCAGAGGGCGGGGCAGCCGGCCAGGAGCAGCGCTGGGAGGAGGGTGTTTGTTTTTGACACAGAAGAGCTGGAGTATGCTGCCATTCATGAGCTGACCTAGAAATACTGGCGGCCCCTTGACGAGGGAGCTGACAAGGGCAGCCCCCTCTGTGGAAGGTGGTCGAGGGGTGGTGCTGGCTTGTCTGAGAAGACATGGAATGGGCCTAGAGGAGACTGAGCAGCGTGTGGAAGCCCAGGGAAAGGTTCAGGGCCAAGACAGGGAAGAGGGAGGGAAGACAGCAGAGAGAGGAGACGGAAGCAGCAGGAGAAAGGGGAGATGGGGGAGAAGAAAGGGGAGGCGTAGAGAAGAGGAGGGAGGGAGGAAAGGAGAAGAGGAGTGAAGGAGGCAGGAAAGGAGACAGGAGGAGAGGAGGAAGTGAGAAAAGGAGAGAAGGGAGCAGAGAGAAGAGAGGGGAGAAGGGGAGGAGGGAGGAAAGGGAAGACGGAGGGGAAAAGAGGAAGGGAGCAAGCAGGGGCACCCGAGAAAGGGTCAGGCACTCTCCAAAGTTACAGCATCCTCACAGCATGCCCCCTGAGAAGGCAGCATTCATGCCATTTTGTTTAAGTGAAGAAACAGGAATGAGTGCCAGAAATGGGACCTGGGCCGAGTTGGTCACAGCCAAACAGAGAGCAACTGGGTGGCCTGTGGGTGCACCCAGCCTGTACCCGTGGTTTAGCCTGTGGTGTTTTTGCATTTGTTTTCAGTTAAGCTCGTTGCCAGTCTTTAAACATCATGAGACTTTACACAAAACCAGGGACTGTTGGCTTCTCTTTCCACACAGGCCCTTCTGGACCCACAGAGTCCGCGTTCCCCAAAGTGAAAGCTGCCTGGCCTCTGGGCATTCACTGGGTCCAGCACCCACAGGTGAAAGCGAAGTCAGCCAGTGCCCGGTCCTGGGAGCCGCTGGATTAACTGCACAGAGTGATCAAGGTCTCCGAGACTTTCCCCATTGCTGGAGAGTCGGGGGAGGAGATCCCCTTCCAAACATCTCCAGACCAGGTGCTTGGCTGTAAGGCAGGGACGCTTTTCTGTGCCTCGGCTCCCAGGCTGGGGACAGACAGGCAGCCAGTGAGTTTGTTGACTGGAGTCGCTCTTGACTGTCATCCTCGGGCTGCATCTGAAGGGAAATGGGGCTTTTAATAAAGTCAGTCATCCAAGAAAAACAACGCCAGATGATTTTGAGGCTAAAAAGCTGCCCTCTACTCCCATCCTTGCCTGATTCTTTCTAGGGCAAGACATTTGCTTTATTTTTTCACGGCGATGTCAAGCAGAAACATTTTCCAGGTCCCTGGCAGCCCAGTGGCATGGAAGGCGTCTTCCTTTCCGCCCTGGCATTAGCTATGGCTGTCACTTACAGCAAAATGAGACACTCTGCGTCTGTCTGACTGCCTCCAGGCACTGGCTGCATTTGTGCAGGATTTGGGGCCTGGGCAGGCTCAGCCGACTCAGAAGAGCCTGTTTAAAAATGAACTCTTTTATGTTCAAAAGTTTCAAAAATAGAAGGAGGCAAGTTTAGAGATGGAAATGCCATTTAAATGTCTATGGTTACGAGTGCTGTGGGTGGTGGCCTCCCAGCCTCCCTGGGCCGTGCCTGCTCTCCATGGGCCAGCAACACCACCTCCCCTCCTCCAGCCGCTGCATTTTCTTCTATTCCCAACTGTGCGCCAAAGAACTTTTACAGTTATTCACAAAGGAAACCTCACAGTAACAAACACATTTCAGAAACCTAAACCTGGTGCAGGAAAGCAAATGGCCAACATTTATTTAATTTTGTATCTTAACATGCATGATATACTATATTCTTCCATCATCTCCTCTCTATCTTCTAAATGATGAGAACCTCTCAACACACAAAAAATGTATAATAAGGCCGGGCACAGTGGCTTGCATCTGTAATCCCAGCACTTTGGGGGGCCGAGGTGGGCGGATCACGAGGTCAGGAGTTCAAGACCAGCCTGGCTAACACAGTGAAACCCCGTCTCTACTAAAAATACAAAAATTAGTCGGGCATGGCAGCGTGTGCCTATAGTCCCAGCTGCACAGGAGGCTGAGGCAAGAGAATCGCTTGAACCCAGGAGGCGGAGGTTGGAGTGAGCTGAGATTGTGCCACTACACTTCAGCCTGGGCGACAGAGCAAGACTCTGTCTCAAAACACAAAACAAAACAAACAAAAAAAGAAAATGTTTAATAATAGTACAGCATGCACCATTATATGTCCTACCTAGATTCTGTAATTAGTAACATTTTGCCGTTTTTTTCTTTTTTTGATATTTTCTTTTTTTTTCCTGAACTGCTTGAAACTAAACTACTGAGTTATGATGCTAAGTTATGACCTAAGTATTTCAACACACCTCTCCTGAAAATAAAGATATATATATATATATATATATATATTTTTTTTTTTTTTTTTTTTTTTTTTTGAGACGGAGTCTCGCTCTGTAGCCCAGGCTGGAGTGCAGTGGCCAGATTTCAGCTCACTGCAAGCTCCGCCTCCCGGGTTCACGCCATTCTCCGGCCTCAGCCTCCCGAGTAGCTGGGACTACAGGCGCCCGCCACCTTGCCCAGCTAGTTTTTTGTATTTCTTAGTAGAGACGGGGTTTCACCATGTTAGCCAGGATGGTCTCGATCTCCTGACCTCGTGATCCACCCGTCTCGGCCTCCCAAAGTGCTGGGATTACAGGCTTGAGCCACTGCGCCCGGCCATATATATATATTTTTAAGGGTCTTTCTCTGTTGCTGTCTGTTGCTCGGTTCACCGCATCCTCTACCTCCTGAGTAGCTGGGACTACACGTGTGCGCCACCACGCCCAGCTAATTTCTGTTCATTTTTTTGTTTGTTTGTTTTTGAGATGGAGTCTCGCTCTGTCGCCCTGGCTGGAGTGCAGTGGCGCAATCTTAGCTCACTGCAAGCTTCGCCTCCCGGGTTCATGCCATTCTCCTGCCTCAGCCTCCCAAGTAGCTGGGACTACAGGCACCCACCACCACACCCAGCTAATTTTTTTGTATTTTTAGTAGAGACGGGGTTTCACTGTGTTAGCCAGGATGGTCTCAATCTCCTGACCTTGTGATCCACCTGCCTTGACCTCCCAAAGTGCAGGGATTACAGGCGTGAGCCACTGCGCAAGACATCTTTCACATGGGCGAAATAACATCATCCTATGCAAACGATCAACCATACTTCCCTAGTATTATCTACTATCCTGCCATATGCAGATTTCCCCAATGGTCCCTAAAATGTCCACTACAGTTGGTTTTTGGCCCTGAAGCAGCATCTAACCACACCCGTGCCTGCATTGGTTGTTTTGCCTTTGCAGAGTCTCCAAACGTGGCACTCTCCACTTGTTCCTTTTTATTGTCCTATTTTTTCAGTGACACCAAGTATTGTTGGCATTTGCTTACCCCAGGAAGAGGTCTGAGGCACAGTCCTCTGTGCTCCCAAGTACCCTAGGTGTCCCTGCTCTCTGCTCTCGAGCCATCTGACCACCACAGGCCCCAGCAGCTCCATCTGTGGCCCCTCACCCACTCCTGCCACCTCACCCTGCTGTGTCCATAACACCCCCAGAATGATTTCCCTTTAACAGCAGTCCGAGAGTTTGGCCTTGAAACCTGGAAGAGGCTGCAGGGTAAGGCCTGAACTCCTCAGCTGGGGTCCAAGCTGTCACCCCTCTCTGGCCTTGCCTCTCTGTCTCATCTCATCCCCTAAATGCCCCCTTCATTTCCAGGTAACTCAGCCACACAGAACTTCCCTGATACAAGCTCTTTCATGCCTCTGTATGTTGACATATGCGGCTCCCTTTTCTGGGACACTCTCCCCGTCCTGTTCTTCTCACCAGAGCTGCATCTGTGCTTTGTCACCCAGTTATCAATCAGGCCTCTTTCCCCCGTACAATGCGGCCTATCTCCCTATCGAACATCGCATTACACTGAATTTGTTCTTTACAAGTGCATCTCCCTGCGGATGGAGCTCCATGAGCAGTTGTTCAGATGTTCTTATAAGCAGTGCTGCAGTCAACATTCTTCAACAGTCTCCCTGGACTGGCTCCCAGGACTCCAGTGTTGGAGTCTGACTACACAAAGGAGTGGAGGAATTGGAGACCTGCCCACCCGCTTCATGTTCCAACGTGATACCAGGGGACCTGGCTCTGGGATCTGCTGTGCATCTCACCACTGTATGAGGGTGCCCATTTCTCCATGAGGGGTCAGCTTTTCGTACTGCCCACTTTTAATGTTTGCCAAGCTCGTGGATGTAAAGTGGTATCACACTGTGATTTCCACGCACGTTTTTCTGAATTAAAGGGTGGCCGAGCATCTTCTCATATTTCTTTGGCAATTCAGACTTCCCATTTAAAAAATCCCCTGTTCTTTTCTGTCTCTGGCAATTTCTCTTCTTTAAAAGGAGGCCAATGTGGAGTTTATATTAGAATTCTAGTTCCTCACCAAGGATGCAATATGGCAGCTGCTCAAGAAATTGTGGCTCAGTTGAGTGTACAATAGAGGAGGGCAGGGAGTGTGTGATAATAGAAATCCAAGGGGCATATAATGAGTGTGTGGGTGGAGGTCCGGGAGAGAGTGAAGGCAGACGTCAGGGAGAGTGTGACAGTGGAGGCCAGGGAGTGTGTCTTGGTGAAGGTCAGGGAGAGTGTGATGGTGGAGGTCGGGGAGTGTGTGATGGTGGATGTCAGGGACTGTGTGATGGTGGAGGTCAGGGAGTGTGTGATGGTGGAGGTCAGAGAGTGTGTGTTGGCGGAGGTCAGGGAGTGTGTGATGGTAGATGTTAGAGTGTGTGTTGGTGGAGGTGAGGGAGTGTGTGTGATGGTGGAGGTCAGGGAGTGTGTGTTGGTGGAGGTGAGGGAGTGTGTGTTGGTGGAGGTCAGGGAGTGTGTGATGGTGGAGGTCAGAGAGTGTGTGTTGGTGGAGGTCAGGGAGTGTGTGATGGTGGAGGTCAGGGAGTGTGTGATGGTGGAGGTCAGGGACTGTGTGATGGTGGATGTCAAGGAGTGTGTGATGGTGGATGTCAGGGAGTGTGTGATGGTGGAGGTCAGGGAGTGTGTGATGGTGAAGGTCAGGGAGTGTGTGATGGTGGAGGTCAGGGAGTGTGTGATGGTAGAGGTTAGAGTGTGTGATGGTGGAGGTCAGAGAGTGTGTGTTGGTGGAGGTCAGGGAGTGTGTGATGGTAGATGTTAGAGTGTGTGTTGGTGGAGGTCAGGGAGTGTGTGTGATGGTGGAGGTCAGGGAGTGTGTGATGGTGGAGGTCAGGGAGTGTGTGATGGTGGAGGTCAGGGAGTGTGTGATGGTGGAGGTCAGGGTGTGTGTGATGGTGGAGGTCAGGGAGTGTGTTGGTGGAGGTCAGGGAGTGTGTGACGGTGAAGGTCAGGATGTGTGTGATGGTAGAGGTTAGAGTGTGTGTTGGTGGAGGTCAGGGATTGTGTGATGGTGGAGGTCAGGGAGTGTGTGTTGGTGGAGGTCAGGGAGTGTGTGATGGTGGAGGTCAGGGAGTGTGTGATGGTGGAGGTCAGGGAGTGTGTGTTGGTGGAGGTCAGGGAGTGTGTGTTGGTGGAGGTCACGGAGTGTGTGATGGTGGATGTCAGGGACTGTGTGATGGTGAGGGTCAGGGAGTGTGTGATGGTGGAGGTCAGAGAGTGTGTGTTGGCGGAGGTCAGGGAGTGTGTGATGGTGGAGGTCAGGGAGTGTGTGATGGTGGAGGTCAGGGAGTGTGTGTTGGTGAAGGTCAGGGAGTGTGTGATGGTGAAGGTCAGGGAGTGTGTGATGGTGGAGGTATGAGAGTGAGTGGTAATGGTGGTCAGGGAGTGTGTGATGGTGGAGGTCAGGGAATGTGTGATGGTGGAGGTCAGGGAGTGTGTGATGGTGGAGGTCAGCGAGTGTGTGTTGGTGAAGGACAGGGAGTGTGTGATGGTGAATGTCAGGGTGTGTGTGATGGTAGAGGTTAGAGTGTGTGTTGGTGGAGGTCAGGGATTGTGTGATGGTGAAGGTCAGGGAGTGTGTGTTGGTAGAGGTCAGGGAGTGTGTGATGGTGGAGGTCAGGGAGTGTGTGATGGTGGAGGTCAGGGAGTGTGTGTTGGTGGAGGTCAGGGAGTGTGTGATTGTGGAGGTCAGGGAGTGTGTGATGGTGGAGGTTAGAGTGTGTGATGGTGGAGGTCAGAGAGTGTGTTTTGGTAGAGGTTAGAGTGTGTGATGGTGGAGGTCAGGGAGTGTGTGATGGTGGAGGTTAGAGTGTGTGATGGAGATCAGAGAGTGTGTTTTCGTAGAGGTTAGAGTGTGTGATGGTGGAGGTCAGGGAGTGTGTGATGGTGGAGGTCAGGGAGTGTGTGTTGGTGGAGGTCAGGGAGTGTGTGATGGTGGAGGTCAGGGAGTGTGTGATGGTAGAGGTTAGAGTGTGTGATGGTGGAGGTCAGAGAGTGTGTGTTAGCAGAGGTCAGGGAATGTGTGATGGTGGAGGTCAGGGAGTGTGTGTTGGTGGAGGTCAGGGAATGTGTGATGGTGGAGTTCAGGGAGTGTGTGTTGGTGGAGGTCAGGGAGTGTGTGATGGTGGAGGTCAGGGAGTGTGTGATGGTGGAGGTCAGGGAGTGTGTGATGGTGGAGGTCAGGGAATATGTGATGGTAGATGTTAGAGTGTGTATTGGTGGAGGTCAGGGAGTGTGTGTGATGGTGGAGGTCAGGGAGTGTGTGATGGTGGAGGTCAGGGAGTTTGTGTGATGGTGGAGTTCAGGGAGTGTGTGTTGGTGGAGGTCAGGGAGTGTGTGATGGTGGAGGTCAGGGAGTGTGTGTTGGTGGAGGTCAGGGAATGTGTGTGATGGTGGAGGTCAGGGAGTGTGTGTTGGTGGAGTTCAGGGAGTGTGTGTTGGTGGAGGTCAGGGAGTGTGTGATGGTGGAGGTCAGGGAGTGTGTGATGGTGGAGGTCAGGGAGTGTGTGATGGTAGAGGTTAGAGTGTGTGATGGTGGAGGTCAGGGAGTGTGTGATGGTGGAGGTCAGGGAGTGTGTGATGGTGGAGGTCAGGGAGTGTGTGTTGGTGGAGGTCAGGGAGTGTGTTTTGGTAGAGGTTAGAGTGTGTGATGGTGGAGGTCAGGGAATGTGTGATGGTGGAGGTCAGGGAGTGTGTGATGGTAGAGGTTAGAGTGTGTGATGGTGGAGTTCAGGGAGTGTGTGTTGGTGGAGGTCAGGGAGTGTGTGATGGTGGAGGTCAGGGAGTGTGTGTTGGTGGAGGTCAGGGAGTGTGTGATGGTGGAGGTCAGGGAGTGTGTGATGGTGGAAGTCAGGGAATATGTGATGGTAGATGTTAGAGTGTGTGTTGGTGGAGGTCAGGGAGTGTTTGTGATGGTGAGGTCAGGGAGTGTGTGACAGTGGAGGTCAGGGAGTGTGTGATGGTGAAGGTCAGGGAGTGTGTGACGGTGGAGTTCAGGGAGTGTGTGTTGGTGGAGGTCAGGGAGTGTGTGATGGTGGAGGTCAGGGAGTGTGTGTTGGTGGAGGTCAGGGAGTGTGTGATGGTGGAGGTCAGGGCGTATGTGATGGTAGATGTTAGAGTGTGTGTTCGTGGAGGTCAGGGAGTGTGTGTTGGTGGAGGTCAGGGAGTGTGTGACAGTTGAGGTCAGGGAGTGTGTGTTGGTGGAGATCAGGGAGTGTGTGATGGTGGAGGTCAGGGAGTGAGTGATGGTAGAGGTCGGAGTGTTTGATGGTAGAGGTCTGTGAGTGATGGTAAAGGTCTGAGAGTGAGTGATAATGGAGGTCAGGGAGTGTATGATGGTGGAGGTCTGGGAGTGTGTGATGGTGAATGTCAGGGAGTGTGTGATGGTGAAGGTCAGGGAGTGTGTGATGGTGGAGGTATGAGAGTGACTGGTAATGGTGGTCAGGGAGTGTGTGATGGTGGAGGTCAGGGAATGTGTGATGGTGGAGGTCAGGGAGTGTGTGATGGTGGATGTCAGGGAGTGTGTGATGGTGCAGGTCAGGGAATGTGTGATGGTGGAGGTCAGGGAGTGTGTGATGGTTGTGGTCAGGGAGTGTGTGATGGTGGAGGTCAGGGAATATGTGATGGTGGAGGTCAGGGATTGTGTGATGGTAGAGGTTAGAGTGTGTGATGGTGGAGGTCAGGGAGTGTGTGATGGTGGAGGTCAGGGAGTGTGTGTTGGTGGAGGTCAGGGAGTGTGTGATGGTGGAGGTCAGGGAGTGAGTGATGGTAGAGGTCAGGCAGTGTGTTGATGGAGGTCAGGGAGTGAGTGATGGTGGAGGTCAGAGTGTTTGATGGTAGAGGTCTGTGAGTGATGGTAAAGGTCTGAGAGTGAGTGATAATGGAGGTTAGGGAGTGTGTGATGGTGGAGGTCAGGGAGTGTGTGTTCGTGGAGATCAGGGAGTGTGTGATGGTGGAGGTCAGGGAGTGAGTGATGGTAGAGGTCAGGCAGTGTGTTGATGGAGGTCAGGGAGTGAGTGATGGTGGAGGTCAGAGTGTTTGATGGTAGAGGTCTGTGAGTGATGGTAAAGGTCTGAGAGTGAGTGATAATGGAGGTTAGGGAGTGTGTGATGGTGGAGGTCAGGGAGTGTGTGATGGTGAAGGTCAGGGTGTGTGTGATGGTGAAGGTCAGGGAGTGTGTGATGGTGGAGGTATGAGAGTGAGTGGTAATGGTGGTCAGGGAGTGTGTGATGGTGGAGGTCAGGGAGTGTGTGTTGGTGGAGGTCAGGGAGTGTGTGATGGTGGAGGTCAGGGAGTGTGTGTTGGTGGAGGTCAGGGAGTGTGTGTGATGGTGGAGGTCAGGGAGTGTGTGTTGGTGGAGTTCAGGGAGTGTGTGTTGGTGGTAGTCAGGGAGTGTGTGATGGTGGAGGTCAGGGAGTGTGTGATGGTGGAGGTCAGGGAGTGTGTGATGGTAGAGGTTAGAGTGTGTGATGGTGGAGGTCAGGGAGTGTGTGATGGTGGAGGTCAGGGAGTGTGTGATGGTGGAGGTCAGGGAGTGTGTGTTGGTGGAGGTCAGGGAGTGTGTTTTGGTAGAGGTTAGAGTGTGTGATGGTGGAGGTCAGGGAATGTGTGATGGTGGAGGTCAGGGAGTGTGTGATGGTGGAGGTCAGGGAGTGTGTGATGGTAGAGGTTAGAGTGTGTGATGGTGGAGTTCAGGGAGTGTGTGTTGGTGGAGGTCAGGGAGTGTGTGATGGTGGAGGTCAGGGAGTGTGTGTTGGTGGAGGTCAGGGAGTGTGTGATGGTGGTCAGGGAGTGTGTGATGGTGGAGGTCAGGGAATATGTGATGGTAGATGTTAGAGTGTGTGTTGGTGGAGGTCAGGGAGTGTGTGTGATGGTGGAGGTCAGGGAGTGTGTGACAGTGGAGGTCAGGGAGTGTGTGATGGTGAAGGTCAGGGAGTGTGTGATGGTGGAGTTCAGGGAGTGTGTGTTGGTGGAGGTCAGGGAGTGTGTGATGGTGGAGGTCAGGGAGTGTGTGTTGGTGGAGGTCAGGGAGTGTGTGATGGTGGAGGTCAGGGCGTATGTGATGGTAGATGTTAGAGTGTGTGTTCGTGGAGGTCAGGGAGTGTGTGTTGGTGGAGGTCAGGGAGTGTGTGATGGTGGAGGTCAGGGAGTGAGTGATGGTAGAGGTCAGGCAGTGTGTTGATGGAGGTCAGGGAGTGAGTGATGGTGGAGGTCGGAGTGTTTGATGGTAGAGGTCTGTGAGTGATGGTAAAGGTCTGAGAGTGAGTGATAATGGAGGTCAGGGAGTGTATGATGGTGGAGGTCTGGGAGTGTGTGATGGTGAAGGTCAGGGAGTGTGTGATGGTGAAGGTCAGGGAGTGTGTGATGGTGGAGGTATGAGAGTAAGTGGTAATGGTGGTCAGGGAGTGTGTGATGGTGGAGGTCAGGGAATGTGTGATGGTGGAGGTCAGGGAGTGTGTGATGGTGGATGTCAGGGAGTGTGTGATGGTGAAGGTCAGGGAATGTGTGATGGTGGAGGTCAGGGAGTGTGTGATGGTTGTGGTCAGGGAGTGTGTGATGGTGGAGGTCAGGGAATGTGTGATGGTGGAGGTCAGGGATTGTGTGATGGTAGAGGTTAGAGTGTGTGATGGTGGAGGTCAGGGAGTGTGTGATGGTGGAGGTCAGGGAGTGTGTGTTGGTGGAGGTCAGGGAGTGTGTGATGGTGGAGGTCAGGGCGTATGTGATGGTAGATGTTAGAGTGTGTGTTGGTGGAGGTGAGGGAGTGTGTGTTGGTGGAGGTCAGGGAGTGTGTGATGGTGGAGGTCAGGGAGTGTGTGTTCGTGGAGATCAGGGAGTGTGTGATGGTGGAGGTCAGGGAGTGAGTGATGGTAGAGGTCAGGCAGTGTGTTGATGGAGGTCAGGGAGTGAGTGATGGTGGAGGTCGGAGTGTTTGATGGTAGAGGTCTGTGAGTGATGGTAAAGGTCTGAGAGTGAGTGATAATGGAGGTTAGGGAGTGTGTGATGGTGGAGGTCAGGGAGTGTGTGATGGTGAAGGTCAGGGTGTGTGTGATGGTGAAGGTCAGGGAGTGTGTGATGGTGGAGGTATGAGAGTGAGTGGTAATGGTGGTCAGGGAGTGTGTGATGGTGGAGGTCAGGGAATGTGTGATGGTGGAGGTCAGGGAGTGTGTGATGGTGGATGTCAGGGAGTGTGTGATGGTGAAGGTCAGGGAATGTTTGATGGTGGAGGTCAGGGAGTGTGTGATGGTAGAGGTTAGAGTGTGTGATGGTGGAGGTCAGGGAGTGTGTGATGGTGGATATCAGGGAGTGTGTGATGGTGGAGGTCAGGGAATGTGTGATGGTGGAGGTCAGGGAGTGTGTGATGGGGAGGTCAGGGAGTGTTTGATGGTGGAGGTCAGGGAGTGTGTGATGGTGGAGGTCAGGGAGTGTGTGATGGTGGAGGTCAGGGAGTGTGTGATGGTGGAGGTCAGGGAGTGTGTGATGGTGGAGGTCAGGGAGTGTGTTTTGGTAGAGGTTAGAGTGTGTGATGGTGGAGGTCAGGGAATGTGTGATGGTGGAGGTCAGGGAGTGTGTGATGGTGGATGCCAGGGAGTGTGTGTTGGTGGAGGTCAGGGAGTGTGTGATGGTAGATGTTAGAGTGTGTGTTGGTGGAGGTCAGGGAGTGTGTGTGATGGTGGAGGTCAGGGAGTGTGTGTTGGTGGAGTTCAGGGAGTGTGTGTTGGTGGAGGTCAGGGAGTGTGTGTGATGGTGGAGGTCAGGGAGTGTGTGTTGGTGGAGTTCAGGGAGTGTGTGATGGTGGAGGTCAGGGAGTGTGTGTTGGTGGAGGTCAGGGAGTGTGTGATGGTGGAGGTCAGGGAGTGTGTGATAATGGAGGTCAGGGAGTGTGTGATGGTGGAGGTCAGGGAGTGTGTGATGGTGGAGGTCAGGGAGTTTGTGTGATGGTGGAGGTCAGGGAGTGTGTGATGGTGGAGGTCAGGGAGTGTGTGATGGTGGAGGTCAGGGAGTGTGTGATGGTGGAGTTCAGGGAGTGTGTGATGGTGGAGGTCAGGGAGTGTGTGATGGTGGAGTTCAGGGAGTGTGTGTTGGTGGAGGTCAGGTAGTGTGTGATGGTGGAGGTCAGGGAGTGTGTGTTGGTGGAGGTCAGGGAGTGTGTGATGGTAGATGTTAGAGTGTGTGTTGGTGGAGGTCAGGGAGTGTGTGTGATGGTGGAGGTCAGGGAGTGTGTGTTGGTGGAGGTCAGGGAGTGTGTGATGGTGGAGGTCAGGGAGTGTGTGATGGTGGAGGTCAGGGAGTTTGTGTGATGGTGGAGGTCAGGGAGTGTGTGATGGTGGAGGTCAGGGAGTGTGTGATGGTGGAGTTCAGGGAGTGTGTGTTGGTGGAGGTCAGGGAGTGTGTGATGGTGGAGGTCAGGGAGTGTGTGATGGTGGAGTTCAGGGAGTGTGTGTTGGTGGAGGTCAGGGAGTGTGTGATGGTGGAGGTCAGGGAGTGTGTGTTGGTGGAGGTGAGGGAGTGTGTGTGATGGTGGAGGTCAGGGAGTGTGTGATGGTGGAGGTCAGGGAGTGTGTGATGGTAGATGTTAGTGTGTGTTGGTGGAGGTGAGGGAGTGTGTGTGATGGTGGAGGTCAGGGAGTGTGTGATGGTGGAGGTCAGGGAGTGTGTGATGGTAGATGTTAGAGTGTGTGTTGGTGGAGGTGAGGGAGTGTGTGTGATGGTGGAGGTCAGGGAGTGTGTGACAGTGGAGGTCAGGGAGTGTGTGTTGGTGGAGGTCAGGGAGTGTGTGATGGTGGAGGTCAGGGAGTGTGTGTTCGTGGAGATCAGGGAGTGTGTGATAGTGGAGGTCAGGGAGTGAGTGATGGTAGAGGTCAGGCAGTGTGTTGATGGAGGTCAGGGAGTGAGTGATGGTGGAGGTCGGAGTGTTTGATGGTAGAGATCTGTGAGTGATGGTAAAGGTCTGAGAGTGAGTGATAATGGAGGTCAGGGAGTGTGTGATGGTGGAGGTCAGGGAGTGTGTGATGGTGGAGGTCAGGGAGTGTGTGATGGGGAGGTCAGGGAGTGTGTGATGGTGGAGGTCAGGGAGTGTGTGATGGTGGAGGTCAGGGAGTGTGTGATGGTGAAGGTCAGGGAGTGTGTGATGGTGGAGGTATGAGAGTGAGTGGTAATGGTGGTCAGCGAGTGTGTGATGGTGGACGTCGGGGAGTGTGTGATGGTGGAGGTCAGGGAGTGTGTGATGGTGGAGGTCAGGGAGTTTGGGATGGTGGATGAAGGTCGACCATTAACTTCTAGGAGTTCAAAGCTATCCAGTAAGTAGATAGTTGTGGTTTCATTTTTTAAATAGTAATTTAAACTTTTTCCATGTACAGATCCAAACGCACTGTTTGTGAATCAGTTCAGTTGAGTAGTATTGTTTTTGGAGAGGGAGAGGCCCCCTCTCACTGTGGACATGAGTGCTGCTAACCCCTGTGTGGGAGGCTAACTCGGAATGACTTGAAAGAACTATAGGTACTGAATGACGGCTCTCCTTTTCTCTCTGTCTGTCTGTGTCGCTCTTTCTCAGTACTTCGTGCAGATGAAAGAAGCTAGAGCCATGGTGAGACTGAAAATTGCTTGGGCAACAAGTAATATTTCTGTTCAACTGGACCCGAAGGGCAGGTTGGGAGGTCAGCAGAACCGCAGCCCACAGTGCCAGCTGAGGTAGGGCTGTAGGGGGCCTGAACACTCAGCCAGAGGGAAATCCAGCCTTCCGTGCCGTACGCCCACGTGTGGCAGCTTGCCCCTGCTGGGAGGTAATGATACCTGGATTCTGCCTTTTACTCAGTGAAGGAAGCCTGTTTCTGAGTAGAGACGATTGTTCTTTATAAGCTGCAAAAACATTAGTTCTCGGCCGGGCGTGGTGGCTCAAGCCTGTAATCCCAGCACTTTGGGAGGCGGAGACAGGTGGATCACGAGGTCAGGAGATCGAGATCATCCTGGCTAACACGGTGAAACGCCGTCTCTACTAAATATTACAAAAAACTAGCCGGGCGAGGTTGGGGGTGCCTGTAGTCCCAGCTACTCGGGAGGCTGAGGCAGGAGAATGGCGTGAACCCAGGAGGCGGAGCTTGCAGTGAGCCGAGATCTGGCCACTGCACTCCTGCCTGGGTGACAGAGCAAGACTCCGTCTCAAAAAAAACAAAACAAAACAAAAAAAACAAAAAAAAACATTAGTTCTCTAATGAGCTGGAACCAACGACAGCCCAATGAACTTCACATAAAGGATCTACTCCATGAAAATGGGCAGCTTACCTCTGAACAACTGGGAGAACCTCAGTGGTTTTGCAAAACATACACTTTATGAAGCACAGGACCTCAGAGCTGTTAATAAAGCAAGAGAACTAGGTGAGAGCCGGATCAAGCCCCAGAGCTGTCATTCACCGTTTTGGGACCTGGAGCCTGAGCCTCTACTTCTTCAACTGCAAAATAGGCATGAATAACATGTCTAGAAGGACTGCCAGAAAAATGAAATGACAACATTTGCAAAACACGCAGTGGAGCTGGCACAGTGGAAGAGCCTAATAAACCTGCTAAATCCCCCTTTCCCCTGACGTGTGTGTGTGAGAGAGTGTGTGTGTGTGAGTGTGCACCCCCTGTTCGTTTCAAGTCCTGCCGTCCCTGGCTCAGGGCCTGTTTTTGGCGTTCCCCCTCCCCAGCTCAGGCTTCCAGACCAGTGGGCTCACTGGCTCGGTTTGGCCCAGGATCAAGACCCTGCCTCCAGCTGTAACCTGAGCATTGTCTGGAATGCAGGACAATACATCAGGGCCATGTGAATGGAACTAATCCTCTTTATGTTGGCAGCATCTCATCAGAAAAAGATAGTGGGAGTGAGTGGGGAAAATCAGAAGACCCAACCTACTGCTGTCTCTCAGCAGCTTCTGTATGAAGAATCTTGGCTGCTCATAAGGGAAAGAGATTTTCCTCTTGGATTCCTTTTTTTTTGGTGGGGGGAGGGGTGGGGGATGGAGTCTCGCTCTGTCACCCAGGCTGGAGTGCAGTGGGGCTATCTTAGCTCACTGCAACCTCCGCCTCCTGAGTTCAAGTGATTCTCCTGCCTCAGCCTCCTGAGTAGCTAGGACTACAGGCGCCCACCACCACACCTGGCTAATTTCTTTTGTATTTTAGTAGAGATGGGGTTTCACCGTGTTGCCTAGGCTGGTCTCAAACGCCTGAGCTCAGGCTATCCGCCCGCCTCTGCCTCCCAAAATGCTAGGATTACAGGTGTGAGCCACTGCACCCGGCCTGTTGGATTCTTTAGTACAGAAAGTAACAGGGCCTTCCGACAAATTATGTTTGAAAACTCCCTGGCACGTGAAACCAGGCGTGCAGGCTCAGGGAGCGATCATTTTGTTGACCAGCCAACTGTTTACTGAGCCTGTATTATGTGTCATGTCCCTTGTCAGCTCTAGGGGTACAGGAGTAAAATTCATGACTGTGGAGAGGTTGGACCCCCACAGTGGACATCACAGCTGTCATAAAAGAGGCTCCCAAGAGAGCTGCCATGGAGCCCAAACACCAGCCGTTTACTATATGATTCAGTGTGAAAACAGTTCATTTGCATTCAGCTTCTTTAGAAATTCATTACACAGGCTGAGAATTAAGTCTTAGACATACACAACACGACAGTGAACAGAATGATTTCATTTCATACCCACTGGACCTGGGTTGAACTCTCTGTCAGTCACACCCCTTCTAGAGAAGTATCAACAGCTCCCCATGTCTGTACTCCTAAAGGGAAAGGGTGATCATCAGCCATTCTGGATGTAAGTCTTCTTTTCTGAGACAGAGTCTTGCTCTGTTGCCCAGGCTGGAGTGCAGTGGTGCGATTTCAGCTCACTGCAACCTCCACCTCCCAGGTTCAAGTAATTATCCTGCCTCAACCTCCCGAGTAGCTGGGATTACAGGTGTGTGCCACCATGTCCAACTAGTTATAATTGTTTGTTTGTTTGTTTGTTTAGATGGAGACTAGCTCTGTCGCCCAGGATGGAGTGCAGTGGTTCGATCTTGGCTCACTGCAACCTCTACCTCCCGGGTTCAAGCAATTCTCCTGCCTCAGCCTCCTGAGTAACTGGAATCACAGGCGCCCACCACAACGCCCAGCTAATTTTTGTATTTTTAGTAGAGATGGGTTTTCACTGTGTTGGCCAGGATGACCTCAAACTCCTGACCTCGTAATCTGCCCGCCTCAGCCTCCCAAAGTGCTGGGATTACAAGTGTGACCTACTGCGCCTGGTTAGTTATTGTATTCTTTGTAGAGACAAGGTTTCACCATGTTGGCCAGGCTGGTCTTGAATTCCTGGCCTCAAGTGATCCACCCGCCTGGGCTTCCCTAAGTGCTGGGATTACAGGTGTGAGCCACCGTGCCCAATTGAATGTGAGTCTTATACCCACACTCTACTTGCTCCTTTCTTCCTGTGTATTTGCTCCCTCATTATTTGTATGCATGTCCATCTTCCTTCACTACAAGATGATGAGGCCAAAGGCAGCTTTTGATGCACTCTTGTAACACCCAGAGTAAATAGCAAAGGTGCTACACATCTCACTAAATTTCCAATTGATTAAAAAGATATGGGCAACTGGGTGCAGTGACTCATGCTTGTAATCCCAGCACTTTGGGAGACCAAGGCAGGTGGATCACGAGGTCAAGAGTTCAAGACCAACCTGGCCAAGATGGTGAAACCCCATCTCTACTAAAAATACGAAACAATTAGCTGGGCATGGAGGCAGGCACCGGTAGTAATCTCAACTACTCAGGAGGCTGAGGCAGATAAGTGCTTGAACTCGGGAGGTGGAGGTTGCAGTGAGCCGAGATCATACCACTGCATTCCAGCCTGGACAACAGAGTAAGACTCCATCTCAAAAAAAAAAAAAAAAAAAGATATGGGCAGGGCGTGGTGACTCACTCCTGTAATCCCAGCACTTTTGGAGGCTGAGGCAGGTGGATCACTGGAGGCCAGGAGTTTGAGGTCAGCCTAGCCAACATAGTGAAACCCTGTCTATACTAAAAATACAAAAATTAGCTAAGCATGGTGGCAGGTGCTTGTAGTCCCAGCTACTCAGGAGGCTGAGGCAGGAGAATCGCTTGAACCCGGGAGGCAGAGGTTGCAGTGAGCCGAGATTGTGCCACTGCACTCCAGCTTGGGCAACAGAGTGAGACTCCGTCTCAACAACAACAAAAAAAAGATATGTAGGCCAGGCACAGTGACTCACGCGTGTAATCCTAGCACTTTGGGAGTTAGAGGCAGGTGGATCTCCTGAGGTCAGGAGTTCAAGACCAGCCTAGCCAACAAGGCGAAACCCTGTGTCTACTAAAAATACAAAAATTAGTCAGTTGTGGCACATGCCTGTAATCCCAGCTACTCGGGAGGCTCAGGCATGAGAATCACTTAAACCCGGGAGGCAGAAGCTGCAGTGAGTTGAGATTGCACCACCGCACTTCAGCCTGGGCGACAGAGTGAGACTCCCATCTCAAAAAACAAAATTAAACTTAAAAATCAATAAATAAAAAGTTATGTAAACCAAATGCTAAAAGTAAAGGTACATCTCTTTGAGGTGAAAACAAAGATAAAACAGGAAAGCCAGGCCTGCAAGAGAAAGCTGACCCAGTGGCAGCCCCAGGAATGGGTGATGGGAGTGAGAAGAGTAGACATCACCAGCCCTGGACAGACCAGAGGGGCAATAACCACATCACATGAAGCCTGGAGACTTGAGGTGTCTTGTCCTCACAGACGACAAACAGATGGAGAAGAAACTGGCAGTCTTTCTGTAGATTTTAGTCAGAAAACAATTACACATGAGAAGTTACCACTTTGGTCTACACTGCACCAGCTACAAGGTCTGAATTCATATTACTGCACAGTATAGAAAACTCTAACCTGAAACACGAACACAAAAACTCATGCAGAGCAATTAAGTCTCCTGGGGCTCTGGACAGAGGTTAACCCCGAACTGCTATGTAGAGACAGTTTTACCACTCTAGGTATACAGAACTCCTGAGGAATGTTAACTCACTGAAGATGAGCTCAAAGTAAAATGTATTTAAACCACTGTATTAGTCAGAGTTCTCTAGAGAGACAGAACCAATAGGATCTGTAATAGATAGATAGATAGATAGATAGATAGATAGATAGATAGATAGGAAGATAGATGGATAATAAAAAGATAGATGATGATGATAGATGATAGGAAGATAGATGGATAAAAGATAGATGACAGATAGATGGATAGATAGATCGATAGATAGATAATAGATTGGTGACAGGGGATTTATTGAGGAATTGACTCACACAGTTATGGAGGCTGAGAAGTCCCATGACAGGCTATCTGTAAGCTGGAGACCCTGGAATGCTGGTGGTGTGGCTCGGTCCAAGTCTGAAAGCCTCAGAACTAGGAAAGCCAATGATGTAACTCTCAGGCTGACGTCAAAGGGCTGAGAATTGGGTTTAGAGGGGGTTGTGGGGACACTGGTGCCAATTCCCGAGTCCAAAGGCCAGAGAACCTGGAGTTCTGATGTCCAAGTGCAGGAGAAAAAAGGTGTCCCAGGTCCAGTAGAGAAAGAATAAATTTATTTTTTCACTGTCTTTTTGTTCTATCTGGGCTCCCAGAAAATTAGATGCAAGCCACCATGTCTGGCTAATTTTTTTGTAGTTTTAGTAGAGATGGTGTTTCATCATGTTGGCCAGGCTGGTCTCGAACTCCTGGCCTCAAAAGATCCACCCACCTCAGCCTCCCAAAGTGCTGGGATTACAGGTGTGAGCCACTGCGTCTGACCCCTTTATTGTCTCTTATAACAGTTTTTGACTTAGAGTCTATCTTGTTTAATATCAGTATAGGTACCCTTGTTTTCTTTTGGTTACTACTTGTATGGAATATTTTTTTCTATCCTCCTACACTGAACTTAAGCACTTCTTTAGATCTAAAGTAAGTCTCTTGTAGACAACATGTAGTTTTTTGTTTTGTTTTTAAAAACATTCACTCTGCCAATCTATGTCTTTTGACTGGATAGTTTAACCTATTTACATTAAAGTATTTGTTGAGAGGGAAGGCCTTACTACTGCTATTTTGTAATATGTATTCTGTAAATCTTGTAGCTTTCTTGTCCCTCAGTTTCTCCATTACTGCCTTCCTTTATGTTTGGTTATTTTTTTTGTAGTGATGTATTTTAATACTTTTCTAATTTTCTTTTGTGTATATTTGTGTCTATATTTTTTATGGTTATCCCATGGGGATCAAATATAATGTGCTAAAGTTATAACAATTATTTTAAATTGATGTCAATTTAACTTGAATTATATACAAAAACTTTACTCCTTACAGCTCTACCCTCCCCCATTTTACTTATTGATTACACATGCTACATCTTTATGTATTGTGTATCCATTAATATAGATTTTAAGTTATTTTTATGCTTTTGTTTCTTAAATCCTATAAAAGAATAAAAAGTAGAGTTATGAACTAAAAGTACAATCATACAAGCTTTCATAATTGTTCATATATTTACCTTCCCCAAAGAACTTTACTTTTTCTGTGGTTTTGAGTTACTGTCATTTCATTTCAACTTGAAGGACTTCCTCTCACATTTTTTGTAGGACAGGTTTAGTGATAATAAACTTCCTCAGCTTCTGTTTATGTGAAAATTTCTTAATTTCTGTGTCATTGTTGAAAGTGAGTTTGTTTGGATATACAACTTTTGGTTCACAGTGTTTTTGGTTTTGTATTTTTCTTTTAGAATTTTAAATATATCTTACACTGTCTTCTGACTTACAAAGTTTTTGCTGAGAAATTGCTTCGCAATCTTTTTAAGGGTCCCTGGTTTATGATGAGTTACTTTTCTCTTGCTTTCAAGATTCTCTTGTATTTGCCTTTACAGTTTAATTACAAAGCATCTCAGTGTGAGTTTCTTTGGGTGTATCCTATTTCAAGTTCTCTGATTTTTTTTTGTTTTTATTTTTGTATTTGTGTATCTACATACTTCTCTAAATGTAGGACATTTTTGGCCAATATTTCTTCAAATAATTTCCCTGTCTTTTTCTTGCTATCTTTCTTTCTGGGACTCCCATAGCATGTGTGTTGATTTGCTTGATGTCTCATAGGTTCTTTAGGCTCTGTTTACTTTACTTCATTCTTTTTTCTTGTTTCTCCACAGACTTAATAATTTCAAATGACCTGTTTTCAAATTTATGGATTCTTTCTTCTTCCTGTCAGAGTCTGCAGTTGAACACCTCTAGTAAATTTTTCTATTCAAGTGTTATATTTTTCAGTTCCAGAATTCTTATTTGGTTTCTTTTTATAATTTCTATCTCTTTGCTGATATTCTCATTTTGTTCCTATATTGTTTGCTTGATTTCTTTAGCTCATTTTTCTGTGTTTTCTATTAGCTCTTTCTTCATATTTAAGACAATTGTTTTAAGTCTTTTTACCTAGAAAATATAATGCTATGGCAGGCATGATGACTCACACCTGTAATCCCACTTTGGGAGGCCAAGGTGGGTGGATAGACTGAGGTCAGGAGTTCGAGGCCAGTCTGGTCAACATGGTGAAACCCCATCTCTACTAAAAACACAAAAAAATTAGCTGGGCGTAGTGGCATGCACCTATAATCCCAGCTACTTGGGAGTTTGAGGCAAGGGAATTGCTTGGACTAGGGAGGTGGGGTTGCAGTAAGCAGAGATTGCACCACTACACTCCAAACTGGGTGACAGAGCAAGACTCCATTTCAAAAAAAAAAACAGAAAGAAAGAGAGAGAGAGAGAGAGAGAGAGAGAAAGAAAGAAAGAAAGAAAGAAAGAAAGAAAGAAAGAAAGAAAGAAAGAAAGAAAGAAGTGAAGAGAAAAGAAAAGAAAAAGAAGAAAAGAGAAAAGAAAAGAAAAGAAAAGCCAGGTGCAGTAGCTCATGCCTGTAATCCAGCACTTTGGGAGGCTGAGGTGGGTGGATCACAAGGTCAGGAGATGGAGACCATCCTGGCTAACATGGTGAAACCCCGTTTCTATTAAAAATACAAAAAAATTAGCCGGGTGTGGTGGCAGACACCTGTAGTCCCAGCTACTCGGGAGGCTGAGGCAGGAGAATGGTGTGAACCTGGGAGAAGGAGCTTGCAGTGAGCTGAGATGGCGCCACTGCACTCCAGCTTGGGTGACAGAGCGAGACTCCGTCTTGAGAAAAAAAAAAAAAAAAAAAAAAAGAAAGAACAAAAGAAAATATAATGCTTGTGTTTCTTCAGGGATGATTTTTTTTGACACTTTATTTCCTTCCACTGAACAGATGTTTTTCTGTTTCTTTGTATGCCTTTTGATTTTTTAAATTGGGCATTCTTAAAAAGTACCATTTCTCCCAGTCTTTGCAGACTTAGAAAACCATCACTAACCAACAAAGCAAGTTCTAAACTTTGGAACCCTCCCAGGGTGAAGGCATAAGGTCCTCTCAGGCCTTTTATGGGCATGCATCTGCCCTGGGCCTGTGTGTATTTTTCTCCCCCCAATTCACCCCATTTACTGTCTGCTTTTGAATGTCTTAATTTCCCAAAGAGTGTCACCCCAGCTTCTTTCCAGGCCCTTAGATATCCTATTGTTTTCCTCTACCCATAACTCCCCCATTCCCATGCTTCTACCAGTGTATAGTCCCATTCCAGCTTTCATGAGCAGTGCCTGCTGCTTCCTGTGGCTCTTCCCAGCCTGGTATCTAAGTGATTCCACTTTTATCTGTCTGAGCTCTGAGTTAGATGAAACACAGACCAGTCTTTCAGGCAACATCCATTCTCTGCTCCCTCCAAGTTGAAAGATAAAACTGGGAGCTGGTCTGTGGTTCTCTTCACCCATGCCATGCAGAGGAGGGGATAGAGTAAAGGGGGCATGTACAAATGCCACAAAATTTTCTGCTCTTTAAATGTGGCTTTTTCTTGACTGGACATTTGCTTGGTTGCTGAAGACCTTTGGATGTTTCCCAGAGCTCCTATAAAGTTTATTTTATTTTATTTTATTTTATTTTATTTTATATTTTATTTTATTTTATGATGGAGTCTTACTCTGTCACCCAGGCTGGAGTGCAGTGGTGTGATCTCTGCTCACTGCCGGCTCTGCCTCCCAGGTTCACGCCATTCTCTTGCCTCAGCCTCCTGAGTAGCTGCAACGACAGGCACCCGCCACCGCACCTGGTTAATTTTTTGTATTTTTAGTAGAAACGGGGTTTCATCGTGTTAGCCAGGATGGTCTCGATCTCTTGACCTCGTGATCCACCCACCTCGGCCTCTGAAAGTGCTGGGATTTCAGGCGTGAGCCCCCGCGCCCAGCCTACTTATTTATTTTTGAGACGGAGTTTCAGTCTTGTTGCCCAGGCTGGAGTACAATGACATGATCTCGGCTCACTGCCACCTCCGCCTCCCGGGTTCAAGCGATTCTCCTGCCTAAGCCACCCGAGTAGCTGGGATTACAGGCATAAGCCACCACACCCAACTAATTTTGTATTTTTAGCAGAGACGGGGTTTCTCCATGTTGTGACCAACGTGTCAAGGCTGGTCTTGAACTCCCAATCTCAGGTGATCTGCCCGCCTTGGCCTCCCAAAGTGCTGGGACTACAGGCTTGAGCCACTGCACCCGGCCTATAAAGTCATTTTAATCAGTGTTTAGATGTTCTTTTCATGTTTGGATGTGAGAACAGGGCCTGGAGTTACCTAGTCTGCCATCTTGCTGACCTCACTCTCTGCTTGTGCTTATTTGAAGTTTTGTTTCTATTGTTGTAACCTTAAAGAGTCTCGATGAATACTGTCATTATTTAGGTGATAAAACTCAAACTCAAAGTGGTTATAGTGTTTAACCTACACAGCTAAACCGTGAATAACTCAGGGACTCAAGCCCAAGGTGTCTGAGTCTTCCTCTCTGCATCCTCTAAAGCAGTGTTTCCAAACTTGACATTCACACAAATTGCCTGGAGATTTCATTAAAATGCAGATTCTTGCCAGGCTCGGTGGCTCATGCCTGTAATCCCAGCACTTTGGGAGTTCGAAGCAGGTAGATCACCTGAGGTCAGGAGTTCAAGACCAGCCTAACATGGTGAAACCCTGTTTCTACTTAAAAAAAAATTAGCCGGGCCTAGTGGTGCCTGTAATCCCAGCTATTCAGGAGGCTGAGGCAGGAGAATCACTTGAAACCCGGAGGTGGAGGTTGCAGTGAGCCGAGATCGCACCGTTCCACTCCAGCCTGGGCGACAGAGTGAGATTCCATCTCAAAAATAATAATAAAAAAATGAAATGCAGATTGATTCATAAGGTCTAGGGTGGGACCAGAGGTGCTGAATTTCTCACAAGAACCAAAGTGAAGCTGAGGCTGATGGTCTGCAGCCCACAACTTGAGTGCTGGAGACAATAACAGCCTTAAGACAAGGAAGCAACCAGCTCAAAATGATCTCCTGTAAGTGTCTTCTGGATGTGTAGTGGCATACTTGTTTTCCTGCCTTATAGGATTGAGATGTAGAAAAAAATTGATCTAGCATGGAAGATAAAAAGACTCACAGTGGTGCAGGATTTCTGGGCTTTCTTTCCTTAGTAATGAAGGTGACCTGAGTTCAAATGCAAATCCTAGACTTTCCCAAGGCATTCCAAAACCCCAGGCAAAGTTTTGGAATCCCAGAGCACCCCCTTATTAGGAGGGATTTAAGTGGCCTATACTTTGAAAAGCAAACACTGGAGCCTCTACTCCACACCTGCCTTGCTCAGCTCCCTGAAGGCAGATGGTCTAAAGTGACTATTGAAGAAGCGTCTCTCCCATGCAATAAGCTTGCCAGAGAAGGACAAGGCCTCCCAAAGGAATATATATCCACCTGTAGGTCAATCAGAAAGACAAGGCCTCCCAAAAGAATATATATCCATCTGTAGGTCAATCAGTCAAGCGAGACTAAAGAAGTACCATGGGGTGAAAGCCACTATAGTCAGTATTGGGAGCACTCTGCTCCCCTTTGGGGCCATCACTGTACTTCTCTGAGTCAGTGAGCCCAGGATAGTGCATCTGGGCTGTGTTTGTGACAAGAGTGTGAGAGAATGAGGAAGGAGCAGGGGCCAGGTGAGACTGGGGCAGGGCTGCCAGCTGCCTGCTGAGTCCAGTGCTGCTTTTCTTCTGTGTAGCTGCAGGCCTGCTGATGCAGCAGCACGGCCCTTGTATGCTCACAGAGCAGGAAGTCATCAAACACAGAACAAGGGATCCCTGGGCTGCAGGCTCTGCCAATGTGGTTTCGATTCACTCAAATGTTAAAACAGTCTTCCTCTTGATCAGTTAAGTTTGTGAGATGTGCAAAAGGAGTTGGTAATGAGGGCAAGGGATACCAGCAAAGCAGTTGTCATTTCTGCCTTTCTTTCCTGGTTTAGGACCAGGGAACAACAGCAAACAGAAGGGCAGGGCCCCATATGACAGAACGAGCCCTGCTGCTTCCTACTGAGGGTCCCTGGGAGGATTCTCCACCCTCCTAGCTCTGCTTTTTCTCATCAGACACTGCGCTCCTCAGCAGTGCTCTGCCTAAGTAGACACTTCGTTATCTAGAGGAGTTTGGAAATAGGGTGTTAAGACATTTTTGTTAAAGACAAACGCCATGTGGAGCGTAAGATTCCAGGTCATGTGAGTGTCCATGACTAACTTGAGTTAACATTAGCTTATGAGAAGGTGTCAGGGCCAGATTCATCTATTGACTTAATAGCAGTTGAAGCGAAGGGCCATTGATTCGATTATTAATTACTTCACCCTTGACTTCGCATGTGCTATGTTGTCAGCTCTGTGCAAGACACTCAGAGCCCAGAAAACCCAAGTGAAACTAACAAAATAAAAACCCCATCCCTGTTCTGGAAGAGCTCCTAGCCCAGACTGTAAACCTCTCTTCATTTCCAGAGACAGCCTTCCTTTCAGGGCCTATGTTTGATTGATTGTTTTTATTCCTGCCTTCTGAATTTCATGACCAAAAACGCTGAAGAATTGTCCTTTTTCTCATGATCAAGAGAGAAGCTGCTCCCTGGCAAGTGGTATCATTCCTTCCCCCAACCCCAGGGAACGTGTTCTAGGGAGTGAAGGAGAGGAGACAGGAGGAGAGGGGACGTAGGGACGTACTGTTCAGGTTAATGTCCATTGATCAGCATATTTGAGTCTCTAAAATCTCGTTCATTCCACTAAAGTTTCATAAATAGAGAGTCCCAGTAGGCTCTGTGTGCATCCTCTAGACAATACCACACGAAGAAAGAGTAGCTGGTGTGCTTCTGGATTATGAAACAGCAAAACACAAAACCAAAAAAAAAAAAAAAAAAAAAAAAAACACTGAACACAGAAATGACTACAAATCTGTACTTTCCCAGGCTGATCCATGGAGACCAGAGTTATGGGAAAGCCTCCCAGACATGCTGGGAGGGACTCTCAGTCCCGTCCCTCCCTTTACCCAAGACGGATGTGTGGGTTTAATGTTTCAGTAAGATTTCATCAAACCAAACCACAGGAGATAGATGGGTTTCCATTCCCAGGTTGCTCCTTTATTTTTGTTGAGAAAGTTATACGGAAGTTTAAAAAATATATGTGTCCATATCTGAAGATTGTCCCCCAATTCAGAAATACATTCAGGGTGGCTTGAGACGATGAGACATTTGGGTTTGGAAAGAAATTGGTAAATTATCCACTTCTTTTACCACCCCAGGAAAATAGAAACAGAAAATTATCCAGGCAGGATGGAGAAAACTTTTTGAAATGCTGACTTGAGGGTAAAGCATAAAATATTCTGTGTAGTGATTGTTGTTAGTGACTTGGGGCTTTTGTTCTGAAAAGTCAAAAGAAAGGGCCCCCCATGGCTTCAGTGGTTCCCAAGGGTCTCTTTTGCTGAAAGCTCATAATAGCCCTTGAGAATTATTGAGGAGCATGTTAAAAAGAGATTCTGGGGCCAGGCACAGTGGCTCACACCTGTAATTCCAGCACTTTAGGAGACTGAGGCGGGAGGATCACTTGAGCCCAGGAGTTTGAGACCAGCCTGAGCAACATCTCTACAAAAAAAATACAAAAATTATCCTAGCATGGTGGCACATCTGTAGTCCCAGCTACAGGGAGGTGGGGGGCTGAGGTGAGAGGATCCCTTGAACCCGTGAGGTCCAGGCTGGAGTGAGCCATGATCACCCTGCAGTGGAGTGGAGTGGAACACCACTGAGTCCAGCCTGGGCCACAGAACAAGACCCTGTCTCAAACAAACAAACAAACAAATAAACAAACAAACAAAAAAACCCAAACAGATACTGGGCATTGAACCTGGACCCTCTGGATTACAGTTGCCAAGAGTAGAGCACAGTAATGTGCATTTTTAAGTAGTTCTCCCAAGGCGACTGAGTCTAAAAACCTTTAGAACTTTGTGTGTGAATGGTCTCTAGGTGAGTTTGTCTCCTGGTGGGTTTGGTGAGGTGGCTGGGCTGCAGCCAGACTGTGCTCTCGAGCCACCAAAGCACCACAACACCTTAGAGAGCCCCTAATTCCTAGCCTGGGTGGGGCCTGGAACATCTTACACTATCATTAAAGAAGGACGCTCTCTGAGGCTCATGGCGGCAATGCCAAATGATTGAAAACCCAACTCAGACAGGCTTCCAATGGCCACAGAGGGAATAATTTGAGCAGCAACAAAGAAAGAAGACTGCTCTGGACTGGGGCACATCAATCATTTTAAAATTAATGAGTTCATCATGACAACAAAGAATGAAACTCGTTGACCACCTGGAAGGATGCTGGGGAACCAATCAATGCATAAAGACTGTGAATCATGCATGGATCCTGCCTTCCCCTCTGTGACCGAAAGCTGGCCTTTTGTTTCTTCAAGGAAGGTACTGAATCCCACTTGTCTGTGCGGTCCCGACAGCAGCCTCTCTCAGCCTTGCAAGTGCTTAGTGAGCATTAAATCAGGAGGACGAGGCATTTCTCCACCAGCAAAGACATCCCTCGTATGTGTAATTACCTCAGACCATTGAGGGAAGTGTCTGCTCCAAATTCTCACTACAGCGGCCCAGCTAGTTTGCCTCCTTACAAACTGTCGGGATTGCTGGGGTGACTTTACCCTTACCCTGAGGCTAGAGTCTCTCATTTTTCATCCAGGTGACTGCATGTTGCCGGTTTTCTAATGTCATGAGCAGCCCCCACAAGCTGCAATCTTCAGACCTACAACTACCCGATCAGTTGAGTCTGCTCGCTCTGGTTTTGCCAAATTGGTCTAGTTTCAAGAGGCCTCCAGTTACACATTGCTCATTGGAGAAGGGGGCTGTGTCTGAACCTAGAGTGACCTCAGAATTGTGGTTGGGAACCAAGTTCACCTTCCAAGTGCTAATCTCACTCTGTAGAAGAGTGGGCCGCAGTGCAAGGGGTGGTAGCTCCTCAGCCTCCTATTGGTAGAGGCCTTGGGGGAGCAGAGAGGACATCTCCTCCCTTTGGATCCTGGCACCTGAGCCAGACATCGGCTCTCCCAGAGGCAATATGCATCTCCAAGCTGAGCTGTACACAGGGCTGAGACCCACATCGGCCACTGGCCAGCTGGTGACCTTGGGTAAGTAATGGCGGCCCTGAATCTCTGTATTCTCAACTTTAAAAGATGAGAAAGGTGTTTTTCTTGGGAGTGCTGTGTCAATTAGGAAGAGGATGGTGTACAGCAGGCACTTAATTGGCACTGCGTTCGTCCTGTGTGGGGTACTCTGGACCTTCCCTCCTCCCTCTGGGCTCCTTAGAAGCGAGGATCAACCCCTCTGGGCTTATTATCTCAGGCTGCCCTTTCACCCACCCTGTTTGTTGTCTGCTCCTGGGCAGGGACTCTCATTAAGGGCAACAGTGTCAAGGGGTGGCCCAGGCCCTGGAGCCTGTTACCCCTATTTTGAGGCTCAATGGGAATGCCCATGGCCAGCTCCACAGCAGGACAGATGGCTCTGTCACTGGCCTTGAGTAATGGGAGGCTCCTCTCACCCTACTGGGTCAAAATCAAAGGTTTCTACCATCTTTGTGAGGCAGTTTTACATATATCAATCTCATGTGGACCCTCTCAAAAACTCAAGATGTGGGCAGGGCAGGGGCAAGGTAATTTGCCCTCTTTAACGGGATCAGAAAGTGAGATTCAGAAAGCCACTCATCCGGTGTCTTGCAGCTCCCAGGGGCTGCGCCACACATCACGCAGCCTTGGTGCCCCTCCTCCTCCCATTGGCCAATTTTACTGGAACCCATGGGTACACGAGGCCTCAGGACACCTCTGCTACTCTTACTAGCCCTACTGAAAAATCCCTAAGGACAGCAGGCTCCAGGATGTGAGGTCTAAACGTTTACAGCTTTTCTCAGGGGAACTCCAGTTGTTATCTCATCATTTCAACACAAAACCTCAAAATAAACCCACACGAATTATGGACGAAATGCCCAATTCACAAGAATTTTGTAAAATAAATGAAGAAGCATCTAAAATATTTCATGTATGTGCCGGACAAATCTGAATTGTGTACCCAGGTCTATCCTTAGAGCCTTGGTAAGTAGAGATTCTCTGGGGAAAAAGTTTGAGAGCAAACTTAGGCTTAGGAGAAGCAACAGGGTTGAGACTGAGCATGGGGTTTGATGCTGGAGTGTCTGAACACAAATCCCAGCTCTGTCTCTCACTTTACTGGCCTCAAGGAAGCCGTTTAGAATCCCGAGGCTCAATCTTCTCATTTATAAAATAAGGTAATGGCTGGGCGCAGTGGCTCATGCCTGTAACCCCAGCACTTTGGGAGGCCAAGGTTGGCAGATCACCTGAGGTCAAGAGTTCAAGACCAGCCTGGCCAACATGGCAAAACCCCATTTTTACAAACACACAAAAGTTATCTGGGCATGGTGGTGCACTTCTGTAATCCCAGATACCCAGAAGACTGAGGAGGGAGAATCACTTGAACCCGAGAGACGGAGGTTGCAGTGAGCCGAGATCACACCACTGCACTCAGACCTGGGTGACAGAGTGAGACTCCATCTCAAAATAAATAAATAAATACATACATAATAAATAAAATGAGGTAACAAGGCGTTTTTCAAAGGGTACTTTTGAAGTTTCTAACTTTTTTTTCTAAATGTAATATTGATTCTTTTTTTTCCTTCTCTCCTTCCCTCCCTCCCTCCCTGCCTCCCTTCCTCCCTCCCTTCCTTCTTTTTTTGATGGATTTTCACTCCATCACCCAGGCTGGAGTGCAGTGGTGGGATCTCAGCTCACTGCAACCTCTGCCTCCCAGGCTCAAGTGATTCTCCTGTTTCAGCCTCCTGAGTACCTGGGACCACAGGTGTGCACCACCATGCCCAGCTAATTTTTGTACTTTTTTTTTTTTTTTAATGAGATGGAGTCTTGCTCTGTTGCCTCTGACTCCCAGGTTCAAACAATTCTCTGCCTCAGCCTCCCAAGTAGCTGAGGTTACAGGTGCCTGCCACCATGCCTGGCTAATTTTTTTGTATTTTAGTAGAGACAGAGATTCACCATTTTGGCCAGGCTGGTCTTGAACTCCTGACCTTGTGATCCACCCACCTTGGCCTTCCAAAGTGCTGGGATTACAGGCGTGAGCCACAGTGCCCAGTCTAATTTTTGCATTTTTAGTATAGACAGTTTCACCATTTTGGCCAGGCCGGGATCAAACTCCTGACCTCAAGTGATTCGCCTGCTTGGTCTCCCAAAATGCTAGGATTATAGGCGTGAGCCACCCTGTCTGGCTTGATTCTTCTTCTTCTTCTTTTTTTTTTTAAAAAAAAGACTTCATACTTTTCTTTCTTGTCCTTTGCCTTGTTGTCAAGTTTGGAGATGATGAAATTGAGACATTATGATCACCTTTTCTTGTATGTTGTTTGCAGTTGAGTCCTAAGAGACAGAAGGGGGCCACTCTGGAAATTCCAAGTCCTTGGGAGTGGTTTGTGTTTGCAGTTTCACATAAAAATGAACCTGTTCCATGAAGACTCAGAAGGGAGACTCAGAAGGGTGGGAGGAAGAAGAGGGGTGGATGATGATAAATTGTTTAATAGGTATAATGTACATTATTTGGATGTTGAATACACTAAAATACCGCTACACAATTGATATGGTTCGGCTCTGTGTCCCCACCCAAATCTCATCTGGAACTGTAATCCCCATGTGTTGTGTCAAGGGAGGGACGTGGTAGAGGGTGATCATGGAGGCAGCTTTTCCCATGCTGTTCTAGTGATAGTGAGGGAGTTCCCACAAGATCTGATGTGTTTGTAAGTGTTGGGCAGTCACTCCTTTGCTTGCACTCTCTCCCCTGCCACCTTCTGAAGAAGGTGCCTGCTTCCCCTTCTGCCATGATTGTAAGTTTCATGAGGTCTCCCCAACCATGCGAAACTGTGAGTTAATTAAGCCTCTTTCTTTTTTTAAATTACCCAATCTTGGGTGGTATCTTAATAGCAGTGCGAAAACAGACTAGTAAAACAATATATCTGTGTAACAAAGTTATACTTGTACTCCGTAAGTTTGTACAAATAAAATGATAAAACTGAACCAGTTCTAAATCAGGTTAAATTGAACAAGAATATCAGGCATAGTCCATGGAAAACGACTCATGCTTCTCTCTGATTCCATAATTTATTTTTTATTTCCAACTTCATGCCTCTCAGCCACACCGGCCATCTCTATCATGTACCTTGGACCCTCTGGCCTTGGGGCCCGAGTGACGGCTTCAGCCCCTCTGGCCAGTATGTCTTTCTGCTGCCTGTACTGGACACATGTACTGCCTAAACCTGGAGACTTTCTTACCTGGTCCAGACCCCCAGTTCCTCTAACACACTCATTCCACAAATAGAGCCTCAGGCCCCTCCAGGCCCATGGCTACAGAGCCTTTCCTCTCCTAGAGCTTCTTTCCTTTTAGACTCACAAGCCCTCTGCTTACCTGCAAGGTGACAGCCTCACTTGAGGAGGAGGAGCTGAGGCTCACCAGGTGGGAGCTGCCCCAAATCAGTTTAGCTCAGAGGTCAGGGGTCTTTGTAAGATGCAGCAGACAATGAAGTGTTACAACCTCAACCTCCCTCTTCCATCACCCACTAGGCAAACGCCAATGTCACATCCTATAAACTGACTTCCTGCCTCCTAGGTCTCTGCCTTGCCTGGTTTAGATCAAAGTGATCAACCTTCTCCCTGGAGCTCGGGGAGGGAAATCTGGATGAGCCCTCTTGCCCTTCAGTTCTGCTGTCCTGCTCTACCCAGGTGGGTATCTGACAAGTTTGTGGATTTCAAGCAAAATGTATCTAAAACACATTGTCTTACAGTATGAACTAAAGGAAACAGTGTTTAAATGATATCTGTCTCTTTTGGAACCAAATCATTGGTTTGGATGACTTATTAAGAATTGAATCGGCTGGGCCGGTGACTCATGCCTGTAATCCCAGCACTTTGGGAGGCCGAGGTGGGCTGACCACTTGAAGTTAGGAGTTCGAGACCAGCCTGATCAACACGGTGAAAGCCTGTCTCTACTAAAAATATCAAAAACTTAGCTGGGTGTCCTGGCGCACACCTGTAATCCGAGCTACTCAGGAGGCTGAGGCACAAGAATTACTTGAACCTGGGAGGCGGAGGTTGCAGTGAGCCGCAATCACACCATTGCACTCCAGCCTGGGCTCCTTTGTCTAAAAAAAAAAAAAAAAAAAAATTAAAATGCTCCAATTTGGGGGGAGGAACAGGGTCACTACTATGAGAAAGCTAGACATAGCCTAAAGTCCTTTCTAAAATTTCCTCTGATATTCCTCGCACTTTCGAATGATTTCTCCTTTCTTCCCATTCCAGCCACAGACTGCTAGGAAGTACAGTATTTTTTCTTTTGGAAGAAAATATAAATGGGAAGGCACAAGGTTTTTGTTAATGCTGTTGCTGATTTTAAAATAAGCTAAAAATGTGCCGTCAATCCAGTTGGCTGCTCCCTGCCGCCCACGGAGCCTGTAATCACTGCCTTACAACTCACAGGAGCAGTGGCAACACAGGCAAACCACATCTGCATTTCCAAATTCTGAGCAGCAGGTCCCTGAAATAGAGGCAGGGTGCGGGAAATTATAGGACTTGAGTGAAACTGTAGGATTGCTGGGATTCCCACAGGCGCCCAGCCCTGGCTTGGGGAATGTTTGAGTGTGGGAACTACCCCAGCTTCTCCGCACTTACAGGAGAGCCGGGGATTCGCCCGTCATGAGAGCAGAGCTCCTGTCCCCTGGCATCCTACGCCCCAGGCAGGGCACCTGAGGAATCCTGGGAAAACCCAAAGCTATGTGGCTGAAGCTCCTACTTTGGGGCTTAGGGTTCAGCGGGTACACTAGACTTCTGTCCCCATTTGATTCTTGCATTTGGCAGACGAGTCACCCGGGCAGTGGGATGAGGAGGTCACTAACAGAGTCAACAGCAGGAAGGCGGCTCCGGCCGGGCCCCAGGGAGGGAGGCAGTGGTTAGGACAGTGATCATTTGTGGGGCCTGGGAGGTGTGGATGCTGGGAGGGACGTGGGGGTGGTCTTGGAGGACTGTTGTTCTTTCTGGACCTGGGAAGTGGTTCCATAGGCGTGTCCACTTCATGATAATTTGATTTTTTGCCTTTTTTCAAATGTTTGTTATCCATAAAAATTTGAAAAAGCTCCCAGGGCTTTGGTAACTCCCTGTGGGGTAGAGAGAGGCCCTCAGAATGTCAAGGCTGGATTTTCCACCAGGCTAGAGGGAGGAGGGCTCCTTCTAGAGCATCAAAATGTATTTGATTTGTTTAGCAGAGGGAAAGAAACTGGGCATGTCTTACACAAGGGAAAATAATTGTTTTCCTAACATCTGGGGTCTCAAAGGCACTTGAGAAGTGATTACTTTGGGGGTTTCTGATTCTCCTGGCAGGCTGAGCTGTTCTGGCTGGGGGGCTTCACTGTCTGCCTGTCCACAGTGCTGGCCTGCAGGGTCTCGTGATGGCTGATGCAGACGTGTGGGAAAGCCACGTACCCCAAGAGGCTCCATCCTCCCAGTAAGCACTCCATGGAGGAAAGAGAGAGGTGGCAATCAATGAACTTGAGTCATTATTGATATTAGTTGTATTGAACATTTACCACGTGGCTAGCAGGGGTGCCGGGGGGAAAGTGACTAAAACCTGGAAGGAAGGTTTTTGTTGTTGTTGTTGTTTTGTTTTTTCTTTTGAGACGGAGTCTCGCTCTGTCGCCCAGGCTGGAGTGCAGTAGCACCATCTCGGCTCACTGGAAGCTCCCCCTCCCGGGTTCACACCATTCTCCAGCCTCAGCCTCCCAAGTAGCTGGCACCCACTACCACACCCGGCTAATTTTTTGTATTTTTAGTAGAGACAGTGTTTCATGGTGTTAGCCAGGATGGTCTCAGTCTCCTGACCTCAAGATCTGCCCGCCTCGGCCTCCCAAAGTGCTGGGATTACAGGCGTGAGCCACCGTGCCTGGCTGGAGGAAGGTGTTTTTATCGGTCACAATTGACAGATGAGAAAGGAGAAGATCCAAGTGTGTTTGGAGTTTGGCCCAGGTTAGGGGGCTACACAGGCTCAAGAACTAACTGCCTTTCGTTTGTTTAGATTCCGTCAGTACCGGAACAGAGAGAAACACAGAGGTATCTGACCTGGAGTGGGCCTTCAGGGATCGCATAGCTTCTCAGTGCTCGGCTTGCGTGATGCGATAAGGGCCCTTAGAGCTCACTCACCCCTTCTGTCATGTGAGGACACAGGGAGATGGCATCAGCAATGAACTAGAAAGTGGGCCCTCCCCAGACAGCAAATCTCCTGGCACCTTGAGCTTGGACTTTCAGCCATGAGAACTGCAAGAAACAAATTTCTGTTGTGTACGAGCCACCCAGTCCATAGTACTTTGTTATAGCAGCCTGACGGGACTAGCAAGCCTTAAGAAAAGTATCAGAAAATTGTCAGCCTGTCTCAAGAGCCTCAAGATATTTTCACTAAGGGGTTGTTGATACCCTTGAACATCTCTTTCTGTACACACATGCGCCTGAGCACATGCGTCTTTTCACAATAGCCCACTGTGCATGTTGCTTCCCACACACCTGAGAGTATCAGTCTTGGTAGGTGGTGTTGGGGGTATGTCAAGGGTTCCCCGTGACCTCCAAGGTGTAGCCACTTCTGGCCCTTACCCACAGCCCTTCCAGACTCGTCTCTCAGCTTGCCCTGCACCCCCTGCCTTGAGCACCTCATCTTGCAGACACGGACACCTTTCACTTGATCTCCTTTGTTCCTTTGGTGCTGCCGCTCTGCTGCCTGGCTGCCTTTTCCCATTTATGAATAGTATAATTAGATTTTCCTGTAATTAAGTGAGTGGGACTTTGGAGGCCTCCATTCCCACTTTGTCCCTGTCCTGACTTCCTCACATCCCCTCCAGGACTGTTCCTCTATGTGGCCTTCGGCCTTCAAGCTTCTTGCCACTGCCTCTTCACTCAACCTGTGCCTTCTCTCTGGAATGCCTCTCCCACCTTCTCTGGGCATCAAAGCCTTATTCACTCCCGAACTCAGCCTGCAGGATTCTACATAGAATGAAACTTCCCTCCTCTGGAGGCCTGTGCACTTGTTCGTTGAATTAGTCAAGTGTCCTTGGTACAAGTGGTCAAGGGCACGAACTGGGTGCGGGACTGGGTCTATATCTTACTCTGCCACTCTCTGGCAAAGTTGGAACATCTCTGTGCCTCGCTCTTATCCTTAAAATGGGGTTAATGGCCGGGCATGTGGCTCATGCCTGTAATCCCAGCACTTTGGGAGGCCGTGGTGGGCAGATCATGAGGTGAGGAGATCGAGACCATCCTGGCCAACATGGTGAAACCCTGTCTTTACTAAAAATATAAAAATTACTAAAAAATATAAAAATTAGCTGGGTGTGGTGGTACGTGCCTGTAATCCCAGTTACTTGGGAAGCTGAGGCAGGAGAATTGCTTGAATCCGGGAGGTGGAGGTTGCAGTGAGCCAAGAACACACCATTGCACTCCAGCCTGGGCAACAGAGTGAGATTCTGTCTTAAAAATTTTTTTTAAAAAAATAGGGTTAATAACTGTGAGTTCCTTGTAGGGATGTGTGATCATTCATTGAGCGGAAATATGGGAAGTATTTAACACTTGACACGGGGTAAGCACTAGGTGAGTATGGCAGTTGCTACATTTATTTCCTTGTGTTCTAGTTGGTTTTTACCCTTTTGTACCCCAATCCCAGACCCCCACACTGTCAGCTACCAGAAAGCAGAAGCCATGTTCATGTTTACATTCCCAGTGCCTTATCTATGGATTGGCACAGGGGAGGTTCCCCCAAATGTGACTAGTGAATGGGCAGCTTTGCTCCAGACCATTGATGCACCCTCCATGGCTGAATGGAAATTAGAATCCCCACCTGAGTTACTTCAGGTATTCCCATTTATAGATTACAGGAAAGTTTCCCATGCTCTTAGGAAAAGGGAGCTCATGGTCACCAGGCACTATACCTAGTACTTTCATGGATGCTATTCAGTTTAACCTCCTAAATGCCTGCTCTTATTGTGCAGGTAAGGAAACAACTTCAGAGAAGTTAAGCAACTTGCCTAGGCCACACAGCTATTCAAAAAAGAGGTAATATTTGAGTTCAGGGCTGGGTGGCCCCAAGCCAGCACACCTTCTTACTTCTTACTCATTTGTAAATTCCATGGTGGGTCGAGGACATATCCTGGAGAGGGTATTGAGTGGTTCGGGATTTACTAAAACCCCTCTTGCTTCACACATAGCTGATGCTGAGTCCTTCAGAAGAGTACCTGCGCATTTGAAAAATGCAGAGAAGTGTTCAGAGCCTGCTGGGGAAGCAGGGAGCTGCTATTTCTGTTCAAGGCAATGAGTGAGGCTGTGGCTGGCAAGATACTGGATCTTGCTGGCTCAGCTAGGCATAATGCAAGGTGGTATACATAAATGGTTTCACTGACTCCTGGAAGGATGCCCAGGCCAGGACACTCACTGTGAGTTGCAAAAAAAGGAAAGGGGAACCCTCAGAGGGAAGGCAGGAGCAAGGGCTCATGGCCGGAGGTGTGGAGCTGCATTGAAATCCTTTTGAGTGGGATGCCCAGGCTTCCCCCAGCAGATCCCAGAAGCTCAACGTAGTGTCCTGATGTCCTGACTGGTTCTGCAGAAGCCCAGGTGTCACTCTGGGTGAGTGGGCTCAGATCCTCCACACTCTTCATCCTCCAGGCACTCTGGGTATCCCCCAATCTCTGGGTGGGGACAGCTTTCTGGTTGAGCTGGGTGAGGGTGATCATAGCCAGCAATCCTGACTGGGCCTTCAGTTCTTGATCCCCAGTACAGGCAGGGGCTACAGGGTGCCCTGGTGCACAGAGGCCCACTGGCTGCTCAAGGTCTCCTCCCACATCCATCTACATCCTGACTCAGTGCTGAACTGTGACACTCTGGAGGACAAGGCTGGTGCTCCCAGTGTGTACCTGCCTTCCTGGAGGCCAGGCTGCCAAGAACTGGCTCCTAGCCACCCGCTTCTTCAAGGCCCTTAACACTTGACACAGGGTAAGCACTAGGTGAGTATGGCAGTTGCTGCATTTATCTCCTTGTGTTCTAGTTGGTTTTTACCCTTTTGTACCCCAATCCCAGACCCCCACACTGTCAGCCAGAATTCCACTGCTCAGAGCAGCGACAGCACTCCTCACCCCCTCCCTGTCCACCCCACAAGTGCTACCTGCTTCCCTGGGTTGTGTCCACGCTGGCCTCTGTTCTTGGGGCCTGGGGAGCCAGAGAGCCACCAAGGACAGACAGGCCAGGCTCAGGAAGCAGCCTTTGGTGGGGCAGCCCACCTGCACTCGCCCCTCCCTTGCGCCTTCTCACCTGGCAGCATCCCCACTGGATGCAGGTTCCCTCCATGCCTCCACCTAGGGGCATCCCACCCCTCATTGCAACACTCTCCAGAGCCCTTTCTCCCCTGCACCATCCCTGCTCCTTCGTCTCCTGCCCTTTGCCTGCCCTACCTGTCACCTCAGTGTGCACTGACCTGGCCCTGCAGGCACTCACACGAGCACATCTTGGCCTCCCTCCTGAGGGCCCTACCCAGACCAGTCACAGGAAGGCAACCTCGGGCAGCACCAGGTGGTCACTGGGCAGTGGGAACAAGGACCAATATGCCCACGGCAGTGGGCATCGTGTGTTGGGGAGGGGGTGTGGGTTGGGGAGGAGGTTTGGGTTCCTGGACCTTTGCCCTGTTCCTGAGGTGGGCAGATGGGGTTCCTGGTTGACCCTGCACACAGCCTCCGGGGTGGCCCCCGGAGGACTGTGCAGTGGGGACAGCCAGTGGCAGCCTAAAGAGTGCAGGATGGGGGTGGGGGGTGCCCACTGAAACAAATGCTAAAGAGCAGCTGGTTATGGCAGGACTTTAAGTATATATTCCCGTACGTCTTTTCAAACATATAAACAAAGCAATTCACATTTTCATATACTGGAAAGGCAGGCTAACTTGGTTAATTTTCCTGCAACATGTGCCTAGTAATAAAAAGTTCTGGCTGAGCGCGGGGACTCACGCCTGTAATCCCAGCACTTTGGGAGGCCAAGGCGGGCAGATCATGAGGTCAGGAGTTTGAGATCAGCCTGACCAACATGGTGAAACCCCATCTCTAGTAAAAATACAAAAATTAGCTGGGTGTGGTGGCACACACCTATAATCCCAGCTACTCGGGAGGCTGAAGCAGGAGAATTGCGTGAACCTGGGAGGCAGAGGTTGCAGTGAGTCGAGATTGCGTCACTGCACTCCAGCCTGGGCGACAAAGCTGGACTCAGTCTCCAAAAAAAAAAAGGTTCTATAGCCTTCTTCCAGTTTCTCCCCTCAATTAAATGTAATAACAATCTAATCAGTGCACTGAAAGTTAAGATAATAGAAAAAATTTCATCCAGAATCCCATCACCCACATGTTACTGAGGGAGAAATAATTTTACCACCTCTCGTTTCAGGCCAGTTCAGGCAGGTGTATATCATCTCAGAAGGAGATATTTCTTTCATCTGGTATTGGAGAGTCACCAGAGTCGCCAGACAACAGGACAGGACACTCGTCTTGCCCACAGGCTAGGTTTGCTGAATGCCACTAGGCATGCCAGACACCAACTCTTGTCAGAGTTATTCCATTTGCCTGTTTGGAGAGTCTTCACCCCTGCATTCCTAGCTCCTGGGCTGGTGGCCTGCCTGACGTCTGGGGGGAGTGGAGTGAGGTTGCACTTGCCCCGCACTGAGAGTGGAGGGGAGATAATGGCTTAAGTGGGAAAGTACAGTCCCTCCAGCTTCAGGGATCAGCTCACAGCAGCAGGGGGAAATCTCCAGAGGAAGACTGGGGTAGGGCATGCCTGCTCATTCACAACCCCACCAAAAGCAGATTCGTTATTACAGGGACTTTAAAGAGGGATGTGTGTGGGTAGATGGGATCCTCACCGAGGTGTGACCTGCTTTTTCTAGTATTTGTGAGGATGTCTCGTTAACGTGCAGGAAAGTGCTGGTTTCAATTCGAGGGTTTGTTTTCTGTTTTGTTTCCTTTCTGTTACAAACACAAAGAGTACGTTAAAGAGCCTTTCCCCACCATCTTGTTTTTTAAAAAATATGTTTTTACTTGTTAGAGTTTAATTATGGAGATAATTCAAATCCACAGCAACATGTAGCTAATGACAAACAATTCCAAAAACATTTTAGGAGGAGCAACACATTGACTTTTCCTTTTTGAAACGTGTAAGGCGTTCATTATTGCAGTGCCGTGCTTATGTGCCTCAGGACTTGCTTAGTTCTGCCCTCTAAGAATACCGCTCTGTCCCCTTCAGGATGGACAGGGTTCCACTGTCGTTCCCCTCATATGTCCTTCATAAAACCCATCAAGTAATGTTTTCACGTGGCTCTCTCCCTCCCAGATATGAGCAGGAACTCATCTGCTGAGCTCACATCCAGGCACGAAGATACCAGCAAAAAAAAAAATAGGCTGGATGTGGTGGCTCACGCCTGTAATTCCAGCCCTTCAGGAGGTCAGATCACCTGAGGGCAGGAGTTGGAGAACAGCCTGGCCAACATGGTGAAACCCCATCTCTACTAAAAATACAAAAATTAGCCGGCATGGTGGCATGCACCTGAAATCTTAGCTACTTGGGAGGCTGAGGCACAAGAATCCCTTGAACTCGGGAGGCAGAGGTTGCAGTGAGCCAAGATTGCACCACTGCATTCCAGCCTGGGCGACAGAGCAAGACTCCATCTCAAAATAAAAAAAAAAAAAAAAAAAGAAAAAGAAAAAAAAGAAAATTTGTGCATAGTCAGACTTTTTAAATTTAGGAGCTGCATAATCATGAAGACTGATCTCAAGAAAATTAAATGACTGACCAATTTGATGAACCATTTCCTGAGCTTGGTCAATTGAATATAAACAGTGGTGCTTTCTCAGCATAAACATTCTAAATGAGGATAGGAAGTGTGCTTTGCAGGATGGACAGATTATTCTTTTAACTAGATGCATCTGGAGAGTCCCTTAGTCATTCCATGACTTTGTAGGGAAAAGACCTTCCTGACCGGGAGACCAATTCTTCTTGGCCAAACTGGGCATGATGCCAGCCTATAACATCATCAATTAAACACAGCAGAAGATTCAGAGAGAGGCAAATTAAAAGTGATAAGGAGCTATCCATTTTTGACATATATAATGGCAATTTTTTTTTTTTTGAGATGAGTTCTCACTCTGTTGCCCAGGCTAGAGTGTGGTGGCGTGACTTTGGCTCACTGCAACCTCCACCTCCTGGGTTCAAGCAATTCTCTGCCTCAGCCTCCTGAGTAGCTGGGATTACACGTGCCTGCCACCATGCATAGCTAATTTTTGTATATTTAGTAGAGACGGGGTTTCAATATTTTGGCTAGGCTGATCTTGAACTCCTGACCTCGTGATCCACCTGCCTCGGCCTCCCAAAGTGCTGGGATTACAGGTGTGAGCCACCATGCCCAGCCTTGCCCTATATTTTAAACAAAGATTTTAAGTTACTGTGCTCAACTTAGTTACTAGACAACCTCCAGGGAGAGAGAACACTGACTGGCATTGTATTTCTGGAAAACTACAGGGCAACTGGTATCTAAAGCTTTAGGTCTGACTGAATAATAATCTTCATACAAGTCTAAAAATAATAAAGTATAAACAGAGATTTATCTACAAGAAAGTTCTTAAAGAGTTATTCATAAAAGCCAAGTTTTTTTTTTTTTTTTTTTTGAGACAGAGTCTCACTCTGTCGCCCAGGTTGGAGTGCAGTGGTGCGATCTCGGCTCACTGCAAGCTCCACCTCCCGGGTTCACGCCATTCTTCTGCCTCAGGCTCCCGAGTAGCTGGGACTACAGGCGCCTGCCACCATGCCCGGCTAAGTTTTTTTAATTTTTAGTAGAGACTGGGTTTCACCATGTTAGCAGGATGATCTCCATCTCCTGACCTGGTGATCCGCCTGCCTTGGCCTCCCAAAGTGCTGGGATTACAGGCATGAGCCACCCCACCCAGCCAAAGCCAAGATTTTTAAAACGTGAAAATGAAATGTTCAATAATAGGAGAATGATCACATTGATGATGACACATTCCTATGATGGGAAGAGACGTAGCCGGTCATCAGTGATGCTCATACATGGTCTTAGTAATATGGACAAATACTCCTCCTGAGATATGAAATGCAAAAAAAAAAAATTGTTTATGTAGCTCAATTCAAAGTATTTTAAAAATCTATGCTATGGTTAAAAACATGCGAACTAAATATTAACACTGTTGGAATATAGATGCCAGCATTATAGTAACTACATTTACTTATTTATTTTCTGATTTTTTTCATAATGACAATGAATCCATTTTGTTTGTTTGTTTGCTTGCTTTTGAGATGGAGTTTCACTCTCATTGCCCAGGCTGGAGTGCAATGGCATGATCTCAGCTCACTGCAACCTCCGCCTCCTGGTTCAAGCAATTCTTCTGCCTCAGCCTCCCGAATAGCTGGGATTACAGGCGTGCACCACCATGCCCAGATAACTTTATTTCTAGTAGAGACAGGTTTCACCATGTTGGTCAGGCTGGTCTCGAACTCTTGACCTCAGGTGATCCGTCTGCCTCGGCCTCCCTAAGTGCTGGGATTACAGGCATGAGCCACCATACCTATAATTTTGTCTTTTTTGCTTTTGTTTTTGTTTTTTGAGATGGAGCCTCACTCTGTCACCCAGGCTGGAGTGCAGTGGCATGATTACAGCTCACTGCAGCCTCCACTTCCCGGGTTCAAGCAATCCCTGCCTCACCCTCCAATCACTGGGATTACAGGCATGCGCCACAACGCTTGGCTAATTTTTGTAATTTTAGTACAGATGGGGTTTCCCCATGTTGGCCAGGCTGGTCTCGAACTCTTGACCTCAGGTGATCTACTTCCTCAGCCTCCCAAAGTGCTTGGATTACAGGCGTGAGCCACTGTGCCCAGCCCACAATGAGTCATTTTATGATCAGAGAACAGCAGAGTGACAGGCAGCAGAGCTAACAGTTCTGTTCCAGAGCCAGGTGTGAGGCTCCATGTTTGACTTGTCTTACTTCCAAGCCATATGGCATCCTACAAGGTGGGCAAAAAAGATCTATTTCCACTGTGAAGAAACCGACACTTAAGTAACAAATTAGTAGGAGAAGGACCGAACTTTTGAACATGGGGCTTTCCTTCCCATTTCAGGTCTCATTCTTTCCATCATGCCACATGACTTGCAGAGTCTGTGAACTACTAGGGGATGAGTAGCTAACTCGTATGCCTCAGGGTTCAAAAACGTAACAAAGAATGGTCTCTTAAACTCCTTAAGAAATATTTTTTCAGGCGTATGGGAATTCATAAATGTAATATCCCATTAAAATGCCAAGCATCTGCTTTTGGTTGAAATTGTATCTAACTTTTTAAATACCAATTGACACCAGCGATTAGCTTTTGGTGAATTGTGTTGCCTATGGAGACATAATTTCCAGAGCCACAGCTCAGGTATCAAAGTTCCTGAAATGAAATTGATCTATCTAGGGATCAGGCCAAGCGTATTAAAATAGGATGGCTACGAGGACAGCGAGGTTGGGGGAGGAAGAGGGCAGAGATGGGCAGGAATATAACTTAGGCCTGACCTTGACTCCCCAAGGCCCCCATCTGATGTTCTGGAGATCCCCCTCATATCTCAGTCTTGCAAGACATTGCCCCAAAACACACCCCTAAACTCCTTCAGTTTTTAGAAAATTAGCAAATGTTGAGCTGGAATAACCATTAGCGACCATCTGGTCCAGACTCATTATCTGAAATTGGAAGAGACTGAAACACAGGAGAAAGAATGACATTTCTGCTGTTCCTGTTGCTGGCTGTGCAGAATGCAATGTTTCCTGCATGGACAATAACAGGAATTATTTTACATGGGAAGAAACTGAAGCTCAGCAAGCTTTGTTAATTTTCTCAAGACACTCAAGATGTTCATTTTCCATAGGACAGCCTCTCTGGGTCTCTTCCAACCTCTCTCTGTCCAATTCTGAGCTAGGGGCTAAGTCTAACAGTGGGACCAAATTCCCTACATAGAAGTGAGATTTTAACCCAGATCTTTCAGTTTTAGGGTTTATTCCCTTTCCATTGCCTTTAAAGGATTACTGTAACTGAATAACTTCAACAATAAAATTAGATTCATTTTGAAGACATTGAAAGATATTTATCTGAGGAATGCATTTATTTGCTATTTACTGAAGAACAACTCTAGGTGCTAACAGTATCAAGATAACTAAGAGACAGTTCTGGGCCAGGCACGGTGGCCCACACCTGTAATCCCAGCACTTTGGAGGCCAAGGTGGGCAGATCATGAGGTTAGGAGATCGAGACCCTCCTGGCTAACACGGTGAAACCCCGTCTCTACTAAAAATACAAAAAAATTAGCTGGGCCTGGTGGTGGGTGCCTGCAGTCCCAGCTACTCGGGAGGCTGAGGAGGAGAATGGCGTGAACCCAAGAGGTGGAGCTTGCAGTGAGCTGAGATCGCAACACTGCATTCTAGCCTGAGCGACAGAATGAGATTCCGTCTCAGGAAAAAAAAAAAAGAGAGACAGTTCTTAGATCCATGGAGAATGTAGACCTTTATCCCTCTCACAGCACATCCAACAAATAGGCATTCATCCTATCACTTACTAGTTACTTATTAAATCCTCACAGCAAACCAGACATTTTGCAAAGACACAGGGGCTATCAGACGGAGACTTCCAAGAAGCTTAGGGGGAGCAAGCGCTGGGGCACAAGTTACTGTTGCAACACAGGGAGCTCATGGTGAGCAGCACGGGATACTGGGGCCTCTCTGACTATGGACTGGGCAGTGGGAGAGGTCTCAGCAGTCCAGGGACTTCTCAAGGGACATTATCTGGCAACACGTGAGCCAATTCTCCCCGCCTCATTTCTCTCTGCATGTTCCTTTAGAGAAAAAAAGAGATGGAATTACATCTACAAAAGTGTTGCAACAAACAGGCTAATTCACCAAGAAAGACTTTTCTGGGACTCTTCCCTGTCACTTGCGCCAGCTCCTAGTGGGAGATAGGCCCATCTATGGGGCCACGTTGCCCAAATCCGATCACCATCTGTGGCTCAAGTTCTGCTCTTTGCTGGTCTGAGCAGGTGCTAAAGAGGACTGGAAAGTAGAATTTAACAGTGCTGGGGAAACTGGGTTTTCCAATTCATTCTTTCATCAGTCCATTCATTCATCAGCATATGAGCAGTTCACAAGGGCCAGGCATGGATGGATGCCTGGGGATACAGATACAGACGAAAGCAGACTGCGCCCGGGAGAAATGCTTACTCTCATGGGACCAGTGGAAGGGCTGAGGGGCAACTGTGGTTGACTGCTGCTCTGTTTTCAAGGAGCCGTCTCTGCCAGCTGCTCTTCTCCAGGCCTTCTCCAAAGATCTGCCCACTAAAAGATGAAAACAACAAAAACAAAAACAAACTTTCCCACAAAATCAATTTCTTACATCACAAATTAACGAGTATGATTATAGCTTGACTGACGGAAAATAAGTGAGAAAGGTCTTCTACCATAACTCATTAGTTAAAGCATGTTATGCATGCATGTATATATGTGTACCCACTTTGTTCCAGACAGGATTCAAAAATCACTTACAAAGGAAAATGTGATACCTTTAGTTAATTGATTCTCTGGCTTTTCTTGGAAATTTGCATTCTTCTTTAGAATGTAAAGTGCTGGATTGGCAGCAGAAGGAAACCAGAACAGAAACCCCCCCGCTTACCTGCTGCAGGGCTTGGACAGGCTGCTAGGCCTCAGGTTCTCCTGCTGAATGAACCCTTTGTGCCATCTGTGCATAATTGACCCGGGCCAGGAGGAACTGTGGAAATGCTGCCTCAGCCTGAATGTCAATTCTACATTCCAGCAGAATGTCTCGAACATCACATGTACTTTAAGGGAATTCAGTTTTCAACCAGCTCCTCCATGACATCCACCCGCCTCAGTCTCCCAAAGTGCTGGGATTACAGGCATGAGCCACCGCACCGGGCCGAGTGAGCCTTCTTGAACGGTACACATATTCAGATACAATAAAGGTAGGTTCATGAGAAAAAAAAAAAAAAGCTGTTGTTTTGCTTTTCTTGCTAATTTTTTTTTTTTTTTTGTCATTGGCATATCAAATTTAAGAATGACCTAACCCTTCAGGAATCATACTGTTAAAATTCTGTGAAAAATATGGGCTGTTCCTGGAATAGTAAGAGTTCAGTTCATGGCAGCGGCTGTGATTGTCATTCAGACAGTGAACTCTAAAGTGCTGTAATCAAATATGGTTAACTACAAAGGCAGACCTAGTCCCACTGCAGTCCTCTGGATCGGTGACTCCAAGGAGCCCAAGGGACCAGTTCTTCTGGTTTCCCTATGTGGAGACCAGGGGGCCTTGGCCCTTGGCTGGAGGTGGAACATGGATCTCAGCCTTGCAGCACAGCCCTTCTGTGACTGGCCTACAAGGACACAAGCCATGTTGTTCATTCCCACCCATGAGTCCCTTTTTGATGACTACTGGGGCCTAAGGTTGAGGGCCATGACACTTCCTAGTGAGTAGGACCTCAGCAGCATGTACTGGTCCCATAAAGCCGACCTGCTGGCTCTGTCCTGCAGGGACCCTAACATGTACCTTGCAAGAAGGCTCACTCGGCCGTCGTGGTGGCTCATGCCTGTAATCCCAGCACTTTGGGGGGCCGAGGCGGGTGGATCACCTGAGGTCAGGAGCTCAAGACCAGCCTGGCCAACGTGGTGAAACCCTGTCTCTACGAAAAATACACAAAAATTAGCTGGACGTGGTGGTGCATGCCTGTAGTCCCAGCTACTCCAGCCTGGGTGACAGAGTGAGACTCTGTCTAAAAAAAAAAAAAAAAAAAAGAAGAAGAGGAAGGTTCACTCAGGAAGGTTGCAGCATTGTGGTGGCAGGATGAGTTGATGAACTAACCTAGTTAAAGCTAGGGTCAGCCTCCCCTGTTGGAAGTACACAGGCCCTGTAGGACCCCTGGTCTTGAGTCCTTCTCTATCATCAAACTCAGATACCCTCTTTAAGGCCCAAGTCAAACGTTACCTTAGGTGGGCGGGGCGGGTGGCAAACCCTTCCCCTTTCTGTTCCCACAGGGCTTTGTGCTGCCCTCAGGAGTATTCAGCCCTGGAGTCTGCAGGGCTGCTGTGCATGTAGCCTCGCTCCCTTGGTTCATGCAGGCATGTAGTCGACCCTCAGTCGAAGCACAGAGCCCATTTTCTCCATAAAGAAAACGTGAATTGGCCGGGCGCAGTGGCTCAAGCCTATAATCTCAGCACTTTGGGAGGCTGAGGTGGGCGAATCACGAGGTCAGGAGTCTGAGACCAGCCTGGCCAACACGGTGAAACCCCATCCTCACCAAAAATACAGAATGTTAGCTGGGCGTGGTGGCAGGCACCTATAATCCCAGCTACTCGGGAGGCTGAGGCAGGAGAATCACTTGACCCCGGGAGGTGGAGGTTGCAGTGAGTTGAGATTGCACCACTGCACTCCAGCCTGAGTGACAGTGAGAGACTCCATCTCAAAAAAAAAAAAAAAAAAAAAAAAAAGTGAGTCAAATGGATGAATGAATGTAGCAAAGTCTAGGAGTGGGCTGTGGGAACCGAGGTTGCCTTTCAGGATCTTTGTGTGAGGAAGAGGACATCCGGGAGTGGGCTCCAGGGACCACTGAACATGGGGACCAAGGAAGGGGCAGCATTTGCAGAAAAGTGAGAGCCGCCCTGGCCTTGCCCAGCTGCTCAAGAGGGAGGCTCCAAGCTCTGTCTGAGCAGTAGCAAGGAAAGGGCTGGACTGAGCCAATGGGGGTCTGCCTTCTGGCTTCTTTTCACTGTGCAGATGTTGAGTGCCTAATGTACTCCAGCAACCATTCAGGCCCTTGGGGTGCAGCAGTAGGAGGTGCTCCTAGAGCCAGGAGGATACTGACGGGTTCCCTCCAGGCCATGTAGTACCTGCGGCTAGGTCCATTGAACTAAACTTGATGAGTGTCATCTAGGTCTGTTTGTCCCTAGGGCATAGCAGATGCTCAATAAATACTTGCTTAATGAATAAAAGTCTCCTATTAAAAATAGTAATAGTAGCCAATATCATTATTGAGTGTTTCCCTGTGTCAGGCATTGTTCTAAACTTCCCATGAACTCAATCCTTTTTTTTTTCTTTTTTTTTTTTTTGAAACGGCGGAGTCTTACTCTGTCGCCCGGGCTGGAATACAGTGGCACGATCTCGGCTCACTGCAAGCTTTGCCTCCCGGGTTCACGCCATTCTCCTGCCTCAGGCTCCCGAGTAGCTGGGACTACAGATGCCCGCCACCATGCCCGGCTAATTTTTTGTGTTTTTAGTAGAGATGGGGTTTCACCGTGTTAGCCAGGATGGTCTCGATCTCCCGATCTCGTGATCTGCCTGCCTCGGCCTCCCAAAGTGCTGGGATTACAGGCGTGAGCCACCGCGCCCAGCCTGAACTCAATCTTCTTAACAGCTCTCATGATGAAGGCCATAGGATCCCACCTTTACCAGTGAGAAAACGGAGGCACGGAAAGCTGAAGGAATTCAGCAAGGGTTGTGTGTGAACTACCTTAAGGAGTGTAGGAGTGAATTCCAAACCTAGCGTGCTTTATCCCGGGCTTGGGTCTGTCCTCAAACCACAGGAGGTGGAGAAAATGGAGCACAGTCTTCGTTTTCTGAGGAAGTCACAGCAGGTGCCACAGGCTGGGTGGCTGAACCCTCGGAAATGAATTCCCTCACCGTCCTGGAGGCAGCAAGGCAGAGACCAAGGTGTTGGCAGGTTTGGTTTCTCCTGAGGCATCTCTTCCTGGATGGTAAATGACTGTCTTCTCCCTCTTCCCTAGGGTTGTGTGTGTGTGAGCCGGTGTCCCAATCTCCTCTTGTTATAAGGACACCAGTCATTGGATTAAGGCCCACTGTAATGCCTCATTTTACCTTAATTACCTGTGTAAAGGCCCTATCTCTGAAGAAGGTCACATCCTGAGATTCCGATTGGGACTTCAGTCTTAGAATTTTGGGGAACACAATTCAGCCTATGACATTGGCACAGCCTGGGGCTGCCCAGTCTTCCCAGAAGGGGCAGGAGGAATGGGTCGAAAACCCATCACTCATCAAGAAAAATCAGTTCATGTGTCGAGGCACCATCTTGTCTGCCGTCCTTCAGAACAAGTGCACAGTTGTTTTGCTGTTTTCTTGGGAACCAGCTGTGGAATGCTGTGCTTCCGTTTTCTTGCTTTTCAAGGACCTTGGTGCCCACCTGGCCTCCTGGAGGACACCTGTGTGCAGAGGCTGCTGGAGCAGGAAGATGGAGATGGGGGAGGGGAGTAGGTGATGCTGGCCATTGTTGAAAGAAAATGGTCAAGAGCACGGGTGGTTATTTCTCCTGTTACAGAAAGGGCTCGCTAAGGTAGGCTTCATGTGGCATTGTGTTCTTTTGAACATTGCTTAAGGCATACATGAAGCGTGTGCGCATCACACAGCCCAGTGGAACCAGGGAGTGACTCAACCTGCTGCCCAGCACTCACTGCAAGTTGTTCCTGTGGCTGCCTCTAGCTGCTTCCCCAGCTGACATTTGTTTTTCATTTTCCTTCACTTAAAAAAAACTTGTTGGCTGGGCTCAGTGGCTCACACCTGTCATCTCAGTACTTTGGAAGGCCAATGAGGGAGGACTGCTTGAGCCCAGGAGTTTGAGACCAGCCTGGGCAACATAGTGAGACCCTGTCTCTACTAAAAGATAAAAATAAAACAATTAGCTGGCCATGGTGGTGCATGCCTGTGGTCCCAGCTACTGGGGAAGCTGAGGTGGGAGGATGGCTCAAGCCTGGGAGGTTGAGATTACAGTAAGCCATGATCTCGCCACTGTACTCCAGCCTGGGCAACAAAGTGAGACCTTTTCTCAAAAAAAAGTTGTAACGGCCGGGCGCAGTGGCTCACACCTGTAATCCCAGCACTTTGGGAGGCCGAGGTGGGCGGATCACAAGGTCAGGAGATCGAGACCACGGTGAAACCTTGTCTCTACAGTAAAAAATACAAAAAATTAGCTGGGCACTGTGGCGGGCGCCTCTAGTCCCAGGTACTCGGGGAGCTGAGGCAGGAGAATGGCGTGAACCCGGGAGGCGGAGCTTGCAGTGAGCTGAGATCGCGCCACTGCACTCCAGCCTGGGGGACAGAGCAAGACTCCATTTCAAAAAAAAAAAAAGGTTGTAACATGCATGTATCCGCAAACAAGAAATTGCTTAGTCAGGCTTATGTGGGACTTTCTAGAAATGCTGTCACACTTTGTATTGACTTCTGAGCCTTGCTTTTTTCCCTTCAGGTTTATGTTCCCTTCCCAAGGCTCTCCCAGGCCAAAGGGTCCATCATGCTCTGTTAAACCTGTGCTCAAAGCTTTTCCCCTGAGGCTCTGGGTGATACTGAAGTAAAACAAGTTCCCAGGAAAGGTTTTTGTTTTGTTTTGTTTTGTTTTTTACACCAGACCAGGCCCAGATTGGGTATTTTTAATATGTAAAAACAAGGCTGGGTGTGGTGGCTCACACCTGTAATCCTAGCACTTTGGGAGGCCAAGGTGGGCAGATTGCCTGAGGTCAGGAGTTCGAGACCGGCCTGGCCAACATAGTGAAACCTCATCTCTACTAAAAATACAAAAGAAATTAGCTGGGCGTGGTCGTGCGTGCCTGTAATCCCAGCTACTTGGGAGGCCCGAGGCAGGGGAATCTCTTGAACCCGGGAGGTGGAGGTTGCAGTGAGCTGAGATCGCGCCACTGCACTCCAGCTTGGGTGACAGAGCGAGACTCTACCTAAAAAAAGCAAAAACAAAAAACAAAACAAAACAAAACAAAAATATGTAAAAACAGGGAAGGCCCCAGTGTGCTTGTTAAGATGCAGATGTGAGTGCCAGTTTGCAGAGCAGGCACAGCCTAGGCGGGCACTGAGCAGGATTCACAGCTGGGTCCAGACGCCTTCGCTCCCTGCAGATGACACCTGCAGCGAGGTTCTGCTGACCTTGAACTTCAAGTCCTGTGCTTCCACTTTTGGCATTCATTTGTTTCTTAGCCTAAACTTGACACTTCCTCTTAGCATTATGCAAATTCAAGGCTGTCACAGAACAGCATCTGGAAAGTTATAACAGCAGCCCATTGGTGGTGATGGTGGGATTGTGTAGGGCTTACATTTTTTAACTTACTTGAGTATACTTTTTGAGTTTTCCACAACTGGCATGCATTGCCTGGGAATGAGGAAAACACAGTGTCTTCCTCAGGAACCCAGGCTTCACCACTCTATGTGCCCTCTCTTCTACAAAATGGGGCTAACATGAATGCTTTCCTCACCAGGCTTGCTAAGGGCTTAGCTTACAGACATTATTGAGCACCTTCTGTGTACCAGAGGTTGGGGGCACAGGAGGAGTCAGATGTGGACCCTGCCCTTTAGGGTCTAGTGCAGAATAGAGGTTTCCATAGGCAACTAGAATTCAAAATGGCATGCACGGCGGTGGAGTGAGGGGATGGCTCTGGGGGAGCTACGAAAAGGTAGATAGGCTGGAGTCTGGCAGATTGGAGGCCAGGGCCTTCTAAGTATCAGAACACATGGGCATACGTGGAAGGTTGAGCCGTTGCATTTGGGAACCCGCACAACCCCCTGGGGCTGGGCACAGCATCCAGGGAGCACACGGCCTGGGGGTTGGGGAAAGAACGAAGGGACAGCACTTGGTCCCTCGGGTCTTGTGCACCGAGCTCAGCTGCTGGGATCCATGGATCCAGTTCTGGTTGCGCTTTATTTTCATTTTATTTTATTTATTTATTTATTTGAGACGGAGTCTTTGTCGCCTAGGCTGGAGTGCAGTGGTACTGTCTCCACTCACTGAAATCTCCGCTTCCCAGGTTCATGCAATTGTCCTGCCTCAGCCTCCCAAGTAGCTGGGATTATAGGCACCCATAACCATGCCTGGCTAATTTTTTTTCTATTTTTAGTAGAGTCGGGGTTTCACCATGTTGGCCAGGTTGTTTTTGAACTCCTGGATCAAGTGATCCACCCACTTCGGCCTCCCAAAGTGCTGGGATTACAGGCATGAGCCACCGCACCCCGCTTGGCTGTGCTTTAGAGTCCTCTGCAGGGTCAGTGGTGAGCTCAGTGCCCAGGCCTGACCCAGATTCATCAGACCACACCGTTAGAGCAAGACCAGCCTGGATGGTATGGGAATTTTTTTGTTAGTGTTCTCAAGTCTACAAAAGCTCTGGTTATAGGCAAGGCTGAGTGACCTGCTATTTGGGGAGCTTTGTGTAATTGAATGAAAGCTAAAAAGATTCATGTTGGTAAAAATAAAATCCCAGAGGGTCTGCACCACGTTCCAGCAATGTTTGAAGGAGCCAGTGTCTCCACAGCCTTACCAGCGTGTGATGTGGGCCCTGTTTTTCATGTTAGCCATGCTGATAGGTGAGCAGCAATATCTCATGTGATCCGATCTTCCACTTCCCTAAAGGCCCCACTGATGCCTTTTCATTTGCTTATTTGGCACCTGTATGTCCTCTTTGGTGAGATGCCTCTTCATGCCTTTTGGCCACACCGAGAGTTCCTTTTCCTTGCCTCTCACAGTGATATTTGGAAAACAAATGGGTGGTGGTTGCCAGGGGGTTAGAGCTGTGAGGGAGGAGAGGCGTATACCTCTAAAGAGGCAGCAGGAGGGAGAGCCATGTGGCGGTGGGACGGTTGTGTGCCTGGATTGCAATGGTTACACAAATCTTCACGTGCGATAAGATGACATAGAACTACACGCACACATTGAAGCTGCGCCCATTTTCTGGCTTTGACATTGTGCTATAGTTATGAAAGACTGGGGGAACTGGGACAGGCATGCGTGGGCGTTCTCTCTGCTATCTTGGCAAGTTCCTGGGGATCTACAATTATCTCCAGACATAAAAATTAAAAAGAAAAGTCAGTATCAATCAGTCTAAGAGTAGAAGGTTCATAAACCTATAATTGCTATTTTACCTTTTCCTCCCAATTGATTAGTTGTTTGTTCTCACACAGCCAGACCACATCATATAACATTTAGGTTCTGACGATGTTCCTTGAAGAAAATACACACTCATCATGTGGGGAAACAATGGTGACATTTCACCTAAGGAATGTGAAGATGGAAATCAAAGTTTTCTCCCAATCAGGTAACTGAGAAAGGCAGGAGGCCAGAGAAGCAGCCGCCCCAGCCCCATGGGCCACATCTGTGCTGAGTGACAATCTGTGTCTTAATGAGAAGAAATAAAGGCTAATTATCCCCAGAGTTTGACAGATCTTTCTCAACACTTCTGCATAAAAAAGCAAGGCCACCCAGTTGGTCTCTGGGTTGCAGCCTGCAAGAATCCCATGGTGGTGTTTAAACAAACGAGAAAGAACACATCAAAGGGGCATCTTACAAAGGCCCAGGAGAAACCGAAGGGACCTGGTGGCCCGTGTCCCCAGCTAGAAAGACAGATTGAAGAGTGGTCATTGCAAGGGCAGGCTTGAAGGGGATCATGTGTGGCCATATGGAATAAAAGAACATCTCATCGGCCATCCATCACTCCCCTCCAACAGGAACAGGTGGGTGATGGACAAAGGCTGTAGATAACAGGTGCGTTTCTACCACACCAAATTAGCCTAAGGAAAAGCATGGTAGGAATGAAATTAGGCATTGCACTTTTTATCTAATTTACGTTTAGTGCCTTAAAAGCCTGTGAATGCACTGGTTTATGCAGTCTGTTCACTCCGTTTTCAGTGGATTGCTGCAGAAGTAGCCTCTGATGTTATGGGGCCTGCACACGCTGGCTCCTGCAATCTTAGGGCCTGGTCTGAGGAGGGGCCCGGAGAGTGTGGGAGGATGAAAAATGGAGCAATCAGGGCCGGGCGCGGTGGCTCACGCCTGTAATCCCAGCACTTTGGGAGGCCAAGGCAGGTGGATCACGAGGTCAAGAGATCAAGACCGTCCTGCCTAACATGGTGAAACCACGTCTCTATTAAAAATACAAAAAATTAGCCTGGCATGGTGGCACACACCTGTAATCCCAGCTACTTGGGAGGCTGAGGCAGGAGAATCGCTTGAACCTGGGAGGCAGAGGTTGCAGTGAGCCAAGATTGTGCCACTGTAATCCAGCCTGGGCAACAGAGTGAGACTCAGTCTCAAAAAAAAAAAAAAAAAAGAACGGAAAAAATAAAAATGGAGCAACCAAGTCTCAGAGGGTCTAAGATGCTGGACGACGGCAACTCTGCAGGGGCAGGCTCGGATTCCCAGCCCGGTGCATCAACCACTGGCCTTCATAGAGATTCTTGGGGGTCTGCGGGGGCCTGCTGTATGCCCGGCCCTGGAGATATGGCCAGAAACAGGACCCACTAGCCTCATGAACTCACATTCTAAAAGTGGGAGATGGAGGTAATCAGTCCATGTGGATGGGGTCAAAGGCCTCTCTGAAGATGTGAGCTTTCCTAACACTTGCACCGGCCAGAGGACAAGGCATTCTGGGGGTCTGGGTTGGGAGGACATACGAAGTCCTTACAGTGCCAAAGAGCTTGGTCCCTCCCAGGCTGGCCAAAAGCTCATCGTGGCTGGGGCAAGCAGAAGGGGAGAGAGGCGGAGCCAGGCTCTGAGCAGCAGGCAGGTGCCCCACCTCACTGAGCTAGGGCCTATAGGGCACGGTGAGGAGCTGGGTTTTAGTTAGAACTCACAGGGAAGCTGCTGGAAGATTTTAGGCAGGGGAATCATAGGGTATTATCAGCTCCACACATAGAGAGCTTAGGTGTTGTGTGGAGAAGGGATTCTGGGGGGCAAATGTGGAGGAAGAGAGGCCAGGTAGAAAAGTGATCAGAGCAGAGGAAACACACCTGCCTTCACACGCTCACGCACACACACACACACAGGCACACATGCACATATCCTGTCACACACACACATGCACACATGCACACATACTCTCATTAATGCTCTCACACACTCACACATGCACACATACTCTCAAAATGCACTCACATATGCACACATGCACACATACACGTACACTCACACAATGCTGTCACACCATGATGCACACACACACGTGCACACATACTCTCACAATGCTATCACACACACATACATGCACACATGCACACATACTCTCGCAATGCTCTCACATGCTCCACAGAAACACTCTCTTATAGACTAATGCACTCACACGCACTCTTATGTACTCACACTGCCTCACAAACACACAAACTTTTATACATATTAGCATAACACTCAGACAAACATACCCACACAAGCACATCCCAGTGGTGATTGATCAGGGCAGTCACTGTGCACATTGTAACACAGGAGAGAAATGGCACCTTTAAGGGTTTGTGAGCTAAAAGCTCTGCCACAGGATGAGGTGGGCTGCTCAGCAGCTGTCTCCTTCCAGGACAACCCAGGGCAAGGACATAGTCACTGGGGAGGGAGGTCCTGATGCTTCAGGCTTTATACTCCATAAATATGAAAAAGCAGGAGTAGAGACAATAGAATAGAATAGAATAGAGAGATAGAATAGAATAAAGAACAATAGAATAGAAGATAGAGATAGAATTAGAGATAGAATAAAATAGAATAGAATAGAGAGACAGAATAAAGAACAGAATAGATTAGAAGATACAGATAGAATTAGAGATAGAGAGAATAGAATAGAATAGAACAGAACAGAACAGAACAGAACAGAACAGAATAGAATAGAATGATAAGAGAATGCACAAACTTTCAGTGCAATTCCTTTTTTTTTTTTCTTTTTTTTTAATTTTGAGAAACAGTCTTACTCTGTTGCCCAGGCTGGAGTACAGTGGCACAATCAGGGCTCACTGCAGCCTTGACTTCCCGGTTTCAAGCAATCCTCTAGTTTCGGCCCACGAAGTGGCTGGGACTACAGGCATGTGCCACCACACTGGGCTGGGCTAATTTTTATTATTATTGTTATTTGTGAGACAGAGTCTCATTGTGTTGTCCAGGGTGGAGTGCACTGGTGCAATCTTGGTTCACTGCAACCTCTGCCTCCTGGGTTCAAGCAGTTCTATCTTGGGCATCCAAGTAGCTGGGATTACAGGCACGCACCACCACGCCCAGCTAATTTTTGTATTTTTAGTAGAGACAGGGTTTTGCCATGTTGGCCAGGCTGGTCTCAAACTCCTGACCTCACATGATCTGCCCCCCTCAGCCTCCCAAAGTGGCGGATTACAGGAGTGAACCACCACATTCGGCCTGAACTAATTATTTTGAATTTTAGTAGAGAATAGGTCTTGCTATGTTGCCCAGGCTGGATTCAAACTCCTGAGCTCAAGCAATCCTCCTGCCTTGGCCTCCCAAAGTGCTGGGATTACAGGCATGAACCACCAAGCTTGGCCTCAGTGCAATTCTTTTTTTGTTTTTTGAGACAGAGTCTCTCTCTGTCACCCAGGCTGGGGTACAATGGCACGATCTCAGCTCACTGCAACCTCTGGCTCCCCGGTTCAAGTGATTCTCTTGCCTCAGCCTACCAAGTAGCTGGGACTACAGGTGCCCACCACCACACCTGGCTAATTTTTGTATTTTTAGTGGAGACAGAATTTCACCATATTGGCAAGGCTGGTCTTGAACTCCTGACTTTGCAATCCGCCCACCTCAGCCTCCCAAAGTGCTGGCATTACAGATGTAAGCCACCATGCCTGGCCACCTCAGCGCAATTCTTAAATGACACTGAAAATTGTTAGCTTAGTATGATGTTTTTCCAGGCATACTGGGAATATTGAATTGACTTAATTTATTACATAGGAGGGAACATGCTGCCTGAAGAAAAGGTATCCTAAACCCTAATGGTTCAAGTCATCAGATATTTCCAAGTTCACCAAGAAATTCAAACCCTGTTCTTCTTTACCATTTGAGGGAAATCTGACTCAGATCGAAATATTGATGTCCTTCATGTTTACTGCCAACAAGTAAGGCAGCACAGAAGAGTGAAAATTGTCTCAGTTTCCCAAATCTTGCTCTTGGGTTCAAATCTTGCCTTTGCTGAGTCTCAGTTTGCCTGTGGATTAAATGGGTGCAACAACAGTTATTGCCCATTCCTTTTTTTTTTTTTTTTTTTTTTTTTGAGATAGAGTCTCACTCTGTCCCCCAGACTGGACTGCAGTGGCACAATCTTGGCTCACTGCAAGTTCCACCTCCCGGGTTCATGCCGTTCTCCTGCCTCAGCCTCCTGAGTAGCTGGGACTACAGGTGCCCGCCACCAAGCCCAGCTAATTTTTTGTATTTTTAGTAGAGACAGGGTTTCACCATGTTAGCCAGGATGGTCTCAATCTCCTGACCTCATGATCTGCCCACCTCAGCCTCCCAAAGTGCTGGGATTACAAGTGTGAGCCACTGCACCCGGCCCAGTTATCGCCCATTCTTACAGGACTGAAGAAATTGTGCACTGGCTATGTAACCCCTGAGTGAAGTGCCTGATTCAAGATGGTAGAAAAACATTCCCTCCCATTCTATAGAACACATATGTATTGGATGTCTTTTCTGTGCTAGGTATGGTGCTTGGTGCTTAGGGAAAAAACATTAGAGAGAATATGTGGTCTGTGCTTGTGACAGTTTCATGTGTCAACTTGACTGGGCTAAGGGATGCCCAGATAATTGGTAAAAGATTATTTTGGGTGTGTCTGTGAGGGTGTTTGCAGAAAAGATTAGCATTTGAATTTGTAGATGGAGTGAAGCAGATCCAGTGCAAACTTCTCTACTCTCTCCTCCAAACCACGTGACACTCCTCTGTACTGGGAGGTTTTGTCATGTTGTTTATCTGTAGATGTCATAGCTCTGCAGTTACCTGCTATGGTTTGGAAATGGGTTTATTCATCCCCACCATCAGTGTGGTGGCTTTGGGGGACGGGGCCTAGTGGGAGGTGTTTGGGTCATGGGGACAGATCCCTCGTGAATGTCTTGGTGCTGTTCTTGTGGTAATGAGTTCTCACTCTGATGAGCCTGGATAATTTCCCACAGAATGAATTAGTTCCGCAAGAGTTGACTGTTAAATAGACACAATACCTCTTGCATTTGGTTTCTTCAGGTGTGTCTTCTTGCCCTTTGACCTTCATCACGTATGTTATGATGCAGCACAAAAGCTCTCACCAGAAACCAGGCCCATGCTCTTGAACTTCTCAGCCTGCAGAACTGTGAGCTAAATAAACCTCTTTTCTTTACATATTATCCAGTCTCAGGTATTCTGTTATAGTGACACAAAATAGACTAAGATAGAAAATTGGTGCTGAGCAGTGGGGTCTTGTTATAAAGGTACCTGAAAATGTGGAAGCCAGTGTGGAACTGGGAAATGGGCACAGGTTGAAAGAGTTCGGAGGAGCAGGGTAGAAAAGCACTGTATTGCCCTGAAGCGGACATTAAGGGTAATTCTGGTGAGGGCCCAAAGAAGACAAAGCGATTAGGGAAAGTTTGGAATGTCTTGGAGACTAGTTCAGTTATTGTGACTAAAATGTTTATAGAAATATGGACAGTAAAGGCCATTCTGATAAGGTCTCAGATGGAAATGAGAAGTATTTATTTGGAAACTGGAACAAAGGTCACCCTTGTTACGTGCTACCAAAGATTTATATTTATGTCCTAGGGCTTTACGGAAGGTTGAACTTAACAGAGATGACCTAAGATAATCTGGCGGATGAAATATCTAAGCAGCAAATCACTCAAGAAGTGGTGTGGTTATTTTTAACAGCTTAGGCTCAGTTGGCCGGGCGTGGTGGCTCATGCCTGCAACCCCAGCACTTTGGGAGGCCGAGGCGGGCGGATCAAGAGGTCAGGAGATCGAGACCATCCTGGCTAACATGGTGAAACTCTGTCTTTACTAAAAAAATACAAAAAAATTAGCCAGGCATGATGACAGGCGCCTACAGTCCCAGCTACTCGGGAGGCTGAGGCAGGAGAATGGTGTGAACCTGGGAGGCGGAGCTTGCAGTGAGCCGAGATCGTGGCACTGCACTCCAGCCTGGGCAACAGAGCGAGACTCTGTCTCAAACAAGCAAACAAACAAACAAACACACAAAAAACAGCTTATCTCAGTTATGGCAGCAAAATAATGACCCGAAGGCAGAATTTGCAATTAAAAGGAAAGCAGAGAAATTCAGAAAATTTCCAGCCTGGCCATGTGGCAGAGAATGAATGGGCATTTTCAGGAGAGGAATTTAAGTGTTCAGCAGAGCAATCACTTGCTGAAGAGATTACTGGGGATGAAAAAGGAGCCAGGTGGTAACAGTAAGAGCAATGGGGGCTGGGCACGGTGGCTCATGCCTGTAATCCCAGCACTTTGGAAGGCCGAGGTGGGCCGATCACCTGAGGTCAGGATTTGGAGACCAGCCTGGTCAACATAGTGAAACCTTGTCTCTACTAAAAATACAAAAATTACCCAGGCTTGTTGGTGGGCGCCTGTAATCCCAGCTACTCAGGAGGCTAAGGCCAGGGGATCGCTTGAGCCAGGGAGGTGGAGGTTGCAGTGAGCAGAACCAGGGAGGTAGAGGTTGCAGTGAGCAGAGCCAGGGAGGTGGAGGTTGCAGTGAGCAGAGCCAGGGAGGTGGAGGTTGCAGTGAGCAGAGATCGAGCCACTACACTGTAGCCTAGGCGACAGAGCAAGACTCCATCTCAAAAAAAGAAAAAGGACAATGGGAAAAGGCTGGAGAGGCATTTCGGAGATCCCCTCCCATCACAGGCCCAGAGGCCTTAAAGGGCAGAATAATTTGGGAAGATGGGCCTGGGACCCTGATGCCCTGCGTAGCCTCAGGAAGCTGTTCCCTGGATCCAGGCTGGAGCAGCCAATTGGCTGAGATATTGAAGTGGTGTCATTGTCTGGGATAATGCCTGAGGTTAATTGTCCTACGGCCATGGAAAGCCAGGATGCGGACACACCAGAGTGAGGTTAAACTCAGAAGTTTAATAGGTGAAAGAAAGAGAAGAGCTCTCTGTGCAAAGAGGGGTCTCAGAGAAAAACGGGTTGCTGTGGTGTAATGCAGGAGATTTTATAGATGAGCTTGAGAAGGCAGTGTCTGATTTACAAAAGGCATGAAAGATTGGCTGGACCAGGTATGCCATTTGCATAGCACACGAATGGCTGGGGACATAGCTCCTGAGAGACCAAGTTGTAAGCCTTGGAGGCTTCCATGTGATGTCAAGTCTGCAGGCACCTAGAAGGCGAGAGCTGTGGAGGCTTGGCAGCTTTTTTATTTCAGAGGATGTTTCTGAAAACCTAGGGTCCAAGGCAGAAAACTGCTGCAGGGGCAGAGCCACCACAGAGTCCCTCCTGGGGCAATGTCTAGTGGAACGATGGGGCCAGGGTCACCGCTGAAAACCTGGAATGGGAAAGCCACCAGCAGTATGAAACCTCAGCCTGGAAAAGCTGCCAGCACCAAACTCCAACCCATGAGAGTAGCCGCATGGGCTGTACACAGGAAAGCCACGGGAGCAGGGCTGGCTAAGACACTCGCTTACTAGGTGTTTCCTTACTAGGTGTTGACTTCTAGAGCAACTGAAATCTACTCCTTGTTTAATTCCGTCGAGGCATGCTAATTAGAATTCTAATGCATAAAAATCCCCTTTAGCTGGGTGCTGTGACTCACGCCTGTAATCCCAGCACTTTGGGAAGCCGAGGCAGGCAGATCACCTGAGGTCAAGAGTTTGAGACCAGCCTGGCCAACACGGTGAAACCCCATCTTTGCTAAAAATACAAAAATTAGCCAGGTGTGGTGGCACGTGCCTGTAATCCCAGCTACCTGGGAGGCTGAGGCAGGAGAAGAGCCAATATCGCGCCATTGCACTCCAGCCTTGGTGACAGAGACACTGTCTCAAAAAAAAAAAAAAAAACTCACCAAAAAAAACCAAAAAACAGAAACCAAAAACAAAATCTTTTAGCTGTCTAGAGAACGTCAATGGTTGTGCATATATCAGTGGTTCTCAAAATGTGGGCCATGGATCCCTGAGGGTCCTTGAGAGCTCCTCAGGGGACTGTCCTTCCCATACCAGGGCCGTTTTCTTTGCCCTTTTCACTGTGTTTAGATTTTCACTGATGGTGCAAAAGCAATGGTGTCTGATACTGCTGGTGCCTCAGTGGGAATGTGGTCACTGATACTGTAAACCAAAAATAAAAGTCTAAGGCTCCCCAGCCCTCAGAATGGACTTCCTCCTAGGCCAGGGAACTCTTATATTTAACCTGATAGACTGGTTCAGGCCATGACAGGGAGACAGAGTTGGGCAAGCTTCATTTTCCCTCTGCAGCACTAACATCAACACAGACCTTAAGTGTGACAAGAAACATTTACAGGCCGGTGTGGTGGCTCACGCCTGTAATCTCCACACTTTGGGAGGCCAAGGCGAGTGGATCACCTGAGGCCAGGAGTTCAAGACCAGCCTGGCCAACATGGAGAAACCCCATCTCTACTGAAAATACAAAAATTAGCCAGGTGTGGTGGTGAGTCCCTGTAATCCCAGCTATTCGGGAGGCTGAGACAGGAGAATCGCTTGAACCTGGGAGGCAGAGGTTGCAGGGAGCCGAGATCACCCCACTGCACTCCAGCCTGGGTGACAGAGTGAGACTTCATCTCAAAAAAGAAAAAAAAAAAAAAAGGAAAGAAAAAGAAACATTTACAATCTATTGTAATGTATTCTCATGCAGATGAAGTCTGCTACCTGGAGGCTTCAACTGCATGATAAAACTTTAGTCTCCACAACCTCTTATGGCAACCCAGACATTCCTTTCTACTGATAACTCTTTTAACCAATTGCCAATTAGAAAAATTGTAAAAGTACTTATAACCTGTAAGCACCCTCCCTTTCCTGCTTCAAGTTGTCCCACCTTTCTGTACCGAACCAATGTATTTCTTCAACGTATTTGATTGAAGTCTCCTGTCTCCCTAAAATGTATAAAACCAAGCTGCAATCGGACCACGTTCTCAGGATCTCCTGAGGGCTGTGTCACAGGCCATGGTCACTCATACTGGGCTCAGAATAAATCTCTTCAGATATTTTACAGAGTTTGACTGTTTTCTTCGACACAGCTTTCTTTACTGCCACAAACTTGGAGTAAGAAAACTCAGTTTCTGATGAAACAGTAAACACTATTGATCAAAGGTCGAGTCCCTGAGTACAGATCTCTTAAATATATTCTGTGGGTTGCAACATGAAGGGCACAGAAAGCCCCTTTGCTGCTTGCTGAATGGCACCTGCTGTCTGCACAGAAGCGTTTGTGTGATCCTTGCCTTGGAGCTGAACAGAGAGCCTTTGCCAGGGAAGGAGCAACGGACAGGCTGTGGTCATTTACACTTATGTAGTGGTTGGCTCATAGAGACTCTTGTGAAGAGAATGGGAACGCTATTAACAAATGGGATTTCTTTTTTCCTATTAAATAATAAAATGAGTCAACATTTGGAAGATCTGCTTAATTCAGTGAATCAACATTTTTCAAATGACCAATGGATGATGTTATATAGGTAAGAGATTCATTCAGTGTGCTAGAGAGACCAACAGATTTTATATATAGAGTAGGAAAAGTTCATTGATTCCACAGTGTAATTAAACTTTAAGAAACTAATGCTTGTCAAGTTTTGGTGGATTATCAAAGAAAAATATTGACAATAATCTAAAAATGCCATTAAAAGTGCTCCATCGGCCGGGCAGGGTGGCTCATGCCTGTAATCCCAGCACTTTGGGGGGCCGAGGTGGGCGGATCATGAGGTCAGGAGATCGAGACCATTCTGGCTAACACAGTGAAACCTCGTCTCTACTAAAAAATACAAAAAATTAGCCAGGTGTGGTGGTGGGTGCCTGCGATCCAAGCTACTTGGGAGGCTGAGGCAGGAGAATGGCATGAACCAGGGAGGTGGAGCTTGCAGTGAGCCAAGATGGTGCCACTGTACTTCAGCCTGGGCAATGGAGTGAGACTCCATCTCAAAAAAAAAAAAAAAAAAAAAAAGTGCTCCATCATTTATTAACTACATATCTACGTGGATCTAGATTTTCTTTTCATATTTCACCAAAACAATACTCTGCACAGACTGAATGCAAAAGCAAATTGAGAATCCAGAATCTCCACTAAGCCAGATATTAAATAGATTTGCATGAAATGAAAACAACACCACTCTTTCCACTAAGTTGTCTGGTTTGGGCACATACAGTAGTTGATTTCCTTAAATTACTATTATTTATGTTAACATGTGATTGATTTATTACATTTTAATAATAAATTGTAATACATTTTAATAAATTTTAAATAACATTTTAAATAAATTTTAAATAAATTACATTTTAAATAAATAAATGTTTAGTTTAAACAATTTCTACTATGATAAATATTGATAGTATGAAACACATAAACATAAGCTCTTTTGGCCTCTTAACACATTTTTTTTTTTTGAGACGGAGTCTCACTCTGTCGCCCAGGCTGGAGTGCAGTGGCTGGATCTCAGCTCACTGCAAGCTCCGCCTCCCGGGTTTACACCATTCTCCTGCCTCAGCCTCCCGAGTAACTGGGACAACAGGCACCCACCACCTCACTCGGCTAGTTTTTTTTATTTTTTAGTAGAGACGGGGTTTCACTGTGTTAGCCAGGATGGTCTCGATCTCCTGACCTCGTGATCCGCCCGTCTCAGCCTCCCAAAGTGCTGGGATTACAGGCTTGAGCCACTGTACCCAGCCTCTTAATAAATTTTAAGAGTATAAAGGGGTGCCTTGGTGCAGTGGCTCACGCCTATAATCCTAGCACTTTGGGAGGCCAAGGCAGGTGGATCACCTGATGTCAGGAGATCGAGACTATTCTGGCCTACATGGTGAAATCCCATCTCTACTAAAAATACATACATACACACAAAAAATAATAATAATAATAAAATAAGGTGGGTGTGGTGGCATGTGCCTGTAATCCCAGCTACTTGGGAGACTGAGGCAGCAGAATCGCTTGTAACCAGTAGGTGGAGGTTGCAGTGAGCCGAGACCACACCACTGCACTCCAGCCTGGGCGACACAGCGAGACTCTGTCTCAAAAAAACAAAACAAGGAGTGTAAAGGGGTCTCAAGACACGAGTTTAAGAATGTTGGTTTCGGCCGGGCGCAGTGGCTCACGCCTGTAATCCTAGCACTTTGGGAGGCCAAGGTGGGTGGATCATGAGGTCAGGAGATCGAGACCACCCTGGCTAACACGGTGAAACCCCATCTCTACTAAAAATACAAAAATATTAGCCAGGCATGGTGGCGGGCACCTGTAGTCCCAGCTATTCGGGAGGCTGAGGCAGGAGAATGGCGTGAACCCAGGAGGTGGAGCTTGCAGTGAGCCGAGACGGCGCCACTGCACCCCAGCCTGGGCGACAGAGTGAGACTCCATCTCAAAAAAAAAAAAAAGAATCTTGGTTTCAAATGTGATTCCAGAAATGAGTTGGGAGGAGGGGCTAGAGAGGATAGCTTGCTCTGCAGATGGAGAAAAATTTGGGGTTCACAAGGTCAATCCAGGGGAAGGTGGAAAGGGAATCAACTGGGTACAGTAGAGGGCTGAGGGGCCAAGCGGACAGTGAGCATCCTGGGTGTGGGGTTGATAGATGACTTGGAAGACTGGGGAGGTCTGACCTTCGACTTGACTGTGCTGCTGTGATGTAGTTTTCAGTTAGGTCTACTATCCATAGGATGGCGTGTGTGTGTGTGTGTGTGTGCATGTGCACATGTATGTGTGAAAAGAGCTGACCCAAGGCAGTTCAGGGAAGAAATAAATTTCCAGGAGATAAACTCCTTCATCCATGGAAGCACTCCAGGTGACACAGCCTTCTGGAGCCAGAGCTAACTCAGAGCATACACCTGACTGCTGCATCCCCAACTCCCCAAGATCAATGGAATTCACAGAAGTCCTAGAGAGACTTTGGATGTCCCCAGTGTGTGGAACAAGAGCTGGACTCTGTGTTGGATTTCTGTGTTATACATGTTCACACGGTAGAGGCTTGGATAAATTATTGAGTAAATAGATCCCACAGTGCCTTTGCCAGGGTGCCCCTGTAGTCGTGGGCAAAGCAGTGTGGCGTGGGCATAGTTCAGTGCTGCTGAGACCTGCAGGAGAGGCCTTCAGAGGCTTGCGTTCTCCCCATGCCCAAATTGCAGCACTGGGGTAGACAGCCACGCACCAGCCCGCTCTATGAGTTGAGTGGCTCACTGTTCCATGTGGGCCTCTGTCCCCTCACTGTGAACTCAGGGCAGGAGCAAGATCTCTAAGGCTGGCACCTATCCAAAGGCCTACTGATGCCATGAATTGAACTGCCAGTAAATCTGCCTTCTCACCTACCTTTTCACAATTTATTTGTCTGCATTTTTCACTGTACACTTGATTTTCTTCTTTCTCAGGTGGTATAATGAATTTTCTCCCAGTCTAGAGGTTGCAGGTTGAGCAACTTACAAAACCAAATATAGCTAACAAGAGAACGACATTTAAAGAACTTTGCATGGAGGTATAGTAGTATGAGGCAACTAATTGGAAAAAGAAAGCAGCAAGCTATTTATTTCCCAGGGTCCAGGTGTTCTGTTTAGTGCATCAAGAAAGTTTTAAGGAGAGATGGAGGTGGACTGGTTTCTTTCCCTTGAAAAAATCATCTGGGGGCCGGGTGCAGTGGCTCGTGCCTGTAATCCCAGCACTTTGGGAGGCTGAAGGGGGCATATCACTTGAGGACAGGAGTTTGAGACCAGCCTGGCCAACATGGTGAAAACCAGTCTCTACTAAAGATACAAAAATTAGCCAGCTGTGGTGGCACGTGCTTGTAGTCCCAGCTATTCAGGAGGCTGAGACAGGAGAATTGCTTGAATCTGGGAGGCGAAGGTTGTTGTGAGCCAAGATCGTGCCACTGCACTCCAGCCTGGGCAACAGAGTGAGACTCTGTCTCAAAAAAAAAAGAAAAAGAAAAAAAGAAAAAAAACATCTGGGTCAGGGGAGTCCATGGCACAGCAAAGATGGAACTGTCTTGCAGGAGGGAGAGAAGGCTGCCTATCCAGGAACTAGGACCCTGCAGACCCAGGGAGCCAGGCCATTAAAATAAAGTTGCTCATCTAGGCCAGGCACAGTGGCTCACACCTGTAATCCCATCACTTTGGGAGGCCAAGGTGGGCAGATTGCCTGAGCTCGGGAGTTTATGACCAGCTTGGGCAATATGGTGAAACTTTGTCTCTACTAAAATACAAAAAATTAGCCGGGCATGGTGGCGTGCGTCTGGAGTCCCAGCTATTTGGGAGGCTGAGGCAGGAGAATTGCTTGAACCTGGGAGGCAGAGGTTGCAGTGAGCTGAGATCACGCCACTACACTCCAGCCTCGGCGACAGAGCGAGACTCCATCTCAAAAAAAAAAAAAAAAAAAGTTGCTCATCTAACAGATACCTGTGAGAGACACGGCTCTGGAGACGAAGCCAGCCTCGTGCAGGGGGCCTCTTGGGATTGCTGTGGACCTTGGTCCTCCTCGATCCTGTTACACCCACACTGTTGGAAACCAAGGCCTGGGAGGTGGAGTGGCTTGCTCTGCTTCACACTGCTGCACCACGGAATTCACATCCAGTCCAGGCCTGTGTGGCTGCATTCTCTCTGTTGTCTACAGTGCTTCAGAAAATGAGTCGAAAGTTTACAAATTTGTGCCACTCTATATTCAATATGCACTGACATCGTTGTGTACAAATTAGTTACATATGCCCTAGAAGTGATATTTACAGATTGAAAAAAATTCCTAGAAAGCAAATAAAAAGAAACTGTAGGGTGGAGAGTATGTGATATTTAAAGGTTGAGTGAAGATAATTTCCACTAGTGCTTCAAAGTGTTCTAATGACTTCCACACCTATTAACCTGCATATATTAATCCCACAGTGTCCTGGAGAAATTGTTACCCCAGTTTACAGATCAGGAAATGGGGGTCGGAGAAATTAAGTAACTGAGGCACGGATGCATTCAGTGTGAGCAGGGTCTGAAGCTCTTGCCCTCTCCTCTCCAAGGTGCTGACAATCTGTCCGGCTAATGAGGCTAACAGGCCATTACTCCTACCCTGTGCTTTTCCAAAGACATGGACACAGGGGTGACTCCAACCCCTCCCACTCCTTCAGCAACAATGGGGCATGCTGACTTTGGGTCTCCTAAGGTTAGAGGTTCTCATCACGTTGTCTCTATCCATTTACCAGTGACAACACCAAACAATGTTTGTCTACAGTGCCCTGTGAATTGCCATTAGCTTTGCAGGAAACTCTCAGAATAGAGCATGAAAGGGTGGGAAGTTGAGCCCAGTGGCCAGGAGTTTGGACCTTCTAGCCAAGCTCAGGGAGATTCACACTGACTGGATTTCCCTCACTGGAGGCTTGTTTGAAAAGACCTTCCAAGCCAGGGTGGCACTGCGTGTAGCTCCTGTAGGCAATCCTCATGCTGGCCAAACACGCCTACCTTGGGTGGTCAACACAGCAGCCCAACTCCCCAGCTCCACTTCTCACAGTGAGAATCAAGATTTAGAAACTGCTGTGACCACAGATGCTGCTAATATGTTGTTAGGGCCAGGTACCTCAAAGGACATTTATTCAGCTAGGCAACCTCTTCCATAAGAATGGCTTGGTGAAAGTGGGCGATAAACGCCAAAAATAAAAGTGTATAATGGAGAGAAATGCACATGGTGCTTAAGTGCCAGCACAGAAACCGCAGTGGGGTGGCCCCAGCCTCTGCCAGTAGGAAAGGATAGTCTGTATTGGTAACTCATCACTGCCGTAAAAGGTGTGAATAAAAGGGTTGGGAGCATGGATACAAAGTCCAAGGACTTTGCTTTTTAAAAAAATTAATAGGCCAGGCGTGGTGGCTCACACTTGTAATTCCAGCACCTTGGGAGGTAGAGGCGGGCAGACCACTTGAGGTTAGGAGTTCGTGACCAGCCTGGTCAACATGGTGAAGCCACATCACTACTGAAAATACAAACATTAGCTGGGTATGGTGGAGGGTGCCTGTAATCCCAGCTACTCGGGAGGCTGAGGCAGGAGAATCACATGAACCCGGGAGGCAGAGGTTGCAGTGAGCCGAGATTGTGCCACTGCACTCCAGCCTGGGCAACAGAGTGAGACCTTGTCTCAAAAAAAAAAAAAAAAAAAAAAAAAAGGAACACACTTTATTTTCTAGAACAGTTTTAGTTTTACAGAAAAATTGAGCAGATGGTACAGAGAGTTTCCATATTCCTCCTGCCCAACAGCTGCCTGTTTATCAACACCGTCCACCAGAGTGAGGCATCTGTTATAACTGACGGACCTGCACTGACCCATCCTTAACACTCAAGGTCCATGCTTTACTTTAGGGCCCTTTCTTGGTGTTGTATATTCTATGGGTTTTAACAAATGTGTACTGACTGTCATGTACTCACCATTAGAGTATATCATACAGTAGTTTCACTGCCCTAAAAGTCCCCTGTGTGCCACCTATTTATCCCTCCCCCAAACCCCTAATCTTTTTATTGTCTTCATAGTTTTGCCTTTTCCAAAATGTGGTAGAGCTGGAATTATACGGTGTGTAGCCTGTTCAGATGGGCCTCTGTCACTCCGCCGTATGCATCTGGGGTTCCTCTGTGTCTCTTCTTGGCTTGATAGTTTCTTTCTTTTTAGCGCTGAATAATATTTTATTGTCTAGATGGACTATAGTTTATGTATCCATTCACCTACTGAAGGACATCTTGGTTACTTCCAAATTTTGACAACTATAAATAAAACTGCTGTAGACATCTGTGTACAAGCTTTTAGGTTTTCAGGTTTTTACAGTAAATACCAAAAAGCTCAATTGCTAGATCGCATGGCGAGAATATGCTTAGTTTTGTAAGAAATCACCTTAGAAACTGCCTATCCATGAAATTGCAAGGAAGGTAAAAGAAGTTTGTGCTAGCTTTGCTGTTGTGCTTCAAACTGCAACAGTTGCAACCAGTGTGTGATGTTGTATGAAGATGGGAAAGGCATTACATTTGCCCCTGGAAGACCTAAAGAGAAACTTGTTACAATTTTTTTCTTTTTTTTTTTTTGGTGGGGGTTGGAATCTCTGTTACCCAGGCTGAAGTGCAGTGGCGTGATTTCAGCTCACTGCAATCTCTGCCTCTCGGGTTCAAGTGATTCTCCTGCCTCAGCTTCCCCAGTAGCTGGGGTTAGAGGTCCACGCCACCACATCTGGCTAATTTTTGTATTTTTAGTAGAGACAGGGTTTCGCCATGTTGACCAGGCTGGTCTTGAACTCGTGACCTCAAGTGATTCGCCTGCCTTGGCTTCCCAAAGCGCTGGGATTACAGGGGTGAGCCACCTCACTCCGCTAACATGTTACAATTAATGGCAATTCAGTGTGGTATCATCTGTGGTTTCAGGATGGGAGGAGGGGGGCTTGGATAAGGGCTTGGATAAGACCGTCAATGCCAGTCTTCAAAGGAGACATAGTCGTATATCCCTTAATGACAAGGATATGTTCTGAGAAATGCGTTGTCAGATGATTTCATCATTGTGTATATATCAGAGTGGACTTAATGCAAACCTAGATGGACTAGCCTACAACACACCCATGCTGTATGGTATGGCCTATTGTTCCTAGGCTACATGCCTTTGCAGCCTGTACCATACTGAATACTGAAGGCAACTGTAACACAATGGGAAGTATTTGTGTATCTAAATATATCTGAACATAGAAAAGGTACAGTAAAAATACAGCATACAAGACAAAAAAAAAAAATGGTGCATCTGTACAGGGCACTTCCCAGGAATGGAGCATGCAGGACTGGAAGTTGCTCTTGGTGAGTCAATGAGTAGGTGGTGAGTGAATGTGAAGGCTTAGGCCATTACTGTGCACTACTACACAGTTTATAAACACTTAGGCTACACTAAACTCATTTAAAAAGACCTTTCTTTAATAATAAATTAAGCTCAGTTTACTGTACCTTTTTACTTTATAAACTTTTCAGTTTTTTAAACCTTTTTTTTTTTATTTTTTATTTTGGAGAGGGTGTCTCATTCTGTCTCCCAGGCTGGAGTGCAGTCGGGCAATCTCAACTCACTGCAGCCTCTGCCTCATGGGCTCAAGGGATTCTCCCGCTGGGATTATAGGCACTTGCCACCACACCTGACTAATTTTATTTATTTACGTATTTTTTTCTGAGACAGAGTCTTACTGTCGCCCAGGCTGGAGTGCGGTGGCGCAATCTCGGCTCCCTACAACCTCTGCCCTCTGAGTTCAAGCGATTCTCCTGCTTCAGCCTCCTGAGTAGCTGGGATTACAGGCGCCTGCCACCGCGCCCAGATAATTATTTTGTATTTTTAGTAGAGACGGGGCTTCACCATCTCGGCCAGGCTCGTCTTGAACTCCTGACTTTGTGATCCACCCGCCTCTGCCTCCCAAAGTGCTGGGATTACAGGCATGAGCCAGTGCACCCATCCAATTTTTGTATTTTTAGTAGAGACAGGGTTTCACCATGGCCAGGCTGGTCTCAGACTCCCAACCTCAAGTGATCCACCTGCCTTGGCCTTCTAAAGTGCTGGGATTGCAGGTGTGAGCCACCACACCTGGCCTGGTTTTTTAAACTTTTTGATGCTTTTGTAATAACACTTAGCCCAAGACACAAACACATCGTATAGCTGTACAAAAATATTTTCTTTATCTATATCCTTATTCTATAAGTTTTATTTCTATTTGTTTCTATTTATTCATTTATTTATTTTAATTTTAAAAGTATTTTTGTTAAAAATAAAGACACAAACACACATATTAGCCTGGGCCTACACAGGGTAAGGAGCATCAATATCACGGTCCTTTACCTCCACATCTTGCCCCACAGGAAGGTCTTCAGGGACTAATATACACAGTGCTGTCATTTCCTGCAACAGCAATGTTTCCTTCTGGATACCTCCCGAAGGGCCTGGCTGAGCTTGCTTTGCAGTTAACTTCTTTTTTGCGTAAGACTACACTCTAAAGTTACTATAAAAGTATACCATAGGGCCGGATGTGGTGGCTCAGACCTGTAATCCTAGCACTTTGGGAGGCCAAGGCGGGCAAAACACGAGGTCAGGATTTCGAGACCAGTCTGGCCAACATGGTGAAACCCCGTCTTTACCAAAAATACAAAAACTTAGCCAGGTGTGGTGGTGTGCACCTATAGTCCCAGCTACTCAGGAGGTTGAGGCAGGAGAATCGAGTGAACGTGGGAGGTGGAGGTTGCAGTGAGCCAAGATAGCGCCATTGCACTCCAGCCTGGGCAACAGAGTGAGACTGTGTCTTAAATAAATAAATAAATAAATAAATAAATAAATAAATAGCATAGTAAATACTAAGGGATAGGAGTTCTTTAGCTCCATTATAATCTCATGGAACCACTGTTACCTACGTGGCCTGCCATTGACTGAAGCGTCAATATGCGCTGCATGAGTGCATTTTTGTGCCATGTGAGTATGGTTTTGTTTCTTTTTGGCAGTTGGTGCACAAGGGTGAGTGTTGAAGAGAGAACATGATTCAGTACATTTTAACTCATAGCTTCCACTGTAAAATCTGTGGCTAACTACTGACCCTTTTATTAAGCTTATTGTTAGGGTGATTTGAGAAAAGATTTCTGAAAAAAAAGCATGTGCTTCAAATTTTTATGCAAAACAAAACTAAACCTAAAACAACTAGTGGCAGCTGCCTAGCCTTTGGCATCGCTTTTAATTATATAATTATTTATTTATTTTTTGAAAAGGAGTTTCACTCTGTTGCCCAGGCTGGAGTACAGTGGCACAATCTCGGCTCACTGCAACATCTGCCTCCCAGGTTTAAGCGATTCTTATGCCTCAGCCTCCCAAGTAGCTAGGATTACAGGGCACATGCCATCACGCCCGACTAATTTTTGTATTTTTAGTAGAGACGGTGTTTCACATGTTGGCCAGGCTGGTCTCGAACTCCTGACCTCAGGTGATCCACCCACCTCGGCCTCCCAAAGTGCTGAGATTACAGGTGTGAGCCACCATGCCCAGCCTGGCACCGCTTTTAAAAACACATGTTCATGGTGGAGAAAAGCTGTGTCCTGTCTTTTGTCCTCATTGTCTGGGAGGCCTAACCTTAGGCTTCCCTCAGAGCAGTAAAGGAACTATAGGGTCTTAGAGCTGGGAAGGGGCCGGATCCCATGTGCCCGATCCCATGTGCCCGATCTTGAGGCCAGTGAGCCTGTGAAAGGGAAGCAAGAGGTGTATGGGATGCCACAAGGCTGTGGCTGGATCAAGGCATCGTTCTAAGAGGATTCCAAACAGTCAGAAAAGCGGGGAGATGAAAAGGGCCTCACAGTGCTGGGCAGGGGGTGCACAAAGGAGCTCTGTTCCTGTGCCCCCAGGGTGCCCCCTCTGCCTGCCTGGCTCTCATGGTTGTCAAAACAGAGGGAACATTCCTCAGCTGACCCAGGACACAAAGGCTTGTCCTGGGCTGAGAGTGAGGCGTGGTGGTTTCATTAGTCCCGGCACAGTCATAAATCCCTGCCCGGAAGCCTGGCCTGCCTGCCTCAACGCCCAGCCTGAGAGCCATGGCCAGCCCCACAAGTCCAAGGTAGGCTCATTTTTCTTCATTTGTAGAAATGACTTTTTGGTCAATGTAACATCAATTGTTCATTGTGGAAAATTTGGAAACTACTGAAATCAAAGAATAGAAAGCAAAAGTCATATATACTATCTATATCCGCAAATAATTACTGAATACAAACATGATATATGTGTATTTACATACATATTATGTATATATTTATATATATGTCAAATATCTATATATGTTTGAATGGGGCGGGATTAGTGTTTTATCAATCTTTTTATTGTGAAATACAGTATTTAGAATGCATAAATATAAGATGTGCAGGTTAACAAATAATTATCATGTAAATCCCATGAAGCTGTCAGTGACACTAAAGACCCCCTGAGATAGTTTCTTCTGAGTCCCCCACCTTGACTGTAGCAGTAACCGCCATCCTGATTTTGAGGACACATCCTCTTGCGTTTCTTTGTGGTTTACCATCTACATATGTGTCCCTGAAAGTTTAGTTTAGCTTATTTTTGAACTGTGTATGAATAGAACTCTCCCACTCATATACCTTTGTTTCTGGGGTGTTTTGCTCAGTTTTGTTTGGAAGATGAACTTATCAACGTTGTTGAATGTAGTTCGTTCATTCTCGTGACTGTAGAGTATGACTTTCCAGGAATAAGCTACTTTCTGTTTATCAATTTACTGCCGAGGGAACACTTGGGTTCTTTCCAGTGTTGGACTTCTACACACAATGCTACGTTGGTTCCTGTGGCCTGTGTGCCTGGACTTCTCATGTGCAGGCCTTGGATGAGAAGCATTGTGTCAACAAGTATCCAAAGAAGATAATGCTGAACTGTCTTTCAAATGGCTGCACCATTTATGTTCCAGATGCTCCTCATTCTCCCCAGCATTGCCAGATATCTGGAAGGTTTCTGAGAGTTTCTCATTTGGTGCATGCAGAAATAACTGACATATAGTAGACATTTAGTATTGTTTGTGGAGGGGCAGGGGGCGACGGCTCACTCCTGTAATCCCAGCAGTTTCGGAGGTTGATGTGGGCGGATCATTTGAGGTCAGGAATTTGAGACCAGCCAGTTCAACATGGCAAAACCCCGTCTCTACCAAAAATACAAAAAATAAAATAAAATAAAATTAGCTACTGCGGTGGCACACGCCTGTAATCCCAGCTACTTGGGAGACTGAGGCAGGAGAATCACTGGAACTAGGGAGGTGGAGGTTGCAGTGAGCTGAGATCCATCACTGCACTCTAGTCTGGATGACAGAACGAGACTCTGTCTCAAATAAAAAAAAAAGTGTCTAGCAGCTCTATTTATTACGAGTGTAATTAGTTATATAACTACATATATCTCATTAAATATATATTATATAGTATAGCTATACATTAGTAACAGTATATACTATATAGTTCCATATAGTTCTGTTTGTTATCAATTATATATTAGTTATTTGTCAGTTATACATGTTACCTCTACAATGAGTTATTTTAGGTAAATTATTTTAGTGAGTATAGACAGACTACTTTGACTCTGCATCTTGTTTTTAATTTGTAAAATAAAGATAATAATCCTTGGGCCGGGCGTGGTGGCTCATGCCCATAATCCCAGCATTTTGGGAGGCCGAGATGGGTGGATCACCTGAGGTTGGAAGTTTGAGATCAGCCTGGCTAACGTGGTGAAACCCTGTCTCTACTAAAAATACAAAAATTAGCCGGGCGTGGTGGTGCATGCCTGTAAACCCAGCTACTCGGGAGGCTGAGGCAGGAGAATCGCTTGAATCCAGGTGGCAGAAGTTGCAGTGAGCTGAGATCATGCCACTGCACTCCAGCCTGGGAGACAGAGTGAAACTCTGCCTTAAAATAATAATAATAATAATAATCCCTTTCTTATAGAGTTGTTATAAGAATTAAATAAGCAATCAGACAGATTTCTGGTACAAAATAAACATTTTAACAAATGTTCATTTCCTTCTATTAAATGGTAACTGTAGAACACTGCTGAAAGGGCTGCTTGTCAGAGTTGCCTGATTAAATGCTAGCTAAGGGCATTCACCTTGCTATTCATGTGCTTCAAACTACTCTAATCTAGAGGATCGTGTAATCTATTTAAAATCTTATTTTCATTTAAGAAAACCGTCAACTTCTCTCTCTGTTACTTTACCTTGAAAGACATTTTTAAAATGTGTGCTACCAAATGACTCATGAGTCATCCATCATTTCTTACAGTGACCCATTTGGAGAGAGTGACTTTTAAAACGTGTGAATGCTCCAGGATCGCGACACCGCGGAATTCAGGATGGTCAGGACTGCAGCCTCCTGTTGTGAGGTTTCCCGAGCAGATCTGGGCCTGTGGGCCAAATGGACACAGCTGGCCTTTGCTTTCTATGTACCACCAGAAAATGCTTGATAATTCACTGGCTTTCTTTGAATCTAATTTAGATTATACAGAGCTGTTAAGTGTGGAATTTCTTTCTTTCTTTTTTTTTTTTTTTTTTTTTTGAGACACAGTCTCACTCTGTCACCCAGGGGGGAGTGCAGCGGCGCGATTTCAGTTCACTGCAAGCTCCGCCTCCCAGGTTCCCGCTATTCTCCTGCCTCAACACAGGCAGCCACTGTGCCTGGCCAAGTGTGGAATATTTTTAAGACAAATGATATGATTTTTTTAAACCTGTGTCTTTGATGTGTACTTTTTGACCATTAAATATGACGTTTTTTGATCTTATATTTAAAAAGATGCACTGGCTTATGTTAGACACAAGCAGAAAATTTGACTTTTCCAAGAGCAACATATAATTTTTAGTCATGGTTTGTTCATATTAAACATATGGTTACTGTATTACTAAAAAATGCCAAAGTAATTTATGACTTTTAGAAAATCCACAATGCTGGTTCTTATTTAAAAAAAAAAAAAATCAGGGTGAAGGTTACTGGAAGGAGTGCTATTTTGCAGTTATTTCTCTTTGGATATTTTTAACATTTCATTACAGGAAGCTCATAAGTAGAAGTAGACAAGGAACATTTTGTCCTTGAGTCTAAAAATATGATTTTCCCCTTTCTTTCAAATTTTGAAGACTTTAACATCTCATAGTTTCTTTTTAAATGAAATCATTTAAACATAAAGTCATTGGAATATTTTTAATGAGCCATTTCAAAGAACTAATGAATTAAAATAACTTTCTGCTTCTCAGCTTAACTGTTTTTTCCCGGACTGTAGAATTATTATTTGGAAAGTGGAAAGACTGGTCGGGTGCGGTGGCTCACGCCTGTAATCCCAGCACTTTGGGAGGCCGAGGCAGGTGGATCACAAGGTCAAGAGACCAAGACTATCCTGGCTAACACAGTGAAACCCTGTTTCTACTAAAAAATACAAAAAATCAGCCGGGTGTGGTGGTGGGCGCCTGTAGTCCCAGCTACTCGGAAGGCTGAGGCAGGAGAATGGCGTGAACCTGGGAGGTGGAGCTTGCAGTGAGCCGAGATTGTGCCACTGCACTCCAGACTAGGAGACAGAACGAGACTACATCTAAAAAAGAAAAAGAAGAAAAGAAAGTGGAAAGATTAATTTTGGCAGAAGGGAAAGATGGAAGTTGGGGGGAGCTATGTCTAAGGTGATGAAGTTCTGGAAGATGTGACTGGGGAAGAGACAGTCCAGTGGAAGGCCCAAAAGCCCGATTCTCTGAGGCACAGTACCAAATCTCTTCCACTGGCTAGATCTGGAAACCCACTGGGTATCTGTCCTTGGAAGGACACACTACCAACTTCTTAGTCCTCATTTGAGGCGTTGGGAATGTCTTTATCTCTTCTGACACTGTAGTCTTTGTGACGTTGGGGACCTCAGCTTCACCTGGGACGTTGCCTGCTTGTCTGATAGCTCCTCTCTGGGCTTTTACTCCAGGACCATTGGTCCTGGGCTGATTCCCCCTCCTACCTCCCAGCTATTCTCATTCTTCGTATAGGCCCAGGATGGCCCCAGCTCTCAAGGTGGCCACCATCCCCTATGAACCATGAATGCACTGTAGTTTGTTTCCAGCCCAGTCTCTTTCCATGACCTTAGGCTCCTATGCTAAGCATCTCCATGTTTCACCGTTACTTCACTGGATGAACTACTCTACCCTTGCACGGTAACTCCACATCCATGCATTCACTCTGTGTCAACTGCAGGATACACACTTCACCCAGTCACCTAGACTAGAATACTTAGTTATCTTTGTCTGTTTGGACTCCATTGTAGACTCATTCAATTAGTCACTGTTCTGTTCATCTGATTTCTTGAATTCCCCTCAAATCCTTCCAGCTTTCTTTATCAGCCCTAGGCTTTAGTTCAGACTATTCTCACATCACTTACTTCATCTTTAAAACTAGCTGCTTACTGGTTTCTCTCCCTATAGAGTTCTCCTTCTCTCCCCAGTCAATAGTTGCAATACAACCAGAGATCCTTCTACAACACTTATTATTTATTTATTTATTTATTTATTTATTTATTTACTTATTTATTTTTCTGACATGGAATCTCGCTCTGTCACCCAGGCTGGAGTGCAGTGGCGCAATCTCAGCTCACTACAACCTCCACCTTCCAGGTTCAAGCAATTTTCCTGCCTCAGCCTCCCGAGGAGTTGGGATTACAGGCGGCTGCCACCATGCCTGGCATGGTGTATTTTTAGTAGAGATGAGGTTTTGCCATGTTGGCCAGGCTGGTCTCAAAGTCCTGGTCTCAGGTGATCTGCCCACCTCAGCCTCCCAAAATCCTGGCATTATGGGTGTGAGCCATCGCACCAGGCCTAACATTCTGATCTTATCTTTTCTTTAATTAAAATGGTTTGATGGGTCGGGGGTGGTGGCTCACACCTGTAATTCCAGCACTTTAGGAGGCTGAGGCGGGCAGATCACCCGAGTTCAGGAGTTCGAGACCAGCCTGGCCAACATGGCAAAACCTTGTTTCTACTAAAATTACAGAAATTACCTACTGGGGAGGTTGAGACAGGAGAATCACTTGAACCCGGGAGGCGGAGGTTGCGGTGAGCTGAGATCACGCCACTGCACTCCAGCCTGTGCAACAGAGTGAAACTCTGTCTCAATAAATAAATAAAATGGTTCGATGGCTCTCTAACTCATCTAGGAAAAGTTCAAACTTCTTAACGTGATGAAGAAAGAAAGCCCTTTGCACAGACTTCAACCTTTCCTGTCTGAGTCTGAGCTGGCCTCTGGTGCTGAATCTGAGCGCCCCGGGTTAATGAGAATGTTGCCTCTCTCTCCATGGGCTCTCTAAGATTTATCCCACGTGTCTGACTTCAGATAGCCGAGTCTCTCACTAAGGACAACCACTGAGTTGAATTCACTGGCGCATCCTCTGCACATATGGAGTTTTGTGCTAAGAAGTTTAACAATATTTCATAAAAATCATGATGGAATTTATTGTCTACCATAAGGAGCCATGCAATAAATTCCTGTGTATGTTCCACTTCAGGAAATATTTAGTCTCTGCAGTTGGAGGCATCTGTTTTCTGTTGTCAAAAATTTAAATCAGTGTAACCTGAGGTCTCCTTTGCCGTTAAATGCCAGAAAACTCAGAAGGAGATACATTAGTCAAGAATAGTAAACTGCTTGGCTCTGCAGTCTGAGACTAGGAACCCCTTTTGTTTACTTTAAATAGATTCTTTTCTTTAACCCCTAAAAAATACTTTTCCCTGCTTGTTCTCCAACAACCTATAAGACTTTCAGATGTAGGTGGGGTACTCAGAACGCTGTCAATGTTCAACATAATGGATTTTCTCAGTTTGATGATTAACCTCTAGCTTTTACCCATGCATTTTTACAAAGTTGCAATTTTCACATAAAATGAGAAGGACCAATAAATCTTGGCCATCCTGTCTTTTCTCCAGAGCTTCTCTATTGCTTTCACTTCTCTCACATTACTCAGACCCTCATGTTCTCTGACCAGGATTTTTTTTTTTTTTGAGGTGGAGAATCTTGCTCTGTCATCCAGGCTGGAGTACAGTGTAACGATCTGCACTGCAGCCTCACTGCAACCTCCTCCTCCTGGGTTCAAGCAATTCTCCTGCCTCAGAGTCCTAAGTAGCTGGGATTACAGGTGCCCACCACCAAGTGCAGCTAATTTGTTTTTGTATTTTTAGTAGAGACGTAGTTTCACGATGTTGGCCAGGCTGGTCTCAAACTCCTGACCTAAGGTGATCTGCTGGCCTCAGCCTCCCAAAGTGCTGGGATTACAGGCGTGAGCTACTGTGCAGGCCCGGTCTTGACCAGAATCATTTCAATCTTCCTTTTTGGACCATTTGCATCCAGATTGTCTTCTGCGAATCCAGCTTCAAAAATGACCACCAGAGCAATGCTCTTAATATTTATGAGGTGGGTCAGATATCGGACAAGGTGAGATTTTAAAATTTATGTCTACATGCATATGTTACTTAGGGAAGAGAACTGTTATGTTAAGTCTGGAATTTGCTTGGTGAAGGAGATGATAGTATTCAAAGATTTAAAAGTATTAAAATTCTGTTAGGTTAGCGCAAAAGTAATTGCATTTTTGCCATTAAAAGTTATGCAAAACCACAATTACTTTTGCACCAACCTAATAGAAACCTCCTGCAAGAGAGAAGTTGGAGATTCCGATCCCTTCTCCCTGAGATTCTAAGTATAACAGGACATTAAATAAGACCTTTTCTGTTGCCTTGACATCCAGAAATGCCCAAAGGCTCAAAGCTGTAGGTAAAAGACTCTGTATTGTGAAACCTGTTTGGAGACTCTTAACTCTTAACCCTCCTCCAGGATACATAAGGAATGCAGAAGATATTGGTGGAGACCTTTTTTGGAGAGAACGTTCGTGTACTGTGCATTCTAGCTCCCTCTGTGGGGAAGTGATCAGGTACTTCTCCACAATCTCAAGCTGCCAGTTGAGTAAGCAGTGGTTTTGGAGAGTCACTGGGAGAGCTGCACATGCCACCCAGGCATTTAGAGCCATCAAAGTCTCATACCTGATTTTCACCAGAAAACATCTAAAGGAGAGAAGCTGGCTGGTGCTCTGAAGATTGGGTCACAGCAGTAGGATGCCACATTCCCACTGATGGAGGGGTGAAGATGTGAGTTTCTGTGGTCAGCTATGGAGTCACGTTATGTGTTAGTCCGTTTGCCTTGCTATAAAGAAATACCTGAGGCCGAGTAATTCATAAAGAAAAGAGGTTTATTTTGGCTCATGTTTCTGCAGACTGTACAGGAAGCATGGTGCTGCATCTGCTTTTGGGGAGGGCCTCAGGAAGCTCAAAGTCACGGTGGAAAGTGAGGGGAGCCAGTGCGTTACGTGGTGACACAGGGAGGAAGAGGGATGCCAGGCTCTGTTTTTTTTTTTTTTTTTTTTTTTTTTGAGATGGAGTCTAGCTCTGTCTCCCAGGCCGGAGTGCAGCGGTGTGATCTCGGCTCTTTGCAACCTCTGCCTCCCGGGTTCAAGCAATTCTCCTGCCTCAGCCTCTGGAGTAGCTGGGACTACACGCACGCCACCACACCTGGCTAATTTTTGTATTTTTAGTAGAGACAGGGTTTCACCATATTGGTCAGGCTGGTCTTGAACTCCTGACCTCATGATCCACCCCCCTCAACCTCCTAAAGCGCTGGGATTACAGGTGTGAGCCACGGCGCCTGGCCACCAAGCTCATTTTAACCATCAGCTCTCATGTGAACTCACAGAGCAAGAATTCATTTATTACCAAGGGGAGGGCACCAAGCTGTTCATGAGGGATCTGCCCCCATGACCAAAACACCTCCCACCAGGCCCCACATTCAATATTGGGGATCACATTTCAACATGAAATGGAGGGAAAAACATCTAAACCATATCAGATTGCATCACTTGACAGTGACCTGGCTGAAGAGAATGGACATTTACCAGCTTTACTCCTTCCAGGTGCCAGGAAAGTTGCACTTCTCCCAAACCATTTGAAGTTGGATGTTGCTGCATGAGTTGCTTTGGCCATTAAAAGGTAGCAGAAACAATGTGGGTCACTTCCATTTTTAAGGGCCAGTGAATGATTTGCCTCTTTCTCTCTGGCATATGTGTTGAATGATCACCTCCTGAGTGCCAGGGAAAGCAGATCAGGCAGTCCATGAACAGGTGCACGGAGATATGGCAGGGTCTTAGACTAGCCACTCAAATCACCATAGACTGCAGGTATCAAGCCAACATTCAGAGGTGAATATTTTTAGGTGGAGTTTCCTGTCAGTCCAAAATGCCTTTACGATGTCTCTTTGATGGATCTGACTCAGGACGATGGACTGAACACCCACATCCACCACTATGCATCCCAAATTTCTTTAAGGTAGAGATAAGGATAAGAGGAGAACAGAGAGGGCTGGGTTACTCTCAGCCATGAAACGCCAATACACTTCTGAAAAATGGAAAACAACTGGAAGGGTGCTGCCTGGTGCAGTGTGGTGGAGGAAACAAGTCCAGGATGTGCCCAGGGCAAGCTGGGACCCAGGAGGTGGAGGTGTTGACCTGGCTAGAGGAGCCCTGGAGGAACAGAGGGGTGGGAAGATAGGAGGGCACACAGCTCAAGCAGGGAAGGGATTGAGGAGCTTGTGGGCAGAGGGTTGACCCTGCCCCTTTTTCCACCAAGCATGCATTCCCTAGGCATTGGCAATTCAAAAGATCCTTCTTGAAATAAACTGAACTAATCCTCTGTGCAAAGTCAGAGCAGCTGCTGTTGAGGCTGACACTCTAGAGCAAGCCCTGTTCATTTTAGCTTTGACTGACTCCCTTGAATTCAATCACTCTTTGCCCACTCAACCTAAAATGGACCTTGCCAATTGACAAGCACAGCTCACCTACAGAGTGAGTGTCTGGTTCTTAGATACTCACTAAGTGTCTGACTATCTGGTTCTTAGGTACAAACAGTTACTGAGCATCACCAGACCCTTGAGAAAAATCTGCAATATAAATTGTACAGACAAGATGAGCCAAGGTAATTCAGAATAGGAAAGAATTAACAACAACAACTATAAAGTTTAAGTATGGTCCAACCAGAACTGCATTCATACAGTAAGGAAGGGATGCTATTGTAAAGTAACAATCAGAGAATAAGAAAGGCTCTTGGAAATTAATTATGTATCTGATTGTCAAAACAATAAAATTTAATACAAATGTTAACAGATAAAGTCAAGGAATATTTGGAATGTAGAACAAAAACTTAATTAATTAAAAATATGAATAAGAAATATAAAAAACACTAAGGATTAGTCCAGGACTGTATTAGCTGATTGACAGGATTTCTAAAAATAAAAAAGAAAGAGCCAATGCCAATGTGTAATTGTCAAGTAGATTGTAAAAAAAAAATCCATTTTGACAGACACATGAACATTCATTGTCAAATTGTATGAATGAAGTTTCACTTCCAAAAATAACAAAAAGTAACCACTACCACCACCAAAACCACACCATCACCACCATCACCATCACTACCACCACCGTCACCACAACCATCATTACTTGCATCATCACCACAATGACCAATGCCATCACCACTGTTACCACCACCACCATCACCATCATCACCATCAGCACCACACCCCTAATACCACCACCATTATTACCACCACCACTATCACCACTACTGTCACCACCAACACCAACACCATGATCATCACCACTGCCACCACCACCACAATCACCATCTCCATCATCTAACCACCATTGCCTCCACCATCACCATCACCACTATCACTACCATTGCCACCATCACCACTACCACTATCACCACTACCACTCCTATCATCACCACCACCACCACCAAAACCACCACCATCACAATTACTACCTCCATCACTGTCACCACAATGATCATAACTACCATCATCACCACAATCACCAATATCATCGTCACCATTACTACCACCACTATCACCATCACCAATAGTACCACCCTTACAACTCCAACCACAATAACCATCACCACCACCAATGTAACTATTATTACTACCATCACCATCTCCGCCATCATAACCACCATCACCTTCACCATCACCATCATCACTCTACACTACCATCACCACCATCACTGTTGTCACTACTAACATTATCACTACCACCAGTACCACCATTATCACCACTGCCACTACCACCGCCACCACCACCACAATTAGTGTCTCCTCCATCATAACCACCTTTGCCTTCACTATCAGCACCACCACCTCCACTATCACCATCACCATTACTACCATTACCATTATCACTACCACCACCATCACCATAATCACTACTATCAACACCACCACTACTATCGCCACTATAGTCATCACCATTATCACCATCATCATCAGTACAGCACCACCACCACCAACACTACCATTATCACCACTGCCACCATCACCACCATCCTGACCACCACCATCATTATCACTATAACCACCTCCTCCGTCACTACTGTCACCAGCATGCTTACCACCAGGAACAATAACTATAACATCTATTTATTGAGCGCTTACTACAATCCAGTCACTGTTTCAGGTACTTCCCACATTTTAACTTATTTAGTCAGCACATTAACACTGTAGGGTGAAATTTGAGAACACCAGGAATGAAGAAAAGGTGGTAAAATCTCCCAGGAACAAAAAAAGTCACTCATAAATATTAAGACTATTACTGGCACCAGACTTTCCATTATCAGTTGTAAATGTTAGAAGGCAAAGAACAAAGCTTTAAAAGTTCTGAGGGGGTCAGTCGTGATGGCTCACGCCTGTAATCCCAGCACTTTGGGAGGCCGAGGAGGGCGGATCACAAGGTCAGGAGTTCAAGACCAGCCTGACCAATATGGTGAAACTCTGTCTCCACTAAAAAAAAAATATGAAAAAAAAAAAAAAAAAGCTGGGTGTGGTGGTGCACGCCTGTAATCCCAGCTACTCAGGAGGCTGAGGCAGGAGAATTGCTTAAACCTGGGAGGTGGAGGTTGTGGTGAGCCGAGATTGTGCCACTGCACTCCAGCCTGGGTGACAGAAGGGGACTCCGTCTCAAAAAAAGAAAAAAAGTTCTGAGGAAATATCTTAACCTTCTATACATTAGAGAAACTCAAGTATGGTAGCAGAATAAATTCTTTTAGACATTTAAGAACCCACAGATGTTTTTGCAGGAAGTCTCTGAAGATGAATTCCAAAATGGAAGAGGAGGGGACTGGATCCAAGACATCAGAGACTAGACAGGGCCAAGAGCTCTTGAAGGATGGTCTCCAGGAATATAGCATAGAAAGTGGACTCCACAACTGGAAGAACTTGAAGACAGGAAAAAGGCACAGAAGGAAAGATTATAAATAAACATTTTTACCCTAGGTAAAACAAAACACTGGATGAGAAAGCCATGAACACTTATGAATAGAAACGTGAAGTCAATGGGCCTTAAGGGGGGGGGGGGGGAAGGATTCTTAGCCATTGAAAGAAAGAGATTAGAAAATTTTAGAGGGCTGGCATTTGTTTCCTATCTTCCCTATACCCCTTCCCTCCACACTGTGAAGAAAGGCATTCAAAATCCCAGGATTACAAAGGAAGAGAGAAAGGAAAGAAGGAAGGAAAAAAGGAAAGAAAGAAGGAAGGGAAGGAAGGAAGGAAGGAAGGAAGGAAGGAAGGAAGGAAGGAAGGAAGGAAGGAAGAAAAGGAAAGAGGGAGGAAAGAAGGGAGAATGGGCAAAATATATGATAGGTGAGGTCTAGAATATGCAAATTTGTTTCATGTTTTCAGCCATTGGTAGAATATGAGAAAAGAGAATCTATATGTGAGCATTTAAAATATGTATTTGAATTTTTATCAAGGTGATACAAACCCATACTTAACAAAAAATTAAGCACCACTAATAATCATATGATGATACACAGTGGTCTCCTGCCCCACACCCCCTATTTTACTTTCTCGTGTCCCAGAGGAAATCTCTATTCTTCTAAGTTATTTTTGACATTTATTTCCATATTTCCAAAGAACATTTCTTATACTGATACTTGTGGATTTATTAATTTTAGACAATACGTTTAACTTCCTTTTATGACAAGTGAGACTTAGCTTTCTTACCTGGTACCCTCCCCAGCAGGGTACACGCACTGCCTCTGCCACACTGTCCCAACAGTGTGTTTGGGTCCTAAAGTTAACTTATATCATTGGTTTATCTTAATATCATTGCACCTGTGTAAACATTGTTCACTCTTGGGCTAAGAGGTGTCTGTTCCATGTTTACATTTTCTTTTTCACTTTAAACATTTTTCCTGAAATTATTGACTGTTTTTTTCATTGCTTTGATTTCCTTTTTATCTGAGCTCATTTCTTCAATATGATCAATCTGATAGCCTATTTTATATTTCTTTTGCAAACCCATCTTGAATATGCATGTCTACCTGCTCCACCCTGCGTTGTCTGCACCCAGGCCTGCTGCACAGCTGTCATTCAGGATATTCTCAGGCTGGAATATCCTGAGTAACAGCTACATGTGAGGCCTGGATCAGGCCTTATTTCCTGGATCCAGTGCTGTGCTGTAGACATGCACATTCCTTTTATGACAAGTGAGACTTAGCTTTCTTACCTGCTTGACTTTGCTTTCGGTCTAACATCATTTTTGTAGCCTAAAATAAACATAAAATAAACAGCAAGTAATAAGTCATCAGAAAAAAACATAAAGTGAGAAATGCCCATTAAAATGATGTATAACATAACCATATATATTTAAGAATGTATTCCAATATCAAATGGCAAATTCCAACAATGCAGAAAACATAATTACTTTTGCACCAACGTGATATTTTCAGTGAAAACCTAGTGATGTCTGAGCATTGAGTAATTGAAAATTGAAACCAAGGATTTACTGTAATTAACACAGAATTCATGTAAAGGATGGTATTAATTTCTACTAAAACAGATGCAGTATATGGAAGAACATATAGACAGAAACACAACCAAGTGCTAAAAGAAAAGTGTCTCTGCTATTGAAACTAGCTAAGGATTCCACCAACTTACTGTGGGGAGGGATTGGGGTTAACTTCAGAATTGTGTCATGTCTTAATTAGAGCTTTTAAAAGATATAGTCATAGGAAATTAACTGCATAAATCTTAACTGCACAAATCGTTCCACAGTGAGAATCATCATTTTCAAAGAATTTGTCTTTATAAAAGTCAAAATACGACTTTATAAAGTCGTAATTGTTATTTTTCATTGAGTTTTTTCTAAGTACTAAATGTTGCATTTATGCATTATGTGTATAGTCTCACATTAAATATATCTGTGTTCATGTATATGTGTAGATTATTAAATATTTAAAATCACTCAGAATTTTGAGATTATCCTCACTTTATGCTTTAAGAAACTAAGCCCAACAAAGTCAAGTTGCTTGTCTAAGGACACTGAGTGACTAAGGGCAGAACTGAGATTCAGAGCAAGCCTTCTGCTTTTAGATTCTGTGATCATTCCCTCAGCAGCACATGTACTCCATTCTCCCCACCGAGGTGTGGTCCAATCAGCTGAGCTGCCTGCCTAGGGGCATCCCAGAAGCTGGGATGAGTGGAAACAGACAAAAAACAGCAATAGAATGCACCCACATAACATCTTCAGCAACAAACTTCTCAGTTTTTGTTTTCAGAGGGGTTTTCTTTTTCTCTTGGAAAAATATAGGAGTGTGGAGATTTTTCACATCTCCAGTCAAAGTGATGAGAGACATGAATTATCGCTTTACCTCAGGTGGTCTTTGACGTGAGGCGTTGGAAGCCGCTATGCTGCTTTGCTGCTTCTCAACACAGACGTCTCCCACCCTTGACATGGAGCAGGAGGGAAAGCCCTTTGCGGGGAGGGAAAAAGGAGCTTCCAAACCCGGACTCAGAATAGAGAGCTGGGTGCAGGTGGGGTGCGCTCATCTGGTGGGGTGTGCTCCTCTGACAGGGGCGGAGAGTTTACCGGTTCTAGCTCCTACCATGAATGTGACAGCCACTGCAGGGAAGAGCTCAGGGAGCTTATTTTAAGATTCAAAATTGTAGGCCTGGAACGGTGGCTCATGCCTGTAATCCCAGCACTTTGGGAGGCTGAGGTGGGTGGATCACCTCAGGTCAGGAGTTTGAGACCAGCCTGACCAACATGTTAAAACCCTGTCTCTACTAAAAATGCAAAAGTAGCTGGATGTGGTGGTGCTTGCCGGTAATGTCAGCTACTCAGGAAGCTGAAGCGAGAGAATCACTTGAACCTGGGAGGCAGAGGTCGTAGTGAGCCGAGATCATGCCATCGCACTCCAGCCTGGGCAACAAAAGCGAAACTCCATCTCAACAACAACAGGAAAATAAATACAATAAATAAAATTCAAAATTGTGGGGAAAATGAAGTCAATGTTTAAAAAAAACTTAGGGTACAAAGTTTTATTTTTAGGAATAGCAATGGTACATGATGGAAGCAGAGGCAGAAAAAAATAAAAAGAACCGTAAAAAGTCACAGAAAAGAGGGAGGGATGGGGAGAGGAGAGAGGAAGATACAGGAGGAGAAGACTTGGAAAAACAGATTTTTTTTTCTTTTTTTTTGAGACTTAGTTTCACTCTTGTTGCCCAGGCTGGAATGCAATGGCGAGATCTTGGTTCACTGTAACCTCCATCTCCTGGGTTCAAGTGATTCTCCTGCCTCAGCCTTTGGAGTAGGTGGGACTACAGAGGCCCACCAAGATGCCCTGCTAATTTTTTGTATTTTTAGTAGAGACAGGGTTTCACCATGTTGGTGAGGCTGGTCCCGAACTCCTGACCTCAGGTGATCCACCCACTTCGGCCTCCCAAAGTGCTGGGATTATAGGCATGAGCCACTGTGCCCGGCCCTCTGTTGTTTCTTTAAAAAATATACATTTTAGTCCATGGATAGATCCGTGATGGAAATAGACAAAGGAACACATGGTGCGAATATGAAAAGAGATTTTTAAAAAGAGAACAAAAGGGAGAACAAAGCAAGGTAAACAGAAGAGATCCCATCGCAATGAAGCAGTTGCCCCGTGCAACGTGTGTCCCACTCACACTGGCGTTGCTTGCCTGGATTCTGAGCAGCTCTCTGGCTCTCAGCACTGTTTAAAATATGACAACATCTGACCTCAAGATTTTCCTATAGAATACACTGGCTGACAGAAAGATGTACTGCAGCGGGTCTTAATATTCTTTCTTTGGCACAGGGCTGTGAGACCAGGAAAGCGATACAGATGTAGTCAGACAGAAATATCCATAACCACCATAGCAGAAAATTCTCAGATGCAAAAGATGGATGATTTTTAGTAGAAGGGAAACAAGTAAGAAAAGTAGAGAGAAAGCACCTTCAACCAAATAACATTTCATGTATTTGATTATGTGTTTTTTTGAAATAGAATTTTCTTTAATTATTTCTACTTCAGAGACATTATGTGGCCCTATGGTCTATGAATATCATCTTAATTGTCCTTTAACATTTAATTAATATTTATATAATTTAATATCTTCATTTAATATTTACCCCAAATGAGGCAGGAAAGTAGAAGTTATCACAATTTGTTTTGTTTTGTTTTGTTTGAGATGGAGTCTCGCTCTGTCGCCAGGCTGGAGTGTAGTGGCGAAATCTCGGCGCACTGCAACCTCTGCCTCCTGGGTTGAAGTGATTCTCCTGTCTCAGCCTCCTGAGTATCTGGGGCTACAGGTGTGTACCACCACGTCCAGCTAATTTTTGTATTTTTAGTACAGACGACATTTCACCATGTTGGCCAGGATGGTCTCGATCTCTTGACCTTGTGATCTGCCTGCCTCAGCCTCCCAAAGTGCTGGGATTATAGGCGTGAGCCACCGCGCTCGGCCCACAATTTTTGATTGATTAATTAATTCATATGAAACGGGGTTGGGGGTGTCTCCCTCTGTTGCCTAGGCTAGAGTGCAGTGGCATGAACATGGCTCCCTGCAGCCTTGACCTCCTGGGCTCAAGTGATCCTCTCGTCTCTGTCTCCTGAGTAGCTGGGACTACAGGCACACATACCTGGCTAATTTTTGAAATTTTCTGTAGAGTCAGGGGTTTCCCTAAGTTTTCCAGGCTGGTCTTGAACTCCTGGACTCAAGCGATCCTCCCTACTCTGCCTCCCAAAGCGCTGGGATTATAGGCGTGAGGCCTTGCACCCGGCCTATCTCAACTTTTAAAAGAATAGACAAAGCTGCTTCCAGTTCTGAAAGAGACCAGGCCTGTGAATTGCAGCCTGGCATGCAGGAGTGCCCTGGCAGCTTCCCTATAGACAGTGGCAGCAGTTAGTGTGGGGACTCTGTGGTGGGGTTACTTCTGCAGCTGTGTCTGCCACCTTAGGCAGGCCCATCCCATGCTGGTCCTGCCTTGCTGCCCTGGGGCCGTGGGCCAGCATCTGTCCCTGTTCCACAGGAAGCAGAGAGTCACTTAAGAGCTCCCTTGGGGTGATCACCCACAGTCACACAGTGATAATATTGCACCTCCACCTCTATTGCCAACCACCACCTTTCCCTCACCTCAGGCAACCGCATTCACCTCCTAATGCAGCAAACACTGACAGACCATCTTCTAGGGTCAGGCTGGTTCCAGGGCCCAAGTGTCTCCATGGTTGAGTGATGTTTGGGGCCGACTGATCATGCACAGAAAAGCTAAAGGAGATGGAAAGTCCTGTTGGAGGAGGGGCAGAAGGCAAGGGAGGGTCTCAGAGAGGCACATGATTCAGGCCTCCACGGGGGCATGGGCAGATAGAGGTGGGCTGGAATCAGCCATGTCACCTGCAAAGCTTTGGTGTGAATGGGAGGTGGGGGAGGGGCACAGGCTGGGCTCAGGATCCACCACACAAGTCATTTCTGAGGGATCTTCCACTCCACCTGGCCATTTGAGAAAGAGGGGTGGATGAACACCTTTACCCAGGAATCGCTCTGTCTGCGCCCAGGGAGAAGCCATCCCTGAGTCTGGCCTTCGAGGCCCTGTTCCTCCTTCCCTCCAGGCAGCCTACAGCCAGAGCCAGAGGGAAGAGGAGCCGACACAGTCACCCACAGAGGCCTGTTTCTCTCTAGACAGAGATTCTGGCACAGCAGAGGACCTGCCCTTCTCATTCCTGCGGGGTCCATGGATTCAAAGAGTCCAGGCCCTCAGTCCCATGGGAAGGTGGCCCCTGGGGAGTCCAGCACATGGCTGGGCTGATTACGCGACGACCCTCCAGCTGCAGGTTCTTGATTTCTGCCAAGGTCCTCCGCCCAGCTTTGACAACACACATCTTTCTGCATTGGGGGGAGTCTCCCCATAACAGATGAGCCACGGTGGCTTTCGGGAGAGCTGAGAGACGTTACGGAGGTTGTATCTGGAAAAGACATGTGTTCTCCCTTCAGCCAGTGCACCGGCCCTGTTTCTGGGCCCCAGCTCCCCAGGCTGGGTGGGTTTCAGTGCTGTTGGGGTCACCTGCGGTCTCAGACATGTTTCCCATCCCTGAGTGCATAGGAGAGGACCTGCGAGGTTGTAAACATCACTGTTGCTAGGCTCCACCTCGACATTTAAATCAGAAACGAGGATGGGAGTGAGGCTCATAAGTCCATATTTTTAGAAATCTCCCCAGGGGCTTTTACCTGCAGTTAAGGGCGAGGACCCCCCCTCCAACCGTCTGAATCACGCTGTTGGTGAGGGGCCCACACAGGCCCCTGTGGGCTGAGCAGCCTCCCAACCCCTGCAGCGCTAGCAGAGGGGCCAGAGGTCAGAGAACTGGACCTGCCCACCGTCTCCAGGCAAGGTGAAGAAAAACAGACTCCGCTGTCCAAGTAAGCAGTGTTATGTGTCAAAGAGAAAAGTCTGGGACTCCATCCAAAATATGGAATGGATTGGAGATAAATGACTCCTTGAAACCAGAGCTCAGCGGCCACTGCGTGAGCCAAGCAGACTCCAGCAAAGCTGGGCACGGCCTGGCTCAGGCTCCAGAGACATCCCCTCCCCAAAGCGGAGGGCAGATCCTAGGGTGAGGCGTGGGTGGCCCCTAAGAACTCCAGCAGGGCCCTGTTCAGACAGAGACAAGCCTGGGACTGTCTGGAACCTGAAGATCTGGGGGTTCTCAATGGTGCACGCTGGCTTCACCCCTGGAGGATGAGAAGCAGGCAGAGGATCTCAAGGAACATCCCCTGGGAGTGGGGGAAGGACTTATCCTTGGGTCCCATGCAGTCACATGCTGCAAGGGCCACACAGGGGCACACCTGGACCTTCTCAGCCACTAGAGTTTCTGATTGTCTAGTGTGGGGATCCATGAAAAGGTTAAATTCAATGGGAGAAAATAGTGAATGAGACAGCAGTTAGCACAGGACTTTCTCCTGTGTGAAAACAGGGTTGAAAATTAAGTTCTGAATAAAAAATCTCTCTGAGCATTCAAAATAGATGTCATATGCATCTGTAGACTGTTGCCTGCTGACTGTGACTCTTCGGTGAATGCCATAGGCCTATAAAAGGAGGAAATTTGTTTGCATTTCTTAAAAAAAAACCTTAAATCCCAGCACTTTGGGAGGCCGTGGTGGGAGGATCACCTGAGGTCGAGAATTCGAGACCAGCCTGACCAACATGGAGAAACCCCGTCTCTACTAAAAATATAAAATTAGCCGGGCGTGGTGGTGCATGCCTGTAATCCCAGCTACTCAGGAGGCTGGGGCGGGAGAATTGCTTGAGCCTGGGAGGCAGAGGTTGCAGTGAGCCGAGATCACGCTGTTGCACTCCAGCCTGGGCAAAAAGAGTAAAACTCCTGTCTAGGCACAGTGGCTCACGCCTGTAATCCCAGCACTTTGGGAGGCTGAGGCAGGCAGATCACCTGAGGTCAGGAGTTTGAGACAAGCCTGACCAACATGGAGAAACCCCGTCTCTACTAAAAATACAAAATTAGCCGGGCATGGTGGCGCATGCCTGTAATCCCAGCTACTCGGGAGGCTGAGACAGGAGAATTGCTTGAACCCGAGAGGTGGAGGTTGCTGTGAGCCGAGATCGCGCCTCCAGTCTGGGCAAGAGTGAAATTCTGTCTCAAAAAAAAAAAAAGAAAGAAAGAAAGAGTGAAAGTCTGTTCCAAAAAAAAAAAAAAAGCTTAAAAATCTGGATGGTGTGATTTTTCAACTGAAAGAAGGCCAGGAGCAACAGGTGTAGAAGTGAGGAGAAGGAGGATGAAGAAAATCACACTGAGTGGAGTCAGGGTTGGGCCCCACAGGTGAGAGCCCGACGTATTGTCACAGCCCCTTCCGTGATCTAGCCCACAGGCGGACTGCAGGGTGCTGCATGGCGTGGTGGGTATGACTGAGGCTCTTCACAAGGTCTACTGCCCAAGCAGTCGTCTTAGGAAAGTAACTGGTACTGTCTTCCGTGCCTCCATTTCCCCCACTGTAAAACGGCATGCTCATAACAATCTCCCTCAGAGGTTTCTGTGAGGATTCCACGTGCAGCGACAGCAATGCTCTTGTTAGAGTTCAGCAATGATCACGACTGGCGCAGAGTCAGTGAGGAAGGAGCCTTCGACTCGGTGCACTTGTGTGGGCTTCCATCTAAATGGGTTCAAAAGCCCAACCCCCACCCCCACCCCGACCTGACATTTACAACAGCAGTCCATCAGCTATTCAGGAAGGTGATCTTTCCAAGGGCTCCTCACAGGTAAGATTTTACTGCAATAATCCTAAAAGTTTAAAATCTGCTTGTGTTTTCTTTTTTTTTTCAAGTGAGCTATTTGGGGCAGCGAAATACTATCTTTGAGTCACTTTTTCCCATGACAGTCCCATTCACAGGCGCATTCATTTGACACCAACAAGTCAGAAATGAAATAGGAACGTCTGTACCTATCACCTAGGGATTCCTGTCAATATCACAGGCAGGTAATTACATTGAAAATTGAACTTGGGGCATCACAGTTGTCTTCGTAAGCATAAAAGCTATCAATGTATTAGGCAACAAGCACTGCGTGCGTACTCAGCACCCCCGCGCTCTCTGCTGTGTCTCAGCGCTTTCAGTTAACCTCTCCTGGGAGCAGGACCTTCCAAATGGAAGACTAAGGAAAGAATGTGAGAAGGGCTGGAAAGAGCTGTGTTCTATAATATATACAAAGTGCCTTGAAAATTGCCAGGAGACAGTGCTTGGGAAACCTTGACTTCAGTTATGTCCCTACACTTCATAGCAGCTTGACTGCAAACTATCTTGGCTAAATTAAAACCTTCAAAGGAAATTCCTTTGAATTTAAACATAGAAAGGTCATCTTTAAATGTAGAAGAACTAAAATATTTGAGGATAAGGACCCCCAAAGTAGATGATACATTATATATTGTCAAGAGCCCACGGGATGTTTTATTTTAAAAATGCTTCCACTTCAACTTCAAGGGGTACGGGTACAAAGTAGGTAACCTGATAATTCCAAAAAATCCAAAAAGAAAGAAAAAATTTTCTCATCGACAGCTCTCACAGAAGTCCTATTTGAAATGCTTAAAAAGATTAAATTAACAATCTTAAAGTAACTCATCTAATACTGGGGGTAGTGTGAAGTAGTTTTCCTCATGAGTTGGTCACACTGCAATTTGTAGCAGACATTTTAGAATGCATATGTGTCCCAAACTATAAGTATATTTTATTTATTTTCCTTGGCCCAGGAATCAAAATTCTTTTGTTTGTTTTTTGAGACAGAGTCTCGCTCTGTCGCCCAGGCTGGAGTGCAGTGGTACAATCTCAGCTCGCTGCAAGCTCCGCCTCCCAGGTTCACGCCATTCTCCTGCCTCAGCTTCCCGAGTAGCTAGGACTACAGGCGCCCACCACCACACCCGGCTAATTTTTTGTATTTTTAGTAGAGACGGGGTTTCACCATGTTAGCCTGGATGGTCTTGATCTCCTGACCTCGTGATCCGCCCGCCTCGGCCTCCCAAAGCGCAGGGATTACAGGCGTGAGGCACTGCGCCTGGCCAGGAATCAAAACTCTAAGTCCATCTTCAGGAAATATTTCAAAAGAGGGAACACTTTAGAAGTAGCATAATACTCCTTGTAGTATTTTATGCTAGAGGAAGAAGACAATCACTTGTAGCAGGGGCTGGCAAACTATGTCCCACAGGACAAACTGGCCTTCCGGCTGTTTTAGCGAATAAAGTTTTATTAAAACACAGCCACACTTGGTGGCTTATTTATGTTTTGTTTTCACACAATCATGGCAGAAGCGAGCAGCCGGAACAGAGACTGTGTGGCTCCCAAAGCTGAAAAATATTTACTAACTGGCCTCTTTTGTGGTACTGAGCTTTGAATCCTGGATTATGATATCACTCGATTCATCAAGTTATTCTGTTTATATCCGTATGTAAATCTTAACTTTAATCCTAGATATTTTAGATTTTTTTGCTGTTGTGAGTAGAATACTTATTAAAAATGATATTCTCTTGCTAATATTGAAAAAGCTTTTGATTTCTAAATATTTATATTATAACTGACCACACTCTGAATTCTCTTATTTCATCAATTAATTTTTACTTGATTCTCTTAAGATTTTTTTTTTTTTTTTTTTTTGAGATGGAGTCTCACTCTGTTACCCAGGCTGGAGTACAGTGGCATGATCTCGGCTCACTGCAAGCTCCACCTCCCAGGTTCACTCCATTCTCCTGCCTCAGCCTCCCGAGTAGCTGAGGCTGCAGGCGCCCGCCACCAGGCTTGGCTAAGTTTTTTGTATTTTTAGTAGAGACGGGGTTTCACTATGTTAGCCAGGATGGTCTCGATCTCCAGACCCCGTGATTCACCTGCCTCGGCCTCCCAAAATGCTGGGATTACAGGCATGAGCCACCGCGCCCGGCATCTCTTAAGATTTTTAAGTAGACATTTTAAATTAGTTTTAAATAATTAGTTTGTAATAATTTTAATTAGTTTATCTGGAAGCAATAAACTAATAGTTTACCCCCTCACTTCCAGTATTTTTCTTTCATCTTCTCGTCGTACTGACTTACTTGCTATTTCTAGGGCAGTGTTAGATACCAATAGTGAAAATGAGTACCATTCTGTTAATTTTGAAGTGGCCTTGACCTAGTTACTCAGAAGTCAGGAGCCTGAAGCTAGCCCTGAAAATCCTGACTGCAAAGAGTTCTATATACCCCTAAAGAAATTCCTCCCGGCCGGGCGCGGTGGCTCAAGCCTGTAATCCCAGCACTTTGGGAGGCCGAGACGGGCGGATCACGAGGTCAGGAGATCAAGACCATCCTGGCTAACCCGGTGAAACCCCGTCTCTACTAAAAAATACAAAAATCTAGCCGGGCGAGGTGGCGGGCGCCTGTAGTCCCAGCTACTCGGGAGGCTGAGGCAGGAGAATGGCGTGAACCCGGGAGGCGGAGCTTGCAGTGAGCTGAGATCCGGCCACTGCACTCCAGCCTGGGCGACAGAGCGAAACTCCGCCTCAAAAAAAAAAAAAAAAAAAAAAAAAAAAAAGAAATTCCTCCCGATCAGCTCACTCCACACAAGGCAGCTGGACACAGAGCAACTGAGACATCCGTGCTCTGAGCAGAGTTCCGGGTCAGCCCTACCTGGGCCACTGGGAGAAAGCCGTGGATTCTTTCTATTCTCTGATCACTGGGATGTTGGTTCCAATGCTTAAGTTTCCCTCCCCCCAGGCACATAAAGACAGGTGTGAGGAATACAAATTTCAGAAGCTAAATAAACCAAACAAAACATTTTAGTCAAAATATGAGGTAAGCACCCACAGTACAGAGGGTGAAAACATCTGTGCTTCGATAGACAGGTTCTGGTTCTGTCCTATCTCCTAAAATCTCAGTGACACTGGCACATCTTCTCTAAGGCTCAGTTCTCTCATCTGTAATGAGAAACAATACCTAAACTGTAGAGTTCTTGCAAGAATTAGAAGGAATTCGTAAGTATGGTATGTAGGAGATAATCAATACATAATTTGTAAGTATCGTATGTAGGAAATATTGAATAAATCCTAATAAAACAGCAACAATAACCACCAAAACTTTCTCAGCAATTTGAGGAAGTTCCATTGGGTGCTGAAAACACAACTGTCCTTTGAACACAAGGATTGACTGTGGGGAGATGCTGTGGTCTTGGATGGTTGTCATTTGCATAGTTTCTCTTTCAGGTTTCTTTCCTTATAGCCATGCAAACCAATATCCAATATGGTCACAGCAGATGCAATCTCAGTCTTCACTTAAAGTAAGCTTCCTTTGCTACAGAATGGCCTAATCTTTTCCATCCATTTTTTGTGGACCACCACAGTGTAACACCCCCACCCCAACCCAAGTAGGCACATGGCAATTGTCAAGTAACCAGAAGTCATTGATTGTGCCCCTTGGGTAGCCATTTTGACCCATGGAGGCCCTGTGTGGGGCAGGGCAGGTTACATGTTAACATATACTTCTGGAAAGTGCTTGATCATATGTCCAGCTAAGAAACCATTGGCACCTCCTCTCACCCCATGCCTAGGTCCTTTCCTCAGCATGCTCTGTTGTGGAGACCCCAACTATTTTTGTCTCTGCCTAAGGATCATATGCAGGTACCTAATGCCCCTGGTGTTACAGATTAATGTACAACGTTGTCACCCCTGCTAAAGAAGGACTCGCTGGGCTTCCGATCTATAAACAAGAAGGCAGGGCTTGCTTGCATGAAACACAAGGACCCTGGACTTGGAGCAAAGGGCTCTGGCTTGATGCCTGGCTCTCCAGCTGGATCTAGTCCTGTCCTTTAATTTTCTCATCTCAGATGTTTAACCCGAAAAAGAGGAGAGCATAGCAATCATTACTCTGTGTGGAAAAAGTAAAGCTTCTCTTTACTGATGGGATCTTTATCCAATAATAATTTAGTTGGACTAAATTATTTACATTTAACTTGTTAAAGGTCTATTTATATATTTTTACATTTTTATGTATTTATTTTTTTGAGATGGAGTTTCACTCTTGCTGGAGTGCAATGGTGCAATCTTGGCTCACTGTGACCTCTGCCTCCCGGGTTCCCGCAATTCTCCTATCTCAGCCTCCTGAGTAACTGGGATTACAGATACCTACCACCAAGCCTGGCTAATTTTTGTATTTTTAGTAAAGACGGGGTTTCGCCACGTTCGCTAGGCTGGTCTTGAACTCCTGACCTCAGGTCCACCCACCTCGGCCTTCCAAAGTGCTAGGATTACAGGCGTGAGCCACAGTGCTTGGCCCTGTTTATTTTTTTAACCTAATGACTTAATAGCACTTAATAAATAACAAATTTATTGTCTATTAATGATGATTCTTAAAACATAAGCTATTAAAATCCATCCTGGAACAATGCCAAATATTATTCTGAATTAAAATAGAAAGTAAGAAATATCGGGCTAGGTGCGATGGCTCACGCCTGTAATCCCAGCACTTTGGGAGGCTGAGATGGGCGGATCATGAGTTTAGGAGTTTGAGACCAGCCTGGTCAACAAGGTGAAACCCCACCTCTACTACAGATACAAAAAATTAGCCAGGTGTGGTGGTGTGCACCTGTAATCCCAGCTACTTGGGAGGCTGAGGCAGGAGAATCGCTTGAACCTAGGAGGCAGAGATTGCAGTGAGCGGCGATTGCGCCATTGCACTTCAGCCTGGGTGACAGGGCGAGACTCCATCTCAAAAAACAAAAACAGAACAAAATAAAACAAAAGAAATATCAAGCTTTGTAAAAGTGAAAAAAATCCTTGCAGCTATTCACAGTTTGTCGTATGTGTAGAGGATAAGTATTGAAGTGGGCAAAATATTTTCTCTCCTTTTATTTAATCATCACAATTACTTTTTAAGGCAAAAGCACTTAGAACAGTGTCTGGGCCAGAAAAATCTGTATATCTATGGGAAATTGATTTTAAATTAGAGTACAAAGACAACTCTTCTTTTCTCAACAAATGGTTCTAGGAAAACTGAAATCCACATGCAAAGCAGTGAAGCTAGACTCAAACCTCACACCATATACAAAAATCTGCTAAAAAATGGATCAACGACCTGCAGGTAGGAGCTAAAGCTATAAATCTCTTACAACTAAACATAGGACTTAATCTTCCTGACCTTGGATTTGACAGTGGTTTCTCAGATATGACAACAAAAGCACAAACAACCAAAGAATAATAGATAATTTCAGTATTCAGAATATAAAAAGAACTAATACAACTCAGCAATAAAAGCACAAGTAACCTAATTAAAAATAGACAAATTGAATAGACATGCTTCCAGAAAGGATACACAAATGGCCACTAAACACATGAAAAAGTACTCAACATCCCTAGTCACTAAGAGAATTAAATCAACACCACAATGAAATACCACTTCACATCCACAGGATGGCTGTAATCAGAATGACAGGCAATAACAAGTGTCAGTGAGGAAGAAGAGACATTGGAGCCCTCCTGCACTGCCGGTGGGAATGTAAAATGGTATAACCACTGTGGAAAACAGTCTGGAAGTCAAGCGTATAATTACCCTATAGCCTAATAACTCTGCTCCTAGGTTACATACCCAAATGAGTTAAAAATATGTTCACACAGGCCGGGCGTGGTGGCTCACGCCTGTAATCCCAGCACTTTGGGAGGCTGAGGCAGGTGGATCACGAGGTCAGGAGATCAAGACTATCCTGACTAACACAGTGAATCCCTGTCTCTACTAAAAATACACAAAATTAGCCAGGTGTGGTGGTGAGTGCCTGTAGTCCCAGCTACTCTGGAGGCTGAGGCAGGAGAATGGCGTGAACCTGGGAGGCGGAGCTTGCAGTGAGCTGAGATTGTACCACTGCACTGGAGCTTGCAGTGAGCTGAGATTGTACCACTGCACTCCAGCCTGGACGACAGAGTGAGACTCTGCCTCCAAAAAACAAAAAACAAACAAAAAAACATGTTCACACAATAATTGGCATGTAGGAGTTTTTAGTAGCATCATTCATAATAGCCAAAAGGTGGAAACAGCTCACATGTCCATCAGCAGATGGCTGGATCAACAAAATGTGGCATATAGGTGCAATAAAATATTACTCAGTCATAAAGAGGAATGGAGTACTGACATGTGCTGCAAGGTGGATAAACCTTGAAAGCTTTATATCAGGTGAATGAAGCCAGATCCAAAAGACCATGTTTAATATGATTCAATTTATATTAAGTGTCCAGAATAGGAAAATCCATAATGACAGAAAGGAGGTTAATTTGTCATTGCCAGGAGGTGGGGGTAGGTGATGGATTGGGTGCAGGATTACTGCTAATTGCTACAGGGTTTCTTCTGGGGTGATGAAAATGTTCTGGAATTAAATCATGATGATGGTTTGTAAACACGCTTTAAAAAACCACTGAATTGTACACTTTACAATGGTAAATTTTATTACAAGTGAATTTTCTCCATTTTAAAAACAAGTGCGTGAAACCCAGGGAGCACCTGGTAAGTGAGGACTATTACGACTATTAAATCCTGTCACCAGCTGCAATTTACACATGATGAACAGTCTCTGAGGGAACAGGTGCCTCACCTAGAAGCACAGGGCTGGATTGCACTGGTTCCAAAACCCACCAGTTAACCAGGATACTTTACGTCTCTCCAGGATTCATCTCTTCAAATCCTGCCAGTGACTTCCAACCCAGAGGGAGAGGGAGAAGATAATATGCTGAGCTAAGAAATGTGTCTGATGAGAGTATGGTTCCTGTTTATTATATAGACAGGTATGACAGCATTTACATTTGCACATTTTCCTCCGTGATTAAGCATTACATGTTGTCTTCATGTAGCATTGTTGACCAGCCTCCATTCAGAATGAAGGTTGGAGAACCATGCAACTTCTCAAATCTGAGAAAGTGTTACTATGAATGTGTTCCAAAGCTCCTACCAGCTTAGCATCACGATCAACCTTTGGAGTTGGAGAGAATGTGGAAGCTCTGGGTACACTGTTAAGTGTTCCATAATGGCGAATTCCAGCAGTAATAGTGATCACTGAAAGGTCCTAATAGTAAGGCGTGGAAGTGGTGAGAGATTGGAGCCCTTGTGTTGGGGGGCAGGCAACATGAAATAGTGTGCCCACTGCGGAAAACAGTACGGAAGCTTCTCAAAATATGAAAACTAGAATTACCGTATGATCTCATGAGTCCATGCTGGATATACATGTAAAAGAATTGAAATCAGGGACTCAAGCAGATACTTGCATACCCGTGTTCATGGCAGTATTATTCACAATAGCCAAAGGTAGAAATAGCCCAAATGTCCCCCAGTAGATGAATAGATAAGCAAAATGTAGTATATGCATACAATGGGGTGTTATTCAGCTTTGAAAAGAAAGGGAATTCTGTCACATGCTATGACGCGGATGAACTTGGAGGACATTCTACTACAGGAAATAGCCAGGCACAAAAGAACAGATACTGTACGATACTTAAGGAACCCAGAATAGAGACCTAGAATAGCTAAATTCATGTGACAGACCTAGAGTGGTCAAATTCATAGAGACAGAAAGTACAGTGGTGGCTGCTAGGGGCTGGAGGGACACAGAATGGAGAGTTCATGTTGAATGGGGACAGACTTTCAATTTTGCAGACGAAAACATTCTGGAGATGAAGCGTGGTGATGACTGCACAATAATGTGAATGTGTTTAAATATCACTGAACTATATTGTACACTTACAATGGTTAAAATGGTAAATTTTATGTTAAGTGTATTTTACCACATTTTTTTTAAAGAAAGAGAAGGTGCAGAAGTTGCACCAGCTCACCTTTCTGTCAGTGAACCTCTTAGATCAGACAGGTCAAAACTTCTGGAGACGTTCAGGCCACTGGGGTCCCCTTTCCCCAACCGCTAAGCTATTTTCTCATTTTCATAGCTGCCCTCAAGGCCTCCTGGCCGATCCTTGAACTTGCTGCGAACTTTATAGCGATTGGCGATTACCCTGCTCCCCGGTGGCTGGGCTGTTATAAATAATAATGATGCTGATAATGAAAAGAATTGCTCAGGGTGCAGCAGGAGGCTCGCCAGGCTCCCAGACTCACTGGGGGAATGAGGAATGTCATGTCCAGGGGGCTGCTTTATGTACTTGGTGTTAATAAATCATAATAATTAGATACTGGTCCAAGTCGTTTGAAATTCATTTCTTTCATTCATGCAGCATTGCAGGAAGATGAAGATGCTGGCTGATTGACCTCATTCTTCACGTGCATTCAGGGCTCAGGGCCAGCGCAGGGCTGGGGACGCTGCTTTCTTCCCACGCCTCCAGGGCCCAGCCTGGCTGTCTCACAACCTGGCCTCCTTCTTGCCTGTGAGCTCACACTCTCTTTCTTCCCCTGCTTGCAGATAGTGATGATGGCCAGGACACTGGCCACCTGCCTGCAGCATGCCCAGGGCCTGGGCTTTGAGGCTTGTCTTCCCATGCTGAGTGCTCCACATGCTTTATCTCACTGGAGTCTCACCAACATGCCTTTGGCAGGTGAGGCGGCCGAGGCTGAAGCTTGGCCTTGAATGTCGGCATGAGTCCTTACCAGCGTGTGTATTTGTCAGGCTAGACTGGGTTCTGCTGTGGTAATGAAACATCTCCTAAATCTCAGTGGCTTCACATTGTCTGTGTTTATTTCTCACATATGCAAAATCTTCTGTGGGCCTGTGACTTCGCAGGGCAGCTGTCCCCTTGTGCAGAAATCCAACCCTGCAGGCTGCTCTTGTCTCCAAGCTTGGCCAGCTCCAGGGGAAGCGACCTTCACCTTCATGGTGGGGGAACGTCCATGGAGGTTTCTCACCCACATGTCTACACTTCTGCCCAGAAGTGACACACGCACTTCCTCTCATGGTCTGTTAGAGAGCAGCCACAAGCCAGTCCCCCTGCAAGGGTCTTGGGGTGTGGAGATCCTGGGCCTCCGTGAGCAGAGCAGGGTCTGAGTGGGCTCCAGTGAGGTCTGCAGCTGTGTCTCCTCACCTCAGTGCTGTTGACCTTTGCAGCTGGAGAAATTTCTGCTACAGAGCCTGTCCTGGGCATCGTAGGATGTTTAGCAGCATCCCTGGCCTCCACCCACCAGATGCCAGTGGCACCATCCACTTGTGACACCAAAAATGTCTTCCATATTGCCAAATGTCCCTTTGTGGGCAAAACGGCCTTTAGTTGGGAACCCTCGGTCTGCACCATGCTGTGTCTGTGGATGAGGTGCCCAGCGTTCTGAATCTCTTCACTGATTGCGAGTTCATGCTGCCCACTCTACAGAGCTGATGTGAGGATGAAATGTCTCTGACGCGTGTGCAGCGCTGAATCCCAACTCAGTAGGCCAGGGTCCTGTTTTTGCTTCCCACTCTATTCCCAGTGACTGGCATGGAGGAGGCTCTCGGTGTTGACTGAGATGATGAATGAATGAATGCTCAGTCCTGGCATAGGATAGTGCTGAGTAAGTGGCAGTTCCACCCCCTCCCCCCATGGCCTATTTACACACAGATATGGGTTTTCGGGCCTTCATGGAGGCAGGAAGCAAGGGGCAGAAAAGGATAGCCCTGTTGGGCTTCTCTACCTGGCCGACAGGTGTCCCCCTGAGCCCCTTCTCATGGGGCACTGCTCCCAGAAGGGCTGTGGTGAGACTGCTCCCCAACTCTCCTTTTCCCTGGCCACTGGTCAGAGTCTCCTGGGAAGGCGCCGACCACAGTTGGCCAGTCCAAGGGGGTCTTCGTCTGTAGGGAGTCCATGCTTCTGCAGGGGAAGAACCTCTTGAGGAGCACATCTGGTGCTTTGACTCTGACGTCAGATCAGACAAATCCAGTGCTCTGCGGTCCCGGGGTTCGCTGACAGAGGCTGTCCCATTCCTTATACACCTGGGACACTTTCTCTCCCTGTTGAGACTAGCGCTTTTTCTCCTTCCCTGGACTTGATTCTCCAAACCTGTGCTCCCCCAGCCCTTCCAGCTACCTCCAGCTCTCAGTGAATCACTCTGTGCCCCTGATACCCTTCACCCAGGCCGTGGGCCAGTCTCCATGAGCAGCGTCTGTGCTCACGCTGGCCTGACTCCATCTGGAGGCCTGTGTGCTGGGCTTCTCAGGCCATGCTGTCCTCACTCTCCTTTGGTTCCACGCAGCTCTGCTGAGGGGCTTCGACTCAGCTCCAAATGCCTCCTCTTGGCCTAAGACCTGCTCACTATCTTCTGCATCTTCTACCTGGGGCAGGGAAAAAGGGCGCTGGGCCCGCCTCCCGTGGTTGTGGTGTGGTGGGAAGAGGAGACACTGAGGAGCCAGACACATCTGGGAACCATCCCAGTTCGGTCCTTTCACAGCCTCGGTTTCCTCAGTTTCAAAGTGTTCATAATAAGAATGACTCTCATGTCTTGCTTAGCTCAGGCTGCTGTAATAAAATAGCACAGACTGGGTGGCTTAAACAACACACATTTCTCTCTCACAGCCCTGAAGGCTGGAAATCAAAAACCAACGTGTTGTCAGGCTGGATTCCCCTGAGGCCTCTCTCCTGGGCTTGCAGATGGCTGAGCTCCCCCTGTGGCCCCACAGGGCCGTCCCTCTGTGTGTCTCTGTCCTAATCTCCTCTTCTTATAAGGACACAGGTCATACTGGATGAGGGCCTACTCTAATCATCCCATGTTACCTTTTTTTTTTTTTTTTTTTTGAGACAGGGTCTCGCGTTTCGCCCAGGCTGGAGTGCAGTGATGCAATCTCAGCTCACTGCAACCTCTGCCTCCCAGGTTCAAGCGATTCTCCTGCCTCAGCCTCCCAAGTAGCTGAGATTATAGGCATCCACCACCATGCCCGGCTAATTTTTTGTATTTTTGGTAGAGACAGGGTTTCACTAAGTTGGCCAGGCTGGTCTCAAACTCCTGACCTTGTGATCTGCCCGCCTTGGCCTCCCAAGGTGCTGGGATTACAGGCGTGAGCCACTGCACCCGGCCCCCCATTTTACTTTAAGTACCTCTTTGAAACCCTGTCTCCAAATACAGCCACATCTGAGGGCCTGGGAGGTTAGACTTCAGCATATGAGTTTTGGGGGGGACACAGTTCAGCCCATAGCACTTGGCAGTAGGACCTGAAGATGACCCCAAATGATTGAATGAGTTGATGCAGTTACCTCCTGTTATGCTTCAACCCCATCCTGCGCCCGCCATCTAGCCCATGGGGTTCTGCCTCCAAACCATCATCTTCTACTCCACTACTGCTGTCCTATTCAATGACCAGAGACAGAGAAGCCAAGACTTCCTAACTCCACATTTAATTTTTAATTCCTCCCAGTTCTTACTTATTCTGTGCTGGGAACACAGAAGTTGTGCATAGATGGAAATGAATAGTGGGTGGCATTTCAGGGGGATTACACATGGCTGTCTACCTCCTTAGCCCAATGGCTGGTTTGCATTTGCCCCAAGGGGTGGACTTGACTTCTGCTACCTCTGTGGTCACCTCTGTGCCCTCCCAGGGACAGGATGGAAGTCCTGATTTCAAGTCACTCCATTATTCTCCATGACATGGGTCTCAGGCCCCATGGATTCTGGTTGGAGCCATAAGCGAGTATGAATAGCACTGTCTGTGTGACCCTGGAGATGGCCTCATGCAGGGGTCCCCAGTCCCAGGGCCGCGGGCTGGTACTGGTCCATGGCCTTTTAAGAACTGGGCCACCCAGCAGGGAGTGAACTGCAGGCAAATAAGCATGACCACTGGAGCTCCGCCTCCCATCAGATCAGCGGTGCCATTAGAGTTGCATAGGAGTTCCAACCCTATTGTGAACTGCACATGTGAGGGATCTAGGTTGCCTGCTCCTTTTTTTTTTTTCTTTTTGAGACGGAGTCTCACCCTGTTGCTCAGGCTGGAGTGCAGTGGTGCGATCTCGGCTCACTGCAAACTCCATCTCCCGGATTCATGCCATTCTCCTGCCTCAGCCTCCCAAGCAGCTGGGACTACAGGCGCCCGCCACTATGCCTGGCTAATTTTTTGTGTTTTTAGTAGAGACGGGGTTTCACCGTGTTAGCCAAGATGGTCTCAGTCTCCTGACCTCGTGATCCGCCCGCCTTGGCCTCCCCAAGTGCTGGGATTACAGGCATGAGCCACCGCGCCCGGCCTGCATGCTCCTTCTAAGAATCTAACTAATGCCTGATAATCTGAGGTGAAACTGTTTCATCCTGAGATCATCCCCCCTCCCCCATCGCCAGTCTATGGAAGAATTACCTTCCAGGAAACTGGTTCCAGGTGCCAAAATGGTTGGAAACCGCTGGCCTACTGGGTGTGAAAGCTGTGTGGAAATTGCCATACCCCTAGAGAAGTGAGACTTTGTCATCCTTCGGCCATTCGTTCATGCCTTCCTGGGTCCACCCCTCTGGTGTCTACTGGAGTCTCCCATTGGCCATGCATAAGGAGGATACAGGGCAAGTCTGACACTGACACTGTTCTCAGGGGCTCTGCCATCCTGGGGTGAATGTCTGAGGCTTCCTCCAATTCCTACATGGCAAGGCCTAAAGGGCCACTGGCAGGATGTGAGGACGCCCCTGTGCTAGCTGAGAGCAGCAGTGCTGGGAAAGGTGCGTGCCTGGTGCGCGGCCTTCGAGTTGGTCCCTGAGGTGTGGCGCGACGTTGCTCAGGGAGTCAGGAGCAGGGAAGGGACCTGAAGCAGGTGGAACAACCTGGGTGGGTGCAAGGCCAGGTATGGTTAGAAATGGCCTGCCTCAGCCGGGCGCGGTGACTCACGCCTGTAATCCTAGCACTTTGGGAGGCCGAGGCAGGCGGATCACGAGGTCAGGAGATCGAGACCATCCTGGCTAACACGGGGAAACCCCGTCTCTACTAAAAAAAAAATACAAAGAAACTAGCCGGGCGAGGTGGCAGGCGCCTGTAGTCCCAGCTACTTGGGAGGCTGAGGCAGGAGAATGGCGTAAACCTGGGAGGTGGAGCTTGCAGTGAGCTGAGATCTGGCCACTGCACTCCAACCTGGGCGACAGCGCGAGACTCCGTCTCAAAAACAAAACAAACAAACAAAAAAATTACCTGCCTCCCTCCACAAAGAGCTACATACATCCAAGCTGCGTACAGTCCCCTAAACCCTGTGCAGATGGCAAAGCCCATGTGTTTAAAAAGCCTGCAAGTCCCCGACCCAAGGGTGGCCCCAGCAGGATGTTGAGGAAGGCCATTCAAGGCATTTGGAGATGAAGTCATCAGGATTCTTTCAATAGTGCTTAGATTTCATGTAACCTGAAACTTTTACACAAGCCAGTCTCTGCCTATAAATGAAAAAATAATGTCCCTCCACCTCCAACCAAACCCTTTCCTTTCCCCCTTTCTTTGATCTGGTGACAGACAAAAGAGACACATTTGCCTATGAAAGCCATGGGATTTAAGTTCCAGGACTACCCAGTGCTCACTCGGAAATTCCCAGAAATAAGGTTAAATGGCTGAGCCTGGCTGCAAAGCTGAAATGTGCAAGGACCAATGAGGGAAATGTCAGAAGGGCAGGGTAGGGTGCCAAGCTGGGATGATGAGGGCAGACAGTGGGCGGTCCCGGTGCTATGCAAGCTCTGGGGAAATATCTGAGCGACTCTGAATCTGACATGATCCACACTGATGGGCTCTGAGATTCAGATAGCAGTAAAGGAGGGGCCAGGAGCTGGCTAGGCCAGGTGAGGGCGGCTGTTCCATCAGGCAGTGGGGACCTTGTGGTCTCGAGTGATGCTGAAGGGCATGGGGCCTGGGCTCCTCAGAAAGAAGCAAGCCCTGCCCCATGCTGCTTGCAGGCCCTCCTGCCCATCTCTGGGGTTATCTGCAAACTACCTTCAGGGAGTTCAGCGGGAACCAAAACAATGAACTCTTGAGAACAAGGTTGCCCTTAAATGAATCTGCACCCTGAAAAGCCCTTGAGGTCTGATACCTCAATTTCCTGGTGAAGGATGTTTTTATCTGGTTGGCTGGGCACTCATCTCATGGTGGGTTTGTTCAGTAAGTCATTCTACCGAGCCCCCACGTGATAGGGGCTCCCTCTTCGGCCTGCTGAGCAGGGAAGGTCAGGCTCTCCATCCAGGAATCTGTCCATTTCATCAACTCGACCTCTCCTAGGTGATTAATCTGCCCCCAACCAGCAAAACAGAATACTGTATGCGGAATACTGTACTCAGGATACAGCCAGGAACACCTTTCATCTGATTCTCATCAAATGTTCTGCTAGGAACACAAAGTTTACACTCACGGAGGATTGCATGAAAGCCTCTTTCTTCTAAGAAGACTACATTTCAAACTTGGATTAAGCCAAACTGGAAAGCATATATTTTAAACACAGTGTTTGGCTCCTTGTAGAACCTTTACCTTTACTGAATTATACATGGGGATTAGGCCAATGGTCAGCATGGAGAAATGTGAGAGTCCATTAAAAAAAAGAAGAGCTGAAACATAGACAGTGTTGCCCAGCCGCTGAGAGAATAGGCTTTGGTGCCAGTAAAAAACTGGTGTCCTCTGGCACATTACTGAAGGTGTCTGTGGCTCAGTTTCTTCACCTGCAAAGTGAAGCTGTCGCTCTACCTACTTTGTAGGCTGGCTGGGATGACTGAGTGCGAGGAAGAAGGTCAGTGCCATGCCCCATAGAGCAGGTGTCCTTCCATGCATGTTGCTGGAGAGGTCAGAGACCAAAGGAAGGCAGGCATGGCAGCAGGCATGATCAAGTGGAGGCTGGTTCTTCTCAGTCAGACTGGCTGGTACCAAAACTGTTTCCCAGTTCTGTTTTTGGTTTTTATGTGTTTATTAATTTTTTCACCCTGCTGCTCCACTATAAAGCCAACACAGAGTTTCCAACCAATGGCTTCTTCCTTCGACAATTTAACATCCAGCCAGGTGCATCTGCAGCTGAGCCAGTTGGAGGCATTCTGGCTGGTGGGTGCAGGGCTAAACTGATTACTCTGCATGTTGCTGTTCTGGTTTGCAGAGAAGCAATATTCCTCATTAATGTGTGTCAGTCTGTAGAGAGCAGAAGTTGAATTAGGAATTGCTGATTGAAAACCTGATTTTTGAACTCTCCATAACCTGGTAAATGTTTAAATGTCCTATTAGGAGGAAATTAAAGCTCTGCTGGACTAGTTATAGATTAACAATAGGAAATCTTATTATAAAAGTATAAAGAGATTTCACATTTCCTCAATATTCAGAACAATATCAACCTAGCAATAGCAACTTGCTGTTTGACATTAAGCACAGAAACCAGATTATTACCATAGTAATGAACTTGTTTTTCTGTTCTTCTTGCAATGAATGACACTGATTTCTGGATATGGTTGACTACAACTTGCCACAAGGGTCATAAGAGAGTTGGCTTTTCTGGTTTTGTTTTGTTTTGTTTTTTTGTCTGTACCCACTGGCATCTCCAGGTCATTGGTTTCTCCATCTCCCTGTCTGAGATATATATGAGGCAAGAGGAAAACGCCCCAAAGAACTCACCATTGAGCCATTCAGTGGGGGCCCAAAGTCTCAATACAGTCTGCCTTCTTTCTACCTTCAGAGTCCTCTTATTGTGTTTAATACCCAGTGCTCAGGCTTTTTAGTTATGCTTAGGGTAAAATGAGTTTATTTCATCTTTCCACAAGATGGAGTACTCTGTTGTTTCTATTCTTTCTTTCTTTTTATTTTTGAGATGGAGTCTTACTCTGTTGCTCAGGCTGGAGTGCAATGGTGCAATCTCAGCTCACTGCAACCTTCACCTCCTGGATTCAAGCAATTCTCCTGTCTCAGCCTCCTGAGTGGCTGGGTTTACAGGTGCCCACCACCATGCCTGGCTAATTTTTGTATTTTTAATAGAGACAGAGTTTCACCATGTTGGCCAGTCTGGTCTCGAAGTCCTGACCTTGTGATCTGCCCTCCTTGGCCTCCCCAAGTGCTGGGATTACAGGTGTGAGTCACCACGCCCTGCCAGCTTTTTTTTTTTTTTTTAAAAGCAGGTTAAAAAATCATACTGAATAGCCCTGAAGTAATCAAGTATATTGATGCAGTACTTTCCATCAGTTATCCTACATATATTCTCTCTCTCATTCCAATTCTTTTTCTCATTCTTTCACTCTCTCCTTTGTTTTTTAAACCTTCTCTCACTGTCTGTCTCACAAAAATATGAACACACTTATATAAGCTCACACACACAAACCTTAACTTATAATTAACACAAGTGAACAAATTAAAATTAAATGCTAGAAGAGTGAAGAATCAGTAAAGAGAATTATGAAGTTATAAAACAAATTAAATATCTAGATACATTAAGAATTTTTAGTTCAACATCTTCTCTGCAAATGTTAAAGTCAACAAAGAGATCCAATTCCTTTGCTGAGGAATAAAAGCTTTTAAAACACATTTTGAAAAGGAGTTGTTTACAATTAGAAGATCCAGATGTGCTCACATTTAAAAAGATATTTTTAAACTAAAAATGACTGCCCAATTGAAAGACTCATACTTTTTTGTTTAATGTGGTTAAAGTTTAGATGAGAATCAGACTAGTTATAATCTAGAAATACTTTAGTTCTGAAAGTTAGGGATCGATGTAAAGTTTTATGGATGAAATTTTCGGATTTTGAGAGAGTAGGCCGCCTACAACTTCATACTGTTTTCAAATTTTAACTCCAGATTTAAAAATGTTTATTGTATTTTCTAGCAATTTCATCAACAGGCTGATGACTTTCAAGTTTAAACTCCAGCTTAAGGATTGAATTTTAATAAACAGAAAAGGAGTCTGGTCACAAGCATGCTCTTTGAAGGTTATCACACATTGTATTCCTTGCTGTTGTGTGTAGTACTGGTTCACTCACTTTAATTCTGCATAGTGTTTTGTTGTGTGAGTATACCCGCTTCAACCATCCTGTTATGCACGGACAGTTGTGGGCTGTTTCCTCCTCGTTCCCTGGTTTTGGTTTGCAGCAAATGATGCCTCTGTAAGCATTCCTATATGTCTATTTACACCTATGGGCTTGCATCGATGTTGGGCTTTCCCTAGGAAGGAAGTCTCTAGGGTATCCAGTTTGTGTAATGTTCATACTTAGTATTTGCTGTCCAAGGGTTTTTTGAAGTGGTTGTGCCCATTTTCATCAGCAGCGTACATGAGTGCCCATGGCTCCCTTCCTTTCCAATGGTTGGTGTTGCCCCAGCCTCCGCTGCCACTGCATCTCACAAGAGCTCCAGGGGAAGGCGTTTCTCTTTCTGTCAGTTGGAATGTTAATGATCCCACTTGAGTAAACTAGAGGACTTCCGCACCCTCACTTTCCCCCAGACTTTTGTCATTTATTCCATTGAGATGTAATTCACATACCATACGCACCACCATTATCAATGTCTACAATCTCCATAAGGTTGTGGAACCACAACCATAATCTAATTCTGTAATATACATCTACTGAGAGCCGTGTTTTCAAGGTTCAGGCGTGTGTCGTTACATGCATCAGTTGCACGTATCATTCATTGTTATAGCTGAATAATACTCCATTGTCTGGCTGGAATGCATTTTGTTTTCCATTCATCAGTTGATGGGCATTTGGGCTGATTCTGCCTTTGCCAATTTGGAATCATGCCGCTATGAATATTAGTGTACAAATTTTTTGGTGGACGTAAGTTTTCAGTTCTTTTGGGTATGTCCCTAGGAGAATTGCTGGGTCATGTGGGAACTCTATGTTTAACTTTTTGAGGGGCCACCAGATTGGTTTCCACAGCAGCTCCACCATTTTGCATTCCCACCAGCAGTGTGTGAGGCTTTTAAATTCTCTACGTCCTTACCAACACTTGTTATTGTCCTTTTTAAAATTGTGTTTTAGCCATCCTAGTGAGTGAACACTCATTTTTGCAATCAAATTTCTCTTAGTAGATTCTCATAAACTCAGAGTCAAGGTTGATTTCTTTCTCTTTATTTCCCTGTAGGAAGGAGATTTAGCACACTTCCTTTTAAAACAGAAATACTCACAGTTAAAAGCCTTGATTTGTTACTAGCAAGACTACCATAATTACACCAACTTTAACGCTTATTCTTTGATAGTTGTCTGGATCATAAGAAGAACTTCTTCTGTTCCCCTGAAATTGAGAGCTGGTCCCCAAATCTTCAGACAAAGAAGATATCAAGTACAGCTTATTCTAAAGAGAATCATGAGTTGAGAGGCAGATACTTGCTCCAGGTTTTATGAAGAGGCCGCTGACTCTGATCACCAAAAAGTAGGGTACCCCTCCTCCCACCCCACTCCACACACCCCCAATACCACATGGACACCCAAGTTCTCCCACTTCAGTGGGCCAGATGCCTCAGCTCCCACTTTGTGGTTTTGTCACGATCGGTGAAATCAGACAATTCCTCAACGTTGTGCTCATATTTTCATTTTGATACCTTGGCATCTATTCCGTTTCCCTTGTTTTGTAGTCTCCCATGATCTCCCATGATTCATAACTTACAGAAATTTCTCTCAATTTCCTCCAAGGAGGTTTCCCATTACATTAATGCACATTTCATCGGCTTGATTTGTTTGGCAAGGAGCTCTGGTGCCTCCGGGGTCAGAGCTAGACTGGAGTACCAGCTGAAGGCATTCTCAGGAATTTCCATAAATCAGGTGTGGCTTCCTGCCCAAAGGCAAGGCAGCTTGGAGGGGGTTTCACAAAGAGAAGTTTCCACACGGGGAGGAGTGGTCTTCCAAGTTGTCTCTGGCTCTAGGGAAACACCCTCCAGGGGCAGGAATTCCTCCTGCTCTCGGTCCCCGGTTCTCCAAGGCTCCACTGCAGGTGGGAGTCAGAACCCAGCAAACACATGACAACCAGGCTGTGCGTGTTGGTTGCTGAAGCGCTCATCACAGTTCTTGGGGCGCTGCATCCTTCCCCGAGGAGGCACACTGCCATGGGTTGAATGGTGTTCCCCAAAAGATATGCTGATATTTGAAAACAAACTTATGGGTGGTAAAGTTTAGAGCCTTATATGTATACAGAGTTTAGTATGCAGCAAAAATGTACACCTGATATTTTTGAACTGGTTATTTGTTGTTGTTGTTGTTGCTGTTGTATTCCAACTGACCAGAACAATGTTAAGAATGCGTCTTAAATGGGTGCTCACTGATCAAGGAATGGTTAATAATGAAGCCATACGTTTATGTCTGGATTTAAACATTTTAAGGAGTCATTTACCAAATCCTTGCCTGTTGCCTTGAAGAACATAGACTGCTGTTTCCAGTATTCACATTGGCAGGATCTTATTCATAATATGAAATGTCTTATTGCACTGAAATGTACTGTAACATGGGAAAGTTTAAGCCTTTTGTATGTTTTTTCTTTCATTGTGAAATAAAATTTAATTCCAAAAGAAAAAAAATACGTTGACGTCCCAACTCCCCACTACCTGTGAATGTTACCTTGTTTAGAAATATGACCTTCACAGGTGTGATCAAGTTAAGATGAGGTCACTGGGGTGGGCCCTGATCCAATAAGACTGGTGTCCTTATAAGAAGAGGGAAAGCTGGACACAGACACAGAGGGCAGAGGTCACAGGAAGACGGAGGCAGCACTTGGAGTGATGAGCACGAGCCAAGGAGCACTGGGAGCCTCAGAAACTGGAAGAATCAGGAGGAACCCTCCCCTGGAGCCTTCAAAGACAGCACAGTCCTGCTGGCCCTTGATTCAGACCTCTGGCCTCTAGAACTGGAACTGTGAGGGAGTACAGTTAGGTGGTTTAAGCCACCTGGTTTGTGGAACTGTGCAATGGCAGCTCTGGGAGAGTAGGACAGATGCTGAGCGCACCGACTCCAGGCATCCCTGGCCAGATGACTGGGCTTGCCTGGTCTGCACCTCAGCCTCCAGGCTCTTCTCCTGCCTGGAACCCTGTACATGGTCTCATCATGGCTGGCCAAGCTCATCATGCTTCTGCTGTGAGACCCCTCATTAGATTGGTTAGATAATGGCTGGGTGTGGTGGCTCATGCCTGTAATCCCAGCACTTTTGAGGGGCTAAGGCGGGAAGATCACTTGAAATCAGGAGTTTGAGACCAGCCTGGTCAACATGGTGAAACCCCATCTCTACTAAAACTACAAAAATTAGCCAAGGCCGGGCGTGGTGGCTCACACCTGTAATCCTGTAATCCCAGCACTTTGGGAGGCCGAGGTGGGCGGATCACGAGGTCAGGAGATCAAGACCATCCTGGCTAACATGATGAAACCCCGTCTCTACTAACAAAATACAAAAAATTAGCCAGGCGTGGTGGCGGGCGCCTGTAGTCCCAGCTACTCGGGAGACTGAGGCAGGAGAATGGCATGAACCCAGGTGGCAGAGCTTGTAGTGAGCCGAGATCACACCACTGCACTCCAGCCTGGGCAGCAGAGCAAGACTCCGTCTCAAAAAAAAAAAAAAAAAAAAAAATTATCCAGACGTGGTGGCGGGTGCCTGTAATCCCAGTTACTCAGGTGGCTGATGAGGGAAGAGGTTGCAGTGAGTTAAATTGTGCTACTGTACTCCAGCCTGGGTGACAAGAGTGAGACTGTGTCTCAAAAAAAAAAAAAAGGATTGGTTTGATAACTTGAGATCCAGTTGTGGGTACAGCTCATAGGATGATTTTTAAACCGGACAAGCTCAGCTTCCTACTTGAAATCTGCCTGGCTTCATCTCCGCTCAGGAACGCACATGGGGTGTAATCATTTTGTTCTGGTTTTGCTTTTCAAGCTGGATCTTCTGGTGGAAGAAACCTCAGAAGTCATCTCCAGACTTGACATTTCCTAGTTTTTATTTGAGAAATCAGGAAAGAGAGGCTCAAAGAGAGAAACAAGGCAGATCTGTCTTCTCAAAGCCCTCTCCATCACCTGGGTCTAAGTTCCTCACCTTCTCCATGAGTTAAATAGAGAGGCGCCACAACCATGCAATATGCAAAATGCATGTGCCTATGGGATCGTCATCGCATTGAACTCTTTGGCATCCTTGAGAGAGGCACAATTGTTAGTCCAGGTTGCAGATGAGGAAACAATCTCAGTGGGGTTACGTGCCTCCTCCGTGTTTCACAGCGAATCCTGGATGGGGCAGGATTTGCACACAGGACTGTTACTGTCGACTGCACAGCAAACACGTGCAAACCTCTCCCTGTAGCATGCTTCTGTCTACTGCCTCTCAAATCATCTCTCCCCAGGTATTTTTGGTTGGCCCGTGGGGTGCTCCAAGGCCACAGCCCTTGGTGCCATTCTTGGGGGATCCATCCCTTACTTCTAGCCTGGATTCTGGAGTCTCACCCCTGAAATTTTGTTCTGATCCTTGTATGTGGTGCCAGAACTTTGTAGAGGTCATTTCCACAAACACCCTGGCACCTAATATCCATGCAGACTGATTAACTGAAGTTTTTGTAGAGGGACTAGTTGGGCAAGGTTAGCTTAAGTTTTCAAGCCATTTTGAGATGCAGATTCTGTGAAATAGGAGTTTGTAAGAAAACAAACAAAATCAGGCAGGGTGTGGTGGTTCATGCCTGTAATCCTAGCACGTTGGGAGGTGGAGGTGGGCAGGTCACCTGAGGTCAGGAGTTTGAGACCAGCCTGGCTAATATGGTGAAACCCTGTCTCTATTAAAAATACAAAAACTAGTGGGGCGTGGTGGCGGGAGCCTGTAATCCCAGCTACTCAGGAGGCTGAGGCGGAAGAATTGCTTGAACCTGGGAGGCAGAGGTTGCAGTGAGCCGAGATGGTGCCACTGCACCCCAGCCTGGGCAACTCAGTGAGACTCCATCTCAAAAACAACAATAATAACAAACCAAAAAATGAAATCAGAAGGAAGCACAGAAATCTAGAGTGGGTGAAGGCTGGGCAGCTTTTTACGCCTCCTCAGGTGTTCATCAACTTAAAATAATCTAGCAAGCCACAGAACAGACTTCCTGCCCTCCTCTGCAGCCCGGAAGGTAGGTGGGAAGGTATTTCTCATAGGGAAAGCAGACACCAGGCATTGGAGCCTGAGAGCTAGGTTGGAAGATTGTGCAGACAAGCCCTGTCATTCCCAAAATGCCGGTCAACTCCATGCAGGGCTGCTCCTCTGAGCTCTTTCTGCAATGTGGTTCTCTCATTGCTCTTTCCTTCACCCTACCTCCAATTTTTATTCTTTTCGTTTTGTTTTGTCTTTGAGATGGAGTTTTGCTCTTGTTGCCCAAGCTAGAGTGCAATGGTGTGATCTCGGCCCACTGCAACCTCTGCTTCCTGGGTTCAAGCGATTCTCCTGCCTCAGCCTCCCAAGTAGCTGAGATTATAGATGCATGCCGCCATGCCCAGCTAATTTTTTGTATTTTTAGTAGAAACGGGTTTTCACCATGTTAGCCAGGTTAGTCTCAAACTCCTAACCTCAGGTTATCCGCCCGCCTCAGCCTCCAAAAGTCCTGGGATTACAGGCATGAGTCACTGCGCCCGACCCAATTTTTATTGTTAAAAAGCTAACTGCATAGCAACACCCATGCTGGAGAATGTGAATATGTAATGAGTCCAGCGCAGAGAATGCTGGGTTCCTGCTTCCATCCACTCCAAGGCAGCCACATCCCTCCTCGTGCTACCACGGTATTCAGTGGGCAGCCGGTATTGCTGCACATGCACAGTTCACTGCCAACACCAAATCTCACTGTAAATTCAGACTAAAAAAATACTAGCAACCCTCCACTGGTTTTTTTTTCTGAATCAATATAATGGTGTAAAATAGCTACCAGGGTACCGGCATATGCAAAGACTCCTTAATCATTCATTACAATAATCATTACTGTTCAGTGGACTTTGCCATGCAGAATACAATTTACTTTGACAGTATCATATGAAGCTACCTTCAGCTGCTGGAGTCCTATAAAATACATGTTCAGTCTGTTGGTCCACCACAGACTGAGTTTTCTCTCGCTGGAAAGAAGTAGTATCCAGCCCATGGTCTGTGACCCCTAAATATTTGCTGAGCGATGGATGATTTAGTGTTTGAATAACTCCAGCAAAGCCCGTGGCCAAGCTGGTGAATGTGTAACTGGGAGAAACTCTTTCTAGATGTGGCCAGTCTTTTCTAACTATAGTCACGTGATGAGAGGAGATGACAACGACAGAGATGAGGAAGGGATGTCTGGACTAGAGACAGAAAGCTTTGTCACCTGTCACCTCAGTTCTGGGCTTCTGAATGGTGACGGGGGTCTGTGTACACAGGACATTTAGAGGCAAAAGAAACATCCGGCTCTGGGCTTCCACCCGACCTGGCTCCCTGCCCCATCCTCCTGCGGGCCCAGGACATAGGCTGACTCGTAGCCGGAGAGCGGAGAAGGTCACCAGCTACAGATCCTCCACCAGTCTGGCTAGGGCACAGAGCTTTCCTGCTGGCCACCGTTATCACAATGCTGTGTGTGTACAGGCGAGACCAGCCCATCCACGCAAGGCACTGACGTCCCGTCAGAGTCTAGGTCATTTCTAGTTCATCCTATTAATGATTTGCTGTTCTCAGTATAGGGTATCTCTATCTTTTTCAACATAGCCCAGCATTTACTTAGTCATCCTACTTCTGACCTAAACAGCTGATTATTTCCAATGCATCTTAAACACAGTGCTTTACGATGGCCTCCCTACTCAGCCTCATGAACAGCCCAATGTATAGATGAGACAACCAAAACCCAAAGAGGTTGCTTCATGTGCTAAGGTCCCTTCATACTAGAAAATCATGAGAGATTCTATTCATTTCCTATTGTCGCTATAACAAATGAACACAAATTTAGTAGCTTAAGATGGCTCAGCTGTATTGTCTTAGGGTTCTGGAGATGAGAAAGGCTCGCAGGCTGTGCTCCTCCTGAGGCTCTAAGAAAGAATCCATTGCCCAGCATTTTCCAGCTTCTAGAGGCCATCCACATTCCTTGAGTTGTGTCTCCTTCGTGCATCCTCAAAGCAAGTGGCACGGCATCTTCATATCCCTCTCCCTCTGTTCTCTGACCTACGCTTCCGTCGTCACATCTCCCTCTCTGACTCCGAGCCTCCCTCTTATAAGGATCCTGTGATGACATTGGGCCCAGCCCCGCAATCCAGGACAATCTTTCTACTTCAAGACCCTTAATTTAATCACATCTACGGTGTCCCCTTTGCCGTACCCACATGTTCTAGGGCCCAGGACGTGGACATCTTTGGGGGTCATTATTCTGCAGATTACAGAGACGTGGTGGGAATTCCCCTCAATTTCTCCTTACTCCCCATTCACTCCTTCACTTTAGCCATTTAAAATAATTAGTCCCCAACAGGGCCCATCCGACCAAAGGCTGTCTGCCTAGGAGTGCCAGCTGTGAGAAGGGATGTGGGGAGCAAGTGAGGGGAGCAAACTGGGACCCACAGAGGGGCCTCCATGTCTGAACAGCTGGCAGCAAGATGGACTTCCCTGCAGCTAGTGCTCAGGTCCTAACCTGGAGGGAGGCTTCAGCTCCCACCTCCATCCTTTCCCTCTTTGTGCAAGCCCAGAGGGAGGGAACCATTCCTCTGCCTCAGTCACAAACTCACAAAGCAGGACTGCCGTGCAACTTAAATGCTCCAGGCTGGGCTCTGGGGTCTACACAGCTGACATTCATTCATTGCTGCAGGGCAGAGAGTGGCAACAGTGACAAAAGGGCATCTGCCTTCAGCTTATGTTACCCTTTTCTCGTGGGAAACACAGAACCAGCGGAGCCTTTTTAGTGTTCAGTCTTGAGCTGTTCGCAGTGGCCCAGCTTGTTCCAATTTCCAGGTCCTGAGCCAGAGGCTAAGGGTATGGATGTGACTATCTCCCATCCCCTGCCCTGTCTGAGACCATGTGAGGAACCTTTTAGGCTCCATGTCCTCTGGCCCCATGTCCACCTGTCCACCTGTCCTGCGGCCCCATGATGATGTTCCTAGTGTTTCACATCTGCTGCAAGTCGCCTCAATTATGTGGGGGCTGGTCCATCTCTCACCTGGGTTTCACAGCCTTTGTCCTCCCTGGTTTCAGACCCTCATCTTCATGTGTGTAGCAAGACTGGTGTCTGCATCCTACAGCCCATAGCTTTCCTGATTCAAAATATTAAACCACGCTTCCCCAGGCTCTCACTGAAGCCTCCCATCCAGTCCAGACTGTGGCTACTCAAAGTGTGGTCCCCGGACCAGCAGCCTTAGCATCTCTGGAGAGCTGGTTAGAAAGGTACAACTTTAGGTCCACGCCAGACCTGCTGAATTCTAATCTTCATTTTACCAAAAGCCCCAACTTGCACGTGTGCAAATTCAAGCGTGAGAATCACGGCCTGGCTTTGGGAAACCATGCCATCTCCCAGAGTCGCACTTTCCTTGTCTGTAAAATGAGCAGTTGGATCAAAGGAGCCCTGAGTTTTCTCCTCTGTGGTGTCTTATGGCTCCTCTATGTGGCTCCACCTTTTGTAAAGTGTTTAACAAGAGACCAGCTCCATGAGCCTCACAAAACAAAGACTGAACAACAATCACATTAGTGGCTGAGTTGTTAAACTTCTAAATAGAATCTGACTTGTGTGCTATATGATGTGTGACTGTCATGAGTGACTTTGACATTTCTGGGGACTGCCCCACCCTTCTTGTGGGCCTAAGCCACACTCATACCTGAGTCACAGCAACAGCCTCCTCAGGGTCTCTGCCTCTGCCCTCAAAAAGCAGTGGAGAGCTCTTTGTGGAGCCCATATGGACAGAGCCTGAATCCCTCCACCAGACCCTCCCTCGCCTCCTGCCCCTTCTCACTCGCTCTTGCCTCCAGCAGCCTAGCCTTGGCTGACCTTTGACCTCAGGTCCTCGGGCCTTTGCACATCATCCTGTGGGCCTGAGACACTGCCCCATAGGCCCAGACTAGTCTGCTCTCCCAGTGCCCTCAGGTCTCTGCTCAAATGATACCATCTGCAGATGCCTCTCTGGAGCAACGTATTTGACGCTTATACTTGCTTTCCACTAGCCCACACCACACTCCTGGTCTCCTTTGCCGTCCTCTAATTTTTCATTTTTCCATAGTAATTCCCACATCCTAAGACGATGCAGCATTTACCTCCTGTGATGATGGCTGTTGCCCCACAAGGACAGGGGTTCTCGTCAATTTGAGTTCCCAGATGTTTCCCAGCATGGTGAATGTCTGGCGCAGAGCATGCACTGTATTTTTGGGAGGAACACACTTCTTACTCCGCTAAGTTTCAGGGGACAGGCCCCATCAGGTGCCTCTGTATCCCTAGGTGATGCCCGAGGGAGGCCGAGGGCCGAAGAGTGGCATTCTCCCAATGTCCTGACCTGGGCCACAGTGGGGCCAGGAAGCCCTCTGGTATGGAGACTTTCACTGAACTAAACACAGCCTGAGTGGACCAGCCCAGGAATGATGTGGTCTCCTTCTTCCCTCTTTTTTTTTTTTTTTTTTTTTGAGACGGAGTCTTGCTCTGTCGCCCAGGCTGGAGTGCAGTGGCCAGATCTCGGCTCACTGCAAGCTCTGCCTCCCGGGTTCACGCCATTCTCCTGCCTCAGCCTCCCGAGTAGCTGGGACTACAGGCATCCGCCACCTCGCCCGGCTAGTTTTTTGTAATATTTAGTAGAGACGGGGTTTCACCGTGTTAGCCAGGATGGTCTCGATCTCCTGACCTCGTGATCCACCCATCTCCGCCTCCCAAAGTGCTGGGATTACAGGCTTGAGCCACCGCGCCCGGCCTCTTCCCTCTTGCTCTGACCCATGTTGGCCTCCCCGTGGGGCCTGCCTGCCCCGAGCCTTAAGGATCTGTTGCTTATTGCTGCTGCTTCTCTGCCTCCAGTTCTTTCTCTGCAGTGTTCCTTCAGCAGGAGGACTTCTTATTTTCTCTATGGACCCCGTGGCTTTCTTATGCGACACAAAGAACCAGCCCCTTAGCGCAACGAGAGGAAGAGAGGATGGTCACTTTGGGAGATTGACTGTGCAGCTTTGATACATGGTGGCTCCTGGGAACATCAACCAGGAGGACTGCGTTTTTATTTTTATTAATTGTATTTACTTATTTTATTTCTAAATCTCATCTGTGGCTTGACAAAGCAGCTGAACTCGAAAGTCCAGCCCCTGCTCCCCGCCCCCAGTTAATCATCTGCAGCTGTGGGTACAGGGTCCCAGTGCCCCTGGGACTTAATGCAGGTGGCCCAAGTCCTGGACACACGATCACAAGAACGGAAGCCTTACTATGTGGAAGCAGCATAAGTGTTACTCAGCAGACAGTTTATTTATTTTCTACTTGTGTTTATAAGCCCCTCCTCTGCAGAGGGAGCCTGGAGGCTGCTCAGAGGCTATTGTACAGAAATGAAAATGTACTAATGTGTACACACACACACACACACACACACACACACAATGGAAAATTGTTCAGCTTTCAAAAGGAGATCTTGTCATTTGCAACAACGTGGATGAACCTGGAAGACATCTTCATTAAAAAAAAAAAAAAAAGAAAGAAATGCCAAGTTAGAACAAAACATTAAATATGCTCAAGGATCAAAATATGACCATGAGACCATGACACTGTTGCCATTCTGCTCTGTTTTCTTTCAGTCTCCTTGTAAATGCTTTGTACAATAGTCCCCCCTCACCTGAGCAGCAAAACTTCCAAGAACCCCAGTGGATGATTGAAACTGTGGCTAGCATCAACCCCCATAGAAACTATGCTTTTTTCCTACACACACACCTACGGCAAAGCTTAATTTATCAATTAGGCACAGTAAGAGATTAATAACAATGAATAATAATAAATAATAGAACAATTATAACAACATATGGTAATAAAAGTTATGTGAGGCCGGGTGCAGTGGCTCACACCTGTAATCCCAACACTTTGGGAGGCCAAGGCAGGTGGATCACCTGAGGTCAGGAGTTTGAGACCATCCTGGCCAACATGATGAAACCCCATCTCTACTAAAAATACAAAAATTAGCCAGGCATGGTGGCACACACCTGTAATCCCAGCTACTTGGGAGGCCAAGGCAAGAGAATCGCTTGAACCTGGGATGTGGAGGTTGCAGTGAGCTGACATAGTGCCACTGCACTTCAGCCTGGGTGACAACAGTGAGACTCTGTCTCAAAGGAAAAAAAAAAAAAGTTATGTGAATGTGGTCTGTCTCAGAATGTCTTGTTATTTCATAATTGTTTCATCTGTTCTTGGACTGCAGTTGACCCAGGGTAACTGAAACGTTGGAAAGCAAAACGGAAACTACTGTACACATAAATAACAAGAATATATATCACAATTTCTTTGTCCATTCATCTGTCAGTGGACATGGAGGTTGTTTTCATATCTTGGCTATTGCAAATAATGCTGCAATAAAGTTTAATGGAGGTGAGGGAAATTCTCTTCCTCCTCAAGTCAAGTCTCCCCAAGCCAGGTCTCCCGCCCTCTACCTGCCCCAGCCTGCCCCAGGAGGTGAGCTGCCACTACTGAGAAAGAGAGCCATCGCCTGCCTCCTGCCTTAACCCCAAACCAGAAACTGTCCTCCAGACCGTGAGAACTCTTCCTGTGTCCTTCCACCTCCACCAAAATCAATCAGAAAAGTGCTCCTTTACCTTCCCCTTAGCTGGGGCTCCAACCTCACCAGTCTTCACTCTTAGTTCTTCACTAAGTTCCTCTCCAAAAGACTCTCCCCTATAAATGTGTTAACTGCACCAACCTGATCTGGGCTCCCTGTGTGTGTTTCTCTGTGGAATATTCTTTTTTTTTTTTTTGAGACGGAGTCTCGCTCTGTCACCCAGGCTGGAGTGCGGTGGTGCAATCTTGGCTCACTGCAAGCTCTGCCTCCTGGGTTCATGCCATTCTCCTGCCTCAGCCTCCCGAGTAGCTGGGACTACAGGTGCCCACCACCACACCCGGCAAATGTTTTGTATTTTTAGTAGAGATAAGGTTTCACTGTATTAGCCAGGATGGTCTCAATCTCCTCACCTCTCCGCCCGCCTCGGCCTCCCAAAGTGCTGGGATTACAGGCGTGAGCCACTGCGCCCAGCTCTCTGTGGAATATTCTTAGGCAGGGAGCTGCCAGCTGCAGGATGCGAGCATCTTCAACTTTCCTAGATGTTGCCAAACGACTATGCCCCGGCTACATTAACTTAACGCTCTACCAGGGTGTTTGGGGTTTATAGAATTCTTATAGGACCTGTGGTCTTGGACACTAGCTAATCAGTTGATACAGAAATAGTGCCATGATCTAGGGGCATGCTTAGAATCTGAAAAGGTAGATTCTGGAGGAGAGCAGCAGTCCTTTGTACGGTACGGACAGACGTAAGGAATTCATTACCCAGGAGGTCATGTGGGTCGACAACATAAATAGACTCAAGAAAGATGAAGACACTCTCAGGAGTGATCCATGAGCAGCCGGGTCATTAGGAAGAGCTGAGCTCCTCTTTAGGCCTTCTGTGTTTATGTTTCCCATTAAAAACACATTTTCATTTAAAAAAAATTAGAAATACCAAGTTATATACAGTACAAAATTAAATATGCCCAAGTATCAAAATACGACCACCAGTGCCATGTGTTTTTTGTCCAGTCTCTCTGCAAATGTTTGTTTAATCGAACCATTGTATATAAACAACTTAATAACTTGCTTTCTAATTCAACATTAGATCATAAATATCTCACCAGAATATTTAAAATTCTTTGTGACCATTTGTATAGTAGCATACTGTGATGAATAACTTTGTACTGTTTTCGTATATTTAGAGTTGTTTCTTTTGGTCATTTAAAAATGCATATTAAGCATTTTGTTTTTGAGACGGAGTCTCACTCTGTCACCCAGACTGGAATGCAGTGGTGCAATCTCAGGTCACTGCAACCTCCACCTCCAGGATTCAAGCAATTCTCCTGCCTCAGCCTCCTGAGTAGCTGGGAGTACAGGCATGCATCACCATGCCCGGCTGATTTTTTTTATTTTTAGTAGAGACAAGGTTTCATAATGTTGGCCAGGCTAGTTTCAAACTCCTGACTTCAAATAATCTGCCCGCCTCAGCCTCCCACAGTGCTGGGATTACAGGTGTGAACTACTGTGCTAGGACTCGGAATTTTCTTTAGTAAGATTTGGTGATATGGATTACTGGTTAAATGATCTAAACATTAGGTTAAAAGGCATGGTTATCTCTTATGGTTCTTAGTACATACTGCCTAATTGCCTTTGAAAATGGTTGTATGGCCTGGCGCGGTGGCTCACGCCTGTAATCTCAGCACTTTAGGAAGCCGAGGCAGGCAGATCACGAAGCGAGGAGTTCAAGACCAGCCTGACTTATATGGTGAAACACTATCTCTACTAAAAATATAAAAATTAGCCAAGCGTGGTGGTTCACACCTGTAGTCCCAGCTAGTCAGGAGGCTGAGGCAGAAGAATCCCTTGAGCCTGGGAGGTGGAGGTTACAGTGAGCCAAGACTCCAGCCTGGGTGACAAAGTGAGACTCGTTCTCAAAAAAAAAAAAAAGAAAAAAAAAAAAAGAAAATAGTTGTACTGATTTATAAGTCTACCAGCATCATATGTGTTTCCCTGATTTTACCCGTTTTATGTATTATATTATTTTTAAGATTTTGTTAATTTGATAGACAGTGAAATAACCTAATTACTTTAATGTTTATTTCTTTAATCACTAGAAGGGTTGAACATTTTCACATATGCGTGTTCCCTAATTCTTTTTCTTCTGTTGGGAATTTTCTGTGCCTATTGCTTACTTGTTTACAGGATCTTGTTAATTTCCATAATTTGTATGAGCTCTTCGTGTAACAAAAATACCAAGCTGCTCACTGAACGCCAGCACCGTGGCTGAACAACAGCACACGGGGTTGGCGCTGCCGGTTGGCCTCACCCAGAGGAAAACGTCCATGTCCTTCTTTCTGGGTCGTCCTCTCCTTCCTAGGGCTCTCTCTGCATCAGAGTCACCCTTTGTGAGCGGGGTCATGTTTGTTTTACTTTTCACAACAATTTATTAAAATAAATGAGTCTGTTTTTACTGACAGCCCACTTCCTCCCTTTTCCCCCAAGGAAAACACAGAGACGGCAGATCTGGAGTTGGCAAGGAGTTCTCCTGGAGCTGGCTGTGCCTGGAGACCCTCCGCAGCTTGTTAATCAGCCCCAAACGAGGTGCCAGCGCCCAGATCCCGGGCTGTCACACACGCAGAGTCAGGTTACAGTGGCAGGGCAGCCCGGACAGGGAGCCCTGGACGCCCAGAGGGGTAGAGGTGGAGGTGGTAGGTGGGGGTGGGGCAGCTCTTCATGCCTGGTTGAGGGGAATGATGGATGGAGGGGTTTAGGAAGAGATTAGTGGCTATGGGACGCGGAATGGCCTCCTTTCTGCGTGTTGCCGCACTTCAGAAAATACTCCCACAGGTTGGGCGCGGTGGCTCATGATTATAATCCCAGCACTATTGGGAGGCCGAGGTGGGCGGATCACGAGGTCAAGAGATCGACACCATCCTGGGCAACATGGTGAAACCCCGTCTCTACTAAAAATACAAAAATTAGCTGGGGAGTGCCAGCTACTCAGGAGGCTGAGGCAGGGGAATGGCTTGAACCTGGGAGGCGGAGGTTGCAGTGAGCTGAAATAGTTCCACAGCACTCCAGCCTGCATGACAGAGTGAGACTCCCAGTCTCAAAAAAAAAAAAAAAAAAAAAGAAAAAAGAAAATACTCTCACACTCTCACATGATCCTTAAGACCACCTTGCAAACTAGGCTATTCGATCGATTTCCTGGGTGGGGAAGCTGAGTCTCAGGGAGCAGGGGTGCATAGCCCACCATCTCAGTACCAGGGACGCGCCCAAGCAGGGACCTGGTCCAGCTGAGCCTTCTCAGGCCGGCAAAAGAGAGGCTGCACCAGGGCGATGTTCATATGCCTGAGAAGACTGAAGCTCTGGGCCCATGGTAATAACATCAAAGGAAGACAGCACGCTGCAGCCGGCCGAACCCTAAAGTGTTCTGGGTGAAATTTCTCATTTCCAGTCCAAAAGTTTCACCCATTTTGTATTTTGAAGCAAAATAACTAAGAAACGCTGGAACACTGATCTTATTGAGGATAAACTTCATTCATATATTCATCCATTCAGCAAATGATGATTTTTAAATGATACATTTTACAGTAGCACACAGTAATATTAACTTTTTGTGTATAGTTCTATGCATTTGGGCACATGTATAGATTTACATGACCACTATGGCAATCAGGATACAGAACCGCACCTGACCCTTAAACTCCCTTCACAATATCCTTCGGAGGCACCCCTACCCCAATCCTTGGCAGCCACCGAGCTGTTCTGTGTCACAATAATTTTGTCTTTTGCAGAATGTCATGTCAATGCAATAATACCTATTGAGACTGGCCTCATTTACATAGCACAATGTCTTTGAGATGCTTTGTGCTGCATATAGCAATAGTCCTTTGCTTTATAGAGCTGATAGCATTCCATTGTATGGAAGTAACACCCTTTCAACCACTGGAGGACTTCTGTGTTGTTTCTAGTTTTTGGTGATTATGAATAAGGCTGCTATAAACATTTGTGTCAGGCTTTAAATACCCTAAATTTCTTTAGGTTATTTCTTTAAGGTAAATGCCTAGTACTGGGATTGTTGGGCCATATGGTAAATGTATACTTAACTTTATAAGAAAGTACCAAATTATCTTCCAGAATGGCTGTACCATTTTGTATTCTCACCAACAACATAGAGTTATCAGTTGTTCCACACCCTCCCCAGCACTTGATATCGTCAGTATTTATCCCAGCCATTTTAATGGGTATATAATATCCCACTGTGGTTTAATTCACATCTCCTTAATGGCTGATGATGTTGAACATCTTTTTATGTGCTTATTTGCCACCTGTAGTAAAAAGATCTGGATATTTTGGTGAAGTAAAAAGACCTGGGAACTTTGCTGAAGTATCCAGGTCTTTTTACTACTTTTCTTTTTTTTTACTGAGACGGAGTCTCACTCTGTCACCTAGGCTTGAGTGCAATGGCACAATCTTGGCTCACCGCAACTTCTGTCACTCAGTTCAAGCAATTCTTCTGCCTCAGCCTCTCAAGTAGCTGGGATTACAGGCACCTGCCACCATGCCCAGCTAATTTTTAGTATTCTTCATAGAGATGGGGTTTTGCCACGTTGGCCAGGCTGGTCTTGAATTCCTGACTTCAGGTGATCCACCCGCCTCAGCCTCCCAAAGTGCTGGGATTACAGGTGTGAGCCACCATGCCTGGCTATCTTTTTACTTCTTTTCAGTTGGGTTGTTTGCCTTCTTTCTGTTGAGTTTGAGAATTCTTTACACATTCTGGAGTAATTTGCCTGATTTGCAAATGCTGGTTGATGGTTCCCAGGTGCCAGAGCAGTGTCCAGCATGACTTTCCAGATAAGGTGTTCCTGAACCAGGGTTTATCCAAACTCCTTGCCCAGTTGTCTGTGGTTATCACACTTCCTCAGGTCCCATTGGTTCCTTGCCTCACTCTGGCCAGGCTGCACACTTACCAGTCCTCTGTGGCAATGATCCACCTCTCACCTGGGCAGGAATCAGTGCTCAGCCCTTACCTGAGTGCACTGTCAACAGCACCCCACTCCATGTCTGGCTACGCCCGTCCTGGCACACTTTCTTTCCCAGGCTTTCTTCCCTGCCCGCACACCCTCCTGGTGCTTCTCCCACCTCCTCTGTTGCTCTTTCTGCATCTCGTTTGTAGGAGGCGATGGTCTTCTCCAGAAGAACCCTGAATGCACAACTGTACTTAGATTTCTGTCTTTAATCCCCTACTCTAATCTCTCTCACTCCCCTAGGTCATCTTGATAAGAACCATGTCTTTAAACATTAGGAATGTGTTTGGTTGGACCTCTCTCCTGCTTCTTGACACAGGCACCCAATAGCCTACTCTGAACCTCTAAGTGTCAAATGCGATGGCAAAGAGAGCTCCCGATTTATCCTGCTGAGCCTTCCCCGGCATGCTATAATCTTAGAATCAGATCAACTTCTGTGTTCTGTGTTCCTTCCGCCCCCGTATCCAGTTCACTCTGTGGGTTCTAATTTCACAATGCAGCTTGAATAGAGCCACAACTACTGCCCTAATCTAGCAATGGCCACCTCTTGCCTGGGCTACTGCAAGAGCTGCCTGTCTTCCTCCACTCTTGATTTTTTTCCAGCCAAGAGCCAGTGGCAACATGCATATCTGCTCTGATTACATCTCATTATACATGGCTTCCCATCATCCTAGTTTTTTTTTTTTGAGATGGAGTTTTGCTCTTGTTGCCCAGGCTGGAGTGCAGTGGTACAATCTCAGCTCACTGCAACCTCTGCCTCCAGGTTCAAGTGATTCTCCTGCCTCAGCCTCCCGAGTAGCTGGGATTACAGGCATATACCACCACGCCCGGCTAATTTTTGTATTTTTAGTAGAGATGGGGTTTCACCATGTTGGCTAGGCTGGTCTCCAACTCCTGACCTCGGGTGAACTACCTGGTTGGCCTCCCAAAGTGCTGAGATTACAGGCGTGAGCCACTGCGTCCGGCCCCATCACCCTAGTATTCTTATCCTTTCCACGGAGGCCCTCTGTGATCTGACCCTGGCTAACTGTTCTCTCCTCCTCCCATTTTTTCTTCTCCGTCCTCCCAGATCTTCATGCTGCTGCCTCCTGTTTACAAAGTTTTTACTTAAATGTTTCTTCATGTTACTACTGTGACTACCCTTGGGAAATCTCTATCCCATTAACCATTTTATCTTCTTCATAAAATCTGTAAGGTCCTGGAAGCATTCTGTTTGTCTGCTCGTGGACTTATTGACATGCCTCTTGCTTGTTTCTCCCTACTAGCGTGTCTGTTCTATGAGGCAGGAGCTCTGCTTGGTTCGCATGGCATCCCCAGCTGCTAGTACAGTGCTCCACACGCAGTTGGTGCCCAACACACACCAGGAAGAGACAGAGTGCTGCTGGTGGGTCCCAGTGGATTACTATGTCTGGATCCTGGGTAATAGGGAGGGAGGAAAGGAAAGCCACGTTCTGGTGTGAAGGGCTTAAAGAAGAGTGTGAAAGTCAGAATTTTATTATTGGAAATTAACTCTGGATACTGATTGGAAAATGGATTGGGGTGGCAAGATCTGAGGAAAGGAGACAAGTTAGGTGAAACTTATACAATTCCAGGGGGAAGGTTGTGCTGCTTTAACTGTAGTATTTGAAACAAAGACTAAGATGAGGCAGCAGAGTCCAGAAATAACAAGGAAGATATATCTATGGGATATTCTGGGTAAGAGATATGAAGTCAAGGATAACACCCAAGTTTCCTTCTTGCCAAATCAGGGTCACAGTGGTGCCCATTCCTGAGGGAGATGGCAGGAAGAGGGAGAGGATGAGTGGGCCTAGGAGGCAGGCTGGCGGATATTCCCAGTGGGCGTGAGGGTTCCCAGCCAAGCAAGCAACTCTGCCCAGCGGCCCATGAACAGGAAGGGTTACTCAAGGGCAATTGATAGGTTATATATTTGATCTAGCTTGGAGGATATTAAATCTTATATTTATAGGGAGAATTTTAAGTACCTGATTCTCTTAGGGGGACAATACATTCCTTAGAAACAGCCTCTTCCCATATTCTCTCTTTTTTAAATTAACGGACTCATTTTTCTTTTTTAGCCTATTGCTATGATTGATTACACTAAATGATTTTTGAATGTTGAACCAGACATGCATACCTGAAATAACTGCCTTTTGGTCACAGCATATAATTCTTTTTATACATTGTTGGATTTGATTTGTTAATATTTTGATTTTTGCATCAATGTTTATGGGAGATATTGGTGTGTAGTTTCCGTTCTTGTAATACTTTTGTCTGGTTTTAGTATGAAGGTAATGCTGGCCTCATGGAACGTGTTAGGAAGCATTACCTCTGCTTCTATTTTCTGGAACACATTATAAGGAATTGGCATAATTTTTTTCTCAAATATTTAGTGAAATTTACCAATCAACCATCTGGGCTCAGCGATTTCTCTTTTGGAGGTTATTAATTATGGATTCAATTTATTTAATAAATATAGGTCTATTTGGATTATCTATTTTTAATGAATTTTGACAGATTCTACCTTTCAAGAAATTGGTCCATCTAATTTATCAAGTTTGTGGACATAGAGTCGTTCATAATATTCTTTTACTGTCCTTTTAATGCTCATGGGCTATAACCTATTTCAATTATGCCACTAGTTTTTTTTTTCTTTGTTTGTAGGTGCTGCATACTAATTTGCTTTTTTGCTTGCCTGTTTCGTAAATATTGATGAATACCTGTTGAGGTCAGGTACTGTGTTGGGGACTGGGAATCCCAATAGCTGTCTAGGGTGACTTATTGACATGCCTTTTGTTTGTTTCTCCTTACTAGCATGTCTGTTCTATGAGGCAGGAGCTCTGCTTGGTTCAGTAAGTAGCCCACTGGAGAGTGGGCTTGGTGGTCAGGAAGGTATTCTGGAGCTAGAGCTGTTCTTTAGGTAAGGCAAATCTGGGTTTGCAGTTTTGTTCTTTGGTGTTGGGGTCTGCAAAACCATTGCAGCAGGTGGTTGGAGGGGCACCAGTGACATTATTAGCTATGGCTACTCACACTTTAAGACAGTGACAGAACATTAGATTTACAGCAACATATATAGGGATAATCCAGTTTAATTGATTAGAACAATGCAGATGAATCTGCAACTGAAATGCTGGGTAATGGAATTATCGAAAGGGATAGGAAAGTTTATCTAATACGATTGACAAATGGGCTTCTTTATTGTATCTGTTGCACATTTCCTTGGTTGTGAACAAAAGCACCACCAACCCTGTCTATATTCAGTGAAATGGGGCTTATACCAACCCTGGGGGCTCACAGAACCAAGAAGTCTCTTATAATTAACATGAGGTTGATACTGGGCTGGACAGGCAGGACCCAAGGGCACAGCACTCTTTCTTGGAGTGAAACCGCAATCATTTCCATTTCTTTGTACTGCCGTTCAAGATTCAAATTCTGGGGGGGATATCCACTTGGGGGTGCGCTCACCTCTTACATAGGAGACAGTGACGTTTCTGATTACAGTCTGCCCGATTCTACCCAATGGCAAAGAAGTCAAACTGGATCTATGATTATTTCTTTAGGATATGGTTTTTATTTATTTATTTATTTTTAGTTTTTTAGATGGAGTCTTGATCTGTCACCAGGCTGGAGTGCAGTGGTGCGAACTTGGCTCACTGCAACCTATGCCTAATGGGTTCAAGCCATTCTCCTGTCTTAGCATCCCAAGTAGCTGGGACTACAGGCGCGAGCCACCACGTACAGCTAATTTTTTGTATTTTTAGTAGAGACGGGGTTTCACCAGGCTGGCCAGGATGGTCTCAGTCTCTTGACCTCGTGATTGGCCCGCCTCAGCCTCCCAAAGTGTTGGGATTACAGGCGTGAGCCACTGTGCCTGGCCTCTTTAGGATATGTTTAAGCAGGTATAATTACTGAATCAAAAGGAATGTCTGTCTTAGATTTGCACAAGGTTTTGTTGAGGGGTGAGTGTCATTTCAGAGTTTCCTGGGGAAACATGTTCACCACCTAAATGTTAGAGATAATTATGGCAAGTAGTATTTTAAGCTTTTGAGATAAAATAATAGTAATCGTGATGTAAAAGAATCCCATCAAGCAGGGCTAGCTGTTCTGTTGAATTTCACTTTCCATTTTGAAACCAAGTATTTGAGCTCACTTTCTTGGAATTGGTTACTGTGCCTTGGGGCAACACGGCACATAAAGCAGTCAATGTTGTATAAATATACTGCACAGCTTCATTGCAGAAACCTCATCTTGGAGGAGGCACAGGTTTTCCAGATCGAAAGATAAATTAGAGACGCGACAGGAGGTGACCTTCAAAGATGTGGTTCTTGTGGTGGGCTATACCACAAGGAGCTAGAGCAAGCAGAGAAGAGCAGACGATTAGGAAAACATGGAGTGACAACTGGAAGAGAGAACACGTGGTCCTGGGGAGGACGGTGATGAGGACAGGGTAAACTCCTGTGTGCCTACCAAGAACCTCTAGGGATCTCTAGGTCACAGAAAGCTGTCCTCTGCCTCAGATGAGAAGTGTCCTCCCTGGAGGAGGCTCTGCTCATGAGGTGGTGTGGCTGATGGGCCCAGGCGACACCAGACTCTCTTGCTGTAGATACCAACCCAGATCTACTGGGGAAATGTACAAGCAGAATTGGCAAGAAAATTAGGTGCTCTTTCCTCCAGGAACTTATATAACAGGCTGGGAACAGTGGGGATAACCTGGGGTCCTGGTGGGAAATGGAAGCCATGCACACCCCTTTCCCACGGAAGGAGAAGGAATCCTCCACCCCTGCTCTGTGTCAGCGAGCCACAGAGGTGCCAGCCGGCCGCTCCTCTACCACCTCTGTGTGACAGGAGCCGCTTCAGATCCACATTCAATGGTAAGAACCAAAATGAACAAGTTGATTGGAACTACAGGACTCTACTTCATTTCTTTTCCTAGAAAGGATTTGATTTAATGTTTATTTTTTTCTCAATTTTTTTGTTTCAAAGCTTATAAAAACATTGAGAGGCTAATACATGAATACCTATATAAACATCACCTGATTCACCAAATGTGAATGTTTTGCCACATTTGTGCCCTCTCTCTCAATCTCTTTCTCTTTGTCTCCATTATATATATTTAAACATATTTTTACTGAGAGATACTAATTGTACATATTTCTGAGCTACATGTAATATTTTGCCACATGTATATACAACGTGTAATAATCAAATCACACTAATTAGGATATTCTTCACTTCAAACATTTATATTTCTTTGTGTTGGGAGCATTTCAGATCCGCACTCTAGCTATTTTGATACGTATTATAAATTATCACTAACTGTAGTCACTCTACTGTGTGATCAAACACTAGAACTTATTTCTTCTTCTACTGTATTTTTGTACTCATGAACTGACCTCTCTTCATCTTCCTCCTCCCACTACGCTTTCCAACCTCTAGTAACCCCCATTCTATGCTCTATCCTCGTGAGATTCACTATTGGTTTTTTTTTTTTTTTTTTTTTTTTTTGAGATGGAGTCTTGCATGTTGCCCAGGCTGGAGTGCAGTGGCACAATCTCGTCTCACTGCAACCTCCGCCTCCCATGTTCAAGCAATTCTCCTGTCTTGGCCTCCCGAGTAGCTGGGATTACAGGTGCCCATCACCATGCCCAGCTAATTTTATTATTTTTAGTAGCAACAGGGGTTTCATCATGTTGGCCAGGCTGGTCTTGAACTTCTGACCTCAAGTGATCTGCCCACCTCGGCTTCCCAAAGTGCTGGGATTACAGGCGTGAGCCACAACGCCTGGCCGAGATCCACTTTTTTAACTCCTACATATGAGTGAGAACATGCAATATTTGTCTTTTCGGGTCTGATTTATTTCATTTAACATAATGATCTCCAGTTCCATCTGTGCTGCCACAAATGACAGAATTCTTTGTAATGGCTGAATAATATCCCCCTTCTGCATATATACCACATTTTATTCATCCATTCATCTGTGGATGGACATTTCGGTTGATTCTCTATCTTGGCTGTTGTGAACAGTGCGACAATAAACATGGGAGTGCAGATACACCTTTGATATTCTGATTTCCTTTCTTTTGAATATATACCTAGCAGTGGGATTGCTGGATCATATAGTAGTTCTATTTTTAGTTTTTGGAGCAACCTTCATACAGTTTCCCATAGTGGTTGTACGAATGTACATTCCCACCGACAGTGTACTAGTGTCCCTCCTCTGCATCCTAGCCAGTATCTATTATTTTTTGTCTTTTTGTTAACAGACACTTTAAAAAATTTTTATTTATTTTATTTATTTATTTTTTTGAGACGGAATCTCACTCTTTCACCCAGTGCAATGGAGTGCAATGGCATGGTCTTGGTTCACTGCAACCTCCACCTCCCAGGTTCAAGCGATCCTCCTGCCTCAGCCTCCCAAGTAGCTGGGATTACGGGCATCCACCACCATGCTCGGCTAATTTTTGTATTTTTAGTAGAGATGGGGTTTCACTATGTTGGCCAGGCTGGTCTTGAACTCCTGACCTCAGGTGATCCGCCCACCTCAGCCTCCCAAAGTGCTGGGATTACAGGCGTGAGCCACCATGCCAGGTGGATAACAGCCATTTTAACAGGGCTGGGCAGATATCTCAACATGGTTTTGATTTGTGTTTCCCTGACGATTAGTGATATGAAGCCTTTTTTCACATGTGTTTTGGCCACTTGTATATCTTCTTTTAAGAAATGTCTATTCAGATCATTTGCCCATTTTTCAACCAGATTTTTTTAAATGTATTTTTTGTTTTATTTTTTCTGCTATTTGAGTTGTTTGCACTCCTTACATATTCTGGTTATTAATCCCTTGTCAGATGAGAAGTCTGCAAATATTTTTTCCAATTCCATAAGTTGTCTTTTCACTTGGTTGATGTTTCCTTTGTTGTACAGATGCTTTTGGCTTGATACAATTTCATGCGTCTACTTTCAATTTTGTTGCCTGTGCTTTTGAGGTCTTAACCAAAAAATATTTGCCCCGACCAATGTCCTGAAGCATTTGCCCGTATATACATGCATATTTTTGAACCATTTAAAAACAGTGACAGACATCATAACACTTCACCAGTAAATGCCTCGCCAAGAATATTCTGCTATATGACACAGAGCCATTATTATGCTTAATAAGAAACTTACTATTGATTCAAATGTTTTCCTTTGTCCCCAAAAGGTCTCTTACAGATTTTTTATTTTTTATTTTTTTTGAGACAGAGTCTGTCTCTTTCGCTTAGGCTGGAGTGCAGTGGCATAGTCTCAGCTCACTGCAACCTCTGCCTCCCAGATTCAAGCAATTCTCGTGCCTCAGCCCTCTGAGTAGCTGGGATAACAGGCATGTGCCATCACACTCGGCTAAAATTTTGTATTTTTAGTAGAGATGGAGTTTCGCCATGTTGGCCAGGCTGATCTCGAACTCCTAACCTCAGGTTATCCTCCCACCTCAGCCTCCCAAAGTGCTGGGATTACAGGCATGAGCCACTGTGCTCGGCCTTCTTACAGATTTTTAAAATACAAAATCCAGTCAAGTATCTTACATTGCATTTGATTGTCATGTCTCTTTAATCTAGAACAATCTTCTCTATATTTCTGTTTTCACTATTTTGTTTTTGTTTTTGAGATGGAGTCTCACTCTGTCACCCAGGCTGGAGTGCAGTGGCATGATCTTGGTTCACCGAAACCTCTACCTTCTGGGTTTAAGCGATTCTCCTGCCTCAGCCTCCCGAGTAGCTGGGACTGCAGGTACCCACCATCACGCTCAGCTAATTTCTGTGTTTTTTAGTAGAGATGAGATTTTGCCATATTGACCAGATTAGTCTTGAACTCCTGACCTCAAGTGATCCTCCCACCTTGGCCTCCCAAAGTGCTGGGATTATAGGTGTGAGCCACCTTGCCTGACCCGTGATTCTGTTTTTAAACAGTCAAATTTTAAGCCAGTAAGGGATCATTTATGGAGAAATCAACTATGTGCCAGGAGTTTTGCGTATCTTAGCACAATTTTAATGGTATATTTTGACATTTGTTTTCCAATTACCTACCTCACAAGAGGTAGGACCCATCAGGGCAAGAGTTATGTCGAAGAATAAACTAAACTCAGACCCTAAACTCAGTCCCTATCTCGGTGCTTACTTACCAGGTGGTAAAGAATGCTTGTTGTAAGAATGATTTCAGTTGATTCCTATGAATGATATACTACTATCTGATTTCCAGGGTGTGGTGGGGAGTACCAGATTTACCCAAAGTGCTAAGAACTGGCAAAATGGGGATTCATATCGGGACCTCTGATTACAAGCCTGAATCTGTTCAACTTGAAGGCAGCCCATCTTCTCAGAACTTTCGTTTCCCCACAGGGAGATTAAGGTATTAAACTATCTCACCATGAAGATGTATCGCAGTTCTTGATGTGCTGAAAGTCTGAGCATTCAGGAGCTCCAGTGGGATCAGGTCCTTAAAGCAGCATGGCCTAGAAAAGGACATGTCCAGACCCTGGCCTCCCATCCCAGCTCTAGCGTTTGCTGTCCGTGGTCATGGGCAAGATGGTAAACCTCACGTGGGAAGAGTGAACAGTATCTACCTAGTGGAGATGAAGGAGGAGAAAATGATGCCAAACAACCAGCACGATGCCCTGTTCAGGATGCCCGAAGTGCCTGATGAATGAGGTGGAGATGGGGGAGCCGTAGCCTATGAGGGCAAAGGGCAGAGCAGGCGAGGATGGAGCAGAAGTGACATCAGAAGAGTTAGGAAACAGCCAACACTTTCTGCTCAGTGAGAGCTCTTATTTCTTATTTTAAAAAATATTTCCAAAAACGAAGGCAAATGCCCTGACTTCTGTTATGTACTTTGCCTTTGCTCCTCCTGGGGGCTTGCTGCCTCTGGGGTTCAGGGTGTCTGAAGAGTTCAGACAGCATCATTCAGAGCCAGTAGAGGACCCCAGATGTGACCCTAGAGCTCCATGCTGTAATTTGCCCACACCACGCCCTGCCCACCAACTTCAGTCTCCGCCCCAGACTGTGGCTCAGAAAATACATAACAAAAAGATACTTGGCATAGTTCTGGAATGACCAGGTGGAAAGTTGAAACAGACTGACGGACTGACTTTTTCAATTCTCGTTAAAGAATTAAATGGATCAGAATGTGTGTGTCTTCCAAGTTTCAGGCAAAATAAAATAGATTACTTTTAAAAGAAAAAATATTTTTGGTTGCTAAGGCCATATATCTAGATCAAAACCATCCTGGCTTCATAAACTTTAAATTATTTTAGATTTCAGAAAAACATGCTTCAGTCTGCTGGTGAGAAAATGGGAATTTTACACGTGTGCCTAATGCTATAACAAACTATCTAGAGAGAAAACCGTAATGATTCCTCCTGAGAATGGAGGTGAATGGGACTTCTTTGAAAGTAAAACCTACAGTGGGTGTCCCCACTAGACGAAAGAGAAGCCCAAATATATACATATATATTATGTGTGTATATATATGTATATGTGTGTGTATATATATGTGTGTGTGTATATATGTGTGTGTGTGTGTATATATATGCATATAATATGTATTTTTTTCTTTTTTTGAGACAGAGTCTTGCTCTGTCTCCCAGGCTGGAGTGCAGTGGTGCAATCTCGGCTCCACCTCCCGTGTTCAAGCAATTTCTCCCGCCTCAGCCTCCCAAGCAGCTGAGATTGCAGGCCTGCACCACCATGCCTGGCTAATTTTTTTTGTATTTTTAGTAGAGACAGGTTTTGCCATGTTGGCCAGGCTAGTCTTGAACTCCTGACCTCAAATGATCCACTCACCTTGGCCTTCCAAAGTGCTGAGATTACAGGTGTGAGCCACCACGCCTGGCCACAGTATTTTTAAAGCCTGGTTGGAGAGTTGACTGGGCAGGAAACCACCTGGATATGCCACTGTAAAACCTCAGGCGGAAAACAAGGTGGTTGAAGCAGGTGGAGGCAAATGGTGGGTGGCCGGCAGCAGGGGTTGCTTCACTGATTGGATGTCGGGGGAGAAAGTGGCCAAGGATGGGAAGTCCAGGACGAACCGGGACTCTGGCTTGAGTTGTTGGATGGATGGTTGGGCCAGTCGCTGTCATAGGAAACTCAAGAGTTAGGGGGACACTTTGGGGGAAGTTACTTAGTCTTTTGATACCTTAGCTTCCTCTGCTGTAAAATGAAGAAAACACCACATACCCGACAGTTGAAATAAACATTGGAAAACTTTATAAAACATCTGAAAGTGCCAGGAATGGAGACTGTCATCAGAAATGCTTTTTCCCACTACGTGTCTCATGGCACTCCTGTTTGCAGGCGCGGCAGCTCCTCCCACAGCCAGGCACGCTCACCCACACTGCACCAGAACATCTTGTTCCTGCAGGATGGCCCAGCCCTTCGCTGGCTGCCCTGCCGACCACGGGACAGATCACCATCACTCTCACCCACAAAGCTGCTGTTGGAATGCAGGCATTTTATGGTGTGTGGGAAGACAGTATTTTTACACTTTTCTCAGAAATTGGTCAAATTCTTTTTGCTCCCTGCTATTTTTCCCCTTCTCCCTCTCCCCTTTCCCTTTTCTTCATTCCAGCAATAGCTAGATCTCTACCACACCGGAGAAAGGACATGACAGTGGCAAAGCAAAACAGCAAACAAGCAACGACAAAACTCCTGAGCCTGGCTGGCTTTGATTTCCCAAAGCAAATCAATCAAGGAATTAAGAAGGCATGAGAAAAATAGAAACACACACACACAATCTTTACTACCTGTGGGGAGGATTGTGAGGGAAAAAGAAAAATATACCCCTCTGTACCCCACAGGTTATGGAAAGAAGTGACAGAGGTGAGGAGTGTGTGTGAGAGAGACAGAGACATAGAGACAGAGACACAGAGAGACAGAGACAGAGAGACAAAGACAGAGATAGACAGAGAGACAAAGACAGGAGAGACAGAGAGACAGACAGAGAAAGACACAGAAATAGAAAGAGAGACAGAACAGAGAGACACAGGCACAGACAGAAGTGTCTCCTCAGGTTGGGCCTCTGAGTCCTGCTCTCTGGAGAGTACTCTAGAAAAATGGCAAGATCTCAGGGACCTTGGTGTTGTAGATGACTGATCGCCAAAGCAGGAGCTCTGGTCTTTGGCCAGATACCCTGAAGCAGCCAAAGAGTCAAGGTTCCCTCTGGGCCGTGCCCTGGGGGTGAGGGGTGTAGGAAGTGCTGCAGCTGGGTGCGGTGTTCCCCTAGGGCTCAGGGGAAGTGACAGACAGAGAGCCCAGCAAGCACCCACAGCCTGAGCCTGGTGTGTCCATTGGTGTGACCAAGACCTATATAGAGAAAGGTGAAGGTGCACAATGAACTCAGACTTTATCTGAAAAGGGGTAAGATCCATTTCAAAATTGGAAGTAGGGCAGATTTGAAAAAATCTATTTTATGGGAATAAACTGATGATGAGATATATTCTATAGATACGGTTTTCCTTGACTTCTAAGAGAACAGATACACAGAAGGTAATTAGTGAGTTAGAGTTGTCTTTCGATTTTGAGAAAATGATAACGACAATTTATATTTGTCACAGTCTTGCCTTCTTGCTCCACCAGGGGTCACAGCTGACCTTACATATTTCGGGGTGTGGACACAACTTTACCACTCTTCCAAGGACCAATGTAAAGCCATTCTTTGCTTACTGAAGACTCCCCCAACCAAATCCACGTGTTACCTGTGCCTCATCCATCACTGGTTAATTACTCTGATTAAAAAAAAAAAACAGTGATTTGATGTTTCCAAGGAGCTTCATTAGAATGAGAAAAAATTATATTTACCAAGGAAAGGAGGAAATGGTTGAATAAAAAATATGACAAGTAATTTAATTTTAGGTCAATGAATGCTGCACTGTGATTCAATTCTGACACATGAAACAGATAATGAGATGATCAAGCCCTCTTCTTCCTTGCAGAAACCCGCTAATCCATATGAATGGTCTGTTGTTCACGAGCATCTGGTTCCCTTAATGCCCTGCGGCCTGTTTACTCCAGGGGGAGAATCTGGTCCTCAGAGCAGCTTTAGGGTCCACGCACATTACTGGACATCCACAATGCATCACAGAGTGTGGTGCAGCAATATGCCACGTGAGGATTTTTTAATCCTCGAAAAGTTGGGTGAAGAGGATAAGGTTTTTCGTATAAGACAATACAGGCTTCAAAAGGTTGGAAAAAGAGCACATTTAGAGAGTCCCAGAGCTGGGATTTGAACCCCTGTGCTTCTGATTCTAAATTGCAAGTTCCTCCCACTACGCTCATGGTGACCTCTAGAAGGCGTTAGTGAGGTGGAGATGTACCCGGTAATCCTGCCAGTGTATCTGTGCACTGAGTCTCTATTGCTAGCTGTCCTTCTTGGCATCTTATTCAACAATAGCTACTATAAGGGGAGAAATAGTCTTATATTTTGCGAAAGAACTCATATGGCCAATTCATATATGGCCAGTTTACTTAAGAATGAAATACTGACTGGGCACAGTCGCTCATGCCTGTAATCTCAGCACTTTGGGAGGCTGAGGCGGGTGGATCACCTGAGGTCAGGAGTTTGAGACCAGCCTGGCCAACATGGCAAAACCTCGTCTCTACTAAAAATACAAAAATTAGCCAGGTGTGGTGGCAGGCACCTAAAATCCTAGCTACTTGGGAGGCTGAGGCAGAAGAATCACTTGAACCCAGGGGATGGAGGTTGCAGTGAACCGAGATTGTGCCACTGCACTGCAGGTTGGATGGAGCAAAAAAAAAAAAAAAAAAAAAAAAAAGAATTACCAGGCTCTAAAAACCTATCAGATTTTTTGGTTTTGTTTTTTGTTTTTTTTTTTTTTTAAGACACACTTGATGCTAAGGAAATTGCAACAATACAATGTCCTAATACACTGTTGACAAGATTAAATTTTTTAAAAAATTTTTTAATTTTTAATTTTTGTGCGTACACGGTAGGGGTATATATTTATGGGGTACATGAGATGTTTTCATACGGGCATGTTACATGAAATAGGCACATCATGAAAAATGGGGTATCCATACCCTCAAGCATTTGTTCTTTGTGGTATAAACAATCCAATTATACTCTTTTAGTTATTTTAAAATGTACAATTAAATTATTATTGACTATAGTCTCCCTGTTGTGCTATCAAATAGTAGGTCTTATTCATTCTTCTATTTTTTTTTTTTTTTTGGTACCCATGAACCATTCCCACCTCATCTCCCCAGTCCTCTACTACCCTTCTCAGCCTCTGGTAACCATCCTTCCTGTTCTCTACGTCCATGATTTCAATTGTTTTGATTTTTAGATCCCACAAATAAGTGAGAACATGTGATGTTTGTCTTTCTGTGCATGGCTTATTTCACTTAACATAATGTCCTCCAATTTCGTTCCATCCATGTTGTTGCAAATGACAGGATCTCATTATTTTTGTAGCTGAATAGTACTCCATTGTGTATATGTACCACATTTTCCTTATCTGTCCATCTGTTGATGAACTGTTAATTTGCTTCCAAATCTTAGCTATTGTCAACAGTGCTGCAACAAACATGGGAGTGCAGATATCTCTTCAATATACTGATTTCCTTCCTTTTGGGTATAGACCCAGCAGTGAGATTGCTGGATCATAGGGTAGCTCTATTTTTAGTTTTTTGAGGAACCTCCACACTGTTCTCCATAGTGGTTGTACTAATTTACATTCCTACTAACAATGTACTAGTGTTCCCTTTTCTCCACGTCCTCACCAGCATTTGTTATTGCCTGTCTTTTGGATAAAAAACCATTTTAACTGGGGTGAGATATCTCATTGTAGTTTTAATTTGCATTTCTCTGATGATCAGTGATCATGAGCACCTTTTCATATGCCTGTTTGCCAATTTGTAAGTCTTCTTTTGAGAAATATCTATTCATTTCTGATTTTTGATTTGGATTACTAGATTTTGATTTTTGATTGGATTACTAGATATTTTTCCTGTTGAGTTGCTTGAGCTCCTTATATATTCTGGTTATTAATTCTTTGTCAGATGGGTAGTTTGCAAATATTTTCTCCCATTTTGTGGGTTGTTGCTTCACTTTAAGAAGATCGTTAATTGCCTTAATCATTCAAAAAAGTGATTTGGCAAATAAGTGTTGAATTGTGTCCCCCAAAATGTCTGTGTCCAAGTCCTAATCCCCTAGTTCCTCAGAATGCAACTGCATTTGGACACAGGTTTTTGAAGATGTGATTAAGTTCAAATGAGGTCATACTAGAGTAGAGTGGGCATCTAATCCAATATGACCAGTGTTCTTATAAAGAAGGGGAGATTTGACCAGGTGTGGTGGCTCATACCTGTAATCCCAACACTTTGGGAGGCCGAGGTGGGTGGATCACCTGAAGTCAGGAGTTCAAGACCAGCCTGGCCAACATGGAGAAACCCCATCTCTACTAAAAATTCAAGGAAAAAAAATAGCTTGGTGTGGCAGCGGACACCTGTAATCCCAGCTACTTGGGAGGCTAAGGCAGCAGAACCACTTGAACCCTGGAGGCAGAGGTTGCAGAGAGCTGAGATCGCGCCATTGCACTCCAGGCTAGGCAACAAGAGTGAAACTCCATCCCAAAAAATAATAATAATAAATACATAAAAATAACGAAAAGGGTAAATTTGAACCCGGACCTGCCTAGAGGGAAGACGATGTGAAGAGACACAGGGAGAAGATGGTTGTCCTCAAACCAAGGAGAGAGGCCTGCAACAGATTCTCCTTCAGCCTTTAGAAGGAGCAACCCTGCCAACACCTTGTTCTTAGACTTCTGTCCTCCAGAAATTGTGAGACAATACAGTTTTGTTGTTTAAGGCAACCAATTTGTGTAACTTTGTTCTGGCAGCCTGAGCAAACTACTACAACAAAATATACACTGTATTGAGAACCTTAACATTGGCAATACCATTTGGCACAGGAACACCTTGCCTTTGGTTGCCACCTAAGAAATCATGCATATTGACATGGAATTACACAAAAAGTATATTTAGCTAGTTTTTCTTCAACATGCTATTGCAAGAGGACAATTCAAAAATCCTCCCAACTCCCAGCTGATTTCTGAAAGTTCTCTGGGAGCCTGCGCATCAGCCATCAAAACACAGCTTGTCATCTTTTTCTTTCCCTTTGGCCTCCTTTAGTGAAGTCAGCTGCCTGAGGCTGGGCAGAGGTGCCTGGCACTCCCTCTGGTTTGTGGGGGCGGTGTCACGCTTATTCTACTGGATATCACTGTTCCTGGGCCCTGCCACCACTCTCAGCCCTGGTGCTGTGGATTCTGTTCATGAGAGGGGCTGAAGCCGAGCCTCCCTCTCAGGCCCAGATCTGAGTCTACAGGTCAGCTGGGGCTGGGGCCTCGCAGTAGCAGGTGGTGATAGAGGATATGTCATCATCGCAGTCACTGAGGACACTGGTTCTCATAGCCCAGCCTCTGTGCCTGGACCTCAGTTGTAGGCCTGGCCCCCTTGTGCTCTCCCTGATGAGAATCTCCAGGCCTTGAGCTACCTGACTCTTCCCAGTTGGCCAGACACGTCCCAGTGAATGATCATCATCCTGCTCGTATCTCATAGCCAGCCGATCAGTCTGTTCACCCTCCACCTACTCAAGTACAGAGTGGCACATCCCAAGCAACAATCGCATGAGAAATTCCACCACTTGGGGAGGGCAGACCTGGGACTGATTTCTTTCATTTTCTGATCTGCTTTTGCCAGATGTCCTCTGTAGCAAGAGGCAGGACAAACAGTGAGGACTCCACCAACACTCACCGGGTGACCCCTTTGCTTTGGAAACTCACTCAGGGTGAAAGGAATTCTGATTTCAAATGGCATCTCTTTGTGTGGCCTGTTTGAGGCACCACACAGAGCTTGCTGCAGCAGCTCTGTTGACCGCTGACCCCTGGCCTGCTAACTGAAACAAGGTGAGCATTTCTAAGGCTGTCCTGGCCAAGGGAGGACCAGAGAATAAATGTGGACCTATTTACATTCTCTTTTCCCTGAAGGTGATAAATGGCTTCCCCCATCCAAACCAGGCCCCTCTAGGGCTTTTATTTGCTATTCTGGTTTTAAAAGGCAGGCCGAGAATGTATTGAGTATCTTTCAACTGTTTACTAGCAGAAGGGAAAAGATCAGATTACCAGCTCAGAGTGATTCATCTTTTCTCCCAAATCAAAGCCATATGTACACAGAGTCTGTGTACACATTAGTTCATTTCATTCATTCATCTGGGTCAGGAGAGGGAGATCAGGGACAAAGGCCCCGCAGAAAGAGATGGAGGCATCAGGTCACAGACAGTGAGCAGCACGGGTCTTTTCTCTGCCTTCACATTAGGACTTTAATGTTGGGGTTTTTTTTGTTTGTTTTGTTTTGTTTTTTAAAAAAGACAAAACTGTCTCTGATTTCTTGTCAGGTCACTTAATGATTTCTTTTCACCATGTTTCTGGTATAGGGGATGTTTTAATTTGAGAGAAGTTTCCACCCACAAAAACGCATATTTGTCCGGGTGCGGTGGCTCACACCTGTAATTCCAGCACTTTGGGATGCTGAGGTGGGTGGATCACGAGGTCAAGAGATCGAGACCATCCCGACCAACATGGTGAAACCCTGTTTCTACTAAAAATACAAAAATTAGCTGGGCGTGGTGGTGCATGCCTGTAGTCCCAGGTGCTCCGGAGGCTGAAGCAGGAGAATGGCTTGAACCCGGGAGGTGGAGGTTGCAGTGAGTAGAGATCACGCCACTGCACTCTAGCCTGGTGACAGAGCGAGACTCTGTCTCCAACACACAAAAACAAAACCAAAAAACATATTTATAATTTTGGAAGCATTAAGCCTCCAACTATGAGAACCAAGATTCATATTTAAAGGGAAATGTGAGGTAATTCTGTGAATCTTAGACAGACCGATGGTACAAAATGGGAAGCTCCATCATCACTGATATTCTGAAATTATGGATGACTTCAAATATCCAGAAAAGCATAAAAACAACATAATGAACGCCTGTATTCTCAAGTACAAAATTTTGGCAGATTTGCGTCAGGTTTTTTTTCCCCTTAAGAAACAACACACACAAGGATCATGGAAGCCCCTCCATGTTTCCCACCCTGTCCTTAAACTGATGTTTTTCATCCCCAGAATGACACTATATTAATACTACATATTAATGACACTGTATTAATACTACATACAGTTTATGGAATGGCTCCATAAACTGTATATAGCAAAGTGTTGAACTTCTGTTAATTACATCACTCTCTAACAAGCTTTTTTCACTGAACATCATGTTTTTGCAATTTAATAATGCCAACAGATATAGGTACATTCATTTAACTAGTGTATTGCATTTCATTTTGTTACCAAACCGAACTGGGGACACTCATCCTGGCATAGCAAAGCCAAACACTGACAGTGAGATTTGCAGTGAAAAAAGTGAGGCATGTATAACAGGCACCAAGCAAGAAGAAACAGATAGCTCACGCTTAGGACCTAAACTCCCAAATGCCTTGAGTGTAAGGGTTTCTAAAGGTGGGAAGGCAGAAGTTACAGGCAAAGTCATAAATCAATACATAGAGATCTTACATTGGTTTGGCAAAAAAAGGTGGGATATCTTGAAGTGTGGGGCGAGGCACAGGTCTTGGGTAGATTCAAAGATTTTCTGATTTGCAAACTGGTTAAGGGAGTGAAACTGTCTAAAGACTAGGGGTCTGCAGAAAGGAATGCTGAGCTCTGACCTGTAGGCATGACTTCCTCCAGGCTGCTCAGGAAGAAATTCAGAGCAAAAAATGGCAGTCAGAGTTCAGTCCCCAGTTCCTCTGTTAAGGTCTATGTGCCAACGGATGTCATTTTCCATTTGGTGGGAGTCCAGGTTTCTTGAAAACAACTCAAGGATATATATTAAGATGTTGTCTTTAGTTTCTATGGGGAACCAAACATTTGGTGGCTCTAACTTCCTTGGCTACTGTCTTCAGCTATTGTTACCTTCTTGCTTATCAGGTTGCTCACTTACTCCTCAGGGCTAGCTAGGTGCCTGGAATTTCCCTCAAAGGAACTCAAGATTTTTCTTTATTTCCTTGCTTGGTTGGGAGGGTGGTAGGCCCCTCAAAAGAATTCCTCCTCTGTCTCCATTTGACGTGAATCATACAATTTAATCATGATGATAATGGATATTTGGGTGGCTTCTGTCAAGAACTGTGAAGAGGCTGAGATTTCACTCACTACTTACAGATTCAAAAGTGAGGCTGCTGCCCCAGTTTCACGGATGCTGGCAGAAGACTTAAGATTTCTGAATCAGAGACAAAAGACTTCACTTATTATTCACAGATAAAGCAATGGCCAGTGTCAGTGTATTTGCACTGGTGCCCCAAGCCCTGACACCCATGAGGTGATGCAGAGACCCCATGACTCCCGCATATGCACTGGGTCAAGTCACAGTGGAGGACCGCTGAGCTAGGGCACCATGTGGGCCCACAGCAGGCAGTAGGCAAGCCCTCTCCTTTGAGGTTCCTCCCTGCAACTATGACCCTGAAAAATGGATCCGGTAAAGAAGAGTCAAGGCTTTACAGTCTTGGTGCACCCAGTAAGACCTGTAGGAGAACAGTAAGCCTGTGGAGGACTATTTCTTCCAAAAGTTTCCAAGTGTTCGCTCTTACAGATGTATAAACAATACTGCCATTTGTCTCCTTGCACAGTACATCTAAGAAGCAGATTTGCTTCTTGCCAAATTGTTTCCCTCAGTGATTTCAAGAACTGACAATTCCCAGGCGCATATAGGAATTTTCTTGCATCTTCATTTCCTGACTAACTCTTGTGTTGTCAGACACTTTCATTTGTGCTAAGCTGATAAGTGTCAAACGATGATGCAGGCTATTCATTATGTGAGTCCTTGATTACTGATGAGTTTGAGCAATTGTCATTTGTTGGATTGATTGTTCAATTTCCTCTTCTGTCCTTGGCCTTTTCACATATTTTGCTTTTTTTGGTAAGTGTGTCCTTTTCAAACTGATTTTTTTTGGTGTTTTTTGTATATCCTGTGTACTAATTCTTTGTCATTTATATGCATTCATAATATCTCCTTTCACTCTATGGCTTGTCTTCTCAATTTGTTTTTGGGTTTTTGTTTCAGAGAAAATTTTATAAACTTTAAATAATAAAGTTTATTTATTTTTAATTATTTTGATTTTGCTTTTGCAACTTGTTTAAGAAACCCTGTCCTACTTATATAAGGCCATAATTATTTCTCTTATTTTATTTATTTATTTATTTTGAGACAGAGTCTCGCTCTGTTGCCCAAGCTGGAGCACAGCGGTGCGATCTCGGCACACTGCAGCCTCCACCTCCCGGGTTCAAGCGACTCTCCTGCCTCAGCCTCCTGAGTAGCTGGGACCACAGGCGTGCACCACCACGCCTGGCTAATTTTGTATTTTTGGTAGAGATGGGGTTTCACCATGTTGGCCAGGATGGTCTCAATCTCCTGAACTCGTGATCCACCCGCCTCAGCCTCCCAAAATGCCTTATTTTTCTTTTAAAATGTAAAACTTAGGCCAGGTGGGTAGCTCACTCCTGTAATCCCAGCACTTTGGGAGGCCAAGGCGGGTATATCACCTGAGGTCAGAAGTCTGAGGCCAGCCTGACCAACATGGTGAAACCCCGTCTCTACTAAAAATACAAAATTAGTGGGCATGGTGGCACATGCCTATAATCCCAGCTACTCTGGAGGCTGAGGCAGAATTGCTTGAACCCAGGAGGTGGTGGTTGCAGTGAGCCAAGATAGTGCCACTGCCCTCCAGCCTAGACAACAAGAGTAAAACTCCATCTCAAAAAAAAAAAAAAAAAAAGAAAAGAAAAAAGAAAAAAATATGAAAGTTTTGTTTTTTTTCATTTAGGTCATAAATACATGGGGAACTTAACCTCTTATGCAGGGTGAGGTATGAATCTAATTTATTTTTACTTGAGGACAACCAGTCATCTCACCAACTTCTGGCGGATGCTCCTTCCTTCCCTGCGGACATGTAAAATATTCATTCTGTCATATCATATATCACTTTGCCAGTTGCTCAGGCTGAAAACCTTGGGGCTATCCAGACTCTCTTGTGCCTGACATCCAATCCATTAGCAAATCCTGACAGCTCTACCTTAAAACAGACTTTCTGAAGCCAGCCATTCATCACCCCCTCCAGCACTGCCACTCAGGGCCAAACCACTGCCATCTTTTGCCTGGACTACTCTACGGCCTCCTAATTAGTTACCCCTTCATCTCTTGCTCCCCTACAGTTTTTTGTCTGCATAGCAACAGAGTTATGTCTCTTTTCTTTCTTTTCTTTTCTTTTTTTTTTTTTTGAGAAGGAGTTTCGCTCTTGTTGTCCACACTGGAGTGCAGTGGCACAATCTTGTCTTACTGCAACCTCCACCTCCCGGGTTCAAGTGATTCTCCTGCCTCAGCCTCCCGAGTAGCTGAGATTACAGGCATGCACCAACACGCCGGGCTAATTTTTGTAGTTTTAGTAGAGATGGGGTGTCTTCATGTTGGTCAGGCTGGTTTCGAACTTCCGACCTCAGGTGATCCACCTGCCTAGGCCTCCCAAAGTGCTGGGATTACAGGCGTGAGCCACCATGCCGGGCCGAGTTATGTCTTTAAAAATACATTTGATCGTGCTTTTCCCTGTTCACATTCAGAATAACATTCCCAATCTTACTGTGTCTATAAGATCTCCTATGTTCTGGTTGCTGGTTGCAGTTTGCACCTCATTTTCTACTGCGCTTTCTCTCTCTCTTGCTGTGTTTCAGAAACACTTGCAATTCCTTGCACACTGACTGTGTTCCCAGTTCAGGCCTTTGCACTTACTCTTTCTTCTTCCTGCTATTTCTCTCCCCTCAGAGAGCTGTACAGCTTGCTTGAACCTCATTCAAGGTTTCTGTTCAAACATCACATTATCAAGAGGGGCCTTCCCTTTTAACCCTCTTTAAAATAGAGCCCTCCCTAATTCACTTAATTTTTCTTCATAACATTCACCACTGTCCACGATTGCAGTATATTATTTTTATTACTTGACCCACCCGCTAGAATGTAAGCACCCTGAGGGCAGGCATTTTGTTGGTTTTGTTCTTTGATCTATTCTCAAAGCCAAGAATAGAGCCTGGGACACAGTAGAGTTTTAAAACATGACAAATAAATGGATGAATGAATGAATGAGAAAGCAAAATTTTCCATCGGGAAAGATAAAATCTTTTGTGGTAATAGTTGCAGAGTTGAGATCTAAGTCTTTCCATTTTGCTATCATTATAAAAATGATCTTAGCTATTCTTGGGCCTTTCTTTTCTCATTTGAATTTTATGATCAATGTATCAAGTTTCACATAGACCTGCATTGAAATTTTGAATGGAAATGCACTGAATTTATGCATTCATTTGACATGAACACCATCCATAAGTATGTGATGTCTTTCTATTCAGGTTTAAAGTTTTTCAATAAACATTGGGTGCTTTTTTTTTTAAAATAAAAAGTATGCACATGTTTTCCTAGATTTACTAGGTACACTCATAATTTTCTTTTTGTTGTTGTTCCCCACACTGAATAAGATCTTTTCATTTTGCATTTTCTAATTGTTGGTGTATAGGAACAGTATTCAGTTTTTATGTTGATCTTCTAAGAAGTTTTCTTAGTTGACTGTCTTGAGTTGGGGAGGAGGGTAGGCAAGTATGTCGTCTGCAACTGAGGACTGTTTGTTTGGTTTCTTTGTCTTCTATTCTTATCCTTTCTGCACCTTATTCCATTGGCTTTATCTTACTGGTTGATTGCATTTTTTGTATTACATTGGTTTTCAACCTACAGGATACATGCAGAAATAGCAAACATCCATGTCCTGTCCTCTGTTTTCCTAGGGATGCTTCTAAGACTGTACTATTAAGCATGATGTCTGCTAATTTTGGAGGATAGCCACCTTGGTTTCCTTACACAGGTTTTATTATGAAATAATGTTGAATTTTATGAAGTACTTATTATTTATTTATTTGTTCATTTATTTATTTATTTTTTGAGATGGAGTCTCGCTCTGTCTCCCAGGCTGGAGTGCAGTGGTGCAGTTACTGCAACCTCTGCCTCCTGGGTTCAAGCAATTCTCCTGCCTCAGCCTCCCAAGTAGCTGAGACTACAGTTGTGGGCCTCCACGCCCAGCTAATTTTTGTATTTTTAGTAGAGACGGAGTTTCACTATGTTGGCCAAGCTGGTCTCAAACTCCTGACCTCAGGTGATCCACCCACCTCAGCATCTCAAAGTGCTGGAATTACAGGTGTAAGCCACTGTGCCCGGCCAAGTACTTTTTTCCTGTAATCTTTAATGTGGTGGATTACATTAACATATTTTCTGATGTTAAGTCATTTTTCCATCTTCAGGATAAAACCCCACTTGTTACCACATGTTAGTTTTATACACTTCTGAATTTGATTTGTGTTTTAAGATATTTGAAATTATGTTTATTAGTAAGATGGGTCTATCATTTTTGTATGATGCTTTTAAGTTTTTAAAAATCCAGATTATACTAGTTTCATAGAACAAGTTGCTAAAGTTTACCTCTGTTTTTAATTCTCTGGGAGAATTTGTATGAGATAAAGAGATCTGTTTTTTGAATGTCTGGTAAAATTTGCTTGTAAAAATGCTCTAGAAATTTTGAGTACCATTAGATTTCCAGTTCTATGTATGTAATGTCTATGGTTTACATTTCCAATTTTCCTTGTCAAATTATTTATATTTTCTAGAAAATGTCATTTAAGTTTTCAAATGTATTGAAATAAAGTTGTTCATGGGATTATCTTACTAATTTTTTAATCTTTATGATATCTGAATTTGCTGTTTTATGCTCTTATTTTTTTGTTATTTTTCTCATTATTTCTAAATCAACTCTGCTAGAAATCTATCCTCTTTAGTGTTCTTTCAAAAAATCATCTTTTGATTTTGTTGAGTTTCTGAACTGTTTCATTGTTTTTTATTTTTGTGCTTATATGTTTAAGTTTTATATTTCTATGGGGTTTTGTTGTTTGAGTCTCGCTCTGTTGCCCAGGCTAGAATGCAGTGGCCTGATCTCGGGGCAGTGGCGTGATCTCGGCTCACAGCAGCCTTCACTGCCCAGGTTCAAGTGATTCTCCTGCCTCAGCCTCCTGAGTAGCTGGGACTACAGGCACACATCACCATGCCCAGTTAATTTTTGTATTTTTGGTAGAGACGGAGTTTTGCCATGTTGGCCAGGCTGGTCTCGAACTCCTGACCTCAGGTGATCTACCTGCCTCAACCTCCCAAAGTGCTGGAATTACAGGCCTGAGCCACCATGCTGGCCATATTCCTATGTTTTTTATGTTTATTCAATTTATCTTCCTCTAAGTTCTTGAGTTGCATATGAAGTTTTTATTTTTAAACTTTCTTGGTCTTAAATAAATACATTTAAAATATAATTTTCCTTCTAAATACTGATTGAGATGCATCATATAATTTAGTTTGCATTGTAATTTTTCTCTGTAATTCATGAGTTTTTTCAGTTATTTAAAATTTTCAGTGATAGTCTGTTTTAAAGTTATCGTTTCACCTTTTGTATATCTAATTGGTCACATTGTGGTAAGAGAATCAGTTCCAGAAAACATCAGTTTCCTGAAATTTTGCTCAGAGTTCTTTCTACAGGGTGTCATGTGAGAAACTCCTTTTCAAAATTAATGCTGGACCGTGAGCTCCGAAATCCACATTTGTTCATTCACTGCAGTGTTCCGAGCAGCCTAGGCGGCGCCTAGGGGTGCATGCCCAATGGTGTGACGGCAGCCAGCGTGTGTTTTCCACCGGAAAGCTCTCTGACAGCAAGGGCTGTGTCTGCCACAGTCTTTTCTTCATCTTGGCCATCAGCAGCTTAACTTCAGTGATTAGTTTTCCTCCTGGGGTCATTTGCTTTTCTTTCCATGACTTTTTATTAACTACCGTGTAGTCTGGACATCCTTCTTTATATACTGTCTTGATTTAGTTTTTTTAATGGAGAGAGGCCAGGTAGAAAGGGAAATAGAAAAACAGAACTCATTCCCATTCACAATGAAAGTGTTTTTTATAAAAACAAAAATAAAGCCTTAAGCAATTTTTCCACTTGTCTCATATGTGACTGTACAACCAGATTCCTAGAAAATGTCCCTGTTTTTCTCATTCCTCTCCCTGTGGTGTGGAAACAGGATCCCAGGTCTAAAGGACGAGAACTCTCAGGGTGAAGGTTAAAACTGGATGGAGGGAGCCCAGTGGCATCGGCTGGCTGCACCCTGGTGGGTCACACAGCTAAGTTCAGCAAGAATATAATTTAATTACATATTCTACACAATGGGATGGAATGAAAGACCCTTTTGAGGAAATAATAGTTTCTCAAAGAAGTGGAGAAATGCCCATGGGAGAAGCACGCTCAGAGCAGGCACAGAGTGGATAGATTTCAGAAGGAATTTGGCTGTCACTGGTTGGAGGCCAGGCCACTCCCCTCTGAGCAGGCTCTGACAGCAAGGAGCTGCTAAGACCTGGATGTGTGGTGAAAAAACAAAGCGGTTGTGCAGAATTTCACAGTTAACAAATCACCTTAATACAAACAATCTCATGAACTCCTCTCATGCCTAAGGGAAAATGTTAATTGTGTTTATTTTGTGAAGTTGCATATTCACTCAGTTTCTCTGAGCCCAATGTGAGCCCCAAACTGTATAAAAACATGCATTTAGCCCCTCTACCACCTCTAGGCAACTTCACTTGCTAAAAATGTGTGACATTCCAAAGTTCTGAAATGGCCAGGGTGACCTGTCATTCCCAACCATTGCTAGAAATCAACGTGACCCATGAGGACAAATGCAGCAATTGATACAGTAACACCCCCATTTCTCTAGGTTTGGTTTGACAATTCCTTTCACGCCTACCCCCTTGGGTTGGTTCCCTAATCATGTCCCCCTACAGAACCTTCTCCAAGGTCCACTTGCCCTACTAAGGACTCACATGGACTGTGGATTGGAGAGTCAGCCAGTGACTTACTCCCTGTGTGACCTTGGGCAAGGTGCTTAACCACCCTTGGACCTCAGTTTACTCATCTGTGAAATGGATGATGTGGTAAAGAGCGAATGAGCTGAAGCGGTCGCCCTTAGAAGATGCACTGGCACATAATGGCATTTCCCTTTCCACAGCAGCTACTTGCCCTCTTTAGCCTCTGTTTCTTGTGAAATGGGGTTAGTAAAAGCTGTGTCCCGAAGAGCTCTTGTAAAAGAGGGAGGCTTCTGTGGGAGGCAGGACAATCGCTCCTCCCAGACCTCCACTGCCTGACCCTCGGCACTTATGTTTCCTACATAACAAAGGGGATAAGGCTGAAGATGGAATTAAGGCTGCTCGTCAGCCACCATGAGATGAGGGATTATCCTAGATTATCCAGCAGGCCCAATGTAACCACAAGGGTCCTTATTAGTGGAGGCAGGAGGCAAGAGTTGGTGTCAGAGTGATGGGATGTAAGAAGGACTCAACCTACCATTGCTGGCCTTGAAGATGGAGGAAGGGGCCATGAGCCAAGAATTGCAGGCGACCTCTGGAGGTCAGAAAATGCAGAGAAATGGACTCTGCCCTAGAGCTTCCGAAAGGAACATTGCCCTCATAGCAGCTTGATTTTTGTTCAGTGAGACTCATTCACACTTCTGGCCTCCAGAACTGTAAGATGATACATTAGTGTTGTTTTAACCACTAAGTTTGTGGTAACTTGATACTGCAGCCTAGCAGGGTGCCTTGCTCAGGTAACCTCCCATATGTGACGCTGTCACCATGTTCATTACCATCACCATTGTGGGCCTAAGGTATACAGAAGTGAAAGTTATCCCAAAGGTTCTCACAGTGGCTTATCCTGTAACGCAGCCTCATTTTAAGACTGTCTGATCTCCATGATACATCACCTCCTCATCCAGACCACCCAGGGCATGTGAGAAGAGCCACTCATGAGGCTCCTTGGGTGTGCTTAACCCTGTCAACTTGCGTCCTGTGTGCTATGGGAAAGGCAACAGTCCACCAGTGTTGCCTCTGTTGGGATTGGTTCTATCCTCCCACACAGAACTCACTGCTGGCCTTACCGCTTCCCCTCCTGAAACAGCTACCTGTAAAAGGGGCATGGGTCTTGCTTTCTTTATATTTTTCAAAGCTCTTTGAACATGGTGAGTGCTCCATGAAAGTATTTGGAATGAAAAAATCCACGAAAAGAGTCTGTCAAAGCACTGGATGAAGATGTATGTTGTGATGCCTTATTTATTTATTTATTTATTTATTTATTTTTGAGATGGAGTCTTGCTCTGTCGCCCAGTCTGGAGTGCAGTGGTGCAATCATGGCTCACTGCAAGCTCCGCCTCCTGGGTTCCTGCCATTCTCCTGGCTCAGCCTCGTAAGTAGCTGGGACTACAGGCACCTGCCACCACACCCTGCTAATTTTTTTTTTTTTTGTACTTTTTAGTGGAGATGGGGTTTCACCGTGTTAGCCAGGATGGTCTCGATCTCCTGACCTGGTGATCCACCCATCTCGGCCTCCTAAAGTGCTGGGATTACAGGCGTGAGCCACCGGTGGCGCCCGGCCTATGATGCCTTATTACTTCACTGGGGAAGGGAGGAGTCTTCTCCAAGCCACCCACCCACCTGGCAGTCCTGGCTCATGCAGAGGTCTCCAGTCTGGATGAGCTCTCACTGTCCATCAATGTGGAACTGGGGCAACATCCCCCAAATGAGTTAGCCTGCCAATCATACAATTTACTCCCTGAGGAGACCTGTACATTCTCAAATACATAAACGCACACAGAGAATTCGTATTAGCTTCAGTCAAATCAATGAGACAGAGATGCCATGTGCCATCAGGCACTGTGCTACATGCTTTAAACAAACTCTTTGAGGTGGGTTCCATTATACTCCCATTCTGCCCATGAGGTAGTTGTGGATTAAGATGGCTGTGCACCTTGCTCGGTTTCTACATAATAAATGATTACACTGAAAATCCTTCCCAGGTCTGCTTGCCACACGCTCTGCCCCTGTCCTTTCCCAGTGTGCAGCCCCAGGCCCACGGGGCGGCCACAGCACGGTGTGTTTCCATGACGCTGGAGGCACCTCCATCCCATTCATCCACTTCTACCCACTGTCACTGATATGCACGCCAAACCAGGCATTTTGAAACTATTTAGAATCCAAAAATATAGCATGCGCTCCAAACTTAATAATCTCCTTAGCAAATTGTGATCTGAGCATGGAGGTTTTTAAATGGATTCAAAAACAGCAGCACAGATGACTTCAAAGTTCAGTTTGAATAACCATTTTATATTGAATTAGTACATCAGGAAAAATGAGTTATTAATCTAGCAAGATTCAATTGTTAAGTTTACAAAATAAGGACTTTATTACGAAAATCTTATTTAATTATTAGAATGTTATCCTGGTCTCTTTCATCACTTTTATTAGACCTAAAAGAAATTTCACAAGATACAAGGCTTTTAATACTCAGATTCAGTAAAACAAACAAATAAGACAATACGTAACTCTAGGGCAACTGGCAAATGAACCATTTGGGAGAAGGCTGGAGTTAGAATCTTGTCCCACATCTGAGCTCTCTGAATGGTGATTATGAGTAACAGTCTGATGACAGATAGACTTTGATTTTCATCCTGGTTTCCCATTTACTTGTTGCATGAACTGGAAAAATTAACAAAACTTCTTTGTATCTCAATTCTTCTCACCTGCAAAACCAGGATATCTGCTAAAATTGGCTGCTGGGTGGGTTAAGCAAAACAGGGTCCGTAGTGCCTATGCAAGGTACTGGGCTCCTCAGAAGTCCTTAATGTCTGCTGGCTAAAAAGAAAAAATGAAAAACATACTGAAACAAATTCCAAATCAACCTGATATAAGTAGCAGAAGGAAAAATAAATCAGTATTTATAGGTCATTGGGATGACAAAAGGTTCTATGAAGCATAATCCCAATGGTGAAAGCTGGGAAGTGACACAGGTTATGGATAAGGTTTGAGACATCTATAAAATCAAAATGGAAGGTCTATCCTTGAGAGACAAGATAGCATAGTGGTTCAGAGCTGGATTCTAGAGCTTGTGTGCCTGGGTTCAATAGTAGCCTCGCCTGTTCACAGCTGTGTGACCTAGGACACATTATCCTCCCTCTCGGTGTCTCATTTTGCTCAATCTTCAACGGAGCTAATAATAAAATATAGTCCATAGGGTTGTCATGATGATGAAAGTCATTAATACTTCTGAAGAATTTAGAACAGTGCCTGACTTATGGAAAGTACTAATTTAAATAATACATATAAAACAACATACACCAGCTCCTCAAACAGCATTGCTTCATTCAATGTTGTTTTGTTATAATCCTGATGAGGAAAAAAGTTAGTTTCGTTATATGTTATTTCACTTAAAAATCATGATTTCCAGGTAAGTGTCGATGTACTCACTCTTACTACATATATAATATACACATACACATATATATGTGTGTATACATATATATAAAATTTGTTAGCTGTCAATATAAAAAATTAAAAGTAAAAAATAGACTATTTAACAAGTTTACATTCTTATTTTAAAGGGTATTGCAAAATCAGACAAAAGGCTAAATATTCCAGTTGAAAGCTAAGCCACATAAATGAACAGACTATATATATTAATATATTATATATTTTATATATAGGCATATTTATATATGTGAAGGTCAGCAAACATATATAAAAATACTAAACTTCACTAACCAAAGAAATGTGAATTTCAGCAATGAGGTAAATAGTAATTTATCACATCAGTCTAAGACATAAAGGAAAGGGAATCCCCAGTATGAGCCACTGTTTCTGAGGGAAAGAAACTTCCCTCCTTGCTGGTGAGAGAGTAAACTGAAAAAATACTTCTGGAGGGCAACTTAAATTGATGCCTAGCGTTCCATTACTGGAACGCTAAGCATGTGGGAGTTGTTTACATCCTATTGCTCAAGGTCATCGCCAAAATCTGATTGCAAAAATTCAAAAAACTGCAACCTCAGGCATAAACGGGTTAACAATAATTATCAAAGTCCCAGCTTCAAAATGCATTCTGCCTGATCTTGCAGGGTTTTTAGATTTTTTTTTCCTAAGAAAATAACTGGACAGGTGAGCAGCTATTTGCTGTGCTGGTGGTCAAGCAGGCACCAGTCTCTGCTGCCCCTCTGCACAGTCACCACCGCTGAGAGCCATGTGGGATGGCAGAGAGAGGGTGACAAGGACCCCAGGGCAAGTGTGTGGGTGCACTGCGGTCTTAAGACTGCTCTTCTAGTTTTGCCTTATGGCCCTTGTTCTTCCTTAGAGACGGATGAATGTCTCTGGGCGAGGAAAAGGATTGACAGCCAACAAGCTTGCTCAGGATTACTATTTTTTAAACAGCTTTATTGAAATATATTTGACAGGCTGGGCGCAGTGGCTCATGCCTGTAATCCCAGCACTTTGGGAGGCCAAGACAGGTAGGTCACAAGGTCAGGAGATCGAGACCACTTGGCCAATATGGTGAAACTCCGTCTCTACTTAAAAAAAATACAAAAAATAGCCAGGCATGGTGTGGGCACCTGTAGTCCCAGCTACTCAGGAGGCTGAGGCAGGAGAACTACTTGAACCCGGGAGGCGGAGGTTGTAGTGAGCCGAGATGGAGCCACTGCACTCCAGCCTGGGCAACGGAGTGAGACTCCGTCTCAAAATAAATAAATAAATAAATGAAAATAATCTATATAAAATATATATATATTTGACAGATAATAAACTGCACACACTTAAAATATACCATGTGATATATGTGTGTGTGTATGTGTGTGTGTGTATATATGTATGTACATATATATACTGTACACATATATAACTGTAAAACCATCACTATAATCAAGATCATCACCCCAAGTTGTCTCAGGCCTCTTTGTCATGTCTCCCTTTTGCCCAGCCCCACCCTCACCCTCAGACAGCCAGGATCTGCTTTCTGTCACTCTCTATTACTTTCACATTTCCTAGAGTTTTCTATGAATGGCAGCATTGTGTAGGTACTCTTTTTGGTCTGGCTTCTTTCACTCAGCATAAATATTGTGAGGTTGTAACTATATTTCATATATTCAAAACATTAAGTAGAGATATGGAAGATATGTTTTAAAAAACAAAACTTTCAGAGACGAAAACTGCAATGTGTGAGAAAAATACGCTGCATGGGATTCAGGGAAGGTCAGACATTGCAAAAGACTCGCGACCTTGATACAGCAATTTAAAATATTTAAAATGAAACACGGGGAGAAAAAAAGATGTTTTAAATGAAAGGAACACCAGTGAAGCTGTGGGACAGCTTTAAGTGGCTTAATACACTTGCAGTTGAAGCCAGTGAAAGTGAGTTTTCTGATCTTGATGAAAACTATAAACCCCCAGATCCAAGAAGCTCAGCAAAAGCCACACACCATAAACATGAAGACAACTAAGACACCAAGACACATCATAATCAAACTGCCCAAAACCAGAGACAAAGAGAAAATTTTAAAAGCAGCCAGAGAAAGAAGACACTTTATATACAGAGAATGAAGATAATGTTATGTGAAGCAAAAACCAAGAGAATTGCAAGAGAAATGAGCAAAGCCACACTTATAGAATGTGATTTCAGCACCCCTCTCTCAGTGATTGATGGGACAAGTAGGCAGAAAGGCAGCAAGTGCCGGGCAGACCTGAACGCCATCATCAGCTAACTTGATCAAGGTGACATTTACAGAACACTTCGTTCAGCAACAGCAGAATACAAATCTTTTAAAGTTCAAAGGAAACATTTGCCAACTTAGATCATGTTTTGGGCCATCAAAACAAGCTTCAATAACATTCAAATGATTCAAGACCCAGGATGTTCTCTGACCACAACAGATTAAAATTAGAAATCAGTTACATAAAGACATCAGGAAAATCTCAAAATACATACAAACTAAATAATATACTTCTAAATCACCCATGAATCAAAGAATAAATCAAAAGGGAAGTTAGAAAGTATTTTTATCTGAATAAAAATGAAAACACATCATTTTCATTCAGGGATGAATACTAACACAGTACTCTGAGAGAAACCTGAAGCACTAAATGCCTATATTAAAAGAAGAAAGGTCTTAAATGACCTCAGCTTTTATGTGAAAGACTATAAAAAGAAAAACAACTTAAACTCAATGTAAACAGAAGAATGTAACTAATAAATAAATAAATAATAAAAATCAAAGCAGAAACCATTGCTATAGAGAACAGAAAAAAAAAAACAGAGAATATGAATGAAACCAAAAGCTAGTTCCTTGAGAATATCAATTTAAATTGATAAGCCTCTAGCCAGGACGATCAGAACAACAACAACAGCAACAACAACAACAACAACAAAGACGCAAATTGCCAATATCAGGAATGAGAGAGGTGACAACACTACACTTCTTACAGATAAGGGATAAAATGGAAATATTATGAACAACTTTATGCCTATACATTTCACAACTGAGATGAAGTAGAAAAATTCCTTAATGATATACATTACCAAAGTTATCTTAAAAAGAAATAGATAAGCTGTATAGTCCTATACTTATTTAAAAATTGAATTCATAGTTAAAAAGTTTCTAATAAAAAACTTCAACTCTAGATGGCATCTCTGGTGAATTCTATCAAACATTTAAGAAAGAAATAGTTTCGATTCTAGTCAAACCCATCCAGAAAACTGAAGCAGAGACAATTATTTCCAAATTTATTCTAGGAGGACAGCATTATCCTGATATTCATATGAGATAAAGACATTACAAGAACAGTAACAACAAAACAAAATTCAGGGTCCCCCATTGTCACTGGCTGCTTCTCCCTTGAGGAATTCTCCTCCAGGTCTCTCAGCTCCAGCTCTGATGCACCCTGATTTGCTCTAGCAGCTGACTGAGCCTGGCCCCAAGCCTAGCGCATCTCCACACCTGTTTGCTCATTTGCTTTTACTGGATTGTGAGATGGTTGAGGAATTTTCTTCTTCATGCCCCAGTGCTGAGAACATAGTAGGTATCTGGTAAATATTATAGGATTCAGTTTTGAAGCTGGGAGATAGGTTGAACATAAGTGTTAGCAGAATCCAATTCAACCTGGAATGCTGTGATAAACATATGAAGTCTAACAGGAATAATAATTAAGAACTGTATTTATGACCACAAAATAAATAGCACCATTATGGAGAGAAAGGTACAGGAGCAAAGACATTGCTTAGCAATAAAATTTAAGGACGGAACAGGTTGGGCGGTGTTAAGACCTCCAAAGATCCTACTGGTTGACACTTAAATTTTTTTTTTTTTTTTTTTTTTTTTGAGAAGGAGTCTTGCTCTGTCACGCAGGCTGGAGTGCAGTGGTGCAATCTTGGCTTACTGCAACATCCACCTCCCAGGTTCAATTGATTCTCCTGCCTCAGCCTCCCGAGTAACTGGGATTACAAGCATAAGCCACCACGTTGGGCTAATTTTTGTATTTTTAGCAGAGATGGGGTTTTGCCACGTTGGCCAGGCTGGTCTGGAAACCCGGCCTCAAGTGATCCGTCCACTTCAGCCTCCCAAAGTGTTGGGATTACAGGCGTGAGCCACCGCACCCAGCTGACACTTAAATTCTGACTATCCCAAATGATTAGTCTAAATTAATCATGATAATTCCATTTCACCAAGATCAATTTAGGAATGAGTTTGAGGGAAAATATTCTTGGGGACTTCCTGAAAAAGTTTCCTCATATCTCATGATAAGACCGAGGGAGATGGTCTCTTCCTTCCATGGACATTTCATCTCTGGATGTGATCCCTGGACCTGTAGCAGATATCCTGCAACCAAGCAGGGTGTCCTCCATCCTGAGGCAAAGCTAGCGCAAAGCTAGCACACAGCAGAATGCAGAGATGGCATCTGTCCCACCTCTCAACTTCTGGTTTTGTAGATAACATATTTCCTTGCAGTTTCAGTCAATTAGGGTCATGTTTTACATTATTTATAGTCAAAACCATTGTCAAAGGTTATAAATAATAATATAATTGGGGGCTGCATTAGTGTCAGTATAGTTTCTAAGGCAAGTGTGAAGCATGAGAAATTATTTGGTAAAAGCCATGCTGCTGCTATAACACAGAGCCCCCAGATTCCTCAGAGCAAAACAGGATCAAGGTTTATTTCTCACATAAGCAAGGGAAAGTTGGCACCGTTCCCATCTTAGAAAGGCAGCTCTGCCATCTTCAGCACAAGGCTTCTTTCTAACCTTGCTCCAGGTATCACTTACGCTTGGGAAAGAAAAAAGAGCGTGAGGTCGGGCGTGGTGGCTCACGCCTGTAATCTCAGCACTTTGGGAGGCCGAGGAGGGCGGATCATGAGGTCAGGAGATCGAAATCATCCTGGCTAACACGGTGAAACCCCGTCTCTACCAGAAATAAAAAAAAAAGGCGGGTGTGGTGGTGTGCACCTGTAGTTCCAGCTACTCGGGAGGCTGAGGCAGGAGAATGGTGTGAAACCGTGAGGCGGAGCTTGCAGTGAGCAGAGATGGCACCACTGCACTCCAGCCTGGGCGACAGAGAGAGACTCCATCTCAAAAAAAAAAAGAGCGTGAAGAGGTGCCTGCCTGATGCCTTCAGGAGCAATTTCAGAAGCAGGGTACATTGCTCTCTGTAGGGGCTATGCGGAGCTGCAGGGGAGGTGGCCTTAGTGCCTGGGCAGTAACTGGGGCCTGGACAAAGCTTGGGCAGTGAGGGAGAGACAGAGATGGATGCTGGTAGCCATCAACATTTAGCACAGCACATACTTTTCCTAATCGTGGTACTCCTGGACTATTGTTTATCATTAAGAGTAGACACAAGAAGTACAAACAAGGCCCGAGGAGAATCACCAGGAGCCAACCAGCAGATGAGGTGACTCAAAGCCACGTCATGGGAGGATGGTGGCAGTGGGGGTTGATGGGACTTAGGCTGGGGAAGGAAGACCACCAGCGCTGCCAAGGTGGGAGGAAGAACACAACACTTCCTCACATGTGAGAGAAGCGGTTAAATGATTAATTTTGATTCCGGGGAAAATTCCTTCCGTCTGGTGGAGTTTACAGAGCAGGTTACGGCTCAACACCAGACGGGAACAAAAGAATGATAGGGTGTTGAAGTCACTCATGATTAGAATAAAGAAACGCCAGTGAGTCACTTGGAGATCATACAGACCTGGTGGCTCATCAAGGAGGTATTATAGCCCACAGACAGGTGAAGATGAAGAAAACATTTTCCCTTACAAACAATAATGCACCTGTATTTGATCTGCTGGAAAGGTCTTTGACCTGTGATTTACCAACTTCCAGTGTGCTTCAGTCTAGAGATAAGGGCAATTGAAATGAGACTATGTATTACTGATATATAGGAGAGTTATGATTTTAAAAGTCATCCTCATCTTGTATGAGATGCTTAGTCTCATAAGAATTTCAATTTCAGGGCTGGGCTTCAGCACATGAATGTCTTCTCTGACCCAGCATACTGTGGAACAGGCTTGGACACTGACTTCCCACTGACCTCAAAGGCAGTGCTCTTCTTGAGCTGGACTTACTTCAAATGCAAGGCAGAACTTTTTATTCTGGAAAGAATTGTGCCCACAGAACAGACACTGGCAATCACATCCTTTTTAAAAAACGATGTTCAGCTAACAGGGTGTTGTATTAGTAACTAAACTAGAAGCTCTTGTCCTATGGAGAGAATCTCAAGTCTTTGGAAACATATTCTCTCCTACCCTTCCCTGAAGTCATTTATCTGCTCTGAAGAATGCCAAAAACACATCACCGTGCCCTGCCCAAGCGCCACACACATTTCCACTTATTTTTTAGGCTAAGCAGCAAATACGGATCCAAAAGTGGAAGAAATCAGACACTGCTGATAGCAGACGTTTTGCCAATAGGTCAGATGGCTGCATGGATTTTATCAAGCAGGCCCCATCACCTGAGAGCAGAGATCGAATGATCAAGGTAGTGTGTGTGGACAGCTTTTTACAGCCACTGGCAGACTCAGTCTCCTTTGTCAGTTTCTGTCTGGGATACGATGCTGTTCAAAATGCTGGCGAGCCTTTTGTGGTTAAATTATGCTGAAACATGGTGTGTTTTGAGGAGCAAGTTGTCAGCCAGCTCAATGATACCATCAGTGGGAGTGGTCCGTAACTCAGGCTCAGCTCCCGTATCTCTGTGTCTTGGTCAGATTCTCTTCCACCCACATTTCTTGCTAGTATTCTCTATGGAGATATTTGGTTACTGATACAAACATATTACTCTTGTCCCAAATAACTCAGATGTTTTGAACTTCTGAGAATGGCTGCACCTTTACAGAGTCTAAGATGACACAGGCTCTTCCCTCCACCCCTATTTGGGTTTTAGTCCAGCAGAAACTGCGAACATATGGTGCGGGGCCCACAGATGAGGCCAGAATCTCATTAGGTAGAAATCTGAGCAATTCAGGATGTCCAGCTACTGCAGGAGCTCAGATGCCTTCACGCTTTGGAGCTTTCATTTATAAAAGATACTTGGGGAAAGGATAAACCATGGGCTGGGTGGGAGAAAGGAGGTGTCCAGAAAGAGCACTTGTTATGCACATTTGTGACTGGACTATTCTCTTGTTTGCTAGAAAAATAATTAATATTTACACTGGTTTTTAAGTTATTACCATTTTCAACTTATTGTAATTTTGTATGCTATAACACTCTTGTTATTGTTTAATTTTTTTTTTTTTTTTTACTTTGAGATAATTGTAGATTCACACACAGTTGTAAGACATAATACAGAACACTCCTATGTACCTTTTACCAGGTTTTCCTCAATGGTTACATCTTGCAAAATTGCAAAACAATATCCCAGCCAGGATATTGACATTGATACAATTAAGGTAAAGAACATTCCATCACCAAGATCCCTTCTGCTGTCCTTTCATAGACGCACCTAAGCCTTCTCCCTTCCTTCCTGACTCCTGGCAACCGCGAACTGCTTCCCATGTCTATAATTTTGTCATTTTAAGAATGTTATATTTGCCTGGCGTGGTGGCTCGTGCCTGTAATCCAGCATTTTAGGAGGCTGAGGTGGGTGGATGGCTTGAGGTCTGGAGTTTGAGACTAGCCTGGCCAACATGGTGAAACCCTGTCTTTACTAAAAATACAAAAATTAGCCAGGCATCGTGCTGTGCACCTGTAGACCCAGCTACTTGGGGAGGCTGAGGCATGAGAATCACTTTAACCCGGGAGGTGGAGGTTGCAGTGAGTCGAGATTGTACCACTGTACTCCAGCCTGGGTGACAGAGTGAGACTCTGTCTCAAAAAAAAAAGAAAAAAAAGTTATATAAATAGAATAATATAGTATGTAACCTTTTGAGTTTGGCTTTTTGCACTCAGCATAATTCTCTGGAGATTCACCCAGGTGGCTGTGTGGATCAATAGTCTTTTTGTCTTCATTGCTTAGTAGCATTCCATGACATGAAGCGACCACAGTTTGTTTAACCATTCACTCAGTGAAAGCTATTTCCAGTTCAGAGGTGTCACAAATAAAGCTGCTGTGAACATTCATGTGCAGGTTTTTATGTAAACCTAAGTCTTCACTTCTTTGGGATCTATGATCCAGATAATTTCTGGGCGATAATTTTCATGTTTCATTTTATAAGAAACTGCCAGACTATTTCCCATGGTTGCTGTACCATTTTACATTCCCACCAGCCATGTATGAGTGATGTGGTCTCTGCATTCTTCCCAGCATTTGGTGTTGTCACTATTTTTTATTTTAGTCTTTCTAAGGTATGTAGTGATATATCATTATGGTCTTAATTTTCATTTCCCTAACGGCTAGTGATAGTCACATCTTTTCATGTGTTTGCCATTTGTACATCTTCTTCAGTGAAATGTCTGTTCATTTTTTTTGGCCCGTTTTCTAATGAGATTATTTGCATTTTTACTGTTGAATTCTGAGGCTTGGCTTCTTTATATATTATAGATACTAGTTCTTTGTTGACTATGTGATCTGCAAATATTTTCCTCCAGTCTGTAGAGGACTGTCTTTCCATCCTCTCAACAAAGTCATTTGCAGAACAAAAGGTTTTTTTTTTGTTTGTTTTGAGACAGAGTTTCGATCTGTCGCCCAGGCTGGAGAGCAGTGACATGATCTTGGCTCACTGCAAGCTCCGCGCCTCCTTGGGTTCATGCCATTCTCCTGCCTTAGCCTCCCAATTAGCTGGGACTACAGGCGCCAGTCACCACGCCTGGCTAAATTTTTTGTATTTTTAGTAGAGACGGGGTTTCACCGTGTTAGCCAGGATGGTCTCAAGTTCCTGACCTCGTGATCCGCCCGCCTCAGCCTCCCAAAGTGCTGGCATTACAGGCATGAGCTACCGCACTCTGCCAGAACAAAACATTTTAATTTTTAAAGTTCCAATTTCTGATTTCCTCCTGTTTTTTCCTCCCCCAAATTTGATAGTTTCATGTTTTGCATAAAGCATTGTTCATGATCCATTTTGAATTACTTTTGTATATGGTATGAGGTGTAGGTCCAAGTTCTTTTTGTTTTCTTTTGCTTTTGGATATTCAATTGCGTCAGTAACATTGTCAAAAAATGCTATTTTTCCTTCAATGAATTGCTTCAGCACCTTTGTCAAGATGAGTCTGGCATATTTGTGTGAGTCCATGCTGGGATCTCTATTTCTGGGATCTATTCTGTTCCAAGGATCTTTGTCTCTTCCCCTCTGTCAGAACCACATGGTGTTGACTGCTGTGGCTGCATAGTATAGTATAACCACCTTCTGTGCAAGGCATCCAGTTCCTCCCCTCTCCACTCTGACCCACCATCCAAGAAACCAGCTGCCTATGAGAGTTATAAATTATGTCACCCACAGCTTTTGAAAAAAGACACTCAACTTCTGCAGGGTGCAGGGTGTTGGTAGGTCCTTTAAAGGTCAGTGCATATTTCTCAACTTTAATAATCATATTTCCTTACTCCTGCCTGGCAACAGGACCAGGATGTTTGTCAAAAAAATGCAGTAACTTATGAAAGTAGAGACTGCAAGGAGGCTCTGGCAAGCACAAATCTCTGGAAAATTATTCAACTCACGACAGTTGCAGCAGAAACTTTCCTAAGGTCTCTACGTTTTCAAGGACAAGGGCTAGAATTTCAGTAACACTTAAATTGATTCTAAACTAGCAAGAGAAGCCAGGAAGAAGGTCACCATGAGAAAAGAGTTCCTTCCTACAGTCCCAGAGATTTGTACAACCTCATTCTATATTTACTTGAATTCTGAAGATCAGATAGAATAAATTCCCACACTGGTATAGTGAATGATGACATTGGTACACCCATGTGTGCTAGCTGTAACTTGGATCTTCTGTCTTCCACTCAAGAAAAGTCTACTGGGATACTGGCTGAGTGAACATAGCTTTGTAATAGGGAAACCCTTGGATCTGCTTTAATTTTTCCTCTCCTTGGTCCTACTTAAAACCAATTAATTGTCAAGCCTTTCAACTATATGTTGAGCAATAAATTATTCAAGACATAGCTAAGAGTGCAAAACCAGTGGGAAATGCTGTGCTAGATTTTACCAAAGATAGACACTCACTCCCAAACCACTGGGGAAATGGATTCGATCTTTACTAAAGGTGTTGTGCTGGTGACATAGATGAGGTATGTCTTTGGGATTATTACATGATTTTATCCCTTGAGAATGAGTCACTTACCCAAGGAGGAGGCAACAGGAGCTCCTGACCTCAGAGGCTCTCCTACATTCCTGCGTTCTGTAACTTAGAAAGCCAATGGGAGTATACATTGATAGCTATATAGTATTTTAGGGAAGACCCAATCGTATTTCTATGTAAAAGTACTATTTTAAATGGCAAAAAATCATCTTTTGTTATTACTTGATCTTTTCCACAGTCAAAGAACTCAGATAATCTACTTGTTTTATAATTTTAATGATAATCAACATATACTAACATACAAACATCATTCTTATAAAAGCATTTCTAAATTAAGATCTATACGGAGTAAAAAAGAAGAGTTTGCTAATTTTTTGAGTATTTTGTTTTACTTTTGTCAGATGAGTAAAATTAAAGTTTTCAAAAAGCTGGAGTTAATAGAAAACTATAATACGTGTCTTCAAATATTTACATTTGCTTAAATGTATTTGTTATGGATTGAACTGTTCTTCCTCCAGAACAAAAAAGGATGTTAACATGCCAACCCTCGGTACCAGTGAATGTGACCTTATTTTGCTGATGACCAAGTTAAGATAAGGTCATTAGGGTGGGTCCTAATCCAATACGATTGTGTCCTTATAAAAAGAGAAAATTTGGACACCTAGGGAGAATGCCCTGTAAAAATGAGACTTACACTGCCACAAGCCGAGGAGCTAAGGGAAGCTGGGAGAGGCCTAGAACAGATCATTCGCCAGGGCCTTCAGAGGGAGCATGGCCCTGCTGACACCCTGATCTTGGACTTCTGGACTCCAGACTGTAAGAGAATAAATTTCTGTTTGTGGCACTTTGTCATGGCAGCCCTAGCAAACTAATGCAGTATTTTACATATTCTTTTGAGAAATAATTGTAGTTTGCAAGACTCCAAATTGAAATAGAAACCTCAAAAAGAAGCCAGCTGACAGTGTATTTTAGTCCTTGAGAATTCAAGTTTCTTGAACCCTGCTAGGAGACAATTTGGCTCAAGTAAATGAATTATGTGTTCACAGTCATTCAGAAGCCCTGGTTTATATCCTTAGTGCCTCGAGTGCCATTCTAGCACACATCTAAATAAAAGGGATTAACAATAATATTTCAACTTCATTGGAGCTATGTCTGCCAGGAAGGAATGAATCAGCAGCCACAGAAACATTCCTGCTTGTGAAGTCATCCCAGGAAGACTTAGTATAATCCATGAAAGCAGAGAGAATTCATTTCATAAGGCTGTCTACTTCAACATTTCTCTTTAGGTTTTAAAGTTATTCTCACTTCTAATATATTAAGTATTTGTAAGCCATAGCTAGTTCTTTTAAATTTAATTAGCTTTTCTCGTGATGTCCATCATGGGAAAAATTCCAAGACATACTTAGAAACATAGAAAAGCTTAGAAAAAACAGTAAGAACCATTAAAACAAATCATATCTCACAGCCATGACTCTATCATTTTGTCATCTCTTTACTTGAGTAATACAATAGCTTCTTTTTTTTTCTGAGATGGAGTTTCACTCTTGTTGCCCAAGCTAGAGTGCAATGGTGCTATCTCGGCTTACTGCAACCTCTGCCTCTCGGGCCCAAGCGATTCTCCTGCCTCAGCCTCCCGAGTAGCTGGGATTACAGGTGCCCACCACCATGCCCAGCTAATTTTTTTGTATTTTTAGTAGAAACGGGGTTTCACCATGTTGGCCAGGCTGGTCTCGAACTCCTGACCTCAGGTGATCCGCCTGCCTCAGCCTCCTAAAGTGCTGGGATTACAGGCATGAGCCACTGTGCCCGGCCCACAATAGCTTCTTTTTAAAAGCGTTTCACTTGGAAATAATTTTAAACTTAAGAAAGTTACAAGAATAATTCAGAAGCATTCAGCTACCCTTTCCAGAGCCACCTATTAGAATTTTCCCATGCTTACTTTATTAGTTGCCCTTTTCTATCCATATACATCATCCACCACTTCTTTTGGCTCACTAACCAGTTCACTAAATATTTACTGAGTGCTGGGTTCTGTGGAAGCCACAGTGGTGGAGAGAAAGTCATGAGAACTCAGCTAGCAAGGGCAGAACCAGGATGTGAGAGCAGGTGAAAATGATCATTTTTAGTTAAGTCCAGGAATATACTGGTCCTTAACATACTGAATGAAGTCTGGGAATTATGGAGTGCATTCTTCCCGAGCATATTTCATTTGAACTTGATGTTTGCATCCTTACTGACCCCTCTCGGCTTCACATGAAGAAACACATCATAACCTAGGTCCAAGTGGATACAAAAGTTGCTCAGGTTTTTGTCCATAATTTTGAGATTTGTATTTTCCAATTCCAGGAATATAATGTTTTCTGAGTGGACATAGTTCACTTTCAAGTCAATGTTGTTCATCTTTGGATCCCCAGCCTCTAGAATTGTGCCTGGCACAAAATTACTTGAGGAATGCATGAAACGTGAAACTCTTACTAGTCTCTATTAAAGCTATAGAGAACACTTACAGCATGCAGACACAAACTCCTTTAACTCCTTTACCTCTCTCAGCGGTCTCATGGGAGAGGCTCTACTAGTGTCCTCCTTTTACAGAGTAGGATGTAAAGACACAAAGAAGTTAAGTCGCTTTCCCATAGTCGCCCAGTCACGCTCCACAGTTGCTCCACCCTCAGACCTGCCTGACTTCCATGTTTATTAGCAGGAGTTGGGGCATCTCTAGGGCATCATCCTTTCTGCATGTTCAGGCCAAGTTGATATTTCCTTTTTTTTTTTTTTTTTTTTTTTTTTAAGGGAGTCTCACTGTGTCGCCCAGGCTGGAGTGCAGTGGCACAATCTCAGCTCACTGCAACCTCTGCTTCCCAGGTTCAAGCGATTTTCCTGCCTCAGTCGCCTGAGTAGCTGGGATTATAGGCACCCATCACCACACCTGGCTAATTTTTGTATTTTTAGGAGGGATGGAATTTCACCATGTTGACCAGGCTGGTCTTGGACTCCTTACCTCAAGTGATCTACCTGCCTCGGCCTCCCAAAGTTCTGGAATTAGGTGTGAGGCACTGCGCCTGGCCAATATTTCCTTTTAAAAAGCCTCTCCTAGCCTGTTTCTTCCTCAAGGCTTCAAACTTAGTGTTCAGATACATTGCATTATCCATTAGAAAATACTGAAGTCAATGAAGATTCAGTAAGTTTACAGGACCCAACTATAATTACAAAAACTTCCAGATTTGAGGGAGTTCAGTAAATTTCTTTGATAGTCACCTGTGATGGGGGCTATGTAAATGCATTGGGAAAAGCTAAGTATTCTAAATCTTCTCATTATTCTACAAACTGGCAAGTTAAGGGAAGAAGCTGAGAGAACATTCACCCTCTCGATGGCTTCCTGCTCCTAAGTAACACTGACCGGCAGAGTTCAGAGCACAAAGCTTGCTGAAAAGAGTGGCTGTGGACTGTGGCATGCCAGTCTTCACAAATTGTGTTGGAGACCCCAAATGTGAAAGGGAATGCAGATTTTCCACGGTTACAAAAAACATCTCACCTTCCTCCTGGCAGGTAGGTGCTAAGGAATTACACTGAAAAAAATAAAGACAAAAACCCTCTAGGACAGACTCTGTGCTCTGAGGTCAGGCACTCCCCTCTGGATGTTCCTGCCTTACGCAGTGGTATTCACAAAAGCAAATCAAGAGGAAGATATGTGGAGGAAAAACCCTTCTGACATCTCTAAATGGCATCCACTGACTAGTGGCCCAGCCAGCTCCTGTAAAGTGGTGAGTCATCGCAGTAAAGAGGCCCGAGCAGGGAGCAGGGAGCAGGGCAAGAGCTCGGAGGTCCTTCTGCGCAATCAGCAGCAGCCCCCGGCTGGGAGCTCTCCTCGGGGTCCAAGGCTGCATAGCTGAGAGGCCACAGAGTGCCAAGAACCGTTAAGGGGGCCGAGCTGGCCAGGGGGAGGAGGTGGGGGCTGGCAACTCACCGCATTTTGTTGCCATGAGTCACTTAAAAAGTACAAAGAACAATATGATTGGTAGGTGGTTATTGATAGCTCCAGGCATCCAATCCTTCTAGTTTATAAAGATACAAATCTTAATTATTAATGGTTAAGATGAAGAAACAAATGCCTTGAAGTTAGGAAATTCAAACGAATTGTTTCCTCAGATCCCCTCACACAAAAGAGGGTCTGTTCTGTAAAGTCCAGTTTGCTTGGCCTATTCCAAGACCAATGACATTCCTGGTTCTTTCCCAGGGAGGCCAGCTAAACTCACGTTGCAGAAACTTGAGTTCTGCAGGCAGAAACCCACCTGGGAGCCAGGTGAGAGAGACCCACCCTTGGCAGCATTAACTTTTTGGCAAACATACTTTTGATAAATACCCCATAAAGTGATAGTCCAGAAAGCATTGTGTTTTCCTGTGGAATGAAACCAAAGTTAAGACTGCATTGCTGCCAAAAACGTCCCACTCACACACAAGAAGAGTAAGTCATAAGGGCAAAGACAGCACCTACAAGCCTCCAACATCATTTGAGGGAAATTCTCTCAGTCATAGGAAATTAGTATGGATTACTATATATTGTAACCGTATAAGGACTCACAATAGTGTGTGTTGTGTATATAAAAGACAGCCCAGCCATATTATAAATTTAAAGTTCTTGCTAGCTCTATGAGCTATTAAATATATAAACAAATTAAGTGGGTTTATAGGAAAGAGATGAGGCATACCCCTTTAAAATGCTGTGGTGGGACTTTGTTTTCATTTTTTTTTTTTTTTTTTCTTTTTTGAGACAGGTTTTCTGCTCTGTTCCCCAAGCTGGAGTACAGTGGCATAATCATGGCTCACTGCAGCCTTGACTTCCCCAGCTCAAGTGATCCTCCCACCTCAGCCTTCCAAGTAGCGGGGACTAGAGGTGTGTGCCACCACACCTGGCTAATTTTGTATTTTTTGTACAGACAAGATCTCATCATGTTGCCCAGACTGGTCACGAACTCCTGGGCTCAAGTGATCCTCCAGTCTCGGACTCCTAAAATGCTTGTATTGTAGGCGGGAGCCACTGTGTCCGGCCTGTTGTAGGACTTTTGAATTGACAATCTTTTTGTCTTTAACCTTAGTAGTAAAGGCTCTGATGTTGTATTATTAAATATAATACTGGCATTTAACTTGAGCTATATTCCTATTTTTTTTTAAACTATCACTTTCATTGTTATTAAGAATACATTTTAAAAATTAGGAATGAATGTTGAATTTTATCAAATGCAGCCATGGAAAAAATAAAATGATAGTTTTCTCCCTGTTTGGTGAAGGTTATTAATATAGTCTTATTTTATTTCATTTATTTTTATTATTTCATTTTTTATTTTATTCATATATTTTTATTTTATTTATTCCATTGCCCAGGCTGGAAATGCAGTGGCGTGATCTCTGTTCACTGCAACCTCCACCTTTCAGGTTTAAGAGAGTCTCATGCCTCAGCCTCCTGAGTAGCGGTGATTATAGGCATGCACCACACTGGGCTTTTTGTTGGCCAGGCTGGTCTCGAACTCCTGGCCTCAAGTGACCCACCTGCCTTGGCCTCCCAAAGTGCTGGGATTACAGGTGTGAACTACCACACCTGGCACAGATATATATATATATATATATGTATTTATTTTATTTTATTTATTTTTTATTTTTTGAGATGGAGTCTCACTCTGTCACCCAGGCTGGAGTGCAGTGGCAGGATCTCGGCTCACTGCAAGCTCTACCTCTTGGGTTCACGCCATTCTCCTGCCTCAGCCTGTAGCTGGAACTACAGGTGCCCGCCACCACATCCGGCTAATTTGTTTTGTATTTTCAGTAGAGACAGGTTTTCACCGTGCTAGCCAGGATGGTCTCGATCTCCTGACCTCATGATATGCCCACCTTGGCTTCCCAAAGTGTTGGATTACAGGTATGAAACACTGCTCCTGGCAAAATACCACAAGATTTTCTATAGGTATTGACAAACTGATTCTAAAATTTATATGAAAAGCAAAGGAACTAGAATAGCCTAAACAATTCTGAAAACGATGAGCAAAGTCAGAGGATGGACACTATTAATATATTTTTAATATTAAAACATTTATATCCTGATTTAATACTCATATGACCATGGGATATAATTTTCTGAATCTGCTGCTGGATTCTATTTGTTAATGTTTTATTTAGATTTTTGATATCAAAACTCAGTAAGACTGACATTGACACTGTAATTTTATTTTTAATTTGGAATATTTTTGTCCAGTTTTTAGATCAATAAATTGCTTGTTTCATAAAAACACATTCAGAAGCGTTTCTTCTGTCTCTGCTGTGGCACAGTTTGAAGATTGTTCTGGACTTAAGTGCTTCTTAATAATTTGGTGTATTTTCTCTGTAAAACCATCTGGGGCTAGTGCTTTTGGAAGGACAGAACTTCAAATACTGTTTCAGGTTTCTGTCTCTACTCAAGTCAGTTTGCTGCATAATGAACACTGACTGATAAGTGTTCTCTCCTTCCAAAATTTTATAATTTATTTAATTTCCTTGAGGTTATTTTCTGTTTCTCATTTTTATTTTGTATATTAATTGTACTCACTTTGTTCATCATATTTAGATATGTTAGCCAATAATTTGTCAATTTAGTTGTTTGTAAAAAGAATCATCTCTTGGATTACTTCATTTTGCTGTTGAGTTCATTAAATTATACTTTCATCCCCTCAACTTCTTCCCTTCTGATTTGCTTAGTGTGTGTGTATATTTGTGTGTGTTGTGAATTTTTCTGATTTGAGTTGTACACATACTTAGTTTACTTTCATTTGTTGTTGCTCCACATTATATACCATGGGTTTTCATCTGTCAGTGCTTTCTGCGAAGCACTAATTAGCAGTATATATGGTCCTTTGTTTTAATCCTTTCATTAAAAAATAATATATACCTTATGGTTTAAATATAAATACATAAAATTATCTTTCTTATAAAATTTTTAATTAAATTCTTTTATGTTACAAATATAGTAAATACTATCCCATCTTTTTTTCCTCTATATAAATCCTCTATTTTATTTATTTATTTATTCATTTATTTTTGAGGCAGAGTCTCACTCTGTCACTTAGGCTGGAGTGCAGCGGTGTGATCTCGGCTCACTGCAACTTCCGCCTCCCAGGTTTAAGCGATTCTCTTGCCTCAGCCTCCCGAGTAGCTGGGACTACAGCTGCGTGCCATCATGCCCGGCTAATTTTCTGTATTTTTAGTAGAGACAGAGTTTCACTGTGTTAGCCAGGATGGCCTCTATCTCCTGATCTTGTGATCCGCCCGCCTAGGCCTCCCAAAGTGCTGGGATTACGGGCGTGAGCAACTGCACCCTGTCAAATTTTATTTTATTTTTTTACAAAATTGGTCATTATATTTTCTTTTTTTTTTTTTGAGACAGAGTCTCGCTCTGTCGCCCGGCCTGGAGTGCAGTGGCCGGATCTCAGCTCACTGCAAACTCTGCCTCCTGGGTTTAGTCATTCTCCTGCCTCAGCCTCCGGAGTAGCTGGGACTACAGGCGCCCGCCACCTCGCCCGGCTAGTTTTTTGTGTTTTTTAGTAGAGACGGGGTTTCACCATGTTAGCCAGGATGGTCTCGATCGCCTGACCTCGTGATCCGCCCGTCTCGGCCTCCCAAAGTGCTGGGATTACAGGCTTGAGCCACCGCGCCCGGCCTTATATTTTCTTTTCTTAAAAATTATGTTTTTCCTATCATTTGCCCAATTTTCATACGCATATTTAAACAGTTTTTTATAATTAAAACAATAATAATAGTTGCTAAATACCTTAAATTATTTTAAATCACTTGAAGGTGACTTGATTTTTGGGGGTAGGAGGTATCTGGGTGTCAGTAAGATCTTCTTGAAGTCCAGTGACTTTATTAGGGTGTGTTTTAGTTTTTTTTTTTTTTTTTTTTGAGATGTGGTCTCACTCTGTCACCTAGGTTGGATCACTGCTCACTACAGCCTCTACCTCCTGGACCCCAGTAATCCTTCCATCTCAGCCTTCTGAGTATCTGGGACCACAGATGTGTGCCACCACACCCACTGAATTTTTTTTTTTTTTTTTTTTTTTTTGGAGATGGGGTTTCACTGTATTGCTCAGGCTGGTCTTGAACTCCTGGGCTCAAGCGATCCTCCTGCCTTGGCATCCCAAATGCTGGGATTATAAGCATAAGCCACTACAGCCACCCATGTTCTAGTTTTTTTTTGTTTTTGTTTTTTTTTGAGACGGAGTCTTGCTCTGTCGCCCAGGCTGGAGTGCTGGAGTTCAGTGGCGCAATCTCCGCTTATTGCAAGCTCTGCCTCCTGGGTTCATGCCATTCTTCTGCCTCAGCCTCCCGAGTAGCTGGCACTACAGGTGCCCGCCACCATGCCTGGCTAATTTTTTGTATTTTTTAGTAGAGATGGGCTTTCACTGTGTTAGCCAGGATGGTCTTGATCTCCTGACTTCATGATCTGCCTGCCACGGCCTCCCAGAGTGCTGGGATTACAGGCCTGAGCCACCGTGCCTGGCCCCCATATTCTAGTTTTAATCGATGTGAATCCATTTCTTCCCTGGGACACAGTTCCTTTTTAAATATATAAGTCTATATCTCTTTTCCAGTAAAGTCTTTTAAAATTATATTTAAAAATTTTTTTTTCTGTTCAAATTTTCTGGGCTTTTTTAGGGGAGACACTAATTACAGATACCCTTTCCATGTCTTATGCACGTTCTTCCCAGTCTGATTTCCATGTGTATTAATTTTCCTAAAATCAATTTTAACTTTTTTTTTTCTTTCAGAATTTTCTCAAATATGTCATCCATATAGTTTATTCTCTTTTCTGTGAATCCATTTGCTTTATTTTATTTTCCATTTCTTTCCTCAACTCCGTTAATTCATTGTCTTTTTATTTCATCTTAGAGTTCTTTCATCTTGACTTCAAACTGTCATTTCAAAGAAATATTTTTTTTTTCCATTAATTTACCTTTTGTGTGGAGAACATCTCGGTTACAATTTTTATCTGTTGATGGCAAATGTTTTCAAAGTGATACTTCATCTTCACTTTTGATCATTTGTACATACTGCTTTTTCCTGAAGCAGATTGCATAGATCCAATAATTAAATAATTATTTATTATTATTATTACTTTTATATATATTATTATATAAATTATATATATCATATATAATTATATACTTTTATTATTATTACTCCTCTCTACATTTGGAAGTTCATCTTTTCATAAAGGTGTTATTCCCTGGGTTGTTGTGAATTAGGGCCAGAGAAGGGCTGGGGCAGACAGCTTGTAGCAGGTACCTCATGTTCTCCTCTGCCTTCAGAGAGCTCCTTCATTGCCACTCAGCCATGTGAACATGACTGCTATGGGCCAGCAGAGTATCTCTCTGGATCTCAGGGAAGTTACCACTGGAAGCTATTTATCGTCGGGGCACACCAATCATTTTTCTTTTTCACTATGTACCTGGCATGTGGTATGTCTATTTGTGTTGATTTTTCTATAGTTTGCAAGTAGTGTGACTCTAGGTCTGTGAATCACCAATAGTTCCTCCTCTAGGCAGCTGCATCAACACACAGCTTCCTACAAAGATGGCTTCCTGCATGTTTTGTCCTTCAGTCCTATGTCCCAGGAACTCTGTGGCATTAGGGTTCAGGGAAATTCCTCAAACTCTTTTGTGCTCTATAATCTTTTCTTCCAAACCAGGGGCCTTTTGTTGGCTCCTCCAGACACACTGTCTGACTTGGAGAATTCTGTGTGCTCTTGGAAATAGTAGCATCCTATCTCCTTTTGATCTAATTTTTACTGTTCTTGGCATCAATTGTTGGGATTACTGGTTATATTCTGGGGCAGATTTCTGTTTTTTCATTTCTGGGAAGATCCAGTTTCCATTTCTGTTTCTCAATCTCCTTGCCGATTTCAGTTGTAATCAGAAATAAGGGGCAGGTAGATACTTATGCTACCATTTTAAACTGGAAGTCACATCATGCACTTTATTAAGTGGTTCTTTAGTTTTGGCCAGAGCATATCTTATCAGCAGTATGATCCCTAGAGAATATTTATGCAAATTGACCTTATAATTTGGAAAAACAAGTATACCAAAACTCCTTTAGAACTTAAATTGCTATAAAGAAAATTGACATAAATAATTTTGCATGGTCTTACCTCAGTAGCTTGTTTACTAGAAATGTCCACCAAGGGACTCTCTTCTGCCCTTGCCTCCCCTGTGCTGTTGGATGTGTTTTCCAGAAGAGGGAGTTGTAGGCTGTCGGACAAACCATTAATCTTCATCAGAAGTTCGTCTAACAGATTTGCAAATTCATCCAAGTAGTAATTCTGAAGGGAAGAAGGTTAGATTAGTAAATGCATTCAAGAATCTCATTATCCCTCTTCCCTCATTATGCGACGCATCTGCAGACAGTATTGGGCTATGTTAGGAAACATACTGATCCTGCCTGCAGTTAGAAGACCTGGGTGCTAGACCTGCTTTTACGTCTCTATATCTCAGTGCTTCGATTATAATGTACATATACATATATGCATGTAAATGCTACAGTTAATAATGCCTACATAAAACATTATTGAATGGATTTAAAGGCAATAATGCATAGTGCTACTATGGGAAATGAGGTCATTCTTTCATCCCTTCAATTAATAAGTCTTTATTGAGCACTGTTAAAAAAAATAAGGCAATAATGAATGGGGAAGCACATGACAGAGAGTAAAGCCCTATCAAAACGTACAGTACCGTGATTTTTTTTTTTTTTTTTTGAGACAGAGTCTCACTCTGTCACCCAGGCTGGAGTGCAGTGGCACAATCTCAGCTCACTGCAAGCTCTGCCACCTGGGTTCACGCCATTCTCCTGCCTCAGCCTCCCGAGCAGCTGGGACTACAGGCGCCCGCCAACACGCTCAGCTAATTTTTTTTTTTTTGTATTTTTAGTAGAGATGGGGTTTCGTCGTGTTAGCCAGGATGGTCTCGATCTCCTGACCTCATGATCCACCTGTCTTGGCCTCCCAAAATGCTGGGATTACAGGTGTGAGCCACCGTGCCCAGCCAGTACCATGATTATATATGATCGCCTTCAGAACCTCACTGGATGATGCTTAAATATCAGCCGATATGGTTTGGCTGTGTCTCCATTCAAATCTCAACTTGAATTGTATCTCCCAGAATTCCTATGTGTTGTGGGAGGGACCTAGGGGGAGGTAATTGAATCATGGGGGCTGGTCTTTCCCATGCTATTCTTGTGATAGTGAATAAGTCTCACGAGATCTGATGGTTTATCAGGTGTTTCTGCTTTCTCATCTTTCTCATTTTTCTCTTGCCGCTGCCATGTAAGATGTGCCTTTCACCTCTCACCATGATTCTGAGTCCTCCCCAGCCATGTGGAACTGTAAGTCCAATCAAACCTCTTTTTGGGGGCTGGGCACTGTGGCTCATGCCTGTAATCCCAGTACTTTGGTGGTCTGAGATGGGTGGATCATGAGGTCAGGAGATCGAGACCATCCTGGCTAACACGGTGAAACCCCGTCTCTACTAAAAATACAAAATAATTAGCTGGGTGTGGTGGCAGGCACCTGTAGTCCCAGTTACTCGGGAGGTTGAGGTGGGAGAATGGTGTGAACCTTGGAGCTGGCAGTGAGCCAAGATCACGCCACTGCACTCCAGCCTGGGCGACAGAGCAAGACTCCATCTCAAAAAAAAAAAAAACAAAAAACCTCTTTTTGTCCCCAGTTTCAGGTATGTCTTTATCAGCAGCTTGAAAATGAACTAATACACTAATACAGTAAATTGGTACCAGTAGAGTCGGGTGTTGCTGAAAAGATACCCAAAAATGTGGAGGCGACTTTGGAACTTGATGACAGGCAGAGGTTGGAACAGTTTGGAGGGCTCAGAAGAAGACAGGAAAATGTGGGAAAGTTTGGAACCTCCTAGAGACTTGTTGAATGGCTTTGACAAAAATGCTGATAGTGATATGAGCCAAGAAGTCCAGGCTGAGGTGGTCTCAGATGGAGATGAGGAACTTGTTGGGAACTGGAGCAAAGGTGACTCTTGTTACGTTTTAGCAGAGACTGGTGGCATTTTGCCCCTTCCCTAGAGTTCTGTGGAACTTTGAACTTGAGAGAGATGATTTAGGGTATCTGGCAGAAGAAATCTCTAAGCAGCAAAGCATTCGAGAGGTGACTTGGGTGCTGTTAAAAGCATTCCATTTTAAAAGGGAAATGGAGCATAAAAGTTAAAAAAAATTGCAGCCTGACAATGCAGTGGAAAAGAAAAACTCATTTTCTGGGGAGAAGTTCAAGCCAGCTGCAGAAATCTGCATAAGTAGCAAGGAGCCTAATGTTAATCCCCAAGACCATGGGGAAAATGTCTCCAAGCCATGTCAGAGACCCTCATAGCAGCCCCTCCCATCACAGGCCTGGAAGCCAAGGAGGAAAAAGTGGTTTTGTGGGTTGGGCCCAGGTTCCCCGTGCTGTATGCAGCCTAGAGACTTGGTGTCCTGTGTCCCAGCTGCTCCAGCCATGGCTGAAAGGGGCCAATGCACAACTTGGGCTGTGGCTTCAGAGGGTGGAAGCCCCAAGCCTTGGCAGCTTCCATGTGGTGTTGAGCCTGTGGGTGCACAGAAGTCACGAATTGAGGTTTGGGAACCTCAGCCTGGATTTCAGAAGATGTATGGAAATGCCTGGATGCCCAGGCAAAAGTTTTCTGCAGGGGTGGGGCCCTCATGGAGAACTTCTGCTAGGGCAGTGTGGAAGGGACCTAGTGGAGCTGTGAGAAGAGGGCCACCGTCCTCCAGGCCCCAGAATGGTAGATCCTCTGACAGCTTGCACTGTGCACCTGGAAAAGCCACAGACACTCAATGCCAGCCCATGAAAGCAGCCTGGAGGGGGCTGTACCCTGCAAAGCTACAGGGGCAGAGCTGCCCAAGACCATGGGAACCCACCTCTTGCATCAGCATGACCTGCATGTGAGCCCTGGAATCAAAGGAGATCATTTTGGAGCTTTAAAATTTGATCGACCTGTTGGATTTTGGACTTGTATGGGGCCTATAATCCCTTTGTTTTGGTCAATTTCTCCCATTTGGAACAGTTGTATTTACCCAATACCTGTACCCACATTGTATCTAGGAAGTAATCAGCTTGTTTTGATTTTACAGGCTCATAGGCAGAAGGGACTTGCCTTGTTTCAGATGACACTTTGGACTGTGTACTTTTGGGTTAATGCTAAAATGAGTTAAGACTTTGGGGTACTGTTGGGAAGGCATTAATTGGTTTTGAAATGTGAGGACATGAGATTTGGAGGGGCCAGGGGCAGAATGATATTGTTTGGCTGTGTCCTGATTCAAATCTCAACTTGAATTGTATCTCCCAGAATTCCCGCATGTTGTGGGAGACCTAGTGGGAGGTAATTGAATCATAGGGGCTGGTCTTTCTCATGCTGTTCTCGTGATAGTGAATAAGTCTCACAAGATCTGATGGTTTATAGTGGGTTCCCACTTTTGCATCTTGATCATTTTTCTCCTGCCGCCTCCTTTCACCTCCCACCATGAATCTCAGGCCTCCCGAGTCCTGTGGAACTGTAAGTCCAATTAAACTTCTTTTTGTTCCCAGTTTGGGGTATGTCTTTATCAGAAGTGTGAAAACGAACTAATACATCAGCCATGGAAGAAAGTGAGTATTCAGTGTGTAAACACCTGGTTTGATTTGTTTACATTCATGTCTGGGATGACCGACTCAAACAATGCACCTAAGGCTCCATGGTTTGGATAGGAGTTTGGGTTTGATAGTAGGCACCAAAAGCAAATGACTAACTCAGGGGACAGAATACAGCATGTCTGTGTCCTGGGGAAGACCATAAACTCTGTCTTTCCAACTGTACAGGTCATTATAAGGCTATAGCGAGTTAATGCAGGAGAATGTGGTTAGTAATCTGTAAAGTGTTTTAGAATTGCAAGGGAAAATTCCATGAGTTGCACTATGATTGAGACTAATTCTGTGGCTTTGCAATGAGATTTGGCATGGAAACATACTCATGCTTTGATAACTGATAGCAAAGTTCTGCAATGAAACCATCACCTTGAGTGTGTGCTATCATGCTCAGTAATCCAAGATCCCATAGCTTACGTGATTCTCAACCATCTCAGCCTCTTCCAGCTTTGGTGTTTCCAGTCTCAGAAAGGTGAGGGTCTTTTCCCACATATAAGCAGTGACATCTTTAAGTCTCACAAGAGATTTACTTTGAAAATATTTTCTTTTTCGGGGTAAAGTCATGAGAAAACCTCTCAGCTAGGAAAAAGAAAAAAATAAAGACAAATTTCATGTTAGCAACCTAAATAAAGAGCCTTGTTAATGTGAAAAACTACACAATGAAGATTATATCTGATGATGCTACTTTGTGACCTTTTGGTAAAATAGTGATTTGTTGGTTAAAAAAAGCAAAATCAGGAAAATACCTCTCCTGAATTGAACTAAATGGCGGTAAGATGATCTCAGCAATGGAAATTCATTGTATTATAAAGGTTGTTTTCAGAATCTAACTTTGAAGACTCAGATTATCAATGCAATGTGCAGGCCTGTAATGTAAAGTCTATGTCTCAGTTTCGGTGTCCCCTGCTGAGCCATTCTGAGCTGTGGGTGAGCCTCAGGAGAGAGGCCTGTGCCCGTGCCTGGTAGACCAGAAAGGGTCTTGGGTTCAGCAACCTGTTGTGCCCTCAGCATGTGCTCTATAAGCCTCCAGGTGTTTTATTTCTTCACTGCAGACTGTAAGCTGTTAGCTCAAAAGCCTACTGGTACCAAATTCAAATTTTTACACATCCAATTATTTCAAAAACAACCCAAACAATTTTTTAGCCACGTTGAGCCTGTCAGCTTTACACACCCTGCAAAACCTCAGGGGACAGCAGTTACCCACTGATAATGTTATAAGGCCTCAAGCTGCCACTGGCCTCAGGAGCTTTCTGACCCAGAGCCTCCCCTCCATGCTGCCCAGCAGCATCCTCTAAGGGGTAAACTCCCTCTCTGCTGCCCCTCTCCCCTGAGATCTCCCTTGCTCTTCCTCCTTTATGGATTGTTCTTGGCCCCTACACTGTAAACCTGTGGACAGTTTCATAGCATGAGGTAGTTCCCCCACATGGAAACACTTCAAAACATTACCCAAATAAAGTTTGTGTGTGTTATCATCTCTTGTGGTCATATGTGTGTTCTTGATTGGTCCGCAAATCCCTCGAACCCCTCACAAAGTTTCAGAACTCTGCAAAGATGCTCAGGAGCCTGAAAGGGTAGGCCACTGGTGTGTAAGTCTGAGGCCTCCCGGCTTTACCAGCAAAACAGCCACGGGGGATAGCAAGGCCTGACTCTTGCACCCAGAGACCTCCATGCAATATTGCCTGCCTGTCTCAGAAGATAGCATCCAGGTGCCTAAGCATGATATTCAAGGCCCTTCACTCCTGACTCTAACCATCCTTTTCAGCACATTGTCCACTTGACCCAGAACTCCAGCATGGCCCTCGCTGCATGCCCGCTGTTTAAAATGCTGCTCTCAGCAGTTGTCACCATGAGTGGAACTCCTTATCAAGGCTCCCTCTCCTGCTGTGTGAAGATTTCCTGGTCTCCTTAGGAAGAATAAATGAGTCTCTGATCTAAGTTTCTTGCTATTTGAGGACACTTCTAGTTAGGCTTTAAAAGTGCCTATAATTGTGTAAGATCTGTATGCTGAGAACTATAAAACAGTGATGAAAAAAAATCAAAGACTACCTAAATAAATGGAGAGAAATACAGAATTCTAGGACTGAAAAAACTTAATATTATTAGGATGACAATTCCCCCAAATTTGATTTATACTTGCATAGCAAGTTCAATCAAAATACCAACATGATTTTTAAAAAAGATATTAACAAGATGATTCTAAAACTTACATTGAAAGGCAGACGAGCTAGAATAGCTACAACCAAAACAGAATAAAGCTGGAGGACTCATCCATGCTACTTTAAGATTTGCCACAGAGTGATCAAGACCTCGTGGGATTGGCTAAAGGAAAGATCAATGGAGTAGAACAGAGAACCCAGGTATAGATACACACAGTCGATTGCTTTTTGACAAAAAAGCACCTGGAGGCTTATAGAGCACATGCTGAGGGCACAACAGGTTGCTGAACCCAAGACCCTTTCTGGTTTCCCAGGCATAGGCACAGGCCTCTCTCCTGACGCTCACCCACAGCTCAGAATGGCTCACCAGCGGACACCGAAACTGAGACACAGACTTTACACACAGGCATGCACATTGCGTTGATAATCTCAGTCTTCAAAGTTAGATTCTGCAATTCAATGGAGTAAATATTCTTTGAAAAAATTGTGCTGGAATAATTGGATATTCATTTATAAAAAACAGGAACTCTGTTCCATACCTCACATCTTACATTAAAATTAGCTCAAAACACATGATTAACCTAAATGTAAAACATAAAACTATAAAAATTCTAGAAGAAAGGCTGGGTGCAGTGGCTCAGTCTGTAATCCCAGCACTTTGGGAGGCCGAGGCTGGAGGATCATGAGGTCAGGAGTTCGAGACCAGCCTGACCAACATGGCGAAACCCTGTCTCTACTAAAAATACAAAACTAGCCGTGCGTGGTGGCACATGCCTGTAATCCCAGCTACCCAGGAGGCTGAGGTAGGAGAATCACTTGAACCTGGGAGGCAGAGTTTGCAGTGATCTGAGATCACGCCACTGCACTCCAGCCTGGGTGACAGGTGAGACTCTGTCAAAAAAAAAAAAAAAAAAATTATAGAATAAAATAATAGGAGAAAATATATGTGACCTTGGGTTTGGCAATTCATTTGAGCCAGGGAACCAACAGCAAAATCCATAAAAGAAAACATTGAAAAACTGGCCTTTATCAAAATTTATAACTTCTGCTCTGTAGAGATGCTGTTAAGGGAATAAAAGGAGAAGCTACATATTTATAAATCACATATCCAATTTAAAAACGGTATTCAAAATATAAAAATCATCATAATTGTTTGTATATGCCAGTCTTCCCCTCTGGACTGTGAGCTCCCTAAGGCAGGAACCAGTTATTATCTTTGTTTCGCCATTGCCTAAATATAATGGGCATTCTTTAGGTTTTTGTTGAATGAGTGCGTGAATGAACAAATGATGGATGGGTGGGTGGATGGGTGGACAGGTAACTAGTTTGGTGAGCAGGTGGGCGGATGGGTGATCAATGGATTTATGCATTCATGGATGAGCAAGAGTGGGGAGCTAGCATCACTGATAAAAGCAAAGGGCTTGGGCCTGAGTGTTGTCAAGGTGTGAACATGAACAATCACTTTTAGTTTCCCTCTAGCTACTAAACTAGAGCACCGGTAGACTTTTAAGGACTGTGGAGAATTTTTATCCACTTACAAAGCTTGAATATTCAATTTACTGCACTTGTAATGGGCTCTACAATGTGTCAGAAACTACTACTCTAAAAGGCAGGCACACCAATATGCCTGCTAGGAATGTGGCTAGAGTTCAAAAGGAAACCAAAACCAACAGCACAGGACAATGGGCGCAATGAGGAGGCATGCTCAGAGCCTTCGGGGCTCCAGGGGAGGATCGGTGCTGGCAGAGCTCCTGGAGGGAACACCACACTGACCCTGTGTGGAAGAAGAATCTCTTCTTCCATTGAAGGAGTTTAAGCCATGTATGACATGACTAGAGTTACCAGTGGCAGATCACTAGGAGGGTGTGAAACAGGGAGCCGTTCCTCCTTCGGCCCCTAGCCTAGCCTGGAGAACACGTCCAGTGGAGGGTGGCTGATGGGAGTGCAACTCTGATAAGATGGAAAGACTGAGAAAAGGCAACAGATACCCCTGAGGCAGTGTGAGATTGCAGATGAAGTTCAAAGCAAGGAGATGATGTGATTCAGTGCAGGGTGAGGGGGGCCAGGGAAGCTTCCTGGAGGAGGTGGCACCCTGGGGTGGCTGTTGTCGTGCTGGACTGTTCTAGAGTAAGTGAGAGTCAAACCAACTGTGTTTGACTGATCTGACCTCCCAGGGCAGGTGAGCTGGGTGGCAGGGATTCATTACTATGAGATCTGGCCTGTGTTGCCTGGCCCTGTCCACGTGGACCAGAGTGTCACTCCAACAGCAAATGAAACTTTTACAAACCATGACTTGAAAGTTGGGGACGTGTTTACTTACCATTCCAAAACACAATGTGGCAGAGACTGTGAAAAGGATGCCAAGGTAACAAGCCATGGCCCGCTGGTCAGACTTGGAAAGGCCAAGGAGGGAGTCTTTTTGGCTTCTGGGAAAATGAAATAGCAGTCCGGGGAAGGCGTCTGTGAAGGTACCAGGTGGCAGAGCCCACATAGTGAGCAGAAATCGGCGCAGGTAGGAGAGGGCAGCCAGCATCAGGGCCCCCGCCAGCTGCAGAAAGAAAAGCCAGAGAGCACTGACCTTGTCACCTCTTCTTAGGAGTGGAAGACTCAACTTCCAAATGTTGAAAATAGAGATGAACTTGGAGGGGCAGTTCTGGGAGTGTGGATCAATCACATCATCCCTGGTTTTGAACCCAAAAGGCGGTGTCGCCCTCTCACCCCTCTCCCAGGCTCCCTCCTCCCACCCCACCAGCCCCCGACACTGTGGATAGTCTTCCTCCTCTCTTTCAAGGGATCTTCCTGCCAGTGCCACTCTTCTCTCCTCAGCTGCCTCCTCTCCTGTGGTGACAAGCGGCCTGCTCCCCTGGCCTTTGGGCCCCTTAGGAGGCCATGGTTGCCACGAGGAGGCAGCTCCCTCATCATCTTTATGCCCCCTGCACCTGGCCAGAGCTTAGTAAAATAAACCCCTTAGGAAGCATCAGGAGAGCTTTCCGATTTTGATGTAAATTTGGTTCAGGTTAAGTTTCATGGTCCTGGTTGTTCTAACAGACTGGGAACTTGGCCTGGGATCTAAGCGGTTGTATCATTGGCCTTGTTCATGCTTCTCACTCCATCTGCTCCAACCAGCTCTGGTGCTGACAAGTATTTTCTCAGCCTGGATGTCAGACCATCAGGCGGTTGTTCCATAGGTCCACACGGGGCTGTGTGTGTAGACTGTGGACGGGCCTGCAGAGAGGCCCTACCCAGCTGCAGCTATAGTCACGGGCTGCGTTCTGTGTGGGTCCTTGCTGGATTCATGTGTAACCCTGGACGGGTACCCAAAGACTCCCCTATGAATGCACTGGGACTCATTTTAGTGTTACTTACTCCACAAGTGAAATCAGACATCAGTGGAACTCAGAAGAAAGACAGCACAACCTGTGAGTCTACAACTGGACAAATTGAGCTGTGTGGTCTCCTGGTCTCCTCTTGATGCCTATGCATCTATACTTGCTGCAGTTAGAATTCTGCTACTTAATTTGGACATAAATTATTTATATTCTGGGCTTTTTTTTCCTTACATAAAAGCATTTTTGCATGTTGGTAAATGGTCTCAATAATGACTAGTTCAATCGCTCCGTAAATTCTACACGCATATAATCTCAAAGGCCAGTAATAACCTTCAGGGCAAACATTGTTAATGCTTCTTCTGGAGGCAGAGGTTGGGCAACTGGTTGGTGCTCACAACAGTAAGTTAGGGCGTAGGACAGCCGGGTTCGAAAGTCACTCTCTCTGACTCTCAGGTTTGTTCTCTCTGCCCTGGTTTGCTGAGAGTGTTCCTCCACTGCAAGGCAAATAAGGTTTGGGGAACCCCTTCCCTGGAGCAGGAGACCTGTGCTTGGTGTCCTGTGTGGCCTGGATGCTGACAGCCAGAGCCTCCTAACTCAGGGCACTTGGCCAAGACTCTCCCTTGGCCCTGATTGCAATTCTGTGCTGTACTAGGGCCTGTCAGGTTGGAGCAAGCTCTTTCCCTGCTGGGACCAGATCGGAATCAACAGCACTCCAGGAACTTCATCAGGGCTCCAAGCTGTACTCCAGACCTGTTGATGTGGGGCTTCACCCTCCAGACCAGACTTCAGGGCCAGCCCTGGATGAAAACTTGGCTGTGCCCTGGGGTTTGAGCCAGGAAAACCTGAGAACCTTCTAAGAAGAACCGTGCCTACCCATAGATATCTTGGTTATGATAGTTAAATGAAGTAATCTATGAAAGGCCCAAAGTGCCATTCCTGGCACTTAGAGAAAGCTCAGTAGGTATTAATAACTACTTATATTAGTCATAATGACATGCTGTTGTAAGGTATAGTACAGAGCAAGTGTTTCATAAGTCACAGTCATTGTTGTCATGAGCATAACTTACTATATAACTATTGATATCAGTTATCTAAAACCGCACTGTAAGGGGTTAGAAGACTGGAATTCTAGACAGTGTTTACCTTGAGAGCAGTTTGTTTTCCCCTTGAGAAAGGCTGACAAGAGTACACAGATCAATGGTTTACAAGGGAAATCACATGATAAAGGGGAGAGTTCTTACCACTGCTACAAAGATGCTGGGGAGCGAGTGGCGCGTCATGGAGGAGCAGGATGCCATTGTGTTTCGAATACCAGGAAGATAGATGCATTTTAATGTGAAGAGGAATAAGAGGATTCCCTGGAGCCATCGAGCCCTCTAAGACAGAAGAACAGAGCAGTCAGTGTGTCATGCCAGTCACTGAAAGGTGCAGACATATTCACAGCTGTCAGCCGTGCATAAAGAGTTCACTGGATTTGATGATGTTATATAGACCCATGAGTCTCCGAGGAACATCAAGTGCAGATGTCTGCAGAGGAGAATGAGTTGGAATTAGGGCTAAATACAAATCATAACATATTTTGAGAAGACCTGCTGTGAATTCTGGCCTGGCCATTTCTTTGAACACCAGGATGGAGCAGGTCTAGCAGGCACACACAGATGGGACTCTGTCCACCCCACATCTGTTCTCCCTGTCTGCGCCACAGTCTAGTGGGCTATAAGAAAATCATTACCACGGAGGGGGCTCAAATAAGTATTTAGTGCATGCTTATTTCCTTCCTCCCCAGTTACATGTACAGAATAGGGCACCAACACTTTCCAAGTAGGTTTTTAAAAATGTAATCCTCACAAATACGGGAGGTACTCCCCTTTTACAGCTCCAGAGTCTACGGCTCAGATAAACAGTGTGAACAGACAAACATAGTACAACTGGAGGCACGGCAGACCCAGGGGCAGACAGCCTCCTGGACTCGTCCACATTCACAAGGCCTCTAGGAAGGCTCCTCCCTTCTCCCCTCCCTACCAGGGACTCACGGGGAAAGTACTTCTGTGTATGATCTCATATGCTCTCACCAAAATTGTAAGGTCAAGAGAAAAGAAATGACAGCTGGATGGTTTAAAATCTATATGGGCAATGAATCAAGGTTTTCTGTTTGTTTTATTTCCTCAGTGATTGGGACAAAGTCAACAATGACTTCTGACAACCAAAACCTAGAGAAGCTGTGAGTGGCTGTCACCGCTCAGGTTCCTTCAGAGCAGGCAGGGCCACACACAGGAGAATGGGGATGAATAGGGCTCTAGCCAGCACCAGCCAAGAGAAATGCAATGCAAGCTGTGGAATTTTCTAGTAGCCACGTTTTAAAAAGTACAATTAAACAGAGTAAATGTATTTTACAATATATTTTGTTTAAATGAGTTCATGTTAAATCATGTAAAATAGCATCATGTCAATATGTAACCAACATAAAGATTATTGAGATATCTTACATTTTTAATTTTTTTTCTTTTTTGTTGAGATGGAGTCTCGCTCTGTCGCCTAGACTGGAGTGCGAGTGCAGTGGCCGGATCTCAGCTCACTGCAATCTCCCGCCTCCTGGTGAGTTCAAGCAATTCTCCTGTCTCAGCCTACTGAGTAGCTGGGACTACAGGCATATGCCACCACAGCGGCTAATTTTTTTTTGTATTTTAATAGAGACGGGATTTCACCATGTTGCCCAGGCTGGGCTTTTTTTTTTTGTTTGTTTGTTTGTTTTTTGAGACAGAGTCTCGTTCTGTCACCCAGGCTGGAGTGCAGTGACGTGATCTCCATTCACTGCAAGCTCCGCCTCCCGGGTTCATGCCATTCTCCTGCCTCAGCCTCCCGAGTAGCTGCGACTACAGGTGCCCACCACCACGCCTGGCTAATTTTTTGTATTTTTAGTAGAGATGGGGATTCACTGTGTTAGCCAGGATGGTCTCAATCTCCTGACCTCGTGATCCGCCTGCCTCCACCTCCCAAAGTGTTGGGATTACAGGCGTGAGCCTGGGTGCCCGGCCTGCCCAGGCTGGTCTTGAACTCCTGAGGTCAGGCAATCCGCCTGCCTTGGCCTCCTGAAATGCTAGGATTATAGGCATGAGCCACTGCACCCAGCACATTTTTAATTTTTGTACTAAGTTTATAAAGTCCAGTGAGTATTTTACACCCACAGCACATCTCAGTTTGGACTATCCCCATTTCGAGTTCTCAATAGCCATCTGTGGCTAGTGCTGACTATTGGACAACACAGCTCTAAACTTCTGTGGACAGAGTGAAAGGGCCCCTTTCTTGCCCGCATCTGACTGACGGATGCCATAAAGCCTTCTGAGTAATTCACCATTATTAGGACTTTTATTTATGGAACATCTGCTAGGTGCCAAGCTGTTCCAAGGATATGTTTGGATATGCATGTACAAATACACAGACACGCGTGCGCACACACACACACACACACACACTCAAATCCTGGCAAAACCCCCAAGGTGTGTATCATAGTTCTACGTTATTAAGACTCGAAGAAAGTTAAGAAACTTGCCCAATGGTACATGGTCAAAGCGGAGCTGGGAGTGAGTTTTAAGTCTGCTGACTCTAAAGCCTGTGCATTTTCATTTTCACACGCTCAAGTCATAGCTCTTTAATTCTGGGTGTTAAATTCCATCATCAGAAAGTCATTTGTGCTTATCTTGAAGATGACTCGTTCTTCCAGCACCTGGGATGCAGCCTACGTTGAAGTTAGAGCTAAATTCCTCTAACTGTCTCTACAGAGAATAAGTTGACGAACAGCACAAGAGGTGCCCACAGAAGTGGAATCAGGAGGGAAACCCATAGTGTGGGCAGAGACCAAGGTGCCAGAACAGAGATGGGTACACGAGGGAACCTCAGAGGACAAACATTGTCTACGCTGCACATTTCCCGAAAGCTGGCCCTGAACACACAGCAACATAGCAATAGAGCTGAATGGTGTGAGATATAGGTTCCTGCCTTGAGCACTCCTGGGCCAGGACAGTGTGGACCATGTCCTTGGAGGGCCGTTCCATTGCATTATAGTTCTGTGCTTAGGAATGCGGCTACCCAGGACCCCAAGACCAGAGGCCAATTCCAGTGCAGCTCGTATGTCAATGTGAGTGACCTTGCGCCAGTTGCTTAACCTTTCAGAGCCTCGGTCTAGATGGGTGGCATATTAGTCCTGTTTCATTAGATGGTGGGATAACTTAACATACACGTGATTATATAGAATTTAGGCAGTGCATGGCAGGAGCAATCCTCAGTACATGTCGGCTCTTCTCAGAAGCTAATTGAGGAAATGGAAATTGGCACCTGCCCTAGACAGGATCCCCAGGGAGGAGGGACTCTCCCCTGGTAAGTTTTTCTGGCAGGGGCAGGGAACATAATGAGAAAGATAGGACATCAGCGGGGAAAAGGGATATAAGGATGAATTCACCTCCCAAGGCGAGAAGTCAGAAGGAGGCTATTTACTCCAAGTCACCAGGTCAGTATGTAGACCAGATTCATGTTTGCCCTAATCATGCTTCTAGAAAACCTCCCCTGCCCACATCAGGTGAAAAGAACATCCTACAAGTGTTTCACTCTGCTTCACCTTCCTGAGGTCCGCACCTGCTGGCCAATCAGTGACTAATCAGATGCTCTTGTAAGCTGTGCACTGAGAGAGAGAAAGCCGGCCACCATCTGTGGGCCTTTAAGCACGGGCTAGAGAGTACCAGGCGTGTTGGCATTGCAACCACCAGGGTCATGCAAGGCCACAGTTATGTGGGTAAGCCAGAACCCAAATAGTAGGAAGTGGGTTGACTAGCAGAGCTATACTGTAAAAGGTAGACCAGGAAGCCTGCTGTCTGTCCCAGAGAGCGATGCCAATAAATTAGGCAGTCAGTCCTCATCAGGCCCTAATATTGGTACCAGGTGAGCAGTAGTGAACAAACTAGATACATTCTCTATTCTGCAGCTTCCAGCCTTGTGGGGGAAGACAGTAAACCAAATAATTGCTTAATGCAGATTTCATTAGATGCTGATAAGTGCCTGCAGAACACGTCCCTAGTTGGCCTTGGCCAGCACAGCTCTTCCCCTTTTCTTGCTTATAGTTCTCACAATAACTGTTGAATTTGCTAGGAATGCAACATCCGGAGATAAGGAGGAACTACATGGAACATCGTGGGCTCTGGTCATGTTCCTCTGAGAAGAGGATGCCCTCTAACACTTTAGCACAGCATGTTATGTTCCCCCAGCTTATGAAACTTCAGGGCAGGCGACTTTCCAGGCTCTCTGAACTGGTGCAAGTGGGACACACATAGACAGGACTCTGTCGGGACACACGCAGATGGGACTCTGTCCACCCTGGTCAGCTTTCCTGAGCTGGGGGCACCAGCTCATCATGCAGCCCAGGCTTCCGCTGTCCCTGCCAATCTGTGAGTGACAGTTGCTTTGCTTTGCATGTGCAAGTGTTCTGTCTCATCAGACTCATGTATTCTTTTTTTTTTTTTTTTTTTTTTTTTTTTTTGAGACGGAGTCTGGCTCTGTCGCCCGGGCTGGAGTGCAGTGGCCGGATCTCAGCTCACTGCAAGCTCCGCCTCCCAGGTTCACGCCATTCTCCGGCCTCAGCCTCCCGAGTAGCTGGGACTACAGGCGCCCGCCACCTCGCCCGGCTAGTTTTTTGTATTTCTTAGTAGAGACGGGGTTTCACCGTGTTAGCCAGGATGGTCTCGATCTCCTGACCTCGTGATCCGCCCGTCTCGGCCTCCCAAAGTGCTGGGATTACAGGCTTGAGCCACCGCGCCCGGCCAGACTCATGTATTCTTTTACTTCAGGAGAAAAGCCAAATCTTCCGCTTGGGCTCCTTTAGAACCTGTTTCTTTCCTCTAGCCTAGGGAGTTTCTCTTACTTGCAACAAAGTAAGAGTTTGCAAAGGAGGCAGGGACTGGGGCACTGGTGGAGGAAGCAGAAGTGTAGTGCAAATGAGCCTCATCCTGCCTGGTTCTCCTTCCACAGAGGACAGGAGCCAAGGGGTGAGAGGGAGGTTGTGGGGGAGATGGATGGACTGTGGGGAGAAGTGGCCTGAAGCTGGAGGGGAACTTGCCCTTGTTCTCTAGGTTGCTATAGGACTCACCCAGCCCTGGGGGTGGCCCTGGGGCCTTGACCGCCCTCTAGATGGGAAAAGGAGGGCAAGGGGGGTAGGGGAGGGGCTAGTTCTGAGGGCAGCAGGGTAAGGAAGCAGAATATGTGGGCTCATCTTCCACCACCACAGCACGGCAGCGTCCCATACTGTTGTGGGGGGATCCTGCCCCGTCTCATGGGCCCCCTCCCCGGGGCTCATCCAGTCCCATCTGTGCTCATTTGCCTGCTCCTCCTAGTAGGAGCTCCCATCCTGTGGGGAACCATTCCCTGCAGGAAGGGCCGCCTAGGGGAAGGAGGTGCAGGGACTTTGAAACCAGACTTCCCTCAGTTGAGAGACCTGATGCTTTCTGTGAGCCTTGGTGTCTTCACTTGCAGAGTGGCTAATACTGCCTGCATTTATGACTGTCACCAGGATGAAGAGAGAAAATAGTGTGTCTAAGCAAGTCAGCGCTAGCCTCCTTTCTCCACACTGCATCAACACCTGCTTCCTGTGCCCCTTACGGTCCCCTGGAAGCACTGGGAAAATTCCAGGCTCTTGAGTTCTGCTCCACGCAGAATCCACACACCCCAGTGTTCAAAGCACGTCTCAAGTTCTCCAGGCCCTTCACTGACTGTCCTGGCCAGTCTCATCTGCCAGCTCAGAGCATCATCTCTCAATATGGAACAAATCTGTTATCTCGCACCTTCTAGAGCTTGTGTGACCTCTGCCTTTTGGATGGCATCACAGTGCATGGCCTCTATCTGTATGGCCCTGAGCACACTATGTACCTGATTCCATGATGTTATAAGGGTGAGGTCCATAAAGGCTTGGCAAAGGCAAAGTCCTCTGTGAAACTGGTCAGTGACGTCTCCAGCAAGAGTAGCAAGGTGGCCGGAAACTGCATAGTAGGTGAGGCTCACTCCAACCACGGAGAGCTGCAACATCCAAGAGAAAGGCCCTCAGATGGCTCCTGAGGAAGGGCGTACCTGGCACCCCATGTGACACGCATCGTAAGTTACAGTGATGCGTTGCTTAACGACAGGAATGCCTTCTGAGAAATGCATCGCTGGGCGGTTTTGTCCTTGGGGTAACATTATAAGGTGCACTTACACAAATACAGACAGTCCCACACCCCTAGGCTATATGAGACAGCCTATTGTTCCCAGGCTACAAACCTGTGCAGCGTGTTCCTGTACTGAACACTGTAGGCAATCATACACAAAGGCAATCATACACAATGGTAAGTACTGGTGTATCTAAATATATCTAAGTGTAGAAAAGATACAGTAAAAATATAGTACGAAAGGTAAAAAATGGTCCACCTGTATCAGCACTTACCATGAATGGTACTTGCAGGACTAGAAATGGCTCTGGGTGAGGCAGTGAGTGAGTGGTAAGTGAACATGAAGGTCTAGAGCATTACCGTACGCTAATGTAGACTTTAAAAACGCTGCACACTTAGGCTACACTAAATGTGTAAACACATTTTTGTTTCTTCAGAAATAAATTAACCTTAGCTTATTGTAACCCTTTTACTTAAAAAACTTCTAATTTTTTAACTTTTTACTTTATAATAACACAGCTTAAAACACAAACACACTGTACAGCTGTACAAAAAATATTTTCCTTATATCCTAATTCCAAAAGCTTTCTTCTATGTTTAAAAGTTTTTTTAAAATTTTTATTTTTAAACTTCTTTACTAAAAACTAAGATACAAACAGACATATGTAGCCTAGGCCTACACAGGGTCAGAATCAAGATGTCATTAGGTGACAGGAATTTCTTAGCACCATATGATCTTACGGGACCACCGCCTCGGCTGAAATTCGTGTGGTACATGATGGTGACTGTAACAACACTAAATGATGCCTGATCTCAAATGCTGTTTTGAGATTAACACTACAGAGGGAGAAAACTGCAATAACGTTAGCAGTAGCTAGTGCATCATCAATTTCTTATTTAAATTATTTTTTCAAGATATACACAGTTTATTGTTATTTTTCAAAAGAAAATGACACAAGAGAGGCTACCTCCAGCCAGTTCCTTGGTTTTCGCCAGTAGCTGAGGAAGCCCTTATCCATCATATGGTAGAGTTGAACACAGAGGTGGACCAGGCTGAGCGCCAGGAAGACCAGCTTGTGGAGAGAATGTAAACAAACAAGATCAGCACGAATGCTGATAAATTGTTTTCTGAAGGTCTAAACATGTGAGTGGCTCCCCTGCCGATCACCTTTGAGTAGCCAGGATGCAAGCCCATTTCCTGTTCTGCAGAGGTTTAATCCTAAACTTGCTCTTCGGTAGGCACTTGGGGTGGTTTGGTGCCTCTCCACAAGTCAAGCACTCACAGAAACTCCATGCCAGGGGTTAGAGCCCGAGATGGTCTCTGCACTCAGGGAAAGCATGGAATACGGGCATCTACAGCCACTAGGTCTCCCGACCGCCATGCCGATCCTCCAGGCCTTCCTTGGCACCACTCAAAAGAGTGAGTTTCTGTGTACATGTGAAATAGATAACATACGAACTATATATACATATATATTAGTTTTCTCAGTCAAGTAAAGCCTTCTTTTAAAGCTCCCTTATAAGCACTTTCTTGAAGTTCTCTACGTGGTTCTCTCTCCATTGGTGAGTTACCTGTTGATTCATGCCTTCAATCACTAACCCAAACTCAAATTTAGTTATGGATTTGCAAGTAACCGAAGCACATCAGCACGGCTTTATGCATCTTCTCTGTCCTCTGTTGGAGTTATGTGCCTTGTGTCCCATTGGCCCGCTGTAAGGAGCTACACACATAATCAGAGCAGGGTTCACTTTTGGGTGCTGCAAGGTGTTTAAAAGCAGTGCTGTGCTGTTCTCTATTGGAGCCTGAAACAAAGAAACTATCAGGAAAAGTGATCCTGCCATTGTCTACAATTGCCATATTTTGTCCAATATGATGTTTTGATATGAATTCTGATGTTTATAAATATCGCACCAGAATACTGTTTGCCGTGATTACCAAGTATTTGTGGTGCCCCTTAAGTTTGATGCCTAAGGTAAGTGCCTCACGTGTCTCCCCCAGGCAGACTCTGACCAGTGGCCCAGGCTCCCACCCTCCGTTCCACCCACTCCAGCACGAGCTGAGCTCTACGCAAATCACAGCCTTTACTGGGTCACTGAACAGTCCCTAGAGTCTAAAACCTCTTGGGACTCCCCTCTCTTCACTCCTAAGGCAAAGTAACCTTGACCTGAAGAGTCAGCAGGACTTAGTTCTTCATAGCAGAAAAGTCAGCTACAGGCAGAAAATCAGGAAAGTTACCAAGGAATAACTCAGAGTGACTTCTGATGTTTTGGATTGTTCAGTGAAGATATGTGGACATATTCCATCTCACCAAGACCCTGGGTACTATGGACTGAAGATTTGTGTTCCCTTGAATTCGCAGGTGGAAGCCCTAACTCCCGGTGTGGATATATGTGGGGAAGGGGCCTATAAGGAAGTAATCAAGGTTAACTGGGGCCCTGGTCCTATAGGATTAGTGTCCTTACGCAAAGAGACCCTAGACAGCTCTCTCTTGCTCTCTTTCCCTGTGTACACCCACAAAGAAGAGGTTCTGTGAGCACATCGTGAGAAGGTGGCCATCTCCCAGGACTAGAGCCCTCGCCAGAACTTGACCAGGCTGGGCTCTTGATCACGGAATTCCAGCCTCGGGGAGTGTGGGAAATAAATGTCTTTTCTTTTCTTTTTTTTTTTTTTTTGAGATGGAGTCTTGCTTTGTCACCCAGGCTGGAGTGCAGTGGCGCGATCTCGGCTCACTGCAACCTCCACCTCCCAGGTTCAAGCAATTCTCCCGCCTCAGCCTCCCGAGTAGCTGGGATTACAGGCGCATGCCACCATGCCCAGCTAATTTTCATATTTTTTTTTTTTTTTTAGTAGAGATGGGTTTTCACCATATTGGCCAGGCTGGTCTTGAACTCTTGACCTTGTGATCTGCCTACCTTGGCCTCCGAAAGTGCTGAGATTACAGGCGTAAACCACCGCACCTGGCCATAAATGTCTCTTTTCAAAGCACCTAGTGTAGGCTATTCCGTTATAGCAGCCTGAGCTAAACCCCTGGGGGAATCTAAGCATCAGGCCCCATTCCCCCGTGATGAATTTGGTACCTCAAGACAGCTCTATATTTGCCCTTGCCACACGTGTGAGGACTGGTTTCCCCACTGGGGGTCTTCTTCGTCTCGTGCCCCAGCACTTAGTGTGATGCCTGCCACATGAAGGAGATGTGACAAAGAGTGTGACTGCAGGGGTGGGTGAATGGGTAGGGAACTAGTCCTGTCTGGTGGAGAAGCCCAGCCCAGGTGAAGCCCCATCTCCCTGTGCACTTCCAGGAGGCCCAAAAGACAGGTCAGCTCACCTGGGGAAGCACGAGGTGGTACTGCAAGCCTGAGTCACTGCGGAAGATGCTGAATGACTCCACCAGGGATGAGGGGACGAGACACCCCGTAGGGAGGATCTCCACGCTCAGGGACACGCTGGTGAAGAGTTGGGTTGGAGGGTTATAGAGGGTGAAGTGCACAGACACAGCCCTGGTGCTGTGGTCAATCCACGTGCTAGCCCTGAGTCGAGACAGGGCTGTGTGGGCTTCAGGCCTGTAAAGCAGCACACACTGGGGTAGGCAGGGCAGGGAGGAAGGCGCAGAAGTCCACTGAGGCTCCCAGCTGCAGGTCCCATGCTGGGAACACCCCACGCAAGACTTTGCAAGGACACACAGTGCCTGGGGCTTCAAGGAGCAGGACAGATGGCCCTCTGTATCTAAGGGACCTCATCAATAGCCCTCTGTCCTCTCTCCTTGCCCCACCCTCTTCCCTGCAGCAGCTCAGGGGACCCTCAGGCAGGAGGGACCTGGAGAACGGAGGCCTCAATTTCCCACCCCACCCCATGTGAGGGAGAGATGCCCAGTGTCTCTCCCCAGGGACTCTAGAATATTCATTTTTCTTTTTTTTCTAGAGACCCCATTGTTTGGAACAGACAAGCTGGGGGAAGGCAGTTACTAAATACTAATTTGCATTTAGTAACAATTCAATCATTTTCTTTTTAAAGAGTATTACTCAAAGACACACATTGCTGTAACTGTCTAGAGCTCCCGGTTGGTCTAAGACCATCCGTGTTACCACTGGGTCAGCACAGCTCCAACCCAGTGTGAGGTGCATGCTGCTCAGGGAGCCCCGGGCGGCTGTGGGCAACAGTGTGCCTGGCTGGATGGGGCAGGCAGCTTGACCTCAGACCTAGCTGCAACATGGGGTCGTGCTTGTTACGCACTTGAACCTCCACCCCTCACCCTCAGGACGTGGGAAAAGTAGCACGGGGCCTACTCCACAGAGTTGGGTGAGGATTAAATGAGACAGTAAACACCCAGCTTGGCACAAGGTCAGCACGCAACAAATGCTCCTTATATTCCATGAGCTCCAGATATTCTAGCGGTCACTTTTTGAAAGAACGTTTGCTCTGTGCTCTCCCACATGAAGGCCTGAGCCTGTGTGACGCTTCTATCATTCACAACAATGACAAGTCTTGCTGGAGCTCCTGGCAGTGGTGCGCTGACCTCGCGGGCCTGTCAGGAGGCTGCACCTGCTGCAGATGCACCGCGTCCAGCAGGCACCCGAGCAGGAGTGGCGGCAGCAGGCAGGATGAGCACCGGACCTTTGAATCTCACTGACCTTGTTCTGCCCAGGCTGAGCACACAGTCCTTCCTTGCCCCATAGCCCCTGGGACCATTCAGGGTCATGTTTTGGTTCTCTGGGTCTATCAGGTAGGGGTTCTCAGGGCCTCCACCTTCGGGGCTACATGTAGGAATAGAGTCTTCAGTGGGTGCTGAAAATGGCCTGGGAAGCTGTAAAACAAACCAGCAGTCAGAAGAAGACACAGATGCTATTCCCAAGGCCAACCTGCAATCCGGGGTCTCCAGGCCTGGCCGCCTGTGAACACCTGCTCTGTCCTGCAACATGGCGCCCTTCTCTCCTCATAGGATCATTCTGCAGCTTGTTTCGTGGTCTACAGACTCTAGCTCAAGCTACAGGATCAACGTTCTACCCATGGAAGGTTGGCGTCTGAGGTGTGTATGGGTCTAAGGCTTAGAGCACTTGAAGACTTCCCCATCATGAGATGCCAGGTAAAATGCCCATCCCTCTAATGGGGAGGGCACACCCTTCCCATTAGAAAAGGATATGTGAATATTCTATTTTTAGATTGTTTGATTAAAAATCCTAGTTTTGCCTGGAATGCCAGTCTCTAAGGCCAAAGAGTGAATTGAATAAATCTGCAGTAGAACGCCAAGGAAGGAAGAGGCTTTGGGAAAGGGTTCATAAGGGGTAAGGAAGGAAGGGCGAGGCTCGCCCTCTCCCCAGCCCTGGCACTGACAATTCCAATCACCACCGACTCTCCGAGAAGTTCAAATGATCTGCCAGGGTCCTGCCCCAATATTGCCTAGACTTCTCTAATTCCATTTATTTTTGGAAGCAAAAGGAAAAGGAACATCTTACCTTGCATAAATGGCTAGGAAAAACTTTTAGTTGCTTAATTACAGAACTGCCTATTAGATAGCATTTTCCTCCAAGAGCTCCAGGCTGAAAGGAGAAAAAAGATCATGAGGACTGGGTGTGCTGAGGACTCAAACCTCCTCATCAAGCAGCACTCAAAAGGTGTGGGGATGCTCTGGGTAACTCCACCTGCTACCATAGAGGTCAGAGTTTTACTTTCCTTCCAACACCATTTTAGGGATATAACCAACATTCCAAGAAGGCAGCAACAACCTCCCCAGGCTTGTCCTGGAAAAGGGTTAACATTCAAATGATGTCCGTAACTTGCGTCACACGAGAATGCTCTCTTTTATCTTTTTTGAAAGTTTCTCCAGCATCATCAACCCAAGAGACTATATAGAATACAACAAAATAAAATTAGAAATAAACTGCTCAAGGAATATGGACAAATATATAAATATATTTCTCTGTCTTTTTAAAATTTAGAGACAGAGAAAAGCTCTGTCACCCAGGCTGGAGTGCAGTGGTGCGACCTCAGCTCACTGCAACCTCCACCCACCGGGTTCAAGCAATTCTGCCTCAGCCTCCCAAGTAGCTAGGATTACAGGCACGTGCCACCATGCCCGGCTAATTTTTGTATTTTTAGGCTGGAGTGCAGTGGCATGATCTTGGTTCACTGCAACCTCCACCTCTCGGGTTCAAGCAATTCTCTTGCCTCAGCCTTGCAAGAAGCTGGGATTATAGGCACGCACCACCACACACAGCTAACTTTTGTATTTTTAGTAGAGACAGGGTTTCACCATGTTGGCCAGGCTGGTCTCGAACTCTTGATCTCGTGATCCATCTGCCTGGGCCTCCCAAAGTGCTGGGATTACAGGTGTGCGCCACCGTGCCCAGTGTATTTCATTTTTAAACGTGGGAAAGGGGTTGAAAATAAAAGATGAGCAAGGAATGGGATTATGCAAAATGCATATTAACTTTTCAGAACTTGGGATCAGCCTCACCTCTTTCTGGAAGCTTCCTTGCACTTCCTCTGTTTTGGTGTGGTTCTTGTGTTTCCTTGTCAGGGTAGTTAGCACACGGAACTAGAATCTTCTATTTCCTGACCTCGCACCCCATCAGCCTGAGGGCTCCTGAGGCTCTGCCATAGCCCCTGTGTCTATCTCAGGCCTGGGAAGCACAGGAATCTGGAGAACCCCTGTGCAGCTCAGCAGGGTGTAATGGGATGGGGCCAACGGGTTCCGGCAGGAAAGGAACAGGATGCTCTGCTGGGACCCGCTGGAGAGCCACCAGCCTTACACCTGCATGCTCATTCAAGAACCTACGCAGTGCTGCAGTTCAGTATTAGTGACTGTTTCACCCACTGCAAGATGGCTTTTCTGAGATGATCTCTGAGATGAAGAGGAGATGGAAAGCTCACCTGAGCCCCCGGCACACGGGTTGTTGGGGAGCCTCCCGGGTACAGGCTGTCCAGAAGTGTGGTCAGACTCCAGTCCCACCAGTCAGTGATGTTTCTCAGGCCACCAAAGGAGTTTCTGGCATTTCTTAATGCAAGAACAAAAATTAAAAGTTGCTTCTGCATCAACAAGAACATTTAAACGTGAGAAAAAAAGCATGTTTCCTTGCCAATTTTTCTCTCATTCAGATTTCAGGTACTCCACAGGAATTAAACTAAAGCTGCCTGCAGCGTGAAGCATGAAACCCTGGAACTCACTTTGCTCCTTAGTAGCAGGAGATAAGAGAGAATGGTGGATGAAGCACTTGTTCATTTGTTCACTGAGTCAGTCACTCAACAAACATTACCATGCAACTACTAGGTGTCAGGCACTCTTCTAGGCACTGGGAAACATAAAATCAATTATTTGCCCTCCTATGGGGAAACAGGCAACAAATAAGATAAATAAGCAAACATACACTATGCTGTGACAAATGTGAAGGAGGGAAAAAAAAAAGCAGGAAAGACAGGCAAGTGGTGGGGTGAGCAGGTGTTCAAGCAGCCATGGAAGGTTTCAGTAGGTGGTGACGTCCAGCAAAGACCTGAAGGTGAGGGTGGAGCCCGTGGTCATCTGAGGGAGGGTATTCCAGGCAGAGGGGACAGCGAGGGCTTCCACAAGCCTAAAGGGTGGGAAGGTGTGGGGGCCACAGAGCTAGTGCAGAGGGAGCACCGGGGCTAGGGTAGACAAGGGAGGCTCTGGGACACCCAGACCAAGACCCAGTCCTCTCTCTGCACTGACTGCCGACTGGGCGCAGCGTGTGACTGTGAGTGGCAGATGTGAAGGCATAGACGAAAGTGCAGTGTTCGCACAAACACTAGTCTGTTTTCTTTCCAATTAACTTCTTTATTATGCTTACAAATATGCTTCATTTTTTTTCCACCAAGGAGCTGATTTAAAGGAGCATTGAAATAATGTCAAATGAACAAAATTTATCATTTTTAGTTTGCTCAGACACTGCCATAAAGCCACATGCATAGGCCAAGGCTGCACACGGCAGCGGCAGGGTGTACATTTGGCTCTGAGCTACGGCCAGAGGCAAAAGAATAAAATCAAGTGTTCCTAAGAGAAAGCAAAGTACCTCTCACCTAACTCTAAAAAACTTTCTCGTACATGGCTTCCCATGAAGAGTCACTGAAGAATGGAAAGGATGGGGTGCTCATCAACATGCCCTGAGCAAACAGAAATGGCTCTGATGTGGTTGTTTCATCCCGGTTTCTCTCCACAAAAAGGGGAGACCAAAATAGTTCTCAGGAAGAGGAATTTTGTCCTAAGGTGAGAAGAAGTTAGAAAGAAGTACACATAATTGAATGCCTGGTCCAGCACCAGATCCAGATTACTACAAAGAATGAACACACTGTGAGTCATTCAGATGATGGCCATGGCTTTGGTAAACAAGGCTTGAGAGCAAAGTTGGGCTGTAGACAGCAGGCCTGGAGCTGACTCTCATTGTGAGAGCCAGTTTTGCACAACTCCTGCCAACTCCATGTTCAGTGATGTCATACTGGTGGTGTAAAAGACCATGGTGGTTCCGGGCACAGTGGCTCATGCCTGTAATCCTAGAACTTTGGGAGGCTGAGGCAGGCAGACCACCTGAAGTCAGGAGTTTGAGACCAGCCTAGCCAAAATGATGAGACTCCATCTCTACTAAAAATACAAAAAATTAGCCGGGCGTGATGGTGCATGCCTGTAATCTCAGCTACTCAGGAAGCTGAGGCAGGAGAATCGCTGGAACTCAGGAGGCGCAGGTTGCAGTGAGTCAAGATCATGCCACTGCACTCCAGCCTCAGGGACAGAGTGAGCCTTCATCAAAAAACAAACAAACAAACAAACAAAACGAAATGAAACAAAACAAAAAAATCATGCTGGGAAGATTTATACCATGGAAATTGGCTGGCAAATGCTATAATTTTGCAGATAATTTAGAAAAAGTTTTTTTAAAAACCTGATAGTCATGACAATAATTGGACAATATTAAAAAAATCAAAGACAAAAATAAATGTCACCAGTATATAGAGTAATAAAGAGATGCAGTAGCCTCAACCAATAATCTATATATACTATAAATGTGTTCGAAAATTTCCATATGGCTGGGCATGGTGGCTCAGGCCTGTAATCCTAGCACTTTGGAAGGCCAAGGTTAGAAGATCACTTGAGGCCAGGAATTTGAGACCAGCCTGGCCAATATGGCTAATGCCCCGTCTTTACTAAAAACACTAAAATTAGCCAGGCATGGTGATGTGCGCCTGTAGTCTCAGCTACTTGGGGGGCTGAGGCAGGAGAATTCCTTGAACTCGGGAGGCAGAGGCTGCAGTGAGCCGAGATCACATCACTGCACTCCAGCCTGGGCAACAGCGAGGCTCTGTCTCAAAAAAAAAATTTCCATAGCATGTATGAGGAAAAGTCTAGTGAATTAATTTATCTGACTGGTTTTATTTCCTTTTTCTTACAAAGAAATGATCTCTTATTCTTTCAAGTATTTGATCTTTATTGGTTTGTACATCTTTAGAACTTAATCTTTGCAGGTCTTTTATTGGGTACTGGTTCTTAACTCTGGACTTCTCTACAAGTTTTGTCAAACTATCAAAAGGAGAGCAAGTTGGAGGCCTGCCAGAGCACCCAGAGGGTGGAATGAGGCAACAGAGAGGCATCAGGAAAGGAGAACACAGATGGAGACAGAGGTGGGAGGCATAAGGTGAGCAGATACATCTCTGCAAATATTCATGCCAAAGGAAAGGATGAATGAACCAGGGGGCACAGAGATGCAGTGAAAGGGCGGGAGGGTAGGAAAGAGGCAAAGGATGGCTGGAGGTGAATTTTCAACAGAGGAAAATGTTGAGCATCTGCTGTGGGAAGCAAGATGGTTTGACAGACAAACATCGTACATTTATAGCAACTAAAATGCTCCATATTCTGTGTTTTTAAAGAGTAAAGTATAGACATTACAGCCATGTTGAGTTTGTACCACTTTCAGGGAAATGGTCTCACTTCTTGACACTTGCTTCCCTATTGGAATAACATCAAGAAACTAAAAAAGCCCTGAAAATAACCCAAAGCACCCAATGGTGAGACTGTAGACATCTCACGCCTCATTCCTGGCACATCCAAAGTGCAGGTAGTGAACCCAATGAGCCAGGAGTATTCTGGCCCTGTCTGTATTAATTACCACAATTACATAAAATAAGCCCACAAAGCTGGTTAAACAATGCAAAAGATAAAATCAGCTGCTTACATTTATGGCACTTGGATAGAACGCTTGCTTCATTGATTGGTGCTTTATTTGCTGGTTTATTTTTTGTTTTATGTATTTTTTTTTGAATTTCATGAAGTATTTCATAAGTTCAGAAACACTTCAAATATGACATAAATATGGCGAAATCCAAGAACGCAATGACTTCTTAAGACGTAAGTACTCAGTAGTCCAGTTCCCTCCCTTTACAGATGAAGGTGCTAAGTCCAAGCACTTGCCAGAGTCACCTAGCAACCAAACGTGAGTTGGGGCCCTGATCTCTGAACTCTGTTTCATCCATTTCCCCTCCTGGGCTTATCTGGAATGCTAGTAAATGCCAAACCCTCCGTTGTTGATATTTCAGGATTAGGTATTGGGGGCTAGGCGGTGAGATGGAGAGGGTCCACTTTAAACATTCCATTACCAACTGGGACACACAAATATCTCTGCCTGGTGGCCAGAGCACCGTGGGGTTTTGCATCCTTGTGGGAAACATAAGGTCTGTGCAAATCCGCAGGAGTTGTGAATGTGGGCACATCAATCTCATCTGCACCTGAGATCTCACAAATATTATCTCAGCTGCGATATTTCTGATTTGACTATCAAGAAGCAACAATTCATATGAGAAATATGCCAAATGATGTTGACTTGTGAAATGTGAGATAAAAAATAAACTAGCAAAAGTCAGAGGTTTTTCATGTTTACATTTCCATTTTCAGAGAGGACCAAATTATCACTTTGTTTTGCACACAGCGCCACCTACTGGCACAGGCTTGCACTTGCACAGATAGGAGGACTGAAAAGTTGGTCATGGATGGAAATAACTGCTCGTTTCACAAATGAGGAGGCAGAAAATTCCACTTAATTTCACTACTAGAATGCTCAGCAGAAAAAAAAAAAACTTGGATTACTGAGCTACAGAACACCCAGACTCATAGCACTGGGACTTCCAGGTCTGATCTTATGAGTGGTTCACAACGCTGACAAAGGGGACAGTATCCATTAACCATTATCTTGCTGTGTATGAATAACCCTCTCTCTTACAAAAAATAAAGATAGATGTGTTCTGAAATAACGGATAAAATTAAATGGACTTTCCAGCCACTCACTTCTGCCAAAAAATCTCACCAAAAAGTATTTATATCAAATTGAATTACTTAGTCAAAGGCAACACACTCATAGAGCTGTTGCATAAATGTGTCTTTAAATATTCACCAGAGTAAAATAAGGTAACTCCTGGAACACACTGAATTATTGTATTTACAGGCATTGCAATCATAGCGAAGAACCAATATTATTTCATATCATGCACTTTAGAATTCAAAGCCACACTGCCTTGAAAGGACTATCAGACTGACTATTTGTGGCAGGTAAAAATAAAGTCTAACCATGGATTCAAGAACAACTCTCATCAAAAAAGGAATACTACATTAAATGCACCTGTTGGTGACAATATGCATCCCAATTTTAGAAGCACTGAGACATGGAAAAGAAATAGGACACAACAAAATGCTATCATGCTTGCCTCTGCCTGGTGGCATCATGGAAATTTTTCTGCTTTTCACTTTTCAGTTCTGCTAGATTTACCTATGGTCAACATCTACTACTTATAGAAAGAAGGAGGAAGAAGCAAATGAGTAACTTGAGAAATGATCAAGAATTTGAGAGGTGTTAGAAATTGTTTGAAGGCCAGGCACAGTGGCACACACCTGTAATCCCAGCACTTTGGGAAGCCAAATCGGGTGGATCACTTGAGGTCAGGAGTTCAAGATCAGCCTGACCAACATGGTGAACCCCATCTCTACTAAAAATACAAAAAAATTAGGCGAGCGTGGTGGCACATGCCTGTAATCCCAGTTATTTGGGAGGCTGAGGCAGGAGAATTGCTTGAACCTGGGAGATTGCAGTGAGCTGAGAGCGCGCCATTACACTCCAGCCTGGGTGACAAGAGCAAAACTCTGTCTCAAAAACAAACAAACAAACAAACAAACAAAAACAAGAAAAAAAAAAGAAACTGTTTGAACTTGAGTGTTGGTTATTATGAACTGCAACCATAGGCTTTGGCAGAAAACTGATGTCTCCAGCAAAAAAGAAACTGCAAGACCCTGTTTTGGTGCAGAACTTAAAATTCCTTGAAATATCCTCGTTTCACTATTTACCCCAAAGAAAATGCTAAGAATGTATCCAAAGTCTGCGAATGGAGGGGGTTTTACTAATACCAGGGAAATCGTGACAACCTTCCTTATATTTCATATGTGGGTTGTGAAATATGGGGAAGGTGCACACGGGCTATGGACTAGTGCAATGGCCCCAGATCTAGAGGAGTTACCCAAACCTCCTACCTTGTAAATTCTTTCCGGATAGCTTGATTGAGGGAGTATTCATCTTGAGAAAACCTCCCATACATTATACCCAAAAGCAGAAGCAGCATGAGGATGTCCATGGAAATGTCTCTGTAAGAAGAGTTTTTAAATTAGCATCCATACAGACCCTGTATGTAAGTATCTGAATGTTTCAATCTGCAATTTTTCTTTTGAGATGGAGTCTCACTCTGTCACCAGGCGGGTGCGCAGTGGCGCAATCTCGGCTCACTGCAACCTCCGCCTCCTGGGTTCAAGCGATTCCTCTGCCTCAGTCTCCCGAGTAGTTGGAACTACAGGTGTGTGCCACCACGCCTGGCTCACTTTTGTTATTTTTAGTAGAGACAGGGTTTCTCCATATTGGTCAGACTGGTCTCGAACTCCCGACCTCAAGTGATCTGCCCGCCTCGGTCTCCCAAAGTGCTGGGATTACAGGCGTGAACCACTATGCCGGGCCAAAAGATTTTAAATGAAGTTCGGCTTTTAAATCCCTGGGAGGAAATTTTTGTATAAAGTGTGAGGTGTGTGTTGGGGTTTGTTTATTTATTTTGCATATCAATATCCAGTTTTTCCAGCACCATTTTTTTT